>NC_056056.1:173759303-176259303 GCF_016772045.2 Ovis aries
CGTCTCCTTGTCTCTGCCTCTGTCATCACGTGAGCTCACCCTCTGTGTTCTATCTTCCCATCATCTCCCTCTCTTCATGTCCCTGTCTCTTAAGGACACCAGCCTTCTGAGTAGGTGGGACCTGCGCTGTTATCTCCGAGCTTCCTTTCGCCTCTAACATTCCTAGGTGTCTGTGATTCTGAATCTGCTCAGGCTGTGGCAGTCAGAGGAGGCTTCCTGGGGGAGACGGTCTTGACGGGGCCCAGAGCTGAGCTGAGTGCTTTGATGCTCCTGGAGAACCTTTCCCGGCAGCAGCAGGGCCTGTCGTCCTGTCACGGGACATGCAATTACTGTCCCTTATTAATATTTCAGTCTCCAACTTCAAAGGCGCCTCCCTCTGCTTCTCGCCTTTGTCAGCGGCCTCTGTAAATAAAGGGAAGAAGTGCTGCCGGCCCAGCTGGTGGGCCTGACAGAGGCGCTTCCCGGGCCCTCTGAAGCCTCTGCTTCTGTTTGTGACTGGAGACAAATGCGACTTCTGGAAACAGAGCCCCAGTCCCTTCACCTGCACACTGGGGCTGTCACGCCTGTCCCCGTCCTCCCCAGCTCCCCTCCCCAGTGTGCACAGTTAATCCTCTTGTGCTGTCATCCTTCTCTCCCTTCACACAGATGCTTCCTCCCAAGTGCTCAGGGACGAGACTTTTCAGAAATGGTCTTAACTAGTTGTTAGAGGCGGGGGTGGGAGGCGGGCAGAATGAGTGAAGCGGGGGGCCAAAGCTGCAGCCTTCCAGTTAGAAAACAAGTCATGGGAGTGTCGTGTACAGCCTGGTAACAATAGTTAACAATTCTCTAGTGCATAACTGACAGTTGCCAAGAGTCGATTTTCAAAGACCTCATCAAGGAAAAAAAAATCTGTACCTGTGTGTGGTGATGAATGTTGACTTATTGGGGTGATCATTTTGCAATATAGAAAAATAGCAAATTCTTAATGTTGTACACCTGAAACTAATGTTATATCTCAGCTTAAAATATAGGAACTTGGGGCTTCCCCGGTGGTCTAGTGGTTAAGACTCTGTACTTCAACGCAGGTGGGGGCAGGTTCAATTTCTGGACTGGGAACTAAGATCCCACATGCCATGTGGTATGGCATAAATAAATAAACTACTTATGTGTCCATTTAAAAAAGTGGAAAAAATTTAAAAATAGTTTTAAGCTTCTGTGTAGGTGACTACGTTTCAAGCAGAACCCCCGCCTGCCCAGCATGAAGACACGGTGTGATTAGAGTCTCCAGATGGGGTCGGTGTGGAACCCTTCTCTCTATAAGTGGACAAGGCTATGTATCTGAAGGCAGAGCTTATGTCTTATAGGTTTGGGTCCCCCACAGGGAGTCCGGGGCTTGTGGTTCTTCAGTATCACGCAGTGGGGTCGGGGTAGGGGTGCTCTGGGAACACGGTGGGCACACTTTCCTCTAGCATTGACCGGCCGAGACACCTCCCTCTCTCAGCTGTGAGTGTTCAGGGGTAGGAACATTGCCTTGTTTGTTTTAAAATCTCTGTATCCTTAGAGCCTCGTGCAGTACATAGTAAATGTTGGAGGAGAGTAAATGTTCAACAAATGAATGGATCCACTCATATTGCAAATACTTACTGAGCACCTGCTGTGTGCCAGGCTCCCCTCCTGGCTCTAGAGGTAGAGCAGTGAAGCCAGCAGGGACAGTCTGCCCTCATAGGGCTTCCATTCCAGCGGGGAGACAGACTGTGCATAAATGAACACATGTCTGGTAAATAACATGATCCGGGGTAATGAAGGCCATTTAAGCAGGGTTCGGGAGCAGAATGAGAAACCTATCTGGGGAGGGATGGTTGGAGCAGACCCTTAAGGGATGTGAAGGGGTGAGACAGGTGAAACATTAAGGAGAGTGTTTGTGGCAGAGGCAACACCGAGGATGAAGGCCCAGAGGTGGGGATGAACTTGGCGGATTAGAGGAATGCTGGCTAGAATGGAGTGGAGAGGAAGGCAAGGGCTAGATCATGCGGGGCCTCACAGGTCAAGGTTGGCCTCGTTTCCAGGAACTGTGTTGGTGCAGAGGATGATCTTGGGGGTTTCCTGGAAGTCTTCCATGTTGTCTACATGGAAGAGAATCCATTGGTAGAAATGGTTTTGTGGGTTGGCTCCTTGGGTGCAGTATGTTCTCAGAACAGTTATTTGAGATCCTACTATGTGGAGACACTGAGGCGGCATCAGGGTCAAGGCCGATTCAGAGGAAGGAGTTTCTGCCTTCCAGAAACTCTCTCCAACAAGACTCAGGCTCCCTCCAGCCTCCCCTCATCCCTACAGCTCCAATGACTGGCACACCCCAAGGTGGACTGAGGCCTGGGTTTCCCCTGGCAGGCCTCCTCCGTGAGTCTGCATGGTTCAGCATCACAGGGTTCCCTTTTGCGGACTGGTCCAGCTGGGTATTACATCTAGCATCCAGACGCTGAAACTCGCATCCCAGCCCAACCACTCCGTGGCTCCCAGTTTGGGGCAGTGCGTGGAGCCATGTGTGAAACACGTCTGTGCCGGAGGAATGACTAGCCAGCGTGTTGCCTTGGGCAAGTCACTGCATCTCTGGGTGTCTCAGTTTCTTACCTATAAAGCAGGGATGACGGAGGATTAACTGAGAGAGTGCCTCTGATAGTAGTCCAGGTGGCCGTGCCCAGTGTGGAGCAGGTGCGCAGAGAACATAACTGCTGTTTTTATGATGTTCTGGGTGCACCTGACTGCT
This sequence comes from Ovis aries, assembly GCF_016772045.2. Lineage (NCBI taxonomy): Eukaryota > Metazoa > Chordata > Mammalia > Artiodactyla > Bovidae > Ovis > Ovis aries. Next base: position 173,762,047 of record NC_056056.1, read on the forward strand.
CAAGGCTTTTAAAGCCTAGTTTCCTTTCCACATTCACTCCCCATCAAGTCTCTTCCTTTCCCCCCCAGGTCTGTCCAGAATGGGAACCAATGATCGTTTGGCAATGTATTATTTTTCTCCCAGTAAGACATTTGTCTTTTACTTCCAGGGGCCCCCGATGGTGCCACCTGAGGCTGTCTGTTTGCACATGGTGGTGAGAGTCAGAGCCAGCTGCAAGTGCCTCTCAACTGCCAAGCTGGAATGGTCTCTGGAGACCACTGTGTGCAGCCCTCATTTTTTTAGGATATCAGTAATTGCTTCCTGTATATTGGGCAGTGGCTCAGAATGCCCCCAGGCCGCAAGACTCTCTGCCATGGGTATTGCAGCAGTCTGCGGGCAGCGGGCTGGGGGTGGGGAGCTGTTAATGCATGAAGATGCCAGTGCCCAGGGGAGGAGCTGTGCGGTCCTGATGTCACCTGCCCACCTGCGGGTTAGAAGCCTGGCTAATGAGGGCATCCTGTGCTTGGTGATTTCTTGTTCTTCTCGGTGGTCCCTTGAGATTATGCTGGTCCCCAGTAGAGTTCTTTCTTCAGCAGCTGTAGCATCTCCCCTCGGCTGGGCAGGCTGGAGGGAAGTGGAAATGGAGACCAAGACGTTGGGATGGAAGCACTCAGACTGTGTGTGCTGAGTTTCTCTGAGCCGTGAGATGGGCTGTGTTTAAACTGTGTTCTCCTTCCTTTGCACATCCTCTTCTGTCTCCATTTCCAGGGCCTGTCGATGTTCCATGTCCTCCAGCCCTGCCCCACTGCAGCCCCAGAGATGTGTCTAGTTGGTGTTCCTATATAGAGGAAAGGACAAGGCTGAGAAGCCAGTCACTGACTGTGTGATCTTCCCACAGAGTTAACGTCATGACCCTGGGCCTCGGTGTCACCACTGTATGGGAATCTAGAATGCCAGGTCATGAGGCTTCAGAGTCCTCATGAATCAGTGGTCCCCAACCTTTTTGGGACAAATTTCATGGAAGACGGTTTTTCCATGGGTGGGGGTGTTAGTCTGGGTGGGGGGAATGATTTCAGGGTGATTCAAGCACATTACATTTATCTTGTACTTTATTTCCATTATTATGACATCAGTTCCACCTCAGGTCATCAGGCATTAGATCCCAGAGGTTGGGGACTCCTTCACTCCCTCTCTTCAGTTCTATCTCAAAATCCATAGAAATTCCCCTTTCTCTTTTTTCCTTAGTTGCATTGAGGGGAGGGGGACTGCTGCTGCTGCTGCTAAGTCGCGTCAGTCGTGTCTGACTCTGCGACACCATAGACTGCAGCCCAACAGGCTCCTCTGTCCCTGGGATTCTCCAGGCAAGAACACTGGAGTGGGTTGCCATTTCCTTCTCTAATGGATGAAGGTGAAAAGTGAAAATGAAGTTGCTCAGTCATGTCCGACTCTTAGCGACTCCATGGACTATAGCCTACCAGGCTCCTCCGTCCATGGGATTTTCCAGGCAAGAGTACTGGAGTGGGGTGCCATTGCCTTCTCCATATATAAAGTGAAAGCTGCTCATAATGGAAAAATCGCTTTGGACCCTATAGAAGGGTCCTTAATGGACAAAAATAACCTTATTGTTATTGTGACTCAACCACTGTGCAGAAATGCTGGCAAACCATTCCCTTGTCCCACCAAGTCCCTGAGGAGGAGAGATGACTGTACCTTGGCGGCCTCTGCTCACAGGGAGCTTGTAGGAGTGGGTCTAGGAGGGATCGTCCCAACACAAACAGCATTTTTTTTTCTCTGCAGCGTAATGTTAGCTTTGAACCCATTAATGTGGCTTTTATCATTCAATGCTCAGAATGTTTGAACTAATCAGCCTTAGGAGAGTGTTCTAGAATCTCTTCTCTTTAGGATTCAGATGATTATTCAAAATCCTAGGTCTATCTGGAGGATTCTTTGAGCTGATTCAGGTACCAGCAAACATACCTCCCTTCTCTCCTCAGTGTGATCGGGGCAGACGTCGCTGGTGGATTGCAGTACCTTTCTCCATGCAGAACCAGAGTGGAGCCCTGGGATCCTTGCCCCACAGTGTCCAAGGCTGAGAAGCTGTATGCCTGTGTGTTTGTGTGCTCAGTTGCTCGGTCATGTCTGACTCTTTGTGGCCCCATGGACTGCAGCCTGCCGGGCTCCTCTGTCAATGGGATTCTCCAGGCAAGAATACTGGAGGGGATTGCCATGCCCTCCTCCAGGGGATCTTCCTGACCCAGAGATCAAACCCTTGTCTCTTAGGACTCCCGCATTGGCAGATGGGTTCTTTACCACTAGCTCCACCTAGGAAACCCCCCTGTGCCTTTGCAGTTACAGAAATTGAGCCTGGGAGCCTTATGTGTCCAGCTGAAGGCAGATCTTGTTAGGTGGGCTAAAGCACAGACACGTTCATACATACATAAAGTTTATACACATATCAAGTTTATATGAGCAGCTTTCATAATGTATAAATACACTTATGTGTATATATGATAATATATATAAAAATTTCTCCCCATATTCCTTTAAATCTGAGATTCTCCATCAAGACCAATTCACCAAAGGCAAAATATGCTGATGTCTCTAAAGAATGAAGTGTACTGTCACTCCAATAAAATATCATAGCCACTTAAGCCAGCCACATTAGAGCTGCAAGTATCTTTTGGAAATTGAACCTTGTGGGTCAGACGGACCACATCTTGTGGAACAGGCAAGATGCATCTGACATGAGGATAGCTGATAAGTTTGGACATCTTTAGACAGGCAGGGAAGTGCAGCTACAAAATATCTTTGAGTTGCAATCAGATCTGGCAGAAAATTGAGTCCTTCCTTAGAAGGAAGAAGAAGGTTTGTTTTAAATGGTGAGTTTCTCTTCGGATAGACGGTGTCCCTGGGTGTGTAGGGCTGTTTCACTGCCCTTCTTTCCCCGCCTCCTCTTCCCTTTCCTCGCGTCTCTTAGGGTCCAGCTCCCTCCTCGGGAAAGCTTCCCTTCTCCCGAGAGCCTGCAGCCCTTCTTGTTAAGTTCCTGTTGAAACACACTTGTGTCTTGTGTTGTTGCCATGTCTCCCCAGTGAGACATTCTCAAGCTCCAGCTGGGCACGTGCTGTCTTGTGGATCTCCTGCCTCCCTCTCTGAGGCACAGAGTGGGGTTCCAGGCCCACCTCGAGCTATGTGGAAGGTATAGAGGTGAAGCTGGTCCGTGCACCTGTGGCTTCCCAGGGCAGGTAACTGGTGGGGAAGGACCAGTGTGTCTGTTCCTTTCCACACCAGGATTCAGGGGCTTGGGCTGCACGCTGTCACCAGGGCTGCTGTTTAGGGCCTCCTTGCCTTTCAGCCTCACGGATGCTCTGATGCTTATTGCGTGGAGAAGCCAGGTTCTCTTCTCTTGTTGCAGTCTGTGGCTGCTCTGCTGTCTTGGCAGCTCTCGTTGCCATGCAACAGTCAAAGGTACTGTGCCAGTGGGCCCCTTCCACTGTTTGTGCATCAACCCTGCTGTCCGTCTCCCTTAGCTTTTAGCCCTGCTGTAGGATGGGGACCGAAGGGACTGCAGCTGCAGGCTGGGCCAGTTTTAATTGAATTCTGCCTGCTACACCTTTACTGAGGATCTGTATGTTAGCAACTCTGAACAGAGGCTAAGATGGGACGAGTGTGACTCATGACTGGTTTACCTAGCTGCTTCCTGGGTCTTTGAACGTCATCTTGAGATTTTACAAACGTGATCCTATTTGTTGCTGGTGGGACCCCCCCCACCCCCTGGAAACACAGTGACCATGGCAAACTGTCCTGCTTTGATACTATTTACTGTGTGCTTGTGGGCTTGCCTGGCGGCTCAGTGGTGAAGCATCTGCCTGCAATGCAGGAGATGTGGATTTGATCAATGTAGGAGATGCAGGTTCAATCCCTGGGTTGGGAAGATCCGCTGGAGGAGGAAATGGCAACCCACTCCAGCATTCCTGACTGGAAAATCCCTTGTTCAGAGGAGCCCGACGGACTACAGTCCATGGGGTTGCAAAGAGTCCTACATGACTTAGGGAACACACATGCACGCACACACACACACGCACACAGTTTGTACTCTCACAATTGTGAAGGCAGTGTTATTTCCATTTTACAGAAACTAAATCTCAGAGAGGTTCAGTAAGTTGGCCAAGTAAAAGTAACACAACAAATAAGACAGAACTGGGATTCAGTGCTAGGTAATGTGGTTTTACAGTTTGTGTTCTTAGCCAGTATTATATACTTCCTTTCTGCTTATAAAAGTTAAAAGTTACCCCGCTGCTGCTGCTAAGTTGCTTCAGTTGTGTCTGTCTTTGCGACTTTATGGACCAGGGTCATCTGTCCATGGAGTTTTTCCAGGCAAGAACAGTGGAGTGAGTTGCAATGCCCTCTTCCAGGAGATCTTCCCGACCCAGGGATTGAACCTGCATCTCTTACTTCTCCTGCACTGGCAGGCAGGTTCTTACCACTAGTGCCACCTGGGAAGCCTGAAACTTACCCTCAGTTCAGTTCAGTTGCTCAGTTGTGTCCAACTCCTTGCAACCCCACGAATCGCAGCACACCAGGCCTCCCTGTCCATCACCAACTCCCGGAGTTTACCCAAACTCATGTCCATCGAGTTGGTGATGCCACCCAGCCATCTCATCCTCTGTTGTCCCCTTCTCTTCTGCCCCCAATTCCTCCCAGCATCAGGGTCTTTTCCAGTGAGTCAACTCTTCTCATGAGGTGGCCAAAGTATTGGAGTTTCAGCTTCAGCATCAGTCCTTCCAATGAACATCCAGGACTGATCTCCTTTAGGATGGACTGGTTGGATCTTGGACCTTGCAGTCCAAGGGACTCTCAAGAGTCTTCTCCAACACCACAGTTCAAAAGCATCAATTCTCCAGTGCTCAGCTTTCTTAAGAGTCCAACTCTTACATCCGTACATGACCACTGGAAAAACCATAGCTTTGACTAGATGAACCTTTGTTGGCAAAGTAATGTCTCTGCTTTTTCATATGCTATCTAGGTTGGTCATAACTTTCCTTCCAAGGAGTAAGTGTCTTTTAATTTCATGGCTGCAGTCACCATCTGCAATGATGTTGGAGCCCTAAAAATAAAGTTTGTCACTGTTTCCGCTGTTTCCCCATCTATTTCCCATGAAGTGATGGGACCAGATGCCATGATCTTCATTTTCTGAATGTTGAGCTTTAAGCCGACTTTTTCACTCTCCTCTTTTAGTTTCATCAAGAGGCTTTTTAGTTCCTCTTCACTTTCTGCCCTAAGGGTGGTATCATCTGTATATCTGAGGTTATTGATATTTCTCCCGGCAACTTACTCTAGGAGAGTTTAAAAAGCTGATGACCTTTTCAAGGCACTGCTGCCTTATGTATATAGCTACGTTTATTAAGTACTTACTTAATAAGGGAGATACTTAAAAGTGTGCTAGTCACTCTTTTAAGTGCTTTTATAATAGTGCGTTAATCCCCACAGCAGTCCTGAGAACTGTTATGACTTTCCCATTTTAGAGATGAAAAAACTGAGGCAGGTAGAGATTCAGTAACCAGTCCAAGATCATAGAGCCAGGAAGTGACAGAGCTGAAATTGGAACCCAGTGGTTTGGTTCCATATTCCACACACATAAGTAAAACTACTAGTTTATAAAACAGAACAAGATGTACTTCTCAATTTGGTTATTCTGAAGAAAGAAATTCCAGGAATAGAAAACCTGGAGTTACCATATTAGTTACCAGAGCTCAGCTTATGAGACTCCTCATTTTTCAGAATGTTTTATATTCTGAATAAAAAAAAAAGTACATGACAAATGCAACCTGTCCGATTTACTTAAAGAAACAATCATTAGGGTTTGTGGGCAGCTTACCTAAGAACTACTTTCCCTTATGTTCTCAGTACTCTGTTCTGAGCATTTGCCTTTAAAATCTAGAGAAGAGCTCTGAAGATGTCTGATTGCATTTTGGAATCTTCCTATCATGTAACTTCATAGCTCAGGACATCATAGGCACTTGGGAGCAGAGTATAAACATGTTACATTGATTGAAAATTGAAGTGTTGTATGTGGGATAAGAAGATACTGAAGTGGGGAGAGTCCCGGGTAGGTATTTAGGGACCATACTTTTTGGGGGTACCTCCAGGGTACACATTTTCCATCTCTTCCCCCACTTGTGGATCCCTGGAGACAAACCACAGCCTTGTTGGCAATGGTGGTACAGGGAGGGTGGTCCGTTGACCACGTGGTGCCAAGAGTCCCTGCTGCTGCTGCTGCTGCTGCTGCTGCTGCTGCTGCTGAGTCACTTCAGTCGTGTCCAACTCTATGCGACCCCATAGACAACAGCCCACCAGGCTCCCCCGTCCCTGGGATTCTCCAGGCAAGAACACTCAAGTGGGTTGCCATTTCCTTCTCCAAGGCATAAAAGTGAAAAGTGAAAGTGAAGTCGCTCAGTCATGTCCGACTCTTAGCAACCCCATGGACTGCAGCCGACCAGGCTCCTCCATCCATGGGATTTTCCAGGCAAGAGTACTGGAATGGGGTGCCATTGCCTTCTTCCCAAGAGTCCCTAGTGCCTGGCTTTCTCTCCTGAAGGCTGACACTCCACGTGGCCCTCTAGACTCTGCTTCATAATCTTAGTTTACGGTTGGCAGAAGAGGACAGGATTGCAAAAGAAATTCTTTGCAGTCACAGTGCTTGGCCCTCTGAGCAGCTCTGGTCCCCTTTCTGCCAAATTGCTAAACTCAGAAACAGTTAACGGTCGGTCTTGATGTATCTGACCACCTACAAAACCGACATGCCCTGCCTTTGATCTTTGCATTTGTGTCAGAGGAGCATGAAATGAGTATGTGAGCCAGACTGTGGCACAGCTCCTAGGGGAGGATCTAAATGAGACCAGGGGCTCCCCTGTCCTCCCCCACTGGACTGCTTTCCAGTCTCCTGTACCCCCCACGTGCCTCTTCCTCCCACAGGGTCAAGTTGCATCGAAGCTGGGCCCAGGTGCCTGTGTCTCTCCTGCCCCCCCTGCGTTTGTGTGTTTCCCTCCCCATCACCCTCTTCCTGGTTGCTCTTGTTGTCTAAGAGAAAGTTGACTCATTTGTAACATTTAACCAGCCTCCCCTTCCCAGTAGTAGGTGTGTAAGCAGCTCGGGACTTGACCGTCTGTGAACCCTCCACACTTCCAGCAAATTCTCTTCCTACCTTTGAGGCAACCTCCACCAGCTCTGTACCTTCTTTGTGCCCCCTCTCTCATACCAGGAATCAAGCTGAGGGCGGGGATGGTCATGGGATGACTTAGAAAATACCCGCTCATTCCCTTCCTTATAGAAAAGTGTGCCGGGCATTTAGTGTTCAGTTAACTTCAATCGCTCAGTCGTGTCTGACTCTTTGCGACCCCATGAATCGCAGCACACCAGGCCTCCCTGTTCATCACCAACTCCCGGAGTTCACTCAGACTCACGTCCATTGAGTCAGTGATGCCATCCAGCCATCTCATCCTCTGTCATCCCCTTCTCCTCCTGCCCCCAATCTCTCCCAGCATCAGAGTCTTTTCCAATGAGTCAACTCTTTACATGAAGTGGCCAAAGTACTGGGGTTTCAGCTTTAGCATCATTCCTTCCAAATCTAGTGTTAGGGATAGAGAAGTAAACGCAGAGGATTCCTGCCCTGAAGGAGCTCATGCTTTTAGGAGGAAAGGCAACATCATAGTATTACTAGTTGCTACAGGTTAGTGAGTACCCAGGGTGTAAGAGGCACTGTGCTTTACCCAGATGATGTCATCTGAGCTTCACAACAACCTCGTGAGCTCAGGAAGTCTTCTCATTTTAGAGATGAGAAGTGGCAAGGATGGTAGGTCAGTTGGCCAAGGTCACATGGCTAGTAGGTGGAGAGCTCTTGGTCATCTGTCTTCAGAGGAGAAATGATGTTATTATTATTCGTAATATTTATTGAAGGTCTACCATGTGCTGTGTATGAAGTGCCCACATGGATGCTGACTTTCAGTCTCTCTGTAATACTCTGAGGATGGTTTTATCAAGACAGTCATGATTTGCTGAGGACCACACAGTAGGAAATGGCAGCTTGGGATTGACACCAAAGTTGGTCTGGTTCTAGAACCTCCAGGCTCCTAACCCCTGGACTGTATCACCTCTTGTTAGAGCTGTTTAAGATTCACCATTGAACCAGCCACATGTTAGAGTGAAAGGAAGAGCTATTAAATGTGATTCCCTGACCACAGTTATGAATGGGACCCATCTCAGGGTATCTGGGTTCCATGTTCATCCTGGAAGGATGTACGATTCAGGCATCAAGTATTTTCTGATGTGCCAGGCACTGTTGTCACTGTGAGCAGGGTGGGGTGGCCTCTTAGAGCTAGACATTCAAGGGGGAGGGGGCTGTGATGAGGTTCCTTCAGGTGGGAGGGGAGGTCAGTGCTCTAAGGACGACACACAGGATAATGAGATAAAAAGGGGTGCGGGATAAGCCCTCCCTTAGGTGGGGCAACTGAGCTGCAGCCCGAGGGACTATCTAGGTGAAGAGGGTCTTGGCTGAGCATAGAAAGTTCTGGAACTGGGAATAGCTTGACCACAGGAGGGAACAGAAATTCCTGGGTGTGTTCTGAGACCTGTGAGTGGTTCTGTGTGTCTGGAAGTTGACATCAGTGGGTGAGGTGAAATGTGGCTGCAGACTGTCCTGCCTGAGACATGGAGCCCCCATGTGGCCCCCTTCTGAGGGAGGTGGTTCTGGGAGCAGTAGGGTTGGGGGCCTTCCTGATAAAGGAGGCCTCTCACCTGGAGAGAGGAGAAACTCACTTTTGAGATAGGAGGGTTGGCTTCTCAAAGTCATGCTTGTCACCTCTAAGCCCAAAGGCCATGATTTGTAATCACAGGGTGGATGGCTCACACAAGCTTTGGTCTTTTCTGAAATAGTAAAAAGTGTGAACACTCATCACATTTGTTCCCTACCAAGCACCTCCACGTGTAGTATATGAAGAAACATGATAACAGTTAACATTCCTGGCGTGTTCTTGTCTGTATCCCAGTGGGTGGAGAGCTTTTCTTGCATTCGTCCATTTGGTCCTTATAAGAGCTCTGTGAGCTTAAAACTCTTGTTATAACCATTTTAATGATGCAGAAGCTGAGGTCTAGAGAGGTGAAATGTAAAGAGCCCAGGGCCACACAGTTGGGAGAACAGGCCTGGAATTCCTGATGCAACAGGCCGAGGAGGCAGCCGGGGCAGGTGCTGTCAGGCCCATTTGACAGAGGGAGAAGACTGAGGCATGGTTATGAAAAGGGTATGGAAGAGAGTTGGGCCTGGCTGCAGTTTTTCCAGCCCTGCCTGTAACTCAGTGATAAGTTTATTCTGGGGAACGGTGTCAGCAAGCCTAATTGGTCTCACCCCTAAGCCATATCAGTAATAAAGCTGAGCATTGGATCTCCAAAAGAAAAAAAAAAATGCTTTGGACCTGGAATCCAAGTGTTCTGGCTCTGGTGGCCGGTCCTCTAGCCATAGGGAGGGTGGCGGAACCACACTCTGTGTGCTTTGCTCTGGCTTGTTCAAAGCCGAGGGCTTCCTTAAAATTGGGAGAACTCCCTGGGCGGCCTCTGCCAGGAGTTGGAGTTGGCGGCAGTCCCACGGCCACACCCCTTTGGCCGACTCTAGAGCCCGTGTAAGGGCTGCATCTGGTCCATCTACCCCCCTGCTCGACTCTTTAATACACTCCAAGTTTCCCGGCATCACGTGGGATACGAAGCCCAGAGAGAGGCCTGCTGAATCAGGACCTTGATCATGGGGTGCTGGAATCTGCATTGACCTCCCCCCAGGCGGGGCAGTGAGGGGTGTTCAGGTTGGAGAACCCACTTGTCTAGGTCTTGGCACTGAGCACCCTGGGAGGGGTGGAAATGGCCATGGATTTCCTCTAAGGCCCGAGGCGTGATGTTTAAACAAATTCCGTGGTTGCTTTGGCCAGGGCAGAGGCTATTATCATCGGCCCTAGACGTTTGGGGACATGCTGGAAATAGCTCGCTGGCAGGGTGTTTCTATTTTGCATCAGGATGATTAGGTATGTCTGCAGCCTGTCTTTCTTTTTTTTTGGTATCTTTGAAAAAACTGTGGTAAAATATACATATCAAAACAGCCATTTGAACCATTTTAGGTGTACAGTTCAGTGGCATGAAGGATATTCACAGTCAGGCACACAGCCCAGTCCAGGGGGCTCCTTTTGGAAGCGTCTAGGAGGGAAGGGCTGTGGACACTTTTGGTGCTTAATAATTGCTTTCAGATGACAGTGGACTATAGCCTGCCAGTCTCCTCTATCCATGGGATTCTCCGGGCAAGAATACTGGAGTGGGTTGCCATGCCCTCCTCCAGGGGATCTTCCCTACCTAGGGATCAAACCCGTGTCTCCTGAATCTCCTGCGTTGCAGGCAGATTCTTTACCACTGAACCACCTACTGGAAGATGCCAGTGGAGCAGCAGGGGTTATTGGGGTGCTGGGGTAAATTCTTACGCATTAAGTAAGCATCCCCACTTCTGACTTTCTTATGAGCAACTTAGCCTCAGTCTGAGGCTGGTGGAGGAGCCGCTGGTGAGCTGTGTTTAATGTTCGATTTCTATTTCTGGGCCAGGCAGGAGGATGAGTTCATTGTCTGGTTAATGCCAAAGGCTGGTCAATGCCAAAGGCAACTTCCCCTGCCTCCCCCAGGTCCCCAGAAGAATAGAGGCTATCTCTGTAAAGAACCCGTCTCCCCGCTGTGTACGTGTGCCCTTAAGAGGCAACCCACGGTCATGACTGAGACTAGGGTTTCAAATGCTGCCGACACAAGACCGATCGAGTTGAGAACTGAACAAATGGGTCTTTTTATATGTAAGAGGAGATTATTTTACCCCATGTCAACAGAAGATCTGTAGACAGTCTTGTTCTACATTTCACACTGCTGACTTCATACGTGTGAGCGGGCTCACAACCCATTTACATTTTTTGGTGCGTTTGGGTTCATTTCTGTGGTTACCACTCTGAGGATGCCTACAAAAGCTGGCCTGTTCCACGCTGGAGTGTGCTGCCAGTGGAATTCGGTGAGCCTCACAGCGGTCCAGGGGAGGGCCTTGAGTCAGCAAGTGGGCTGAGTCACAGCAGGATTGAATATTGCAGCTGAAAGGGATCTCAAATAGAGTAACCCCCCTTATTTAAAGATGAGGAAATCGAGACCGAGAAAAGGGGGTGTGGGCCCTTACCCAAGGTCACCCTGCTAGCTAGGAACCTAGCCCAACATTGGCTTCCTGGTCTCCAGCCCACTGACTTTCCACTGCATCAGACCTTCCTAGTCCTTGAACTCCAGCTCCCATTGACCACATTGCTTGCAATAAGAAAAAAATCTGAAGACGAGTTTTCCTGAATTGAAAAAGTGCAGCGTTAGTCGCTCAGTTGTGTCTGACTCTTTGGGACCCCATTGGACAGTAGCCCACCAGGCTCCTCAGTCCGTGGGATTCTCTAGGCAAGAATACTGGAGTGAGTAGCCATATCCTTCTCCAAGGGATCTTCCTGATGCAGGGATTGAACCTGGGTCTCCTGCATTGCAGGCAGATTCTTTACCATTTGAGCCACCAGGGATGGCCCAAATCATTTATATATTTTGTGCCGTCTCCATTTGCCTAATTCTGCTGCTGGGCTCACAAAATGCAAAGTAGTTTGAGTAATTTTTGAGGCCAGATATATCTGGAGATATGAGCTAAATGTCCAAGGAGCCTGTTTAGCAGTCCCAGCTGACCAGAAGGGATATTTTAGCTGCTTGTAAGAAGCCATTCACACCCTTTACCAGCATTGATAATTGAGAGACACATGGAATGCTATTTGTAATTGAAGACCACAGATAATGGTCACATAAAGTCAACCTTAAGTTATCAGTCCCTTTTATTTCTGATAGACATTTGAAGAAAAGGGCCTGAACTTTGAAGAACACTATTCTCCTTTTTGCTTTCACGGCCCTTCAGTTATTTCATTAGGAGACTGAAGCCAGAAATCCTTTGTGACTTATCTCCCATACGTTATAAATTTGGGGAATAAAATATCTTTGGGGATTTATTTAAACGAGAAGAGTCTAGGCTTAAGCAAGAGTATAAAAGAAAATTGAAACTAAAAATTGGTTTCTCAGTTTGGCTAAAGTTTTCAGTACAGTTCAGCCACAGAGAAGCCAGCTTTGAGTACTACATGCATGGGCTGGTAAAGGTCAGGATGTTAAAACAGAAAGGTTTAATTATGTCAATTAGGTTTGATGTTAGGCTGCAGGTTTCCAGATACCCTCAGGCTCAATTATGCTCCCCGTGAAAAGCAAGCGTTGACATTTATTGCTATCAGAAGGAAGTGAAAGGCCAAAGTGCCTTCCTCTGTCTCTCTGGCTCTGCTCCTTTTGCCCTGATTTCTCTCTCAGTGAAGTCATTCACCTTTGACCTTGGACATACAGGAGCTTGCTTCTCTCATCAGAACTTCTTAGAAGCAGGTGCATCCTGCTAGTGGACTCACTTATGAGCCTCACTCTTATGGTCTTGGGTCCTGCTTCCAGGATTCCAACCTCCTTGACCTTCTGCTGGAGGAAAATCCTCAGACTTGGTCAGACGGAGAATCGCCGGGAAGTCACCATGATCTAGTGATGTTTTTGCGGTATTAGCATTATATCCATATATGTATATATCTGTTCACGGATATGTCAAGCATAATGATGTCAACTGTGTAACAAAGTAAATGGGAAAAAGGCTTGATAATTGAGAAAATTCAACCCCTATTTGCTGTGTTTTGTTTTTTTTTTAAGTTGGAGTATAGTTACAATATTGTGTTAGTTTCTGCTGTACACCAAAGTAAACTATATGTATACATATACCCTCTCCCTCCCTCAGGAGCCTCCCTCCCACCCCACTATTTGTTTGGTTTTGATGTTGTAGTTTTTTAAACGTATAGAAAGCTGGTTGTTAATTTGATTTAGTGGCGAAACATTGGCGATGCTGTCTGGGATTTCTGGCCTTAGGAATTCTGTCACCCGTGGGATGAACATCTTTAGCCGCTTTGTGTTCTATCTGCTGGTATTGAAGTCTGGGCAGCTATTTGGAGGATGGCTGGGTCTTATATTAATAACAGAGGGTCTTTCTTGGTAATGCTGAGACCCCCTTCCTCGCTCTGCCTTGACATTCACAGGGCGTGGTGGCTCCAGTAGTGTTCGAGACGCCGGGGGTGGGGCCTTGGCATGGTATGAATGGCTTGGGCACTGGGCTGTCTCAGGGAGCTGGTTATCCTGAAGCTCCCTGCCTGTACCTGAGCAAACCCTGTCTTTAGGATCACCCTCAGAGGGTACAGGACATTTTGATGCCATGGCACTGTGTCATTTGGACTTGAGGATATTTGTCTTGGGTTGGAAAAGAAAGCATTAAGTTTGCAGCCAAAGGAGAGAGAGGAGGAGGGAGAAAGGGCAGAGGACACATTCTTTGCAGGGGTTTGGACTTTAAGCTGAGGCATGGAGATGGAGATAGGGATGTGGGGAGGCCTGCAGATCTGTGGGGGGAGTCAGGGATCACCACCACCATCACCACCACCATCATCATCTTATCCTTTCCTGATTTATTCAATCTAAAAAGACTCCAATTGTAAGATGCACCTCAATTTCAAAGACGTTTTAAAAAAAAATGACATGAATCATGACCAGCAATGTATTTGATGCTTTCATCTCATGTAATCCTCTTAATAACCTTGAAAGGCATGTTCTCTCATTCCCATCTTCTTGGGAGGAAAACTAGGACACAGAGGGGTCAAGAACTTGCAGATCACTCAGCTGGCTAGTGGAGGAGCTGGGATTGAAGCAGGAATTCTATCATCGTTAGGGCGAATATCTTTAGCCACTTTGCTCTGTCCTTTGGCAACGAAGTCCGTGATGTTTGAATACTTTGATGTCAGCATTTTGATCCAGCTGTGTCACGCAGATATGTTAACTCCACGCCAGTACTTTGAGCAAGCAGTTTAAATATCATTGACATGTTTTCACAGTATTATTCTCGATAAAGGCAGGACCCAGGGCTGTAAAATGGTGCTTTGGTATGTTCCATGGTAGATCTCTACTGATAATACTCAGAGATACTAAACACTTAACCTGCTCTATTAGGAGAGAGTCTGTTGATTACTGGCTGTGTGTGCGTGTGCCTGTGCACGCGTGGGCACTCATTTGTGACAGACTCTTTGCAACCCCACGGACTGTGGCCCACCAGGCTCCTCTGTCCATGGGATTCTCCAGGCAAGAATACTGGAGTGGGCTGCCATTTTTTTCTTCAGGAAATCTTCCAGACCCAGGGATCGAACCTGCATCTCTTATGTCTCCTGCATTGGCAGGCAGACTCTTTAGCACTCGCGCCATCTGGGAAGCCCTATTAGGAGGGAATCTGTTAGTTACTGGCTGTGTGACTTTGCAGATACCTCTCTGCCCTTGTTTCCTCTTCTGTAAATTGGGAATGATAACACATTTCAGAATGGTATCAGAGAAAGGAAGATTAAATAACATTTACTAAAGTGCCTGGCATTCGGCATGGTTTATGATAGGAACTCAAAATATGTCCTGCTTGTTCCTGTCCCCCTTCTCCCTGGGTCACCAGGTAGCAGGTGGCCACAAGTCCTGAATCAGAACTGCTTCTAACACACCTGGCTGCGTCTCATATGGAAAGCATGTGGCTCTCATATCTTCTTGCAGCTGGGACTATTTGCAAACACTGTCTTATTGTTTTACAGCTTTTTAATTTGCCTGCACAAATAGAGCCTGCCTGGCTGACTTTGAAGGAATTTTAATAGCTAAACCCAGTCTGGACATGCGTGCTGCACCAAAAGACATGCCTTGCTGCTGATCATGGCAGTGAAGATATTGTGCATGGCTTCCTTCCTTTTTGGAGAAAGATGGGACTCTGTCCCTTTGTATTGTCACAAAGGCTTGCGCTTTTTTTGTGTGTGTGTAAAGAAAAGCCTCAAAATGGGAAACATTTTTCTGAGGAAGATCACTGAAGTAGCTCAAGTCCTTTCTTGCACCTCCTGGGGTTCATTCCCATCCTACTGCATGTCTTCAGAGGCACTGTGGTGTGAGGTTCAGCCTGCATCTTGGATATTCCCTAAGAGGGGGGAAGGGAGAGGCGAGAGCATGGGCACTTGTAATAGGGTGCAGCTACAGTGGTCTTTCCCCTCTGACCATATTTCAAGAAGAATAACATTTGAAGTGCAGCCTAACTTCCCCCCAAACCCCCGTGTGCCTTCTCTGTGCCCATCCTGAGCCTCCCCCTCACTCATTTTTTGGATCATCTCCAGCACCTGCCTCATCCCTATACCACTTGACGGTGGCAACATAAGTTACACTTCAGCGGCTTAGGGTCCTGAGACAGGCGAAAATGAAGTGATCTCATTTTTCAAAGATCTGTTGGATTTATTGAAGAATATCCACATCAGGGGCTGCAGAAAATTTTGGTGTCTTCCTCGGGAAAATTCCAGCTTTTTGTTTAGAACTTCTCTGGGCTTTCCAATAGCACCTTTAACACCGAGAGTTGATTTGTATCTAGTATCATGTTGAAGTATTATGTTGAAGCCAGCATTTTTGAAATGGGAAAAATGATATATAGAAGGCGGCGAGAGGCACTCTGACAATTGGTTTCATTTTTATGTCTGTGTACTTACCTAGCCAAGATCCTGATCCTCATGATATTATGAATTCTGCTGCTTTTACTTAAATCCCTTTTCCATGTCTCCACATTATTACTTTTAATAACTATCATTTTTTTAAGTTGTGAATGCACTGCAGTTTGTTCACGACATGCCTAAGTGAACTGTGATTTACGAAATTATTCCTCTCATCTTGGACATCTTAGAGTGTTCGCAGTGTTTGGCCATGGGACAGGAAGTATTATAGTAAACATCTTTGTGCATAAGTCTTTTGACTTCTGTTGAATTATTCCCGTGGTGTAATTTCCCAAGGGTGATTGTTGGCGTTGAAGGCAGTAAACATCTACACAGTTCTAGTGGTGTAGTGTATATGGGGATTTATTTTTTTAAAATCAGCATTCTCTCTGCTAATGTCTTGTGCCAGAAACATGTCAGGAGAAAATAATACAAATGAACAATTAAAAAAAGATAATTTCCATATTTAACTCATTTGCTGCTGCTGCTAAGTCGCTGTAGTCGTGTCTGACTCTGTGCGACCCCATAGACAGCAGCCCACCAGGTTCCTCCGTCCCTGGGATTCTCCAGGCAAGAACACTGGAGTGGGCTGCCATTTCCTTCTCCAATGCATGAAAGTGAAAGTCAAAGTGAAGTTGCTCAGTCGTGTCCGACTCTGTGCGACCCCATGGACTGCAGCCTTCCAGGCTCCTCCGTCCATGGGATTTTCCAGGCAAGAGTACTGGAGTGGGGTGCCATCACCTTCTCCGTTAACTCATCCAGATGTATGGAAATGAAAATGTGGGTTTGTGTAGATGGGTGACTGGCTGCCTTGGAAGCCTCCAGCTCTTTATTACTGGGAGTAAGTCTTTAATTGTGGGAGACAGTCTCTAGCTAGCTCTTGCTTTTGGGGAAGAGGTACGTACAATGTCTGATCAGCATCTCTGCTTCAGCATCAGGCTTCTGGCTCATGCTCATTTTGAGCAGAATGGTTTGACCTCCATCATACACCACCAGCTGAGACGAGACTTCCTTTCCCATTCATGAAATAACCTAGTGTCCACAGATTGTGTGTATATCATGTGCGCAGCCTTGAGATTTGGGGTTAGAATAGAAGAGGATTTTGAGGTGCTCTTTGGGAAGATAGAGGAAAGAACACACTGGATATCAGGAATTATAGTGTGCTGTGCATTTACCTTGGACCAGGTGCTGTTCTAAACACTTGACATAGATGAATTTATTTAGTCCTCACCACATCCCTAACTTAGTAGGCATATCATTATCCCCATTTTACAGATGGAGTCACTGAGGCTGAGAGACTGACTCTCTTGTCAGGGTCACATAGGACGTGAACCCGTGTGTATTCATTTCCTAGAGCTGCCATAACAAAGTACCCATGTGTGTGCAGGTGTGTGTGTGTGTGTGTGTCTCTGTCCTCTCCTCTTCTCATAAGGACACCAGTCATTGAATTTAGAACCTGCTCTAATCCTGGACTACATCTCTTAATAACATCTGCCAAGACCCGATTTTCAAATAAGGTTCCATTCTGAGGTTCTGAGAGGACATGAATTGAGGGTGGAGAAATGGGAAAGAAACCAGCAGCAGAGGCAGGGCAAGTTTTAGCCTGATGGTGTTTAGAGAGGATGGGTCCTTCGAAGAGGTCGTGTGGCGGGGAATGAGTGGAGGAACCCTGTGCAAGAGATAGGGGTACCCGATGCAGCTTGACTGTGTTGGCATGAAATGACCCGGCCCCAAGCCAGCTAGCTTTGTGTACTCGACGGGAGAGAATAGGTCTGGGGTTCATGCCCTGCCATGCTTGAGTAGCTTAAGGAAAGGTACCTAGAATATTTCCTTTCTCAAGCAGCCCCGTTATTTCTTATACCGTGAGTCTGAAGTTGTGGGGGAACCCCAGAGGCAGACATAAACGTCTCCAGGTCGTAAAATCAGACTTGGGGCACCAGCCACAGGGAAGAAAGTATTTTGGCATATTATCTGCATCACTGCAAAATAGATTTATAAAACATGCCAAGGAAACTGCAGGGGAGAGTGTAGAAATTCTCCAGCAGGCAAGGAAAGGTAAATGAAAATTAACTGTACCGTGCCCATAATTACTCCTTCAAGGTGTGGAGAATGTAATTAATATGATCTGGACTGCCATGCTGTCTCTCGTTTTATTTAAGCGAACATAAAAGGTAATTTATAAGGGTTTTCCTAGGTTAACTGCCAGTTTAATTCCTTGAACTGTGTTTTTCCACAGGCTCTTAGGTTTCTCAACAATAAAAGGCATCCACCACTTAGGGGCTTTCAGGAATTTGTGCTGAGGTCTGGAGGTGGGGGCCGCTTTGCCTTCATCTGAGATGCTCAGCCTCTCCACCCTTGGCCTAACCCAAAGGTGTCAATGCCTGTTAATTCTCTGTTAATGTGAGTGTTTTCATGTCACTGAGGGTGACAGTTGTGTACAACTGACAGAAGCTTTTAAAAAAACGTTTAAGTTGCAAATCTGCCAAGCTATCCTTTAAGTTAAGAATTTTACTCTTCAACTCATAAATCTAGTAAATTTTTAACAGTTACGTTTAGGGTAGCCTTTGATTAATAATTGACCCTTGAAGAAACTTCACCTTCCTCTAACATTTTAAATTGCTCTTTAAAATTTCATATATTTAAATCAGACTTCAGATGTCTGATTAACAAACATACTTAAATAATGTAAATCCAATACCTCAATGACAGACATTAAGTTTCTTAAGTGTTCTAATATTGTATGTAAACTTAGAAGGTTTCAATTTAAAATCTCAAGTCGAATAAATTGTTCAATTAAATCCTTCATAAGGGTGGAAGTGTTAGTTGCTCAGTTGTGTCCGACTCTTTGCAGCCCCATGGACTGTAGCCCGCATGGCAAGGTAAATCCTCCTACTTGAGTAAGTCAACATCCTAAAAATATGAATCTTAATGGGTTTTCTTCTTAAACATGTCTGTCTGTATTTTAAAAAGCCTTATTGAGATATCATTTACATAAAAATTCACTTATTTTAAGTATAGAAGTCAATGAATTTTAGTGTGTTTGCAGAGTTATACAACCATCACCGCAATCTGATTTTAGTACATTTCCATCACCGTAAAAAGAACTTTTGTGTCTTTGCTGTTACTCTTCTCTGTCCCCATCCTTGGCCTTAGGCAGCCACTAGCTGACTTTCTGTGTCTTTGTACTTGCCAGTTTTGGACTTTTTTGGGTACTTACCTTGAGATCATGCTGGGTTTTTAAGGAAGCACTTTTGATGTCTCAAACAATTTTGGGGTCACCTTCTCCAGCAGTTTTTGGGGTTACTGCCTCTGTGGCTGGAAGTGTCTTTGTGAGCTGACCTCTGCCTCTAGATGGGAGCTCTTATAGCCCATGACCCAGACTCAAGACACTTACTATTGAATTCAAATGGCTTCCCATGGAAGACCAAGCCCCACCTGGTGGCTTCATTCCATTTTGATTGCCTGTCCACCTGCTGGGCTCACTGCTCTGAAGTGTTAGCCGCTCAGTGTGTCTTAACTCTCTGTGACCCCATGGACTGTAGCCTGCCAGGCTTCTCTGTCCATGGGATTTCCCAGGCAAGAATACTGGAATGGGTTGCCATTTCCTCCTCCAGGGGATCTTCACCACCTTGAGATTGAACCCACATCTCCTGCTTGGCAGGCAGATTCTTTACCACTGAGCATCAAGGCCAAGCTGGCAGCAGAGGCCAGTTAAGAGGATTTGGTCCTAGCCCCAGAGGAGGTGATGGTGGCTCAGGCCAGGTGTGAGGGGCCAAGGTGAGCTGATGGAGAAAGGGGGTGATGGTGAGTGAGGGAGGGGAATGAAGAATGACTCCTGGCTGTTATGTCTGCCCAGACTGGTGCATAGTGGTGGGGTTTACTACAGTGGGGGACACTAGGGAGGGACATTTCAGGGGTGGAAGTCGTGAGTTCCCCTCATCAGTTATTTACTATGTTCAGCAAGCTCAGGTTGAACCTCAGTGAGCCGTCTTGTCCCTGACCTGACTCTTCTAATATATCTAAGTCCGGGAGCTTTGAACAATATGTCATGACCCATCAGGTGGTTGTAAAATCAATTCAATAAGTTGGACTAGTGTTAAATAAAACAGAGCCGGGAAATAGTGCCTCACGTGTAGTGAAAGTGAAAGTCGCTCAATCTTGTCCAACTCTTTGTGACCCCATAGATTAAGAGTCCATGAAATTATCCAGGCCAGAACTGGAGTGGGTAGCCTTTCCCTTCTCCAGGGGATCTTCCCAAACCAGGAATCGAACCCAGGTCTCCCGCATTGCAGGTGGATTCTTTACCAGCTAAGCTACAAGGGAAGCCCAAGAAAACATGTTAACTGGGTACAAAAGGAGAAAGGGATGAGAGCAGGAGTCAGCAGCCCCTTTTTCTAGTCACAGCTGTGCCTCTGACAATCCGTGGGCCTCGAGCGAGTCCCTTATGCTCCTGTGTCCAGGCCCACCCTGTAAAATGGGGCAGGGGGCAAGGAAGGCTCCACTGGGTTCTCCCCATCCTCCCCCTTTTCTTGCCTTCACCTTTTCTGCACTGCCTCAGTGGGCAGATAGCAAACATTACCAGTCAGGAAGGTCATTACTGAGCTTTGCATCCTGCCATTTCTCTTGTTCAATCAAAACCAGTTCAGAAGGTGCTTTCCCCCAGCTGTGCATACCCAGTCCCTTTGCTGGTCTCGGAAGGCCCTTCTTGTGGTCAGTGTGCCTCTGCCAGCACTAACCTAGCTGACTGACAGCTGATTTGCACTTGGACGGGGATCTCGGGCCTCTTGAAAGTCAGCACAACCCTCTGCTCGGGGCACGTTTTCACAGATGTCCCAGGATCATCTAAAAGACGGAATGATTTGATTGCCATTGGTTTTGGTGAGCATATTTGATAGCCGAGTTCTTCTCCCAACAGGTAAATGTGCTGTATACGAGGATATTCTTCAAGGCTGAGAATCAGAGTCCTGTAGTGGAAGGTTTCTGTGCAGCAAATCTCCTGGCTCTTAGATGAAGCTGTGTTCTTTCCCTTCTTGAGTTTCACCAAGCGCATCTACCTAATTCTTAGGTTTATACCCTTGACCTTCATCTGTCAAAAGTTTAATTCATTTTAGTTCTGCAGCCACAGGCTAGGCATCAGGAGGTTTGAGGAGCTTACAGTAGGAGAGGAGATTGACATGAGAACTAGCTACAGGAAGGGTTCAGATTAGCCCCAAATCAGAGCCCCAGGTGCCCCAATATTCTGCCTGGTTGTAGGGTCTCCACTAAGGAGAAGTGGATCTAGAGATCGTTTTGAATGGCTCTGGGCTGTCCCTGTTGAAGGGACTATGAGAAGGAAGGGATAGAAAGTTGAAAAGTTGAAGTTTGTTAATGAAATATTAGCGACAACCTAGGCTGGACCCAGCTCCTACTTCAGTGTTTGGGGTTCCTGAAAAGTCCCCTGTGAACACAAGTGTGCTGCGTGTCTGTAACACACCTGAAGGCTCTGGTTGGCTGGAGAACACTGCCTCAGTATTCAGGACTGCCTTTTTTTTTCTTTGCCTGGGCTTATCCAGTTGTGCGTGTCCATGACCTGTAATGTCATGGACCTGTAATGTGTCTCGTTTCAGAGGAACAGGGGGAGCATGCAGGGTTTGGGCTCCAGCTCTGCCACTCACTAGCTATGTCAGCGGGTAAATTCCTCAACCTCTCTGAGCCTCAGTGTCCTGGTCTTGAAAATGGACGTGCATCCACCTGCCTCCAGGGTGCTCATGAGGAGTAGAGGAGAGACAGTATGGCAGGCTAATATTTACAGAGTGCTTGTCAGACTCATTAAAGGCGCCTCCCAGATCCACAAAAACACACCATCACTTTTGCTCTTTGTTTAACTCCTTTGACTAAGAAAGCTAAAAGAATTTTGAGGAAGTTTGCTAGGAAAGAACATGCTAACTTCCCTTCTTTGCTGTTAGTAAGTGCTTTGGCCGGATACCTTTGAGCTGAGAAAATATCTTTGAAACTCTCAGATGACCTGTTGTTTTACTTTCGTTCATTTGACACACATGTGTGAGTATGTACTGTGCACAAAGCACTCCCTTAGAGGGCAGGAGACCAGGCAGATGAGACCTGCGTGGGGCCTGGCTGCCAGGGCCTGGCGTTGGGGAGGACCAGTTAGCCTGGGGAGGTGGGGTAGGCCTGGTCCTGCTCTCCCAGCCCTGCCATGGCGCTTTTGGCCATTCCGTGCCCTCCTGGGGCCCGTTTTCTTCTCTGAAAATGGGCTGAGATGGTTTTCCCAGTAGTCATGGACAGCTGTGAAAGTTGGACCATGAAGAAGACTGAGCGGCGAAAAATTGATGCTTTTGAACTGTGGTGCTGGAGAAGACTCTTGAGAGTCCCTTAGACAGTAAGGAGATCAATCAATCCAAAAAGAAATCAACCCTGAATATTCATTGGAAGGACTGATGCTAAAGCTGAAATTCCAATACTTTGGGCACCTGATGTGAAGAGCTGACTTATTTGTAAAGACCCTGATGCTGGGAAAGGCTGAAGGCAGAAGAAGAGGGTGGCAGAGGGTAAGATGTTTAGATAGCATCACTGACTCAATGGACATGAGTTTGAACAAACTCCAGGAGATAGGGTCAGGGGAGCCTGGCATGCTGCAGTACATGGGGCCGCGAGGAGTCAGATACGACTTAGGAACTGAACAACAGCAACCATATTCAATAGATTACATGAGATATTCAGCACTTGATCATAAAATAGGCTTTGCGTTAGATAACTTTGCCCAATCGTGGCTAATTGAAATGTTCTGAGCATGTTTTAGGTAGGCTAAGCCCTGATGTTTGGGAGGTTAGGTGTATTAAATGCATTTTTAAACTTATATTTTCAACTTAGGATGAGATTATGTCCTGATAAACCCATCATAAGTCAAGGCAGATCTGTAAACACAACTGTTTTCTGGGTCCAAGAAATCATACTGTGAATTGAACCAGTTAGATTCTTACAAAATGGTCTTGCATTTCGTCCATGTTTAGAAAGAAGAAAACAAGTCCTGTAGCTAAAGGAAACTCGTGGTGGGTGGGCAGCGGAAGGCCACCGTTAAATGTCCTTAGGGATTCCTTTCTTAGGGCTTTTGATCATCAGACCTTTCATTTTCAAAGGAAAAAAATAACAGCACCCTGTTTCCACTGGCCGTTTCCTTTTTACCTAGCAGGATACAATGTCTGATGGGTGTAAAGGAAGCCTTGACTCCTACATCACTCATGAACCTCTTTGAGTGCCTACCGTGCACCAAGCATCAGAGATACAACATGAATACGGTGGAGGGGGTCTCTGCCCCCATACCTGATGTCTGGCATATCCAAGGTGCTTAATAAAAATTTGTTGAGTAAGAAAATGAATACAGATAATAACTGTTAATAGTTTTTCTGCCCTGTCACATCATTTTGATGACTCCTGTAATACTGGGTTACATTTTTAAATCACCTGTCCTAGAGGTGGCCAACCAACCTGGTCTGGGGCCAGCAGGAACTATTGAGATGCTTGGTGGACTTGACACTTGATGTTGGTCCAGCATGGCAGTTGAGAGCATGGGCTGCCTGGGTTGGAATCCTTTCTTCACTTCTTCCTAGTCATGAGACCTGGGCGGGTTCCCTGACCTTGCTGTGCCTCAGTGTTCCCATCTATAAAGTGGGGACAGGAGTGGTGCCCACCCCACAGGGTTGTGGTGTGGCCTACACCTGTGCACTGCTTGGCGCACTTTGACGGCCCTCCAAATGTTAGCTGCTACCCTCTGCGTGTGTTGTTCCCTTGACCTCCTCTGGTGTATTAGACGCACAGGATAAATAGACCCAGGTGCTATCATTTGGGTATGAAGGAGCCCAGTGATGAGGTTTGAGTCTCAGCTTGGCAGCTCTCTCCCCACATGGCCTCTGCCTTGGTCAAATTCCTGAGGTTAAGGGAGGCTCAGAGAGGTTAAGGCCCTTCCTTCACTGTGTGAAGGATTATATGGAACCCAAGTGCCCAGCACATGAGGCACCCTCCATAAATGGCAGGATTGTTGTCAACCCCATAAAAAGCACACCAGGCCCCTTGGCTTTTGTGGCCTGGAGTGCCACAGCTGGTTCACCAGGCGCCCAGGGAAGTCGTGGGCAGGCCTGAAGCAGGCCCTGAGGGCGGCCGGCCTTGGGAAAGGGCCCACGTCGCAGGCCCCACACGGTCAAAGCATTTTAAAGGCCTTGTATTAGAAAAATAAACCAATTAAATAATACTGCCCCCCATAAAAGCTGACTTTTAATGGGTTCCATGGTGGGGTTTTGCTCTGTGGCGGTCTCGTAGCCATTGGTCTTGGGGCGACTGTCTGCCGCCACGGGGAGAGTTTAATCTTGCATGGGGTGGGCAGAATTTTACAAGTTTTACAGCTGTTTTTCCTCCTCCAAAGTGTTGCTATGTCATTGTGCGCTGAGGGCAACCTGCATGCATTTAACAGTTTACCTCGTTTGGGGTGGAAATGAAAAATGAAGTAATAAATTAAAGGAAAACACAACGTGGATTTTTCCCCTCTTCTCGAGGCAACCGTGGAAGAACAAAGAACCAGTGTTTCCCTGGACCGACTGCTTAATCAAATTCTAATGGCTTTTATGTATGGACCCTTGCCCACGGGACCCGCCGCCTCCCCAGAGAGGGCTCCAGGGCACAGCATGTGTGTTTGGGGCTTGTCCTGCCGACCCCAGGGTAGAGGGTCAACAAACGGCAGCCCAGGGGCCACATCCGACCCACTGCCTGTTTTTGTGAAATGATTGGGGGAAAAAAATCAAAAGAAGATTTCCTGATACGTGAGAATTACATGGTGTCGACACGCCTGCAAGCTGGGGAAGACCCATGGGGCCCCGTGGCAGTGGGCAAAGGACCTGCTCAGCCAGAAGCTGGTTCTCTCTCTTCCTTTCCCACCTGTTTCTTCTTCCCTCCTCTGTGCCTTTTTCTTCTTCAGACAGCAAATGTTTGTTGCCTATTTCTGACGAGCCTTCGCTTTCTCTCCTCAGTCATGCGGAGGAACCCCTTTGGTGTGGACATCTGCTGCCGGAAGGGGTCCCGAAGCCCCCTGCAGGAGCTCTACAACCCTACCCAGGTAAGCCCTGGAAACTTCTTTGCTTCTCCACTCAGAATCCATGTCAGTTTTGGGGGGAAGCAGGGGGATTGAAAAACTCCAAAATTCTGGTCTTTGGGGATTTGAAATTTCTCTCCACTGCCTGGGTTTTTACCTTCAGCTGGTTGCTTTCTCGGTCACCCTTTCTCTATAGAGCGGCTCTGCAATTCTAGCAAGAGGTATCTTGAATGAGAGGAATGGCTTGGTGGAGTGCTGGACTGAGCTTTGAACCTGCTCAGGTTTTGGGTCCCTGAGAACCACATAGCTGCAGGTGCCAGCAAGGGGTCTCTGAAATTGTAGAGCCTGCCAGTCTGTGCAGTCTCCCCGTGGATGTCCCCAAAGAAGGCTCACATGGGGGATGAACTCACCACCTAGATCAGTCGCCCCCAAGAGGTGCATCTCACTGCGCCAGTCTAAGACCCTTGTGTGGGGAGACTTTTTGCCAAGTGACTGTCATGGTAAGTTGAACTTGATTATGCAGAGTTCCTCTCTGAGCAGAATAAGCTCCAACCAAGACACAGTGCTCTCCATGGAAAGCTAGGAGCAAAGGGAGGGGGCCTCGTTGCCATGGTGATGGCAATGTTGGTGTGTGTGGGTCTTGATGAGAAGACTCCAAGGCTGGCCCTTTTGGGAGAACATTAATTAGCTTGTGATGCCAAGAACTGGTGAATGAACAACTAGTGACCCATTAGCTGACCTTTGATAGCTGGTGGGAACGAGGGGAAATGTACTGCTTTGGCTATAATCTCTGAGATTGATTTTGTATCAAATTCTTAAGTTAGCATTTCTGTGGACCAAGGTGCTTGCAGAGGAAGAAACTCTTTGCTTCCCTAGAAGTGCTGAATTCCTGGAAGTCTTACCAAGGGATAAGTCTGAGAACTTTCTGATTCCACATCTCTTTCTTGTCTTGCACCCTTTGGAAAAGTGGACTCTTGAGTTTGTGCAAAATGGGTGGCCTAACCATGTTAATTCACACCTCTCTTTCAGCCCCGTCACTTTGGAACTCAGTGTGGTGGGGCCAGATTAACCAGGTCATTGCAAACTCAGATTGCCTGATGTCTCCTTTACTGGGCTTTCTGGTAACCCAGCAGGGAACTGGCGTTTTTAAAAAATGGTTATTGAAGTATAGTTGATTTACAATGTTGTGTTCGTTTCAGGTGTACAGCAAAGTGGATCAGTCATATATATAGATATAGATAGATAGATAGATAGATATGAATACTTTTTTTTAAAAAAAATGCTCTCTTTCACTATAGGTTATTACAAGATACTGAGTATAGTTCCTTTGCTATACAGTAGGTCCTTGTTGGTTATCTTGGTTTAGGTTTTTGTTTAGTGTCCCGATAATCTGATTACTATAGGCCAGTCTCCCGCCTGTTCACATGTTGGTCCTAGGAAGAGACTTCAATAGAAAGGATTTCTGATTGGTGAAAGTGGAAGTGTTAGTCGCTCAGTAGTGCCCAACTCTCTGTGATCCCAAAGACCATAGCCCACCAGGCTCCTCTGTCCATGGATTTCTCCAGGCAAGAATCCTGGAGTGCGTTGCCATTCCTTTCTCCAAAGGATCTTTCTGACCCAGGGATTGAACCCGGGTCTCATGCATTGCAGGCAGATTCTTTACCTTCTGAGCCACCAGGGAAACCCCTCTTCCAGTAAGCCATGTTGAAAACATGTGCTATCAAGACGCGAACCATACCTGTCTCTTTCAGTTGACCTCCTCTGTTCTCAGATTATTTTCTCTTTTGAAACAAGACTGCTGAAGGGCTCCTGCTTTCCTGAGCAAATTTTATGAGCAGCAGATGGTGTCATGGGAAAAGCTATTTCTGAAGTAGATGTTTCTCTGGACAGGTAGTCTATGGACTGTGTCGGCACCAGTCATTGTGGCGTCCCCAACCCTGGCCAATAGTGGGTGCCCCGGAGTGTCTGTGATTGAAAGAGTGAAAGTCCAGGTTTAAATTCCTCCTTCACTCCCAGCTGGTTGTGCAACCTTGAATACGTGATGAGTTCTCTTTAGGGTCAGTTTTCCATCTCTCTGGAGTGTTGGGAGGATAAAATAATTCTGATATGTCAGGGGCAGAGTAAACATGATTTACCATTATCATGATTGTGAGAATGGCTTCACTGCTGGAAGCCTTGACTCAAGGGTCAGACCTGGGTTCAAAGTTTGTTTTCTTCATGTAACAGCTATGTGAGTGTGGGCAAGACGCTTAACCCATCTGAGATTGCCTCCCTGCTTTATAACATGGTGCTAACAATTCCTGCTTTGCAGGCTTCCACGAGAAGATGTGCCTTGCTCAATGCCTTCTGTGGAGTTTGCTCCTTCCCAGATTCATTCATTCATTTACTCATTCATTTCTTCATCTACTGGTGTGAACACCTACTATATGTAGCACAGTGCCAGGCACTGGGCACAAAAGGCTGAGCAGGGCTTGTGTGGTTAGCCTTCTGTGTCTGCTTCTCCTTGTTATTCCAAGGTTGACTTGAGTGGGTTACCTGGTGAGGGAGACCCTGCTTGTTCTATTTGTTAACCAATCAAAGAAGAGAACCTTCCTGGGTAGAACGTTCCATCTCTTCCATCTGGCAGTGTTGGATGAGATGCTCACTTAGAAGCCTAGGACCTGGGAGGGAAGATGGGGCAGGCATCTCTGGGAGCCGTTTGTGAGGGAGTAGGTGGGTGAGTCACCAGCCTCCATCAAGAATGTTGTGGGCAAGCTGTCTGTCCCCTTTTGCTGGTAAGCAGGAAAATGTCCCTGCAGGAAGATCTCCGCATTTCCTCGGGATGTTGTCCCGGAATGTTTTTTTCTTAGGCTGGTTTCCTTTACAAGCTGCAATTATGTTCTCTTCCCACACACGTTCCGTCGGTGGCGCTTCTCCGAGAAACTGCCTTCGTGATCTTTGGGATGGCTGTGGGCTGGAGAGTTCAGAGGAGAGAAGGGAGCAGGAGTGCCTGTGGAGCCAAGTCTGGTTTTGTGTCCATAAGACATTCACAAATGCTGCACCCAGTGGGCCTTGGTTTTGGTTTCTCGTGTTCCCCTACCAGCCAGGCTCTGGAAGCTGCTAAGTCTGGACCGATGTTATCACAGAGGCAGATGACAGACACTGTAATTGCTAGAAACCAAACTGCTCCCGGAGATGCCATTTCCCCTTTTTATGCTGACTAGTTATTTGGGTTTGATATATGATGGTGAAAACAGGAACTGTGTATTTTAGACAGTAAGGAAACCAACATTATGGCAAGTAGAGCCATCTCAGTTACCAGGTACTGGGAGTGTAGGCCAAATGCTCTCTGTGTGCATGCATGCTAAGTTGCCTCAGTCCTGTCTGACTCTCGGAGACCCTGTGGACTGCAGCCCATCAGGCTCTTCTGTCTGTGGGATTCTCCAGGCAAGAGTACTGGAGTGGGTTGCTATGGCCTCCTTCAGGGGATCTTCCTGACCCAAGGATGCTCATAAACTTCTCATGGAATGTTTGTGTCAAGCCCTAAAGTAGGTGGTACACCCCCATTTTACATACGGAACAACTGAGGCCAAAGAAGTTGTCACACGCTTGTAAGAAGCAGAGTAAAAATTCAAATCCAGGACAAGCTACAAATCCATTTATCTCTGTGCTGTATTCACTGTTGCCAGCAAAGTTCTCTTGGCAAGAATTACCCCATCCAAAACAGAAAGAAAGAAAAAAAATCACATCCAGATTTTCACTGGACAAAAATCTTAAAAGCTCCCTTAGGAAAATTGGCTATAATCTGCTTTTAGTGTCTAAGGTTTTCTTATTTTAGTGCCCCAACCATTAAAACAACAGTGGGTGGAAAAAAAGTTTGTAGGTGATATTCTTAGAAAAACTGTACTCTGATGTCTTATAATTTTCCTGGTTCTCCGCTGTCTTCCTGGCCCCAAAATAAAGCGTAATTGCTGATCATATCAGCTGGCGTCAAGTCACTGAAAGTTCAAGAGTTGCCAACTGCATATTTGCGGGCCGAACACATGTGCGGGCCACCCCACTCAGCCTAGACAGCAGGGCAGAGCTCCGCTGTCAGCCATTAATAGGGCATAATTGCCCCAAAAATGCCAGCGAGGGGTGGGACAGCCTGTCTTGCCTCACCCACCTCCTGGTCCTCTCGTGGGTTCCCTGAAGTCTTCCCGGCATCACTCATGTGGTTCAGCCCTGCCCTGCTTGCTTCTTTCTTTAGCGTTTGCACTTGCTCTGTGATTACTATGTTCTGAGAAGACAGATGCTCAGTCCAGGGGCTAACCAGGAACTTATAAGTCCAGGAGGCCTCCATGCATGCGCCAGTGGCCTGCAAACCTTCCTAGGGGCCCCTGGGGACCAGAAAATACAGTATTTTGACCAGTCAATATTTTATTGTAATAATAATTTTAAAAATTGAACCTTTATTGGTGCAGTCTTCTTTGTGTTAAGTATATTTACTTCTCCATAAGATGGGCTCCAACAAGAAGGATGGAGAGAGGGAGAGAAGGGAAGGAGGAAGGGAAAGGAGGAAGAAAGTTACTGTTCATTGAATGTCAGTGACTTTCCACATGTATCTCATGGAATCTTCACAACAGTCCTAGAAGGAGGGTTATCTGTAACTCCATCCTTCAGATAAGTTAACTGAGGATCAGAGGAGCTAAGCAATTTGCCAAGATCCCATAGCTCCTTAATGGTTGTACTGGGTCCACCTGACTGGGAGAGAAAGTGGGAGGAAGAACTTCTATCCCATTATCTTTCCTGGGTGGAAAAATGCTTTCTTGAGGTTCTGTTTCATGGTGACTGAAGTTGAGCTCAGGATAGTTGCAGAATTCCTGAAGGCAGGGGCCAGGGTTCATGGAATGCCCGATAGATGTCCAATAAACAATTGCAGATTTGTTTTTTCTCATGGAACATGATATTTGGAGCAGTCTTTCTTTCCTGGCTGAAGCCAGGCTAAGTGGGAGTCTCTTCTTTCCCCTTCCCTAAGAACTCTTCTATAGGATAGTACAGCTTGGTGACATTTGGAAGTCAGGGTCTTTGATTAAGTTTTAGGTTGAAGAAAGCTTGAGTTGTCCAAAGGAAGGTGGGAAACTCTTCCAGCTCCAACCTAAATAGTTTTCTGAGCAAGGCTTGCCAAGATTTCTTTTGTCAACAGATGTTTATCAGATAAACAGAGGGAAAAGACATGGGAAGAGAGGCATGTAGGTAACAGAACATGATAAGTGCGTTCGATGAAACTGGAAGTGTCTTGAAAGTTTATGGGAGGATCAGGAGTGAGCAGTTAACCCTTTGAGGGGCAGGGCACAATGGGAAGCTTTCTAGAGGAGGCGGCATTTGAGCCAAGCTTCTGAAGACAGAGCAGTCTTCATTGGACAGAGCAGAGGAAATGGCATTACAGGGGGATGAGACAGCAGGAGTGAGGTGTACAGGTGGGACAGTTCATGGCACGTTCAGAGAATGGTGAGGGGTTTGTAGCAGGTGTGAAAGAGCATGTTGTAAGCTGACTGGAGAGGATATGGAAGAGGGGCAGGTTGGTACCAGCTTCATAAGGCTTGCTCACCCTTCCAGAGGGGTTAGTGGTCCCTAGAGACCCCCAGAGATGGTGTGCAACTTACAAAGCAGCTTCTGCTTCTGGCTCAGCTGCTTGTTAACTTCTTTTAGGAGGTCTGGCCCCTCCTGACTGCAGTCTCCTCCTCTGTAGCACGAAGGGGTTGAATTGTACCCATGCTTCCCCACACCTCGTGTATTCATGAGCTTCGAAAAATCACCAGTGCCCAGATCCCCAGGGATTCTGATTTTTTTTTTTTTTTTTTTTTTTGCGGGCGGGGGGTTGGTCTGGGATAGGGCTGGGGTGGAACCAACGTTCCCTAGTTGGTTCTGATGGGCAGCCTGAGTTCCGAAGCACTGGGTTGGAGATTCTTGAAGGACCCCTCCAGTTTTCAAACCTTCAAGGGGACGTCTCTGGTAGTCCAGGGCAGGGGCATGGGTTTGATTCCTGGTTGGGGAACTAAGATCCCACATGCTGTGCAGCATGGATAAAAAATAAAACTAAAAAATACAATCTTTGATTCTTTGGTTCTTCATCACCTGTTACATGAAAAGGAGCTCAGAGCGTGTGCACTGAAGTGAAGTGAAGTGAAAGTAGCTCAGCTGTGTCCGACTTTTTGCGACCCCATGGGCTATACAGTCCGTGGAATTCTCCAGGCCAGAATACTGGAATGGGTAGCATTTCCTGTGTACAGGGGATCTCCCTGACCCAGGAGTCAAACCCAGGTCTCCCCCCTTGCAAGCGGATTCTTTACCAGCTGAGCCACAAGGGAAGCCCATGTGCATGGAGGTTGCTCCCTATCTTCTCTATGGTCTTTCTATATGAAGGACCATGTTACCTATTTGCACTCAGCCTCATTCACCAATACGAGGTGACCACATTCCTTCCTATGCTCCATGGAAGGTTGGTTGATGCCCTGAGCTTTGGAGACTCATTATGTGAACAAACCTAAGAAGTCGAGCCCTTGGGCAGTGAATCGGGCAGAGCCCCATGTAAAGGACACTTGAGCCACTTGGCTCTTGATCCCATAAAAAGGAGAACCCCAGACTGGTTCCAAGCCAGACATCAGGTGGGCGCTTCTGAAGGATCAGCTTCAGTCTCAGAAATGAGCATGAAAGGGCTCTCTTCCTTGAAAATCATTCTTCGGGAAGAAAGATACTGAATGGCCGTATCCACTGGGGAAGGCAAGAGAGCAGACATTGGACAGTCCCCAACTCTGGTCAATTAATCCCTTCATTACCAACCACCTGGTAAATGACGAGTCCATCTAATTATCTTGCTTTGACCCAACAGCTGTCTACTTAATTGATTTAGTTGTGGATCGGCTCCTTATTCAAAGATATTACTTACTGTCAGCCCAGCAGAACGGCAGCTGGCCGGCAAAGATGAAATATTACATCAACTTGATCTTACACACTGCACTTGGGAGCATGCTTCATTATTCATTGCAAATCACAATGGATGAGCAGAGCCCATTGCAGAAACCTGGGGCAGCAGGTTGCCTTTTTCACTATGACCAGCGGCTTCTTTATTCTTGAACCAGAGAAGCTGTCCCTGGTCAGATTTCCAATCCAGCCAGGACAGCTGGGGGATCTGGTGTCAGACACAATTTGGGTTGGCGGAGATGACTGGATGCTGGAAGAAAGGGGAGGATCCCAGCCCAGGTGTATGACCTGGGGCAGTTACTTAACCTCTTCAAGCCTTGATTTCCTTATCTGTAAAATAGGAGTGTGATATCAGAGTTGCAGGTTTGTGAGGTTTATCAAAAACATTGTGTATAAAAAGCAGCTAGGACATGCCCAGAGCAGAGTGGGTGATAGTCGCTAGTCATTAGTGATCTGGGTTGAGTTAGGTAACCTGGGACTTTTCTTAGGGGGTCTGGGATCATGCTTGGTCCCTGTCCTGTAGGCGCAGATGTTTGGCAGATGCATACTTGGACTTGTGTTGAATAATAATAAGATAGATGATTTCCTCTTGCCTAAAAGCTACTAGCTATTCATCATGAGCACTACCTAAAAATTTTGGTTGATATTATGTGTCTGGTAGACTCAGTTGTTGGGAAGCTTGCTGTGCTGATTTTTAAGGCCATGAGTACCTCTGGATGGAGTGTGTGTGCGCATGGGTACATTCAACCCACATCCTGGAAAATGGGCAAATTCAGCTGTTAAGTTTTAAAGGTCTCCTGTGGTTGCTTGTGTCTGTTTTACCTCCAGCGTGTAGGTAAGTGTGTCAGTGATAGTTGTTGCAAAGCAAGACCATCTCTGGCCCATGTTAATGCGAGGCCATTGATTTCATGGATTGGTTCACATTTCACAGAGGCGGTTTGTACAGGCGGTTGTTCTGTTTCTGGAAACCTAATTTGACCCAATATATTCAAATCTCGGTAGCTGAGCTCTCTAATGGGGTCCTTCTGTATCAGGCTGTGTGGATATAGTCTGGTAGATTTCAATGAGAGGAAGGCATTCAAGTGACAAAACGACCTCAGCCATTTCCAAATGGTAACACAGCTGTAAAAGCTACCATTTTTGGAAAGTTATTTCCTAAATTGCCCTCAATTATAAGAGGCCTCTACATAATTTGATTTTTCTGTAAACTATACACCTCAAGGAGCTTCACAGTCAACTGGATTTTAACCTTCTTGAGATGGATAGAACTGAGACAAAGCCCTGGCTTGTTCTTAAATTCTCTGTAGGAAAGACATGGGAGTGGGATGGGGGTAGCGTGGGCGTCAGCCTCCTCCCCATCCTGCTTCTCTCTTGATGGCCAAGTTGGCCTGTGGGTCTTGGGGGGAGCAGAGTTTACACCCTGCCTCCATCACTAATTACTGTGAATTCTGGGGCAAATAGCTAAACTTTCTCAAGCCCTGAAGACCTTGTTTATAAGGCAGGAGTAAAATACCAACTATTCAGTTATTAAGAATTAAATTAGGATTTATAGTGCAAGTTCTGGGCACATGGCAAGCTGCTCAATCAGTGCTGTTTTTTTTTTTTAACATTTATATTAGCTCCGATGAAGCTTTCTCCAGGAAGCTCGCCCTGATTTTTCTCCCTTCAAACTCAGGTTAAATGTCCTAGAATGCTACTGCCTGCTTACAACATAATATGATTTGTATATGTTATTTGAAATTTTCTAGCAGTCATATTTTGAAAAGTAGAATGAAAAACAGGTTAAATTCATTTTAATAACATATTTTATTTAATCCAGTATAACCAATATATGATCATTGCTACCTTCAATCAATAAAAATATTAAGATATTTTACACTCTTGTTTTCGTATGGACTTTTTGAAGTCTCATGTGTATTTGACACAGCGCATCTCACTTTGGGTTGGCCATGCTTAGTGGCTAAATCTGGCTGGTGACTGCCATACTGGACAATGCAGGTCTGTGAAATGCCGCACTCTCCTCACCCCTGTGTCATTTGTGACACTTACCTTATGTGTTTGAAATGATCTCACTAGACTTTGAGCCTCTTGAGAGCAGGGGTTTATCATTCATCTTGGTACCTGGAGGCTACTCCAGCCAGCCACAGAAAAGGAGCTCAGTAGGTGCTTGGCACTGAGTGAATTGCCTGTCCTGGGCTGTGAGCAAGCCTGGTGTGTGGCGATCACGCTGAGGAGGTGACCAGGGCTTTGTGCCCTCGGAGGCACTGACGCAGCTGACCATTAAGCCCGAAGATTTGCTGGGGCCCGGTAGGTCCATGGTCTGAAGAGGGCATCTCCACTCCAGGCTGATGCCTGTTGTTGTTGTTCGTCACTCAGTGGTGTCCGACTCTTTGCGACCCCATGGACTGTGCAGCATGCCAGGTTTCCCTGCCCTTTGCTATCTCCTGGAGTTTGCTCAAACTTGTGTCCGTTGAGTTGATGATGCCATCCAACCATCTCATCCTCTGCTGCCCCCTTCTCCTCTTGCCCACAGTCTTTCCCAGCATCAGGCTCTTTTCCAGTAAGTTGGCTCTTTGCATCAGGTGACTGAAGTATTGGAGCTTCAGCTTTAGCATCAGTCCTTTCAGTGAATATTCAGGGTTGACTTCTTTTAGGATTGACTGGTTGGATCTCCTTGGTGTCCAAGAGACTCTCAAAAGTCTTCTCTAGCACCACAGTTCAAAAGCATCAGCTCGTTGGCACTCAGCCTTCTTTATGGTCCAGCTCTCACATTCGTACATGACTACTGGAACAACCATAGCTTTGACTTTGTGGACCTTTATCGGCATGGAAATTTATTTCCTTCCAGTTCTAGAGGCTGCAAGTCCAAGATTGAGGTGTTGGCTGAGTTGGTTCCTCTGAGAGCCTGGGGAGGAATCCGGTCCATGCTCCTTACCTGACTTCTAGCAGGTTCCTGCCGATCCCTGGCTTTTCTTTATAGAAGCATCATCCCAATTTCTGCCTTCATTTTCACACAATGTTCTCCCTGTGTGTGCGCTTGTGTCCAAACCTCTCTTTTTAAATAAGAACTCCAAATGTATTGGATGGGGACCCACCTACTCTACTAGCTAACTAATTACATCTACAGTGACCTGCTTTCCAAATAAGGTCACATTCTGAGGTACCCCTGTTAGGATCTCAATACATGGATGGAGGTAGCGGTGTGTGCAGTGCAATCCATGACACCTGCTGTGTGCATAGCCCTGTGCTAGATGTGCGGGCATTTAAAAAAAGGAAGCCCTTGCCCTTGGTTAGTTCATACTCTAATGGGTGAATCAGGCCAGTAAACTGACCATCACAAAAAGAAGTTCTGTTTGAGTTCAGTGTGTAAACCTGGAGGAGCTTAGAGAGGGACCAGAAAGTTAGAGGAGGCCCATGCTTGTGTGAGTGTGTGCAGTCCTGGGTGCATGTGTATATGCGTAGCCTTTGTCACCCCGATTGAGCAAAGGCACAGAAGTGGTGACACACAGGATGTGTGGTTCCAGCCTCCCCTGAATAAACACCAGCTGCGGAGAGAGGACGCCCTGACACGCGAGCGACTGGAGCTCTGTCTTTCCTGGGGTGCACCCCATCGACACCCCTCTGGTGAGGACCGGCAGCCCAGGGATGTGAGAAAACCAGTGTCACTGTCGTTCCCGACTTGTACAAAAGTCTGCAGCTCCAGTGTCTCCAGCTGATGCTCTGCTGTTCGGTATCTGCATGACCACGCTGGGGGACGCTGCCAGGTTGGCCCTGCCTCAGTCTTGGCAGGTGCAGAGCCACTCTGGAAGGAAGCTGGTCTTTCTGGAACATGCCCCAGGGGTGGGACGCCCAGGCAGACTCTGCTGCTGCCTAAAACGGCCTGGTGCGATGTTTCCTTCCCTTTGTCTTCCGTCAGGGGTTTAAAGCCACAAAATAGCCAGCATAGAGCTCTGGCTGTCGTTAGATCTGTTGGAGAAACCACTCCGCCCGTGTGTTCCTCTCCAGCCTGTGCCCTACAGGGTACCCGCAGATAGGTCCACAGCTGTAGGGGCGTCTTGCCAGGGCAGGGCTTGGCTGTGGAGGACCTGCCAGCTCAATGCTTGCTTGGATCCAGGTCTCATATCCTGTCCCAGTGTTTTGGGGAAAGTTCTGAGAAAAAAAGGGGGAATGTCTGAGGCTTTAGCAGTGGTTAAGAGCATACGCCTTAGGACCAGCTGGGACTCCAGAGCCACCCCGTGCCAGCTGTGTGGCTTGGGATGGCTTCTTACCGTCTCTGTCCTCAGTTTCCTCACCTGTAAAATGAAGATAATCATACTAGCCCTGACCTCATGGGGTTCTTCTGAGGATTGTGTGAACCCACAGAATGAGGCCGGCAGAGGTGTTTGCTGTTTGCTATTTGCTGTGACTATCATTCAGGCACAAAAGCCAGGAAGGAGGAAATGATCCTGGGGGCAGATGAGAAAGTTGAAGTCTAGATCACTGGGAAGGCAGGGCTCCATGTAGCCAACTCATCTTCCACTTGTTTAAAGGGAACTCTATCTTCCAGAGCAAGAAGGTCTCTGTTTTGGCTGCAGTTCAGAATCAAAAAAGGAAATTTAAAACGCCCTCACTTTCAACCCCTAAATCAGAATTTTGGGGAAGCTGGTACTTTTTTCAAAGCTCCCAGTTGATCCCAGGGTGCAGCCACAGTTTGAGAATCACTTGCTCTGGGTTTTTCCTAACTCAGAGGTAGTTCTGGAGACCAGCAGCCTGGGAATCACCTGGGAGCTTGTTAGAAATGCAGAGCTTGGCCTCGACCCCGGTCTGCAGAATGGAAACCTGCATCCTTCCAGGGTCCCAGGTGGTCTACACAGGTGATAACTGGAGAGGGCTCCTGAGACAACAGCTTGCTCTCTGGGGGCTCCCAGAAGGAGCAGCTGTCCCTGCATCTGATGACCAAGGACAGGTGGCACAGAGTTTGCATGGGTTTTGGAGATGGAGACCAAGAAAGTATCTTTACCTTGCCTGGAACCTGGCTTGCTCTGCTTTTCTGAAAACTTAGAAAGTGGATGCTGCATGGGGTTCTTGTCAGAGGCAGGGAGCTGGCATCCCATGGCAGGTTAGATGGATGGGCAGCCTTTTGGATCCTTTGGATATATTAAATGTTCATTAATTGTCTCAACTCAGGGAGAAGGAGGGCTTCCTTGGTGGCTCAGATGGTAAAGAATCCGCCTGCAATGCAGGGGACCTGGGTTCCATCCCTGGGTTGGGAAGATCCCTTGGAGGAGGGTATGGCAACCCATTCCAGTATTCTTGCCTGGAGAATCCCCATGAACAGAGGAGCCTGGCAGGCTATAGTCCATGGGGTTACAAAGAGTCGGACATGACTGAGTGACTAAGCACAGGGAGAAAGAAGTGTGGCTTTGAATAGGGACCAGGGAAGCAAAGACCACGTGATGCCTTTGAAAGATAGCTTCATCCTTCATGGTTGCTGTGCCCCTGGGGTAAAGGGGATTAGCAGGGTGAGGAACTGAGCTGGGCTTCCTTGGGTGGCCGCAGTCTGAGTTTATTTTCTTCATGGTTTGGGCTGTTCCTGACCTCACTTTGTCAGGAAATAGGAAGGAGGTACCCAAGAATTGGAAGATTGCTTGCTTTGAGTCTGCCCTGGTTAGGCACAGTAACCGCCTATAATTGTCCCCTCAGTTCATTCTTCTCAGGAGGGGCCTGTTTTCATTAGTCCCCCTGGATCTGTGTTGTGAACTTACTGGAGACACTGCTTGGTCGCCATCATTTCTCCTCTTGCCAGAACCCCAACCAAAAATCGGTGTTCAAACAGTAATGAGGATGATTCCAGGTCTCTTTCTTAATTAGCAGGAAGCACAGAGCCAGTGAAGGCAACCAGGCAGCTTGGTAAGGCCAGGGTAGGGGCTGCCCATGTTGGGGAAGGGTTTACCGTACCAAGTGGCAAATCCACTGGGCTTCTGTTGGGTCAGTGTTGGTTCCGCAGTCTGGCGTGGACCACAGCAGTAGCTGGCAGAGGAGATTATAGGAAAGGGTTCACTCACCCCAAAACCCCCTGATCACTAAGAGTAAAGAATTAAATATGCCCTTGGTTTTCACAACCCAGACGAAACATTCTGAGTTCCACTCTTTTTAAAGGACAACCTGGAAACCCATCATCAAGGGGTACTTATCATCTTTCAGAGGGACACATTTGAATCAGATGAAGCCAGTCCCTTAGCTTATGCTCAGCTCGCCCAACCGCCCCCTCAGCACAGCTGCTGTGTAATTCTGTAACTGTTCTTCCTGAAGACCCTTCATTCTAGAACTGCTGGAGCCTCTTGAAAATTTTATCTCGTTTTATACAGAAGTTGCATGCTAGCTTGGCCTTCAGAAATGAGGAGGCTGTTTGGGACCTGTCCCTCTATGGTGTTGTGTCACCACTAGACAGGCTCACAAATGGCACCCCCACTTCTTCCCACATGCTGCCCTGGGTCACTCTCATTCACAATGGTTGATCTCAGCTGAGGGCCTTGGCTCTCAGTAGGTTTTCTTCATTTTAGAGGATAGATGAGCTGGTGCCTGAAAAGAAATGTAACTTTTGAAGGGAATTGGCAGACACCAGGGCCGTTCGGAGGCAGCTGATAATCCAGTCATTCACGGTCATGAGGGAAAGGGTCGAATGAGAAATAGAAACGCACATGTAATCTCCAGGCCTCATGTTAATCAGTCTCCTTCTCTTTCAAGATGGCTTTAACCAAGGCCAACAAACAGGCTGATTCATCACTTTCTTCAGAACTGACCTGAGTGTTCGGTACAAAAGAGATAATTTGCCAAGCCCTTTTTAAATGAGTATCTAGAAGAACTGCAGTTGTTTTTTTTTAAAGTGTATTATTATTGCTGTTTTTGTTATTCATGCATAGTCAAGTGTCATTTTCCTTGAGAAAGTGACAAAATGAGCTGCTTCTGTGGGTTGGTTTGTTCACTGTTGTCTTATCAGAGAACAACATTTAACATGGTGACTTTTTTTTTTCTTTTAGGAAAACGAAATAAAAAAACTTGAGATTCAGGCTTAGATCATGTTGAAATAAGGATCAGGAGCTAGGAGAATGAGGGTCAATTATAATTGATCTTCTCCCAGATTTTGGGGTGTAACTCAATCAGAGGGGAAGGAGTGATTAGCATCTTGAAGAGAGAAAGCCTGGTTAAAAGCAGCCCATCGCAAATTGCTGCCTTTGGCTATCTGATTAATGTCCGAGGTACAGTCTTTCTTGAGCCTAAGATCCCCCTGCTTATCTTATCAGTTGCTCAAATTGAACTTGATAAATAGCAATGACTAAATCCAGTGCAAACTTTGGGAGATGGTGGTGCTTCTGACCTCAAGTTTTATACAGTGGGGTCCTGGGGAGCCGTGCAGACCACTGCCACCAGGGGCATCTTAAGCAAGCAAACAAGCAAGCAAGCTCAGTCGCTTCAGTCGTGCCCAACTCTTTGCGACCCTATACACTGTGGCCTACCAGGCTCCTCTGTCCATGGGATTCTCCAGGGAAAGGATCTGTTTGGGGAATAAAAGCCAAGCTGGACTCGGGTGAAGTGTGTGAGGTGAAGGCTCTCTAACTCTGTGTGAGTGCTCATTTATGTCCAACTCTTTGTGAGCCCATGGATGGTAGCCCACCTGGCTCCTCTGTCCATGGAATTTTCCAGGCAGGAATTCTGGAGTGGGTTGGCATTTCCTTCTCTAGGGGATTTTCCAGACGTGGGGATTGAACTGTGTCTCCTGTGTATCCTATACTGGCAGGTAGATTCCTTACCTCTGAGCCATGAGTGAAGCCTGCTGATGCCTTAAGTTGGTGCCTTAAGCTCTAGACCAGAGGTCCATAAGCATTTTCTACAGACAGAACTTTAGATGTCTGTTACATGGCTCAGAGGAGGGCATGGCAACCCATTCCAGTATTCTTGCCTGGAGAATCCTATAGACAGAGGAGCCTGGTAGGCTACAGTCCATGGGATTGCAAAGAGTCTGCCATGACTGAAGTGACTTAGCACAGCACAGCATAGAGACTCAACTCTGCTGCTGTAGTCTGAAAGCAGCTGTCAACAGTATATATAAATGAGTGGATATGGCTAGATTTGGTCCACAGGCAACCTCTGCTTTAGACAGTGTCGAGAGCCAGAAGCCTCAGGTTCAAGTGCCAGCCTGTCCACCCTACAAGGGCATTCTTGGGCAAGACATGCAGACTCCCAGGACTCAGGTCCTTTACTTCTAAAAATAGGAATCACAGTGCTCCTTTCAAGAGATGGTGAGAGCATTTGTAAACTGTAGAGAACTGAACCTAATTTGGTTATTAGCATTTTGTTGCTGATGTGCAGTCAGGGTCCAGGCCACCAATGGTGGATGAAGCATGCATGCATATTTGGTAGAAAACGTTAGGTGCTGGCCAACCAGCTCTCCTGTCTGTAATTGCATGATGAAATTAGGAAAGTGCTATTTAATTTCAATTACATTCATTTTCTTCGGGGATATGAGAGGAGTACCAGCCTCTCAAAGCTTCCCTTTCCCGCCATGAGAAATTTCTGAAGCAGCAATTCTTCAGTCTAACCTGAATTGATCTCCATTCTGGAAATTGCAAATGAGCAAAATGACCGTGATGAATGGGGGCTCTGGAGAAACACAATGCTTGGGCTCAATGTCTCAGACTGGAGAAGGGAAACCTGGAGCCTTTATTGGGGGAGATGGGCGGTAAATGAATTCCCAAGCGGGAATTGGAGGATGGTTAGTGAATAAACCCATTGTGCTGAGCAATTATGCATCTCATTAAGATGCACTTGGTTTTGGCCTTGATACTATGAGAATTGTCAGAGCAAATATGTGCAGACCTCAATTTTGAGGTTTGAAAAGGGGTCAGTGCATAATTGGCGGGAGAAGTAAAAGAAGGGAGGTGGTTCGAACAATAGGTATTAAATTGCTATTGCAGCAAAGAAGACAGATGTAAAGAGTCAGACAGCCTGATCACTCAAGACACAGTGCGTGTGGTCTTAGAGTCACATTCGGGCCACGTGGACAGTGCCTTTGGTGCTCTTAATAAGCTTTCTTGGGATCAAAGCGGTTTGCTCTATAGAAAGTTTCAAGAATGCTTGGGTGTGTTTGTTGAATGAGTGAGTGACTGGTGCTGGCCCCATGATTGTCAAATAAGTGAATGAAGGTGGGAGGGAATGAATGAGAAAATTAATAAACCAACAATTCATGTAAAATGAAGATGATAATAGTACGTACCCATCTTATAGGGTGGGAGGATTAAATGGGAGAATGTGTCTAAACGCCCGGCACAGTGCCTGACAGTAGCAGGCACTCAGTTTCAGTTGGTGCTGTTACTTCTTTCACCAGGTGTGTTGGTCTGCTTGGACAGGCATAACAAGATACCGCAGACTGGGTGACTTAAACAACAGATACTCATTTCTCAATTCTGGAGGCTAGAAGTCCAAGGTCAAGGTGCAGGCAGGTCTGGTCTCTGGTGAGGTCTCCCTTCCTGCCACGCAGATAGCCACCCACGTGCTACATGGTCTTTTCAGATCTCTGGTGTGTCTTCTAAGGTCATCAGTCCTGTTGGATTAGGGCCTCACCCTTACCTGATTCAAACTAATTATGTCCTTAAAACTGGAGTAGGAAATGGCAACCCACTCCAGTATTCTTGCCTGGAGAATCCTGTGAACGGAGGAGCCTGGCGGGCTACAGTCCATGGGGACGCAGAGAGCTGGATCCAGCAGAGCGACTGAGCACATTTCCTTAAAAGCCCTGTCCTCAATTACAGTCGCACTGGGGAGCTGGATGGCTAGGCCTTCAATATATGAATTTGGGGAGGACACGATTTCATATATTACATTCAGTAAAGAATCAAACCTTGCTTTTGCGTTTAGAAGGCCTAACCTTGTCATTGAGCAACTACACTGGAATAATCTTTTCCTGGGAAGAGAAGTTGGAGGTGCCCTAATGTTCCGGAAAATTGGGTGAATTTCCGACAGCATACATCCTTCCCCATGGGGGTGTCTGTCTTGCATCCTTTGAAGACCTTAGCAGTCAGCTTTTTACCTTCCATTGTTAGACAAATGGGCAACTCATTCAAGCTTTTTTTCCTTAAAAAAAAAAAAAGCAAACTACCTGAACTCTGTCTCTAAGGCTTCGGTAAAACAGATGCCCTAGGAGAGGAGGTCAGCCTCATTGAAGCTGCTATTCTGTGTTAGCACGAGCACTAATAGGATCTCATTTCTTTCTCTATTTTCATTTTCATCTCCAAATCTGCCTGGAAGACAGTGCGAGCTCATTAATTTGAACTTGCTCGTTTGAAATGCGTAACATTTCCTGCAAGTTCCCCATGAAGTGGGATTCATGAAGCACATTAATTGTGTGAACATAATTAGCAAAGAGGAGTGTTGCAGAGCAGGGAGGTTCCTGGAGGTGACCAAGTCCTTTCCCTTGGTGACTTTTTCTTTTCAAATGTAGGAATGGAGACCTGGTGCGTGGACCTGGCCCCTCCAGGCTCACCCAATGGTACCATTCCCCCTTTCTTCAGGACCCCAGCCTAATTCAAGGAGTCTTGTTTGTTTGTGAAAGACACAGGCACTTTACTATTGTGAGTTCCTTTTACTATGTGGACTTCACGTATTAAAAGTACATTTAAAAAAAATATTCTGCATTTCAGGCTTTTCCACTAATTATGACTGGCCTTCTCCCAAGCTAGTTCGAGCTATTTTGGTGAGGTTTTATAGTTATTTAATAAGAAAAAGTTTTTTTCAAAACCTCATAAAACCTTCTGTACAATTCATTCTAACCAACACTCCCTCTTACAATTATGTCACTAACAACTTCTTTTTAAAAGGCCAGAACTTTTGTCTATTCATGTTAACCTTAAAAGCAGCATTCACTGAACCCCTGAGAAACAAGAAGTGTAATACTTTATAGGATTGGGGCAGAGCAAATGAAATAATGCACGTGAAAGGGTTCTGTACATTAGGGAACCACAGTCAAATGCTTTATGTTTTCCTTAATTGCCGTTTCTGCACTGGGCAACCCCCCAAAGAGTGGTCAGAGTGTGTCGGTGGATGTAAAGGCAGCGTTTCCTTGGGGATTCCCCAAGGAATAGGCTGTTTTTTCATGGGATTTGAAAAAAATAAATGAGATGCCTATTTATTCATCCACATCAAGCTATAACTGCCACAAGGCCTGGAATGTTCTAGCCAGAGCATCACCATGTCCTCTCTCTGGAGTCAGACCTATTAAGGCACCAGACAGCAAAAACAGATTATTCTGTGAAGCCAGTTCAGAGCACTGGTGAGGCGGACAAAAATGTGTTCCTTAGGCTTGGGACTTGAGGAAATCTTTGCATGGCCGTGGCCAACAAGAGTGGAACACTCCCAGTATTTGGGTGGGGGGACGTCTGAATCTCTCCTTCTTGGGTATTTAAGGTTTTTTTAACTCCATTTTGGCATTGTGGAAGATGAAGGATTATTTCCTTATTCATAACACCAGCTCTATACTTGGTAGGATGCTAAGGATGATGGTGATGGTGCTGATGGTATAGCAGTGGCGGTGGCAATAGCAGTATTCAGTTCAGTCGCTCAGTCGTGTCCAACTCTTTGCGACCCCATGAATCACAGCACACCAGGCCTCCCTGTCCATCACCAACTCCCGGAGTTCACTCAGACTCATGTCCATTGAGTCAGCGATGCCATCCAGCCATCTCATCCTCTGTCGTCCCCTTCTTCTCCTGCCCCCAATCCCTCCCAGCATCAGAGTCTTTTCC
This sequence comes from Ovis aries, assembly GCF_016772045.2. Taxonomy (NCBI): domain Eukaryota; kingdom Metazoa; phylum Chordata; class Mammalia; order Artiodactyla; family Bovidae; genus Ovis; species Ovis aries. Next base: position 173,805,507 of record NC_056056.1, read on the forward strand.
AATGAGTCAACTCTTCGCGTGAGGTGGCCAAAGTATTGGAGTTCAGCTTCAGCATCAGTCCTTCTAATGAACACCCAGGACTGGTCTCCTTTAGGATGGACTGGTTGGATCCCCCTGCAGTCCAAGGGACTCTCAAGAGTCTTCTCCAACACCACAGTTCAAAAGCATCAGTTCTTCAGTGCTCAGCTTTCTTCACAGTCCAACTCTTACATCCATACATGACCACTGGGAAAACCATAGCCTTGACTAGATGGATCTTTGTTGGCAAAGAAATGTCTCTGCTTTTCAATATGCTATCTAGGTTGGTCATAACTTTTCTTCCAAGGAGCCTTTTAATTTCATGGCTGCAATCACCATTTGCAGTGATTTTGGAGCCCCCCAAAATAAAGTCTGACACTGTTTCCACTGTTTCCCCATCTATTTGCCATGAAGTGATGGGACCAGATGCCATGATCTTTGTTTTCTGAATGTTGAGCTTTAAGCCAACTTTTTCGCTCTCCTCTTTCACTTTCATGAAGAGGCTTTTAGTTCCTCTTCACTTTCTTCCATAAGGGTGGTGTCATCTGCATATCTGAAGTTATTGATATTTCTCCCGGCAATCTTGATTCCAGCTTGTGCTTCTTCCAGCCCAGTGTTTCTCATGATGTACTCTGCATAGAAGTTAAATAAGCAGGGTGACAATATACAGCCTTGATGTACTCCTTTTCCTATTTGGAACCAGTCTGTTGTTCCATGTCCAGTTCTAACTGTTGCTTCCTGACCTGCATACAGGTTTCTCAAGAGGCAGGTAAGGTAGTCCAGTATTTCTATCTCTTTCAGAATTTTCCACAGTTGATTGTGATCCACACAGTCAAAGGCTTTGGCGTAGTCAATAAAGCAGATTATTAATGTTCCCTGCACATTCACTGTGTACTAGGCACTCTTCTGGCACTTCACACACATTATTTGAATCATCTCAACCCTATAGTGTAGAAACTGCATTTGACAGATGATGATGACAGGGCTCAAAGAGGTTAACAGATTCACCTTAGGTCACACAGCTGGATGTGCCAGCCGTGAGAATTTAACCCTGGCCGTCTGGTGCCCTTTCACTGCTGCCTGGCACGGGGCTGTGTCTCCATCTGCCAAGGCTCTTATAAGTCCCAGGACACATGCCACTCCCATTATGATGACTCAGGACTGGAAGCAGTGTGTATCAGGGCCCCAACATTAAGCCTGAAGTCAGGAGAGAGGAGACGGTCTTTATCTTGCTTAATCCCAAATGTCCCGTTTCTCCTGCATTTCCTTTGGGGGCCTTACCTTCAGTTGACAGGTGCTGACAGGTGGCCCCTCACCTCACAGAGCCCACTGACCACATGTGCCCAGACTGTCTCTTTAGGGTTCAGTTCTTTTGCATTCAAGAAAAGACAAAGGGCAAAAGATTTGTTTGCAGCTGCCAGGGTCACAATGTGAGCCTCTCCAAGCTTGCTGAGTTTGGAAGCATTTCTGGTTTCCTTCTCAGAAAGCAGTAATTTGACTTTGGGCCACTGGTGCTCAGTGAAGTGAGTTTCTGTTACTGAGGGTAATGTGGTGTCGACTTCCTCTGATGCAAGAGAATCAGCACCAGCTGTTGTGAGCAGTATTGTTTCAGTTGAGCTGGCCCCTCTCTCCCTCTTCAGTCTCGTGCCTGGCCCTTCTTTCCCTTCCCGCCCTATAGGACCTGGTTCAGTTCCTCGGCTGTACGTGCTTTTTTTCCTGCCACTGGGCCTTTGCACATGCTGTCCTCATTGCCTAGAAAGCTTTCTGCTTGCCTCACCTCCACTTGGTTGACTTCTGCTCAGCCCTGCTGTTGCTACTGTTAAGTCGCTTCAGTCGTGTCTGACTCTGCGAGACCCCATAGACGGCAGCCCACCAGGCTCCCCTGTCCCTGGGATTCTCCAGGCAAGAACACTGGAGTGGGTTGCCATTTCCTTCTCCAATGCATGAAAGTAAAAAGTAAAAGTGAAGTCGCTCAATCATGTCCGACTCTTAGCGACCCCATGGACTGCAGCCCACCAGGCTCCTCTGCCCATGGGATTTTCTAGGCAAGAGTACTGGAGTGGGGTGCCATGGCCTTCTAGGACCTGTTATATGTGCCCTTAGCTCCTTTACTTCTCTTTTAAGCCCTTTATCTATTGTATGTATGTTAATCACTCAGGTGTGTCTGACTCTTGCAACCCCGTGGACTGTAGCCCACCAGGCTCCTCTGTCCATGGAATTCTCCAGGCAAGAATACTGGAGTGGGTTGCCATTCCCTTCTCCAGGGGATCTTCCTCAACCAGGGATCGAACCCAAGTCTCCTACATTGCAGGCAGATGCTTTACCATCTGAGCCACCTTTGTAATTAGTTTATTTTACTTTTGTTTTTAATGTGCCATCTTCCCTGTTTTATGCTAAGATCCGTGCTGGCTGCCTCTGTGCCTGCTTTTTGCCTAGTGTAGTTCCTGAAACATGGAGGGTGCTGGGTAGATGCGGTGAGGATGGGGCACCCCAAGCTTCATAAGACCTGGGCCTTCCAATCAGTCTTTTTCCATCCACCACAAATCCCAGATCTGGAGTGGCACAAGGATAAGTGGCTAAGGCGAGAGCTCTAGACCTAGGCTGTCCTGGTTTGTATCTGAGCCTTGCTTCTTGCTAGCTGTATTTTTCTGTTGCTGTGTGACAGATTACCACAAAGGTAGTGGTTTACAGCGCATACATTTATTATCCCAGTTTCCATGGTTCAGGAGTCTGGGCAGTGTTGGCTGGGTCCTCTGTGCTCAGGGTCTTACCAGGTTGCAGCCTAGTGTGGGCCAGGGCAACAGGCCATGGGAGGCCTGGATCCGTGTCCAAACTCTCATGGTTATTGGCAGAATCCAGTTTCTCTCTGCTGTAAAAATCACAGCAGCTTGGGTTTTCCAGGCCAGCAGGAGAGTCTTGCTGAGTTTAGACAGAAATCTAAGCCCTCTGTAGAATGCTTCCCTGATAAGATCAGGCCCATCCAGGATCACTTCCTTTTAGATTTGCACACCTGAACATCTGCAAAATCCCTTTGCCTTATAATGTAACATAATCACAGAATTGATACCATATTCCCAGGTCCTTTCTGCAGTCAAGGGGAGAGGATTATACAGGGCAGGTATACACATTAGAGTTCTGACCCCTGCTCTAGCTGTGTGGCCTTGAGTAAGTTGCTTAACCTCTCTGTGCCACTGTTGCTTTATCTATAAAGAATAATAGCAGTACCCACTTCACAGGGCTTGTTGTGAAGATTAAGTGAGCTAATTTATATTAAATGCTTAAAACAATTGCTGGCAGGTGGTGAGTAGTCAGTCAATGTTAGTTGTTACAACCATAAAGATGCTGCTAATCCTCAACCAAGCCAGTGGGATCTAAGTTTAGAAACACAACCCACCAACTGGCTGGAAAATGAAACCTGAGAAGCCAGGCTTGGGAGAAGGAAGGAAGAGCCTGGAGACTGTCAACAAGCTCGGTCAGTTGGCCATGTTGAAAGGGAAGTTGACAGCTTCCACCCCACAGGGCAGACACGGGTGAAGCAGATGGAAAGCTTTATCAAGTTACTGAAGCAAATTGGATATATGTGGGTACATGCATGCCCCATTTTAGTTCCTTTTATTAAAACATCTCCTCTCAAGGCAAAGAGGAATGCTGTCTCTCCAGAAAGCTTAAAATCTCTCCCGTCAGGAATTTTAGTTAAGACAGACATCCCGAATATGAAGAAATGAACATCACTGGATGTTTGGGCAACTTTTGTCAGCAGCTGCACCCCCAAATTTAGGTCTGATCTAAAGGGAGGCTTTCTCCTAAAACAGGATCCCACTTGGTTCAGTTTAAACAACAGGGTCCCCCGTCACCCTGGTGAGACTCTCCGTTACGTGAAGCGGTATTGTGCGATGTGGCTGGCAGGAGGCCGGGGTGGAAACCTGCTCTGTGATGCATGCATTTTGCTGGGTCGTGTTAAGCATTGATTTGTTGCTCCGTCTCGGATGCTGTTAACCAAACGTGGGCAGACGCAGCGAGGTGAGTCAATGAAGCAAGTTCACGGTGGCATGTTTATGCATAGCGGCTGGCAGGGGGAGAAAGATGACGCAGCTCCTGTCTTCGGAAGGAAGTTGCTTCATTGAAATCCCTTTCAGTCGGGTCACCCAGGGCAAGTCATTCACTCTTCTTTAGATCGTGTGCTTTACATCTGATAATACGACTCAAGTACTATTGATGGTGGTGGACACTGTTGGCTCTCTGCCCAGACCCCCTCGCATCCCCTTATGGTTTCCGGGGGCCCATCCTCCAGCTTCTACATGCTTTGCTTCTAATGGCTGCACCTGCGACTTGCTTCTGAGGCTGCATGTGGGCTCCTGGAGTTGCTTCCTCCCATGCACAGAGATGAAGAGTCCAGAATCAGCCTCTTCCTGGGCAGCCCTTAGGCTGGCTCCATCACCTCACGTTGGGACAAAATCAGAAAAGTGAAGTTACACTCCCAAGCTCTCCACGGGATCCAGGTTAACTCTGGCATTAAGCCTGAAATTACATCCTTGCTGGGCTTCTTCGACAGAGGATGAGATGGTTGGATAGCATCACCGATTCAATGGGCATGAACTTGGGCAAACGCCAGGAGATGGTGAGGAACAGAGAGGCCTGTTGTGCTGCAGCCGATGGGGTTGTAAAGAGTTAGACACAACTTAGCAACTGAACAGCAATGAACATCCTACTCCCAGGACCAGTGACATAATTTGCAAGGCCCCTTGTTAAAATATTATTAAAAATTTAGGATCTCAAGGTGGTGATAGCAGAGTGGTACATCCAGCATGAGACCCTTGTGATTGGCAGGTCCTGTGTGACTTAACAGGTAACAAACCTGCAAAGCTGGCAGGTTCCCTCTACTTTCCTAGGAGCATCCCTTATTAAGTCACTTGTCTTATGCTCTGCTCAGGATGGATTTTAAGATGAATGCAGCACCAAGCCTTCACTTGAGGAGCCTAGGGAAGACAGATCATTGTATCATACATCAGACCATGAGGCAAAGCCTGATCCTGGAGGTACCCACAGTGAACAGTGTGGGGAAGAAAATGCTGTCTGTGAGCTAATGAGGACTCCTAGGCCCAGGCCAGGATTCTTTTATCTGTCCCAGAAGTGCTGTGCCTGAAATGCTGGACAGATAGATTTGGGGCTGATGGTCTGCTAGAGGGAGGGCAGATGACTTTGGAAAGGAAGGCACAGCGTGAACAAAGGTGTAGAAGTGGGCCCTCTGTTTATTTAGCAGGTGCCTACTGTGTCTGTGTGCTCAGTGTAGAAGGTTTGAATTTTAAACAACCCACTCCCTACCCCCAAGTTGCTTCTGAGAACTGCTTACAACCAGCTCAGATTGAATTCTGTACAAGGGAAATGCTAAGCTGAAGTGAGCGAGAAGTACTAGATTTGAGAAGGAGTCTGGTCTAAGAAATTACCATTGGGCGATATGAGTCCTAGAGATTCACATCAAAGAAAATATTCTCTGACTGTGGAACTTCAGAAATTGACAAGCTGTCGGGATTCCTTTTAGGGGAGGAAAGGGGAAACTTCTGGATACCACTCCAGGTGATTGGTTCTCTAGTCTGTTAATCTGGTTCCCTCGGACTGACTCATCAGTTGGGTCAGATGTCAGTGTTAAATCCTTTTTAAGTTGGTTGGATTCTTATTTGAAATGACTCTAGGTCCCTCAGTTGCCCTCACCTGCATCCCAACCTGGGCTGGTGATGGTGCTCTGCAGACAACACCCAGGGAGCCTACAAACACCCCCTGGTTTCCCAGAACACTGAAGCCACTTGTGGACATTAAGGAGATTCCCACCCCTGCCACCTCCACTCCTTCAAAGCCGGGAAATGCAGGCCCTGGCTGTGGTCCTCCCAGGGAGGGTGGGAAGGGGAGGTGGTGTTGAAATGCCCGCGGTTCTGGGGGCCCCTGGGAAACTCTTCTTTATCATCGACTTTGTCAGGTGGAGGCCATCTCTCATTTTTCACAGCATGCGTATGGGCAGGCAGATGATAGCTCTTCCACTGGGAAGAAGGGCATAAACGCCATGGAAGCTGCTGGGCTTTGCCAGGAAGCAGGAGGAGGGAACCGTCTTCCGCTTTATGTTGTGCTATTTTTCTGATGCTTGAAATATTTAGCTGTTCTGATGTGAACACTCAATGATCAAGGCTCATAATTCTTCCTTGGCAGTTGTCCCATTTGGGACAGTAACTCACGATTTCTTCACTGCCTTCTCTTAAGCAATTAAAAGAAGGCAGACATTATTCTTATGGATATATATAATCAAATGATTTTAATTACTTAGTGTGTTAGAAGAGGGAGAGAACAGTGAGGGGAAGAACCTTATGGTTTCCTCTCCTGCTCTGCTGTCTTAGATTTTTCCTCCCCACTGAGTCTTCAAAAGTATCCTTGAACAGGGCTCTGCATGAAAGGGCCCCTGCCAGTTCCAGGCCATATCTCAGGGTCCTGTTTCTCAAGAGGTTTCTTCTAGCCCTTTGACACTCCAGCTCCTCCACACAGCTGACTGTTGCTGCTGCCTGTAGCATCCTCCGCAGTCTCAGATCCGCCATTTACACGGCTTCCTCAGAAAAGCCTTCTCTGGTTCCCTTATCATAGGCTCTCTCTGCGCCTTTTGCTTTTCTTTTTAGCACTTCATTCATTCAACAGATTTTTACTGAACACCTACTGTGTGGCAGGCTCTGTTGTAGGCACTAGTGACAGATGAGTGAACAAAACAGACACAAACCCCTGTCCTCATGGAGCTTGTGTATTCTAAATTCACTGAGGTTGTGATGACAAAGAGTTATTCAGGAGTTGGTTTATTGACGTGTCTTCCCCATTAGCCTGGAAATTCCATGAGGGCAGAGCTACAGCTGTCTTGACCAAAGTCTCCGTCCCACCAAGTACTGTGGATCTCATGGAACGTGGGCCAGCTTGTGATTGGAGGCTGCCATTCAATCATCTCGGCTCCCCAAGGTGGTGATGTCTTCCTTTGGACTCCAGGGATCTTGGTGTGAAATTAGCTTCTCAGAACTGGGGTACAGACCATGAGAGGGAATGGTGAGGGAGGAGGAGTTAGCTTAGTCACAGTCTTCCAGAACCCTGGGGGGTCTCCTCTGTCCATTCTCTGTGATGTGCCCCACAAATCTGGCACCATTTCAGAATCTCTCCTCTATCCAGCTTCTGTGTAGTTTTACAACTTCACAGGGTCATCATGTTTTATTTTAAGCTTTATTTATGTGCTTAGTTTTGGCTTCAGTGGGCCTTTGTTGCAGCGCGGGCTTTTCTTTACTTGTGGAAGCGGGTCTAGTCTTTGTTGCGGTGCACAGGCTTCCCATTGCCGTGGCTTCTCTGATTGTGGAGCACGGGCTTCAGGAGGCGCAGCTCTCAGGCTCTGAGCATAGGCTCAACAGTTGTGGCTCTGTAGAATGTGGGATTTTTCCGGATCAGTGCTCAAATCTGTGTCTCCTGCATTGGCCAGTGGATTCTTTCCCACTGAGCCACTAGGGAAGCCCCAGGTCATTTTATTTTATGGTTGATCTTTATTTGCTTGGTGATTGTGGTGGTGGTGGTGGTGGTTTATTCGTTAAGTTGTGTCCTACTCTTGCACCCCATGGACTGTAGCCTGCCAGGCTCCTCTGTCCATAAGATTCTCCAGGCAAGAATACTGGAGTGTGTTGCCATTTCCTTTTCCAGGGGATCTTCCCAACCTAGGAATTGAACCCAGGTCTCCTGCATTGCAGGCAGATTCTTTACTGACTAAGCTATGAAGGAAGCCCTGGGTGACTGTGAGAGACCCTTTACTTGCCTGAGGCCACCTCATTCAGGTGTCACGAGGGTTCTCCTTGTTTTTTAGAGTTGGTCAGCAATGACAATTTTAGCACCTTAATTTGGAAATGCCCATCTGCTTCCTTCTAATCTGTCTTCAGTTCAGGCGTTAACCTCTTAAAAGCCCTCTTGAAAATTTCAGTTGAAACAATGGATCATTGCCTTCCTCAGCAAGATGTATTTGCTCCATTTATCTCACGGGGTGATTCATGTGACCACTTGTCCATTATGCAGTCATTCATAAAGTGAGGGAAGAATGGAGGAAGGGAGGGAGCAGGCCCAGGACTGGTGGGAGACAGGCAAGGCTCTCAGATTGTGAAGGGAAGGCAGCACTGACTGTCAGGGCTGGGCAAGGGCAGAGCAAGTGCCAGTGGGCAGATCTGGTCCTGGGAGGGAGGGAGGGAAAAGGAGGGTATGTAGGTGTATGTGATTGAAGGCATGAAGGCCCTTCTCTAGGGAGCAGCAGTAGACATGAAATCCTGCCCTGTCTCTATCGCCAACTCCATCCCTTTGTAAATTTCATTGATCACAAAAGCCTTTCATTAGGTGATCCCCACGCCAGATGTGAGCCGTATGTGGCCAAAGCCTGCAAAAGACAAGGTGGAGAGGGGAGAGTGCCAGAATCTCTTCTTTTTCAGAAATAAAAATTATAGTACATATTTCCATTTAAATTATCATTTCCAGATTGTAAATGCTTGCTGGTCACCTAGTGGCGCATGTCCAAGGCTAATCTTTTAATATATGCCCAGACTCTTAGAAGGACTGTAATTGCCAGTTGTCTTACAAGCAATCATCTTATCATAGAGGGAACTGGGAAGAGAGTTCAGGAGCCAAACATCAGCATGAACACCTGGCAAATCCAATTCAGCTGGATAATGTGTTCAAACCAGACAAAAAATGACCTTGTGGACAGCTCCGCGTTTCCAGACATTTGGTGGGTTGATGGTCGTAGGACACGTCTGTGGTCACATCTGCTGTCACAGCCCTCATCTGAGTGTTGTGAATCCCCATTTCTCACTTCTAATCTGGAAGAGTGCATCAGCGCTGGCTTCATCTGAAGAAGTGAATTAGGGAGCCCAATGGTTGCAGATGTGGGGCATGGCTCAGGAGTCACTAGTGGAGAAGCAGCTGCTGCTGATCAAGTCCTCTGTGTTCACCAGCTCCCTGCCCAACACGTGACACAGCCTGGGTGACCATCATTCCCATTTGGCCCTGTGGTGGCTTTCTTTCCAGGCAGGATGGGCTGGACCAAGCACAGTTTCATAACAGTAATAATAATACAGCTGACACTGTGGATTATGTGCTAAGAGCCTTATATCAAGTTCTACTATGGGTTGTAACCACGATCACTCCCATTTTACAGATGTAGTCACTGAGGTCAAGGGAGCTTTGTGACTGATCCAGGGTTGTAGTATAGATTTGTCAGCATCCAAATCCAGGTCGTTGGCCCTCCTATGTCCTCATTTTTGTGTTGTTTGATGTTCTCAATGTTGACTTCACCCAATCCTGCCACCTTGTACTTTGAGCAGACTGAGTTCATCTCTGACTCCCAGAAACATCACGGGCCACTGTCCTCTCGTCTGGAGAGGGGAGGCTGAACCAGCGAAACATCCTGGGTCTCAGCCCTTTGCACAGTTCTGTAATTTTGTTCTCTGTGTTTTTTCTGCCACCTTAAGCTGCTTCTCTGAAAGCCCTTGGCCCCTTGAGCGTGCTCCAGAACATTTCATCTCTGTGGTCTTTTATGGCCTATTCAGTTAAAGAGATAGGAAGGAACATCCCCTTTCCTTCCCTAACACTTGTTCTTTATGTGCTATCTATTCATTAGTGGCATGGTATAGTGCAGAAGAATCTTATGAATATGAATCTTGGCTCTGCTATTTACCAACTGTGTGACCTTGAGCAAGTCACTTAACCTCTCTGTGCTTCAGTTTCTTTATCGGTAAAATGCTGGTGATATTAGCAACAGATGTGGAATGAGGGTCAACTACATGCCTAGATTTGAACTACCATGCTCCCTAATAAAGGTGGGATGGGAAAGGATGATCAGCACCCAATTGCTGCTCAAATTACCAGCACCTACCATACTCTCAATAAAGGGAACTCTCTGGGCACAGGGTGGTTGAAATGGGGTGGAGCGTGGTGCAAAGGTAGGGTTGTGGTACAACAGAAAACCAGCCGACATGTCTGCCAGGAATCAGCTTCTATCAACCTGGTCAGGGAAAGGGCGGCGGGGATTTCTCTCCAGTGCCTCTTCCTGTGTCGCTTTGGTGGAAATCTCCAGTGAATATGTGAGAGAAGAGTTTCTTTATCTGCACAGGTCCAGGTCCTACAGTTCTTCTTCTTTGCAACATTATTTTCTTTAGTTTTCATCTTTTTTCCACCCTTCCTTCTAAAACCAGAAAGATAGCAGCAGCAGTCTTCAAAGAGTGGTGACTTTGAGTTTAGCAAATCCCAAATATCAACGGTAGGCACAGATCCAAAGAGCTGTGCACAAGCCTTTTCTCCTGGCACTCAAGCTGAGCATGTCTTTTCTAGAAATGTCAGTCTAGGAGTGGAAAGCTTGAAAATGTCAGTGTAAAGTGCATTTCCTGGTCTTGTTACTCTAGATTCACCTTGCTTTGTGACTTTTAGGGACTGGGGTTTGCAGAGTTACATTTGGCTTCCCATGACCTTTGTTAGAATTTTATGCCATCCTGGGACCACTGGGACATATGGCAATAACTTCTGATTAATGCATGTTGAGATACAGGTTTGGAGTCTCATATCCCATATTGCCATTTTTGGAATCAGTTGACATGGTTTGAACTATATCAGACATACTTGTATATTACAGGTTGAAAATTAATATGACAATATTTTAAAGCAGTTGGCCATAGCATAGAGATTGTCCATGATTGTTCATAGCATTATTGATAAAGTCTATAGACTGGACACAACACAAATGTCTACAAACTTGTGAATGGATATATAAGATATGGTATATCCATGCAGTGGAGTACTACTCTGCAATGTAAAAGCAGCAACTACTGATATGCAATAAGAAGGATGAATCTCAATAACATGCCAAGTGAAGGAAGCCAGACTCAAAAGATTGTGAACTAATTCCATTTCTATGAAATTTTAGAAGAAGGAAAGCAATGGTGATAACAGATCAGTTATTGCCTAGAGCTGAGGTGGGGCAATGATTGACTGCAAGGGGCAGGAGGGAAACTTTTAGGGATTGATGGGGTGATTTTAAAATTTGGATATGCAGTTTAAAATTTGTAGTTGCAGTTATTAATGTACTTTACATTCACTGAAACATCAATCTGTATACTTTAAAGGAGCAAGACTTATTGTGTGTAAATTATAGCTCGATAAATTGGTCGAGGTTTTTAAATGGCAAGACAGTATAGTTGGAATAAGCAACATGACCTAAAAATTAACAGAGGACACACAGTACACAAAAAGTGAGCCTTAATGTGAACTAGATATTAGTTAATAATAGTGTATCAATACTAGCTTCTTAATCACAACACGTGTGCCACACCATGAAAGATACTGATAGTAGGAGAAGCTAGGGGTGTAGAGAGAAGGGGTAATTGAGAACTTTCTGTATTTTGTATTCCACTTTTTTCTACAAATCCATAATGGCTCAAAACCTCCCCATCTATTAATTTAATAAAAAACAAAACAGAACAGTGGGTTGGCTCTACTCACCTTCACACTGGCAAAAATGAAAAGATGGATGCATTCTCTTTGGTGCTGGCCAGGGCATTCAACTACTGGAGGGCATGTTAGCAATAGGTGACAAAAATGTTTGTAATCCCCTAAGCTGGCTTGTTCCACTTCTAGAAGTTTGTCTTAAAGCAGTAGTTCTCAGCTGCCTAATGTCTGGGCACATTTTCAGTTGTCACTGGGGAGATGCCACTGGCATCTAACAAGCAGAGGCACCTAAAAGGTACAGGTGGATGCTGCTAAACACCCTGCCCTGTGCAGAACAGCCCCCCGCAACAGAGGGCTATCTAGTCCCAGATATCGTTAGTGCTGCTGCGGAGAAACTCAGGTGGGAAAGTGGACAAGGACGTAGGTACTCATCTCAGTGGCATTCATAGTAGTGAAAGATTAGAAATAACCAAAACATCACTTGGGAGAGGTCAGTTAAATAAAAGATAATGTATTCATATTGTGGAAATCGGTGCAGCCTTAAGAACAACAGTGTAGACCTGTGATTTTAATATGACAAAAGTGTTCATGAGACATTGTAAATGAGAAAAGATTACAAAACAACATACAGAGAATAATTCTGTTATTCTTAGGATGGAGAGCGTATCTGTGCTTTTCTTAAGACATCTGGGAAGATGCCTACCAAAGTCTCAAACTTGTGTTTGGGTGGTTGGAATAGGTGCTTTTGACCTTTGGAAATTATTTTTTATACTTAGCATTTTTTAAAAATGAACAGTAGATTATTTTTGTAATTAAAACAATAAAGCAAAAGTACATTTTTTAATTAAAAAAATTGTGCAACTGGAAATGTAGTCAAGTAAATTTTCAGTGTTGTTGGAGCAAATGTCATTGCTCCTCAGCCCTGTTGCAGAAATAAGGAAGCAAGAGAGTTACCTGAGTCAGTAGTGGAGATGAGGTTATGCCCTGTGGTTTCCAAATCCAAGTCCTTCTCCTGCCCGACCATAGTAGGGTCTCAGCCGTAGTGCATGGTAATGTAGGATTGTCAGTAATACAATAGATTTTCTTCATTGGGTCTTTTAAAGAACCCTAACACATGTAGGTGATTTCCATTTTGAGAATTTAGAGAACATTCCGAGAATTTCTACTGATACAAAAAATTTTCAGTATTTGCTAATGACACTTGGAAAGATTTTTTTTATTTGGAAAATTCTGTTGTCTGGAATAGCCCATTCTAGGTCAGGGATGGCTTTGTGAGTTGTGCTGAAGAGTCGGGTTTGAGTCTCTTAAATGTGTTTACTGGCTCCCAAGAAGCAAAGGCTTTGCTGTTCCAACCTGGGACAAGCAAGGAGCACATCACAACATTTCCCGGCTGTCATCTGATAGTCATACCTTGTTCCTCCGGTACCAAGGGGAAGCAGTTTGGGTTTCCTTATTTCCCCTGGAGTTTGTGAACGCAATTAGCAAGGAAGGGGACCCCTTAGGTGTCCTCAACTTTGCCACCTGCTAGTAGACTAGTTGAATCTGTTGTTTTTGAAGAGTTCCTGCATGGGGACTGTCTGGTGTAATTTGGAATGACCCACAGAGTGGAGAACTGCTTTGTCTGAAGCGGGAGGCTTCCTCTCCCTGATCACAGCCCTTACGATGCTGAGAGGCTGGTGGGAAATGAGTCTTGCAGTTTCCACCTGACACTCGCCAGAACAAACAGTTCTGAGTGTCTGTTTAGAGAAGTTTCCAGACATCCGCAGCATGGTACACACACTCACACATGCACACACACACAGCCTCTAACACACCTGGGCACTTCCTGCTGTATTTCATCTCAGACTGACTTTTGACTCTCCACCTCTTAAAATTACATGCTACAGCGTCCCCAAATATCACCCTCCCCAAATATCACCGTCCCACCGAGTCTTTCCTCCATTACTTTTAAATGCTTTTTTCCTGCTTCCATCCTTCATCAAGGGCAGATTCTATTCCCACCTCCAATGTCTAACAGGTGGCCAGTCATCTCCCTTCAAAGGCAGAGCGACTTCACGTATCTGCCAGGCACAGCTGTATCCCAGCCAGCGCCTGGGCATCTGGCAAGTCAGTCTGTCTTCCTTCTGGAGGAGTGTTCCTGCTTCCTATTTTAAAAACCCCTGGAGCAGCTTTGGGGAACAGAGGAAAGGGCCCCAGGGTTGGGGTCTGGATTCAAGTCCTGGTTTAAGTCTGGGAACAAACAACTTAACCTTGCTCTTGTCACTGTGCTACCCCAACAGGGTGATTCTGTCTCCAGGGGAAGGCTGCAGGACTGGCCAGTTTGGGTAGGGGATAAACATCAGGGATCCCTAACTCAGGACCTTGCCTTGAAAGAGGGATTCAGGCTAGACGCCCTGGGCACCTGAGTCAGGGAGACAGTCAGGAGTCAGAGCTGGAAGGAGTTTATGGCAGAGACTGGGCTGGGTACTGGAGTAGCCCTTGGCTTATCTGAGTGATGGCAGGTTTATCGTATTTAATACTTTCTAATGAATAACAGTAACTGCGGTTTGAGTGCACTCACTGTGTGTCTGGTATTTACCACAATCCTCTGAGACAGTTGCTCTGATTATCGTCCCCATCATACAGGTGGGAAAACTGAGGCTCAGAGAAGTGAAAGAACTTGCCCAGCATAGAGCCAGGGGCCAGGCCAGGACTCGAGCTCAGGGCCTCCCGGGCTTCTGCTTTGGGAGAGGTGTTAGTGTTAGAAACTCGGCCTGAGTTGGCAGAGGAGTGAACCACAGGTGGGGGTGGGCATCATGCATGTCTTTGCTTTGGCCTCTCCCAAGTTTGCTGTCTGTCTGCCTGACTTCTGGGGGGCACCCCAAACCCTGCTCTCCCCAAACTGGGCCTGACCACCAAGGTCCCCCAGCCCTCCACTCTCTCCTCCTCTGGGCTTTGCTGAGGACTAGTCCTCCGTCCCATTAGATGAGCCAAGACAAGATTAGGGCTTTATTAAAAGGAAATTAAACTAGGAAATGAAAGGATAAACAAATCTCCAAGCAGAAAGAGCAGAGCAGATGGGTCTCCAGGCCTGGGTCTTTATCCTCAGGGGTGGACACCTGCACACACCCAGGTGTGGCTTCTGTCAGGCGATGTCCCTCCCGTCTCCCCGGCCCTCGCCAACTCTGCAGGTCGGCCGCAGTCAGGCTGGTTGTGGCGCTTTCAGCAGACGTGAATCTCCATGGACCTCAGCGTGGGGCCGTGGTCTCCAGTACCTTGCTCACAGTGATATCTCTTTTCAGCCTATTCCGGAGTCTCGTGTAGAGAGCTGCCAGGTCAGCCAGCTGCCTCCTGGGGAATGGTCCCAACTGATGGCTTCTGTATGTCTTATGGCCTCTGTGGGAGAAGCTGCATCTCATATTCCTTTATCCCGCTTCCCAGGGCCTTCGGTGGCCCACTCTGCCCATCTCTTTAGCATCACTGCCCTTCCTCTCTTCTGCCCCACTGTAGTTTCTCTGTTGGCCCAACTTCTAAAGGCCCCTACCTGTGCTCTCCTCTGCCGGCCTCTTCCCCCTTGCCTGCTCTTTTCTTGGCTGGTGTGTGAGTGCTCACTTGTGTCTGACTCTCTGAGACCCCAGGGACTGCAGCCTGCCAGGCTCCTCTGTCCATGGGATTTTTCAGGCAAGATGACTAGAGTGGACTGTCACTACTTTTTCTTTAGACCTGGTCTTAAATGTCTGTCTATCAAGAAGGCTTTCTTCCCTGACCTCCCTGAGCTAGTTTCCCCATGACCCCTTGAGAATATCCTTCATTACATTCATCATAGTGCCAATTAGGGATTTCTTTCATGCTTGTCTCTTCTCCAGAGCTCCTTGAAGGACCCATCCAGCCTTGGCCCACTCCTATCCACTGAATCCCTGAGTCTTAAGTTCCTGGCAAATGCTATTTAGCCACTCATCGATTTACCACTTCTTGAGTATATTTCTTGAGTATCTACTGTGTGCTGGTTACCATGCTAGGAGCAAGAATATAGCAATGGACATGGCAAAGTGCCCACTGTTATATGGAGTGCTGCTTATGTTTAGAAACCTCTGTTTATTCTCACTGAGACATTTAGAACAAGGAGAGTCCAACGAGTGGACCAGCTGTCTCGGGTAGAGGTGAGCTCCCCATCACGGGAAGCATTCAAGGAGAACCTGAGTGACCCTTTGTCATGCTGCTGCAAGCAGAGCTTCTTGAAGATCCCTTTCACCTCCAGACTTCTTTGAAAGACACCACAGGCTGGCTGCTGTTGGGTAGATGTCAAACCACAGCTAGGCTAGACCTGCAGGGAGGAGGAAAAATGGAATGGATCAGGAAAAGTGCCCCAGGCAGCCTGCAAGGTACACATTGTCTTCGTGTTTTCCTGGTGGCGGTGAACAAACTCCTCTTGAAAGCTGGAGCCACGCATTTTCAGTTTATGTAAAATAAATTTCCATTAAAAAAATACACTGGGAAAGCTATACTTTGAAAGTACACTTTTTAAAAAGCAGATTATCAAAAGCGATCATTTCAGAAAACACAGAAAGACTTGAAGAAAATTGAAAGGACTCTAATTCATCTACCCAAAGATAGTAGGCATTTACATTATCTTCTCCAGTCTTTTTTTGATGAATATATAAACAAACATTTTAAAACATGGGATGACAACTAATATCTTGTTGTTTTCATTTAGTAGATTGTGAACATTTTTTGAAGTGAAGTGAAGTTGCTCAGTCATGTCCGACTCTTTGCGACCCCGTGGACTGTAGCCACCAGGCTCCCCCATCCATGGGATTCTCCAGGCAAGAACACTGGAGTGGGTTGCCATCTCCTTCTCCAGGGGATCTTCCCGACCTAGGGATCGAACCCAGGTCTCCTGCATTTCAGGCAGACGCTTTAACCTCTGAGCCACCAGGGAAGCCCACTAAATATTGTTCCAAAATAAGAGTTTTACCCAATATGTGATGTTTCCATTGATCTGTTATCTTCTGAAATCACTCCCAAAGTTTAGCAGCTCAAAAAGCAATAATGACCATTATCTCTTACATTTTCTGTGGGTCGGAAATTTGCGAGTGGCTTGGCTGGGGAGTTCTGGTTTGGGGTCTCTGGTTCGGCTGCAGTCAGGCGTTAGCTGGACCTGCAGTTATCTGAAGGCTGGACTGGAGCTCCTGGTGCCAAGGTGGCTCACTCTCATGCTGGCAGGTGCGGTTTTCTCGTGGCCTTTCCACTGGACTGCTTGTTGCTGTTGTTCAGTCACTCAGGCATGTCTTACTCTCTCTGACCGTATGGACTTCAGCACGCCAGGCTTCCCTGTCATTCACTATCTCCTGGAGTTTACTCAAACTTGTGTCCATTGAGTCAGTGATGCCATCCAACCATCTCATCCTCTGTCGTCCCTTTCTCCTCCTGCCTTCAGTCTTTCCTAGCATCAGGGTCCTCTCCAAAGAGTAGGCTCTTCTTATCAGGTGGCCAAAGTATTGGAGCTTCAGCTTCAGCATTAGTCCTTCTAATGAATATTCAGGGTTGATTTCCTTTAGGATGGGCTGGTTGGATCTCCTTTCAGTCCAAGGGACCTTCAAGGGTCTTCTCCAGCATCACAGTTTGAAAACATCAATTCTTCAGCACTCAAACTTCTTTATGGTTCAACTCTCACATCTGTACATGGGTACTGGAAAAACCATAGCTTTGAATATATGGATTTTTGTCGGCAAAGTGATGTCTCTGCTTTTTAATATGCTGTCTAGGTTTGTCATAGCTTTTCTTCCAAGGAGCAGGCATCTTTTAATTTCATGGCTACCGTCACCGTCCGCGGTGATTTTGGAGCCCAAGAAAATAAAGTCTGTCAATATTTCCATTTCTCCCCATCTGTTTGTCATGAAGTGGTTGGGTGTCCTCAAAGCATGGCACCTGCCTTTCCCCCAAGTGAGAATGAGCCAGGCAGAAGCTGTGTCTTTTCTGTGACCGACCTTGGAGGTCACACAATGTCATTTGGGCAGTATTCTCTCTGTCATACAGGGCAGCCCTGTTGTGTTGGAGAATCTTTGGGGACACCATCAGGCTAACTGCCACAGCATCCTATTTCTCTAACCTCCACTTACTTGGCCAGTCCCCTATTGCCGGACATCTACATTGCTTCCACTCTTGCTATTGAATGGAACAAGCTTCAGGCGCCTGCTGTTACACAAATGTCCCATCTGTATTTGGTTTCACTTTGTCCTGTCAGGATCTCAAAGTCATTTGGAACCATACTCAAAGTTGGGCCCCCTTTGGACCACTCCCTGTAAGCACTGACAAGATGGTCCTCTGAGGGGACTGCCAAGGTAATTCAGTGAATTATCAGGGTCTGGCAGGAAACCGAATTCAGCTCAGACTCTAATAAAGAAAGTACTTCTAGAGATGTGAGTTGGAGAGGAAGCTAATAAGATTTGAGGTGCCCTGAGACAGGCCACTAGAGATAAGCCACTGTCACCCTGAGCCCTGAAGGGACGGGGCCACACAACTGCGGAAGCTGCAGGGCAAGCAGGGAGAACGCACCCTCACCTCTCCTCTCTGTCCGCTCTCCAGGCTCGCTCTGTCTGTCTCTGTCTCTCTTTCTCCTTCTGCTGGTTCCTCCTATTAGCCAAATGGAAACAGAGGTCAACCAATAGCCAGTATGGAGCCTGGTTGATGCGGTCCACAGGGTCAGCCTCTGGTGAGGAGAGAAGCCTGGGGAATGGAGGGCCGGGTGGAGAGAACAGGGAACAAAGAATAACCAATGCTGTTAGTATTTTCGAAACATCGATGAGTACAGAACCATGTATCAGAACAGAGGTAACTAACCCTGCCATAGTGTAGATGTAGGGCAATTTTATTATTATTCATAATCATAACAGCAGTTTAGCCATAATGTGTTAAGTATTTTCCATGTCCAGGGCAGTGTGTTACATTACAGGGCATTTTACATATACTATTTCTAATCTTTATAGCCAATCTGTTGGGCACATGTTATTATGAGCCTTTTTCAGGCAAGGAAAAATGGGCTTGGAAAGGCTCAAGATCCTGCCTGAGGTTGCAAAATTAGTAACAGAGCTAGAATTGGGCTCCAGTCTGTTTTATTCTAAACTCCAAATGCCTTCTTCTAAGGCAGCCTACACCAGCCTCATGGGGTGGACCGATGTAGTTTCTGCAAAAAGCCTTCAGTGGCTTCTTCTAAAACAGATGATACTTTTTTTTTTTTTTTTTTTTTAAGAGTAAATCTTTTAACACACCATCTCATCTGGACAGCTGCCCAGGAGTTAGAGAGTATCGTGTGTTTGTCAAATTATGAGTTTTGTGCCAGCGCATATCAAGTAGTCAGGAAGGAAAAAAGGAAAGATCCCCCTTGGAATAATGGAATGAGGAGCACGGTGCTCAGTGCGGGGAGCTGACATTCTAGAGGTCACCTTCCAGATCTTGGTAAATTATTGTACCGAGTCTGCTGCTCATGGGCCAGGCATGCCAGCGTCCCCTGAAAACAGCATCCTGACAGCCGTGGGCACCCAGGAGGCACTTGGTCAGTTACTTGGTTCTAGCAGGAAATTTCCCCCATGCTTCAGATGGATGGGTGTGAAGAGGGTTGGAAGGAAGAGGGGAGGAGATAAGGGAAGAGAGATACAATGTCAATGCATTAATTTTGCACTCAGCATTTTGCAATGAAAATTCCCTACTCTGTTTTCTGGATATGTGATCAAAAAAATTCTGTACTGGACATGTGATCCAAAAAATTCAGGAACTTCCTTGGTGTGTTTTCCTCTATGTCCTTTGAATTCTTCCCACGAGGGGAGGATGGCTGTGGTGACATGGTGATGGGGAGGTCACCTAGGTGAAAGTGCTATCCAGCATCACATCATCAGATTCGTTTCTAAATTAACTGAAAGCTTTGTGCCCGTGGCTTATTTGCATTAAAAAATTAATACTGAACGTAAGAGCCCTGCTTTACAACTTGGTGTCCATTCATGGGAAAATGATCTGCGAGTTCATGCTGAAAAAGTTCAACGTGAGCCAAGAATGTGACACCCTGGTTAGTTTGGTTTGAACTGGAGGATGTTCGGGTGCATATAATTTAATTAACATTGATTGAACATTTCCTCTGTTCAAGGCTCTGTGCTTTTCATCATCATACAGCTCAACAGTGCCGCCTCCTACCCCCACCAGTATTTTTGAGAAGGGAAACACTTTCAACAAAAATTTGAACTTGGAATCTCAGATAAAGAGAAGAGATGGTTCCAGTTTGGGCTGGAATGGGAGAAGCCTGGGCCCCTCACCCTCACCCTAGCCTTCTTGCTGCGAACCGGTCCTGTGCAGGCTTCCCTGCCTTGCCCCCCTCCCTGGTCCCTGCTTTGTGTAGGTGGGAGAACTGACCAGAAGTCCCCAACCCAAAGCCCTTCTGGGGGGTTTTAATGATAAATCCAGAGGCCATGACTCCCAGCCCAGTGGTCTTAGGTCTTTTATTGTTCTCTGCTCCGTATTTAAAAAACAAAAACAAAACTTGTTCTCTCTTTTGCCTTTGACTCCTCCCAATTCCAGTTCTTACTAACTTGACCTAGTTTCTTAGGCATTGGTTTCTTGCTTCCAGAATAGTTGTTTTGGGGATTGGGATGGGGGTGGTATTTCTACTCTTCCTTTATCTAATACAAAACTGATCTCTGTCTTTCTCTCTGTCTCCCCACCCTGCATCCTTCTTCCCTCTATCTCTTGCAACCCCTGTTTTCTGGATTTAATGATTCGATGACCTTAGACAAGGGTGCTGATTTCCCTAAGCCTCCATTTCTTTTTAAAATTTTGGAGTTTAGTTGCTTTACAATGTTATGTTAGTTTCTACTGTACAGCAAAGTGCATCAGTGTAGGGATAAGCATGCCCACTTAGCTGGGCTGTGACGCATAAAGGAAGTGTGGCTGAGCCCAGCACAATGTCGGGTCTCCTCCTTCCTACCTGTCCAACTCTGAGAGATTCGTGAAAAGTGCAGAGGTTGGTGTGTTTTGGGATTTGTGTGTGTGTATGTGTTTTAAACAGTTGTTTACATTTTTGGTGCAATCAAACTTGCAGTTTGATTGACAGGAGAAGAATAACCTAAATCAACTCAAACTGGCACTGGGCAATGACAGTAATTGTCGACAGCAGGATAATTGATCTAATTAGATAAACGAAACAGCCTGCTGGGGAGCCATGCCTGACCGCCCCTGCAGGCAGCAGCTGACGCCGGGTCCCATGTCCTGGGTGACTGCAAGAGGACTAGCAGGTTCAGACAGGTGAGGGTGCTACACGGAGCATGCCTGACCGCAGTAGGAAACGGTGCCACGCAGCCAGCAGACCATCACTTCTGTGCATCCTGCTGGGTTGTCTCTGGAGAACAGAGCGAGCACTCAGAATCATTTAGAAAATACTTCACAACTGCCGCGTTCACTGCTAACTCGCTCAGTCCTGGTGAGGAAACTGTTAAACACCTGAGACAGAGACATCATTTACAAACCCAGTCTGGGAAGAGCCACCCTCTCCATCTTGGGAGCCTTGATATGGCTCCCAGGTGAAAGTGAGGCTGCGAGTTGGTGAGTCTTGTTGGTCTTGACTCCGAACTGTATTCCTCTCCAGAAGCAGGTACAGAGGGCCAGAGGGTGCTTCTCTGTACTGGGGGATACAAAGGTGAGCTAGAAGACAAAGTTTCTGGCTTTGTGCAGGGAGTTTTTTAAAGACCATGGCCAGAAATGTAAAGGGAGGATGCTCTCTGGCTGCCCGCAGCACTGGACAGATTCTTGGACAAATAACCACCCTCAGAATCCTCCAGGCTTATCCTAGCACTTGGTGGGACCCAAAGACTTTTCCTCTAGCTCCTCCCTGAAGAGAGGAGTGTGAGAGAAGCTGCTTGGTTGTCAGAACAGGGTGGTGAGACCAACAGCAAGGTGCCCATAGGCTCAGGGGGAAATGGCCCAGGACACATTGCTGAAGCTGAGTGAGTGGCACAGGGTCCCTTCTAGAATGCTGGTGAACTTGAGAACCATACAGCCCCTCCATCCTTGCTTTCTGTTCATCTCCACTGTCAATTTCCCCCAGATACGGACCTCATCATCAGATCACCAGGTCCTCCTTCCCAGTGGAAATGGTCATAGCACAGTCCTCTACCCCACCCCTGCCCCGCCATGAGGACTGAGTGAAATCTATGTGAGATATTTGGAGTGGCAAATAAGGAACATGCCGTTAGCTGTCATTTCTCTCTTGGCGTTTGCCTACTAGCATGTGTGTTTTGGGTGTTTCTGTCTTAGTCCTTCATGAAATTCTGGGAAGTGCTCAGAAATTGAGGCGAGAGGGCTGCATTCATGCCCAATAACAGTTGATGGACATGGCAGGGGGCTTTGTGGGGACGACAGGGAAGGTTTCTGCCTACAACTTTGGGTGATGGAGGAGTGAGTGTCTTTGTACAGCTCAGAGCAGACTTCCAGCTGCTCAACACAAATTCCCCCAACCTTGGAGCTGACAGCAAACAGGTATTGCCAATTGGTAGCAAGTTAGTACAAAAATTTCAGTGTTTCTGATACATGAGAATTCTTTGCAGAAAGACCACATACTGGGAAAGACCCATAGATATTGCCTGATTGAACTTTATCTTTTTTTTTCTTAATTGATGAAGAAAGGAAGCAAGTATGGTTCAGGAAAATTAAATGAGTTTACATAGGGCCAAAAAGCTTGTAAAGCAGCGGTCCCCAACCTTTTTGGCACCAGGGACCGGTTTCATGGAAGATAATTTTTCCATGGACTGGGGTCAGGGGGAGGGTTTACTTTCAGGATGATTCTAGCACATCACATTTATTATACATTTTATTTTAATTATTATGACATCAGCTCCACCTCAGATCATCAGGCATTAGATCCCGGAGGTTGGGGACCCCTGTTGTAATGCTTATGGAGCCCAGTCTCAGCTCTGGGTCTCTGCTCAGTCACTCAGGCCCTGAGCTACCTCCCTGATTTGTTTTGCCAGTTACATAACCGTCTAGTGGGATCACATTCCCTGTGCTAGGAAGCATCCATAATTCACAATGTGCAAGTCTTTCTCATCTCTGGGAGAAAAAACAAAAATAATAAACTTCAAAGGTTTCACATCCTTCACCTTACATGACCGTTTGCATTTTATGCTATATGTTCAGTTATCTCCATTTTCTTACAAGGCTCACTATGTTTAGCTAAGTCTCATGGGTGAAAGGCATGATTGATTAGGAACTAAGAGACTGTTCACAGAGAGGAACGTGAGGTCTTTCAGGAACATGCCTCTGAAGCAGCAGTTTTCAGGGTGGAGAATTGATCTGGGAGTCATGGAGCCTTCTTTCTTCCATGGCAGATGAGAAAAACCCCTCGAAATCATCTGCAGTCCATTCCTGCCCTCCCCCATGTTCTGTCTGCGAGCAGCATGTGAGAAATAATGCATGTCACATTTCACAGCTTGGAAAATTAGCAATAATTGTCTCAAGTGGCTGGGCTTGGGGAAGGAAAAGAAGATAAAATTCCAAATGCCCCATGTGTCTGAATGAACAGGGCATCGTGGCGCTGGCCGCCTGAGCAGCTTCTGCCGCCTTCCGCCTCAGTCACTGCAGCCTCAGGTCTTGGAAGAATGTCTGTGCATTTTTGAGGGTCCAAGGGCCCCGGTGGCGTGTGCTGGGAACACGCGGAGGGAGAACCTCACTCAATGGGCCCCTGTGTCTGCCTTGGCTCAGGCTGGAGCGTGGTGTCCAAGGGAGCCTGGGCCCGAATAAAGACACGCTTTATTTCCTTCTCCGTTGACAGAAGGGGATTTTGAAGGTAGCAGGGGAAACAGAGTGAGCAGTGTTCAGGGACGCAGCCCACCTTCCTGGGTAGTTTTCCGCTGCGACAGCCCCACTGAAGTGAGCTGGCCAAGGAGACGGAGGTTTTACAAGCGAGCTGTGTGGACTGGGGCCGCGTGCCGACCTGGAGGCCTTCTGGCAGGCCCCCATAGGCAGTGTTACTTGGTCAGGGGGGTGTGGAAGGTGCGTGTCCATGTGTGTGTGTGTGTGTGTGTTTCCTACAGCTGTCGTGACAAAGTTCCAGAGCATGATACTGGAACTCCCAGTGCTGGGGACACTAAAGTGAAATGAAAGCTGCTTAGTTGTGTCCGCTCTTTGTGACCCCATGGACTATACAATCCATGTAATTCTCCAGGCCGGAATAATGGAGTGGGCAGCCGTTCCCTTCTCCAGGGGATCTTCCCAACCCAGGGATCGAACCCAGGTCTCCCACATTGCAGGTGGATGCTTTACTGTCTGAACCACTAGGGAGGCCTGAAAATACTGGAGTGGGTAGCCTATCCCTTCTCCAGTGGATCTTCCCAATCCAGGAATCTAACCCAGGTCTCCTGCATTGCAGGCGGATTTTTTACCAGCTGAGCTAGCATGGAAGCCTGGTAGGACACTGTCATCTCCCAGTTCCGGAGGCCAAAAGTCCAAGTCCAAGGTGTGAGTAGGGCTGGCTCCTTGTCAGGGCTGTAAGAGCGGGCATTGTCCCAGGCTCTTTCCTTGGCTGGTGAAGGGCCTGCTTCACGTTCATCTGGCCTTCTCCCTACGCAGATGTCTGTGTGCAGGTCTCCTCTTCTCATGCAGACACCCACTATACTGGATTAGGGCCCTTCCTAAGGACCTCAGTCTAACTTCATTGCCTCTATAGAGACCCTATCTCCAAATACGAATACTTTCCAAGATTACTGGGGGTTAGGACTCCAAACTATGAATTTTGGAAATACACACACAGTTGAACCCACAGAAGCATGTGCCTTATGTTCCATCTTGTTTATCTGGAGATTGACAAAGCAGCTGTGGAGCCCATAACTCTGCCACTTCATAGTGGATTGATGATTGGCCCTTTTTCTCTGCCATCTTCTTCCGTCTTCCCCCTTCCAGACATACCTTTCAGAAATCCCCAGCATCTGAACTCTGTTTATACTCTAATAGTTAGAGCTACTCCTTACTGATTGCTTCTTAAAACACCAAGCAAGGTGCTGGGTACTTTATTTGTATTAATTCGTGTAATCCTCATGATGGTCCCTGAGGTAGGCTCTACTATTCCCATTATACGTATAAGGGAACTGAAGTGTAGGAACGCCAGGTAACTTGCCCCAGGTCACACAGGTAACTCAGTGGTAGAGCCAAGATTTGCACTCACGCCATTTGGTCAAAGCAGGTACATTATAAACGACATTGACTTTACTTAATAGACTCAATATTTAACAGCTAGCCGTCTATAGCTTCCGTGTGCAAAAATTGGAGTGGTACTATGGGTCAGAGCACAGGTTCTGGGTTCTGCATCTATTTGTCATGGTTTACCAGCAATGTGACTTTACAAGTGATGGACTCTCTCTGTACCTTATTTTTGTCATCTGTAAAGTGAGGATGATATTCTCTTAGGTCTTCCCTGTAGCTCAAATGGTAGAGAGTTAGCCTGCAATGCAAGAGACCCGGGTTCGACCCCTGGGTCAGGAAGATCCTTTGGGAAAGGAAATGGGAATCCACTCCAGTATTCTTGCCTGGAGAATCCCATGGACAGAGGAGC
The DNA here is from genome assembly GCF_016772045.2 of Ovis aries. Taxonomy (NCBI): domain Eukaryota; kingdom Metazoa; phylum Chordata; class Mammalia; order Artiodactyla; family Bovidae; genus Ovis; species Ovis aries. Next base: position 173,830,570 of record NC_056056.1, read on the forward strand.
CTGGTGGGCTACAAAGGGGTTGCAAAGAGTCGGACACGGCTGAGCTACTAATGCTACTAAAGTGGGGATGACATTCTCTTAGAGATGTTTGGGGGTGATCATGTGAATGACTGGCACGTAGTAGCTGATTAATAAATTTTATTATTAATGATAACATCTTCCCATCTCATTCTCTATTTTTACTGTGTCCAGTGTGGTAGCTGCAAGCCCCAGGTGGTTATTGAGCCCTTGAAATATGGCTAATGGGAATCAGATGTGCTGTAAGCATTAAATACGCCACATAATTTGAAGGTTTAGCATCTCCCCCACCAAATGTAAGCTATCTCATTAATAATTCTATATTGATTATACATTGAAGTCATGTTTTAGATATATTGGGTTAACTAAAATAAATTATTAAAAATAATTTGTTTAACTTTTTAAAAAATATGACTACTAGAAAATCTAAAATGCTGTATGTCCCTCACATGATACTTCTGTTGGACAGTATTGATCTAGACTTGGGTCAGATGCTCAGTCACATCTGACTCTTTGTGACCCCATGGACTGTAGCCTGCCAGGCTACAGAACCTCTGTCCATGAGATTCTGCAGGCAAGAATGCTGGAGTGGGTTGCCATCACCACCTCCAGGGGATTTTCCCAACCCAGGGATTGAACCCATATCTATTACATCTCCTGCGTTGGCAGGTGGATTCTTCACCATTAGTGCTACCTGGGACGCCACATTGGTCTAGACTGTAGACTCTGATCTCTAGAGGCCACATTTGTTGTATTTACTCTTGGATCCTGGCATTTTGCTCAGATCCTAGCCTTATAGGAGATGCTAAAAAATATGGTTGTTGGGGCTTCCCTGATGGGCCAATGGTTGAGACTTCGCACTCCCACTGCAGGGTTGCAAGTTTGATCCCTGGTCAAGGAACTAAGATCCTGCATGCTGTGTGGCATGACCAAAAGAAAAAAAAAATGCAGTTCTGATGATACAAATGCTGTGTTCTTAGCCCAGGATAAGTCTCTAGGGTACAGACTCAAGAAGGGGGAAGCCCTCAGTTCCCAAAACTTGGGGAAGCCCCGCAGACTGGAGTTTCCAGCTCACCCTTGAACCTGGCCCAGGCCGGCCTCCCACTGAATGGCTGGGTTTGATGGCCAGGCCTCCACCTCTCTTGAGGTAGCCTTGCTGTTCAGCCCTAGGGAAAACACGGCTGTGGAAGTGTCTTCTATTTTCAGAGAAAGCAGTTTTGCACAGAGGACCTGAAAGCTCACTTCATCAGCCAAAGGAAGCCCATGAAAGAGGTCACTATGTACAGCGAATGGGAGGGAAGGGCCCGGAGGAAATTTCTACCAGGTTTGAGGTCCTCGTCTATACTTGGTGTCTCAGATTGAGCTTTATAAAGATAGAAGATGGACTCTTTCTGTCTCTGTCCCTCCACTACATCCCCTTCTTCCCAAAGAGAGCCCCAAAGCCAGCCTTTGTCAGGGGGCATGTACCTGACATTCCCATCAGACCTCACATCTGTGGAAACCGGGGCCAGCTCCACCCACAGTCCTGACAGATCTCAAGATTTGTCATAACTGATTGGAATGAGGGATTTCAAGAGAATGCTGGAGCTGGATGGGAGGTCTGAGGAACCGGTCTGATCTCTTCTGTCGTTGGATTTCTGTGTTTTCTCATCCTTCCAGTGACATCTCTGCTGCTGGGGAGGGCTCGGCATGCAGGGGACATGAACCCAGATGACTTGTCTAGAGTTTGAACTGGTCCACTTTCTCCTTGTGCCCTGAGCCTGGGCTTTCCCAGTCGCTCTTCTGAGGGTGATGTCTCAGAGTTTCTGTGCACGTTAGTTCCCCTGTCTGCAAATCCTGATGTAGTTTTGCTTGAGTCGTGTGTCTATGAGCATCTGACAGCTTCTCTGAGACTCAGTTTCTTCTATTCACATGGAAATAGTAGCACCTGCCCAGCTTGTCACTGGGGTTAAATGAGATTAATACATCAACAGCGGCAGGGACACTTCAGAAGTATGGGCGACCCTCCTCTACTGGTACTTAAGGATTTTCTTCTCCATCTCGCCCTGCTCTGCCTGCTGGTTCATGGCAGCTTCCTCTAACTAAGGCAGGTGAGAGCAGGTGAGGGCTGGTTTCTATTGCATGATGCATTTTCACCCCAAATTAATGGCCCCCAATTTAGAGTTCTCTTCCATGGCACAGAGGAAATTTGTAGAAAGTATCCCGGACATTGCAAATCACTAGTATTCCTACCTCCTTGCTTTTCAGAGGCCACCTGTTCTTTCTATTCGTGTCAGGATTAGAACAAGGAATCTTGGCAAAGAGGAGATGTTACTTTTGATTAAACATCTTGAGCCTCATTTCCCACTTTGGAGATGACTCAGCTCCATCTGGGTGAAGGAGAAGGGGAGCAGGAAGTCATTTTTACATGAAATATAAACTCAGATGGTCCTAGAGGTTATTAACTAAAGTGAAGTCTTCACATTGCTTGGATGGCGCCTGGCACCTAGTAGGATCTCAGTGTGTGTTGATTTCTTGTCTTTGGTGTGGCACCTGAAGAAAGTCATAGGGGAAAGGAGAAAGATTGGAGTCCTTGACCTTAGTTCAGATGGCAGCACAGACTCTCATTAGCTGTGTACCCTCAAGCAAGCTGCTTTTCATATCTTGATCCCCAGAGAATTTTCACCTTCAAAACTGGAATAACCACAACTCGGCCTACTTCATGCAGTGGCTATGGAGATTGAATAACTAAATGAAAGTATTCTGTAATGACAAAACAGTCAGTATTAGTTTCCCATCTTTAATTATTGTGGGTAATGATAATACCCACGATAATACCCACTCAAAGAGGTACAAGTATCTCTTTGTCAATTCCCAGTCATGACTCAGAATTTTTTTCTGAATAATATGGTTTTCAGACCCTTTTCCAACCAAGTATCAATCATGTTTGCTTTGGGGAGGCAGAAACTTAGGTGTCTGACATCTTTTATTCGTTACTCCCTAATCCATAAGCAATCCCCCCCTCACTAAGGCACCAAATGGGAGATTAGGACCGCTTTTGAAAAGAAAGAAAAAGCTCTTGGGAAAAAATGCTGATATAGGATGTTTAACCTCAGAGAAGGAGGTGGCTGTTTTTGATTTTTAGGTGCGAAGCAAGTAGAGTTTATTGCTACTTGAGCTTTTAATTGGTTTACTAATATTTTTTATAGCTTCTTGTTTTAATGTTTGCAGGTCCCCAGATGTTGAGGTTTACTGACATCCATGAACCGATTGATAAATGATTTAGTTGAAATAGCAAAACTGGAGGCATTGTATGAATTAGAAATTGTGCCACAGAACCCACTCTGGAATCACTAATTTGTTTAATGCGATCTATGTTCTGCATCTGTTCCTCACCAAGTCACAGGATAAACAAATACCCACTGTTCCCCCAGCCAAGCAGGGGTCGGAGGGCACCCAAGGGACTGGGGCAAGGCCTCTTAAGAGTGTCAGATGGGGGCTGGCTGGCTTGACTGGCTTAGGTCAGCAGAACTGGGCTTCCCTCTCTGGGTCCACTCTGCCATCACTTCCCTGTGAGTCTGATGAGGTTTGTCCACATAGATGGAGGGGAGGATGCATACATGATTCGTACATCACTCCAGAGCAGCTCTGAGGTTTCTGCAAGCAGAGTGACCCTCCTCCACCAGCTGCACTGGTACCCTTCTCATTCCTTCCTGCCTCACAGTTCTCTGTGGAATCTGTGATTTTGTTGAAGCTGATTTCTGTGGCTTTGCTTGCTGTTACTTCTCCTATGGCACAATTAGAGATTTCTTGTAATTTTAAGTGATTTTTTTTATGATATGAAAGAAATATTTATAACAGAAAATTTAGAAAATACATACAAGTTAGAATGAATAAACTAAAAATTGCCAGCAAGTCCATCATCTGGAGATAATCATTGTTTTCTCCCCTTCCAATTATACATGAACATGTATCCATTCTTTCTGAAATTATTTTCCCAGTTAGGTTGTTACATAATATTGATCAGAGTTCACTGTGCCATACAGTAGGTCCTTATTGGTTATCCATTTTAAATATAGCAGTGTGTACATGTAAATCCCAAACTCCCTAATTACCCCTTCCCCTCCCATTCTCCTCAGCAACCATCAGTTTGTTAGAAATAATCATTGTTTATCAATAAATAAATATCCTTCCACACTTTTCTCTGACATATATCTTTATTATTTTTTTTTTTAATAGACACATGTAGACTATATTGCTTGCTAACCTGTTTAATTCACTGGTCTTTTTTGAGCAGTTTTTCTCCATAATAGTGAACAGCCTCTCTTAGACTGCTGTTCAAAGGGGCTTATTCAGACTGACCCTAATAAACAAATATCTGGCTGGGACTGGTTTGCCCCAGTACACTGTGCCCTTGCAGAAGTATGAGACTGGCTACAGCTATGCGTTTCTGTTTGGGTTGCTTCAGTGTCATACCGGCTCCTGACGTATACTACAGAAGCCCATTCCCCTTTGGTTAGCCTATTTAAGGTACCATTCTTAACACGTTCATAAGGGTGACTTATTTTGTTCCTTTTCTTTCTTCCTTCTATCCATCCACCCAACCATGCACCCATCCTGCCAGCCATCTGTCTGTCCTTCTTTCCCTTCCATCCATCCATGCATCCATCCATCCAATGTGTTGAGCACCTAGACTGTGCCAGGCATTGTGTTTGGTACTGAGGAAACAGAGATATATGATGTTGGCCTCGGCCCACCAGGAGGTACCAGTATCCACCCAGAACAAATGTCTGCCCTGAACATGAGATGGCAGTCCCCATCTGATTTCTCCATCGTGAAACTGATCAATTCTAGTAGCTATCAGGTCAGTGACTAGGGATAAAACGGGTAATTCCTGCTTTACAATGAAGGCATCTTGAAGGTAGCACCTCTGTATTGCTTCTTTTCTGTAAACCCCTAGATGCCACCTAGGCGTCTAGCCCCATACACGGTGAGACCACAAGATGAATTGAATACTAGAGCAGACTAATGTGGCAGCAACATTTTTAGAAGCTGTTTCTCACCATATCTAGTATGTATCTCATAAATCAAAGAAGAAAGGATTTTAATTCTTCTTTTTAAAAAAAAAAGTGTCCTTCTTAAGTCTTGGAGAGACAGCGAGTTTATTCTGTTTAGCTTTAAACTGTATTCCCCTCCCTCATGGTATGTTCCAGAGAACCATGGCTTTGTGTAAAAAGGTAAGATTTATTTTTGCCAGTAAAATATAACTCAGAGCATAGCCCAGCAACGGCATACAGCAGGAGGAAGTACCTCACTGGATGCCAGCGGCAGTTACAGTAAAATATTACAAGTGTGAACAGCCCCCACCCCCTGCCCCCCATCAGACAGAGTAGGCTGCGTTTTTTTTTCTCCAGAGAAGTGGGGTTTTTTTGAGGTTTTTTTGTCTGTCTGTTTTTTTATGGTGCCATTTTGACTTCCTAAGACCGCCATAGATTTATAAGGAAATAATTCTTCCAATGGGCCTTAGTGACATCTTAAAGTTTTACATGTGCCATTTATGAAATTGCTAAAACTGTTCCATGCAAACATTTCCATGTCACCAACTTAGGCCCATTTATTACATTTATGCAACTATGCTATATGTGGTTTTTTTAAAGATACCAAAATATTTTTAATAACCCCAACCCTGAGGCAAACCTTGGAGGTTAATTGTAATAACGAATGTAGTCCTTACCCTTGCCGTCCAGAAGGAAACAGACAGTGGCTCCTGGCTGTGTCAGAGTGCTACAGACACCTCTTCCATTAGCATAGAACAGGGGGTTCCTCCACGAGCCCTCTCATCTTCATCTTCCCCTCCCTGTTGTCATCTCTCTCTGTGGTCTGGCCACTCTTTGTTGATTACAGATGTATGGGAACAAGCTGAATCTGGGGTCTGGCTCTATCTACCCAATTTATTGTTAGCTCCATGGCTTTGACTAAGTTATTCTCCTCCTCTGGGCTTATTTTTACACCTGTGAAAGGCTGTAATAACAACACTCATCTCAGGATTTGGGGGAAAATAGAGCTTTGGAAGGGGAGCAAGAGGCAACATAGTAAGAAAAGTACAAGTGTTAGTCACTCAGTCGTGTCCAATTCTTTGTGACCCAATGAACTGTAGCGCATGCCAGGCTCCTTTCTCCATAGGATTCTCCAGGCAAGAATACTGGAGTGGGCAGCTATTCCTTCTCCAGGAGAATCTTCCTGAACTAGGGATCATTCTGTACCCTCTGAGCCACCAGGGTCTCTCACTTTTACTTTCATTGTCTGGGGGGTGGAGGGGGGAAAGTCTCGTTTTGAACTGTGCGTCTAAGTGGAGGTAGTTGCATGTAGAGGTTACAAGCGCAGGTTCTGAGGTCACATTGCCTGGGTGTTGGGCAAGTGTCTTAGTGTGTGCTTTGTGCATCTTCTCTGCACCTCCATCTCCTGTCTGTAAATTTGGGATAATAATAGTAACTACATGTGGGGTTGTTCTGACCATGGTTTAGGTAATTGGTCTGCAGTGCCGTGCACAGTGTTTGGTACATGTATGTTCAATAGATGTAAGTAGTAGCATAATTTTTAACTTTTTTCTGTCTATTGAAAACTCCATATGTAAATCTGATACAAATTTATAATTTTTCTCTGGATACAGAGCTAATACCCACTTTGTGTGTTTTCCTCCTATCTTTCTTTCCTTCCATCCTTCCTTCTTCCCTTCTTTTTTAGCATATTTGTTGTTGTTGTTTAGTTGCTCAGTTGTGTCTGACTCTCTTTGTGACTCCATGGACTCTAGACCACCAAACTCCTCTGTCCATGGGATTTTCCAGTCAAGAATATTGAAGGGGGTTGCCATTTCTTTCTCCAGGGCATCTTCCCAACCCAGGGATCGAACCCATGTCTCCTGAATTGGAAGGCAGATTCTTCACCATGGAGATATCAGGGAAGGAGCCCAAGCATATTTAGACCAACATAGATAGAATTGACGTTGGGTTACTTTATTTAAATAACTACCAGTTCCAAGTTCTATTTAAGTTAGAAATTTATTTCGTATTATGAAATTGTGGCAAGTGTACTTTCTGTCTCACTGAAAAACACCTGAACTGTTTTCCTCAAACTTCCCAAAACAAAGAACTTGGAGGCAAGAATAGAGAGATTTAATAAAGGAAGTTTCTTTTTCCAAATGCAATACAGAAGACCAGGGGCTATTGTGAAACATGGGCAGCCTCCTGCAGCACCCTCTGCCTTGAATTCCGCCTTACCTAAGCATGATTTTATTAAGATGAGGCCATCCAATTTCCTTCTGTTGTTCTTGGGACTCTGCATTTTTGGTAGTTCATTTGCATCTGTCTGCATGTTGAATTCTAGAGGGTGTGATTACTGACAAATAAAATGGGATGAAGTAATCTGGGTATTCTTCCTACATTGATATTCAAATTCAGTATTCAAGGCTCAACATGCCTGAAATACAGATTTTGCTCTGAAATACAATGGATGGCCAACAAATGTTTCTTGATTAAACCAAGAAGGAGAGAAAGGAAAAAGGAGGAGAGGGGAGAGAGAGGAGAGGCAGATAGGGGCATCCAATGTGTAGAGGTAGGTTGGGGTCAGAGAAGTAGGGGAGCAGTGTGATAACCCCCGTGTCCACGCTTCAACAGCACTGTGTGTGGGGGGTCTGATGAGAGCCAGAATGACAAGTCACTGCTCCATCCTGTTTTCCAAAACTTTGCCAAGGGTAGCTGACAAGGACTCTTGGTTATATTCTTCTTGCTTGGCAAATTGTAGATGCCTTGCAAATACTTGCTGAATGAAACATTCCATTAACCTGACTTCCATTAACCTAACTTAATGAATATAGCCATTTCCATCTACAGTGAGTGAAGTGAAATGCTCAGTCGTGTCCAACTCTCTACGACCCCATGGAATTCTCCAGGCCAGAATACTGGAGGGGGTAGCTGTTCCCTTCTCCAGGGATTTTCCCAACCTCTGGGATCGAACCCAGGTCTCCTGCATTGCAGGCGGATTCTTGACCAGCTGAGCCACCAGGGAAGCTGAATGATGTAACCGTAAATGCACTAAATGATATAACTATTTTGAGATGTAAATGGCCCTGACTCGTCGGGAAGGAAAAGTTTGGTGAATTTGGTTCAGTGGATACTCTAGTTCTTAATAGCCATTTGACTTTAACTGTTGGCTGCAAACAGTTAAGATTCTTTTAGCCTCTTTCATAAGATGTGGATCGCTTCTTGGTGCCATGGAGGTCTGCAGGTGTCCCCCTCCCTGGCCGCTGGTTTTGAAATAAGATGTGAAGGTCATGCAGTCTCCACTCCTGTGACTGGGTGCTCTGTCTCCCATGGGTCCTCCAGCTCTCAGATTGCACAGAAAGGCTATGTCTTCCATGGGGTTTGCAAGAACGTGGTCTCTAGATAAATGCTTTATGGAAATAAAACATATGCTCTCAAAAACTCTGGCCCTTGGAGTTTCCTGCCAGTCCTTCATTTGTATCTCAGTCAGTGACAGAATTTTGCCCTTTGTTTGGGAAGAGGCCTAGTGGAAACAGAGGGGCCCTGACCTCTCCATCCATGCCATCATACAGACCAGGATGTTAAAGCTGGAAGGGTCTCCAGCATTCATCCAGGCTCTGCTTCCTACTCATTTATGACCTTGGGTGTCCATGAACTCCCCTGGGCTTCAGTGTCCTCATCTGTAAAGCAGGGATGGTAGTGCTCATTTCCTTAAAGGCCGTGAGGATTGAAGGAGGTTAGTCAGTTTCTTAGCACTGCCTGATGGCCCAGGTGATATTGGTTATTGTTGTCACACATCACATCACCTGGAGGATCTGTCCATGGCCTGAGATGCCCAGACCTACTGAATCAGAATCTCTAGAGGGGAGGGCCCAGTAGTTCATGTTTTTTAAAATTCCCAGAGATAATTTTCCTGTTTAACCAGGAGTGAGAGTACTGATTCTGAAAGAGCTGGATTCATGGGGTCTTCTCTTTGGAGTCGGTGTAGCCGTTATTTGTTGTTGTTGTTCAGTCTCTAGGCCATGTCCGGCTGCTTGTGACCTCATGGACTGTAGCATGCCAGGCTTCCCTGTCCTCCACTATCTCCCGGGGTTTGCTCAAGTTCATGTCCATTGAGTCAGTGGACCTATCTAACCATCTCATCCTCTGCTGCCCCCTTTTCCTTTTGCCTTCAGTGTTTCCCAGCATCAGGCTCTTTTCCAATGAATTGGCTCTTGGCATCAGGTGGCCAAAGTATTGGAGCTTCAGCGTCAGCCCTTCCGATGAATATTCAGGGTTGATTTCCTTTCAGATTGACTGGTTTGGTCTCCTAGCCACTATAGAAGCCAGAGTCAGAATATTTGTTTTGCAACCCTAGCACACCTCCTCCTGCCCCTACCCCAAGCCATTTGCCCTTGACCTTGAGCCACGGACTTAACATCACTAAAAGTCAGTTGATGCAACAAGAGAATAAGGACAATATTAGTATCCCTCATAGGGTCATATAGGGATTAAATGAGATAATATATATCAGTCTTATAAGTACCCCATTAAATAATAAGCACTTTATACATATTAGCTCATTTACTCTTCATAACAACCCTGTGTGGGTAGGTACTATTAGATACCCACATTTTACATATATGGAGACCAAGATATGCGCTTGTGTGCATGCGTGCTCAGTTGTTCAGTCATGTCCAACTGAGACTATGACTGTAGCCCACCAGGCTCCTCTTTCCATGGCATTTTCCAGGCAAGAATACTGGAGCGGGTTGCCATTCCATGGGGTTATTTATGTAACTGCTCTAAGGTCACAGGTCATGACAGTTCAGAACAAGCCATGATGAGCTGTTAAGCGAGCCAGTGGGTTCTACTAAGTGGTCCATGATTGCCTGGTCCAGGAGCAGTTGCTCACCACAAAAGTCGGCACAGAAAATATTCTCCTTAATGATGTTTATCTTACCTGGAGCTTGAGATCAGCTGTGTGTTGCAGAAGGGAAGAGGTTTTCCAAGTCTTTCCAGCTGTCTTGCCTGTGAACATTTACTGTGCGCCAGGGGTGGACAGCAGTAATTCCTACCAGTCTGATGGCAGCAACCCCCGGAAATGTTGGGGTCACAGCAGAGGAGGGAGTTGCCTACCTCAAACCTGTGCTTTTCCGAGGGAGTCGGATTCTGGGAGTTTCTAGCCCTCCATATACTGTCCTCCTTTTTGGAATCATTACAGTTGTCTTCCTGTAAGAACAGAAGGGCCCCAGGCAACACTGGGTACCAGCGATGGTGTCCTCAAGCAGCCATGGCAGCCCTACTCTCCCGTCTTCATAAGCAAGGAAGACGGCCTCCAGGAACCAGGGGGTCCCCAGCGTGCCTGAGGCACGCAGCCCTCTGAGAGCAACAAACCCGCACATTTGCCTGCTGTCTCCTGCCAGCCAGCGGGGCTGAGTGTTCCTGGGCACCCAAGCCTTTTACTTCCCTCTCACCCCTCCCCACTTCTCCTGCCCCCTGGCTCCACACCCTCCTGAATGTTCCTTTCTAAACAGCCACAATCAGGAGCCTGTTCCTGTGCTGGGAAAAAAGAGCAGCATGAAGGCTTTTAAACTTGCTGGGTAATTTAAGGTATTTATCGCTATTTGGAGAGCTTTGCTTGTTTTGAATCCTTTCACCCTCCAGCTTTCAAAAACGGTGCAAGTGTTTTTTTTTTTTTCCTGTAAAGGATGCTTCTGGGTCCTTCCACTGCCCCCCGAGGCTGGAGTCTGAATGCAACCTCCAGACCTGGGTCCATTAGCTGAGGTTTTGTTCATTCTTCAAACAGGCTGGCCATAAACATTCATTAGGCGCCTCCCTGGTCCAGGCCAGGCTCCTGTTTGTAGACTGCTCCCTGATTCCATACAGGATGGTGAGTGTTTACAATACCTACAGCAGCAGCCTTGGAGGTCGGGAGCCCGTCGTGGTCTTTATGTCCAGGTTGACCCTGAGGTCAAGCCATGTTTTGCCAAAGGGCTATGTGACCCCAGGCACAGTTCTCAGCTTCTCAGGAACTTTGATTTTCATATGAAAAATGAGTGTGATAACAGCTCCTACCTTATTGCTTTAGAAGTCAGATGACCTGGGTTCAAATCCCAGCTCTGCCACCTCCTCATGATGTGGTCTTAGCTTCTCTATTATCTGATTTAACTTAGCTTTAAGTTCATAATAACAGGAAGTCCTTAAGAGGGAGTGAGAATTAGAAAGGGCTCGATGAAACCACGGGTGGTTAGATAAAAAGAGGGAAAACACACACACGTACACACACACACCCTGCCGTGGCAAGAGGCGCTTGATAGACCTAACTTACTGCCCCTCCTCCTTACCTCAAACCTGAGCAAGCCAATAGCTGGACAGCAGCAGAGGCTTGCCAAGATAGTGGAAGAGTATGGACTTTCCACCTGGCTTCCTGAAGGTCTTACTGACCTGATAAGAAACAGAAGGAGAAGGGTGTCCTTCCCCCAGTGTACTCTGGTCAGAACAGTCTACCGAAGGTCCTGTGGTCTGCTGAGTCCCTTATGTCTTTGAGATGCTAAGGGAGGTCCTCTCTAGGGGACCCGCAGCAGAGACAGTGCTCAAAACCAAGGCTCAGAATTAATAAGCAACGTCAGCTCTCTGAGACAGAATGGTCCTTCCTTGTTCCTTCCTGTTCCAGTCATGTCCCTCCACAAACTGTTTCTACCCCGCTGGTGTCCCCAAATCAGCCCTCTTCATCTCTCTCTCTCTCCCTCCCGCCTCCCCCCTCCTGCCCTGACTTAATGTTTCTGCTTCTGCCTTGCCAGTTACTTTGATTTTCCATGTGTGGGTTACCTGAAAAAAAAAAAAAAAACAAAAACTGGTTTTCCTGCCCTGCCTTCTGAAAATGATGGGCTACTCAGAAGACCCTAAGACCATGTATGGAGATGAAAAGATGATTGATTACCAGGTTGGAAGATTTGAATTAAAACAGAGGCAACTGGCAAGTCTTATCTTTTCTCCCTAACATGGGATGAGGTAGGTGATCTTTCCTCTTTATCTTCATTACATCTGGTCTATTGTCCCATGTCCCCTCCTCCTGGAAGCCTCCTATGATCTCCACTCCTACTGGATTACTAGTTTTGTGCTGCCAGGACTCAAACCAAGGGATAGGGATGTGGGAGGGACCAGTCAGAGCCAGGCTGCTTGATTGAAAATCTTGACCCTGCAAGTGATTTGCTGTGCCTTGGTTTTCTCCTTTGCAGAATGGAGCCCTTATTTAACCCCTGTTTCATAGGCTGTTCGGAATATTTAGTGAGATGATCCGTATAAAGTACTTAGAATGTCTGGCCACCTCTCATTACTATTACTAGTATCATCACGATGTTCATCATAGAAGCACTTATTGGACTGTAGTCAATGATTCACTTGTCTCCTTCCTTCCTTCAAGGGTCTAGAAGCAAATTAAGAGCCAGAACAGTATCCTATTTAACTCCAGGGAACAATGGTGATGCAGAAAAGGCCACTGTTACAAGCAAGGTGATAATTTACTTTATCAGAAGACTCCTTTACTTCCAGAAAGGCTGCCTTTAACTTATGACTTGATACTTGGATATTTGACATTAAGTTGTTTTTTCCTCTTCTCACTTTCTTTCTGTTACATAAAGTAAGTAGAGTCATTTTGACAGCACAGAGGAAGCCCCTGTGCCCTTTATCGGAGTGTGGCAGCAGGAACACTGAAGCTGGCCAACTGGGCAGTGACTCAGCAATTTTCTCCCCGTAACTGGGGTCACTGCCAGCATCTCTTCTGACTGGGGGACCATGTCATACAATAGTATTTTAATTATCAACAATGGAGGAAATATGCTAAGATTTATGCTCTAATTTGAGATATTTTGATATGATTCAGGGTTTTTGAGCCTTGATGATGAGAATGCCTGAGAATGCCAGGGGCGGTACAAGGGCAGTTGTTTCCAGAAGCATGATGAACAAGGGGCATGCATGGTGCCTATGGGTTCACCGATGTCCATTTGTTTTACATAATGGAATAGAAGCTGCAGGAATAAGGGGGCCATGGGACAGTTTCCAAGGTTGGCTCTAGCACACGGAATGACAGCTTGTAGGAATGACATGTTCCACTCTGCCCTGAGTGGTCCGGCTATCTTATTGCAGGTGTGCATGTGGAGAAAGGCAGGAGGAGCAGCCAGCTCCAGAAAGGGAGAGTAAAGAAGCTGATGCTTTCTGCTTCCTGGCACATTCTACTGAAGTACTGTAATGAATGAGAGACTTGAAAAGAAAATCGCTTTTATGAAATATCATGCAACTTGTGTCCATGATGGATTTTGTGAACAAGTGTTTCTTTCTGGTCGTGCCTCCCTTCTGCAGGAGAAGTTGGCTTCAGATCCTAGTCCCACCTCCAAAAAGACCTGGGAAGGAATAACCTCCCAGTTGAGCAAGACATACCCTGGGATGGGCAGCCCCATACAGGACAGGGAGTGCACACATTACCGGCAGCTCTCCTGGCTGGAAAAATGGTTCTTTCTATTGATTTTGAATCTTCCTCTCGCAGTGGCCAGACAGTGAGCCTCCCCGGGGCTGCCATACCACTCAGGCAGCACCCTGTCCTCCCACTCTGTCCCCCCAGGTACACAGACCTGAATATGAGTCTCAACTGCTGGTGCCAGCTCTTACCTTTCCTGTTGCTTGCCTCAGTCTGCCTTAAACCACCAGAGACCAGCTAGTTTAAAACAACAGAGATGTATTCTGTCCTGGATCTAGGGGCCAGAAAGGCATTCCTTCAGGAGGCTCTTGGGGAGAATTCGTTCTTGGCCTCTCCCGACTGCTGATGGTTCCTGGCTTCCAGGACCTAGGGCTTCATCTCTGTTCAGCCTCCTCTTCTGCCTCTTACAAAGACACTTATTGGATTTAGGGTCCACCCTGATGATTGCCTAATTCCCAGGTGGCTCAGACAGTAAAGACTCCACCTACAATGCTGGAAACCTGGTTTCGATCCCGGGGTTGGAAAGATCCCCTGGAGAAGGGCATGGCAACCAACTCTAGTATTCTTGCCTGGAGAATCCCATGGATAGAGACTTGTGGGCTACAGTCCATGGGATCGCAGAATCAGACACAACTGAGTGACCTAGTAGAACACAAAACTGGTGATCATGGATGGTCTAATTTTAAGACCCTTAACTTAATTTCATCACAAAGACCCCTTTTCCAAATAAAGTATCATTCAGAGGTTCCAGGGATTCAAATGTGGGTATATTAGGGAGGGGGGCACATTCAACCCTTTCTTAATGGAAAGTTACTTATATGAATTAACACTGACTTGAGGAGGTTGCTTGTGTTGAGCCTAAAGCATTTCCCAAGAGCAAACATCTGGTGATGCCTCTTTGCAGATGTGTGTTTGACAGATTACTTAACCTCTTTGGACCTGTATCTTCACCTGTATTATGGGAATAGTAATCATGTGTTGTTGTTCATCACTAAGTCATGTCTGACTTTTTGCAGCCCCATGGATTGCAGCATACCAGGCTTCCCTGTCCTTCACCATCTCCTGGAATTTGATCAAACTCATGTTCACTGAGTCAGTGATGCCGCTCAACCATTTCATACTCTGTTGTCCCCTTCTCCTGCCTTCAATCTTTCCCAGCATCAGGGTCTTTTCTAAGGAGTTGGCTCTTCACATCAGGTGGGCAAAGTACTGGAGCTTCAGCTTCAGTCCTTCCAATGAATATTCAGGGTTTATTTCCTTTAGGATTGACTGGTTTGATCTCCTTGCTGTCCAAGGGACTCTCAAGGGCCTTTTCAAGCACCGCAGTTTGAAAGCATCATAGCCCCTACCCACAGGCTTGTTGTGAGGATTAAACGAATTCACACAAATACAATGCTTCAAGTGCCCTGTGGCACAGAGCAAGCACTGTCTAAATATTAGCCGTTTGTATGGTGATTATCTTCCTGGCATTGTAATCACCCTCGGAACTTACCTGACATACCGAGACTTTCCTAGATCACTCATTTTACACTGAGTGTATTCTTCTAATGTGCTGGCCTCTTACGTCTCTACTTCTTGGAACTTGCTGTGTGACTTTGGACAAGTTCCTTAATCTCTCTGAGTCTGGTAGAACTTTCCCCTTGGCAAAGCTGCTAAGGGATTAAAAGCGGGTCAGTCGTGTGACACGTGGTTTACATCAGTCCACATTGGCTAGACAGCAAGAAGACAGCTTGTGCACAGTTTGTGGCCATGCCATAAACATGGATGGCATCTCCCCTGCCTGTGTCTGCACTGCCCTTTGGAAGTGAGACTCTTCACTCTGGTCTACCCAGCCTGTAGTAATGACTTGCGGTTAGGTTTAGTGAGTTTCCTTCTCTGAGCCTAATTTTTCTGCAGTTTCCAGCACAGGTGAGGCCCTGGGATTGAACCAGGGTCCCCTGCTTTGGGAGCATGGAGTCTTAGCCACTGGACCACCAGGCAAGACCCAGGAGCTAATGTTTCTGTAATATTACTCTTCCTTCACCCTGCCTCTGCCAGGCACTGTCCTGATCACTCTACATTCCATCTTCCCATCCTAGTGGGGAAGGCCCTGTTACAATCCCCATTTAAAAATGACGAAAGAAATGAGGCCCAGAGTTTCAGTAACTGCAGAAAATTCTAGACTTCAGACCCAGGCACTTGAGCAACTGGATTTGATCCCCTCATTTAATGTCTGCAACAATTTCTAGGAGGCCCAGAGTTCCGTAAGTGTTTTATAGAATTGAATATTGAACAGCTTTTCCTATTAACTGAGGAACCTTGGTCTTTGCTAGCAAACTAGAACATCTTCTTTGCCCCCCAGGCTTGAGAGTAGTGCAGATTTTTCTCTTACTGGTTTTCCAGTTGGTTGGAAATTTGTCCCCATGTGACCTTGGATGAATTCCTTAACCTCTCTGAGTCAAGTAGAACTTCACCCTCCCCTCCCCCAGGAAAGCTGCTAAAAGATTAAAAGCAATCCATCGTGTGACACGTGGTTTACAACAATTCATATGAGCTGAACAGTAAGAATGGATGGTTCTTTAATCCCAAATGTTGTGTGACCTACCCAAGCCACATTACCTCTCTGAGCCTTCATTTTCTGAGGTTAGTAACATTTAACACATTAAATATGCTAATGTATAGAAAGTACCAGGCACAATAACAAGTCTCAATATACAGTAACTTGAAAAGGAAAATAAAAAATACTTTGCATTTTTCTCAAGAAAAGTATATTTTTAACTATAGTTTGCTTAGATAAATTTCATACAGATATCTCTTATAATAGCATGTGTTTTTAATGGAGATCACGCTAATGTTATGTATATTGAGCTATTCTGGCCAAATGAAAAGTTTGCAAAGAAATACTTTTAAAATTGAATGAAAAATGAATGGCGATAATCATCATTATGTCTGAAACAGAATCATTTACCATTGAAAAGGATCTAATTAAGAAACGATAATAGACATTAATTACTTTAGCTTCTGGATGAGAGTTGTGAACATTCCCGGGCTGCTTCTGTAACCATGAAGTGTGGTCTCAGATTGCCCCGCATGGATCCTGGCCCTTTTCCATCTGGATAATAAGGGTTTTGGTTCTCCAGTCTTTGTTTTTCTTCTCTTTTTCTCTTAGATATGTAATGTCAATAGGATGCATTACCAACTTCAGGATCCAAAAAGTTGACTGCGACCAGGAGTTATAATAGCAGTAATAATAATAAATAATATAATTCATAAAAATAAATAAGTTCTTTCAGGTTTTTCTGTAACGTCTCACTGAAAAACTCAAACAAACTTTTTAACCACCCCAGTACAAATATAACTGCCATTCTGAGCTGAGCACACGCTCAGTGTCAGATATCCATGTTAGCGACTGAAAAACCACCAGCTCTGACATCAGATTCCTGGTCCTCAGCCCTGTAGTTGACTGAGCAAGCTACTGCTCTGTGCCTCGGCTTCCTTTCCTGTGGAAATGGCATTCATACATTACTCTTCTTATAAGGTTGTCTTGAGGTTTAAATGAAATAGAATGTGTTTAGTAGGTAGCACGCTCTCTGGCAAGCCATAAGCATTTGGTCATATTAATTGCTGTTAATACCTTGAAGAACTTTCTGGTGGAGATGGATGAGGAACTCCGGCTCAGTGAGGCTTGGGGGCTGGCTCAGGGTCACATGTGCTTTAGTTGGTGTGGTTAGGGGACGTGGGCTCAAGCCTAGCTCTGACTCCAGAGGTGGGGCTGATACACTAACCCTATGTCAACCTTGTCGTCATGGGTAGTATTGTCTGCACAAGAGGGAAACTGCTCAGTGATTGCCTTTTTCATATCAGTTTGATTTTTGAGCCATCATCTAGAGACTGGCTTTCACTTTATGGATGATGTATTAGTTTTCTGTTGTTGCTGTACTAAATTATCACAAGTTAGGAACTTGATGCAAATATATTATTGTATTAGCTAAAAAGTTCATTCGAGGTGGTCTGTAACCCGAACAAACTTTTTGGCCAACTAAATATTTTAACTTTCTGAAGGTCAGATGTCTGAAATGGGTGTTATGAGGCTAAAATCAAGTTGTCAGCAAGTCTGAGTTCCTCCTGAAGCATTTGGAAGAGCATCTGACTCTTGCCTTTTCCAGCTTCTCAAAACTGCCTGCATCCCTTGGCTGGTGGCCCCATCATTCCAACCTCTGCTTCCGCGGTCACATCTCCTCTGACGCTGACCCTTCTGTCTGTCTCTTATAAGGACCAGTGTGATTATCCCCTGAATAATTCTGGATATCTTTTTATCTCCAGATCATTAATCACACTGGCAGTCTGTTTTGGCCACATGAGGTCACGCATTCACAGGGCCCAAGATGAAGCCATGACCTCTCTGGGGGCCAGCCTGTTGCCTACCACGAACGGTCCTCCTCATCTTGCCTCGAAGTGGACCCTGTTCTCCTTTCTCGATCTGCTGTGTGGTGTTGGCTTCAGGGCATTGCAGATTTAGTCCTAATCCCCAGCCCCTCTCTTCACTGACATGCGAGCCCAGGCAAGAGTTTCATTTCTTTGTGCCCCATTTTCTCCTTTCTTCATCTGAAAAAAATAAAGACTTCACCCATTTTGCGAGGCTAGTAAGAGCACAAAATGAAGTAATGTGTATAAAATGCCTGGTCCTAATTGGTTCTCAAAAATGGGAGCCTTTATTCTCACGATGATTACTTTCAAATCATTTTTAATGCTCCTGTAACAACAAACAGAGCCCATTGTCTTGGTTTAAAAAAGTGAACAAGGGTTTTAGCATGTAGGTCAAGGGGTCCCTGGTCATGGCCTGCAGAAAAGCAGGAAAAGAAAACCCCAGCACGGTTCCAACTTACCAGAACTGGATTCGGTTTGGAACAAAAGGGTTATTCAGCTGACTGGATCATGGGTGTGAACCAGAAGGGGACAGGGGACAGGGAGTGGGATTAGCTTGGCCAACAGTATTTGACTGAAGACTGCAGATCAAGGCAGTCTTCTGTAACCACGTTTATACTAAAAGAGGCACAGGATATTTTACAACTCCTATCGAGGTCCAAAGACTAAATAGCAACCCTGTTTGATCAGCCTTCCATGGGTTATGTTATGTTTCCAGGAGGAATTGGGCATAAATCTCTCAAGGTGTCTATTTGAAAGTGGGAAGAACCATTGGGAATTTGAGGGGAGTAGAACAGAGAAGGCGAAATGCAAGTCTAGCCTCTCTGAGTTGTCACAGAATTTCAGACATAGGATGCAGCTGCCTTGGGCACCATGTTGCCAAGATGGGTAATTGGAGCCTGCGCAGCAAGGGAAAAGTGAATCTTTGTCTTCTGAGGAACCTTCCATCTCTACTAGCCTCATCTCCTATCACTCTGCCAGCTAACCACATCCTTCAAACTTATTCCCACTGTGAGACTTGGGTGGTGCTCATTCCTCCCTGGGAGCCCACATCCCTATAGACGTCTACATGGTTGGCTCCTTCTTGTCAAGTCTCAGATGAAATATCACCTCTTCCAAGAGACCTTCCATGCTGCAGTCACTCCTGGTTGCATCACCATGTTGTATTGTCTTCACCATCAGCAATGATTTGCTCATTTGTTTGTTTGGTCCCTCTCTCACCAACTCTGAAATAGAATCTCTACAGAAACAGGGACCTTGACTATAACCTACCATTGTCACCCGGTGCTGGAACATTGCCTCCTACACAGAGGGTATTTATGATAATAATCGCTAACACTTATTTTGCGCTGCATCCTCCCTTTCTAAACTAATTCCTTTAATTTCTCTCATCTATTGCACAGGTGAGGAAACTTGAGATACAGTTTGGTAAATTTTGTTGTTCATTGTTCAGTCGCTCAGTTGTGTCTGACTCTTTGCAACCCTGTGGACTGCAGCGTGCCAGGCTTCCTGTCCTTCACCATCTCCCAGAGCTTGCTCAACCTCATGTGCATTGAGTCAGTGATGCCATCCAACCATCTTGTCGGCTCTTGTCCCCTTCTCCTCCTGCCTTCAGTCTTTCCCAGCATCAGGGTCTTTTCTAATGAGTCTGCTCTTCGCATCAGGAGGCCAAAGAACTGGAGCTTCAGCTTCAGCATCCGTCCTTCCAGTGAATATTCAGGACTGATCTCCTTTAGGATGGACTGTTTGGATCTCCTTGCAGTCCAAGGGACTCTCAAGAGTCTTCTCCAGCACCACAGTTGAAAAGCATCAACTCTTCAGTGCTCAGCCTTCTTTATGGTCCAACTCTCACCTCCAAACATGACTACTGGAAAAACCATAGCTTTGACTTTATGGACCTTTGTTGGCAAAGTAATCTCTCTGCTTTTTAATACGCTGTCTAAGTGTGTCATAGCTTTTCTTCCAAGGATCAAACATCTTTTAATTTCATGGCTGCAGTCACCATCTGCAGTGATTTTGGAGCCCAAGAAAATAAAGTCTGTCACTGTTTCCATTGTTTCCCCATCTATTTACCATGAAGTGATGGGACCAAATGTCATGATCCTAGTTTTTTGAATGCTGAGTTTTAAACCAGCTTCTTCACTTGCCTCTTCCATCTTCATCAAGAGGCTCTTTAGTTCCTCTTCGCTTTCTACCTTAACAGTGGTGGCATCTGCATATCTGAGGTTATTGATATTTCTCCTAGTAATCTTGATTCCGGCTTGTGTTTCATCCAGCCTGGCATTTTGCATGATGCACTGTGCATATAAGTTAAATAAGCAGGGTGACAATATACAGTCTTGACGTACTTCTTTTCCAATTTTGAACCAGTTCATTGTTCCATGTCCAGTTTTAACTGTTGCTTCTTGACCCTCGTAGGATTTCACGGGAGGCAGGTGAGGTGGTCTAGTATTCCCATCTCTTTAAGACTTTTCCACAGTTTGTTGTGATGCACACAGTCTAAGGCTTTAGTGTAATCAATGAAGCAGAAGTAGATGTTCTTCTGGAATTCTTTCGCTTTTCCTATGATCCGACATAGATTTTGGCAATTTAATCTCTGGTTCCTCTGCCTTTTCATAAGTCAAATTAATAGACTACTAAGCCATATTCCACATATGACTGAATTAACTTAGTATCAGTTATTGCTGTCATCATCCCTTGTAGCAAAACACCCCATTTCTTCATGATAACTGTCAAGGGCTTCAAGGCACAGAAAGAACAAGGTTCCTTTTGTTTTTCTACTGGGTGGGAAGTAGATTGCATTTTATGTTTTCAGAGAATTGCTGCACAGATTAGTTGAGCATCTACGTGGTGTCAGGCATTCTGCTACATTTTATTTATTCACTGGGATTCAGTCTCCATTGTTGGGTGCACTTAAGTTTTAAATACATGAAGCAGCCCTGAGAAGTACAGCATTGCCCTGTGTTGTCCACTTTGGAAAACAGAGACCAAGAGGGGTAGAAAACCTCCCGCCCACATAGTAGTTGCTATTCTACCTTTATTTCCCCCGAGATTCTCCAGATACATGCTCTGCCCCAGACCAGGGCTGCTCTGTCATGGTAGATACTCTGTAAGTGTTGGCTGAGTGAGTGGAGGGGGGACAGGACGTCAGCCAACCTGTGAGGGCATGTTTATTATCTTCTTCCAGAGAGGAAGATTCAGGTCAAGGTCACCCAGCTAGTCAGTGAGTCAAGAATCCATCCCAGGCATTTCCAACTCCTCCAGCCAGTAGAGTTCAGGACCCACAACATCTCCTCTGCAGTTTAGAGGCAAGGGGGATGAGAGTATACACCGAGCCTGTGACCCCCAGGCAGCTGCCTATTCAGGATCAAAATTACCCGTAGGAACTGCAGGGTCCCTTTGAGTAGAACTGTGTTCTGCATTCGCCTCTGCCCGGGATGTGGCTCAAGGAGGAGGGATTGGGAATAGAGAGAGCCCTCCAAACAAAGCCATTCTGCCTGGAGGTTTTCCATCGTTGGTGAGGCCAGGCCTATGTGGACTATGAGTAGGATTCGGGGCTTGGCCAGAGTGTGGCAGACAACCAGCACGGATGCCTGCTGAGGTGGGAGTGGGCAGCTTTCATCCTTCTGGAGGCCGCCCTTGCATCATTCACCACAGAATGGGGAAAAGGTGAAACAGAGCTCTGCCCTGTGGAAAATCTTAGCTTCTAGAAGTGCTGCCAATAAAGTGGCTTTAAAAAAGGTGTAGTTTTATGACTTTCAGGCATAGCACATAGCCTAAAAATAAGACCTGTTAAGTGTTAATACAAAAATTATCTGAGAAGATTACCATTTATGGTTTGCCTCTGTTAGGTTGTTAGTAGAAGCTCATAGGTTCCCGCCTCATAGGTTGTTAGTAGAAGCTTGGTAGCTATTGTCTGGATGAATGAATGAAGTAGCGAGGGAATGAATGAATGTGTGAGTGAACACATGCATTGACACCTGTGGGACAATTCATTCCTATAGGATATTCACCCCTGGATTCAGTTCCATCATGCTGGTGTTTCTTAGCCTTAGAACCCAAGCTGGAGAGGCAGCCTGGAGAGGCCTGGAGTCCTACCAACCTGGTGGATGAGCAGAAGGGCAGAGAGGAGAAAGAATGTTCCCATGATTGTTGGCACTTGACTGTAAAAGCACACGGCTGGCAGAAGACCAGTCAGCAGTGGAAACGAAGAAGCCAGGAGACCCAGCAGAAAAAGGGGGAGGGCAGGGCTGCAGATCTCTAAGCTGATGGCAGTGTTGGCAAGAAAAGAGTCTGCAAAACTGTGTCCAGACACATGGGTGTGCCTCCCTTCCAAAGGAGCCCTTTTCTTTCTTGCTTTCTTGAAGGATTACAGGATAAATAGGAATTGATAGGAAATACAAATGGACAGGTGGATGGATGGGTGGATAGATGGATTGGTGGGGATCAACATGGGCTTTATAAAGAACGTTGGTCTTGAGCAGCAAAGCTAACAGCCCGATTCTGTCATCTGTAAAAAGAGAACAATCAAACCTGGTCCTCCCTAGCTCCAAGGGCCATCAGAAAGCTCAAAATAAAAGCCAGACACCTTTGTTCAGTCCTGGTGCTCAGCAGCTGAAAGGAATTATTATCTGGGTCACCTCTTCCCCTCCAGAGACTTATCTATCGTCCCCTGCAATGCAAGTATATTATGATTAAAATGCAAAACATAAGTCAGAATCTTAGTAAACTCTGTGATCACATTGGAATTCCTCCAACGGACTCTACATGGATTTTTCTTTCCTCCTCTCAGCTCCCAAGCTATTTTTCTTATGTTGGAGGTTGCCAAGATTTTATGGCTATTTGGTTATCTTACCCATGCATATGGTTAGCATTAATTTATGCTGAAATAAATCTGTAAACCTTCATCTGTCTTATTGCTCTAGAAGCATTAGTTGTAAGGCCTAAAAAAAAAAATTTAAGTTATGATCTCTGAAAGAGCTGAGGTGCAATCTGCCTGCTTATTATTCCATTTAGCTTGAAATTCTTCTTTTCTACCCTTTGATATTTTTATATAAGCAAATTAGGTTGTTTGGTATTAAAAAAAAGAAACCAAATTATGCCCCTTAATACGTATGCTTGTCTCAAGTTACTTAGAGTTGCTTTGTAATGAGAAAAATTAAGCTGTGATTTATCATCCAGTGATAAATTCTGAATGCCCCCTTTTCCATTGTTAAACATTTCTTGTTAAGGCATGATACACTGAATCAGTGACCGGGGATTCAAACGCTAATTAACTGTATGATCTCAGACAATTCTCTTAGCCTAGCTGAGCTCCATTTCACCTGTAGATAACCAGCTTGGGAAGACTGCTGTGAAGATTAAATATAAAAATGTATGTGGAGTGCTTGGCATATAATAAAACTTAGTATCAATAGATGCTGTGAGGTCATACTACCGTTGTGGTTGTGCTGATGAAGGATTTGGGGTGAGAGGTTGGACTCGGACTTTCCTTTAGAGCAAGTTAGATAGAAGTAACAGCTCCTGGCACTGCTGGCGTTCAGCTCCTGCTCTGTCTCTGTGTTCGTTCCCTGATGCCCGAGTTGATTTGCACCCTTACTCTCATGTTGGGAGTTTCTCAGGCTTATGCTCTGATATTTTCTGATGGCTGCAGAAATTCATTCAGAGCATTTCTATATATGATTCTGTGATTCTGTGACTCTTCCTAAGAAAAGTCCAATGAACACCAGTTCAACCTGTCTTACCATGCTCCAGGGTTAGGCTGACTTGTCTTCCCCAACCAGGTGCCAGCCTAGGAGGACAGCCATTCTGTAAGAGACAGTCCTCTGCATTTCCCAGCTCAACCAGGTGCAGAAGACCCTAATGACCAGGTAACTGGCAGATGATTGTGGTCATAAGTAATAGGTTACTTGATCTGAGTAATAGGTTACTTGATTCTGGTACATACTGCTGCTGCTGCTAAGTCACTTCAGTCATGTCTGACTCTGTGTGACCCCATAGACGGCAGCCCACTAGGCTCCTCTGTCCCTGGGATTCTCCAGGCAAGAACACTGGAGTGGGTTGCCATTTCCTTCTCCAATGCATGAAAATGAAAAGTGAAAGTGAAGTTGTTCAGTCGTGTCCGACTCTTAGCGACCTCATGGACTGGAGCCCACCAGGCTCCTCCGCCCATGGGATTTTCCAGACAAGAGTACTGGAGTGGGGTGCCATTGCCTTCTCTGCTGGTACATACTAGGCCCACACAAATTCAGTTCCTATGTGCTACTCTCTATGGGCTCTTCTTTAAAAATGTATTTTTATTGGAGTATAGTTGATGTTGTATTAGTTTCTCCTGTACAGCAAAATGAATCAACTGTACACATAGCCACTCTTGTCCCATATAGGTCATTACAGAGTATTGAGTAGAGTTTCCTGTGCTATGCAGTAGATGCTTATTGTAGTCGTATGTATATGTCAATCCCAATCTCCCAATTTATCCCTCCTCCATTTCCCATGAGTTTGCTTTCTATATCTGTGTAACCATAAGTTTGTTTTTTATATCTGTGTCTCTGTTTGTTTTATAAATAATTTCATTTGTACCTTTTTTTTTTTTAAGATTCCACATATAAGCAGCAGCAGCATATATTTCTCTCTATCTGACTCTGTGGGCTCTTGATTTAGAATTTTAGGTTCTGGACAAGTCTTGACGTTGTGGAGACCTTTTTAAGACTTTCTATTGTGAACTGGTTTCCCTATGTCTGTCTGTAGGGGTTGGATTGAGACTTGTTTGTGTGGGTCCCAACTTACAAGACACATGGTCCTTCTCGTGTATGGATGCCACAAATCCACAGTTCATGCAGCACTCTCTGAATGTTGCCAGGTACCAGGAGGGGGTGTGATGGAGCCCAGGGTTGCCTGCACTGGGAAGCCAGCAGGGCCCAGGCCAGTTATCACCACTTCTGGGTCATCATTTTTGTACCGAGTGCTTTATGACTTGTTATCTTCTCACTTGAGTGTTCAAGCCAATGGTTGTTGACTGAATTCTCAAAAGCACCTTGCACATTAGAGGTACTAATTCAGTTCAGTTCAGTTCAGTCACTCAGTCGTGTCCAACTCCCTGCGACCCCATGAATTGCAGCACGCCAGGCCTCTCTGTCCATCACCAACTCCCAGAGTTCACTCAGACTCATGTCCATCGAGTCAGTGATGCCATCCAGCCATCTTATCCTCTGTCGTCCCCTTCTCCTGCCCCCAATCCCTCCCAGCATCAGAGTCTTTTCCAATGAGTCAACTCTTCGCATGAGGTGGCCAAAGTACTGGAGTTTCAACTTTAGCATCATTCCTTCCAAAGAAATCCCAGGGCTGATCTCCTTCAGAATGGACTGGTTGGATCTCCTTGCAGTCCAAGAGACTCTCAAGAGTCTTCTCCAACACCATAGTTCAAAAGCATCAATTCTTCGGCACTCAGCCTTCTTCACAGTCCAACTCTCACATCCATACATGACCACAGGAAAAACCATAGCCTTGACTATGGTAAAGGCTATGTAATGTCTCTGCTTTTGAATATGTTATCTACGTTGGTCATAACTTTTCTTTAAAAGTATATAAATTCCGGCTAGCACAGCAGTAATCATGACTTATAATAATGACTCGTATTTCTTGGGCACTTACTGTGTACCACCCACCATTCCAGGTGCTTTACTTGGATTATCTCATTCCACCCTCCCATTAAGTAGACGCTCTGAGGTCTCCACTTTACAGATGAAGCCAAGGCCAAAGAGCTTACAGACTCGCCCACAGTCACAGCTGGAAGGCAGGGGCAAGGACTGGATCCTAGGGTGGTCTTTAGAAACTTCTAGAAGTGAGCAGATGTTAGGAGGTAAGATGGGAGAATGGAGGCCAAAATCAATTTCACTCAAAAATTTTTTTCAAGGAAATGAACTTTTCTGCCTAGAACTGTTATATTCCAGAGAGCACCCAGGCAGAGTTTTCTTTCGTAACTTTAGGTTTTAGATTGAGAAATGACCTAGATTCGGTCTTCTGGTCCACGAGCCACGAATTATCACATGACAACCATATTTCCTCTTGTTTGATGCAGAAGGGTGGGGGGTTAGCGTTCTGTATTTCCTGCCTGCAGCCAGTGTGTGGAGGGGGTAGGAGTTCACACATAAATTTGGCAACAGTGTGGTCATGTTTTCTGTGCATCACTTCCCAGCACAGCATCCGATGGGCCTTACATTCTCAGAAAACACACAAAGGTGTGTGGTTATCTCTGTGTCTGTAAACTGGGGACCCCGTGTGTGCTCTAAGGCTGTCACAGCTAAGAAGGACCTTGGAGACCAGTGCCTCCCATCCTTCCGTTTTGCAAATGAGGTGCAAGCCTTCAGGTGACTCATCCTGCTGGGTTTTAACTGTGGATGAAACATGTGCTGTTAGAAAAGTGGGTTCAGAGAAATTCCTGGAGCTCTCGTCTTGGTCCATGATTTGGCCTCAGCCAGACTTCCTTCCTTCCCAACCTGCTGCCTCGGGACCATCAATCAGCAGTTGCTTCCTACAGCAAACACGCTTCCTTCTGCTCAAACCACATTGGAAGCTTTGTCTGCTTCCAAGGGTGGGGCCAGTGAGTGCCTTAAAGAGCCTCATTTGTCTGTTGTGTTCTGGTTAAGATTGGGGCAGGACTTACCCCCCACCCTCCAGGAAGCTAAGTGCGCCCAGTCCGTTCATGAGTCATTTAACAACCTTTTCTAGAGCACTCGCTATAATTATATGATGAATAATAGTAACTATATTTATATGATGCTTCTCTGTACTTGGCTCTGTGATAAGTGCTGTCATACATCAGCACCCAAGACTTGATCCCAAGGCTGGAGTGGGCAGGAGAGGCACCTGGCCTTTAACATGAGGGAAGGGTTGGGGCTGCCCTGCAGGGAGGGAAAGCCCCAGGAAGACCATGGTGGGGAAGACACAGGCCAGAACAGGCACTATCTGTGTCCGCTTCTGTCCCTGCCCTCAGCTCTGCTGCCTGCACGGGCTTTCCTAGGCCCGTCTCACAAGATCCCTTTCCACCTCTCTTTACTATCCCTGCCCACGCCTCATCCATACCACTTTCCCAAAATTCTACCATATATTGGTTTTTTTATTGTTGTTTCTAAATTTATTTATTTTTTAAATTGAAGCATAATTGCTTTATAGAATTGTGTTGTTTTCTGCGAAACATCAACATGGTTCAGCCATCCCCATCCCACCCCTCCAGGTTGTTACAGAGCCCCGGTTTGAGTTCCCTGAGTCATACAGCAAATTCCCTTTGGCTACCTATTTTATATATGGTAATATCTATTTATCATAGATTTTTGATTTAATACCAATGTGTAGACCTCACAGTTTAGGTCACAACTAGGTTGATTCCATGTGGGAACCTAATGAGACTGCTGGAAGTTCTCAAGAGTCTTTTTGTCTAAGAGCGATTATCTCTCTTCAGGTGGGCTCATACTCTTGGGACTCTGGGTGAAGATTTAAATATAAATGATTCCCAGGTAGTCATAGGAACTCGACTGAGCGGAGAAAGGTTTGGAAAGAAAGAGCAAGAGCGAGCAAGATTTAGTTTTCATTAAAATAACTTGGTGCCTATAAATAAGGTGAGACGCAGTTAATAGCTTTCTATTCAAGGGGTCTTGGCACTCTGGAGACTATGTATGGGGGTCTTTGAAAATTGAGACATTCCTTTCTAGTCACAGCTTTTGTTCATTCTGAGGGTTGAATTAATTCATTTGTAGTTTTCAAGTAGCTAAAACTACTGTTACTTTTTTAAAAAGTTATCTTCACTATTGTTTCCTCTTGGGTAAGAATAAAAGTTGACTTCTGACTTGTGAAAAATGGAAGCATTAAAATCAACATCCAAGGTCATCTGGCCAGTCATGGAGCAAACAGTGTGAAACAGCCTGCTTTCAGAGAGAGAGGAATATCTTAGAAAATTTACTGAGCATAGAGAGGTCCCACAAAGATCTTCATTGTGGCACTGTTTATAATAGGGGATTGTTCAGAGAGTCAAATAAACTGTGTTCATCAAACTATCAACTACGCTGTTCTAATTCAGAAGAACAAGGTAGATCTAAGTCTAATAAAGTCATAGTCTACTGTTGATGGAAAAAAGCTAAAAAATACTTTCAGTCCAATACCATAGATCCCAAGACAATTGCCATATATTTTCTGTGGATGCATTTATAATAGAGGCATATGAATGTACAGAAAATAGTCTGGGAGGATTTTAATCAAACCAAAAGCAATGTGAAAGTGAAAGTTGTTCAGTCGTGTCTGACTCTTTGCGACCCCATGGACGGTAACCTACCAAGCTCTTCTGTCCATGGGATTTTCCAGGCAAGAGTACTGGAGTGGGAGAGGGGACCAGGAATGACCCAGGGAGTTCTACCCTCCTTGGTCCTTAGAGTGGGAAGCCAGAGGATGAAGCTGTTGGCCTGCATACTCCCTGACCAGCTGTGTGAAGCTGGACTTTGGAATTGGCTCTGCCCACCCCTGAGGTCAGGCATCTTTCATCCAGGCAGTGTGTGCCAGTCTAACAGAACACGACATTGTAATAACCGTCAGGGATCCAGCATCCTTACGTAGCACCTGCAGTTAGTCGAGTAGCATTCTAAGTGTTTTATGTATGTTAAGGTCCGTCTAGTCAAGGCTGTGGTTTTTCCAGTGGTCATGTATGAATGTGAGAGTTGGACTGTGAAGAAGGCTGAGCACCGAAGAATTGATCGTTTTGAACTGTGGTGTTGGAGAAGACTCTTGAGAGTCCCTTGGACTGCAAGGAGATCCAACCAGTCCATTTTGAAGGAGATCAGCCCTGGGATTTCTTTGGAAGGAATAATGCTAAAGCTGAAACTCCAGTACTTTGGCCACCTCATGCGAAGAGTTGACTCATTGGAAAAGACTCTGATGCTGGGAGGGGTTGGGGGCAGGAGAAGGGGACGACAGAGGATAAGATGGCTGGATGGCATCACTGACTCGACGGACGTGAGTCTGAGTGAACTCTGGGAGTTGGTGATGGACAGGGAGGCCTGGCGTGCTGCAATTCATGGGGTCGCAAAGAGTCAGACACGACTGAGCAACTGAACTGAACTCATTGAATCCTCACAACCAACCTATGATATTAACACTATTATTATTTCCATTTTACAGTGGAGGAAATTGAGACACAGAGAAGTTAGGTCATTTATCTATTGTCACACTGCTAGCAAATGGAAGGACTAAGTCAGAGCTGTACACTTAAGCTGCTGTTCAGACATAGGATGGTATTATGTACTGAATAGCATCTTCCGTGTCTGGGGATGCTTTTGAGAATGAAGTTGTTGTTGTTTAGTCACTAAGTCATTTCTGCCTCTTTGTAACCCCTTGGACTTTAGCCTGCCAGGCTCCTCTGTCCTTGGGATTTTCCAGGCAAGTATACTGGAGTGGGTTGCCATGTCCTTCTCTAAGGGATCTTCCCAACCCAGGGATCAAACCCACATCTCCTGTTTGGCAGGAGGATTTTTTTTTTTTTTTAACCACTGAGCCAGCAGGGAAGTCCTTTTGAGGACGAAGGGGGCCATTGTTAATACTTACACAGATCACTAGGCCTGAGCTGAAACATGCTGGTCACACCAGGATGTATGGCCACTAAACTGTTTCTCGGCCCTGACAGAATGGCACCTGCCTTTGTAGAGCTGGCTGCTCAGGGGAAGGGAGATGAGTAAGTGGCAGCACTAACACAGTGTGCCATGTGCCAGCACATGGAGGTCACAGTGGCTGGGAGAAAAACAGCAGCACAGAGAAGGGCCCCTGACTTGGTCTCTGGGAATCAGAGAGGGCTTCCTGGAGGAAGGGACAACTAAGTTGACACTCTTGGATGAGTAGGAGTTAGGCAGGCAGAGCTGAGTGTGTTGTGGTGAGAGCTGACCTTGGAGGGACACCAAGGCTTGGGTCTAGAGGGGACATCTCTGGCCTCGGGCACACCCTTCCTCTCTGAAACCTCAAGTCAAATAAGATATGGTTTCTATCAGGGGTTTGCAAACATTTTCTTAGGGCTAGATAGTAAACATTGTAGGTTTTATGGACCAAGAGGCAAAATTGAGGCTGTTGTGTGGAAACCTACATAACTGTGTCAATGTAATCATTTAAAGTATAAGAATCACTCTTAGCCCTAGGACTGCAAACGGGGCAACTGATTGGATTTATCCCTGGGTGGTTATGCCACATTTACCATCTTGCCCAGGTTTAACTGGCGTATCTATTCGTCAAGAAGCTTTGCCGAGTATTACATAGACGATGGTGTAGAATCAGGTACATGACACGATTCAAAACCCAGAGACCCGGCAGCCCTGAGTTCAAAATCATCTCTGCCACCCACCAGCCAGAGGGCTCCCACACACCTTGAAACCTCCCAGAATCTTGGCTTCCTCAGCTTGTAAGATGCAGATGACACCTGCCCCCACTTCCTGGGGCTGCTGGATGACCCAGTGAGCATCCATTGGTTATGTCCCCTTTCCTCTTGTTCAACATCCACCACACACTTATTCTGTGCCAGGCACTGCACCAGGCTCTGAGAGGTCAGAGCTATACCTGGCAGCCAGGACACCATTCACAGTTTCTTTACAATGTATTTTTGGTGGTCATTTCTGTGCAAACCCTGGACCCATGGTCAGGCACACAAGCCCTTGTTCCACCACTACCCTGGTGGAGGGAATGAGTGTGATGTAGGATGTGCCTTCCCCTGGGCCTCTGGCCAGGATTCTACCTGGGATCATGTTCACTTCAATAAAATGAAGCCTGAATGTGACGGAATGGGTGTGAGGTTCTTTGAACTCCTGGGATTAAAAAAAAACCGAGATGTCACCAAAGCCTTCATCTCTGGCATGAGTCCTGGGGGTGAGTGGAGAGTGATTAAAGCCCATTGGTATCTTCCTTTTGCCTCAGAACTTTCTGCCCTCCCTGTGTGCTTAGTCAGAGTGACTTTCGGTTCTCAGCTTTGATGTGGGAATGAGAGTTCCTCAAACCTAAGTCAGATTCCCAGCCCCCACACTGCAGAAGTTGGGAGCTTCCGCTGGTTTAGAGAGCTCCCACCAGACCCTTTGCTGACCAGAGAAGATTCTGGAAGTTACTGGTCCGTGAATCAGCTCTTGGGATGTTGCAGCAGCTAGGGGCCTGGGGAGTTCTTTAGAGATAGATGAATCGCCTTCAAATCCTGGCACTTTCATTTACCAATAAATTGTGTGACCTTGAGCATGTCGTAGTGCCTCCATGAACCTCATCTTTGCCCATCTGTAAATGGACGTAGTGTAGCCCATTTACTTGGTTTGCCATGAGGACCAAGTAGTGGCCATTCTTAGCGGTTAATGAGTATTTCCTGTGTGCCAGCTGCTGTGCTGAGAGCTCAGCTCTTGAAGGTGCTATGAGGTGAAGGTGCTGATCATAGAGAGGTTTCATGTCTGTTCCAAGAACTTAGGCAGTTTGGTTCCAGAATCAAACATCCTTAATCATTAGTTGACCTTGCCCCATTAAGAGACAGAAAACTTGAAAACAGAAACATAGTCCTCAAAAAATGTGTGTGCGTGTGTGCGCGTGTGTGCGTGTGCGTGTGTGTGCGTGTGTGTGTGTGTGATGCAGTTCGACTTCATGAGCAAGCATTTCTTCAACACCCACTCTGCAAAGCCCTGGACACATAAAGACACAGAGGCACTGTTCCTGGCAACAAAGAGGGAGCTCCAGGCAGATACTTCTATCTTGTCTTGTACCTAGTGATAAGAATGCTTCCTTGCACTCAATTCTACCCTCCCTGTGCTTTAACTTACTGTTAAATCATTTTGAAAATTCTGCATCCCAGAGTGTTTGGCCAGAGGTGGGGGAGTCATCCTTGTGCAGAAGCAGCCCTCATGTGCCCTGCCACACTTCTTTCTTGGGCATGTCCAGTCCTTGCCACATACAGGTGTGACTTGGATGTGAGATGGCTGTGCAGTCATGTTCTAGAGTGCCGGGAACAGTGGCACTCTAGAGTGCCGGGAACAGTGCTGGGAACAGCCTGGAAGGAGTAACATTGGTGGAGGTGAACATGTATAGAGGACCTTGTGTAAATGAATGATATGACCCTCCACCCCATTTGGCAGCAGTGCTGGGCTGAGAAAGGGATGCACAGGAAAGGAGTTTATTTTGCCCTCACCAGAGCAGTCATTCTGAGTGTACAGAATATGGTGTTAGACCCCAGGGGGACCCCTAGGTATGTTAAATCACCATCTGCACCCCCTTTGCTGTGTGAAGCCCTCAGTTGGTAGGGGGCTTGGTGAACAGTTTCTAAGCCTTCTGCTTCGTTCCCACCCACTCCATTTCTTTTTCTTTCTCCTCCCACCTCCTTCCCCTTCCCTCCTTACCCCTCCCCACCCCCTCCTCCCTACTTCCTCCCTTCCTTTCTCAATTTGGGAAATTTTGGGAGATAAAGGGAAGTCTGCATGTGCATACTAGGTTGCTAAGTCATGTCTGACTCTTTGTGACCCCCTGGACTGTCTGTCATCCGCCAGGCTCCTCTGTCCATGGAATTCTCCAGGCAAGAATATTGGAGTGGGTTACCATTTCATTCTCTAGGGGATCTTCCCAACCCAGGGATCAAACCAGGGTCTCCTGAGTCTCCTGCGTTGGCAGGCAGATTCTTCACCACTGAGCCACCTGGGAAGCCCAAAGGGAAACTTAGCAAATGATATATTGATAATAAGCACTCTTTTATTCACCATCCCACATTAATGAATATAACATCTTGGCATCTTTGCTGCAGTTCTTTTATAGGTCTGCCATATAATAGAAATTAATTGTCACCCACGTAGAAATCCCTTTTGAACCTCTTCTTTGTCCCTCTCTTCTCAACCTTGTATTATGAATTTACTACAAATCTCAGTCTACGTTTTTACACTTTAACTTCCACTATGTGTAGTCATATATAATATATAGTTCAGGAGTGTGTGTCCACAATTCATATAGATGCCATCATCCTGAATATGTTTTTCTTCAATTTGCCTGTTCCACTCCACCTTGTGTGTTGAGGGTCAGCCTCATGGATCTCTTGGTTTAATTGCTGTGTTGTCTTCCTTCATATGACCATACCACATTTTACTTCTCCATCTCTCTACAGATGGAAACATAGGTTGCTTCCAACTTTGAGTCATTCGAAACAGTGCTGATTAGAACATTCTGGTGCATGTCCACTTCCCATTAAAAGAGTTTCTCTACAATCTGTGTGTCCAGACACCCACCAGCAGTGGCCAAGGGCTTCTATTTCCCTCTATCTTCCCAGCACTTGATTTGGCAGATGTTTTGCACTTCTTATGACCTCTCTATTGAAAAAATTGTAAACTAAGGGAAAAATGAGGAGCTGCTACAGAAATGTCATCAGCCCACAAAAAGGAATACCTTGCAAATCCCAAGATTCGGCATCTTCTTTCCACAGGCTTTTAAGAGATCCTGGCTTCATGAGCCTCTTCCCTTTTTCCTGGAACTTTTCAGCTTTTAGTACAACAACATTGCTTAGTGGCCTTAGCCAAGTGAAGGGTGACTCCCTTCAGCAGTTTCACCAAGTCTTGACTTTCTTCTCTGGGTCATTTGAAAACCATCTGTGCTTCATCTCCCATATGCTGTCAGCACTCGGTCCAAGTCTCATTACCTGCCTCTCACCAGCTGCCCCTCAACCTTACTGGCTTCCTGGCTTCAATTTCCCCTCCCCCACTTTAAGACTTCCGTTCATTTCATATAACCATTTATCAACCAATGTATCCATCCATCACTGACCAAAACTGTGCTATGTACATCTGTGTAACTACAGTTGTGGCCCCTGTTACCTGCTGGACTGAATCCACCTGCCCCGTCCCCCAGCAAGCGCTCCGCCTTCTCTACCCCAGGCATCCAAACTCCTTGCCCACAGTTCTCCAAACACTCAAAACACTGTCCTCACTCTCTCTGCCAAAGTTCCCAGTCTCTACCTATTAAACACTTCGTAGAGGCTGGAGGCTCAGCTCGGTTCCTATCAGAGGGGCTTCTCCCCTGCTCCAAGGCAGACCTGATTTTTTTCTTCCTGTGTTCCCATAGGGCTTTGCACATTGTTACCCATCTTGGCAGCAACTGTGCAAACCCTTCAAGAGCATGACCCACCCTCATTCACCTCTGTAACCTCAAGGCCGAGGGGTGTGTCTGGCATATGGAAGGTGCTTAATTAAAGCTTTTAATGAATATCTCCCAACACCTTCACTGCTGAACTTACCAGTTCAGCATAGGTATCACTGCCACCCAACTGTCCATTGTTTGCTAAAGAAGTTTTCTGTTGAGCAAATTAGTGCTGGAGGCATGTCAGAAGATTTGTTTGTTTAATCTTAAGATAATTGATTCCTTCTTAAAGAGTTTAACTGTAATGTGTGCCAATGACTCTGTTTTTAATCAGGAAATCTTATCTAAAGCAAGCACTGTCCAGTTGAAAACTCTTTTTCAAAGTAATTCAACTGAATGTTATCAGATGTTGTCTTTAATGCAGATCAAACTTTTCTTAGTCCATAGGAATTTGAGAAGGGGCCTTACTGGCTATCTGGTTGATATTTATTAGGCTGCATTTTAGGAGCTCACTGGTTCCATAATGATGAGCTACATCAGAATCCCCTGGAATATTGGTTAAACTACAGAGTCCCAGGCCTCACCCCAGATCTGCTGAACTGGATCTCTGAGTAGGACCTGGAAATCAGTATTTTTAACAAATTCTGCACGTGATCCCAATACACAGTGAGATGGAAAACCATGGTTCCTGACCTGAGCTCTCCAGTATGGTAGCCACGGGTCACGTGTGGCCACTGAGCCCTTGAAATGTAGTCAGTTCAATGTGAGATGTGCTGTTAGTGTTAAATACACACTGAATTTCAAAGACTTAGTACCCTCACGAAAGAGACTACACCATTAATATTTGTTAAATATTGATGACCTATTAAAGCAGTAGTATTTTGGATCTTTTGAGATAAGTTATTGATATCACCCATTTCTCTTTACTCTTTTCATGTGGCTGCTAGAACACTCTAAAGTACCAGAGTGGCCTGCATTGCTTCTCTATGGGATGGCTCTGGTCTGGATTGTCACTAGGAACATGGTCCTTACCTCCTGGTAAATTTCAGACAGTAAATTTCATCACGTGTCTGTTAGATGAATGAATGAAGTTGACCAGTAACACATGGCTTCCTCTTACCTACTGTGGGACCTCAGATAAGCTGTTTCACTTCCCTGGGCCTCCATTTTCTCATCTGTAAAATAAGCAGAGTAACCAGAGCCCTCATTTTCTGCCTTCTGATAGATCTCTTCAGTGATTTGGAGAAGGAATTTTAGTCTTCTGCTTCCAGGGACTGCAAAATATTGCTCATTGTGGGCAGGGAATAATGGTGTCCCCAGTTTACTGAGTGGTAAGGTCAGAGCCTCACTGGAACCCTCTGTGATTTCATATTCCATTGCAGCCCTTCCCAGATTGCCTCTGGGTTTCACGTAGAACCGAGAATAGTCTTGCTGCAGTGCCCATCTTTCTCACAGCTGTCCCCACATAACTTCTGGAATTTATTATTTTCATCCCCTCACCCATAATTTATGACTCAACTCTAGAAATATCAGGTTACACATCAGTTTTTTCCCCCCCCTCCTACATTTTCTTTGAAAATTATGTATTCATGAGGCTCTGTGGTGGTCAAATGAACCATTTCCAAAATCAGATCATCTGGGTTCAAGTTCTATCCCGCACCCCCCACATCTTACTATTAGAGTTATATGACTCTGGGCAAGTTACCTCAGTGCCTCATTTTCCTCATCTGTAAAGTGGGGAAAAAAATGCTAATAATTAATTCATGTAAGAGAAGGTTACATGAACATAATGTATGCAGAGCAATTAGCATGGTTCCTGGGACCTGGTAATATATTATTGTATATAATTATATCATAATTCATATATCTGTGCTGTGCTGTGCTAAGTTGCTTCAGTCGTGTCCGACTGTTTGCCACCCTGTGGAACTGTAGCCCGCCAGGCTCCTCTGTCCGTGGGACTTTTCAGGCAAGAATACTGGAGTGGGTTGCCATGCCCTCCTCCAGGGGGTCTTCCTAACCTAGGGATGAAGCCACATCTCTTAGCTCTCCTGCACTGGCAGGTGAGTTCTTTACCACTAGTGCCACCTGAGAAGCCCAATTCATATATATATATATATATACACATTTATATAATTATGCTGTGCTTAGTCACTCAGTCGTGTCTGACAATTTGTGACCCCAGGCTCCTCTGTCCATGAGAATTCTCCAGGCAAGAATACCAGAGTGGGTTGCCATGCCCTCCTCTACGGGATCTTCCCAACCCAGAGATCAAAGCCAGGTCTCCTGCATTGTGAGTGGATTCTTTACCATCTGAGCCACCAGGGAAGCCTATATATGATTATGATATTGATTGTATTTTCAAAACGTATATTCTGTACCCACTCTATGCCAGACGTTATAGGGCTATTGCCCAATATTCGAGACAGAGAAAGTTTTACCCCCATTACAGTAGCTTTTGGGGAAAATGGCAATGCAAAAAGATCAAGGGTGTGAGTATCCATAAGATTCACAAAGAAAAAGTCAGAGGAGCTGGCCAGGCAAAAAATGTAACAACAACAAAAATAATAGTAATAATGCTAAATGCCTGCCGTAGTCTAGTCTGATTACACTTTGGGTACATACATGCTCTTATTTCATCTTTATAATTGTTCCATTTGACACATGAGAAAGCTGAGTTTCAAAGGCTGAGCCCAAGGTTGACTTACTACCAAGTGGCGGAGCTGAATCTAAACTCAAGGCTCCACCTGCAAGTCCACTGTTCTTTCTCCCACCTCTAGCTCTCTCCATTCAAGTGATGTGGTCATTTCTTCTGATGCATCTGAAAATTTTCTTCTCCTATAATAAGACACTTTCTTCCCCAACATTATTGAAGACCAGGTAAAAACAAATCACTGAGGTTAAAACCAGTAGCCCCCACTTCCTGTGAAGTGTACCCCTCAGGCACATTGTGGGTAGGCTGTTCTTTTAGTATCAGGGGTCTGGTGATGGTTAAAGCTGGGCTGCCAGGGTAGGTGGAGCGCCTTGTCATGCATGAGGCTAGGAGAGGCTAAAGGTGCAGCATTCAGAAATAGTCCCCATTTTGAGAGACTGGTGAGGTCCCTCCAGGTGAGACTTTAGGAAGAAGTCAGAGATGGAGCTGGAAATCAGACAGGAAGCTGGAACCTAGGCTGCTCAAAGTCCAGTTAGTGTGTTCGGTTCTGCTCGGACTGGGCAGGGAAGATGGATCCTGGTGTCCACGTGGGGGCTGGGGCATGGCAGGGGCACGGGGTGGCCCTGGCCACAGACCATCCTGTGTTTCCCTCACCAAGTCCTGGGCTCCACTGTTTCTCTGAGCCGACCTCTCTTGGGGTTGGGGTCAGGGTGGGCTCAGCAGACTCCTGATAGCCAGGCTGGACTAGAGTGGGCAGGACTCACAGATCCACGTGCTGTTCCAAGCAAGTGGTCATCAAACTCATCTTGGATTCTGAAAGTCCATCTTTTATTCGTTCAACAAGCAGCCTGAGAAATTCTTCTCTCTTCCGTTTTCAGAGATCCTTGGAGAGAGTTTCTCCACCTTGGGTAAGTCACAATAACGTCTCCTTCACCTTGCTGTTTACAGGTTACCTATGGCCCACTTCAAAGACAACCTAATGCCAACATATTCCAGGCGCTTGGTAAACAATAAATGCTAACAATTAGGGAGTGCTTACTGCGTGACAGGTAGCATTTTAGGTATGCTCTACTATTTCATTGAATCCTCTCAGCAATTCTGTAAGAGTTCACGGTAGCCCTAATTTAGAGATAATGGAAATGGCACAGAGAGGTTGAGTCCTTTGCTAAAGTCCCACAGCCAGTGAGGTCAGAAACCCTGGTGGCCCCAAACCTGAGCTCTGAACGTGGCCACGAAGATGCAGACCTCTGTGAGGAATGTTGGAGGACTGAGCCCAGGTGATGCCTCAGGGTCCGTCAGGAAGCTTCGAAAAGGGCTGAGGCAGCCTTTCTTCCCTGGAGATTGAATGACCTCCAGCCTGCTGCAGTGGATCCTCTCTCTCGCCTGCTCCCTCAGCTCCTGCCCAGATCCCTCCCTGCCCCCAGCAGTGTCTGAAAGCACAGCGCAGACATTAACTGGTCCCCTGTTATTCGTCTTAGCTGGTGTTGGCTCAGGCAATGCAGTTTAGACATGTTTCCAGGAGCAGACAGCGGGTCAGTGAGAGTCGATAATGGATTCCAGCAGATTGGATTCCATTCAGGTTGGATGCGAGCCTGGCGTCCAAGTCCTCCTCATGCACTAGCAGCTGCTGGGTGCTGCCCCCAGGGAGGGGCCTGGGCTGCGGGGGCGCCTGGGGGCTCAGCAGGCGGGTGGTCAGGGCTGATCCCGGGTCTCTGATCTCCAGGTTCTCCCGGGTCTTCCCTTGTCATGATGCCCTCCCATGCCTGCTGGCTCTCACAGAGCCGGGACATTTTGTTTCTGGCTACATTTGCTGCAGCCATGTCAGCTCATAGTAGGCACACAATCGGGTATTTGTCGAATGAAGCACCGGCAGTTCCTGTTCAGAGTATTATTTGGCTGACACAGGGGCCCCCTGGACTTCAGTCTTCTCTTCCATCTGCTTCTTGGATGTCTTCATTGGACACTGCGTGTTTAACATGCCAGAAACTGCAGAAAGCTGTTCAGCGCACATCTCCCACCTCAGGTCATGGCAGCCCCCTCCTTCCAGCTGCTCTGGGCAGAATCCTCAGAGCCCACGTGGACACTTCCATTTTCATGCCACATTTCAACCCGTATGCAGTTCCTCTCAGCTCTGTCTTCAGTATAGTCCAGGAATGCAATGGCTTCTTCCCCCAGCCCACCCTACTGCTGTCTCTTTCCTCCAGTCCCACCTGGACCCTCCTAGCTGCCATCCTTTTCCACCAAAGGACATTCAACTGCTTCAGCCAGAGATGTTCTAGAATATAAGTGAGAGCCTGCCATTCTTGCACTCACATCTCCACCTCCCTGTGAAAGGCCTGGGTCCTCCCCAAAGCCTGGGATGCCTGGCATTCCCTACCCCATTGCAGGCTCACTGTGGTTCTTTGAACATGCCAGGCACACACCTGATCGGCCTTGGTCTTGCTTCCCCAGATATACTCCTGGTTAGCTTCCTCACTTTCTTCAGGCTTCTGCTGAGGAATCACTTGTGATGCTGTGAGGATTAATGAGTTAACATGGGCAAAGCATTCAGGATAGCGCTTGGCTCATTAGTTGTTAGTTACTGCTCCATTCTTATAATGGATCCTTAGTGCCTCATTCATAGCAGACACTCAGGTTGGTCATTGGGCTACGCATCCAGGGCCTGGCCCAATTGGCCTGTCACCAAATGGGAACTCAAACGTTTGTTGAACTGAAAATATAGAGATGACCAAAGTGAAGCAGTGTACACCCTGCCTGGCACAGACTATGAGAGCTTAACAGTTTGGGGAAAAGTTGGAAACCCATTGTTTCTGTGTCCTCTGGAGGCAAAATTTTGTGCCTGTCCCCACTGCCCCTGGGGGGCTTGGGTCTTCCCCAGGGCCTCACCCTTACTTCCTGGCTCCAGCTCAAAGACATCAGGAAAGTCTTTGATGCCTCAAAGACTCCCATCAAAGATGAGGAGTGCTGGCAGGAACTGAACCCCTGAGCAGCCTTGTGGAGTGGCCGAGGCTGTGGGGAGAGGGAGAGGGTGACGGAATGGGGACAGCTCTCCCTGCAGAGGTGACCCCTTGTGCTGGGCCTGATCCCCCTCATCTCGCACACTTCCTGTTCTGGGAACTGTTGCTGGTCAGGTAGGGTTCGAGAGCTGGGACCTTTTGCCTTAACTTTCTTTTCTCAGCCCCTCCTCAGAAGCTTTTGCCCTAAAGAGTCCAAAGATCAAGACTGTGGCTCGAGTCCCTTGGTCTCTTTCCAGGGCAGAAAAACCTCGTGAATCTGCTCTCTGTTTAGAGTAGCTGCTAATTTGAAGCAGCTGCTATCCCCAAGCAAAACTACTCTGTAGGTGTCCCAGAACCCCAGCCCTCAGAGGTCTGCCCTGGTTAATTTGACCTCGGCTGTTTGTCGCTGAGGTACAGAGGGAAATGGGAGGTTGTTGTGTCCCCTCCCTGGGCCCCCGTGACCCCTTGGACTGCTCCTAGGGGCAGCTTTGCACACCCAGCTTTCACTGCAGGGCACCCAATAGGGGGTACTCAGTGCATGGTTTCTGCCTGTTTATGTTCCATGTGCCCCAGTGTGTTGGAAAACAAAATGCATGGAAACTGCTTATGAATAAAACTACACCGTGAAACTGCCCTCCTGCTCAGAGGGGGTGATCTGGTTGTTTGTCAGAGAAGCATCTTTGGTGCTGTTAGCAACACCCCTTTTTTAGGCAAAACAAAGAGCAGCGCTCTGTGCCCACGGAGCTTGCTCTTGGGTGATCTTAGTTTGGGTCATCTGCTTTATGCAACAATTAATTTTTTAAAAAATTCTATTGAAGTATAGTTGATTTGCAATATTGTATTAATTTCTGCTGTATAGCAAGCTGATTCCGTTATATGTATTATTTTTCATTATGGTTTATCACAAGATATTGACTAGCGTTCCCTGTCCTACACCAGTAGGACCTCAGTGTCTGTCCATCCTATAGATGAGAGTTTGCCTCTGTTAATCCCAAACTCCCAGTCCTTCCCTCCTCCATCCACTTCCCCCTTGGCAACCACACATCTGTTCTCTGCATCTGTAAGTCTGTTTCTGTTTCGTAGATGTCTTCATTTTTACCGTATTTCAGACTCCACGTGTAAGTGAATATGGTCTTTTTCTATTTCTGACTTACTGCACTTAGTGTGCAACATTCCTGTTTTGTGGGTAGAAGCGTCAGGCCGTGTGGGTTTGGAGTCAGGGAGACCCAGATCTCAGCCCCCAATCCATCACGTATTCACTGTGTCTGTTTCGCTTCTCTGAATCTCTATCTTACCATCTCTAAAATGGGAATCATAGTACACACCTGGCAGGATTTCTGTGAGCACTGGAGACCATGTTGGTACAGAGCCCAGCACCCAGTAGGTGCTCAGGAAAGAGGAACATTATTCATTGACTCATGCAACAGCTATGTATTGAGCACTAGCTGGGGAATGACAGTGACAAAAATCCCTGTCCTTGTGGAGTTAATGTTCTAGATGGGGAGTTGGATAACTGGGTAAAGAGGTCTAATAGGTAAGTCAGGAGGAAGGGCTGCAGTTTAACTAGTGTGGGCAGGGGAGACTTGCTGAATAGATGATATGTAAGCAAGAACCTAAGGCAGAGCGGGAGCTGGCCACGCAGATCCCCTGGAGAAGCAGTGCTGGCCTTGAAGGGGAGGCTTGCTCACCATCTCTGGCGCTTTCGACCTGAACTTTCCTACATGTGGTCTCTGAGCCCCGTTGCCTGGTCTCTGCCCCTTCATTTCTGAGCCTTATTGACCAGTCCAATTACCCTCCACGAGATTGACTATGTCTTCCAGGAGTTTGTCCTAATAACAGAATTAATCAGACCAAATGTTATTTTGAAATGTTCCAGGGAAAGAATGAATATGTGCCCATGTAGGGCTGCCAAATTTTGATGTGAAGTATTTGGGCAACATGTAGCTGAAAGGAGAGAAGGGAGCGAGGCCAGAGAAAGATGGATACAATCATGGCCAGTATCTGAGTCAAGGTTCATTTCTAAACTTTGATAGCAGAGACTGCAGAGAAAATACTGGCCAGCCCTTCTCCCCTGCCTCTTGCCATGGCCAGCTCCTTCTCATCTTTTGGGTCACCTCCTCCAGGACGTCCTCCCTGACCAACCACTGAATTACCTTCAAAGATTTTGTCACCATATCTTCAGTGTTTTGGGGTTTGTGGTTTATTTTCTCCTTTAGAATGAAAGTGCCAGGAGCACAGGAAACTTGTTTCCCAAGAACCTAGACTAGTAGTTGGCACATAGTAACTGCTTTATGTGTACTTGGTAAATGGATGGATGAAGTCACTTTACATAGAGCTCAGGGAAGAGTCCCTATAGACCAGTGTTTTCCATACTGCAAGTTACATCCCGTTAGTGAGTTGTGACATCAGTTTCAGTTCAGTCGCTCAGTCGTGTCCGACTCTTTGCAACCCCATGAATCGCAGCACGCCAGGCCTCCCTGTCCATCACCAACTCCCGGAGTTCACTCAGACTCACGTCCATCGAGTCAGTGATGCCATCCAGCCATCTCATCCTCCGTCATCCCCTTCTCCTCCTGCCCCCAATCCCTCCCAGCATCAGAGTCTTTTCCTATGAGTCAGATCTTCACATGAGGTGGCCAAAGTACTGGAGTTTCAGCTTTAGCATCATTCCTTCCAAAGAAATCCCAGGGCTGATCTCCTTTAGAATCAGTTTAGCTGGCATTTGAAAAAGTGAAATAGAAAGAATTTAATATCAGAGTGCACCACACATGGTAAGGATAGGTATTGTTTTAAGAAAAATACATACACGTACATCCATATATGCTGTACGTATATATGCAACGACATGCTTTATTTCTCACTGTGGAGTAGTCAGAGAAGTTTGAAACAGCAGTGAATTCTTCGTTTTCTCAGACTTGTTCTTCAAAAGGCACATTCTTCCCTCAGAGACTGTAAACCTAGTCACATAAAGTTTACATTCTGGGGCCCCAAAGTAGAACTCTAAGAAAAGATTCCTTTGTTTCATATTAGCTGAAAGAAATGAATCTTTCTACTGCAAAGGGGCGACGTAGTCTTCTAAGTCTGCTGACATGCGAGGGCTTGTTTACACACTCACTGATACACACCCACCATCATACAAGCACACACCAACACATATACATGGGTACCCAGACACATCCACACTCTGTACACACACAAACACGTATGTACCCACAGACAGGAACACACAGACACACAGTAATACATATATCTATAAATACAAGCACACATGTATACAATGGCACGTTGGCAGATCCAGACGCACACATTCATGTGTACACAGACGCAGAAACAACACACAGTTATGGACAGGCACGTGGGTACGCAAACACACTTATATCCACACAGGAGCATTCTTACTTCTTCCACTTTGTGCAAGTCTCACCCCCTCCACCTTGGAGACTGCCAGGCCATTTTCAGAGGGGCACCCAGGCA
This sequence comes from Ovis aries, assembly GCF_016772045.2. Taxonomy (NCBI): domain Eukaryota; kingdom Metazoa; phylum Chordata; class Mammalia; order Artiodactyla; family Bovidae; genus Ovis; species Ovis aries. The sequence goes on from NC_056056.1 coordinate 173,873,686, forward strand.
GGGTGCCTGTAGAGCCCAGGCTGCCCCTGACCAGCGTCTGTGCCTGCTCGGTCCAGCAGAGTCCACAGCCTTTGCATTTGAACTCCCCGACTGGCTGAGTGACCTGGGTCAGGTTACTCCATCGCATGGAGCCTGATCCCTCACCTGGGAACTGGGGTGGGTAGCACCTGCTTCACAGGGCTCAGAGGCAGTGGGACAGGCTGAGAAGGGGCATGGCCCACTCGCCAGCTGCCCCCGCAGGAGCATCAGGACTCACCGCGCCACTCTCTCTAGGCGATGTTGGATCAGCGCCCTGGCCCTCCATGTTTCTGTTGTAACAAGGGGATCCTCTGGCAGGATCCTGAGAGGAGAACTAAGATCTGCAGGGGGATGTGGGCACAGTGGCTGGTGACGCTTGTCACACACTCCATATCCCAAGGCTGCAGTTCCCCCATCTGGCCCCGCCCAGCCCACACAACCCCATGCTGTCCTTTGGGACCGTTTCTCTCAATTTATGGAGTAATGCCAGTCTCAATTCTTGAGAAGTTAGCCAGGCTCTCCCTAGAAAACCACCCTCTCTGCCGTTGAAAGATCTCCCTTTGAAATGACACCTGTGAGTTCTCGGATGGATCCACTCTCCCTCGGGCTTTAGAAGCAGCTTCACCGTGTCCAGACGGCTCTGGTGTGGGGAATCCCATGTTACCTGCACTGGGATCCCCTGAGGTCTCCCTGGGGTTCACTGACGCACATCAGTTGCAAAGATTGTGTCAGTTTCCCCTTCAGCGAGGAGATAACAAGAGTTGTGAATGTGGGGAGAGAGAAGGAGTCACCAGGATGGGGTGGGGGTGGCGGTCCTCATCCAAAGACGTGGCACGTCCAAACAGAGCAGCCGAGATACGGAGAAATGGTGTATCCCCCGAGTATTTTCTGTTTTACATTTTGCCTCCAGAACAACGCAGAGCAGCAGATGTCAGTGACAAAGAAACTGAAAAACAAAGAAAGGCATAAAACGTAACCAGAGAGCAGCAGAGTTTGTCTGCCATCTGGCGCTGCCTCCTGGCCATCCCGAGCCTACATCCATCCATGTGTGGAGAACCTGTGAGCTGCCACAGACCTGCCATAGGCCCTCCGTGGGCACGGCCTCCCCTCTCCTCTCTGCTTCCTGTCTGTCATCAGCCAGCAGTGAATGTTTATCGACCCTCTGATATGTGCCTGGCTCGTGCCAGGTGCCCCTGGGGACAAGAAAGTGGAGGAGACCAACACAGAGGTCTTCATCAGATGGAAGGACAGACATTACCCGAATCCTGACAGCCCTGCCGCTGGGCATGCTGGGAGGTTTGTTTCTCTACCAGTTCAAGGCAGAGCCAGGGAAGCTGAGTGAATTGGTTCAAATGAAGTGGTTAACTGGGGACAGCTCCTTTTGTCCGGGCCACCTCCCTTTTGAGGGAAGGACTCTAGTGGCCCACCGAAAGAGCCCAGAAAGTTGCAGTCCTGGGGGGTCAGGTCAGCACATATAGTTCTTTCATTTAGAAGCCAGTCACAGAGAACCACATTCTGTATGATTCCATAGGCAAATCCGTAGACACAGGCCATAGATTAGTGGTTGCTCAGGGCGAAGGGGCCCAGGGGCTGGGAGGTGATGGCTATGGAGAGCCTGAGAGGAACGGGGCTTCTTTTCAAGTAATGAAAACGTCCTGAAATGAATTGTGATGATGGATGTCCAGCTCTGTGACTGTTGAAACCCGTTGAACAGGACGCTTTAAATGGGCGAATTGTAAGGCATGTGGATTTTATCTCCAAAAAGAGGGTTTTCGATTTCCCATTCAAAGTCGAGCCCTCTTCCATACACACTCCCCCGCCCCCGCCAGTCAGCAGGCCTCTCCCGCAGCTGGAGCAGGTTCTTGTGCTTTGTAGGGGCATTATGGGGTGGAGCAGGGGCAGGAGAAGTGGAGAAGATGCAGGAAGGTCCCTGCACGAGCGGCACAGTCTTGAGTCGGCCTTGGCTCCCTCTAGACCCGGCAGGCTCTCGCTTTTGTGGGGTGTTTGGAGACTTCTCAGTCCCCGAGGATCCCTCACCTTCATTTTCCGTAATGCGGCTCTTTTTCTGCTTGTTGCTGCCACTTCGTTCCTCAGGACTGAGGATTCCATAGTTACCCTGTGGGCGGCCCAGGAATGAGCCTAGCGGGATCTCCTTGGGCTGGTAGGGGTGGGTATCTGTCTGGTCCTGAGGAAGCCACATTCAACCATTTCCTAATGAAGCTGAGCAGGCTGGCTGATCTCCAGTTCAGCACATGTTCGTTCTTGTCAAAGCAGCTCGGAAGTCACAGATTTGAGCCTCTGACGCCGGATAGATGTGGCCTCTCACATGGTGTAGTCACATGGGGCACATATATTAAATTCTTCAGTGATTTCAAAAGCCCCCTCCCTCAATTTAAGACAAAGGGCAAAGCCTCCCAGCCTCTCAACTGGTGTGTGTTTGCAGGTGGGATTTTGGCTCTTTGGTACCTCTCTCTAGTAAACTACTCTAAAACCTCTTTACCATCTCCTAAAACTCAACCCTTTCTTGTGGATGTGGGCCAGGCTGGGTGGGATTGTGGGTCCAGGTTAAGAGTTGGGCTACTCAGCTTTTGGTATCTCCTTTGTAAAGTCTGCCTATAGTCCAGTACCTGCGTTGTAGTGAGCTGTTTCATGTATAATGTAGCTTCGTGCTTCATCGGAAACTTCCATTTCAATATCCTAACACAATTATAAAATATTTGCAGCAGACGGAGATCGTATTCTCACATCTTCCCTGGAGCAGCCGTGTTATGTTCAGTAAAATCATATTCATGCCAAGATGGGCTTGTCCACTGCATACATTTCCTGAGATGCCCCACAAATGCTTTCTAAACGTTTCCCTTGTCAAACAGTGCCTGAACTTTCCAGAGGATTTGATTTTTTTCACTTGCTTATGGATGAGGTTTCTTATGTAGGAGGTCACAGTATTTTTTTGCCCAGCTGAAACACCATTTGAATAGGTTATATAGATCCAAATAAATAACAAACACTTAAAAAAAAAAAAAAAAAACTAAGCAAGTTGACATTGCAGAATTACCCTAGTGTTTTGATCTGTTTGCTGGCACATTTATCCTGAAGCCTCTGGTGAAGATGTCACAAGAAGAGGCTAGAAAATAGCATTAGAAACTATCCCCTTTCCTTCCTCCATGAATAAACAGCCAGGCTAATTCTTTTTAATGCCCTTAGTGTTGACTTTACAATTATTCTTAGGAAGGACCAAAGGACAACATCAGCCAGTTTATAATTGAATCCAAATTTGTGGGGGAGGGGTGGAGGCCGAAGTAGGAGGGGAGAAGTTTATTCTCTTCTCAGCCATGTGCAGTGTCATTTTTAAGCCATGCCTTCAAGGGTGAATGTAAAAGGGACTTCAAAGGGCAAAGTCGAGTTGCCAACCAGACTCTTTGAAGATGAAGGATGCTTTTGGAAAGAGCTTTGAAAGGAAACAACTAAGACACAGAACCCTGATGAAAACGTCGCATCGCTTGGTTCTGAGTTCACCTTTGGCTCAGGTTCTGACCCGTTTACCCTGTCTCTCTCCAACAAGGAAAAATGAGAATCCACCATAGATGGGAAAATCTTCCTTGACACTTGAGTGTAGTACATCTGATGCTTTCTCTGACCCCAAAGAGTTAACTTTATGGGCGGGACAGAATGATGGACACCAGATGTAATTTCGGAAAGTGGAGTCGTGTTAGAAATGTGTTGATTGGTGCATGCGTGCTAAGTCGCTGCAGTCGTGTCCAATTCTTTGTGACCCTATGGACTATAGCCTGCCCGGCTCTTCTGTCCATGGGATTCTCCAGGCAAGAATATTGGTGTGGATTGCCATGCCCTCTACCAGGGAATCTTTTGGGTGTGAGGGTAAATGAAGATTGGGCTGAGTAGGGTCAGGAATGAGTTGTTAGGATGAAAAGTCATACTGAGAGCTCCCATTTTTTAAGTGCTTGTTCTGTACCAGGCACCGAATGAGCATTATTTTTTTTTTAAGTTTTTTGAATATTTACTTACTTATTTGACTGTGCCAGGTCTTCATCGCGGGCTCTCTAATGGTGGAGGTCAGTCTTAGCCGCCCTGGGATGGGCGCATGGGATCTTAGTCTCCGGACCAGGGACCAAATCCACATTCCCTGCATTGGGAGACAGATTCTTAACCACTGGACCGCTGGGGCATCCCCAGGCATTTTATACAAATGGTGTCCTTTGATTTCTATGAGGTCAGTGCTGTTACTATGACTCTCATGTTACACCTGAGGATCCTGAGACACAGAAGCGCCCAGCTTTCCCCAAGGTCCACGCCAGGTGAGAGACAGAACCAGGATTGGGGTCTGCCTTCAGGGCCCCTCTTTTATTTACTCATCTTCCCTGGTGAGGGAAGAGGCGAAAGGAACAGATGATGCCTTTTGGTTGTATATTGATTGTGTGCCCAGTCTAAAGCTCACGGCTGACTGACTTAGTATGATCATCTCTGGGTTCTCTGGAGAGTCCAGTTGGAGCTGGACAGTACACACATTGGATGCATTTTTGCCAGCCCACCCTGAGCGGGCCCTTTGTGGTCCTTCCAGCAGCAGGATCTCCTTGAGAGTCAGCCTGCTGTGCTTTTTAAGAAAACTGGGCAGAAAGAGCTGCTTCCAAGTCTCCCTGACCTGACGTGTGCCATCAATGCCTAATGGACAGCACCATGGCTCCCTGCCTCCCCCGAGGATGTCTTGGAACTTTGCAGCTTGGTCGTCTCAAGTGCAGTATCCCAGGGCTGTGCACGTGCACTGAGGCTTATAGTAGATTCTGAAAGGTCAGACCAAGCACACGACGAAAGAGCACCAAGAGGGACTCCTCAGCACTCCGTGTGAGCAAACTGACCCAAGTCCCCATCAGGAGGCAGTCCCCTGTTTAGAGGGGCTTCCTGTTGCCTCTCCACAAATGCCAGAGGATGAGGGGTTTGGGGTGCCAGGAAAAAGGCCCCAGCGTGGGAGGTGACGGAGCTGAGTGCAAAGCCCCGTCTGCTCCCTGATGACTCAGGGCTTGGCCGGTTTTACCTTCTGCACACTGTGTGCCTTCTCTCTCTGTCCGGGTGGGCTGAGGTCTGAGGGGCCGAGGGATGCATGGGGAAAGGCATGAAGATATGAAAAGGTGCTTGGTAAACGTTAGGAATCGAATTTGCCTTGATGCTGCTGCTGATAATGCTGCTCATGGCAACAACAGTCCTGAGCTCTGCCAGATCACAGCACTGTCTGACATTTGACTTGGCTCAGCCTCTGAAACCTTCTCTTCAGAGTGAGCTTTGATGGTGGTGAGGAGCCCTTCTTGGTACATGGTCTGTGTGATAGGGGAGCATACAGTTTACATACAGCCTCACAGGTGACGAGGAAACTGCCTGGATTCCACATCTGACTCCACTGCCACCCAGCTCTGTGACCTCAGACCCATCACTCAGATTCTTTGTGCCTGAGTTTCTTTATCTGTAAAATGGGCATGATAGCAGTGCCTCCCTTATAGAGTTTTTGGTTTCAAAGACCATGAGCTAAAACTGGAAACGTGGTGTTCAAATCCAGACCATGTATAAACAGTGCATCTGAGCTAGAGGCAGAGCTATGGGAGGAACCCAGTCTTGAGTCCTGGGTGTGAATCCTGCCTGGGCCCTTGACTTGCTAGGAGTCCACAGGTAAGTCCTAGCCTGGGCACCTTAGGGTCCTCATCTGTAAAACAGAGACAGTACTGGTGTTCTCTTCTCTCTGAGCCATGGTGAGGGATTAAATAAGACTCTGCGTGACATAAACATAGCTCACGCTGAGTCTGTGGCCATTAGGTGCCAGCCGCCCAGCAAAACACTTGACATTGTCTCACTGAAGCCTCCCTGACCCCTTCAGGCAGGTAAGATGTTTTTTTTTTTTGAATCCACAAAACATGTTTTTATTTCTATTTCATATTTTTATTGGAATAGAGTTGATTTACAGTGTGTTCTTTTCTGCTGTACAGCAGAGTGAATCAGTTACACGTATACACGTATCCACTCTTTTTTTAGATTCTTCTCCCCTATAGGTCATTACAGAGTGTTGAGTAGAATCCCCTGCACTATACAATAGGCCCTTTTTAGTTACCTATTTTCTGTGTAGTAGTGTGTGTCAATCCCTGTCTCCCAATTTATCCCCCACCACCCCTGCGGCAGGCGCTTTAATTGTTCCTTCCTTTATGGATATGGGAACTCAGGTCCCAAGAGGTAAAGGGGCAGAGTGTTGGGGGAGCAAATTGAAGGATGCTGGCACTCCACGAGGCTCCCAGAGCAGCCTCCACACGCTGCAGCCCCCTCCTCCCTGCTCTCACACATCAGCTGCTGTGGCTCCCCCTCCCCCTCCCCCAGTGGGAAGCCTTTCTATCTCGCTGCCCCCACCCTCCTCGGGGAATATTGCTCTGGGATGAATGGGTCTGGGATTGCAGGCTGTAGCTGGGATAAATGAGCTCATGTGTGTCGTGCCTTTCTATTGTTAAGTGAGCATCAGCCTAGGAATTCTCGATGAGCTTACCCAACGGACAGCCGTATTGGATCAGCGTTTAAATGGACAGCCTTGTGCTTGCAGGGAATGAACAGTCAATAGAGGCCTGTTGACTGCCGACTGGCTTGCCCTGCTCAGGCTCAGGCATGGGGTCTCTGCCAAGACGGGAGAAAGGTGCAGCCCCCAGCTCCTGAGGATCTGGTGGTGCTTATTTTTGCATGGGGAGTGCCAAGGGCTCTGGCAACCTATTTAGCATTCACTTTCACACCCACCTGCTCAAAATCACAGACACTTGCTCTAAATGGGGGCTTGTCATTCTCTAGGCTAGAGGGACATCTTGGGGGCCACAGTCATGCCTGCATCTTCTCTGGGATGATCCCTGTTCCCTGTCATTTTAGATGCAACTCAGCAGAGTGCACAAAAGTGCCTGGATTCTGAATATGGTCCACCACCATCCAGCTCTGTGCCTCAGTTCCCTCATCTGTAAAATGGGGGTGGTAACCTGTGCCTTGGCACTTTCCTCATGAGGGCTTGTGCAGATTGGACGAGTTAATATATGGCACAGTGCCACGCATGTAGTAGGCTCCATAAAAGGCTTCCTAAGATTGTCTCCTGTAAATATTGGTTTCAGGTCAATGTCCACTCTTGTCTCTGAGCTCCACAAGAGCAGGGAGTCTGTCTGTCCTGTTCACTGCTGGGTCCCGAGGACCTAGTGCTGGGTCTGACATGAAGCAGGTTCTCAGAAAGTATCTGCTAAAAGGATGAGTGAGTACATGTAAATAATAGTGCTCCAAATGTGGGATGGAAGAGCAGTCTCTGTGTGCTCCTGAGCTCCTTAGGGGTTCACAGGCCAGGAAGGAAACATCAGGGACCATATTTATTTCCTATGGCTGCTATAACAAATTACTGCTAATTTAGTGGTTTCAAACAACAGATATATATCTTACAGTTCAGGAGGTCAGAAGTCTGACGTGGGTCTCACTTGGCTAAAATGAGGGGCTTTTAGTTTCTAAGGGCCCTGAATTCCTTGGCTTGGGGTCCCCTGCCATCTTTAGAGTCAGCAATAGCCTTTCTCATATCGCGTAGTCTGATATCAACTCTTACCTCTTGCTCATTTAAAGAACCCTTGTGATTATATTGGGCCCACTTATATAATCCAGGGTACTCTCCTTAAAATCAGATGATTGACAGCTTGAATTCTATCAGCTCCCCTAATTCCTTCCCCCTTTGCCAGGTAACAAAACATATTCACAGGATCCAGGGATTAGGGAGTGGACATTTAGGGGACAACTCTTCTACCTGCCATAGCAACTTTCACTTATTCAGGAAGATGGGAAAGCTACGGCAGAGACTCTCTAAACTGAAGTGAAGTCGCTCAGTCGTGTCCGACTCTTTGCAACCCCATGGACTGTAGCCTACCAGGCTCCTCCCTCCATGGGATTCTCCGGGCAAGAGTACTGGAGTGGGTTGCCTATTCCTTCTGCAGGGGATCTTCCCGACCCAGGGATCGAACCCGGGTCTCTCGAATTCCAGGCAGACGCTTTAACCTCTGAGCCACCAGGGAGGTAGTGCTCCAGAGACTCTCTAACTTCCCCAAACCATATTTGGAAGATTAAGGTTTTAGAATCAGCACCTCTTCTACAGTAGCTCTTCCTGAAATGCTTAACCCCAGCCTGTACTATGGTGATTCTCTGCAGCTGGTGGCAAGTGCCAGTAAAACCAGCCTTAATAAAGGATAATAGCCCAGAATCATAATCAGGAAATGTTTAGGGAGCCCCTTCCATGTGTCCCAGCGTTAGTTGCACTCAGCAGCATTCCTGCTATTCCAGGTCAGTTTTTTTGAGCACTCACTGTGGGAAAAGCACTCACTGAATTCTCATGTTGGCCCCTTAAGGTAGGTACAGTTGTCACCCCTCTTGACAGATGAGGAAACTGTGGCACAGAGAGGTTTAGTGACTTGCCCAAGGTCACACAGCCCATCAGTGGCAGAACTAGGATTTGAACCCAGGGAGCTGGACTCTAGACCACTACTCTCCCCTGGTTTGCTCTCTTGCTTCTCAATTGTTCATGCACTTTACCTCATTTCAGGTGTACATCTACCCTGTGAGAGTAGGGTTTCTTTTTAATACCCATTGCTCAGATTAGGAAACTGAGGCCAGGAATGTTTCCATGGCAAGCCCAGCCTTATCTGGCTGCTTAGTGCCCTGCTTAGGCTATTTCTCTGTATCAAACTGCCTCACTATGTGTTACTGGTAAAGAATTAATTTAGAAAAATGAACGTTTTCACAACATACCTGGCCCCCCAGTCCCTTTCAGGAGTGTTGGCTGTTTTCAGTACTACCTCTCCTCCTTACAGGTAAGTAATCACTGCTATTTAGAAGGAGAATTGGATGGCATTTTCCCGCCTGCCACCCAAGACTTTCATTTAGGGCCAGCCTGAAGACTGCAACAGGCAGGCAGGTGTGACACTTGAGAGTATATATGACCGGTCTCCCAGGAGCTCCTTAATGAGAAAATTCAGTCTTATGGATGAGAGTGGAACAGATACGGCCCTCATTACTACCTGTGTCTAAATTAAATAAGACAAGGGAGGCTCTTAAGAAAAAAGGCAGAAGTTACTACAAGCTGAAAGGACAAGGTGCAGGAGAAATGCTCCTGTCAGCAAAGGTTCTCTGACTTTCTAGGGTGTATGGAACCCCAACATATTTCTCCTTTGGAGCATCAACATCCACTGAGGTCTAGGGTATAGAACAGATACAGCTATGACTCTGGCCTCCTCCTCTCCTTGTCCTCTGGCTCAGCCAGGCCTGGGCTGCAGGCCTGGCCCCGGGACTCTTGACCTGACTGCCATGGTTCCAGAATAGGGGCACCCCAGTGCCAAAATAACTCCCTGATGCCCTGTCTTCTAGATGACAGCCCTGGATGGCCCTCCAGGTGACAGCCTGAGATACAAAGTGGTCCAGTGCATTTCTTCTAGAAGTCACCATGCTAGCTCATTTTTAGTCATTCATCCAATGCTCTGTCCCCTTGCCATTCATTCACTCTCTCTCTCTCACACACACAGACACACGCACACAGACAGACAGACACACACAGCTAGCTGCGGTCCAGCAGGAATATAGGCTTCCTGCCATTAATTGGAAGCTCCTGACTGCAGACACAGCATAACAGTCTATTCATAGTCCTTTTTTAATTCCAAGAAATGCTGCTATAGCTAATACCTACTTCAGGGCAAATGGCTGGTTGGCATATCAGCACTTTTCAAGTTATAAGCACCCCCTTTTAGCTGGGACTCCTTGTTTCTCTTAAGTGTTCTTTGGAATGAAGCATTACTGAGTGGCCAGCAGGCGTGGGGAGGTGGTACAGAAGATGAGCTCCCAGAGAAGTGGCCCACGATGCTCAGGGAGGTGGGTGACCAAGTGACCCATGGGTTCCACTCCCTTCAGAAGCTGCAGGAACCAGGGGGCCCAAGCCACTTCTACACGGCAATCCTGGTCACAGCTTTCTTTGCCAGGCACCCATTTCTGGAGGAAAAATACAAATACTTTAGGAATTGATCCCTGCCGCATAGCCTCTCAAACGTAGTCCCTCTCTCCAGACCTTCTCTGCCTTCCAGGCTCTTCTACACTTCTTCTACTGAAGCTGTTGTGGTTTTTTTTAATAAACATGTTGCTTTTTGTAAATTGAGTGGACTTTTCTGGTTTTGTTAATGGGCTGGAGGCATCCAGGGTCCCAAGAAATATGCTTCCCCCTGAAACACACCTCCAGAGCAGGCAGTTGGCACCCAGAATATCTTACCCACTCTCATTTCTTGAGGACCTACTGTGTGCCAAGCATTTTACCCATACAATCTGTTTCTCTCCTATGTGGTGGATAACCTGACTCTCCTTTTCATGGCCAAGAAAGATGGAACCGAGGAAGGGGCGATAAACTCATTCACAGCTTCAGGATCGTGAGAGGCAGGGCCAGGACTGATGATGTCAGACTAGGGCAAGCACGTGACCTGAGTTTCTGAGGACTTGGGCACTCATCGCTGCCCTGCTTTTGAGATATTTGTCTTCGGTTCTGTGCCCATCGCCCCCTGAGGGCTGTGACTCAGCCTCCCCATCCAGACTCTGGTCCTGCAGGCCTCTTGCCAGACATGCCTGCCATTTATGTCCCCCCATTCAGCAAGATGCGGGTACCCCGGGACTGAGCTGCAGCCACTCTCACCCCATTAGCTGGGTGAGTCTGCCCTTGGTCTCCCCAGGACCCATTTCCCCGAAGATGAATTGTTGCAGCTACTAATTTTGAACAGTAAGAAACACCAAGGTCAGTGCCAAGACTGAACAAAGCCAACAGATGCTCGGCCTTTGAGGGAGGAGAACACTGCGAGCTCTCCTTCGCCTTCCTTTTGATTTGCTATTCAATTAAGAAAGAAAAAACATTGGAGAGGATCAGTGAGTAGAAATCTAATTGGAAAAAAAAACAGAACCAGTTCACACAAACAGGAAGTGTGGTGTGCTGTGAGCTGGTTGGCTGCTGCTTCATGGCTTTTTAAAACGACAGCGCGTGTTCTAGACCCAGTGTGCATCTCCTCCTGCCTCCATTCTTAAGCCTCGGTTCTTAGGCTTAGCTTCCCGGGGGTCAGAAGAACACGGCTGAGCACAAAGGATGCGGGGATAACATCTGCATTCTTCGCTTTTCTGACATCTTTCATATCATGTCTTCCTTGGGAAACGTTTGCTTGCAAAGGATAAAAATCCACCCAGAGGTGCTAAAACAAAAGGGAAATTTATTAGAGCAGCAGATTCTGGGGCAGGAAGGGCATTTAGGTTTGTGTCTGGCCCCCACCTCATCAGCAGCACAGGATCAAGGATTCAGTTGTGACGCTTCAGCACTCTCTCTGGCCCTTGAGTCTCTGCCGCTGATGATTTCTTCTGGTCTCCCTCTCTCCTTCTGTGTTTCACATACAGAACACGTAGCCACCTTGAAACAATACCTTCAGCCTAGAGCCTTCATTTCCATATGGTCTACTGCCTACCACCAGCTCATCCTGCCTTTCAGATCTTCAGTGCCATATTCGTGGGAATGAGCAGAGGATTGGTCTAGTCTCTCCCTCCTTTTCTGTAAAGATAGTGACACTAATAGTACCCTTGTCTAGAATTTCCGTGAAGACTGAAATCAGTTAGTGTTGCTTAACTCAAACAACTCTCTGCCTGTACATAATTAGTGCTCAAACCTGTGGTTATTACCACTGTCCTTTTTATTATTCAGTGGTCCTTGTGCAAAGAGTTGTGCGATGAGATGTTTTCCAGACTACCTCAAAGAGAAAGCAACAGGCATAGAAAAAGCTTTTTTTTTTCCTTCTCTTGAAGAACTAATATGAGTACTTGATAAGTAAGATCTTTGTAAGATATTTTGTAATGTTCAAAGTATTGTTCCCCACACACATTTCATTCGATTCCCCTAATATCCTGTGGTATTGTTAAGACTGTTCAATAAGGGTTTGAAACTGAGGTACTGAGAGGTTAAATATTGCCTGTGGGTACATGGTCTGCGAGTGATGGAGCCTAAATTTACATCTGGTCTCAAGGCTAAATCCTGTGTGTTTTCAGCTTCATCAGAGGTGGAAGGTTTCATAATTGATTATGTTTCCCTTTGTACCTTGGCTGCTAGGAAGCTCAAGCTAAGTATGATGCCCACATTCAGCACTCTCCTAACCATGGTTATTAGTATGTTTCTTATATCCCATGGATGAAGGAGCCTGGTAGGCTACAGTCCATGGGGTCACAAAGAGTCAGACACAACTGAGCAACTTGACTTCACTTCACTTATATCATCATTAAATGAAGTTCTTAGATATGGTAGGTTTACTTTGGCATATGTGCCTCTATTCCAGGTAGGTGAATCATGCTCTCCCAATGCATTCAGAAGTGATGAGGATGAGTTTGGCTTAACATAGTGGTTTCTATTCGTAGGAGATGGCAAGCTCTGGTGGATGCAACCTGGACTGTCTGCCTTTCTGCAATCTGGGTCTCCTTTCCAGACTCCATGTCAGGGGTCTCTGCCCATCTCTTTCCAAAGAGAAGAGGTTCCCTCCTTCCTCCCTAGGCTCTCTCTGCTTCCCTCTGATAGCCTGTGGTGAGGGGGGAGGCTTTTCTCAAAGACCCTGGCAGTGACACATGATCAAAGAAAAGTTAGTTGAGACCTTTCTGAGGCTGAGATGGGGGGACAGCGTCTTTCCAGAACTCTTATTCAGGCTCAACCCTTTGAAGGTTTTAAACTTGCCACCAACAAACCAAAGTGTATTATGGGAAGGGCTGATATGTGTCTGGGTGGAGTCTGATGATTTTCTTGGTTTTTGTCTCCCAGTTCTCAGCAGGGGTGTTGCTCAGGGTACCCAGTCAAACATCTCACATAAGATTCTAGATTCTTCCAGAGTTCCCCTTTCCGTAGACAAGAGGCAGACTTACCTGGCCTGACTCTTGACTCCAGCTCTCTGCATGGTGCCCCCTTCGAGCCTCTGTTTGCTGGGGGTAGTGTCACCTCCCGCAAGAACTGTGATTAACAGCCGGCAGTACTAATAACGCTGATAACAAGGGCAGTGGCACTTGGGGAAGACTCTTCTTGGGGTGTGAGAATACAAGCTAATGCTTCTTGACTGCTTGCCATATCTCAGATGCAGTGGTTAGCACTTGGTGTGTTTTATTTAACTCACAAATGCCTCACAACAGCAGATGAGAAAACAGAGAGGTTAACAATTTGCCCAGAGTCACACAGCAAGTACGTGGCAGAGGCAGGACCCAGAGATGAGTGGAAGGCACTAGCTCAGACCATGGCGTGCGTTGGGTCTCTCTGCCTTTCCCCAGGGACCCTGCGGCCAGCAGCCTGTCTTCTTTGTGGGCTAACGCTTGTCAGCAGGGCGGCCAGTGCCTCCCCTTGTTCCTCTTTCTCTGACCCTCTTCCACTTGTTGCTCTTTTTTTTTCCTTCAGTAAAAACCCAGCCTTGACCTTCACAGGCTGTGTGAGGGGCTGGTTTTCCATTAGAGGCGAGCTGGTGATCACTTCTCCTCCCTTCAGGGGCCTGGTCTTTCTGAGGGAGCCAGTTTACAGTTGGTTGAGACACAAACGGTCTGTTTACAAAACCCAAAGTTGTTAGCAGATGAAATGCTCATCCCCCCACCAGACAAGGTGGCGTTCAGACCCTTTGAGCCTGGGGCAGTTTCCACCTTAGAGCACCTGCTCGGGGCCCCAGTCCCCCTCCCCCCAGAGATGGGGACACCTCACTGGCTCAGCAGGTGGCCTGCGGGCATCTGACCAGAGAAAGCAAAGGCGCTTGTCTGACTCTTGCTTTCCATCTCCTTGAGGTTTGCCGGATCAGTCCTGTTTGTAATCTAGATGAATCCTATCCCCCAAGCCCCTCTGACAGACTTCCGACACACCCATCCAGTGGCGCTGTCTCCTGAGCGCTGCCTCAGTACCCCACCTTATGGAAAGCAGCTGCCCCTTTGAGGGCTGGCCTATACCAGGCACTGCAGCACGGTTGACCGAGCCTCACCCCCCAACCGGGGGAACCACCCCGTCAGCCCCATTACGGACAGTGCGGCCTGTGACCTCCCTGCCGAGGGGCCTGTGGGTCCCCTCCGGGATTCTGTCTGTGAGCCCTGCTGATGCCAAGAGGCTCGCTCAGCCTGTGGCCTGCAGCCAAATGGGAATTGACTCTTCTCCCTCCCCTGATACTCACCCTTGATAAATCACTCCCTGTTTTAGTGGTATTGTTAGAGCCAAAATAAAGCCTCCTTGGAGGGCCCCATATATCTGCCTTTGGCTTATTGCTGGAACCTCTGGTATGGAGAGAAGTGCCCCCAGGAGGTGGTGAATCCTACAAAATCGCCAGGGGTGTAAATTGGGCTCTGGGGAAAGGGTTGTCTCAGCTTCTCTGCCCCCCTACCAGTGTCCCCAGCTGCAGTGACCTCAGCCAGCCCTCCTTGAAAAGGGGCTCCCTCCTGTCCCATTAGAGCCCAGAATACTGAGTGAGTGTATCTGGGTGGTTTTCTGCATCTCTTTCCAGAGAGAAAAATGTTATCTGAAGTGAACTCTGTTCAGCCTTAGAAAGAAAGGAAGTTCTACATGCTCCATGCTACGAAGTGGATGAACCTCAGTGTGCTACGCGCAATAAGCAGATGCAAATACTGCATGATTCCACCATATGCTGGGCCTGGAGGGGTCAGGTTCATAGAGACAGACAGCAGTGTGGTGGTTGCCAGGGGCTGGAGGAGGGGCTGAGGAGTTAGTGTTTAATGGGGACAGAGTTTCAGTTCGAGATGATGAAAAATGTCTGGTGGGGATATAACTGTCCCTAATGCCACTGACCTGTACACTTAAAAGTGGTTAAAATGATCAATTTTGTGTATATTGCACCACGGTTAAAAAAAAAACACAAAAACAACCCAGGTGGTTTTCCACCTATGTCACTTCCCAGGGAACTTGTGCCATGTGGAGATGTTTGTTCTGCAGAGTGCGGGGTTTAGGAGCCGTCAAGGGACCTCCTCGGGCCTCCTTCCTGCACCTTCAAGGCCTTGTGTCAATCTCCCAGGCTGGTCTTTGCTCAGAACCATCGCTGGAGAGCTCGCCCGGTCGTTCTCTCCTCCAGTGGAGCTGAGGTACAGAGCCTTAGAGTGAGCTACTATGCTCAGTCCTGTCATTTTCACAGATTTCTGGAGACCCAGAGAAGCTTGCCTGGATCAACACAGCATGTTAAGGAGGAGCTGACAGTGAAATCCAGAATGCGCAGTTAGCGTTGGATTTCATAAACAATGAATAATGTCTTAGTATAAGTATGTCCCATGCAGTATTGAGGACATGCAGTAATTATCTGAAATTCCAGCTTCACCAACTCTATGTATTTTCTTTGCTAAATCTGGCAAACTAACCTGAGAGGCAACCCAGATCTCATTCTCCCCGAGTCAGAGCTTCATGGCTGGCAGCTGGGGGCGTGCAGAGGGGGAGGGCATGGGGAACACAGGCTTGTTTCAGACTCCGCTGATAACCTGTGTGACCTTGAGCAAGATACTCAGCTCTTGAGCCTCAGTTCCATGTCTTAAAATGTGGATAATAACAGCAGCCTCTTTATGAAGTGGTAAAGGATTAAATGATCATACGTATGACTGAGCGACTTCACTTTCACTTTTCACTTTCATGCACTAGAGAAGGAAATGGCAACCCATTCCAGTGTTCTTGCCTGGAGAATCCCAGGGATGGGGGAGCCTGGTGGGCTGCCGTCTATGGGGTCGCACAGAGTCGGACAAGACTGAAGCGACTTAGCAGCAGCAGCAGCAGTATGAAGCCCTTAGCACAGTCAGCATTCAATTAGTGGTAATGCTTCAGTTATTCTTGATATTTTCCTTCCTTTGTGAATGAAAGATAACCATTTACTCGATGAACGTTCATCTGTGGAGCCGAAACTGGAAAACACTAGTGTGAAGATCCGGCTCCTGTCCCGTCCTTGGGGAAATCAGTGAACCTCTCTGGGTCTCAGTTTCCTCAGCTCTAGATTGGATTAGATCGTTCTAAGGTGCCTTTCAAATTTAGAAGTGTAAATTCTACCTCAGCAAAGCTGTTAATAATAATCTTCTAAAATTCCAAAGTGGTCCTCCCTTGTGTCTGCACAAGGCACACACTGGGTTTTCTCACATAAAGCTTGAAACCAGGTGCAATAGCGGGGGTCTTTTCCCTACGTGGCTAATGAGTCTCAGGACTCAGAAAAGCTAAGTAACTTGCTCAGGGTCACACAACTATTATGTGACAGAGCCTGGCTTCCAACCTTGGCCTCCTCATCCTCCCATTCTTACCATCCTGATCCCTTACCCTCAGGGATCAACTTCTTTGGAGGTGGTGGAGAGCAGGCAGGGTCCCAGAGCTGTGGTTTCAGATCATGTCTCCCTGGATGGATTATTCTTGGGCAGGTTCACCACTCACCAGACTGCAGCAGATTTGGCTTTGTAAGTCTGTATGGTGCCCGTGGGACATAGAAGTAGTGTATGGATTATCTTCCCTATTGCTTTGCTGCTGCCATCTTGAATAATTAGAATGGAACTGGAAAACAGAGACCTCTTAGCCTTTAAGTCACTGAAGCCTTTTTTATCTATCCCTTAAGCCAGTGAAGTAGGATTGGCAAAAACAGTGCCTATGATAAAGGCGTTGCTCAGCGAGGCCTCTGTCAACCGGAGGACAGGACAGAAAACAAATAGGCCCCTTTCCCGCCTGGCATTGCAAGTAATTGCATACTTCATAAGGGGTTCTTAGTGTCTCATCTAGAATCCTCAGCAAAATATGTAACCAGACACTGTTTAGTCCTTTGCTTTAGGTCCAGCTGCAAAGTTCAAAGGAGTCTTTGTCCTTTTCATTATCTAGACAGACCATTCAGAAGTTGGGTTTGGGGTTGTGGGTCTCTGCTGACCCACAAAGACCATACAGTACATCCCTGTGGGTGCAGAGTCCAAGGTTAAAGTAGACACGGGACCTGCCCCTCTGAGTGTTCTAAGAGAAAACCAGGGCAGCTGGATTAAAATGGAAACCTAAGGGGCTTTTAATTAAAAGTCTGTGGTATAGACCAGAGGCCAGGGAGGTACCTGCTATGAAACTAAAAATGGACCCTTTCCACAAAGCAAAAGGGAGAATCCCAGAGATGATGGGCCACTGGGGGCTGGAAAACAAGAGAGACCACACTCGTCTGCCTTCCGTTTCCACATGCCACACCCTGCCCCCCAAACAGAGGAGTTCAGCAGCCCTGCTCCAGAAGGGGTTTTCTGGAAAGGGCAGTCCAGGTGTACTGGTGCCATAGGCTAGGATGGGTGGGGTGTGCTAGGGTTTGAGAGGCCTCAAAGTTTACTTGTAACCCTGCCGTAGGGCTGAGACATTAGAGTGTAATTTCTCAAGATGTTTCCAGATACATGTGTTTTAACTGGATTTAGATAAGTGTGATCTGAATCCACTGCCTAATGAACCCCTGAGCCATGTTTAAGATTTCTGAAGATATCTTAGCTTTAGAGATCTGAGCCTTGAAGTAAGCAGCTGCTGTCAGTCCTGTCATTTTTCACAGGAGATTCCTGGAGACCCAGAGAAGAACCGGGTCTAGCAGAACAGAGGGCCCTGAAAGACTAGGATGTGGGGGCAGATAAATTTGGATACTGGATTAAGGAAGATATTAGGGACAAGTCTAGAACATGTCAAATAGTGTAATTCGGAAGGATGGTTTTGTCCACTTGGCAGTTTTGTCTGGTTCACCAAGCTGCCTTAGGTCACCAGTGTTATTTTGAACTGGTAGGTCTCTAGGGATCTAGAAGGAAACAGGTTATTTATTTTGCCTCCCCCCAAGGGATGATGTAGTCATGGAAATAAATTACATGATTAGAACCCTCTAGAAGGGGTGGTACCTACTCCCTGACTATCACTGAGGGTTCCTAAGATCTTGATGGATGAGATTTTGTGTTATACTCCTCAGGATCTGACATTCCAGACCCTTTAAGGTCAATCTGTTCCTGGCTCATCCCAGTCAACCTTCTGAGGAGCAATAGATGGTTTAATCTAACTGGGAGCTGACATCAAGGCTGGGGAAGTGGTCTTTCCCCCCGGGTGACTGAAACTTGTTCCTCCAAGCACAACAAAGCAGGGCTATGGAGCCCATGAGAGGGTCAATGGGAGTGTGTGGGGCTCAGAACCTCAGGGCTCTCAGGAAGCCAGTCGCCCACTCCTTGACGTGGTGTCTTGGATGATGGTGGAGTGGAGGTGATGAGACTGGACCAGTCAGCCCACATCTCTACATGCTGCTGATGTTCCTCGATGCTGGTTTTTCCTTTTTTCAAATTTTTGTTTATTTATTTTTGGCTGTGCTGGGTCTTCGTTGCTGCACACTCTTCTCTAGTTGCAGAGAGTGGGGCTACTCTCCAGTTGCAGTGTGTCTCATCGTGGTGGCTTCCCTTGTTGTGGAGCACGGGCTCTAGGGTGCTCAGGCTTCAGTAGTTG
This sequence comes from Ovis aries, assembly GCF_016772045.2. Classification (NCBI taxonomy): domain Eukaryota; kingdom Metazoa; phylum Chordata; class Mammalia; order Artiodactyla; family Bovidae; genus Ovis; species Ovis aries. The sequence continues at coordinate 173,892,215 of NC_056056.1, forward strand.
CAGTGAGTGGTTGCAGTTCCCAGGCTCTAGAGCACAGGCTTAGTAGTTGTGGCACATGGATCTAGTTGCTCCTCGGCATGTGGACCAGGGATCCAGTCTGTGTCTCCTGCATCAGCAGGCGGATTCTTTACCACTGAGCCACCAGGGAAACCCCTCAGTGCTTGTTGAATGAATGAAGAAGTCAGTGTGCTTTCATAATCATGTTTAAAAGAAATCTACACTCAGGACCCAAGGAGGAAATCTTTTGTCCTCCAGTCTTCTTCATTCGGTCTCATGCAGTAGGCATTTACTGAGCATCTATTACGTGCCAGGCAGGGTTATAGGTATAGCAGTGAACACACGAGCAAGCTCTTGGACTGCACAGAGCTTGTGGAGGGTGAGCAGATGGGCACAGAATCATGAGAAGTGCTGGGATGGAGGAGGAGCACAGGGGGCCCTAACCTGCCCAGAAAACCTGTCCCGGGAAGCAACCTCTTAGCCTCTGCCTGACAGGGGAGTTAGGGGTGGGCAGGCAAAGAGGGGAGGGAGGAGTAGATCCAGGCAGAAAGTCAAGCCTTCTGGCAGGTGTTGGAGTAAAATCCAGTATTAAAAGAGCTGATGGCCTGTAGACATAGCATGATTTTAGAAAACCATGACAATAATAATAATGGCTGCAGTTTCTCACTGCTCTCTGTCAAGAGCATTTCCACCACCCTTTCACAGGCTGTGGGTTTAATTAGTCAGGTGTTTCCTTTAGAAACAGAGATTGTCATCAGTCACTGTTCTGAAGGAGGTCTTCGCAGGAACTCATTTGCAAGTCTCTTCAGACTTGGCCTTAAAACTTTCCCAGAGCTGTGAGGACGTGTCTGTCAAAGCCCCGAGGAACTGTGCTGGATTTCAGAGTGAATGATAAGAGGAAGTCAGACGTGCCTGCAGTCAGCAGACACGCCAGCTCATAGCACTTCTCAGTCTCTGTTCAGAATCTGGAATAATCAACTCCAAACTCCTTAAAAAAAAAAAAGAAGAAAACAAAAAGGAGAGTCCTGAGGTTAGTTTGCATCAGCTCTGAGTTTGTCGTCTTTTAAAACCAAGGAATTGGAGTAGGAATCTTAGACACAAGCCACCCATCCCTCTGAGGTTAGCGTGATTTCAGCGTCCCTGGACTTGTGTTTTAAAACTGGCGTCCTTCATAGTGCTGTGCGTTTTGCAGTGTCCCTGTGGAAAGTGCTAGCTACAGTGTGCTATTTTCACCCTGGTTCAATTCAACATTGGTGGTGGTGATTTAGTCACTTAAGTCCTGTATGACTCTTTGCAACCCCATGAACTATATATAGCTCGTCAGGCTCCTCTGTCCATGGGATTTTTCAGGCAAAATTCTAGTTTGGGTTACCATTTCCTTCTCCAAGGAATCTTTCCAAGCCAGGGATTAAACCTGCATCTTCTGCTTGGCAGGCAGATTCTTTACCGCTGAGCCACCCTCAACTCTACATTAGAGACCCCTGATGTCCTGTCCCCAATGACTTGAACATCCAGAGGTCTCATCCCTGCCGAGGAAAGCTTGCTCCCCTCTCTCCTCCTGGGGAGGGAGGGGACTATCACTCTTACACTTGCTGGAGGGAATGAGGAAGTGGATGAAGGGACGATGGCCATTAAGGAAGGCAGTGGACAGAAAAGGACAAGGTAGACAGCCAGCATCTTTCTCCTTCCTCAAGGTCCAGTTAAAGCAATACCATCCTTGCTTTTGGGTAACTGTTAGAAGAGAAAGTGTGGCTTAAAAAACAGTGGAATCACAATTAAAACATAAGAATAAAGCTGGAAAAATACACCAAACGTGACTAATACACCAAAACATGGATAATTATCATCTCTGGTAAATGGAAGTTTGGGGGATTTTTGTTTTTCTCTTATTGTTGACCTCTAATTCTTCCTTTTAGTTTTTAGAATTGTTTTAAATATTATAGCAGGAAAGAAAAAAAAGACTAAAACAGAGTCATAGAGGCCGGGATAAGGTGGCAGAGGCACCAGACACATGGCTGAAATGACCAGTAGACCAGGGCAGTCTAAATTTTCCTTCTTTTCAACTTGCTGTCACCTTGAGTAACGACTCTTTGAGCTTCAGCTTTCTCTTCTGTGCAGTCATGCTTGTGACTTCTGTCTGGATCATCTTATCAGTTGTTGTGATGCTCAAGGGTTATTAGGGGGACCTGGTAAATTAGGAGAGATTGTATATATGAAAAGATCATTTTGATCCAGTAATTAGGTACTGAGGATTTAAACTGTTTCTTCAGTGATTTCCTGGAATCATTTGTTAAGAATGCAGATTCCTGGGCGCACAGTGGATCTCTGGCACAGATTGAATCGCTAGGAGAATGACCCTGGCATGTGCATTTTTAACAATCACATACATGCCCCCTTTGCCTGCCCTGTGGATTCTTGTGTTGATTAAAGTTTTAGATTTTAAGGAATTCTGGCCTTTTAAAGGAAACAGCATCATAGCAGGAACATGAGACATGGAGATGCAAAACCATACGGTCTGCACGATAAGATAACTCGTGCATTTGTGTGTCCAGAGGACGCTCATAAAACTGGGGAAGGGAAATCTACAAAGGGTAGATCGGATGTAGAAAGACTGAGAGGACAGGAGCCGTGGGGCATCTGGCTGGGGGGGTCCAGGGGGAGCAGGGGCCCAGAGGTGGGGGGATGTCCTCCCCTCTCCTGGCCTTCCTCTCTGGCTCTGTGTGTCAGGCTGGGGTGATTTTTCACTCTCTGGTGCCTGATTTCCACCTCCCCGCCATGGCTGGGTGCTCTAGGTAGCACTAGGCTGGCAGTACAAAGTGGCCCCTGGTTCCCTAACCTGCTGGGCTGGCTGTTGTCAGATGACAGCAGAGCCACTCCAGAAACAACGGCAGCACCACGGCCTGCCTTGTGGGCCTTGGACTCACTGCTTTGCTTCTAGTAGACTCTGAAAGCTCCTCTGCTTCCCCCACTTTCTCCACTCATTCGAGAGACAGCATGGCATCATGGGCAGCACACTCAGGAGCCACCTGCCTGGGTTGGGATCCTGTCTCTGCTACTTACTCACTCACTTTGTGACCCAAGACCAGCTCCTTAACCTCTCTGTCCTTGTGGCCTCTTGTCACAGAGGGTTGTCATAAGGATTTTCACTGAGATAACCCCACGAAAGCCTTGTCACAGGGCTTGGCACATAGGGAGGGCTCCATGACTGTTGTTGCTTAGTCGCTCAGTCATGTCCAACTCTTTGCGACCCCATGGACTGCAGCATGCCAAGCGTCACTGTCTTTCACTGTCTCCCAGAGTTTGTTCAAACTCATGTCCATTGAGTTGGTGCCATCCAACTGTTTCATCCTGTTAACTGCTGATAACAGTTATCAGCTGGTCTTCCAATAACCATTTATGGAATAGCTATCACACTAGGTATGGCTGCTGCTGCTAAGTTGCTTCAGTCGTGTCCAACCCTGTGCAACCCCAGAGATGGCAGCCCACCGGTCTCCCCGCTCCCTGGGATTCTCCAGGCAAGAGTACTGGAGTGGGGTGCCATTGCCTTCTCCGTCACTAGGTATGGAGGAGGGGCTAGAAGCATGATATGATTGAGCACATACACACACTAGAAGCATGAGGAGCTCATGGTCTGGGGCCTGAACAGGTGTGAGACAACTTCCTGTGACATGGTGTGATGTAGTGTGTCAGGACACAGGTAGCACAAAGCATGGAGCAGCTGCCTCATCAACTGGTCCAGAGGAGGAGACCCTTGGGTTGGGCCTTGAAACAGGTAGGGGCAGAATGATGTGTGTTGAAGGGGGCATGCATCCCAAGCAGAGGGAAGAGCTGTGAAAAACCCACCTAGGGTGTGACATCCTAACTCATCGTCTGCTCTGCTTGCAAAGAAATGGGACAGGAGGGCCGCTTTTGAGGGGGAGGCTGCACTGGATTTTAGTTGCAGCATGCAGGATCTTTGTTGCATTGTGCAGATCTGTTGTGACACACAGGCTCCAGAGTGTGAGGGCTCAGTAGTTGGGGTGCTTGGGCTTAGTTGCTCCAAAGCACGTGGGATCTTAGTGCCCTGACCAGGGACCGAACCAGCATCCCCTGCATAGCAAAGTGGATTCTCAACTGCTGGACCACCAGGGAAGTCCCAGGACAGGAGAGCCTCTTGATCACTTGTTTTCTGTCTCACTGGAGGCCACCAGTTGACTCCAAGGCCACCCTGGAGCAGACAGAAGGTGCAACAGTTCCCTGGAAGGACTCTCCTGGCTCCGGGGTTACAGCTGCCGGTAGAGTCCCAGCCTGCAGGCGCCCTGTCCCAGGTGTAGGATGGTCACCCTTGCAGAAGCACCTTGGCAGCCCCAGTGTCAGTGCTGGTACAGGGCTGAGCATCTTCTCTCTGACCCACAGCAGCTGTTCAGCATCCTTCTGGGTGTGGCCCTCTGCTCTCCGTTTACAAGCTGTCTTCCTGGGGCCAGTCTTTGCTGCCTCTCTCCCCGACCCCTTCATCCTGTTTGTACTGTGACTCTGTCTCCTCTAGCATTCCAAGCCAAAGAGCACAAACTAACCAGAACCTTCTTTGGAGGGCTGGTTTGCTGCTTGCATGGGCTTTGGAGAAGCAGAGGGCGGACATACCCATCACCCAGACTCGGCTAACCTCCACCTTGAAGACAAGTACAGCCCAAACAGTTACTCCCCCACCACCACCAGCAAACCAAACAGGAAGTTCAGTCCATAAGGAAACCAAAGCCAAAAGGAGTGTGCCAAAGAGATTTCATTATTTCCTAGGGTGTGTGGGCCAGTGGCGCTCTTTTATACTTCGACTTTAGAGGGGGAGCCCTGCTTGGCTTGGAAGTGTCAAAAAGACAGACCTTAAAGAGAGGCTTTTCCAAGTTTTGTTTGGGGGGAATGACGGGAAGGGAATCTGGTACCTCCTGTGCAGTACATGGGGGTTCAGACTATCACTCAGAAGGCCCATCTTATTGTAGAAGAGTGAGCAAGCTGGTATGAACCCCTGCACCCCCTGCCTGCCAGTGCCAAGACTCGGGCCAGAACTGGACTCAGTGTTCTTATCTGTCAATCAGAGATGAGCTTACCCTCCTCTCCGGGTTGAAGAAGGGACAGGGGAAATACACCAGGTTTCTAGCCCTAAGAAAAGGTTTCCAAACATTGGTTCACTCCCTACCCTTCCCCAGGGTGATGACTGCACCCAGTAATGATTCCAGAATGTAGTTTTAAATGAGACAGTGGCTTTCCCCCATGGAGCGTTCATTCACCGAATGGTTTAGAGTGAAGCCTGCCCGTGGAGGGTTCAGTTGTGGTGAAGGCTGTGGAGCCTGCCCCCGGGGTCTGGCAGCCAGGCCATGACTCCAGCCTTTGCTGGACTGTTTGGTGATGGCAGATCTGTCCCCATTTGACTCTGGCCTAGGGCAGGAGAAAACAGAACCAGCTCTCTGGCTCTGTTCTGTTCCTCCAAGGAGATAATGGAACCGCTGGTGGCCAGTTCTGTTCTGATGGCACCTCCTGTTGGGAGTGTTGGGTCATGTCCATGCTATGTAAGGCCTCCCAGGGTCAGTGACTTCCTGGCACGACCCAGGCTGTGCTCATAGCATGCTCTGTATTGGCCCACATGCTGGAAGCCAGCAGGGCTTTTCCTGCACACTTGCAAACCATCGAAAGATGAACCTTAAAGACCTTCCAGCCTTGGACTGGGTCCCGGCAGGAGATCTAGACTATGACATGCTTTCACAGCTGTTTTAACCCCAGGGGCATCTGTATGTGGCCTGATAACCAAATCACTGGACTTTTGCTTACTTTTAAAACATTCCTCTTTCTCATTTGAAATCAGCCTTCTTCCCCCATCTCTTTTCTCTTCTCCAAACCCACCCTCCAAGGGGTCAGGGATGGGAGAGACACCAGGATGGGGGCTGGGCGAGAATATCTGTCACCCGCACTACCAGATAATAAAACACCTCTTGCTGTTTCACCGGCTGAAATCACCTGGTCCCACTGTCCCTCAAGTCAAAGCGTTGGGATCAATCCTGACCCCTTTGTTATCAGTGTCGTGGCGTCTCTAGGGCATTTGCTGAATCCGGCAGTTGACGTCATCTATCAATAAATACCCTCTGTCTCTAGCGTCTCTTTGGCTTCCTCCATCCCCACTTGCTACTCACTTACAAGACCAGATGGCAAAACAAATGGTGATTTATTTTGCAGGGACATGAAGAATTGGAAGCTAATTTTCTTTCTAGAATTAAGTATTTATTAAGCATTTTTAAAGCCCCTATTTCCAGACACATTATCCATAGAAAAGGTATTAGCCCTGTACTCTGAACTTGACATGTACCATCTCGTTTAATCCTCTCTGTGTACTCTTGTGTGGCAGGTGTTACCAGCCCCATGAGAGGTGGGGAAACTGAGGCCCAGTCTGGGATTTCCCCCACCCCCTGCCAACCCACCCCTTGACTCTAAAGTGTGTGCCCCTTCCACAATGCTGTGCTGCCCTCAGGCTCTTTAACTAGGTGATGTAGGTGAGAAGTATGTTGCACATAAGTATAGAGGGCACAAGGCCAGACTTTGATTTTTGCTTGATGTAAGCTGTCCAGATCACACAGGGAAACAATCTCCAAATTGATTCAAGATTGCTGAGTGGAACAGAAGAAAGAGAAAAGGGGGGATGTCCCTAAGGCCTTTGTGGGAGGGAGTAACATGGACTGTGGATGTCAAGAAAGGGCCCTGCCTGCTGTGGGGGCACCTTCGAATTCAAAAGGCACCCCTCCTGCACCCCGAGCCTGCCCACCTAGCAGGATTGAGCCCGAGCCTGGGTCACGTGGCAGTAACAGAGGCTAACGCTTTAGCACATGCTGGGGTTCAGGCATTCTTATGAGCATTTTACCTATTCTGTGAGGTTGGTTCGACCGACTGCTATTCCCACATAACAGATGAGGAAATTAGGCTTAGAGAGGTGAAGTAACTTTGTCACTTGGCTCAAACCCTGAGAGATTGGCTCTTATCTCCACTGGCTCTGAGAGGAGGAACTCTGCATTTGAGACTGGAAGTTAGGAAAGGTGGGCTTGGCAGTGGAATGGGGACAGGATTTCTTTGAAAAGCCAGCTGGAGGTGATTTGAGCTGGAGATGCTGTGATGTCTGCTCTCCAGGGCCACCACTGGTGAGGGTGAAGGCCTCAGTAAGTGTTCATGGGGCTGCCGGGATGCAGGCTCAGGCCCGTCCCCACCTCTCCAGCTCTTTCTGCAGCCCTGGCTAGGCCCAGCTCCTTGGAAAAATGCAGCAGGGCTTCCAGTGCATGCACCAGTAGCTCCCAAGACAAAGGGAGTGGAGGGCTGGAGGGCCTCCTTGCAGAGTGGCACCTGACTAGTGCTGCTGCCAGGAGGAGCCCAGGGCATGCTTGTTCAGACCCGGCTTGCAAAGGGACCAATGACTTCACACCTCTCTATAGAAATGGACCTGCCTTTTCTGTTATTTTTTATTTTTTTAGTTTCAAAGCAGTTGGAAATACTTAACCACTAGAGGAAAACCCAACCCCCCAAACCAGAACCACGTCAGTTGATCTCAGGATCTGGTGTTGGGTCCGCTCTGCACAGGAGAGAGGTCCCTCCTGAGGAGCCAGTAATTCCAGGCCCTATGTAGGCAGGGGATGGATGATGTCCATTTACCTCTCAACCCCAGGCCCATTTTAATGGCAACTAGGCTGGGCTGTGGGCAGTGGATATCCCGGAGTCTGGCGGACCCTGGACACACTGCAGTGCCTTTCCCAGAGGCGAGGACATGGAAGAGGTGGGTGACAACTCACCTTCAGATATTTGAAGGTGGAGGTTCCTGTAGGACGTTCCAGGGGCAATGACCAGTGGGCAGGTGAGAACATGCTTCTTGCTTCCCATGAATCCCACCCTCTCCAAAGGCCTCCCTACAGCATGGCCAACCACGTGGCCCTGAAAGCCTGCATGGAAGGAGCTTTCCATGTGGAAGGAACAGGAAGTTCAGCCACTCTGAGATGAGTTCAGAGGAAGGAGGAAGTTAGAGGGGTGAATGATGGAGGACAGGCAGGAGGAAGCAAGGCAGGCAGGAGGGAAGCCATCTTGCAAAGGAGGATGCTGGGAAAGAGGCCGGAGACTCGCAAGTTCGCTCAGTGAAAGCCGGGCCTGGCAGAGCCGGAGCTGCGCCCTGAAGGCGGCCAGCTTAGCCCCTTGTATTTCCAGATGTTTCTGGTTAGACGTTCCTATAAAACTCGGAGAAAATGCCCCACCCTTCTGGATTCTGGCCTGTTCGGAGAGCACCCAGACTGTGCTGTAGCAGAGACCAGAGCAGCAGTGAGGTTGGCAGCGGGCTGGACCCCCACATTGAGGGCGTCCCTGGAAGCCGCGTGGACGGCTGTGTGCCTGCGCGAGACCCGGCTCCGTGGCCGTGACCCCTCGCCCTGAGCTGGCCGCGGGGGCGCGCTTTGTAGAGACTGGCTCTGCTCTGATCTGCTCCTCATGTGACCGCTCATGGAAGCCGGGGTCTCCCTAAGCTCAGAGGTGTAGATATGCTAGAAGTCGTGTGTAAACCACCCTGAAAATCTCTTTTACAAACTCCAAGGAGAAAGGCGGCCATCCCCGTGCTGTGCGAGGCTTCGGATTGCCCCACTTGATTAAAACAAAATGTGGCTTCAGGGGACAAGGCAGAACTGAAACTGGTCCTTGGGAAGAAAATCTGATTTCTCAAACCAGTTATAGATGATCTTTATTGAACATGCTGACTAGAGGACAAATTATGAGAATGGTTGAAACTGCTTAGTAACTTCAGGAAGAGAATTTCATCAGTGCTTCCTTCGTTAGAGCTTGGTTCATTAATTATTGCCCTGGTGTTTTCCATGCACCCAGAAGTCATGCCGGCCCCTCTGAGGTAGATCTGGGCTGTGGATTAGCCTGTGTGCTTCAGGCTTTTCCTGATGGGAATGGCTTAGGGTCATAAATAAAGTGAACCAGCCACAGGTCAGCGTGGGGGTGTCTAGCTCAAGGCTAAAGACCCTGCTCCAGAACTGGGCCACCAGGGTTGAATCACAAAGTGTGGGCCTTGAGATAAGTGTTGGAGCACCCTGAGCCTAAGTGTACTAGTCAGTAAAGTGGGGATGACACTTCTAGGTTGTCCTGGGGATTCAGTGAGATGGTGGCTGTCCAGTGCTTAGCAGGATACCTGGCACATGGCAGGTGCCTAGCCTTCCCATCCCATTACTGGTCAGGTACTGCCACTCTATCCCTGTGGCACCTGGGCACATTTTCCACAGAACAGACCATGCTCCAGACACAAAGGTCCAGGTCACAGTGGGGAGGGCCGATCTGTGTCAAAAAAGCACAGACAGACTGACAACCTTGGAAAATTGCCTAACTTTCCGAGCCTCAGTTTTCTTATCTGTCAAATGGAAATGTTAGTTTGCATCTCACAGAGTTATCAGAATCAGAGGTAAAATGAGGTAGAGTCCCAGCATACTGGGTCTCGGTCTGCCTTTGTTATCAATGGTGACTCCATATTTGACAAACAGGCCTCCTGCTGTCAGTCTGGTTCTGGTAATCCATGACCTCGTTAATGGATGCAGAGGTTCCCATGGTCGTAAAGAGGCAGGAATCCTCACATTTCCATTTATGTCTCAGTACTCTGGGTCCCAGGCAAGGGTCCATCACCACACAGAACCTGGATTCCTATCCATGGTCTTCCTGGTCTACCCCTGTCCACATATCTGATCCCCCAACTGGACCCAGCTCCTCTCCTACCCCATGACAGTTCAGTTCAGTCTCTCAGTCATGTCCAACTCTTTGCAACCCCATGAATCGCAGCACACCAGGCCTCCCTGTCCATCACCAACTCCCGGAGTTCACTCAAACTCACGTCCATCAAGTCAGTGATGCCACCCAGCCATCTCATCCTCTGTCATCCCCTTCTCCTGCCCCCCAATCCCTCCCAGCGTCAGAGTCTTTTCCAATGAGTCAACTCTTCTCATGAGGTGGCCAAAGTACCGGAGTTTCAGCTTTAGCGTCATTCCTTCCAAAGAAATCCCAGGGCTGATCTCCTTCAGAATGGACTGGTTGGATTTCCTTGCAGTCCAAGGGACTCTCAAGTATGCACTAAATGTTGACCTCAGTAAATGCAAGATCTGGTTTTCTTCCTTTTCCACCTGAGCCTGCAGGTGAATTTGTAGTTTTCTGTTTGGGGTCATGGACTTGTTAACAAATGGTCAGTTGACCTAGAATTTTCTAGCTCATTCTGTTTCACTCCAGACCTCATCCGGACCCTTTGCAGAGTACCTTCCTCGGGGCAGTCCAGGAGACATAGAGTGGAGGTATTCCTGTCTCTCTTAAGTCACTGTAGTTTTTATGGTTTTTCAAAAGAAAACAGAAATGGGGGAGGAAGAATCTTCCTCGCAGGTGGTTTTGCACCCTGGGCCCAGCCTAGAGAGTGCACAGAGTAGGGGGAAGTGAAAGGTGATGCCTGGGGGAGGGCAGTACCAAGGCTGTGTCCCCTGGGGAGGCTGCGGTGGCCTGTCCCTGGCTGTCGTCAGGTGTTTTTGGTCCCTGGTGCTCAAAAGCCTCCCCTGGAGGCTTCAGTCACCACAGGAAGGAGATTCATTCATGAAAATCAGTCCCCCCAGCCCCTGATCCCACTTGCTTTTCTGAACCTCTCTGTTGCTTTGGCCCAGAGAATGCCACTTAGTGTATAAAAAAAGATTCCCAGAAGGCTGCCTCTCTCCACCAGTGTAATTATGTCTGTGAAGCTTCCTTTCTGGAAGGCCGGGGGGCAGGGTGCTTAGCCTCCTCTGGGCTCCATAGGCTCATTTAGCTTGGGCAGATCACCCTGGCCCTGTCACTGGGGGCTCACAGCCTGTGCAGGGACAGCCCTGCTCCCTGTTCCTGCTGAGTCTCTGCGTTTCCAGTTCCCACCCCTGCTCCGATTCACGTGTCCTTTTAGCCCAGCTCACAACTTCTCTCTCCAGCTTCCCAGGAACACTCCTTTCTCAGCGAAATCATTTCCTCCCAAAGAAAGGGCATTGCCTGTGCTGTCCTGTCCTCCTCCATCCTCACGCTGACCTTGTGAGACAGTGAGCTCTCAAGCATGGAGTCATATGTCAGGGCGTATGTCATTCTTCTCAGCTGATCTTTTCCACCCCCTTTGAGAGAGGGGCTATTGCTTTGCCCATTTTACAGTTGGGAAAATAAAGGCTCAGAAAGGTTAAGAGAGCCCCATGCTTCTAAGCTAGTAGGTGCTAGGTCTGGGACTCTGATCCCAGCACACTCCTAACCCCTGGGTGAGCGCTTGTCAGCTGCCGCACTGCATTACCATGTTTTCCTTTGCTCTTCTGTGTCCATCATTAGACTGCGAGATTTCTCCCTGAAGACAAACCTTATCTGGCTCTGAAGTGACCACCCACCAGCGCCTGAGCCTTGGTTGCTTAGCCTGCACCAGCTGAGGAATTGAGGTGGAGTATGAAGCATCTGCCATAGGTGTCCCTCCTAGGCTTGGAGAACATGGCCGGGAGGTCAGTGATCTGCTGGGCAGTGGGAGAGAGGCGAGCTGACCGATCTGAAGCCCTCTGAGGGATAAAGTGGGACCTCCAGGTGATGGGCTAGGTCAGCTGAGAGGCTCTGGTACCACTGTGTGTTGTGCCTGCCAGAGGTCAGGAATCAGCGCCTTCTCCACCCACTCAGGAGTGCAGGCGTATGCAGCTCAAGCTTTCTCTCCCACTTCTCTCTGGACTCGCCACTGTTTGGCCTCCACCCGAGAGAGACAGGGGAAGTGAAAGGACAAGTGACATCAGCCACTCTCCCTCCTTGTCAGCACTTTATGGCACAGGTTTATGGGGAAAGTAATGTGGGGAACTTCCTCATCTCTTCATTATCACACTGGTCTTAACGGAAGATAAGTGATGCCTCCAGGACAGTCCGCTATGCAGTCCTAGTGTTTCAGGCATACAGCGAGCTATTATCACCACCACGTCAAAACTTAGATGGTCGGTGGTGGTCTCAGCCCCATTTTACAGGTGAAAATATTGAGCCACACGTCAAGTAACTTGCCCAATCTCCATAGCCAGTAAGTGATGGAGCCAAATTTTAACCCCCGGCTGTCTAGCTGCAATGTCTGTGTTCTGCTTCTTGATGGAAACAGCTAGAAAATAAGACCTCTTTTTCCCCCCATGGGAAAGAATTTTTAACTCTGAATACTACTTGGATGTACATTAAGAGCAGCTATGGGCCAGGTGGTATGCTTAGTTCTTTGCAGATTTTACCCCTACAAACCTCACGACAGCCTGTAAAGTATATGTTGATATCAGCTTCCACTTTACAGATACAGAAACTAAGTCTGGGAGGGTGGAAATGACAGTCCTGGATCATGCGGTTCTTCAGTTTTTAGGGACCCTCCATACAGTCCTCCGGGCACTGCCCGGATTCAGGTCCAGATGTGTCTGCCTGACTTCAGAGTCTGACCTCCGGTCTCTGTGTCAGGCTGGCTGAGCAGCATCCTAGGCTTCCTAGGCAGTGTAAGAAACCAAATACTCTCAATATTTGTTGAGTATTTATTTTATGGTGTCAGGGAGACACTGATTTTCTGTAAAAATTCTATCCTGAAATTGAGTTACTTATTTTCTTCTTCCATTGGCCCAGTCACTGTTCTTTTCTGTTTTTTTAGTTTTCTGCATTCTTAATTTTTTTTAAATTAAAAATTTTTTTTTGATATTAGGGTATGGTTGATTTACAAGGTTGTATTTTCAGGTGTACAGCAAAGGTGTACATATATATACATTACTCAGATTCTTTCCCCATATACATTATTACAGAATATTGAATACTGTGCTATGCAGTAGGTCCTCGTTGATTATCTGTTTTACATATAGCAATGTGTATCTGTTAAGTGCACACTCCTAATTTATCTCCACCCCCAACCTTTCCCCTTTGGTAACCATAAATTTGTTTACAAAGTCTGTCTTTTTCTGTTTTGTAAATAGGTTCATTTGTATCATCTTTTTAGATTCCACATATAATTGATCTATGATTTTTGTCTTTGACTTACTTCACTTAGTATGATCATCTCTAGTTTCATCTATGTTGCTGCAAATAACTTCCATTGTATACATGAACTGCATTCTTCTTTATCCATCCATCAGTGGATATTTAGGTTGCATTGTAAACTGTGCTGCAGTTAACTTAAGGGTGCGTGTATCTGTTCAAATTATGGTTTTCTCCTGATACATGCCCAGGAGTGGGATTGCTAGATCATATGGTATTTCTAGTTTTAGTTTTTAGGGAACCTCCATACAGTCCTCCACAGTGACTGTACCACCTCACATTCCCACTCACAGGGTAGGAGGGTTCTCTTTTCTCCACACCCTCTCCAGCGCTTACTGTTTGTCAGCTTTTTGATGATGACCATTCTGATGGGTGTGAGGTGATACCTCACTGTAGTTTTGATTTGCCTTTCTCTGATACTTAGTGATGATCAGCATCTTTTCATGTGCTTTTTGGACATCTGTATGTCTTCTTTGGAGAAATGTCTACTTAGGTCTTCTCATTTTTCGATTTTTTTTTATATTGAGCTATATGAGCTGTTTATATAGAGATTAATCTCTTATCAGTGATATAGATTGCAAATATTTTCTCTCATTCTGTAGGTTGTCTTTATATTTTGTTTATAGTTTGCAGTGCAAAAGCTTTTAAGTTTAATTAGGTCCCATTTGTTTATTTTTGTGTTTATTTTCATTACTCTAGGAGGTGAATTCAAAAAGATGTTACTGTGATTTATGTCAGAGAGTGTTCTGCTTATGTTTTCTTTGAAGAGTTTCATAGTATCTGGTCTTACATTTAGGTCTTTAATCCATTTCAAATTTACTTTTGTGTATGATGTTAGAGACTGTTTTAGTTTCATTCTTTTACATGCAGCCATCCAGTTTTTCTTCCTCAGAATTTCTCTGGCTATTTGGAACCTTCTGTGTTTCCATACAAATTGTAAAACTTTTTGTTCTAGTTCTGTGAAAAAATGCCATTGGTAATTTAATAGGGATTAAATTAATTGAATCTGTAGGTTGCCTTGGATGGTACAGTTATTTTGATGATAATGATTCTTCTAATCCAAGAACATGGTGTATCTTTCCATATTTGTGTCCTCTTCAATTTCTTTCATCAGTGTCTTATAGTTTTCAGAATACAAGTCTTTTGCTTCCCTAGGTAGGTTTATTCCTGGGTATTTTCTTTGTGATGTGAGAGTAAATGGGATTGTTTCCTTAATTTCTCTTTCTGATTTTTTTGTTGTTAATGGATAGAAATGCAAGAGATTTCTGCGTGGTAATTTTATATCCTGAAACTTTACCAAATTCATTGATGAGTTCTAGTAGTTTTCTAGTTGCACCATTATGATTTTATTTGTGTAATATCACGTTATCTGCAAACAGCAGTCACTGTTCTTAAAAAATCAGACTTTTCCTAGTTCTTACTTCAGTTTCCTTTGTGGGTTCTTCAATCAAGCCAGCCCAGGGGAATCTATGCCATGGTCCCTATTTGTTGTTGTTTAGTCACTCAGTGGTGTCCAGCTCTTTGCAACACCATGGACTGTAGACTGCCAGGCTCCTCTGTCCATGGGATTTTCCAGGCAAGAATACTGGAGTGAGATGCCATTTCCTACTCCAGGGGATCTTCCTGACCTAAGAATTGAACACATGTCTCCTGCAGGTATTCTGCATTGCAGGCATATTCTTTACTGCTGAGCCACTTGGGAAGCCCCATGGTCCCTATAGTGTATAGTAAAATAGGTCACTGGCTCCTGTTCAGCTTCAGGAATTCCACTGACCATGACTCTACATGTGTTATCAAAAGACTTCCTAAGTTGGTGGAAGCAGGGTTGTTTTGTAACCTCACAGAGATGTTTTAGCACCATGGAGGTGGCACTTGGGCTGGCTGTCCCTTCACTCTGTTCCTGGATCCATCCCTGTGCCGTGCATGCGCTGCTGGGAGGATGGGATGAGAAACTTCTTTTTACAGTCCAGCAGCACAAAGGGGCAGCAGATTCAGGTTGCAGCCCCAGCTTCCCCACTTCCTGGGAGTGAGTGGAGGGATTAGCATCTTTGGGCCTCAGTTTTTCTATCTGAAAATAAGCATGTGATCTCAGGTGATCACAAAGTATTCTCTGACTGTGAAGCTGTGTTTCAAGGGCTCTGTTGTTTAGTCCCTCAGTCATATCCGGCTCTTTGTGACCCTGTGGACTGTAGCCCGCCAGACTCCTCTGTCCATGGGATTCTCCAGGCAAGAATACTAGATTGCCATTCCCTTCTCCATCCAAGGTCTAGGGATGGGAAAGTACTCTGAAGATCTACAGAAAGAAAGCCATGCCAACCCTTAATGCCATTAACTTGAGAATCTTATTAATCTGTGAGCCCCTGGTTGAAGTCCATGACATCATGTACAGCTGTGTTATGGGTATGTCCCCAGAAGTGACCTGAAGTCCCTAGAAGAAGCCCATGTTCTTAAGTTTCTCCATAAGCAACTGGTAAATGGTCTTTCTGTGGCACTTTCAGTAGCATCCCAGATGGATCATCCTTGAGGGAGGGGAAAGGCATTAATGTGTTGTTCAGTTCAGTTGCTCAGTCGTGTCTCTTTGTGACCGCATGAACCGCAGCACGCCAGGCCTCCCTGTCCATCACCAACTCCCGGAGTCCACCCAAACCCATGTCCATTGAATCAGTGATGCCATCCAACCATCTCATCCTCTGTCATCCCCTTCTCCTCCTAATTACTCTTTTCTAAGTCCTGCACGTATTGGGCATTGAGCACTTGACAAAAGATACCCAGGTCCTGTCCTAAAAGCCTTGGAGAAGGGAAGTCAGTTGAACCTACATCATTCATGGTGCTCTAACTATGATCGGGATGGAGGAGCTTGACACACAAGAGCCTAGGTGAAGGTGGTGGAAATGGCTCCTTTGGGGCCCCCTCTCAGAGCTGCTTCTGCCTCTCCTCCTAATGAAAGACTAGCCTTGCCCTCACCAGGAAACACAACATGCAGACATGAAAACCCAAGAATGTACCCTTTGAACAATAGGGAAATGGGATACTGTTGAAACATGCTTGTCTCTCAATCCACAGTTCACTCACTCTGAAATTCCATGCATACTGTACAGTCTGTTAATGCATATTAATAGCTAATCTCTCTATAGCTAGAAAATTGCTCTTCAGATCTCCAGTTTGCTTAGCAGCTGCCAATCCAAGTTGCCTCCAACTTTTTCCAATCGTCACCAATGTCAGTGAGATGTTGAATCGCCCTAAGCCAGGGGTTTTGCAGATGAAAAATGTGTTGAATGTTCACTGCAGATCCTGTTCATGTAAAAGTAATGTCTGATCAGCAGTTTTCAAATGGGACCCAGGACCACCAACCTTGGAACTGACATGGTAGAATCACCCTAGGGCAGCCATCCAGAGCAGGCAACCAGACCCACTGAGTCAGAGTTTCTTGTGGAGGTGTCTAGGAATCCACATTGCATCAAAGATGTGCTATGCTTCTGACATACACTGCTGATTGAGAAGTGCCATCAGGCTGAGGAAGGCAGGGTGATATGCTTGCAGTATCAGCCACCTCTGTAATATTTAAAATGATAGAGATACTGTTTACTGAGTGCCTGCTGTGTGCACAGTGCTAAGTGCTTTCCTGGTAGGTTCTCACTGAATTCTCTAAACAGTCTTGAGAAGGTGATACTATTGTTGCCCCCATTTTACAGGTAGGATAACTAAGACTTGAGGGTGTCAAGTGATCCGGGCAAAATATGAGCAGTAGAACATCCTGGTGGGTCTAGGAAGAGAACTGATGAAGCCAGTTCGTCCCAAGGAGGGAGAGAGCAGAAGAAGCTGGGGGCAGGAGTTGCTACCCTCTGCCTCAGAAGAGTGTTGCCCTCTTGGAGCCCTATCTGGATGGGGTGCTGACAGCCCCCAGAAGTCACTGTTGGCTGGGGGGGTGGCGTGAGCCCTTTGAGGCTGTGCAGTGGAGCCCGCCCCTTCCAACTGAGAGTGATTTCTACGGTCCCAAAGTGCCAGTCAGCAGGTGCACATTCTTCCTGCCCTCTGACTGCTGCTTTCCCAGGAAACCCAGGGCCGCCCCCCCCCCCCCCCCGCCCCGAGCAGCGTGGGCGCCACATCCCTTCCCCACCATTGTCCCAGTTCTGGGCCCCCATTCATCAGACGCCCATCCAGCTTGGCAAGAGCCACATCCTCAACCCTCTGCCCCTCCCGCACCCTGCCCAGGCCTCCGGAAGCCCGAACAGCTGATGTGAGATGGAAATAAGCCCCCGCCAGCCACATCTGGTCAGGCTGAAAGGGGGCCCTTGGCACTGGCACCCTCTTGAGTAATTCTGCCGCGCCTCCTGCTTCCTGGCCTCACCATTCAGGTGGAAAGTGCCAGATTCCCTCCCCCTCACTGCATCAAAGGCCACTGCAGGCACCCTGAGCCCGTTTCCACCCAGCGCCAAGCACCCCAGCTGCCGGTCTCTTGGCCTTGGGGCTGATTCTAAGCTCTTGTGCTGCAGCTGCAGGATCTTTGTCAGCAATCCTCCGTGGGAAGAAGGGCTGGGCTGCAGGTTGAGGCACCAGGAGGCCCATGCAGCCTCAGCAGCCACTTTGTGGCCTTTAAAATCTCTGTCACCCCCAAGTCATTCATTCCTGCATGCATCTGTTCATTCCTTCAACAGAACTCTGAGTGTCTACCATGTGCCAGGGACAGAAGACACAAAGAACAAAAAGTGAGAAGTACCTGCCCTCCTGGAGTTTACATTCTAGAACAAAATAGACAGTAATCAGAACGTTAGGAGGAGGTGTTACAAGGAAAAGTGGGGTGGGGAGCACTGAGGTTCCAGGGGTGTCTCTTAATAACCACTGATCCTGAGCTTTCCTAGTTGCAGTCTGGCCCATTCCACCTGAGGTTTTTTGCCCCCACCCCCACTTGCTTACAGCTCCTAAGCTGAGCAGGGCAGCTGGACAGGAGGCAACTGTGGTAGGCCCAGCTCAGAACAGCCCTTCCGGAGAGGGCTCTTCCTTACTAGCCTCACTGTCCTCAAAAGCCTGGATGAGGGCGCCGACTGCTGGCCCTCAGGTAAACCCAGCCCAAACAAGTTAAAAAATCTTTTAAACACCATTAAAAAAGTGGGGTTAAAAAAAATAAATTATAGTTAACATTTGAGAATGCATAAAATTGGGCTTTCTGATTTTCTTGAGAATTCAAAAGGCTAGGTCCCCATTCCCTCCTGACTACATGACCAAGATTTAAGTGGTATCTCCCACACCTTCAGTGGGCCAGGGACTCCCTGCTGGCTTGGGAGGGCATTTGAGTAGGCACTGACTCTAATCCAGGTCACCAAATTTAAACCCAGCATAGAAGAGACATACCTTAACCACTAGCCTGAAAGAAAAAAAAAAAACAAAAAACTCTGCTTGCTTGTTTCTGCCCTCCAAGTGCCCGAGGTTAAAATGCAGCTCAGCGCCGTAGCTCACCTCCCAGCTCAGCTGAGCCTGGCTGGGAGGCTGCATCCAGAGGCCCTCTATCACCCAGGGTCGCCTGCAACCCCCGCCTCACCCTTTCCAGGGCTCAAAAGCCCTCCCATCCATTGCACGTTTTCCTTCTTTTTGCTTTGGAAAGGTAGGGTGAGCTCCTGTAGCAGTTCATTCCTTGTAATTAAACAGGTGACAAGTTGAAATCCTAAGAAACCAATTTCCTGAGGCAAGAGTAGACAATGGGAAAAAGACAGTCTCTTTAGCAAGTGGTGTGGGGAAAGTCAGCCGCATGTAAATCAGAGTGAAGTTAGAACGCACGCTCTTAGCATACACAAAAATAAACTCAAACTGACTTAAAGACTTAAACATAAGACATGACACCATAAAACTCCAGAAGAGAACACAGGAAAAACATTCACTGACATAAATTCTACCAATGTTTTCTTAGGTCAGTCTCCCAAGGCAAAAGAAAGAAAAGCAAAAATAAACAAATGGGACCTAAACAAACTCACAATCTTTTTCACAGCAAAGGAAACCATAAACAAAAAACAACATACAGAATGGAAGAAAATATTTGCAAATGATGCAACTGACAAGTGCTTAATTTCCAAAAATATACAAACAGCTCATACAACTCAACAACAGAAAACAGACCAATCCAAAAATGGGAAGAAGATCTAAATAGAGATTTCTCCAAAGAAAAAAATACCGATGGCCAATAGGCACATGAAAAGATGCTCAACACTGCTAATTATAAGAGAAAAGCAAATAAAAACTACAATTAGCTACCACCTCACACCAGTCAGAAAGGCCGTCATTAAAAAGTCTACAAATAACAAATGCTGGAGAGGGTGTGAGGAAAAGGGAACACTC
The DNA here is from genome assembly GCF_016772045.2 of Ovis aries. Classification (NCBI taxonomy): domain Eukaryota; kingdom Metazoa; phylum Chordata; class Mammalia; order Artiodactyla; family Bovidae; genus Ovis; species Ovis aries. The sequence continues at coordinate 173,911,577 of NC_056056.1, forward strand.
CTACACTGTTGATGGAAATGTAAGTTTGATAGAGCCACTGTGGAAAACAATATGGAGGTTCCTCAGAAAACTAAAAATAGAACTACCATATGATCCTGCAATCTCACTCCTGGGCATATACCCAGAGAAAACTATAATTCAAAAAGATACACGAACCTTTATGCTCAGAGCAGCACTATTCAGTAACAGCTAGGACATGTTCAGTTCAGTCGCTCAGTCGTGTCCGACTCTTTGCAACCCCATGAATCGCAGCACTCCAGGCGTCCCTGTCCATCACCAACTCCTGGAAGCTCATGTCCATTGAGTCGGTGATGCCATCCAACCATCTCATCCTCTAGTCATCCCCTTCTCTTCCCACCTTCAATCTTTCCCAGCATCAGGGTCTTTTCCAGTGAGTCAGTTCTTCACATCAGGTGGCCAGAGTATTGGAGTTTCAGCTTCAGCATCAGTCCTTCCAATGAATATTCAGGACTGATTTCCTTTAGGATTGACTGGTTGGATCTCTTTGCAATCCAAGGGACTCTCAAGAGTCTTCTCCAACACTACAGTTCAAAAGCATCAATTCTTTGGCACTCAGCTTTCTTTATAGTCCAACTCTCACATCCATACATAACTACTGGAAAAACCATAGCTTTGACTAGATGGACCTCTGTTGGCAAAGTAACGTCTCTGCTTTTGAATATGCTGCCTAGTGGAGTACCACTTAGTCATAGAAGAGAACAAAATAATGCCATTTGTAGCAGCATGGACACAACTGGAAATTATCATACTCCGTGAAGTAAATCACAAAGAGAAAGACAAATGCTATCTGATATCACTTAAATGTGGAATCTAAAATAGGAAACAAATGAACCTATCTATGAAACAGAAACAATGGACATAGAGAACAGACGTGGTTGCCAGGGCGGAGGGGGCTAAAGGAGGGATGGAGTGGGAGATTGGGGTTAATAGATGCAAACTTTTATATACAGAATGAGTAAAAAACACGGTCCCGCTGTCTAGCACAGAGAACTATATTCAATAGCCTATGATAAATCATAATGGAAAAGAATATTTTAAGAGAATGTATATATGTATAAGGAATCACTTTGCCGTATGTGCTGTGCTTAGTCACTCAGTCATGTCTAACTCTTTGTGACCCCATGAGGTCCCCAGGCAAGGCTTCTCTTGCCTGGGTACTAGAGTGGGTTGCTGTGCCCTCCTGCAGGGGATCTTCCCAACCCAGGGGTGGAACCTAGGTATCCCGCATTGCAGGCAGATTTCTTTACCATCTGAGCCACCAGGGAAGCCTGATTAATACAACATTGTAAATCAGCTATAATTAAACTTCTCTGGCAATGTTAATGTCCATTAATGTGAAATCACTGCTTTCCTAAACCCTTTAAGTTTTGCAACAGGTTCAGACTAGATTCTCTCTTTAAAGGCTCAAAGGCTTTTTCTTCTTTTCTAAACATAAAAGTTTTTAAGCATTATAGAACTCCTAGCAGTTCGCTAAGGATATAGCCAAAGACATCAGGATTATGGCCTTCTAGACCTTTGATCTCTGGCCCTACAGGATGGAAAGCCCCCAATTTCAAATCTGAAGACTAGGAAAGTGAAACTTGCCCAAGATCACACACAGATCATCGCTCAAGTCCACTCTGTGCTTTAGTTAACAGCTGCCAGCACTGGAGCCTCTAAGACAGTGACCCCCACCTGGGCAGCTTTTGAATCCCCAGGGAGCTGGCCACACCCAAAGCAATGGCATCAGATCTCTAGGGTGGGGCCCCCAAGCTTCAGTGGTATTTAAGTCTCCCCTGTGAGCTGCCAGCACAGAGACTCATGGCTCCAGCAGCTGCCCTGGAGTTGGTAACTTCTTGGGAGGCTGCACAGTGCAGGGGCTCAGAGCATAGGCTACATGGATTCGAGCCCCAGCTCCTAGCTCCCTGATCTTAAGTTACCTGTTCTCCCTGTGCCTCAGTTTTCTCATCCATAAGTTGGGAATACTAACAATACCTGTCCCCTAGAGTGCAAGGATTAACGGTGGCTCAAAAAGTGGTAGCCAGTATAAACTCGGGCCTCTTTTCTGCTATGGATGTGGTTTCTTTGCGGATTCCTCTGTGACTAGCCTTTTAGGTGAGAGTTTAGGAATTTCTGTAATGAAGGAAAGAGAATAGAATCACAACAAATCAGATCACTGGATTTTCCTCTCCTTCCCCACAATTACAAAATTCAACAGAAGAACTTCCCTGGTGGTCGACTGGCTGAGACTCCGTGCTCTCAATGCAGAGGGACCAGGTTCGATCCCTGTTCAGGGAACTAGATCCCACATGCCGAAACTAAGAGTTCGCATGCTGTAGCAAAAAGATCCTGCAAACCACAGTTAAGGATCCCCCATGTTGCCATGAAGATCAAATATCCCACGTGCCCCAGCTAACACCCAGCACAGCCAAATAAATATTAAAAAAAATAAAATCGACAGGATGATGGCAGTGCCACCAGGATTTTCAAGTGGATAATCTGAGGCTAGGTCCAAGCAGACAGTTGTTAATGACAGGTTCTGCTGGTCTGCACTCTCTGGATGCCTTTAAATTTACCTTTTTCTCTGGGTTTCCACTCCTCTGCATCTCCTCCACTCAGTAAAATGGACCAGCTGTTCCTCCTTCCATTTGGGTTCTTGTGTCTGAAAGAAATTGTAAACACCACAAAAGATGTTTTAATTTAAGGGAAACCAGCCTCCCTTCCTTTTTAAGATGAAACGTAGTAAAGTTTTAAAGACTTTTTTCAAATAGTCCCTAAATTTGGTACTTCAACTAATTATACTTGCCTTTTTTAAATGTCCAAATTAAAAATAGACAGCTAAATGAGAATGCAAGATATAGCTCAGAGCCTGTAGCCATGTCCATGGTTTCCTAGAATCAGCCTTTCTCTGACCTAATTGATACTTTTGGGAGATCAAAGGGAGGTGAGGGGAGTTGGGGCTGGAGCTGGAAGTAGACCTGGGAGTTGCCTGGCAGCAGATGACGAACTTGATTCAGGGTTCTATAATTAAGACTAGCTCTGGCACAACATTATAAAGTAATTTTCCTCCAATTAAAAAAAAAAAAAGACTAGCTATGAATTGGTGAAAGATGTTAGATTACAGTCCTTTCCTCATAGTATAAAGATGTGGTTCTCAAAGTGTGGTCCTCAGACCATCAGCATCACCTGGTGTAATGCGCTGAATTGTGCCCACCCCAATATTCATATGTGGAAGTCCCAACCTCCCAGTACCTCAGAATGTAACCCTGTTTGGAGATAGAGTCTTTAAAGAGGAGTGTGTGTGTGTGAGCTCAGTTGTGTCTGTGACCCCATGGGCTGCAGCCCGCCAGGCTCTTCTGTCCATGGGATTTTACAGGCAAGAATACTGGAGGGGGTTGCCATTTCCTCTTCCAGGGGATCTTCCAACCCAGGGATCAAACCCGCATCCCCTGCATTGGCAGGCAAATTGTTTACCAGTGAGCCACCTGGAAAGCCCTTTAAAGAGATAACTGAATTCAATAGAGGCCATTAGGGTGGGCCCTAACCCAGTAGGACTAGTGTTCTTATAAGAGGAGGAAGAGACAGCAAAGGGTAAAGATGCACAGAGGGACGGGCAGGTGAAAAGGCAGCAAGAAGGCAGACACACACAAGCCAAGGAGACAGGCCTCAGGAAACCAGCCCTGCCTGTACCTCCAGGACTCAGGAAATCCATTTCTGCTGCTTAAGCAGAAATGGTATTTTGTTACAGCAGCCCCAGCAAACTGACAACCTGGGAACTTTAATGCAAATTCTCAGGCCCTGTCCCAGACCTGCTGACTTAGCAACTCGGGGTGCGAACCAGCAAACTGTGTTTCAACAAGCCCTGTGGCTGACTACCATGCATACTCGGGGTTGAGAACCATTCATGTGAAGTATTGTTAATACCTGGCAGGAGCCAGCCCAGAAAAAGATGATACATGGCTGGAAGCTTGGGCTGGTCTGCTAAATGTAAACCTCCTTTTAATAGGGTCTGGAAGAGTCCCAATGGGACCTTTACAGGGGACGGTGTGTAAACATGCTCTGTGAATGCTGGAACACCCTGTAGACACAGGTGGTAGTGAGGCATGATACTAGTGTCTGGTAAAGAAAGTGACCCTCTGAATATGCCAACATGGGCAGACTGAATCCCACAGTCTCCCTCCTCGAGTCAAATTTCTGAGTCCCTTAAGGTTGTGTACATTTTCTGAACTTCCCTGGTGGCTCAGTGGTCAAGCATCTGCCTGCCAATGCAGGAGGCGCAGGTTCAATCCCTGGTCAAATCCCACAGGCTGCAGAGAACTAAACCTATGAGCCACAGCCATTAAGCTTGTGCTCTAGAGCCCAGGAGCTTCAACTGCTGAGCCCACGTGCTACATACGGAGGCCTTTGTGCTCTAGAGCCCGTACTCCACAATAAGAAAAGCCACTGCAATGAGACACCCGTGCAGCTAAAGAGTAGTCCCTGCTCCCTGCAACTAGAGAGAAGCCCGAGCAGCAATGAAGACCCAGCATAGCCAAAAACAAATTATAAAGACTGTGTACATTTTCTGCCCTAAACAATTGGAATGGTTCTCCTTTCTGAGAATAAAAGCAATGAGATTTAATCACATTTCCCATTTCGTCCCTGCTACAAGGAAGCCCACCACCAAAGGAGATCCTTAATCACAGCCCTCTTTTTTTCCTATTTCAATTTTATACCACACATCTGTCCTTTGTACAAATACTTTTGAGAAAAGAAAAACAAAGAGGGGAGATAAAGGGAGTTAAAGAGCTAGAGATTGATCTCGCAGCTCAGATAATTATCAGCACAACAAACCTTCTTTGTAAAATTGATAAAACATGGTTGGAGAAGACACATGTTTTCTGTCTGTTACAGGGGAGTGAACTGTTCCCCCAGAGAATGCTCTTTACTCCCTCGTTTTCCTGATGTCCCAGAGCTGTAGGTCCCTTGACTAGATCCCAAACTGATACTCAGAGAATGTTATTAGTTGCTGAAGAGTTGGGACCATTACAAAAGCTGCTGTGAAACTGCTTAGGATACAAGTGTGGAAATGACATAACCAGATCTGCATTTTCTTTAAGGTTAGAAACAGTGGTTTATCTGATTACAACTTCTAACCTGCTGTTGGTCCTGCTAACAAGTGTGGAGATAACTGCAACAGCCCAGGCCACTATCCGAAATCTCTCCTGCTCCATCCTGACCGTGATGGCAAAGCATTCCTCTACTCCCTCTGACCCGTCCAGGGCTCTCCTTAATCCAGGTTTCTTAAACCAAGGTTCAAGGGGTCCACAGATAGAGCTCCCAGGGATCCAAGTTCTAAGAATTAATTTAAATTTTTATTTTGTACTCTTATTTGTGTTTTTGAAAAAGTTAAAGCATTTCTGGATTATCCCTGGGCCACCCCTCCTTACCTAGTCCTGCCATGTGAAATGATGGCACGTGTGTTCATTGATGGCCGTGGTGGTACTGTGTAGCTCCATTTTTATTGTCTTGGGCTCATTAGAAATGGGCAGAGACAGAAAATACAGAAATGATGTATTTGGACCTAGTAAAGGTCAAGTGATATTACAGGGTGCTGGAATTTATAGTAACTAGGAATGAGAAAGTGGTGGGAGTGTTGAGTGGCATATAGTGGAGGAATGCCACACTGCAAAGATGCTGTCCCAGCACAGACAGCAAGTACCTTATATGTTTTTTTAATATAAATTTATTTATTTTAATTGGAGGCTAATTACTTTATTGTATTGGTTTTGCCATACATCAACATGAATCTGCCACAGGTGTACACGTGTTCCCCATCCTGAACCCTCCTCCCACTTCCCTCCCTGTACCATCCCTCTGGGTCATCCCAGTGCACCAGCCCCGAGCAGACCTTGTATGTTTCAGGCAGGGCCCTGGTTCCAGTAAAACATCATCATCCATCATTTGAATGTTTGGTCTCATCTACCTACTTTTATATTTGTGCATACTTTAGTACCATTATACTTTTAATAAATTATACATTATACTCTTAATAAATCTACACTAGCCTGAAATCATTTTCAAATAAGAAGTTAAGAACCTCTCTGGTGGTCCAGTGGTTGAGACTCTGCCACTAATGCAGGGGACACAGGTTTGATCCCTGGTCCGGGAAGATCCCATGTGCCACAGGGCGACTAAGCCTCTGTGCCACAACTACCGGGTCCGTGCTCTGCAACAGGGGAAGCCACTGCAGTGAGGCGCCTGCACAGCACAGCTACAGAGCAGCCCCCATCACGAGCGAAAACCCGAGCGCAGCAACAGTGACCGCGCGCAGCCATATAAGTTTAAATAAAAACAAAATATTTCATTTTAAAAATCCAACACTAAAGGCCTGGGTGAGTTTTTTCCTCTCAGAAGGAATTGCGAATGTGTCTCAGGATTGAGACTATACTTACTCTCTTGATCTGTGCCCGCAAGTCCTCCTGAGGGGAACCGCTGCCTCATTGAGCAGGTGCGCCATTTGCCACCTAGACTGCCGTGGCGGAGGAGGAAATGGAAAAGAAAGAAACCGCAAATACCACATTTCAAAGCCCCTCTGAGTTATTTTCTGTCTCTGCAACTGGACGTAAAACGCCGCCATGGCATAGTTTCCATTCTTCATGGCTTCGTGGTCCTGAGTGCAGTATTAGCTGACACACTGCCTCCCTGGGGAGTCAGCCAGCCGTACAATTGTCTCCAACTGAAAACAACTGAGGGGAAAGTAGGAAGTGCCCCCGTTTCTCTGCTCATTTGGCCATTCACGCCTTCAAACCTGTCCAGTAGTGATTTAAATGGACAAAATTGATGCACCCTTTCCCTCTCCTTTTCCTTCTATTTCTTTTAGAACAGTTCTATTTGTTTTTTCAAGTGGCATGAATGCTCTTCTTAAGGTGATGAGTACATCTGCTCAGAAGTCAGGATGTGCAAAAGTCAGAGTTTTACTGTTCAAAATAAATATGAATTGAACTTCATGACCTAGGGTTGGCCTGCAACAAAAATCAGAGCTGGTGAAATTTGTATTTGAAAGTTCTGGCCTCGTATTTTTAATTTTTTTCTTCTTTCATAAAGAATGAATTGCCCCTGGGTACCATACTTTGTACCTAAACTAGACCTGATCTTATTTTCTAAATGCTGAACCATACTTTGATTTAATCTACATCCCTGCAGGGTAGGTGGCACTGTTCCGACTTTGCAAATAAGAGAACCAAGGCTTAAAAAGTTAAGGGTCTTGCATAGGTCTTCTGATTTCAGGTCTCACCCACTTTCTACTTGGAGAAGGAAATGGCAATCCACTCCAGTATTCTTGCCTGGAGAATCCCAGGGACAGAAGAGCCTGTTGGGCTGCCGTCTATGGGGTCGCACAGAGTCGGACATGACTGAAGCGAATTAGCAGCAGCAGCAGCAGCCACTTTCTACTTAGTGCTCCAATACTCTTTTCTTACTCTTCTATGTAAAAATATGATCATGTATAACATTACCCACTCTTATACACTTATATTTTATATCAATTTGCTCAAAGTCATAGGCTGAAGGCTTGGCTCCTGTATTAATTCCCTAAGACTGCCAAAACAAAGTAGCACAAATTCACTGGCTTAAAGTAACAGGAATTTTCTGTTACAGCTCTGGAGGCTGGAGTTTTAAAATCAAGGTGTCAGCAGGGCCGTCCTCTCTGATGGCTCTGGGACACACCCTTCCTTTCCCTCACGCACTTCTGGTTGCGGCTGCCAATCCTGAGCATCTCTTAGCTGGTAGACACATTACTCCAGCCTCTGCCATCACATGGCCTTCTCTCTGTGTGTTTGAGTCTCTGTGTTCTCTCCTGGTAAGGACACTAGTCGTTGGACTAGAAACCACCTTAACTCAGTATGACTTCAGTTGAATTGCATCTAAAAAAAAAACCCAAAAACCTATTTCCAGGAACTCCCCTGGTGATCCAGTGGTTAAGACTACACAGTCCCAATGCAGGGGTCTCAGGTTCAATCCCCAGTCAGGGAACTAGATCCCACATGCTGCAGCTATGAGGTTTTATGCCACAACTGGGCTTCCCAGGTGGTGCTAGTGGTAAAGAACCCTCCTGCCTATGCAGGAGACATGAGAGACGTGGGTTCAATCCCTGGGTTGGGAATATCCCCTGGAGAAGGGAATGGCAACCCACCCCAGCATTCTTGCCTGAAGAATCCCATGGACAGAGGAGCCTGGTGGGTCACATAGGGTCACAGTCCATAGGGTCACAAAGAGTCAGACACAACTGAAGTGACTTAGCACTCACGCCTGCCACAACTAAAGATCCTGGAAGCGAAGCGATCCCAAGTGCCACAACTAAGACCCGACGCAGCCAAATAAGTATTTTTTAAAAAACTTATTTCCAAATAAGGTCACATTCTGAGGTCCCTAATATAAGCCCTTCCCAATTGCCCCATGGATGTTCTAAAATGAATTGTACAGACTATGGTTCAGAGTTGGAAATGCAAGGTCAGCTTCCTGTATGCCACTCAGGCCCTTCGCTCTACTGATTCGGTTTAGAGGAGGGAGTTCCCTGATCCCTCTGCATTCCCAACTCTAGGCCACCCCCAGTCCAGCCTGGAGGGGACAGACCTCACAACATAATTTGAGTGGATGGATCGGTGGCTCAGTAGATGAATGTGGCAGAGAGGAAAAGCTCAAAGGTAATACATGTAAATACCCACATATTTTGCTTCCAAATGATATAACCCAGACAGACTGCCTTATGCACCAAAGCAAATATACTGACTAATGTAACCCCAAAGCCCAGAATTTGGGGGTCTGGTTTCAACAACATATGGACCTGGGTATTCAGATGATGTCCCTGGAAATACATCCCCCTGTCTCTCTGCTCATCTTTGCTCAGCCCCCTTCATTTCCAGTCTGGTGCTCCCTGCATGGCAGCCCTCCTCTCTGTCCCCAAGCTCCAGGCTGCATTCTCTCAGCTCAGCAGCTTGAGAGGGCAGGGAGCAGAGAATGAAGGAAAGGAGGTTCCCAGAGGAGAATCAAGACACTGGTACTGAGGAAGCAAAAAGCGACAGGTGTGCACAGTGATAGGCTTGTAGAAAAATGGAATCCTCTTGCTTTGAGATAGATCAATCCAATTCCAGAACTCTAGGCTTCTGTCCTGCCTTAGTCAAGAATATGGGAGGACTGGACATCAGATTAGAGTGGAAAGGGGGTAGCTTTGGTTGCCAGGAAGACCTGAGTTTGAATAGTGACTCTTACTATGTGGTCTCAAGCTAGTAGCAACCTCTTTGAACCTCAGTTTCCTTTTCTCTCCAGCTGGACTTTCAGCTCGATAAGGGCAGTTACCTTGTACTTTTTCATGACTGCAACCCTGGTGACTAGCAGCATGTTACCTGGCATGGTGGCAAGCTATTTGATGTTCAATAAATCAATAATGGTTCAAGCTTTTCAAGAAAAGAAAAACTCTATATATGAAGCTCTGGTACAATGCCTGGGATGTAGAGGGTGATGGGCAAGTTACAGAGTTGATCATTATTATTACTCTCCAGAGGAAGTTCAGTGGAACGGAGAACCAGCACAGTCCTGACAGCTGATAGAGAGCTGGAAATGGAGACAGGCCATCTAGGTTGGCAGTGGCAGCCTTGGTGGCCCACGTTGGCCATCGTGGTTGTGGATGGTGGTCCCGTATCAACATCCCACACCAAGTACTGATCTCTTATCCCTCTTTCGTCTCCCCTGCAGTTGGAGCTCTCCAGCACTGCGGTCCTGCATCAGATGCGGCGGGACCAGGTCACCGACACCTGCCGGGCCAACAGCGCCACGAGCCGCAAGCGGCGGGTGCTGACCCCCAGCGACCTGAAGCACCTGGTGGTGGATGAGGACCACGAGCTCATCTATTGCTACGTGCCCAAGGTGGCGTGCACCAACTGGAAGCGGCTCATGATGGTCCTGACCGGCCGCGGCAAGTACAGCGACCCCATGCAGATCCCGGCCAACGAGGCGCACGTCTCGGCCAACCTGAAGACCCTCAACCAGTACAGCATCCCGGAGATCAACCACCGCTTGAAAAGCTACATGAAGTTCCTGTTCGTGCGGGAGCCCTTTGAGAGGCTGGTGTCCGCCTACCGGAACAAGTTCACGCAGAAGTACAACACCTCCTTCCACAAGCGCTACGGCACCAAGATCATCAAGCGGCAGCGCAAGAACGCCACGCAGGAGGCGCTGCGCAAGGGCGACGACGTCAAGTTCGAGGAGTTCGTGGCGTATCTCATCGACCCTCACACCCAGCGCGAGGAGCCCTTCAACGAGCACTGGCAGACGGTGTACTCGCTGTGCCACCCGTGCCACATCCACTACGACCTCGTGGGCAAGTACGAGACGCTGGAGGAGGATTCCAATTACGTCCTGCAGCTGGCGGGCGTGGGCAGCTACCTGAAGTTCCCCACCTATGCCAAGTCCACGAGAACTACTGATGAAATGACCACGGAGTTCTTCCAGAACATCAGCTCGGAGCACCAGACGCAGCTGTACGAAGTCTACAAACTCGATTTTTTAATGTTCAATTACTCAGTGCCAAGCTACCTGAAATTGGAATGAAGGTTGGGGGGGGGGGAGGGTGTGGGCGGGGAGAGGGGAGAGAGAGTCGTGCTTTTTTTAATTTAAGATTTTTATTTGTCAAAAAGAATTATATGGATATTGGGTTATTTTGTAAATTAATATTTCTTTGGGGATTGATGCTGCGAGCAGCATGGTGAGAATTATTTAAAATCCTTACTAGGGAAGGACGGCTGTCTTGGCAGGGGACTAGGATGGGTGTCCTTGTTTTTTTAGACGTGAATCCCATGACACTGTCTCAGAGGTTTCTTTGTGTTCTGGTGAATTCCATGAATTGTGCATTCCATAAATGCTAATTAAGTTATTTATAGTTATTTAAACATGGTCTCTGTATAGATTTCTTTGGGGGGGGCAACAAGATTTTAATGTCTTTTCCAAAGAAATCTATGTTTTCATTCTGTGCTTGCAAACAGCTCCTGCAGGGGCATGAATGTTCTCCTTACTAACCGCTCAGAGTCACTGTGATAACCATTGTGCTGTCCATTGATGCCACCAGTCTTAAAATTCTGCTGGAAATAAATAGAGCCACCTTTGCAAGGGACTGATTTCAGTCATGTCATGCTAAAGAAAAGTGATTTTTTTTTTAATCCCAAGGAGAAAGCTGATTGTGGTTTTTTCCCCCCACCAGAATTAGCAATCTGGTAGAATAGGCTTTTGTACAGAAATGTTTAACTGGCAGTGCCAGTTGTGATGAAGGTGAAATGGCTGTTGCTTTACATTCAACAAGTATTTATTGAGCAACTACTATGTGCTAGGCCTAATTCTAGACCCTGTGGGTAGAGCGTTGAACAAAACCAATAGTCTCAGCCCTCAAGAAGCTTTACATAGACACAGAGTATCCAGCTCGACAATTAGCAAACCCCTGGTATCCGTGGACTTAGTGTGAGGTTTGGGCTCTTCATGGATAACCCCAGGAGGATCAGATACCTACAAATTCACATTTTATATGGCCCAATTTGAAAACCACATGCTTGAAGCAGGCCATTTGAGTAGTCCAAGCTCTATGCCTAACACAAAAGGTGACCAATTCCCTGTCATGTGCCCATTCCAGTTTATTGGTAATATTTGCCTTTAAGCCCCAGAAGAGATTTGCCAGGCACAGCATGGAAGAATGCTGTAACTGATTAGTGATGTCTGCCTTGTTGAGGGAAAGGGAGATATTCGCCAACCACCTCCTCCTGTCATTTCCAGCCGAGCATTCAGGTCTCCGCCTAGAAGTGTTGTTTTCTATTCTTTGCCATGTAAAAAAGATTGAAATTTTGTGGCAGGACTCGGACATCGGAGGATTTGCAATGGCCTGGCGTTTCTACTCCTGGTGAAGGTCAGAGGCAGACTGTTTGTACACACAGGCACAGGCATACCCTCTCCCATGTCCTCCAGAGGCCAAGAGACCATCAGCGCCTTTGAGACCATCAGCAGTGAGCAGCAAGGACCGCCTTCTGGGATGGTAATTCATGCCCCTTTCCTCTGGAAGGCTGGAAACATTCCATTTCCTGTTTCTTGCTAATTAACGCCTGCGCACGCTTCTCATTTCCGAGGCCATGGTTGAAGTTTGAGCCACCTCCCTCTTATAGCCAGTAAATGAGTTGGTAGCAGAGACTGTATATAATAATGATAGTGCTAATCATAGGGGGTGGGGTGGGGGTGAGTTTTGCTTTTTGTTTTTTTGATTCAGTGTATAGCACAGAGGTGAGAGTATTCTGAACAAACAAAAAATGAATAATTTATTCACAGAAACTATTAAAACTGTATCAGCAAGCTCACAGCCAGCTCAGTGAGCAACAGCTGCCATGTCTCACTGAGAAAATTATTTTACTGAATGTGAGTGAGGCATGCACTGGAGAGGGTGGCCGAAGCTATTTATAAAATGTCGTATACCTTCTTCCAAGCTCTCTCTCCCCTTTGCAAAGGGCACAGCGACCATACCCTTGATGGATAGAGATGTATGCAAGTAGAGGGACAGACTTCAACTCTCTCTGGTATTATTATTCCTGGACCCTATGACCAGGCAGGGGAAACTGTCCTCAGAGACAAAGCTTCTACTGATAAAAGAGGTTTCTGGCATTTCCTGATAACGTGCTTCAGAGAACACAGGTTCTCCCCAGACACGAGTTGGTGTGATGCAAAATAAGGGTTTTGTGGTCAAGTGTCTTTGGGAAACAAAGCTAAGTCCATTTCCTTTCTGCAGGACTTTTCAGAGCCTTGATTGTGTGCTGTGTGTTGTGAATCCCCAGGAACATCACTGATTGATTGAGTCCGTGGCATTTCCTGACTTTCCATGAGCAGGGTGCTGTATGTTATAGACTATCTCACAGGGCTAGCATTGCTCTGTGTAGGCTTTGGTTAGGTTGTTTTAGCACATCTGAGGTCTTCTAGGATAAAAACTGCTTCCCTCACCCCTCCCCTCCAAAAATATCCAAAACGCAGCAACAATAAAGCAACACCACTGTGCCCACCTGATTTATTATAGCAGTGACGGTACTTTACCAAATGAATTCAATTTTTGCCTACGTACAATGGTTCTAATTCTGGATATTACATGGGCCACAGTTCCCTCCCTGCTGCAGGGAGCAGAGAAATCTTGGGTGGTGTGGACAGAAAGGAGGGAGGGGACATAAAGACTCAGCTAGACCCCCAGCATTCTAGCTTAAGATTGCTCAATGCAAGCTGACTGCTCAACCCTTAACGAGTGCTTCTTCAATTCTATAGTTTGGAATTCTTCACTATGTCCTTTTTGTTTTTCTAAGTGGAAATTCACGTAGATTTCCCAAGCTTTGTGTTTCTGTGTCTCGTCCATTTTTGATCAGCTATGATGCCTTCTTTCGTCCATCTTCTCCCTCTAGTGAGAAGGAGTGTCCTTCAGGACCATAGGGCGTGTGGTTCAACCACGAAGGGCTCTTTCTCCTCCTGTTTTGTGTTCATAGTTTATTTTCTAATGCCATAAAAACTTAAAAAAAAAACAGATTCAACCATTTTTGCAGAATGTAGAAAGAACTCTGTGTCCTTGGTTAAAAAGAATCCATAGGTGAAAACGTGCCTGGAAAATAAAAATTCTTGGTTCTTTTGTTCCTTTTTTTTTTTAAAAAAAGAAAACTGAACATGCTTTCTGTTGCATGCTTAGCTGGAGAAAAGTACAGGCAGGTGTCCCATCTCCCAGCGACTTTTCAAAGGTGCTGCCTTGTCTTCAAAACCAGGTACAGAGTAGCATTTACAAGGACTTTCCTGCTTAACCTGTCCCTTTGGTTGGACAACTCTATTAGCCACAGGGTTTGAATTCCTGCAGATGCTCCAGACCCTCTCCCATCTCTGCCTCCCCAGCTGGTCTGGGAAAAAGGACAGTCTGCTGACCTATGGTGTCTCAGAGGGAAACCTTCCTTCCCACCTGTCCACCAGGTGAGTTTCACTGTCTTGCCTTTTCACATGGATGGCATAGGATGGCAGTGGACAGTGGAAACTTCATCAGACCAGTGTCCTGGTGGCAAAGGTGTGGAAGCACCAGGGTCCAATCCCTGCTGGTAGAAAATTCCCAAAACAAAAGCTTAGCTGGTGGGGTCTGGACCAGTGCTGAGCTAGTGATTGCAAAAGTCCTGATTCTAAGCTAGCCAGATGCTAAGGGACTGTGTCCCTGGTGAGTGGGGCTCAGAGCAGATGTCTCACAGCCCAGCCCTCTCCTCCACATACACACACGTGATCTGAGCTGCCCTGTTCTGTGCGATCCTGGGGACCAGAGTCCCTTTCCCCTTTGTGTCAGCAGGACTGACATCACTCCCACAAAGTCCCCACAGCCAGTATTTCCTCCAGCTTTTTTCCACCACAGCCAACTGGACCCTACGAACAGGCGGCAGGATCTTCTACAACCAGCTTGACTCTCGGCCGTTAACAGGCGAATTTCAGTCTGTTACACTTTGTGAGGCACAGAGGGGCGGCCCGTACTGTTTTCTTATGAGCAAGCTCAGTATGGCGTATGGACCTATAATTTAACATCTGTGGAGTGTGATTTTTTTTTTTTTTTAACATAGTTGTATGCAGTAGAGGGCTTGTAGAAAACTCTCCCTGTATCTTACTGTGCTGTTCAAGAAAGCTGAATTCCACATTGCCAACAAAAGCGTGAAAATGTTCATGAATCTTCTTCCAGGAAAAGCCATTCAAGCCTGATTATTTTTCTAAGTAACTTCAATTAAATTGAAGAAAAAAAGAAGCTTCTCTCTGTGTATGGTTTGTTCATGGCTCATCGACATAGGACTATAGGGGTGGGGTGGGCTGTGCTCCTTAGCATGTGGGGGGCCCTGCTCGTGTGTATCAGAGGATAGAAAGGGAGAGACAGAGACGCTGACCCCGCTGGCAGCCTTGGCCTCCACAGACCCAAACCCTGTCTGTTTAGTGGATAAACAGAACAGAAGCTTCATTCCTGTAGAGGAATGCATTAAAAGGCCCACCCTGATCGTATAGACTACCATCCCTGTGAAAAATAAGGAAACAGGCCCTGGAGGGCTAAAGGGCGTTGATGGCAGAGCCGATATTCCAATATGGGTTAACATGCCTTCAGAGTTGTGGCACTTGGGACGTCCCTGGTGGTCCAGGGGCTATGACTCTGCACTTCCAATGCAGAGGTCCTGGTTCAGTCCCTAGTTGGGAACTATACCCCACATGCCACTGCTAAAGATCCCACATGGCCAAATAAATAATAAATCATTTTAAAAGAGTTGTGGCACTCAGTGACACGACTGTCCTCACTTCAGAAGTTGTAGACCCTTCCTTCAAAGCCCTATTTTCCCTTTCCAAATCTGCTGCTTTTCTGACATCCTACACAGCTTCTTTCAGTCCCGTTAATGGCCATTTTTAGCTTTACTGATAAAAATTATTTATATGCCAAAGAAGAAATCATCTCAAAGTTGCAACTTTATTGTACCCTAATTTTTAAAAATGTATCATGTAAACATTTTAACATGAGAATATTGGATTAGAAAATATACCCCATTTTTTCAATCATGCCAGATATAGGGTCTGTGTGTCCATTTACCAGCAGGTTGTTAACACCAGTGGCCTGGCTGCCTCCCACTCCTGGAGTCACTGCTATCGTTGCTCTGGTTGAATGAAGCTGCTTGGGAAATGTCCCCATGGAGCTTAGTTTTCTTAAACAAATGGGAAACGTACCTGCTCTTTAACATGGTGAGTGAATATGACTGTTTTGGCCTGTCCCTGTCTCGTTTGGGACAATGTAAATGTCAGCAGGAAGCAAAACTGAGTAAGGACACCCCCAGTCTTAGCTTACCCGCCTTAGAGTAAGACTAAATGCCCTCTTATCCTTATTTCTGATGGTGCTGCAGGTGTCTTCTGGGTGATGAGGCAGAAGCTACAGAAACCAAGCAGCCTGTGGCCCAGGACACTGCCGAGGCCAGAGGTTATTACAAATCCCCCACCAAGTGAACAAAAATAACCCCAGGCAGAATCATGAGTGTCTGATGCCAAAGTGTCCTTTCTTGGCAAGAGCTCTCCTTTCTCAAGTGACAACTTCCCTACAATTTTTGGTATTTAAATCACTTTCATAATGGTAGGTGTTAACTGACATTGTGCTTAGTCCCTAAGTTGTGTCCGACTCTTTGTAACCCCATGGACTGTAGCCCACCAGGCTCCTCTGTACATGGGATTCTCCAGGCAAGAATACTGGAGTGGACTGCCATGCCATCCTCCAGGGGATGGCATTAGAAAATACAGTTTCATTTCAGCACCCAAAGCCATTTCAAATATTTTCTCAGAAAGTCCAAAAAGACGAGGAACCATTAGCCAAGAATGCATATGGGGGGGCTGGGGATAGGTAGAAACCCAAGAGAGTTGGATGGAAAACAGCCCTCTGGGGGAATCCCCCCCAGGGACAATTCTGACCCCTGCTGGCACACTGTGGGTCCTTGGGACCCTGGGATGACTTACAGGATGGTAAAGACTGATCTGGTCTACATTTACCATAAGGAGTTTATCACACATCTTGTTTCTGGGATGATGGACATTTCCAGTATAAAACTTTTTTTTTTAAGTGACATTCTAGCAAGACTGACATGAGGGAAAAAGAAAAAACTAAACCAAACAACCTTTCCCCTGGCCCACAATCCTCTCCTAGCGACAGCCTCATCCTCACATCTTAACAATCCGTAGACAGAACAGTCAGAATGGAAGAGCCTGCTGATTCCAAACACTTGGCTGGCTGTGAACAGCTCACAGACAGTGCCTTAGTCTCTTCCCCTTTGAAACAAGAAAAGCAGCAACATCTGAATTATGCCAGAGTCGAGGTTAACAAGAACCCCTCATGGAAACATAGACATTATCATATGTAAAACAGATAACCAGTGGGAATTCTCTCTATGACTCAGGGAGCTCAGACTGATTCTCTGTGACAACCTAGAGGGGTGGGATGGGGTGGGAGGTGGGAGGGAGGCTCAGAAGGGAGGGGACATATGTGTACATATGGCTGATTCATGGTGATGTATGGCAGAAGCCAACACAGTATTATAAAGTGATTATCCTCCAATTAAAAATAAATTTAAAAAAAGAAACAAGAACCCCTGAGGTCACTAGCCCCAGTTCATCCACCAAGGACTTGTTTGCAATCTAGAGGTAATCACATTCAGTTTGGACCAAAGTTTCCTTGTTGGTAAAATTACAAAATTCAGCTCTGTGGTTTTTCAGTTTTAGGGGGAAAAATGAGCCTCAAAAATTTGTTGTGTCTACCCAAATCCTACACTGTGACTCTTTGTGGCTTTACACCAAAGAGGTCAATTAGCAATTAGATGGTACCATGGAAGTAAAAACTTTCAAAAACATAGTTAAGGCAACAGCATTAGAATGAGATTAAGATGGAAGACATAAGGAGAAAGAAAAAAAAAGGTAGAGGCAGCTGCAGTAAAGAACTAGTTCACACTCAGATTTAAGATTGGAGACCAGTTTACCCTTCTCTTTTTCAGTGGTCTACCAAGGAAACACAGGCTCCAAGTTCCTACATATCCCCATTAATTTGAAATACAAGAGACTGGAATGAAAAACAGTCTCCGTATTAATCTGCTTTTTATTTTTCAATGTTTGTTTTTAAAAATAATAGAGCATCTCGTTATGGGAGAATAACAAGGGCTTTCAATTTCACATTGGTTTGGACAAGCCAGCAGCTAGAGAAGATTTTTTGTGGCTGCATCCAGCTTTGGACCTTTACCTGATAGATCAAGCCAGAAACAACTTTGTGCTTGCTGGCAACAGGATGGAAAAAAAATGCCTAAAAAGAAACAAAGGAAGAAGGGCCTCTGCCTACTGGAATGATACCTGTACACTGAGGTTCTCTGTACAAGGAGCATAGATTCAACTGCAGGTGCCTTGAAATTGTTGGCTTTTCATGTAGTCTTTTCCAAAAATAATTAGCTTCATAAAGTTAACCATAAAAGTGACTAACTTCTATTAATTTACAGTTTACTATATGACTTGTAATGCATTAAATGTTTTGCATTTAATCCTCACAGCAACTAACAAGGTAGATACTTTAAGATAGGTTTTTTTTTTTTTTTCCGTTTTTAAAAAGCTGAAGTATGGTTGATTTGCAACTTTGTGTAAGTTTCTGGTGTACACACATAGATACTTGCCCTGTTTTTACAGATAAGGAAGCAGATGGTTAGAATGCTTAGATAACTTGCCCCAAATTACTCATCTTATAAGTGACAGAGACAGGATTCAAATGCAGGTCTGGTTGACCCCCTAGCCCATTGGAATCAGTATCACTGATGCACCAACAGGGGAGAGGGCCAGAAGTGTGAATTCTGGGAATGATGATGTTAATGAAGAGACTTTAAAACTTTGGCTGAAGTGGCAAAAGCTTAATTAAATACAAGCAAAGAGAGGATACAACAAAAGAGCTGGAAGACTAAAAGGGTAAATTTCAGACTAAAATAGTTGCAGAAAGCTAGACGATTCGTCCAAATACATTAAAATTCTCCCTGTGTTGCCATAGGAACAACTCAGTTCCCCTCCTGTTTCTCCTTCCCTCTCACATCACTAATCACTCTCTGACAAGAGATGTGGGGAAGTTTCCCCCACAACAAGCAATTCTCTGTGACACCAGGTGAAAACCTGAACGTTGCTCAGTCGTATCCAACTCTTTGCAACCCCATGGACTATACAGTCCATGGAATTCTCCAGGTCATAATACCAGAGTGGGTAGCCATTCCCTTCTCCAGGGAATCTTCCCCACCCAGGGATCGAACCCAGGTCTCCCGCACTGCAGGCAGATTCTTTACCAGCTGAGTCACCTGGGAAGTCCACACCAGGGAAGATACCAGATGAGTGCCCTACAATTTAACTCAATTCTGACACTATCTGCCTAGAGATAACATCAGATCCCACAGGTAAAGGGCTCAGTCCTACAAGACAACTCACCCCTCACCCCAAGTCCAGGTTGTCACTTGTGCTCCTGACCAATTGATCATTCCCACCACCCCTTCCTCAGGTTCAATTAATTTGCAAAAGTGGCTCACAGAACTCAAGAAAACAGTTTCTGTATTGTTTATAAATTTCTTATGAAAGGATATGATAAAAGACAGATGAACATCGAGATGGAAGAGATGCATGGGCAAAGTGTGGAAAGGGGCACAGAGCCTCCGTGCCCCCTTTGAGTGCCACCTCCATGGGTTCACCAACCCAGAAGCTCTCTAACATCCCACACTGCGGGAATTTTTAAGGAGGCTTCATCTCATAGGCAATGATCAATCATTAGTTCCATTTCCAGCTCTTTTCCCCTTTCCGGAGAACAAAGGATGGGGCTGAAAATTCCAACCTTCTAATCATGACCTGGTCTTTCTGGTGACCAGAGTCTCCACCAAGAGTTACCTCATTAGAACAAAAGAGACATTGCTATTACCCAGGAAATTCCAAGGGATTGAGGAGCTCTGCCTCGGGAACTGGTGTCAAAGGCTATTAAAATAAAAGATGCTCTGATTACTTAGAAAATTACAAAGGTTTCAGGACCTCTGCATCAGAAACTGGGGCAGAGACCAATACTTACATTCTCTATCATCTCACAGTTGTCTATTTTGGTGTCTTACCAAAACAGCTGTGGATAAATTATTCAGAAAGGCTGGGCTTCAACTAAAAGCCAAACAGCAAAATTGAAATTTAAATTGGGATCTCAGAGGAGCCTGCAAGTCTAACGAATGGAACACATGAGCCATAAGTACTCTGATGGTCTGGACAGACACGTTAACCTGGACTTCAGTGATAAGCCCCAAATCTAGCGTCAAGGGTACCGTTAAGGACAAAGGTGTATTCAAACAGCTGTTCACATAGCATTGCTGCATGGTGCACCCTGGGTGACTAGTAGTAAGATAAATGACCTTTCTGAGCCATGTAAAGAGACCAGACAAAAACGGGTCAAGACAAAGGCTGAAGGGCAGGCGGGAGTGTCTGGGAGCAGAAACAGCTTTGGGTGTCTGCAACGTCAGGCTCCCAGCAGACATGGCCAGGTGTTACCGTAGCCCTGGGCAGATCTCCTGCAAGCTGGGTTCTGAGCATCCTCACCCTTCCAAGGAGCCTGCAGCTGTCAGGGGATACTTTCATTCATTCATTCACTTACTTAAATATGTTAAGCATCTATCCGTGTTAGACCTTGAGCAGGATGCTAAGAATATGGAGATTCTTAGAACTTATAACCAAGTGAGAACACAGGAATGTTAGTAGTTACAACATAGTCAAAACACACATGATAATGAAGCATCAAACCATCTCCAGGAAAGAAGGGATGCAAGTCCATTGCAGGAGAAAGGAAGGTAAGGGATTGGAACAGTGGTAATTTTGCCCTCCACTGGACAGATATCCAACACAAAAAATTGTCTGGCTGAAACATGCCAAGGTTGGGAAACCTTGAATGGGAGAAATACTAAGGGGTGGGGAGAGGATATAATCTGTGGTTTTTAGTAGCTAAATGAATGTGTAGTGAGAAAGAGAAAAATGAGGCGAGAAGAGAGGCATGTTACCAGCTTGGGATACAATCACTGGAGACTGGAGCCATTAATGGAGATCACGTGAGGAGGAACAGGTTTCTGGGAAAGCTGAATGTTACTTGCAAACTTGCTAGAAACACAGTTTCAGGCCCCAGACAGGCCCTCCTACATTTTAAGAGGCCATGTGGTTCATTAGCACGTTCACATTTGAGAAGCAATGGTCTGAGACAGAGCCATAGCTCTGAGGGAGGGGGTCTTCTTTACTGTGTATTTTTCCAGCAACTCTGAGGCATGAGGCTAATCAGAGCTGCTATGTCTGGTTGCACAGGTTGTGTACTGCACAAAGGTGCCTGGTTCAGGATGGGGTTGACATTTGACATTTACCCTTCCCACGTGGTGCAAGTAGTAAAGAATCCGCCTGCCAAAGGAGACATGGGTTCAATTCCTGGGTCAGGAAGATCTTCTGGAGAAGGAAATGGCAACCTGCTCCTGTATTCTTGCTTGGGGCATTCCATGGGCAGAGGAGCCTGGTGGGCTACAGTCCATGGGGCCCCAAAGAACTGGACATGACTGAGCACATACATTCTGAAAAGAGATGCTTTTTTTTTTTTTTTTTTTTTCCACCACAATTGCCGAGTTATCTGCACAGGGGCTGTGACCACCCAGAAGATGTATTGTTCTAATTTGCACAAAAGCTCTATGGCTGAGTAGTGGTCCTAGAGATAGTACAGATCCACATCGCCTTCTCTGCAGTTTTTAAATCTACAAAATCCTGAAAGTCAAAAGGTTTTTTAATAGATTTGCAGCAAGCTCACTTGGCAGGAAAACCTGACCTTAACTAACATGAAACTAATTATAGTCTCTATTTTTCTCACTTACTGTGAGTATTTCTAGATCTTCCTGCAGAAATATTAATGTAAATATAAATGAATTTTCTGTGCAGTACAGCTCCACACACGGCTGGCACATGAGGTAATACTCAGAATGCACAGCATTTTTTTTCTAAAATTTGAAAAAATTTGGAATTCTAAAGTACATCTGATGGACAGGGAAGCCTGGTGTGTTGCAGACCACAGGGTCGCAAAGAGCTGGATATGATTGAGTGACTGAACTGAACTGAAGCGTTTTAGACAAGAACTTGTACTAACCCAGTTTTACAGATGGGGAAACTGAGACACAGAAAGGTCAAGTACCTGATGGATTCAAGGTTCAAACCCTACCTATCTGTGCATCACACTAGTTACAAGAAGCTT
Source organism: Ovis aries (assembly GCF_016772045.2). NCBI lineage: Eukaryota > Metazoa > Chordata > Mammalia > Artiodactyla > Bovidae > Ovis > Ovis aries. The sequence goes on from NC_056056.1 coordinate 173,933,403, forward strand.
ATTGAGTAAGATAAGTCTGTGTATAGTCCAGGCCCCTCCCTCACAGGTACTCACGGTATATTTTCAGACACAAAAAATGGGTAAGAGGCACCAGAATCTGCCTTTTGTGGGGGTCTCCCATAATAGAATGCCAGTCCCCAAACCTGAGCAGCATGTTTCCAAACCAACCTCTGGATGTTCTGACAACACTTAGCCCAAAGCTAGGCACCCCAGAGTCATCCATCAACCTCAGGCTTGCTAGCAGACACAGAGAACCCCAGGAAGACTGAACAAGTATGAAAGCAAGTGAATTCTCATTTGATCTGTGATTGAGACAATGCAGACCAGAGCAAAACAGCATGGGATGGTTTTCTATTGTGCTATTCTTATTCCGCAGATGGAGGTCTCCAGCAGTGAGATCCAAATGTCTGTTCCTTCTTGAAAAGACATGGGTGTGATGCAGAGAGCAAAGCGCCTGTCATCTCTACAGAACCACTGGTTGCTCTGCTCCTTCAACAAAGAATAGACTCTATTCCAACAGAAATCAGCCTGGAGCTGTAAGTTATCAGCCAGATAAGAGTCAGTGTACCATCTTCTCTGAAATTCTGCAGATTCTAAAATTATATTCATGTGAAGTATCCACAGCTGTATTCTTCACCTTTGAGCTTATATATGACCAACCTAGACAACTATTAAAAAGCAGAGACATTACTTTGCTGACAAAAGTCCGTCTAGTCAAAGCTATGGTTTTTCCAGCAGTCATGTGTGGATTTCTATACAGAAAGCTGAGTGCCGAAGAATTGATGCTTTTGAACTATGGTGTTGGAGAATACTTTTGAGAGTCCCTGGGACTACAAGGAGATCAAACCAGTCAATCCCAAAGGAAATCAGTCCTGAATACTCATTGGAAGGACTGATGCTGAAGCTGAAACTCCAATACTTTGGCCACCTGATGTGAAGAGCTAACTCATTGGAAAAGACCCTGATGCTGGGAAAGACTGAAGGCAGGAGGAGAAGGGGACGACAGAATAAGATGGCTGGATGGCATTATAGGCTAGATAGACGTGAGTTTGAGTGAGCTCCAGGAGTTGGTGTGGACAGGGAAGCCTGCCATGCTGCAGTCTATGGGGTCAGAAAGAGTCAGACGCAACTGAGCGACTGAACTGAACTGAGCTTATGTATTTGGGTGCTGCCACAGGGTAGATGCTTGGAGGACACAAACAACTTGTTTGGACCAGGACCCAGGGAGAGGAGCAGTCATGACCAAAAGAGAGCGCCAGACCTCCCTGTGAGTGTTTGAGGTCTCCTGCTGTGGCCCAGGTCAGAAGTGACCTGCCACGGAGCAGCAGTCCTAGGAGGTGCAGCACAAATCCTCTTGGAGGAGGTTGCCATTAGCCCACTATAGGGCTTCCCTTGTGGCTCAGATGGTAAAGAACCCGCCTGCAATGCGGGAGACCTGGGTTCAATCCCCAGGTTGGGAAGATCCCCTGGAAGAGGGCATGACTAATCCACTCCAGTATTCTTGCCTGGAGAATCCCCATGGACAAGAGGAGCCTGGCAGGCTACAGTCCATGGGCCTGCAAAGTCAGACACGACTGAGCAACTAAGCACAGCACGGCACACATAGAGCCACCAGGTGGGCAATCTACAAATTGGAGAACAATTACACCAAAGAAGTTCTCACATTGCTGTGAAAGTTCTAGGCCCCACAACAGACTTCCCAACCTGGGGATCCAGCAAAGGGACTGAAAATCCCCAGGGAATCTGACTCTGAAGGTCAGAAGAATTTGATTACAGAACTTCCACAGGACTAGGGAAACAGAGACTCTCAGAGGGCACAAACAAAACCTTGTGCAGACCAGGACCCAAGAGAAAGGAGCAGTGGCCCCACAGGAGACTCAGCCAGACTTGACTGTAAGTGTTTGGGAGTCTCAGGTGGAGGCATGAGTCAACAGTGGCCTGCCTTGGGGTCAGGGGCACTGACAACAGCAGTGCTGGGAGCCAGGACTAAGTCCAGTGGTGAGCTGGACTAAGTCCTCCTGGAGGAGGTCACCATTACCCTACCACAGCTTGGCCTCAGGCCAAACTACAGGGAGGGAACACAGCATCAACAGAAAATTGGATTAAAGATCTACTGAGCATGGCCTTGCCCACCAGAGTAAGACCCAGTTTTCCCCACAGCCTGTTCTTTCCAGCAGGAACCTAACACAAGCCTCATACTTATCCATCAGAGGGCAGACAGAATGAAAATCACACACACAAAAAAACTAACCAAACTAACACAATCAAACTAACAAAAACTAACCAAACTAATCACAATTAAAAAAAAACTAACCCAACTGATCATATGGATTACTCAATGAAACTTTGACCATGACATGTAGAGCCACCCAAGATAGATGGGTCATGGTAGAGAGTTCTGACAAAACTTGGTCCACTGGAGAAGCGAATGCAAACCATTTCAGCATTCTTGCTTCGAGAACCCCATGAACAGTATGAAAATGCAAAAAGATATGACAGTGAAAGATGAACCTCCCCCCAACCAGGTCAGTAGGTATCCAATATGCTACTGGAAAGAGCAGAGAAATAGCTCCAGAAGGAATGGAGAGGCTGAGCCAAAGCAGAAATGAGGCCCAGCTGTCCATGTGTCTAGTGGTGAAAGTCCAGCACCTTAAAGAACAATATTGCATAGGAACCTAGAATGTTAGGTCTATGAATCAAGGTAAATTTGAAGTGGTCAAATAGAAGAGGGCAAGAGTGCACACCAACGATTTAGGAATCAGTTATCTAAAATGGACAAGAATCGGCAAATTTAATTCAGATGACCATTATATCTACTACTGTGGGCAAGAATCCCGTAGAAGAAATGGAGTAGACCTCATAGTCAACAAAAGAGTCTGAAAGGCAGTTCAGTTCAGTTGCTCAGTCCTGTATGACTCTTTGTGACCTCATGGACTGCAGCACATCAGGCCTCCCTGTCCATCACCAACTCTCAGAGTTTACTCAAACTCATGTCCGTTGAGTCACAGCAACCATCTCATCATCCTCTGTCGTCCCCTTCTCCTCCTGCCTTCAATCTTTCTCAGCATCAGGGTCTTTTCCAATGAGTCAGCTCTTTGAATCAGGTGGCCAAAGTATTGGCGTTTCAGCTTCAGCATCAGTCCTTCCAATAAATATTCAGGACTGATCTCCTTTAGGATGGACTGGTTGGATCTCCTTGCAGTCCAAGGGACTCTCAAGAGTCTTCTCCAATACCACAGTTCAAAAGCATCAATTCTTTGGTGCTCAGCTTTCTTTATAGTCAAATTCTCACATCCCTACATGACTACTAGAAAAACCATAGCCTTGATGAGACAGACCTTTGTTGGCAAAGTAATGTCTCTGCTGTTTAATATGCTGTCTAGGTTGGTCATAACTTTGCTTCCAAGGAGTAAGCATCTTTTAATTTCATGGCTGCAGTCACCATCTACAGTGATATTGGAGCTCCAAAAAACAAAGTCTGACACTGTTTCCACTGTTTCCCCATCTATTTGCCATGAAGTAATGGGACCAGATGCCATGATCTTAGTTTTCTGAATGTTGAGCTTTAAGCCAACTTTTTCACTCTCCTCTTTCACCTTCATCAAGAGGCTCTTTAGTTCCTCTTCACTTTCTGCCATATGGGTGGTGTCGTCTGCACATCCAAGGTTATTGACATTTCTCCTGGCAATCTTGATTCCAGCTTGTGTTTTATCCAGCCCAGCATTTTACATGATGTACTCTGCATAAAACTTAAATAATCAGGGTGATAATATACAGCCTTGATGTACTCCTTTCCCTATATGGAACCAGTCTGTTGTTCCATGTCCAGTCAGTTCTAACTATTGCTTCCTGACGTGCGTACAGATTTCTCAAGAGGCAGGTGAGGTAGCTTGATATTCCCAGCTCTTTCAGAATTTTCCACAGTTTATTGTGATCCACACAGTTAAAGGCTTTGGCATAGTCAATAAAACAGAAATAGATTTTTTTTTTCTGAAATTCTCTTGCTTTTTCAATGATCCAGCAGAGGTTGGCAATTTGATCTCTGGTTCCTATGCCTTTTATAAAACCAGCCTGAATATCTGGAAGTTCATGTATTGCTGAAGCCTGGCTTGGAGAATTTTGACCATTACTTTATTAGCATATGAGATGAGTGCGGAGTACATCATCAGAAATGCTGGGCTGGATGAAGCACAAGCTGGAATCAAGATTGCTGGGAGAAATATAAATAACCATAGATATGCAGATGACACCATCCTTATGGCAGAAAGTGAAGAAGAACTAAAGAGCCTCTTGATGAAAGTGAAAGAAGAGAGTGAAAAAGTTGGCTTAAAGCTCAACATTCAGAAAACTAAGATCATGGCATCTGGTCCCATTACTTCATGGCAAATAGATGGGGAAATAGCTGAAACAGTAACAGATTTTATTTCTGGGGTTGGGGGGGGGGCTCCAAAATCACTGCAGATGGTGATTGCAGCCATGAAATTAAAAGATGCTTACTCCTTGGAAGCAAAGTTATGACCAACCTAGACAGCATATTAAACAGCAGAGACATTACTCTGCCAACAAAGGTCCTTCTAGTCAAAGCTATGGTTTTTCCAGTGGTCATGTATGGATGTGAGAGTTGGACTATAAAGAAAGCTGAGCACTGAAGAATTGATGCTTTTGAACTGTGGTGTTGGAGAAGACTCTTGAGAGTCCCTTGGACTGCAAGGAGATCCAACCAGTCCATCCTAAAGGAGATCAGTCCTGGGTGTTCATTGGAAGGACTGATGTTGAAGCTGAAACGCCAATAATTTGGCCACCTGATGTGAAGAGCTGACTCTTTGGAAAAGACCCTGATGCTGAGAAAGATTGAAGGCAGGAGAATAAGGGGACAACAGAGGATGAGATAGTTGGATAGCATCACCGACTCAATGGAGATGAGTTTGAGTAAATTCTGGGAGTTGGTGATGGACAGGGAGGTCTGATGTGCTTTGGTCCATAGGGTCGCAAAGAGCTGGACATGACTGAATGACTGAACTGAACTGAGATGAATGCAACTGTGCAGTAGTTTGAGCATTCTTTGACATTGCCTTTTTTTGGGATTGGAATGAAAACTGATCTTTTCCAGTCCTGGGGCCACTGCTGAGTTTTCCAAATTTACTGGCATATTGAGTGCTGCACTTTCACAGAATCATCTTTTAGGATTTAGCTAAACTGGAATTCTATCACCTCCACTAGCCTTGTTCATAGTGATGCTTCCTACGGCCCAATTGACTTCAAATTCCAGGATGTCTGGCTCTAGGTGAGTGATTTCACCATCGTGATTATCTGGGTCATGAAGATCTTTTTTTGTACAGTTCTTTTGTGTATTCTTGCCATGTCTTCTTAATATCTTCTGCTTCTGTTAGGTCCATACCATTTCTGTCTTTTATTGAGTCCATCTTTGCATGAAGTGTTCCCTTGGTATCTCTAATTTTCTTGAAGAGATCTCTAGTCTTTCCCATTCTATTATTTTCCTCTATTTCTTTAAACTTATCACTGATGAAGGCTTTCTTATTTCTCCTTGCTATTCTTTGGAATTCTGCATTCAGATGCTTATATCTTTCCTTTTCTCTTTTACTTTTCACTTCTCTTCACAGCTATTTGTAAGGCATCCTCAGGCAGCCATTTTGCTTTTTTTGTATTTCTTTTTCTTGGGAATGGTCTTGATTCCTGTCTTCTGTACACTGTCACGAACTTCCATCCATAGTTCATCAGGCACTCTATCAGATCTAGTCCCTTAAATCTATTTCTCACTTCCACTGTATAATCATAAGGGATTTGATTTAGGTCCTATCTGAATGGTCTAGTGGTTTTCCCCACTTTCTTCAATTTAAGTCTAAATTTGGCAATAAGGAGTTCATGATCTGAGCCACGGTCAGCCCCTGGTCTTGGTTTTGTTGACTGTATAGAGCTTCTCCATCTTTGGCTGCAAAGAATATAATCACTCTGATTTGGGTGCTGGCCATCTGGTGATGTCCATGTGTAGAGTCTTCTGTTGTGTTGTTGAAAGTGGGTGTTTGCTATGACCAGTGCATTCTCTTGGCAAACCTCTATTAGCTTTTGCCCTGCTTCAATTTGTACACCAAAGCCAAATTTGCCTGTTACTCCAGGTGTTTCTTGACTTCCTACTTTTGCATTCCAGTCCTGTATAATGAAAAGGACATCTATTTTGGGTGTTAGTTCTAAAAGGTCTTGTACTTGGGTACAGTCTCAAAAATGACAGAATGATTTTGGTTTGTTTCCAAGGTAAACCATTCAATATCACAGCAATCCGAGTCTATGCCCCAAACACTAATGCCGAAGATTAAGTTGAACAGTTCTGTGTTCTAAGACCTACAAGACCTTCTAGAACTAATATCCAAAAAAAAAAAGATGTCCTTCTAGGCTTCCATAGTGGCTCAGTGGTAAAGAATCCACCAGCCAATGCATGAGACTTGGGTTTGATCCCTGGTTCAGGAAAATCACACATGTCAAGGAGCAACTAAGCCCATGTGCCACAACTATTCAGCCTGTGCTCTAGAAGCAGGAACACAACTACTGAAGGCTGCGTGCCCTAAAACCTGTGCTCAGCAACAACAACAGAAGAAGCAGCCACACACAATGAGAAGCCCACACTCCGCAGCTAGAAAGGAGCCCTCCCTTCTCCACAACTAGAGACAAACTTGCACAGCAATGAAGACCCAGCACATCCAAAAATAAATAAATAAGTAAATTACCTTTAGAAAAGATGTCCTTTTCATCACAGGGGGTTGGAATGCAAAAGTAGGAATCAAGAGATATCTAGAGTAATAGGCGAGTTTGACCTTGGAGTACAAAATGAAGCAGGGCAAGGGCTAAGAGTTTTGTCAAGAGAATGCACTGGTCACAGCAAACACCTTCTTCCAACAGCACAAGAGACAGCTCTACATATGGACATCACCAGATGTCTGGTCTATAGCCAAATCAAAGTGATTATATTCTTTGCAGCCAAAGATGGAGAAGCTCTATATAGTCAGCAAAAATAAGACCAGGAATTGACTGTGTTTCAGATCATCAACTTCTTATTGTCTTGAATTGAAGAAGGTAGGGAAAACCACTAGGCCATTCAGGTATGACCTAAATCAAATCCCTTATGATTATACAGTGAAGGTGACAAATAGATTCAAGGGATTAGATCTGATAGATAGAGTACCTGAGAATCTATGGATGGAGGTTCATAACAATGTTCAGGAGGTGGTGATCAAAATCATCCCAGAGAAAAAAGGCAAAATGGCTGTCTGAAGAGGCCTTACAAATAGCAGATAAAAGAAGAAAGGTGAAAGGCAAAGGAGAAAAAGAAAGATATACCCATTTGAATACAGAGTTCCAAAGAATAGCAAGGGGAGATAAGAAACCCTTCTTAAATGGACAAAGTAAAGAAACAGAGGGAAACAATAGAATGGGAAAAACTAGAGATCTCTTCAAGAAAATTAGAGATACCAAGTGAAAATTTCATGTAAAGATGGGCACAATAGAGGACAGAAATGGTATGGACATAACAAAAGCAGAAGATATTAAGAAGAGGTGGCAAGAATACACAGAAGAACTGTACAAAAAGGTCTTGATGACCTGGATAACCACAGTAGTATGGTCACACACCTAAAGCCAGACATCCTGGAGTGTGAAGTCAAGGGGCCCTTAGGAAGCATTACTATGAACAAAGCTAGTGGAGGTGATAGAATGCCAGCTAAGCTATTTCATCCTAAAAGATGATGCTGTGAAAGTGCTGCACTCAAGATGCCAGCAAATTTGGAAAACTCAGCAGTGGCCACAGGACTGGAAAAGTTCAGTTTTCATTATAATCCCAAAGAAGGGCAATGCCAAAGAATGCTCAAACTACCACACAATTGTACACACAATTGTACTCATTTCACATGCTATCAAAGTAATGCTCAAAATCCTTCAAACTAGGCTTCAACATCACATGAACCTAGAGATTCCAGATGTACAAGTTGGATTTAGAAAAGGCATAGGAACCAGAGATCAAATTGCCAACATCCACTGGATCACTGAAAAAACAAGAGAATTCCAGAAAAACCTCTGCTTCTGCTTCATTGACTATGCTAAAGCCTTTGACTGTGTGGATCACAGCAAACTGTGGAAAATTCTGAGAGATGGGAATACCAGACCACCTGACCTGTTGCCTGAAAAACCTGTATGCAGGTCAAGAAACAACAGTTAGAACTGGACATGGAACAATGAACTGGTTCAAAACTGGGAAAGGAGTACATCAAAGCTGAATATTGTCACCCTGCTTATTTAACTTATATGCAGAGTACATCATGTGAAATGCTAGGCTGGATAAAGCACAAGCTGGAATCAAGATTGCCAGGAGAAATGTCAATAAGCTTGGATATGCAGATGACACCACCCTAATGGCAAAAAGCAAAGAGGAACTAAGGAGCCTCTTGATTAAAGAGGAGAGTGAAAAAGCTGGCTTAAAACTCAGCATTCACAAAACAAAGACCATGGCATAAAGTCCCATGACTTCATGACAAATAGCTAAGTAAAACATGGAAACAGTGACAGACTTTATTTTCTTGGGCTCCAAAATCACTGTGGATGGTGACTGTAGCCATGAAATTAAAAGATGCTTGCTCCTTGGAAGAAAAGCTATGACAAACCTAGATAGTGTATTAAAAAGCAGAGACATCACTTTGCTGACAAAGGTCCATACAGTCAAAGCTATGAATTTCCCAGTAGTCATGTATGGATATGAGAGTTGGACCATAAGAAAGGGCTGAGCTGAAGAATCGATGCTTTTAAATTGTGGTGCTGGAGAAGACCCTTGAGAGTCCATTGGAAAGCAAGGAGGTCAAACCAGTCAATCCTAAAAGAAATCAACCCTGAATACACATTGGAAGGACTGTTGCTGAAGCTCCAATACTTGGGCCACCTGATGCAAAGAACTGACTCATTGGAAAAGATCCTGATGCTGAGAAGATTGAGAGCAGGAGGAGAAGGGGGCCAAGGGGATGAGATAGTTGGATGGCGTTATCAACTCAATGGACAAGAGTGTGAGCAAACTCCACGAGACAGTGTAGGACCGGGAAGCTTGGCATGCTGCAGTCAATGGGATCACAAAGAGTCAGACATGACTGAGTGAATGAGGATAATAACAACAGCAACAAGGTGATAATTGGAAATTTGGTATCTTGTCGCCAAAATCAATGATGATCTAATCTTTAAATGAACTTAAACTTTTATAAAAATATTTGTTTTTTAAAAAATCCTTTAAAATATTTCAGTGAACACTGAATTCAAAATTGTTTTCTGGTTCATTTCTAATTCTTTCGATTGTGTATATATCAATTCGGCATGAATGCATATTTATCACTTTATTATTTTATATACACATCTGCATCCCTTCTGGGAGATGGTGAAGGACAGGGAAGCCTGGTGTGCCACAGTCCATGAGGTCGCAAAGACTTGGACACGACTGAGTGACTGTACAACAACAGAAATCCCATCTCTGGAAAAGTGCTTATTCAACTCCCTTGGCCACTGAAAAACTGGTTTATTATTGAGTTGTAAAGATTCTTTATAAATTTTACACAAAAGTCAATCAGAAATATGTTTTTCAAATATTTTCTCCTAGTCTGTGGCTTGCCTTTTCATTTTTGAAAAGGTGTCTTTCAAAGAGAAAAAGTTTTAAATTTTGTCGAAGCCCCACTTACCAATTCTTATGGTAGGTTATAGGTCAAGTAAGACATCTTCGTTCAACCTAAAGTCTCCAAGATTTTCTCCAGTGTTTTCTCATAGAGTTATTATAATTTTAGCTCTTATATTTAAATCTATATTATTTAGAGATAATTTTGTACATGATATGAGGTAAGGGTCATAGTTAAGATCATATGTATATCCTGTTTTTCAAGTGCTATTTTTTGAAGGAACTATATTCTTCTCACCTTGGTACTTTTGTCAAAAACCAAGTGACCATATACGTCTGGGTAACTTTCTGGCCTCTCTCTTCCTTTCCCCTGACCTATATGAATTTCTTCATGCTGATATCACAACATCTTAATTACTAGTTTCATAATAAGCCTTGAAATCACGTAAGTATAATTTCCTCCAGTTTTTTTTTGTTTTTAAATTTCCCTGGCTATGACTTTCAATACAAGTTTTAATAGAAGTGGTTAGGAGGAACGTGGGCTTCCCCGGTGGCTCAGCTTGTAAAGAATCTGCCTGCAATGCAGGAGACCTGGGTTCGATCCCTGGGTTGGGAAGATCCCCTGGAGAAGGGAAAGGCAACCCATTCCAGTATTCTGACCTAGAGAATTCCATGGACCACGGGATTGCAAAGAGTCAGACATGACTGAGCTCCTTACTATGGGAGTAAAGTATTCTGTTTTAACTATAAAGTGGAGATCAGCCCTGGGATTTCTTTGGAAGGAATGATGCTAAAGCTGAAACTCCAGTACTTTGGCCACCTCATGCGAAGAGTTGACTCATTGGAAAAGACTTTGATGCTGGGAGGGGTTAGGGGCAGGAGGAGAAGGGGATGACAGAGGATGAGATGGCTGGATGGCATCACTGACTCGATGGACGTGAGTCTGAGTGAACTCCGGGAGATGGTGATGGACAGGGAGGCCTGGCGTGCTACAATTCATGGGGTCGCAAAGAGTCGGACGCGACTGAGCGACTGAACTGAACTGAATGATGTCAGATGTAGGTGTTTTGTAGGTCTCCATTATCAGCAAATTGAGGTGGCCAGTTAGTTATTTTATTAGAGATTTTGCATTTACAGTCACGGGAAATACTGTTCTGCAGTGTTTTTTCCTCATAATGTCTTCATGTGCTTTGGTGTCAGGGTAATGCATGACACCTCATAACATGACTTCTTTTATTTTCTGGAAAAAATTGAATTTTTTTTATTTTCTGAGTTTGGTGGTTTATATCCTTTAAGGAATACATCCATGTCCTCTAAATTGCTGGATTTATTGGCGTGAAGTTGTTCATAATATTCCTTTATTACTTTAGTGTTTGTTGTATGTCGTTAAATCCCCTTATATGTTGGTGGTTGGTATCTTCTCTTTTTGCTTCACCAATCTATTGGTGAAATTTATCTGTCACTGATTCTTTCTAAAATAAGCTTTACTTTCATCAATGTCTCTTTGCTTTTCTTCTGTTTTTAATTTCATTGATTTATGCTTTCATCTTTTTAATTTTCTTCTTGCCTTGGGATTGATTTGTTCTTTTTCTAGTTTACACTGGAACCTAAAAATATTAGTTTGCATCCATTCTTCTTTACTAATAGAAGCACTGAAAGCTATAATATTCCTTCTAGGGACTATTTCTAGCCACATTCCATATATTTTGGTAAGTTGTGTTTCCACTTTTATTCAATTCAAAGTACTTTCTGGTTTTACTTCTTTGACTCATGGGTTACCTAGGTGTATGATAGGAATTTCTCATATTTTCAGTCTTTTATTTCTAGTTAATTCCACTGTGGCTAGAAGACATAATTGTATGATTTCCACTCTTAAATTTATTGAGACTTATTTTATGGCCCTAAATAGCGTCAATCCTGATGTTCTCTGTGCAGCTGAGAAGAGTATGTATCCTGCTGTTACTGGGTGGAACATTCTATACCCAACTAGGTCAGGTTGACTGATAATGTTCAAGTTTTATATATCCTCATTGTTTCATCAATTGAGAAAAATGGTGACATTGTCTATTATTATTGTGGGTTTATCTATTTCTCCTTGAGGCTCTATCAATTTTTGTATTGATGTATTTTGAGACTTTCAAAATTAGGTGCATGCACATTTAGCAGTATTATGTTCTCCTGAGGAATTAACCTTTCACTATTATGAAAAGTCCTATTTGTCCCCATTAATGTGTGAGAGTTGGACTGTGAAGAGGGCTGAGCACTGAAGAATTGATGCTTTTGAACTGCGGTGTTGGAGAAGACTCTTGAGAGTCCCTTGGACTGCAAGGAGATCCAACCAGTCCATTCTGAAAGAGATCAAACCTGGGATTTCTTTGGAAGGAATGATGCTAAAGCTGAAACTCCAGTACTTTGGGCACCTCATACGAAGAGTTGACTCATTGGAAAAAGACTCTGATGCTGGGAGGGATTGGGGGCAGGAGGAGAAGGGGACGACCCAGGATGAGATGGCTGGATGGCATCACCGACTCGATGGACATGAGTCTGAGTGAAATCCGGGAGTTGGTGATGGACAGGGAGGCCTGGCGTGCTGTGATTCATGGGGTCGCAAACAGTCGGACACGACTGAGCAACTGAACTGAACTGAATGTGCCTTGTGCTGAAGTCTGCTTTTTCTGATACTAATACAGCTACTCCATTTTTCTTTTTTTCAGATTTTGTATTGTAATCTTTTCCTGTTCTTTCATGTTTACCTGTGTCTTTATAGTGTTCTTTGTTGACTACGTACAAATGGATGCTTTTAATCTAACAATCCTTGCCTTTTAATGATAGTATTTAATGTAATCTAATCTGACAACTCCTGCCTTTTATTTAGATAACTTACATTTAATCTAGATGGGGAGGGGGGCTGGTTGAGGGGAGGATGGGATGAACTGGGAGAGTAGCACTGATATATATACACTGTGCCTAGTTGCTTAGTCATGTCTGACTCTACAACCCCATGGACAACCCAATGGATTGTAGCCCACCAGGCTCCTCTCTCCATGGGAATTCTCCAGGCAAGAATACTGGAGTGGGTTGCCATGCCCTCCTCCAGAGGATCTTCCCAACCCAGGGATCAACCCCAGGTCTCCTGCATTACAGCCGGATTCTTTACCCTCTGAGCCATCAGGGAAGCCCAAAGAGATCGCCCAATGTGGAGCTCGAACTCATGATCCTGAGATTAAGTATCTCATGCTCTACTGACTAAGCTAGCCCAGCAGTATGTATAAAATAGATAACTAGTGGGAAGCTATGGTATAGACTCAGTGCTCTGTGATGACCTAGAGGGGTGGGAAGGAAGCTCAGCAGGGAGGGGATATATGTATACTTATAGCTGATTCACCTGTTGTACAGCAGAAACAACATTGTGAAGAAATTACACTCCAATTAAAAAAAAAAAGAGTGGTGGACTGAGTCTGGGATTTTTCTGTGGGCTACAGTGAGGATTACCTCCAGGCAGAAAACCCTGGCAATGGCAGACCTCACCTCATTGTTCTTTTTTTATCAAGGATCACAATTTGTTTCTGCCTATTGTCCCCCAACTTCCAAAGCTAGTTATTTCCCATATTTTGCCCATTTTACTATTTTTTTTTTAATCATGGGAAGGTAATTCTAGACTATGTTAATCCCTCATGGTCCTATGCAAATGTCTGCTCATTGTTTTAATTGTTGTTCACTTGCTCAGTCTTGTCCAACTCTTGCAACCCCATGGACTGCAGCATGACAGGCTTCCCTGTCCTTCACTATCTCCCGGAGTTTGCTCAAACTCATGTCCATTGAGTCGGTGATGCCATCCTACCATCGCACCCTCTGTTGTCCTTTTAATAGCTATAGCAAAATTTATACCCCCTGGCTTAGTTATTCCTTTAACATTGAGAATTTGGATTATATCTTTAATTTTTTAAAAAAGTGTTAATATGCACACTATTGTTTTTAAAAAACTTGGATTTTCTTCAGAATGTATTTTCTTGATACTTAGTTGAGTTAGCAGAGCAAATGGTGTGAACAATTTTACAGTTTTTGTTGCAATATCCTAAGTGTTCCTAGAAAGATAAAATCCACTTACAGTCCTGCTAGGCATTGTAATATGAATATATATTTCTCCTGATTGCCAGCATTGGACTTTATCAGTTTATTTTTGTAAATTGAAACCATGAGTAATGGCACCTAGAAGATGGTTTATTTTTTCTTATATTGCTATGAAAATTGTGCACTTCCCATCAAATAATTAAATGTCTGAGGTCTGTTGTGCAGAAACTGTTTATCTACCTTGACAACATATCAGGAAAAATTAAAGTATTCTTTCTGTAAGAACTCATCACATTCTGTATGATAGTAAGCTACACAGTTCAACCTTTTTTACTTTACATATAACTTTTTTTTTTTTTTTTTTTTTTTTACTTTACAATACTGTATTGGTTTTGCCATACATCAAAACGAATCTGCCATGGGTGTACATAAGCTCCCACTCCCAAACCCCACTCCCATCTCCCTCCCCATACCATCCCTCTGGGTTATCCCAGTGCACCAGCCCCAAGCATCCTGTATCCTGCATCGAACATAGACTGGTGATTCGTTTCTTACATGATATCATACATGTTTCAATGCCATTCTCCCAAATCATCCCACCCTCTCCCTCTCCCTCTGAGTCCAAAAGTCTGCTCTGTACATCTGCATCTCCCCTGCTGTCTTGCATACAGGGTTATCATTACCATCTTTCTAAATTCCATATATATGCTTCAGTATACTGTATTGGTGTTTTTCTTTCTGGCTTACTTCACTCTGTATAATCAGCTCCAGTTTCATCCACCTCATTAGAACTGATTCAAATGTATTCTTTTTGATGGCTGAGTAATACTCCATTGTGTATATGTATCACTGCTTTCTTATCCATTCATCTGCAGATGGACGTCTAGGTTGCTTCCATGTCCTGGCTATTATAAACAGTGCTGCAATGAACATTGGGGTACACGTGTCTCTTTCAATTCTGGTTTCCTTGGTGTGTATGCCCAGTAGTGGGATTGCTGAGTCATAAGGCAGTGCTATTTGCAGTTTTTTAAGGGATCTCCACACTGTTCTCCATAGTGGCTGTAGTAGTTTGCATTCCCACCAACAGTGTAAGAGGGTTGCCTTTTCTCCATATCCTCTCCAGCATTTATTGCTTGTAGCCTTTTGGATCACAGCCATTCTGACTGGCATGAAGTGGTACCTCATTGTGGTCTTGATTTGCATTTCTCTGATAATTAGTGATGTTGAGCATCTTTTCATGTGTTTGTTAGCCATCTGTATGTCTTCTGTGGAGAAATGTCTATTTAGTTCTTTGGCCCATTTTTTGATTGGGTCGTTTATTTTTCTGGAATTGAGCTGCAGGAGTTTCTTGCATATTTTTGAGATTAGTTCTTTGTCAGTTGCTTCATTTGCTATTATTTTCTCCCATTCTGAAGGCTGTCTTTTCACCTTGCTTATAGTTTCCTTTGTTGAGCAGAAGCTTTTAAGTTTAATTAGGTCCCATTTGTTTATTTTTGCTTTTATTTCCAGTATTCTGGGAGGTGGGTCGTAGAGGATCCTGCTGTGATTTATGTCGGAGAGTGTTTTCCCCATGTTCTCCTCTAGGAGTTTTATAGTTTCTGGTCTTACGTTTAGATCTTTAATCCATTTTGAGTTTATTTTTGTGTATGGTGTTAGAAAGTGACCTAGTTTCATTCTTTTACAAGTGGTTGACCAGTTTTCCCAGCACCACTTGTTAAAGAGACTGTCTTTAATCCATTGTATATTCTTGCCTCCTTTGTCAAAGATAAGGTGTCCATAGGTGTGTGGATTTATCTCTGGGCTCTCTATTTTGTTCCATTTATCTATATTTCTGTCTTTGTGCCAGTACCATACTGTCTTGATGACTGTGGCTTTGTAGTAGAGCCTGAAGTCAGGCAGGTTGATTCCTCCAGTTCCATTCTTCTTTCTCAAGATTGCTTTGGCTATTCGAGGTTTTTTGTATTTCCATACAAATTGTGAAATTATTTGTTCTAGCTCTGAAAAATACCATTGGTAGCTTGATAGGGATTGCATTGAACCTGTAGATTGCTTTGGGTAGTATACTCATTTTCACTATACAGATTCTTCTGATCCATGAACATGGTATATTTATCCATCTATTAGTGTCCTCTTTGATTTCTTTCACCAGTGTTTTATAGTGTTCTATAAGTAGGTCTTTTGTTTCTTTAAGTAGATAGATTCCTAAGTATTTTATTCTTTTCATTGCAATGGTGAATGGAATTGTTTCCTTAATTTCTTTTTCTACTTTCTCATTATTAGTGTATAGGAATGCAAGGGATTTCTGTGTGTTGATTTTATATCCTGCAACTTTACTATATTCATTGATTACCTCTAGTAATTTTTTGGTGGAGTCTTGAGGGTTTTCTATGTAGAGGATCATGTCATCTGCAAACAGTGAAAGTTTTACTTCTTCTTTTCCAATTTGGATTCCTTTTATTTCTTTTTCTGCTCTGATTGCTGTGGCCAAAACATCCAGAACTATGTTGAATAGTAGCGGTGAAAGTGGGCACCCTTGTCTTGTTCCTGACTTTAGGGGAAATGCTTTCAATTTTTCACCATTGAGGATAATGTTTGCTGTGGGTTTGTCATAGATAGCTTTTATTATGTTCAGGTATGTTCCTTCTATTCCTGCTTTCTGGAGAGTTTTTATCATAAATGGATGTTGAATTTTGTCAAAGGCTTTCTCTGCATCTATTGAGATAATCATATGGCTTTTATTTTTCAATTTGTTAACGTGGTGAATTACATTGATTGATTTGTGGATATTGAAGAATCCTTGTATCCCTGGGATAAAGCCCACTTGGTCATGGTGTATGATCTTTTTAATGTGTTGTTGGATTCTGTTTGCTCGAATTTTGTTAAGGATTTTTGCATCTATGTTCATCAGTGATGTTGGCCCATAGTTTTCTTTTTTTGTGGCATCTTTGTCAGGTTTTGGTATTAGGGTGATGGTGGCCTCATAGAATGAGTTTGGAAGTTTACCTTCCTCTGCAATTTTCTGGAAGAGTTTGAGGAGGATAGGTGTTAGCTCTTCTTTAAATTTTTGGTAGAATTCAGCTGTGAAGCCGTCTGGACCTGGGCTTTTGTTTGCTGGAAGATTTCTGATTACAGTTTCAACTTCCGTGCTTGTCATGGGTCTGTTAAGTTTTTCTATTTCCTCCTGGTTCAGTTTTGGAAAGTTGTACTTTTCTAAGAATTTGTCCATTTCTTCCACGTTGTCCATTTTATTGGCATATAATTGTTGATAGTAGTCTCTCATAATCCTTTGTATTTCTGTGTTGTCTCTTGTGAACTCTCCATTTTCATTTCTAATTTTATTGATTTAATTTTCTCCCTTTGTTTCTTGATGAGTCTGGCTAATGGTTTGTCAACTTTATTTATCCTTTCAAAGAACCAGCTTTTGGCTTTGTTGATTTTTGCTATGGTCTCTTTTGTTTCTTTTGCATTTATCTCTGCTCTAATTTTTAAGATTTCTTTCCTTCTATCCATTATCTTCCTTTCCTAGTTGCTTTATGTGTAGAGTTAGGTTATTTATTTGACTTTTTTCTTGTTTCTTGAGGTATGCCTGTAATGCTATGAACCTTCCCTTTAGCACTGGTTTTACAGTGTCCCACAGGTTTTGGGTTGTTGTGTGTTCATTTTCATTCGTTTCTATGCATAATTTGCTTTATTTTTTGATTTCTTCTGTGATTTGTTGGTTATTCAGAAGCGTGTTGTTCAGCCTCCATATGTTGGAATTTTTAATAGTTTTTCTCCTGCAATTGAGATCTAATCCTACTGCATTATGGTCAGAAAAGATGCTTGGAATTATTTCAATTTTTTTCAATTTATCAAAGCTAGATTTATGGCCCAGGATGTGATCTATCCTGGAGAAGGTTCCGTGAGCACTTGAGAAAAAGGTGAAATTCATTGTTTTGGGGTGAAATGTCCTGTAGATATCAATTAGGCCTAACTCATCTATTGTATTATTTACAGTTTGTGTTTCTTTGTTAATTTTCTATTTAGTTGATCTATCCATAGATGTGAGTAGGGTATTAAAGTCTCCCACTATTATTGTGTTATTGTTAATTTCCCCTTTCATACTTGTTAGCATTTGTCTTACATATTACGGTGCTCCTATATTGGGTGCATATATATTTATAATTGTTATATCTTCTTCTTGGATTGATCCTTTGATCATTATGTAGTGTCCTTCTTTGTCTCTTTTCACAGCCCTAGTTTTAAAGTCTATTTTATCTGATATGAGTATTGCTACTCCTGCTTTCTTTTGGTCTCTATTTGCGTGGAATATCTTTTTCCAGCCCTTCAACTTCAGTCTGTATGTGTCCCTTGTTTTGAGGTGGGTCTCTTGTAGACAACATATATAGGGATCTTGTTTTTATATCCATTCAGCCAGTCTTTGTCTTTTGGTTGGGGCACTCAAACCATTTACATTTAAGGTATAACTTTCATTTTTTAAGTGCCTCTCTTTAAGCTAATTGTTTACTTTTGTTCTTAATTCTGGCAGTGGCTCTTTATCCAGATGATTCCATCTTTTAAACTTACATATAAATGATACATTATTATTTTTTTTGAGAGAGAAGAATAAAGTTTATTAGAGTGGGAGACGCTGTTAGAAATGCAGGCTGGCTCAAGGGAAAGCTGATTGCTTTCGCAGGCTAATAGCCAATTTTTATAACCTCAAGACAGAGAAAATTCTTGTGATTGGTTAGGATGCTACAGGGTGGATGATAGGGTATTTTACATAATATGGCATCTGGTCCTATCACAGTCAGGGAATTGGTTGGTTTAGGTCCAAAGGCTCATGGCAACAGTTGCTATGGGGCTTGGTCAGTTCCAGAGATTTTTATCCTGTGACCTTGGTATCAGTTCAGTTCAGTCACTCAGTCATGTCAGACTCTTTGTGATCCCATGGACCACAGCATGTCAGGCCTCCCTGTCCATCACCAACTCCCGGAGCTTACCCAAACACATGTCCATTGAGTCGGTGATGCCATCCAATCATCTCATTCTTTATTGGTCCCTTCTCCTCCTGCCCTCAATCTTTCCCAGCATCAGGGTCTTTTCAAGTGAGTCAGCTCTTTGCATCAGGTGGCCAAAGTATTGGAGTTTCAGCTTCGACATCAGTCCCTCCAATGAACACCCAGGACCAATCTCCTTTAGGATGGACTGGTTGGATCCCCTAGCAGTCCAAGGGACTCTCAAGAGTCTTTTCCAAAACTACAGTTCAAAGGCATCAATTCTTTGGCACTCAGCTTTCTTTATAGTCCAACTCTCACATCCATATATGACTACTGGAAAAACCATAGCCTTGATGAGACGGACCTTTGTTGACAAAGTAATGTTTCTGCTTTTTAATATGCTGTCTAGGTTAGTCATAACTTTGCTTCCAAGGAGTAAGCGTCTTTTAATTTCATGGCTGCAATCACCATCTGCAGTGATTTTGGAGCCCCCCAAAATAAAGTCAGCCATTGTTTCCACTGTTTCCCCATCTATTTACCATGAAGTGATAGGACTGGATGCCATGATCTTAGTTTCTGAATGTTGACCTTGGAATAGGGCTCAACATTCCCCCCTCTTTTTACTTATGGGGCAAATCTTTGGCTCCTTAACAACCTGCTCATAACTGTCTACCTATCCTCGTCTTGTGGCATGGGGACCAAGTCATTGGGGAAAAGGACTATGAATGCTCTGGCTTCTTCAAGCTGGGCAGGGGCATCATGGGGTCCTGTGTCCCAATGTCCACTCTCTGTATAGGTGCATTTACAGGGGGAGGTGAGAGTACATGGAATGATATGGCAGCTTGTTCCAGCATTGTCTGGGTTTTGGCTGGGAGATATTCTTGTCATACTATCTAAGTGATACATTTATATTAATATTTTTCACCACCTTCCATGTACATTTTTAATTGCTACAATGGCTTGGTTTTTAATTACATAGCTGCCACAGTAAAATTCAATGTCTTGATTTCTCTTCATTCTGTACTCTCAATCTTGTTGTTTAGTTGGTAAGTCATGTTAGACTCTTTTGCGACCCCTGGACTGTAGCCTGCCAGGCTCCTCTGTCCATGGGATTTCCCAGGCAAGATCTTCTTGACCCAGGATTGACCCCATGTTCTGCACTGGTGGGTAGATTCTTTACCAAGCCACCAGGAAAGCCCCAGCCTCAAGCTACGAACTTTAAATTTCACAAACCATGGCTGTGCTCTTACCACCTAATATCTAATGTCCAGAATTCTGATTTATTTTAAAACAATTATTGCAATCTTATAATGAAAGCTGTGGAGACCAAGTGTGGGCATTAACTCAGAAATCTGACATTTCTTTTTAAAGAATCAAGTTTGTATCTCATGCTTCTCATATTTTTTGGTCTGACAGATGTGAACATTCTTTCACTCACCGTGCATCCTGGGAGGCACTAGGCAACTTCTCTTTCAGAAAAGCCTCATCCAATTCAAAGCTGCAGGGCCCCTCATAAAAGTTCTTGCAGATAGGGGATTTGTTTCAGAACCTCTTACAAACGCCCCTTTGGCTTCTAAAAAAGGTCAACATGGTGTCTGCTAAAGGTCAAGGTAAAGGCCAACCTAGCCAACCTTGCGAAAATACTGACAACACAATTTCTCTTAGCTTTCTGCAAAATTTTCCCAGAGCCTTCATCTTCTATTCTCTAAGGTTATAAAGGGTAAACTCCAAATTTGGTTTATTTTTATATCTCCCAGTATTTCTTTTATTCTTAAAGACTTAGAAGATCATGTCTTTAAATATGATGTTTAAAGCCTTGACCAGCACCTGTCTTTCTTGAGCTTTACTCCTACGTGGATCTCCATATTGTTTCCTCACCATGACTGAACTGAGGTTGCCATTCAGGTCAGAATATTGATCTTGAATGAGTTCCATTCATCCTGGCCTTTCCTGTGGAATCCTAGTCACTGTTGGGATCTGCTTTTTTTCAACTTAGTTTATCGAGTACCTGCCAGGATTTCCAGTGTCTGTCCCTTTTGCTTGCATTTTGCTGCCTGCCTTTCTGAGTTGGTCTTGATTCAGACTGCCATACAGATACAGCTTCTACTTTTCTCATTGGCTGCCAGTGCCAGTGCAGCAGCATTCATTTAAACTTTGCATGAACTTCCAAGCGATGGGTTCAAATGAAATCTTGGAGCCTATTACACCGAGTGAAGTAAGTCAGAAAGAGAAACACAAATACTGTATATTAACACACATATATATGGAATTCAAAAAGATGGTAATGATGATCCTATGTGCAAGGCAGCAAAAGAGACACAGATGTAAAGAACAGACTTTTGGACTCTGTGGGAGAAGGCAAGGGTGGGATGATTTGAGAGACTAGCATTGAAATATGTATATTACTGTGTATAAAACAGATGACCAGTGTAAGTTTGATGCATGAAGCGGGGCCCTCAAAGCCAGTGTTCTGGGACAACCCAGAGGGGTAGGGTGGGGAGGGAAGTGGGAGGGGAGTTCAGGATGGGGGAACACATGTGCATCCATGACTGATACATGTTGATATATGGCAAAAACCAGCACAGTATTGTAAAGTAGTTATCCTCTAATTAAAATTAATTAAAAAAAAAAAAAAGAAGTCCAACCTTGTAATAGGGATGAATGTATCTGACCCCATATTGGATCTGTTTCTTTTACTTTAACCTTTGTATTCTATTGGGCTTCTCAGGTGGTGCTAGTGGTAAGAACCTGCCTGCCAATGCAGGAAATGTAAGAGATGCAGATTCAACCCCTGGGTCATGAAGATCTCCTAGAGAAGGGCATGGCAACCCTCTCCAGTATTCTTGCCTAGAGAATCCCATGGACAGAGGAGCCTGGTAGGCTACAGTCCATAGGGTCACACAGAGTCAGACATGACTGAATGGACTTAGCACACACACACAAGTTAAGGATGTTGCCTATAATCTGAAATATATAGGACAGTCCATTCTCAAGGTTCTGACCTTTAAGGGTATACCACTTTTTCATTCATACAGTGATTAAAGGTTGTAGAGAACATAATGTAACATTTGTCTTGTTGAGGTCCATAGGAATATTGTGATCAAACCTATGTCGATGGCTATAAGAATAAAGGATTTGGCTTGCAGCAACCAATCCTAGCCCCTCCTCTTTAAGTATAAAAGAAGCCTGAATTCGAACCTGGGTGAGAAGGTATTTTGGGACACTAGTCCCCTATCTTCTCAGTCTGCTGACTTTTCAAATAAAGTTGCTATTCGTTGCCCCAACAACTGGTCTCTTGATTGGCCTGTTGTGTGGTGAACAGTATGAACTTTGACTCAGTTGGAAAAATAGACACATGCAGAGCTGCTTTGGTCTTTGGTGGTGGTGGTAGGAGGAGGAGACTGAGGTCTGGAGCCTTCTCAGCCTCATCATTTCCCAAGCGAACACTGAGAATCCAAGGCCTCCTCTGAGGAGCTGGACTCAAGCCACTCTTGTTTGTCTTACCCCCACCCCCACCTCAGTTTCACTTCCTGGCCACATGCATGAGCCTTGGTTCTGTCTTTCACGCTCCACTCTCCTTTTTTAACAACATCATTTCTTAATCTTTCACATTAACTCCTTTCTTATCCTTCATGATTACTTGAGGGTCTTTGCGAATCTGGGCTGATTTGGTTAATTTTTTTAAAAATCTATTTACATTTAGGAATTGCAAGGAAGCCAGAAAAGAAGTGTTGGATTTAAAAAAAAATACACATATGGGCTTCTTTTTATTTATTAACAGCTTTTATACATTTTCAATATTATTCCTTAAAGCAGCTGTTTCTTTGGGTTCTCTTTCACACCTGCCTGTCACTTGAAACTTCCATTTGTTAATTTACAAATCCGAACTGGAAGTGATAAAAGTAAAGCACAAGGTAATTTTACTAATTTAAAGTTTTACTTATATGTTTGAGAGTCATTTAGAAGCTCTGTGTAAAGCCAGCTAGGATCACAGAAAGACCACTGGCTTATTCTCCATCCCTTAAATACTATTTCTGAGGTGTTAGTACTACTAAAACATTTACCAAACTTGTATTAGTTATGTTTGTGTATTCTTCCTCCACTAGACTGTAAAACTCTGAAGGGAACGTTTCTTCTCTTTATCCATTATTGTACTTGGTATGATGCAAATGATTAATAGATGCTTCAGTGGGGAAAAAGTGAAGACGAAAAAGAATCTGCCTGCACTGTAGGAGACCTGGATTTGATCCCTGGATTGGGAAGATGCCATTGAGAAGGGAATGGCTACCCACTCCCATATTCTTGCCTGGAGAATTTTGAGGACAAGAGGAGACTGGCAGACTACAGTCAGTCTGTGGGGTGGCAAAGAGTTGGACATGATGGAGCAACTAACACTTTCACTTTCATGGTGCAAATGAATAATAGATGCTTCAGTGGGAAAGACATCATCTCTTTATCTTTCCAAAAGGTATTAAGAAGTCTATTAAAAATGTTAATTATCTTGATGTTGGAGAAAATATGATAAACTGTCTTAAAAAGGGAAAAAAAATAATAGGGATAATGTTCCTTTTCCTAGATGGAAAATAATATAATGTTCACCATTAGTCTCAAAGAAGGCACATTTTCAGATGAGTGGTTATTCAGGTTAGTGAGATGACCAAACAACAGAGCTGATGCAATACTGATAGCACTTTAATGTGGAAAATACAAGATAGAAAAATATCCAAATCAAATACATACAGGGGATCACCATACACAGTCATCCCTTGATAGCCCCAGGAAACTAGTTCTGAGAGCTCGTGCAGACACCAAAATATACAGATGCCCAAGTCCCATATATAAAATGGCATGGTCCAGCAGCCCTCTGTATACCCGGTTTTGCATCTGCAAATTCAACCAACCAGGGATGGAAATTTCCATCTGCAGTTGGTAGAATCTGCAGACATAAAACCCAGAAATAGAAAAGGCTGACTGTTTATGGAAAAAAAAAAAAAACCCTCTATAAATGGACCCACACAATTCAGACACCATGTTGTTCAAGAGCTAATTGTAGTTAGAAGCCATTATCTCCATGTTCAGTTTTGACAAAAAGGATCCAAGAATGAATTTGGCCTCATTGCTAAGCATAAGCAGCAACACAGCACAGCGGAGATGATGGCCATACTGATGGGTGCTAAGCACCTGCAGATCCTTGTTTCCATACATTCAATCTGAGTTGCCTCACCTGGGGTGGATCACTAAGGGCCTGGGGTGGGGGACCTCTGACACAGCAGTTAGTTGGCCAACACTATTAGGTTGGTGTTATTTGAGTTTCTGGGCAAGGCTCTAAATAAATTTAGCTTATCCATTTATTCATTCCACAAGCATTTATTGAGACATTGAGGAATATCCAGATGAATAAATAACAGTCCTTGTCCTCAGCTGGCCACAAGTTATAGTACAATAATAAAATATGGAAAGGGCATAGTTCAGTGTGTTGCCGAGAAGTCATGTGTAGACAATAATACTCTGGTACTCATGTCTGGCACTCTATGGTTGGCTATTATTTTTTGCCTTCCAATGTGGGAATAAGCCTTTTGCAATATACATGTTAGTTGAGATTCTGGAGAAATGTTCTCCAAAGAAATGCCCAATTGCCCTAATGATTCTAAAGTGAAATCCATTTCAGCAAATGAAACCATATGTGGTCTCACTCTTAACTATAAGCTGCTAGAATAATTAAACAAGGAGACTGTTTGCTTATGTAAGCCATACGGCATCAGTCACCAGAATCTAAGCCTGTAAATGCTTTATGGTTATGAAATGAACACAGTAAGGACAACCAATCACAAACAGCAAACTAAGCTTTAAACTATAGCCAATCAAATAATTTCCTTTCTTTGCTTCCACATTTCTCTATATAAGTCTTTCCCTGGTTGTTGGGGGTACATTTCTAACCACTTTCCATTCGGCACTGCTTTGAATGTACTTTTGCTCAAATGAACTCTTAGAAATTTTAATATGACTCAGTTTAATCCTTTAACAAAGCAAATAGCAAAGAATCTCCAAATATTTGGGAAAGCCATCAAAAACAAAAGAGCACAAAGCAGAGAGAAAAAAATAAATCCAGAGGAAATAGAGAAGATGAAAACAAGCAAAACCTACCAAGTGGAGCTGGTATCTTCCAAGAGGTAACAGAGGATATTGTATTCATAAAGCAAGAAATGCGAAGAACAAGGAACAGATAGAGAATAAAAAGAACTTTTGGAAATTAAAAATAGGAGAGCCAAAGTAAATTCAATTGAAAGATAGGGAGGTGAAACCTCACAGAAAGGAGATTAAAAAAAGAGAGAGATTCAAAGATAAAAAACAAGAAAGATGAGAGAGTGGTTAACCTACTCAGAAGGCACAATTTCCAACTTAGGAGTTCCAGAGAGATAAGACAGTGAGTAGAAAATTACCTAAATATAGTGGGAAATTTTCCAGAAGTAAAGGAGAGACTCTGCTTACCACAATGAACAAAAAAATATCCAAGAGGCATATCATTATAAAATTTCATAATACCAGGCTCAAAGACTTCTGGTAAAAAGGTAACAAACCCAAGTAGAGAAATAAAGGCATTATCATATAGTGGGGACAATAAGAAATATAATAGGCTATCTCCTGGTGGAAGATGACATATTGAGCAGTCGACTTTACCCCCTTTATCATCTCAATGAGTTTCTGGGAACAAGAAGTCGTTCAGGGTGGTAGTAGTGAAGATGAAAAAAGAGTCAGATTTTAGAAATATTTTGAAGATAGAGCTGGTAGGATTTGCTGATGGTTTGGCTATTAGTTGTGAGGAAAAAAGAGAAGTCAAGGATAATTCCAACTTTTTGGCCTTAGAAACTGAAAGGATAGAGTAGTCTTTTATTGAGATGGGGAAGACTGTGGGAGGAGGAACATGTTGGGGGCTTGGTTTTAGACAAGTTAAACCTGTGATATAGTTATTAGTGAGCTATTGCTACATAACAAATTACCCCACAATGTAGTGGCCAAGAAACAAACATATACTATCTCACAGATAACAATTTAGAAGTTAGGTGGTTTAGCTGGGTGCCTCTGGCTGAAGATGTCTCAAGAGGTTGCAGTCAAGTTCAGTTGAGAGTCCGGGGCTCTGCTTCCCAGCTTGCTCATATATGTCGTGGGTCCTGCTTTCTGACCACATAGGTCTCGCTGCAGGGCTGCATTATGACATGGCAGTTGGCTTTCCCTAGGGTGAATGACCCAAGGGAGAGCTAGAAAGACTGAGTGTCCAAGCTGGAAACCACAGTCTTCTATTTACATAATCTTAGACTTGACATCCCAGCATGTCTGCCAGGTCAGACGACCATCATATCCACTACTGTAGGCAATAATCCCTTACAAGAAATGGAGTAGCCCTCATAGTCAACAAGAATTGGAAATGCAGTACTTGGGTGCAGTCTCAAAAGCAACAAATGATTTCGGTTTGTTTCCAAGGCAAACCATTCAACATCACAGAAATCCAAGTCTATGCCTCAACCACCAATGCCAAAGAAGCTGAAGTTGACTGGTTCTATGAAGACCTACAAGATCTCCTAGAAGTAACACCAAAAAGAGAAGTCCTTTTTATTATCAGGGACTGGAATGCAAAAGTAGGAAATAAAGAGATACCTGGAGTAACAGGCAAGTTTGGCCTTGTTGTACAAATTGAAGCAGGGCAAAGGCTAAGAGTTTTGCCAAGAGAATACACTGGTCATAGCAAATACTTTCTTCCAACAACACTAGAGATGACTTTACACATGAACATCACCAGATGGTCAAACAGAAATCAGATTGATTATATTCTTTGCAGCTGAAGATGGAGAAGCTCTATACAGTCAGCAAAAACAAGATCTGGAGCTGTCTGTGGCTCAGATCATGAACTCTTTATTGCAAAATTCAGGCTTAAATTGAAGAAAATAGGAAAACCACTAGACCACTCAGGTATAACTTAAATCAAATCCCTTACTATTATACAGTAGAAGGGACAAATAGATTCCATGGATTAGATCTGATAGAGTGCCCAAAGAACTATGGATGGTTAGTAACCTTGTACAGATGGCAGTGACCAAAATCACCCTCAAGAAAAAGAAATGCAAGAAGGCAAAATGGTTGTCTGAGTAGGCCTTTCATATAGCTTAGAAAAGAAGATAAATGAATGGTAAAGGAGAAACGGAAAGATATACCCATCTGAATGCAGATTTCCAGACAATAGCGAGGAGAGATAAGAAAGCCTTCTAGAGTGAACAATGCAAAGAAATAGAGGAAAACAATAGAATGGGAAAGACTAGAGATTTCTTCAAGAAAATTAGAGATATCAAGGAAATATTTCATGCAAGATGGGCACAATATAGGACAAAAACAGCAAGAACCTAACAGAAACAGAAGAGATTAAGAAGAATATACAGAAGAACTATGCAAGAAATGTCTTAATGACCCAGATAACCACAATGGTGGGGTCAATCACTGAGAGTCAGACATCCTGGAGTGTGAAGTCAAGCAGGCCATAGGAAGCATTACTACGAACAAAGCTAGCGGAGGTGATGGAATTCCATTTGAAGTATTTCAAATTCTAAAAGATGATGTTGTTAAAGTGCTGTAGTCAATATGCCAGCAGATTTGAAAAACTCAGCAGTGGCCACAGGACTGGAAAAGGTCAGTTTTCATTCCCAAAAATGCAATGCCAAAGAATCAAACTACTCTACAATTGCACTCATTTCACATAGACTGCAAGGAGATCAAACCAGTCAATCCTAAAGGAAGTCAACCCTGAATATTTATTGGAAGGACTGATGCTAAAGCTGAAGCTCCAATATTTTGGCCACCTGATTCAAAGAACTGACTCACTGGAAAAGACCCTGATGCTGGGAAAGATTGAAGGCAGGAAGAGAAGGGGATGACAGAGTATGAGGTGGTTGGATGGCATCACCGGCTCAATGCACATGAATTTGAGCAAGCTCCGGGAGATGGTGAAGGACAGGGAAGCCTGGCATTCTGCCATCCATGGGGTCACAAAGAGCTGGACATGACTGAGTGACTGAACAACAGAACAGGCAAGCAAAAGTAATGCTTAAAACCCTTCAAGCTAGGCTTCAACAGTACATGATCTGAGAAATTCCAGGTGTACAAGCTGGATTTAGAAAAGACAGAGGAACCAGAGATCAAATTGCCAAAAATCCACTGGATCATAGAAAAAGCAAGGAAATTCCAGAAAAAGATCTACTTCTGCTTCATTGACAACACAAAAGCTTTTGACTATGTAGATCACAACACACTGGAAAATTCTTAAAAAGATGGGAATACCAGACCACCTTACCTGTCTCCTAAGAAATCTGTTTGTAGTACAGGACTATTGACAGTTAGACCTGGACATGGATCAAGGGACTGGTTCCAAATTGGGAAAGGAGTACATCAAGGCTGTATATTATCACCCTGCTTATTTAACACACAAGCAGAGTATGTCATGTGAAATGCCAGACTGGATGAATCACAAGCTGGAATCAAGATTACTGGGAGAAATATAAACAACCTCAGATATGCAGATGACACCATCCTAATGGCAGAAAGCAAAGAGGAACTAAAGAGCCTCTTGAAGGTGCAAAAGGAGAGTGAAAAACCTGGCTTAAAACTCAACATTTTAAAAACGAAGATTATGGCAATAGATGGCAAAAAAGTGGAAACAGTGACAGATTTTATTTTCTTGGGCTCCAAAATCATTGTGGACAGTGATACCAGTCAGGAAATTAGAAGATGATTGCTTCTTGGAAGAAAAGCTATGACAAACCTAGACAGCTATTAAAAAACAGAGACATCACTTTACTGATGAAGGTCTGTATAGTCAAAGCTATGGTTTTTTCAGTAGTCATGTATGCATGTGAGAGTTGGACCATAAAGTAGGCTGAGTGCTGAAGAATTGATGCTTTTTAACTGTGGTGCTGAAGACACTTGAGACTCCCTTGGATTGCAAGGAGATCAAACATGTCAATCCTAAAGGAAATCAACCCTTAATATTCAATGGGAGGACTGATGCTGAAGCTCCAATACTTTGGCCACCTGATGCAAAGAGCTGACTCACTGGAAAGGACCCTTATGCTGGCAAAGATTGAGAGCAGAAGGAAAAGAGGGTGACAGGATGAGATGGTTGGATGGTATCAAAATGGACATGAGTTTGAGCAAGTTCTGGGAGATGATGAAGGACAGGGAAGCCTGGCATGCTGCAGTCCACGGGGTCGCAAAGAGTCAGACATGACTGAGTGACTGAACAAGAACACGTTTGCCATACTCTATTCATTAAAAGTGAGGCAATATGCTCATCCTGTCCACACTCAAAAGGAGGATTATACCAAGGCATGAATACCAGGAAGTGGGGCTCACTGAGTGTCCATGTGGCAAGGTTATGTGTGCAGTTTGAAAAAATCTGGAATTTGGGGAATAAATTCAGCTAGAGAGTCATCATCAGGAAAGCATGGTATTGGGTATTTGGCATCTTAGACAATCTTGAAAGAATAGGAGGAATCAACCTGGAGTCTCTAGGAACATCTTCCAAACCATATCAAAAAACTAGTCTGGTGGAGCGTGATCTGTGGTCCCTGCTGCTACAGATCTCAGAGAAATTTTGCCTTTGCCTCCCCTCAGCGCAATATAGATGTCATGTGTCCTAGCAATTCCCTTATACAACCAACTTTAGAATCAAAGTTCTCTTAGAAACATATTTTGGCTGACAGAACCAAAGTCTAGTTACTGGGGGTTGCAAATTTGATTTTTAAAAAACATCTATTGTGGGTAGAAGAAACTAGTATCATAGAGAAGTATTAAAATATAGAGTGTTCACAAGATGTGAGGCCTCTATAAAGGACCATTGTCATCACATTCTGAAGGACCCGAGATAATTTAGCAGAAACTGGAGATCATAAATCTAACTGAAGCCACAAAGAGATGTGGATAGGTATTAATTATGTCCATTAAAAACTCCAAAAAGGAACAAAGAACAAGAAACTGTGTGTGATCAAGATATGGGTGCAGAAATTTTAAATGTAATATTTAACTTAGGTGGAAGAAGTAGAGATCTTCCAGCATATAGAAAGAAACAGAAAATCTGAAGAAAGAAGATAAGAAACACAAAATCTCAATCCAACACAGCCTACATTTAACTAAGAAGCTCTAGAAAGAAGAGAGAAAATGGAAGCCATGAAAGTATTTTTTAAACTATTTTTTAGATTTCCAGAGTTGAAGATACTTGAAAGGGTGTTCTAAGTACCAAGTTTATTGAGTGCAAAAGGACCTACAGAGCTTTAGTATCATGAAATTTCAAAATACCCAGGATAAATATAAAGATAATGATAAAATTGATTCCAAAAAAAGAGCCAACACTTTTATGGGGCTATCTGTGTGTGAGTAGCTGTTTTAACTTGATATATATTAGGTAATTCAATTCTCAAAATAGACCTCTGAGTTAGCTGCCGCTGCTACTACCACTACTGTTATTATTATTACTACCATTTTTACATGAAAACTCAGAAGAATTTACCCGTGGATATGAAACCAGCAGATAGCAAACTAGGATTCAAAGTGTAATTGAGTGGAACCCTATGGGGTCTTCCCAGGACAGATGCCCACCCCACCCCTATGTTCTCTGCCTACCTCTTGTCTGTAGAAAAACTTTATCTAAAAAATAAATTCAGTCAGAGCAGTGAGAAAATGCTGCAAGAAAAACAGACAACCAAGACAAAAAAATAATTGTTTAGTCATTAAACAAAGTCGAGGACTTCAGTTCCTCCTCAAGGGCTATGGATAATACTTTGAGCCGTATCTTTGAGCTATATCTTTGAGCTGTTTGGCAGATGCCACCGGGTGGAAGAAGTTAACCATATGCTGCCCACAGCACGTGGACCCCAGATCATGCGGAACCAGAAGGGCTAGCCGACCAGAGATCTGTGGCTCAGATAATATTCCAACCCCAAGTGAGATATGACCACTATTTGGAATTGTGTGGCTGAGACAATAATCTCTGAAAATAGTTTACCCCCTCCCCAGGACGTAGCCCTTTCCTCTTTTCCCCAAACAAAACCTGAGGAGCTGGTTCTTTGAAACCTTGGATTCATAGAAATTTCTCCCCAGAATCACCGACGTCTTTAATAAACCTATTTTTCCTTTTACCCAACACTTGACTCTTAGTATTGGATACTGAGCAACAAACAAACCTCAATTTGGTAACAAAACCCAGCAGTCTGGGGACTTCCCTGTTTGCCCAGTGGTTGGGAGTCTGCCCGCCAATTCATGGGGCACAGGTTCAGTCCCTGGTCCAGGAGGATCCTACATGCTGAGGAGCAGCTAAGCCAGCACACTGCAACACCTGAGCCCACACCCTCTAGAGCCCACAAACCGTAACTAGAGCCACAGCGCAAGAGCCGCAGAGTGCAATGAATAATCTGCATGCCGCAACTAAGACCCGGCAGAGCCAAATAAACAAAAACACAAACTAAACAAAGCCCAGCAGTTTGACTTAGTACTCTTAACCACTACTTTTCAGTGACACTAAACTGTAGGAGGCAGCTGAGAAATACCTTCAAAGCGGTTCTGAATGAAGGTGATTTTGATTGTAAAATTAACCAAGCCACTAATCAGATTATTACAGGCGTATAATACATATTCACATATGCAAAAATTCAGCTATCCCAAAACCCATTTTCAGCCATGCAAAAACTCAGATAAGCAAAAACTTATTTTTAGATATGCAAACACATATGTTTTCTGGGAAAGGAACTTGAAGCTCTACTTTGGCAAAAGGAAAAATAAAGAAAGACAGTGACATGAGCTATAAGAACAGTGAAACTCAAGAGTGTAACAAAAAGTACTCACAGGATAAGGTCTACGCACATGGCCTAGAAAAAGCCAGTGCATATTCCTGGCTTCAAAATGTATCAAACAGCTGGAAGATATTAGTAGTTGGGGATGGGTGGGAAATGATCTTATCAACAAGAACAAATTTTAAAACACCAGGGGTACAAAACAGTACAAAAGTATTTGTTCCAAAAGCAAAACAAACTATACACAGCAGGACTGAAACTGTTTGATGGAGTTTAGAGGAAGAGAAATGGATTTGACTTTGACTCTTGGAATATCCCCACTGATATGAAATTAGACTTTCTATCTTGCAAGGCCAGTCAACCTGCCCCACTTCTTCATCAAACAATATTTTAACATAACTTTTAAAACTGTTTTCCATTTAGATAAACAAAGTAACCAAACAGCTAACTGGACTTGGAAAGAAAAGAGAGGAGTAGAGGAATATGTAGGCATGTAGGCATGTATATTCCTTTATCTTACACATTAGTAAGTAAAAGCACGGTATCTAAAGAGTATGAGCCAAGAAACAAGTCTACGCATGTTACTTAAAATTATAAAGGTAACCAAAGTAAGAACCAGTCATTAAAAAATACAACCAAGAAAAATCAGGAGGAGGGTATCAGAAAAGAAGATGGTACCAGTGAGTTAAATTTCACATTTTTCACCTTGGAAATTCATAGACATTGCTTAAAACCAAGAAATCATGAAGCAGAAGTATAACCATACATTTTCGCATCGGAAGTAGCCATGATAAGACTTTGAAATAGTCAATGGGGCTTACCTGTGAGCAGAAGGGCTGGGCATAAGCAGGAAGATTTTATCTCCATATTATTGCAGTTTCAATTTCCAGATGCATCTTGAAAGAAATTTCCAAAGAGTGATACTCCCCACTCAAAAGAAAAAAAACACTGAGGAAATGGGGAACTGCTAGCCCACAGCATTCACAAGTACTGGCCATTCCACAGATGAGAAACTCAGTTCCAGGTGGCAGATTTTTCGGTTTGAGGCCAATTCATATTTTTCCTCTTGGAACGAGGCAGATGTCTGTGTTTTGGCCAGTGCACGGACTTGGTCCTGGAGAGGGGCTGCAGCTAGCATCTGACGCGTAACTGCTGCTGCTCGTGGGCCACGCACAGCGCAGGCCCTGGAAGGGCGCCCTGCTCTGGACTTCCACGGTTCTGCAGCTTCAGGACCCCTGGGAGATTTGGCAGCAACGCCAGGTTCTGAGGGCAGGCACTCCCTCCCCAGGTGGTGTCTTGAGCTTTTAGCATGAGCTAGGAGATACTGGGCTGAAGAACCTGAGAGAATTATTGTTGGAATGAACCGAGAAAAGACCCTCCCTGCCCAGGACCACCTAGAAATCACTGGGTGAGAAATAGAGAGGGAGCTGGGGGTTCTGTAATGTACAAACTGAGTGCTAAGGGGACGTTTGAGTAAGTACCACGAACATATTGTAACCATGAGACCTTACCTGTACTCAGATTGGTGAGGTTGGGGGAAACTTGAATTATGTTTACCAAGCTTTCAAATTAGCATTACCATCATCATCCTATTTGGTTGAAACGCAGTATAACAGCAAGTGTGCTTCATCTTGGGCTTCCCAGGTGGCATTAATGCAGGATACTTAAGAGATGGGGTTCATCCTTGGTTCGGGAAGATCCCCTGGTAGACGCCATGGTAACCCAGTCAGGTATTTTTGCCTGGAGAATCCCTGTGGACAGAGGAGCCTGGAGGGCTACAGTTCATAGGGTCACAGAGTCAGACACAGTGGAAGCAACGTAGCACACACATGCTTTATTTCACTATCTTCTTGGATGCACAAGAAGTGTGTATTGGTGCCCTGTTCCAGCTTTGCCCTTCTGAGCTTGCTATCCATAGTGTAGTCCACAAACAAACACAAGCGGCGTACCTGGGACTCTTTCACGAACGCAAACTGTCGAGCCTCACCGTAAGCCCGCTGAACCAGGATCATCACTGTAACAAAAAGCTCCCCCACCCCCACTCCCATGATTGATAAAAACATTAAAGTCTGCGGAGCCCTTCTCTGAAGAGGTAGTTCTTAACCTGGCTGCACTTTAGAATCATCTGGAATACTGAAAACCTTTGAAAGTCCAGACCCCACCTCAAGCAATTAAATCAGAATCTCTGAGTGTGGAACCAGGTGGCCATATTTTAGAACAGCTTTCCAGGTGATCCTAATGGTCAGCTAGTGCTAAAAACCTTTGCTCAAAGAATCAGTCTGCTTAGGTTTCATGAAAGCTTTTACCACGACTGCCCCCTTGCAGATTCAAGTATGCATCCTTCTCCTTCTCTTTGCCGCGGGTTTACCTACCTCTGGCTCCCTCTTTCTCCAGAAATGATTCCTTGTCGAGTGCTAGACAGGAGTCAGACATGGAAGAAAACCAAGAGAAGTAGCATGGGTGATGAGGGGTCATCCCTCATGGGGGATGAGGAGGCCAGCCCTGACACCAGCGAAAGCTTGTGTCAAAGGGAAACGAGGGGGCTTCCCTGGTGGTCCAGTGGTTGGACGTCCACTGGCCAAGGCAGGGGACATGAGTTCTGTCCCTGGTGTGGGAGGATCCCACGTGCCTGGGAGCAACTAAGCCCATGCGCCACCACCATTGAGCCTGTGTGCTCTAGCGTCTGTGCTCCACACCAAGGGTAGCCCTGTGTGCACTGCCCACACTCACGGCAATTAGAGAAAGCCCGCACGCAGCAATGAAGACCAAGCATAGACAAAACAAGTAACTTTTTAAAATGTGAGATGAGGGAGGGAGCACCATGAAGGACTTTGATGCTTGGGCATCTATTATTTAATGGGCATCTGTTACTTAAAGTCTATTTAATGTGGTGGAGGAAGACGAAGCCATTGATGATGGGAGAGAGGTGGGGAGGAAGGTGTGATGAGAACTTAGCTTGGTGAAGGTGATAGTTACTCAGCTGTGTCCTACTCTGTGACCCCATGGGACACTGAATCTATATCTGAAAACACATCTTTATCCACTTCAGACATTGAAATGATGCTCACTTAGGTATTCGTCTGAAAATATCTACCAAGGCGTTCCCCATACCAGTCTGCTCTGGAGCCAATAATGAAATCCAATAAACGCTTGCTAATTACATTCCCTAATTAACTGTGAGACTGCCTAATCCACAGGTCAGAGCTTTGTATAGTCAATAACTGTGTTAAATAGCCTCAGTGACTTATGTATGATGTCCAATTTTGGTGTTATTTATACCCATGAACCTACACAGAATAGTTTTAAATTCCTGCAGGATGGTTAATCCCCTGGAGTAGGAAGTGGCAACCCACTCCAGTATTCTTGCCTGGAAAATTCCACGAACAGAGGAGCCTGGCAGGGTACGTTCCATGGAGTTGCAAAGTGTAGGACACAATTGAGCACACATGCACAAACATGATTAATGTGCTGATTCCTCTGAGGACTTAACCACATTTTTCTTGTCCTGCATTTATTTGACCTTCTGGATTAAGTGACCAAAAAATTGAAATGCCTTCATGTGAAGTGCTTCAGAATCTTTGAATTAAAACTCAAAATCAACCCTACTGGTGTTTCCTGCTCACAAAGGTGACAGATGAAAGAAAAGTGACTTAGACTTCTATCCTTCAGAACCATTTGAAGAAGAACTTTTGTAACTTGAGTTAGCAGTTTTATGAGTCAAGATCTTCTCCAGCTAATCAAATCATCTCCATTTACCAAATTAAGTGGGCCCAAAATGTCCCTTTACTTTCATGGGTGTGTATCCCTGATGCTGGGAAAGATAGAAGGTAGGAGGAAAAGGGAATGACAGAGGATGAGATGGTTGGATGGCATCACCGACTCCATGGGTATGAGTGTGAGCAAACTCCGGGAGGTGGTGAAGGACAGGAAAGCCTGGTGTGCTGCAGACAGTGGGGTCGCAAATAGCTGGACACAACTGAGGGACTGAACAACAGCACATGCTAGCTAAGTAATGCTCAAAATCCTGAGCAACTGAACAACACTGTTAATAGACTTGAGGGCACCATCTTACTTCTGATGGCACATTTCAATGGATGTGGTTGAGATGGTTGGCTCCAAAGGACAGCTTACTCCAATAATCTGATCGAGAGCAGGGTGGAACAGAGTAACTAAAGTTTTAGTTGATATATTTTATTGCACGCTAGAGCTTAAGATGGAGAAGGCAATGGCAACCCACTCCAGTACTCTTGCCTGGCAAATCCCATGGATGGAGGAGCCTGGTGGGCTGCAGTCCATGGGGTCGCTAGGAGTCAGACATAACTGAACAACTTCACTTTCACTTTTCACTGCATGCATTCGAGAAGGAAATGGCAACCCACTCCAGTGTTCTTGCCTGGAGAATCCCAGGGACAGGGGAGCCTGGTGGGCTGCCATGTCTGGGGTCGCACAGAGTCAGACACGACTGAAGCGACTTAGCAGCAGCAGCAGAGCTTAAGAAGATATCATGGTGTGTAATTCTCGATAGAACAAGTTATATTTTGCCCAATACATGTTTGATAGAGGTTTTGGAAGCCTAGGAAATGCAGTTAAGAGTTCTTGTCCTATATGATCCTGACAAGTGCACACAGAAGGGGTCAGTTGCTCACCTTGAAAGAGTGCAAGAAGTCCTTAAATCACTATCCTGTGAAAATGTCAACTTGGTATTAACTGATAGTGATGAGAGTAAGCTGATGATGAGGACAATACAAACATCTATGATACTCTCTGTCATAATCACTAGAGTCAAGTGAATACTCCAAACACAAATTTCACTTGAAAACCCCATTTAAAACATACTTTTGGAAGTCCAGGATTGCTTTTTTTGTAGGACATACAACTTTCTAAAAATACAGTAATAGTCATACATGTTCCCTATAGAAAATTTTAGAAATATAGAGAAACACAAAGAGAAAAGAAAAGCATCGGAAATCTCACCATAACCAATGTTATTTTGATGTGTTTCTTTCCAGTTTTATAAAAATGCATTAGGTACACATCATACATGGGTTTATCTTTCTCCCACCCCCCGACCCCCACCCTCCGACCCCCACCCCCATCCTCTTGCTCAAAGTCACTGTGAGTCCTGCAGCAGGCCCCTACTCATTCTGTCCCCAGAGCATGTCTGGTGAAAGTTGGGGCCTTCACTTGATGCCCCCTGATATTCAGCAATCGACAGCAAGGGGGTTGTTATGGCTCACACAAGATAAGACAGGAGACCAGCCTCTCCAATGACCTTTTCCCTGAAGCATGTCCTTTGATAACTGACTCAATGGCTGCAGCAACATCATACTCAATTTGGGAGAGGAGGAGTTGACTAGTTGCATACTGGTTTACTGGACTGGTACTGGCCCACTCTTGCCTTTTGTACCAGGGCTGTGAGGTGCGTAGGAGCCACAGCTGACTCAGTTAGTTGGGTAGAGGTATCCATGCTTTTTCAGGCACTCAAGTGACTCATATGCAGTAGTGAGAAACACTGGCTAGGCCTACAGGTCTGTGCCACACGGACTTCACTTACATCCGAATTCTCTCCATTTCTCTCTTCTTCCAGTGGCCTCCCCGGCCTGCTCCTTTTCCCCCAGAGCACAATGCCTGCCACTCATCCCTGTAGAAACAACAAGCTCACTAAGACTTGCTCCTGTCTTGCAAATTTCACCTTCTAAGACCACCAGTAGCTGTACTCCCTGCAGTTTCTTTTGACTCCACCAGGGGCAGCAGTGAGCCGGGATCTCAGTGGCCAGTACTCCAATTCACTGGGGTTGACATGGAGACCCTAAGGATATGGATAAATGTGAGTGCTGATGCTGTTTTCCTAAAACAAGCTCTGAAATCATAGGCCTGACCTTTGTAAGACTTCATTTCCTTCCTGCAGTATTTATTCCTCCCTGCCTGGGCTGTGTTATAGTTTCCTTGCCTTAATTTACCAGGAAAATTGGTAAACTCAAGTTGCTTCTTTGCTTCTCCTTAATCTCTAGGTGAGGGTTGGTAGAAGACAATCCACAATAAGATCAAACTGCATATATCCTGAGTTTTCACTTATATTGTGAAAATTTCCCCCATGTCATTAAATGTTTGGGGAAAATATGATCATATATGATGATGTATATTTTACATATATTTTGCAAATTGGGTGCCATAATTTTTAAACCTTTCCTCTATTGTTGGACATCTAGTTTGTTTACAGTTTTTACTCTTATCAACAACTGCTGTGAATTTTCTTATATATACATCTTTGACCCCTTCAGAGATTATTTACTAAGAGTGGTAAGTACCTCGTTTCATCCTTGGAAATCTCCTCAGCACTAACAGCAGGAGTGGCTTCACATATGGTGTATAGTGAAAACTCATTAACTCCACTCATGGTCTAGATCAGCTTGCATTGGAGCCCTATAAAAACTGTCTCTTTACTATTAAGCTATACGAAATCACAAGATTGTGCCAAATCCAATTAGCATCTATCATGAGCTAGGCATCTCACATTTTGTTATATTCAATTTCCAAAATGCTATTAGCAGAAACCATTAAGGCATTAGAGAATCAAAGCACAAGTAAAAAAAAAAAAAAAACAAACAAAAAAAACCCCACATGCTTTTCAATGAATGTATATATCATGTATTATCTGTTCATCTGCTACAGCAACAAAAGCCCCTGTTCAAATGATGACCTTTTGAGAGGAACTATTTAACAAACCTTAGGTAATACTAGGGCCTCCCTGGTGGCTCAGATGGTAAAGAATCTTCCACAATGCAGGAGACCTGAGTTGGATCCCTGGGTTGGGAAGATTCCCTGGAGGAGGGCATGGCAACACACTCCAGTATTCTTGCCTGGAGAATTCCATGGACATAGGAGCCTGATGAGCTACAGTCCATGGGGTCGCAAAGAGTTGGACACAACTGAGCCACTAACTTTCACTTTAAGCAGTTTAAGCTACTTTATTGGTGCCTTATATGATGTATATGATCATATATGATGTATACCATCATGTGCAAATCATAGCATCAAGTCCAGATTTGACAGTTACAAACAATACACACACACACACACACTCACATCAGTGCACACATTCACACTGGGTATGACACTAACACCCCAGCACTGATAGAACAATCAGCGGTTGATTCACCAAGAGGAGGAGAAAGGCAAGACAGAGGAAATCTACATCTCAAAGCTACCTGACTACTGCCTTTGCGGAGAAACAGAATAACAAAAAGCAAAACAGGAAATCACCTTTCAAGCCTTTAGTTTTACCATCACTACGAAATAGTGCATGCGTGCAAAGTCGCTTCAGTTGTGTCCGACTATTTGTGACCCCGTCAACTGTAGCCTGCCAGGCTCCTCTGTCCAGGGCAAGTATGCTGGAGTTGCCATTTCCTCCTCCAGGGGATCCTCCCGACTGTCTCTCTTAAGTCTCTTGCATTGGCAGACAGGTTCTTTGCCACTAGCACCACCTGGGAAGCCCACCATGAAGTAGACTGAACTCAAATGCTATTTTAATATTAGCACAGCCCTGGGCCCAGAGTTTCTCACGGAATACAGGTTAACTTGACCAAGATTTAAACTGAATCCATTTACTTCTCGTTCCTGCAGCTGTTTCCAGTCTCTGTGGATTTACCTGATAGAAACTTCTTTTGATATGAGGGGAAAAGAAAGTTGCTGTATTCAATCTAAGAATATCCTACTTCCTAGGGACAACTGGAGATTTACCATTTTAAAAAAAATCCAAGTGTTTTCTATGCATATTCTGTGTGTAGCAGGCTATTTTTAGGCTCTTTGATCTCTATGTTATATAAGTTTACCTTGCAACTTTTACTTCCTAAAGTACCAAGTTATAGTCACACACAGTATAAGGAAAAGGTCGCTTCCTGATCTGATCTTAGCAGTTGATAAAATAACTTTTCAGGTCACCTTACCTGGGATGTGAAGGTTGGCTTGTTGTATACCCTAGAGATGCCAGTTCTCTCCTCTGCCCTCTAAGAGGGCTTATACAGGCAACCAATTACCTGGGACCCCTGACTTTATTGGGCTTCCCTGGTAGCTCAGATGGTAAAGCGTCTGCCTACAATGCAGGAGACCTGGGTTCGATCCCTGGGTCAGGAAGATCCCCTGGAGAAGGAAATGGCAACCCACTCCAGTATTCATGCCTGGAGAATCCCATGGACCAAAGAACCTGGTGGGCTTCCCTGGTGGCTCAGATGGTAAAGTGTCTGTCTACAATGTGGGAGACCGGGGTTCGAGCCCTGGGTTGGGAAGATCCCCTGGAG
This sequence comes from Ovis aries, assembly GCF_016772045.2. Classification (NCBI taxonomy): domain Eukaryota; kingdom Metazoa; phylum Chordata; class Mammalia; order Artiodactyla; family Bovidae; genus Ovis; species Ovis aries. Next base: position 173,973,232 of record NC_056056.1, read on the forward strand.
AAGGAAATGGCAATCCACTCCAGTACTATTGCCTGGAAAATCCCATGGACAGAGGGGCCTGGTAGGCTACAGTCTATGGGGTCACAAAGAGTTGGACACGACTGAGCAACTTCACTTTCACTTTCCTGACTTTATTGGCCTCGGCTGACTGGATGCCCCCAGATCCAAGATGAGTCAGTTAGGTCTTCTGCCCTGTTCTGCTGTGCTTAGTCACTCAGTCGAGTCCAACTCTTTGCGACTCCAGGGAATGCAGCCCTCCAGGTTCCTCTATCCATGGGGATTCTCCAGGCAAGAACACTGGTGTGTGTTAACAATTCTGATACCCCAACACATGTGTATTGGAACTGAACAATTAAGTAAATACATAGCAGATGGTGAGCCAGGCTTCTCATTGTTGGAATTTATGGATAAGCAAGAGAAGAGGCTAGAATAACCCTCACAGTAACAGAGATGGAGACATCAGTATGAGCTCATGTTTATCTTAATATATAGATGGCAACATATAGAAATATTTACATGTATATGTAGATGCATAGGTTAGCATACACACGTTTCCCTGCTCTCTTAGCTGAGAGGGCCTGGAAGCAACCACTTCCCAGTAGCAATGAATACACCTAGTGCCTAGAGAGTGGTTTCTAATACTCTTTTCCAATAAAAGGAACGAGGGCTCCTTGGAGAAATTGCTAATTCTAAGACTGGGCAGGAAATGAACAAGATGAGCCTTAAAAGTTCTAGTCATCAGGAGAAAAAATTATAACTAAGTGTGGGTACAGATAGTAACTAGACTTATTGGGGTGATCGTTTTTATAATATATACATATATGGAATTATTGTGCTATATAACAACCAGAAACTAATAGAATGTCATGTCAAATATATCTCAATAAAATTTTTTAAATTTAGATTAAAAAATAAAATTGGCAATTTCTCCAATATTTGCTAAGCTCAAATCTCATAGAAAATTTATATATGAAGAACTCCTACTACTCAAAAGACAGCCCAATGAGTTGAAGATGTTTGTTCTATAGTACTCTTAGGAAACATGATGCAGCCTTGGGACTCGGAAGACACTCTAACATCTCTTATGACACACAAAATCAATGTGTTTATTCCATGACAGCAAAATGCTTCTTTGCTAAGACCAAGATGAAATAATATGAGGTTTCTTCTATGCCCACCTTCTAACAAGTCTTTATCATAAATGGATGTTGAATTTTGTCAAAAGCTTTTCCTCCACCTATTGAGATGATACGATTTCTATTCTTCAATTTGTTAATGTGGCGTATCACATCGGTCTGCATGTAGTGAAGCATCCTTTCATCCCTGGGATGAGTCCCACTTGCTCATTGTGTGTGATCGTTTTAATGTATTGTTAGATTCAGTTTGCTCTATTTTATTGAAGATTTTTTGCCTCTATGTTCATCAGTGATACTGGCCTATTTTTTTTTTTTTTTGGTGGTATCTTTGTCTGATTTTGGTATCAGGGTGATGGTGGCCTCATTGATTGAGTTTGGGAGTGTTCCTTCCTCTGCAATTTTTTGGAGAGGATAGGTATTTCAGAAGTTTCAGAAGGACAGGTGTTAACTTTTCTCTAAATGTTTGATTTAGAGAAGCCATCAAGTCCTAGATTTTGTTTGTTGGTAGTTTTCAATTTCAGTTCTTCTGATTGATCTGTTCATATTTTCTATTTCTTCCTGGTTCAGTCTTGAGAGATTGTATCTTTCTAAGTAAGTATTTGTCTATTTCTTCCAGGTTGTCCATTTTTTTGGCATATAGTTGCTTGTAATAGTCTCTCAGGAGCCTTTGCATTTCTGTGGTATCCATCGTAACTTCTCCTTATTCATTTTTATTGAGTCCTTTCCTTTTTTTTCTTGACGAGTCTCTGCCTGAGGGTTTATCAGTCTTGTTTATCTTTTCAAAGAACCAGCTTTTAGTTTCATTGATCATTTTCATTATTTTTCTTCATCTCTGTTTATTCTGCTCTGATCTTTATGATTTCCTTCCTTCTACAAACTTCTGATTTTGTTTGTTCTTTTTTCTCTACTTTGCTTTGTGTTTGGTGAGGTGGTTTACTTGAGATTTTTCTTGTATCCTGAGGTAAGACTGTATTGCTATAAACTTTCCTCTTAGAGCTGCTTTTGCTACATCAAAAGGTTTTGGATTGTGGTGTTTCAATTTTCATTTGTCTGTAGGCATTTAAAAAATTTCTTTAGGAATAATAGGTACAGATGTCATTTGAAACAATCAGGCAAGGTCACCTAGGGATAAAAAATAGAGAAATGGTAATAAAAACCGAGCTGCAGGGCATTCCAATGCTTAGAGGTTAAGAGGTGGAGGAACCACCAGCAAGATGAAGATGAGGCTTCCAGCAATGCAGAAAGGAAAGCAAAAGCAGATTTTTTTAAAAAAAATAAGTCAAGTAAAGAAAGTATTTCAAGAAAGGAGGAGACTCTGTCAAATACCTTTAGAAACTAAGATGAAGATAAGGAAATCAACTCTGAATATTCACTGGAAGGACTGATGGTGAAGCTGAAGCTCCAATAATTTGGCCACCTGATATGAAGAACCAACTCGTTGGAAAAGACCCTGATGATGGGAATACCTATCTGACCTATTTCACATGTACTGTTGTGAGAACTAAATAACATGTTATTTAGGAGAAGGGGGTGGCAGAGGATAAGATGGTTAGATAGCATCACCAACTCAACGGACATGAGTTTCAGCAAGCTCTGGGAGATAGTGAAGGACAGGGAAGCCTGATTGGGGTCAGTCCATGGGGTCACAAAGAGTCAGACACGACTTAATGGCTGAACAACAACAAAGATGAGGATTCTTACTGAGAATTAAGCACTAGATTTGCAACATGGAGATCTTTGGTGACCTCAACAGGTATACTTTCAGTAGAGTGGTAGGGACAAAAGCCTGATCTCTCAAAGAGTGAAGTGATTAGAGAAATACAGGAGGCTTCTGGGCCGCTGAGGGTTAGCTTGACGTCTGAGGTTATGAATTTATAGATCTGTTGTGTGTTCTTCATGAACCATGCTCAGCTCTTCAAGTGCAGGGAAAGCATCGGCAGAGAGCTGTATTTAACCAGAGCTGTCCAACAGGAATGAAGGAGATAGTTGAGGATGTACAAATTGATGGGCCAAGAAATGTAAACTGAATAGTGAAAACAGTACTTAAGAGTGAAAAGTGGTAAAACAGTAAAGTAGAGGTCTATGTATGGTCAGAGCCCAATTTATTATGCTCATAAACAACATATATACATTCTCTTCTGGGTGAGTTCTACAAGGCTCAATGTTCATCTAGTTTATCAAGAAGTAAGCACAACAAGGCTGGGTAAATATGTCTTAAATTTTATTATTTGAGTTTACAACAATTCAGAGATGGCAGATGCCAATTATAAATGGGTATGCTATACAAGAGCTGTATTAAAAGGCAAGGAAACCCAATTACTGAAAGACCCCTAAAAACGTACTTCATTTGGCTACATCATTGATAGTCTATGCCATAGAATTTTCAGTGTCTCCCAGAAGACACATTACTAACAGTTTCTATTTTATTAGGTTCTAAGAGACTTTATTTCTTAAAGAATAAAAAGCGATTGGTGGGCAAAAATAAAGTCTTTGAAAAGATTATCCGTGTTTAAATAAAGTGCCTGATAAATTAGTGAGAGGAGGAAGTTCAGAAAGCAAACTTACGTGGTGTAAAAATAAACTTTGTTAATTTGCTTTACATACAGCTATAATAAATGCATTTTGTGGGTAGGCAAAATTATCTTATTTGTTCTATACTTATGTAAAGGCTTTCAAAAAACAGTAAAAAAAAAATTAAAAGAATTTAAATGTTTTATAAATTAATTCAGCTGACTGTATTTAACCAGGGCTGTCCAACAGGAATGAAGGAGATAGTTCAGGATGTACAAATTGATGGGCCAAGAAACGTAAACTGAATAGTGAAAACAGTACTTAAAAGTGAAAAAGTGGTAAAGCAGTAAAGTGGAGGTCTATGTATGGTCAGAGCCCAATTTATTATGCTCATAAACAACATATATACATTCTCTTCTGAGTTTTCCAAGTCTTTATTTTTTTCCCCATTTCATGTCTTTTAGACAGTTTGTTGCTGTAACAAAGATTGGGTAGCAAAAAAGAAAGAGGACACAACTCAAATCAGTCATTCTAGTTATTTATTAGCATCTATGGAAAACGGCTAGATTTGGGAAGGCAATTAAATATTCTATGAAATAAGGCATTGTTCTTTCTTCTAACATTTTCATTTATCTTTGATTTCCTTGGTCTTAGGAACATGAATAATTTTAGAATTAGCTACATTTACCAGTAAGATATATTAAATGAAGATTTCCCTGTCTGAAGTTGGAAAGATGTAGCAATACTCTATTCTACTTTAGAAGATCTTGTTTCTGTGGTTGATTTCCTCAGAGTTGACAAGTTGTATACACTTGGTACATTTGGAGGGTCACAGAAAAAGAACTGGCTTAGGAGATTGACGATCTAGACTAAATCACAATTTGGGGCCCTTTGTAGCTGTGCAACATTAAAAAGGTAACTTGGCTGATTTTTGTTTCCTTCTGCTGTAAAATAGAGATAGGAATACCTAACTGACCTATTTCACATGTACTGTTGTGAGAACTAAATAACATGATGTATTTGAATGTGCTTTGGAATATGTAATGAACTAAAGCTGTTGGTAAATACTTAAAAAATGTGATTTGCTGTGCATTTTTTAGGTAGAAAAATGAAAACAGAAATCATTGGGAAGTATAAATACTTATGAATTATACAGCCCAAATACAAATAATTTACAAGTGCTTTATAACAAAATCAAAGAAATTACGCATTTTTTAAAATAAAAAATTTTGCAGAATGTTCACTACATGATATTATAAATCTCCAAAGGAGAAATCCTATAATTAGTTCAGTTCTCTGCCTTACAACTTCATTATAAGGCAGAAGAATGGAATAATTAAAAGTTTTAAAATAAGCAAAATATATACCTCTAAACCACAGTCCCTTTATTTTAAAGAGCTTGATAACACTTCCCTCAATATATATACAAACAACCTACTATTTATATAATGTTAACACTAACTCACAATTTAAACCATGATGATCAAAGTCAATGTGCATTTCTTCTTCCCTTTATCACTCAGATTATTAAATATCTGACGATCTTGAGAGATTCCACTGTATTCTTCAAAATATATGTAACATAAACAATGCTTACCTATTGAATAACTAAGATGTTGGTCAAGTGTTTGGAATACAGATCAGAGTTTTAGGAAAATATTTGAGAAACACAGCAGTGTACCTGATAGTGTCCCATGCAGACGTGAGCCTGTGCAGACAGGCAGGAACAATAACTGAAGTAAACCACCAGCTCCTCCTTTAAAATGGCAAGTCTGCAAGTTTCAACAGACCTTTTAAGAAGAACAAATGAACCATTTGTTCATTCTAAATCTGATGATATCTTGATTATATTAAATGGTACCTTTTAAAAAAATTATGAGGGAAGTATTAATTATAATGTAGCTAACAAATACTATATTCTGGGCAAGAGCAAAATTTTTACACCACATGACAAAAGCATGTCAGTAAAATGTGCTAAAAGAATAACTACAGAATGCTAATATCCCACTGTGGTCTTTGCCATCAGCAAGCCAAGAGTCAGCACTCCATCAACAGCTTCTGTCTCTCTTTCACACGCCGCACACACACACAATTTCTCACACCATCTTGATCTACAAATGTAGTGCAGCATTTTGGACTAGTAAGTCTTCTGAAAAAGATCAACCTTCTTTCAATAAATCAATCATCAAAAATGACCCACTGCTTTCACTAAAGGCAATTCTGTGTTTAAAGGGTAGCCTGCAGAGAACTTTCAAGGTTGAAATAAAATTAGCATTGGCACAGAGAAATTCATACAAGCAGATAAAAGTGAGTTTATCTCATACTCAGTAGAACATATTGAGGTCAGGTTAGGAGCAAACAAATTGGTAAATGGGTCCTCAGCTGGCAGAGAGGTGGGCATAATTAAAACAAGGTTGCTTGGGCCCCTTTCATTTTAAAGTCTGCTTTGCAGAACAAATACATCTGTGAGACAAGAAAGATGAAACCAGAACTCTTGGCATTATAAGTTACACAGTAAGACAGTACATTTCAGCTACGTCTGTGGTTCTAAAATTATTCACTGTAAACATCCTATATTCCTTTCTAGTTAATCAGTTTCAGAGTTTGAGCTTGTGTCTATGTCTATGTCAAATTATCATTTATTCTATGAAAAGCAGCACAAATACTGTTCATTCTCATTTCAACACAAATTCCTTAAAAAAAAAAAAAAAGTGTTAAGGCCATTTAATGGAATCAGGGCCAACTGAAGATTACCCTGGCAGAAGTCAAACTATCGAATTAAAAATTGTGAAAAAGAGTCATAAGTGGTTGTCTTGTGTTTTCCTTCTCGGTTACTTGAGAGTAGCTTGTAGGATTTATTAGTCCCCAACATCTCCATCTCGATCTCCAATAAGCCAGAGAAAATGAAAACTTAAGGCCAACAAGGCTGTCCCGAGCAGATCACCCAGTGCCGTCAGATAGGGGATGGAGAAGCTATCTGGGTCCTTTCCTTTCCTCCAGAAATGATGCACCATCCAGTCAGCGATCCACAGCAAGGTAAACACCTAAAAAAGAACATCAAAGGTTATTCCTGTCACCTGGACAGTCCCAGCCCAGTAAATATGGCCATTAGCCTAGGCCACGGCTCTCTGAAAGGAACAATATGTGTCTAGGAGAAAGAGTTAATTAACAAGAAGGTTTTCTTTTCACCAAAAAGAAATACTATATGTCTCTGCAATTAATGAAGTTTTTCTGGCTTCCCTGGTGGTTCAGTGGTAAAGAATCTGCCTACCAATGCAAGAGACATGGGTTCGATCCCTGGTCCAGGATGATCCCACATGCTGCAGAGCAGATAAGCCTGTGCGCCACCACTACTGAGCCTGCGTTCTAGAGCCCAGGAGCCACAACTACTGAGCCCAGAAGCTGCAGCTGCCGAAGCCCACACACCTAGAGCCTGTGCTCTGCAACAAGAAAAGCTACTAATATGAGAAGCCCATGCACTGTGACTAGAGAAAAGCCCAGGCAGCAAGGAGACCCAGAACAGCCAAAAAAACCAAATAAATAAATCTGAGCTTTTCTTCAACTTGTCACATGTATCTTCGCCTTTTTTTCTGGCCTCCCTGAAACTACCATGAGCCTTAACTTTAGCAGGAGTGCACATTTTGCCAAACCACTATCGTTTCAACTCACTGCATCACTGCTGTAAAGGTCAAAAATTGGAAATAACCCAAAATGTTTACTGCCTCAAGAATGGCTAAATTAACACTTAGGTCATACAACCGAAGGGCTCCCCAGCTGGCACTAGTGGAAAAGAACCTGCCTGCCAATGCAGGAGACTTAAGAAAGTGGGTTTGATCCCTGGGTCAGGAAGATCCCCCAGAGGAGGGCATGGCAACCCACTCTAGTATTCTTGCCTGGAGAATTGCATGGACACAGGGGCCTGGCAGGCTACAGTCCATAGGGTTGCAAAGAGTCGGACACGACTGCAGCAACTTAGCATGCATGCACAGTTAAGAGTGGGATTCCTTCAGACCTTCATTTTGTTCCAACGAACAGGCAGGAGTCTAACTCCCCAGAGAGGAGGTTAGATGTTCAGAATTGGAGGGCTCCCCTGAAATAGCCAACCACCCCTGCCCCAATCCTCCAACAGTAAAGTGCCCAGTCAACCACCCTCTCCCACCGCCAAGCTACTTAGCCTCTCCATGCCTCAGTTGCCTTTCTGTAGAATACAGAAAACAATCCCTCTCTCACAGAGATGATAACATGAGCATTAAATAATGCAGAGCACTTAGAACAGTGCTGGACACACAGAAAGAACATAAAATCTATTTACTATGATTTAAAAGAAACTAGGTCATATATGAAGAAACAAGAATCTGACTTTTCAACAACTGCAGTAGGAGAAAAGCTAGTGATACCTTCAAAATCTGGAGAGAATATTTCTGACTGTAAACCTGCACCCAATTTATCAACCGAGGGTTGAGGGTAAACTAGAGGTATCGTAAGACATGGCAGTACTCAGGAAAATTCTCCCCTGTTCCCTTTGGAACTTTCTTGAAAATGTGTTGATGCAAAATGAAGGAGAGAACCAAGAAAGAGAAAGACCTGAGGAGCTTCCTTGGAGGTCCACAGGCTGAGACTCCATGATCTCAGGGCAGCGGGCCTGGGCTTGATACCTGGTCAGGGAACCAGATTTTACATGCCACAACTAAAGATCCTATATGCTGCGAATAAGACCTGGCGCAGCCAAATAAATATATATATATATATCTTTTTTAATAGAGAGAAAAACCTGAGAGCCAAATAATAGAAGTGCCAACCAAAGAGAGAGTGAGCAAAAGCTCCAGAGACAGACACAGTAGGCTGGGAAGAGAGTCCAGACAGAGCTGGAGGTTGGAGGCCTCTGGAAGTGGAGTCTCCAGGAAAAAGGCAAGCTGGTAAATTACCTGATATAACAGAGTTTGGGGGAAGGGACTAATTATAGGTGGATGATAGATATGATGGAACATTTGGGAAAAAATTAAAGATAGGTATACAGAAAGCTGAGGAGGGCATGGCAACCCACTCTAGTATTCTTGCCTGGAGAATCCCTTGGACAGAGGAGCCTGGTGGGCTACAGTCCACAGGGTTGCACAGAGTTGTACATGACTGAAGCAACCGAGCAAACACGCATACAGAAAGCTATGAAAGTGAAAAAACAGGGCAATTATCTCCAGAAAAAATTAAAGATAGATAAAAAGAAAGGAAATGTATTGTAATACACAATGTGGCTTTGTGATCAATGATATTTACAGCCATAGAATATAAATAATATTTATTATATAAAAATAAAAATTGGGCATTACTGCATTAGGAGGTTCAAAGTCGGGGAAATAAAGCATGGAGTTAGCTAAATCCTCACTACCATAAGTGTGGGTCCATAAATATTTGTTTAAATTGATAGAGCAAAATTAGCAGTGCAAGTACAATACAGAGATAAATAATAGAATAAACAGTTACATGAGCTCTGGAGGACTATCAGTAGTGCGCACTTTATCCCCCCTAACACATAAAATCTCTTTTGTTAATATACATAAAATATCCTGTTTCAATAGGTGATGGGCTATGAAGCAAATTTAATGTAACTGGTCTTAAAACAGTGAATAGAATAAAATGAATATAATGAAATAGAATAGAAAGTATCAGCATGTAAGAAAAAAGTACTAGCATGTAAAGCACACAGTAAGGATATTTCATAAAACTTTAATTTCAGTTATGAAATTATGTTTTAAAAACATATAAATGTATGTGTGTGTGTGTACATGCTTGCTCAGTCGCTTCAGTCATGTCCTACTCATTGCAACACCATGGACCATAGCCCTTCAGGATTCTCTGCCCACGGGATTCTCCAGGTAAGAATACTGGAGTGGGTTGCCATGCCCTCCTCCAGGATAAATGTGAGCGTACTTATTGAAATACAAACATATTTCTTACTGAGGTCAAAAACATTTGAAAGCTACTGATCTAATATGTACATCTTGCTGTTACATTCCAGGGGTCTAATATGTAACTCCCTAGAAGGGGAAAACCACGTCTTCTTTCTATTTGATCTCTTGGTTTCCAGCAAAACACTTGTACATGATAAGCCTGAAACCAATGGCTGGTACTGAAGAGGTTCTGCTGCTGCTGCTATTAAGTCACTTCAGTCATATCCGACTCTGTGTGACCCCAGAGATGGCAGCCCACCAGGCTCCCCTGTCCCTGGGATTCTCCAGGCAAGAACACTGGAGTGGGTTGCCATTCCCTTCTCCAATGCATAAAAGTAAAAAGTGAAGTCGTTCAGTCGTGTCCGACTCTTAGTGACCCAAGGACTGCAGCCTACCAGGCTCCTCTGTCCATGGGATTTTCCAGGCAAGAGTACTGGAGTGGGGTGCCACACTGAGTAACTGTGTTGCTATCAACAAGTGAAAAAGCCTCTAAGTATTAGTTTTCCTCATCTCTAAAAGGAGACTCACAGGCTAGTTGCAGAAATTAAGTGAGCTGTAAAGGGTTAAGCAAATGTTTGGAACATAATAAGCACTCAATAAATATTAATGCCATCATTATTGATCATGAATTGTTACATTGTCTCAGAATTTACCACCTTTATTTAAAAGGTAATTTGGAATAGAAGCATGACTTTCTAAGCCTTACTTTGGACTTCTTTAAAATGAGTGAATTGATGTCTCCATGGTCTGTTTTAGTTCTAAAGTACAAAGGTAAGAAATCTGTGGTCATAAACCACATAGGGATTGCTCTCCTTACCTTAGCATTTCTTCCTCCGCCTCTCCCACATTCTTAAGTCTCATAATTGAATTTAAGTTCTCTTCCCATGCAATTTCTTTTTTTTTTTCAATGCATAAGTTGTTTGATATTTGTTTATTGGTTTGTTCGTTCAACAAATATTTATTGAGCATCTACTATGGGTCAGGTACCACATACAAATAAACAAATATTTTTGCCCTTTCACAGCTAACATTCCAGAGGGAAGAAACAAATAAAAAATTTAAAAGCACAAATAAATAACACAGTATATTAAAAGATGATAGATACCATGGGAAAAATAGAGCACAGAAACAGAAGGCGGCAATGGAGAGAAGGAATGAAATTTAAAATGTTCTGTGTTTTAACTAAAAGTTATTACAAATGAAGCTAAAGTCTCTGTTTAAAAAAGAAAAAAAAGTATTGTTTCACATTAAGTTCCTTTCTCTTGGAAGGTACTCTCTACCATGCCTAATTTTATTAATGCTCTGCTGAAGCTGGAGACAAATTTCCTTCTAAAGCAAATAAATAACTAATAATTAAGGTAAATAAAAATCAATACCACATAATTGAATACCTAAAGAAACTATTACTAAATAGTGGTAACAGTGCTCCATACAGTTTCTTTTAAAAGGTATTGTGATGACTTAAAGTTCAAGCAGGTTTGAACTTACTGGTTTTGGCAAAGTTAACAAAGGATATCAGTGTTTCTTGGAACACTGTGTATAAATGGATCATTAAAATCACAGTAAGTATCAGATACTTCTTAAAGCAACATGTTTTATTTTCAAACTAAATGATAAGGAATGTATGCTTTTTTACTGGGAAAACACATCAAAAACATAACCAAGCGTTGACTGTATTTTCACATGGTCTGTTTGTTTTTATGAAATATGCATAGCTTCTTTGGGTAAATATACCTCCTGAAAAGGCAAATCTGTAGCCCCAGCTAGCTATGCATGTTCTAGGTGTATTATTTGGAATCCAAATAAATATATAAAACACAAGAATATATATTTGCTTTGGACAATTGATTTCCTTGGCCAGTTCCTTTTCTGAGCTAGAATCAACATTCTCATCCATGAGCATCCCCTCAATGCCCCATTGCCAGTAACAGCCTTGTGTATCATGTGAAGAAAGATGATTTCTTTGGGAGAGGAATGCTTAGAAATATGATACAAATAAACACGAGGAATAGCAAATTAGCACATTTCTTCCTAAGCCGTAACTTACAAAAGCAGAATTCATTTTCCCTATAAAAATGTGCTTCCTTAATCCAGTTTTCAGACTGGAAATGCTACTCATTAAAATATAATATTTAAATGTCTGCTAAGAATAATTTAGGATTATTAGTCAACAGGAATTCAATCTACTCCTGATATACAGATAAAAGCATTTTTTCTTTGGCCTAAATTATTTTTGTGAGGTGAGAGGTAAGGGAAGGCAGGAAATGAAGGAAATTTATTTTAAGAAGGAGACCATAATAGTCACCAAAACTTTTCAAGAAGTCCATGGCACAAAAATGGTTAAGACCTTCTTAGAATGAAGGACCTTTCTTCTATCCAAAAGAAACCCTTAGAATGTGTTCAGGAGACAAGATAACAATATTGACAGCCTTGGTTTTTAATAGCAAAAAATTACAGTGTAAGGCTTCCCAGGTGGCTCAGTGGTAAAGAATCTGCTTGCTAATGCAAGAGGCGCAAGAGATGTGGGTTTGATCCAACTAAAATAGGTGAATAATAGGTACACATATGAATGAATCTCAAACACAATGCCGAGCAAAAGAAGAAAATCACTTAGCACAAATTCACTATGATTCTATTTTTTACAAGTTTCAAAACCATGTAAAACTAAAAACATATTTTTAGGCATTCAAGTAAATGCATCAAATCATAGGGAAGAGCAAATACTCATTAGCTATACAATTCTGAATGAATAGTTTGCTTTGAGGAGGAGGAAGGAACACGGAGGTAGCTTTAAAAGGTGTAGGTACTAGGTTACTGGTAGTTCCTGATTCTTAAGTTGACTAGTGAGTGTCCTGGTGGTCACTGTATTATTACTTTTTATATCATGTATATGTCATTGTTGTTTATCTATTCAATAATTAATATACAGTTGAACTTTTTTTTTAATACATAATTGTTGCCAAAACATCAGGCCTCCCTGGTGGCTCAGATGGTTAAGAATCCGCCTGCAATGCAGAGACCTGGGCTCAATCCCTGGGTTGGGAAGATCCCCTGGAGGAGGGCATGGCAACCCACTCCAGCATTCTTGACTGGAGAATCCCTATGAACAGAGGAGCTTGGTGGGCTACAGTCCATGGGGTTGCAAAGAGTTGGACACGACTGAGTGACTAAGCACAGCACACAGCACATTAACCCTAGCCCAGTGATTCTTGCCACTGGTCATGTGACCATGTTATTCCATTCCAATCATGCAAAGACCAGTGATAGCTAAGGTCACTTAATATTATGAAATGATAACCTGAAAATCCAGCAGAAATTCCAACTAAATAAGATGTTTCTTAGTTTAATAATAATAATAATAATAAAAGACAGAAATAAAACATACAAACTGCTAGAGGAAATTAACAGTTACTGACTGCCTACTACATGCTTCCTCCTGAGAAACCTGTATGCAGGTCAAGAAGCAACAGTTAGAACTGGATATGGAACAATGGATGGGTTCCAAATTGGGAAAAGACTACGTCAAGGCTGTATATTGTCACCCTGCTTATTTAACTTTTTTTTTTTTACTTTACAATATTGTATTGTTTTTATTATTTTATTAATTTTATTTATTTTTATTTTTCTAATTTTTATTTTTACTTTATTTTACTTTACAATACTGTATTGGTTTTGCCATACGTCAACATGAATCCACCACGGGTGGTTCCCAATCATGTGAAATGCTGGGGTGGATAAATTGCAAGCTAGAATCAAGATTGCCAGGAAAAATATCAACAACCTCAGATATGCAAATGATACCACCTTTCTAATGGCAGAAAGCAAAGAGACACTAAAGAGCCTCTTGGTGAGGGTAAGAGAGGAGAGTGAAAAAGTTGGCTTAAAACTCAACATTCAAAAATCTAAGATCATGGCATCCAGTCCCATCACTTCATGGGAAATAGATGGGGAAACAATGGAAACTGACAGAATTTATTTTCTTGGGCTCCAAAATCACTGTAGATGGTGACTACAGCCACAAAATTAAGATGCTTGCTCCCTGGAAGAAAAGCAATAACAAACCTAGACAGCATATTAAAAAGCAGAGACATCACTTTGCCAACAAAGGTCTGTATAGTCAAAGCTATGGTTTTTCTAGTAGTCATGTACGGATGTAACAGTTGGACCATAAAGAAGTCTAAGTGCTAAAGAACTGATACTTTTGAACTGTGGTGCTAGAGAAGATTCTTTGAGAGTCCAGTCGGATAGCAAGGAGATCAAACCAGTCAATCCTAAAGGAAATCAACCTAGAATATTCATTGGAAGGCTTGACACTGAAGCTCCAATACTTTGGCCACCTGTTGCAAAAAGCCGACTCATTGGAAAACATGCTGATGCCAGGGAAAATTAAAGGCAGGAAGAGAAAGGGACGACAGGATGAGATGGTTGGATGGCATCACTGACTCAATGGACATGAACTTGAGCAAACTCCAGAAGATGGTGAGGGAGAGGGAAGCCTGACGTGCTGCAGTCCATGGGGTCACAGACTCAGACACAACTCAGTGACTAAACTGAACTGAACTACATGCTAAATAAAATTATTTTAAAGATGCTAATATCCATAGAATATTAGGAAAATATACAATCAGCAGAGATTAAGTCCTGAACACCTCAAGTGTTCCTTCCTCACCCTCTGCCTGTAGCCTGAAGATGGCTCTGCTTCTATACCTTCCCTTTTCAAATAGGAAGACTTTGTTGCCCACAGAAACATTTCAGTGGAAAAAGGACTATTCAATCACTTGAAACTATTAATATTTATTGAATGCCTTTCTAATACATTACTCAAGTCTGGGAAATAATTTTTTAAAATAGCACACCAAAATATTTACGGTGGTAATCTAAGAGTATGCGGATTTTGGACTGTCAGACTCCCTGACTCCAACCTATACGACAAAGACACAGTAATCAAAACATTATGGTACTGGCACAAAAACAGACATATAGATCAATGAAATAGGACAGAGAGCCCAGGAACAAACCTATGTACCTATGCTCACTTAATCTACTACACAGAAGGCAAGAATATACAAGGGAGACAAGACAGTCTCTCCAATAAAGTGGCGCTGTGAAAAGTGGACAGCTACATGTAAAAGAATGAACAGTCTGCAACACCATACACAAAGATACACTGAAAATGGATTAAAGACCTAAATGTAAGACCAAATACTATAAATCTCCTAGAGGAAAACATAGGCAGAACACTCTTGGATATGAATTGAAGCAATATTTTTTGTATCTGTCTCCTACAGTAATGGAAATACAAACAAAAATAAACAAATGGGACCTAATTAAATGTTTTTGCACAGCAAAGGAAACCGTAAACAAAATGAAAAGACAACTCATGGAATGGAAGAAAAAACTTGCAAATGATGCAACTGACAAGGGGTTAATCTCCAAAATATACAAACAGCTTATACACCTCAAAAAAAAAAAGGACAGAAGATCTAAATAGACATTTCTCCAAAGTAGACATACAGATGACCAAGAAGCACCTGAAAGAGGCTCAACACTGCTAATTATTAGAGAAATGCAAATCAAAACTACAGTGAGGTTTCACCTTACACCAGTCAGAATGGTCATCATCAAAAGATACAGAGAGGATCTGTGAAAAGGAAACCCTCCACGCTGTTGGTGGGAATGTAAACTGGTACAACCACTATGGAGAACAGTATGGAGATTCCTTAAAAACAACAAAAGAGAGCTACTGTATGACCTTTCCACCCCATTCCTGGACATGTATCTGTAGAAAAGCATAACTGAACGGATTACATGCACCCCAATATTCACATAAGCACTACTTACAATAGCCAAGACATGAAAGCAACCTAAATGTCCACTGACAGATGAACAGATTAAGAAGACGTAGTACCTATAAACAACGGAAGACTACTCAGCCATACAAATAATGAACGAATGCCATTTGCAGCAACACGGATGCAACTAGAGATTATCATACTAAGGGAAGTAAGTCAGAGAAAGACAAATATATCACTTATATGTGGAATCAAAAAGATGATACAAATGAACTTATTTACAAAACAGAAACAGACTCACAGAATTAGAAAACAAAACATCATATCAAAGGGGAAGGGGGGAAGGGGATAAATTAGGAGGTTGGGATTAACATATACACACTACTATATATAAAAAAGATAACCAACAAGGACCTACTGTATAGCACAGCAAACTCAACTCAATACTCTAATAACCTATATGAGAAAAGAATCTGAAAAGGAATAGATATATGTATAACTGAATCACTTTGCTGTACACCAGAAACTAACATAATATTGTAAACCAACTATACTCCAATATAAAATAAAATTTAAAAATCCATTAAAAGGAATAAAGTTTAACATTCTATTTAAGTGGTTAAGCTGTTTCCAAAACACCTAGTTATAACACTTAAGTAGTCAATTACAGAATATTTTATTTGTATTTGCTAAACATTTAATACTTCTTTAAAAATAGCACCATATTCAAGTAATTTTATGTATATATTTCACCACTCCAATGGATTTATTCTCTCTTTTAGATGAGGAATCTTGTCAAGTATTTGCCTTATTACCCAAACAAAGTACACTCAATACATCCTGAATCCAATTTAACAAATATTTATCTATATCTAACACAGAAAACACTGTGATGAGCTTTCTGGAGCAGCAAGAGAATAAGACATGGTTATTGCTTTCAGTGAGATCAGACTCTAAATGAAGAAACATAACTGAAATGCCAAAAATAATCCAAGAATAATATAAAGCTGAATATTCATTTTATAAATATTTACTGTACCAGGCAAGGACTGGATGCTGAGTCTATGATGATGAATAATACATAATCTCTGAATGAGCCTGAACTAGCAACATACTCTTCTGTTCTCTGGGGGGAAAAATGGAATAGACCTTTACACAGAGCTGGAAAGTAACACCATAGGGAACCTCAATTGAAGTTCTCCAGAGCACTTCCCAAAGCAGATGACTCACAGAGGCTGATTATTAACTCAAGATTCTCAGAGCAAAGAGATGAGCACACAGAGTAAACAGCTTCCAACCAAGTCCAGCAAAGTAACAGCTATTGTTACAGATAAAAGAACGGTGTTGGACTTTCTTTTGGCCAAGCAGAATGATGGCTGACACTTCATATTATACCCAAATTAATGTTACAAGTGAAATCAAACAATCTGTATCTAAGCTAAAAGAAAAGGCAGTCTGGAGACCAAGGAAATCATTGGGATGTGTTTTCTTGGTCAGGTCTGAAAAATCTCAGGTTATGGTAGTGAAATACATTCTAGTTCCTTCTTGTTGTGTAGTTGCTAAGTCAAGTCTGACTCTTTTGTGACCCCATGGATCATAACCCGCCAGGCTCTTCTGTCCACGAAATTTTCCAGGCAAGAATACTGGAGCAGCTTGCCATTTCCTTCTCCAGGGGATCTTTTCAACTCAGGGACCGAACCCATATCTCCTGAGTCTCTGCACTGGTAAGTGGATTCTTTACCACTGATTCACCAGGGAAGTTCCTTCTTACGATTAGAAGTTCCTTCTAATTAGTCTTGTTTATCTCATATTTAATGTTTATTATCCAATGTCTGAAATGTTTCAACCCAGGCACTGTCCCATCAGATGTTTCAATAAATAATTCAAAGACCCTTCGTCTGATTCCGACGGACTCAAATTGAAAATCAGATACACTACTTTGAGGAAGAATTGACAACAAAAGTGAAGTTCTGAATTATCCTTTATGATACCGTGCAGCCTTGACTGAGTGAGGAACAAAGTGGAGATTGAGAAAGTAAAAGTTCCCACACTTCCAGGAAAAGACTGTTCTTTGGCTATGGTAACAAGAAGGCACCAGAACTGGTTTTATGTTCATTCAATCAATAAACAACTTGCCTTATTGAAAGCATTTAGAAGGAAGTCAATCAATGATAGTCCTTGCTCCTGAAGTACGTAATTAGGAATACATTGGGTCCAATAAATACACCTTTGAGGACCAACTAACAATAGTGTTCACACCCAAGTATCCAGACCTCAATACAGGAGGTCCATCTACTCAAGCTTCTGGACATCTGCCCATCCCTGAACTCCATGCATCCCTGAAACCCTATAAAAGACCAATAGTTGCTCTGCTTACAGAGGTTTTGCCTGCTCCCAGCTTAGCTTCTTTACAATGATGAGCAATAAAATCAATTTTGTCTTTTTACTTCAAATACTGAATGATAGTCTCATCATTTTTTGACTTCCTTTAAACACCCCTTCTAAAAAATGCAACAATCTTTACTTTCTGCTTTTACATATTTCCCTATATGGTACAAAAATCACAAGTTTGATTAGCTTTGTTATGCAGAACTAACACAGACACTTATTTTTAAGATAAAAAAGAAGTATGGTGCTAAACATCTATTTTTTTAAATAGGAAAAAAAATTTTAATGATTGAATCACTCAGGTCAATATTGTCTGGCTGAATATCCCAGGGTCATAGCCAACCAAGATTTCATTCTCACAAACTTCTTTAAAGATAGTTTTTATGCTTTTCAAGTCAGTGCTTTTACATAGCTGTGTTATAAGATTTTTTTTAAAGCAGATGTTGTGAAAATTTCTCTGCACAGGAGTAATATCCTTAACCAGAACACTAGAAAAAGAAGGCTCAGCTTCTCTGGTCCTAACAGCATCAGGCTTGACAGGATGGAAAAGAGCTCTCTTTCTGAATGTCTTGCTCCACGGGGCTCTGGCATATCATGCCTCTAATGAGGCAGGCAGTTGTTTCACCTTCTTTGTTTACTGGCCTGGCGCCCAATTATACCTCTCCAGAGAATGAATCATAAATATGGATTTAGGAAAGTGTCTCAATTTTAAGATCCTATAATCTAAGCTGTAATAGCATAATACAGTACTGTATCACAAAAAAGGTAATCCCAGGACTAAAGTCCCAGATTTGATCCCTGGGTCAGGAGGATCCCCTGGAGTAAGCAATGGCAACCCACTCCAATATTCTTGCCTGGGAAATTCCACAGAGAGAGGAGCCTGGAGGGATACAGTTCATGGGGTCACAGAGAGTCAGACACTACTGAGTAACTGAGCATACGGGGCTAAAAAGGAGTCTCAAAAAATCACCTGTTTCAACTTCCCTCTTTCACTATATTAATCAACTCCTAAAGTTAAACTAGATATTTTTACAACTAGAAAGAATAACTCCATGAACTACAGGTCTTCCTTCACATTTCCTTTATTATTCTCTTCACAGTTTCCACTCAACCCAAGCTGACAGACAGGAGCCCACGAACAGACAGGGGCAGGAGAGTCACACAGAAAGAATTCAGGGATCCTTACTTGCCCGTTGGAACCTGGTGGATTTAAATCCTGATGAAGGAGGGAAAATGTGCGTGAAATCAGACAACCTGTTAAAACTTCTTCATTGCTTAGCTCTTTCCTTTGAGATGACATCTGGGAATAGGATTTGACTTAATGTCATAATTAAAGGCTTCCCTGATAGCTCAGTTGGTAAAGAATCCACCTGCAATGCAGGAGACCCTGGTATGATTCCTGGGTCAGGAAGATCCCCTGGAGAAGGGATAGGCTAGTCACTCCAGTATTCTTGGGCTTCCCTGTGGCTCAGCGATAAAGAATCCACCTGCAATGCAGGAGATCTGGGTTCGATCCTGGGGTTGAATATCTCCTGGAAAAGGGAAAGGCTTCCCATTCCAGTATTCTGGCCTAGAGAATTCCAAGGAATATACACTTCATGGGGTTGCGGAGAGTCGGACACGACTGAGCAACTTTCACTTTCATAATTAATAAAAGACATAACTGCACCATACAATAGGGGCCTACTATGTGCCAGGTATTTAAACATTATAACTACTGTGAAAAGAAGAAACATTATCCTCATTTTATAGGCAAGAACAATAAGACTCCCCCAAGGAATTAAGTAACTTGCTCAAGGCTAAGTCAATTAACTTGCTCAGGGATTGACAGTCCCTTGACTGCAAGGAGATCCAACCAGTCCATCCTAAAGGAGATCAGTCCTGGGTGTTCATTGGAAGGCCTGATGTTGAAGCTGAAACTCCAAAACTTTGGCCACCTGATGTGAAGAGCTGACTCATTTGAAAAGACCCTGATGCTGGGAAAGATTGAGGGTAGGAAAAGGGGACGACAGAGGATGAGATGGTTGGATGGCATCACCGACTCAATGGACGTGAGTTTGGGTAAACTCCGGGAGATGGTGATAGACAGGGAGGCCTGGCATGCTGCGGTTCATGGGGTTGCAAAGAGTCGGACACGACTGAGCCACTGAACGGAACTGATTGGGTGGTTATCCTGGGATTTCAATTATGGCCACATTGCCACCATATGGCTACATTGTCCTTACTTAGAAGAATGAGTTGGTATTAGAATCATGAAAGAGATTCAGAACTAGATTCCACCAGGTTCTGATCCTCTCATGGATAACCTGATACTTCCTGCCCCAGTAGTCCACAGCCACAAGAGATGATGATATTATAATAATAAGACACTACTGGGGACAGGGAAGGGTAGAGGTCTATCCTTGGCCTCTTTTTACAGATGCGAAAACAGATGAGAAATTACTTTTAATCAACCTGATACAGGCAATGAGTGGGGAAACCAAAGCTCAAGCCCTTCCACGTTACATGATGCTGCGTCTGAGCAATGTATCACACCTCTGGAGTTTGTTGGGAATGGGAAAACTGTTGAAAATCTTCATTCTGTAGAATAAACTGCACTCTTTAGTCTGGACTTCAAGACCCTTTTATGATCTTACCATAATCTCAAATTTTCAACCTTATTTTCCATTATTGCCATCCATAAACTCTTTGCTCCAGAAACATTCTTACTTTTTCTGTGAATTTTCTTACTATTTCTGACAACTATTACTATCGCCTAATCCTGAGTTTTCTCATTTATTCAGTGAAGGACAGGGAAGTCTAGCAAACTGCAGTCCATGCAGTTGCAAAGAGTTGGATACAATTTAGCAACTGAACAATAACAACTCCCTTTTGCTGAAATGGCATTTTCTGTGGATTGCAAGAAACAAAATTTTATCCATTATAAAACTTCCCTGGAACTTCCATAGCAGTCCAGCCATTAACACTGGGAGTTTCCAACACAGCGGGCATGGGTTCGATCTCTGGTTGGGGAACTAAGACCACATATGCCTCATGGCGTGGTAAAAAATAAAATAAAAAATAAAGCTTCCCTCCCCAACTAGAAAAATAACCTCCCACTGCTGAAATTCCATAGCACTGAGTCCTTCTCTTGGGATATATTTATGTCCTTGCCTAGATTCCTACTTAATTTCAGTAGGCACAGATCCTAAGTAAACTCTGTGGAATGAATGACCTTTAGAGGCAGAACACCAGACTGGAAGAAGTATGAAGAGCTAACGAAACCAGAGAGAAGAGGCGGCTGTAAATCTTCAAAAAACTACATCCTAAATATTATGGCGCTCACTAAGAGCAAAACAGTGTCAAATGTATTCTTGTAAAATACAGTGGTTAGCAGTGTTCACGGAGAAGGCAATGGCAACCCACTCCAGTACTCTTGCCTGGAGAATCCCATGGATGGAGGAGCGTGGTAGGCTGCAGTTCATGGGGTCACTAAGAGTCAGACATGACTGAGCAACTTCACTTTCACTTTTCACTTTCATGCATTGGAGAAGGAAATGGCAACCCACTCCAGTGTTCTTGCCTGGAGAATCCCAGGGACAGAGGAGCCTGTTGGGTGCCGTCTATGGGGTCACACAGAGTTGGACACGACTGACGTGACTTAGCAGCAGCAGCAGCAGCACTGGATCCAGAATCCATCCTGCCGTGTGGACTTGGACCAGTCGGTCAAATTCTCCACATCAACTGCCTCATCTGTAAGTGGAAACTAGTTATAACTTACCTCACTGGGTTGTGGTGAGTATTCAGTGAGCTCATGTACCTGAAGTGCCTAGTAGAGTGCATGGCTCAGAATATATGTTATATAAGTATTTGCTATTACCATTTTGTAAACTCATATATATATATATATATATATATGCTTCTCTCTCCCTCTCTCTCTATATATATATATTGAAAAAGTAGCTAGAGCACCAAACCTCATGAAGGGAATTGTCAAGAGAAGGAAAATTTTCAGAATGAACAACTTAGGTGATAAGGAGATACGCTGGCTTATATACAAGAGAATCAGTACTCTTTTCCTCTCAAAAGTCATAGATCAGGAGGAGATAAAGCTGAACAGTGTGAAATAACAAGTCACACTGTGGCAGAAATAGGTAAATACAGACTTTAAGGTAAAATACAGAGATATTAGAATACAGAATGCACCTGGGAACCTGAAGGAGATTGTTTTAGGCTGAACAAATGCAAAAACAGATACTTTCTAACATAAAAACAGACTAATTCAAAATTAGCTATTTGGACTTAGAACACAATTTTTTAGGAAAATAACACTTTATGTGTTGCCTGGGTTCTGTGGCTAACCCATAAAAGCCAACTGAACTTAATATTACCTTAGCAGCAATTATGGACATTAATATCAAATACTGTCTTAGTTGCCAGATAATTTTAATATCAGCATATACATTACTAACTATGTACAACAATGCTTTGTAACAAATCATCTTTATCAGAGGAGTGGGAATTCACAAAACCAACTACTGGAAATGCAAGAAGGGATCTGAGTGATCACTGCAGTCACTCTACTCCTGCTTTGCATAGGACAGTCAGGGTTTATGCTTGTCTCTCTAATCATAATTTGGAGTAGGAAATGGCAACCTGCTCCAGTATTCTTGCCTGGAAAATTCTATGGACAGAGGAGCCTGGTGGGCTACAATTCACAGGGCTGCAAAGAGTTGGACACGACTGAACGCGTGCTAATTCTACCTAGCGCTGTATACTATTAGCTTAGTCCTCCTCACTATCCTCTGAGGGAGGGAAAAAAATAAAGCCAGAGATGTTACGGAACTTGACTAAAGTCACAAAATAAGCAGCAGAGGAGAAATTCAGACTCTGCTCTAATGATGAAGAGCTCTGTGACGTTTCTACAATGTTCCGCACATTGATCTTATCTTCCCTTTTCTTCCTTTTCCCTTTGTATGTGACATATGTGGTGATTTAAAAGGTTTATAAATACTTTCCTTCTCTGAAAACATTTATTCATTTATCTTTGTAGTTAAAATAATGACAATGAATCATGTGAATGTGACTTCAGAACTAAGACATTGCCAATTAAGATGTTGTTTCTGTTAGGACGTCCATGGACCATATTTCTGCCCTGAGCATGTTCTACTAGATGAAAAATGGAAGATGTTTACTCTTAATCTCCATTTGTGCTGTGACCATGTTCATGTTACCAACACAGATCTCAAAACAAACGAACTATTATTTATGAAACAGAAACACTTCTTAGGAAATTCATTATTCAATATTCAGATTATTAATTTTATTATGAGAGTCATTCATTTGCTCATTTAAGTTGGGCTTGGGCTTTGCTGAGAATATTTTTTCTTGACAAAACATGAACATCCTTGGAAATGTAAGATGGTGCAATTGGCATGTAAGTATAAAATGGCTTCCCTGGTGGAACCTGCCTTCAATGTGGGAGACCCAGGTTTGATCCCTGGGTTGGGAAGACTCCCTGGAGAAGGGAATAGCTACCCAATCCAGTATTCTTGCCTGGAGAATTCCATTCACAAAGGAGCCTGGCAGACCAACGATCCATGGGGTCACAAAGAGTTGGACCCTACTGAGCGACTTTCACTTTTACTTTCCACTTTCATAAAATGAAAAAAACAAAACAAAACACTGCCTACTGAAAAGGCAGCAATAAAAACTAGAGACTTCTGCTTTCAAAATTATATTAATAAGAAGTATGCGGGACTTCCCTGGTGGTCCAGTGGCTAACACTCTGAGCTCCCAATGCAGGGGGGGGACCTGGGTTTGATCCCTGGTCAGGGAACTAGATCCCAAATGCCACAACTAAGACCTGGTGCAGCCAAATAAATAAATATTTTTAAAGAAACAAGTGTAAGTATTACTATTTTGCTAAGGGAAGTTTCATATTTACTAATATTAATTCAAGCTTCTCATTAGATATAGTGTATACTCTGATCTTCCCTTTTAAACCACTCCCACCCCAAACCTACTAAAGTACTTTTAAAGAATGAAATCATGCATAAGTGTAAAGTTTGATTCTGAAGGTACATGAGAAGATGCTTATAACTTACTGTTATAAGGAGGTTAAGTCTTCAGCTCCTCTCTAATTATTTCATGCATTTAAATCTCATTTCCCACAGCTAAGAGAAGCCTGTGCAGGGCAGGGACAATACCTTCTATTTCTTTTGTACAGTGACTAGCACCGTGCTTGGAAGATTATGAGCATTATACAGTGGGTAAAATCCTGATATTTATATTTTCACCTTTACGAGCTGAGAATTCATCATTCTACCACTGAAGGGAAACATTTTGCCTCTTTCACGTTAAAGAACAGACACAGTCAGGTTTTCCACAAATGTTCACAAGAATTTCCCATGGTATTTAGTACTGCTAGGAGTTTAGAAACATTCTTAGCAAACTAATTTTGAATATGAAACAATCGGTGCCTAAAAGAGGGAATTAAAATTTTCATTTAGAAATGGTTTTGCTTTATTCTTTCTGAATTATATTAACAAACACTTTGTTGGAATTTAATAGGCCTCTCGGGCTAGAAAAGTCTCATTTTTCTTTCCCACTGAACTATTTTATAGTAGAACAAATATTAATATACTCCATATGGGCCTATCTTTTTGCCTTTTGTAGGTTCTGTCATCCAAAGTTTAAGCTTTTATCTCTTCACAGACAAAGGAAGCATTTTTAGGATTTCAAACACTAAAGTGAACTAGTAGAGGTTTTAAATTAAATAAGAAAATGAGCTGCAATGAATGCTGTTCTTTCTTTGATGAAGAGATCATCAGTCTGCTTATTTGATTGATAGTTATCTTTGTACCTTCTCAGGTGTATTATGCTGTCCAGGTACTATATCCTTGAAAAAGACTGCAGGGAATGAGGCAAATAAGTGAATTAGAAAACCCTGAGGAGTTATCAAAATTCCCTTTGGCACATCTTAGAAGGAAGGCCATCAAGGGCCGTCATAGCCTGGAATACTGTATTATGCCTTTGATTTAACAAATTAACAGGTTCCGAGCAGTCAAGGGAGCATTTGAATAAATAAGATGTGAAGGCAGAGGAAATGACTGCTTGGCGAGAAAGAATTCAATCATCTCTAAGTCTGCAGAAGAAAGTATACACTCTGGTTCTATGAAATCAAAGTTGTGGGTTCCATGAGCTAGCTAATTTGATGCAGATGAAAAGTTCTCATTTAAAGCCAGCAACTGTACCCTTAGCCATAGCCAGCAGTCTCATAAATGCTGACTGATGGCATAAAAGGTAGAATGGGTGATCAGCATGGTCCGCTTGGTGCCAACCCATTCTTAATGTTGAGAAAACAAAACAAAACAAAAAACTCAAAATGCAGTGTTGCTGGTGGTGAACTAAACTGAATGCCTTCGGCACATTACTCCAGCCTTGACATATTCCAATTACTCTCGCTGCTCCTGGGCTCCGGGCAGGAACAAGAGTAAGAGCACAATCCATCACACCTACTGACTCTCTGTGGACTTAACATCACATCACAAAAGCACATTCATTAGGGTCCTTCTAATTTCAAGACACAGGATTAATACCTAAACAAGGAAATTTGTGACAAGTATGTAGATTTTTAAATTTAAAAAACAGTTTCAAAAAATGGAGTCAATGTGCACCTGGGACAAAAAAAGATAGGAACTCAACCATTCTAAGTCCCAAACAATTTCAATTTCAAGTTTACATTTTACTTTAAGAAACAATCAGCTACAGGACCAAAATTACTAAGTCAATATGCTCTGAAAAGCCTTAACTTTAAAAACTTCTTACTGGACTTCCTGGTGATCCAGTGGCTAAGAATCCACCAGGAGACACAGGTTCGATCCCTAGTCTGGGAAGATCCCACATGCTGAGTGGCAACTAAGTACTAAAGCCTCAGCGCCCTAGAGCTTGTGCTCTGCAACAAGAGAAGCCACCACGAGGAGAAGCCCACGCATCACAACTAGGGAAAGACTGCATGCAGTAACGAAGACCCTGCATGGCCAAAAACAAGTAAATAAATAACATTTTAAAATTCCTTACTATGTAAAAATTCAAACATATACAAAAGTAGAATACAAACTGTCCCCACACCACTCTCATGTCCTATTCCCTCAGTTGCATCCATTTTCAACTCATTTCCAATTCTGCTTTATCTGAAGTCAATCTTGCATGTTCCCTTAAAGTGAAAGTGCATTATATTTCATCTCTAAGTATTTAAGTTATTTCATCTCTAAACATTTCAGTAAATCCTTACAATTCTAGCTGAGTGCCAACAGAATTTGTGGTATTTTGTGTTTTATTTTTCATTGCCTTTTATTTTAAATACCTAGGTCAGCAAAAGAGGAAATTTGGAGCAAGGAGAAAATTTAGATTTCTCAGTTTTTCTGGAATTTCTGGTACCTAAATACAGTTGTAAAGTTTTCTCTTTCTGAAGAGGGAAACAGAACTAGCAAGATATAGTCATTTAGTTTAACAAACATTAATTGAGCACTAGAGATGGGGCAAGGTACCAGAGACGAAAAAAAAAGAAAAAGAGTAAAACAAAGACCCTTTCTGTAGAACGGGTGAGACAGACACACGAACAGATAATGTCAACATAATGTGGAAAAGCTAGGGTAATGGTATTCACAGGGTGCCATGGGAACAGAGAGGAAAGGCACTTAGACCAAATTAGGTATTCAAGAAAGACTTCCAGGAAGATGGCATCTGAGTAAGTGCAAAAATACTGCAAAGAACTGTCACTATGTCATTATAATAAGTTTGATATCAAGTTTCTTTCAAGTGGATTTACTTCATTTTGTTGGGTGAGGAATTAGGTGGTGGGGGGAAGTTTCCTTAAAGAATACTGGTCTGAGAAGAGAGTGAAATATCAAGAATTGAATTGAGAGAGTAACAGGGACTTATATACACTACCATGCACAAAACAAATAGCCAGTGGGGACCTGTTATCCAGCACAGGGAGCTCAGCTTGGAGCTGTGATGACCGGGCGGCGTGGGACGGCGGTGAGGATACATGTCACAGCTCGTTCACTTTGTTGTACAGCAGAAACTAACACAACACTGTGAAGCAATCAGACCCCAATCAAAAAGCCAAAACAAAACCGAACTTTTCTATCACGTCTTCAGAGAATACCAAAAGGCTTGGTCTCTACCCTCGAGGAGGTAGGAATCTAGATAGAGAAAAATCAAGCATGCATTAGAAAATTTTACTAAGGAATAGCTAATCAAAATACAGACTTTAGTGACGGGAAGACAGCTATGCACTGAAATATTTAAGTAAGAGCTGGGACTTCAACCAAGATTTTGAATATAAGTTTAAACTTAGATCAAAAAAGGAAGCCAGCTGAGTAAAGAATATTAAAATATATGTCTTAAGTAGTAAAGAATTCTTCATCTTTGAAAGGTTTTTATTCTTCCATATTTGGATTAAGTGAAGTAGGCAGGGAAAGGTCAAGATTTTTAATCTAAACCTCAAGCCTCCACAGAGATACGGGAATGTGTGTGCTCATGTATGTGTTAGATATGTTAGTGCTGGAGCATGAAGATTTGAATTGAGAATTTACAAGCAGATTCTAAGCTATTCCATTGGAATAATACAATGTCAGGTACAAAAACAAAGATCTTCTCCGGCAGGTATCTAATTCTTGGGGAGAAATAAAAACACAAACTCATAAAAATGAAAGTTGTAAAAGACACATAAGAAAATTCAATCAATGCTACAAGATTAAAAAAATTTCAATTGTCACTCAGAGATGAATGACTCACCATTTATAATTCTATGTTTAATAACAGTAACAATAACAACAGCATCGGCCAACACTCATATAGCATATACTATGAAGCCAAGTAATTAAATCATTTAATCCTCCAAAGTGCCTATGAGGCAGGTACTACTACAGATCTTCCTTACGTTATGATGAGGTTACAGCCAAAAAACACCATGGTAAGTTGAAAACACTGTAAATGCATTTAATATAACTACCCTACTGAACATCATAGCTTAGCCTAGCCTGCCTTAAATGTGCTCAGAACACTAACATTATTTTACAGCTGGGCAAAATCATCTAACACAAAGCCTATTTTACAATAAAGTACTCAATAGCTGATATAATTCATTGACTACTGTACTGAAAGTGAAAAACAGAATGGCTGTCTGGGTACAGAATGGTCTTAAGTGGATCGGTTTATTGGTTGGTTGCCCTCATGATCGTACAGCTGACTGGGAGCTGTGGCTCACTGTCACTGCCCACATCTTAAGAAAGGATTATACTGAGTATCACTAGCCTGGGAAATGCTCAAAATTCAAAACCTGAAGTATGGTTTCCACTGAATGCATTATTGCTTTTGCACATCATAAAGTTAAAAAATCTTTTAAGTTGGACTGTCTATATCCCTCCGACTTTTCAGAGGAGGTTTGGAGACACAGTGAGATTAGTAATTACTCTTTCCTTAACTCTAGTTTTTCAAACATTATTAATCAGAATTTGGGCTTTCCAGGTGGCTCAGTGGTAAAAAAAAAAAAACCCATCTTCCAATGACAGAGATAGGGGGTCGATCCCTGGGTCAGGAAAATCCCCAGGAGAAGGAAATGGCAACCCACTCCAGTATTCAAACCTGGAGAACTCCATGGAAAGAGGAGTCTGGAGGGCCCCAGTCCCTGGGGGTCACAGAGTCGGACACGACTGAGCATGTACCCACAATCAGAATTTACATCAGAGGCTAACAAAAGACATACAGGTGTACTGTGAGAATAAGGTTGAAATCTAATATTTGTATAAATTCAGATAAATGTCTTATATCCTTCATTAACTTAAGTGAAATGGTACATGACACTATCCTGGCAAAGAACCATAAAGATAAATGTCAAATCCATCCATGAGGTAAAGACGTAAAGTTACAAATAGGAACTTACTCTAAAAATGGTGTGTTTAATAGACCAAAGAATGGTCTCTTAAATATTTCCCATCAGATTGAGGAAAGCATCTTTTTCGTAATACTTACATACATGGAGAAAATAAATTATAATAAATGACCATAGCATATACAGCAATAAAGATAGCCAGTAGTAAAAACGCATTTGAAATAACTTCTGTCCCTACTGAACAGTAGAAAAATATTACTCCCCAGATAGGATTAGTTGCTTTTTTCCCAACCTCTGACAGCAAATTATGCATAGCTATTTCTAGCATTTATTTCTATTACGTGACATTATAATACAGCTATTTGTTCAGCAGTCTTCTCTTCAGGATGTGAGTCTTTGAGTATAGGGCCTGAATTTATGCATCCTGGGATTTAAAGCCCATACCTGCATCTAGTATCATGAATAGAATTCAGGCTTACTGAAGGAATAACTCCGGGAGTTGGTGATGGACAGGGAGGCCTGGTGT
Source organism: Ovis aries (assembly GCF_016772045.2). Classification (NCBI taxonomy): domain Eukaryota; kingdom Metazoa; phylum Chordata; class Mammalia; order Artiodactyla; family Bovidae; genus Ovis; species Ovis aries. The sequence continues at coordinate 174,002,412 of NC_056056.1, forward strand.
GCTGCAATTCATGGGGTCACAAACAGTTGGACATGACTGAGAGACTGAACTGAACTGAACTGAAGGAATAAATGAATGAATGATTTGATAGGCGACATCTAATAAAATCTCGAGCACTATAAATCATTATAGAAAAGTTAAAACATCAATAAGGTCACAAGGGTTTTGTTACTTTATGAGTAGATTCTTGTCTCCCTTGTTGAGTATTTAAGGCCTTTTTACATTGGTCCTAATTCACCCTTTTAACCTTTTCTCATCTTCTCTTCTTTTAGTTAGATCCGCTGTATGAATTACTTTCATTTTCTGGCTTAAGTTCTGTGCTCTATCATTTCTATACTTTTACTCAGTAATCTCCAAAAGTTTTAGCTTATGCAGTCCTTCAGTATAAATAAGTATACTTTACTTAACACTGTGATAATACGCTTATTGTAAATCAATCATAAAAACAGAAGAAATATTTTAAACAAATGAGGTAGACATACATAAACAGAAGTTTTAATCTTTTCTTTATGTAAACAATGCATTGTTTTGCATGTACTTCACTTTTAAAATCACTGATTTATATCAGAAAAACAAATCTCATAGAGTACTTGTGAGAATAAAATGAATCTCTACATGCACTTAGAACAACAGTGGTGATATAGGTAACATAGTAGATGTCAGTTAAGTTGGTTAACATTATTGCTGTCAATGCAGTTTCTTCCGACTGGAATATTAATAATTGCACATCCTCATCCTCAAGTCCCACTCCTACAAATCCCCTGAGGGCCAAATTCATATGGTACCTTTTCAAAGAATTGTTTGAATGCATCTCTTAAGTTAGGATTTCTCAAAGTAGGAGGTACTAAATCTTACAGATCTTAGCAAGAAGCCATGGATAAAAAGCCAAAATAAAGATGGAACAGTTGGAAAAAATTAAGGATGGTTTTCTAGAAAATGAGGCAAATGAAAAAAGAAGTGATTATTAACCCTAAGAAAAATAAAATACACAAAAAGGAAATATAGTACATTATCTGGCTCTGTAGCAAACAACACTTGTGTGTGTTAGTCGCTTGGCCATGTCCGACTCTTTGCAACCCCATGGACTGTAGCTAGCCAGGCTCCTCTATCCATGGGGATTCTCCAGGCAGGAACACTGGAGAACACTATAGGGTTGCCATGCCTTTCTCCAGGGGATCTTCCCAGCTCGGGAATCTCCCACGTCTTCTGCACTGCAGGCAGATTCTTCACCATCTGAGCCACCAAGGAAGCCCAAACAATGTTTAGACAGACCCAATGACAGAAACATTGACTACTAATTTAACCCCAAACTGTGATATAACCATATGGGAAAGATACAGCATTATACCAGCCCCCAAATCCTCAACTTTTGTTAGCAAAAGTTTAAAGGGAATTAAACATGAACTAGAAACTTAGGTATATTACTTTAAAACTCATAGATAAGTACCAGAAGAAATTTAAAAACAATAGGGAAAAGGAAAAGATTTTCTTTCTAGAAACTTCTAGAAAGATAAACGTAGGTTTGTACCATGAGATCAGCAGTGAGAATGGCATCTGCTCTTCTTTTCAATAGTAACAGGAGAAGTTAAAAAGCAAGGAAGCTTTCTCCTTGCTTTCAAAATTTTAAAAGAAACAGAATGTTATATCCAGTCAACCTATTCAAAGCATTTTACAACATGCAAAGACTCAAAAATTTTTCTCCTATGCAGCATTCTTCCTCAGGAATTTATCTGCCAAGACACATTCATACTAAAGAAGAGAATTTAAAAAAAAAAAAAAAAGAGGAGAGAGAGAGGACACAGAATCCAGAAAATAGGAATCCAACAGGTCTATTGATCAAATTGTATTAAAAGTTATTGGTTTTTAAAAAAAGTTATTGGTTTTAAGAAGATCAATATGAAAGCATTCAGCTGATTTTTAAAATGTTAAAATATTTCTTGTGCTTTTAGACTTAGTTATACTTTAACATTAGTCTGAACATAAAAGAAATTACAAGAGGTTTTCTCTCTTACCTGTAACACAGCAGCAAATAAGTATACTACTACAAAGATCACAGTTAAAGAAGTGTGACCACTTTTCATCAAATGAATAGTGTAGAGGAAAATTAAATGTCCAGGTATCACTAAAAGCAGTAGAACTTGAGCAGACTTATTATTTACTCCTGTAATATAAAATATAAAAGTTGTTAAAACAAAATCATGTATTGGTGAATAATAGATCATAGTTATTAAAATTTGAGTACACAGAATCACATAAAATTCAATTGCTAAAAATAAATTTTAATTATTTATAATTTGCTTAATTTTTAGAAATTTTCCCTGTATGTTATATATTAATTAAATGAAAGGTGATTGATGAAAGTTTGCTGTGAAGAACACTGATCAAACTATAACATTATAAAAATGGAGGGAAGACAAAAGAAAAAATATGAAGTTCTTAAAGTACTGGAAAGTACTTTTTCCTATATCATTTAATTCCTTATTATTGATCATTTTAATAACTAAATGATACCTAATCATCTTCTAATAGAGGTTTTTTGGTCATTAAATATTTTAATTTTATTTTCCCTTTAGAAGTCTTTCACTGCTATTAAAAGACTGGGTATTTCTGAACCTCATTCAAAAGTTATACTTATTATAATACATTAATTTTTATCAGAAAAAAAGTTTTCAAGAATTGTGAGGTTTAAAATTGTGCTTTAGAGGTTTCCCTGGTGGTCCAGTGGTTAAGACTCTGAGTTTCCACGGCAGGGAGCATAGGTTTGATCCCTGGTTGCATAAGTTCTGCATGCCCGCCACATAGTGCAGTCAAAAATAAATAAAATTGTGGTTTAGTTTTTTGGATATCATATGTTTGGGACATAACAATGTCCTTGTAACTGAGGTTATCACCTCTCACTCTGCTTGTTGGAGATCAAATGTCTACATTTAGAAAGGTCAAAAAGATTAATGTATGAAAGAGTGTGTGCTATGTGGTTAGCTGCTCAGTTGTGTCCGACTTTTTGCAACCCCAAGGACTGTAGCCCGCCAGGCATCTCTGTCCACGGGGATTGTCCAGGCAACAGTACTGGAGTGGGTTGCCATGCCCTTCTCCAGGGCATCTTCCCAACCCAGGGTTGAACCCAGGTCTCCTGCACTGCAGGTGGATTCTTTACCAGCTGAGCCATGAAGAGTGGCTCTAGGGAAGCCCGTGAAAGAGTATGCTTCCCTAAATCACCTAACAACATTTTCTTATATGCACAAGGTTCTTCTTTCCTAACTTACAAACAAGATATCCAAGAGAAAGGTAAAAAAGAAAAACTATACAAAGTTCTTTAACAACTGCAGAATTGATCTGCAGTCTTGTTGTTGCTGTTCACTAAGATTTAGTGAACAAAATTTACTCTATTTAAAATCTATCTGGCTCTCAGAAACAGAAAATTGGGCAACATTCATAATCAAAATTCAACAAATGTTGCCTGCCTGTACTCACAGAGAGGAAGAGTTCCAGGAATAAAATATGCAAAACTCCACAAGCACCTACCTGGACCAAAAAAAGTTCTAAAAGGGTAGTAACAACCTTTGGGTTCATCAGGCAATTCTCCTGGAATGCTGTGTAAATGAAGGTAGGTAGAAATCCTACTGGCCTGAATGGCCACCAAATTACCACCAATACCTGAAACAGAGGAAGAAACAAATAAGATAGTTAGCTTCGTATTTTCAATAATGTGCACAAATTCAATTGAATTTATGTCTCTACGTCACCTCCTGGGCCAATAATACAGAACAAAGAGTTCTTCTGAAAGGTTGCTTTATTTGATGTTGATGTAGATATTCCAAAGGCATAAAATTCCTGCTATGAAAGACTCATTCATTGTTTTTTCAAATCTAACTCACTGTTTGGTCTGAAAGCAGAGTAAGTAATTTTTAAAAATTACTATCGCAATCAAGATGGAAAACTAGGTAACAATATGTTTCACATTTATCATCTTAATAAATTTATTCAAATAGATAAGGCTTAATACATGTCTTCTCAGATTTTGTTGGGGTCCTTTAATAGACTGGGACCTGGTGGTCTGGAGTTGACAATAAGAAAGTGAAAGAGAGAAAGAGGTTGATATTCCCTGGTTTATGCAGAGAACCAATAAAGCCCTTGACACAGGGCTTGCATCACTCACAAAGGCACAGGGGGCCCTCTCGAGGGGATGAAGGCACAGAGCGCCTTCTTGAGGGGGTCTTGGAAGCCCAGGCAGGAGAGTGAGCATGATGGGATTCTACGCTCGAGAGAATTAGCCGGAGAGAGACAGAAAGAGAGAGAAACAAAAAAGACATGGGGACCTAAGCTCTGATGGAGCAAAGGTGCTTTAATGATCTTTCTGTGAGTATATACAGGCTGTTGTACAAGAAATTTCTTTCGAGAATGATAAAGATCAGAAAACCAAACGCACAGCAACCATTACCAAGGGAGCAAGGGATTAATAATGATCACAAGGTCAGGAGACAATCCATATCTCAAGGAGGGGATCGAGACTAAGCAGTTTTGTCATAAGGAGAATGTTTACTGAAGGAGACCCAAGCCTGTCTCACACAATGACCTCAGTCCTGGGAACAGCTTGCTGTTCCACTTGATAAGGAACGGAGGATTTATGGGAAACGGCATGTAGGAATCCTCCTGTTAAACATTCCTTGACAAGATTACTAAAGAAATTGGTATAAGACACTGAAAAAAATACTCAAGAAAGTGATCTTTTAACCTAGGTTATCCTCTCATGTATTCTGAGGAAGAGGAGTTAATGCCAAGAAGCAAAATTAATTCCAAAGGGTGGTAAGTAACCCCAGGGTGAATTAGGACACCCAAACTCTTCCTACTTTGACAGATTATGAGAAGGAGATAGTAGCCATAAAAAAAAGTATGAAGAAAACAATTGAAAATTTCAAATTGTTGAATTCTGAGCATGAGCTAAAATAACCATTAAGAATACCTGTGAACCCTGGACACAAGGGGCGTCTACACCCACTGTCAACTATTTCTGCAAGCATGCCATGAGTGCTTGTGAGACAGACTCAGGCAGGATGGAACACTTGAGGGAGCCAACCCTGGTGGCACAGAGCAAGGAATCCCATCCAGGACTTCCCTGGTGGTCCAGTGGTTAAGAACCTGCCTGCCAATGCAGGGAGCACAGCTTCCCTTCCTGGTCTGAGAAGATCCTACTTGCCACAGAGCAACTAAGGCTTGAGAGTCACAGCTACTGAGCCCTCGTGCCCTGGAGCCCATGCTCTGCAAGAGAAGCCACTACAACTGGAAGCCTGCACGCTGCAGTTAGAGAGCAGCTTCTGCTCACCACAACTAGAGAAAGCCCGCACCCAGCAATGAACACCCAGCATAGCCAAGAATTAAATACATAAAGAAGTGAGTTTTTAAGAAAGAGAAAGAAACTGCATCCATTTCTGACTCCCTCTCTCATATGAGGGCTTCCCTGGCGGCTCAGATGGTAAAGAATCCGCCTGCGATGCAGGGGACCTGAGTTGGGAAGATCCCCTGGAGAAGGAAATGGCAACCCACCCCAATATTCTTGCCTGAATCCCTACGGACAGAGGAGCCTGGCAGGCTGTAGTCCATAGGGTCGCAGAGAGTGGGACATGACTGAGCGACTGAACAACAACAACAGCAACAAAACTGGGGTCATCTAAACTGAGTCCAGCTGGCTGATTCTAAATATAAAAGTTTTCACTAAAAAAAATAAAAGCCTGTGAATGAACGGAGTAAGCAAATGTCTGCAATCCCTCATCATTCTTACAACTGTTCTGCTCAAGAGGGAGAATAAAGGAATGTTTTCCGTAGAAACTGAACAAGAGAGACTCAGGCCTCAAGGACACCAGATACTATGTGGTACTGATGGAAAATAAGGATGAACTGGAAGTCTGCATAATTAACAGTGGGATTCCTTCAGACCTTCATTTTGCTCCAAGGGGCAGGCAGGAGTCTAACATCCCAGAGCGAAGGTTCGATGTTCAAACTTGGAGGGCTCCCCATAACATGGCCAACCAACCCCACCCCAATCTTCCAATAGTGAAGTGCCCAGTCAACCACCCTCTACCACCTCCGAGCTACTTAGCTTCTCAATGCCTCAGCTGCCTTCCTGTAAAACAGAGAAAACAATCCCTCTCTCATAGAGATGATGACATGAGCAAGTTTGTGTTTATACTTGGAGACTTCACCACTCTTTTCTAATCAACTGATAGACCACACTGATAAAAAATCAAAACGGTGAAGAAGTTTTTTAACAATATTATCAATCAACTTGATCTAAAGGACATTTATAGGACACACCATCCAACAACAGCAGAATACATAATTTTACAAGTATACACATGGGAACATTCACACAGATGGACCACACTGTGAGCCATAAAACAAGTTTCAATAAATTTGAAATAATCGCAACATATAAAGTATGTTTTCTGGCCACAATGGAAAAGATAGATATCTGAGAATTCCCCAAAATGCTGGAAAGTAAACAATACCCTTCCAAATAACCCACAAATCAAAGAAAAAAAAATCACACAGGAAATTTTAAAATATTCTGGATTTAATGAAAATGAAAACACAACATATTGAGATTTGTGGGAGGTACCTAGAGTAGTACTTATCAATTCACAGCATTAAATCTTACATTAGAAAAGAAGAGTACTACTGTATATAAAATAACTAATAAGAAACTGCTGTATAGCACAGGGAATTCTGCTCAGTACTCTATAACGGCCTATTTGGGAAAAGACTCTAGCATCTTAAAAAAAAAAAAAAGAGTGGATATATGTATAACCGATTCACTTTGTGTACACCTGAAACGAACACAACACTGTAAATCAACTCTACTCCAATGAAACATTTTTAAAAACGCACATAATGAGACTAGCACGACTCTGCGTTCAAAATCCAACAAAGACCATATAAAAAAGGAAAATTATAAGCCAATCTTGTGAATCAAAATAAATGTAAAAAGATATCAGTCTGCTGGCAAACCAAATCCAGCAAAATGTTAAATGTGTAAAATACATCACCGAAACATCAGATTTATCATAGGAATATAACACTGACTTAATAATTGAAAATAATACATATAGCACATTAACAAATAAATGAAGGAAAAATAAGATTATATGAATAAACAGAAAAGTTGATAAAGTTCAGCATTTTATTATTTATTATTAAAAACGCTTAGCAAACCAGGAATTGAGGGGGACTTCTTTAAACTGATAACCACACACACTCGCCCCCACCGTACACATCCACACACATGAAATCTGTCATATACAAAAGAGGTACTGCAGATCAATAAAGACGGATATAGATTTTTCAATAAATAGTGTTTTTAGTTGCATATTTTTAATTCAAAAATTAATATTAAATAGAAGTCTTTTAATTACTCTATTGTAAAAGCCCTAAGTAAAACAGTTCATTTTAACTCGGGTAAATGGTTTTCACAGCAGCCACAGCACTACACTTCACATGCGTTGTTCTCCTGTCATGTAACATCCAACAGGTAAGGTACCAAGAGCTCAGAACAGTTACTGTTTGCTCTTTACATTCTGTAACATAAATAGCCACTATCTCAATCAAGCTACAGGCATCATGATAACAGAGGGCATTTGTATTACTGCTAGCTGTGCATAGCAGACACTGATCTAATTTGTTGGATAGCTATTTCATATTTTAAAATAAAATTTTAATTAATTTATTTATTATAATTGGAGGCTAATTACTTTTTAATATTGTGGTGGTTTTTGCCATACATTGACATGAATCAGCCACAGGTGTACAAGATAGTTATTAAACACCAAAAAAATACCAGTGGGGGTGTAATGGAATTGTGAATTAGTAAAGGTGAATTGGGCAGTCTTAGATGAAAGAGTCCACTCTTCTTCGGGGATACAAGTAGAAAAGGTTAAGAGTAGACACTCTTAGCGGTCAGAAGAGGGGTAAAGGAAGAGGAAGGAGAAGGAAGCTGGGAGGTACCGGCCTAAAGCCTCCGTCTTCTCTGCACAGCTGCCCTACAGCAAACTTTCAAGGAACTTCTGGCAGGTGGAAAACAAAGCTAGATGGAAATCTGAATCTACAGAAAGGAAAGAAGAGTGCTGAAAATGTTAAATATATAGGGAAATATAAAAAGATACCAAACCCTCAGTTTTAATCTTTTAAAAATATAACTGTGGAAAGCAAAAATGTTACAGGGTTTATAACAAAGAAAAATACATGACAAAAAGAGCTCATAAGAAAGAGTGAAATTGCAAAAGGATTAGACATAAGGTTCTTATATATAAAGGATAAGAGATAAGGTTCTTATCCTTTATGTAAAGTGGTATATTGCTGTTTGAAAGAGACTGTGATAAAGATATAATAAGCCCTAGATTAACCTCCTAGCCAACATACGTATCAGAAGGGGAGGATCACATCATTTATTAGCATGGAAAAAGCTTTATGAAATTCTGTGGAAAGGAAATCTTTTTAACCTAATGTTTCCCAAACTTAGCTGACCACAGAACTCACTTTTCAAATTATACTTATTAACATATCGAGAACTATTGTTACAGGAAATATATTTTAGAAAACGTTACTGGTTCTAAGAGATGTTAATAAAATTTAAAAGATACCCTAGATATAAGTCCTTATCTTTATTTGAGGATTAAATAGTATGCATAGAAGACCTAAAAGTCATTTGCCACATAGTAGGGGCTTACTAAATAGCAAATGATGATGATGATGATATGATAAAGAGTATGACAAAACAGGGATCTTTTAAATAGTACATGCCTTAGCACATTTTAAATGAAATTCAATTCTCAGAAGTTCCACTTTTTCTGAGGAACATGGAATGACTCTTCTCTAACAATGTTTTAATGAACGGCATTTAACACTAGAAAGAGTTTACAGTGATACCCAACTAAGAGGTTTACTTACTGAGATAAAAGAAAGATTTACCACCATGCCAAACCATACACAGATTTCCAAAGATAGCACTTCAGCAAACTTTCTTATGGAAGTGAAATCACAGAGAAACTAAAACCTTACTGCTAAAGGGGTTGTAATTTAAGCTAAATTTCTCATTAAAATGCTCGGCAGCACGGTTCTAGCTGGGCAACATAGTTCTAACAGTCATTGTTGGATAATATTTATCCTAGTAAACTCATTAAATAATAGTCATTGAAAAGGATTTGAACAGGGGGAAAGAAAGTAGTAGCTATTCCAGGCAGTGAAAATTACATCTCTGTATGGTCACAATATAAGAATCAAATCATGATGAAGGATATAGTTGTATGCATATAGGGAGAGTCTTGATAGCTAGGGAGAAAAATTCTAATTTGATTGGACAGGCAGGAGAAAATCACTGTTAAATCCCATTATCTTAAAACAAATGTAATAAGAACAATGCTTAAGGTAGACCAGTCTTCTAGAGACATTCAATTTGTATTGAATAGGGAGTGAGTCAAGAAGGCTTGTATTACTTGACTGATGGCTCGACTGAAATATTACTGGACTAGTGGTAAGACATACTTGTTATATAAATAAATGAACAGATAAATTATGTTAATGTACAAATAGACAAGGTTTGGTCATTATCTATTCAAAGAGGATGAAGAGCCAGGTAGAATCAAATGGTTCTGTGATTTTACGGGCAGGGAGAATGTTGGTATCAGGAAAACTGGAAGGAGCATCTCTAGGGTAAATTTATTCATTTACTGAAAAATTAAAATGTTAAGTAAAAATTTTAGATATGGGGACTTCTCTAGTGGCTGAGCAGTTAAGAATCCATCTTACAATTCAGGGGACATGGGTTCCATCCCTGGTTGGGGAACTAAGATTCCATATGATTCACAGCAACTCAGAACCCACATACCACAACTAAAGAACTGGTGTGTGGCAATGGAGATCTCATATGCCACAACTAAGACTGGATGCAGGAAAATAAATAATTTAAAAAAAAAAACTTTAGATATGAAATTAGATTTTAGAGAATTTGCCTCTGTAGAACATATTTTCTTATCCATAAATATATAAAAAGTGATTTATATTAAATGCGTATATCCTTTGATATCGTTTCCTCCAGGTAGAATTATTTTAAATTATATTGGCTTAGGTTATCATGAAATCCAGTTTAATGACAGCCAGCCCTAAAGCCAGTGGGACTGGATTAAAATTATCTTTTTTAAAGTGGGATTCATAAAAAAATCCCTGTGAATTTAACTATTATAATTCCCATTTTATAATAAGAAAAAACATAAAGCAGACCTGGAAAGGATCAGCAGAGGAATGATAGATTGTAATGGGCTGAGTTGACTTCAGCAATGCTTAAATCTAGCTAAATCTAATTTAGCCACAAAAACTGATGAGGGCAGCAACAAAATGATGTAAGATAGCATATAAGATATGCCCAAAGTAAATAATAACAGACGACTGAAGTATTCTATGTGGCTCAGATGGTAAAGACTCTGCCTCCAGTGCAGGAGACCCAGGTTCAATCCCTGGGTCAGGAGATCCCCTGGAGAAGGGAGTGGCTACCGGCTCCAGTATCTTTGGCTAGAGAATTCCATAGACAGAGGGGCTACAGTCCATGGGGTCATAAAGAGTCAAACACAAGTGAGTGACTAACACTTTTTTTTTTCATTCTGCACACTAACTTTAAAAATCAAGTATGTTTGACTCTTAATATCTAGAGATGAAGTAAGAGTTTTTTTTCAAAAATATGTTCTGTATACTGAGAACATGGAATGTAATTTCTACCACAAGCAACAACCTGGTACTGAAAACAAAATAGAACATTTATTTATTTACTAAATGGATAGAAATAAAATGAAAGAGAGACCTCTGAATTCAAAGATTCCTGTTCACACCTAAGAATACCGAGAGATACCACATTGTTATGAAACAGTAACTCTTACCATTAATAACTGGTGTGTAAACAACAATCCCAACCAAGTTTGGATCAGATACAGTTGTGTCCAGAATAAGGCCCCCAATGCTGAAAGATATAAAATCATGTAAGGAAGAGGAAAGGAAATGGACTAATTTGAAATTGTTTTTTATATATAAACACTCTTACTTTTAAAAATAAATATTTAGCTATTTAAAAAATTGAATAAAAAGAAAAGATATTAACAATAAAAATCAATGTCAAAAGTAAAATGTTGATAATAAAATATGGCATAAGCTGTAGCCCCACATTTCAGGGCTCTCCTTCTCGTCTGTATATTTACATATGCTATTTGTAAAAAGAAAAAAAAAACGTACTTTCAATGCACTAAAATGTCTGGAAGGACATATAAGAAATTACTATAATGTTTATCCCTAGGGCTGAGACTGATAGGAGACTCACGGTTACTTTATATCCTTCTTTGCTTATTCGTTTTTTAAAAATCATGTGCATTTTATTATCTTTATAGTTAAAAAAATTTTTTAAGAGTATTTTTTAACATTTGAAGTAAGCAAGCCACTAAGGGATGACTTTTATTCTGTTCACATTAGATATAGTATATGACAGTGTCTTATCATTGCTAAGTTAAAATAATGAGTTGTAGCCAGAGGAGGAGCTGACCTGGAGAACAGAGGTCCAGAAAAGTAACATACTTTTTTCTTTTTATATAGTGGCAAGACACATACTATCAATATCTCAATGGAGCCTGGAGATGTTTTTTGTTGTTTCCAAGACCATTATCAATTGGTTAACTTCAGTCTGTTGGTCTACCTAGTATTATATAAAACAGTGTCGGTCCCAATATTTCATGGGATCCTGTTGTTTAAATCCACATTACAGAAAATGAACTATATGTTGTCATGGAATAGGGTTGATGGTCAAAGTATCATATCCAATGTACTTCCCACTAACGGATAGTTAATACGAGGAAATTATTTTTTAAAATTTATTATTAAATCTTTATTATTTTAGTTCTTGAATAATTGAAAGGCTTAATATGCTTATTCTTCTATGAGTTCCCATAAAACGGTATACTATAAAGTCTAAAAACAGTTATCCTTAGAAATATTTTACTATTTTAAGCCCTAATTTTAAAAATACATATTTTCTAGAATAAAGTAGTTACGCGTCAAAGAATAAATCTCCCTGCCAAAACACATAGATAATGCTGTGCAGAAAACAGGAACACTTGCTAAAATACATTTTTAAATAGTTATATTACCTAGGCAATAAAACTTATAGAAAAGATAGAAAATACAAACAAAATGAATAAAATAAAAATCAACCATAGTTACATCATTCAGAGTTATACTGCTACCATGTTGATATACAGACTTTGAAACATTTTTAAACATGTATATTTTTTAAAAATAAAAACTCAAATTGTAAAAGTACTTCTGCTGCTACTGCTAGGTCACTTCAGTCATGTCCGACTCTGTGTGACCCCACAGACAGCAGCCCGCCAGGCTCCCCTGTCCCTGGGATTCTCCAGGCAAGAACACTGGAGTAGGTTGCCATCTCCTTCTCCAATGCATGAAAGTGAAAAGTGAAAGTGAAGTTGCTCAGTCGTGTCCGACTCTTCGCGACTCCATGGACTGCAGCCCACCAGGCTCCTCCGTCCATGGGATTTTCCAGGCAAGAGTGCTTCACTTTTATTAAATTGTATTTTTATCAAACAAACATGTATGCATCATTTAAAAGGTGAAAGTACCACAAAGCATATAAAATAGTCCCTAGCCCTAACCCCACATCCTGCTCTCCACTAGCAATTCTTTTTAACTTCTTTAACTGTTTCTTCTGACATTTACTCCTCTATTTCTAAACAGTATGTTTATACTGCTATTCCTTGATTTTTAATTTCAGACATTTACCTAATGACGTCCAACAGCGGGATCAGCATTTAGTCTCTCTTTCTGTTCCCTCCCCATTGAAGTCCCTTCATAATTCCCTTCCTTGCCCTCTCCTGCCAATCTGGTGATAGCATTCCAACTTTTGGTGAAATATTTAGGTTTCACTTTATTAGAACAGTGAAATCATTATTCACAATTATTCTCCTTCTCTTTTGTTATTAAAAATTCCACTGTGATAAATATTCTTACAATTCAATGATTTGCATATATCCGTAAGTATATCTTTAAGTCCTGTCAGAGTCTAGAAGTGGAATAATCCAACAGTATGTACATTTCTAAGGTTTTCTGATATTTACCTGAGCAACTTAAAATAAGCAATGTTCTTGTCAGGTTAAAACTCACACAAAGACAAAGACACCACTAGATTTTAATCATCAGTCTCGTTAGGATTTGGCTGGGGAAAGGTTTGAAACTGGTAGCACATGAGGTTCTATGCATCTACTGATTTCAATAATCCTTGTCACTTATATCTCAATCACCTGGGATAATAAAGAGTTGGCTACATAAGATGACAGATCTGAGAAATAAAAATAGGCAACACAGATACATGCATATATAATAACCCACAAACACACACACTTTAATACTAACCTACTTATAACCATAGCAGTTATGACAGGCTCCCAGCCTGAGTGGAGAACTGTCCTTGTGGCTGGATGTTTGGCAGCTATTATAATCCAGATAGGAGTTAGAGCCAAGAAAACAACACCAACTAACGGAGGAATGTAGTAGTATGTCTCTAAAATTAAAAAAGACAACATTTCAATCTCTCTTCTAACCATGTAGCACATCTGAATATTAAAAGTTTACCAGAAGACATATTATCAAACATACTCATGCTATATATATACTTTATATAAATTTCAAGCAAATTAAAAACTACAGATAAGGTTAAAATGTTACATAATGTAACTGAAAACTAATATATTAATTCAACATTTATTGAAATAGTTATGTGACCTAGAAGTGAACAACAACAAGGAGAAAAACAACAGTTAAAGACTTACTTGGCTCCTACCATTTACCAAGTACTGTGCTAAAAGCTTTGTGTTCATTATCTCACTTAATTTGTCCTTCAACGTATGAGGTAGAAACTCATTCCTACCTTATAAAGAAACTGAGGCTCAGGAGTTTAAGAGTACATGTGTGTGTGTGTTCAGTTGCTTAGTCATGTCCAACTGTTTTCAACTCCATGGACTGTAGCCCACCAGGCTCCTCAGTCCATGGAATTTCCCAGGCAAGAATACTGGAGTGGGTTACCATTCCCTTCTCCAAGGGATCTTCCTGACCCAGGGATTGAACCCTCGTCTCTTACATCTCCTGTACTGGCAGGCGGATTCTTAACCAATGAGCCACCTGGGAAGCCCCAAGAAATAGCAAAAATTGGGAGAAAAGGACATCTGTTTGACACCAAAGTTAGCACTCTAATCTCCAAACTATACAGACCAATAGGATATTGTTTTTATCCATCAACAATTTATGCATTCCATAGAACACTGGCCAATCAATTGATAACAGATATCCTCTCCATCATGAATAGTGTTACAAGCTCCAAAATAAAAATGAAATACTAAGTCTAATAAAGATAAACAGATTTCTTCACTGTGAAATTCCTCAGAACCTTCATTATGTCAAGAAATAATATAGTATACTATATTAACCACAGTTTGGCCAGACTTCCTCATTTCATATCTGTATGTTACAATTTAACTTGGACAAGAAATTTAACTTCTATACACTTCTATTTCCTTATCTATAATATGGTAAAATTTATAATAACTATTTCATGAGGTTATTATGAGTCTTAAGAGAATTAACACATGTAATTTAGCACATAGCTAAATTACATATGGCACATAGCTAACATTTACTGAACACTTACTATCATCATAATCATCATTGCCATTAACATACTTTTATTTGTGACATACTTAGGTAACAGACTACCATGATTTTTTTAATACCTCTCATGGTAGACTGTCTTACTTGATCACAATTATCCTCTTCTCATTCTTGTTATGCTTTCCTATAGAGTTCAGCAAAGCTTACTGACTTTGGCTTGGCTTGTCTTGCTTCGTAGATGTGACGTATGCTATCTCTGAGCAAAATCTAAAATGTGTTTCCAGAAATCACTGTAAGATTTACATACATATAGATAGATAATAAGCTGCTTTCAGGACACTGATGACTATTATTACAGTTCTGTGATCCCTGAGACAGGGGAAAGAAATGAGATAAGCCCTACAATAGCCTGAAGTACTGTACTGTGAAGTAGCGGACTGTCGCTCAGTCATGTCTGACTCTTTTGCAACCCCATGGACCATCGCCTGCCAGGCTCCTCTGTCCACGGGATTTCCCAGGCAAGAATATCAGAGTGGGTTGCCATTTCCTTCTCCAAGGGATCTTCCTGACCCAGAGATTGAACCTACATTTTCTGCATTGCAGGTGGATTCTGTACTGCTGAGCCACTTTCTAACTAAAGGCACATTTCAGACCACAACTCAGAAAGACAGAATTCTAGCAGAGTGGGTCAAAGGCAGCAGGAATTCACAGGACAGAATACTGGAGAAGAGGAAGCTACTGGAGAAAGAGCTTGCAAACTGAACACCAAGCCATGCACGCATAGGGTGAACTCCACAAGGCTAGACTAAGAATAACGGGAGAGCTGTAAGCTGAAAAATTCCCAGAGTTTACAAAGGGATAGAAGTCATTTGAGATCTAACCCCTAGAGAAGAGAGCCTATTTGAACCCTGAAAACATTTAGTGGAGACCAGAGAAGGTCACTTCTTAGCAGTAGCACTGCTGCTGCTGCTGCTAAGTCGCTTCAGTCGTGTTTGACTCTGTGCAACCCCATAGACGGCAGCCCACTAGGCTCCCCTATCCCTGGGATTCTCCAGGCAAGAATACTGGAGTGGGTTGCCATTTCCTTCTCCAATGCATGAAAGTGAAAAGTGAAAGTGAAGTCGCTCAGTCGTGTCTGACTCTTAGCGACCCCATGGACTGCAGTCTACCAGGCTCCTCTATCCATGGGATTTTCCAGGCAAGAGTACTGGAGTGGGGTGCCATTGCCTTCTAGTAGCACTAAAAAGTGAAGTCACTCAGTCGTGTCTAACTCTTTGCGACTCCATGGACTGTAGCCTACCAGGCTCCTCCATCCATGGGATTTTCCAGGCAAGAGTACTGGAGTGGGCTGCCACTTCCTTCTCCAGGGGATCTTCCCAACCCAGAGATCAAACCTAGGTCTCCCGCACTGCAGGCAGACGCTTTACCATCTAAGCCACCAGGGAAGCCATTTGTTTATTTTTGTTTTTATTTCATTACACAATAGTGTAATGCCTATTATAAATCTATTCCAATGAAGCTTAAAGCCAAGCCTTAAAGGCTCAAACTAATCCACAAATAGTTGCCTACAAGAACAAAGTCCATTAAAACTATAAGATGCTGATGAAAGAAATTGAAGGCAACATAAAACAGATGGAAAGATAACACATAAAACACTGTGTTCTTGGACTGGAAGAATCAGTATTGTTAAAAGGACCATACTACCCAAGGCAATCTACAGACTCAAAGTAATCCCTATCAAATTACCAACAGCATTTTCCACAAAACTAGAACAAAAAAATTTTATTTGTATGGAAACACAAAAGACCTCAAATAGCCAAAGCAATCCTGATAGCAGAACGAAGCTGAAAGAATCACACTCCCAGACTTCAGACTATACTACAGTCTTATAGTAATCAAAAAAGTATGTTACTGGCACAAAAACAGACATATAGATCAACAGAACAGAATAGAAAGCCCAGAAATAAGCTCACGCATTTATGGCCAATTAATTTACAAGAAAGGAGGCAAGAATAAACAATGGAGAACAGACTCTCCAATAAAGTGGTGCTTGGAAAACTGGACAGCTACATGTAAAAGAATGAAATTAGAACATTCTTTAACATCACGCACAAAAATAAACTCAAAATGAATATAAAGACCTAAATGTAAGACTGGATACTACAAAACTCCTAGAAGAAAACAGGCAGAACATTCTTTGACATATATTGCAGCAATATTTTTTTGGATCTGTCTCCCAGAGTAATAAAATAAAAACAAAAATAAACAAATGGGCCCTATTATAAACTTAAAAGCTTTTGCACAACAAAGGAAATCATAAAGAAAATGAAAAGATAATCCTCAGAATGGAAGAAAATATTTGAAACTGATGCAACTGACAAGGGATTAATTTCTAAAATATACAAACAGCTCAAACAGCTTAATATCCAAAACACAAACAATGTAATCAAAAAACGGACAAAAGACCTAATAGACATTTCTTCAAAGATGACATACAGATGCTCCTGCTGCTGCTGCTGCCAAGTCACTTCAGTCGTGTCCGACTCTCTGCGATCCCATGGACTGCAGCCCACCAGGCTCCTCCGTCCATGGGATTTTCCAGGCAAGAGTGCTGGAGTGGGTTGCCATTGCCTTCTCTGACATACAGATGACCACATACTAATTATTAGAGAAATGCAGATCAAAACTGCAATGAGGTATCACCTCATACCAATCAGAATGGCCATTATAAAAAAATTATAAACAATTAATGCTGGAGAGAATATGGAGAAAAAGGAACCCTTCTACACTAGTGGGAATGTTAAACTGGTACAGCCACTATGCAGAACTGTAGGTGTTCCCTTAAAAAAACTAGAAACAGAACTACCATATGATCCTGCAATTCCACTCCTAGACATATACCCAGAGAAAATTCTAATTCAAAAAGATACATGCAACCCAGTGTTCACAGCAGCGCTATTTATAACAGTCAAGACATGGAAGCAACCTAAATGTCCATCAACAGATGAATGGATAAAGCAGATGTGATGCATATATACAATGGACTATTACTCAGCCATAAAAAGAATGAAATAATGTCATTTGCGGCAACCTGGATGGACCTAGAGATTATCACATTAAGTTGAGATACAGAAAGACAAATGTCACATGGTATCACTTATATGTGGAATCTAAAGAAATGACACAAATGAACTTATTTACAGAAACAGACTGACACACATATGAAACAAACATGTTTACCAAAGAGAGGGAATGGGGGATAGAGGAGAGAGATAAATTAGGAGTTTGACATCAATATACACACACTGCTGCTGCCGCTACTGCTGCTAAGTTGCTTCAGTCGTGTCCGACTCTGTGCGACCCTATGGACAGCAGCCCACCAGGCTCCCCCTGTCCATGGGATTCTCTAGGCAAGAATACTGGAGTGGGTTGCCATTTCCTTCTCCCGTACACACACTGCTGTGCATAAAACAGGAAAACAACAAAGACCTACTATATAGCGCAGGGAACTATACTCAGTATCTTGTAACAACCTCTAAAGGAGAAGAATCTGAAAAAGAACATCTGTGTATATATATATGTATAACTGAATCACTTTGCTGTACACTTGAAACTAACATAACATTGTAAATTAACTACAGTTTTTTTAAAGAAAAAAAAAAAACCAAAGTCTAATACTTTGTAGGAGAAAAGTCAAGCAATTAGCATTACATTAATAATGTCTAACATCCAGCCAAAGATTATTTTTAAGAGTTTGAAATTATATTTGGTTGCATTTACAAACTTAGTTAAATACCCTGAGATATTGTACTTAGGCATTTCATTTATCTCACAAAAGATTCCTAGTACTTAAAGTAATCTGGCTAAATCGAACAAATAAATATGCTAAGTCTTATGTTTCCATAAATATTCATACAATGTATATAAAATTGGTTAAGATTTCTATTTGACAATAATAAGGATAAATTAATAACATGATTATAAAATTTAAAGTGGAATCAAAAGACTGACATGTTACTGTAATGGCTTAAGAAACAAGTATATTTTAAAATAAGTACTGCTTTGTTAGCATAAAATCATTCATACCATAATTTTGATTCTCAAATATTTTTAAACTGAGTTCTAAATCGCCTTAGGGTTAAAAGTTTGCCTACCCATTCTTGAAACAGTTGCATCATCTCAAGACATTTTTGGTAATATCATTCTAGCTGATAAAGCTTTTATTATTATCAGAGATTTTAGCTAAGACATTCCTGGATTTTTCTCAAGGATTCTAATACTTATTTTGTATAGTAGAGACTTCATAACTTAAAGACAGAGTTGATCTTATGGTCTTTGTAGCCTACCAGCCCTTTTCTGACATTTCACAAAATTCTTCAAATGTTATTCATACCCTTATCTTGGATTAAATCTTATATTTTATCATCTTTTTAAGATATTTAAAGATCTCCTCACCTATCATTAAGTGTGTTTGAATTAGAAATTCATTTTTTTCCAATCAGGTAGAACAATTACTGTAAATATTAAAATAAAGCCCAAACAAATTTTATACCCATGGTTTTAGCTGGGTTTGCCATCACATCTTCAAAATAATTATGCTAACAAAATTCATTAAATATTAAATATTTTCTTCCACTTGAAAGGATATGACTAATGCTACATATAGAGCAATTTTCTGCATAGTTTTTTAAAAGATGAAAAGCCTTTACTGGATGCATTCCCCGTTCTCCTTGCTAAGCCATTAGAAGAGATAAATAACATTCAAATTAAGAAGCATTCTTACCTCCTAAAACAACTAAGGCTGCCAACAATCTCTTTATAGACTTAAACAGAAAACTAAAAGCACTAAAGCCCACTAACTACAAATGAAAAGAACTATCCTGCTAGGTCAGATCATTTTTGTACTTCATTTTCAGGTCAAGAGAGGAGCACCATGCCAGGCCTTCAATTTATTCTCAATAACAGATCTCTGGAAGGACATCTGAAGTTGAAAAAAACACTCACCATCCTAACCCCAGAATCACTGCCCTGAATTTTCAAAGAGGGGGAAGAATTTCTCAGGAAAGAAAGAAAAAATGAGTGAGCAGTTCCTCAAAAAGTTAAAGACTATCATATGACCCAGAACTTCCACTCCTAGGTGTGGATCAATAGAACAGCAAACATATGTTCACACAAAAATTCGTACAACAGTGTTCAAAGCAGCATTATTCATAACAGCCAAAAAGTGGATGCAACCCAAATGTTCATCTAATGGTAAATGGATAAACAAAATGTGATATATCCATACAATGGAGTATTATTCAGCCACATTACTAGTCCATATAATGAAATATTATCTAGTACTACTTGGTATTCAGTACTGCTTCATGATAAAGCATGAACCTTAGAAACATGCTAACAGAAGGAAACAGAATATAAAAGGTCACATATTGTATGATTCCATTTTCTGAAATGTCTAGAATAGGCAAATCCATAGAGACCGAAACTATATTAGTGGTTGCCAGTGCTGGGGGCGGGTGGGGTGGAATAGGAAGTGACTGCTAAAGGTATTTTTTGGGGGAGGGTGATGAAAATGTTCCAGAATGAGATAATAGATTCCACAATCTTATAAATATGACAAAAACTACTGAATTATATACTTTTAAAGATGAATTGTATGGCACAATTGAATTATATCTCGTTTTTAAAATTCCAACAATGAAAAAAAAAGGTGAAGGCTATATTCTTTAAAAATGTCAATGTTATAAAAGACAAAGAACATACACATATTCATAGAGGAAGATGGACAGAATAAAAGATAAAGTAACATAGCTAAAGTAGTCCAAATTGCTATAATCCCACTTAACTGTCACACATAACTGCCATCTTTTTTTTTCTGGCCATGTCCCATGACATGTGAGATCTTAGTTCCCTAACCAGGGATCAAACCCGTGCCCCCACAGTGGAAGCTCAGAGTCTCAACCACTGCACCACCAAAGAAGCCCCAAAATTGCCATCTTTTTTATTCACAGCTTTACTGATTCTAGAGATCAGGATGAGGACGTCTTTGAGCACAATCATTCATTATTCAGCCTACTATAGTACCCATTTATGATATACCCATAAATCAAGGCAAAATATTATTTCTGAGCAGGATCATTTAGATGTATTTCATTTAGAAAGCTAGACACTTTTAGATTTTGATATTAATGCAGAAGTTCCTGTCTGGCATTTAATCAGTTTCTCTTGCTGCTTGTGTCATTAGCAGTTTTCTAAAAACAATTTAATATTATAACATCTGTAAAACACTAAATAAATCCGGATGTCATAATATTAAAGACTTATTTTTAGAAATGGTAAATGTTACCACATAAGGCAAAGGGGGCTTTGCAGATGTGACTAAATCAAGCATTTTGAAATAGGGAGCCCGAATGTAATCACAGGTGTCCTTTAAGGCAGGAAGTAGAGAAGAATTTGACTACAGAAGACACAGTGTGACCACAGAAGCAGAGATCAGTATCATGGCTGCAAGCCAAGGAATGCTAGCAGCTACCAGAAGACGGAACATTTAAGGGACAGATTTCCCTTTGAAACTTTCAGAAGGAACAAACCCTGTTGATGCCATGATTTTAGCCCTGAAAAACAAGTATCTTGAACTTTGGCCTCCAGAGTGGTAAGAAAATTAATTTCTATTGTTTTAAGCCACAGGTTGCAGTAATTTGTTACAGCAACAATGGAACTGAACACAGGCCTATAGAAAAAATGTGAAATTTTAAGCCTAAAAAGTATCTGTATACATTAATACTGATCCCATGTAAACTATAGAAAGGTAATGATTAACCTAGCTAAAGTAGTCCAAATTGCTATAATTCCACTTAACCGTCACACATAACTGCCATCTGTTTTTTTCTGGCCATGTCACATGACATGTGGGATCTTAGTTCCCCAACCAGGGATCAAACCCGTGCCCCCTACAGTGGAAGCTCAGAGCCTCAACCATTGCACCACCAAGGAAGCCCCAAAATTGCCATCTTTTTTATTCACGGCTTTCATCTTTTATTACATGGTTGGTAGTGTTTGCCGGGAGAAATATCAATAACCTCAGATATGCAGATGACACCACCCTTATGGCAGAAAGTGAAGAAGAAGAATTAAAGAGCCTATTGATGAAAGTGAGAGAGAGTGGAAAAGCTGGCTTCAAACCCAACATTCAGAAAACTAAGATCATGGCATCTGGTCCCATCAGTTCATGGCAAATAGATGGGGAAACAGTGGAAACACTGTCAGACTTTATTTTCTTGGGCTCCAAAATCACTGCAGATGGTGACTGCAGCCATGAAATTAAAAGATGCTTACTTCTTGGAAGAAAAGTTATGATCAACCTAGACAGCATATTAAAAAGCAGAGACATAACTTTGCCAACAAACGTCTGCCTAATCAAAGCTATGGTTCTTCCAGCAGTCATGTATGGATGTGAGAGTTGGATTATAAGGAAAGCTGAGCACTGAAGAACTGATGCTTTTGAACTGTGGTGTTGGAGAAGACTCTTGAGAGTCCCTTGGACTGCAGGGAGAGCCAACCAGTCCATCCTAAAGGAAATCAGTCCTGAATATTCATTGGAAGGACTGATGCTGAAGCTGAAACTCCAATACATTGGCCACCTGATGCAAAGAATTGACTCATTTGAAAAGACTCTGATGCTGGGAAAGATTGAGGGCAGGAGGAGAAGGGGACAACAGAGGATGAGATGGTTGGATGGCATTACCGACTCAATGGACATGCACTTGAGTAAACTCCGGGAGATGGTGATGGACAGGGACACCTGGCGTGCTGCAGTCCATGGGGTCACAAAGAGTTGGACATGACTGAGTGACTGAACTGAACTGGTGGTGTTTTGCAATTATTATTACATAGTTTCATTAATGAAGTGAAGTTAAAGTTACTCAGTCATGTCTGACTCTTTGCAACTCCATGGACAATACAGTCCATGGAATTCTCCAGGCCAGAATACCGAGTAGGTAGCCTTTCCCTTCTCCAGGGGATCTTTCCAACCCAGGGATCGAACCCAGGTCTCTTGTATTGCAGGCAGATTCTTTACCAGTAGAGCCACAAGAGAAGCCCAATTTCATTAATAGCATTCCTTATTTTCACCCTAAATCCTTCCTAAATATGTAGTTGCTACGAGTGACATTTTTATATGTTAGCTGTTTGTGTGTGAACAACAAAGAAGTGAGCATGGAAAGTTGGAAACAATTTTTAAAATGCCCTTTATAACAGTCATCAGAATTTTCTCACTTAACAGACCTTATAGGAGTCACTCTAAACTGGGGATGTTCAGGACTAAAGAACTCTGTAGAAGAGTGACAAGCACAATGATTTTAGATTCTACTCAAATCAAGGCGGTGATACTCTAGAATGTTTTGTAAATATGTTACAGGTGGCCTCCTTGTTAGTCTCCACAGGACCCAAGTGACAACCTGAGGCTATTACTGTTCTTAGAGCTTATTTCTTCTTAAGCCATCTTTCTAAAGTTAAAATGAGCCAACATTTTGCTGCTCAGATCTTGCCTGAAAAGAGAAAAGCTGATAATTTTTCCAATCAGTGTACACATTGTGCATACAGGAATTATATAACCACATAGTTATAAATAATTGAAAAAAAGAGTGTTTAAAATCCTTTAAAATTATGCAGTAAAGAAAAAGAAAAGGCAACAATCATTGTGTACAGCTATTTCTGTTACTGGCCCAACTTTAGACCCTTTTAATAGCTTTTTAAAGGATGAAGCGACTTGGCACACAATAGCTTTTAAAGATTGCTGCGTATTTTTATACACACTGAAAGTGTTAGCCTCTCAATCATGTCCAACTCTGTGACCCCATGGATTGTAGCCTGCCAGGCTCCTCTGTCCATGGGACTCTCCAGGCAAGAATACTGCAGTGGTTTCCATCCCCTTCTCCAGGGGATCTTTCCAACCCAGGGATCAAATCCATGTCTCTTACATCTCCTGCACTGGCAGACAGGTTCTTTACACTAGTGCCACCTGGGAAGCCCCTGATATATACACTGCAGCTGCTGCTGCTGCTAAGTCTCTTCAGTCGTGTCCAACTCTGTGCGACCTCATAGACAGCAGCCCACCAGGCTCGTCCGTCCCTGGGATTCTCCAGGCAAGAATACTGGAGTGGGTTGCCATTTCCTTCTCCAATGCATAAAAGTGAAGGTGAAATCGCTCAGTCGTGTCCGACTTCTACGGACCCCATGGACTGCAGCCTACCAGGTTCCTCCGTCCATGGGATTTTCCAGGCAATAGTACTAGAGTGGGTTGCCATTGTCTGCTCCGATATATACACTACCATGTGTAAATTAGCTAGTGGGAAGCTGCTGTATAGCAGAGGGAGCTGAGCTCAATGCTCTCTGATGACCTAGAGGAATGGGATGGGGGCTCAAGAGGGAGAGGATATACGTTTGTTAGTTGCTCAGTCATGTCCAACTCTTTGCGACCCCATAGACTGTAGCCTGCCAGACTCCTCTGTCCATAGAATTCTCCAAGCAAAATACTGGTGTGCATAGCCATTCTCTTCTCTAGGAGATCTTCCCAACCCAAGGATTGAACCCGTGTCTCCTGCATTGCGGGCAGATTCTTTACCGTCTGAGTCAGGAGGGAAGACCAGCTATATATACATACAGATACATATAGCTGATCCACTTTGTTGTACAGCAGAAACTAACACAACTTTGTAAAGCAATTATATTCCAATATAAAAGGTTACTATATGTTTAAATATTACTGTATGCATGAATAAATGACTTTATATTTTCTCTGCAAGTCAAATCTAAGCATATCATAATCTAGAGCTTACATTACACTGTAAACTGACCTTCTATTTCCTCTTCTATTTTCATTTGAAATAGGTCTTTTCCAGCCACAGGTTGCCCTTTTTATTTTCCTATGGTGATACTAGATACTTTCTGCTAAGGCAGCATACCCTTCCAATAACTTCCTTATACTATGTCTTCTCTAAAAGGATCATTTTCTTTTTTCATTACAATCTATTATGTTATTGGGTAGGTACTGTGGCAAAGTCATTCAGAGGGATATCTGTCCTCCATTTTCCATATATACACCACTTGCTTAATAATTTCTACACACATTAACGGGATAGCTTTCATAAAGAATAAAGCATGTGATGAAGTGCTATTTATTTAACACTCATTATGTATACAGTATATGGGGTCTACAAAACAAATACATAAAACAAAGACAGTTTTGTCCTTCCTTTATACCTTTACAAGGGAAGAGACATTTACTTTAAAAGCTATCATGACTGGCCAGATGTAAAGAATGTCTTAAGAGAAATGTCAATAACATGCTATAGAATTCAGGGGAGAAAAAGTTTACCTAAGATTAGGGAATCTATTAATTTAGTACTGAAAAATGACGATTCTGATTGACCTTCAGGGAGAGGAGGGGGATAACATAAGAAAGAAAAGACAAA
This sequence comes from Ovis aries, assembly GCF_016772045.2. Lineage (NCBI taxonomy): Eukaryota > Metazoa > Chordata > Mammalia > Artiodactyla > Bovidae > Ovis > Ovis aries. The sequence continues at coordinate 174,027,584 of NC_056056.1, forward strand.
AAACACCAGCATGTATGAGAATCAGTAAATGTTGGAGTTTGGCTGGAATATAAGAAAGGGAGGGGTGGCTGGGAGCTTGAGAAGGTTAAATCTCCAAGAGGCCTGAAGACCAGGCTTAAACTCTAACTCTGTTCACTAAGCAATAGAGGCTTCCCCAGGGCTGTGACAAAATAAAGTCAGGAAGAGTAAACAAAGCTTAGTTTCTTTTCTTTTTTTTTTTCTTAAAGCTTAGTTTCTTTTGTCGTGTTTGTTTTGGAGGACTGGATAGGCGGGAAGGGGGGAAATTCCATGTTTACTTCAGGCATCAGAAGTCGGCACATTTTATTGGGAGTGAAAGGTAGCACTCTGAATGGCTGTGGAGTGAGCCTTCGTGCACAAGCCAAAGCCCACAGGACACCAGGGGCGCTATTCGAAGTTGTTTCCGAATATCCAAAACTCTTAGGTGGGGAGTTAAGTGAGACTTCTCCGTGTTGGGTTCTTTCAGAGCCACACGATTCACGGCCTCTATTTACAACCAAAGCCTATGGCTGCCATGAAATCCCCCTTTTATCTCTAAAGACTGCTAAGTGTTTCCAATACATAATAGTTCAGGAATTAAACCTTTGTTTCCCAGAGCTACGCATCCCACTCGGCAGCATGAGGGGGTCTTGGAATTTTTTTAAATTAATTTATTCTAATTGGAGGCTAATTACAATACTATGGTGGTTTTGGCCACACACTGCCATGCACCAGCCACGGGCGTGCACGTGTCCCCGCTGTTGGTGCCCGTTTCTAACCTCCGTTCACAACGCCCTCAGTACTAGGATCCCCACGGCTGGTGCTATGAGGCCCCCTAGTGCTCATAATGCACATAGTGACTTCAGAAACACCTCCAGATTAACCGGAATCAATCAGCAGCCCAGGAAAACAATCTCATCTCAAGGAACCAAAACGACACTGACGAGACATAAAAGATTCTGTTTTAATGAAGTCATCTTGAATTATGATGCGTCAAATTTCAGAACACAGGCCTAGAAAAGTCTAGGCAATATTTGATAATAAAACTTTCAAAATTATGATCTATACTACTATCATTATATTTCACTTTTTATTTCCTGACTTAAACACTATTTATTGTCTATAACACTCAAAATATTAAAATTTTTAGAGAAAAACATATTTTGATCAAGTCTTTTGTAAGGAGAGTTTACCACTTGTATAATTTTTAGAAATAAATTTTAAAAGTGAGATTTTCCTCAAAAACCGATTTATCATATGAAGTATCCGAATATTTAGTCTGTCTCATTATAACAACTGTCATATTTATAGGAACATTCTTCAATGGCTTTAACTGGGGAGACACCCTGGTGTTTAGCAGGCAGCTGAGAAATGTGTTACAAATTACTTCACAGTAATTTGAGTACTCAAGGGTGCAAATACTATACCTTTATCTATTATGGGAACAAGATCTTATATTTGGGTCCTTGATCATTTATTATCTTCTACCTTACAACACACAGACACATCTTATCTTCCAAAAGAGAATTTTCCTTGAATATACATCATCTTAATGAGTATTGCTTTTTTATATCACTCATTAAATAATGTAAGGTAATTTTATGTACTAAATGAAGCTTCTCTTGATATCTCCAAAGGTAGCAGAAAATCACTGCCTTGGTTAGGCTAAAGCTCTTTCTTTAGTTCAAAAACATTTATCTGAGATTCTGACTTCTTCAAACCAAATGTACTTTTAGACTTATTCTAAAGTATACCATAAATCTGTCTAGAATCCATGAAAATATATGAGCATATGTGAATAGATGTCTGTTTCTGGCTTGGCTGATAAACTATCTTTCTCTCTCTTTTTGTATTACTGTGGGTTTATATTTTCTTTTAATTTTTTAAAAAATTTGGCATCTAAAAAAATGAAACTACAATCAACTTTTAGCACTAAATGTATGTTCACAAATCATATACATTTACATTGACATTAGCTCCGGAGTGTAAATTTGCATTAAAACAATTCATCAGATTCTATAAATACCCAATAACTATTATCAGGAATTGCATATATAAGATAACTTCAAATTCCCACAACACTCTGGCTAATTTTCATGGTGATTTTTCAGCTGCTATTATTAATTGCCACACTGGTTTCTGATATGGGGGAAAATCACTAAATTTCAAGCACAACCTTATGCTCTGTGACAACAGTGCAACATGTTTCAGAATCCTGTGGGTTGATGCCTCAGTGCTACATATTCAGAGGAAAGAATTCAAAGACTACAATAGACTTGCATTCAACCTTCCTACAAACAGTGGGTAATACACATAACCTCTATGACCCTCAGTTTTCTCATCTGAAATCAGAGTTGATATTCCTTATCTTTTAGAGTGTTAGATTCTTTATGAAGAGAAGAAGGATGTGAGAACCACAACATATAGTAGGTGTATAGCAAGTAGCAGTGATTGTTCTAATCAGCCTCAACCACAGTTCCAACACAGATGAAGGCCACCGTAAGTCATGATATTGCTGCAACAATATTTATTTAGAGAGACTCTGAATAATGCATTATATTTAATTTCAGGTCAACTTACCGAGACAGGAGTACAAACCCTGACTTATCCAAGCTAATATGGCAAGAGTTATAAGGTCACCAAAACTAGCAGCAATGGGTGTAGCAACATTATCAGGGTTTATACCAGTCTTCTTTGAGCCAACGATAACCCCAACCATTATTATTCCTAGGGAAAAACAAAAGTTAATTACTTTTTGTGCTATGGTTTAAAGAAAATCCATTCCCCAAAATACTGAAGTACACACGCTAGACAAATAGCGCATCAGTTCCCATTAGGCTGCTTAGATAAGCTGACTAAAGCAAACAAAACATTTTACTTGAATGTTTTGGAGAAGTGTCTTTCAACAAATTCCAAGCAGGGATCACAAAAGATGTGAGAAGTTCAGTGTTGCATTTAGAGACCTGAAAGGCTACTGAAAAATAACATTAAAGTTTCCAATTTAGTAACATGCATTCTTGGATGTAATGTATTCATGCGTACAAAGCCAAAGATTTTATTTTAACCCTCAAATAAAGTATGAAAATGTCAAAGAAAGGTGAGTTATATTTACACAGATAGCAACTGAGAAGGATGCCAACAAAACCAGATTTGTTTACATAGAGGTAGCCAGAAATGCTTGCCCCATTTTTTATTAAAAAGTGTTAATGTTAGGAAGAGAAGAGTAATTAAATTTTGAACACTGGAGGTCAGACTACAAGAAGCAGTCTTTGTAAAGGATATTCTTAAACCCCAAAGTTTCTGTCTATAAACCTATAACAACAGAAGATGAAAATGTGACTGGGTTCTTGTACATTTAAATCCTCATATTCTTGAATATAGAAATGGGAGGAAAATGGTAACATCATATCTATACCATACTGGACAGATTTTCTCATGCCAACCTATTAAGAAGATGCAGTACAGAGAAAATTTAAGATTAGTTAATTTACATGCTAAGCATAAATTAAATCCTTGCTTAAGGTTACACGGCTTTTAATAGTGTTTTTCCTACTACCTGTAAGGCCAAAATTATTAAAAGTATAAATTCTGTCTTGGTTCAATGCCTCACATCTTATATTCTGGGGGCTTTTTCAATCTATGGACTTACCTTTCCCATAATATCATTGTAAATAGAAAAAATAGCAGGAAAAACATTTAAATGTATATTACAATAATCATTCAAGATGTGATCATATAATTTTTTTTTCAAAATTAGTACATTTAAAGATCAGTGTGGAAAGTTCTCCTATGACAGAATGCTATTTATAATTTCAGCTGAAAAACGTTATTTTGCCATCATGGACCAGGGAAAAGAGTTGAGAGATAAGAAACAGGTTTTAATTCTGATTTTTCTGTTAATAAGCCAACAGACCTAAGTTAGTTTTCTCACCTACAAAAGGTGGTTCAATACCATCTGCTCTACATATATAAAGGTCAAGTTACTATAAAAGTGGAATACACATTATTCAAAATAAAGGTGTAGACTTATATTTTTATAATCTGAATTTTAAAGTTTTAAAAATCCCAGGCAATACAGATATTTGTTAGTCTGAAATTTTTTAAACAATTCTTTCTAAATGAAACTAGAGGGAAAACAAAAGCAACTGAGTCTAAAGTAATAGTGTTAATGCTTTAACACTTTTTCTTACCAGAAATCAATTTTCCAATAGCATAACTTCACTCTGCTTTACCCATGTTAACATCAGTCAATTCCAGTAATTCTATATAAAGACAAGATACTACCCTTGGTATAATTTGAGTGCTAAAACAAAATGCTTGAAAATATTTTTGTAGCCAGGTCTTAACTTTAATAAAAGCTTCTAAATTATTAGAAAAGAAAGAAAGTGAAGTCGCTGAGTTGTGTCCGACTCTTTCCAACCCCACAGACTGTAGCCTGCCAGGCTCCTCCACCCACAGTATTTTCTAGGCAAGAATACTGGAGTGGGTTGCCATTTCCTTCTCCAGGGGAATCTTTCCAACCCAGGGATTGAACCCGGGTCTCCTGCATTGCAGGAAGACTCTTTACAGTCTGAGCCACCAAATTATCAGAATTTACCCAAAAGTTACCTACATTGTATGAGATCACCTGATATGAGGGTATGCCATTTTTAACCTTGCTGGTGATATAAAATGAGAAGATGGCAATTATAAATAAAAATTAACAAGTCTTTACGATTATGATTCCATAATCTAGTTCTCCAGTGTGAAGTTCATATAAATAAATCAATATAAAAATGGTATCCCAACTAAAAAACTTCTGGCTCTTTAACATTCTATAGCCAACAATATGCTCTGTTAAGCATATGGTTATACTTCTACTGCCACAGAAACAGTACAGGAATTTTTTTTGAAATCTGAAACTTCAAAAAATTTTAATGGAGGGGCAGCTTTTGAAATCTAGAATTCCTAGAATACTTGTTACTCAAATGACAAGCTAGCAAATCATCTGCGTGATTTCCAGAAAGGAGCTTCTCAATTCATTTAACTTACAGAGACAAATAAAATCTCTAGGCTATTTTCCTGGTCTTGTTTGGGAGCTGTACCAGGAGACCTAAAGCCAAGACAGAACCTTAGAAAGCTTGCTCTGTGTGCTAAGGTTTACATGTGATACATATAAATATATCTGAAATAAGCTATTTGAAAAGTTGTAGATAACTTTTCTGTTTTTTTAAAATAATGAAAAATATCAGTTAAGTAAAAATAGCTAACATGGAAAATGAATAATTAGAAAGCAGAGACTGCAGAGGAGACACTGACAAATTTACTTACCCTGTAGGAGCGATGCAATGAAGGCAGTTGCTACACTGCTAGAGCACAAAAGTATGGAATGATCAAGATAGTATTTTCCCTCTGGAATCCAGCCCAATATAATTGCTGCCACAGCTGCTAGGAAGCCAACTACTGTTGCTTGAACCTTAAAAAAATATTCAATAAAACCCAACTGAATTATTCATTGAGAAAACACATTTTTTTTGATGAATAGGAGTCAAAAGAAAATATTATATATGGTAACTGAGCTGCCTTACCTTTTGAAGAAGCTACTACATTTTAGTTTTACTATTCCCTAAGCTAGTGGGTTCTCAAAGTGCCCTGATCTGGTAGCAGTAGGTATGGAATGGGGTTTAGGAATGTATTTTTAACAAGCATCTTAAGTGACGTTGGTGGTGAAATCCAAAGATCATCTAAGAAAATACCAACCTTAAGACTGAAAAGTACCCAATCCACATAGCTTAAGTCTGACTCTTAAGGCAATATTGGCACGAGACTGAATTCTATAATCAAATGATAAGGGTTTCATTCCTAGCTATACCACTTAATCTTGTGGTAAGTTATTCAACAAGCATTAATTTAGGATCTACTATATACAAGGCGCTATGCTTGGTGTTAGGCTACAGCAGTGGTCAAAACAAATTTATTCCCTGCTCTCACAGAGCTCCTGGTCAATGGGAGAGGCAGACATTAAAAAATAACTTCACAAATAGCTATTAAAACTTCAGCTCCTAACCTGAAAAATGGTAATATTGAACATGGAAGGGTTATTTTTGTATTTAAATGAATTACATGAATATATAAAGTACTTTCCACAGTGGTAGCACAAAGCAACCCTCAAAAAAAAAAAAAAAAAAAAAAAGCAACTACAAAAGTCCCACTGTGAACTCTTAGAATCACGTTAGACTAACGCTAGAACCAAAAGAAACCCTAAAGGCACCTCTTAGTTCACTTATTCTTATTGTGTTTGTGTCATGGATTCCTTTGACAATCTGGTGAGAGTTTTATTGATTCTTCTCTCCATGAAAACACAAATGCAGTCAAAATTTTGAGCAGAATTTCTGTGTGCTCAGAGACTCTCTGAAGCTAATCCATGTACTGAAATCCAGGGCTCCAGGTGAAAAACCCAAGTATTCTGATTTTGTCATAGAGTAAATTAATGGAAAAGCCAGGCTAGCAAGTTCAGATAGCCTGGATTCCAGCCTCAGATCTTTCATTGCAGCAGATTTAGTGCTGAGAGGCAAGCTGCAAGCATCACTATGCTAGTATCAGTTGTTACGATACTTTGGCATTCTGATCCTGGTTCAGTTCAGTTGCTCAGTCACGTCCAACTCTTTGTGACCCCATGAATTGTCCATCTCCAGCTCCCGGAGTCCACCCAAACCCATGTCCATTGTTGGGTTGGTGATGCCATCCAACCATCTCATCCTCTGTCGTCCCCTTCTCCTCCTGCCCTCAATCTTTCCCAGCATCAGGGTCTTTTCAAACGAGTCAGCTCTCCGCATCAGGTGGCCAAAGTATTGGAGTTTCAGCTTCAACATCAGTCCTTCCAGTGAACACCCAGGACTAATCTCCTTTAGGATGGACTGGTTGGATCTCCTTACAGTCCAAGGGACTCTCAAGAGTCTTCTCCAACACCACAGTTCAAAAGCATCAATTCTTTAGTGCTCAGCTTTCTTTATAGTCCAACTCTCACATCCATACATGACTACTGGAAAAACCATAGCCTTGACTAGACAGACCTTTGTGGACAAGGTAATGTCTGATACCGGTTAGTAAATAATATATGTAAAAGTGATAAAATTAATAATTTAAATTCTAATACTGTCACTCCAAGGTTTTTCTTAGAAATAAAATGCAGAGTTTTTGTTTCTTGGAAATGAAATACAGAACTAGGGAGCCTATGGAAGACATTGTAACAAACACACAGCTGAGATAAAGAAGTCCTATTGTGTAAACCTGCAAAGGAAACACCCAATTGTACCCAAGAGAAGAGCAAACTCCAGGTTAAGGAGGAGCTGGGGAGGTTAACAGGAGTCACGGGCCTAAATAGACGTGAACACAGGATACATCTGTCCTGGTGAGGGAATGACTCTTCAATGAGATTGGGAACTCTGGGGTTCCCAATAAATAAATACCTACTTTACTTGACAATTTATGGACAGGTTAAGGTGGCCACTGTGTACAACTGTGAAGAAATTCTGTGATGGTCATCTGCTTGGGATCCCATTTAATAGAAGAACACGCACACCAGCTAATGCCAGCATCAGGTGCCTCTGTCCTTCTCATCCCTCCCCACCCATCCCCTCCACAGCCAGCCTCAAGTCAGAGGAGCTCTGCCAGCCCGCCCTACTCCCCCAGCCAGCCGTCTACTCCCTCACAAGCTTCAGAGATGGCACCACTGTCACCCCCCAGCTGACCTTATTTTCTTCTCCCCTCTGCTTTTGCCTACAGGTAACTAGATTCCAACCAGTTGCTGCCTCTCTGGCTTATACCAGCTGGGTCCTGATGAGCCCGTGTGGGGTTCCCCGTTTCTCATGCATCCTTGATGGAGTGAGACCAAGACACAGACTTCATGCTGTGGCAACTATTATGATAGGATCAGTGAAACCCCAGCCATCTCTAGCTCTCATTCTGACCAACAGTTATGGAAGAGAGGATGGCAAGGGAAGGGTGGAGACTAAGAGTGAAAGGAAAAGTTAAAAGCAGAGATGGGGACTTTCCTGGTGGTCCAGTGGTTAAGAATCCGCCTGCCAATGCAGGGGACAGGGGCTCCATCCCTGGTCTGGGAAGATCCCACATGCTAACGAGTGCCTAAGCCCGTGAGCCACGACTGCTGATGTCTGCACGCCTAGAGCCTGTGCTCTGCAACAAGAGAAGCCACTGCGATGCAAAGCCCGCGCACCGCAACGAGAGAGGAGCTTCCACTTGCTGTAGATAAAGAAAGCCCACACAGCAATGAGGACCCAGCACAGCCATAAATAAATAAATATTTTTTTTAAAAAAGGATGAGTGCTTCTTAAGCAAATAAAACAAAAGCAGAGGTGAAAAATTATTAGAATAATTTATAGTCTAACTCATATTACTTAGTAAGAGTTTAGGGTACTTAAAGAATAAAATAGGATATATTTTCAAATTTTCATTTATTAATTTACAAGTACCTACTGGTTGTTGGATATATTGGTTATTACTCCAGCATAGATTCCTACAGTTTCAAGCTGAAAAGGATCTTGGGTATCTCTAGTGCAATACTATGGAAATGAAGAGGAAAATGAAACATAGAAGAAAGGCTAAATTAACAAACATTATATAGCTGGTGATTGCTAGAACTGAGACTAGATTTCAAATTTTCTTGTCTCTAACCCTGTGATCTTAGAAACACATATACCTTTTAAAAGCCTATATCCCCAAATTGCCTTTATTTCTTTGTCTTTGAACATTACATGAAAGTTCTTTTTTGCAACCACGTTCTCAACATTATCTCTGAGTTGACCTAACATTAAAATTAGTTGAGCCAGACTTCTCCAATGGTCTAGTGGTTATAACTCTGTACTTCCAATGCAGGGGGCACAGGTTTGATCCCTAGCAGGGGAACTAAGAACCCACATGCTGCACAGCTCAGCCAAATTAAAAAAAATTTTTTTTTTAAATTAGCAAGCACTTCATAAACTCAGATTTGCTAAAGAGGTGCTGAGGGCTGCAGTCTTGTGTCTTGGGGATAGCAGCAGTAGTGGGAGAAAAAGAGATATTCCCCTGAGATTAGAAAGACTTGTAGATAATCTATATATAATTGACAATTTAATGTGCTCATTTGTATTAACACTGATCATATTAACAAATTAAGGAAAATTCAGCTTACACATCCTATCATATACAAATGAGCGAAGTTTAATAAGAGGATTTACTTTTAAAAAGTCAAAGAAAAACAGCATCTAAGCAATGAAGTGCTACATATTTATTTGTACACATATTAACTCAAATTCTGGCTCTACTACATATGGGAGAAAGTATTTTTTATATTTACTCTATATTTTATATGTTATACATTTTCCATATTTAGAAAAATACGTTTCCAGAAAAAGAAAACTTTCAGAAGTTATCCATTTATTCTATCATTTGTTCATAAATATATCACTTACACATATCACATATCACTTACACATATCACTTACCTGTTTTAAAGCCAAGTTGCCAATTATTAGGTTCCACTTTTCAATGGGTGAATCCATCTTCCCAATGTTTACCTGTTAAAATGAATATTTTCATGTATCACTGAGTAAGCTATATGCCCTCTATTCTGCTTAAATAGCATATTAAGTATTAAAGCCAAAAACAATCCTTTAGTATATCTGATGAGCTTATACTGATATTAACTATAATTATAAATTCACTACAAGTCTTGCATCTCATATTTAGCTTGCCTGAGATGTTTAGCAAAAAAATTTTTTAACTTAATTCCTAACTCAAAAGAACCAGTTAGAATTATCCACCTGCCCTCCGTTATCTTACAACTAACATCAAGTATCATCCTAACATGTTAAATTTTGTCTACTAAGCCCCAACATAAATAATTACATAATTTTGAGATGCTAGCATTTAATTCCACATCATGAAACTTATGCATTGACCAAAAAACCAGATGTAAATAAATAATTCATATAATTTATATTTGAGTCATAATTGAGTCAAAATTATCAATAAAAAATTCATGTTGTTCACATATGAATGTTGATAATGTATCTCACTATTAAAATGTATGTATCTGTTGGCTAAATGGAAGAATATTCTCCAGAAATTAATATTTTATTCACACATTCAATTGCTCTGTAAGCTAAATCATACTTTTCAACAACTTAGGATTCAAAAAACATATATCCAAACCTGACAGTTTTTCTAATGCAGTCATTTGGAAAGCAATAAGCAATTATTATTAAAAAATCACTGAGCCAAGTTTCAATTATTCATTATATGGTTGATTATTGAAGACAGATGAATGGGTAAAGTAGCAGATACATAAGGGTAATTATTTATGGGTAGTTAACCATGGACAAACCATAGTTTAGCTCACTGGTTTCAAACCAACAGGTTAAGTGCCACATCAACATTCCCTGTTCCAATCTGGAAAACAGATTCTGTTCTCTAACTTCACTCTTGACTGTTGTCTCAAAGTATCAAGCAAATGCACATATTAAGATTTTTCAGTGTTTCAGAATAATTATTCTTGCTCTCTTTACTTGGATTATTTGCTTCCTAAGCCCAGAAGTCTGAATTATTCATAAAACTTGTGTTTGTAGCTCTGAGTCTCTGCTCTAGTGAATAAAGTATAAGTGAAGTGAAAGTGAAGTCACTCCGTCGTGTCAGACTCTTTGCGACCCCATGGACTGTAGCCCACCAGACTCCTCAGTCCATGGAATTTTCCAGGCAAGAGTACTGGAGTGGGTTGCCATTTCCTTCTCCAGGGGATCTTCCCAACCCAGGGATTGAACCCGGGGCTCCCGCACTGCAGGCAGACGCTTTACAGTCTGAGCCACCAGAGAAGCCCTATAAAGTATAAGCCATGTTTAAAGGGTGGACCTATCTCAGGTTTAGTGTTTAAGAAACAGGTATAAGAGAAACTCGTGTTATTTGTAATAACTTTTAGAAAGATGTATACAGGTATAGGAAGCAATCTTAAATGATTCCATGAAAAAGTACAAGGTGTCAAGACTTCAGAACCCCTTGATGATCAATGGAGACACATTCATTATAGTCTAGGAAAAAAAAAATAATAAGTAAACAAATAAGAAAAACTGGTTTCAGAAGCTTCATTTGTATTCTTTGCTTCCCCTCAATGAGTCTTACAGATGCTAACAAGAGTATTAGAGTGATCAATGTTAACAAAAAACTTGTAAGGAAAGTCTAGCTATTACTTTTTACAAGGTAAATTTTAAAAGGAGTTAAGAAATATTTAGATAGTTATTTTAAATGGGAGAAATAAAATGGACACTTATGTGATGAAAACAAGATCTGATATCACTGCACTGTGCTGTGCTCAGTGCCCTCAGTCGTATCTGACTCTTGGTGACCCTATGGACTGCAGCCCACCAGGCTCCTCTGTCCATGGACTCTTCAGGCAAGAGTACTGGAGTGGGTGGCCATGCTCTGCTCCAGGGGATCTTCCCAACCCAGGGATCGAACCCACGTCTTCCTGCATCTCCTGCATTGCAGGCAGACTCTTTACTGCTGAGCCACTGGGGAAGCCCCTTACTATACTACCCTCAGGTTAAATGGGCCAAAAGGGACCCCTCCCTCTAGTCCCTAATATTAAAAGCCAAACAAGTCTTTTCTACTTACCCCAGTTTTAAAATATATATATTTAAGGGGCTAGAAAAATTTACCCTGAGATATATGACTAGCAATTATTTGCGGCAACAGTTAGGCCAAAGAGCATGACCTCCTTGGCTTAATCTCACTCTGGGGATTCCAGAACTCTTAAGTAGGTAAAATGGACAAGAAACAAAAGAAAAACTTTTAAACTCTTCCTCTAAGATCAAAGATTGTTGACTGGATCCCAATTAAAATTTAAGTTAAGGGTGGGCTTCCCCAGTGACGATAGTGATATAATCCACCTGCCAATACAGGGAATGTAAGAGACACAAGTTCAATCCTTGGGATGGAAAGATACTCTGGAGTAGGAAATGGCACCCCACTCCAGTATTCTTCCATACACAGAGGAGCGTGGTGGGCTACACTCCATGTAGCTGCTAAGACGTGACTGAGCAACTGAGCACAGGAAAAGATAAGGAGGTGAGAGTTCTCACACTGGTCAGAATGGCCATCTCTAAAAAGTCAACCAATAACCAAGGCTGGAGAGGGTGTGGAGAAAAGGGAAGCCTCTTACACTGTTGGTGAGAAAGTAAATTGGTATAGTCACTATGCAGAATAGCATGGAGGTACCTCAAAAAACTAAATATAATTACCGTATGATCTAGCAATCCCATTCCGGAGCATATATCCAGGGAAAATTATAATTTGAAAAGATACATGCACCATTATGTTTATAGCAGCACTATTCACAATAGCCAAGACAGGGAAACAACCTAAATACATGTCTATTGACAGATGAATGGATAAAGAAGATCTAACGGAACACTACTCAGCCATGAAAAAGAATGAACCAGTGCCATTTGCAGCATCATGGATGCAACTAGAGATTATCATACTAAGTGAAGTAAGTCAGACCGAGAAAGATAAATCCTATAATATCACTTATATGTTGAATCTAAAATACAATACAAATGAACATATCTACGAAACAGAGACTCTTAGACCTAGAGAACAGACTTGCAGTTGCCAAGGGGAAAGGAGTACAGGGTGGGGGATGGATTTGGAGTTTGGAACGAACAGTTACAAACTATTACATATAGGATGGATAAACAACAAGAGAACTATATTCAATGTCCTATAATAAACCATAATTGAAAAGAATATGGATAAACCATGAGAAAAATTATGATTCTATTTATATGAAATTCTAAAAAAGTAACTGAAAGAACAGAGATTACTTGAGGTCAGAGGGATTACCCGGCAGCTGCATTAACAGCAAAAGCACACCAGGGTGAGAAAAATGTTGTGTACCTTGTTGATGGTGGTAGATACATATTTAATATATTTGTCAAAACTCATCAAATTATATAGTTAATATGTACACATATTATTAGATGTAAACTATACTTCAATGAATTTAACTTTTATAAAGATAGTTTCATACAACAGCAATTGCTCTTATGCTCTTCAATAACATTTATATTCCCACTACCTGGTTTGGTCAAGTATTAAAACTTTTACCATATATAGTATACTAATATATCACACATATGTTTAACAAAAAAGATCTTAATGACTCAGATAACCATGATGGTGTGATCACTCACCTAGAGCCAGACATCCTGGAATGTGAAGTCAAGTGGGCATTAGGAAGCATCATTATGAACAAAGCTACTGGAGGTGATGGAATTCCAGCTGAGTTATTTCACATCCTAAAAGATGATGCTGTGAAAGTGCTCTGCTCAATATACCAGCAAATTTGGAAAACTCAGCAGTGGCCACAGGACTGGAAAAGGTCAGCTTTCATTCCAATCCCAAAGAAAGGCAGTGCCGAAGAATGTTGAAACCATACAACTGTACTCATTTCACATGCTAGCAAAGTAATGCTCAAAATTCTCCAAGCCAGGCTTCAGCAATACATGAACCGTGAACTCCCTGATGTTCAAGCTGGATTTAGAAAGACACAGGAACCAGAGCTCAAATTGCCAACATCTGTTGGATCATGGAAAAAGCAAGAGAATTCCAGAAAAACATCCACTTCTGCCTCATTGACTACACTAAAGCCTTTGACTATGTGGAGCACAAACTGGAAAACTGTGGAAAATTCTTAAAGAGATGGGAATAACAGACCATCTCACCTGCCTCCTGAGAAACCTGTATGCAGGTCAAGAAGGAACAGTTAGAAACTGACATGAAACAATGGACTGCTTCCAAACTGGGAAAGGAAGGCTGTATATTGTCACCTTGCTTATTTAACTTATATGCAGAATACATCATGTGGAATGCCAGGCTGGATGAAGCACAAGCTGGAACCAAGATTGCTGGGAGAAATATCAATAACCTCAGATATGCAGAAGACCTCATCCTAATGGCAGAAAGCAAAGAGGAACTAAAGAGCATCTTGATGAAGGTGAAAGAGGAGAGTGAAAAAGCTGGTTTAAAACTCAACATTCCAAAAAACAAAGATCATGGCATCTGGTCCCATCATTCCATGGCAAATAGATGGGGAAACAATGAAAACAGTGACAGGTTTTATTTTCATGGGCTCCAAAAATCACTGCAGGTGGTGACTGCAGCCATGAAATTAAAAGATGCTTGCTCCTTGGAAGAAAAGCTATGACAAACATAGACAGCATATTAAAAAGCAGGGATATTACTTTGCCAAGAAAGGTCTGTCTAATCAAAGCTATGGTTTTCCCAGTAGTCATGTATGGATGTGAGTTGCATCACACCAAAGAATTGATGCTTTTGAACTGTGGTGTTAGAGAAGACTCTTGAGAATCCTATGGACTGTAAGATCAAACCAGTCAATCCTAAAGGAAATCAACCTTGAATATTCACTGGAAGCACTGATGCTGAAGCTGAAGCTCCAATACTTCAGCCACCTGTTGCAAAGAACTGACTCATTGGAAAAGACCTTGATGCTGGGAAAGACTGAAGGCAGGAGGAGAAGGCGACAACAGAGGACGACATGGTTGGAAGGCCTCATCGACTTAAGGGAGATGAGTTTGAACAAGCTCTGGGAGATGGTGAAGGACAGGGAAGCCTGGCATGCTTCAGTTCATGGGGTCGCTAAGAGTCAGACATGACTGAGCAACTGAACAACAATGACAACAATAACGTTTAACATCATTATATAGTCAGATATCCAAGACTCAATTTATGATGTCTTCAACCTTTTCCTCTCATTTTTTCCGAATGAATAATTTCTACCAATTTATCTTCAAGTTCACGAATTCTTTCTTCTGCTCTCACCAGTCTGATATATTCACTCATTAAGACACATTTGTTTAATTCTTTGAACATTTTTTCCTTTAGTTCTTTGAACACATTTATATTAGCTGCTTTGGAAGATTTTGTTAAATCCAACATCTGGGCCCACTTTGAGTCACTTCCTGTTGACTGAATATGAATCACATTTTTGGGTTTGGTTTCTTTCCCCTAGTGATTTCAGTCAAAAAAATAGACAGTATAATAATGTGTTATAATAACTCTGGATAATGTTATGTTCTGCTGAGGATAATTGGATTTTCCTTCTAAGAGGCAGTTAATTGGTCTAGACTCAAACTGCAAACCACTGTCTCTCCTACAAGGTGCAGCAGTTCATATCTCTGCTTGGTTCTTTCAGCTACCAAATACTGCTTTTCAGCTCAGCTTTTGGGGAGGGTTTCTCCTCATCTATGTAGTTTAATGGTCAGCCAAAGATTTGGACAGAATTAATGCTCAGATTTTGGGGCTTATCCTTTTTGCAGTTCTCTTGCTGCTGGGATTTCCCCATAAATTTCTACCTGCTCTGTCAGCTTCAAGCTCTGTTATCTGATAATTCATGCCACCAAAACTTCAACTTTCTGCCACTATAGGTATGCATAATAACAGAAGGCACTTAGTCAAAATATGCAAAAACTCAAATTTTAGCCAGTGTATTTGTCTTTCAAATTTAGGATGCTTCACATTTTTGCCTGCTTTTGTTCTTTTTTTTCTTTTGCCAGACTCCTTGAACTTTGCCACCTCAAGTTGGGAAGACTATGGGTTTTCTACCACATGAGATTGGGGAATTCCACCAAGAAAAAGAAGCCACAAATTTTGCCATTCTTACCCACTGCAGTTATGGTCTCTTAAGGGAGATACCAAGGGAACATTTCATGCAAAGATGGGCTCAATAAAGGACAGAAATGGTAGGGGCCTAACAGAAGCAGAAGATATTAAGAAGATGTGGCAAGAATACACAGAAGAAAGAACTATACAAAAAAGATCTTCACAACCCAGATAATCATGAAGGTGTGACCACTCACACTCACCTAGAGCCAGATATCCTGGAATGTGAAGTCAGGTGGGCCTTAGGAAGCATCACTACGAAAAAGCTAGTGGAGGTGATGGAATTCCAGTTGAGCTATTTCAAATTCTAAAATATGATGCTGTGAAAGTGCTGCCTCAATATGTCAGCAAATTTGGAAAACTCAGCACTGGCTACAGGACTGGAAAAGGTCAGTTTTCATTCCAATCCTAAAGAAAGATAATGCCAAAGAATACTCGAACAACCACACAATTGCACTCATCTGGTGGGCTGCCGTCTATGGGGTCGCACAGAGTCGGACACGACTGAAGCGACTTAGCAGCAGCAGCAGCAGCAGCAGACGCTAGCAAAGTAATGATCAAAATTCTCCAAGCCAGGCTTCAGCAATATGTGAACTGTGAACTTCCAGATGTTCAAGCTAGTTTTAGAAAAGGCAGAGGAACCAGAGATCAAATTGCCAACATCTGCTGGATCACTGAAAAAGCAAGAAAGTTCCAGAAAAACATTATTTCTGCTTTATTGACTATGCCAAAGCCTTTGTCTGTGTAGCTCACAATAAACTGTGGAAAATTCTGAAAGAGATGGGAATACCAGACCGCCTGACCTGCCACTTGAGAAACCTGTATGCAGGTCAGGAAAAAACAGAACTGCACACGGAACAACAGACTGGTTCCAAATAGGAAAAGGAGTACGTCAAGGCTGCATATTGTCACCCTGCTTATTTAACTTATATGCAGAGTACATCATGAGAAGCTCTGGGCTGGAGGAAGCACAAGCTGGAATCAAGATTGTCAGGAGAAATATCAATAACCTCAGATATGCAGATGACACCACCCTTATGGCAGAAAGTGAAGAAGAACTAAAGAGCCTCTTAATGAAAGTGAAAGAAGAGAGTGAAAAAGTCGGCTTAAAGCTCGACATTCAGAAAACAAAGATCATGGCATCTGGTCCCATCACCTCATGGCAAATAGATGGGGAAACAGTTATTTTGGGGGGCTCCAAAATCACTGTGGATGATGATTGCAGCCATGAAATTAAAGAAGACACTTGCTCCTTGGAAGGAAAGTTATGACTAACCTAGACAGCATATTAAACAGCAGAGACATTACTTTGCCAACAAAGGTCCGTCTAGTCAAGGCTATGGTTTTTTCCAATAGTCATGTATGGATGTGAGAGTTGGACTGAGAAACTGTCCACCGAAGGAAAGCTGAGCTCAGAAAGCTGAGCACAGAAAGCTGAGCACCGAAGAACTGATGCTTTTGAACTGTGGCGTTGGAGAAGACTCTTGAGAGTCCTTTGGACTGCAAGGAGATCGAACCAGTCCATCCTAAAGGAAATCAGTCCTGGGTGTTCATTGGAGGGACTGATGTTGAAGCTGAAACTCCAGTACTTTGGCCACCTGATGCGGAGAGCTGACTCATTTGAAAAGACCCTGATGCTGAGAAAAATAGAGGGCAGGAGGAGAAGGGGACAACAGAGGATAAGATGGTTGGATGGCATCACCAACTCAATGGACACGGGTTTGGCTGGACTCTGGGAGTTGGTGATGGACAGGGAGGCCTGGTGTGCTGCGGTTCATGGGGTCGCAAAGATTCGGACATGACTGAGCGACTGAACTGAACTGAACTGAAGGGTAAACTCTAGTTTCTAGTTGGTTTTGTACGCTTTCAATAGTCTACAAATAATCTATTATCCTGATCTGATAACTGTTGTTCTCTGAGAAGGTTCACAACTGAATTGGGAACACTATTAGAATGTTACATGCTTGAAATATTTGATAATAAAACTTAATATGCTAAAATACACACACACACCCTAATATCTTTCTGAATTGTCAGGGGTGAAGCATATGCTTATAATCTTGATTGTGATGATGGTTTCACAGGTACATACTATGTATTGAAACTCATCAAACTGAAGACTGAATTTGTCTGGTTTCTTGTACATTGATTATACCTCAAAAAAGCTATAAAGAAGAAGAGAGAGCTTAAAAATCTAGTCAATTAAAACAGTTCTTGATTAAACTTAAGCAGTTCCATTCTACAAAATTATGACTATGGGTTAGTAGTTATAACTTAAGAAACATATCTTAAAATTAAGAATTATTAATAATAGGAATTTGCAGTCTTACTTGTATCTAACAGTGAGGGTATGACAATAACACATAAAATTTAGAATTATGCCAAATTTAGGAAAAAATACTGAGGCTGTAACAGTACCTACATTATGTCAGAGTTATTAATGTCATTATTGGGGACTTTCTTTTTTTAATTTAGAAGTTTTACAGTTTGAATAGAAAGTCTAATGTAAAATTATTATGAAAAGAGGTTTTTTCCAACTTCATATGCCTCCACTGGAATGTAAGCTCAAAGAAGGCAGGAACATTTCCCAGTTTGTTTATTACAGATTCCCTAGCACATGGAATACTGCTTGGCATATAGAAAAGGCTCAAAAATATTTTTTCAATTAATGAATTTAAAAGGTAGAATGTTTCAACATAACTTCAGAGAACCAAGGTTTGAGGCAACAAAAATAGCAATGTGCTCCCAGAAAATGGTTTTAAAAGCTTAAAAAAAAAAAAACAAAAAGCCTACTATCATTAGGACAGTGAATATCATTCCTGACTCTTTAGCATTCAGAAGCAGAAAATTTTAGACCTCAGATAACAGAACTTAAACTCAGCAATTTATAGAATCACTGTATTTGGTTTATTTTTCAATTATAGACTACTGTTATATATTTATAAGAATATCTACTCTAACATATATCTACTGTTGAAAAGATAAAAATCTAGGAAAAAATTTTCAAGTTAATCATTATACCTTTAGAGATAAATTTTGACTAAAGTAAGGAGGGTGAAATAAAGTCGATTTGGATTCACTGTTATGAAATCTCCCTTGTTGAAACAGGAAATCTGTTTTATTGGATTGTCTTTTTTATCTATGAACATTTAATCTTTAGCTTTATAAAACAACAAATTTTATATACAACTAACCTTCAACAGATGGGGTGAGTAGGCTGTATCTGATATCTTGTGTTTTAAATTCTCTATCGTTATAGGCCTTTCTTAAAATCCTGTAAGTTCATTTAACCTATTTCTATTGCAGACAATCATAAAAATGAGAAAAGACTATTTCATGGAGCAAAAGATTAAAGTAATTGTGGACTAGCCTTCTACAGCTATAATGATTTTACTTCTACTTTCATAAATGAAAATAAATAGATCATAGAAAAATTATAAAATGTATAGAAGAATTATATTTTGACCATAGATGGAAGAGGTAACTTTCAACTAGTGCTTGTTTTAAGTTAAAAAAATTATATTCGTCCAACCTTCTTCCTGGAACCAGGGAGTACAGTTAGCAGTCTGCTACAGCATCCCAATTATAGACAACAGGCAACCAAATTAAGGTGGTAGCTGGCTGGGCATAAGAGAAAATGATGAGGATTTCATTGGTGGAACTGACAGAGTAGTCAATAACTAGATAGAGGGAGGGTAAGTGATTGTAAGGAAAATAAACTGACAAGACAGAAAGCTGTCTTACTTGTTAGAGTAAGAAAAGACGACGAGTTTAGCTTTGAAACTACACTGCAGTGAGTGGTGCAGATAATTGAAAATTTCAGCTTGGCAGTCAGCAAAGAGACCGGAGATATAAATCTGAGAATCAGTAATGTGTTAGAAATGGTGGACTCAAATATTGATGGAGAAATGGAAGACAAGATACTGAAACTTCAAGAAAGTCTCACATGCAGGGAATGAGCAAAGAAGAAGGAGCAGTAAAGAAAGAGGTGAGAGGGTAGCACAGTGTGGGGTCTCAGTTAAAAGTAATAAAAATTTCAGGCAGGCTGTTTCAGAACAGTCAGTGAAGAGTCTCAAGAAGGTGAGGCTTTGGGGGTTTTGTTGTTAAGAAGTGATTAACTTAGAGTTGCTTTAACAGCAAATAGGGCTTCCCTGGTGGCTCAGATGGTAAACAATCCGCCTGCAATACAGAAGACCCAGGTTTGATCCCTGGGTTGGGAAGATCCCCTGGAGAAGGCCGTGGCAACCCACTCCAGTAGTCTTGCCTGAAGAATTCCATGGACAGAGGAGCCTGGTAGGCTATAGTCCATGGGGTCACAAAGAGTCACACACAACTGAAGGATGAACACACACACACAGAGCATTGGAGCTGGACTACAAGTTGATAAAGATTCTCCAGTACTCTACCAGAATGGCAGTATTCTACCTAGGAAACTTGAAGTCAGATTCACTAAGCAATTAAAATATCACAAGCAGATGAATATCACCTAGTCATGTCATCCATGTCATCTAAGCTTGATGCCACAAGTACTACTTTTCTATCTTCTAATTTGGCTATTTTTATCCCTCTCAAACTTAGAGACTATTGCAAGTCTTTAATTTAGCTAATCCATCAGCCAATTCTGTCAACTCCCCCTAGAAAATGAGTTTTGGACTCCAACTATGTCTCACTACATCCTCTGCTAGCACCCACCCTGATCCAAGCCAACCTCATTTCTCATCTGCAGTGTTACTGCAATGGACTCTCAACTTGTCTCCCTGCTTTAATTCTTGGCTTCCTACTGCTCTATTGCAACACAACAGTCAAAATAATCTGTTTAAAATGTCTATCAGATCACATCACTCAACTGCTCAAAATCTTCCAAAGGCTTCCCATTCACACAACAGCCAAAGTCCTCACAATGACCCACCAGGTGATCTCGCATCCTCTGATTTCCCCCTTCTCTCACTTGGCCCCAACCCTACTGGCCTCCATGCCATTCATTTAACAGGGTGGTTCTCAAACTCTGATGTGTACCAGAATCATCTGGAAAGACTGTTCATATACAGATGGTAAGCCACACCCCAGAGTTTCTAACTCAGTACCTTTGGAGTGGGGCTGAGAACTTGCTATTCTAACAAGATGCTAACACTAATGTTCAGAAGACCACATTTTGAGAACTACTGATCCAACAGTGGCCCTGCCTCGGGCATTGGCAATACCTGGGACATGTCATCTCACCTCTAATAGCCTCAAAAAATAAAACTAACCAAATTAGTAGATGGAAAAGTAGTAACTCATGACATCAAGCTATAATAACATGGTTTATTCATCTCTTTATGGTATTTTAATTGCTTAGAGAACTGAATAATTTCTTTAGTTTATGACTCAGATATCTTATAATCAGTGACACAATTCTTGACCTATGGAAGACAGCAACTCCACCCCAATCTTCCCAATGAAAGGCCCAGCTAAATGACCCTGCAGTAAAGACCGTGTGCTGAGCTTCTATTCATCTTTGGAGTTCTCCTGTCTTAAATATGAACAGAAAAATAAATATGACTAGACATATGATAAAACATTCTAACGTAAAATATAGTCACAACAAATAAAGTTCAAATAAAAAGATGAATTCAGCTTTAATGGTAATGAGTGCATGTGAGCTAAGTCGCTTCACTTAGTTGTGTCCAACTCTTTGTGACCCCATGGGCGGCAGCCTGTCAGGCTCCTCTGTCCATGGGATTCCCCAGGCAAGAATACTGGAGTGGGTTGCCATGCCCTCCTTCAGGAGTTCTTCCCCACCCAGGGATCAAACCCGCGTCTCTTATGTCTTGTACACTGGCAGGTGGGTTCTTTACCACTAGCAACACCTGGGAAGCCCCTTAAAGGTAATACATGATCAAATTAAACAATTTAACTAGCAGCATATTCTTTTTTAATCAGATTCCCTGCAGCATGGCCTATCTTAAAATGGATTGGTATGTTTAATGTATTATTTGAATCTAAACAAATGCTGGGTAATGCTCAATAATGTCACTTTTAGAAATATTTTCTTTGCGGTTAGCCAAAATTTCAGTTTTCCTGGCAAACTTATCAAGCTGCTTAAATGTTTGTATGCCTAACTATATTTATCAGAACAAAGTTCATTTTCTAGCAAAATGAAGCTAAAGCCACCTTTTAACTCTCATTCTAATAACTTTCCTTTCCCTTAAATGTTGTCACTCTTGTTTTTCAAGACCTCTTCTGTATTCACATCTCCTGCCAAAAAGCCTTTTGGAATGAGTTCTATCTAGGTAACCTACCAGCTCTTAAAAGAGATACAAGTGTAGATCACTGGGAAAAGATGGCAGATTAAACACATGTAATTTCACTAACTCGGAAAACTACATAAACTAGTAACACTACATAACTAGTAAAACTACATAAACATACTGTTGCTTTTTAAGACAAAAGTTCAAGGTATAGTAGCTTTTACACACATGCCACACATTCCAGTTGGATGCCAAATGTTAAAAAACAATATTCAGCTGATAGCAACGTCACCATTACATGATGAACTTCTGGAATATTAGAACATATGTGAAATTTAATGAAATTAAAAAAAAATCTTATTGCTGTTGTTTAGCCACTCAGCTGTGTCCTACTCTTTTGCACCCCATGGACTAGTCTTACCCCATGGACTGTAGCCCATCAGACTCCTCTGTCCGTGGGATTTTCCAGGTAAGAATGCTGGAGTGGGTTGCCACTTTCTTCTCCGGAGGATCTTCCCAACCCAGAGACTTAACCTGTGTCTCTTGCACTGCAGGCAGATTCTTTACCACTGAGCCGCCAACTGCTGCTGCTGCTGCTGCTGCTGCTGCTAAGTCACTTCAGTCGTGTCCGACTCTGTGCAACCCCATAGATGGCAGCCCACCAGGCTCTGCCGTCCCTGGGATTCTCCAGGCAAGAACACTGGAGTGGGTTGCCATTTCCTTCTCCAATGCATGAAAGTGAAAAGTGAAAGTGAAGTCACTCAGTCGTGTCCAACTCTCAGCGACCCCGTGGACTGCAGCCCACCAGGCTCCTCCGTCCATGGGAGTTTCCAGGCAAGAGTATTGGAGTGGGGTGCCATTGCCTTCTCCGTATTTCTAAATTTTTTAGAAATAATTTCTTAGCACTGAGGCCTGCTAGACTGATCTTGTGGCCATTATACTTCATAGCTGTAATACTATGCAGATGCCCACTTTCAAATGAAGTCCTTAGAGAATCAAGATTGTTTTTGGTTAGTTTTGCCAGTCTAGATACTGCTGAGAATGATGGTGTTATCAAATTATTAGGCTTTCTCTCCTAAACAGGAAATAAACATAATTGATAAAGGACTTCTATACTCTCTTATTTCCAGGTTTGATGTTTTGGTTAACAGTAATGATGCATTTTTATTGAAATAATTCCATAAACTGAAATTTTGTATATTGCTTCATGATGATGCTTTCTAAATATTTTCAGAGTCAAAGGAATGTTGCTTTAACATGTTTTTAAATTTTAATATTTTACACATACTTACTGCTTCACATGATCAATTGAGAAAATTTTGCATTTAAATTTTGGATCTTTTCAAAGTGTAACAATGGAGCAATGTGTCTGGCTTCTAAGACATCAAAAAAGTAATGAAATTTCATTGGTATCTCAGCTTTTATTGAATTCATGACAATTTTAGTACCTTCTCAAGAGTAGGATAGTAGGATAGAGATCATGTAAGAATAATTTGTATACTCAAGGTGTAAGATGTTTCCAATAAAAGAACTGCTTTTCTGTAAGCAATCACTGATTATTAGTAAGTCCTGTGACTGTCACCTTCAGCGTGTACTAGTAAGGCTATTTTATCCAAGCAATCCTTCTTAATATATAACTTTTCTCCCTTGTTTTTATATCTTACTAAAGTACATCACAAGGCAGCTTTGAAATTCCTTCTGTCATGTAATTTTCCTTAGGCCAGAAGAAGTTTTGAATCTGCAATAGGGACTCCAGCTTTGAGAACCATAGCTTAGAAGGCCCCACTTTGGTCCTCCATTAGCCGTGCCCCTTTCAACAGGGTGAAGAGTGCATGGGACCCAAGCAGCGTGCCCATTCAACACCTATGCCTCACCCCCTTCTAGGCCACACTTCAGATACCTAGGACCGTAGAAGTCCATGACCAAATGGCCTTGAGTCCAATTCCAGGGCCTCTTCCTGAAGCCAATCCTCCTGAAGACAGGCCATGCCACCTCTGGTGCATGCTCAAGCCCAGAAGTGCTCAGAGGCTGGCTGGCTGCTGGGGGTGTAGATGGATGTGAGGTCTGAGGGATGTGTGAGGTCTCCCACAGTGCAGACCAGACAGCCAAGGGTGGGGAATGAAGTGGGGCAGGGCTCAGATCAGGAACTGGCTCCTTCTACAACACTGTTCCAAAACAGAAGCCAAGGAGTCCAAGAAGTATAACTTTGATCTTGGACTTTCAGATCATCAGAGGAAATATTTGCAAAGGTGGAAAGTTGGAGATTTTTTAAAACATGTGTAAGCTTGTTGTATAATTTTAAACTAAGTACACATATGGCTACATGGGCCTCTCTTTTTATTCCTGCCCCAGGCTCAACTGTGAAAGTGAATCTGTACAGAATGCTTTTAAATATCTGATACTATTACACTGACATCATTATACTGATCAGATACAAGTATACTGATCAGATTCCAGTAACCTGGAATGGTCTTCTCCCAGATTTTGATATGCCTGACTCACTTTTATCATTCAGGGTCCTTGGCAGCTCAGCTGGTAAAGAATCCGCCTGCAATGCAGGAGACCCCGGTTCGATTCCTGGGTCAGGAAGGTCCCTGGATAAGGGACAGACTAACCACTACAGTACTCTTGGGCTTCCCTGGTGGCTCAACTGGTAAAGAATCCACCCCAATGTGTGAGACCTGCATTTGATCCCTGGGCTGGAAAGATCCCCTGGAGAAGGGAAAGGCTACCCACTTCAGTATTCTGGCCTGGAGAATTCCATGGACTGTATAGTCCATTGAGTGGCAAAGAGTCGGACATGACTGAGCGACTTTCACTTTCCATTTTCCAGCTTACACACCACCTCAGAGAAGTCATCTCTAACCACCAAATACAAAACAGCTCTTGTTAATCACCCTTCATCACATTACCCTGTTTTATGTTTTTTACTGCCTCTACCAATAGCTGAAATTGTTTATGTAAATTTTACCACAGCAGAGACCATGCCTGCCTTGTTATTCATCTGCAAACTCATGGATTCTTATCTAGTGCTATGAGTTATAATTTGGAAATATCATTATTTATTTTTTGGCTTGAATTGTCCCAGATCTGGTTTGTATGTTACCCTTTCATCATGTAACTATCATTCTTTGTTTGTTTATCCTAGCATTTCTTTATACTTTATGGCACAAGATGTTCCAGGGTCATTTTGAACTTTTATGTTCCAATCTAAGAAACTCCAGCTTCTATTATTCTCCAGTTCTTTTAATACTCAATAATGTAAAATTATAGACTAGACTAAAGTGGATTTACAAAGTAATTCTATGTGGTTTGGTTCCAACTGATACCTCTGATGCTAAAGCTGAAACTCCAGTACTTTGGCCAACTCATGTGAAGAGTTGACTCATTGGAAAAGACTCTGATGCTAGGAGGGATTGGGGGCAGGAGGAGAAGGGGACGACAGAGGATGAGATGGTTGGATGCCATCACTGACTCAATGGACATGAGTTTGAGTGAACTCCCGGAGATGGTGATGGACAAGGAGGCCTGGCATGCTGCGATTCATGGGGTCACAAAGAGTCGGACATGACTGAGCGACTGAACTGAACTAACTGACTGACTGACTGATATTTCTGTATATTAACTTCAGCCAACTACAGAGATAAGCCACAGGGTCATATTTACAAATAATATTTTTTTAATATAAAAGTTAAGTTTTACAACATACATACCCCAGATATAGTATAGTGGTACTAAGACCAAGACCATAGGAGAGCATTTTTACAATGTAGAGGAGGAGATTATTCAGTTAAGTTCACTTGCTCAGTCGTGTCTGACTCTGCGACCCCATGAACTGCAGCACGCCAGGCCTCCCTGTCCATCACCAACTCCCAGAGTCCACCCAAACCCATGTCTATCGAGTTGGTGATGCCATCCAACAATCTCATCCTCTGTCGTCCCCTTCTCCTCCTGCCCTCAATCTTTCCCAGCATCAGGGTCTTTCCAAATGAGTCAGCTCTTTGCATCAGGTGGCCAAAGTATTGGAGTTTCAGCTTCAACATCAGTCCTTCCAATGAACACCCAGGACTGATCTGCTTTAGGATGGACTGGTTGGATCTCCTTGCAGTCCAAGGGACTCTCAAGAGTCTTCTCCAATGCCACAGTTTAAAAGCATCAATTCTTCGGCACTCAGCTTTCTTTATAGTCCAACTCTCACATCCATACATGACCACTGGGAAAACCATAGCCTTAACTAGATGGACCTTTGCTGGCAAAGTAATGTCTCTGCTTTTTAATATGCTGTCTAGCTTGGTCATAACTTTCCTTCCAAGGAGCAAGCGTCTTTTAATTTCATGGCTGAAATCACCATCTGCAGTGATTTTGGAGCCCCCCAAAATAAACTCTGACACTGTTTCCACTGTTTCCCATCTATTTCCCATGAAGTGATGGGACCAGATGCCATGATCTTCGTTTTCTGAATGTTGAGCTTTAAGTCAACTTTTTCACTCTCTTCTTTCACTTTCATCAAGAGGCTCTTTAGTTCTTCTTCACTTTCTGCCATAAGGGTAGTGTCATCTGCATATCTGAGGTTATTGATATTTCTTCCAGCAATCTTGATTCCAGCTTGTGCTTCCTCCAGCCCAGAGCTTCTCATGATGTACTCTGCACAGAAGTTAAACAAGCAGGGTGACAATATGAAGCCTTGACGTACTCCTTTTCCTATCTGGAACCAGTCTGTTGTCCCATGTCCAGTTCTAACTGTTTCTTCCTGACCTGAATACAGGTTTCTCAAGAGGCAGGTCAGGCGGTCTGGTATTCCCATCTTTTCAGAATTTTCCACAGTTTATTGTGATCAACACAGCCAAAGGCTTTCGCATAGTCGATAAAGCTGAAATATATGTTTTTCTGGCATGGCTGAGAAGAGCTACCCCAGGCCTGAGGCCAGGGGCGGTGGCTGAGCAGAGCTACCCTAGGCCTGAGGTAAGGAGCAGTGGCTGAGCTTTGCTGGAACAGCTGTGAAGAGATACCCCACATCCAAGGTAAGAGAAACCCCAGTAAGATGGTAGGGACTGAGACAGGGCATCAAAGGGCAGACAGCCTGAAACCACGATCACAGACAACAGGCCAATATGATCACACAGACCACAGCCTTGTCTAACTCAATGAAACTAAGCCATGCTGTGTGGGGCCACCCAAGACGAACAGGTCATGGTGGACAGGTCCAACAGAATGTGGTCCACTGGAGAAGGAGATTATTAGGGTTTTGCTATTGTGTTTATTTATTGGTTTTATAAACTCAGACACAGTCATCCTGTACAAGTAAAAGGAAAAGTTCTGGAATATGACTTATTTCACTGCATACTACCCCTGTGTCTTTGGGAAAGTTACTCAACTGTTCAAAGCCTCAGTTCCTCCTCTGTAACACAGGAATAGTGTTTATCTCATAGGGTTTGTTATAAGACATCCTAAAGCAGTTAGCACAGTGCTGGCACATTATGTGTACACGTTAAGTCCCTTTAGTCATGCCGACTCTTTCCAACTCTATAAGCCTGCCAGGCTCCCCAGTCCATGGGATTCTCCAGGCAAGAATACTGGACTGGGTTGCCACTCCCTTCTCCAGGGGATCTTTCTGACCCAGGGATCAGACTCACATCTCCTGTCTCCTGTGTTGTCAGGTGGGTTCTATATCACTACTGCCACCTGGGAAACCTGGCACATTATGAGAACTCACTAATACCCAATACTTCATTATTGCCTGGATGGAGTATGGCTATATGACCTTTTATATATAAGCAAACAGCTTAGAAGTTTCCATAGGATATCTGTAGCAGTTCTTGAAAAAGCAAATAGTAATGTTAATAAAACATTACTTAATGCATTTCCTTTCCAAGCATCTGTTTCACTCAAGAAAACTTAGGGACCTCACAGCTGCCTGGAGAAAAATGAAGAGAGGGGAGAAGGACGAAAAGCGGGCTTCTAGCAAAATACAGCTGTTCAGCTTCCACATCTTCATTACCTTTAGATACACAAATGTTTTTTCCTAGTTCACAGACAGATTCATAGGTTGCATCTTCTTTAAAGGAAAAAACAAACCTCATACACTAACAGCACTACAATCAGTAATGACAGCTTAGTTAATTTGGGGCTAACATTCAATATGGTGCTAGAAAAGACTCTTGAGAGTCCCTTGGACTGCATGGAGATCAAACCAGTCAATCCTAAAGGAAATCAACCCTGAATATTCACTGGAAGGACTGATGCTGAAGCTGAAGCTCCAATACATCGGCTACCTGATGCAAAGAGCCGATTCACTGGAAAAGACCCTGATGCTAGGGAAAGACTGAAGGCAAAGGAGAAGAGGGTGGCAGAGGATGAGATGGTTAGACAGCATCACCGACTCAATGGACATGTATTTTAGCAAACTCCATGATACAGGGGAGGACAGAGGAGCCCGGGGTGCTACAGTCTACAGGGTCGCAAAGAGTTAGACATGACTTAGCAACTGAACAACAACAACAACAACGTTCAATGGGCTGACGGTTCATTGAAGTGAGCCTCAGTAGCTACATGGATTTAATCATAATTTGGTTCCATGATGGTGGAAACCACAAAGAATATTATAGTGAGAAAACAAAATCCTTTTCAGCTACTAAAAAAACACTCAGAACCCTGCTAGTGGCAGTATTTTTAGAAGTGTTTAATGTTTCTGGATGACTATTTTCTACTATGTGGCTAAAGCCATAAAAGTATGCTTTTTCCCTCCCCCGAACAATAATTTCATCTTAGAATCTGCCCAAAAGAAATTAGAGTATAAAACTGTATATACAAGAATAATCATAACAGTAAAACATTAAAAAGAACCTACATATTCAATAATAGATTAAATCCCAGTAGAGCTATACAACAGAAAAACACACAGCCAATAAAAATGGCATAGGTCCACATTTCTTGATATGGAAAGATGATCATGATGTCTCTTCAAATGGATATCAAAGATTATAAATGAGAATCTATACGATTCCAGTTCTTTTAAGAATATAGTGTGTGTGTGTGTGTGTATATATGTGTGTGTGTGTGTGTGTGTGCGTATATATATATATCACATTATGCTATACCTATGCGTAAGTAGAGTTATCCCAGTTTATCTGCTCTGCTCTGCTAAGTTGCTTCAGTCGTGTCCGACTCTGTGTGACCCCATGGACGGCAGCCCACCAGGCTCCCCCATCCCTGGGATTCTCCAGGCAAGAACACTGGAGTGGGTTGCCATTTCCTTCTCCAATGCATGAAAGTGAAAAGTGAAAGTGAAGTCGCTCAGTCGTGTCTGACTCTTTGCGACCCCATGGACTGCCGCCCACCAGGCTCCTCCGTCCATGGGACTTTCCAGGCAAGAGTACTGGAGTGGGGTGCCATTGCCTTCTCCGTATCCCAGTATAGAAGGATCTATAACAAAATAGTAATAGAGATTATATCTAGGTAAAGAATTGAGGGTAGCTTTTCATTTTCTTCTTTATACGTTTTCCCTTTCCTTCAGTTTTTACAATAAGAATGTATTACTTTTACAATCACAGAATCTCAGTGTCTGACTTGCCCATATCTTAAGCACTGATGATGATTGCCAGAATACCTTGAAATGAAAGGAGGCAAGAATCCTACTCCTTCTCAGGGTAAAGGAAGGCCTGTAATTCCCAAATCAGACAGCCCAGGGAACTTTTAGGACATGATAACAGGCATAACTACTTAGCATAGCCCTGAGGTTCAAAAACTTATCAGTAGACAGAGGAGAAAATTTTTTTCCTCATAAACGTTCTCCTTAATAGAGAGGAACAGCATATATGATATATATACACACAAAGAGACACAGACACACACACACACACATATATATTTGTGCGTGTGTGTGCACATGTGTAGAAAATATACATACTTAGAGGTAGGAATAAACTTACGGCAGTGGATAATCTGGATGCCAATGTCATTTCCAAGTTCCCTTTGAGACCAAGAAGTGCAGGAACTAAAATGAAAACTTCTGTTACTTTTTTGAACACCTCCCAGTGCTGTAAAAAAAAAAAAAAAAAAGAATTTTTAACACTCTTTAAAAACACTTTAGAATAAGATTTCCAAAAATGTCAGCTTTTTTTTTCAATGTTGCATCTACATTTTAAGTAACTACATAGATCATTTAATCACTGAACATTCAGCTTAACCCATTCCCATAGATGGGGGAAAAGTGGAAACAGGGACAGATTTTGCTTTCTTGGGCTCCAAAATTACTACAAATGGTGACTGCAGCCATGAAATAAAAAAGACGCTTGCTCCTTGGAAGAAAAGCTATGACAAACCTAGATGGCATATGAAAAAGCAGATATTACTTTGCTGACAAAGGTCTGTATGGTCAAAACTATGGTTTTTCCAGTAGTCATGTATGGATGTGAGAGTTGGATCATAAAGAAGGCTGAGTGCCAAAGAACTGATGCTTTCAAACTGTGGTACTAGAGAAGACTCTTGAGAGTCCCTTGGACAAGCAAGGAGATCCAGCTAGTCAATCCTAAGGGAAGTCAATCCTGAATATTCACTGGAGGGACTGATGCTAATGCTGAAGCTCCAATATGTTGGCCACCTGATGTGAAGAGCAGACTCATTGGAAAAGACCCTGATGCTGGGAAAGACTGAGGGCAGGAAAAGAAGAGGGCGATAGAGGATGAGATGGCTGGATAGCATCACTGATTCAGGACATGAGTTTGAGCAAACTCCAGGAGACAGGGAAGGACAGGGAAGCTTGGCATGCTGCAGCCCAGGGGGTGGCAAACAGTTAGACATGACTTAGCGACTGAACAACAACTCCTCTCCAGAGTTCTGAAGCCTTGAGTTACTTTAGAAGACTCAGTTAGGGTTGGGAGTAATAGCTGATAAAGTCATTATATCTCATAGTATATCTAGCTTGCTACACAATCTTTTTTATTTTATTTTATTTTTGCTGCCCTGGGTCTTTGTTGTGGCACACAGACTTTCTCTAGCTGTGGTATGTGAGTTTAATTGCCCAGCATCATGTGGGTTGTTAGTTCCTGGATCAGGGATCGAATTCCACATTCCTGTAAAGCAGAGTCTTAACCCTTGGACCACCAAGTTCAGTCTGACTCTGTTACTCTTTAAGTCTCCTTTATCTCTTAATGATGCCAAGTCAATGTAACTCGTGATTAGGAGCACAGAGTCAAGAACCAGATAAACTGTATTTGAATCTTGGTTCCAACACTGATTATAACCAACCTACAGAAAAATTCAGTTCAGTTCAGTTCAGTTCAGTTGCTCAGTCGTGTCCGACTCTTTGCCACCCCATGAATCGCAGCATGCCAGGCCTCCCTGTCCATCACCAACTCCTGGAGTTCACTCAGACTCATGTCCATTGAGTTGGTGATGCCATCCAGCCATCTCATCCTCTGTCGTCCCCTTCTCCTCCTGCCCCCAATCCCTCCCAGCATCGGAGTCTTTTCCAATGAGTCAACTCTTCGCATGAGTTGGCCAAAGTACTGGAGTTTCAGCTTTAGCATCAGTCCTTCCAAAGAACACCCAGGACTGATCTCCTTTAGGATGGACTGGTTGGATCTCCTTGCAGTCCAAGGGACTCTCAAGAGTCTTCTCCAACAACACAGTTCAAAAGCATCAATTCTTCAGTGCTCAGCTTTCTTCACAGTCCAACTCTCACATCCATACATGACCGCTGGAAAAACCATAGCCTTGACTAGACGGACCTTTGTTGGCAAAGTAATGTCTCTACTTTTGAATATGCTATCTAGGTTGGTCATAACTTTCCTTCCAAGGACTAAGTGTCTTTTAATTTCATGGCTGCAGTCACCATCTGCAGTGATTTTGGAGCCCCCCCAAAACAAAGTCTGACACTGTTTCCACTGTTTCCCCATCTATTTCCCATGAAGTGATGGGACCGGATGCCATGAAAAATTACAGTAATATTATTAGCTAGTTTCACAAATGAAGAAATAGAGATTCAGATAAAGTGATTTTCCCAAGACCAAAAGATGGGACCTAAAATTGACCCCAGAAGTTCTGAGCTGTCCCATGTTCTGCTCCCCATTTTAGGATGCGAGGCAAGAGGCTGCAGAGCAGAGGATCATAAAGAGCACGAAACTGGAAATCAGAAAACCTGTTATCAAGGCATGGATCTGGCACAAACTGGCTGTGTGATCTTTGATGAGTTATATACTTTCCTGATTTCAACTTCTTCAACCATGAAATGAAGATACTATCTGTCCTGTCGAGCCTATGGAGAAATACCATGATAATGAAAACAACAGATATTAAAGCACTTTATAAACTGGAAATGCCATACAAATGACTAACACAAAATGCTACTTCACAAGTGCTATTAAGAGGTGATTGTCCCACTATGAGACATTAGTAGCTAAGCCTCTTAATTTATGCCAAAAGATATCAAGAATATAGTCCTGTCACTAACATCAATACAGTTGAGAAAAGACTTAAATCTATTAGATAAGTGAAAGGAAATTTTAATTTGTCTCCAAAGTTTCCCTAGAGGCTGTTCCAAATAGATGTAGAACTAGGGGCTAAAAAGAGTTCAGGAAATATTTGTCAGACCAGTCTCTGGTAAAAACCTGGTTCAAAGGATTCACAAGTGAATCCATCCAGGGATTCAATTAAGGATGGAGCTAAAAGAAGTCAATAAAGGACGGAGTTAAAAGAGGCGCTGGGGGTCCAGAAACCTCTCAGATTCCTTAACCTATCAAAGAAACTACCAAACAATTTTGCCTGTGTTTTATGTTGGATAAGAATTCTGCTGTCCTAGTGGGATATGCATCCTTCCGAGATGATGGTGATGATGATGACGAATAACAACAGACAATAATAATAATAAATACTAACAGCAGTCAACATTTACTGATTGCTTGTTGTGTGCCAGTCACTGTTCTAGCCTTCATCATTTAATTTTCACAACAAACTTATGAGATAGCATTTTTATCAGATTAGACATAATTCAGGAATATGTTTTACCTAGGTCATAATTTTAAGACACCTACCTATACAATGATTTTAAATTTCTCTATCAGTCACACGCAATCCCACTGTAGATCTGTTGGGATGCAGTCCACTGGGTTACTAACATCCTTCCCGAGTTTAATTAAAATCAAATGCTCCTGTGAGAATTCCTATGAAAACACTTATACCTAGCATTGATACAATAATAATAACTTTCACATACTGCTTTCCTACCTTGTGCCCAATAGATTCTGCGTTCTTCTCTCTATAACCTGAACACATGTACTTATTGAAGCTCTCAAACTTTCTGAGCTCACAGCACCCGTAGCACCTCAGAAATGTTTTCATGGCTTCCTTTGGTCAAAAGAAATACCTAACAGTCCTGCCAAGCAGCTAGGTCCAAACAATTTAATAGGTATTTATTCCCTAACAACTTTATAGCCTTCTAAAGAAATATCACAAACACTGGAAGGAAAATATTGTATTTTTATGTCCTCTAACAACATTAATTCCTAATGGGATGTGTGCATCTGTTGGGCACTGCATAACTTCTCAAACCTTGTAACTGGAAACCACTGCCTTCATTTCTCGTTCCATACTGACTTTTGTGTGACATCTGCTTTTTTTCCCAGCACTGTTGAAAATCTCGTTTTGCAGAGGTATGTCATCAAGAGAAATGGAGTATGATCTAATGCTGAATGCTGAACCACCTCGAGCCAGTGGTCTGCAGAGATGTCCAAGAAATGTCACTGTTTCCCTCAAAAATTTAATATATACCACAGCGCCTCTAAGGTCCAGCCACACAGTTTGGGATATATGAGAATGGTGAGAAACACTACAGTCAAAGGGAGGAATTCTGGAATCAGATTATCTGGGTTGAAATTCTGATACTAATGAGAAGGTAACAGGCAGGAAGCCCAGGGGTCTCCTAACAGAGGAAATAGGCTGCAAGTGTCAGACATTTTTTAATCTCTCTCTTTAGTGGCAGGAGGAAACAAACTACTAGTGTTATATTTTTTCCCATTCTCTATGAAAATTTAAAAAGAGGTTTCTTTTAAAATTCTGTGTTGCCATGACAACACCTGGTTCCACCTGAACTTAATGATTTCAGTCGCTCAGTTGTGTCCGACTCTTTGCAACCCCATGGACTGCAGCTCGCCAGGCCGCCCTGTCCATCACCAACTCCCAGAGTTTACTCAAACTCATGTCCATTGAGTCAGTGATGCCACCCAACCATCTCATCTTTTGTCGTCCCCTTCTCCCGCCTTCAATCTTTCCCAGCATCAGAGTCTTTTCCAATGAGTAAGTTCTTTGCATCAAGTGGCTAAAATATTAGAGTTTCAGCTTCAGCATAAGTCCTTCCAATGAATATTCAGGATTTCCTTTAGGATGGACTGGCTGTATTTCCTTGCAGTCCAGGGGACTCTCAAGAGGCTTCTCCAACACCACAGTTCAAAAGCATCAATTCTTTGGTGCTCAGCTTTCTTCACAGTCCAACTCTCACATCCATACATGACTACTGGAAAAACCATTGCTTTGACTAGATGGACCTTTGTTGGCAAAGTAATGTCTCTGCTTTTAAATAAGCTGTCTAGGTTGGTCATACCTTTTCTTCCAAGGAGTAAGCATCTTTTAATTTCATGGCTGGTCACCATCTGCAGTGATTTTGGAGCCCAAGAAAATAAAGTCTGTCACTGTTTCCCCATCTATTTGCCATGAACTGATGGGACCAGATGCCATGAATTTCAGTTTTTTAATGTTGAGTTTGAAGCCAGCTTTTCCACTCTCTTTCACTTTCATCAAGAGGCTCTTTAGTTCTTCTTCACTTTCTGCCATAAGGGTGGTATTATCTGCATATTTGAAGTTATTGATATTTCTCCTGGCGATCTTGATTCCAGCTTGTGCTTCATCTAGCCTGGTATTTTGCATGATGCATTGGAGAAGGAAATGGCAACCCACTCCAGCGTTCTTGCCTGGAGAATCCCAGGGATGGGGAGCCTGGTGGGCTGCCGTCTATGGGGTCGCACAGAGTTGGACACAGCTGAAGTGACTTGGCAGCAGCAGCAGCTCTGCATAGAAGTTAAATAAGTAGGGTGACAATATACAGCCTTGACGTACTCCTATCCCAGTTTGGAACCAGTCCATTGTTTCATGTCCAGTTCTAACTGTTGCTTCCTGACCTGCATACAGGTTTCTCAAGAGGCAGGTCCGGTGGTCTGGTATTCCCATTTCTGTAAGAATTTTCCAGTTTGTTGTGATCAACACAGTCAAAGGCTTTGGCTTAGTCAATATACAGAAATAGATGTTTTTCTGGAACTCTCTTGCTTTTTTGATGATCCAACAAATGTTGGCAACTTGATCTCTGATTCCTCTGCCTTTTCTAAATCCAGCTTGAACATGTGGAAGTTCCCGGTTCATGTACTGTTGAAGCCTGGCTTGGAGAATTTTGAGCATTACTTTACTAGCGTGTGAAATGAGTGCAATTGTGCGGTAGTTTGAGCATTCTTTGTATTGCCCACCTGAATTGAACGTTTCTCAAATCTTGAATTAACCAATGCATTTTTCTTATGGAAATGTTTGCCTTAAGCTATGTTAATGAACTATGTATTTATCCTAGACTCTTGTCTTCAAGTCGGTTCTGCCTAGGACTCAGAACCAACTTGACAAGCCAGTATATTTTACTCATGCAAATATTCTCTTAAACTATGTTAATGAGACTGTATCTGCTTGGAAACCTGCCTTTCTTGTCATGTCAATCATTTTATGGCCGAGGACAACTCACTTTGTGCCAATTTTATCTCAAAATGCATGTTGCGGGTGAGGGGCCTGGTGCCAGTCTCTGAGTTTTGAGACATTTGCTTTCCTCTAATTAGCAGACTGCCTACTCCAGTATTCTTGCCTGGGAAATCCCATGGATGGAGGAGCCTGGTAGGCTGCAGTCCATGGGGTCGCGAAGAGTCGGACACAACTGAGTGACTTCATTTTCACTTTTCACTTTCATGCACTGGAGAAGGAAATGGCAACCCACTCCAGTGTTCTTGCCTGGAGAATCCCAGAATGGCAGAGCCTGGTGGGCTGCCGTCTATGGGGTCGCACAGAGTTGGACACTGACTTTGCAGCAGCAGCAGTAGCTATATAACATCCAGCTAAAGACTAGCAGGGGGGCACTCTTTCTGCTCTCTTCTGATGTCTATGTCAGAAGCTTTCTCTATCTCTTTTACACTTTGTACTTTAATAAAACTTTATTACACAAAAGCTCTGAGCAATCAAGCCTTGTCGTTGGGCCCAAATTGAAATCTTCTTGTCTGGAGGCCAAGAATCCTGGTGTCTTTGGTGGCTCAGCAACAACCTTTCACTATTTTTACTGTATGCCTTGAGTATGCTATGTAAAACTATGCTTTACTTTCTTCACCTAAAATAGGGTCATAATTGTAGCTACCTCATACAATTGTGTTCAGGACCATTTCTATACCTTGTAATAAATAACAATATTGAGAGTTTGTTAGTTCTAACACCAAAACATATTATCAGTTAATCTTCCTGTAAGGAGGAAGTAATGAAAAAAAAGAAAAAAGGGGAATGCTGATATAGCTAGTAACCCTGTTAGGGGAAGCACACTGACTGAAACTGCCCTCCCTGGCCAGGCACCATAGTAACCATTTGCATGAGTTGTTTTCCGACAGGAGGTCCTGGTAAGGAATACAGAACTAATAAGCCACCACCAACTGGAAGAGTTCAGGAAAGGTCAAAAGGAGAAACCACATGTCCGACCACCTCGCAGAATCCTTCTCTCTGGCATCCATCTTGGCTGAACAAGGTGTGCACCACCAGGAAGGACTTTGAGTCAGCTGACTGGCTAAAGACAACCCAGAAACTAATTCCATCACCATAAAACCTGAGACTGCAAGCCATGTGACACAGCTGTTCTCCTGGGTTCCCTTACCCTACTGCTCTCCACCCGGATGCCCTTTCCCAATAAAATCTCTTACTTTGTCAGCACATACATCTCCTCGGACAATTCCTCTCCGAGTGTTAGACAAGAGCCCAGTTTCGGGCCCTGGAAGGGGTCCGCCTTCCTGCAACACCTCCAGTAAATTTCACCTACTTACAAATTCTGCCATGATACAGACATGTCCTCCAAGGCAGATTATTATGCAGTACAAGCTTCCACAAGAATCTGCCCTACAGGAAATCAATTTTTAATCTTACCTAATTTTGGACACCTGTCAATAACCAGAATCTTGGGCAAGAACCCACTTCTCAAATGTAATGTCGGATTGCTTACAAATGTACTACATTTGAAACTTAAAAATCCATTACTGCCCCAAAGGTCAAACAAATATGAAACTTAAGAAAAAAAGAATAACATAAGCTGCTGCTGCTGCTGCTGGGGAATACATAAATAGAGTCTTAAAAATAAATAGAAAAAGTTAAAAAATATCTGATTGGTAAAACATGCTTAAGCAATTTTAAAACAGTTAGCAGAGAAGAATTGTTTCTCATTTCAACTTAGTTTTAAAAAGTTAAACCCATTCACTTTTAAACGTATGACTCAATGACCAACCTCATTCATAATTATAAAATGCAAATTAAAAGATGATCAACTTTCTTCTGTGAGACTGATACGGGTCAAAAAGTTGGATAAAGTTTGAGAGTTTGGGATGGACATGTACTCACTGCTATATTTAAAATGGATAACCAACAAGGACCTGCTGTATAGCACATGAGACTCTGCTCAATGTTATGTGTCAGCCTGGATGACAGGGGAGTCTGGGGGAGAATGGATAAATGTACATGTATGGTTAAGTCCCTCAGCTGCCCACCTGAAACTATTACAACACTGTTAATCAGCTATATTCCAATACAAAATAAAAAGTTAAAAAAATAAAAATTTTAAATTTTAACAACTTGGATAATACTCTGTTGGTAAGAGTATTAAAAAAAGGAAATAGGCACTCTATTATACTTTTGGTGAGAACATAAATGAAATGTAAAGGTAGAACCAGACATCTTGGAATGTGAAGTCAAGTGGACCTAAGAAGCATCACTATGAACCAACTAGTGGAGGTGATGGAATTCCAGTTGAGCTATTTCAAATCCTGAAAGATGATGCTGTAACAGTGCTGCACTCAATATGCCAGCAAATTTGGAAAACTCAGCAGTGGCCACAGGACTGGAAAAGGTCAGTTTTCATTCCAATTCCAAAGAAAGGCAATGCCAAAGAATGCTCAAGCTACTGCACAACTGCACTCATCTCACATGCTAGTAAAGTAATGCTCAAAATTCTACAAGCCAGACTTCAGCAATACGTGAACCGTGAACTCCCTGATGTTCAAGCTGGTTTTAGAAAGGCAGAGGAACCAGAGATCAAATTGCCAACATCTGCTGGATCATGGAAAAAGCAAGAGAGTTCCAGAAAAACATCTATTTCTGCTTTATTGACTAAGTCAAAGCCTTTGACTGTGTGGATCACAATCAACTGTGGAAAATTCTGAAAGAGATGCGAATTCCGGACCACCTAACCTGCCTCTTGAGAAATCTGTATGCAGGTCAGGAAGCAACAGTTAGAATTGGACATGGAACAACAGACTGGTTCCAAATAGGAAAAGGAGTATGTCAAGGCTGTATATTGTCACCCTGCTATTTAACTTATATGCAGAGTACATCATGAGAAACTCTGGACTGGAAGAAACACAACCTGGAATCAAGATTGCCGGGAGAAATATCAATAACCTCAGATATGCAGATGACATCACCCTTATGGCAGAAAGTGAAGAGGAACTAAAAGCCTCTTGATGAAAGTAAAAGGGGAGAGTGAAAAAGTTGGCTTAAAGCTCAACATTCAGAAAACGAAGATCATGGCATCCGGTCCCATCAGTTTAGTTCAGTTCAGTTGCTCAGTCGTGTCCGACTCTTTGTGATCCCATGAATCGCAGCACGCCAGGCCTCCCTGTTCATCACCATCTCCCGGAGTTAACTCAGACTCACGTCCATTGAGTCTGTGATGCCATCTAGCCATCTCTCCATGGGAAACAGATGGAGAAACAGTGGAAACAGTGTCAGACTTTATTTTTTTGGGCTTCAAAATCACTGCAGATGGTGACTACAGCCATGAAATTAAAAGACGCTTAATCATGGGAAGAAAAGTTATGAGCAACCTAGATAGTATATTCAAAAGCAGAGACATTACTTTGCCAACTAAGGTCTGTCTAGTCAAGGCTATGGCTTTTCCAGTAGTCATGTATGGATGTGAGAGTTGGACTGTGAAGAAGGCTGAGCACCGAAGATTTGATGCTTTTAAACTGTGGTGTTGGAGAAGACTCTTGAGAGTCCCTTGGACTGCAAGAAAATCCAACCAGTCCATTCTGAAGGAGATCAACCCTAGGATTTCTTTGGAAGGAATGATGCTAAAGCTGAAACTCCAGCACTTTGGCCAC
The DNA here is from genome assembly GCF_016772045.2 of Ovis aries. Taxonomy (NCBI): domain Eukaryota; kingdom Metazoa; phylum Chordata; class Mammalia; order Artiodactyla; family Bovidae; genus Ovis; species Ovis aries. The sequence goes on from NC_056056.1 coordinate 174,066,948, forward strand.
CTCATGCGAAGAGTTGACTCACTGGAAAAGACTTTGATGCTGGGAGGGATTGGGGGCAGGAGAAGAAGGGGACGAAAGAGGATGAGATGGCTGGATGGCATCACTGACTCGATGGACGTGAGTCTGAGTGAACTCCGGAAATTGGTGATGGACAGGGAGGCCTGGCGTGCTGCGATTCACGGGGTCGCAAAGAGTCAGACAGGACTGAGTGACTGAACTGAACTGAACTGAAGGTTTAACTTTGGGGGGGGGGGGAATTCAGCAATATGTATCAAATGTAAAATGCACATAATTGTGAACTAAAAACTCTACCTCAAGGAAAGTTACCTTACAAATAAACTTGAACATGAGTTCAAACACATACATATAATGAGTCAACTTCATCATTGTTCATAATCACAAAAGAGCTGAGACACTTTAGATCTCCTTCATTAGGTAACTTGGTAGAAAAACAATGATACACCTTTGCATAGCTGGAGAAGAATCTGGTAAATCTGTGTGTATCTATAAGGAAGCTCCAAGATAAATTAAGAAGAGCAAGGTAAAGGGCAGCATTATAGGGTGTTTTTTGCTTGTGTTTTTTAGTGAATACACACACATATTAACATGTATGTACGCATCTTCATCCATTTAACTTCAGTTGAAGGCGACAAAAAAATTTATACCCCTAAATTCTAGAGAAGAGAATAGGGTAAGGGCATGGAGAAGACTCTTTTCTCCATTACATATTCTTTCATACTGCTTAGATATGCTCAACCAGATACACATTTTTCATTAAACTTTTTGAAGTAATTATAGATTCACATGCAATTATAAAACATAATACAGAGAGATTCCCATGTACCCTGTATCAAATTTACCCCAATGCTAATATCTCTCAAAACTCTAGGACAATCTCACAACCAGGATAATGACATTGATAGTCAAAATACAGCACATTTCTATCACCACAAGGATTCCCTACTGCCCTTTTATAGCCATGTCCACTTTTCTTCACTTCCAGTCCCTTCTTAGTCCCTGGCAAACACTAATCAGCTCTTTATGTCTATAAAATGTCAACTCAAGAATTTTTATAAGTGAATATAGTACGTATAGCCTTTTGAGATTTGCTTTTTCTGCTCAGCATAATTCTCTGGAGATTCATCTAGATTGCTGCACGTGCCAATAGTTGACTCCCCTTTGTTGCTGAGCAGTATTCCAGCACATGAACTTACCAAAGTTTAACCATTCAGTTTTTGAAGGACTTCTGGGGTGTATCCAGTTCTTGGCTATTATGAGTAAAGCAGCTGTAAACATTCACATATAGGAATTGTATAAGCATAAGTCTTCATTCTCTGCAATAAATGCCCAGGAATGCAATATCTAGGTTGCAAGACAGTTAGTGTCTAGGTTTTTGTTTTGTTTTTAAAGAAACTATTAAAGTGTTTTCCAGAGTAACTGTATCATTTTAAATTCCCACCAGCAATATATGAGTGATGCCATTTCTCTGCATTCTCAATGGCATTTGATACTACTACTGTTTTTCATTATAACCATTCTGATAGATACATAGTGATAGCTCACTGTGGTTTTCATTTGTATTCTCTAATGGAGAAAGATACTGAATATCTTTTCAAGCTTATTTACAATCCCTACACATTCTTCAGTAAAATGCCTTCATTTTTTTTTGCCAATTTTCTAACTGGGCTGTTTTTGTTTTTACTGTTGAGTTTTTGAGAGTTCTTTATTCTAGCCTTTTGTCAGATGTATGGTTTGCAAATATTTTCTTCCACTTGGTAGCTTGTGTTTTCCTTCCTTTAATGGAGTCATTCACAGAACAAAAATTTTATTTGATGAAGTCCAATTTATCCATTTTTCCTTTTGTGGATCATCCTCTTGGTGTCAAGTCTAGGCATGTTCACCCCTCCACCAATACCACAGTCTTGATTACTGTCGTCATTTTAATAAACTTGGAATCAAGGAAACAGATCCTTTCCACTTTATTTTTATTTTCAAAAAAGAAAATTCTACATTCTGTGCCTTTGTGTATACATTTTAGAATATTATTTATTCTATTAAGAAATCTTATGGAGATTTTAAAAGTTCTGTTATACACTACATCAATTTGGGAGAACTGACATCTTTACTATGTCAAATCTTCCAAGCCATGAATACAAGTTTCTCCATTTATTTAGATGTTCCTTGATTCTTTCATTGGTGTTTTATAGCTTTCAGCATATAAGCCCTGTACACGTTTTTTAAGATTTACATCCAGGTATTTATTTTTTGAGTAAATATTATTGTCATCAACCACGAACTGGAACTTGCCATGGGTAATTGCCATGTACAAGGATTAAATCAGGTGTTGTTTCAGCCGTTGATCTCCAACACTCCCTGAAGGACTTCAGGGTGGAGAGCAGAAATGAGGTACTCTGCGCTCCGGGAAAACTGGCAGGACAGGTCTTCAGATAGTCAGATAGTCTCAGGAGCTGATTTTATGAGCCCAATTCTTCTATCTCCTCATATCTAGAAAAACACTAAAATCCTTCATGGTGATGACTGTTTCTCATGACTAGCAGAAGCTTCACGAGACCAGCAGAAACTTTCTACAAAAAAATATATGCTTGATTGCATGTGCAACCCCTTTACTAAAATCACGAATATACTGTCCTTTCCCCCTGCATCTCTGGAGCAGTCTCTCAAAACTTAACTCACAACTTTTACATTGTGCATTTTTTTTCAGTTGACAGTTATTTTAAAATTTTAACATACTCATTGCTAGAATCTGAATTTCTTTTTTTTTTTTTTTTTAACATATTGGGTGTCCATGGCCTTACTGAGCTCATTTATCAGTTCTCAGAGTTTTTCTTTTGATTTTGGTAGATTCCTTGGGATTTCCTAAGTAGACCATCATGTCATCTGCAAATAGGAAGTTTTATTTCCTCCGTTCCAACCTGTATGTCTTTTATTTCCTTTTCTTAAATTATTGCATTATGCTGAATAAAGGTAATGAGTGTGGACATCCTTGCTTTGAACCTGTTCTTAGAGGAAAAGAAATCAGTATTTTACCATTAAGTACAAGGTTGAGGAAGTTCTACTCTATTCCTATTTAAGTTTGTTGTTATGTTTTTTTTTAATCATGAATGCATGTTGAATTTTGTCAACTGGTTTTTCTGTACCAGTTGATACAGTCATGTGATTTTCTTCTTTAGCCCTTTTATATGGTGAATTACAGTGATTTTCAAATTGTGAACAAGACTTTCATCCCTGGAATAAACCTCATTTTCCATGGTGTATAATTCATTTAATATGTTGCTAAATTCTATTTGCCAATGTTTTGTTAAGGATTTTTTGGTCTATATTTATGGCAACTCACTCCAGTGTTCTTGCCTGGAGAGTCCCAGGGACGGCGGAGCCTGGTGGGCTGCCGTCTATGGGGTCACACAGGGTCGGACACGACTGAAGCGACTTAGCAGCAGCAGCAGCAGCAGGAGCAGAACTATTGGTCTGTGGGTTTTGGGAGACGGGGTTGGGTTTGTTTGTTTGTCTTTTGCATTGTCTTTGGTTTGGTCTCTGGGTAATACTAGCTTTCTAAAGTGAATTGGCAAGTGTTCCTTCCTTATCAATTTTCCAGAAAAACTTGTGTAGAATTAGTGTTGATTCTGCTTTAAACATTTGGTAGAATTTTGGGGTGAAACTACCTGTGTCTGAAGATTTCTTTTTGGGGAGTTTCTAAAAGTATGAATTCAAATTCCTTAGCGAATAAGAGCTATTCAAAATACCCACTTCATTTTGGGTGAAATGTGGTAACTGCATTTACACTTTAAGTTGTAAAATTTATGTGTGCAGAGTCATTTATAGCATTTCTTTACTATCCTTTTGATGTCTGCAGAATCTGTAGTGATATCCCCTATGTTGCTCTGTTACTGGTAATGTCTTCCCTCTTTTTTTTCATTGTCAGTCTGCTACAAATTGTCAGTTTTACTGATCTTTTCAAAGAATCAAATGCTTGTCTCACTGATTTTTTTTTCTATTATCTTCCTGCTTCCAATGTCATTGAGTTTTGCTTTTATATTTATTATTTCCTTTCTTCTGCTTGCTTTTGGTACATTCTATTCATTTTTTCTAAGTCTGAGATGGGAGCTTAGATTATTGATTTGATGATTTTTTTCATTCTGAGGTATGCATTCAGTTCTATAAACTTCTATCTCTGGACCACTGCACCTGTGACTCACAAATTTTGATACTGTACTTTCATTTTCACCCAGTTCAATGTTTTGTTTTATTTTTCTTGAGACTTCCTCTTTCACCAACGGGTTATCTGAAAGTATGCTGTTTCATCTCTGAAGATTTTGCTGTTACTGCTTTCAAGTTTGTGGTCCAAGAACATACTCTGATTTCAATATTTTGAATTTGTTGAGGTTTCTGTGATGGCTCAGGATATGGATTATCTCTAAATATGATCAGTAAGAGCTTGAACAGAACGGCATTCTGCTGTTTTTTGGGTGGAGTGTTCCATGAATGTCAGTTAGATCTGGTTGATTGGTGCTGTTGTCAAATTCTTCTATATCCCTACTATCTAGTTGTTCTATCAATTACTGAGAGAAGAGTGTTGAAGTCTCCAACTATAACTGTGGATTTTTCTATTTCTCTTTCCAGGTCTCTTGGGGCCCTCTCATTATCAGCTGACAAGATGAAACTCCCAGCACTCTACTTGCCCTTCCCTGATACCATCTTGGCTAAAGTACTACAGCACCTCATTACAGCCTCCTATACCCCACCCTGGCCCCCAGCTTTACTGAGGTATAACTGACAAACAGAACTGTAATATATTAAAGGGTAAAGTAGGATGACTTAAAATACATACACATTATGAAAGCAATTCCACCAAAAAGTTAATTAATATATTCATCACCTCACAGTTACTTTTTCTTTTTTCAGTGAGAATGCTTTAGACCTATCCTCTTAGTAAATAACAAGTATACAATACAGCATTATCAACTGCAGTCACCATGCTGTACATTAGATCCTCAGAACACACTTAGCTTATAAGTGAAAGTCTGTACCCTTACCAGCTTCTCCCTGTTTCCTTCACCCCCTCAGGCCCTGGCAATTACCACTCTACTCTCAGTTTTTATGACTTGACTTTTCTTTGATGAGAGATACCATGCATTATTTGTCTTTCTCTATTTTATTTTACTTAGCAGAATGCCCTCCAGGCAACCCACTGGGGCTCTGCTGAGGTGGCTGTGGGTGGGGCCACAGTTTTCTCTGTAGTGCTTGGCTAGAGTAGAGCAGTTATTGTCTAAAACCTTTCTGACTTGTTAGGGTGTTTCTCTCCTAGTCCTTCAGCTACAAAGACCAGACTTGTGTTGGTTTGGCTTTGTCTGCCGTTGTTTGCATATCTCTGCTCCTGGCTTTTTTAGCTCCAAATCTGGGATAAATGTGGGCTTCCGTGGTGGCTCAGACAGTAAAGAATCTGCCCGCAATGCAGGTGACCCAGGTTTGATCCCTGGGTCAGGAAACTCCCCTTGAGAAGGGAGTGGCTACCCACTTTAGTATTCTTGCCTGGAGAATTCCATGGAAAGAGGAGCCTGGAGGGCTACCATCTGTGGGGTCACAAAAAGTCAAACATGACTTAAGCAACTAACACTTTCACTTTCCGGGATATATGAAGCAAAAGAAAACCTCAGGAACTCATTAATGTTTTGCTCCTTGAGCCCTAAGGGGCCTCGCCAGCCTCTTTCTTCTTTCTTTCAGAGTCTTCTTATGTGTGTTTTATATAAAGTTTCTGGGGTTTGGGGGGTACTTAATGGGAAGGAAAAGTGAAAGTATATTTACTGCAGCTTCCCAGAAGTAGAATTACATTTATTATTTTTGAAATAAAAACCAGAACCATTACAACAGAGTGCGAGTGCCTTCCTCAGGTCACGGTTATGTTAAAAGAGGAATTTTATCTTTAATACAAACTCTTAAAACTGCAGCTATACCTTGTGAGGAGGGACAAGCGTGATGTCCCTAGCTTTGCAAAACGAGAAACTGATGACAAAAATTAATCTAACACTAATACTGTCCTCTTACCTTCTCTTTGCACTTTTAAAAACACACTGGCATTTAATCCACAAAACTTCAACACACTATCCCTTTCCTCTCTGATCTCTCTACTTTACACATCAGAAAAACAGCGTTACTCAGAGTTCCAGCGTCAGTGCATCATTCTATCTGAATTCTGAAACATACACAAACTGCCTTCAGTTCAGTTCAGTTCAGTCGCTCAGTCGTGTCCGACTCTTTGCGACCCCATGAATCGCGCAGCACGCCAGGCCTCACTGTCCATCACCATCTCCCGGAGTTCACTCAAACTCACGTCCATCGAGTCAGTGATGCCATCCAGCCATCTCATCCTGGGTCGTCCCCTTCTCCTCCTGCCCCCAATCTCTCCCAGCATCAGAGTCTTTTCCAATGAGTCAACTCTTCGCATGAGGTGGCCAAAGTACTGGAGTTTCAGCTTTAGCATCATTCCTTCCAAAGAAATCCCAGGGTTGATCTCCTTCAGAATGGACTGGTTGGATCTCCTTGCAGTCCAACGGACTCTCAAGAGTCTTCTCCAACACCACAGTTCAAACGCATCAAATCTTCGGTGCTCAGCCTTCTTCAGAGTCCAACTCTGGACTGGAATGGAGCTTGAGAATTTGTGTATCTAACAAGCTCCTGATGCTGCTGGTTCAAGGAGCACACATAGAGAACCACTGATTCAGATGAAGTCCCATGCGTCAGTGGTCTCTGCTGTAAAGCTGGTGCTCTCGCCTCTTCACACTCTTTCATCTCCTTTTTCCTTGCAACAATATTCATTCCCTCTCTATTGAGAAGCAGTTACATTCCTTTCTTTGTATGTAGTTCTGGTAAAATTACTGATCCGAATGACCCTCTGTTCCAGGGATAAAAATGTAAATTTAAATGGGCTAATCATCACCCACTGATCCTGGGGGTAAGCATGTGACCAGACAAGCCTACTACTGAGCTTTGCCCTAGAATTTGCAAACTTACAGAAGGCTAACGCATTCTTTCCTTCTGTAAAACAAACTAAAAGGATATGACCTCACAACTGTCAGCAGCCACCTGCAATAGGAGTGAATAAGGGCCACAAAGAAAAGTTGAAGTGAAAGACAGAGAGAAGGTAATCATGAATTTAATCATAAATGTAAGCCCCAGATCTACTTATATCTGAGGTAGATATATATCTGAACAGACTCACTGGAAAAGACCCTGATGCTGGGAGAGATTAAAGGCAGGAGGAGAAGGGGACGACAGAGGATGAGATGGCTGGATGGCATCACCAACTCGATGGATATGAGTTTGAGCAAGCTCCAGGAGTTGGTGATGGACAGGGAAGCCTGGTGTGCTGCAGTCCATGGGGTCGCAAAGAGTCAGACACAACTGATTAACTAAACTGAACTGAACTGATCCAAAGATAAGCTATGTTCCCTATAAATAAGGAGATGGTATAGTAGTTGAAATAGCTCAACGTTCAGAAAACGAAGTAGTTGGTATAGTTCAACATTCAGAAAACGAAGATCATGGCATCTGGTCCCATCACTTCATGGGAAATAGATGGGGAAACAGTGGAAACAGTGTCAGACTTTATCTTTTGGGGGCTCCCAAATCACTGCAGATGGTGACTGCAGCCATGAAATTATAAGACACTTACTCTTTGGAAGAAAAGATATCACCAACCTAGATAGCATACTCAAAAGCAGAGACCTTACTTTGCCGACTAAGGTCCATCGAGTCAAGGCTATGGTTTCTCCTGTGGTCATGTATGGATGTGAGAGTTGGACTGTGAAGAATGCTGAGCGCCAAAGATTTGATGCTTTTGAATTGTGGTGTTGGAGAAGACTCTTGAGAGTCTGAACTGAACTGATAGTAGTTGAAAGCATGAGTTTTAGAGTAACAAACTTGGGTTTAATCCATCCACTTACCACTTGCGTGAGCTTAGGTAAATCTCTAAGCTTCATAAAATAAGAATAATATCACCTACCTCAGAGTCTTCCTTATAGGCATCAAATGAGGTAACTCATGCAGAGTCCTGACAGGGAACATTCATGCAAAGAATGATACTTGTTAATTCAGTTCAGTTCAGTCGCTCAGTTGTGTCCGACTCTTTGCAACCCCATGAATCACAGCATTCCAGGCCTCCCTGTCCTTTACCAACTCCTGGAGTTCACTCAAACTCACGTCCATCGAGTCGGTGATGCCATCCAGCCATCTCATCCTCTGTCGTCCCCTTCTCCTCCTGCCCCTAATCCCTCCCAGCATCAGGGTCTTTTCCAATGAGTCAACTATTAGCATGAGGTGGCCAAAGTACTGGAGTTTCAGCTTTAGCATCAGTCCTTCCAAAGAACACCCAGGACTGATCTCCTTTAGAATGGACTGGTTGGATCTCCTTGCAGTCCAAGGGACTCTCAAGAGTCTTCTCCAACACCACAGTTCAAAAGCATCAATTCTTCGGCGCTCAGCTTTCTTCACAGTCCAACTCTCACATCCATACATGACCACAGGAAAAACCATAGCCTTGACAAGACAGACTTTTGTTGGCAAAGTAATATCTCTGCTTTTCAATATACTATCTGGGTTGGTCATAACTTTCCTTCCAAGGATTAAGTGTCTTTTAATTTCATGGCTGCAGTCACCATCTGCAGTGATTTTGGAGCCAAAAAATAAAGTCTGACACTGTTTCCACTGTTTCCCATCTATTTCCCATGAAGCGATGGGACCAGATGCCATGATCTTCGTTTTCTGAATATGGAACTTAAAGCCAACTTTTCACTCCCTTCTTTCACTTTCATCAAGAGGCTTTTAGCTCCTCTTCACTTTCTGCCATAAGGGTGGTGTCATCTGCATATCTGAGGTTGTTGATATTTCTCCCGGCAATCTTAATTCCAGCTTGTGCTTCTTCCAGTCCAGCGTTTCTCATCATGTACTCTGCATATAAGTTAAATAAGCAGGGTGACAATATGCAGCCTTGACATACTCCTTTTTCTATTTGGAACCAGTCTGTTGTTCCATGTCCAGTTCTAACTGTTGCTTCCTGACCTGCATATAGGTTTCTCAAGAGGCAGGTCAGGTGGTCTGTATTCCCATCTCTTTCAGAATTTTCCACAGTTGATTGTGATCCACACAGTCAAAGGCTTTGGCATAGTCAATAAAGCAGAAATAGATGTTTTTCTGGAACTCTCTTGCTTTTTCCATGATCCAGCAGATGTTGGCAAGTTGATCTCTGGTTCCTCTGCTTTTTCTAAAACCAGCTTGAACATCTGGAAGTTCACGGTTCACATATTGCTGAAGCCTGCCTTGGAGAATTTTGAGCATTACTTTACTAGCGTGTGAGATGAGGACAACTGTGCGGTAGTTTGAGCATTCTTTGGCATTGCCTTTCTTTGGGATTGGAATGAAAACTGACCTTTTCCAGTCCTGTGGCCACTGCTGAGTTTTCCAAATTTGCTGGCATATTGAGTGCAGCACTTTTACAGCATCATCTTTCAGGATTTGAAATAGCTCTACTGGAATTCCATCACCTCCACTAGCTTTGTTCGTAGTGATGCTTTCTAAGGCCCACTTGACTTCACATTCCAGGATGTCTGGCTCACGGTGAGTGATCACACCATCGTGATTATCTTGGTCGTGAAGCTCTTTTTTGCACAGTTCTTCTGTGTATTCTTTCCACCTCTTCTTAATATTTTCTGCTTCTGTTAGGTCCATACCATTTCTGTCCTTTATCGAGCCCATCTTTGCATGAGATGTTCCCTTGGTATCTCTAATTTTCTTGAAGAGATCTCTGGTCTTTCCCATTCTGTTGTTTTCCTCTATTGCCGTGCATTGATCACTGAGGAAGGCTTTCTTATCTCTTCTTGCTATTCTTTGGAATTCTGCATTCAGATGCTTATATCTTTCCTTTTCTCCTTTGCTTTTTACTTCTCTTCTTTTCACAGCTATTTGTAAGGCCTCCCCAGACAGCCATTTTACCTTTTTGCATTTCTTTTCCATGGGGATGGTCTTGATCCCTGTCTCCTGTACAATGTCACGAACCTCCGTTCATAGTTCATCAGGCACTCTGTCTATCAGATCTAGTCCCTTAAATCTATTTCTCACTTCCACTGTATAATCATAAGGGATTTGATTTAGGTCGTATCTGAATCGTCTAGTGGTTTTCCCCACTTCCTTCAATTTAAGTCTGAGCTTGTTAATATTACACCACTTATGGAACGTTTATCTCCCAGGTACTATAACTGGTGCTTTATATGCTATTTTACTAATCTGGGACCAAAAATGAATATTAAGGATGTTAAAGGCATAAGCACAAAGAGGTAGTTTAGACTGGCACAAAAGCTTACTCCTTTGGAAAGTCTTGAGTATGTAAAAGCAGACATTCTATACTCCTACAGGTCTTTTTGTTACCTCTACAGAATTCCTAGAGCACTCACTTTTTACCTCTATAAACACATGAACATACCTGCAACAAGTAGAGAATAATTTTTTTAGAACTGTATCACTTAGAATAGTATTGCGCTATGTGGTTAGTCGCTTAGTCATGTCCAGCTCCTTGTCACGCCATGGACTGTAGCCCACCAGATTCCTCTGCCCATGGAATTCTCCAGGCAAGAATACTGGCCTCAGTGGCCATTTCCTCCTCCAGGGTCTCTTCCCCACCCAGGGATCAAATCTGTGTCTCCTCTGTCTCCTGCGTTAGCAGGCGGGTTCTTTATCCACTGAGCCATCCAGGAAGCCCTTACATTAGCATTTAAAAGTATCAAATAACTAGAAATGAACCTAATTAAAAATGTAAAAGACTTTTGTTCAAAAATTGTAAAACATCAATGAGGGGAATTAAAGATGACCGAAACAAATGGAGGACTATTATTCCACATACATGGAACAACAGAGTCAATTCTCCCCCTAATTATGTCTGAATCACAACTGCAACAACTTTTTTTGAAAACTGACATGTTTTTACACTAAAACATACATGGAAATGCGAAGGGAAAGAATAACCAAAGCACTCTCCTGGAGGACTAAGGAGAGAAAATTCTCTACTAGACAGCAAGACTTATAGAGTAATGATGACAGTGCGGCTTTCATGACGAGAGACATAAATACACTGAGGCACAGAATTGAGAGCCCAGAAGTAGCCCTACTCACAAATGGGCACTTGACTCACAACAAATATTTCAGTTATACGATAGTGAGGACACAAATGAAAATCCATGTGGAAAGGAAAAAATAGAACCCCTACCTCACACTCTATACAGAATGGATTCCAGGGAGGGAAAGGTCAAAGTGTAAAAGACAAAACAAGGACCTTTCGAGGAAGTATTATACGAGAATATCTTAATTCACGGGGTGTAGAAAGATTTCTTAAACAGCAGACGAAAAGCACAGACCATAGAAAAGAGGGGAAAGAGGACTGTATAAAAATTAAGAACGTCTGCTCATCAAAACATACCACTGAGAGAGTGAAAAAGCAAGCCACGGAGGGGAGGGGGGCGGGAAATATTTGTATTACATATAACTAAAGGGCTTGGGGCGTCCCCGGTGGCCAGACAGTAAAGAATCTGCCTGCAATGTAGGGTTTGATCCCTGGGTTGGGAAGATCCCTGGAGAAGGGGATGCCTACCCACTCCAGTATTCTTGCCTGGAGAATCCCCAGGGACAGAGCAGCCTGGTAGGCTACAGTCCATGGAGTCACAAAGAGTCAGACACGACTAAGCAACTAACACTTCCACTTTTCACTTTCACTAAAGGGCTTACATCTATAATGTAAAAATAACTCCTATAAATCAATTTAAAAAAAGACAACTATATACAAAAATGGGCAAAGAAACTTCAGCAATGATATACAAACGATCAGCAGACATCATCAGGAAAATCCCACTCAAGACCTCAATGAGATACCACCCCACATATGCCAGAATTTCTAAAATTAAAATGACTGCTAGGGCATCCCTGATGGCTCAGTGGTAAAGAATCCATCTGACAATGAAGGAGACATGGGTTCAATCCCTGATCTGGGAAGATGCCACAGGCCACGGAGCAACAAGGCCTGTGCATCACAACTGCTGAGCCTGCGCTGCAGAGCCCTTGAGCCGCAGCTACTGAGCCCACGTGCTGCAGCCACTGAAGCCTGTGCACCACAAGAGAAGCCACTGCAACATGAAGCCCACATGCCACGACTAGAGAGGAGCCCCTACTCACCGCAGCCAGAGCAACAGCCAGCCCAGCAACGAAGACCAAGAACAGCCAACAATAAATGAGTGAGTAAATTAAAATCATTTTGGGCTTCCTTTGTAGCTCAGTTGGTAAAGAATCTGCCTGCAATGCAGGAGACCCAGGTTCAATTCCTGGGTTGGGAGGATCCCCTGGAGAAGGAAATGGCAACCCACTCTAGTATTCTTGCCTGGAGAATCTCATGGAGAGAGGAGCCCAGCAGGCTACAGTCCATGGCATTGCAAGAGCCGAACACAACTTAGAGACTACACCACAAAATCATTTTAAAAAAGACTGCTGATACCTTGTATAAATAATAATATAGGACAGTGGAACTGCTCATATACGGCTACATTTGTCTGTAAATTGGTACAACCACTTTGGAAAACCATTTGACAAACATTACATTTAAATACTTGCATACTCTAAGACCTAGAGATTCCATTTCTACCTATATACCCAAGAGAAACGCATGCATATGTACACCAAGAGCCTGGAAACACCATTCAGCCCAAAGTCCATCAACAGTAGAAAGCACTGAAGAAAAGAGTAGAGTGGATAAATTGTGATGTATTTATACACTGGAGTACAACACAGCAATAAAAATAAATGACCAACAATTTTCTAAAACTTACATAATGTTGACCAAAAAAACCCAAACATAAAGGTATACTCCATACTTCCACTGCATAAATTTTAAAAAGAATTAAGTAAACCTAAGCAATTATGTTTAATAATACACACTTATAAAGAGAAAAAAGTACTGAGAAATATCAGGTTATTGATTATCTTTGGTGATGGAGAAAAAAGCTTTTGGAAGGGAGCACCAATGGAAACTAATGAAATACAGGTAAGATTCTATTTGTTGACCCAAGTGACCGTTATATGGTTATTTTTGTCATGAAAGTTCACTGAGCTGTATATCTCTGTTTCTTACACTCTATAATATTTTAAACTTCACAATCTAACAAGTTTTCAAAACCTCATCAAATTAAATCTTTTAAAAACCATACCTGCATGGTTTTTAACACCAAAGTTTATCACTATAAAGTTCTTAGGGCTAGCAGTGTTAAAATTCATAAAGTCATAAAAGCAAGGGCTTCCATGGCGGCTCCGTGGGAAAGAGTCCACCTGCCAGTGCAGGAGACGTGGGCTTGATGTCTGACCCGGGAAGGTCCCACGTGCTGTGGAGCAGCTAAGCCTGTGCACCACAACTATTGAGCCTGTGCTCTGGAGCCCAGGACCTGAAACTGCTGAAGCCCTTGCACCCCAGAGTCCATGCTCTGCAACAAGAGAAGCTACTGTAATGAGAAGCCTGTGCACTGCAACTAGAGAGGAGCCCCTGCTCTCTGCAACTACAGAAAAACCCACATGCAGCAATGAAGACCCAGCGCAAGCCAAAAATAAACGAATAAGGAAAAAACTTTTATAAATCATAAAGGCAACGTTTCCCAATTACACACATGTTCTTCTCTCAAATATCAAGAAATCAGTGAGCATACACGAGAGGAAGGGACATAATAAGTTATGTAACTATTCTACCTAAACAACCTATATACATTAACATATTTTTCCTACAGATGTTGTCATACTATATAGAGCTAACTATTGAGTGTTTCTTCAGAATAACTGTCACCAAAAAGTCAGAAAAACAGTCAACCCAAAACAGTACATTCATTTTAGCAGTTATGATGCTATGGCAATAATTTAAAACAATCATATTTCAAGTGGACAGATAGGTTTGGTCCCCCTTTAGTACTACAGTCTATTCAAAAATTCAATACACTTAACAGTTCTCTTCATATCTTTTTTCCACCTGATGGTATAAAAATTATGTTTCTATTTAGATAAAATGTACATTTTCCATTTAGATAAAAATGTTATGTGTTTTAAAGTGTCTTAGAGTCATAAAGGACCTGAGATTGCCTTTAGAGAGCAAACAGTGAAAGAGAAAGGCACATTACGATAATGTATCTAACACTTTCCTGGACACAATCTTTTTCTGACTGATGAATGAAAATCAATAGTAACAGAATGCTACCTTTTTACAATGTACTATGTTAGAAAGATAACTATATAACAGGTAATTTTGTAACTTTATGTAATACTACATTAAGAACTTCTACAAGTAAATAAGTAATGTACACATTTTAAAATGGATAAAAGAAAGAACGAGATGGCGGAGGAGTAGGTGGACGTGGAGTACATCTCTCTCCACAGATACATCAGGAACACACCTTCAGACACAGAAGTTCATGCAGAACACCAGCTGAGAGCGGACAGGAGTACCTGACCAGCGGAAAAGAATGTATAGAAGCAGGGAAAACTCGGTAGGATGAAGAACTAGGAGGGAAACGGGAGTGTTAGTACGACTGGCCCTGCCCTCAGCGGGTGGGGGAACTGAAGCAGGGGTCCGGTCCCCACATTGGGGCAATTGTGTGAGTCAGAGGAGAAACATTTAAGGCTGTGAGTGAAACAGCTGATCTGTGGCGGCCTAAATGAAATGAGAATCAGACAGTCCTTGCCGCAGCCATACATACCCCAGACAGGGACGTAGATTCCCTGGAAGGGGCAGCAGCTGGGAACTGGAGTTTAGGGATTGTGGAGCAATTCCAGGGTGAGGGCTGCTGTTGACTGTGGAGAGATGGATCGAGGGGATGTGAGGGAGGAGACTGTGGTGGGAAATGCCTGTGGAGGAAAGCCAGGCAGCCATGGAAGCAAGGCAATACTGCTGAGTCATGCGTAGGGGATGGAGCCATAACCACAGCCTCTCTCTCCCCACATGCCAGCATCAGCAGCTGAACGATAGAGAGGCTGGCCCATCAAACATCTGCCTGGTGCACTGAACTACAGAACAGGGTCCTGTTCAGGGTGCCCCTTTAAGTGCCTGACGCGCTGATCTACAGAGTAGGACCTCAGCCACAGGGGGGGCCCTCTATGTGCCTGATGAACCGAACAACAGAAAAGGACCCCAGGCAAGAGAGCCCTCTAAGTGCCTGAACGGGCGGAGCTACTGAGAAAGACTGGCCAAAGAGGCCCTCTGATCACCAGCTATGAGAGGCTCAGAAACAGACTCTGATAGGGCCATAACTCCTGTGGCTGAGGCACTCTGTGTCCCTGCACACTTGGCGCCTGCTAGGGTCCCTGCAAGCCAAGAAGCCATGCCATCTTCACACTCAACTCGCTGGGGCTGAGCTGACACAGGCAGAAAAAGTCTTGCATCTATGTGCGCAAGGTCACTTTGGTCATGTCCGACTCTGCGACCCCGTAGACAGAGGGGGCAGTTCTCCAGGCAAGAATACTGGAGCATATTGGCCAATACTGGTTGCCGTACCCTTCTAGAGCACTATATTTCCTGCTGCCCTAGCCACCAACTCCCCTGAGTATCTAGTGCTGCCAGAACCCCTGCAACTCAAGCAGCTGCACCACCTCCACACCTGGCCCTCCGAGGGGCAAACCCAAGTCTTCCAGGGCAGCCTCAGGAGCAAGCCCCAGGAGACGACCCACATGCAGAGGTGGAAATAAAACCATAACTGAAACACAGGGGCAGTGTGACTAAGGAAGAAGACCCCAAACCTTCCCACCAGCTGTACAAGCTACAGATTAAATCCACACAATCAACTAGGCAGACTCTGTGTCTATGGAATATATAAAAGGTCATTAAGAGCTCCCACAAAAGAAAACACACTAATTCTGATAGCTGTGGGTATTGGAGGCAAGAACACAGAGCAGGTCCAGAATAGAATCTGAGCTGCCCCCATAACAGGTCCAGAAATCAGCACAGTGTTGGAGGGCATCCTAGGGTGGTGAGGTGAACTGAGACTCCTAGTAAGGGAAAGGACTCTGACAGCAGTGACTCAAGAAAAACATTTATTAAATTCTTATGTTTTGACTCGTTCTTTAGATTCTTTTGGATTTTTTTCTTCTTTTTTCCCTTTATCCCCCCTCTGTTGTAGCTGTCGATTTTACTGGCACTATGAAATCTAATTAAGCTTTTGAGCTTTTTTTCTTTTTTTTTCTCAGTCACATTTTTTATTGTTGTTATAAACCTCTGCCTCTACGTTGGGCTTCTGCACTTTTGGGGAGTTTTCCTTTTTTTCTTTTCTCTTGTTTTATTTTTAATTTTTAAGCCTATTATTATCTTTCTACATTTATTCCTTTGTTTGCTTTTCCTACTGTTCTTTCCCCCTTGCAGTTAATCTTTAATGTATATAAATCTTCTTTGTCTACCTCTATTTAACTTTACATATCTATTCTTTCTTTCTTTCCTCTCAACATATTTGTTAGTTTTATTTTCATTGCTTCATTCCCCAATTGGCATCTTGCTTTAGTTTTGTTTTCCAGTTCCTGCTTTAGTTAGTTTTATTCTGGTAGACATAATTTTTGGTTTCCTTTGTTTGCTGGGTCAATCTATTGTATTTTATTTTTGTTGGACTGTTTGATTTTGTTTATGGGTGAATATGTATATGTGTATATTCAGTCACACTTTTTATTGCTGTTATAAACCTCTGCCTTTACACTGGGCTTTTGCAGATATCTGAAGTTTTCCTTTTTTCTTTTTCTTCCAGTATTTTTTCTTTTTTATAATTTTAATTTTTTAAAACCTATTATATTTTTTCTGTATTTATTCCTTTGTTTGCCTTCCCTACATTCTTTTCCCCTTGCAGTTCATCTTTAATGTATATAAATTTTCTTCATCTACCTCTGTTCAACTTTGCATATCTATTCTTTCTTTCTTTTCTTTCTTTCCTTTCCTTTCAACATATTTGTTAGTTTTGTTTTCATTGGTTTAGTTTTGTTTTCTACTTGTGCTTTAGTTAGTTTTGTTCTTAACTGGTAAATATAATTTTTGATTTCCTTTGTTTGCTGGGTCAATCTATTGTACTTTATTTTTGTTGGACTGTTTTGAATTTGCTCATGGGTGTATATGTATATGTTTATATTCCATTATTTTAGTTGTTATTTGCCTGATTTTGTAACTGCCATTTGTCTGGGGTTCATCTTTGGTTTCATGGTTTGGGATATTTATTTTAATCTCACTTAATGCCGTAACAAACCAATCGTGGAATCTTCGTTCCTGATCAGAGATCAAGCTTTGAGCCACTGGAGTGGGAGAGCTGACTCCAAGACCCTAGACTACCAGAGAACTAACCCTAGGGAGTATCAAATTGTGAAAACTCACACAAAGGAAACCACTTGAACAAGACGTGGCATCACCCAACCACCAGTAGCACCCTGTGCAGGATGCCTCATCTAAATGACAAACAAGACAAAAATAAAAATCCAATCATCATCGGACAGGATTACCACCTGACTCAGCCTTGCCCATCAGAGGAAAAACAAAACAAACAAACAAAAAACTCAGCACAAATCTCAACCTATACAAAGCTAACACAAACCACTGGACCAAACTTAGGAGGGCAGAAACCAAAAGGAAGAAAGAATTCAACCTTGAAGCCTGGGAAAAGGAGACCTCAAACACAGTAAGTTTAAAAAAAAAATAATGAAAAGGCAGAGATATGCTACATAAATGAAGGAACAAACTAGAGACACAGAAGTCCAAATCAATGAAGAGGAAATAGGCAAACTACCTGAAAAAGCATGTGTTATAAGAATAGTAAAGATGATTAGAAATTTTGAAAACAAAATGGAGAAAATGTGCAAGAATCGATTAACAAAGACCTAGAAGAATTAAAGAATAAACACGTAGAGACAACACAATGGCTGAAATTAAAAATACTCTAAAAGGAATCAACAGCAGAATATCTGAAGCAGAAGAACAAATCAGTGAGCTGGAAGATAAAATGGTGGAAATAACTTCTGAAAAGTAGAATAAAGTAAAAAGAATGAAAAGAACTGAGGATAGTCTCAGAGATCTCTGGGACAATACAAACGCACCAACATTTGAATTATAGGGGTCCCAGAAGAAGAGGAGAAAAAGAAAGGGCATGAGAAAATTTTTGAAGAGATTATAGTTGAAAATTTCCCCAACATGGAAAAGGAAATAGTCAAATCAAGCACAAGAGGCACAAAGAGTCCCATACAGGGTAAACCCAAGGAGAAAAAAACGCCAAGACACATACTAATCAAACTAACAAAAACTAAACACAAAGAAAGACTATTAAAAGCAGCAGGGAAGAACAACAAGTAACATACGAGGGAAACCCCATATGCTTAACAGCTGATCTTTTTTTTTTTTTTTAACAGCTGATCTTTCAGCAGAAACTCTGCAGGCCAGAAGGGAATGGCAGTATATATTTAAAGTACTGAAAGGGAAAAATCTACAACCAAGATTACTGTACCTGGCAAGAATCTCATTCAAAATTGACGGAGAAATAAAAAGCTTTTCAGACAAGCAAAAGTTAAGAGAATTGAGTACCACCAAACCAGCTTTACAACAAATATACAGTCAAGAAATACAAGAGAAGAAAAAGGATCTACAAAATCTACCCCAAACAATTAAGAAAATGACAATAGGAACATATGTATCAATAATTACTTTAGAATGTAAATGGAGTAAATACTCCAACCAAAAGACACAGACAAGCTAAATGAATACAAAAACAAGACCCATATATTTGCTGCCTACAAGAAACCCACTTCAGACCTAAAGACACATATAGACTGAAAGTGAGAGGATGGAAAAATATATTCCATGCAAATTGGAAGCAAAAGAAAGCTGAAGTAGCAATCCTCATACCGGACAAAATAGACCTTAAAATAAAGTAGATTATAAGAGATAAGGAAGGACACCACATAATGATCAAGGGATCAATCCAAGAGGAAGACATAACTGTAAATATCTGTGTACCCAATATAGGAGCACCTCAATACATAAGACAAACACTAACAGACATAAAAGGAAAAACTGACAGTAACACAATAATAGTAGGAGACTTTAACACCCCACTCACAACATTGGACAGATCATCAAAACAGAAAATTAATAAGGAAACACAAGTCTTCAATAATACATTAGATGAGATGACCTCATTGATATCTTCAGGACATTCCATCCAGATACAGCAGAATACACCTTCTTCTCAAGTGCACATGGAACATTCTCCAGGATAGACCACATATTGGGTCACAAATCAAACCTCAGTAAATTTAAGAAAACTGAAATCATAACAAGCATCTTCTCTGATCACAGTGCTATGATACTAGATATTAATTACAAGAAAAAAACTGTAAGAAACACAAATACATGGAGATTAAACAACACATTTCTAAATAACCAAAAGGTTACTGAAGAAATCAAATCGGAAATAAAAAAATTTCTAAAAACAAATGACAATGAAAACATGACAACTCAAAACCTATGGGATGTAGCAAAAGCAGTTCTAAGCAGGAAGTTTATAGCAATACAATCCTACTTCAAGAAACAAGAAAAACATTGAATAGACAACCTAACTTTACAGCCAGAATAACTGGAAAAAGAAGAAGAACAACAACAAAAAATTAGTAGAAGGAAAAAAAATCATAAAGATCTGAATAGAAATAAATGAAAAAGAAAAGAAACGATAGTAAAGATTAATAAAAATAAAAGCTGGTTCTTTGAGAAGATAAACAAAATTGACAAACCTTTAGCCAGACTCATCACGGAAAAAAAGAGAGAAGAATCAAATCATCAAAATCAGAAATGAAAAAGGAGAGGTTACAACAGACAGTGCAGAAATACAAAGGATTATAAGAGACTATAAAGAACAACTATATGGCAATAAAATGGATAACCTGGAAGAAATGGGCAGATTCTTGGAAAAGTTCAATCTTCCAAGACTGGACCAGGAAGAGATTATGAACAACCAAATTACAAGCACTGATATTGAGGCTGTGATCAAACATTTCCCAAAAAACAAAAGCCCAGGACCAGATAGCTTCACAGGAGAATTCTATCAAACGTTTAGAGAAGAGCTAATGGCTATCCCTTTAAAACTCTTTCAAAAAACTGCAGAGGAAGGAACACTTCCAAACTCATTCTATGATGCCACCATCACCCTGATACCAAAACCAGACAAAGACAACACACAAAAAGAAAACTACAGGCCAATATCACTGATGAACATAGATGCAATAATTCTCAACAAAATTTTAGCAAACAGAATTCAGTAACACATCAAAAAGCTCATACGCAATGATCAAGTTGGGCTTATTCCAGGAATGCAAGGATTCTTCAATATATGCAAATCAATCAATGTGATACACCATATTAACAAATTGAAAGATAAAAACCATATGATAATCTCAATAAATGCAGAAAAAGCCTTTGACAAAATTCAGCACCCATTTATGATTAAAACTCTATGGGCATAGAAGGAACCTATCTCAACATAGTAAAGGCCATATAAGATAAGCCTACAGCAAACATTATGCTTAATGGTGAAAAACTGAAAGCATTCCCCCCCTAAGATCAGAAACAAGACAAGGATGTCCACTTTCACCACTATTATTCAACATAGTCCTGGCCACAGCAATCAGAGAAGAAAAAGAAATAAAAGGAATCCAGATTGGAAAAGAAGAAGTAAAGCTCTCACTGTTTGCAGATGATATGATGCTGTACATAGAAAACCCTAAAGATAGTATCAGAAAATTACCAGAGCTAATCAGTGAATTTAGCAGAGTTGCAGGATACAAAATCAATACACAGAAATCACTTGGATTTCTATATACTAACAATGAAAAATCAGGAAGAGAAATTAGAGAATCAATCCCATTTACCATTGCAACAAAAAAAATTAAATATCTAGGAATAAACTTACCTAAGGAGACAACAGAACTATACACAGAAAATTATAAGACACTGATGAAAGAAATCAAAGATGACATAAACAGATGGTGAGATATTCCATGTTCCTGGGTAGGAAGAATCAATATTGTGAAAATGACTACACTACCAAATGCAATCTACAGATTCAATGTGATCCTTATCAAATTACCAATGACATTTTTCACAGAACTAGAACAAAAAATTTCACAATTCATATGGAAACACAAAAGACCCCAAATAGCCAAAGCAATCTTCAGAACGCATTTGAGTCAAGCTTCTTGACTTCAGATTATACTACAAAGCTACAGTCATCAAGCCAGAATGGTAATGGCACAAAAACAGAAATATAGACCAATGGAACAATATAGAAAGCCCAGAAATAAACCCATGCACCTATGGGTACCTTATTCTTGACAAAGGAGGCAAGAATATACAATGGGGCAAAGACAGCCTCTTTAATAAATGGTGCTTGGAAAACGGGCAGCTACAAGTAAAAGAATGAAATTAGAACACTTCCTAACACCATACCATACACAAAGATGAATTCAAAATGGATTAAAGACCTAAATGTAAGACCAAAAACTATACAACTCTTAGAGGAAAACACAGACAGAACACTCGATGACATAAATCAAAGCAAGATCCTCTATGGCCCACCTCCTAGAGTAACAGAAATAGAAACAAAAGTAAACAACTGGGGCCTGATTAAACTTAAAAGCTTTTTCACAGCAAAGGAAATTATAAGCAAGGTGAAAAGACAGCTCTTAGAATGGGAGAAAATAATAGCAGATGAAACAACTGATAAAGGATTAATTTCCAAAATACACAAGCAGCTTATACAACTCAATGCCAGAAACACAAACAACCCAATCAAAAAATGGGAAAAAGACCTAAACAGACATTTCTCCAAAGAAGACATACAGATGGCTAACAAACACATGAAAAGATGCTCAACATCACTCATTATTGCTGCTGCTGCTGCTACTGCTGCTGCGTCACTTCAGTAGTGTCCGACTATGTGTGACCCCAGAGACGGCAGCCCACCAGGCTCCCCAGTCCCTGGGATTCTCCAGGCAAGAACACTGGAGTGGGTTGTCATTTCCTTCTCCAATGCATGAAAGTGAAAAGTGAAAGTGAAGTCACTGAGTCGTGTCCAACTCTCAGTGACCCCATGGACTGCAGCCCACCAGGCTCCTCCACCCATGGGATTTTCCAGGCAAGAGTACTGGAGTGGGGTGCCATTGCCTTCTCCGCACTCATTATTAGAGAAATGCAAATCAAAAGCACAATGAGATATCACCTCACATGGGTCAGAATGGCCATCATCAAAAAGTCGACAAACAAAAAATGCTAGAGAGGGTATGGAGAAAAGGGAACGCTCTTGCACTGTTGGTGGGAATGTAAACTGATACAGCCACTATGGAAGATGGTATGGAGATTCCTTAGAAAACTAGGAATAAAACCATCCTATGACTCAGCAATCCCACTCCTAGGCATATACCCTAAGGAGACCAAACCTGAAAAAGACACATGTATCCCATTGTTCACTGTAGCACTATTTACAATAGCCAAAACATGGAAGCAACCTAGATGTCCATCGACAGATGACTGGATAAAGAAGCTGTGGTACATATATACGATGGAATATTACTCAGCATAAAAAGGAACGCATTTGAGTCAGTTCTGATGAGGTGAATGAACCTAGAACCTATTATACAGAGTGAAGTGAGTCAGAAAGAGAAAGATAAATATTGTATTCTAACACACATATACAGAATCTAGAAAAATGAAGAATTTATTCACAGGGTAGCAATGGAGAAACAGACATAGAGAAAAGACTTATGGACATGGGGAGAGGGGAGGAGAGGGTGAAATGTATGGAAAGAGTAACATGGAAACTTATATTACCATATGTAAAATAGATAGCCAATGGGAATTTGCGGTATGGCTCAGGAAACTCAAACAGGGGCTCTGTATCAACTGAGAGGGGTAGGATGGGGAGGGAGATGGGAGGGAGGTTCAAAAGGAAGGGGATATATGTATACCTATGGCTGATTCATGTTGAGGCTTGTCAGAAGACAATAAAATTCTGCAAAGCAATTATCCTTCAATAAAATATAAATTAAAAAGAAAAAAAAACCTTAAAAAAATGGATAAGATACAAAAAAGTAATTCATATAAGAAACATTCACAGAAAAGGTAAGAATGGCCAATAAACATATGAAAAGAGGCTAAAACATTAATAGTAATTAATGTTAATTAAAATAGGATAACACTTTCCTATCAACTGGCAAAAATGAAAAAGATCAAGAACATCAAATGTTGATAAGGGTATGGAAAAATAAAAGTATTTACATATTTCTGGAAGGACTACAAATTTTAAACACACACACCTGCTCTAATACCCAACAATCCCATTTTAAAAATCTATCTTATGGAAAAAAAAGAACTATCTTATGAAAAAATTAGTATGAGTGTATAAAAATAAATTTGTAAGGATATTTGTTATAGCACCAGCATAGGAGAATGAATAAGTAAATTTTGGTGTGTACATATATATATACACACACACACACACCATATATATTATATATATACACACATATATATTATATATACATATACCATATAAATATATATAATATATATATACCATATATATATACAACGAAAATATCAAGCACTCTTTTTAAAATGCTAAATATCCTTTTTACTAATTTAGAAATATGTCCAAGATATATTAATAAGTAGTGAAAATAAACTGAGAAAGAAACACACGGAATTTAATTTTTATTTTAAAAAAAAAACCTCTGCACGTATGCTTGTATATAAGCACAGAAAAATCATCTGCAAGTATATACAGCAAACTCTTAACAATGGTAACCTCCGGAGGGGAAGAGAATTTTCATTTGGAGATGAGGACAGGACTTTTTATCATTTACTTAATACTCTGCATTGTTTGAGTTCATTTTAATGAACATATATTATTTTTTAAAAATAGGGATATATTTAAATATATTGAATTATTCATTTAGCTGACTTACCCTGTTTGGGATTACTCTATATTTAATATTTTATGTAGAATTACCTTATGGCAAGAATCAGACAATTCTCTTAGAATTTCAGAAAACAAACAAAAGATACCTAGAAAGAGCAGATTCTCCACCAGAGTCTGCATCAGTTCATTTTAACTAAGGGATAAATTAAAACTAAATATAATGTCTGAGATTAGTACCTGACACAAAGCAATTTAAACAACAAAGTCAGTGAAGTTAAACAAAGATGAGAACCCACCTGGACTATATCCAAAACCATGCCAGCTGAGACTGTTCCAAAGCCAGCTAACAAAAATGGCACAAGTATCTGCAGTGCCATGACACCACTGGATTCCTTTGGTAATTTCTGGCTTGTCTCCACAATGACATCTTCATCACCATCACTAGATACATCATTATCTTGCAACATGGCTGTAGTTTCTGAAGCCTCCCTTCCATCACAGTAATTGTAGTTGGCATAGTCATCATACTTTTGGCTACAGCTTGATGGCGTGTGCCCACTGTTGCCATGAAAAGACTGCTCCGAGAAATTGTGATATTCCATGTGCTGTTCAGATCTATTACTGAAAGTCTGTGCTGCAGTTGATAACCCATCTTGCCAAATGTTATTTCCTTTTTTGTGCCTGTCTTCCTGGTTTTTCTGGTATATTACTGGAACCATACTCAGCAGTAAGTTTAAAAACTTATCAGACTGAATTGTATTTAAACTTAAAGTCCAGTCCACAAAACCTCCTCCACTGCTTCGACCACCACTTGATTTATTAATAATAGATCTTCCTTTACTATTAGTCATATTGTCATTGCAAAAGACCCTGTTTGCCTTAGATCTCAAGCTTCGTGAACCAGAGCAGATGAATCAGAACCACAGGAACGCTGGTGTAAATTAAGATGTTGACGTCATTGTGCAGAAAACAGCACTTCCACTAATAGAAGATGTTTAGAAGCTCCACACAGGGACTGGATCTGGAAAAACAAAATTATTTTTAAAAGTCAGGATAACTCTCTTAATACCTCATAGTTGCAGGTATAAAATACACACGTTCTTAAATGAACCCCGAGGTACTGACATTATAGTCTGTGGGCTTAACACATAACTGGTTTGTGCCATGCAACTGCTTTGGCTGCAGAAATGTAGCATACAGCTTTTTTGGGTGGCCCATTTTGGTTAAAAGTATTTATTTTTGCATACTTTATGTAATTAATACCCATATAATGTCTTCAAAGTGAAAGTTGTTCAGTCATGTCTGACTCTTTGCGACTCCATGGACTGTACAGTTCATGGAATTCTCCAGGCAAGAATACTGGAGTGAGTAGCCTTTCCATTCTCCAGGAGATCTTCCCAACCCACGGATCGAATCTAGGTCTCCCACATTGCAGGAGGATTCTTTACCAGCTGAGCCACAAGGGAAGCCCAAGAATACCGGAGGGGGCAGCCTATCCCTTCTCCAGCGAATCTTCCCAACCCAGGAATCGAACTAGGGTCTCCTGCATTGCAGGCAGATTCATTACCAACTGAACTACCAGGGAAGCCCTTCAAATGTCTTCAATGTCTCTGCAATTCTTCAAAAGAAAAATTTATTAAAGTAATGGCTTCCATTACTTATACTGAAGTCTCAGAATTAAATTGCTACCACCCTTTACATATATCAGCACAACAAAGGTAAAGTATATGACATTATATTTTAAATATATTAAATAATATATGTTACTTTATCTCCAACTTAATACAGTATGCATCTTGCTATTAAAATATGAAGAAACAATGATAATGTTTGCCATGAAATTACTTGATAAATATCCTTAATAATGTACATGGTATTTATTTCACATGTAAAAGTATGTTGATGTTATATTTGTAGTTCTAACAACAAAAAAATATCATTATAGTTGATTTAGGGATATAATAATGTTACCTAAGAAATAACCAAAATGAAAAGGGATTACAAAAAATGACTTAATCCTATTTTGCAACCCAACCAAAAGAAAGCTTTTAATGCCCTTCTCAAAGTTAACTCTGACCTTCAACTTCAGAGTAGGCTCCTGATTGGCTAGTCAGTGATGAGATTCTCTCTCTGAAGATCTTAATCTAGAGACACATAGTGCAAGCTTTCAATCTTAAAGGAAATCAGTCCTGAATATTCATTGGAAGGACTGATGCTGAAGCTGAAACTTCAATACTTTGGCCACCTGATGCAAAGAACTGACTCATTGGAAAATACCCTGATGCTGAGAAAGACTGAAGGTGGGAGGAGAAGGGGATGATAGAGGATGAGTTGGTTGGATAGCATCACTGACTCGATGGACATGAGTTTGAGCACGCTCTGGGAGTTGGTGATGGACAGTGAAGCCTGGTGTGCTGCAGTCTTCATGGGGTCACAAGGAGTCGGATGCTGTTGACCAACTGAACTGAGGTGTAAGCTAGTTTGAGAGTGACAGACACTGAAGTTGTGAGGTCATATATCATCTGTCCAGGCAGAGAGTTTCTCTGGACAACTGCCACCAAGGTACAGAGGTTTTCAAAGTTATTCGAGTGGGCCTAAAGCTGCAGGTCTTTCTCAGGAACACCCAGCCCTATCTTACACTTCCAAGAGCATTCAAGATCTGATTTGATCCCTGATTTGATAGGGGACAGATAGCCCCACTGCCTAACTGGACTGTTCACCAACCAAACTAGACTAAGAACTGTTGCTGCTATACTGCTGCTTTTAATGAAAACCATTCTATTCTTCAATATTTGTTTTCAACTTCTTAGAATGCCAATCTCCTCTCCTTGGATAGGAAGATCAATGGCAAGAAATGGCAAAGGGAAAAAATAGAAGGGGCTATGTCAGGGGAAAGTGGATGCTAGGGCCTGGCTCATCTACTTCATCCTTCACTCACTCGCTTTCTCTTGTGATTACAGATGGGTCTGGGAATTCCTGTGAGGGAAAAGTCTCAACATGTAGATTCTAGGACTCTAGACCTACTGGCTCAGAATGTGTTTGAGGCATAGAAATCTTTTTTTTTTTTTACATTCCCCAAGTGATTACAGTACAGACATTCTGTGGACTTGCAGAGAATCCAATGAGATGAAGTACTAGTTGCCATTTTTGCCACTGGCAGGTGGATCGGGATACAAACTCAGTGTTTAAAGAAAATCAAATGAACAGAAACAGTGTCCAGAATGAAGCAAAGAAGAAACCAAGCAATCCAGAAAGGAGGACAGAATGGCTCCTTGAGGACCTTCCATGTAAGAAGAGGCTCAGCTGTATGACTGAAACTTAGGAGATTGCCAGCAGTCTTACATGAGTCAGACTGAGTGGGTTTCTGTTCCTTAAACCAATTTGCTTCCTTTTAAATAGTGAGCACTTCACTGCCCCAAAGAGATCTTTAATCAAACAAAAAACAGAACAAACTTTTAAGACAGTCTATTCCACTAAAGGGCCAGTGATGGACATAGGCAATTTCTTCTTCCTCTTGAAGCAGAATTATAAAGTAATCAAACTGGAAATGCAGAGAAATGTAGATGACAGTATGTATATTACCATTCAGTCAGCATTCATCTCAAAATGCATGGTCAGGAAACTTGACCAGCTAACCCTAAATAGAAAAATGGAGGGAAGAGAAAAGGGAGAGGGAGGAATTTTCCAGAAAGTTCTCTCTCTTAGAATACCTGCAGGGCATGGCTAAGCATAGAGTCTACACTGAGTAGGCCAGCGGGATCCAGATGCATCCAGCTCACACACTTTTGCCCCTGGTATTCTTTCTCCAGGGAAGCTATGAGGAAAGTGAGATGGAGACACAGATATTCAGCCTGGCCCAGTGGGCACAGACCAGGCAGAACTTAGGGGTAAATTTAAAACAATGCCTCCTGGGAAAAGGAAGCCACAGGTGTGGAGTCTCGTGCTGGATTTCAACCCCTCTCCCTCCCCTCAGCCAAGCACCCTCATGCCCTGCAGAACCTGCACAACTTCACACTACACACTGGGCAGCTAAGTGCAACAGTAAACCAGCTTAAAGGGCATAAAATACACGCCCTTTTGTTGTTTCCTCAGCATCTTTTCCCAATTTTTCAGCTTACAGTAGCTCCATTTCCCATGTGCAATCACACTTGCCTCATCTATGAGGCTCTGCTGTGCCCAGTAATCAAACTTCCCTGACCTCCAGATCACATAATGACAACTGCCTGGGGCAGGCCTGAGTCCTACCCTGGAATTTCACATACTTGTTGCCTTACTATTTCCTGAATGGCTGACGGATGCCAACAAAAGAGGCGCTACTCCTTCTTCAACGATTTTACCTTGTGGTGGAGAGGAAAAACAAGCAGGTGAGCAAATACGTAAAGGAGATAACTTGTAATAAAGGTAATGAAGGAAACAGCTGATAGAGCAAAGAGTGAATGACTTACAGGGCTACTTCAGAGGGGGAGGCCTCTGGAAGAGTGTCTTCTTGGGACCTCCCTGGTGGTCCAGTGGCTAAAACTCTGCACTCTCAATGCAGGGGCCTGGGTTCAATCCCTTGTCAGGGAACTAGATCCCACATGCTGCAACCAAAGATCCTGCATGCCGAAACTAAGACCCAGTGCAGCCAAATGAATTAATTAATTCTTTTTAAAAAGAGTGTTTTATCACTTCCCTTTTGAATGAGAAAATTTTGAGGTTTGTCACTCTATTTTTATCCTCCAAAAACTCCCTCCACCACCACCACCACCATTTACACTTGGAGGAAAGCTCATCCATCCACAGAAACAGAGAATCACAGCTAGGAGATGTTGAGAGGGTTCTGATAACACTACACAATTAGGATTTCTCATTTATTTAAAGCCCATTCCATCCCGGTTCTTCCCAATTTTATGGGCCAATAAATCTCCATTGCTTAAGCTAGGCTAAATGGTGCTTCTGTCCTAACATCTGTTTGTAAAATAATGCAATTTGGAAGTACTAAGAATTATCTTGCTGCAAGTGTATACCATAGACCACATACCACAATCTTGCACTGAGGAAAACGTGCTCATTTTTATTTATCCTTCATTTTGCCCAGCTAATGAGTGATCAGTTAGTCTAATGCTTGCATACTGACAAGGTCTATAAAGATCTATTATCTCCCTTAAAGATTTCTTGAATTTTCTTCCTTTAAAGAAGTCACTTAGAAACTCATTGAATAATGACTATAATTAAATTACTTTGAAGTTGATTTAAAATGGGTAATGTACACATATGGTACTAAATAAAAAATCAGTTGGATTGCTCTATATTGCTCTTCATCCATAAATGAGTAAAAATTACTAAAAAATGTAAAAATAAGTAAATAGAATTGGGCAAAATTTCTCTAGTTTTACATGCTGTAAGTGAAAGAAGATCAGTGGAGATATTTATGGGTCACAGGTTCAACCCCTGGGTTGGAAAGATCCTCTGGAGTAGGAAATGGCAACTCGCTCCAGGATTCTTGCCCACAAAACCCGATGAACAAAGGAGCCTATGGGACTGTAGCCCCCCAGACCCCATCACTCTTTGTGATGGAATCTCAAAGAGCCGGACACGACTGAGCACAGGACACAGCAGCGTCAGCATCACCTGGATGGTTATGAGAAACGTGGGATCTCAGTTCCCAAGCATAACCCAACCTACTGAACCACAACCTGTGCTTATAGCATTAATACCATCTCCATGTGCTTTGTTTCCCTGATAGTTCAGTTGGTAAAGAATCTGACAACAATTTGGAAGGCCTGGGTTCAATTCCTGGGTTGGGAAGATCCCCTGGAGAAGGGCATGGCAAACTACTCACTCCAATATTCTTGCCTGGAGAATTCCATGGACAGAGGAGCCTGGCAGGCTACAGTCCATGGGTTCTCAAAGAGTCGGACACGACTGAACGACTGAAATACATACCATGTGCTGTATGTAAACATGGAAGTTTAAGAAGCATCTCCCTGAGCATCCAAGAGAATTTGATTTATACACATTGGACTAAAAATTAGGTGTTGTCAGACTTTCAGATGTGACCAAAGACCTGAGTACTGGTGACACATACACCACCACTAGTGGGAGGGGAGACTGCACAGCCGCTTTAGAAAACAATGTGGTCTGATCTACTGAAATGGAAGACACACACTTGTCACATACCAACAATTCCGCACCAAAGTCCATACCCTAAAGCAACTCTTGCTTTGTACACAGAAGACACATAAAAAACTATCCTTAGCAACATTTTCACATTAGCAAAAAAAGAAAAGAAAAAAACTAGAATCAACACAATAAAAGATAAATTGTGGGATATTCACACAATGGAATCTATGAAGGAGGGGATTATAAGCAAGCACAAATTTCAAGAGAATGGTTACATTTGTGAAAGTAGTACAAAAACCACACAGGGAGCTCCAAAGGTAGTGGTTATATTTTTTAAGCTGGGTAGTAGATACCTAAATGTTTATTATTGTTCTTTAGTTCAGTTCAGTCACTCAGTTGTATCTGACTCTTTGTGACCCCATGGACTGCAGCACGCCAGGCTTCCCTGTTCATTACCAACTCACAGAGCTTGCTCAAACTCATGTCCATTGAGTCGCTGATGCTATCCAACCATCTCATTCTCTATCGATCCCTTTGCCTGCCTTCAATCTTTCCCAGCATCAGGGTCTTTTCAAATGAGTCAGTTTTTCGCATCAGGTGGCCAAAGTACTGGAGTTTCAGCTTCAGCATCAGTCCTTCCAATGAATATTCAGGACTGATTTCCTTTAGGACTGACTGGTTTGATCTCCCTGCCGTCCAAGGGACTCTCAAGAGTCTTCTCCAACACCACAGTTCAAAAGCATCAATTCTGCAGCGCTCAGCTTTCTTTATAGTCCAACTCTCACATCCATACATGACTACTGGAAAAAACCATAGCTTTGACGAGACAGACCTTTGTTGGCAAGTAATGTCTCTACTTTTTAATATGCTGTCTAGGTTGGTCATAGCTTTTCTTCCAAGGAGCAAACGTCTTTTAATTTCATGGCTACAGTCACCATCTGCACTGATTTCGGAGCCACATAAAATAAAGTATCTCATTGTTTCCACTGTTTCCCCATCTATTTGCCATGAAGTGATGGGACTGGATGCCATGATCTTAGTTTTCTGAATGTTGAGTTTTAAGCCAACTTTTTCCACTCTCCTCTTTCACTTTCATCAAGAGGTTCTTTAGTTCATCTTCGCTTTCGGCCATAAGGGTAGTGTCATCTGCATATCTGAGGTTATTGATATTTCTCCCAGCAATCTTGATTCCAGCTTGTGCTTCACCCAGCCTGGCATTTCTCATGATGTACTCTGCATATAAGTTAAATAAGCAGGGTGAAAATATACAGCCTTGAGTCCTCCTTTCCCCATTTGGAACCAGTCTGTTGTTCCCTGTCCAGTTCTAACTGTTGCTTCTTGACCTGCATACAAATTTCTCATCTCTTTAAGAATTTTCCAACAGTTTGTTGTGATCCACATAGTCAAAGGCTTTGGCGTAGTCAGTAAAGAAGGAGATGTTTTTCTGGAATTCTCTTGCTTTTTCAATGATCCAATAGATGTTGGCAATTTGATCTCTGGTTCCTTTGCCTTTTCTAAAGCCAGCTTGAACATCTAGAAGTTCATGGTTCATGTACTGTTGAAGCCTGGCTTGGAGAATTTTGACGATTACTTTGCTAATGTGTGAGATGGGTGCAATAGTGCAGTACTTTGAGCATTCTTTAGCATTGCCCTTCTTGGGATTGGAAAGAAAACTGATCTTTTCCAGTACTGTGGCCTCTGCTGAGTTTTCCAAATTTGCTGGCATATTGAATACAGCACTTTCACAGCATCATCTTTTAGGATTTGAAATAGCTCAACTGAAACTCCATCATCTCCACCAGCTTTGTTCGTAGTGTTGCTTCCTAAGGCCTACTTGGCTTCGCATTCCAGGATGTCTGGCTCTAGGTGGGTGATCACACCATCATGGTTATCTGGGTCATGAAGATCTTTTTTATATAGCCCTTCTGTGTATTCTTGCCACCTCTTCTTAATATCTTCTGTTTCTATTAGGTCCATACCATTTTTGTCCTTTATTGTGCCCATCTTTGGAAGAAATGTTCCCTTGGTATCTCTAATTTTCTTGAAGAGATCTCTAGTCTTTCCCATTCTATTGTTTTCCTCTATTTCTTTGCACTGATCACTGAGGAAGGCTTTCTTTTCTCTCCTTGCTATTCTTTGGAACTCTGCATTCAAATGGAACATTTTGATTATTTGGCATGTGTGCTTTGGTCTGAATGATTCTGTGACAGATTTTATTACTCCCCATTATTGCTTCCCTCCTGTAAGAGGACTGTCATCTCTGCCTGTTGCCAAATTACCTGCAGGGAGTATGTGAAGATTACACTGCCTCATCTCTACTGACATCAAGTCTGGGCAGACGATTCAGGAAGCAACAACATCTACAAACAAAAGCAGTTCAACTCTGCCTTCTTTTCCCTCCGACATGGGAACAACATGTCCAAGGTTCAGACTGGGTCCTGGGACAAAGATAATACCCAGAGCTGCAGGTACTGAAGCTCATCTGCAGCAACCTACAGGCAACATGTAGGAGGAGAGAAAGAAAGCTTTGCTGCTGAAAGCCACCGAGGGTTCAGGATTGTTTACTACCACAGCAAGATTTAATGAAAACTAAACTCAAAAGCAGGCATCTTAAAAAAGAATCTAACCCAAATATTCCCATCTATTTTAGTTTAATAGAGTCTCTCTGATATACTGAGCATGTAAGGATTCCATCTATGGTTAAAGAGCTTTAAAAGATGTTTTCCAAACATTTAGATCTCGTTAACCACATTTCCCCTCAAATTTTATCAAGTTAACAATGATTTTTCCTTTAAAATATAAGTGTACATTTTAACACCAAACAAGTAGAAAGGACAAACTCTTAGACTAAAAGCCTTTCCATTGAATACACTCAGGTTTATTAAGAACTCACTCCTTGCTTCCTGTGGAAGCTCTGTCATGGGCCAACATTAATCAGAGAGTTGTGTTAGAGAACCACTGACTTAAAGGAAAACAAACTAATATCAGACAGTCCTGACTAATTGCAACTGCAGTTACAATAATAATAATAATAATGTTAAAATTGCTTGTTTTTAAAAGTTAAGAAAAAGAATTGTATGTGTGCTGACTTACTAAATCAGTATCTTGGAGAAAATCTGCCCATTGTGCTGGAGGAGGCAATCTGTACCTTTGCAAAGGTTAAATAATACATTTGAAAAATTCATCAGAGCAGCTGAGTTAGCAGACTTATGTCACGCCTCATTACTAAGAAAGGCAATAAATGGAAGTTTAATACTTTATCTTCCCATTAGAACAAAAAGATGAAAGTATTTAGTCAAAAATCTCAAAACTTGTCACAGCACTGTCACACACGTATATTCACACTAAATGACCAAGAAGTCAAGGCAGACTATGGTTATTATGTATTGTTAGTTTTGCCATTCTCCAAGTGTGCATTCTGCTTTTCACTTCCTCTGAATATATGTATTCTACACCTTTTGTTAGAAGATGTAGATAGTCACCAAACAGGATGTATTATGCGGTCAGTTAAGTCAGATTTCATGCCAGACAAAATGAGACCTTAGCTGATGTTGTACAAATTATTTTCTTTAAAAAAAAAAAAATTTTGGCACATTTTTTTCAACGATACCCAGTAAGTAGTGACTTGTTTCACTGGATAGCAGGTTCACAAAGAAGGATTATATCTATTTATAATAATTTGCCTTTTTGCAGCACCCAAACAGCAGGCTGCCTTCATGGCTGATCCGTTTTCTTTCACTATTTCCATTTAAAGAATAAAACCTATGTAAACATAAATCCTCATTGATTTCAATGATTACGATTTCCATTTAAGCAAAAACTATTTTTAAAAGTCTCAATAGTCTTCTCGATACCCAGTTTGGTCACCTGAATTCCTTAGCTTCTCCATTTCTTATCCCCAAACTCCCATTTTCCTGAAGAATTGACCATCAAATCACTTTTATCAGCACATATCCCAAACAGCTCTTAAACAATCCCCCCTTTGGTTTTCTCTTGTTCACTCTGACGCCAGCTTTCTGCTGTCCTGCCATAAACCCACTGTCAAACCCTTCTTCCTGGAGAACACATCAGAACCCACAAGGTCACCCTAGTCCCAAGCATGGCTATCACAGCCTTGACTACTGAATCATACTGAAGAGCTCTATTCCCCATTTGAGCTAGTCCAACAGCTACTACTAAAATCAAACCTCATTAATAAAAAATTTTTTTTTTTTTGGCAGCACTATCAGCATGCAGGATCTTGTTTCTATACTAGGGATCGAATCCAGGCCCCCTTCATTAGGGGTGTGGAGTCTTAACCACTGGACTGCCAGGAAAGGCCCATCATTTCTCATTTTAAACCCTTTGACTTCACTATTCTCATCCACAGGGCTCCCTACATGCTGATTTTGAGTTCCTAATTGTTTCAAACTAATTGTTTCTACTCAGTTTCCTAAATCAGCTAAATTATTATCTCTTATTCTTCTTTAAGCTTCCTCTATTCAACCAAATTTCTTTTATTCAGTTGTCCCTATACTTTCTACCAACTGTTCCTAATGTTCTGAAACTTTGGCCTCATTTAAAAGGTCACCATAAAAATTGACTACCTCAGAGAAATCTACCTAAATTAATGTAGAGTTCAGGGTACAGAGAGGAAAAAAAGCAGTCAAAATTAAATGTCCAAAACAGTGAGAAATCTTCCTATCATGTAATACAATATTGTAAAGTAAAATAATAATAATAATAAATAATAAAATTTTTTTAAAAAGAAAAGAAAATTTCAGAAATAAAAATAAAAGGTATCCATTTGGTTTCCCATTGCCAATTCCTACAGGGCAAAGAGAACATCTTCTTTTTCTGATGATACTTGCTATATCACTTGACCCTCAAAAGTTAAAAATCAATATGGCAATGAAAAAGAAATCTCCAGAACTCCAAATGTACCAATATTACTGCTGCTTGGCAGAGGTATACATAATTCATAGTATCCAGTTGGTTTTTCCAATAGTCACATATAGTTGTGAGAGTTGGACAATAAAAGAAGGCTGAGCACCAAAGAATCGATGCTTTCAAACTGTGGTGTTGGAGAAAAAGTTTTGAGATTCCCTTAGACAGCAAGGAGATCAAACCAGTCAGTCCTAAAGGAAATCAACCCTGAATATTCACTGGAAGGACTGATGCTGAAGCTGAAGCTTCAATACTTTGTCCACCTGATTCAAAGAACTGACTCACTGGAAAAGACCCTGATGCTGGGAAAGACTGAAGGCAAGAGGAGAAGGGGATGACAGAGGATGAAATGGTTGGATGGCATCACTGACTCAATGGACAGAGTTTGAGCAAACTCTGGGAGACAGTGAAGGACATTGAAGCCTGGTATGCTCCAGTCTATGGGGCTGCAAAAAGTCAGGCACAACCTATGGAGGGAACCACACGACTAGGAAAAAAACAAATGTATGGATCTTTTTTTGCCCATTTCCTGTAGTTAACCAAGGAAAAGGAACAACCCCAAGGCAAGGATTCTAAACAACAAAGGTGCATCCAGTCAGTAACTATCCCACAAACTCCATGTGCCATAAGTCTCAAACTGGTCCAAACAATAGCAATCCACATTATCTTATCTCACAATTCCTATCAATGTTCAGGGCACTTAAAGTACTTGGAAATTGAAATATAAAACATGCTACCTCACAAATACTGTCCTCCCTGATGAAAAGGCTCACCTCTAAAGTAGAATGAAGTATCTCTCCCCAACTCCTTTTCTGTTTTGGCTCAAATGCACAGAGTTAGCTCCTTAAAAAAAAAAAAAAAAAAAGAGGTTTTTTTTTTTTTTAATTTAAACTGGAAACTGTCTACTTAAAGTGAATTCAAGCATTCACACAGGTTTCATTTATGTAATAGGTAGTGATGTCAAACTTTATTGATCTAGCGGTCCTGATAGTCTCTAACAAACACAAAAGCTTGAGAAATCATGGGAATGATTCAGCTCCTGCTATCCAAAAGCTAGCTGATTCCATAAAACAATCAGTCATTCTAAGGCTACCCACAGATAGAAAAAAGTAACAGTCAAAGTTTCTACAGGCCTAAAAGACAGCTAAACATTTGTAAAGAATTTGAGTCCGGAGAAACAATCAGTGGGTATAATAAAGCCTCTGTATAATAAATCCTCAATACACTACAAATAATTTTTCAAAGGAAACCAGACCCAGACAACTGATTTTGTTTTCAGAATCACAACCCTCAATCCCACTTTAAAAAAAGTCACTTTTAAAAGAATGCTTTATTTAGAAGAAGGATACATCAAAGACAAGCCAATGAATCAACTAAAACAAAATCCACAGTTGAACCATTTCTGCTTATTGAGAAAATGTTGACAGAATAAATAGAGTGTGCATCCAAAGAACAAAGTGTATTGCATAAACAAAACAGTCTATTCTACCAAGTGCCAACAGTTAGATTATATTTATCCCCTACCAAACCAACCGAAAAGTGAAAAACAAATCATTTTACTAGATATTTTGGTTAGATTAATAACAATACATAAATATTTTTATAATATGGTAACTGCAGCCATGAAATTAAGACCCTGGCTCCTTGGAAGAAAAGCTATGACAAACCTAGACAGTGTTTTAAAAACCAGAAACATCACTTTGCCAACAAATATCCATATAGTCTAAGCTATGGTTTTTCCATTAGTCATGCATCGACGTGGGAGCTGGACCATAAATAAGGCTGAGCACCAAAAAATTGATGCTTTTGAACTGTGGTGCTGGAAAAGACTCTTGAGAGTGCCTTGGACAGCAAGGAGATCAAACTAGTCAATCCTAAAGGAAATCAACCCTGAATACTCATTGGAAGAACTG
This sequence comes from Ovis aries, assembly GCF_016772045.2. Classification (NCBI taxonomy): domain Eukaryota; kingdom Metazoa; phylum Chordata; class Mammalia; order Artiodactyla; family Bovidae; genus Ovis; species Ovis aries. Next base: position 174,103,894 of record NC_056056.1, read on the forward strand.
ATGGTGAAGCTGAAGGTCTAATTTGAAGAGCCAACTCAATGGAAAAGACCCTGATCCTGGAAAAGATTGAGGGGAGAGGATGAGAAGGGGGCAGCAGAGGATGAGATGGTTGGATGGCATCACTGACTCAATGGACAAGAGTTTGAGCAAACTCTGAGAGATAGTGAAGGACAGGGAAGCCTGGCATGCTGTAGTCCAGGGGGGTGGGAGGGGGTTCTCAAAGAGGCAGACTTAACAACAACAATACAGGTAGTAGACAATAATCAGAAATATCAGTACTACTGTTTGAAATAATTCAGTTAATGGTCAAATAACAAAGAAGTTAAAGCACAGAAATCTGCTTTGAAGTAGAGAAACTGCTTTTAAGCAACAAAAAAAGTATATTTCTCCCATTTTAAAACATTTCTTACATGTATCTTATTTTTTAAAAAAATTACCAATTAATGATGCTCTTGCAATTAACTTGCAATTGACATTCATTAATTTCCTGCAAACTATTGCTAAGAACAGGCTTCAAAGGTAGCTCAGTGGTAAAGAATCTGCCAGCCAAAGCAGGCAACGCAGGTTCGGTCCCTGGGTAGGAAGATCAGCTACAGTAGGAAATGGTAACTCGCTTCAGTATTCTTGCTTGGAACATTCTATGGACAGAAGAGCTTGGTAGGCTACAGTTCATGGGGTTGCAAAGAGTCGGACGTGACTGAGTGAGCACACATTGCTAAGAGCATCACCTTATCAATCACCCCTAGAGAAAATCAGATAAAACTTTACTTAAAAAGTATACTAGAGAAAGCCTTGCTACTGAAAACTGGCATCTTTCCTTTTCTTTAATATAGATTGAGCCACCCTTTAGACTTCCCTGGGACTCCCAGCTCCCACTGCAGGGTGCCCAGGTTCAATCCTTGGTCTCCTGGTTGAAGAACTAGGGTCCCACAAGCCACATGGCCAAAAGCAAAACAAAACAAAGCCTGAGCCACTCTTTCACTTTACTTCAGCAACAGGAAACCTACAGCCATACCTGAAACTCAAATTCATGATCAAGTTATTCACCTTAATACTTTGGGCCACCTCATGCGAAGAGTTGACTCACTGAAAAAGACTCTGATGCTGGGAGGGATTGGGGGCAGGAGGAGAAAGGGACGACAGAGGATGAGATGCCTGGATAGCATCACCGACTCGATGGACCTGAGTCTGAGTGAACTCCAGGAGTTGGTGATGGACAGGGAGGCCTGGCATGCTGCGACTCATGGGGTCGCAAAGAGTCGGACACGACTGAGCAACTGAACTGAACTGAAATGAATGTTACATTCTTAGTTTTATTTTCTCTTGTACTGGCTTCATCACTTTTTTTTTAAACCAGTACTTCTTGTAGCTGTTTTTATAAAGTGACTCAACACCTTTGTGTAAAAGGTAGTGTACATGAGAATAAAACATAAATAATACATTTCCTTACTGGTTTTCTCTGGCATTTACAGATCTGAAATACTTAAATATAGATACTAGGTAACATAATAGGATAAGATAAACTCCGGCATTTCAAATGAGGAGAAATTATTATTCAGAACTCTCTAGAGTATACTTCCATATTCTAGCCTTAAGACACTTACTCCTTGGAAGAAAAGTTATGACCAACCTAGATAACATATTCAAAAGCAGAGACATTACTTTGCTGACTAAGGTCCGTCTAGTCAAGGCTATGGTTATTCCTGTGATCATGTGTGGGTGTGAGAGTTGGACTGTGAAGAGAGCTGAGCACCGAAGAATTGATGCTTTTGAACTGTGGTGTTGGAGAAGACTCTTGAGAGTCCCTTGGACTGCAAGGAGATCCAACCAGTCCATTCTGAAGGAGATCAGCCCTGGGATTTCTTTGGAAGGACTGATGCTAAAGCTGAAACTCCAGTACTTCGGTCACCTCATGCGAAGAGTTGACTCATTGGAAAAGACTCTGATGTTGGGAGGGATTGGGGGCAGGAGGAGAAGGGGACGACAGAGGATGAGATGGCTGGATGGCATCACCAACTCGATGGACGTGAGTCCGAGTGAACTCCGGGAGTTGGTGATGGACAGGGAGGCCTGGTGTGCTGCGATTCATGGGGTCGCAGGGAGTCGGACACGACTGAGCGACTGAACTGAACTGAAATGACATCCTTACACTCTTAAAGAGAATTCAGTTTGAAAAATCTGAACACACTTCTGCAGACAACTTAAAAGATATACTTTATTCTTTGCATAATTAAACTGAAAGCTGAATATAAAATCTTCCAGAATTGTGAAGTACAGAAAAGATAATCATGTGTCAAAGCAAAAATCTTCTTTCTAAGAAGAGGCAAAGGGAAACATGATATGCCATGGGTAAGGTTAACATTTTTCTTTCTTTAAAGACCAAGAGTGCCCCATCATTTTCACGGTGATTCCATTCCCAGTATTTACTCAGAGTACTTCTATTCCTCTAGGGACCCTGGTTCCTCCCCTCATCCCGGAGGTGAAGTGGCACACCACATCCAGACGAGCAGGCCACACTAAATTACTCTACCTTCCACTAGGTGATGGAACAGGACAGCCCCCACATGGAGCCAGGTCTTCCTCAGGTGGGGGTCTAGCATCACCTTCCCTCACTGGGACACCTTCACCATGGTATCACCCAGGGAGATGAAGCCGATCTTCCACGTTCCCAGACTGGACTTTCCCTCAATACTGCTCCCTGGTACCCGGTGCTGTGAAGTCCACTCAAGCACACAAACTCACGGCAAGAGACTCTTCGCAGACAAGGTGAACCACAGGTACACGGGGTTACATTAGTCAACTATTTTGGCATCACCCTCAAAGAATGACCTAACTCTTTCAGTATCTTTACTCTCTGAGACCATGTCTCTACCCTTTGGTCAGGGCTGCATACTTTCTTGTTCAAATACGACTTAAAAAAAAAAAAAAAAAAGGAGCCCAAAGGCTTTAAGTCCAACTTGAAGTTCAAACTAAAACTATCCTCAGGTAGTTAAAGTCACTTGACTACCTTTCTTTCTCAGCTCGTTTGAAATGCACGTTTCTGACGTCCACTGGCATGGAGTTCTCTTTTACTATTCTGGTTTTCCCAGAATGCGTGTTAAATTCCAAAAAAAACAGGGGGGGTTGGGGAGAAGCCCAAAGGACAAACAAGAATTGTTTACTTTAGAAACCCACCATCCAGAGATAATCCCTGATGATATAATAGTATATATGATAACTTTGCTATATTTTTTCTATATATACATATATGTTTAAACCAAAAATACACCCATATTATATACACTGTTTGGCATCCTGCTTTTGCATTTTGTAAAATATCAAAAGACTTTCTTATCAGTATTCTACAAAGTTATTTTTAACAGCTACTTATAATTTCCTCTTTCTAAAACTCTCAGGGGCTCTAAAATTTATTTTTCCTACTTTATCCCCCTCCACAGTTTCCCAACAGGAACACGACTAAAGCAATAGTCTTCATTCATTAACACATCCTAAACAGCTTCCAGAAAACTAACATTCTGTTGTATTCATAGAAGTGATTTCATTTATATTTTATATTGTTAGATGATCATGGATACATAACTGCATCTACCTCACCAAGCTCCACGGCAGGGCCAGGGTGCCACCAAGTTCATGGTGTATCTCTCCCATGATCCATCACATATCATTCAAAATGGACTTTCCCTCAATAATTCAAAATGATAATAACTCCAAACAAAGTAAGAGTCATAACAAGCTGTGACTTTTCCTAGAAAGACCATCTCATTTTTTCTTTACAGACTACAAAACATTAACAGATGGCCAACAGGCAACAGCATATTAGAGAGATGCAAATCAAAACCACAATGAAGTATCATTTCACACTGGTCAGAATGGCCACCACCAAAAAGTCTAAAAATAATAAATGTTGAAGAGGGTGTGCAGAAAAACAAACCCTCCTACAGCGTTTTGTTGTGTTTTTTTTTTCTTTGTGGGTATGTAAATTGGTGCAGTCACTATGGAAAATAATATGGACGTTCCTTAAAAAAGAACTAAAAATAGAGTTACCATATGATCTAGCAGTCTCACTCCTGGGCATAATATCCAGAAAATATGAAAATTCTAACTCACCTCAGTGTTCACAGCAGTACTATTTACAATAGCCAAGACATGGAAGCAACCTAAATGTCCACCGACAGATTAATGGATATTATTCAATGATGAATGTACTAAAGAGAAAGAAATAATGCCATTTGCACCAACACGAATGGACCTAGAGATTATACTGAGTGAAGTAAGTCAGAGAAAAACAAACATATGATATCACTATATGTGGAATCTTAAAAAATAATACAAATGAATCTATAAACCAAACAGAAACAGACTCACAATCATAGAAAACAAGCACATTACCAAAGGGAAAGGGAGGGAGGGGAAGTGATAGATTAGAAGTATGAGATTAACAGATACAAACCACCATACCTAAAACAGATAAGCCACAAGGATCTACTAATTAGCACAGGAAACTATATTCAATATCTTGAAATGACCTATAATGGAAAATAATCTGAGCTATATATACACATATAAAAAATTACAGAACATTATTTAAATGTTTTTGTGTCTTTTGCCACCCCCTCACTAATGCTCAAACACATGCCTGTGTTTGTGCTTAGTCGCTCAGTCGTGTCCACCTCTTTGCGACCCCATGTACTGTAGTCTGCCAGGCTCCTCTGTCCATGGGGATTCTCCAGGCAAGAATACCGGAGTGGGTTGCCATGTCCTTCTCCCAGGGATCTTCCAGACCCAGGAATCAAACCCAGGTCACCAGCATTGCAGGCACATTCTTCACCGTCTGAGTCACCAGGGAAGCAAGACTGTCTATTAAGCACTACTCCCAGCGACTGAGGAAAGAATAGGCTTTTTTCCAAGGAACAATATGAGTTTAAACTCAGATGATAAAATCTATGCATAATCAAAATCTCAGACTTGAATACAGAGATTTCAGTCTAACACATTTTGAAAGGGACAATATTAACTGCTCGTTCAAAGTTGTATTATTCACGTGGAATCACTGGCAAATGCTTTATGCCATGTTTGAAACTGTACAAAGCTTCCTGAGATATTTGCCATGCTTTCATTAGATGAATAAACTGATAACATGACTTGCATTGAGTGGTTTTATGGGGATATTTCAAGTGACTTATTCAGCAGATCTTCACACTTCAATTAAGAGAGGTGATTTGCTTGCAAAAAATTAAATGTGAAGAAGTGTCAACACACTAAGGATACTGAGAGCAGTTAAGAGGTTGGCCTCCAAAGTCAAACTTTGTTGTTGTTTAGTTGGTAAGTGCTGCTTCTTTTTTGACCCCCTGGACTATAGCCCACTAGGCTCCTCTGTCCATGGGATTTCCCAGGCAAGAATACTGAAGTGGGTTGCCATTTCTTCCTCCAGGGCATCTTCCCAACGCAGGCCAGCACTGAACCCGCGGGTCCTGCATTGCAGGAGGATTCTTTACCACTGAGCCACCAAGGAAACTCTGGTTTGGCTTAAATTCTGACTTTCACTAGCTATGGGACTTATGCCTCTATTCCTCAGTTTCTTCAAGGGAAAAATATCTCCTCCACATGTTACCGTGAAGATTAAGTACTTTACTACATGTAATATGCTTAGAACAGTGTATTGAGTCTTCAATAAATATTAGCTAGTTATCATCATCATTACTCATCACTATTACTCTACACTTTTTATAAAGGGCTCATAACCTAACTTTCTACCTCTCTTTCCCCATAATTAGGAATATACCAGTTACACATTGCTATATTAAACCCCTGCCTTATAATTTTCAGATCAACTGTTTTGTTTCAACTTTCTCTAAAAAGTCAACTGAAGTTTAATATTTACATTTTGTACACTGTCCTCATCCTACTTTTCATTAAATTAAACTGCCAGCATGCTATAAAATATTATATATCTATAATGACTTCCCTGGTGGCTCAGACAGTAAAGCGTCTGTCTACAATGCGGGAGACCTCGGTTCGATCCCTGGGTTGGGAAGATCCCCTGGAGAAGGAAATGGCAATCCACTCCAATACTGTTGCCTGGAAAATCCCATGGACAGAGGAGCCTGGTAGGCTACAGTCCATGGAGTCGAAAAGAGTCAGACAAAACTAAGCAACTTCACTTTCACTTTCATAATGACTAGTATATACAGAGACCAAATGGTACATATTATAGATACCGAACAACACAGGTCTTTGGGAAACCACAATCTCCTAAAAGAAAAAAAGAAAATGAAACCTGGAATAGGAAGTAGCTCTAATACTGTTGTTAAATTTAAATATCACATCTAATGTACTTTTTTACTTCTAAAAAGATATCTAAGTAACATTTTTATAATTTTACAAATAAACAACCTTAAACCATCACTGTAAGGTTTATTCTAGATTAGAGAACTAAGTCTGCTCAAGCAGAGCAAGAAATATTACAAAGAATCCATCATGAGTTTGCCTGAGGTTATTCTGAAACCCACAATCCAGAAATAACAGACAAGAATTTTCCGACTTTTCTTTTTCCAAAAGTACTAGAATGTTACCGTAAGAATTCTTTGTTTGTTATGCAAAAGACAGAGGAAAGCGGCACGTAAAATGAAGCAAGTAGGCCAGGCTTTGGACTCTGGTACTATCTGTTAATTTTGCTTTCTTGATCATAGATACGACAGTCTGCTTAAAATCCCAGGAGAATACGCTGGCTAATAATGAAAAAGATTTATTTCTCCACTAAATGTTGGCCTTATTACCTTCCTATACTGTTTATTTGTACCTTACCAGGAATATGAATGGCTTATCAAAAAGCCACTCTTGAACTAAAAAACAAACAAACAAAAAAAACACTTCTTCAAAGAACTAGTCAGGGACTTCCCTGGCGGTTCAGTGGTTAGAACTTCATGCTTTCAGTACTAGAGGCGCAGGTTCAAGTCCTGGTCCAGGACCTAAGATCCTGAAAGACTTACGGCATGGCCAGAAAAAAAGAAAAAAGAACTAGAGTCTAATCCATACGTCCTACAAAATATTTAAAAACTTAAACCCAAAAGAAAGGAGAACAATCACTCATTCTTTAGAACAGGGGTCCCCAAACTCTGGGATCTAATACCTGATAATCTGAGTGGAGCTGATATAGTAATAATAGAAATAAAGTGCACAATAAATGTAATGCACTTGAATCATTTCAAAACCACCCCCACCCCTTCCCTGATCCGTGGAAAAACTGTCTTCCACAAAACCGGTTCCCGGATGCCAAAAAGGTTGGGGACCTTCTGCTAAGACAACAAAACCACTGAAAGCAAAAAGAGGCTTCGTTGGTGTGTACTTGGGTCACCTTTTCTGAAAACCTACGAGATAGACATGTTCGTACACTACAGCGCAGGAAAGTGAGTCTCAGAGAGGTTAAGTAATATGCCCAAGTTACAAAGCAAAATAAAGGGCCTGGAAAAATCCCATGGACAGAGGAGCCTGGTGGGCTGCCGTCCATGGGGTCTCGAAGAGTCGGACAAGACTGAGCGACTTCACTTTCACTTTTCACTTTCATGCATTGGAGAAGGAAATGGCAACCACTCCAGTGTTCTTGCCTGGAGAATCCCAGGGACAGGAGGAGCCCGGTGGGCTGCCGTCTATGGGGTCACACAGAGTCGGACACAACTGAAGCGACTTAGCAGCAGCAGCGGGCTTCCCTGCTGGCTCAGTGCTAAAGACTCTACCTGCCAATGCAGGAGACATGGGTTCAACCCCTGACCCCGGAAGATTCCACACTGAGAAGCAACTCAGCCCATGGGCGGCAACTTCCGAGCCTGTGCTCCGGAGCCCGCATGACGCAACCACTGAACCCTGCGCACCAAGAGCCTATGCTCCGCAACAAGAGTATCCTCCGCTCCCTGCAACTAGAGAAAGCCTGCACAGCAACGAAGCCCCAGCATAGCCAAAAACACAAAAATATTTTCAGAATAAATAAAGACACAGGACTCAAATTCACAACTTTCAAACCAGCTACCGATAAAGAAGAAATGCCAGGCATCCCCGTACACCAGTGGGAGTGGTCGGAGATGAGGAGTACAGAGCCAAGGCCTGCTGGTGCTCCCTCCCAGGTCCACTCATGCCCAGTGCTGGATGGATTAAACTGGATTCAAGCTCTCTTTGATGGCTCAGGAATGGAAACAGCTTCTTCCCATGTCTCACTCCCTAATTCACAAGTACATTATCTCGTCTTACTCAATAAATGAACGGTTACTGAAGACCCAGAAATGTAATCATACCATAAATCGACCATTTTATAAGTGCCACACTCCAGTATTCTTGCCTGGAGAAATCCATGGACAGAGGAACCTGGTTAGCTACAGTCCACAGGGTCGCAAAGAGTCAGACACTTAAAAGTGCTATATAAGATAGTGTAAAAAAGACTATTTATATCTTTAATATCTGCCCCTCAAATGCTCTTGCTTTACAGTAATTGCACTTACTTATATGAAGTTCAGTTGCCTTTTACTAGTCTGTGAGCTCTTGATACAAAATTCTGTATATTCCCCACTCGTTGTTGTTTAGTCACTAAGTCGCGTCTGGCTCTTCTGCAACACCATGGACTGCAGCCCGCCAGGCTCTCCTGTCCATGGGATTTCTCAGGCAAGAATACTGGAGTGGGTGGCCATTTCCTCCTCCAGGGGATCTTCCCCAATCAACCTGTGTTGCCTGCATCGGCAGGCAGATTCTTTACCACTGAGCCACCAGGGAAGCTCTATTCAGTATTACGCAGGTGGCGTCCACTAAAAATGTTAAAAGGAGCAAAAGAAACGATGATGAGTTGAACCTTAAATAACAAGTAAGAGTTAGAGAGATGGGAAAAAAGAGGGGAAAATGCATTCTAACAAGGTGGCTGGTAACCAGGCAGACAACTCCTGGGGAAATAAATGAACAGGCAGGTCAGAGCAGAAGATCCACATCACCAAGCAGCAAAAACGGTAAACCGAAGACATGGAATTCTTTCCCAGGGGGTTAGGATTTCCTTTTCTGAATTAGGCTGATTTGTTTTTAAACATTTATTTTAATGCAGGAGAATTCTGTGTTTTAATTAAACCCGACGTGAAACCCCACTATATTGATAGAAAACAGGTACTCTGAAGCCCCACTCAGTCCCCACCTTATCTGACTTGAGAAGATTCCAAAGGCCCTCCTTGGACCACAATCTGAAAAAAACCTGGGTTAGAAAAATGTCTGGAAGCACAGATGCCAAAGGGCTCAGAGCACTGACCTTTGGCTTGGCCTAGGTTGGGGAACATAGTAAGGAGGGACTTGAAGTAATATTTTCACTTTTTAAATCTCACATATTTTTATATTATTTGAACTGTTGTTTATATTGAGCACTTTTTACTTTCTAGACTTTAAAAATAAATACGACACCATTGCTCTAAAAAAAGCATTTTTTAATGGTTCAATTTCTTCAAGTGGATTGCTATATTTTAATGAATCACTTACTTATAATTGCAGGATACTTTTTAAACTAAATTACATCGCAATGAAAATGAACATCTCTGTGCATAAGACTTTCCCATATTTAGAATGATTTGCTTAGGATAAACTTATACAAGTTAGTTAATGGTTTCCATCTAAGTTCTATAATACATGGCTTAAAATAAGACTCTCTAGAACAAAAAATATATATAAAACTCAATGAGTATTTTTTAAATGCCATTCTACAGTAGCAAGATTTTGATTCCAGCATTCATGATTAAGATACATAAAATCTAATTTATCAAACTCATCAGCAAAGTTTCCACATCTCAAAAAATGTATTAAAGAGAAATCTGAAACAGAACTTGAAAGCGCTCTACCTTTCATGAATTTTTCATAACTTCTCTTGCCACTTATCAAAACCATACACTGAAAGAATCTTTCTTCACAGTTGGGTTTCACAATCTAATTCTGTGAAGTCACAGTACTGTGACAGTACAATCATTCTCTGGCAACAAACTAACATCATTAAATTCTTATTTGGAAGTTCTATGGGGTATAAGGATGTTCTATTTTTACTTCTAAGATCAAAATCTATTTTGTGTTGCCTCTCCATTAAGCTCCTATGATTGATACATCTTGACCTAATTTATTCTCTTGTTCTCAGCCATCTTTATAAAACTACCTTTTGGTGAGGGCTCAGAGAATGCCTGTCTGTTCAAACAAAATATAAATGTTTGCTGGATTGCCTCTGCCTGTGAACAATTGGTTAATGCTCTGTACTCCTTGGAAGGTGAAACCCCAAAGTCAGGAAGTGTGTTCTTTTTCTTATCTCTATTACTGTTTTAATATAGTATAAGAGTACTTTTTACTAAATTATCTTTTAAATAAGTGAATGGGGTTGCATCGCTAAGGTTTCCAACTGGGCAAAAAGAATTTCTAATAAACCCTTTTTCTTTTTTCCAAAAGCAAGGATTGCTAGACATCAAGGTCATTCATACCAATATGTAAAAGTTCTAAAAGCAAGGATAGCTAGAAATATCAAGGTCATTTCTACTACTATGTGACAGTTCTAAAATTAAGAGTCTATCAGCAAAGATTTGCTTAGTCCCTGCCGGGCACAGAGCACTATGCTTCTGTGTGAACAAGACAGAAGAAAGATCTGCTCTCATGGGCCCCTCTCTCTTGGTGCAAAGGCATGTTTATAAACCACAAATCTTTATGAAATGAGAAGTTCCAATATCAAAAGCAGAAATATGCTTTAGAAGAGACTGGAACCAGATTTTGGAATACCTGTCAAGGCCAAGGAAGGTGTGTATGTTTGAATAAAGGAAACCTAGGTATTCAAAGGGATCCTTAGAAAATATTAATCTATGCAGGTGCTGGCTAAAACTTTTGGATGGCTTCTCATTTCCTGTAAGAGAAATCCAAAATCTTTAAAAGAAAATCTTGAAAAGGGTAACTAAATCTTGCGTCATCATCCCCACCTACCCAAGATCTTGGGTTGTGGTCACACTGCACTTCTGTTTCCTCTATTGTAGGGATTTTCAAACTTTTATACACTGTCATTTACTAAAGTATCAGTATATGACACATTTATTTTTTATTTTATTTCTTTTTAAAAACATACAGGTTACAACCACTAAACTAGTTTTATAAGTTCCTGGTCAGTGCTTAGGTACTGCAGTTTGAAAAACAGTACTTTAGCATATACCACACTCTCTCTTGAGTTTCCCAGGTAGCACTAGTGGTAAAGAACCCACCTGCCAATGCAGGACATGCAGGAGACACGGGTTCGATCCCTGGGCCCCGAAGATCCCCTGGAGGAGGGCATGGCAACCCACTCCAGTATCCTTGCCTGGAGAATCCCATGGACAAAATAGCCTGCTGGGGTTTTATAGTCCATGGGGTCACAAAGAGTCAGACACAACTGAAGCAACTTAGCACATATGCACACTCTCTCTCTCACTTCTAGGCCTTTCCATGCATTCTTTCTGTCTGAAACATTCTTGCTTATCCTCATTCTTTCCTTTTTTCTGGCTACTTCCTATTTTACTTTGTGACCTGAGCTCATAAACATCACTTCCCTGACCCTCTTAGATTAGTTCTCTGTCTTCTGTGTTCCTAATACTCTATGCTTTCTAATGTTCATTAAGCTTTACTGTAATTGTACATGGCCTGTCTTTCTAAGATGTAAATCCCATGAGCATCAGGACCCCTTCTTGTTCATTGCTGAATCCTGAGAGCCACACCCAGTGCCTGCTACAGATTAGGCCCTCAATCAATGTTTGAGGAGTAAAACAAGTGAGCAAATGGACTTGAATAATCTATATGTTAATATTTAACCACATGATGAAATGAGCACCCACTTAAAAACTGTTAAGAGGTTTAGCTAGTTCCAAGGAAAATATATGCTCAGTTCCAACTGTATAAATGGTGATTAGGCTCCTAAGCTAGCCTGCAAAATACTATTACCCCCACACACACTTAACTGATGAGAGAACAGCTGCTTATTTCCCTCTCTGCCAGGACAACAGAACTTTCACTGCTCTAAGTACGAGAAAACAGGATTAAAGGGACACTTTGTTCTTGGCCTTTTGGTTAAGATCAAGTGGTGGCTCAGACGGAAAGTGTTGGTCTACAATGTGGGAGACCTAGGTTCGATCCCTGGGTCAGGAAGTTCCCTGGAGAAGGAAACAGCAACCCACTCCAGTACTCTTCCCTAGAAAATCCCATGGACAGAGGAGCCTGGTGTCTATGGGGTCGCAAAGAGTTGGACACGACTGAGTGACTTCACTTTCACTTGCTTTCTCCCTACTTTATCAGTTAGTTCCTCCTAGAGCAAAGTGGACTTCCCAGGTGGCTCAAACGGTAAAGAGTCTGCCTACAATGCAGTAGACCAAGGTTCGATCCCTGGGTCAGGAAGATCCTCTGGAGAAGGAAATGGCAACCCACTCTAGTACTCTTGCCTGGAAAATCCCATGGACGGAGGAGCGTGGTAGGCTATAGTCCATGGGGTCACAAAGAGTCGGACATGACCGAGCAACTTCACTTCACTCCTTAGAGCAAAGTGACTTAGCTAATGGCTGAGATGAGATTAGATAGTTAGTGGGAAGCTGCACTATAGCAGAGGGAGCTCAGATCTGTGATAACCTAGAGGGCTGGGATGGGGATGGGGGAGGAAGATTCAAGAGGGAGGCGATATATGTATTCGTATAGCTGATTCACTTTGTTGTACAGCAGGAACTAATACAACATTGTAAAGTAATTATACTCCAATAAAAAAATAATAAATGAGAAAAAAAAAAGAATAAAGGTCAATATTCCAGACAGGCCCCACCCCTGAGCTCTCACTGATTCTTGAATCTATCTGTCTTCAAGAAGAGAAAGTTTTCCTTTCCCTTCCAAATCCTATGAGGAAATCTTTCTGAGACAGGGCTTTCTGTACCTGCAGGAGAGACCTGCAGTTTTTTAGGTGCTAGACAATCATCTGGGCAGATAAAGCAAGAAGGAACACAGTAAATATGAGTCTAAGCTAAACTCTCCAAACCAGCTTTACCAGAAATGAAAAATTAAACTGTATTTTAATAGCACTATAATTCTCACCTGGCTTCATGAATCTGATCTCAATCTGCAAAGTCGGGAGACAGAAGAGATGCAATCAGGAATAGTAACAACAGTCATCCCAGACTGATTCCTGGGTCCCAGGAGAACAGCAACATGTGGACCAAGGTGGGACGAAAGGGAAGGGAACGGCATGAAAGCTAAGGTTTCTTCCACGTCTTTTGAATTTTTCTTGGGCAAAACTGTCTGAACAAGTTGAATCTGTCTTTGTATACTACAACCTTCCCTTCCAAATGTTCATTCTTGCTTCTCTTTTCTCATCTTCCAAATTCCTTTTTGCTGCCTGAAGATCTTCATTTTCAATACCCACACTTCTAGAAATTAGCAAATTTTTCTCAAACCTCCAAAATGTTCCTTGAGCCCATACCACTAAACTCTCCTCTCCCTCTTCACACCAAAACTCCCACTTTCTCAGTGCAGCTGATCAGCAGGAAAGCAATCTGACTAAATCCATTCACATTAAGATAAAATAACTGACAGCCCTAGGTTTTAACCCCTCCTAGAAATACATCTGGGCTTCCCTGGTGGCTTAGCAGTAAAGAATCTGCCTGCAATGAAGGTTCAATCCCTGGGTCAGGAAGATTTCCTGGAGAAGGGAAGGGCAACCCACTCCAGTATTCTTGCCTGGGAAATCCCATGGACACAGGAGCCTGGCAGGTTACAGTCCATGGTGTCACAAGAGTCGAACATGACTTAGTGACTGAACCACCACCACCAGAGATACATATATGTTTTATTTTATACACACATACATTTTTAAGCTATAGACATCTAACCACAGTAATTTCAGAGAAAAAGATGAGGGGTGCCTAAATTTCCCCTAAAGGAGTCAGGTCTGCTCTGACCAGCTTTCCCAAAGATCATATCCCCAAAGTTGTTCCCACATTTTCCCCAACTTTCAGTCCTTAAGTGACACAAAAAAACCCAAGAGGACAGAGAAAACCAACTTGGGAAAGCATCTATAGCTACAGGATACTTAATCATTGATTGGGCAAGTCAATGACCATCAACATTAGATGGATAGGTTATACTTTAACTATATTTGATAATCATTCCGTTAGGTAAAACAAAAACATTCACTCAGGTTATATATTGCAATTATTGCCTCATTCTACTAATGAGGCCAACGAGGCATAACGGGGTTAAATAACATTCCCATTGTTTAAAGTTCAGTAGTCGAAGAACAGGATGGATGGCTCTTCACACACTTTGAATAGGTTGTTTATCCATTAATTCCACTTGAAAATCTTTAATTTTATTTTCCACAACATTTCTGAAATTGGTAGTATACTTTAGAACAGTCATATTAGAGTAAAAGAAAAATGACTTGAATTCCTGGGAGGCAAAATCATGTCTTTTTCAGAGGTTTTTGTAAGAAAGACCTAAGCCTGAGATTGAATTTGTGTGCACTCAGGAAAAAAAACACAAAAATAGGCAAAGTAGCATTCATTCAGCTCCAAGTGGTTCTTAACTTCAGTGCCATGAAAAATACTTATTTGCCACCCAAATAAGAATAGAACTATAATAAAGATGACACAAACTTAGGATAATAAGATCTTTCACTTTGCCTGAGAGATATGTGAAATTTTAATTGAGGAATTAGTGTTTGCTATTTTTTATTAGTTTGCTTAGCTAGCCACCAAAATAAATTACTTGAAATTAAAGTGATAACAGGAACTTTTCAAACGGAGCATAGAATACATGAAAATGCTAACTGGGTGTGGTCTCTCTTGCCTTTGGTCATGAACACACTTTTTGCAGCTTTTCTCAAAATTCCAGAAAGGGTAAACGGTCAGTAAGATTCCCAAGAAATGACAGGGTATTCAGACAGACTGAAACAGCATTTATTCACCTACCCCAAGTACAACCCTTATGTTGCTTGGTATGGAGTTGTTTGGTTTTTCAGGCAGTGCTAGCCCCCCAAACCTAGAATTTTTAACACATAATTCAACAATAAAAAGACAAATAACCCCAATTAAGATATGGGCAAAAGATACAAACAGACATTTCTCCAAAGCAGATATGTAAGTGGCCAACAAGCAAATGAAAAGACACACGACTTATTTAGCCATAAAAAACGCAAATTAACACTACTTTATTCCCATTAGAATGTCTATAATAAAAACTAGTAAATAGTCAATAACAAGTGGTGAGAACATGGAGGAATTGGAACCCTCATACACTGTTTGATGAGAATGTAAAATGGTCCAGCTACTCTGGAAAAGTTTGACAGTTTCTTAAAAGTTAAATATATAGACCCCAAACAATGGAAGTCATATGCCCACCTAAAAACTTGTACACAAATGTTCATAGCAGCATTATTTACAATGACCAAAAACTAGAAACATCCTTAATGTCCATTGACTGAAAACCAGTAAACTGTGATAATGTGGTACACTCATACAAGGGACTGTTATCCAGCCATAAACAAGAGTTAAGCACCATGAACTCCACACGCGGATAAACCTTGAAAACATTATGCTATGTGAAGGAAGCCAGACAATAAAAGCCACATAAAGTACGACTCCATTTATATGAAATTTCCACAACAGTCAAATCCTTAGAGACAGAAAGATCAGTGGTTGCCATGGGGTGGGATAAGTGGGAATGAGGAGTGACTGATAATGGTACAGGGTTTCATTCTGGGGTGATGAAAATGTTCTGTACAGTGGTGATAGTTGCAAAACTTGGTGAAAATACTAAAGACCGTGCTTGAAAAGGATGGATTTTACGGTGTGTGAAGTATATCTCAATTTTAAAAAAAAATTGTTCATTTACGGAAAGAAATTGCACATGTAAAGTACCTACAAGTGTATTACATACATATACGTAATCTCTTTCTAAAAATCAACGTTTGGGGTTTTTTAAATTGAGCTATATTTCACATATATAAAGAGAGAAATGAAAGAACACGGCGACACGGAGCAACTGTGAGCCCTGAAGCCGTGGATCTGGGGTGTGCCCCAGTCCGCCTCGCAGCGTCCCCATCCTGCTCGCCTTCATCCATCACTCAGCCCCCACCCGCCGTCTGGTCCAGTGTCAGGGCCGGGGACGACCCACCGCGGCTGCCCGGCTCCGCGGCGGGCGCCCAGGGCCGGCCAGCCCTCCCGCCCAAGGTGGGGCAGCCGCGGCGGGTCGGGCTCGGGCGCTGCCCGCGGGCCCGGAGGGGATACAGAGCTTCGGGCCGGCCCCGCCGCTCCCCCAACCCCGGCCTCCCCGCGTCCTGGCCGCGAGTCTCAAGCCCGTCGCCGCCGCACCTCCCTCCAGTACCTGGGATGAGCCTGAACCCGGCGCCGCGGCCAAAGCCGAGACTTTCCCTCCATATCACCTGCCCCGGAGCGCGGTGCAAGGAGAGGGACCTCGCCTCCTCAGACGCGACCGAGGCACCGGCACCAGGGGCACGGAAGGGGAATTCACCTAGTCCCCCCGGGCGGCGGCTGAGGCAGCTGCCCAGCGCCCGCGGCTCCTTCCTCTCGCGCGCCTCCTCGCGCCGTCCCGGCCCGGAGCTGACAGCCCCGGAGCCGGCGCCCGAGGCCCGCTGGCTCCCGGCCGCCCACCCCGCCCCCGCGCGGCCGCCGCGCGCACGCGCAGCGGCGCCTGAGCCCGAGGGGAAGCGAGAACCTGCTGATGTGGCCGCGGGGGTGGCGACCTGCAGCGCCAGCGCCGCCCAGTCCTAGACTCTCGGCGGCACCCTGACAGACGCGCTCCGGGAACCCGATCGAGCAGAGCTAAAGGGGAATTTTCATGGGAGCCTACTCAGCAGAGAAGGGCTGTGGCCTTCCTTGTTTGCCAGCCCACTCCATCCCCATAGCCCTACTGCCCCCACCGCCCCACATCCACATCTCTGGCTGCTCCTTGGTCGTAACGCTCAAATTTATGACTCATGACTTCTATTCTCAAGCCGGGAGCCTCCTGGCTGGCTGGCTTCGTGTTTTCTTCTCTCGCGGAGACTGGGATTTAAACTGCGCAGAATGGTCCAAGTTTGAGCCTAGGCAGGAAAGAAGGGGATTGGCCTCCAAATGAGTCCCAGCAGTGGGAGAGTGGTGTTCAGAGCAAAGTGCATGGATCCAGTGGAGGTGGCTGGAATGCCAGACTTTTCAAACCTGCTCATGCTTGTTTTTAAATCTATGTGAAAAAGTTAAGCTAGAGTTTGCAAAGTAAAGCCAAGAATTCATTTACTTTATTTAACAACTATCTTTCGAGCATCTTTTGCAGGTAATGGGTGAAGCCCTGGAGGTATTCCAGTGTCCAGAACAAAGGTTTCTGTCCTCAGGCTCTGCTAAGACAGAGACTGCCCTTTTAAAAATTACCCAGCACATGACACTTCCTCAGGTCAAAGCTTCCACCAAATCTTAAGTCATTCCAATGATTTAATAGCAGATTTTCAGGTGCTAAGCGAGATCAGAGAGTATATTTATCCACTTTTTTTTCTTGAAGCACACTCCTTTTTTTTTTTTTTTTCTTTTTTAGTTGCAGCATGCAAATTCTTAGTTGCAGTATGTAGGATCTAGTTTACTGACCACCGATCAAACCTGGGCCTCCTGCATTGGGAGTGTGGAATATTAGCCACTGGACCACCTGGGAAGTCTCTGCCATGAGAGTTTTGACCTTCACCTTCAGGATGAAGGGTACTTCTGTATCAGTCTTGGTTATCTGAGGTAATGCTTTTCATAATGGCCCATGCAAGTTTAAGGACAGGGAAGCCTGGGGTGCTGCAATCCATGGGGTCGCAAAGAGTCGGATACAACTGAGCTGCGACTGAACTGAACACGCAAGTGTTCTTCACCCCTAAACATCAGTTAGGAATGAAAGTATAATTGCAAGGAAGTGGAAAAACAGTGTTTTCACTGCATTTTCAAATGGTTTTTGTTCTCAAGGTTTTGAATTGCATATCACCCCGAGGTAATTAAATGCTCTTGAAAGCTTTTGTCATTGTTGTTGTTGAAAGCTTGCTAGAAGTAAAAGTTCCAAAAAGATACATACCTCCTCTGGGTCCTGTAGTCTCAAGATTTCTGCACAAAGCATACATAGGATATACCACCCTCTGCCGGTTTAGAAAATTCTACCGTTCTTTTCCTGAGAGCTAATGGTTTCCATTGCCCTGAATTTCACTAGTCAGCATGTAGCAACTTTCTCCTCATGCAGTGCCTCTCATTCTATATGCCACAATATGGAGTGTGTGTGTGTATATATATATATAGTTATTTTAAGCTTCAAGTTGGAATCCAAATTTAAATCTCAACCCTGAAAATAGCTCAAGGTGGAAGCTGGTGAAGGGATACCTGCTTCTGAAAAGTTAGGTTCCAATGTGTGCAGGCAACAACATCATATTACGACTTCATCTTCTACCTGACAGCTGGCAACTCTAAATATGAAGCAAGTGACTTAGAATTGAGGATATGTAGTAATCACGGTTATGATGATTGCTAGAGAAAAGCCTGGGGGTTATGAAAGTGTGTAACAAAGGGACCTGTCTGTTCTAGAGGCTAAGAAAGAGCCCTTTGAAGAAGTGACATTTGATCTGAGCCTTGAAGAATAAGGAATAGGAGGCCTGGCAACAAAGGGAAGGGGATGGGGTGGGGAGTGGAGTCTAGAAACTGCAGGTTTGAAGGCCCTTTGGTAGGAAGGGGTTCCACCTGTGGAGGCCTTGAGAAGGGACCACTGTGGCTGGAGTAAGATGGCTAATACTGCAGGAGAGGACAGCAGGAGCCTTGAGTGCCACGATGAGGACTTTATTTATTCCGAAAGACAAAAGGAAGCCACTGAAGAGTTGGAATGGTCCATTTGGACATGCTCAAATTTGTATTTATGGAAGACATTTCTGGCTGCAGCGGGGAGCACGAATAAGAAAGGAGCCACGGAGGAGGTGTGAAGACCAGTTTGTAGGCAATGGGAACTAGCAGGCAGTGAATCAAACAAATAGATGAGGGTTAGAACTGCGAGGGCTTGAGTTTTGACTGTGTGTGAAAGGTGAAGGGCTTCCCTGGTGGCTCAGAGGTTAAAGCGTCTGCATGGAATGCCAAGTATCCAAAAATCACTCCCCATTTTCTGGCTTGAGATTATCCTTTTCCTGGAGAGGGGCTACCTGAAGAAGGAAGTCTAAAGGAGATCATTTTGAGTTGCTTTGGCTATGATGGGTTTGCTGACTCAATGAGATATCCAAGTAAAGATGCTAAGAATATACTTGGAGAATAAATCTGGAACTCAGAGATCTGGACTGAAGATAAACTTAAAGCTAAACTTTAAGATAACATGAAATATGATTTGTTTGTAAGAATTTAACCTCTAAACTGTAGAGAAAATGAGAGAAGCAAACGGAACCTTAATTGACTAATTGTGAGACACTTTACAGAGGTTATTTTAATCCTCACCCTCTATGAGGGATTATAGTTATAATCCCATTTTTCATATAAGGAAACTAAGGGTTAAATCCTCACTCAAAATTACTTAAATTCCCAATTAAATAAGAATATCTGCGGGTAGCTTTGAGATCACTGAGGTTCAAGGACTACCCTGTGGACTGTGTGAAAGTGGTCCTGCAGGGACTTCCCTGGTGGTCTAGAGCCTAAGTTTCTGCATCCCCAATGAGGGAGCCCAGGTTTCAGTCTCTGATCAGGGAGCTTGATCACATGTTGCGCAACTAAGAGGTCCCGCATGCTGCAACTAAGACCTGGAAAAGCCGAATAAGTAAATATTTTTTTAAAGTGGTCCTGCAAACCATATAAAATACTCATAAAGAAAAAGGATTCGAGAAAACCATGACTCAGAAGACATGCAGCCCAAGCAGTACATGTTTCCAGGCATATGTTCCAGTTTCTTCATCCCCATCCCCTGTTATCAACACCCTTCTTGGGAATTTCTAGAACATTCACTTGTTCATTCAGCAAGTATTTATAGTGGACCTAGTAGTATTAGTCGCTCAGTTGTGTCTGACTCTGTGCAACCCCATGGGCTGTAGCCTGCCAGGCTCCTCTGTCCATGAGATTCTCCCAGCAAGAATACTGGAGTGGGCTGCCATTTCCTTCTCCAGGGATATTTACACTATCATGTGTGAAATGGATAACGATTGGGAACCTGCTGTATAGCACAGGGAACTGAGCTCAGTGCTCTTTGGTGACCTAAAGGAGCGGGAAGTGGGTGCCGAGTGGGAGGAAGGTCCAAAGGGGAAGGGATATTTGTATATATAGTTGATTAACTTCGTTGTACAGCAAAAACTAACACATCATTAAGAAGCAACTATATCCCCAATTTAAAAAAATGTTTTAATCAGTTCAGTTCAGTTGCTCAGTCATGTCCGACTCTTTGTGATCCTATGGACTCTAGCATGCCAGGCTTCCCTGTCTATCACCACCTCCGGGAACTAAAGTTTAAAAAAAAAAAAAAGAGCCATGTCCTGTGTGACTGGAGTGACCTGATCAAGGGGACAGTGGTCACAGATGTGGTCAGGACAGTGGGTAGGGGCAGGGCACGGGATCATAGGTCATAGTAACGTCTTTGGCATTCACTCTGGGTGACACAGGAGCCACCAAAAGTATCTGAGCAGAGAAATGGTTTAGGGAACAATGGTGTCACCATGGAGAACTGAGTGAGGGGAGGGAGGGCAGAAGCAGGAGGACCAGCAAGGAGGCTTTCACAACAACCCAGGTGAGAACACTGGGGGGACAGGCCAGGGCGGTTGCAGAGAAAGTCGTGAGGAGGGCCTGGACTCTTATATTTGTCTGACAGTGGAGCTGAGAGATAGGATTTGCTAATGGATTAAATGAGGAGTATTCAAGAAAAGGGGGCTTCCCAGGTGGCACTAGTGGTAAAGAATTCTCCTGCCAATACAGGAGACATGAGAAACGTGAGTTTGATCCCTGGGTTGGGAGGATCCCCTGGAGGAGGGCATAGCAACCCACTCCAGGAGAGAGGAGCCTGGCTGGTCCACGGTGCTGCAAAGAGTCGAGACACAACTGAAGCGACTTAGCATGTACGCATGCAGGAGAAAAAGAGAAGTGTTCAGGAGGCCTCCAACATTTTGGTGTCAATTGATAGAAGAATGGAACTACCATTTGCTGTAAGGGGCAAAGACTGCAAGAAGAAATTCAGGAGACAGGTGTGAGGTCAGCTGGTGAGGGCTCATGGTTCTAAATGCCCATCTAGGTGAACTCATCCAGTCTTCATGACAACTCTGTACAGTAAATACTATTGTTATTACCACTCTGTGGATGAGGAACTGAGCCCTGACTCTGCCTCAGATGCCACAGCTGTAAAATGAAGAGACGACTCCTGAGTTTACCACTGCACTGTCTGTAAGGGAAGACAGACCACTCAATAGACAACTACAGCAATATCTGGAGCTGTAGGAGAGGGAATCTGAGGGGCTGCAGTTGTACAGAGCGAGAGCATCTCCCAAAGTTTCCGGGGAGGGTAGACAGGCAGAAGTCAGAGAAGCCTTACAAGAAGTGATCATGGGCTGAAGTGTAAAGGATCAGTGGCTAAACTAAAAGACATTTTAAGAGGTAAGATAGGAAAGGAAGGAGAGAGTCTTCCAGGCAGAGGGAACTACTTGTGCAAAAAGGAGGGAGAATGGGGATTTTAAGGAACTAAAGAATTTCAGAGTGGTGCTTCTGCCTCTTTTAGAGAAACTTGTTGATTGATCCGTATAGAGAATTTTCCTCCACAAACTCACCTTAACGGTTCAAGGGTTCCCTTTCCTGCTGTCTTTAGACTGTATTGCTGAGAAAGCAGAGGTCAGCTGTCTTTGATCACTTATCAGGGCCCTGTTGTTCCTCAACTGTGCTCACCGGTTCCTGCCTCCCAGCTTCAGGGCTTGCTGTTCTCATTAACTAGGACGCTCCATTCTCCCATAAGCCTTCCCAGGTCTATACCTACCAGGTGAACTCAGAGTCTTCCCTCTTGGTTTCCATGACAGCCAGTGAAGGGCATGATCATAGCACTTAAAAATACCATGTTGTAATGTGTAATTATCTGTCCATCTTTCCTTTTTTCATTTTGTGAGTCACCCACAGGTGCTTGTTTTAATTACAGACCTCCTAAATCCAAACTTTCCAGGAGAAAGGCCTTGGAATCTTTTTACTAGCACCTCGGTGAATTTATTTTTAACTTTTTTGACTGCACCTCACAGCATGTGGGATCTTAATCCTTCAACCGGGGATCGAACCAGTGCCTCCTGCACTGGAAGGCAGAGTTATAACCCCAAGACCACCAGGGAAGTCCCCTATCTGTCCACCTTTCTACTAGGCTGTCAGCAGGGCCTTTGTATCTCAGATTAGCACACCATTTTTAGCCTTAAACAGATAGTCAATACTTTTTACCCTGAAATGAATGAATAAATACATTTCAATTGAACTTCCTTTGCATTTAGTGGTGCTGCTACTGGCATTTGATTTTCTGTTCTAGTTCCACTCCCAGCAGAATTATTAACAGATTTTAAAATGTAATTACATATGACATTGTTCTTGCTCCTTGAGCCTGACATTTTGGATGTTGTTGGGAGACAGGCTTTCTCTAACACTGGGATGCTGGTGGCTATTTTTCTAGCCTTTTCCAGCTTCTAGAGGTGGACCACATTCCTTAGCTTGTGGCCCCCCTTCTCTGTCTTCAAAGACAGTAGTGTACACAGCATCTCTGACCCCCTCATCCTCACAACTCTGATTCTTTTTTTCTGCCTCCCTCTTCCACTTTTAAAGGCCCTTGTGAATACATTGGGCCTACCCAGACAATCCAGAATAATCTCTCTATTTTAATGTTAGTTGATTAGCAGCCTTAATTCCCTTTTACCATGTAATGTATGATGAATAAATATATTGAGACTAATGAAAGTCAGGTTTCCAGTGGTACTCTGCTAAACTGGTTCTCTGTGGGAGGAGGGAGGAAGGGTAATAATAAAACTTGATTTGCAGCATTTGCCAACCGCAATGGTATAAATGGTCCCATGACTGATTTTCAGGCAACAATCAGCTCAAAAAATTACAAATAGCTAGTAATCAATTTTCATGAGCTGGTTCATACTGGTTCCAGCACATTGTGGCAAGCTTCTCATTCTTAAAGTTTTTAAATATAGATAAATATAGAAATAAATATAGGTATATTGTGGATAAGGATATGTATGTGTGTATTTCCTTGCCCTCTACAACGGAAAAGCCTAAGAGCCAGGGCACATCAGTAGCAATTAGAATGTGTGTTCGTGGTCACTCACTCAGTTGTATCCAACTCTTCGTGACCCCATCGACTGTAGATTGCCAGGCTCCTCTGTCCATGAGATTTTTCAGGCAGGAATACTGGAGTGGGTTACCATTTCCTCCTCCAGGGGATCTTCCCAATCCAGGGATTGAACCCCCGACTGCTGCATTAGCAGGCAAATTCTTTACCAAGGAGCCACAATTAGCACACCTAGCTAACTAACACATTCAGATCTTACTTTCCAAATACCACTCTCAACATTAAAAGGAACCAGTGCTCGTTGGAGAAAAGGTTAATTCTAGGGCTGGGGATAGGAAAGTACAAAATGAGCCTGCAACAACTTGTACCAGAAATTAATGAAGTGCTCAAAAAAAAGATGAGGATACATGAAAAGGAGAGATTTGCAAATAGGAAGAGCTCCCTCTGGGATAATTTTAGTATCAAAATAAATTATAATAGTAATGGCTTAAAGCCCTTTAAATAGAATAAAAATCCATGAGTTAAATAGACATAAACAAGTAAATGGAAGAACAGAAAGCTTTCTCACAATAGAATACCAACTAATACATAGAAAATCCACCTGCAGTGCAGGAGATTCCTAGGTCGATTCCCCAGTTTGATTCCTAGGTCGGGAAGATCTGCTGCAGAAGGGATAGGCTACCCACTCCAGTCTTCTTGGGCTTCCCTTGTGGCTCAGCTGGTAAAGAATCTGCCTGCAATGAGGGAGACCTGGGTTGATCCCTGGGTTGGGAAGATCCCCTGAAGGGGTTGCAAAGAGTCAGACACGACTGAGAGACTTTCACTTTCACATAGAAAACCATCAGTAGATGAAAAATTGAGTGAAATTTTAATGAGACAATATGTTTACATCTCTCCCCACAAATACTTGTTAATCGAAAAGAAATAACTAGTAAGTTGACAGAGCAGAAATTTCACAAATACCACCTTAACCCAGTGATCAAAGTTAATATCACCAGGAGGAGTCTGGTGGGCTGCAGTCCATGGGGTCGTGAAGAGTCGGACACGACTGAGCGACTTCACTTTCACTTTTCACTTTCATGCATTGGAGAAGGAAATGGCAACCCACTCCAGTGTTCTTGCCTGGAGAATCCCAGGGACGGGGGAGCCTGGTGGGCTGCCGTCTATGGGGTCACACAGAGTTGGACACGACTGAAGCGACTTAGCAGCAGCAGCAGCAGCAGCAGCAGCAGTGAGACAAACCTACATCATGTACATATATGATCGACTGAAAGGACCTAATACCAGCTCTGTGATTAATGTGCCAGAATATATCATTTGCGTCTAACCACAAGGAAACAGGAAAGAGACCCAAATTGAGGGATATTCTACGAAATCTCGTCTATCCTCTTTAAAAATGTCAGTCATAAATGACAAACGATGACTGATGACTGAAAAACTATTTATCACAGATTGATAAAAAGGCTTAAAGGCAGTGCATGACCTTGTGTTTGATACTAGCCTGGCCAAAAAAAAAAAAAATTCATAAATGATAGTATTAAGACAAAGTCTGAATACAAATAGTGGGTTCCATAGTGGAAATAAATTCATGGTAAACTGTCTGATCTTGTTTATTGTACTCTGGTTATGTAAGAAAATATCCTTATTTTATACTTAGGATTTATACACTAAAGTACAGACTAGGAAGTTTACAATTTGCTCTCAAATTATTCAAAGAAAGGATTGTGTTGTATGGTGTGGGGAGAGAGAGAGAAATATGACAAAGGGTGGCTCAGTGGTAAACAATCTACCTGACAATGCAGGAGACATGGGTTCAATCCCTGGTCTGGAAAAATCCCACGTGCCACGGTAAGCCCGTGTGCCACAACTACTGAGCCACAACTATGGAGCCCGTGGTCTAGAGCCGGTGGACCACAACTGCTGAGCCTGTGAGCTTCAACTACCGAAGCCTGTGTAGAAGCCTCTGTGCACTGCAAGAGGCTTCTACATAGAGAATCAGAGCAGCCCAGGCACTGCAACTGGAGAGCAGCCCCTATTCTCTACAACTAGAGAAAAGACTGTGCAGCGTGAGATCCAGCACAGCCAAAAATAAATCAATAAATAAACAAGTGGGGCAAAGTATGTCCATTTTTTAATCTGGGTAAAAGGTTTACAGGGCTTATACTGTTGTTGCAACTTGTCTATAAATCAGAAGTTATATCCCCCCAAAATGTAACCAGAAAATTGAGATGGGGGAAGTATGTGTGTTACTCGTTCAGTCATATCCGACTCTTTGCGACCCCATGGACTTTAGTCTGTTGGGCTCCTCTGTCCATAGAATTCTCCAGGCAAGAATACTGGGGTGGGTTGCCAGAGATGGGGGAAGAGGGACATAAAAAGTTATTTTGATAACATTCCACCAGTGCAGAGGGAAAAGCCATACAAAAACATGGTGATTGTATCTGCTCCTGCTCTCTGTAGCCACCTCTCTGTTGATACCGTCTGTATTCTTGGCTAAAACAAAACAAAACAGGAGCTTCTAACCAGTGTGTAGGTGGTCTGTTTGGGCAGCTTCAAAGACAGCTTTTGTGAAAATGAAAGTATTCATTTTAAAATCATAGAGATCTCTCTGTCCTGCATAGCAATTTGGGAGCCCTGTCATAGTTTGTAATCAGAATGTCTAATCTTGCAAAATATTCTTTTTTTCTTTCCTAAGTCACTTTCTTTTTTTTAAATTTTTAAAATATTTATTTTTAATTCATTGATGATTGCTTTACAATCTTGGCTTGATTTCTGTCATATATCAACATCAGTTAACCATAGGTATACATATGTCCCCTCCCTCTTGAATATCCTTCCCATCTCCTGCCCATTCTCACCTGTCTAGGTTATTACAGAGTCCCAGTTTTGAGTTCTCTGAGTCATACAGTAAATTCCCATTGACTGTCTACTTACACATGTTAGTGTATAGGTTTCCATGCTCTCTTCATTTATCTCACCTCTCCATCTTCTCCCCTGCCCTTGCCCATAAGTCTGCTCTCTATATCTGTCTCTCCATTGCTGCTCTGCAAACAGACTCATCAGTGCCATCCTTCTAGATTCCATATATATGTGTTAAATATATATAGAATCTCTTCTGAGATTTTCTCTTTCTGACTTATTTCACTCTGCATAATAGGCTCTAGGTCCATCCATCTCATTAGAACTGACTCAAATGTGCCAATTCTTGCAAAATATTCTTAACGTAAGGTAAATGAAAGGGGTAGTATGTAGGATCAGAAAAAAGGAACAGTAAAACCATACACAATTTACGGATTTTTTTAATAAAAAGGTATTTCCTTCCAGTCCTCTCTTGGGATTTAACTCATGGGTATTATTGCTTCTGGCTCATTAATATTTAGCAGAATTTAACACATTTCATTTGTTCCTTTTGACAAAGAAATGATGCCTTGCACTATATACAAAATTCAACTCTTAAAAAAATAACTTAAAAATTAAGTATTAAAAATTAAGCACATGAGGCAGAGAATCAAGGTTTAAGCCAGTTTAGCTAAGGTGGCTACTCTTCACAACAAAAGATAAAATCTTGTTCTCCATGCCTCCCTACTTCCACCACCAGGTGAACATTTTATGTTGCAAGAAAATAAAGCATTTCCTTGACACAAATGTTTGATTTGATCCCTAGTGTTAAATAGATGAATTGAGAGGCTAATAAAAATCAATTATTTGCAATCTAATTACACCATAATTTTTAGCATTTAAATATCTGTATCTCTAGAGATAAAATAGTTTTGATTTGCAAAACTGGATAATTAAATTAAGCATATAATTGTTCCTATAGGACTGAGAGCCAGGTAATAGCCACTTGAAAAGTTAGCAATATAAACGATCAGTTTGGTTAGTCTGCTGAAGATTAAAAAAACTGAGTAAAATTTACCCCTGAGGAGAAAACCTCAAAACAATAAATCCCAAATATTATTGACTGCAGTAGACATGTGAATGCTTCCCTAGTTTCCTTTGCACTCTCTCGCTATTGCAGCAGCTCTGCCTTCTGGGTGATATTGACCCATCCACCCCCAGCTGGAGGGGTAGGCCTTGATTTGCCTAAACCAATTAGGATCATCCTAATTGTCTCAGCTAGTTCAATAGCTGGCCTTGACCCAAGTTGGTTAGTTTTACATTTAATTTCTGGAGAGCACTCCTTTTTTTTTTTTTGCTATACCACACAGCACATGGAATCTCAGTTCCTTTGACCAGGGATCAAACACACATCTCCTGCATTGGAAGGGCAGTCTTAATCATTGGACCACCAGGGAAGCCCCTGGATAACAATCTTAATTCCAATTTCTTGGGAAAGTTTTATGGTAACACCTAATTAGCAACCAGGAATTGCCTCCCTTCTCCCATGATCAGAGCTTGCCCATGGTCATAACTGTATACAGTAGAAGTGACAAATAGATTGAAGGAATTAGATCTGATAGACAGAATGCCTGAAAAACTATGGAGATAAGAAAGCTTTCCTCAGTGATCAATGAAAAGAAATAGAGAAAAACAATAGAATGGAAAAGACTAGAGATCTCTTCAAGAAAATTAGAGATACCATGGGAATATTTCATGCAAAGATGGGCTCAATAAAGGACAGAAATGGTAGGGACCTAACAGAAGCAGAAGATATTAAGATGAGGTGGCAAGAATACACAGAAGAACTATACAAAAGAGATCTTCACGACCTAGATAATCACAATGGTGTGATCACTCACCTAGAGCCAGATATCCTGAAATGCGAAGTAAAGTGGGCATTGGAAGCATCATTACAAACAAAGCTAGTGGTGGTGATGGAATTCCAGTTGAGCTATTTCAAATTCTAAAAGATGATGCTGTGAAAGTGCTGCACTCAACATGCCAGCAAATTTGGAAAACTCAGCAGTGGCCACAGGACTGGAACAGGCCAGTTTTCATTACAATCCTTAAGAAAGGCAATGTCAAAAAATGTTCAAACTATCGCACAATTGTACTCATCTCACACGTTAGCAAAGTAACGGTCAAAATTCTCCAAGCCAGGCTTCAACAGTATGTGAACTGGGAACTTCCAGATGTTCAAGCTGGATTTAGAAAAGGCAGAAGAACCAGAGATCAAATTGCCAACATCCATTGGATCATCGAAAAAGCAAGAAAGTTCCAGAAAAATATATATTTCTGCTTTATTGACTATGCCAAAGCCTTTGACTGTGTGGATCACAACAAACTGCGGAAAATTCTGAAAGAGATGGGGATACCAGACCGCCTGACCTGCCTCCTGAGAAATCTGTATGCAGATCAAGAAGTAGTAGTTAGAACTGAGCATGGAACAACAGACTGGTTCCAAATCAGGAAAGGAGGACGTCAAGGCTGTATACTGTCACCCTGTTTATTTAACTTATATACAGAGTTCAGTTCAGTTCAGTTTAGTCGCTCAGTCGTGTCCAACTCCTTGCCACCCCATAAATCGCAGCACACCAGGCCTCCCTGTTTATCACCAACTCCCAGAGTTCACTCAGACTCACGTCCATCGAGTCAGTGATGCCATCTAGCCATCTTATTCTCTGTCGTCCCCTTCTCCTCCTGCCCCCAATCCCTCCCAGCATCAGAGTACATCATGTGAAATGCCAGGCTGGATGAAGCACAAGCTGAAATCAAGATTGCCAGGAAAAATATCAATGACCTCAGATATGAAGATGACACAACCCTTATGGCAGAAAGCGAAGAAGAACAAAAGAGCCTCTTGATGAAAGTGAAAGAGGAAAATGACAAAGTTGGTTTCAAACTCAACACTCAAAAAATGAAGATCATGGCATCTGGTCCCATCACTTCATGGCAAATAGATATGGAAACAATGGAAACAGTGACAGACTTTATTTTCTTGGGCTCAAAAATCACTGCAGATGTTGACTGTAGCCATGAAATTAAAAGACACTTGCTCCTTGGAAGAAAAGCTATGACCAGTCTAAACAGCATATTAAAAGCAGAGACATTACTTGCCAACAAAGGTCTGTCTAGGCTATGGTTTTTCCAGGAGTCATGTATTAATGTGAGAGTTGGACCATAAAGAAAGCTGAGCACCAAAGAATTAATGCTTTTGAACTGTGGTGTTGGAGAAGACTCTTGAGAGTCCCTTGGGCTGCAAGGAAATAAAACCAGACAATCCTAAAGGAAATCAGTTCTGAATATTCATTGGAAGGACTGATGCTGAAGCTGAAACTCCAATACTTTGGCCAGCTGATGTGAAGAACTGACTCATTTGAAAAGACCCTGATGCTGGGGAAAACTGAGGACAGGAACACAGAATGAGATGGTTGGATGGCATCACTGACTCGATGGACATGAGTTTGAGTAAGCTCTGGGAGTTGATGATGGACAGGGAAACCGGGCGTGCTACAGTTCCTGGGGTCGCAAAGAGTCGGACATAACTGAGAGGCTGAACTGAACTGATGATCATAACTGTAACTTATAATATATGCAGGTCAACCAACAAGCTTCTTATATGCCTTTTAAGTATCTTAATGTTTAAAACAGTTTATCTTCCTTTTCTATGATTTTCCTTTTGAATAAAACAGAAATTTATCCTGTAGAATTTCCCATATTCTAGATTTGATTGGTTGATTTCTTGAGTGGTTTTGCTAATCCCGTTTTTCATTTTTCCTATAAAATAGTAGTTTGTAGTAGGGCTTGATTTAGAAATGTCATTGTTTTACAAAATGTATTAGGTGGCACTGTGTGCTTCCTAATGCATTAAAGTCAGAACCACACAAACTTGGGTTGGTCATAGTTTTAGTGATGTCAGAATGGTTGGCAGAGTCAGATTTAGTTCATTTGGGCTAGTGGGAATTTCTGGAGTTAGTTCCAGATTCCTTTTGACATGACCCCAATAGTATTTGAGAGCCTCCTTGCTTTCTGGTTCCCCCAGGGTCCCAGGTTTGTATTTCCTGACCCAGACATGAAATCAGCCATGTGTCTAAGAAGCTCTGTTCCTTTTCTTAATAGTGGGGAAAGTTGTTTAGTGGGCACCACCTGGGCTCAGGAATACTTGTAACAGTGGGTTGTTATTGTTTCTAGACCTGCCAGTGGGCCAAGCTAGGGAATAAATAGTTTTTCCGAAAAGGAAAAGGAAATCATGAATATATACAGATATTGCCAATTCAAATTTAAGATTATAGGAGAGCTTTACCTCTTATCTCTTAAACAAAAAAATCTGAGCTGCTAATCATGTTTATATAACTTTATTTGCTTTATCTAAGAATGTTTAGGAATCTAACAGTATTTAAAAACCTAAGAATCTGAGCAAACTCCAAGAGATAGTTTACGGACAGAGAAGCCTGGTGTGCTGCAGTCTATGGGGTTGCAGAGTCAGATACAACTTAGCAACTAAACAATAACAACAAGAATATTTATATAAGCAGTTTCAAAAGAACAATATCAATAGGAGTACTAAAAATTAAGATGATAGAATGCATTTTAAGATTTGTTGAGGGTGTGTGGCTATTGTCTTTGTCCTTAAGATATATCTTATTAAGGATGTACTGTCTAAATTTTAAGTTTTAGAGTTACCTAAAATAAGTCTTTTCTGTGTTGTTGTGCCACAAACTTGATATACAGTTAAATTCAATTACTTCGGTCCATTTTTAATTTGGGGAAGAGGGTTCTTTCTTTTTGTATTTAATTTTTTAAAGTATAAGTTATTTATAGGATTCCAAAATCAAAATGGTTAAACAGTACACATTCAGAAAAGTCTAATAGCCTTCCTTGTTCCTTCCTTTCTCCTCTGTTAATGTTATGAAATGAAGTAACATTTTTATATGAAATGAATGACTATTTTATTCATTTTTGGCTTATCTTCCATTGCTTCTTTTTGAAAATATACATGCATATGTATCTGTGTGTGTATATAAACATATATAGGTGTTTTCCTCATTTTATTAAACAAATTTGCTTTATTTGCTTATAAATATATCCAGAAGATCCTCCATAGCAGGATATATATATTTACCTCATCTTTTTACCATGCATAGTATTCCATTTTGTGTTTATTCAAATAGACCCCCATTGATAGACATTAGGTTATTTTAATTTTTACCATTACAAATAGTGCCACAGTGCCTATGTTATCTTGAATTTTTTTCCCAGAATGTTGATAGGAATTTCTGAGTATAAAGGTAAATGCATATATGTAACTTACTGGACAATGACAATTCCTTTCCATAACAACTCTATTATTTTTCATTCCCAACTTTAATGTAAGGCACTGCCTGCTTCCCCACTACTTTGCCAATGGGTATGTTTTAATTTTTCATTCTTTCCATTCTGGTAGATGAGAAATAGCTCCCCAATGTCATTTTATTTCATGTGTGTGTGTGTTTTAATATGAGTGTGTTTCAGCTTTTTTTAAATAGGAGTGTGTTTGAGCAACTTTTGTATTTCTGTTTCTGTGAATTGTTGGTTCACTTTTCTAACCTGTTTTTCTGTGGAGTTATTGGTCTTTTTCTTCTCAGTTTTTAGAAGCTTTTAATGTTACAGGTATTAACTCTAGTGAGATAAGTTGGAAGTCTTGTTTTCAGATGCATCATTTGTCTTCTTACATCACTTATGCTGATTTTTCTTCTGTAAAAATTATTTTTGAATTTTTATATAGGCAAATTCATGAACCTTTTCTCTTATTGATTCTAGATTTTGAATGATAGTTAAGGAAGTTTTCCCCATCCATTTCAGTTATAAAGAAAACATTCTATTGCCCTCTCTCTTCCT
The DNA here is from genome assembly GCF_016772045.2 of Ovis aries. Classification (NCBI taxonomy): domain Eukaryota; kingdom Metazoa; phylum Chordata; class Mammalia; order Artiodactyla; family Bovidae; genus Ovis; species Ovis aries. The sequence goes on from NC_056056.1 coordinate 174,135,913, forward strand.
GCTGCTGCTGCTAAGTCACATCAGTCGAGTCCGACTCTGTGAGACCCCATAGACGGCAGCCCACCAGGCTCCCCCGTCCCTGGCATTCTCCAGGCAAGAACACTGGAGTGGGGTGCCATTTCCTTCTCCAATGCATGAAAGTGAAAAGTGAAAGTGAAGTCGCTCAGTCGTGTCCCACCCTCAGCGACCCCATGGACGGCAGCCTACCAAGCTCCTCCATCCATGGGATTTTCCAGGCAAGAGTACTGGAGTGGGGTGCCACTACCTTCTTCCCTCTCTCTTCCTAGCTCTCTTTTATTACTTTTAAAGTTTCGTTTTTCAAGTTTGACTCTCCAATACATTTGGAATTTGTCTGGATGCATAGTGTGCGGAATGGACCCAAATTTACCTTTTTTCTTTTTTTCTCAAATGGCTATTATTTTGTTCCAATACCATGTTTGTTTTGTTTTTGGCCATACCACATTACCTGTGGGATCTTAATTCCCCAACCAGGGATCAAACCCAGGACCCCTGCATTTAAAGCATGGAATCTTAACCATTGGACCATCAAGGCAATCCCCTAGTACAACTTTTTTAAAAGTTCATCTCTTCCTTACTGATTTGAGAGACTCCCTTTATCTACACTAAAATTCCCAAAGTGTGGGGATCTACTTCTGAATTTTATTTTTTGTCCTCTGTTTAGTTTGTGCATCAGTACTGTTTTTAATTATTAGGCAAACTTACGTTTTAATATCTAATAGAGGAAACACCCCCCTCTCGTTGTATCTCCTCTTTTTCAGTCTCCTGGCTGCTACCGTCATTTTGTATGAACGTTTTCATCATTCAAAGGGGAAAGATTACCTGATGGCATCTTTATTAGGATTATGGGAATTTCATGGTGTACTTTAGGAGACTGACAGTGTTTTTGATATTGAGTCTTTCTATCCAAGGCAATGGATATATCTGTTACATCTTTCCTTTTATTCAAATCTATTTTTTATCTTTCAAGAATATTTTATGGTTTTCTTTAACTACTTTTTGAAGATTTATTGTTAAGCTTATGCCTAGGTGTTTTAGTTTATCTTAATCCTCTTAAAAATGGGGTTTCCCTTCCACTATATTTTCAAACTGGGTGGCGTTTCTCTACATTTATTTCCTACTATTTTACAAGATTCTCATTTGTAGCAGTTTTTCTGATTCTTTCCCCACCCCTGTTCTCAGATATACTACTGTAACATTTGTATATAGAAATAGTCTTACCTCACTTTCCAGGTCTTATGTTTCTATTTCCTCTTGTGTAAATGTTTTGGCTAATATTGCCAATTCAATGCTTAGGTAATACTGAAGACTGTGAACATCCTTGCATTTCCTCTAGATGCTTTAGGAAGAAAGCCTTGCATTTACCCATTAAGTAAAATGCTGATTTGGGGGGCAGAAGTATATACGATTTTATTATGCATAATGGGTATCAATTTTCATCTTATTGAATGCTCATCTGTAGAGACGATTATATGATTTTTCTGTGTAACTGTTAAACCAATACGTTAATGACAATACTACTATTAATATACTAAAGACTATACTAATTCTTCTTAGAATAAGCACCTCTTGTATGGCATCTAGTTTTCAATGTACTCTTGGATTCTCTTGCTAGTATTAATTTGTTGCATCTTAAAGAGATGGGAATACCAGACCACCCTATCTGCCTCCTGAGAAACCTGTGTGCAGGTCAAGAAGCAACAGTTAGAACTGAACATGGAACAACGGACTGGTTCCAAGCTGGGAAAGGCTGTAAATTGTCACCTTGCTTATTTAACATATATGCAGAGTACATCATGTGAAATGCCAAGCTGGATGAGGCACAAGCTGGCATCAAGATTGCTGGAAAAAATATCAATAACCTCAAATATGCAGATGACACTACCCTCATGGCAGAAAGTGAAGAAGAACTAAAGAGCCTCTAGATGAAGTGAAAGAGGAGAGTGGAAAAGCTGGCTTAAACTCAACATTCAAAAAATGAAGGTCATGGCATCCAGTCCCATCACTTCATGGCAAATAGATATGGAAACAATGGAAACAGTGAAAGACTTATTTTGGGGGGCTCCAAAATCACTGTAGATGGTGACAGCAGCCGTGAAATAAAAAGATGCTTGCTCATTGGAAGAAAAGCTATGACAAACCTAGACAGTGTATTAAAAAGCAGAGACATTACTTTGCCAAGAAAGTTCTGTCTAGTCAAAGCTTATGGTTTTTCCAGTAGTCATGCATGGATGTGACAGTTGGACCATAAAGAAGGCTGAGCACTGAAGAATTGATGCTTTTGAATTGTGGTGTTGGAGACGACTCTTGAGAGTCCCATGGACTGAAAGGAGATCCAACCAGTCCATCCTAAAGGAAAACAGTCCTGAATATTCATTGGAAGGACTGATGCTGAAGCTCCAATACTTTGGCCACCTGATGCTAAGAGCTGACTCATTAGAAAAGACCCTGGATGCTGGGAAAGATTGAGGACAGGAGCAGAGGATGACAGAGGATGAGATAGTTGGATGGCATCACCAACTAAATGGACATGAGTTTGAACAAGCTCTGGGAGATGGTGAAGGACACAGAAGCCTGGTGTGCTACTCCATGAGGTCTCAAAGAGCTGGACACGACTGAGCGACTGAACAACAACAAATCTCTTGCATCAATATTCATAATTAAGATTGATCTTGTCATAAAGGTTGTCAGTGCCTCATGCATAGCCCATTGGCACTTACTATTTATATACACTTCTGCTCAATTTTCTTTTTTCAAAAAATTGTTTTAATTAATTAATTTAATTTTTAGCTGCGCTAGGTCTTCATTGCTGGCATGGGCTTTCTCATTGTTGCCATGAGCAGGGGCTACTCTCCAGTTGCCAAGCGTGGGTTTCTCATTGCAGTGGCATCTCTTGTTGCAGAGCGTGGGCTCAAGCCCATGGGCTCAGCAGTTGCTGCATGTGGGCTTCAGTAGTTGTAGCCCTCGGGCTTAATTGTCCTGAGGTATGTGGAATATACCTCAGACCAGGGATCGAATCTGTGTGCCCTGCTTTGGCAAGAGGCTTCTTAACCACTGGACCACCAATTTTCAATGAACAGCATTTGTAACTTTCTGCCTGAAGATTTTCTCTTGCCACTGGAGCCCACTTTAACTAGAAAGCAAAGACCAGGCTGGAAATGCTGGGCAACTTGTACCGTGTAGGAGCAGCCCTCAACCAATAACTGACATGAGCTAGTAGACAAATACCTAGGCTCACTCAGGATAACTGAGAATTCCCCAGCAGAATTAAGTTCCAGTTGCCCTTAGCCACAATTTGCTATTGTGGATTCTCAGGTGGCGCTAGTGGTCAAAGAATCCGCCTGCCAATACAAGAGACTTCAGAGAAGCAGATTTGATTCCCTGGGTTGGGAAGATACCCTTACCCTGCAGTTCATTCTTACCTGGGAAATTCCATGGACAGAGGAGCACGGACAGTCCATGGGGCCACAGAGAGTTGGACACAACTGAGCACATAGCACAGTACCGGTTCCCTTCCTCCTCTGTTTCTCTTCCCTCTTCTGGCTCCAAAGCTACTTGCACTTGAACCTCATCTCTAGGCTGGCTTCTAGGGAAACCAATTAAGCCAGTTCGATGATTTTCTTTTTTGTACAATCTTTCTGAAGTTTGGGTATGAATGCTATATTCATTTCTTAGAACTTGGGAATTTTACTTTTATTTCCCATGCTCTGAAATAGTTTAAGTAGCATTAGGTTTATCTGATCTTTGAAAGTTTGATAGAAATCCCCTTGTAAAACCAACTGGGCATGGTGTTTTTATGTGAGAGCTCTGACAACCCTCTCTGTAACGTCTATAAAAACTGCTCTATTTAGACTTGCTATCGAATTCTGGGGAAATTTTGTAAATTATATATTTCTGGAACATTAACCATTTCAAATGGTTTCATTTAGCCTTTCAATTTTCTTTGCATAGAGTTGTGCAAAGTAGTGTTTATACGTTTTTACATATTTCCTCTGATTTTATGGTTATTGTTTCATTACCTTTTATTTCATATATTTATACCTTCAAACCTTCCTTCACCCCTGTATTTTGACTCACATTAAGCTAGTGGTTCGTCGTTTTCTTGACTTTTTCAAAATAGCTTTTTAAGGGCAAAGGTTCATTTCATTATTTCCTTTTAATGCAAGGATTGATTAGCAGTGTGTTTTTACATTTTTAGGTGGAAGAGATTTTTTTAAATGTCATTATTTGCTAGTTATATAGAATTGTGATCACAGAAGGCCACTTATATCATTTATATTTTTGGAATGTATTGAAATTTTGTGGACTATAATATGGCAGTTTTGTGAATTTTTCATCTGACTTAGATAGAAGGTTTAATCTCTGTTATCAGGATTCAGTGTTTACATTTATTAGATCTGTGTGTGTGTGCTCAATTGAATCTAACTCTTTGCAACCCCATGGACCATAGCCTACCAAGCTCATCTGTATGTGGAATTTTCCAGGCCAGAAAATTGGAGCAGCTTGGCATTTCCTACTTCAGGGTATCTTCCTGACTCAGGGATCAAACCTGCGTCTCCTGCATTGGTAAGGTGGATTCTTTACCTCTACTTTATTTATAATTTTGTTTAGGTCTTCTGTAACCACATAATTTTTTGTCCAATTAGATATAGTCTGTTCTGAAACAGTGTTAAAATTTCCAATTAGTAGAGTTTTTGCTTAATTTTCTTTGCATTCCTTTTTACTTTCTGTTTTATAATACTTGTTGCTGTTTTATTAGGCATGTGGATATTAATGATAGCTTCCTCTTTGCAGATTCTAGTATTTAGCATTATATTTATATTTAGCATTATAAAGTATCTTTTTGTTTCCATTTAGGGGAAAGAGCCTGAATTCTTCTCTATCTTATTAATTTTTATATTTATGAATATTTTTATTTTGTTCTAATAACTGTATTCAATATCATTCAGTCTCCTTTTATTTTGATATTGTCTTCTTACCACGAACAACATTGTAACTTACAAGTAACCTCCTCTTTCTCTTCTCTCCATTACCCCAAACATCTAACTTAAAATATTATCCTTTTATTCCAAGTTTTTAAAAAGTCAGATTTCCTCTTACTATATAGTCTCCGGGAGTTGGTGATGGACAGGGAGGCCTGGCGTGCTGCGATTCATGGGGTCTCAAAGAGTCCGGCACGACTGAGCAACTGAACTAACTAATATAGTCTCTGCTTTCTCCCCCTTTTTTGTCTTATATCCATGCTATCAAAACCTATAAAAATTAAAGACTATTCTTTCAACCTTATTCTCACTGTTTTCCCCCAATTCTACTGTAAAATACTACCAAAACTTAAGTTGCATTTCTCCAATTATTTTCTGAATCATATTTTCTAGGAAATTCCTCAAGGAGAGTTTGGGAGCAATATTTCCTGAGTTCTTGTATGTTCATAATGGTCTATGTCTCTAAAATATTATCATATATCTGATAAGAAAAGATAAATAACTCCTACAATTCAACACCAACAAAGCAACCTAACACAGGCAGTGGATGTGAATACACATCTCTGCAAAGTAGATACACAAATGGCCAATGAATAGGTGAAAACATGCTCAATATCACTAATTGTTCAGTTCAGTTCAGTCGCTCAGTCATGTCTGACTCTTTGCGACCCCATGAATCGCAGCACGCCAGGCTTCCCTGTCCATCACCAACTCCTGGAGTTTACCCAGACTCAAATCCATCGAGTCAGTGATGCCATTCAGCCATCTCATCCTTGGTCGTCCCCTTCTCCTCCTGCCCCCAATCCCTCCCAGCATCAGAGACTTTTCCAATGAGTCAACTCTTCACATGAGGTGGCCAAAGTACTGGAGCTTCAGCTTTAGCATCAATCCTTCCAAAGAAATCCCAGGGCTGATCTCCTTCAGAATGGACTGGCTGGATCTCCTTGCAGTCCAAGGGACTCTCAAGAGTCTTCTCCAACACCACAGTTCAAAAGCATCAAGAGAAATGCAAATCTAAACTACAGTGAGTTATCACCTCACACCAACTAGAAAGAAAGAAAGAAAGAAAGTGAAGTCGCTTAGTCGTTTCCGACTCTTTGAGACCCCATGGAGTGTAGCCTACTAGCTCCTCTGTCCAAGGGATTTTTCCAGGCAAGAACACTGGAATGGGTTGCCACTTCCTTCTCCAGGGGATCTTCCCAACCCAGGGATTGAACCCAGGGCTCTCGCATTGCAGGCAGATGCTTTACCATCTGAGCCACGAGGGAAGAATCCAACTAGGATGGACAGCCACTATTTAAAAAAAAAAGAAAGAAAGAAAAAGCAAATAAACATTGACGAGGATGTGGAGAAATTGGAGTCTTTATGGCACCCCACTCCAGTACTCTTGCCTGGAGTATATGGGTTTTTTTTTTAATTTAAGATTTCTCTTTGATGTGGATCATTTATAAAGTATTTATTGAAATTATTTTTAATATTGCTTCTGTTTTATATTTTTGTTTTTGTGGCTGGGAGACATGTGGGATCTTAGCTCCCAGACCGGGAATCCAACCTATACCCCCTGAACTGAAAGTCCAAGTCTTAACCACTGGACAGTCAAAGTGTGTTCTACGTCACAGAGGTTTGAAGGGGAGGGCAGCCCCCATGGTGCGCTCTTCACTTTTAAATCCAGCCTTGCTAACTCTTTGATCCAATCACAGATCTCTAGAGTCTCCACCTACCCTTTCTCCGGATAGGAATGGCCTCCTCACTCCGCTAGGTGCCGCCCTCGCCGCGGCCCTCCCTCGCCCTGCCCCTCGCCCCGCTCCTACGAGTTTCCTCCAATCGCAGTCCTGGCCCCGCCTCCTACCCCAGCCTTTTTCCTGCATCCGGGCTTGAAGAGGCCGCTGTGAAGGCCAGCGAGCAGCATGGAGGTTCGCGGCGAATCCCAGTCCGGCCCAAGCTGTTCGTCGTCCTCCCGGGATGGCTCCGGGGTCTCGGTCTCCAAGGAGTTGCTGATGGCAGGGAGCGGCGGCCGCGGAGGTGACGGACGGGTGGGCGGCAGCGGCGTGGGGCGCGCACGTGCAGCTGGGGGCGGCGCTGCTGGAGCCGCGGGTCAGGGGCTACCTGCGTAGCCCCTGCACCGCCGAGGGACCCGGACATGCCCCCGGCTGCGGGGTTGGGGGACTGGCCGGCCTAGGTGTGGGCATCCGGCCTCGAGCCCGAGGGTGGTTTGTGTTTTCATGTTTTAGGCACAGTGCTGAGTGCCCAGTGCTGAGCGCCGCAGCACGACCTCCCCTCGCCCCCCTCCCCCTCCCAAGGGGACGACCTTAGAGTCAGGTCTGGGTTCCAGCAGTTGGCTTAAGGGGAGCAGGTGAGTATTATGGATTGAGCACCCTCTCTCTGCAGATGTTCACAGAGCCTCCCTTAGTGCGCTCCCTTAGTGAGCTGCTCTGGTAGAGGGAGACGCGTCCAGGAAACCCTCGTAGGTTTTTAGACATCATAATAGAGAGCTAAAAAAAACAAACAAACTAGGGTTCGAATCCCAACCCCACGAGTAATTAGCTGTCGAACTCTTTTTGGAGGGGGCCGGTGTTGGATAATAAAGTTCATTCGAGTGGGAGACGCTGTTAGAACAGATGGCTGGCTCAAGGAAGAGCCAACCAGCTGTGGAACCTTTTTGTGGCCAATGTCCGACGCTTTGCGACCCCATGGACTGCAGCACTCCAGGCTTCCCTGTCCTTCACTATCTCCCTGAGTTTCCTGAAACTCATGTCCGTTGAGTGGATGATGCTATCCAACCATCTCATCCTCTGTCGCCCTCTTCTCCTCCTGCCCTCAGTCTTTCCCAGCATCAGAGTCGGGCTCTTCACATCAGGTGGCCAAAATATTGGAGCTTCAACTTCAACGTCAGTCCTTCCAATGAATATTTCAGTGTTGAGTTCCTTTAGGATTGACTGGTTTGATCTCCTTGCAGTCCAAGGGACTCTCAAGAATCTTCAGCACCATAGTAGGAGAGTTGTTTACATCCCCAGTGCTTCAGTTTTTACATTTGGAAAATGGAAGTAGTATTACCTATAATGTTTGTTTGTTTGTTTGTTTTCTGAGAAGAAGAATGAGTGTAATGTTGTGGGCATATCCTCATTAAATGTTAACTTGAAAAAAGATTCTGTGAGAATGGAGAGCATTCGAAGACAGTATAATAATAGCTGAAGCTTCTTAGTGCCTACTCTGCCCCAGGAATTAATTCGCTAAATTTAATCCTCACAACCTCCCTGTGTGGAGTTGGTTCTGTTAGGGCAGTTGTATAGAAGAGGAACCTGAGACCTGGTGTATCACACAGATAAGTAACTTGTTGGAGATCATGTGGGTGGAAAGTGGCAAAACTGGGATTTGAATCCAATCAGTGTGGCCCCAGAGTCCATGCTCTTTTCACTAATCCAGTTATTAGGTATAAGCTATTGATAGTACGCTAGGAGTGTTGAGCTGCTGCTTTGAGGGTGAACAGGATTTTTATACCAGAGTGAAGAGATTTTCCAGGTGTGGGAACCAGGGTGCATAAAGCCTTGGGTTTTGAAAGTTAAGTCCTGTTCTCTGTGCTCTGATGGGCTGGAGAGTTGGGTTGATTTGAGGAGCTGTGAAAAGGCTAAAGGGGTTCTCTTTAAAGGGCTGTTTTGTCTACATCAGACATCTTGACTGAAAGGGAACTTACCAGGCAGAGATGTTTTATAAATGAAGAAATTAATACTCAAAAAGTGTAGGTGATTTGCCCAGTATAATGCAACTGGTAAACCATTTCTGGCTTTACTTAACCCTTATGTACTCTGTACTGCTTCCTGCATTCTGTCAGTGCCGACCTACATTTGTTGCTGGTAGATTTCTGGCCCAGAAAGGTGCAGTTTAGTGGGCATTTATTACCTGACATTGGTGAGGCAGAGATGTAAGAGACAGGTTTAAAGGGGGGAGATCTGCAGAAAGAACTAAAATGTTGTAATGAAACTTGGAGTGCTCTTTTTTTTTTTTTTTTTTTTTTTAATGTGTTAGAAAGTGAGGAAGGAACAGTCAAGACTTGAGGATGGAGGGTGGTCTCAGAAAGTCTGCTCTTGGGCTCCTGTTTCTTTGTGCCTTAATAAAGGAAGTGTGTGTGTGTGTTTTCAGGTATATGGGACAGGTTGCTCATCGACTCCAAGCCTAATTCCAGAAAGAATTCTGCTCTTCAAACAGTTCGGATAGAGAGGAGTCCCTGTAAGTACCCTTCCCTCTCTTCTCTTTCTCTCTCTCAAGAACCCTCTCTGATGTGAAATTCTGCCTAATTAATCACTTATTTGTTGGGACAGTGTCTGCTTTTGTTGTCAGAGTCCATTCTAGCAAGTCTTACTTGGAAATTACATCGTGAATTCAGTGCACAGGGATAAAATTTCTTGCATTATTCCCCTGCAGTAAGAGGGCGGGGCTTAAACCATGCAGGAGACTGGTTTGATTCCTTGGTTGGGAATCTCATGGACAGAAGAGCCTGGCAGGCTACAGTCCTTGGGGTCACACTTAAGAGGGTAACCTTGCCCAGAAAAACTTGTGGGATGAATTTTTGGAATTCAAAATCAATTATTGTTAAACTCCATGGGAAATTTTTCCAGAGGTTACTGAGTCCCAAATTTCACACACAGATGTGGGAAAACACCACCAGATTTGATTAAATTGGACACAGTAAGTTAAATGGTAAATGTTACTCATAACAGGGCCAGTTCTTTTTATTAATTACTCTGCGCTGTTGCTGTACCGCATACTCTAAATATAGGTGAGTCAGACTTTGTTCAGATAGCATCATGTAATACTTAGCATCTGTGTAATTCCCTCTTAATGTTTAAAAAAAACAAAAGACAAGAATTAGTAAAAGTGGTGTAAATGATACATGAGGTTATCATGTCTGTAAACTACAAAATCGTGAGTAGTCGAGGGGAAGTTAACCATAATATGCACTAAATGTACAACAGCTGAAATGATTGCATGGTGGCTCCCTATTCAAATATAAGTTTTTGTGTGGACATAGGTTTATATTTTTGGAGGGTACATATCTCTCAGTGGAATTTTAAGAATTTTTATTTTTTAGTATTTTTGCCATGCCACCCATCATGTGGGATCTTAGTTCCCCAACCAGGGGTGGAACTGTCACCCCCCTGCATTGAAAGCATGGTGTCTCAACCACTGGACCCCAAGGGAAGTCCCCAGAGTGTATTTTTCAATAGAGAAAAGATTGCCAAATTCTTTTCCAAGTTGGGTATACCACCTGGAATTCACAATTCAAGGCCGTTTCTTGATCCTCACCTCCATTTTCTTCCTCCATGCTCTGAACATTTCAGTCCACTGTTGCATGGCTGTCAGTGACTTAAGTTCTGAGAGCTCATGACGTGCATGGTTATATGCTGGGCCTCTCTTGAGAGCTAACTCAATAAATGACATATCCCTGTTTTTTGTCTCCCCTGTGCTTAGCACAGTACCTGATAGTTACTACCCTTGTTTTACAGATGAATAAACTGAGGTTTTGATTGGTTAAATTAAATGTATTAGATTCCTCTGGTTGCACATGAATGAAACCCAGCTCCAATTGCCTTTAGCCAAGTGATGTTGGCTCATTTTGGGGGGAAAAGTACCCCCAGTGATTTCAGGTACCTCTGCATCCAGGTGCTCAGCGTCATCTGGGATCTGCCACTCTATATCTCTTAGTTCTACTTTCCTAGGTGTTGACTTTATCTAGAACCAGCTCTTCCCTGATGATGGGTGGTAGGTGGGCTGGTTTATCAGCAGCTCTGGGTTTACATTCAGCAGCTCACCTTGTCATTGACTCTGAAAGAATGGACATCTTTCTCAACAGTCCACAACAGAGTCCCAGGGTGATCCCTAATTGGCTTGCCAGATCACAGTGTCACGAGACCAAATCACAGTGGCCAAGGTTGTGGAATACATAGGCATGAACTGGGTAGGGACAAGAGTGACTAAGAGTGACAGAGTTTCAGAAAAGTCATCATTATCAGAAGAAAGGGAAACAGATGTGGGGCTTCACCAACATCCATTGCTTCATTAACCCGGAGAAGGCAGTGGCACCCCACTCCAGTACTCTTGCCTGAAAAATCCCACGGACAGAGCCTGGTAGGCTGTAGTCCGTGGGTCGCTAAGAGTCGGACACGACTGAGCGACTTCACTTTCACTTTTCACTTTCATGCATTGGAGAAGGAAATGGCAACCCAGTTTAGTGTTCTTGCCTGGAGAATCCCAGGGACGGGGGAGCCTGGTGGGCTGCCGTCTATGGGGTTGCACAGAGTCGGACACGACTGAAGCGGCTTAGCAGCAGCAGCAGCAGCTTCATTAACCTGCCCCAGGTAACTCAGATAGTAAGACGTGGAACCGGAGTTCTCTGAAGAGCCTCATCAGTCTGACCCCAAAGCCTTGGAGTCTCATGCATTAAACTGTTAAGTCCTACTGCCTACTTATTCAGTTACTGTCTGTTGAATGCCATTCTTCTAGGAATTTTCAGTTCTGAGCATATATGAAAACCAGAAAACATTGAGAAATAATTGATGAATTGTACAGTCATACTGTTCTACGGACAGAGGAATTCCCCAGACAAGAATACTGTCGTGGGTAACCATTCCCTTCTCCAGGAGATCTTCCTGACCCAGGGATTGAACCTGGGTCTCCTGCATTGCAGGCAGATTCTTTACTGTCTGAGCCACCAGGGAAGCCCACTGTTTTAAGAATTCAGAAGAGAATGGAAATTCTCTTTTAAAATAGAAGGAATTTGAATGCTTTTTATTGAACTGTTGCTATTATTCCTGTCAAATTGAGAAGTGTTTTTATAGAAATTCTGGATTTTAAAAGTTTGGCCAAAGACTAACATAAATATTGATAAATGATATTTTCGCTCCTTAGTATTGGACCAAGTACGGACCTTTCTCCCACAGATGGCTCAGGCAAATGAAAAGCTAAGAAAAGAAATGGCAGCTGCACCACCTGGTCATTTCAATATTGAAAATACTGATGAGACTCTTGGACAAGTTATTCAAATGGTAATTATGCCTTGTTTTCATTTCATAGTATAAAAAATAAACAATATGTTTCATCACCTGAAAAAGAAGGAGAACTTTTAAAATTTTGATTCCAAGTGTTATTTTCCTTCTTGCAAAGTCAGCTCATGTTTCCAGTACTGCACAGGTAACTCAGTCATTTGATGATTAAATGACCAAGTTATTTAATCCTAATAACCTCATAAGTCAGCAAGCTTCCCTGGGTGAAGTCTAGGAATTTAGTTATTCAGACTCATAGAAAGGCTTTTTCAACTCCAATAACACATGTGTTATCTAGAAGCATTTATATACTAAGTGCCCTGAGTTTTTTTTAAACTTCCCATTCAAGGCCAGAAAGAAGTAATCAGAGTCTTGATTCATTGAGAATGTAAAAATAAACAGTGTGTATAACAGAAAAACTGATTATATAACTCAGGTGTGAAAATTGTCTCTCACTTTGGGCTCCTCTTATTTCTGCACTGAAATCCCCTTTGTAACACTCGTGTCCGGACAGAGCTGACACCGTTTTTAATAATCATATACCTGATCCATCAGCAGTTATGGCAGCTCTGCATCTAGAGTACATCCCAAGTCAAGCCACTCCTGCTCGGCACCACGACCGTCACTCTAGGTGATGACAGTCTCTCCTCTGGGTTATCCCAGGAAGTTCCCAGCCAGACTTTCTGCTTCCACTTTTTTTCCCCCAGAGCTTGTTCTTGACGCATTGCATGTGGCCCCCAGTTTGGGAACCAGGGGGCTTCCTGTCTCATTTCTAATTCAGAGTCCTTCATGGGCCAGTGTGATCCTGCCTCCATCTCTCCATTGACCTTCTCTCCCACCAAGGACCCTCACTGATTGGACTCCAGCCTCCGTCTCCTTGCTCTGGGCCTCTTCCCTCTTTGTAAAATCCCATCCAAAAATTCCATCTTTCATCACTCGTCACCTCAATGGTTTTCTGTCTTCTTTTTTCTTTTTAAACTTTTCACTCCCCTCCACTGTGCTTTCTGAGTAACTGTTTATTGCCTTTTTAAAAAGATACATTTATTTATTCAGCTGCACCAGCCCTTAGGCTTTCAGTTGTAGCACATGGGATTTCGTTCCCCAACCAGGGATCAAATTCGGGCCCCCTGCATTGGGAGCATGGACCCACTGGACCACCAGAAAACCTGTTTCTTAACTAGAACAGAGGTCAGCAGCCATTATATGTAGGGGGCCAGATAGTAAATAACGTTAGGCTTTGTGGACCACGCTGTCTCTGTTATGACTGTTTATTTCTGCCATTTCCATGTGAAGACAGCTGTGTGTGTATGTGTGTGTGTTCGCTAAGTCGCTTCAGTTGTGTCCAACTCTTTGCGACCCTATGGACTATAGCCTGCCAGGCTCCTCTGTCCATGGGATTCTCCAGGCAAGAATACTAAAGTGGGTTGCCATGCCCTCCTCCATTGGATCTTCCTGACCGAGGGACTGAACCCACATCTCTTATGTCACCTGCATTGGCAGGCAGGTTCTTTACCACCAGCGCCACCTGTGAAGCCCCAAAGACGGCTGTAGATGATACATAATGAGTAGGCATGTTTTATAAACTTTTTATGGAATCCAAAATTTGAATTTCATACAATTTTTGCATTTCATGAAATACTATTCTTTTGTTTTGCTTTTTTCCTACCGCTCAAAATGTAAAAGCATTCTTAGTTCATAAGCTGCATGAAAACAGGCAGGGGGCTGGGTTTGCCCTGCAGGCCATGGTTTGCCAACTCCTGCTGAAAAACATAAGTTCCACCAAGGCAAGGATTTTGTTGTTGAGATTCTAATGTGGTGCCCGGTTAATGTTGGTATTTGTTAATATTTGTTGAGTGAGTTTTGTTGAATAGAGTCAGCTGTATAGAATTCAGTTGTGAGGAACTTTTTAGACTTGTAATAAAAGTAAATCCTTAGGCCGGACTCTGGCAACTGAAAGAATAATAGTATTGTATTAAAAACATTTCCTGTCTTCTGTGCTTCAGTATTTGTGCTAAGTGTTGGTCATTCCCAAAGTTGTTTTAATAACTTTTTAGGGAACTGCCCCAAAATAAATCTCCCACATGGTGTGTTTTTTTTCTTTCAGGACGTGGCCTTGTTTGAGATGAATCAGTCTCATTCGAAAGAAGAGGACAGTTTGGAAGAGAATTCACAAGACAGTTCAGAGGAAAGTTCAGAGTCTGAGGATGAAGATGACAGCACCTCTTCCGAAGCTGAAGTCACCATAGATAATATTAAGCTTCCTCATTCAGAAGACGGAAAAGGCAAGATAGAGGTTCTGGACAGTCCTGCTAGTGAAAACAAAGAAAAACAGGGAAGTAAGTGATCTGAGGAACAGGTGATAGATGCCTGCTAATTCTGTGGAAAAGAGTGTGAGTCACTAGTTGTTTTGCATTTCAGATACCTATGGTGCTTTTTTGCAATATTGAATATACTTTGTTTCTTGAAAAAACAGAAGCTGGCTTTTAAAGAGCTGGAAGAGATAGCATTTGGGGATCCTCTGAGAGCACACTGTATTTGATTTCATGCTAAAGAGATTGCGTTTAGAAAGCTTAATTTTATGTATGGTAATGAGTGAGTTTATTGGCATCCTTCATAGCATAGACTTCAGAAATCTCAAACTTATTTTAAGATAAAAATACATATCACCTGTTTGTTTTTACTTTAAATCGTCCACTTGGATAAAACAACCTAGGTTGGTTTTTATTTTTTAAGTTATAAAGTCAGACTTATTTATTACCATCAAAATGGGGGTCAGTGAGGGAGAAATCTTTTAAAGAAGTTTTTTATGGCCACCCTCAGACATATCTACTTTCATTAAAAAAAAAAAAAAAAAATCCTTTCCAGTTTAAGCTGGAAAACTGGTGTTTTGTGGTTGAATCACTGTCGATGACTCTGCAGCCCCTTATTACATACTAATATGTAGAAATTTTATATTTCTCCCTTGCCATGGCTGTCTCATATAATACAACTATATAGTTAAAGAAGTCATCTAAGTTCAGTTCTCTGAATTGTATGTAGAATTTACTCTCTTGGTTTTGTTTTTTCTTTTTCTCATAAAGCAATGTTTTTGTTTGTTTCAACTATTGAAATTATTCCTCACAGTTGCCCAGTGTTGAAATCTGTAGAGAATAGGGACACCCCAAGAAAAATAGGGCACAGTACATAAAAAGATAGTAATTGGTTTTCCCTTTCAAAAGACAAAATGATCCTACTTTGGAGTCTCCTTTCTGCCTTATTCTTGACCTTATTAAACTTGTTTGGGTTCTTATTTGCCATGGAACTGGCTTTGCTCAGGATGTAAACTAGAGAATTTAAAGGAATGTCTCCAAGTGCATTGAGCTGCTGGAACTGTGTTCCCTAATGTTTTAGGGTGTTTTTTTTTTAACTTTTTTTTTCTTACTCCTCAACCTTATCCTTGTGAATACTCTGAAGATTATTCTCAAGGTTCTTTCTGGTATTTCCCATTGGAAATTGGAACCTGGCTGTGCCTTAAAAGTGTGCAGAGTAAACAGATCTGGAAACCAGATTTCTCAGCTAGAAAAGATACTATGTTGTACCTTGTAGCACCAAACACAGCTGTGATGAATTATTGGTGTAATCATGTATTTGAATAAATTAATATTTAAATAATGTCTTCTATCAGCTAATATTTATGCCACATTGTGGGAAGAATTGCATTTGTCTGGTTCACTCCTTAGCATGGTGCATGGTACACAGTAGGCACTGAATGATGTACATAAATGAATCAACAGGTATATGGGGATGTACAGGGCGTTTTAAGCCATGGTATCCATGGGGATATGAAGGTGTAAGTTCACCAGAAATGCACACCTAAGTAGAAGTAGACTGGTCAGTGAAAGAGACTAGTCAGTGTAGAATTACATACTAGTATGTAGAATTTTAATATTTCTCCCCTTACATGGCTATCTCATATAATACAACTAAGTATTCTATACAGTTAAAGAAGTTACCTAAATTCAGTTCTCTGGACATTCTTATGACATTGGAGGAAAAACAAAAATCTAATATGTGATAGGGTTGTCCTTTTCAGTTCAGTTCAATTCAGTTGCTCAGTCATGTCCGACTCCTTGCGACCCCATGAATTGCAACACGCCCGGCCTCCCTGTCCATCACCAACTCCTGGAGTTCACCCAAACCCATGTTCATCGAGTCGGTGATGCCATCCAGCATCTCATCCTCTGTCGTCCCTTTCTCCTCCTGCCCCCAATCCCTCCCAGCATCAGAGTCTTTTCCAATGAGTCAACTCTTTGCATGAGGTGGCCAAAGTATTGGAGTTTCAGCCTCAGCCTCACTCCTTCCAATGAACACCCAGGACTGATCTCCTTTAGAATGGACTGGTTGGATCTCCTTGCAGTCCAACAGACTCTCAAGAGTCTTCTCCAACACCACAGTTCAAAAGCATCAATTCTTCGGCGCTCAGCTCTCTTCACAGTCCAACTCTCACATCCATACATGACCACAGGAAAAACCGCAGCCTTGACTAGACGGACCTTTGTTGGCAAAGTAATGTCTCTGCTTTTCAATATGGTATCTAGGTTGGTCATAACTTTTCCTTCCAATAAGTAAGTGTAAGTTGGATCCATTATTTAATACACAGTGTCAGGGATGGCTGTTTTTAAACAAAGTTAGAATCTAGGCTCATACCATGTACTAAAGTCAAGGAACAAATTGGGGAAAATATTTGCAATAAAAGGCAAAGAATGAGTGTTAATAGTATAAAATGGGCTCTTACAAATTAGTTAAAAAAAAAAAAAAAGACTAATAATCTCAGTAGTGAGATGTGAGCAGATAATTCACAGGGAAAAAATTCAGTCCCAAAAGTTCAGTCCCATTTCTCAAAGAAATGCAAATAAAACTAAGGTTGTATTTTTTTCACTTGTTGAAGTGGCAGATGAAACAACAGCTAGTACTTAACTAGTACTTAACCTTTTTGTGTGCCTGACACTATTCTGAGTGTTTTATGAGTTACCACCACTCTCACACATAGAAAAATTTATCGAGTTACACATTTAACATCTGTGTACTTTGTATGTTATACCTTAATGAAAAAGCTGTTTTGTTTGTAAGCAGCTTGCTCTATAGTCTCTTGGAAACTGAGTCACTGTCATGCTTTGGTTGGTCTGACCCTGTGCATTCTCTGCCTGATTCTTAGGTGTAAGGTGACGGCTGCCATTTGAACAGTCTTGTTCCTGCTAAGGCTGCTGAAATGTTCTCTTTAACCTGCGTGTCATCTTTTTATGGCTCTTTGACAGTCATAAACTGGGTAATTAGGTTTAATGGTCTTGGAAGCAAAAATATTCTTAATGAATCTCCTCTATCCTCATAATACTTTGTGCATCAAATGTGGTATTTATATATAAAAAAAAAAAAACTGCCTTGCCAAGTAGCTTGTATTCCTGTGCCTGAGTCTACTGCCGTGGCAGAAAAGACAAGAAGAGATTGAGTCTTTCATTTGTATTTTCCTCAGTGCCTGGCATGGTGCCTTTCACTCAGAATGTACAATAAATATTCATGAAAAAAAAATTTTTTTTCCTCTTGATCCCAATAAAGTAATACATCTTAAGCACCAGTGGTCACCAGTCCTGAAGAAAGACAGGTTTACTACTATCTTTTGTCCAACTGATTAGTAGACTTTTCCCCAGAGTTTAATGTTGGCATCTTTGTGGGTGACTCCCCACCATATGGGCTTCCCTGGTGGCTCAGACAGTAAAGACTCTGCAATGCGGGGTATTGAAAGGATGGGTAGGAAAGGTCCCCTGGAGAAAGGAATGGCAACCCACGCCAGTATTCTTGCCTGGAGAATTCCATGGGCAGAGGAACCTGGCAGGCTACTGTCCATGGGGTCGCAAAGAGTTGGATACGACTGAGTGAGTAACACTTTCACTTTCTCCACCATTTGTTCATGGAAAATCTTTGCAGTGATTGGTGTGGGGGATGGGTATGTGACAACCTTCACAAAGAGGCACAAGCCAAGTCTTGTTAGTAGACTTTCTGGAAAGAAAAGGATTTCTTATTCCTAAGAAGGAGGCACATGAGAAAATGGCTCCTTTGGAACCATGGATATCTTGTCGTTGGATATGGCTCTTGCCACTCCGACCTAGTGGGCATACCTGGAGCCACAGTCAGCATGCCAAGGAGAGCACAAAGAAGCAAGAAACATCACTGAATTACTGCATCAAATAACTTGACAAAGCTATCACTGGACTTCTAGTTTTGTGACAATGAATTTCTTTTTTATTTAAAAAAAAAAAAGCCAATTATGAGATACTCTTATACCTACTTCACAGATTTAAAGAAAAAAGTGGCAAGGAGACACTAAGCAAAAATTTTAAAGCCTCCCAATCGGTTAAGTGGTGGAGAGAGTTCCCCGGTGGTCCAGTGGCTGACTGTCCTTCCAGTGCAGGGCGCCCGGGTTCAATCCCTGGTCCAGGAATTAGATTGCACGTGCTGCAACTAAGACCCCGTGCAACTTACGTGGTGGAGCCACATTCTCAATTCGGTCAGCCACACGCTGCCATTATGGGTCTGCCAGTCACAAAGCCACAAGCACAGGCTCTGAAGCGGGATCGATCCCAGCCCAGCCACTTACCTTAGCTTTTCCATTTGTAAAATGGGAATAATAGTATCTCCCTTATGAGGTTTTAGTATTAATAAGAAATGAATGACTTAATACCTATCACGTGCTTAGAACAGTGTTTGGTGTGAGGTGTTATGCTATAACAAAAATACAGTGGTGGCAAAAATATGGAGAAGCTGTTGGTAAGATTGCTATATCCTTTTAATCAGATTATACCTCTAGGAATTTATTCTAATTAAGCAAATACAGTTTTGTTCACAAATTTCTGTATAAGATTGATTGTAGGGAACTCCCTGGTGGTCCAGTGGGTTAAGAATCTGCCTTGCAGTGCAGGGGACTGGGGTTCAATCCCTGGTCAGGGAACTAAGATTCCACATGCCTCGGAGCAACTAAACCCATGTGCTGCCCCTACTGAGCCCAGATACTGCAACTAGAAAGTCCATGTGCTGAAACAAAATATCCTGCATACTGGGATCAACTAAGACCCAGTGCAGCCAAGTAAATATTTTTTGGGGAAAAAAAAAAAAAAGATTGATTGCAGTGTTTAAAACAGTCAAAAAGCAAATATAAATGTCCAACAATAAGAGAACAAGTTGAATTAAAGCCAGTGAACATATATAGAGGTATGTTTATTGACATAGAAAGATGGTTACATATTTTTAATTGAAAAAAGCAGATAAAGTTATGTACAGTATATACTAGTTCTAAAAAAAAGTATACTCAGAAAAAATCTGGAACAATCTCAGATATCATCTGGTTATTTGTGGAGAGTGGTTGAATCTTACCTTCTCATTTTAATATTTTTACAAAATAAGGTGTGACTTAATCATTAAAAATCCACTTAGGTATTATTTGCATAATAGTAATAATCATAATAATTCATCCTTTCAATCATGTTCGTTTCTGATAACCTACTCCTAGACCAGGTTCCCTTGAGAGCTTCTGTTTTCTTAAAAAGGCAGGTGTAGGGAAACCAATTTGTTTCCTCACCCTGTCTCTTGACGTTTCCACAAAAACTCTCACAGTTCATGTTCCACTCAGTTTAGCTTTGAATTTGACAAATATTTAACACATGCCTACTATTCATTATCCAGGGTCTGATTTGGTTATGGGCAACAATGGGATCTTAGCTTGGTTAAAAGACTTTCAGCTTCATTGCTTGAGTACCTGCTCTGCCACCGAATAGCTGTTTGATCTGGGCAGATTACTTAACCTCCATCATTTGAAAACAAATATTTATTGAACTCCTCCTATGTGTTAGACACTGGAGACACAGCATTGAACAAAAGCCCCTGCTCACAAAGCTTAAGTTCTAATGGGAAGAGATCGATGATTAATAACCAGGTGGTGATAAGTGCTGCAAAAACAATGCAGGAGAAGGCAAATAACAAAATGAGAGGACAAATGAGGTGTGGATGTGGGACTCTTATGTGCTATCTTTATGTGCTCAGTGAATGGAGATGATGTTCGAGCAGAGACCTGGAGAAGATGAGGCAGCCTGTTGGGAGGTGGCATGTGGGGCAAGTTTCAAAAAGAGGCAGTGGTGTACTGGCTATAGCTCACACTTGTTCTAATCACACTCATCTCTTCCCAATTCTGTGTTCAGTGAAGTTTGTAGCTTGAAAGCAGCCAGTATGAGAGCATTTATACACAGAAATCAGAAAATGCTACAAGTCAGAATTTTGTTTTTGTTTTTTTCCCCAGAGAGCCCACTTGTTAAATATTTACCAGCACACTGTTGGGAACAAGGAGCAGTAAGTGCAAAGGCCCTGCACTTAGGAGTTAGGAGTGTGCTTGATCAGTTTGAGGAACATCAAGGCAGCCAGGGTGGCTAAACAGAATGAGAGGGTAGATGATAGGAGATGAGGTCAGAGGTAGCCAGGAACAAAGTTGATAGGACTTTGCAGGCATGGTAAGTGGTAGACTTTATTGTAAGCGAAATGGGGGCTATAAGGAGGTTTTGTGCAGAGGAGTGACACATTCTGACTTAGGGTTTGAACCACACAGGGAGGGATCAGGAAGGCCAGTCAGGAAACGCAATAACCTCTTGGTGGGGGTGGAGCCAGTAAAAAGCACCTCGATTTATTCATCTTTTCAGATGTGAAGTTTAAGTAAGCTGGTTTAGCATAGTGACTAGCATACAGCAGCCCCTACATAAGTGTTAGCTGTTATTATTGACAGATGGCAATCCTGAGAGTGGGGAAGGGATTCTCATATCTAATTAGGAAGACCAATCATTCCAGCACCACGTGGTAAGAACTGTGTTCCAGACAAAGTATAGAGGAGAGACTTAAAACCAAGCTGGGCATTGGAAAGGCCAGGAAGGGTGTTTGAACAAAAGGGCAGCACTAGGAAATGGGAGGAAAATAGAATGTTTAAAAGTGTCCACACCTTCTCAACTCCCCAGTTAGGGGAACAAATCACAGCTTTATCCTTTAGCAAAATAATCAGTGATGTGAAGAAATGGTGATAAATTACTCAGTATGTTAATTAAATTACCTAGTAGGCTGTGTATCATTAAATTCTCATTCAAATTCACTTGTCATTTTATAAATTCCATGTAGCCTTTGATTCTGGTCAGCAATCGGATATAAAAACTCAAGTCACTAAGAACTTCAAAACTCACTATGAAAAAATGAGTTCTTAATCTAGAGCTCAAGCATGGGTTTTAGGAGGTCTGTGAGTTTCTTGAAGATATTTGCAGAATTAGGTGTGAAGGTGTGAGTTTTGGACAGGGGCATCCATAGCTTTTATCAGATTTTCAAAAGAGGTTTATGACCCACCCCCCCAAAGATTAAAAGCACTGCAGTTGAGATTAATATTAGAAGGTAAAAGTCAGCCTAAAAGAAATGGGCATGTTTTTGTTTGCCATTTCATCTATCAGTAAAATATTCGGCAAAGTGATATTTTAAATCACATGAAATCAGTAAAAACACTGCATTTAAAACGTGGTTCCTTTATAATAAGAACTTTGTCATTTTATTCAAATATGAACTGTCAGTTTGGACCCTGTTGGGTCCAAATATAGAATTTTATCTGTGCCAACTTGCTTACAGGCAAAATTTGCTCTATTTATCATGCCAGGATCATACCTAATATTCTTCCTTTTGAAAGTTTTCTGCCCCTGACTTTTGTTATTGTTGTTTATTGATTAACAATTCCCTACACTCTTCTTGGTTAAATTGCTGAGTTCCAAAGTAGTAAGTAATCCCTAAGGGCTTCTTCAAAGCCAGAGAGATAGGAATGTTTACCGAAATTTTACTTTAAAAAGAGAATTAATGGAAATTAATTGCTCTGACAAACTTCTAGAGACTCTTCAAGTTAGGCTGTCACCTTCTGCTAGTCATACCTGGACTATTTACCCACCTATTTTTGTCTGACAACAGGCAATTATGAAGTGCTTCATGAGTTGTAATAATTCCTCTTTCTTGAGCACACAGAATGATCTAGACACCTGTTGAGTGCATTATGTATATAATCCCATTGAATCCTTACAATACCTAATGAGATAGGAACTTTATCCCTATTTTATAGATTGCACCTCTCGGCTTTATACTGATATATTAGGTAACCAGTCTGCCCTTTATTGAGTATTTACCATGAACAAAGCCCAGTGCAAGGTGCTTTACTAAAATTATTGCATTGAATCCTCACCTCATCATAAGGTTCCTGAGGGAGGCATTACTGTCCTCATTTTACATACAAGGAAACTAAGGCTTGGAGAAATTGCATCGGTTTCCCCAAGTCACATAGATAGTAAGATAGTATGTTATGAACCAAGATCAGCCTCCAAAAGCTACTTTCTTTATAATATATCATACTGTAAAAAAATTCACTTTAAAAGCTGTTGACAAGAATTTCAACTATCTGGGGTCAAAGATCATGTCATTAAACTTTGTGTACTCCTCAGGACATAATATAGCACCTCGGACTTAGTAGGTACTCAAGAACTATTTATGAGCTGGTCACATCACAGTGGGTTGAAAAATAGAACATCAAAGGCATAAAGATGTATCTTATTTCCAAAAGAAAATAAAAAAACTTCCTTCACTTTCCTTGGGAGATATACTGTTTCTTGAGAGCAAAATAATAGGGGAAGAAAGAATGGGGCAAATGGAGAAAGTGGTATTGACATGTATACGCTACAGTGTGTGAAATAGATAGCTGGTGAGAAGTTGGTATACAGCACAGAAGCCCAGCTTGGTGCCCTCTGATGACCTAGATGGGTGGGATGAGGGAAAGGAAGGGAGGCTCAACAGGGAGGTGATAGACGTATAATTTTGGCTGATTTGCCTTGTTCTGTGGCAGAAACCAACTATATTGTATAGCACTTATCCTCCAATTAAAAAATATATTTCAAAGATTACAGAAAATCTTTTTAATAACCCCCACATGCCTGGTTCATAGGTTAAAACCTTACCTGTTATACAAGGGTTCCCAACTTTCTGTACTATAACTGCCTCATATTGATGTTTGTAAAACTAACAACCTGGATTAGGATTAGTCTTGGTGGGGGCGGGGGGGAAAACAGCTCAATATTTTAGAAATACATGTGGTATATAACATAGTCAAAACCCAACATCATTTTAAGGTATAAAAGGGGTATTAGAAAATACTCAGGCACAGGTATAGATGCTTAGACACGTGGCCCCACCCTCTTCATGGTCCATGTGCGTGTTTTTCGGAGGGCGGCTGACACCTCTGTCCTCGGCGCAGCCGGGCTTCTTCAGCAGGAGAGCTGACAAGTGGCGGGCCTACGAGGAGTTCCCGAGGATGGCACTGCTCTAGTATTCCAGCGTCACAGACTTGGTTTTGAGGTACTCGTTTAGAGCTTCCTCGCCTAGGAAAGAGAAAAGCAGTTGATGGACCATGTGCACAGGTGGACATGATGGCGCCAGGTGTAGGTGTATCAGTCACTGAGCAAGAGAGTGGGGCTGAGATAGTGCTTCTCAAACGTTCAATTTCATGTGAATCACCTGATCTTATGACACTGTAGAGTCTGATTGGATTAAGTCCACCAGAGGCCCCAAGGTTATAAGGGAAAGTTGCTTAGTCGTGTCTGACTCTACAACCCCATGCACCATAGCCCACCAGGCTCCTCTGTCCCTGGGGATTCTCCAGGCAAGAATACTGGAGTGGGTTGCCATGCCACCCTCCAGGGGATCTTCTCAGCCCAGGAATAAAACCTGCATCTCCTGCATTGCAGGCAGATTCATTACCATCTGAGCCACCAGGGAATCCCTATATGCTTCTAAAGAAAGTGAAAGTGAAGTTGCTCAGTCGTGTCCGACTCTTTGCGACCCCATGGACTGTAGCCTACCAGGCTTCTCTGTCCATGGGATTCTCTAGGCAAGAGGACTGAAGTGGGTTACCATTTCCTTCTCCAGGGGATCTTCCTGACCCAGGGATCGAACCCGGGTCTCCCACATTGGAGGCAGACGCTTTAGCCTCTGAGCCACCAGGGAAGCCAAATATGCTTCTAACCATTCCCCAAATGCTGATGCTCATGGTCTACACTTTGAGGATAAGGGCTTAGACCAGCTACCAGGCCTTCTAAGGACCACACTGTTGGCTTATCAACCTCTACCCAGAACCCTTCTCCTTTATGTCCTGGCTTGATGACAAATCTACATGACAAATCTACAAATCTACAAATCTCTCTTCCTCGCCATTTAAGCTGAACAAAAGTGATCAGGATACTGTCCTTCCAATTACATTAAATGTAATTATATTAAATGCAGTTAAATGCATTAAATCCAATTACAATAAATGCAGAACAGAGTGAAGTTTGAGATCATTTTGTTTCATTTTGTTAGAGAAAAGAGAAATGTATTTTTCCTGACTTACATAGTATGTTAAAGACAGACAGGCATGCATGCATGCATGTAGTTACTATAGTCGTGTCTGACTCCCAGCAACCCTATGGACTGAAGCCCTCCAGGCTCCTCTGTCCATGGGATTCTCCAGGCAAGAATACTGGAGTGGGTTGCCATGTCCTCCTCCAGGGGATCTTCCCGACCCAGGGATTGAGCCTGGGCCACTTGTGTCACCTGCATTGTAGGCGGTTTCTTTACCCACTGAGCCACCTGGGAAATGCACAGAAGGCATATCCAGGCAAAAAATAGGTCTGCCATTTTGTTTCTGTTCTGTTCCTGTTTTGAGCTTCCACAGTCATTGATTTCTACAACTGTTAAGGGGCATGAATACCATGAGTGAAACTAATGAAGTATATGATTCTGGAGTTAAGCTTAAACTCAGGGTTCTTACTGTTAAATTAGAATCACGTTAGGGAGCTTTTAAAATTCCTGATCCCAAGTCACACCTCAGACCAGTTAAATCAGCATCTTTGCATTTTTTTTTTTTTAAATCTCCCAGGTGATTCTACTCCAGTGTGCAGCTGGGAACCATTGAGCTGAGGGAGTTTCAAATTCAGAGAGGAAGAAACTGTTAAGACAAAGTCTACTGTGTTACAATAAAACAGACAAATCGATCATTGTCTATCAAAAGACAAATGGAACACTATTGCTTCCTGATAATAATTTCCCTAAGAAAATCTACCCCTGTAGTTTAGATCCAGGGATGAAAGCCAGATTGAAGACATGAAAAAAAAAAAAAAAAAGAATTTATCTTCAACTCAATGGAATTTAAAACGGGAGTCACTCTTATTTTTGCAAATTGTCAAATGTCATCAGGAAAGAGAAGATACCCCAAATTAACCAAGCAGACTGTAATTTTGGTGAATCACAAACATTTCAACTTTTGAAACAACATGCCAGACTGACTGAAGGGTGAGGACATGGGCTACACAGCTGGAAGACCTCGCTTTGCAGTCTTTTTGCCCATGGGTGGCTGGCTGACTTTGGGCAAGTTACCCAGTCTCTCTGAGTGCCATTGTCCTCATCTGTGTAAAATAAAGATAACAGTAGCACCTGGGCTCCCGTGGCTGGGGCTTCCCTGGTGGCTCAGTGGTAAAGAATCCACCTGCCAATGCAGGAGATTTGTTCGATCCCTTGATCAGAAAGATCCTTTGAAGAAGAAAATGGCAACCCACTCCAGTATCCTTGCCTGGGAAATCCCATGGGCAAAGGAACCTGGCATGCTATAGTCCATGGGGTCGCAAGGAGTTGGACACAGTTTAGCCACTGGATAGCAATGCTCCCATGGCTATTGTGAGGGCTGCTCATATGCTCTTATAGGCCTGGTATGCATTTAGTTTTCAAAATAAGCTATCACTGGAAATGTGATAATGTTGCTGCCCACTGTAAATTATGTTTGGGGGAGCTTTCTGCAAACTCTACATCTGAGCTCCCAGAGGCCCAGAAAACTCTGCCAGTTTCAGTGTTGACTCTGAAAGACTGCCAAGTGGTTCAGAGACAGAATACATTCTTGGAGCTAGCTGGTTATTGCCTTCTACCCATTTTCCTTTCTTGGTTCCACTTGGTCCCATGACATCTAAACCAAGTTCATGCTGAATGTCCAGTTAAAAGAACCAACCGAACATATTTTAGCTAAATTGTCAGTGTTTTCTTTTCGATAGGAATCTTCTTTTTTAAAATGAAGCCCTTTTCCATACAATTTGTGTTCTTTTCTATATGTATGTTATGTTCAATAAAATGTTTAACCATTGATATGTGGCAGCCTGAGAGGGGCGGGGAGTTTGGGGAGAATGGATATGTTTATATGTGTGGCTGAGTCCCTTTGCAGTCCACGTGAAATTATCACAATATTGTTAATCAGCTATACTCCAAATGAAATAAAAAGTTTTTAGAAAATGTTTAACATTGAAAGAAAAATCAATACCATGTAGGAAATGCCCTTTACAGCAACATACAAGTGTTGGACAAAGCATGAGGTGGGCTTTTTGTGATGTGCAGTAGAAAGGTAAGACGTGTTCATACCTAAGTCTTTTCCAAACCCAGACTGCTTAAATCCACCGAAAGGAGCAGCCACATCCGTCTTGTTGTAGGTGTTAATAAAAACAGTTCCTGCTTCTAGTTTTTCACTCACATACATGGCTTTATTTATGTCTCTTGTAAAAACTCCTGAGGCCAAGCCGTATTCTGTATTATTTGCTCGCTGCAACACTCCATCGATGTCCCTGTAAGATGTTTTTAGGAAGACATAAAACCTCATTAAACGTAAAAGCAAAACACTTTCATTTTATGTTCTAATATTTTTCCCTTCTGTGCTAGAAACAGGAAAACGTTACTGCCAGTGTGCTTACGTTTTTATAAATGAAATATTCCAGGCTTACACCAAAAGAAACGTCCAATGAGATATTCCGGCCCTAGTATTGTATTTTTTCACATACAGCATGTGACACCCTTTAAAATCTGAGCTGAAGTCATCTTTTCAATCTTCTTCATTGGTTTTCCTTCATGACTGCCCCATTTGTCTTTCTCTCCCCTGAGTTCCATGTATAGATATTATATATTCTCAGAGCACCCTCTCAGTCCCTCCATCTATTCAGGTTTTACATGCACAGTTCAAGGGCTCATTCCATGCCTCACCCTGAAGCCTTCTCAGATCCCATCAGTGGTCCTGCTTAGGTGGTAGAGTGGAGTGGCCCAGTGAGAAGGCTCAGCAGCCACACTGCCTGGGTGACCTTTGGGCAAATGACCCCATCTCCCCCAGCTTTTCTGTATTCTTGTGAAAAAATGGAAATAGTAATAATAGCACCTGTCTGTTGTCATAAGGATTAAATGAGCCAATAGTGTCTGGAACAAAGGGAATGCTCAGTGAAAATCAGCTATAATCAGGTAGCCCATTTTCCTCCAACTCAGTCACCTTCCAACTAGATAGGAAGTTCCCCGAGGAGAGAGAGAACATTTTATTTTTCTCTATACTAGGATGTTGCAATATCAAATCTGAACTCAATTAACAGGCTAATCCAATAAAAGGGCAGTAAAATCATTCATTCAGTGGGTCTGGTGACTTCCTGCCTTTTGTCCAGTATGTGTGCATGGCCAAGTCAGTGCAGACATGAACCCACTCATGTCTCCGCTTGTTCCAGTTCCCATGTGCCTGCCGTACTGTGAGTATCTCATTTTTATGAGTGTCATCCTAATGTTAAAAAAAAAAAAACCAAAACATGAAATTTCTACAACATGGCCAGTAAATGCAAGCCAAGATTTCACCTGGGGATCCGGCAAGGAAATGGGATTTCTGTTCCAAAGCTGGAAGAAAAATTAATTGTGCTGAATTCTTTGAAGAGACAACAGAGGCTTGAATGTGGTGCCTCCCCTAGGGATTTTCAAAGGTACTGTTGTCTCTATCCAATTTCCAACTCTCATGAGAAATGTGGAATCTCACTTGGAGTGGACTAGGCTCTGCTAAAACTCTCACACTTGATACATGTCAAAATGTTACTCACTACAAGTTAGTGTCCCCAAAGTTCTCTTACAACCTATCAAAGACCAAGAAGCCCTTCTGAACTGGATATTCTGGTTTTTTACCATCTTCTCATGGGTTAAAGGAAAACTAAAGCCAGAATTCTAAAGAACTGTGTGCAGTATACCAGAGAGTCTATTATATTAAATATTATGTTAGGAACTCAGCTACCATATGGACTTCTTTGATATGCTAAATACTTTGGGAAGTTTCGGGGACCCTGACAAACCAGTACGTCATTTATGGTTGTTTATAAGGTGACTGTGGACCTTCTACAAAGAGTTGAGTTTTAGGTTTTGGGGGGCATGATCCCCTGTGGGGAAAACACTCCACTCTTTCTTTGGGAAAATCAGATTTCATAGATGCTGCCTTCTCTAGAAATGTAAATGCAAAAACCACTTCTGTTAGTCTCAGTTACTGACCTTATTCCAGAGATGCTTCAAATGCCAACTGTACAAAAATGAAAACTAGCAAATACCATATAATGTCAGCCATTAATTTAAGCTAAGGAGCAAAAATTTATTACAACTTACATTGTAAGTTAGCATTCTCTTCTAATTATTTGTCAATTATTATTATGGTAGAAGTTGTATGTTCATTAATTTTATGCTCCGTATATAGCACAGTGGTAGGGAAAAAGAAAAACAAACCCGTATTTAGTCAACCGGGTTAGATTATGCCTAAGAACATACCCATTTGGGAATTTAGAAATGACCATGATAGGCCCAAAGGATTCCTCTTTGGCAAGATACATGTGGTCTTCCACATCTGTGAAGACAGTAGGTTCCATAAAAAAGCCTATTCGAAAAGCAGAAGAAAATAACATCAATTATAGTGTAATTTTCAATTAGTAGTTCTCTCATTTAATTACATTATAACTTTTTTTTCTTTCCTTCTGGGTCAGTAAAACCAAGAAGACTTTCATTTTCCTATTTGGTGTTAACAATCCTAGGTTCTTACATTTTTAATGTACTTATTACAAAAATTTCAAACATGTAAAAGTAGAGAAAATAGTATAATGAATAGTAAAATAAATCTTTATGCATATATTTTGCTATATTTGATTCATTTTGTCCCTTGCTGATATAGTTCAAAGCAAATTCCACAGATCATAGATTCGTACTGGAATACTTGGAGTATAAATTGTAATGTACATTATCATACCTAGCAAAATGAATGCTAATCCCTTAATCATAGTTTGTTTCAATTTAACTTCTAATTTTTTAATTGAGATGTAATTGACACATAACATTAATTTCAGGTGTACAACATAATGATTTGATATTTGTATTCAATTTCTGATTTCTAGAAAATATCTCTTTGTAGTTGATTTGTTTGATTCAGGGATTCAAATAAATTACACTTTGCATTTGGTTGTTAGATAGCTTTAATCTGGAACATTTCCTCCTTTATGCCCGCCCCTTAATTTTCATGCCACTGACTTGTTAAACAGGTGAATTCCCAGTGGAAAAGAATCTGCTTGCTAATGCAGGAGATTCAAGAGACACAGGTTCAATCCCTGGGGTGGGAAGATTCCCCTGGAGTAGGAAATCGTAACCCACTCTGATATTCTTGCCTGAAAAATCCGATGGACAGAGGAGCCTGGCAGGCTAAAGTCCATAAGGGTCGCAAAGAGCTGGACATGACTGAAGTGACTTAGCGCACATGCATGACTTTGTTAAACAAACTGATTCAGTTGTCCGGCAGAATATCTTAGGCATTTCAGATTTGTCATTGCTTCTTTGGGATGATATTTGATTTGTTTCCCTATCCCCTGTGCTTCTTTAAATAGAAAACATGACGTAAAGGCATGGTTAGATTCATGGTTAAATGTTTTTGGTAAGAATACTTCATAGGTGATGCTGTGTTCCACACTGGATCCCATAGGAGACACATCATACCCAGCTGTACTGCCGGTACTCAGTCCACTGATCACAGTAAGACAGGAGGTTTTACAGTTGTTGTTTGTTCGCTTTTCTCTCCTTTTGGGTATCATGACATGGAGTCATTCACATACTTCTGTAACAAGTACTGGGTTCAGTTCCGTTCAGTCGCTCAGTCATGCCCGACTCTTTGCGACCCTGTGGCCTGCAGCACGCCAGGCTTCCCTGTCCTTCACCAACTCACAGAGCTTGCTCAAACTCATGTCCATCGAGTCAGTGATGCCATCCAAGCATTTCATCCTCTGCCGTCCCCGTCTCCTCCTGCCTTCAACCTTTCCCAGCATCAGGGTCTTTTCTAATGAGTCAGCTCTTCATTAACAGTTACACAACAGGAATGAATCCTTCCCAGGCTAAACTGGCTAAGATTAAGCCTCACATTGCCAGGAATGAAAACCGCCAGTGCCTGAACAACACTTATCCATTACACTTGCTTACTGCACAGCTAAGGGCCTGTCACATCATTTTATTTGATTTTCACAGCCTCGTAAAGCAGGATGTGCACATTTCATCGCATTTGACAACTAGGGCTCAACATAACTGTTGTCGAAGGTGTCACACCTTAAAAGTGGCCAAGCAGGATCTAGAACATACTTCTTCTGATCATAACATAAATGCCACTGTTTACTTCTGCGGCAAGATGGTGCTGTAATGAAACCTGTTACCGATTATTCCAACTTAAGAAGCCAGGCCTCCAGCATCCCTCCCCTGGAGGTGATCATACCTGGCCTTTGGACTTGTCTTCCTCCGTACACCAGGGTGGCCCCCTCTTTCACTCCAGCTTCACAGTACTGCAGAAGCTTTTCCAGATGGGCCTTATGATTTTGGGGCCCATGGTCGGTAGATCTGTCAAGTGGATCACCAATTTTCATCTTCTTAATTTCTTCCACCTGTATGTCACCCAGTTCACAGAACACAATTGACTGTTAATAATAGCAATGGATACCCTTCACCGAGCTTCCGCTGTGATGGGTGTTGTACTAAGCTCTTCCCAGATGTGTCCTCACTTAATCTTGGTAGCATTGGAGGTAGATATTTATTTCCATCTTACATATGAGGAAACTGAGGATCAGAGGGCTAAGTGACTAGCCGAAGGGCACACAACCACTAAATACTGTAGTTTTCTTGATGTGAAAGCCCAAGCTTTTCACCACTGAGTTTTAAACAGAACACAAGCCACATGCATTATATTAAAATTATCCTGAATGTTAATCCATTAAAATAGCAAACCTGATATTCTGGAATTTTTGTCAATACAGCATACTCTTCATGGCAAAGTAATTTCTAAAATGGTCACATTGTCGCCTTTTTCCTCTTCCTAAATGTGGCAGACTGCCCTCGTGAAAATCTCACGGTATAGCCACACCGGAGGATATACTAGAATGTTCTGATGAAAACCCATCTTTATATGGAATATTCATCACTCACACATGCTCCTTGGTTATCTTTTTTTTTAACTTTAATTTTGGAGTACAGCCAATTAACAATGTTGTGATAGTTTCAGGTAGACAGCAAAGAGACTCAGTCACACATATACAAGTATCTATCTATTCTTTCCCAAACTGCCCTCCCACTCAGGCTGCCACATAACACTGAGCAGAGTCCTCTGTGCTATACAGCGGGACCTTGTTATCCATTTTAAATACAGCAGTATGTACCTGTCCATCCCAAACTCCCTAACTATCCTGTCCCCCCATCCTTCCTGCCCTGGTAAGCACAAGTTTGTTCTCCAAATCTCTGAGCCTGTTTGTTTTGTAAATAGGTTCATTTTGTATCATTTCCTTTTAGATTTCAATATAAGGGAAGTCACACAATATTTCTCCTTCTCTGTCTGACTTACTTCACTCAGAATGACAATCTCTAGGGCTCCTTAATTATCTTAATCTGTTTCTGAATTTCTTGATGTTAAGACCAATTCTAATAAGGAGAAAGAATGGGAGTTACCACAACCCCACAGGGCCATGAATTTTGAATTTAGGTCTGGCTAAAATCCCTCAGTAAGTGCTCAAAAAATAGCTATTGAATAAATAAATTAATTCTGTTCCTATGTGTGCAAAACATATTACTGATGGACTGATAGCAGCAAATCCTTGACATTTCTGGTCTTCAGTTCAGTTCAGTTCAGTTCAGTCGCTCAGTCGTCCGACTCTTTGTGACCCCATGAATCGCAGCACGCCAGGTCTCCCTGTCCATCACCAACTCCTGGAGTTCACTCAGACTCACGTCCATCAAGTCAGTGATGCCATCCAGCCATCTCATCCTCGGTTGTCCCCTTCTCCTCCTGCCCCCAATCCCTCCCAGCATCAGAGTCTTTTCCAATGAGTCAACTCTTCACATGAGGTGGCCAAACTACTGGAGTTTCAGCTTTAGCATCATTCCTTCCAAAGAAATCCCAGGGCTGATCTCCTTCAGAATGGACTGGTTGGATCTCCTTGCAGTCCAAGGGACTCTCAAGAGTCTTCTCCAACACCACAGTTCAAAGGCATCAATTCTTTAGTGCTCAGCTTGCTTCACAGTCCAACTCTCGCATCCATACATGACCACTGGAAAAACCATAGCCTTGACTAGATGGACCTTAGTTGGCAAAGTAATTAATGTCTCTGCCTTTCAATATGCTATCTAGGTTGGTCATAACTTTTCTTCCAAGGAGTAAGCGTCTTTTAATTTCATGGCTGCAGTCACCATCTGCAGTGATTTTGGAGCCCCCCAAAATAAAGTCTGACACTGTTTCCATTGTTTCCCCATCTATTTCCCATGAAGTGATGGGACCAGATGTCATGATCTTCATTTTCGTGGTCTTAGCATTTGAAATTTCAGTAAGTTGTAGTTGGGAAAGCCCATGATGTGTCATGCTGTGCCCTGTATTTTACTAAGGCACAATAGTGAATTTCTGGGCTGCTCATGAGCCAGACACTGCCTGCCGTCTGCCCTTCTGTATGGCTTCCTTGTTTCCTACTCTCATGAGGAAAGATGCCTTTGCTTCTTGGGGGTGGAATTGGGGAATTGGCTCTGAAGGAAAAGAAAAGCTGGGTGCTGGTTTTTCAACTAGAAACAAGTTTGTGATTACTACGACCATAATGATGATACACTGTAGTATGTTCAGAGTTCATTTTTACCACAGAATTCATCTTAATAGTTCTATAAATGCTTCTAGTCTCATATTTATGGAATCATGTCCAACATCAGGGGTTATGTAGGTATGTATCTATCTTAGTGGAGGAAATATATATGCTGTCATTTTACTGTAAATTTGGGATTTGTAAGAATCTAGTGGTATATCTCATAGGCATTTTAGGGATTTATAATAACATAGGGGTATATATTCCATAAATATCAAGGATCTAATATACTATAAATACAGAGCGAGATAAAGAGCTCTTCAGTATACTTTATCAGGTTTTTTAATATAGACCTATAACTTTTTACTATGAAAAATTATAAAATTACATATAAAAGTAGGCAAATAACATAATGAAACTCCACATACCCATCAGTTAGCTTCAACAACTGCCAACCCATGATCAGTTTATTCCCTGACTGACTTCCTCCCCTTCTGCAGTATTTTGGAGCAAAGTCCAGATATCATAATCTAATCTATAAATATGTCAGAAAGTACTTCTAAAAAATAAGGATTGTATTGTTTTTAAAAAATATACTATCACCACTAATAATCCCAGAAGTACTTTGAAAGTAAAGACAATTTCTATCCAACTCACATAGCAAATCTGAAGATGCTTACCACTCTTGTCACAAATTCATCGTGGATGGATTCTTCCACAAACAGCCGACCAGCTGCAATACAGTTTTCTCCTTTGTTGAAAAATACTGCCCCCATGCCCTTTGGCAGTAAAAGACAAAATACTGTTGTTATTTGGGAAGTCAAGGTTGTCATAAAATTGCACACATTAAGAATTGTCTTATCATAAAATAGCAGGCAACACAGAGAAGTCAGAGAAAAAACACAAGCCCTTGGTCTAGTTAGTGATGCTTAGAGATTCTTGGTTTTGATATTTTTAGAAATTTATTTCTCCATTCCTCTTTTCTATCTATGAGTACTTTACAAGAGATGTACCTATCAAGGATGATATACCGATAAAAAGATTTTGTGTTATAAGAAAATGTAGACTACTCTATACATTTAAATGTAATGTTTGTATACCAAATTTTGCTTTTAGAATCTCTACATCAGTTTATATAAATCATCAATGTTTATAAATCTCTTCATCTGTTTGTAAAAACCTGGCTTCCAAGTTTTAAAAAGACCTTTGATTATAATGACATAATTTTTAAAATTAAGTGCCCTGAGCAATCCCAAATCTAAGCATAAAGAGAATGGTTTCTGTTTATGGTCAGATAAAACCAGACCTCATTTTAAGGCTCCTGATAAACAAGAAGCTGAAATGTGTTTCAGAAGTAGGCACCTATTTCACTGGACTTGACCTACTCTTACCATTCGCACAGCCTTCTCAAGTTCACAGTCATTGAATATTATAAGTGGGGATTTTCCACCAAGTTCAAGGGAAACTTTCTTCAAGTTGCTCACAGCACAGCTGGAGAAAAATAAATGGAATATGAGCATTTACTCTCTCGGTTTCTTTCTCTTATTTCTTGGACACAATTACTACTTAGCATGGAAAATATAATTGAGCCTCAGAAATATTAAGAAACTTAGCAAAGACAAAACATGAATGGTAGAATGGTGATGATAGCTGAAGCTGGCTGATGAGCACATTCATGGAGGTTCATTACACTATTCTGTGAGCTTTGTGACTATTAGAAATCTTCTGTAAAAATTGCTTCTTTAAAAAATTCTGTGGTCAAATAATTAGAGATTCTCATGGGTAAATACAGATTCTTTGGGTGTAAGAATTTTGATTACATAAAGGCCTGGCAAAGAATTTAACATTTAACTAGATTACTGGCACATTGGAGGAAAATATCCATTTTTAGAAGTTATTAAAAATTCTGTTTATTACTTCCTATTTGCAAAAATTTGTTATTTAAAGCATTTTAAAATACTTTTAAAAATTCAGAAAGAAGGAAAAAAATCACAAAGTTCCATTCCATGGCTCATTGATGACTGTTTTCTTTTTTTTTAACCATTTTGATATACTTGTTTCTGGTCTGTTTCCAAACACAGCCTTTGCCTTAGTTAACATAGTTAGGATTACCCAATATGTACAACTTTGTACCTTATTTTTCTTTCCATTTACCATTTAATAACAGTCTAGAGTTATTAAAAATTCTCCCTGACCACACAGTATTCCATTATGTTAACAAACTTTAACCACTGCCTTATTTTAGACATTTAGATGGTTTGCATTTTTTTGAACTAATGTTACTGTTTTTCAGGAATGCATTTTATAAATAATCCAGATTTGTCTTTTATATGTCTTTTCAGTTTCTTACTTAGGCTTCCAACACCAATTTGGGCCACAGTTTTAGTATCAAAAATTTTTGTGCCAGATTGTTAAAGCTGCCAGAAGCCTGCAGGCTTTCAATACATCTCTGGTTTTACTGACTTTGGGCTTTACACTTTAGAAAGTATTTTACTGTATTCAAACATTTCAATACCCTGGTGTGATAGGATTTCTCTTCCACATTCGATGTGATTTTTCTCCTTCCAAAAGCACCTTATTTAAAAAAGTAAAAGCAAAGCTAAAGACCTGGTCTAACAGGCTCCTGAGCAAATCAGCACACTAACACCAATACCTCTTCATGATCTGCTTGCCAATCAGAGTGGAGCCAGTGAAACCAAGTTTGCGGATATCAGGGTGCTCTGAAAGGCGCTGTCCCACTACGCCGCCTGTGCAATTAATGGAATAAAACACAAATTAAAACTTCATCAAGGTCTTAGGGTAAAGGTGTCTTTGAATTCACTGAAGCAGTTTTCCAAGCTCTCATTTAAATCTTAGTTTTACATTTTCTATAATAATAAAAGCGTGACAAAAATCTGAATAATGTCCTCTATGCAATTGTCAGTACCCCAAAGATGGGTGTCTCAATTTTTTTAATCTTCCAAAGTAATTTTGATGCAAAAGTAGGAAGTCAAGAAACACCTGGAGTAACAGACGAATTTGGCCTTAGAATGCAGAATGAAGCAGGGCAAAGACTAATAGAGTTTTGCCAAGAAAATGCACTGGTCATAGCAAACACCCTCTTCCAATAACACAAGAGAAGACTCTACACATAGACATCACCAGATGGTCAACACCAAAATCAGACTGATTATATTCTTTGCAGCCAAAGATGGAGAAGCTCTATACAGTCAACAAAAACAAGACCAGGAGCTGACTGTGGGTCAGATCATGAACTCCTTATTGCCAAATTCAGACTGAAATTGAAGAAAGTAGGGAAAACCACTAGACCATTCAGGTATGACCTAAATCAAATCCCTTATGATTATACAGTGGAAGTGAGAAATAGATTTAAGGGAGTAGATCTGATAGACAGAGTGCCTGATGAACTATGGACAGAGGTTCGTGACATTGTACAGGAGACAGGGATCAAGACCATCCCCATGGAAAAGAAATGCAAAAGAGCAAAATGGCTGTCTGGGGAGGCCTTGCAAATAGCTGTGAAAAGATGAGAAGCGAAAAGCAAAGGAGAAAAGGAAAAATATAAGCATCTGAATGCAGAGTTCCAAAGAATAGCAAGAAGAGATAAGAAAGCCTTCCTCAGCGATCAATGCAAAGAAATAGAGGCAAACAACAGAATGGGAGAGACTAGAGATCTCTTCAAGAAAATTAGAGATACCAAGGGAACATTTCACGCAAAGATGGGCTCGATAAAGGACAGAAATGGTATGGACCTAATAGAAGCAGACAATATTAAGAAGAGGTGGCAAGAATACACAGCAGAACTGTACAAAAAAAGATCTTCACAACCAAGATAATCACGATGGTGTGATCACTCACCTAGAGCCAGACATCCTGGAATGTGAAGTCAAGTGGGCCTTAGAAAGCATCACTATGAACAAAGCTAGTGGAGGTGATGGAATTCCAGTTGAGCTATTTCAAATCCTGAAAGATGATGCTGTGAAAGTGCTGCACTCAATATGCCAGCAAGTTTGGAAAACTCAGCAGTGGCCACAGGACTGGAAAAGGTCAGTTTTCATTCCAATCGCAAAGAAAGGTAATGCCAAAGAATGCTCAAACTACCGCACAATTGCCCTTATCTCACACACTAGTAAAGTAATGCTCAAAATTCTCCAAGCCAGGCTTCAGCAATATGTGAACCGTGAACTTCCTGATGTTCAAGCTGGTTTTTGGAAAGGCAGAGGAACCAGAGATCAAATTGCCAACATTTGCTGGATCATCGAAAAAGCAAGAGAGTTCCAGAAAAACATCTATTTCTGCTTTATTGACCATGCCAAAGCCTTTGACTGTGTGGATTACAATAAACTGGAAAATTCTGAAAGAGATGGGAATACCAGACCACCTGACCTGCCTCTTGAGAAACCTGTATGCAGTTCAGGAAGCAACAGTTAGAACTGGACATGGAACAACAGACTGGTTCCAAATAGGAAAAGGAGTATGTCAAGACTGTATATTGTCACCCTGCTTATTTAACTTATATGCAGAGTGCATCATGAGAAACGCTGGACTGGAAGAAGCACAAGCTGGAATCAAGATTGCTGGGAGAAATATCAATAACCTCAGATATGCAGATGACATCACCCTTATGGCAGAAAGTGAAGAGGAACTAAAGAGTCTCTTGATGAAAGTGAAAGAGGAGAGTGAAAAAGTTGGCTTAAAGCTCAACATTCAGACAACGAAGATCATGGCATCTGGTCCCATCACTTCATGGGAAATAGATGGGGAAACAGTGGAAATGGTGTCAGATTTTATTTTTGGGGGCTCCCAAATCACTGCAGATGGTGATTGCAGCCATGAAATTAAAAGACACTTACTCTTTGGAAGAAAAGTTATGACCAACCTAAATAGCATATTGAAAAGCAGAGACATTACTTTGCCAACAAAGGTCCATCTAGTCAAGGTTATGGTTTTTTCCAGTGATCATGTATGGATGTGAGAGTTGGACTGTGAAGAAAACTGAGCACTGAAGAATTGATGCTTTTAAACTGTGGTGTTGGAGAAGACTCTTGAGAGTCCCTTGGACTGCAAGGAGATCCAACCAGTCCATTCTGAAGGAGATCAGCCCTGGGATTTCTTTGGAAGGAATGATGCTAAAGCTGAAACTCCAGTACTTTGGCCACCTCATGTGAAGAGTTGACTCATTGGAAAAGACTCTGATGCTGGGAGGGATTGGGGGCAGGAGGCGAAGGGGATGACAGTGGATGAGATGGCTGGATGGCATCACTCGATGGACGTGAGTCTGAGTGAACTCCGGGAGTTGGTGATGGGCAGGGAGGCCTGGCATGCTGCGATTCATGGGGTTGCAAAGAGTCAGACATGACTGAGTGAGTGAACTGAACTGAAAGTAATTTAAAAAACTGAAATGGGACACCATAGGGTAGTTTTATCATGTTGTACAACTTCCACCCTCCCACTCAATTCACCTGCCACTGTATTTCCACTTTAAGATATTAGCACATGGTGAGTATGTTTCTATTGCACTGTTGCTAAACTGTATTTAGTTTTAATATTTTGGATTGGACAGAATGTTCATTCAGGTTTTTCCATAGGATGTCATGGAAAAGCCTAAATGAACTTTTTGACCAATCCAACAGCTATGTCAGGACAAGACTCCAGTGGGAAAACTCAATTACCCTTGACTGTTTATTAGTTACAGCAAAGTAGGTTCTTATTGGCTTACCTGAGCCTGGAATGATGTTGATTACCCCCTTCGGAAAGCCTGCTTTAACAGAGAGCTCAGCAAACTTCAAAGCAGTCAAGGGTGTGACCTGAGCAGAAGCAGACAGCAATTGCTTTCTTCAGACTCCGTCCTGTCCTGTGGATCAATACCTAGCTTTCCTTTTATGGCCACACAGTGTGGTGGGTTTTTTTTTTTTTTTTTTTTTTTGGTGGTTTTTCTTTCTTACTAGAGTTTATTTTTTCTCTTACTTTTACATAATTTCTGACTTATAGCAAAGTTGCAAAAAACAGTACAAAGAATTCCTATGTATCTGTCACCCAGATTCCTCAAATGTTAATATTTTACTGTTTGCTTTATCCTCTTCTTCTCTCTGTGTGTTTTTGAACTGTTTAAGGAGTATGATATAATCCCAACATCCACAATATATTTTACTTATTTGCTTAGTCCTAAAATATACAGAAAATATTTTGAAAATTACTAAGCCACATTGCTATGAAAAAGAAGCCTACTAACTTGAATACTTATTTACAGTGTTTCTGCCTCCAGTCTGAGGCCATAAAGTCCAAATGTCAGTCAAAAGTTTCTTGGGTTAGTGCTTCCTCATTGCCTTTAGCATGATGCTGTTATTAATTTGAAATTTAGCTTTTTTTTTTTTTGTATTCAGTGTTGGCATCCATGTTGATTATATTTCTTTTCTTTATTTGCTCACTTGTTGTTTTGTAGAGTATGGGAAACATGCTTCCAAAAGTGAGGATTATACAGCAGTACATTCAGAGATGTGTTGTTCTCCTGAACACCCCTTCCCCCATCCTTCCTAGGTCATCCTCCCAAGTAGTTAATCAATCTCATTAGGCTCTGATTTACCCTTACCATGTTTCTTTTTGCTCAAACGAACCCATAATATTTTCCCTTTCTTTTTACCAAAAAAAGTGGTATAGTTATGGATCTCATCTTAAAGATCTCTTACAGCAATGCATATCTCAGAAGCAAAATGAGAGTAATATGTTTACACTGAAAAACCAATGCTGATTAAGTCTTAAATTAGTATTCTGTTAGCTTGGTGTCAAAAAATGGAATGGACGAAAACTGAGTTGTGAATAGAAAAATAGTAGAGCTTCTATTTATATATTTTAACAGAGGAAGATAGGAAATAAATCTAACATAGCTAACAGTTAATATGGGGCTAGATAATGGTGCTCTCACTCTGTCTGAATGAAGGTCAGATGATCACCGATCACAGGTAAGTGCGGTGTCCTAGGAAAGAACAGAAGCTCACAAGGCCGAGGGACAGACTGTGGCTTCCTCACTTGCTCAGTATGCTTTCAGAATAGTGCCATGTGTTGGAGTTCACAGGCCTGCTTGCATATTCATAGTCTATATTGTTGTTTTAGCTAATAAAATGGTCAAGTGACTGAAAGGGACTCTATACAGAAACTGCATAATAAATAGTAATATTAATATGACAAACACAAGCAACAACAATAAAAAAGCAGGGTTAACATTTTTCCTCCTTCTAGTGACAGGTCCATGGCAATAAACATTATGATGTTTAAAAAAAAGTCAACGTAGTTATACCTGATGAGAAGTTTTTCAAATGCTCAGATATTTAAAATTGGCAAGAAGATATTCAAATAGTGCTTTATATCTACTATAGTTAAAGAGAATCCTGGACCAAAGTGTATATTTTTATGCCTTAGTATGAAATCATCATGATTGGAAAGACTTTTAAAAACTATCCTGAATCAGTAATTTCCATGGGACAGAAATTTTATGTCTTTGTCACTGATAATATGCCTGACAATTAGTGTGCACTCGATACATGTTTGTAATTTTTTAATATTCCGTGGAGTCATTGGAGTTTTCCAATGCTTAGCACTCTCTTTGGATACCACCATCTAGTGGTTCTCAACTCTGGCCGTACCTTAGAAATGAATGTGAGGAAGTTAAGTAATACCAAGGTCTGGTCTCTGACCCAGACCAATTAAATCACAATCTCTGCCAAGTGGGGCCAAGGTATTAGTATTTTTCAAAGAGAATTCTAAAATTTAGAATTTTAAATTCTAGAGAGAATTTAAAAGACGATTCTAATGTGCAGCCAGGATTGAGCACTGCTGGGCTAAGTTACCCGCCTCCTCTCTTCATTTTACTAGTTTTTTGCCGTTTAACGAGTGCCGCTGCTTGGGAGAAACAGCATTCGTACAGGATGCTGGTGAATTACTCAGTCCTTGTGAAAGAATGAGCCAATATCTATCACACAAAACATGGATCTATTAACTAAGTGATTCTGCTATTAGGAACATATCTTACAAAGATAGTTGCACATGTGCATGAAGCTGTATATTTTTTTCAAGTAAAAAATTTTTTTTGCTGTGCTGTGTGTGGGATCTTAGTTCCCTGACCAGGGATCAAACTCACACGCCTTACACTAGAAGCTTGGAGTCTTAGTCACTGGACTGCCAGGGAAGTCCCATGATGCTATATTTAAAAGGTTATTAATTGTAACATAGTTTATAACAGCAAAAAGGTGGGAAAATCTCAATGTCCATTAATTAGGTATAGGTTAAATAAAATAGTGTTTGTTTTTTATACTGGGCTTCCCTAGTGGCTCACATGGTAAAGAATCTGCCTCCAATGAGGGAGACCAGGGTTCTATCCTTGGGTTGGGAAAATCCCCTGGGGAAGGAAATGGCAATCCACTCCAGTATTCTTGCCTGGAGAATTCCATGGATAGAGGAGCCTGGCAGACTATAGTCCATGGGGTCGAAAAGACTCGGACACAACTGAGTGACTAACACATTTTTTACACTGAAAACTTTTTTTTAAAAAGTGTTTTCCCTTTTTGGTAAGTATGTATAGAGTGCTTCTATTTTACTTCATTTTATTTTTATACTGTATTATATTGTGCTAAGAACACTTAACATGACATCTACCCTCTTAACAATTTGTTTAGTGTACAATACAACATTATGGTTGTTCAACTGCTAAGTCATGTCCGATTCTTTGTGACCCCATGGACTTCCCAGCATGCCAGGTTTCCTTGTTCTCCACTATTTCCTGGAGTTTACGCAAATTCATGTCCAATAATATGATGTATAGCAGACCTCTAGAACTTGCTCATCTTACATAATTGAAATTTTATGCCTCTTGATTAGCAATTTCCCATTTCCCCTTCTCCTCCTGTGTGGTTTTCAGTTGGTTAAAAAATATTTTTAAAAACATTACCTAATTATTTAATTTTAAAAATATGCTTGTATACACAGAGAATATATCTGAAAATACCTCAGAAACTAATAAATAACAAAAACACTGGTTGCCTTAGGGAGGTAAATTTGTTAGCCAGGAGAATAAGAGGGAGACTTTTCATCATCTATCTCTTTGTATTTTTTTAATTAAAAAAATTTTGAATATATCTTTTTTTTTAATGAGGGAAACAAGATGGCTGGAGTCACATGACTATGTAGTTATTCTAAATGAAAAAAAAACTTTTTTTTTAATCCTAAAAGAAGAAATAAAACAATAATAGGTGGCAAACTGTAGACTCTTATTGAATAGAGACCAAGTTTTCCCCACCAACTTGGGTACCTCGGAGTGTTCACGCCTGTTCACTGTCTGGAGGAAATGCTTAGCCGGATGTTAAGTTTGCTACCACATTTTTTTTTTTTCTTGAAAAGTTACTCTAGCATTAAAAAGATGTTTTTGAGAACTCTATCATTTGAATTATTTTTAAACTAACTTCCTGTTTTCCACATATATATATATATATATATATTTCATACAGCTACAATTATGTATATTATTTGCATGATTTTCCCACATCTTCCATAACTTTACAATATTTTAATGCCTGTATAAAACTGCTTTTGGTATTTCGTAACTACTCTAAATAACTCCGTCAGTTCGGGGCCTGTGGCATTTTGCAAGCATTGAACTGGTTTGTAGAAATTCAGGGGATTTCACTGACATACACTATGCCTGCTTCCATTGTCATGGAGGTTTTAAAGTTTGGAATCCCCATTTTGGGTAGCTATTAAAAATGAATATTTA
Organism: Ovis aries; assembly: GCF_016772045.2. NCBI lineage: Eukaryota > Metazoa > Chordata > Mammalia > Artiodactyla > Bovidae > Ovis > Ovis aries. The sequence goes on from NC_056056.1 coordinate 174,178,721, forward strand.
CTAATATGAAAAGATGCCCAGGATATATGGGATATATGAAAGGATATATGAAAAGATGGTATAATATATGACCCCATTTTTTTCAAGAAATAATATTTGTCAACGTACATCTGTGGGAGGGGGTAGATGCCGCACCTGGCCTCACATGTCTTACCTGTGCTGGCTTGAGCACTAAGGTGTTGCCTGCTGCCAGACACGCGGCACTCTTCCATGCCAGCATCATCAGCGGGTAATTCCAAGGGATGATAATTGCACAGACTCTGCAAGGGGAGAAAGAGACAGCCTCAGTCCCCTCAAACTAACTTAATACACGTCACTCAGAGGCACTCTCCTTGTCTTACCCAAGAGGCTCCTTCTTGGTAAAGGTCAGATTGCGATTTGGACGGGCCTGGTTGATGGGAATTGTGGAACCCTAAAGAATAAAAAAAGGTTGATACTACTTTACTAATTTCATTTTTTTTCCTTTGCCATGCAGCATGTGGGATCTCAGTTCCCCAACCAGGGATCAAACTTGTACCCGCTGCACTGGAAGCATGGAGTCTTAACCACTAGACGGCCAGGGAAGTTGCTCCTTTATTAATTTAAATGAGTCAATTTAATCTCAATGAATCCATTTTCTGTCTGCCTCTCTTACTTTCTCTTAGCTGATATTAAAAAAAGCAGTGTTCATATGGGACTCTATTCAATGTTAATGTGTCAGCATGGATGGGAGGGGAGTTTGGGGGAGAATGGATGCGTGTATATGGCTGAGTCCTTCCGCTGTTCACCTGAAACTACCACAACATTGGTAATCAGCTATATCTCAATACAGAATCAACAGTTTGAAAAAAGAAGCATTGTTCAATTTATAAGAAACATAGCCACACCTAAAAAGGAACTGCTATGCCTTTCTCAAAAGAACTAAGACACAGGAGAAAAAAACCACATAATTCTAATTTGATCATCAGTCCCTTGGACTGCAAGGAGATCCAACCAGTCCATTCTGAAGGAGATCAGCCCTGGGATTTCTTTGGAAGGAATGATGCTAGAGCTGAAACTCCAGTACTTTGGCCACCTGATGCGAAGAGTTGACTCATTGGAAAAGAGTCTGATGCTGGGAGGGATTGAGGGCAGGAGGAGAAGAGGACGACAGAGGATGAGATGGCTGGATGGCATCACTGACTCGATGGACGCGAGTCTGAGTGAACTCTGGGAGTTGGTGATGGACAGGGAGGCCTGGCGTGCTGTGATTCATGGGGTCACAAAGAGTGGGACACGACTGAGCGACTGAACTGAACTGAACTGATTCCCAATTCCTGGGCATGGCAGAGAATGTTAATTGCCTGCCCAATATCTGTTCTCCCCTCTGTTCTTAGTAACAGAAATCCTTGATTAATAATGGGGGTGGCAATGTGCCAGGTAAAGTACTCTGTTCCCCAGTTTCCATAGCAAATAGTGATGATTAACGGAAGATGTAAGTACAAAGCGCTGGAAGGGGAACACTCTTTAAAGTAGGCTGACTCAGCTGAAACAAGTGCTGTTTTACCCATTCCCTCACTTCTTCATTCTTCCTTCCAGAGTGTTGCTAAAAAGGCTGGTGCTGCAGTGGCTATCATGACACCAAGAGGCAGCCATGAAGGTAGCCAATCACATGGTACTGAGGATGGCCTGGCAAAGAGACAGAAGGAATCTTCCCCTCTCAGACTAGTCTTGATTGCCTGCTTTTGGACTCCTTGAAAGTGAGATGAAAACAGACTCCTTGGTTGGGTTTTCTATTATATGCAGCTAAATTTGATCCCAACTGATTTTTTGGCAGTAATCTTGAACTGAAACTATCCGTCTGTTTTGCCACATAAAATATTGTTGCTGTTACTAATACAAGTATATAATCTCTCATCTGAAACCCTAGGGTCAGGTGTGCTTTGGGATTCAGAATTTGACTTTAGAAACATAATATAATGCATAAACAATACCTTATATAATGTTATAATATCTATAACCCCCATTAATGTCTGGGGTAGCCTCCCATAATCAAGCATATTAATATTTATTCAGCGCTTTCCTGGTAGCTCAGCTGGTAAAGAATCCACCTGCAATGCAGGAGACCCTGGTTTGATTCCTTGGTCAGGAAGATCCTCTGGAGAAGGAATAGGCTACCCACTCCAGTCACCTTGGGCTTCTCTGGTGATTCAGATGGTAAAGAATCCACCTGCAATGCAGGAGACCTAAGTTTGATCCCTGGATTGGGAAGATCCTCTGGAGAAGGGAAAGGCAACCCCACTGAACACTTATTCAGGGAACTATGAGTATTCACTCTAAGTGAGATGAATAAAACTTATAGACTTATGTTGGTTTGGGTAAGATTTTGGCACCAAATGAGTTTGAGTCAATCAAATCAATTTTCAGGTTTCAGAACTATTTGGATTTCATAATTGAGAATAAAGGATGGACTTAAACTGCTCTTACTAAATACTTATGACTTTGTAGCTGAACAATAATAAAAACTACACTTATGTGCAAGACCTACTATAGTACAGACTTTAATTCTGTATATATTAACTCGTAGTATATAAACACTCATTTCCAATTCTCATAACGTAGTTTGCAAGGTATGGATTATCATGACCATTTTACAGATGAGGAAAGTAAGGCTGAGAGAAGTAAATAACAACAACTGCTAGTAAGTGGCAAAGATGAGGCCTGGAACCAGGTTGTCTCTCTGATTCTATAAAAATGGTGGTACAGCAATGTGACCAGAAAAAAGTTTCCCAGTATCCTTAGTAGATAGAGACAGCCAATGGGAGATACAAGCACAAAGTGTAGGGAGGATGGGAATGCTTTTTAAAGTCCTTTTACCTTTCTCCCTCTTCCCCACTTACTCCTGGCTTTGGGAATGTGGCTGTGATGGCTGGTGCTTCAGTGGTTACCATGAGACTAGAGGTGGCATGCGTTCTGCTGTTTGCTGAAAGCCCTATTTCCCTTCTGTATCTCAATACCAAAGCCAAGTGTAGTTGCCATTTATCATCACACATGTGCTATTTATTTTCTTGTAAAAAGAAGGAAATTGACATTTTTATCAAATTTATGTTTTAAGAAATTTTTCTTATAACCAGTCTGCATAGCCCAGCTATGTTAGCTCTCTGACCTCCACAGGTATTTGAGTCTTCAATTCCTCCATGATATCAGGCTTCTCTCTATATGCCAACAAGACTATTAGATGCTCTAAAACAAAGAACAACATTAGATTTTAAGCTCAGAAAATCTTGAGTTCAAATCCTAACTCTACTTACTATGTGACCATAGGTAAGTCTTCATTGTCCTCAAACCTCAGTTTCTTCACCTGTAATAAGAGGTAACAACTATCCACCTACCTCAGATAACTGTTATGGGGATCAGATGAGAAAACCTACGGAAGTGGTGACTCTGACAAAGGGTCTTTATAAACTAACAAACATTCATCCATTTTCCTCTAGGAATGATCTCCACAGAAAAAAACAACATTTTGCACTTACCTGAATCTTGTCACACCAGCCAGCAAAATATCTGAATGTTTGCACAGACATTCCAATGTGAGTCTTCAGAGCCAAGGTGTAGACAGCCCCAGAATCGAGAGCTTCAATGGTTGCCAGTTCTTCTTGTTTCTCTTCCATTAGGTCTGCAAGTCTGTTGGCCAGTGAAAGAAATCCATTCAGCAAATATTGAGTCTCTACTGTGTAAAAGGCGCCCTCCCAAGGCCTGAGAACTCAGAGGTGGACACAAATGGACCAGGTCTCCATCCTCATGGAGAACGTGGTCTCATAGGGAAGACAGGCATTGAACTAACAATTGCATGAATAATTTGTTTTAAGAGTTATCATGAAGAGGCAGAGGGTGTTGGAAGTGTGTATCATTCGCATTGTAGATGCATAAGAAGTAAGAGGGATGGAGTCACAGTCAGCCAAGGAGATCTGTGACAGAACACAGTGGGAACGTGGATGGCTCCTGAATACACTGGGAGATGTTAGAGGGCGCCCCACACCCCTGGAGAACCTGTGAACACCTGAGGGTTTCTGGCAGGTGTAGAAATATTTCCACCACTGGCTGAAAAGGACAAGACAGAAATACATGGGATGAACTATAAACACCACAACAGGCTTCTGTTTGTCTGGTTTCTGTGGAAAGATGACTAGAAACTGTCTAATGACTATGAAATAGTCAAAATTCATCTTTCATGTTCGCCTCTTCCATTTGTTTCCCTTCCTTCCTTCCTTTCATGGTACTGACCCATTTCTTTCAGACCATTCCAGGTCAGGCTTGAAGTCTTCCTCCCTAATATTTCTTCCAGATCCTGCTCTAAGAGATCTTTTGAGCAAGGTCAGCTATTTGTCATTTAGTAAGCAGAGAACTGAATCTGGGATTGAATCTAATTACTCTTGGCAAACTCAGCTACCAATTTATAACACCCTTTCCAGGCCTTCGTGTTTTCCCTCCTTGTTTCTACTCACACATCAAGTAGATTTAAAGTTTCTCTTTGGAAACAGCAAGGTGCTGGATGTTCTCTATGTGCTGCATAAGCAGATGCTCTGTGACCCCTGGAGGATGACTTTTATAGATTACATCACTGGCTTCTGGGCTCTCTCACTGGACTTGAGTAATGACAGGCCAGTGGGAGGCAGCCCCAGGAGACTGGCAAACGAGGATAAAGTGGTCTGGGGATGGCTGACTGGTGGGCTGTGGATCGGCAGCGGCAGCTGCTATGTCCTCCCACCGAAACCCACGGGTGTGGTCTCCTCCTGCAGCCATAGATCTTGCCAGATTCTAGTAACAGCTCCTTCCTCTGTCCCTTTAGGCCTTGCAGTAAGAGCAGTTTCCCTGTTCTATGTTCAGCCTGAGTGCTTCATTATCCTTTGCTGGATTCCCTTGACCTTGCTTACATCTTTACAAATAAGTAGTCCTTTACTAAACTGCTCATATAGGGATGGTGACTGAAACAAGCAAAAATACAAAAATCAGGAACTCCCATATATGGGAGTTTATATGATGGAAGTGACAAAAGACATGCTATCTAATAGGTGCATAATAGAAAGTCTTGAAGATTTTTTTAAATCTTGGCAGTGTTAGTCAGTATCCAAAGCCCACAGACTTGTGCTCTTCTTCTTTTTTTTTTTTTTTTAAATATTTATTTATTTGGCTGCACCAGGTCTTAGCTGCAGCATGCAGGATCTTCAGCTGCAGCATGTGGGATCTAGTTCCCTGACCAGCGATCACACCTGGGCCCTCTGCATTGAGAGCGCGGACTCTTAGCCACTGGACCACCAGGAAAGTCCCCAGACGTGCACTCTTAAAAGAATCATACCGATACATCAGTCTTCCTCTGTCTCGTGCATTCATTCTTCCCCATTCACCGTTTTCAAAAGCATCTTTTGCTGCTGCTACTGCTTTATCAACATCCACCAAAGAGGCATAGGATACTTGGCATATCGTCTATTTCAAGGCAAGAAAACATAGGTTATAGACTACTTTTATAGAGAGATATACAACTTTTTCTTGAGATTAATATTCTACCATAAAATTCGAGGAGTTTTTATGATGGAAAATCAGTACTTCCAGTAAACTTCTGGTAATATAGCAAAGAAAAAGAAACCATTTTAACACGAAAATTGTGAGCCTAAAATTCAGTACTTCTCATTCACACTACACTATGAGAAGACACATGTAGGAAACTGTAACTATTTCTTCTCCTGCCTTAGGAAAGCTGAATTTCTCACCATGAGCTTGCACATTCTGAGATTTTCTCACATACACAGCTCCATGTGGAATTGTACCTCTGATGTATATAGTATAGCGACCCATCTAAATTCATCATAAATATTCATTCTTAAAAGTAAGTTACAGGAGATAACAGCAGCCAGAACCAGAGCTGAATAGTTTAAAAGAATACATGAAGTACATTTATATTACATGCTCAGACAGAGTAACAGAATAATAGAGAGACAGAGTAATAGAATAAGTAATTCTTAAGACTGTTTTATAATGGTGTATAAATGAAAAAAAAAATCCATGATCAGTGGTTACTGCACACACTAAGTCACAACTCACAGATCCATCTGTTGGGTTGATAGTATCATAAGTCTTTCCATCTTCAGCATCTGTGAACTGTCCATTTATGAAACACTGATATGGCATTTTTACTGTCATGTCATTGATCTCCTTTGAAACCTAAGAGAGAGAATTACTTTAATAAAGTCAATGGATTTCTGTATTTATGCAAAAAAGAAGCTTATTCACTAACGCAGACAGAGAAGTTGTCAGTGGGACTCTAGTGCCTACTGTTCAGAAGAGACAAGCAGATGTAATAGTTAGGCCTTATGATACTTAAAGTGGCCATTGAGACAGGAGGTCAGCTTCTGCGACGACCAAAGTGGTCTGAGTCGGGCATTGTAAAGATCTGTCTTTTCCTCATTGAGATGAAACATGACTCAGAAGACCTCCAGATAATGGAAACACCGCCATCTAGTGGCACTACTTATGGAGTTCAGCCATTGCTGTCACGCAAATTTTTGAAATTGCCCATCAACCCTCTTTCCTTTTATACTGGTGACATTTTAAGTTTTCTTTCCAGTGTCCATCCCCATTTTCAGTCTCCCCCTCTTACATATGTGCTGCTTAAATTGTAGTCTGTACTATTAGCTGGCAAGTGAATTTATATTCATCCATTAACCTCTATAAATCTTGGTTTGTTTCAACAATAAAATGATAATATACCTGCCTCATACAGTCATTAAGAGACATAATTAAAATCATATATGTGAAAGAGAACTGTTGGCATAAAATCCCACTTCAATGAAAGGTATTAAAGAGAAATTTTAATGATTTAAGAAATTATTTTATATAGAGAAATTGAGGATGCTTAGAAAAGAAACAAAAAAAATAGCAAAAGCGTAGTTTGCTGCTCATCATCACTAATTATTAGGGAAATGCAAATCAAAACTACAGTGAGGTACCACCTCACACTGGTCAGAGTGGCCATCATTAAAAAGTCTACAAATAATAAATGTTGGAGAGGGTGTGGAGAAAAGGGAACCCTACTACATTGTTGGTGGGAATGTAAATTGGGGTAGCCACTACAGAAAATGGTATGGAGGTTCCTTAAAAAACTAAAAGTAGTATTGTTAGGGGAAGCACACACTGATTGAAACTGCCCACCCTGGCCAGGCACCATAGTAACCATTTGCATGAGTTGTTTACAGGTGGTCCCTGCAAGGAACACAGAACTAATAATCCTCCACCAACCGGAAGAGTTTGGGAAAGGTCAAAAGGAGAAACCACATGTCCGACCACCTCCTAGAATCCTCCTCTCTGGCATCCATTTGGCTAAACAAGGCGTGCACCCCCAGGAAAGACTCTGAGTCAGATGATTGGGTAAAGACAACCCAGAAACTAATCCCATCACCATAAAACCTGAGACTGCAAGCCACGTGGCAGAGCAGTCCTCCTGGGTTCCCTTTCCCTACTGTTCTCCACCCGGGTGCCCTTTCCCAATAAAATCTCTTGCTTTGTTAGCACATGTGTCTCCTCGGACAATTCATTTCCGAGTGTTAGACAAGAGCCCAGTTTCAGGCCCTGGAAGGGGGCCCCCTTCTGGCAACAGTATCATACCATCCAGAAATCCTAATCCTAGGCATATATCCAAACAAAACTTTAATTATGAAAAGATACATACACTCCAATATTCATAGCAGCACAATTTACAATAGCCAAGACAAGGAAACAACCTAAATGTCCATCAACATATGAAGATGTGAGATATATATATATATATTTATATAAAAAAATATATATATAAAACCTACAATGGAATACTACTTAACCATAAAAGCAATGAGCAATAACTGAAGTTTTTAAAGTCATTAGAGGGGTTCAACAGGAGATTCAAGCAGGCAGAAGAAAGAAATAGAAAACCAAACAATGGGTCAATAGAGACATCCAGTCTGAAAATAGGAAAGAAAAACAATTTTAAAAATGAATAGAGCTTTAGAAGCCTGCAGGACACTATCAAATGTACTAACGTGCATAAAGAGAGTCTCAGAAAGAGGGGTGAGGGATGGAGGGGTAGAAAGACTATTTGAAGAAATAATGGCAGAAAATATCCCAAATTTTATTTTAAAAAATCAATCTGCACATCCAAGAAGCTCAATAAACTCCAAGTAGACAAATCTCAAAGAGATCCATCCTAAACGCATCATAATAAAATGGTCAAAAGACAAAGACAAAAAGGGAATCTGGAAAGCAGCAAGGGAGAAGAAGCAACTCATCACATGAAAGTTATCGCCATTAAAATTAACAGATGACTTATCCTCGGAAACTTCAGAGGCCAGAAAGCAATAAGATTATATATTAAAAGTGCTGAAAGAAAGAGAATGTCAACCCAAGATTCCATATACAGCAAGAATATCCTTCAGGAACAAAGGAGAAATTAAGTCATTCTCAAATGAACAAAAACTAAGATACTTCACTGCCAGCACATTGTCTTTCGAAAATGACTAAAAGGTGTCCTTGTGACAGAAATGAAAGAACACAGACAGTGACTTAAATCTACCTGAAAAAATAAAGAACACCGACAAAGGTAAATATAAGTCAGTATAAATGTAATTTTTATTTTAAACTCCTTTCTTCTCCTATCTGATTTAAAAGAAAACTGCATAAAGTGATAATTATAAGACTATGTTGATGGGCTAATACTGTATAAAGATGTATTTGTATGACAGTAATAGCACAGGTAAGCGGGTAGGGAGCAGAGCTATACTGTAACAAATTTTTTCTACACTATTGGTATTAAACTGGTATTAATCTGGGCAAGAATGTTTTAAGAAAAATGTCTCTTGGAAGGAATCCTCAACCACTAAGGAGATAACTAAAAGTATATAGCAAAAAACACAATAAGAGATTAAAAGGGTGTACTAGACAATATCCATTTAACAAAAAAGAGAGCAGTAAAGAGGAAGAGAGGAGAGAAAAAGGCATAAGTCAAGACTTACAGAAGCACAAGTGGCCAAAGGACAAACAGATTAATCAAACTTAATCACATTTTACAACTTGTGTGTGTTAAAGGATGCTATCAAAAAAGTGAAAAGAAAACCCACAGAATGGGAGAAAATATTTACAAATAATTCATCTGATTAGGGTCTACTATTTAAAATATACTCAAGCCATTTACAACTAAAAAATTAAAAAGACAAATATCCCAATTAAAAATACAGGTGAAGGGTTTGAGGGACCTCCCTGGTGGTCCAGTGGGTAGGACTAGGTATTCTCACTGCCAGGGGCTTGGGTTCCATCCCTGGTTGGAAAAGTAAGATCTCACAAGCCACCTGGTACAGCCAAAAAACAAAGGAGTTGAACAGATATTTCTCCAAAGAATATATACAAATGGCCAATAAGCACACGAAAAGATGTGTATCACTAGTCATTAGGAAAATGTAAATCAAAACCACAATGAGATACCACTTCACACCCACTAAGACAGCTGAAATAGAAAAAAATAGACAACATGCTGGCGAGGACATGAAGAAATTAGAAGCTTCCTCCATTGCTAGAGGCAGTGTAACATGATGTAGTCACTTTGCAAAGCAGATTGGTAGCTCCTCGAAAAGTTAAACACAAGAGTTCCCATATGACTCACCAATTCCACTTCTAGATATTTACCCAAGAGAATTGAGAACATACGTTCACACAAAAACTTAATATTGGGTTGGCCAAAAAGTCCATTCAGGTTTTTCTGTTACATCTTACCAAAAACACAAATGAACTTTTTGGCCAACCCTATGTGAATTTTCATAGCAGCGTAATTTATAATAGCCAAAAAGCAGAAACAACTCAAATGTACGCCAACCAAGGAAAGGATAAATAAAACATAATTATTCACACGGTGGACTATTGCTTGGCCAGGAAAAGGAATAAAGTGATAATCTACTCTAGAATGTCGATGAACCTTGAACACATTATGCTGAGTGAAAGAAACCAGCTGCAAAAGGCCACTTATCGCCTAATTCCATGTGTACGAAATGTCTCAAATAGGCAAATCCATAGAAACAGAAAGTAAATTGGTGATTTCCTGGCGCCAGGGCCCAGAAGAGGAGAGCAGAGAATGAATGCCAGTGGATATGGAGTTTCTTCGGGTGGGGGGGGGGGGTAAAAAAATGTTCCATAATCAGATCGTGGTCATGGTTGCTCAACTCAGTGAATAGACAATGAATTGTACATTTTTTAAAAGGTGAAATGTATGGTATCTGAATTATAATCTCAAAACTGTCTGTCATTTAAGAAAGTTGTAAATGAAAAGCAAATGGGTGAAAGGCACAGCAGTGTTCTCTAGCATGAAGGTCTTAACCATGTGGATTTTCAACACCGTGGACAGGCTTACATAATCCACCACTAGCTCTGCTTCCTGATCCTCTCCTCTCAGTTTCCTCACGACTTTTTGGATGAAGTCTTCAAATTTGGTGGCCATATAAACATCCTCATTCTGTAACTGAAGCCCTCCACACTTCTGTCTTATCTCTTCAACCAGTCTGAAAAGAAGAACCAGCTCACGTTACTGACATTTTTTTAAAGAGTTTAGAGGACTGTATGATTACATTTAGGTTGCTTTGAGGTAGGACTTATGTCACATACTAATTTATGCTCCATGAGATCATCTATATTAGAGAAATTAATAAGATTGAGAGAAAAAAATGTTAAAGCTTTCTCAAAAGGCAGCGGCAGTTTTTTTAAATACAAGAAACTGAAGCAAAGATATTTTCATTACTTTCAAGAGAAGAGTTGGACACAACTCTTCACTGAGCAACTAAGCACAGCACAGAAGCAGGTGATAAAGGGCACATAAAATCAGTCTCTATCCTTTCAAAAGTACTCCAGGAATAAAACATAAAGAAAATTTCTGAACTGTCATAATTCTGAGAGACCAAAGTCACAGCATAGACGATTTTCTCTGGATCTGGTGTAAGAATAAAACAAACATTTGTTTGTATTTCATGGCTAAGTGAACGTTTTAGTTCCTCAGTTGTGTTTAATTCTTTGGGACCCTGTGGACTGTAGCCTGCCAGGCTCCTCCATCCATGGAATTCCCCAGGCAAGAATACTGGAGTGGGTAGCCATTCCCTTCTTCAGGGGATCTTCCCAACCCAGGGATCGACTCCTCATCTCCTACACTGCAGGCGGATTCTTTACCCTCTGAGCCACCAGGAAAGCCCACATGGCTACGGTGGGTACTAAACAGAACCTCCCCAGGTAGTGCAGTTAGTAAAGAATCTGCCTGCCAGTACAGGAGATGCAGGAGACGTGGGCTTATCCTTGGGTCAGGAAGATCCCCTGAAATACAAAACGGCAACCCACCCCAGTATTCTTGCCTGGAAAATTCTGTGGACAGAGGAGCCTGGTGGGCTACCATCTATGGGGCCACAAAGAGTTGGACACAACTGAGCGTATACACACACACGTGTATATAAGATAGATAACCAATAAGAAGAACCTACTGTACAGCACAAGGAACTCTACCCAATGCTCCACAGTGGCCTATATGAGTATAAAATCTAAACAAGACTGAATATATGTGTATGCGTGAAATGAACATATCTCCTGCCATTTTAATATACAGAAAATGTCATAGCCATCAGCAATTTCTGGCCTCCAAATGTGAGTAAGGGCTCCCCAAACTGAGATCCAGCGGATGCTACCAACCCCTATGGTGATTGCTGAGGAGCTGGGGGAACACAGCAAGCAAGGTGAACAGGGAAACAGGATTGTGCCTAGGTAGCTGAGGTGCACGTGAAGGAATGAATGCAGTGAGCCCAGAGGCTTGCAACTCTCCATACTGCTGCTGCTAAGTCGCTTCAGTCGTGTCCGACTCTGTGTGACCCCATAGACGGCAGCCCACCAGGCTCCCCCGTCCCTGGGATTCTCCAGGCAAGAACGCTGGAGTGGGTTGCCATTGCCTTCTCCAATGCGTGAAAGTGAAAAGTCAAAGTGAAGTCGCTCAGTCGTGTCCGACTCAGCGACGCCATGGACTGCAGTCTACCAGGCTCCTCCGTCCATGGGATTTTCCAGGCAAGAGTACTGGAGTGGGGTGCCATTGCCTTCTCCAATCTCTCCATACACAGAATGCTAAATTCCTTAGCTCAGATACCTGAGTTCTGATGTTCAGGTGGCCTGCTCCCTTTGTTGCAAACTTGTATATAGCCAGACTTCCCCTCGTGCCTCCTTGGAGCAGTTTTCTCAGAGCTACTGAGATGCTGTCTCCTGGGCTCAGAGTTCTAAACATTCCCACCAAATGAAATAACTCTACTTTCAGGTTGTGACTTTATTTTTTAGTCAACAATGTGTAACTGATTCACTTTGTTATATAGCAGAAAATAACACAGCACTGAAAGTTAACTATACTTCAATAAAAATTATTTTAAAAAATACAAGAATGAATATGTGAACAGAATATTCATCAAGAACACTTGCTTTGTCAACATGAAGACTTTTACCTTGTTTATTTAGTAAATAGCCGTACGGTGGCCCTCAAAGGAAAAGCACCTCTACAAAATTCTCTACTATTAGGATCCTGGTCTGCTCTTCATGCCATAGAGGGCGGCTTTCTAGTCCTCTAGCCCTTTCTACCTATTGCAAACTTCTGCAGAGAAATTCTGACTATAGAGTGACTACTCTTACTCTTGCAAGAAGTCTGATGATCCTCATTCTAGATATACCATACTGGGTAACTTGGGGAGTTAGGAAAAAAGATTTGGGGTAAGCATAATCAATGTTAGGTATCCTTTTAGATGCAATTATATAGGAAAATTCCAATTAACATTCTCACTTCAGTTCAGTTCAGTCGCTCAGTCGTGTCCGACTCTTCATGACGCCATGAATTGCAGCATGCCAGGCCTCCCTGTTTATTACCATCTCCCAGAGTTCACTTAGACTCACGTCCATCGAGTCCGTGATGCCATCCAGCCATCTTATCCTTGGTCGTCCCCTTCTCCTCCTGCCCCCAATCCCTCCCAGCATCAGAGTCTTTTCCAATGAGTCAACTCTTCGCATGAGGTGACCCAAGTACTGGAGTTTCAGCTTTAGCATCATTCCTTCCAAAGAAATCCCAGGGTTGATCTCCTTCAGAATGGACTGGTTGGATCTCCTTGCAGTCCAAGGGACTCTCAAGAGTCTTCTCCAACACCACAGTTTAAAAGCATCAATTCTTCGGCACTCAGCCTTCTTTACAGTCCAACTCTCACATCCATACATGACTACAGGAAAACCATAGCCTTGACTAGACGGACCTTAGTCAGCAAAGTAATGTCTCTGCTTTCGAATATACTATCTAGGTTGGTCATAACTTTTCTTCCAAGGAGTAAGTGTCTTTTAATTTCATGGCTGCAATCACCATCTGCAGTGATTTTGGAGCCCCCAAAAATAAAGTCTGACACTGTTTCCACTGTTTCCCCATCTATCCGGTCCTCATCTGGTGGGACCGGATGCCATGATCTTCGTTTTCTGAATGTTGAGCTTTAAGCCAACTTTTTCACTCTCCTCTTTCACTTTCATCAAGAGGCTTTTTAGTTCCTCTTCACTTTCTGCCATAAGGGTGGTGTCATCTGCATATCTGAGGTTATTGATATTTCTCCCGGCAATCTTGATTCCAGCTTGTGTTTCTTCCAGTCCAGCGTTTCTCATGATGTACTCTGCATAGTCAAGTGGGCCTTAGAAAGCATCACTACAAACAAAGCTAGTGGAGGTGATGGAATTCCAGTTGAGCTATTTCAAATCCTGAAAGATGATGCTGTGAAAGTGCTGCACTCAATATGCCAGCAAATTTGGAAAACTCAGCAGTGGCCACAGGACTGGAAAAGGTCAGTTTTCATTCCAATCCCAAAGAAAGGCAATGCCAAAGAATGCTCAATCTACCGCACAATTGCCCTCATCTCACACGCTAGTAAAGTAATGCTCAAAATTCTCCAAGCCAGGCTTCAGCAATACGTGAACCGTGAACTCCCTGATGTTCAAGCTGGTTTTAGAAAAGGCAGAGGAACCAGGGATTAAATTGCCAACATCCACTGGATCATGGAAAAGCAAGAGAGTTCCAGAAAAACATCTATTTCTGCTTTATGACCATGCCAAAGCCTTTGACTGTGTGGATCACAATAGACTGTGGAAAATTCTGAAAGAGATGGGAATCCCAGACCACCTAACCTGCCTCTTGAGAAACCTGTATGCAGGTCAGGAAGCAACAGTTAGAACTGGACATGGAACAACAGACTGGTTCCAAATAGGAAAAGGAGTACATCAAGGCTGTATATTGTAACATTCTCACTTAGAGCCTCCCAATTCGAATTGGAGGAGAATAGGCTAAGAAATATGAAGACATATTTTTAAGTGAAATAAACAATTAGTAGGGTGGTTTTCTAGGTGTATAGTCAATATGAAAACACTCCTAGTTAGCAACAAAGAAAAGAGAACAAATACATGTGTTTGACCATGGAAACAAGCAAAGAAAGATGAAGGAAAGAGAAATATAATAGATGGGTATGATAGAGTGATGACATCTAGTACAAAGGATTTAGATTCGATTTTCAAGGTCAAAGTGAAAATCCCTGGTGCAGGGGTGTGAGTCACTGAGGTGGTGGTTTTACCTGGCAACATCCATTGATCTTGCTCCAGATTTAAAGAAGTCTGTTGAATCTTCAATAGCAGGGACATTGCTTAAAATTCCAGCCCAGATGACCTATATGACACGAGGGAAACTTTCATGAGGGAGCTGCCATATGGAACACTGGCGGAGAGTACTAGCTTCTCATCAAACCTACTTGTTTACATGTCTCAGCATCTCTTCAATTAGAGAGGGCCGTTTGACCAACTTCTAGCCAGTGAATATGAATATAAGTGACCTGTACTGTCCATCTTGATTCCCTAGTGGCTCAGTGGTTAAAAAGATCCACCTGCCAATGCAGGAGATGTGGGTTCGATCTCTGGATTGGGAAGATCCTCTGGAGAAGGAAATGGCAACCCACTCCAGCATTCCTGCCTGGGAAGTCCCATGGACAGAGGAGCCTGGCGGGCTACAGTCCATGGGGTTGCAAAAGAGTCAGACATGACTTAGCGACTAAACAACAATAACACTCTCAATTGTGGCCCATGAAAAACCTTCGTCACACGATTTTCTGTGCTCTTTTGCTCTTCTTGGCTGTCTGGGATGGAGATAACACCCAGCGGGTCCTTAAAGATAGCAGAGCCTGGGTTCCTGCTTGACTCTACCCCTAGCCCTCATATTCCCACTTTACCCCCATGCAAACCTAGAACTGCCTTGGATTACTTATATGAATGAGAAATAAATGTGCATCCTTTTGCAGCTAATACAAAAAAAGAGGAACTAAAAGTTCCATCCCAACTCCTTTGAAGATTAATGGTATGAGTTACAAAAATGGTTACAAGAATTCTTGCAAGACAAGGAACATTAAAAACTTCACGTGTTCACCTTGATGGTCTCTGCCACCTTCATCTCTTCAGCTGTGAGTTCCACCACTGACATCTCACCCGATGAAAAGTACTGAGAGGCAGGAATCATTTTTCCATCTTCAAACTGCAGATTTCTCACCATCAGCTGTAAAATAATGACAAAACAAGCGAAAAAATTGAGAATTAGGACAATTCAAAAGTGAGATTGGTGTGAGAAAGCATCTTATGTGAGTATAAGGACCAGCTTATTTGGCAAATACGAAAATATGGATTGAAAGCACTACCTACTGTGTATAAAAGGGCTGAAATGGTATTTCAGTTATGGCAGCAGAGAGGATGATAAACACCCCTAAAATTGACACTTGGATTCAGGTATTGGTTCTAAAGCTGACAATGACTACCATGCTACTAATAGCACTATTACTGCCTCTACTGCCATCTTCTGCACTCTTAGTCTGCAGCAGGCACAGTGCTAAGTACGTATATGCTGAGTATCTTATTCAGTCTCCTAAATTCTGATAGATGCAGGTGTCCTTATTATCCCCATTTTACTGATAAGCAAATGAAGGCTCAGTGAGGTTTAGTAATTTGCCCAGTGCCTCACAGCAAGTAACAGAGCTGAGGTTACAACCCAGGACAAGCTGGACTCTGAGGCCTACAGTCTTTATAACTGATGTATCCTGTGAGCCCAGAGAAGGTATCTGTGAGATGCAAATTCCCTTTTGTTTTGCTCATTGGGCACCTGCCCAAGAGCCCACCGAGGGTCAGAGTTCATGCTCCCACGTGCAGGCAGTGCAGATGGGCATCTCCCTATTGGCAAAGGGAGGACCATCTGAGAAGGCTCACACCACCTGATCCTCCCAGACCAGATCACACTCTCTGTTCTGTAGACGGAGAAACGGAGCCTCAGAGGCGAGAGGCATCCTGCTCACAACTGTAAGCGACAGAGCAGGGATTCACACCCTGGCTCCTGACCAAACGCTAAGCTCTTTCTACTGTATCACAGAGCAGGCTGTGCAGGTCCAGTGGGTCCATCCTGAGATGCCTGGTTCTCAATCAAGGCACATAAAGCCAGCTCATCCCCAGAGAGAAATGGGCCACAGACATCTTAAACCCCCTATATCCCACTATACAGCCAGACTGTCCTGGGAGTCTGCCCTGCCAGACTCCCTCAAGAGCTTGGGTAATTGAAGGAAACCACCAAAGTGATTTTATAGGGAACCCTATTGAACACTCACTGCTTTTCCATCGTTACCAAAAAGAACAAGTCCATTTTTGGTAACAAGACCAGGCTTCTCAGCACCTTTAATTTCCAGTGGTTCTCCAGGAGGGACGGAGCTATTCAGCAATGATGAGCCATAGAAAGTGACCACCTAGTAAAGAGACCAAACCCAAGTTGTGAAAGGAGGAAATGAAGGCTGTCTATAAGGGTGTATGAAAGCAGCATGCCCTGCAGAAAAAAGCAGCTGACATTCTCATTTATGCCCAAATGAGAGACCTCCCACTGCCAGTGTGAGAGACTATATCAAGCACCTATCGGAATGACACAAGGCAAGAGACAGTCTGTGAGGGTATGACTGAAGAGTTGAAAAACGCCCCACATCCAGGGGATGCAAGTATACATGTATCATTTATTTGCACTGACGCAAAGGTGAATGACATGACAGCTCTCACAGACTTTGCAGCCTGAAGGTAGAGTTTTTGTGGGAAGTGGAGGTATTGATGTGGGCGCAGGGAGGCAGGTGCAGAGTAGTAAACAGACTATTGCATTGCAGTGGAATGTGTGATGGGAGGTACAGGAAGCGTTGTGGGTCAGCTCATGGAAACAAGACTGGATCCAGACTGTAACCAAGAGAACTGGATATTAATTGATTTGCTATTGTCATGATAGTCATTACTTTAATTTTATGCTTGCCTGTGTGCTCAGTCCCTCAGTCGTGTCTGCCTCTCTGTGACCTCATGGACTGTAGCCTGCCAGGCTCCTCTGTCCATGGGATTTCCCAGGCAAGAGTACAGGAGTGAGTTGCCATTTTCACCTCCAGGGCATCTTACCAACCCAAGGACTGAACCTGTGTCCCTTACATCTGCATTGGTAGGCGGATTCTTTACCACTAAGCCACCTCTTATAATTCTGTGGTCATCAGCTACCATTTATTGACAACTCTATTATTTAATATTTATTGAGTATTTATTCTATGTCAGGTCTAAGTGCTTAGATGAATTAACATGTATTAACTCATTGCATCTTTACAACAACTCCAAACCAATGAAGGAGGCACTATTATTATTAGTCTCATTCTGCAATAAGGAAACCAAGGTACTCAATGGTTAAGTAACCTGCCCAAGGTTATACAACAAATAGTGGCAATGCCAGAATTTTACTGGAAACATTCTGGCTTCAGATCCCATACTTTTGGTGTGTGTGTGAGTATAAATGCTTTGAAAAACAAGGCATTATCAATTGTGATAGAATATATTCATACGCTATATGATGTCACTATAGTCCAAGATGTATATCCAATATTCCTCATGTAATCAAGAGTACATTTGTATAAGGATGTCCATGATAAAATGTTTTATTGAAGTATAGTTGATGTACAATATTATATAAGTTACAGGTGTACAACAGTGATTTCACAATTTTTATACTTCATTTATAGTTATTATAAAATATTGGCTGTAATCTCTACGTTGTACAATATATACTTGTAGCTTAATTTACACATAATAATTTGTACCTCTCAATTCCCTATTCCTGTCTTGCTCCTCCCCGCTTCCCTCTCCCCACTGGTAACCACTAGTTTGTTCTCTATATTTGGAGTCTGTTTCTTTCTTGTTATATTCACTACTTTGTTGTATTTTTTAGATTCCGTATATAAGTGATATCAGACGGCATTTGTCTTTCTCTGTCTGATTTATTTCACTTAGCGTAGTACCCTCCAATTCCATACTCTTATCCATGGCACTGGACTTCCACCTTTGGTTCTTCACTGATCCCATATAGTTTTATTGATATCTAATATGCACTGAGGACCCAGCTGAAGGACCGAGACTATCAAGACAACAGCATGATGCCCTTGCCCTTGAGGGGCTCCCGGTCTGTGGTGGGTAGAGGGATAGATACATAAAGAAATGCTTACAATAGACAATATGCTGAGTCAGAGCTAGGCAGGGCATTACTGGAAAGGAGAAAAGGGATGCCCAGTCCCACCAGGCTGGGAGTATGAGGTCAGGAGACTTCCTAGAGGAGGCAAAGCTTGAGAAGCTGAGTTGAGCGGAGTTTCCCCAGGTATCAGAAGGCTTTTCCTGTCCCTGCCCCTGCCCCTACCCCTGCCCACCGCCCCTGCAGCATCTCTTCTCCGTCCTCTCACTCTCACTCCTCACATCTGAGGCCCCAGCTTCTCTGAACTCTACTGCAAGTTCCTGTCCGGGTAACATGCTCTCCTACCTCTGGGTCTTTAACTCTGTGTCTCATTCTCTACTTGTTGACCTCTTCTTGAAGTGCAAGCCAAACAACTTTTCTAGGAAGGCTTTCCTAAGATACCTGAGGCTGGACCTCAGTTACAGCGTTTGTCTTACTGCCTTGTGAGTGCTTATTCATTTCCCTGCTTTCTCCATAAAACTACAGTCTCCCTGAGAGCAGAGGCTGTGCCTAGTGTCTGCCTCACATCAAAGGCTCCATATGTGCGGAGTAAAAAATGCAGCACATGACCATGTGCACCTAGGCTCTTTTAGCTGGCCACATGTACCTAAACTCCTTTAGTTGGTCATGTGTACCTAGAACACAAACTCTCCTCACAAGCAAAGGAAGAACCAGGGGAAGCCTCAACTCATGAGTAATGCCTCTTACAAAGGTCACACGCTGAAAGAAAACATTGGGCCTCTAGAACATACCTGTCCATTTATCTCTGCCCAAGCTCCAGGGACTTTATCATGACCTCGGATCCAGTTATGTAAAGCTTCAGCAGACTGATTCCAAGAGATCTAGGAATGCGCAAAGCACAGGTTGAACTTCTCAAGTCTCAAAGGCAATAGAGACATGTCTCTCCATCAGTGGCAGACATGGGTAGGGATGGGGCAGGTGGCTTGGAGATCTTCTTTTCATTGAGGAAATGGTACACTGAGAACTGCTCAAAGGTGGGGGACAGTGAATTCTGAGAAGCGTAACTAAGTTGATATAAATACCTCAGCATTTTCCTTTTTCTGGATACCTTCATATGTTGCTCCTTCTTCTGACTGGGGAATGCGAGGAGCTTTACCATCAGCTATAAGTTGGACAGCTTCCACCTAAAGCCAAACATGTTACCACTGTTTAACTGAAGTTTCTGTTTAACAGAATTACTATATATAAATATGTCCAGAGAGTCAGACTTTGATAAAATTTCTTTGAATCCATAATTGTACCAGGCAGTGTGTTAGGTGGGGCTTCCCAGGTGAGAGAGTCAATTCCTAGGCAGGTTGATAAGAAGTCCGGGGGTCCCCAAGGAGAGAGGGGTCAGGGGTTCTCAAGGAAGAGCTAGGGGTCTGGAATTGTTAGCCCCCATCTGTAAGAGAGAAAGAAGCAACCAGCACCATCTCTCTACCGGAGGCGTCCCTCACTGATCTACATGGGGGTATAGACAAACCTTACACCAAAGCTTCCCTTCCTTGGTCGGACTTAGTCTGTCCCTTACCGATGCAGTCACTGTACTCTTCCCTCCCAGTTCTACCACCGAGGCAGGGCAGAGATGCACCAGGGGTAGACCTGATGGCATCCCAGACTGATGTCCAGCTCCTCACCATTAAAACCTTGCTTGCCTCTGATGCCACCTGAGGTGCAATCAGTAACCTTCTGGAATGCCTCTCAAGCTAAGACTGCTGGGGGAAACATTCGTCACCTAAGTGCCTGTGCACAACCCTAAGTATATTCCTGACCACAATAAGACCAGTATGAACATAAAACTGAGATGTTCCTTCCAAGCATCACCACACCAGTATAAGCAATAGCAAAAGAGATGGTGAAGGACTGGCCAGTGAGGAAAAATTGATTTTTGTCCTCGAGTTATTAGGGCCAGTCCTTCCATTTCATTCCCACAGACTCCACAGAAAGAATATCTAAGGAGTTGGGACAAAAGCCACTGGAAAGCCTCCTCTGGTCCACTAAGAGCTAGCATTACCAAAGGAAGATACCCATTGCACTTCCAATCTGAGTAACCTTTAACCTCAGAGATGCTCTTGGGGCTAGAGCTCCATCTAGCTTCTGAACTTTCGACTCCTAGCAAGGCTAGGCGCTTCCTGACTACCAATCCAAGTTGGCGTCCTAAGTAACAGTACACAGTAACAGCATAGATCACAAGTCCCTTGAAAGTCTATGATCCGACAGATAGGTTAGTAGTTCTAATTCCCAAGGAGTTATGAAATGGTCAAAGAAACTGGAAAGTTTGACTGAGAAAGGAGAGTTCGGTCCACACACTTTGCCCATTTCTGGTCGGTCGCCAAAGGAGACATTGGGTGCCTCTTGGCATTGGCAGGTCGGTATAAACCCCTGACAGGTTTCTGCCATAAGCCATATGAGGTCACTGCAGAACCGCAGAACAGGGCTCCTCCTCACTTGCTTTGCTCAAGGCATGTCATTCATTCACACAAGCATACTGTAGAGTTAGTAAAGTACAGCAGAAAACGTGTTCGCTAGGAGAACAAAGAACTAGAGCTCCAAGCATCCTTACCTTGTCCTGAAGAATCCCGGACGAGCCCCAAAGATGAAAGGTTGTTACTGAACCATGAAAGCTGCTGGGATTCTTGGCCTCCGAAGGAGAAGAATTCAATCCGGGGCCAGAGACGAGGCTTGATCACTCAGAGCTTTTGTGTAATAAAGTTTTATTAAAGTATAAAGGAGATAGAGAAAGCTTCTGACAAAGACATCAGAAGGCGGCAGAAAGAGTGCCCCCTCGCTAGTGTTAGCAATGGAGTTATATACTTTTTAATTAGTTATTACAGTGAATCAAAAGAATGTCTGGAGGTTGTAAAAACCTTACTAGACCCACTCCCATAATTTACATTTTAAGATAACAGGATTAGCCAGAAAGTTTTTTCTAGAAACTGTCCTTAAGCAGGATACATTTCTGTTATATAATCCTAAGGAATGTAGAGGAAAAAAAGTTTGTCCTTTCCTCCTCCTTGAGAATTCCAGACCCCTCTCTCCTTGGGGACCCCCTAGACTTCTTATCAACCTGCCTAGGAATTGACTCTCTCAAAGGTGGCACTAATGGTAAAGAATCTGCCTGCTTGCCAATGCAAGAGGCATAAGAGACTCAGGTTCAGTCTCCAGGTAGGGAAGATCTCCTGGAATAGGAAATGGCAACCCACTCCAGTATATTTGCCTGGCAAATCTCATGGACAGAGGAGTCTGGTGGGCTGCAGTCCAAAGGGTTGCAAAGAATCGTACACAACTGAAGCAGCTTAACACACACACACACGGGTTAGCTTCTTTATGTAAAATATCCCTTGGTGGCTCAGAGAGTAAAGAATCTGCCTGCAATGCAAGAGACCTGGGTTCAATCCTAGAAGAAGGAAATGGCAATCCACTCCAGTATTCTTGCCTGGAGAATGCCATGGACAGAAGAGCCTGGTCAGCTACAATCTATGGGGTCACAAAGAGTCGGACATGACTGAGTGACTAACTAACATCACACAAGTCCTACAAGGTGGATATTATCAGTCTTGTTTTACATATGAGGTTGCAAAAAGCCTCAAGCAATTAGCTTGAGAAAAAGCAACTAGCTCAAGATCACAGAGGAGAAGGCACTGGTGACCCACTCCGGTACTCTTGCCTGGAAAAGCCCATGGATGGAGGAGCCTGGTAGGCTGCAGTTCATGTGGTCGCTAAGAATCAGACACAACTGAGCAACTTCACTTTCACTTTTCACTTTCATGCACTGGAGAAGGAAATGGCAACCCACTCCAGTGTTCTTGCCTGAAGAATCCCAGGGACGGGAGTCTGTGGGGCTGTCATCTATGGGGTTGCACAGAGTCAGCCATGACTGAAGTGACTTAGCAGCAGCAGCAGCAAGATCACAGAGACAGCTGGTAGGTGTGAGAGAAGGGTCTGTCTCCAGATCTATCTACTGCCAATATCCAGCCCGCACTTTTAAATATGACTCCTTTATTTAAACACATTTCAATCTTGCTTTTTCAATGGAAATATTAGGAAGATAATTGTAAAATAAGTCATTGCAGGTTACTTCTGCTCATCATGATGATTCTAGAAAATAATACATAGTTATGTTTAAGGAATTCACCTGGATTTATAGTTTAGGACACCTGGAATAAAAAAAAAATTAGTCTGTCCATGCGTCTGATTGCCTTTGGGATGTGTCCTGTGTCCTCTTCTGTGCACCATTTATTTTTACCTTGAGTTGAGAGCCTGTGTCCTTCACTGGGAGACTTATGTGAGCTCATGTTCTCAGTTTTCTCTCTAAGTACTCACAGCTAAGTACTCCAACCTCTTCAAGAGCATGTGGAGGGAGCCACCTGGGACAGGTTCAAGCTAAGCTCATTCATTCCACCTATTTCTGGCCATAATCCAGGTTTGCAAAAATGCTACTGGACACACAGACTGCTACTTTGATTATAATAATCATTTTGAGCACCTACTGTGTGCCAGATGCTTTACACAAATGTCATTTAATTTTCACAGCAACCTTGTAAGTCAGGCAGTAGTGTCCACATTTTATAGATGAGGAAACCAAGGCTAAAGGGGCTAAATGACTTGCCTACTATACAACAAACAAATGGTAGAGCAAGAACTACTCTTTTAATCATTGTGTCAGTCACTCAGTCATGTCCAACTCTTTGTGACCCCATGCATTGTAGCCACCCAGGCTCCTCTGTCCGTGGGATTCTCCAGGCAAGAATATTGGAGTGGGTTGCCATTTCCTTCTCCAGGGGATCTTCCCAACCCAGGGATCAAACCCAAGTCTCCTGCATTTCAGGCAGATGCTTTAGCATCTGAGCTACTAGGAAAGCACCCACTTAATCATTAAATGTTGACAAGCAAAATACTGCTCTCCTCTCTCCTAAATCAATGGCTGCTGTTTTATATCATCTTATTGTCCACCTCTGTGCTGTACTTCTACCATATCAAACACTATAAAACATTAAATGATACTGAAATTATCTTTCAATGTTTTTACAGGTTAATATATCACTTCTTGTGATGTGCATGTTTTGAGTTTTTAATTCAGAGCATACCTGAACAAATAAAGCAGCGTCAAATTTTGCCCTATTACATAGACTGATTTTAAATGTTTTTGAAGGAAGTCAAAATTATATAGCAAAATTTCTTCAGATTCTGCTACTTCTTTACAAATAGTCATTATAAACGGGATGGAGATCCAAATAAGTGGCAAAATAAATGAAGTTTGATGACTACTTTATCCAGTTGATCACTATCCTCAGAAGAATAAGTCAGCTTCACAGAATAAGAAATTCTGAAGTTCAGATTTCCTCCCTCAATATGCCATCCTATTAGTAAATATAATGAAATCTAATTTTGTTTTTCATACTTATTTTTAGTAAAAATTCATAGGAGTAAATCCTCAATAAAAGAGAAACATTGCCAAAACTTTAAAGGTTTACTAGATTCTCTGTGATGGCATAATTGTACTGACCATGGCCTTGATTCCTTCTGGAAAAAGAAACCGATTATAAAGCGCATCTACGGTATCATTGGGCTCCACATCACACGACCTCTGGAGAAGGATGGGTCCTGTGTCTAAACCATCATCAGCCCAGAAAACAGAAAACCCAGCTTTCTTATCTCCCATGATTAGAGTCCTGTGAAAAGAAGAGTTGCAATGTAACACATTGGTTACCTGTATCATAAGGTGAATCAGTAACATGAAAGTACAATGTGGTTACAGTGGAAAATAGACAGTGAATGAAGCTACTGTGAAAATTACAGCAGGGCTGGGCGATATCAGCACTCATAAAAAGGAGAACTTAGTGGCTCTGTGATTTTATACATCCCCATCTCTGTAATCTTTCTTATTAACACATAGTAATGAAAAGGCATCAGAGACCATCAGTACTACGTCTCACTGACTCCCAGACGTTGGCTTTCTATTGCAACATCAAGTAATTTTGCCCACCAGGGTCCAGTTCCCACATTGCACCCGACCCTGTATTAGGCAGAATAAGATCATGGAAGATAAAACAGAGGATAGTCAGTACAGTGTTGAAAGGGGAACTGATGTTTAACTTAGGTTGTATAATTCAGGTATAGGCATCACTTAGAGCTGGAATTAGATTGTCTATAAACAAATAATAGTAAAAGAGGGTGGATTAATTCAACTAATTGTATTATGTGTTCTATAAATTTAGCCTAAGAGGAAATACTGACCCTACAGACCTTATGGCTTCCCAGGTGGCGCTAGTGGTAGAGAACCTGCCTGCCAGTGCAGGAGACATGAGAGACTCGGGCTCAATCCCTGGGTCTGGAAGATTCCCTGGAGAGAGTCATGGCAACCCACTCTAGTATTCTTGCCTGGAGAATCCCATGGACAGAGGAGCCTGGAGGGCTACAGTCCATAGAGTCACAAAGAATCAGACACGACTGAAGCAACTTAGCACGGACACACACAGGCCTTATAGTATATACACTAAACCAGATAGATGGGAATACATATATAAAAGCATATCAGAAAGCAGGCTAATATAGACAGAGTATGAAGTGATAGGTCAGCCATACTCTTCACTGAAATCATTGTTGCCTCTCTGAGCTACTAGCCAAGAAGACCAACTCAGTCAACTGACCAATCAATCAACTACTCACTTCAGAAATCTTGAGGAACTAATTGGCACTGTGTTATCAAGAGCCTTGAAAATATTCATATACTTTGAGTCAATGATTCTACACATGGAAGCAATGTGAAATGAGAAAAAAAAAGTACGTTTAAATACAAAGATATTCACTATAGTACTATTTACAAGAGCCAAAAAGAAATCAATTCATGTAATCAGTCTTGAAACATTGGGTTGGGCAAAAAGTTCATATGGGGTTTTCCACAGTATGCTATAGAAACATCTGAATGACATTTTTGGCCAGCCCAATATAATTAAATGTTTTTCACCACATTTAAACCAAGGGTAGATTTTCTGCCTATATGATAACTTGACCCTGAGAGAGAGCTGGGGGTTATGCAGGTAAAGGAGAGATAGTAGAGATGATAAGAAAGGCCCACCTTGACCCACAGGATAGTGTACCTATGATACTGGGCAGTAGCAGGCAGTGTTCTTGAACCTGGGCCTTATGGCAATAAAAACGTTAGACCATAGTCCTTTCTCCGCTCAAGAAACTTAACCTTGAATGGGGGAAGACAGACCATGAGAAAGATAATTTCAGGTAATTCAGCATTTCTTGAAATGTACCTGAGATACTCTGCAAAAAAAGCTCTATGGCCAAATAAATTGAGGAACACTTTGTACTCACATTCTCCCTTGGAGATTAGTATGCTCACGTGAAAGCACATATTAAATTCTCTAGGTTCTGAGAAACAGAAATCCAGCATAACCCAGACTCGTCTGAACACAGGACCTTTGCTTGCTCAATACCTAGTTACATCCAGTGGAGCCAATAGGTCATAGAAGATTCTTGGGAATGCTGTTCTGGCTTATGCTGTACCTCAAGATCTCAGGGAGTTCATGCAATCAGGACCTCACAATTGTTCAAGCATACCTAGTTCCTTGATCACGTAGGTTAAACACAGAAAGATTACAGGCAATAGAAATGGGCCCATCTTGGTTATTTAAAGAAAAATCTCACCAGTTGATAGCAGAAGCTCCTCTGTGCCTGGGAAGGATAGACGGGTGATAAACAATGGAACCATGCTTTGGGCCGTCAATTACGTCCATGGGGATGAATTGTGTGCAGAAGGGAAGTACGTTGAGCTCAGCACCCACGGATCTGTAGGCCTCTGCCACCTCCTTTATGGTCTTGCCCTTGACTCTCCATCTAGGGAACTTGAACACAGGGGTCCCATTTTTCTCTGCAGCCAATGCTGAGCATGAAAGAGAAGATTATTTTCATCAAAAAAGTTTGGGCCATAATTTTGTATTACTATTAGTTCACACATCGTAATTTCATGAAACATCTACAAATAAAACATGATGAAGAACAATTTAGATTCTGACCATCTCATGGCCAAAGGTAGCTGCTTTAAGCCCCACTGTATAAGTTTAAGGTGTACAGCATAATGATCTGACATACATCATGAAAATGATCATCACAGTAGGCTTAGTAAACATTCTTCATCTTATATACATACAAAATAAATGAAGTAGAAAAAATTTTTTATTATGATGATAATGCTTTGGATTTACCCTCTTAACAACTTTCATATGTAACATACAGCAGTGTTCATTGTATTTATCAGGTTGTACATTATATCCCGCTGCTGCTGCGTCGCTTCAGTCGTGTCCGACTCTGTGCGACCCCGTGGACTGCAACCTACCAGGCTCCTCTGTTCATGGGATTTTCCAGGCAAGAGTACTGGAGTGGGTTGCCATTGCCTTCTCCGACATTATATCCCTACTCCTTACTCATAATTGGGAGTTTGTACCTTCTGACTGCCTTTATCCAATTCTCCCAGTAACAGAAACTAGAATAAACACCAGAGCTGCTTCTTTCAGGAAAAAAAAAAATTCAGAGTTATCATAGATATTATTTCCCAACCAATATATTGCATCATACCAGTGATTTATAAAGATTCAAGTCACAAGCCAAGGTTTCTAGATACTAGTCCTTATTCTCTACCTGTAGACTGTTTCTATCGGGTTGACCAAAAAGCTCATTCGGGTTTTCTGTACCATCTTACCAAAAAATGAACCTAATATCTGTTTCTTGCCCTTTCATTCAACATAACTAAAGTGAGCAAATCAGAATCACACTGTAGGTTTGCTTTGGGGATGGCTATTTTCTTTACCTACTGTTAAGAGTCAAGCAGCCATCGTTATAATTCGTTCTGAGATAAATGTGTTCTTTATAAGCCCACATCAATTGCTATTATTGGATGTGGGCTTCCTTGCATTTGTGTTGGCACCTCTGCATCAGACATTATTCTACATGTCTTATAGAACCTTTGGAAAGTCACAAGCATAACTCAGGAAAAACATATGCTTGGAAATTCCTCTGATGGACCTGATGATCACCACATTGTTAAGTGGAGAAACTCAGTACAACAGGGGCCTGCATCTTTGTCTTGAGGCCCACAAGAGAAGGGAGAATGTTTGAGTCTGTACCCACCATACAAATTGACTCGGCCCGAGAAGGCCAAGTGCAGAGTCCATGATCCAGTTGCTCCAAGATACACTCACCAAGTGGGTCAGCTTTTCCATCTTTGTCTGGAACTGTGAACACTCCCACGACTCGGTGGCCTTCTTTGCAGAGATGACTATAGACCTCCTGTCCAAAGAGGCTCTGACCAATAAGTGCCACTTTCAGCTTGTTTTTGAAACAAATCTGTGAAACAATTCAGTAGTGACAGATATTAGTATGGATGGGTTTCCCTGGTGGCTCCATAGTAAAGAATCTGCCTGCAGTGTAAGAGACACAGGTCTGATCCCTGGGTGGAGAAGATCCCCTGGAGAAGGAAACGGCAACCGACTCCAGTATTCTTGCTTGGGAAATCCCATGGACGGAGAAGCCCGGCAGGTTACAGTCCATGGGGTCACAAAAAAGTCAGATATGCGTTAGCGACTAAACAACAACATCAGTATAGATAGAAGATACATGGATAATAAATAATCTTTTCTCAATAATACCAGATGGTAAGGGCTACACAAGGCTTAAAGGTTTACAAAGCAAAATATTTATTGACATACACTGAACTCAGACTACATGCTACATACTTCAATTTCACACCTAAGTATTCCTCATTTTCCCTTTGCTTTTGCTTACGTGATTATTCACTATAATCATTGAGACTGCATATATTTTTACAAGGTATTTCAACTCCTTGATAAAATGAAACTAGATGTTAGCAAATAAGCCCAAGTTTCATAGTTAAAAAAAGTGTAATTCTCAGCAAGATCTACCTCAATATAAAACAATGTTTTTATACCCCACAATTTAGAAATAAGAGCTAAATCATCTCTCATCTCCAAAAAATAAAGCCAAGAATTAACATCTAGTAAAATATAGGGGTCAAAACCTAGTGCCACCCATCCCTTATTAGTTGTGTGACCTCAAGCAAGTAACTAACTTTTATTTGCCTTTTTTTCTCATCTATAAAATGCGAATAATACCAACTTACACAATTCTGATTGAAGTAGATGACAATATGTATTAGGCTTAAAGCAGTGTCTGACACACAGCACTGTTTAAGTAAAAGCTTTAATAATGTTTTAAAGGTTTTGCCACATAGTAGACAATTCTATGTTTTTTCACATAGTCCAGAATTCCAAAATTTTTGGTAAGTAATCTAAACTCATTTGGTCTCAAGATCTGGATTGATCTAATAAAATGTTTTTTATAGTCTTTGAAGATGTCTTATAAATTAACACAAAATCATTTGGCTTCAAACTTGACGGAACTGACAACACTGTTTATAGTCTTTAGTACGTTTTGCTGCAGAGAAAATCAATCAGTGTGCTTAGTTACAGATACTACCCCAGACCCTGCTATAAAGTGCGTGTAAGTTTCCATGTACCATACTAACTCTATTAAACGTGAATAACTCTGAACCCCAAACACATTTGGCCCCACAGGTTTCAGAGAAGAAATTGAGGTCTGCCCATTATTTCATTCACTTAATCTTCACAACTATCCTGTTTTCTTATCCCTTATTTTGTATCATTTTATGAATGAAGAAACCAAGCCTTAGAAAAATCTAGTTTATCACCAAGGTCATACTGGTAAAACAAGGCAAAGGTGGGACTTGAATCCAGGGCTGTCAGACTCCAAAGCCCTCGTATGTATTTAAACATAAAATGTGCCAGCACTGCCCATCTCTTCCAACTTCTGTTTTTTTCAAATTAAAAAAAGAAATTGCAGTATAACTGCTTTACAGTGTTGTGTTAGTCTACCTTCTTTTTAGAACACTGCACTAATGCACAAAAATACACTGATTGTCAATAAATATAAACATCATAAAGATAAGAATGGCACTAAAGGAGTTAAAGTTTTTAAGGACTGTCTTTAAGCAATTATACCTTTTGTAAATTCTCCCAAGAGGAAGTCTTTTCACAAAGCTGAAGGTAATGTGTTGACGTGTCGATTGTTAAGATGGTGAAGAGAGTCACCAGGTGAAGCGGGCTGGATGCAGGATTGTGCATATAGGGATGGTAATCAGGGAGTCATGACCTCCTATGTGAATCCCATTTTGGCAAAGAACCAACCCCAGCTCCCCAGAGTTCTTTCCATCTTTCATTCCACCATGTTAGAATTCAGCTCCACAGGATTTGGACATAGAACATTTTTCCTTCAGTTTGAATGGGATTCATTAATGTTCCAGAAAGTCATTCTAAATTAGCAAAGCCTCACTGTTAAAATCTGACTATAAGAAACTTAATTTTCCCTTATTTCCCATTTTATTTATTTATCGGTTTAATTGTTTTTAATTAAAAATTTTTTTAACTTTTTATTTTATATTGGAATATAGCCAATTAACAGAGCTGTGATAGTTTCAGGTGAACAGAAAAGGGACTCAGCCATACATATACACCTACCCATTCTCCCCCAAACTCCCCTCCCACCCAGGTTGTCACACTGAGCGGAGTTCCCTGTGCTACACAGTAGGATTTCATCGGTTATTCATTTAACATATAGCAGTATGTATATGTAGATCCCAAACTCCTTAACTAGCCTGTCTTCTCCTCATTCTTCCCTCCTGGCAACCATAAGTTCATTGTCTGTTTCTGCTTCGTAAATACATTAATTTGTATCATTTCTTTTTAGATTCTGTAGAAATATCACAGGACATCCCTTATATGGGGAATTCACTTTACTAAGGGCATAAATGGCATCCCTTTTTAGGCATGAACTTAAACGCATGCAAGTTCACACCTTCCCTGTGAGCTCATAATTAATCAATTAGGGTTTGGGTTTAAAAATTCCTTTCAAGGGCCAGCCAAAGTTTCTATCCCCTAAGAGCCTAAAGCTTCAACATCTAACAGATTCTTACAGACAGACAGATTTACTCTGTAAGAACAGCTCAATTTGCCTACAGATAACACATAACTATTTCATTTCCTCTCATTCAAAAACTCAAAATGTTTGGTAAATACTCTATTTTCAGATCCTATAATTAATGCTGTTGCTTGATACAGAACCAATGTGCTTGCTATCTTACAAAATTTGGCTTTTACCTCACACCATTACCAATGCCAAATATTTTAAGACGTCCTAAATATTAGTCGTAAAAGACAACCAAGGGCCATGAGGATGAGCTGACTCAAATGTAGTGTGTCCCCAGCTGTCATCTCGTTATTGGGATTTCAATTCCTAAATCAACAGTCTGCCAGAAAGTGCTTAAAGAAACCATGTCAGTATCTCTGGAAATTCTACATTCACTGAAACACTTTCTGAGCTTAGTGGTAAAACTGAGACTATAAAGGCAAGTTTCTAACAGTGAGAAGATTTCAGTTAATGATTTTAAGTGTTTATAGTGAGTTAGTATAATTCTAAACAGCTGTACTGGGATGTTTTACTTTAGCCTTATTTCTCCAAGTATGATCTGAGGACTGACAGTCCGTGTTGGCAGAATTATCTGGGAGGAAATATTAAAAATGTGGTTTCCTGGGTCCCACCCCTGATCTACTGAGTCAGACCCTCAGGAATTTGGCATTAACTCAAAAGCGTATGAGGAAGTTTGGACCCTGTCTCTGCACTATATTAGCCAAGGAAGCTGCATTTTAACAAGCTCTCCATTGACTGACAGGCATATGCAAATCAGCAAATCTCTGGTGTTTTAGAGTGTGTGTCCATCCCTCCAAAATGTGTCTGCCCTGGGGAGTCTGGGGAAGCGGTGGAAGTAATAGCAAACATTTTAATGAGACCCTGGGGTGTGCCAGGTATTTAATATATGTTTATTTTGATTGCCCAGTGACTCTCAGAGACAGGCATTAATATGTTGTTTTACAGATGAAGTGGGGAAGGGAATGGCAACACACTCCAGTATTCTTGCCTGGAGAATCTCATGGGCAGAGGAGCCTGGCAGGCAACAGTCACCAAGAGTCAGACATGACTGAAGCAACTTAGCACAGATGAAGAAATTAAAACAGAGAAATTAAGATACAGCCTGGAGTCCAGTCACTACTAAGTGGTAGCTCTGAGATTCTAACCCAGTTATCACATCAGTGCCATTGTTCTTCTATAACACCAGCTGTCGAGTATCAATTAAAATCTGAATAATAATAGTACTTATCCTATAAGTTACTATTATTATTGTCATAAGGATTTAGTGGGATAAAGCCTGTAATGTGGCGATGTGCCATGTGTGGCAATAGTAAATGCTCAAAAAATGTGAACTATACAGAAGAACTATACAAAAAAGATCTTCATGACTCAGATAACCACGACAATGTGATCACTCACCTAGAGCCAGACATCCTGGAATGTGAAGTCAAGTGGGCCTTAGGAAACATCACTACAAACAAAGCTAGTGGAGGTGATGGAATTCCAGGTGAGCTATTTCAAATCCTAAAAGATGATGCTATGAAAGTGCTGCACTCAATATGTCAGCAAATTTGGAAAATTCAGCAGTGGCCACAGGACTGGAAAAAGTCAGTTTTCATTCCAATTCCAAAGAAAGGCAATGCCAAAGAATGCTCAAACTACCTCACAGTTGCACTCATCTCACACGCTACCAAAGTAATGCTCAAAATTCTCCAAACGAACTTCAACAGTACATGAACTGTGAACTTCCAGAAGTTCAAGCTGGATTTAGAAAAGGCAGAGGAACCAGAGATCAAATTGCCAACATCTGCTGAGTCATCGAAAAAGCAAGAGAGTTCCAGAAAAACATCTGCTTCTGCCTTATTGAATACACCAAAACCTTTGACTGTGTGGATCACAACAAACTGTGGAAAATTCTGAAAGAGATGGGAATGCCAGATCACCTGACCTGCCTCTTGAGAAATCTGTATGCAGGTCAAGAAGCAAGTTAGAACTGGACATGGGACAACAGACTGGTACCAAATAGGCAAAGGAGTACGTCAAGGCTGTATATTGTTACCCTGCTTATTTAACTTAAATGCAGAGTACATCATGTGAAATGCCAGGCTGGATGAAACACAAGCTGAAATCAAGATTGCCGGGAGAAATATCAATAACCTCAGATATGCAGATGACACCACCCTTATGGCAGAAAGTGAAGAGAATCTAAACAGCCTCTTGATGAAAGTGAAAGAGGAGAGTGAAAAACCTGGCTTCAAATTCAACATTCAAAAAATGAAGATCATGGCATCCAGTCCCACCATTTCATAGCAAATAGATGTGGAAACAGTGAGAGACTTTATTTTCTTGGGCTCCAAAATCACTGCAGATGGTGACTGCAGCCATGAAATCAAAAGACGATTTCTCCTTTGAAGAAAGCTATGACCAACCTAGACAGCATATTAAAAAGCAGAGACATTACTTTGCCAACAAAGGTCTGTCTAATCAAAGATATGGTTTTTCCAGTAGTCATGTATGGATATGAGAGTTGGACTATAAAGAAAGCTGAGCACCAAAGAATTGATGCTTTTGAACTGTGGTGTTGGAGAAGACTCTTAAGAGTCCCTTGGACTGCAAGAAGATCAAACCAGTCAATCCTAAAGGAAATCAGTCCTGAATATTCATTGGAAAGACTCTTGCTGAAGCTGAAACTCCAATACTTTGGCGGCCTGATTCGAAGAACTGACTCCTTGGAAAAGACCCTGATGCTGGGAATGACTGAAGGCAGGAGGAGAATGGGACGACAAAGGATCAGATGGTTGGATGGCATCACCAACTCGATGGACATGAGTTTGAGTAAACTCCGGAAGTTGGTGATGGACAGGG
The DNA here is from genome assembly GCF_016772045.2 of Ovis aries. Classification (NCBI taxonomy): domain Eukaryota; kingdom Metazoa; phylum Chordata; class Mammalia; order Artiodactyla; family Bovidae; genus Ovis; species Ovis aries. Next base: position 174,212,190 of record NC_056056.1, read on the forward strand.
CGTGCTGCAGTCCATGGGGTCGCAAAGAGTCAGACATGACTGAGCGACTGAACTGAACTGAACTGAAATGTCAGCTAGTATACTGTAAGTAATACCCAGGTAAATGAAAATGATGATAATGAACCTTTCCTATGGGAGTGTACCATGAGACAGGCACACTATTGAACCTCTTTCACTAATTTAAAAAATGTATCAAATCCTTATCATACATAATTAAGACTCACTGTGATCCATTTTATAAATGAGAAAACAGGGCTCAGGGAAGTTAAGTAACCTGGCCACAGATAATAATAATAATAAGGAGTAAAGGCAGGATTCAAACTCAGATCTATTTCACTTCAGCAGATGTACTTCTATTGCTTTCCTGTGTTGATGGTCTTCCTCCTCCCATCTTTTTTTTTTTTTTTTTTAAAGAAAAATTTGGCAATAGTTTGACAGGCCAATTATGGGATACAGTTTCATCAGAGTTTCTAATGGATTACCATGGTGGTCTTGTCATGGGAGACAGTTATCATTTGTTAAAGGGTGAAGGCTGGTGACCAGAGGACATTCTTTGAGATACTGTCAGTGCCTGTTTTGTTTGTTTGTCATAGTCAGAATTTATTAGGATTTGCAGAAGCATGAGAGGATGTACCACAAAAGTTTGACTTTATAACAAGGAAGTATGGTATCAATGTATAGTGTTGTCAGCAAAACTGGGATACAGAGCAGAGGTTCACATTTTTTAAAGGCAATGGATGACATCTACTCTTAAAATAAAATCCTTAAAATAAAAATAGGGAGACCAGCAGAATCTGTTACCTTGGTGAGAAAGAAGGGGGCATAAAGTGATCCACAGTATTTCTAAATCTGGGTGATAAGTGCTATTACCCTGCAATTCCCTTGAGATAATCTTCTGCATTAGAAGAGCCTTTTGCAGGGTATAGGGCTTTTGCTTCTTAAACTATTAATATGAAATATTGCATTCCTGAGACTATCCACATCTTGGTGAAACTCTCTTGGGAAGCAAGTTAATATGAACTCATTATACTCTAATGGTTGGAAAAAAACACAATCTTCTACAGAAAACTTAAAGGCACAGTGCTAAGAGTCTGAGTAATCCAAAGCCCTTCTTAATAAAAACACTTGAGCAGGGTGTAAAATAAGGTCAAAGCTGCCTATGTTAGAAATTGAGAGAATTGGCAGTTTTTCCAATGATAATGGGAAAGGACCTTTTTCACAAAAGAATAAAACAAAATAAATTTTTCTGAGACCGTGAGATACCTAACTCTTAAGGGACTATCTGGCACGTGGTTTCCCACATTATGCCTGACGGTGTGCAAGATCTGTTCAAGAAGCATATTCTGGGCATTTGCCATGCTCTGGGCACAGTGTGTGGTTGCTGTTGTTGTTCAGTCTCTCAATCATGTCCAACCCTTTGCGATCCCAAGGACTGCAGCACACCAGGCTTCCCTGTCCTTCCCTATCTCATGGAGTTTGGTCAAACTCATGTCCATTGAATCAGTGATGCCATCCAACCATCTCATCCTCTGTCTTCTCCTTCTCCTCCTGCCCTCAATATTTCCCAGCACCAGGGTCTTTTCCAAAGAGTCAGCTCTTGGCATCAAGTGGCCAAAGTATTAGAGCTTCAGCAACAGTCCTTCCAATGAATATTCAGGGTTGATTTCCTTTAGGATTGACTGAATTAATCTTACTGTCCAAAGGACTCTCAAGAATCTTCTCAAGCACCATAGGTCAAAATCATCAATTTTTGGGCACTCAGCCTTCTTCATTATCCAGCTCTCACATCTGTACAGGACTATTGCATGGTGAAGTGAAGTGAAAGTTGCTCAGTCATGTCTGACTCTTTGTGACCCCATGGACTGTACAGTCTGTGGAATTCTCCAAGCCAGAATACTGGAGTGAGTGGCCTTTCCTGTCTCCAGGGGATCTTCCCAACCCAGAGATAGAACCCAGGTCTCCCACGTTGCAGGAGGATTTTTTTACCAGCTGAGCCACCAGGGAAGCCCAAGAATACTGGATTGGGTAGCCTATCCCTCCTCCAGGTGATCTTCCTGACCCAGAAATTGACCAGGGTCTCCTGCACTGCAGGAGGATTCTTTAACAATCGAACTATCAGGGAAGCCCCCTGTTGCGTGGATAGGGGCTGCAAATTGGTGACCTGACAAGAGGATTATATTTGGCCCACAGAGCATTTGTAAAAGAACTGTGATAAGATTTTTGGGAGGTTTTACATTAGCAGGCTGAATTTCTGACTTATCTTTAAAAATCAGGAGGCTTGTCAACCATGATCAACATTCCCAAGTGGCAATGGTCAGCTGGAGCGGACCAGGGGATGCTGTCCTTCAACTCTGAACGTGGCTTACTCAGTCCAGCCCAAATGCTTCATTCGTCTGACCTGGGTGGGCTCTGTGGGCATTTTTGTTTGGGATTCCTACGCTGAAGGCAACCAGAAGAGTCCCTGTCCTAGTTTGGTTGAGTGCCTTTTCATATTTTATTCCTCATTTGTATTTCCATTCCGTTATTATTCTTTACCTAAAGGCAAGTTTAATCATTTGTCCTCGTAATCTATGAACTCTTTGAAAGCAGGGACTACTTATCTCTTCTTTTTTTTTTTCCTTCCTTTTTGGCTATGAGACTCTGAAAAAGTTTTTTAACTTCTCTGCATCTCAGTTTCCTGCTTTGTAAAATGGGCATATTAATATTACTTACCTCACTGAGATGTTATGAAGACTAAATGAGTATATGCAAAGCATTTATAACAGTGCCTGGTACATATAAAGTCCTAGAGCAATGGTATTTATTATTATTTCTTCAGGATTTAGACCAAGTGCTCAGTACATAATATATAATTTAATGTGGTTTGAAGTTGAATTTGAGGGTCCTAAATTAAACTAGACACCAAAGCAGAGGGTCATGCAATAAGGAAACAAGTAAAGGATCTAGTTGCTAGAACTAGGGTGTAAAGTCAGTACTTGGTTCCAAGAAGCAGGGAAGGGTCCTCTTGAAATGGATCATAAAGTAACCCCAAGTCCTGAACCAGTCAGGCTTGTCTCAGACACTGGCAGAGGAGCTAAGTAACAGATTGCCAAATAAATATAAGGCCTAAATAGCCCCCGCCATTGGGAGAAATTAAGAAGCAGTCAGCTAGGCAAGATACTGGAAGTGGACAATAATAGCTCATTGACAAGGGTTTTATTGCTAGATACAGTGAGAGTTGGACTGTGAAGAAAGCTGAGCACTGAAGAATTGATGCTTTTGAACTGTGGTGTTGGAGAAGACTCTTGAGAGTCTCTTGGACTGTAAGGAGATCCAACCAGTCCATTCTAAAGGAGATCAGTCCTGGGTGTTCTTTGGAAGGACTGATGCTAAAGCTGAAAGTCCAATACTTTGGCCACCTCATGCAAAGAGTTGACTCATTGGAAAAGACTCTGATGCTGGGAGGAATTGGGGGCAGGAGGAGAAGGGGACAACAGAGGATGAGATGGCTGGATGGCATCACCGACTCGATGGATGTGAGTCTGAGTGAACTCCGGGAGTTGGTGATGGACAGGGAGGCCTGGCATGCTGCGATTCTTGGGGTCACAAAGAGTCAGACACGACTGAGTGACTGAACTGATAGTTGCACTATTTAAAAAGATCCAGCCATATCATTAAGCTGAGATCATTAAATAACTGTAAATCCATTTCTTTAAGACAGAGAATTAATTATGCCAGGAAGTGTTTCAAGTAAATTTTCTCCTTGGATTTTATTAAATTCTGAGAGATTTTTTTTCATTCTTCCTTCATTCTGGTTTAATACAAACTCAAAAGTGCTGTGTGATTTAAAAAAAGTTTTTAAGATGAAGGTACAATGTATATACAATAAAACACCATTTTCAGTGTAAAATTCTGTGAGTTTGGACAATCACACAGTCATGTGACCCCTGCTACAATCAAGGTATAGAACAATTCCATCATCTTGCCAAATTCCCTTCTGTCCCTTTACAGTCACTCCCTCCCCCTAATTCCAACCCCTGATAATCACTGGTATTTTTTTCTATCACTATAGCTCACTCTCTCCAAAGTGTCAGATGAATGTGGCACGATATGTGCTCAGTTGCTCATTCGTGTCCAACTCTGCAACACCACGGACTCTAGCCTGCTAGGCTCCTCTGTCCATGGGATTTTCCAGGGAAGAATCCTGCAGTGGGTGGCCTGAGGGGATCTTCCTGCCATGTCTCCTGTACTGGCAGGGGGATTCTTTACCACTGAACCACCTGAGGACCCATATAAATATGAAACGCTTTGGGTTTGTCTTCTTACATTTAACATACATATTTGAGCTTCATCCCTATTGTTTTTATCAATAGTTCATTACATTTATTTTTCTGAGTAAGAGTCTACCATATGGATAGATATACCACAGTTTGCTTATCTTGACACCAACTGAAAGACGTTTAAATTGGTGATTATGAAGAAAGCCTCTGTAAACATCCAGGACAGGACCGGGAAGCCTGGAGTGCTGCACTCCATGGGATCGCAGGGAGTCCGACATGACTGAGTGACTGAACAACAACAAACATCCATAAATAGATACTCCGATGAACGTAAGATTTCATTTCTCTAGGGTGAATACCTCTGAGGACAGTTGCTGGGTCATGTCATAGGTGTATGTTTAACTTTATAAAAAAAAAGGTCAGTTGTCCAAAGTGACTGTACCATTTTGTACTCCTATCAGCCGTGTTTGATTTCAAACAATTCTTATAGAATACAGTCTAAAGGATGAATCTCCATTTTCTATGGAGTAAAATACCCCAAATGCATCACCTAATGTTCCATGCTCTCCTTTTGGCCACTGAAGAACTTGCCTTCTCCCCAGCCATATGGCACAGCTCTCCCACATGTATTCCTGGAGACAAACTCAGGCGCCTGACCTCAGACCATGCCTGGTGCTTCCCCACTTGGGTGTTTTTGTTTATGCCATTTGCTACCTGGGATGTTCATCTTTTATTACTGAAAGCTTATATAATCCCACTATTGACATGTTTTCATCCTTCAAGAATCCTGTCTGCTTCCAAAAAAGACAATTAAAGGTGTTGACAGGGGACGCCAATGAAATAGGCAAACACAAGCCCCTTGCTCTCTGTACCACTCAACACAGATTCCCATGTGCCACGTAGCAAGAGAGCTAAGGAGGAGTCCAGAGCACTGCAGAGGAAAAACATCAAAGTCTTTGCCACAACAGGTATCTTTCCCCTTATTACAAAAATAACTAGAACTGGCAGCATGGGATAAAGTGAATTCTCATTACTTGTGGCTGTCTGAGAGACCAAAGCTTTCCCATTTATGCAACTTTTGGCCAGTTCTGGATGCGACTCAAGACTTCTCTGCTCCAAGTTTTTTTTTTGTTTTTTTTTTTTTTTAATATCTGGATAGGTACACATGCACATATGACTCTAACAGAGAAGAGGAATCAAAATGCCAACTCTTTTATAACACAGCAAACATGCACTTCCTATAAAAGAGATGAGGTACATGGGATGGATCTGTTTTCCTCCCTAAACAGCTTGGACTCTACCTAGATGCATAGATGCATCTCTTCCCCAGGAACCCCAAAGTGCTGAAGTCAGCCCCACATGCAACGTGTCCTCCTTCATTTCATCGCTGGAGAAGCTGATGCAATTCCAAGGCTGCGGGCCGGGCCAGGCCAGGGCTCTGTTCTTGCATCATTGTTTACCAGTATTCCAGGGTGGCTGCTTCTGCAGCGCCTGGTAATCATAGAAAGCTTGCCATCTGCAGCTCCGGAATAATGAGCTGGCAGTCACCGGCTGGGACTGCCATTGTGTGAATGGGCACTGCATGCCCATCGGGAGCGCTGACAACTGTCGGGCTGCGGAGGAGGACCTGGTCGACTTGATGCCACTCTCCTCCAAGAGGTGGACTGGGTCCTGGACCTCCGCTCCACCTCGTAACCAGGCAGGGGTCTCAGCATTGAAATGAAAACTGAAAGGAAGCCGATTCTGTGCCCCTGGCCGAATGACCGTTTCCACCCTGTCAATCCCAGCCAGACATCCTCAGCCCTTCCTGCTAGAGGACAAAGGCTCGTTCGACAAGCCCATTCGGGACCCTCCCAGGACCTTTACTTCCACTCTCCCAGTTTAAAACAAACAAACAAACAAACAAACAAACGTTGTCTTGCAAAGTAAACAGCTGCCCACCCTAGCCCCGCCCCCCGGCCCCTCCCCGAATCTGGAAAGCAGTCCCCGGGTGAGAGAGCCTGGACGCTCGCCCGGGGGAACTCACTCGGCTGGTGGAGAAGCGCCGGAGCGCCTGGCCGCCCCGCCACAGCATGCTGGAAAGGAGCGCTCGCGCGGGCAGCCCGGGAGCAGCTCAGCCCAGACTCGGCCTGCAGCCTCTGGGTCCTCGGCGTGTCCCGGGACCCCGCTTACGGCCCCTCCCCCTCGCCTGGCCGGGCTCCCGCGGCCAATCCCGTGCGACGGGCGGGGCGTGAGCTGGTCTCCCGGAGCTGGCCTGGTGTCCAGCCAGAGGGACCGCTTCTGGCGGCTGCCGCCTTTCCACCCTCACTAGCTGTGGAATCTTCTACCAGTTACACTTCTGAGGTATACAAGGATCTGCCTTAAAGGTCAATCTGACACCCCAACTCATGTCCTTAACACAGTCCTGAAAAGACAACGTGGAGCCACGGAAGATAAGGGGTGGGGGCACCTTCTCCACGTAAGGGTCCTGATTCCTACCTCGTAGTCTGATAAGAACATTTAATGAGATTGTGTATAAAGCACCTGACAAAGGGCCTGGTACAGAGCTTGGTCCCTGACAGATGATAGACAGATAGATGGGTCCTTTTCCCTCACCTCCCTGAAGAAACGCTCAAGGCATGCTTTAGTTGAACACCTGTATCAAACACAACTCCTTAGCCTGGCATTCAAGGCATCTGTAGTTTGGCATTTACTCTTATTTCTTGCAACTCCTTTGCACCTGTAATTCAGTCTGAATGTAGTACATGTCTATGATTTCTTGGACAATATCTCCCAGGAAAATTTGCCGCCTGTCACTTATCACCAACTGCTGCTGCTGCTGCTGCTGCTGCTGCTGCTGCTGCTGCTGCTGCTGCTGCTGCTAAGTCGCATCAGTTGTGTCCGACTCCATGTGACCCCATAGACGGCAGCCCACCAGGCTCCTCTGTCACTGGGATTCTCCAGGCAAGAACACTGGAGTGGGTTGCCATTTCCTTCTCCAATGCATGAAAGTAAAAAGTGAAAGGGAAGTCGCTCAGTCGTATCCGACTCTTCCTGACCCCATGGAGTGTAGCTTACCAGGCTCCTCAGTCCATGGGATTTCCCAGGCAAGAGTACTGGAGTGGGATGCCATTGCCTTCTCCGTATCACCAGCTAAGCTGACCAAATTCCTTCTCTGCTTAAAGGTATAGCTCAAATGTTGCCTCCTAGAGAAAACAAATGTTTTCCTGATTATTTTTCCTCCCCCACCTCCTGACATCCCCAAAGTAATCTTTCACTCCTCTGAACTGGGAAAGATTTTTCTCTATGCATCTCTTCAGTTCAGTTCAGTTCACTTGCTCAGTCATGTCTAACTCTTTGCCACCCCATGAACTGCAACATGCCAGTCTTCCCTGTCCATCACCAACTCCCGGAGTTTACCCAAACTCATGTCCATTGAGTCAGCGATGCCATCCAACCATCTTATCATCTGTTGTCCCCTTCTTCGCATCAGGTGGCCAAAGTTTTGGAGTTTCAGCTTCGACATCAGTCCTTCCAATGAACACCCAGGACTGATTTCCTTTAGGATGGACTGGTTGGATCTCCTTGCAGTCCAAGGGACTCTCAAGAGTCTTCTCCAATGCCACAGTTCAAAAGCATCAGTTCTTCGGAGCTCAGCTTTCTTTATAGTCCAACTCTCACATCCACACATGACTACTGGAAAAAACCATAGCCTTGATTAGACAGACCTTTGTTGGGGAATTAATGTCTCTGCTTTTTAATATGCTGTCTAGGTTGGTTATAACTTTCCTTCCAAGGAAAGCATCTTTTAATTTCATGGCTGCAGTCATCATCTGCAGTGATTTTGGAGCCCCCCAAAATGAAGTCAGCTATCATTTTCCCATCTATTTGCCAGGAAGTGATGGGACCACATGCCATGATCTTAGTTTGCTGAATGTTGAGCTTTAAGCCAACTTTTTCACTCTCCTCTTTGACTTTCATCAAGAGGCTCTTTAGTTCTTCTTCACTTTCTGCCATAAGGATGGTGTCATCTGCATATCTGAGGTTATTGATATTTCTCCTGACAATCTTGATTCCAGCTTGTGCCTCATCCAGCCCAGAGTTTCTCATGATGTACTCTGTATATGAGTTAAATAAGCAGGGTGACAATATACAGCCTTGACGTGCTCCTTTTCCTATTTGGAACCAGTCTGTTGTTCCATGTCCGTTTCTAACTGTTGCTTCCTGACCTGCATACAGGTTTCTCAAGCGGTCTGGTATTCCCATCTCTTGAAGAATTTTCCACAGTTTGTTATGATCCACACTCAAAGGCTTTGGCATAGTCAATAAAGCAGATGTTTTTCTGGAACTCTTGCTTTTTCGATGATCCAGATGTTAGCAATTTGATCTCTGGTTCCTCTGCCTTTTCTAAAACCAGCTTGAATATCAGGAAGCTCACAGTTCATGTATTGCTGAAGCCTGGCTTGGAGAATTTTGAGCATTACTTTACTAGTGTGTGAGATGAATGCGATGGTGCTCTGGTTCGAGCATACTTTGGCATTTCCTTTCTTTGGAATTGGAATGAAAACTGACCTTTTCCAGTCCTGCGGCCACTGCTGAGTTTTCCAAATTTGCTGGCATATTGAGTGCAGTACTTTCACAGCATCATCTTTCAGGATTTGAAATAGCTCAATTGGAATTCCATCACCTCCACTAGCTTTATTCATAGTGATGCTTCCTAGGCCCACTTGACTTCACATTCCAGGATGTCTGGCTCTAGGTGAGTGATCACACCATCGTGATTATCTGGGTCATGAAGATCTTTTTTGTACAGTTCTTCTGTGTATTCTTGCCACCTCTTCTTAATATCTTCTGCTTCTGTTAGGTCCATACCATTTCTGTCCTTAATCAAGCCCATCTTTGCATGACATGTTCCCTTGGTATCTCTAATTTTCTTGAAGAGATCTCTAGTCTTTCCCATTCTGTTGTTTTCCTCTATTTCTTTGCATTGATCGCTGAGGAAGGCTTTCTTATCTCTCCTTGCTATTCTTTGGAACTCTGTATAATCTTTCCTTTTCTCCTTTGCTTTTTGCTTCTCTTCTTTTCACAGCTATTTGTAAGGCCTCTTCAGACAGCCATTTTCTTTTTTGCATTTCTTTTTCTTGGGAATGGTCTTGATCCCTGTCTCCTGTACAATGTCATGAACCTCTGTCCATAGTTCATCAGGCACTCTGTCTTTCAGATCCAGTTCCTTAAATCTATTTCTCACTTCTACTGTATAACTATAAGGGATTTGATTTAAGTCATCTTAGGTTGCCTCAGTCAGTACTGGTATTTATGTACCTGTCATCTTCTCTACTGGAAGCTCTTTGAAGACTGAATCCATGCCTTATTTATCAGAATTTAGCACTTAGCTAAAGTACTTAGCACTAAGCAGAGCTCAGAAAATACTTGTTGAAAGAGAGAACAAATCAACGAATGAATGTGTATAAGAAGGAAAGAAGGAAAGAAAAAGAACCGTTAAAAAATTATTGAAGTTCATGTACAATGTAGGGTTAATTTCTTATGTACGGCAAAGCCACTCAGTTATACAGATATATATATATACTATATATATATATATATATATATATATACTAGAAAAAGAACCATTCTTAAAGCCTGGAGAATTGCTGCAAACATCCAGGGTTTTGCTTTAGATACTGTCTGTCCCTTGACAATTTAACCTATTTCCCTGACTGCATTTTGTGACTTCTTGCTTCTCTTAAACTTCTAAATATTGATACTCTTTTTGAATTGTCCTGAACCAGGGATGGTAAGGAAGGAGTGTGGTTTTTCCTAAGTGAAGATTCCATAGTTATATACTTCAGCTCCCAACTTTGGAAAATGAGTTTATGTTTATCCAAATATAACAAAACATACACGATGCCTAAAATTTTCTTTATAAGAACCAGAAATGTAGTTCTTTTTATAACTGCAAGTTAAGCCAAATGCAACTAGAGAGGTTAACAAACAAACAAAAGCTAAAAACACCTACCAGTCTAGACTTTCTGCATGTGTGCTCAGTCGTTCAGTCATGTCTGACTCTTTGCGACCCCGTGGACTGTAGCCCACCCGGGTCCTCTGTCCATGGGATGTTCCAGGCAAGAATACTGGAGTGGGTTGCCATTTCCTTCTCCAGGGGGACCCCAACCAAAGGATCAAACCCTATTGCTGGCAAAAAATGGAGATGAAATAAAGCAAACTTTAAAATAAAAAAACTTGAGGGACTTTGTTATCAGTAGACATACAAAAAGGAATATTAGACTATGCTTCAAGTAGGAGAAAAATTACCAACTTGGAAGCCCAGACTGACAAAAAAGGCAAATACGTGAGGGAATTTAAGTAAACAATGACCATATGAACAAAACCAATAATAAAATCTTGGAGATATATATATATATATATATATATATATATATCAACAAGATATATACATGAAAATATAAAAGCAATAATAAAAAATTGTTGGATAAGTTGGGAAGGCTGGGAGGAACGGAATAGTCCTCAGGCAGAAAGAAAATTAATACTAGATGGAAGCTCAGAAATGGAGTGAAGAGCAAAGAGAGGGTAAATATGAGGACAAATTTAAATTAGTATTATATAGAATGATTCTAATAATGGTGATCTCATATAATCTCTATTTGTTACTTTCTTCTATCTTTTTCTTTTTGGATTTTGTAAAACAGAAGTTTAAGATCAAAGATTAGAAGGTATCACACATTTCAAAGAAATGTGAAAGATTTGTGGCTCTATAGTTGGACTTGATTTCCCTTAAATTGTTTCATTTTTAAAAATAGAATTTTTTTCTTGGGCAATATTCCTCATTCCTGTCTAACTTTGTGTGACACTGATGCTTACTCAAGAGAGCCCATGGTACCTAGTGTTTTTCACTTCTCTAGTGTTAGAATATCTTTTTGTTTTTGTTGAAGATGCCAATGAAGTGTGTACATGCATAATCTGTTGAATTCACTTTTGTGCCATTTTTGTGAATATAGTAATTGGTATAACTTTTCACGAATGTCGGAACTGATTTTACACATCAGGTGATAGAGGATGTGCCAGATGGAAACCCAAGGGATTCCACACAAAGCTCTGTGTGTAGAGCTGTGTGTAGGAAGAGTGGTTTATGGTCTTGGGCTTCTAAAATATCACACCGAAATCTTTACCAGTTTGCCATCAGTAAGTGTCTACTTCTGTGACTGGCATCTGTGACGTTCAGGGGCCTCGTTCAATTACGATATGTTGCCCAGCAATCTATTTAATGTTAAATCGTAGGTAGAACATTCATTGATAATTTTATGAAACTGCAAGTCATATAATCTATAAAATTTTTAAGCATATGAAAATTTTACTTTCACAGTCAACTTCAGGATTTTAGAATAAAATTCTGTATTTTCACACTCTCCTTTTGTTTGACTGGTTTTTTTGACTTAAACTGATGTGTAGCCATTTTTACTGTTTGGAAACATAGCCGTCTGCGTTTATTCTTAATTTGTTCTTCTGAATACTCTATGTTATTCATTTTCAGAATAGTGTTTTGACTATAAATTCTCATTTTAATTAACCCACTCTTGAAAACCAGTATTATTAGTAATGTTTGATTATTATTCAAGTGAGATTAATTTCATGATAAAAGAAATACTTGAGAACACCAACCCAGGGATCTACAACAGGAGGAACTGGAGTAGAGGTCAAAAGGCAAAAAGTAGAGGTCAAAAGGCAGAGAAACCAGCAGATTTCAGCAATTTCATGGGGGTAGAGAGAACAACTAGGGTTTGAGCAGCCAGAATGTGAGGAGCCAAGATCGCAGCAGTAAGGGAGATACAGAAATGCACTTAGCTCTTGACACTTGTTTTCAATTTCAGATATTTGCTGATTCTTCAGATACATGGATTAGAGGCTATACAACTAAGGAGAAAATTTCTAAAATGCAAAACAGTGTTTTCAATACCCAGAAACTGGAGTTGAACATCTGCCAAGAAGGAGGGAGTCTGGGAAACATCTCATCCCTCTCAACTGATACTCATGGAAGACATCTCCCTAGAAAGAGTGCGATCTAGAGGTAGAGCTATTAGGGGAAACAATGACTGAAACTGCCCATCCTGGCCAGGCACCATAGTAACCATTTGCATGAGTTATTTTAGGATAGGAGGTCCTGGAAAGGAACACGGAACTAACAAGTCATCACTAACCAGAAGAATTCAGGAAATGTGAGAAGGAGATGCCACATATCCTGCCAACATCCCAGAATCCTCCTCGCTGGAATCCATCTTGGCTGAGCAATGCATGCTTTCAGGAAGGACCCTGAGTCAGAATGATTGGTCAGAGACAACCCAAAAGCTAATCTCATCACCATAAATCTTGAGACTGCAAGCCACATGGCACAGCAGTTCTCCTGGATTCCTTTACCCTGTTCTCTGCCCAGCTGCCCCTTCCTAATAAAGTCTCTTGATTTGTCAGCATGTGTGTCTCCTCAGACAATTCATTTCTGAGTGTTAGGAGCCCACTCTTGTACCCTGGGAGGGGTCCTCCTTCCTGCAGCAGAGCAATTCGTAACCCGACTCACATGAGCTCAGCCCTCACTGTAATGAACTGATCTACCCTACTTTAGCTGCCTGCCAAAAAATAAGGTCAATATTTTCTGTAGAAAGATAACATTATCGAGAACCTTTGCAATCATTTCCCCTGCATTCAATCAAAAAATGTCAGGGACATCAAGAAAAATGTCCCCAAGAAGCAAACAGTATCATATGAGAAATGCTTAGGGTGGAAATGACCACTACCACTTTCATATTCTCACCAGTCATCTCTGTGCAATAAATAAATAATATATTGCTTTATCATGTCTGCCCCTACCAAACTGTGTGCCATTTAAGCACAAGTGTTCAGTAAATAACGTCTGAGCACCTACTATGTTCTAAGTACTGTGGTAGACGCTCGGCATGGAGAGATGGGAAGACAGATGATTCACTTCCCTCATGCTGCTTATAGTCCAGCAGGGGGTGGCAAATAAGCAAAGTGTGATCAGTGCTATAAAAGGTGAAACAGGGTTTCATGGAAACATGAAGCAGGAAGATCTAACTCAGGTCTAGTGAGGGTGCTGGTCACCTTGGACCCCAGTATTCAGCATAATTCTTTTTAAAATTTTTATTTATTTATTTTATTTTTGGCTGCACTGGAATTTGCCTTGCGTGGAATTTCTTCCATTGCAGCGAGCAGAGGCTACTCTCCAGTTGCGGTGCTGAGGCTTCCACTGCAGTGGCTGCTCAAGCTCAGCAGTCGCGGCTTGCAGTCTCTAGAGCAAAGGCTCAGTTGTTGTAGTGGACAGGTTTAGTTGCTCCAAGGCATGAGGAATCTAATTCTTGACACATGGAATATCTATTCATGGAACACAGAAGTAAGTGAATGTGGTGACTGGATAGAGGGTGAGGAACAAAGAGAAAGGAGTGACTAGCTCAGTTTCACATCATAAGGGAGGATTTTCACAGAAGATTTAACACTCTGCCCACTTTGATCTGCCCCTCTAAAAGATAAGTTTTGAACTGAAAGAATTTACCTAAAGGTGGAAAGAGCATCAGTGGTACAAGAAACAGCAAGTGAAAGTTACAAAGGACAGAAAGAGCTCTGGGCAAGATCAGAAAACACTTTCTCAAGGCTAGTTGAGATAACGACCATTAAACTTTTATTTAGAGGCAAAAATGTATTCTTTAAAGGAAATATTATGAAGAACCCCAATATATTACAAAATAAATGGCAGGGGCATGGTTTCACTTCATTTCTGAATGACGGAGAGCCCTCAATCTCCTGCTGTGACCTCCAAGGCACTTCTAAGAAGAGACTTAGTTAAGCTCATTTTGTAAGCCAGTGGACTACAGAGTGTTCATGAGAGTCAGGGGGAGCAGGCAAAGCCAGGGAGGCCGCGTGGGGTCTTGTAGGGCTTGTATACCATGCTAAGTAGGTAACGAAAAGGGCTAAATCTTTTTCATCCAGTCAGTATTGAATATTGTAAAATGCCGAAACGTATAAAGAGCAGAAACATCAAATCACCAATCCTGTGATTCAACATTTGGGTCTTTTTCCTCACTGAAACACAGTTAAGCAGTGCAGGGGGTGAGGGCAATTCCACTGCATTTTAAGAAAATCCTTTTGTTTGCAGCATGGAAGGTGGTAAGTGACGCCAGAGGCTGTTTAGGAAGAATTGCAATAGGTCAAAAAAGTCATCCCTGTTACAGTGGGAAGAAAAAGAAGGAACTGATTTGAAAGACATCATTAAAATCAACTAAACCCTGTGACTGATGAATGGATGAGAATGAGAGATAGAAGGTACATCCACAGTGGGCTTCTGTAGGAAATGAACCCACTTACTGAAACATGGGTTGCATACAGAATGAGAAGCAGGTTTTGGAATGGAAGATCATGAGTACACTAGTGAATGAGTTAAATTTGATAAGATGCCTATGGTTCCTGTGGAGCTGTCTAGTTGGCTACAGAAAAATCATGAGGGATACACCTAAAACCATTGTGAATCTCAAATTTTGGTGACAGGGGAATTTTTTTTTTTTTCAGATTCCTGGAATTCTCCAAACCATATTCCTGCCAAGAGAATTTCTTGTGTAAATCATCATCCTTCAAAATGATCACCTTTCAACTTCCCACCCCCTACCAATTTAATCTCTCCTTTGATGATCATTTTTATTAGAGAAAACAATTCATTGCACAATTTCCTTTGAGAACCTGTAATAAATGATTGGGGCTTCCCAGATGGCACAGTGGTAAAGAATCCACCTGCTCTTTATCTCTCTTAGGCTGGATTTGACATTATATTGATATGAGACCAAAGTTGCCAAGGACTAGTATAAGCAACCTAAAGAAGGTAGCAAAAACTGTTCAAGAGATGGAAAAGAAATGGCGAAAAGTCAAGACCTGACATCATAAAGGCTCCAGTCCCACCACCATGTTAACATAAAGTAAAAATTGACTTTGTTTTTGGTGTACACTTCTGTAAGTTTTAACATATGTGTAGATTTTGGATAAGGAACACCACAGCCAGAATACAGAACAGTTCCATTCCTCCCATACACAAAACACTCCCCTATACATAAAAACATCCTTCTCCTATACCTTTGTAGTCATGTCTACCAACCACCCCAAACACTGATAACCACTGATACATTGTGTCCTTGTAGTTTTATCTTTTCAAGAATGTCAAATAAATGGACTCATGTAGTATGTATTAATAAGTTATTAGAGAGACTTGCCTGGTGGTCCAGTGGTTAAGAATCCACCTTCCAATACAGGGGATGTGGGCTTGATCCTTGGTCAGGGAACTAATATCCCACATGCTGTGGGGTAACTAAGCCTGGATGCCACAATTAGAGAGTCCATGTGCTGCAACTGTACAGCTCATGCTCTGGAGCTTGGGTGCCACAACTAGAGAGAAGCCCACAATGCAATGAAGATCCCATGCTGCAAATAAGACCTGACGTTGTCAAAAATAAACACATATTTTTAAAAGTTATTAGACTGGTTGTCTTCATTCAGCATAATGCCCTTGAGATTCATGCTAATATTTAGAAATCTTCCAGGGATTTTGAGGTTCTTCTGTTATTGATCTTGATGTAATTCCACTGTGGTCGGAGAATGTCACTGTAACATTTCAATCCACTTAAATGTATTGAGGCTTGTTTTATGGCCTGTCTTGCTGGATAT
This sequence comes from Ovis aries, assembly GCF_016772045.2. Classification (NCBI taxonomy): domain Eukaryota; kingdom Metazoa; phylum Chordata; class Mammalia; order Artiodactyla; family Bovidae; genus Ovis; species Ovis aries. Next base: position 174,228,158 of record NC_056056.1, read on the forward strand.
TCTTTGTATACTTGGGAAAAAAATGTCTGTTTTTCTGTTTGGTGATAAAATGTTTTATAAATACCAATTAAGACAAGTTAGTTGAGAGTATCATTCAAATATATATTCTGCCTGTGTTTAGTCACTCAGTCATGTCCAACTCTTTGTGACCCCATGGACTGTTGCCTGCCAGATTCCTCTGTCCATGAGGACTCTCCAGGCAGATACTGGAATAAGTTGCCATGCGTTCCTCCAGGAGAGCTTCTGAACCCAGGAATTGAACCCAGGTCTCCCACATTGCACGTGCATTCTTTACTGTCTGAGCCACCAGGGAAGCCCATATTCTGTCTGCTGCTGCTGCTAAGTCACTTCAGTCGTATCCAACTCTGTGTGACCCCATAGACGGCAGCCCACCAGGCTCCCCCATCCCTGGGCTTCTCCAGGCAAGAACACTGGAGTGGGTTGCCATTTCCTTCTCCAATGCATGAAAGTGAAAAGTGAAAGGGAAGTCACTCTGTCGTGTCCGACTCTTAGCAACCCCATGGACTGCAGCCTACCAGGCTCCTCCTTTATACCAGATACCAAGAGAGGTATTAAAATTTCCAAGTATAATTTTATTTATATCTTCTAATTCTGTCAGATTTTAACCAATTATAACTTTATCATTGTGAAAAAAAGCAAATTCACTGGTATTCTGGATTCTGTTATGGTCTTCAGAAAATTATTAGGGTTTTGATTTTGAAAGAAGTAAATTTGCTTGGATTCAAACTCTGTAGCATGTAATGGCTTATATTTCTGCTTAAGTCTTCACTTAAAGATTTGGCCACTGTTTTTGCTCATATGATGGGGTTCACCCTCTTTGCTGTTCCCCTGATGATCTGTTTTCCTTTCTAAATGGCAAGCTGCTCTGCCAGCCCAGTCTCTATTCTCTGCTGTCTTAAACCCACAGGGCTTAACCCTTGCTACCTGAGGTGTACATGTATTGGGGCATATATGTTGTCAGAGGACGGCAAACACATCTCTGACCCAGTACTGTTGTTTCTCAGTGACTCCTGAACAGCTCTTTCAGCAGGGCCTGGGCATGTAGTTCAGAGATCAGTCAGGGATTTTTAATCTCACCCCTTCTGTGGGTCCTTTGTTTCAGGATTCCCTCCCAAGTTTCCAGGTTCTCATCCAACAAACCTGAACTTCGTTTGCTACCACCTTGAGCCAGTAAGACTGCAGTCTGTCACTCCAGATTTGAAGGAGTGAGGACACTATCAGCTAAGAAGTCACAGACTCATTACCAGCTGCTCAGGAAATTCTCCTATGGTTTCTGCCTAAATTTATTCTCTTTCAGATTTTTCAAAAGTTATCTTTATTTTGTCTACTTTTTTTGTTATTAGCAGCAAGTGGCAACCCACTTGCTTTAGGCTGCCTCCAGTACCTCTTGAGAAGGACACAGAAGTATCTTTGTGAATTGCTTTAATATGTTAATTATAAGATTTCTCTAATAGTTATATTTTTGTTTTTTTAATTAAGGTATGATTGTTTTACGATGTTGTGTTAGTTTTTGCTGCAAATTAGGTTATTTCAACCCACTTTGTAGATTAAAACTCACATAGGCTTCCCTTGTGGTTCAGCTGGTAAAGAATCTGCCTGCAATGTGGGAGACCTGGGTTTGACCCCTGGGTTGGGAAGATCCCCTGGAGAAGGGAAAGGCTACCCACTCCTGTATTCTGACCTAGAGAATTCCACAGACTGTATAGTCCACGGGGTTGCAAAGAGTCAGACAGGACTGAGCAACTTTCACTTTCATATATATGTATATATACTATATATATATAGTTCATTTTGATCTTTTGGAATTAAAACAAGGGTTGGCAAGCTTTTCCTTAAAGGGCCAGATAGTAGAGATATTTTGGGCTTGTGAGCCTAAAATGGTCACTGTTGCAACCACTCAACTCTGCCCATTGTATTATGAAGCAATCATGGACAAAATGCAAATAAATGGGCATGATTGTGTTCTAAGATACTTTAGTTACAAAAATAGATAGTGGATATGCTTACTCTGTCGATCCCTAAGTTAAAATGTCTTAATAATTTATCTTACCAGACAACTGGGCTCTTTGAAAGATTTTAGTCAATATGAAGCATAGAACAGAGAAGATCCTGATTAAATACTGGTGGAAGAAATGAACAATTTTAAAAGCCACTTTAGAGGTGGTCCTAAGATGGCAGAGGAATAGGATGGGGAAACCACTTTCTCTCCAACAAATTCATCAAAAGAACATTTAACGCTGAATAAATTCCACAAAACACCTTCTGAATGCCGGCAGAGGACATCAGGCACCCAGAAAAGCAGCCCATTGTCTTCAAAAGGAGGTAGGAAAAAATATAAAAGACAAAAAGAGAGACAAAAGAGGTAGAGACGGAGGTCCATCCTGAAAAAGGGAGTCTTAAAAAGAGAGAAGTTTCCAAACACCAGGAAACACTCTCACTGCCGAGTCTGTGGCGAGCCTTGGAACCACAGAGGGCAACATAACTGGGAGGAAAAATAAATAAATAATTAAAACCCACAGATTACGTGCCCAGTGGTAACTCCCCCAGTGGAGAAGCAGCGCAGATGCCTGCACCCACCACTAGCAAGTGGGGGTTGGGCAGGGAGGCGCGGGCTGCATTGCTTAGAGTAAGGACCGAGCCTGAATGTCTAGAGGGCAATCTGAGGGAACTAGCTTGGGCTAGCAAACCAGACTGGGGAATAGCTACCATGCGCAAAGCTCTAACCTAAGACACCGCCAGGCCCCATGCACAGAACAAAGGACTGAACAGAACTAGCCGGCTGCAGACCATCCCCCTCCAGTGACAGGCAGCCAGAGCCAGAAGGGGGCAATCACAGCCCCAGAGAGGCATTATCTACCAAACTGCAAGCAGGCTTCTTTGCTAACTAAGACTTCTTGGGGTTTTGGACAGTCAACATCAGCCTGAGTAGGCGCACCAGTTGTACAACCAGAAAACCGAGCGGTAGGGACGGGGGAGGTGATAAAGTTGCAGCGACCGCTCTCACCAAACACCTCATCACCTGAGCTGCTTGGACTTGGGAAGGGCACAAAATGTGGGCCCAACCGAGTCTGCACCTCTGAGGACTACCCGAGTGCCTGCACCTGAGCAGCCTAGACCTGGGAGGTGCATACAGCCCAGGGCCGGCTTCTGATGGTTCCCAGTGGAGCAACCTAGAGCCTGAGCAGTGTGGGCAGGGAGGGCACATGCGCTGTGAGTGGGGACAGGCCCAGTGTGGCTGAGACATTGCCAGCACACGCCAGTGTTATTTGTTTGCAGCGTCCCTACCTCCCGACAGTGCGACTGAACAAGTGAGCCTAAAAAAGTGTCTACCACTGATCCCTCGTGTTGGGGCAGAAATCAGACACTGAAGAGACCAGCAAACATAAGAAGCTAAAACAGAGGGAACCTCCTTGGACGTGACAGGTGCAATAGATTAAAACCCTGTAGTTAGTACCGACTACATAGGAAGGGGCCTATAGATCCTGAGAAATATAAGCCGGACCAAGGAACTATCGGAAAATGAACTGACCCCACACTGCCCACAACAACACCAGAGAAAGTCCTAGATATATTTTACTATTTTTACTATCATTTTTTTAAATTAAAAAAATTTTAAGTCCTCTATTACTCCTTCAATTTTCATTTTTATAACCTACTATTACTTTTCAAAAAAAAAGAGACCCTATTTTTAAAGCAAACTTCATATATATTTTCTATAATTTTTGTGACTTTTTTTTCTTATCTTTAATATTGTATTTTTGAAAATCCAACCTCTACTCTAGATTTTTAATCTTTGCTTTTTGGTATTTGTTATCAAGTTTGTACCTTTAAGAACCCAATCTTCAGTACCCATTTTTACTTGGGAGTGAGATTACTGGCTTGACTGCTCTCTCCCTCTTTGGACTCTCCTTTTCTCCACCAGGTCGCCTCTATCTCCTCCCTCCCCATTCTCTTCTCTACCCAACTCTGTGAATCTCTTTGTGTGTTCCAGACAGTGGAGAACACTTAGGGAACTGATTACTGGCTGGATCTGTCTCTCTTCGATTCCCCCCTTTATCCTCCTGGCCCCGTCTGTCTCCTTCCTCCCTCTTCTCTTCTTTGTGTAACTCCATGGACATCTCTGAGTGGTCCAGACTGTGGAGCCCACATAAGGAAGTAATTACTGGCTAGCTTGCTCTCTCTTTTGATTCCACCGCATCTCATCCACCTAACTCCCTCCTCCCTCTTCTCTATGTAACTCTGTGAACCTCTCTGAGTGTCCCTCACTGTGGAGAAACTTTTCATCTTTAACCTAGATGTTTTGTAAATGGTGCTGTATAGATGGAGAAGTCTCGAGGCTACTGTAAAAATAAGACTGAAAACCAGAAGCAGGAGGCTTAAGTCCAAATCCTGAGAACACCAGAGAACTCCTGACTCCAGGGAACATTAATCAACAGGAGCTCATCAAACGCCTCCATACCTACACTGAAACCAAGCACCACCCAAGAACCAACAAGTTCCAGAGCAAGATGTACCATGAAAATTTTTCAGCAACACAGGAACACAGCCCTGATGCTGGGAGCCAGCACGGGAGATCCCACCCATGACAAGGTCATGTGGAAGAGAACTGTTAAGCAAGGCTTCAGGACTTGAGGGGCTCCCTAGACTTTCTCAGGCATCTACCCCCAAACCAGAGTCTGTCTGCCTTATTGTATTATGCCTGTCACCAACGTTCCTGACATTAACAGGGGGCTATCCCTGACCACCTTTCTCTGGAGAAAATCAACTTAGGGCTCTAGCTAATAAGCCTTCTGGACATGAGAGGAATATCTCAAATCAAACCCCCTCTGTTAGCATTCTAGCTTGCTTGGCAGGTCTATCCAGACTCTTGCAGCTACGCATATGATTGTTCACAGCCTCCCAGCTGTGAGAGGCATGGGAAGCCTAAAACATAGAGCCTTTCAAAGAGTTAAAAGTTATTAGAGTAGTGCTGGTGTAGGATTTCATTATTGGGCCAATGCTTGTTGCTAAGTTCCCATATCTCTTATCCACTGTGCACCTGGGAAAGCAGTATTTAACATAGTTAGAATGTAAGAAAAACAAGTATAGCCTTGAAATTAACCACATCAGAACTTTGAGCTAATTGGTTCTTTCTTGTAACTCACTGCACCTTTGCTCTGTGAAAAATGTAACTCTGTTTAGCATTTTCTGAGGCTGACATAGATTAGAAATATAAAGAAAAAACACTTTGAGGGAAAATAAGTTTTCTGGTTGAGCAGCCTTTATCAAAAGAGGGTCAAAAATGTTCACAGGCCTCCAAGGCCAGAAGATACTGTACACAACATCATTTGTGGGAAAGGTATGCAGAAAAAAATCCTGGTTTCGATAAGGGCAAAACTGCTGGAATGTTTGGGCTGACTCTGTATGACCTTGCATCTTTCATTTCCCTCTATGTATAAGGCAATGTATAAAAGTACCTTTTAAAAATAAAGCTATTGGGCCTCGCTCACTGAAGCAGCTTTGTCTCCCTGTGTCAATCATTCTCTCTCTATGGAAATGCTATGGAAAAACCCAAACAAACTTTGGGCAATTCAATGTAATGATATAATGAATTTGCAAGGGTTTTTTGTATGTGTCAGAGGGTGTAAACCTCCTTACTACAACCTAATTCTACCTGTTCAACATAAACTTTTAGATTAAACTGTAGTGGTCTTTCCCAAACACAGTAGGCTTATATCCCTGTGGTGAATGTGGAACCACTGATTTCAGAGAAGTTAGCATTCAATCATATATTTCCTATCCTTTGGCAACTAGAAAATGTTAAAGTGCTTGAAAGATGGACTGTACAATGATGTCCAGAAAGAAGACTTATTACCTGCTTAGGTACCAACAAAGATATTTAATAGTTAGATTTTAACAGAAGATACTGTTTTAACAGGCCAGAAGATACTGTACACAACATCATTTGTGGGAAAGGTATGCAGAAAAAATCCTGGTTTCGATAAGGGCAAAACTGTTGGAATGTTTGGGCTGACTCTGTATGACTTTGCATCTTTCATTTCCCTCTATGTATAAGGCAAGGTATAAAAGTACCTTTTAAAAATAAAGCTATTGGGCCTTGCTCACTGAAGCAGCTTGATCTCCCTGTGTCAATCATTCTCTCTGTTAAAATCTGTAGATTTGCATTACTGAGGCTGATCTTAAACTTTGCATAGTTCTACAGTCATATTGTAATTTGCATTCCCTCTCTTTTTCAGGCTGATCCCTTGGAGCATAGAGGCTCCCTGTGTTCACTTATCTGCCCAGGTTTCTAAGACCTGAACAGGAAGACGTTCTGCGTCTTCACTCCCTCAGGCAACTGGGAGGGCACCTGTGGCCTGCGTGAACAAGGCAAACTCTTTGTCTCGGAGTTTTATTGGTTTTCTATGTAAACCAAGGAATATCAGCCTCTTTCTCTCCTCTGTTTTCTTATCTTCAACATTCTTTCCTTATCTCTCTCTAAATCAATCGCCGATGCCCTTTTTCCTTCGGGTTCCCCTGGATCCTGTGGGGGCTGGACCCCGGCACTGAGCTTCAATATACAGGCTGCCCAAAGTCACTCCAACGCACTGACATCTCATAACTCATTACTGGCCACTTCATTGCACTCCAGAAAGAAATCCAGCTCCACCCACCAGAACACTGACACAAGCTTCCCTAACCAGGAAACCTTGACAAGCCACCCGTACAACCCCACCCACAGCAAGGAAAGTGAAAGTGAAGTCGCCCAGTCCTGTCCGACTCTTCGCGACCCCATGGACTGTAGCCTACCAGGCTCCTCCACCTGTGGGATTCTCCAGGCAAGAGTACTGGAGTGGGTTGCCGTTTCCTTCTCCAAAAGACCATCCCAACCCAGAGATTGAACCTGGGTCTCCCGCATTGCAGGCAGATGCTAAACTCAACAGTAAAGGGAACTCCACAAAGTGCCAGAATACAGAAAGGCCACCCCAAACACAGCAATATAAACAGGATGAAGAGACAGAGGAATACACAGCAGGTAAAAGAACAAGATTAATGCCAACCAAACCTGTAGGGAACAAGGTATAAGAAAGGTTGAGAAGTGCTTGTAAACGAGACTCTCCACCAGGGCTGAACATTCTTGCAAATGAGATGTTCAGCTAAGAATCCTCTGTTTGTTTCCGTGGGGAAAAAACATTTCTTGTACACAAGGATGTTTCTCTGATGCCTCAAAAGGAACAGACCCAGGGGCAAAACGGATTCTAAGTTGATAAGGAAGTTCCCAAAACAAAGTCTTAGCTGCAGTAAATAAGTCAAGGTAAAGGTTATCTCGCCCTGCGCATGTGCACTGTATAGTCACTAAATCATAGCACTTGGCAACTTGCCCTGTAGATTGTTGTTCAAAAGATATAAAATAAAGCAGCTGTAAAAAGCAAAGAGTAAAAGTAAAAAGATTCAAACCACTCTGCAGTGTTGGTGTTTCATTCCGTCGCCAGCACAAACCAAACAAAAGAGGAAGAGACAGGGAATCTACCTGATAAAGAATTCCGAATAATGATGGTGAAAATGATCCAAAAATCTTGAAATCAAAATGGAATCACAGAAAAATAGCCTGGAGACAAGGATTGAGAAGATACAAGAACGGTTTAACAAGGACCTAGAAGAAATAAAAAAGAGTCAATATGTAATGAATAATGCAAAAAATGACATTAAAAACACTCTGGAGGGAACAAATAGTAGAATATAGTAGAGGCAGAAGATACAATTAGTGAAGTAGAAGATAGAATGGTAGAAATAAATGAATCAGAGAGGAAAAAAGAAAAATGAATTAAAAGAAATGAGGACAACCTCAGAGCCCTCCGGGACAATGTTAAATGCCCCAACATTCGAATCATAGGAGTCTCAGAAGAAGAAGACAAAAAGAAAGACCATGAGAAAATACTTGAGGAGATAATAGTTGAAAACTTCCCTACAATGGGGAAGGAAATAATCACCCAAGTCCAAGATCATGGCATCTGGTCCCATCACTCCATGGGAAATAGATGGGGAAACAGTGGAAACAGTGTCAGACTTTATTTTTTGGGGCTCTTAGATCACTGCAGATGGTGATTGCAGCCATGAAATTAAAAGACACTTACTCCTTGGAAGAAAAGTTATGACCAACCTAGATAGCATATTCAAAAGCAGAGACATTACTTTGCCGACTAAGGTCCGTCTAGTCAAGGCTATGGTCTTTCCTGTGGTCATGTATGGATGTGAGAGTTGGACTGTGAAGAAGGCTGAGTGCCGAAGAATTGATGCTTTTAAAGTGTGGTGTTGGAGAAGACTCTTGAGAGTCCCTTGGACTGCAAGGAGATCCAACCAGTCCATTCTAAAGGAGCTCAACCCTGGGATTTCTTTGGAAGGAATGATGCTAAAGCTGAAACTCCAGTACTTTGGCCACCTGATGTGAAGAGTTGACTCACTGGAGAAGACCCTGATGCTGGGAGGGATTGGGGGCAGGGGGAGAAGGGGATGACCCGAGGATGAGATGCCCGATGGCATCACTGACTCAATGGAGGCGACTCTGAGTGAACTCCGGGAGTTGGTGATGGACAGGGAGGCCTGGTGTGCTGTGATTCATGGGGTCACAAAGAGTCAGACACGACTGAGTGACTGAACTGAACTGAACTGAACTGAACTCACACCTATGGATAGATCAACTAAACAGAAAATTAACAAGGAAACACAAACTTTAAATGATACAATAGACCAGTTAGACCTAATTGATATCTATAGGATATTTCACCCCCAAACAATGAATTTCACCTTTTTCTCAAGCGCACACAGAACCTTCTCCAGGATAGATCTCATCCTGGGCCATAAACCTAGCCTTGGTAAATTCAAAAAAATTGAACCCAAGTATCTTTTCTGACCACAATGCAGTAAGATTAGATCTCAGTTACAGGAGAAAAAACTATTAAAAATTCCAACATATGGAGGCTAAACAACACGCTGCTGAATAACCAACAAATCACAGAAGAAATCAAGTTCAGTTCAGTTCAGTCGCTCAGTAGTGTCCAACTCTTTGTGACCCTAGGCCTCCCTGTCCATCATCATCTCCCGGAGTTCACTCAGACTCACGTCCATCGAGTCCATGATGCCATCCAGCCATCTCATCCTCGGTTGTCCCCTTCTCCTCCTGCCCCCAACCCCTCCCAGCATCAGAGTCTTTTCAAAATATGCATAGGAACGAATGAAAATGAACACACAACAACGCAAAACCTGTGGGACACTGTAAAACCAGTGCTAAGGGGAAGGTTCATAGCAATACAGGCATACCTCAAGAAACAAGAAAAAAGTCAAATAAATAACCTGACTCTAAACCTAAAGCAACTAGAAAAGGAAGAAATGAAGAACCCCAGGGTTAGTAGAAAGAAAGAAATCTTTAAAAATTAGGGCAGAAATAAATGCAAAAGAAACAAAAGAGACCATAGCAAAAATCAACAAAGCCAAAAGCTGGTTCTTCGAAAGGATAAATAAAATTGACAAACCATTAGCCAGACTCATCAAGAAACAAAGGGAGAAAAATCAAATCAATAAAATTAGAAATGAAAATGGAGAGATCACAACGGACAACACAGAAATACAAAGGATCATAAGAGACTACTATCAGCAATTATATGCCAATAAAATGGACAACTTGGAGGAAATGGACAAAATCTTAGAAAAGTATAACTTTCCAAAACTGAACCAGGAAAAAATAGAAAATCTTAACAGACCCATCACAAACACAGAAATTGAAACTGTAATCAGAAATCTTCCAGCAAACAAAAGCCCAGGTCCAGATGGCTTCACAGCTGAATTCTACCAAAAATTTAGAGAAGAGCTAACACCTATCCTACTCAAACTCTTCCAAAAAATTGCAGAGGAAGATAAACTTCCAAACTCATTCTATGAGGCCACCATCACCCTAATACCAAAACCTGACAAAGATGCCACAAAAAAAGAAAACTACGGGCCAATATCACTGATGAACATAGATGCAAAAATCCTTAACAAAATTTGAGCAAACAGAATCCAACAACACATTAAAAAGCTCATACACCATGACCAAGTGGGCTTTATCCCAGGGATGCAAGGATTCTTCAGTATCCGCAAATCAATCAATGTAATTCACCACATTAACAAATTGAAAAATAAAAGCCATATGATTATCTCAATAGATGCAGAGAAAGCCTTTGACAAAATTCAACATCCATTTATGATTAAAAACTCTCCAGAAAGCAGGAAAAGAAGGAACATACCTGAACATAATAAAAGCTTTATATGACAAACCCACAGCAAACATTACCCTCAATGGTGAAAAATTGAAAGCATTTCCCCTAAAGTCAGGAACAAGACAAGGGTGCCCACTTTCACCACTACTGTTCAACATAGTTTTGGAAGTTTTGGCCATAGCAATCAGAGCAGAAAAAGACATAAAAGGAATCCAAATTGGAAAAGAAGAAGTAAAACTCTCACTGTTTGCAGATGACATGATCCTCTACATAGAAAACCCTCAATACTCCACCAGAAAATTACTAATCAATGAATACAGTAAAGTTGCAGGATATAAAATCAACACACAGAAATCCCTTGCATTCCTATACACTAATAATGAGAAAATAGAAAGAGAAATTAAGGAAACAATTCCATTCACCATTGCAATGAAAAGAATAAAATATTTAGGAATATATCTACCTAAAGAAACTAAAGATCTATATATAGAAAACTATAAAACACTGGTGAAAGAAATCAAAGAGGACACTAATAGATGGAGAAATATACCATGTTCATGGATCGGAAGAATCAATATAGTGAAAATGAGTATATTACCCAAAGCAATCTATAGATTCAATGCAATCCCTATCAAGCTACCAATGGTATTTTTCACAGAGCTAGAACAAATAATTTCACAATTTGTACGCAAATACAAAAAAACTCAAATAGCCAAAGCAAAATTGAGAAAGAAGAATGGAACTGGAGGAATCAACCTGCCTGACTTCAGGCTCTACTACAAAGCCAGTCATCAAGACAGTATGGTACTGGCACAAAGACAGAAATATAGATCAGTGGAACAAAATAGAAAGCCCAGAGATAAATCCACACATGTATGGACGCCTTATCTTCAACAAAGGAGGCAAGAATATACAATGGAGAAAAGACAATCTCTTTAACAAGTGGTACCGCGAAAACTGGTCAACCACTTGTAAAAGAATGAAACTAGGACACGTTCTAACACCATACACAAAAATAAACTAAAAATGGATTAAAGATCTAAACGTAAGACCAGAAACTATAAAACTCCTAGAGGAGAACATGGAGAAAACACTCTCCGGCATAAATCACAGCAGGATCTTCTATGACCCATCTCCCGGAGCAATGGAAATAAAAGCAAAAATAAACAAATCTACCTCATTAAAATTAAAAGCTTCTGCACAACAAAGGAAACTATAAGCAAGGTGAAAAGACAGCCTTCAGAATGGGAGAAAATAATAGCAAATGAAGCAACTGACAAAGAACTAATCTCAAAAATATGCAAGAAACTCCTGCAGCTCAATTCCAGAAAAATAAACGACCCAATCAAAAAATGGGCCAAAGAACCAAACAGACATTTCTCCACAGAAGACATACAGATGGCTAACAAACACATGAAAAGATGCTCAACATCACTCATTATCAGAGAAATGCAAATCAAATCCACAATGAGGTACCATTTCACACCAGTCAGAATGGCTGCGATCCAAAAGTCTACAAAAAATAAATGCTGGAGAGGATGTGGAGAAAAGGGAACCCTCTTACACTGTTGGTGGGAATGCAAACTACTACAGCCACTACGGAGAACAGTGTAGAGATCCCTTAAAAAACTGCAAATAGCACTGCCTTATGACTCAGCAATCCCACTACTGGGCATACACACCAAGGAAACCAGAATTGAAAGAGACACGTGTACCCCAATGTTCATTGCAGCACTGTTTATAATAGCCAGGACATGGAAGCAACCTAGATGTCCATCAGCAGATGAATGGATAAGAAAGCAGTGGTACATATACACAGTGGAGTGTTACTCAGCCATTAAAAAGAATACATTTGAATCAGTTCTAATGAGGTGGATGAAACTGGAGCCAATCATACAGAGTGAAGTAAACCAGAAAGAAAAACACCAATACAGTATACTAACGTATATATGTGGAATTTAGAAAGATGGTAACTATAACCCTGTATACGAGACAGCAAAAGAGACAGAGATGTATAGAACAGTTTTTTGGACTCTGTCAGAGAGGGAGAGGGTGGGATTATTTGGGAGAATGGCCTTGAAATATATATCATATATGAAACGAATCACCAGTCCAGATTCGATGCATGATACAGGATGCTTTGGGCTGGTGCACTGGGATGACCCAGAGGGATGGTACGGGGAGGGAGGTTGGAAGGGGATTCAGGATGGGGAACATGTGTATACCTGTGGCCGATTCATGTTGATATATGGCAAAACCAATACAATATTGTAAAGTAAGTAGCCTCCAATTAAAATAAATAAATTTATATAAAAAAGTAAAAAGTACAAAAACAGCAAAAATAAATAAATAAAAGACACTATTTTTTTGATACTTACAAATTCTTTAACCAACAGTGCCACCTACTGACAAACTAAGAGTAAATAATTTTCTTGTAAAATGAATATTATGGGTGTGTGCTCAGTTGGTAAATCAAGTCCAGTTATTTGCAACCCATGGGCTGTAGCCTGCCAGGCTCCTTTGTCCTTGGGATTTCTCAGGTAAGAATACTGGAGTGGTTTGGCATTTCCTTCTTCAGGGGAACTTCCCAACCCAGGGACCGAACCGGTGTCTCTTGCATCATTAGCAGGTAGGTTCTTTATCACTGAGACACCAGGGAAGCCCTCAAAAATGAATATTATAGAGAAATTGAAAAATATATATATTATTTATTCTTTCAACAAATATATGTATGTATGTATGTATGTATATATATATATATATATATATATATATATAAAATCTGTGTACCAAGCACTCTACTTGGCATTAAACTGTATCAAAGATACATGGCATGAATGTTTAGAATCTAGTGGGAGGGATAGAGATTAAGTAAGTAACCCTTCAGATATATGATTAAAAATTTTGGTAAGATTTACAAAGGAAAGAAACATAGTGAATTTCATACAATAGGAGTACATATCTGGGCTTGTGTCATCAAGGATGTCCTCACTAAGAAAGAGATATTTAATCAGAGATGTGAAAGATAACTGGAATGGAGCCAGTTGATGGAGGAGTAGAACTTTCCAGGCAAAAAGAGGACACAGTACGTGCGCAAGCCTTCATGTGGAAAAAGAGCTTGGTTTTTTGGAGGAACTGAACCACAAATGCGGCTGGATCATAAGGAGTGGAAAGAAAAGGGGCTGAAGATGATGCTACTAACTGGAAGCCACTGACAGTTTTTTTTTTTTTTAAACAAAGGAATAGAATACTGATTATATTTTAAAAATCAAACTCTGACTACTAAGTCAAGAATTAGAGTGGGGGAAAGAATGGAAACAGGGAAGTAAGCAATTGTATTATTAAAAACAAAAATAGAAACACCTTCAGGGCTTCTGGCTATGACTGCCTAGCTTCTGTCAGAACAACTCTCCTGCTGACAACAACTAGAAGAGCTGGTAAAATACACTTTAAAATCTTTTTGGGAGGAGAATGTTTAATTGTAGTAAAAAACACATAATATGAAGTTTAATTTCTTACATGTACATTTAAGCAGTGTTAACTATATTCACATAGTTGTGTAATTTAGACATGACTAAATGTAATTTAGTAATGTAATATAATTACATTATCAGTCAATCCTGAAGGAAATCAACCCTGGATATTTACTGGGAGGACTGTTGCTGAAGCTGAAGCTCCAATACACTGGCCACCTGATTCGAAGAGCTGACTCATTGGAAAAGACCCTGATGCTGGGAAAGATTGAGATCAGAAAGAGAGGGTTGGATGGCATCACCGACTCAATGGACATGAGTTTGAGCAGACTCTGGGAGATGGTGAAGGACAGGGAAGCTTGGTGCGCTTCAGTCATGGGGTTGCAAAGAGTCGGCTATGACTGAGTGAGTGAACAACAACAACAAAAGAAAGAAGTTGTGGTATAGATACACAATGGAATATCACTCAACCATGAAAAGGAACATGTTTGAGTCAGTTCTAACTAGGTGGATGAAACTCGAGTCTATTATACAGAGTGAAGTAAGTCAGGAAGACAAAAATAAATATCATATGTTAATGCACATATATGGAATCTAGAAAGATGGCACCAGTGAACCTATTTGCAAAGCAGCAATGGAGATGCAGACATAGAGAACAGACTTGTGACCACAGTGGGGGAAAGAGAAGGAGGGACAAACTAAAAGAGTAACATTGAAACATATGCATTACCTTCTGTAAAATAGATAGTGGGAATTTGCTGTATGACAGGGAGCTCAAACCCCATACTCTGTGTCAACCTAGATGGGTGGGATGGGGTGGGAAGTGGGAGGGAGGCTCCAGAGGGAGGGGACGTATATATATGTACCTATGGTTGATTCCTGTGGATGTATGGCAGAAACTAACACAATATTATAAAGCAATCATCCTCCAACTAAAACAACATTTTGATATATACCCAGAAATGGATTATATTCTAATTTTAGTTTTTTAAGGAACCTCCATAGTGTTTTCCATAGAGGCTGAATCATCTCTCCAGCTGTGCACAAGGTTTCCAATTTCTCCACTGTCTCATCAATACTTGTTATTTTTTGTGTGTTTATTTACATTTTTAAATAGTTGCCATCTTAATTAGTGTGAGGTGATATCTAATTGTGGTTTTGATTTACACTGTCCATTGATTAGGCTTCCATGGTGGCTCATACAGTAAAGAATCCACCTACAATGCAGGAGACCAGGGCTAGATCCCTGAGTTTGGAAGATCCCCTGGAGAAGGGAATGGCTACCCAATTCAGTTTTGTGGCCTAGAGAATTCCATGGACTGAATAGACCATGGGGTCTCAAAGAATTGGACACAACTGAGCGAATTTCACAGACAGACTCATTGATTAGTGATGTTTAGCATATTTTCAAATGCTTGTTGATCATTTGTATATCTTTTGGTGAAATGTCTATGCAGGTTTTCTGCTCATTTTTAATTGGGTTACTTTTTAATGCTTGAATTGTAGTAGCTCTTTGAATATACTGGATATTCACCCCTTATCAGATACATGATTTGCATTTTCTTTCATCCCATAGGTTGAGTTTTCACTCTTGATTGTTTCCTTTAATGTGCAGAGGTTTTGAAGTTTGGTATAGTCTCATTTATCCATTTTTGCTTTTGTTGCTAAAAATCTTTCTGAAGGCATTGGTGTCCTAAGACAGTAAGGATCCGAGGAAACAAGATTCATCAGAGAAGGTCCAGAGAGGTGAACCTCAAAGCATTTACTGATTTGTATGTGGTAGTTGAGGTTCTAAGAGGCTGAGAGGCAGAAAGCAGAAGCTCTGAGGTTGAAAAGCTGAGCAGAGGTTTGACAGGACTTGTCAAGTACACTTGCAGAGCTGTATCTGAGGATTAAGATGATGCAGAAATAGACCAGCCTCACAAAGACAGAAACCCATCTTGGAATTGCACTAGTCCTAGATGGAGTTAAAGTAATCTGCCCCTACTCTCATAACCTCCCAGAAGAGGTATTAATAGTAATCCTCTCTGGAGGAAGATAACATCATTCAGGCCCTCAACTTATCTCTATAATTTTTCACACTTAAAGACCAGGAAGCACTAAAAAATGATCAGGCTTATTAGGAAATAAGACCAATGGTAGAAAACCAAGAGGGAAAAGAAACCACCCACACACCAAACAACAGAATAGAGACATATAGATAATTCCAAATATTGGAATTATCAGAAAAGATGTCCTATATATACTGAGCTGAATAATAGATGCCCAAATATGTCTATGTCTTAATCCCCAAACCTGTGATTATTCTGTCTTATCTGTTTCAAGGGATTCTGTGGATGTGATTAAGTTAAGGCTCGAGAAAGGGAGATTAACCAGGATTATCTGCCTGAAAGTGAAGTCGCTCAGTCGTTTTTGACTCTTTGCTACCCCATGGACTGTAGCCCACCAGGGTCCTCTGTCCATGGGATTTTCCAGACAAGAATACTGGAGTGGGTTGCCATTTTCCTTCTCCAGGGGATCCTTCCAACCCAGAGATCGAACTCAGGTCTCCCGCATTGCAGGCAGACACTTTAACCTCTGAGCCAACAGGGAAGCCCTTATCTGCATGGGCCTGGTGTAATTATAAGGTCCTTAGAAGAGGACCTTCTTCCCTGCTGGAAGACCTCTTCCTTGGTGGCTCAGATGGTAAAGTGTCTGCCTATAATGCAGGTAGACCCGGGTTCAATCCATGGGCTGGAAGGATCCCCTGGAGAAGGAAATGGCAACCCACTCCAGTACTCTTGCCTGGAAAATCCCACTGATGGAGGAGCCGAGTAGGCTACAGTCCATGGGGTCATAAAGAGTCAGACATGACTGAGCAGCTTCACTTAGAAGGAGAAGTCAGGAGAATCGATGTCTGTGGTCGATGTGATGGCAGAAGCTAGAGACTGGCATAATGCATGGAAGCCAAAAAAGGCAGGAAAGTGGATTCTCCCTCAGTGTTTCTAGGAGGACTCAGCCCTGCCAAAATCTTGATTTTAGCCCAGTGAGGTTCATCTTGGACTTCTGATCTCCCTAACTGTAAGATAATAATCTGTTCTATTCTAAGCCAATGAGTTTGTGGCAATCTATCATAGCAATAGGAAACCAACAGATAGCCTAATAGGGGACACAATTATATCAACATACAATTTACAAGAAGTAAATACTATGGAAGCACAGGGTTGGACTGCTCAGTCCAATATGGGATTCACAGAATGAGGAATACTCACACATATGATAATAACCCACATGATCCTATAATCATTGGTCACCCGTGAGTACAGGAATACAATGATGCTGAATGGCAGATTTTTTGAATAATTAAGAGGCTGAAACAAAAACTTCAATTTATCTCTAATTAACAAGTTGGATTTAATGAACATAGTACTTTGCATTCAGTACTTAAACTTATTTTTTCCCAGGCTCATATGCATTTTCTCATTTCATCACTTATTAGGCTACAAATTAGGATACAAATGAAGTCTCAGAATATTTGAAAGAATTTATATTCTGCAGACCATCATCTCTGACCACATGCAGTTGAATTAGATTTCAATTTTGAATGATAAATCAAAAAATCCCCCTGCATTTGGAAACTTAAAAACACATTCAAGGGAATTCCCTGGTGGTCCAGTGGTTAAAACTTCATGCTTCCAATGCAGCGCGATTGAGTTTGATCCCTGCTCTGGGAACCAAGATATAAGATCCCACTTGTCAAGCAGTACAAAAACAAATAAACAAACAAAAAAAACCACAAGGTAATTACATCCTCATCTCCCATAGCGAGGGAAGATAATATATAATTCCCAAAGTCAAAAATTAAAGAAATAATACTGCAATTATGCTATTTAGAGAAATGGAAGTAAATACTAAAATAATCAGCTGAAAAGATAAAATGATTGCTTTGGGGGAGAGGAAAATGGGAGAGCAGTCAGTGAAACTTCGCTATTTTTCACAACAAACTTTGTATAACTGCATTGTTCTAGACTAGGAGTTGGCAAATCTCTGTAAAGGGTTAGGCAGTAAACATTCTAAGCTTTGCAGGCCATATGGTAGACTTGTTGCAACTACTTAACTATGGCTTAACAAAAGCAGCTAGAGACATTCCTAAACAAATGGATATAGCTGTATTCCAATAAAGCTTCATTATAGACACAGAAATTTGAATTTCATGTCATTTCAGGTGTCATAAAATATTTTTTCTTTTGAGTTTTTCAACCATTTAAAAATCGTAGTTTTGGAGCTGTATAAAAATAGACTGGATTTGGACTGAGCTATTGTTTGCTGATAACTGCTCTAAATGATATGTCTTTATATAACTATTAAAATAAACAAATAAAACCCAACACACCTCTTGCAAAGAAAGCTAAGACTAGCAGGAGACTTTATTTTTACCTTGATGAAGTGTACATTTTAAAACACTATAGCAAACAGCTTTCTTTTCATAGTGGGAGCAAGACAGAGATGTCTGTTATCACCACTTCTATTCAGCAGTATACAAGGCTCTAGAGAATGCAGTAAGACAATGAGAAAAAAATATAAGGATTAAAAAGGGAAACCAAAAATATCCTTATGCACAGACAAAATAACTGTTTAGGAAAGATGCAAAAGAATATGCAATTTGTTACAGTCAAATGGAGAATTTGACTGAATATAAGTTCCATAAATAAAAATCTATTACTTTGATACACCCACAAGAAACTGTTAGAAAACATTAAAAATAATACAGTTTATAATCGCAACCACTGAAAGCAAATTTCCTTTAAGAATAAGTCTATGTGACATGGACTTCTCTGGTTCAGTGGATAAGAGTCCCCCCACCAACAGAGGGGCCATGGGTTTGATACCTGGCCTGGGAAGATTCCACATGCTGCAGAGCAACTCAGCCTGTGTGCCACAACTGCTGAGACCATGTGCTGCAACTACTGAAGCCCTCAGGCCCTGGAGCCTGTGTTCGTTAATAAGAGAAGCCACGGCAATGAGAGGCCCGAGCATCCTGATGAAGAGTAGCCCCCATTCACTGCAACTAGAGAAAGCCTGTGTGCAGCAACAAAGACACAGCACAAAAATAAATTCATTAATAAAATAAGTCTGTGTGCCGCAACTAAGACCTGGAACAGACAAATAAATAAAAATATTTTTAAAAAAGAATAAGTCTGACAAAAGATATGCAAGAAGTTTATGAAAAGAAACCGCTGAAGTTCAGAAAGAAAAGAAAATTATACACTTGCTGAAAGACTTTAAGGAAAACCCAAATAAACGACAGTGTTAGAAAGATTCAATACCCATAGAAGAGAGATCTATTCCCACCAAACTGATTTAGTGCCATCTCAATTAGGATTCCAACAAGGTTTCCCATGGAACTCCATAAACTGAATAAAAAGTATTTGGAAAATCAAAGGGTCAAAAATAAAAATACCCCTGAGGAGAAAACAGGTATGGGGCTTGTCTAACTAGATAGCAACACTTAAAAATTTATTGTCATTAAGACTGGAGTTTTTGGTGTTGGGATGCATGTCTGACTCTTTGTGACCCCATGGACCATAGCCCTTCAGGCTTCTCTGTCCATGGAATTCTCCAGGCAAGAATACTGGAGTGGGGTGCCATTTCCTTCTGCAGGGGGATCATCCTATTCCAACCCAGAGATGGAACCTGGGTCTCTTGCATTGCAGGCAGATTCTTTACCATCTGAGCCATGAGGGAAATATATGAATTAACATTGTTGTTCAGTCACAGAGTCATGTCCAGCTCTTTACTACCCAAAGGACTGCAGCACTCCAGGCTTCCCAGTCCTCCACTGTCTCCTGGAGTTTGCTCAAACTCACGTCCATTGAGTCGATGATGCCACCAACCATCTTGTCCTCTGCCACCCTCTTCACCTTATACCTTCAATCTTTCCCAGCATCAGGGTCTTTTCCAGTGAGTTGGCTCTTCCAATCAGGTGGCCAAACTATTGGAGCTTCAGCTTCGGCATCAGTTCTTCTAATTAATATTCCTGATTGATTTTCTTTAGAATTGACTGGTTTGATTTCCTTGCAATCCAAGTGATTCTCAAGAATCTTCTCCAGCTCCACAATTTGAAGGCATCAATTCTTCAGCACTCAGCCTTTTTTATGGTCCAATTCTCATATCCAAACATGACTAGTGGAAAAATCACAGCTTTTGCTATGTGGACCTTTGTTGGCAAAATGATGTCTCTGCTTTTTAATACACTTTCTGGGTTTGTCACAGCTTCCCTTGCAAGAAGCAAGAGTAGTAACATATTAGGAATCTTTTTGACAGATACACATAGGACTCTGACAAATTACTAACAGAAATGTCTTTAGTGAGTTATTACCATAGATTTTCTATTGTAAGAAACATATTTTAAACATATATTAAGAAACTAGTTCATCAAGACCTTAGCACTACTATCTATCTATACTATGTTTCGGTATGAAATAAACTTGTAGTTAAGTTTAAGTTGTGGGTAGAATAGTTAAGTGAAAGGATTGCTAGGTGCCCGTGGGCAGGCACATTCTAAGGGCAATTGTTTTAAAGTTCTTCGAAGCTGCCAAAATAGCATGATACTGTCCATATAAAATATTTCCCCTTCTAGTTCCAAGCTTATCTTTCAGAAAGTACTGTTAAGAGTGATGAAAGTAGAAAGAAGGGTATTTAATTTTCAAAATGATTATTTGCCTTCGATAGCCTATGCCTAAGAAATACAGAAAATCTGTTGTAATAAATAACTTTCAGAGAGCACATTTCAGTTAATAATGTGCTTTAGAGTTAGCCTCTGACTTGTAGTTCTCTAGTAAAATTTGAAATTCTAGATATGGAACTTGATTTAAAGATATGCAAGCTCAAGACAGGCAATCCCTGTGATTTCTTTTAAAATTAGATTATAATGATTCAAAACAGCAAGCATTTTCATAGCATGTAGTTGTCATTGCTCTATACTTACGTGTATGAACTAAATTAGTCCTCATAACAATCCTATGAGGATTTTCCTATTATTTGTCCCACTTTACAAATGAGGAAATAGAGGCAGAGGTTAAATTACTTGGCCCCAAACCCCATGGCTAGTAGGTGGCAGAGCTATGATTCAGACCTACACAGTTTGACTGTAGAAACTATGCTTTTAGTTATTAAATGAAACTGCCTCTCACACTGATTTAATAGATTAGTGAATATGCAGATTCAAATTGCTCTGACCTTTAATTTCAATGTATCATAATGAGTTACTAGGGGATTAATTACAGTGATTAGCACAAACATGAAGAATATAGCACAGTCAAATTCATGATCACACAGAAGTAAAAGGAAAAAGTTTGCTAACCATTCAGCACTGATGTTTCCTGTTATTTTCAAAATTTTTCTTTTTTTCCTTTCTAAAATGCCCACTAAGACTGCAAGTACCACAGGGGTGGGATCCACCTTTCTTGTCTGTTTTTTTCCATAACAATCTCTACATCTAGCATGATGCCTGGTACCTAGTGGGTCCTCAAATATTTGACCAACTGCAGATTCAGGGGCCTCAAGGAATGTTCCTCAAGAGGCTGTTTACTTGCTTTGTTATTTTTGGTCCTATTTAAGACTACAGAAGACCTTCACAAATTCTCATTGCTAAAGATTAAAAAACATGTAAGTAGACACAATAAAACTTGAAAATTCACTTTCCAAGCACCAATACATACTCTTTTCCAGTTGACCACTGTCCTGTTTAGTGATTTCTCTTTCTTTTACTTACATGCACATATGCCAGTACAGGTTTATATGAAAACACAAAGGTAACCACAAATACACATTTTCCTGCAACTACCTCCTGTAAGTTTCTCATGTCTCTGTAAATCTACCACATTTCTTTGAACAGTTATCCAGTATTTCACAGTACAGACATATTAAACTTTATGTAGTTACTCCCCATGGATGGACATGCACAGGGTTTCTTACTAGTATCTACTGAAAATCATGCAGCAATGAACACTGCTGTGCAAATACATGTAGACATGTAGCATTACTGAGTAACACGGATCCCTGCTCACTGAAAAGCCTGTTAACAGGTAGGCACAGGTAGCTCCTTGGACAGCAAGGAGGTCAAACCAGTCAATCTTAAGGGAAATCAACCCTGAATACTGGCTGGAAGGACTGATGCTGAAGCTGAAACTCTAGTATTTTGGTCATCTGATGCCAACAGCTGACTCATTGGATAAGTCCCTGAAGCTGGGAAGGACCGAGGGCAGAAAAAGAGGGCTCAGAGAATTAGATGGCTGGATGGCCTCACTGATGCAATGGACATGAACATGGGCAAACTTCAGCAGATGGTGAGGGCCAGAGAGGCCTGGCGGGCTGTAGTCCATGGGGTCTCAAAGAGTTGGACATGACCGCGCATCTGAACAACAACAACAACAACAAGAAGTAGCCACTTCAACTGCGCTTCTTCCCTCTGGCTTTTTAAGAAGCGGTATGAATAGAGCCAGGGCTTCCCAGGCGGCTTCAGTTCAGTTCAGTTCAGTTGCTCAGTCGTGTCCGACTCTTTGCGACCCCATGAATCGCAGCACGCCAGGCCTCCCTGTCCATCACCATCTCCCAGAGTTCACTCAGACTCACGTCCATCAAGTCAGTGATGCCATCCAGCCATCTCATCCTCGGTCGTCCCCTTCTCTTCCTGCCCCCAATCTCTCCCAGCATCAGGGTCTTTTCCAATGAGTCAACTCTTTGCATCAGGTGGCCAAAGTACTGGAGCTTCAGCTTTAGCATCATTCCTTCCAAAGAAATCCCAGGGTTGAGCTCCTTCAGAATGGACTGGTTGGATCTCCTTGCACTCCAAGGGACCTTCAAGAGTCTTCTCCAACACCACAGTTCAAAAGCATCAATTCTTCGGCGCTCAGCCTTCTTCACAGCCCAACTCTCACATCCATACATGACCACAGGAAAAACCATAGCCTTGACTAGACGGACCTTAGTCGGCAAAGTAATGTCTCTGCTTTTGAATATGCTACCTAGGTTGGTCATAACTTGTTTTCCAAGGAGTAAGCGCCTTTTAATTTCATGGCTGCAATCACCATCTGCAGTGATTTTGGAGCCCCCAAAAATAAAGTCTGACACTGTTTCCACTGTTTCCCCATCTATTTCCCATGAAGTGATGGCACCAGATGCCATGATCTTTGTTTTCTGAATGTTGAGCTTTAAGCCAACTTTTTCACTCTCCTCTTTCACTTTCATCAAGAGGCTTTTGAGTTCCTCTTCACTTTCTGCCATAAGGGTGGTGTCACCTGCATATCTGAGGTTATTGATATTTCTCCGGCAATCTTGATTCCAGCTTGTGTTTCTTCCAGTCCAGCGTTTCTCATGATGCACTCTGCATACAAGTTAAATAAGCAGGGTGACAATATACAGCCTTGACGTACTCCTTTTCCTATTTGGAACCAGTCTGTTGTTCCATGTCCAGTTCTAACTGTTGCTTCCTGACCTGCATACAGATTTCTCAAGAGGCAGGTTAGGTGGTTGGGATTCCCATCTCTTTCAGAATTTTCCACAGTTTACTGTGATCCACACAGTCAAAGACTTTGGCATAGTCCATAAAGCAGAAATGGATGTTTTTCTGGAACTCTCTTGCTTTTTCCATGATCCAGCAGATGTTGGCAATTTGATCTCTGGTTCCTCTGCCTTTTCTAAAACCACCTGCCAATGCAGGAGATGCCAGTTCAGTCCCTGGGTCAGGAAGATCACCTGGTGGGCTATGGTCCATAGGGTCGAAGAGAGTCGGACATGACTGAGCACAAAGCACGGAAGATGAGAGCTGTTGATTAGAAGATAAACAGAGTAGTAAAATTCCTGGTCTAAATGTGTTCATAAAGTAACTCCTCTTGCACATTGTTCCCCTCCCCGCCCCCACCAAGAGCAACCCACATTGGGAGTGCAGGACAAGAGCGGCAAGAGCTCGTACGTTGGCGACCGGGAAGTCGTTGGCTAAACGAGCTTCTGGTAAGAAGTGCCTGGACAGCTATGTCCTAGTGGACCATGCCTTCCTATTAAGCCCTCACACCATCAATTTTGCCCTCTTTAGGTTAGACTGAGGGAGCAGTTCTTCTAGTATTAAAAAGTTCCTGGAGACTGCAGGGCTAAATTGAAGGTATAGAGATGTGGCGTGAGAAGTGAACTGGATGGTTGCGACGCCCAAGGAGGAACCAGGGGACACCTAAAGGGCCACCGCCACGGCTGTGGCTGCCTCACCGGCCCCCGCGGAGGACTCGGTTTCCCAGCGGCCCCCGCGGCCCGCAGGGGCGTCTAGCCCCGCTGGCCCTCGCGAGCGGGGGCGGGGCCGAAGCCGGAAGTCACGTGCTGCTACAGCCGCCGGGGTGAGGCCGCGGTCTTAGCGAAGGCTCGTTTGGGCTGTGACTGTGGTAGGCGCCGGGGTGATGGCGGTGGAGACTCTGTCCCCGGACTGGGAGTTCGACCGCGTAGACGACGGCTCACAGAGTAAGGGGGCGGCAGGGCGAGGGCTGCGGGTGGACGCTCATCGGCCCGCCGACGTCCGGAGAGCGCTCCTGCGGGAGGGCTTTGCGTTGCGGCGGGCGCGCAGCTTTCTGCGCTTTGGGGTGTGAGAGGGACGCGTTCGCGAACCTAACTTTCGGGGTCGGGAGCCCCAGTGATGGTGGGTCAGGCAGGCCCGGCCAGAGCTTGGCGTATGGGGCTGTGATTGTCCTGCGGAGCGCGCCGTGGCCCGGGGGGCGCGGCGTGTCCACTTGCTGCAGCCGGGGCCCCGGGCGGGGCACCCCCGGGGAGGTCCGCATCCTGGGGAGCGAAGTCGGCCTTGTCCTCGGTCTCCTGGGACTCTCGCCAGAGCCTCCGAGCGTGCAGTTTTAGGTGAGGTTGAGGTCCAGGTTCCTGTTTCGGTTTCCTGTTTTTCTTCGTTTTCCTCCCAAACCAACTTTGGGAAGTTTTGAGTGCTTTTGCCTTCATATTCTTAGAACTGTAGAAGGTAGCGAAAAAGAACTCAGGCGTGAAAAACAAACACGTGAACGTCAGTTTATTACCTTCCATGTCTTTTATTTAGGTTTAGTGGTATTTTTCAAAAAGTGACGCCCCGTGGTTTCCAGCGCACCTAGACAGGTTTCGGAAATTAACAGCATATCTTCCTGCAGATTTTACTTCATAAAATTGGATTGTCTCATTTTAATTTAGAAGTCTAACCCCCCAAAACCTAACAAATTCAGTTCCACGTAGCAAAATTTAGATAGAGGTCAAGCTGTTTCATTGAAACTACTTAAGATGAATACACATTGGCAGTCTGTTTCTTATCTTTGGTAATATGAATCTGTATAGGTGATTTAAATAAGAGATAATAGGCCTTAACTGCTTTGTGAATTTGATTTTTTATGTAGTTTTCTCAAAAGGTGTAGTTTTTAAAAATTACATGTAAATTTTGCTTAATTTTTACAAAGACAGACACGTTAGATGTATCTAGGTTTTATTAGCCTGTCAAAAGGGTGAGTTTAACTCAGGATGGTTAGCAGTTTCTCACAAAACTTTCCATGAGTTACTAGCTGTTACACAGCATGAA
This sequence comes from Ovis aries, assembly GCF_016772045.2. Classification (NCBI taxonomy): domain Eukaryota; kingdom Metazoa; phylum Chordata; class Mammalia; order Artiodactyla; family Bovidae; genus Ovis; species Ovis aries. The sequence continues at coordinate 174,253,456 of NC_056056.1, forward strand.
AAAACAATCCTGGTGGTAGTGACAGGATCTTTCAACTTGTTTGTGGAGAGGAGTCTGTCTTTGTTAAAGTGAACTGCACCTTGTCATGTATGAAGTTTTATGGATAGCGGTTCCTTATTCTGTATCTGTGAAATATTGGATTGAAGATATGTTTGGGTTTGAAAATGGTTCAGGTAGATTGAATCAATTCAATCTGATTCACTCAAAGATATTTTCCACACAAAGATAAAAAAAGGAATTCAGTCTCTTGGAAGTGATAAGCATGTTAATAGGTTTTTGGAATTTAGCTCTTGAAGAATCACTATAGAGTTCTTATTTCAGATCTTATTTTAACTTTTACCAGCTTAAAAACTTACTGGCAAGGAACTTTAAGTGTTATTACAGGTATTCTCTTGCCTGCTACTTTAATATCCAAACAGACTAAATGAATAATTCATTGGCATGTTTTTCTAGCGTTGTCATTAAGAAGTCATTTGCTGGTTAAATGCAGCTTTGGTCATTTCCCTTGTAACTGAAAATTAGACAGGTACTGGGGATTTTGAGAATCTTACACAGTTTTTAAAATTTAAGCTATAAGAGAGGGAAGAGCTCTCTTCTCTGGGCCTGGTTTTCATTAATTTTTGGAATATGACTCATATTGTTTTCCAGAATTGCCTAGATTAACGCTATAATAAAGCAGGAACCTTAATTAAATGGATCCACCTGATTCCAGGTATTAACTAAATGAATCCACCTGATTCTGAACATTAGTTGCAAAATAGGGGAGAATGTGAAGCTAGGTCTTCACTGAGTTGGAACATACTTACAGTTGCTTTGCATTGCTAATTTGAGGAGAGAGAAGTTTTACTTTTTTAAGAAGTCAGCAATTGAATAAAGTAATTCACATTAGTAAGAGAATCTGAGTTGGAGTTGAATTCGCTCCCTTTGGAATAAGTAATGATATAATGTATGGTGCTGAGTCACTTCAGTCCTGACCCACTCTTTGCGACCCTATGGACTGTAGCCCACCAGGCTCCTCTGTCCTTGGGATTCTCCAGGCAAGAATACTGGAGTGATTTGCCATGCCCTCCTCCAGGGGATTTTTTGAACCCAACATCTCTTTCATCTCTTGCATTGACAAGCAGGTTCTTTATCACTAATTTTGATGAGTAGGGAAACTTTTTTGTCCAGTTTATTCAATGACTTCTGGAGTCCTCTATTGTGTAAAGTCTGTAAATATCAATACAATATTCTGTACTCTGTGTCCTTTACTGGCTTTTCCGATTCTGTTATGATAATTAAAACAATATATCTTGGGACATTATAAATATAAAATTAGCAATATAAATTTGGGGCATTACAGAAATAATATGATGATGAAGCAGATCTAAAATCATTTCAAAAACAATATTTAGGTGTATTTTTAGGCTTAGTTTACTGTGTTTACTTAGTTTACTTTTAACTGTGAGCATTACAGTTAAAAATTTTGCTTCTATGACAGCTCAGATTTTTGCACCTAAGTAGGTTTTTTGCACAAAGTAGTTATTTATGATTAAAATAGAGAATTAGGACACTGAGTTGTCTAAGGCATTTTCAGATTGTTTAGATTATGTGGTAAATGGTATAGTGACTTTTTCGTAGTACTTTATAGTTTTAAGGATGATTTCTTAAAGTACCATCTACTGTATGTACCATTATTGTACTTGGAAAAGACAGAAAGTTCAGTTACTGTTTAACTTTAGAACTTTATTTTCAAGAAGTCCAGACATTCTAGGGTGATACATTAACAATGCTTAGTATCTACTTTTCTGTGACTTTTGAGATTATTTGAAGTAAATGTCTTGTAATTCATTACTTTTCACAAACTTTTCAAATTTATATTTAGAAATTCATGCTGAAGTCCAGCTTAAGAATTATGGGAAATTTCTTGAGGAGTATACCTCTCAATTGAGAAGAATTGAGGATGCACTGGATGACTCAATTGGAGATGTTTGGGATTTTAATCTTGATCCTATAGCATTAAAGGTTGGAATTTGTTTTATTTTTAATATATGTATACATTTTCAGAACATATATGCCTTGAAAACAGTGTTCAAAAATGGGATATATATTTTTATTTGGCATCTAGAGAGCTAAAAGAAACTTGGAGAAACATGGTTAATTTCCTTTTAACTTAGCTTAACTCTAAGCCATGCATGTGTTTTTTTTTTTTAAAAGAATGATGCAAACTCCAGTCTTTGAGCTGACTTTTGTTTTTCATTATCAAGAAAATGAAGAGGGTTGGAATAGCATATTTAGGCTTTGTTTTCTTATTAAGACTATTTTACATACAGAAAAGTGTGTAGGTTTAAAATATATTGTATAGTGAATTTTACCAAACATCTATTCCCTTGTAACTCATATCCCAGTCAAGATAAAGAATATTTCCATGATTTTTCAAAAGCTCCTTTATGCTATTTAGGGGCTCTTAATATGGGAGGTTTTATATATATATATATATATATATATATATATATATAAAAAAAATAAGCTGCTCTGTTCCATTTTGAGGTGGTTCTGTTTTGTTTCATCTTTGAAACTATAGCCTCTTACTAAAATAATAACATTTTTTGAGCATTTATTATGTGCTAGACAGCTGTCCTAAGGCAGCAATGTTGACTTTTTTTAATAGCAACTTTCCTGAGATGTAATTCGTGTATCATACAATTTCTTAGGTTTGTAGTGTATCCACAGACTTGTGCCACAGTCAATTGTAGAACACTTTCACCACTCCAGAAAGAAATCCTCTACCTGGTAGCAGTCACCATCAGCTGTGGGACGGATGCTGAGTACAGGGTCTAACACAACTTTCAGTAAAATAGAGCTAGTCTCAATTTGTGTATTGAGAATTTTAATAATTTTTTTCAAATTAAAAAGGAATTTATTTTCCTTTGTTTCTATAGCTTTTGCCTTATGAACAGTCTTCCCTTTTGGAACTCATCAAGACTGAAAACAAGGTACAGATTCCTAAACCTAAAAATCTATTTTTAAAAATGCTTTGTCTTCTGTAATTTACTTCTTTCCTTTTGTATTTTTCTCCGTGAAACTAGGTCCTAAACAAAGTCATCACTGTTTATGCTGCACTTTGTTGTGAAATCAAGAAATTAAAATATGAGGTAATTATTTGTACTTTTTAAGACATTAAAAACATGATTTACAAGGAAATATGAAAAAGAAAGCAAATATGTGCTTATATGTGTAAGTGTGCACAAATATTTCATGAAGATTGGGTGAGCTATATATTTATTTTAACAATAATAAATGAGACCATTCACTAAGTACTGTTTACCAAATACCATGCTAACCCTATTAACAGTAATATCCACTCTGGGAGGTACGTGAGGAATAGATGAGAACACTGAAGCTTAAAAAGGGTGTCACTCATCTAACATTTTATTGGTAGTAATGGTTTGAGTCTGGGCCTGCATTCCTTCTGTGTTACTTGTCATATATACCAGATCTTCTGGATATAACTGATTTTTTTTTAAAAAGGTTCGAATTTTTAATGATTTGTGTTTCCTCACCCATGAGCCATTGAAACTGGTAGATGGTAAACTTCATCTTTTCTTCTTTAGATTTTTTAAAAAGTTTATTTTTCTTTTTTACGTTTTTGGTACTACATGGTTGCTTTCTTTCATGAACTTGTGAGAGGACGTTGGACAATTAGAGTGGTCAGATAAAACAAAGTAAAGGCTAAAGAAATTAAGAAGTAATTTTGAGTATCAGTAGTGTCTTTGGTATTCTAAAGATAGATTGAATTTACCTATATTATAAGCAGTTTTTGATGTTAAGTAAATTTGTGTGTATGATGTAGTCATCTGTGTATTATTAAATAAGGATAATGAAGACAGCCTAGGAATTTAAAAACAAAATAGCAACCTTTAAAATTATTTTAATTTTTTTAAACAGGCTGAAACTAAATTTTATAATGGTCTCTTGTTTTATGGAGAAGGAGGTAAGTTTTAAAATTTCACATTGTAATGTTGTGGTGCCTTTTTTGAGATTGAAATAAAATTAAATGACAATTCTAGGACTTTTATGATCATGTGAAGTGTTAGTTTGAGCAGTGAACAGTCACTTTTTTTTGTTGGTTTGTGCTTTTGTTTAGTAAATAGGTGAAAACCTCAGTGAACAAGCGGCAGCAAATTCTGTGTAAAACTGATTTGTGAATATTTTTGTAAATTACAAAGCACAATAGCTAGATGAGGATTTTCCTTGAATTTGTTAAATAGTGGGACAGATGGTTGCTTTTAATTGTGTGATTAATGATTGTTTCATTTTTCTCTTTAGTGTAAAATTCTATTTTTCATACTAGCCAGATTAGAAGATGTCCTAATGAATAAAAATCATTCTCCTTTTTTGATATTGATTCACTTTAAGATAAAAACTTGAAATATTCTTCATGTTGCCTTTTAAAGCTACAGATTCCAGCATGGTGGAAGGTGATTGTCAAATTCAAATGGGAAGATTTATTTCATTCTTACAGGTAAGTGGTTTTTACTTTTTATTGAGTTTTTTTTTCCCCCCCAAAAGTTTGAGTAAATCACGTAATCAGAAAAGAGTTCTGAAATGTCAGATGCTAAGAAATTGTACTCTGAGGTTAAGGCACTTTGTTGCTATTGGATATTTAAAGAGATTGTAATTCCTGAAAGATTTTCAAAGCATTTTTAGTGACATAAGCTATCAAAATAAGTTTCTTTGTATAATTTAATTTATGGACAGTTTATCACCATGCCTCTTAAAACAATTTAAAGTTTGTACCTAGTAGGAAAAGATAATTCATGTTAGAAAAAGTGGCGAATGGAGATCATTAAGCTGTTATATGGACAAGGATGAAGTTTTAAAGGCAGCAGCGTATGCTGCTTTTAACCAGATGTTTCAATTTAGATATACTTTTCATTACGGTAAAGTTTTATTTTACAGTGTCAAGTTATTCTAGGTCTCTTGATTTATCAAAAGAATGAAATAAGTTCTGTTTCTCCCCTCCCTGTTGTAAAAGCAGTACTTAAATGACGAAAGCAAAAACTAGAAATCAGGAAACAATAGCCATAATCCCACTTACCTTCTGACTGTTGGATATAAGATTTGATGTATTTCATGCTAATATGTTCAAATCTTTCATATGTTTACCATTTTGTTTTGGTCTTCTCACCTAATTGAGAGCATTTTGTTGCAGTTGTCCTCTGTGATGGTACATGTCAGTTAGGGTTCAGTCCAAAAGCAGTATCACACAGGATATTTCAAAAGCGGAGATTTAAAAGAGCAACCATTTGGTCCAGCAATACCATTCTTGGGTATATATTCTGAAAAGATGAAAACTCCTAATTTGAAAAGTTAATGTGCACCCCAGTAATACAACACTGTTTACAGTAGCCGAGACATGGAAGCAACCTCAGTGCCTGTCAACAGATGAATGGATAAAGAAGATGTGGTATATACATACACAATGGAATATTACTCAGCCACAGAAAAGAATAAAGTCATGTCATTTGTAGCAACATGGCTGGACCTCGAGGTTATCATACTATAAGTGAAGGTAGAGAAAGACAAATATATCGCTTATGTGTGGGATCTAAAAAATAATACAAATAACTTGTTTACAAAACTGAAACAGACTCACAGACATAGATAACAAGCTTATGGTCACCACAGGGGAAAGGTGGGAAGAAAGATAAATTAGAAGTATGGGATTAACAGGTACACACTACTATACGCAAAACAGGTAAATAGCAGTGATTTACTGCATAGCACAGGGAACTGTACTCAGTTTTTTAAATTAACCTATAATGGAAACGAACCTGAAAAAAATATATTGTTGAATCACTTTGCTGTACCCCTGAAACTAATAAAATATTGTAAATCAACTGTACTTCAATTAAAGGAAAAAAGAATATATATTAAATCTAGAGAATTGGTTACATAAGAATTGGAGGGCTGAAAGGAAGAACAGTGAGGTAAGCCAGAGGACACAAGTATCACCTCTACATCTAGGGTAAAAAAGGAAAAAGGTTCAGGTTGTTAGAATCTGAGAGCTAGGAGGAGGAGCCCCAGGGAATTAGTGTTAATATCGTAGCTCTGAGGAATCAGTGCTGCCTGGCTGCTGCTGGTAGAGTTTAAAATTGAATATTGCTTCTGGGGTCGCTAAGAATTGGACACGACTGAGCGACTTCACTTTCATGCCTTGGAGAAGGAAATGGCAACCCACTCCAGTATTCTTGCCTGGAGAATCCCAGGGACGGGGGAGCCTGGTGGGCTGCTGTCTATGGGGTCACACAGAGTCGGACAGGACTGAAGTGACTTAGCAGCAGCAGCAGCAGCAGTGCTGAAAGAAGCTGGAGCCTGGGGCAAGTTGTAATTGCTGGGTTGAACTGCTCCTGCCTGGATTATGTTGATAAAAACAGCAAGAAATAGAAAGGATGTCCTTTTCCTGCCTTTAGGTCTCCTTTTAGTGCCACCTGTTGACAAAGCCTAACAAGAAGCCTGCTGAGCTGGGGTCTGAGAAATGTTGATTTGCACGGTTGAAGTGAAGGTGTCAGTTTCTCCTTCTGGTTTTGTCAAATTTTGCATTTCTTATTTTGAGGACATTTTATTTGGTGCTTATGAGTTTAGAATTGTTAATAATTCCCAGTAAACGTAATTGTTTATTGTGTGATGACCTTCTTAAACTGTGATAATTACGTATATAATATATAATTACATACGTATTAGCTATACTAATGCTAATAAAATCTATTTGATATTACTGTCACTGCCCCAGCTCTACTTTAGTTAGCATTTTCTTTTTTTAAAATTCTTTTTTATTCTTTCAGCCTTTCAGTGTCATTATGTTTCAGTTGTGTTTCTCTAAAACTGGGTCTATTTGGATTTTGCTTTTTTATATAATCTGAAAATTTTTGTGTTTTAATTGGTTCTTTTTCTAAATTTTATAGTCCATTATGCATCAGGACTCATTTCTGCCTTTTGCTTTGTGCTTTCTATTTGTCTTGCATTTTCTAGTCTTTGCTTTGCTTTTATTAGATTTATAGAAGTTTAATAAGAGATAACTGGAGCTGTTTAAGTAAAATGGAAATGCATTATTTTCACTTTTAAAACATTTAAATTGTGGATCTCACAGCTGCATATAATTTCATTTTATACATTCAACAAATGTTTTGGGAGCCTAGCATATGTTAGAAACTGTTATTGGTGCTTGGGATACAGCAGTGCACAAAACCAACAAATTTCTGCCCAGAGAGAGCTTATTGTTTAGAACAGCCATAAATTTAATTAGATTCTAAATAAGATAGGTGTGAGTTCAGTTCAGTCACTCAGTTATGTCCGACTCTTTGCAACCCCATGAACCACAGTACGCCAGGCCTCTCTGTCCATCACCAACTTCCGAAGTCCACCCAAACCCATGTCCATGGAGTCAGTGATGCCATGCAGCCATCTCATCCTCTGTTGTCCCCTTCTTCTTCTGCCCTCAATCAGGGTCTTTTCCAGTGTTAGCTCTTCACATCAGGTGGCCAAAATATTGGAGTTTCAGCTTCAACATCAGACCTTCCAATGAACACCCAGGACTGATCTCCTTTAGGATGGACTGGTTGGATCTCCTTGCAGTCCAAGGGACTCCCAAGAGTCTTCTTCAACACCACAGTCCAAAAGCATCAATTCTTGGTGCTCGGCTTTCTTTGTAGTCCAACTCTTACATCCATACATGACCACTGGAAAAACCATAGCCTTGACTAGACAGACCTTTGTTGACAAAGTAATGTCTCTGCTTTTTAATGTGCTGTCTAGGTTGGACATAACTTTCTTTCCAAGGAGTAAGCGTCTTTTGATTTCCTGGCTGCAGTCACCATCTGCAGTGATTTTGGAGCCCACAAAAATAAAGTCAGCCACTATTTCCCTATCTATTTGCCAGGAAGTGATGAAACTATATGCCATGATCTTTGTTTTCTGAATGATGAGCTTTAAACCAGCTTTTTCACTCTCCTCTTTCACCTTCATCAAGAGTCTCTTTAGTGCTTCTTCACTTTCTGCCATAAGGGTGGTGTCATCTGCATATCTGAGGTTACTGATATTTCTCCCGGCAGTCTTGATCCCAGCTTGTGCCCAGCATTTCTCATGATGTACTCTGCATATAAGTTAAATAAGCAGGGTGACAGTATACAGCCTTGACGTACTCCTTTTCCTATTTGGAACTAGTCTGTTCTATGTCCAGTACTAACTGTTGCTTCCTGACCTGCATACAGATTTCTCAAGAGGCAGGTCAGGTGGTCTGGTATTCCCATCTCTTTAAGAATGACACACACATTCCTGGGAAAACCTATATTTCTTTTAATGTGTGCCAAGCCTGTTAATAGGTAGAGTTAAAGGTTATAAACATTTGAAGTTATTTCAGAGTGATTTCTGAAGACCCTTTCCCTTCCTTGTCACACTTTCTAAACTGGCAGCTTTTGAGCTTCATTCATTCAGATGTTCATTTAATAGGCAGAAACTGAGAAGCAGTTGAAGATTAACCACCATATTGGACAGTGGCTATTTAAAGAGGGAGTAAGACAGCCTCTGTCACTTAGGAATTATATGAGCAGTGAAAGCAAGACTTAAATACAAGGATGAATGAAATGCTATGGAGGCAAAGAGGTAGAAATAACCGTGGGAGGTGAGTGAAGAACTGCTTGAAGGATGCTTGAAGTTGTCTTATTGCAGGTTAACTGGAGATTTTTACTGGAAAACAGTTTTGTTTATGTTTAGCATTGTTAACATAAAACACAGTCAGAAATGATGACATTTACTCAACTTGTAACATATACTCAACTTGTCATTTCAGGAACTGTCTTGTTTTGTTACGAGGTGCTATGAAGTAGTGATGAATGTGGTCCATCAGCTGGCTGCCCTCTATATCAGTAACAAGTAATGGATTTTAAAAGTCATTTTGCATTTTTAATAGAGATGTGGGGAATGGTTTTTCTTTTTTATTTTATTTTATTTTTTTTTAGTTTTTTATTTTTTAAATTTTGATATCTTTAATTCTTACATGGTTTTTCTTAAGCTAGCTAAATATCTAAAAGTTTTTCGTGTGTTTACTCACTCATTCCTTCAGTCACTTATTCAGCTTTCTTTGAACACGCATGATGTTTTAAACACTCCTTGATGTGTATAATGCAGAGGTTAGTAAGACAGTTTATACCGTGGTGCAGGAACCCATTATCTGTCTGAATGAGAATGTTGACAGAACAATCTTTAATTGTAGAGAATAGGGCTAATACAGAAGGTACTGAGTTCTCTTGACTTATTGCTTTCCTTTACATTGAAGTATTCTTCGCTCATTAGAATCATGTGACACTTAAACTATTGAATCTTAGGGAGAGGGGACTAGATAATCTATAATTCTAATGATCTTCCAGGTTTGGATATCATTGCCCTAAATCAAGAAAAATGATCAAATTGTCATAGTATTCCTAACCACCACAGAGTAATATCTTGCATTTGATTAAAACTTTATACTTAATTTTTCCCACTCACTTATAATCTTAAAATACCTTTGTTTAGGTATATGATTAGGAGTTGTCAGTTGTGAGAAGAGAGATAACTGAGGCCCAAAGATTTGCGAAAATTCCATAGCAGTTTCAGTCTGATTCTTTCGGTCACCGGTCCATTCATTGTTCTTCCTATTCCATGCTGCATCTTAACCCTTTATAAAGTGGAAGAGTGTGTTTCTCATTCTCATGTGTTTCTGCTCTGTCAGATATTTATTTTATGTTCTGTGTTTTCACTAAAGTTCTCCTCATGGCAGAAGGGAATGAGAGCATAGCTACCCCAGCCCCCCGTAGAACCTGGTGTGTGATTCAGAGAGACCCCTCTCTACCACACCCCCGACCTAGAAAGATGAAATTTATTTGAATTTTGTGTTTAATTTTTAAAGTATTCTATCTTGCAGAATATTTATACGTGCTTTAATGTATAAGTATTAATTTATTTACTGTTGAGTAGGTTGACTTTCTGGGAGGTAAAATTGAATTGTCCTGGGGCTTTGATTTTAGTGTAATCCCATCTGTATGCATTGTTTTCTCAGTAGGGATGAAAACTCTAGAAATAAACCCAACTGGAGAGAGGACTACTTTGCAAATGCCAGTTTGGGTAGGATAGCAAAGATTCTAGTTGAAAATGGAAAAATTCTAATAGTTCAGCAATAAATGAGAATCAGTTTTGTTATTTCTCTGCTTCATCCCAAGCTAGATGGGCCACGTATTGACGTATGCCTGCCCACTGAGTTGGGTATAGGCAAGGAGAGTACGTTAGTTCTCTTTTTGGGTGTGGACTATGATAGTAAACTTGTGTTGTGTAAATTTTAGTGACTAAAGCCTAAATAAAAGTAAATACATTTTTAAATTCCAAGAGGCTTTTTCCTTAAAATAAACATGAACTGTGACCAAAAAATGAGGTTTTCTTTTAAACTTGGATGTTATTTTATTACAGGATTGCACCCAAAATTATAGAAACAACTGGAGTTCATTTTCAGGTAAAAGTAATTTAACTTGTAAAATAATAATTTTTAGTGTATTTTACTTTGACATTTATATGATTGGGGAGTACTACACTTATTGCAAAGCTATTAAAGGATTTCTTTCTTTTGCATTTCTTCTCTCATTTGTGAACTTGATGCGTTATTGACCCACCGTGAGTGTAACTCTTCCTAGTATTGGCCCAATACAGACTCTCGAAATCAGTGGTCCTCAGCCTTTTTGGCACTAGGGACCACTTTTTTGGAAGACAGTTTTCCACAGACCACAGGGGTGGGGGAAAAGGGGGTGAATGGATGGTTTGGGGATGATCCAAGCACATTACATTTACTGTGCACTTTATTATTATTACGTCGGCTCTGTCTCTGATCATCAGGCATTAGATCCTGAAGGTTGGGGACCCCTGCTGTAAGTGGTCTGAGAGAATCTACTGTATCGTGATTAAGGATGAAATTTGGGTGAAGGGTTTTCCAATTTTAGGCTGTTCCACCTTGAGTATTAGTAGTTTCATCTGTAGCTTAACTTTCCTACTGCTTTAAGTTAGTAATTATCCCAAGTGTGTTTAACTTTAAAATCCACCTGAAGTTTAACTTCTAACTAGTGATTAAATGATAATCATTAAAGGTTTTTTGACAGACTATGTATGAGCACTTGGGAGAGCTGCTAACAGTTTTGCTTACCCTGGATGAAATTATTGATAACCACATCACATTAAAAGACCACTGGACTATGTACAAAAGGTGAGCCAACTAAAATGTTAAAAATGCTCTCTTTGTACAGTTAATGTATTACTAAAAAATAAATATAAATAGTACAGATCCTTTAAGAGACCTGAAGGTACATATTTAGAAGGATCTCATTTCAGATTTTCTTTGAGGACAGTAACCATTCTTCTAATTGCAGATGGGCTTTTTGAGAGTATGATATACTTGTATAAAGCATCCTAATTCTTAAAGTGTAGTGAATGTTAATTTGACTATTTTAGGACCCAAGTTTATTTTCCTTGTTCTATACAAGTAACATTTATTCTCAGCTTGGTTTTGTTTTATATTCCAAACTTTTTAAAGTGAAGGCATTTTATTTTATTCAATCTATTACGTTTTCACTAAATTTTATCTAGAGAGTACCAGGTATCTGAATTGAAGATGATATAAAAAGGTATGTGATTAGAAATTTAAATATCTTAGGATTGTTTTTGTTCAAATTTTCAAATGTGTAGAGCCAAATAAGTAATGACAAATATAGAACTTTGATTTGGGGGGATAGTTTTAATATAAGAATTTAATGGCAAATTGAAGGTCTTTCTCCTCCTTTTCTACAAGGTTACTGAAATCTGTTCATCACAATCCTTCAAAGTTTGGAATTCAGGAAGAAAAGCTAAAGCCATTTGAAAAGTTCTTGCTGAAGCTAGAAGGGCAGTTACTTGATGGAATGATATTTCAGGTATGAGAGCTGTATCAGACTGTAATAAATGGGCTTCTGTTAGTAGACCCAGCTCAGAATTGTAGTGGGGCACTTTTATAACATATTATTGTGACTGTATTTTTCTTTAAAAGTGCTCAAGCTTAAAACATTGATTATGTTGTAAAATATAATTATGTCAGTATCTAGTAGGTAATGAAATTAACAGTATACTGGTTGTATTTGGGATAAAGTTTTTTTTAATTATGTAAAATGATAGAACTGTTTGAGAATTAGTATGTAAACAGTTGTGTCAAGCATTTTTTTTTGTTGTTTATCTCTAGATTTTAGGTTTGTGAAACAGCCTCTTAAAAGTCTGTTTTAATTCTTCCTACACAGGGAATATAATTTGGATCTATACAATTCAGGTAGCTTCTAACCACATGTAGCTATTTAAGTTTAAATCACCCTCAGCCATACTAGCAACATTTCAAATGCTTAATAGCCACATATAATATAATTATCACACTTGTGTGTGTGCTCAGTCATGTCTGACTCTTTGCAGCCCCATGAACTGTAGCCCTCCAGTCTGCTATGTCCATGGCATTCTCCAGGCAAGAATATTGGAATGGGTTGCTGTTTCCTTCTCCAGGGGATCTTCCCGACTCAAGGATCAAACTCACATCTTCTGTGCTGGCAGGCAGATTCTTTGCTGCTGAGTCACAGGGAAGCCCTCACACCTTAAACTTAATATGTTACATGCCAGTGGTATCTCAGTAAAATGGGGAGCGGGGGGAGAGTCAGCTGTGGCTAACAGTCATACCAGTCAGCACATATAGAAAACATTTCCATCATCAGAGGAAGTTCTGTTAGATGGCACTGCTTTGGTAGTGTTCACCAGAAGTTGGCATTACAGTACACCCTTGAACAGCATGGGTTTGAACTGCACGGGTCCACTTATGTATGGATAGTTTCAATAGTAAACGCTATAGTATTACACCGTCCATAGTTGGTTGAATCCAAGTATGGAGAGGAACTGTGGATACAGAGGGCTAGCAATAAATTATATGTGATTTAACCCCCACTTGTTCAAGGTTCGACTGTATATTCCATTTAAAATCTATTTCAAGGTTACCTTTAATTTATATTTTAGATGGTCACAATTTTTACAGAATGATCACAGCTCTTGTTTGTACCAATTTTAGTACAAATCCATTAATTTTAGAAGAATTTTTTTCTTTGATTCTTTTTCTAGGAGCCATTTCTACACATGATGTATTAAAGTGCTAAGAGAGTAATTGTAACCAGAAAAAATAAAGTCTCTTCTTAAAAGTGTAAATTAAAATAATAAAACATGCTTTCCCATGCTTCATCAGATACACCTTCTGTACATTACCAAGCTCCACTGTGTCCCTTCATGTAGGATTGCAGATTTTCACTTCAGTTTTATTACTTTCATATAACTGGTGCTCAGATATATAAGTATATACATGTTCCCCATTCAGAAAGATTTAGATATTGGATTAGATTAAAAACTTGAGCCTCAGTAAAATTAAAATGATGAATGTAGGATTTTATCACTCTATATTTAATTCTGTTTCATAGCATATTAAGTCATGATAACTAATGAGAGTCTAAATTTCTCTAAATGTTTCCTGTGTAGACCTGTATAGAACAGCAGTTTGATTCTCTCAATGGAGGAGTATCTGTGTCGAAAAATAGCACTTTTGCTGAAGAATTTGCACATAGTATTCGCTCAATTTTTGCAAATGTAGAAGCCAGACTTGGTAATGTAAAATACATTTTTTTTTGTTTGTAAAGTTTTCATTTCCTTTAAAGCAGAACTGTAAGTATACTCTGTTTTTCTCTCATGTTGTTTTATAAGGAGAACCTTCTGAAATTGATCAGAGAGACAAGTATGTGGGAGTTTGTGGACTCTTTGTATTGCACTTTCAAATTTTTCGAACTGTCGATAAAAAGTTTTACAAGTCTTTATTGGACATTTGTAAGAAGGTAAGAATTTGTAACTTCTGTTTTTTTCAATTTGAATAGATGGAAAAGATTTTGGATAAAACTAGATATTTTAAAATGTGTTTTATTCCTGCTTACAAAAATGGTAATTTTTGTAATAGTTATAAAACTAATAGCATAATATTCATTTAAAAAACTAAGCTGTCCAAAAATAAGTAACCTTGTACATAAAAATATCCCATAATATAAATACAGATTAGTAGGTGCTTTTCTGGGTCTTTTCCTGTACATTAACTTCCTATTACTATTACTACATTTTTCTCTTCTCTTTCTCTTCTTTCTTTTTGTCATTCATTCCCACTATTGAAGTAGGAAAAATATGAAAGAATTTTTTTTTCCTGTCTTTGCTATTTCCATGGTGTGGTGCCTGATTTCACAGTTGAAAATTTTAATATTGTGTAGAATCAAGTATAGTGACCATGAGACCCCAGCCATCGTGGATATGTATTTTGCATTTTTTCACTAATAAAAAGTGAAAGTAAAGGTTGTAATGTTTCAAGTTTCTGTTTAATTTTTACATATTTTTGTTCATCTGAAAATCCATGAGTGTGTTTAAGTGTGTGTGCACGTGCATATGTATGTTTAATATTTAGGCAGAATAAAATTAATGTCATGCTCCACACCAGATACAGGAATGCCTTGCCATGAATTCTGTGCCATGTTAGCATAATTTTTCATATTAATGAGTATCTTTTTATAATTTTCTTGAAATAAATTGTCTTCCTTTGGCTGTTGTCAGACTGTTAAGCAGTTCATTATTTAGCCTGCATTTAATGATTTCCCCCTTTATTATATTTCCTGTTTCAGGTACCAGCGATCACTCTAACTGCTAATATTATTTGGTTTCCTGATAATTTTTTGATCCAGAAAATACCAGCAGCTGCCAAACTTCTGGACAAAAAAAGTCTTCAGGCCATTAAAATACACAGAGATACTTTCCTACAGCAGAAAGCGCAGTCACTTACCAAGTAGGTTTTATAAGTACCCATAATGAAAATATTTATATATTTTTATATTTCAGCTCTTACACTGATTCTGAATGTATGAAAAGCATTTGAATTATAAGATCAAATGTAGTTACTCATTACCAGAGAAAAGGCTGGGCAGTCTCTCCGAGATTTATTTTCTAGGTGTATGTTCTTGTTTTAAATGTTTTAGACATAAACCTCAGCTTAAGATGTGGACAAGGTATGCTTTATGGAAATACATATACGTGTGCACACTCATATATACATACACATGCTTTTTTATCAGGTGCATTACATATTTTCTGTGTGTGAAGTGAAGTCGCTGCAGTAGATGCCATTTGATGAATTAAGAACATCATGTGTACATGCTTCAGTGTTGAGTTTTGCAGGATTGATGCCATCCTTTTTTTATTTTTATGAAAGTAATGTATGTATGTATTTAAGAAGTTAAAAAGTACTAACGGCTCAAAGGGAAAAATAATTGTCCTCTGCTGAATTGCCTCCTATACCTTAGTCCTGTTCCCTAAAAGAATACTTTTAACTCCTAGTTTCTTCTAATATTTACATCTTTTAGCTTCTCTTCCTATGTGAAATTTCAAATACGCACAAAATAGAGAAAATAGTATAATGAACCCCCATGTTCTCATCATCTAGCTCAACAGTTAAGTTTACTCACTGGAGTATATTGCGTTCTCCCTGGAGTATAGTGCTAAAATTTTATGTTGACCTAGATGAAGATTTTAAGTGAGGTGTCATGGGACTTTGCCACTGGCCCAGTACTGATCACGGTTTTTATCTGTAACGTGGTTATATGATAATATGGGAAACTACCCACTTTCTGGCGATCTTCACTATTGAGGGGGAAGTTGTGTCACTCCTGTACAGTGGGGAAGAAGGAGTATGTGTGGAATGTATGAGATCCCCTAAAGCATCTTTTAGTACTCCTAAATCCTGTGATTAAAGTCATGGAGAGTGATAGCAACTCAATTCAGGCAGGACTACTCAGGGCAGATTTCAGGGCTCTCCAATACATGCTAAAACAGAGTTGAGAGATGAAGACATAAGTTTGGGGTTAGATTTCAGAGATGCGTTCAGTAGGATGGAGAGACAGGAATCAGATTTATTAGCAGTAATCTTAAAAAGATTTGGATATTTTTGTTATCAGAGGCTTAACGTTCTTTAACAATGCAATGCAATTGCTAAACATGTCAGTTTATATTTAGATTACATTAATAATTATACCCAAATTTTAGAAATTAGTTGCCATGTCTAGGCTAGGGGAATTGGTAGTTGCATTGAATTCTTACTGGTCACATAATTAGTGTTTGGTGGTGCCACATTTTAAGAGGGCCACAGAGTGCAGCATCCGTGGATGAAGCTGATCAGGATGTTAGATCTGAGAACCATGACCTTTGAAGACTTAATGGAAAAGTCTCTATATGGTTTGACCTTTAAAAGAGAAATCTGAAGAATGATGTGTTTTTTTAAAATATTTGGAGGGCATTCAGGTTGAAGAGGGAGCAGATTTAATTCCTGTGGCTTCAGAAGTTCAATCAGAACCAAAAGATGAACATGGCAGATATTAATAGTAATTGCCAATGTTTTTAAGCTTGTTCTAGGCAACCCACTCCAGTACTCTTGCCTGAAGAATCCCAAGGACAGGGGAGCCTGGTGGGCTGCTGTCTTTCAGGTCGCACAGAGTCAGATATGACTGAAGCAACTTAGTAGCAGCAGCAGCAGTAGGCCTTCTGCTAAAGGATTTAAACACAGTCTTACATAAACCCTGTAACAATCGTCTCATATGGGAAATAGTAAAATCACAACTAATATTTA
This sequence comes from Ovis aries, assembly GCF_016772045.2. Classification (NCBI taxonomy): domain Eukaryota; kingdom Metazoa; phylum Chordata; class Mammalia; order Artiodactyla; family Bovidae; genus Ovis; species Ovis aries. The sequence goes on from NC_056056.1 coordinate 174,270,212, forward strand.
CCCTGTGCTTTCAGTAAGCCAGTATATTCCAGGAACTTCATATGTGTCATCTTTTTTAATCATCAGAAAATCCTGTGAGGTAGATACTGTTGTTATGGCCATTTTATAACTGAGAAAATTGAGACACAGAGAGAGTGACCTTACTCAAATTTAAACAAATGTGTTGCAGAGCTGGGAGTTCACCTCTAGAGCGCAAGCCCTTAACACTACTCTAATGTACTATTTTCATCCCATTTTCAGGTAAGGAAAATGAGGCTTAGAGAAATGAATGTGTCCAGGGCACATAGCTAGGTACATGTCAGAGAGGCCAGGCAGACCCGTGCCCAGCCTGCTCTTGAGCCTTTGCAGCAGAGTTGTGTAAGCTGCCCTGAGGACTAATGACCCTTACACCAGAGCTGCATAGGCAGAACACAGAGGACAGTCAGTCCAAGGTGCTATAGGAACTGAGTCTTCTTAAGTAAAAAATTGAATAAGTTGACTTTCAAAGATTCCTTCCCCCCATATGATAACATTTTAATGTTTCCAAATTCTTTTTTTTTTTTTTTTCTCAAAAATATACCTACACAGTCACTGCAGAGCTCCTTTGAGCTGAAGGGGGCAGTGTCTTTTTCATTGTCATAACTCTGCCAAAGAAACCTCAGATTCACAACACTGAAGTAAAGCCCAGGAGAGAGGAGTCCTGCTTGAGTCCTGATCACATTCTCCTCAAAGTGGAGGCGTTGCCCTGGGATTCTGCCCTTTATCTGTGTTCCAGACTTTTAAATCAAATTATCCACAAGTCAAATAATAAATTTTAGCACCATTTGAGGCAGAGTACAACTGTTGGTGGTGGTTGTTTAATGGAATCCTGGCTCAAAATAATTTTTCTCAGATTTGATGGTGAGGTTTTACCTCCTTAAAACACATTGAATTAATTGAAATTAATTTATTGTTTTTAAAATAAAAGAGTATACCTTAAATAGTTGTGCCCTGAAAGTTCTCATCTGAGTGATTTGATATGTATTGATAGAGTGATGTAGTGTTAATAAGCAACCTGCTTAGTAGAATTTTATTACTGATTCATCTTTTCCAGGTTGGGACAGTTTCCTAGATTTGGGCTTAAGTCCTGGCTCAGCTGAGTACAGTATGATGTTGGGCCCATTACTTAATTTCCCTGTGTGTCAATTTCCTGTTCTGTAAAATGTATATCATAATATGTTAGTTACCTCATAAGGTTAATGTGAGGATTGAATGTTAATTTGTGTAAAGTGCTTATGACAGTGATTGGGCATTTAGTAAGCATTCAGTAAATGTTAGCTTTTATTTTCAGATTCTAAATACTTCCACTGTGGTTCAAGCTGTCATCTCTTTTCCTCTGCATTATCACAGGAACTTCCTAAGTGGTTTTCCTGCTTTTACCATTGTCCCCTATATAGTTTATTTTCAGTATGCCAACCAAAGTGATACTGATCCTCCCCAGAGTTAGAGTAGATCAGTCCGCTCAAATCCGCTAGCAGGCATCCCCAACCTTCAGGATCTAATACCTTGATGACCTGAGGTGGAGCTGATATAATAATAGAAATAAAGTGCACAATAAATGTAGTGTGCTTGCATCATCCCATAACCATTCACCCCAGCTCCCCCAGGCTGTGGGAGAATCATCTTCCATAAAACTGGTCCCTTTAGTACCAACAAGGTTGAGTCTAAAGAGGGGCTTCCCTGGTGGCTCAGAAGGTAAAGCGTCTGCCTGCCATGTGGGAGACTCAGGTTCGATCCCTGGGTCAGGAAGATCCCCTGGAGAAGGAAATGGCAACCCACTCCAGTACTCTTGCCTGGAAAATGCCATGGATGGAGAAGCCTGGTAAGTTACAGTCCATGGGGTTGCAAAGAGTCAGACACGACTGAGCAACTTCACTCCAGAGGCTTTCCACTGAAGTCCTTACCAGGCCTTATACAAATCCCTTTCTGCTCTCCACTTTACCTGTTCCTCCAGCCCACTCACCCCTGTGTATCTCTGATTTCCTTTTCTGTTCTCACCCCTCTTTTCTGCTCTTCAGTCATCCTGACTTCTTTTAGTACTTGAGCATGGCACACACTCTTCTGTTTTGAGATGATTGCATTTGTTGTTTACTTTCCTAAAATTCTCATCTGTTATATATTTGCATGGATTACTTATTTATCTCCTTCTAATCTTGGCTCACGATCACTTTTTCAACAAGGCTACTTTGATCATTGTGTTTAAAATTGTACTTGCTGTCCCAGTCACTTTTCCCTGCTGTATTTTTTCCGAAGCACATATCTGACATCTCAGAGTTCAGTTACTGATTGCTTTATTGCACAACTCTTCTTTCTAGAATATAAGCTTCATGGGAGCAGAAATTTTTGTCTGTTTTGTTTACTGCTGTTTTTTGTTTTTAGTACTGAAAAACAATGCCTGGCCTGTATAGATATTCAGTGAATATTTGTTGCTTAAGTAAATTATGTGTGTATGTATAACATGTATATTTTGAAAATCTGAAAAAAAAAATCTGAAAGATGAATTGACTGCTGCCAGGAAATAGTTTATTCTAGCCAATATGAAGAAATAGAAGTAAATTTTCTTTCCTGTGCTGAATAACCTCAATATTTTCCTTTGTTAGAGATGTACAGTCTTACTACGTCTTTGTGAGCTCATGGATGATGAAAATGGAATCTATTTTATCTAAAGAGCAGAGAATGGATAAATTTGCTGAAGACCTCACCAGTAGATGTAATGTTTTTATACAGGTAGTTTCATCTTCTTTCTTAGAATGTTTGGATCATTTATTTGTTAATCCACTATACAGAAGGTACACTGTGAAAGAACTGTGAAGGGTGAAATATGTTTTTGTGTTTAAAACTGAAATTGATTTGGTTATGTAAGCTTGAATCTGTGTGACTTGTTTAGATTTTCTAATATATGGTTTTAATATATGCATCTAATATATGCAAATATATACTCCTTCCAAGTCCTGACTTCTTAGCTGTATCCCATAAGTTTTGATGTGTTGTATCTGTATTATTCTTTACTTCAAAATACTTAAAAAAAAATCATTGTGATTTCTTCTTTGCTCTCTTGACTGTTTTGAAATAGAATTCTTCATTTCCAAATGCATGAGGATTTCCTAGTTACCATTATTGATTTCTCCCAGTATGAAAATACTTTCAGTATTGAAGTTTGTTGAGATTTGCATGGTGGATTAGGCTATAGACAACCTTGGCAAACATTTCATGTTCACTTAAAAAGAACGTAGTTTGCTTTTTGTTGGTCATGGTATTTTATATATATCAAGAAGGATCATATTTAATTATTTTGTCTGAATATTCTGTCAGTTACTGAGATAATTGGGTTGGAATCTCCCACTGTGTTATAGATTTGTCTTATTTATCCTTTGTAGCTTTGTCAACTTTTATTTTATGTATTTTTAGACTAAATAGGCATAACATTTAGAATTGTTATAGCTTAGTGGTGAGTCAAACTTTTTATCATGTCTGGTAATGCTTTTTGTCATAGGTCTCTTGTGTGTGATAGTAACATAGCTAGCTGTACCAGTTTTCTTTTAATTAGGTCTGTCTGCAAGGTCCATTGGTTACCATCCTTTTATTTGCAACCTGTTTGGCCCCTTTATTTAATGTGTGTCTCCTTTCAGTTCAGTTCAGTTACTCAGTTGTGTCCAACTCTGCAACCCCATGAATTGCAGCACGCCAGGCCTCCCTGTCTATTACCAACTCCCGGAGTTCACCCAAACTCCTGTCCATCGAGTCAATGATACCATCCAGCCATCTCATCCTCTTTCGTCCCCTTCTCCTGCCCCCAATCCCTCCCACCATCAGGGTCTTTTCCAGTGAGTCAACTCTTCGCATGAGGTGGCCAAAGTATTGGAGATTCAGCTTTAGCATCAGTCCTTACAATGAACACCCAGGACTTATCTCCTTCAGAATGGACTGGTTGGATCTCCTTGCAGTCCAAGGGACTCCCAAGAGTCTTCTCCAACACCACACTTCAAAAGCATCAATTCTTCGGCGCTCAGCTTTCTTCACAGTCCAACTCTCACATCCGTTTATGACTACTGGAAAAACCATAGCCTTGACTAGACAGACCTTTGTTGACAAAGTAATGTCTCTGCTTTTGAATATGCTGTCTATCTAGGTTGGTCATAACTTTTCTTCCAAAGAGTAAGTGTCTTTTAATTTCATGGCTACAGTCACCATCTGCAGTGATTTTGGAGCCCAGAAAAATAAAGTCTGACACTGTTTCCCCATCTATTTCCCATGAAGTGATGGGACCAGATGCCATGATCTTCGTTTTCTGAATGTTGAGCTTTAAGCCAACTTTTTCACTCTCCTCTTTCACTTTCATCAAGAGGCTTTTTAGTTCTTCTTCACTTTCTGCCATAAGGGTGGTATCATCTGCATATCAGAGGTTATTGATGTTTCTCCCGGCAATCTTGATTCCACCTTGTGTTTTTTCAAGCCCAGCATTTCTCATGATGTACTCTGCGTAGAAATTAAATAAGCAAGGTGACAATATACAGCCTTGAGGCAGGTCAGGTGGTCTGGTATTACCATCTCTTTCGGAATTTTCCACAGTTTATTGTGATCCACACAGTCAAAGGCTTTCACATAGTCAGTAAAGCAGAAATAGATGTTTTTCTGGAACTCTCTTGCTTTTTCCATGATCCAGCGGATATTGGCAATTTGATCTCTGGTTCCTCTGCCTTTTCTAAAACCAGCTTGAACATCAGGGAGTTCACGGTTCACATATTGCTGAAGCCTGGCTTAGAGAATTTTGAGCATTACTTTACTAGCATGTGAGATGAGTGCAGTTGTGCAGTAGTTTGAGCATTCTTTGGCATTGCCTTTCTTTGGGATTGGAATGAAAGCTGACCTTTTCCAGTCCTGTGGCCACTGCTGAGTTTTCCAAATTTGCTGGCATACTGAGTGCAGCACTTTCACAGCATCATCTTTTAGGATTTGAAATAGCTCCACTGGAATTCCATCTCCTCCAGTAGCGTTGTTCGTAGTGATGCTTTCTAAGGCCCACTTGACTTCACATTCCAGGATGTCTGGCTCTAGGTGACTGATCACACCACCGTGATCATCTTGGTCATGTTTAAGCAACATGTATTTCTCCCCAATGAAACTCTTATGTATGTCAATACTGATACTCATATTTAATTAGCACCTGATTAATTGCTTTTTATTTGTCTCACTTGTTCTGTGTCTGTATTCTTTTCTTGCTCTCTTTTGAATTGTTTATTTTTCCTTCTGTTACTTTCATTCAGTATTTTACTGTTCTTTTAGTGGTTACTATAGAGATTTTAAGATGCATTATTGAACGTTCAACTCCAATATAAATGAGTAATTCAATTTCCAGACAGTATAAGGCTCTTGAAGTGAAGTGAAATCGCTCAGTCGTGTCCGACTCTTTGCGACCCCATGGACAATAGACTGCACCAGGCTCCTGCGTCCATAGGATTTTCTAGGCAAGAGTACTTGCCATTTCCTTCTCCAGATAAGGCTCTTAAGCCCTTTAAATTCTATTTACCCCTTCTCACCTATGCTCCTGTTGTGTATTTTGATTCTATGTATATTTTAAACCATGTAAGGCATTGTTGCTATTGTTTTTTAATAGTATTCATTTAGATTTACCCATATATTTACCTGTTCTGTTGCTTTTTATCCTTTTTGCATCCCTTCATCTTTCTACTTGTGGAATACCTGTTAAAATTTCACTTAATTTTTTATTGTTTTCTGGCTTCCTTTGTTTTTGTTGAGAAGGCAAGGCAGCTGTCAATTTTGCTGTTTTTTTCAATATATGTCTTTGTTGGATTGCTTATAAAATTTACTTTTTGGTTTTTAAGCAGTATTTTTTTATGCACCTACATGAGGTTTTCTATGTGTTTTTGCTGCTTGGGATTTGTAAAGCTTTTGGAATTCGTGGAAAATTCTCAGTCATCAACTCCTTAAGTACTGTTCCTGTTCTATTCTGTTTTTTATTTCTTCATCTAACCTACTATTAAATCTATTGACTTAATACTAATCTACTGACTTTTAAAACTTTTTCTTAGTTCTTAGTTTTAATTTTCAGTTTGTTTCTTTTTTATAGTTTCCAATTTTCTGAAATAATTTTGTGTTTTATTTCATTTTGCGTACTTAGCGTGATTACTTTGAAGATCATGTCCAATGATTGCATTATCTAGCTATTTCTAATCTATTTTTTGTTTGTTTTTTGAATATATCTTATCTCTTTCTATGCCTAGTGATTTTTAATAACCCAAATTGTATATAGAACTATAGAAATAATTTGAAGATCTGGGTATTGTGTTTCTTCCTCCAGAGAGAATTTAATATTTGCTTCCAATACACGTTAGTCTAGGACAACTAGTAACTGAGATTACCTCAGCCCAGTCATGGGTTTAGATGATCTAAATCAGTACCTAAATTGTATGATGGCTGTTTTTTTCTAGTTCACCCTGACTTTTTAGGGGAAAGTTTTTAAGAATCCCAATTCAGAGCCTGGTTGATTTAGCAGGACTCCCTCCTCTCCTTGATGGGCCATGAGCTCCTGTTTTTATCCTCAGGGATCCTGAAAGATATGTCTGGCTTCCGTCTTTGTTATCCTCTTTTGGAATGGGCAGATGCCTCTATGGGAAAGCAGCCTCAAATGCCGAGCTCATGTCTCTGGGTTTCTGTCTTCTCGCTATCATGGCCTTGTGGTTTCTTATTTTCTTGATAGCTCTTTGATACCTTCCAACAGTTAAAGAAAATGTTTTGTCCAGATTTTCTGGTTGTTTTATACAGGAACGTTGGTCCAACTTATCTATTCTGCCTTTTATAGAAACAGACCCCAGACCTTCCCCCATCCCATTTAGGTGTTTAAAAGTCATCCTTCATGTATATCCTTCACAAATTAATGGCCATGAATTAATTTGGGAATGAGGTAATAGTAGCTTGTGACCTCTCTGCCTCCTCCCACTTCTCCCCCCAAAAAAACCTCTTTTTCTGCCTGCCTTAGAGCTACACTTTCCCTGTTCCTTGTCTCTGCTTCTTCACTGTGCCCAGTGCTGCAGTAGGCTCAGGGTCTGGTGTAATAGCCCTGTAGCTGGCAAGGTAAGACTTGCGACTCTGCTGCATGTATCCCCCAAGCTCTGATCTTACTGCCACCTCTTAGGAAGCTACCTACTCTCTCATTTCTTAATTGTGTTGCGTCTCTTCACCATTATTATTGGTTCACAGAAAATTCCCCCTCCCTGCATTGTGTCGTTCCTTTAGTCGGCCACTGTTACTCATGGTGGAGCTGGAGAAAAAGGTTGAGAATCACTGGCATATAGCTGCTGCCCTGGCTCCTTGGATATATTCACAATAATATAGTTTAGGTTCATCTCTAAAGTGTACATGTATCTCTTTTTGGTCCTTCTCTATAAACCCAAAGAATCTGCATTATTCTGTTTCTGTGTGTCCTTTTTGGATCTAAATGAAAATATGTTTGAGAAGTAATACCCTTTTTCTTATTTTGTATTCTATACTGTTTTCTTGGGTTTATTAGCACTAAATTTTTTTTAATCCTCACAGGACTTCTGGCTTCCTTTATAAGTAGAAGGGTAAGAGGGACCCTGTTCTTGGGGCTGGAAGGAGAGAAAGTCGATTTAGCAGCAATAAGCAGGGGACATAGTAGCAGATGGATGGTAGGGGTTGGTTCTGGATGAGAAAGAAAGGGGAGATTGTTTTGGAACTGAGGAATGCTGTGGAACGTCTGTACTGGCCAGAGAACAGCTCTCTTTTTCCTCATTTTTCAGTTCCTACTTCCTTAGAGCCCTCAGCTCTTGTCTTAAGCTGCAGCAAATAGGTTGCATAACTTTGAAACTTCACCACCATGTATAATACTGCATGTAAAGAGTATTTCAAAATCTTAAATGCACTCTAGAAGCACTAGATATTGGCGAGTTGAAGAATTATTATCACACAGAGAATGAAATCTTGAAGAAATGAAACCTTTTATTGTGATTTTAATTGATGTTTTATGTTGTTTTTTTATAGGGATTTTTATATGCTTATAGTATTAGTACCATTATTAAAACCACAATGAATCTCTACATGTCCATGCAAAAGCCAATGACCAAAACATCAGTGAAGGCGTTGTGCAGGCTTGTTGAACTTCTTAAGGTAAGTTTTGGATTATTTTACCTTGCCATTATCACTGAGAAATGATCTAAGCATAAAGTAGGATTTTTAGGAGTAAGGTTTGACTTCTTGATTATGAGTATAAAAAATTATGGGAATGTATATTTGTCTCTTAGTTAGATAAAGGAACTAGCCAGTGACAGAAATTTCTTGAATAATTTTCTGTGAATGGCCAATATACTTAAACTTTATTAAAAGTTAACATGTAGTCAAAGAGAAAAGAAGGAAAAGGAAAAGATTAGTCAAAATATTAGTAGTTTTACTCATGGAAAGTTCTAAATGTGTTGCATGAGTTCTAAATGTGTTCTAAATGTGTTGCATGAGTTTTAAAAACTACACATAAAATGTTATAGTATTAAAATGCATATGAGGCTAGTCAGCATGAGGCTGTTTATTTTGTAATTTTAGAGGAAGTGTTGTAATCTTGGGATTTGAAAGGTTTTGAAAATGTGGTAAAACATTTCTTAGCATACTCATAAGTAAAAAAATAAAACTATAGGCGGGAGAGCGTACATGTAGCTTTCTGTAAAACCTGAGCTAAAGATTTGCTAGTGAATTTCTGTTAATAGTGGCTTTAGGGCTTCCCTGGTGGCTCAGAGGTTAAAGCGTCTGCCTCCAATGTGGGAGACCCGGGTTCAATCCCTGGGTTGGGAAGATCCCTTGGAGAAGGAAATGGCAACCCACTCCAGTGTTCTTGCCTGGAGAATCCCATGGACGGAGGAGCCTGGTAGGCTACAGTGCGCAGGGTCGCAAAGAGTCGGACACGACTGAGTGACTTCACCTTCACTTTCTTTAGATTTGCCTAGGAAATAAATATAGTTTGGAGATCTTGTCTTTAGATTTTTAGCCATTTTTTCCTTAAGGTATTATTAGTTATATTTATTTTTAATGAAATGCAAATACAAAAGTATATATATGTATACATAAATGCATGTATATCTTATATTTAATATGTAAGCATAATTTAAAAATACTGAACACTTAAAAACCTATCATCCCATTTAGGAAAGCAGATGTTACCAGTATTTTCAAAGCCCCCTGTGTTGTCGTTCCCAGACTGCATCCTAATCTACCCGCTTGGAGGACCTGCTGTCCTGAACTTTATTGTTCCCTTGTTTCTTTGTAGTTTGTGGCATATGACTGAACTTACCAACCACTCATTCTTTAGTTATAAATGTTTTTGAAGTTTTTATTAACGGAGTGATGTCTCATGTATTCTTTGGCTTGGTTTCTTTTTACTCAAGGGTGTTACCATGTTGGAACGAGTAGCTGTAGTTCATTAATTTTCATTACTGTGTAGTCTTCCTGGGTTTGGACTTTGGGTTGTTTCCAGTTTTTGCTATTTTAAATCATGTTGCCATTCTTTTATTAATTTATGTTTCTTGGTGTAATTGTGCAAAAGTTTTTATGAGGTGTTATAAACCTATGAGTGGATTGCTGGGTTTTATGCTATGTATATAATCAGCTTTTAAGATGATGCTAGATTATTTTTCAGGTAGTTAACATCAGTTTACATACCTCTGTCAATATATTAGATTTCTGTAGTTCCCTACTTGGCCAACATTGGTATTATCAACTTTTTGTGTGTTTGTGTGCACGTAAACTTATGTATTAGTATTTATAGATGACTTTATGCTTAATGTTTCCCTGATGATTAATGATAATATCTTTTCAAATATTATTAACTGCTTCTTTTGGAGAAATATTTTCATTTCTTTTGTTCAGGTATTTGTTGAATTGTTTGCCTTTTAAAAAAAGTGTTTGATTTGTTTGGTGTCCACATATTCTGAGTACTAATCTCGTGTGTGTGGCAGGTATTTTCTCATACATTGGTTTATCTTTCAATTTTATTTATAGTGGTTTTTGATAAACAGAAATTTATAATTTTAATACAATTGGATTGACCAGTCTTACCCTTTATAGTAGTGCCTTTTTCATCTCATTTATAAATTTCTTACCAGGCCCAAAGTCATAAAGATATTCTAGAATTGTGCCTAAATATTTTAAGTTTTAAGTTGATTCTCACAGAATCACTTCTGATTCTTTTTAGGCGATAGAGCATATGTTCTACAGGAGAAGCATGGTTGTGGCTGACTCAGTCTCACATATAACACAGCACCTTCAGCATCAGGCTCTTAATTCTATTTCTGTGGCCAAGGTATAAAAGCATAATTATATTGTCTTTCTAGTTTGCCCTTCTGTTGTTTTGTGTGTTCTAGTTAAGCATGTTTATCCACAGTATTCTTGGTTATAATCTCCAAGGTATTCCATGATTTTACTGAGAGTGGTCAGGATTATCTTTAGCCTGAATTTCTAGCATTAACACAGTTCTACTAAAAAAGGACATACTGTGCATTATTAAAATAACATTGTGTCTTTCTTAAATTATTTCCTTGTTAAATTGATATGGTAATTTTGAGGTACGCCTAGTAATTTGCTGTTCCTGACGGTGCTCAGCAAGAATGTTATGGAAATAAAGCATCTGACATCATAAGAAGTGAACAGGGAAAGTATTTGTCTTAAGTGCTGTTAAGTTGAATCATGGAAAAGATAACTGGAAAATTTTTCCTCATGAGTCTTTTGTTACTGCCTCAAATTTAAAGCTGGTATGTCCTGTTTCCTTTTATCTTTAAGAAAAGAGTAATTTCTGACAAAAAATATAGTGAACAGCGTCTTGATGTGCTCTCTGCTCTAGTTTTGGCTGAAAACACTCTAAATGGACCAAGCACAAAGCAGCGACGACTAATTGTTTCTTTGGCATTGAGTGTGGGCACACAAATGGTAAGTGTATTGCTGTTACTTACAGAGTAAGACCTGAGATTTCACACTTCCCTTTTTACTGGCTGAAGAAATCTGTCCTTCAAGTGCAACTTCTCTGTGCTTTTTCCCTCCCCAATAGAAAACATTTAAAGATGAAGAACTCTTTCCACTTCAGGTAGTCATGAAGAAGCTGGATCTTATCAGTGAACTTCGAGAAAGGTAAGTAGGGGTAGCTAATGGTAACAAAAGATACGGGTGATGGAAACATCAGGGCTTTTTTTTTTTTTTAATAGTCTAGCGGTAGAAGGAATGTAATCTAGGTAGACCTTTGGTTCCTCCTCATAATTTCTGTGGCATGGCTAGAATGAGACTCTGACAAGGGTTTGTATTTCTTTTACTTGTCTTCTGTAGTAAGGATGTAGCTTTTGGAAGAACTCACTTGAAAAATGCGATATAGCCCTTAGAGCATCTGGCAGACTCTGGAACTATTGTGCTTATTGTGATGGGTATCTCTAATGCACTCAATTGCTGCTTTGTAACAAAGCTTCATCTACTTGTGAGAGACTTAGAGCCATCTCACATAGTCTTCCATAATTATTTGGGACAGAATTTGAGTTACATCATTGGTTAGACAGTCACTAAGATGGGTTCATTTTTGGTTATTTGTATAACTCCTGTGGCTTTATTGTTTTCTTTTTATCAAGTAAGGATTGAGTTTCTTAGAGGGAAATTTTGATTTCCAGTCGAACTAAGATTACAGCACAATTTTTATTTAATGCTCGTATTTATAGCATAATGTTTTTGTTATTCTGAGAAGCTCAGATTTTTGTAGTTTGTGGCATTTCACTTTCTATCCATGGAAGAAATACTGAACTTTTCTTCACTATAAGATATTTATGATCAAGTTGTTGCCCTGTAAAGTGTGAAATAGTCACTTGGCAGAGATGATAAATAGGTTGAGTGCCACTGGTTTTTGTTGTTGCTGTTTTGGTCACAGTTTTTTGAAAGGTCTCCTTTTCAGCTTTGAGACAGGTAAAATGGTGCGTGTGGTGCAGGTCTTGTGAGTTTGGTCATATCAAATAATACAATTTAAACTGTGGTAAAGTTACATTTTTTTAAGTATGCTTTAAAACTAAAATGCATTTATAAAATTCCAACAGTGTCAGATACTGGACTGTTTTGTTACCATTTGAAAAATACTTATTTTATGACTTTTCTATGCTAATTTTGGGTCAAGTGATATAGGGAATACAGATATGAATAGACAGCTCTTACCTTTACAGTAAATAATGCCATTCTTTTCATTATTTTGGGGGCTTACTTCACTTTTGGTAGCATTAATTACTACTTTACATTGTAGAGTCCAGACACAGTGTGACTGCTGTTTTCTGTACTGGCATCGAGCTGTCTTCCCGATTTATTTAGATGACGTATATGAAAATGCTGTTGATGCAGCCAGACTACATGTAAGTAAAAGAATAGTGTAAAGAGCATTATTTCTTCATTTTTGTTATTCACTGTGCAAACCATTTTAATTAATTTTAAAATAGATCATTTAATAAACCATTTAAAAACTGGTGCTGTTTTTTAATAGTGCTATGCATATAAATTTTATATTAATACAAATGAATTAATTGGGTTTTAGTTGGTGTCAAAATAATTGACTTATTTGTCAGCAAGGTATTCAGATCTTTCCATTTCCTTGTGGAAATGAACGTATTTGAATGCTTAAGATAAAAAGGATTAGTTAATGTGATTGTTTTTTTTGGTATTAGCATATGGGCTTTGGAGAGTAAAATTCAGCTCTTAGGAAAGTAAGGTAGTCATGGGTGGAAAAACAGCCTTCAGATTGAGGCTTTGTCTTTTAAGATAGGTAACTTCTGTAATGTAATTCAAAGACGTAGTTTCTCTAAATGCATGTACATTCTCCTCCCCCTCTACAGTACATGTTCAGCGCTTTACGTGACTGTGTGCCCGCCATGATGCATGCAAGGCATTTGGAGTCCTGTGAGATGCTTCTCGATTGCTATGACAAGGAAATTACGGAAATTTTAAATGAGGTAACATTTGAGATTGAAAAGCATAAGATGTGTTTAGAATGCCGTGTTTGGGAAAACTTTTTGGGTTGAAGCAGACTTTCACAAATTTATGATTCTTACTTGCAAATCACTGTCTAGAACAAAGGAACTGTAATTGGTCTTTAGTTCCTAATTTTTTGTATAGAAATCCAGATTAGGAATTTGGAATTATTTTTTTCTTTTACTTTAGTAAGTAGTATATTTGAATTTAAAGTCCTATTCATTAGAAGACTGCAAATGCAAAATTGGTTTGAATATTGTCTGCTGCTCATGGTAATACAGTTAAGACAACTATCAATGTTGAATTTCATTTTGAGAGCTAATGACTGAAATCTTTTATATTTAAAAGTAAATCCTGTTTCTTGTGTAACAATTTAAATGAATCTCTCATTGTTCTAAAGAAGTGTGTGTGATAAACACTGCCATCTTTAAAACTGTATTTTCAGCCAGCAGTATTTTTATATGGAGGGAGGAATTAAAAATGAGTGAATTTTACAATGTAAACCTTACTCAGGTTTGATAAAAATGTGAGAGTTTTCATATAATTTCTCATGCTGAATATTCATATTTAGAAAGTAAGGTACATGTCTTGGTCAGTGTTTAGAACCCCATGTTACACCAGAAAAGATGATTAATTTCATTGCTGTTAACTACATGAATTTTGTGTTTTTTTAATAATTTTACATGGAAGCATTCAAAAATTTTCCTCTTGCATGTTCTCAGGATCTTTCTTCCTATGTTCTGGTTTATATAAATTTTATGCTTCATGTTGTATATTCATGTTTCTTTTGGTGAAACTACCAGAGATTAGCTTTTGATTTTCTTTGCAAGGGTATTATACTTAAAATACTAATGAACTCATTAGAACTCATCTGACTGCTTCCTGGTTAAAAAGAGTCATTGATTTAAAATGGATAGCAAAATAATTTGACTTTCCCAGTGAAATAGTATTTTACCAGGGAGTATTTAGTTTGACAGTTTGACAAATTTTTTCGTCATTGTACTGAGTAGGAAGCTCTTCACATTGAGAACATGGACATCTAGAAGAATCATACAATTGGAATATCATTTTGAAATTTTAAGATATCAATTCTTTTCTGAATAGCATTTGCTGGACAAGTTGTGCAAAGAAATAGAGAAGGACCTGCGACTTTCTGTGCATACTCATTTAAAGCTGGATGACAGAAACCCTTTCAAAGTTGGCATGAAAGACCTGGCCCTTTTTTTCTCTCTGAATCCAATTCGATTTTTCAATCGTTTCATTGACATTCGAGGTGAGTGTTCTGGTTTTCTTCTTAGGGTCGTATTCTATATGTATTTGCTCTGTTAAAGAACAAATAACAAAAACAAAACCTTGAGAAAAATCTTTCTTTGTATTAGTCCATCTATTCTTGAATTCCTTTTTGTTTCATCATTTTTGTTTTCCTAGCAGCTTATTTTATTATTTAAAGAACACTTTTTAGCTCTCAGTCTTTTCTCTTTAATTAATTCATTTTTTATTATTATTTTTGGTTGGACTGTGTCTTTGTTGCTGTGTGTGGGCTTTCTCTAATTGCAGCAAGTAGGGACTTCTCATTGTAGTGTGTGGGCTGCTCGTGGTGGTGGCTTCCCTCGTGAAGCACAGGCTTCAGTAGTTGTAGCATGTGGCTCAGTAGTTGCAGCCTGTGGACTCTAGAGCACAGCCTCAGTAGTGGTGGTGCTCGGGCTTAGTTGTTCCATGGCTTATGAAATCTTCTGACCAGGAATTGAACCCGTGTCCTCTGTGTTGGCAGGCAAATTCTTATCCATTGCATCACCAGGGAAGTCCCATTCCTAGCACCTTATTTTAAAGGAAGAAATTTAATGTTCAAAGACAAGTTGCTTTTTAGTGTCATTTTTCTTCCTTTCCTATTGTTACCATGAATCAAAAAAAGTTTTTATTTTTTTGTTTGTTTCTTTTGAAGCTTATGTAACTCACTACCTAGACAAGACTTTCTACAATCTAACGACAGTAGCTCTCCATGACTGGGCTACTTACAGTGAAATGAGAAATTTAGCTACTCAGCGTTATGGATTGGTTATGACAGAGGCCCATCTTCCTAGTCAGACTTTGGAACAGGTATAGTATAAAGTGTTCTTAGTATAGTCTAATGGTAGCTTAATAGTGTTTCTCTAAGACAATTAAAAAAAAATTATTTAGTACCGTGTTTATATTTCAAAGTTGAAAGTGAAAAGAAAATATTTGCTAAATATAAAAAGCTCACAGTTGAGAAGAATAAAAAATTAGTGCTGATTTCCTTTATGAAAGAATTTATCACATGCTTCCAAATGTTTGTACTTCACCTTTTGTTGAAATTTTGGTACATACATTTTTACATACAGCTTTTCAGAAACAAATCAGGATAGTGAGGTGACTTCTGCTGAACTTTTACAAGTTTAGTCAAGGTCACAGTTAAGAATTTTAAACTAGATAAAATATATGTGCTTTAATATCCTAGAAAAATGTAACGAGTGCAAAATATTTAGCTTTCTAAATTCAGTAAGCTAATTTACAATATGGTTGTATCTCAGGAGTACAAAGATTTGTTTTCAGTTAATTTGCATGTAATTATTTCTAAGATAATCCAGATATAATATTTACTAAAATCCATTAATTCAGTTCCAAAATTTGAAGATCATAATTTTTTGTTCATCTTACTGCATATATAGGGGCCAGTTCCAGGATCAGTTTGTATATCCTTTCATTCACTTATTTATAAAATTAATATTTATCAAACTGCACTGTGTTACTGGAGAGGGTTGCCATTTCATTCTCCAAGGGTCTTCCTGACCCAGGGATTGAACCCATTGACTGCTTTGCAGTCAGACTCTACCGCTGGGTCTCCTGTGAAGCCCTCAGTATGTTTAGGGATACAAAAATAAATAGAAACAGTCTTAGCTCATGTACCTGTAGCCTAGTGGAAGAAAAATAATGAGTAAATAAATTTTTAGATTAAAATGTAAGAAAATCTATAATAAAAACTTAATCAAAGGGGTGTTTTGATATTACTTTGAGCCCCAGTTAGAAAAGCTATGGAATAGTTTACATGATACCATTCATTAGATATTAGAGTAGTCACTGAAGAATGAAGGATTCTTATTAGGTAACTTGTATATTAAATGTACATATGGGTGAGCTCAGTCACTCAGTCGTGTCCTATTCTTTATGAATCCGTGGGCTATAGCCCACCAGGCTCCTCTGTCCATGGAATTTTCCAGGCAAGAATACTGGAGTGGGTTGCAATTTCATTCTCCAGGGGATCTTCCTGACCCTGGAATCAAACCTGCATCTCCTGCATTGACTGGAGGATTCTTTACCACTGAGTCATTTGAGAAGTCCTTATATTCAGGATGGTCTAGTTTAATTAAACAGAGAAGGCGATGGCACCCCACTCCAGTACTCTTGCCTGGAAAATCCCATGGATGGAAGAGCCTGGTGGGCTGCGGTCCATGGGATCGCGAAGAGTCGGACACGACTGAACGACTTCACTTTGACTTTTCACTTTCATGCATTGGAGAAGGAAATGGCAACCCACTCCAGTGTTCTTGCCTGGAGAATCCCAGGGACAAGGGAGCCTGTTGGGCTGCCGTCTGTGGAGTCACACAGAGTCGGACATGACTAAAGCGACTTAGCAGCAGCAGTATAATTAAAAGAAGCATAAAGATTTGGAATTAGACTTTCTAGAATCCCTGCGTTCTGCCTCTTCCTACCTCTTTGACTTTGCAGAACTCTTAGTTTCGTTTTCTTCACCTGTGGAATTTATTTTTGTCCTTTTTTATTTTTTAAATTATGAAAGTATAGTAACACATTTATAGGAGACTTAGAAAATACAGAACAAAGTTACATATAGTCCACTATACATTACAATTATTTTTTAAGATAAATTAAGATTTTTAGTTGGAGTTTCCTTATCAGACTCTCAAAAATTAATAAAATGAATAGAAAAGTAGAAGGATATAGTAGACCTGAAAAACACTATGAATCAATTCAACATAAGTAAGATTTATACAATTTTCACACAACAGCAGGATAGAAATTCTATTTAAGTTCCCTTAGACTATAAACCAGGAGACATTGGAACATATCCAGGGACATAAAGTGTAAAAATTTCATGGTCTAAAGGTAACTGAAGTCATACAATGTCTGTTCTCTTATCACTGTGGAATTATGTTAGAAATCAATATCAAAAGGTACTTGAAAATAGTCCACACATTTTCAAGTGCCATGTATCATTTACCAAGAGAGATCTTTAACTTAGCCATTGAAAGCCTCAGTAAAGATAAAAGACTGAAAAAACAGAGGGTGATCAGCTGTGGAATTTAGAATAATAATATCTTTTTGAGAATTCCATGTAAAGAACCTTGCACAGTGCTTGAAAAACAGTGTATACTTTAGAGATCACCACATATTCTGGCTGCCTTTTAGAATCTGGCTGTTAATTTACTTTCTAAAAAATATGGAAAAAATTCCTTGAGAAGACATATTCTCAGAAGTGGTAGGGAAATGATGTGAGTCATGGATCTTTGAAGTTTTAACTTTTCCTCTCTACACAAAAGATAAAAACAGTCAGATTTCCCCAAGCAGTTAGTCCTGATTGTGTGTGTCAGAAGCCTATTCTAACCTTTGGCTGTATGTTTTCTGTAGTTCTTTAAAATAATTTTAAAATATTGGGTGACTTAATGTAAGCAGTAAGTTACTATATTGGTAAGTTTTATTATTTTAAACTAATAATAGAACTTATGTGGATTGTTTTGTAGGGCCTGGATGTCTTGGAAATTATGAGAAACATTCATATATTTGTATCTCGATACCTCTATAATCTCAATAATCAAGTGAGTAAATTAAAAACAATTTTTAACGTGGGTGGGTGTATAGTAGGAAAGGCTGAGGGACAAAGAATTGATTCTTAGCAGCGAAAGTTAGCAAAATAAAGGAAACAGTGATTGTTTAGAGATATTATTTCTTTGATTTGACTGTATTATCTTCTTGAATGACTTTCCTATTATCTCTAATAAAATAGAGTTCTAAAATTCTTAGATTAACTGACCAATGTTTGCTATGGATTGTGTTTGTTCTATTACAGATTTTTATTGAACGAACAAGTAATAACAAACATTTGAACACTATTAATATTCGGCATATTGCTAATTCAATTCGAACACATGGCACAGGAATCATGAATACAACAGTAAGAACCTTCTGGGAGGGGGTGTTGTACAGATGTTTGATGCTGTTTAATTTGGAAGTTTAAAAACAGTTTTCATTGAAAAAACTGTTCATATTATACCTGAATTTCCATTTTTCTGTTTGCTGTAATTGAAGTATCTGGCACTGAAGTTGTGTAAGATGGAAATGGAAGCTTTGTGATTCAAAGGTCACTTAAGAATGTCTTACCATCTCAAGATCATTATAAATAACACTGCAAATTTGAAGACATCAGCATAAATATATATCTATGTGGATTGTCTGATAGTCTCTGAAAAGTTGCTTTTGAAAGCAAATCATTGATAGTTTATTTAACGTCAGTCCCTGGTGGCTTTGCCACCAGGCAAAGAATCTGCCTGTAACGCAGAAAACCCAGGTTTGATCCCTGGGTTGGGAAGATCCCCTGGAGAAGGGAATGGTAACCCACTCCAGTATTCTTACCTGGAGAATTCCATGGACAGAGAAGCCTGGAGGGCTACAGTCCATAGGGTCACAACGAATCAGACACGACTGAGCGACGAACACTTAACACTTGCATCCTCTTTTTCGGGGGAGGGTACTTACTAGTTATTTGATACCCTTAAAAATAGCAATTTGCTAAAAATATCTCAAATCTTCCTAAAAATGGGCAGTGATGTGAGAGAATGAATCATTTGAGCTTATATGCTGTTTTCCTCTGTTGGAAAAAGAGAAATCTTAAAATTTACTCTGCTTTTCAGGTTACAGTTTCTCCTTGAGGAAAGAATAATGAGAATGTTTAAATAGTACAGTATTATTAAGCATAGTTGAGAGTAAGGGAATAAGGAAAAGTTACATGACTGGAAGGTTGCAAAGGACCATTTTTAGTGTAGTGGAGAAGCTGTATTTGAGCTGATAAGTAACATGGTTGGAACTCTTCGTTAGTGGTTACCAGTAGAAAAAATGAGACATGGGTGGAATTTCAGATTTCAAGTCAGGAGTCATCTGCATAGAGATTTCTGAACCTTTCAGGATCAAACTCTTCTTTGACCTCATCTATCAACCATTCATGTAACGTGTAATTATGCTTGTATTTTATGTGTCTCAGGCACTGTGCTGGGTGCTGAGATGAGAAAAACAGACATTTCTTGGTCTTAGTAATTGTACTCTGGTGGGAGAAACAGCTGTTAATTAGTTAACCACAGTAATAAATGTAAATTCCTGATGTTTGGTGATGATGAGCTGAGCACAGAAAAAATAAGATCAGAGACTGGCAGATTTACTCACTATTAAGATGGGTAATAATCTTCTAAGAGCTACTACAACTGAGGAGATCAAGAAAAAGCAATGTTTCAAGCTGCAAGAAAAGTTCTGAGAAAGCACCCATTTCTATAACTGGGTGATGAAGACTGTTAGTTAACATGGGCGTACATATGCCAAAATAATTGGTAATATTTGAAGGTGGTGGGGATGGAAATTAATGCAAGGCTGATTCCCTGGTGGCTCAGATGGTAAAACATCTGCCTGCAATGTGGGAGACCCAGGTTTGATCCTCGGGTCGGGAAGATCCCCTGGAGAAGGAAATGGCAAAACCCACTCCAGTACTCTTGCCTAAAAAATTCCATGAATGGAGGAATCTGGTGGGCTACAGTCCATGGGGTCGCAAAGAGTCAGACACGACTGAGCGGCTTCATTTCTTTTCATCTGTGGATCAGAATTAATCTTGTTTTGACTTTAATCGCAACTTAAACCCTACTTTTTCAATGTTTTCTAAGTCTAGATCAGGGCCTTTTAATCCATTCTCAAAACATCTAAACTTATCATTTTACAGGTTATTGCAGTTGCGATTTCCTAGTTTATTTAACATGTATTATACTTGTCTTAAAATGCCTGTCCCTCCGACTAGAATTCACTTGGTGATGACAAGGGCAGTGTCTAGCATGAGAGCAGTTACATTGTCTTGCACGTAAGAGGTGCTCAAAATATTTATGGGTAAATAATTGAATGTTTACTGTCTTCCTTTAAGAAAGGTCAAAGAGCACCATGTTTTTTACTTTAGTATCAGTTCATTCATGCAGATTGGTAATAATCTCCTGAATGTGGTTTATGACATAAAACCTAGCGTGTTGGCAAATCTGGTTTATGATTCTCACTATAGCTCTTAGTCATATTACTATGTGAATATTTTTTAATTTCTTTCTTTGTGTCATAAAAATAAGAGGAGCTTTTAGAAGGTTCTATAAACTGTGGCAATAAAAACCTCATTTATTTAAGTATTTCAGGTCCAAAATGAATTAGACTTTATAAATGGATTATTTTATTTAGTACTGATTTGAAATTAATTTTTATATTTAATTTTTCCAATTTTAATTTTATAGGTCAATTTCACCTACCAGTTTTTGAAAAAGAAGTTCTATATATTTAGCCAATTTATGTATGATGAACATATCAAATCCAGATTGATTAAAGATATTCGGTTTTTCAGGGAGATCAAGGACCAAAATGATCATAAGGTATTTTACATATTCTTTTAAAAAGGTGGTTTGATTCAACTACTGAATATATTGACATACCTTACATTGCTGTGCTTTACTTCTTTGTGCTTTGCAGGTGCTATATTTTTTAACAAATTGAAGGTTTGTGGCAAACCTGCATTTTCAGATGATGGTTACCTTTTTTAGCAGCAAAGTTTTTTTAAATTAAGGCATGTATGTTATTTTTTTATATGTAATGCTATTGAATACTTAATAGACTACAGTATAGTGAAAACGTAACTGTTGTATTACACTGGGAAACCAAAAAATTAACATGACTCACTTTATTGCAGTATTTGCGTTGTTGCAGGATCTTGAACCAAACCTTCAATATCTTCAGCAGTTGCCTATATAGCAAATGTTTATGCTGAAATTCATTATGAGTTACTCTATTAGGGATTTTGTTTTCTTTTTTATTTTTCACATAACTCCCTGGTTTGACTTCCAGTTTTCTGTATTTTCCCTTGTAATTTCTTACCTTTTGCATTCTTTGTAAGTGAAAGTGTAAGGAAAAAGGAAATGATGAATGTAACCAGGTATTACTTTTGTTCATTTTAAAATAATGCAAAAGCAGAACGTGCTCATTTTGAAACATTTAAACAATGTATTGTTTAACATTTAAACTAAATGTTCTCCTTCATTTCTGTTTTCTCCCAATTCCATTTCTGGGAGCAGTTGCTATTAACAGTGTCATGTGACGTCTTCCAGATGTCTGTGTGATAAACATGTATTTGTGCATTACAAATACTGCTTTTTTCCTTAACAAAAATGGACTGATACTAAACATACTGTTTTGCAGTGAGCTTATCACATGTCAGTACCTATAGATCTACCTCAGTCTTTTGCACAGTTGATAGTAAAGATGCATACTATAACTCCTTTAACTTCCTACTGAGAAATACTTATTCAGTAGCTTCTGATTTCTCTGTGCTGCCAATAGTGCTATAGATAACATCCTTGCATATATATCTCTGTGTGTTAGGGACTGTTTCTGAAAGACAGATTCCTTGAAGCGGAAAAGGGCAAAGAATATGATTATTTAAATTTTTAACACATGTTGCCAAGTACTGTAAAAATATTGCACCAATTGACAATCCCACCAATAATTTATAAGAATGCTATATTACTTTCACCCTCTGGACTGAATTTTCCTGTAGTGAAGCGAATTGTGTTAACAGTACAGAGGCCACCTATAGCCGTGTGGATAGAGAAACCAGGCTTGGATGGATTTCATGTTTGATTTGCCACTTCCAGACCTATTGTTATTACTCTTCTTAAGCATCACCTGGTTCTAGCCCTCTTATATATTAGCTGTGCATTCTTCTCATTGTCAGGGCAGCAAAATAATTAATAAAATTATAGATTAGTTAGCACGAAATTATATTAACTCATTTTCATTGAATCAGAAATTAATGTTCAGAGAAATAAATGGTGCTGTTGTTATATAAGAATTGTTTCCATTTGTTACTTTTATAAAATGAATAATTTAAAAAAATTGACTAAGACTTGAAAAACCTTTTTTTATCGGTGAAAAAGTTGGCTTAAAGCTCAGCATTCAGAAAACGAAGATCATGGCATCTGGTCCCATCACTTCATGGGAAATAGATGGGGAAACAGTGGAAACAGTGTCACACTTTATTTTTGTGGGCTCCAAAATTGCTGCAGATGGTGATTGCAGCCATGAAATTAAAAGACACTGACTCCTTGGACGGAAAGTTATGACCAACCTAGATAGCATATTCAAAAGCAGAGACATTACTTTGCCAACTAAGGTCCATCTAGTCAAGGCTATGGTTTTCCAGTAGTCATGTATGGATGTGAGTTGGACTGCGAAGAAGGCTGAGTGCCAAAGAATTGATGCTTTTGAACTGTGGTGTTGGAGAAGACTCTTGAGAGTCCCTTGGACTGCAAGGAGATCCAACCAATCCATTCTGAAGGAGATCAGTCCTGGGTGTTCTTTGGAAGGAATGATGCTAAAGCTGAAACTCCAGTACTTTGGCCACCTCATGCTAAGAGTTGACTCATTGGAAAAGACCCTGATGGTGGGAGGGATTGGGGGCAGGAGGAGAAGGGGACGACAGAGGATGAGATGGCTGGATGGCACACCAACTCGATCGACATGAGTCTGAGTGAACTCTGGGAGATGGTGATGGACAGGGAGGCCTGGCGTGCTGCGATTCATGGGGTCGCAAAGAGTCGGACACGACTGAGTAACTGAACTGAACTGAATACTTTTCAGCCCATGGAAACTTACTACAAATCTCTGAACAGATGTTTCTAGGAAGCATTGATTTCTTTTATCTATCTGATAGAGCAGTTGGAAGACTAATATTGGTAATGGGAAATCTAAGTTTGGTGGCATTCATAATTATTCCCTTTAAAAATATTTATATTGACCTTGAATATTGGTAGTTTTTGTGCTATATATAATTTTTTTGTCATTAAATTTAGTAATTGTTTTTTTTTTGAACACAATGGAAATGCAAAATTAGAACAGTGATATTGGTATGATTGAGTTAGTAGGTATTTTATGTTTTAGGAGTCTTTATTAATAATGGCAGTCTTCAAATTTTCTCTCCAGTATCCTTTTGAAAGAGCAGAAAAATTCAATCGAGGCATCAGAAAACTTGGAATAACCCCAGAGGGACAAAGCTACCTTGATCAGTTCAGGCAGCTCATCAGCCAAATTGGTAAGTTATTGTAAACATGTTGGAAAGTAAAGTACAAATGCCTAGAATCTGTCTGATATATTATAAATATCTCATAGGAATAAACTTTAATATGTGTGTGCCTAAGTTTGGCTTTATTCCACTAGTAAATTCCTTTCCTTACCAAAAGTTTTTCAAGTATGATTGGATGGTTGGTGCACAAATAATTGATAGATAAATAAAATATTTATAAATAAAATAGTATAAATAAATGTTTTGTGGATAAATAAAACCTCTTCAGTTAAATTAAAAATATAACTCATCTCAAAGGCCATACTCATAGTAAATAGTCAACTGGTAATTATTTATTGGGTGCCTGTTCTTTTCAAGGTCCTATTTCAGACTTTTAAAAGAGATTCCCTTAGGTTAAGCCTAAATGCAAAGATATGCAGTGTTTATGTGAAAAGTTATTGAATAATTTTCCTATGATCCATCATTTTATATTTATATATAATTTCTTGAGTTGTCTGTCTGGCTTACAAGTAGAACTTGTTTTCTGAAATGTGTAACACTATTTAAAAGGAAGAGCTTCACTTAAAAATAATCCAAGATTTAAAAAACTGTATACTTATTTGAGCTTTTCATATGCATTACCTCTATTAATGTCCTCACAGTAACGCTTGAGATAGGCATGTAATCATCTTTTTAAAGATGAAAAAAAAGAGAAACTCAGAAATAAGTGGTGTTGCTGGCATTTTAACCAGGGTTTTTCGGCTCCATGTCCGAAGATGCTTTGTATTCTTCCCAGTTGCAGACCGCAAGTAGTTCAGTAAATTCTTACTGACTCTGAAACTGTTCAGTCATGTCTGACTCTCTGTGACCCCATGGATGGTAGCCCACCAGTATCCTGTGTCCCTGGGATTCTCCAGACAAGAATACTGGAGTGGGTTGCCATTTTCTTCTCCAGGGGCTCTTCCCGACCCAGGACTCAAACCTGGGTCTTACGCATTACAGGCAGTTTCTTTGCTGCCTGACCCATTGGAGAAGCCCCTTATTGACTCTAATTTGGCAAAATTTGGCCTCCTGAGATTCATTGATTCATTTATCAAACATTTATAAAGTCTTTGTTATACCAGATATTTTTCTTGATGCTGAAAATACAATTAGCCTTTGTTCTCAAGAGGCTTTAAGTTTACTAGTGGGAAAGGTATGATAAACATTTGGTTAGGGAATAAAGTCAGTGAGCACTAGCTAAAGTTGTATAAATTAATTGGTTTACACATTGAAACTTTGTTTTGTATTAGTACAAGAACTTAGAGACTTTTACCTTTGTAAATTTTAAATTTTAAACAATTTAATAGTGAGATACTGTCTAGTATTATTTTATTCATAGTGATATTTAATGTCATATTAGATTGTGAATTTATGGAGCAATAGTTTTTAACTCTTTTTGAGAATTTGATGAAAATACTGAATTGATTTTCCTCAGAATAATGCCCCTATGCATGTTCACATACAGTTTTGCATATAACATACCAGAGGTCAGATGCCCAAAGCTAGAGTCCATGGTACTCAAATTAAGAGCTGTTTCTTCAGAGCAGTGTTGCTTAAAACTTGAAAATTCACACACCAATAAGTTTTTTCCCCTTGTGACTACTGCTTGTGGTAGTACTTATTTCATGTTTTTACATTTTCTAAAGGTACTTTCGTACTATGAAATAATCATTAATTCATGAGCTTAGGACACTAGTCATCACCCCCCCCCCCCCCTGCAATATACATCAAAATACACATTTTTCCCCAGTACCCAAAAATCATGTCACTTCTGCCCCTGGCATGTATTGCACAGTTGGTGAATATTATCCTTTTCACTTCGTTCCAGTATTTTATTCTTTATTCTTTTCTTAAGTGAAAGCGAAATCGCTCAGTCGTGTCTGACCCTCAGCGACCCCATGGACTGCAGCCTTCCAGGCTCTTCCGTCCATGAGATTTTCCAGGCAAGAGTACTGGAATGGGGTGCCATTGCCTTCTCCGTTAGGCTTGCAGTGTTTTTCCTAAAAAGTTCTTTACCTCTGCCCATAAAAATTGTAATGTGCTTTTGAGTCTGTTAACTCTGTTGAGAAAAGGAGTAAGGAATCTAGAGCTGGGAGCAAAATGAGAAGTCTTTTTGTCTTATAACCTGCCTGCTGAATGAATAACCACCACCATTAACATTTATTGAGCGTTCATTATGTGCCAAAGTTATTCTGAGTGCTTTATATGTTCTAACACATGTAAAACTCAATGCTATGAAGTATTATATTCATTCATTCCACATATTTATTGAGGACAGTACAGTATTTCTAGGTGCTGGTAATATCTATGACAGTAAACCCAGTATTTAACCCATTATAGCTTAATTTAACAACTGAAGAGACTAAGGTACAAAGTTTATAACTTGACCTAGGTTTTGTAGCTAAAAAGCACAGAGTTCAGATTTGAACCCAGTAGTCTAGCTCACAGATTTACTCTTTACTGCTGCTCCCTATTTGCTTCTCACGGAGCCTGATGGGCTACAGTCCACGGGGTCGCTAAGAGTCGGACATGACTGAGCAGCTTCACTTTCACTCATTGGAGAAGGAAATGGCAACCCACTCCAGTGTTCTTGCCTGGAGAATCCCAGGGACGGAGGAGCCTGGTGGGCTGCCATCTATGGGGTCGCACAGAGTTGGACACGACTGAAACGACTTAGCAGCAGCAGCAGCAGCAGCAGCAGCATATTTTAATCAGCCAATTTGGAGGAAAACAATTTGACGGAAAACAATCAAACTAGATACTTCATTGTTCTAAGATGCATATTAAAAAAGCATTTTAACATCATTTCTTATATTGGGATAAGCCTTGGATTCAGTGATACCTAATTGAAGGTTTTTAACAATATTAGATGATGTCTGTTAAGTGCATAATTATATTATTGTAATATATGAAGTATTGACTACTTATCTTTTTGTCTGTTCTTACAAGTATTTTCATTTCATTTGAGTAGGAAATGTTGGCTTTAGGGGTGGAGCAGTTTAAGAACACAAAAGCTATATCATAGGTCTTGCATTCTAACGGGGGGAGATACAGACAGATACGTATCAGTAATAGGTGCTGAGTAAGGTGACACGTCATTAAACACTTAATGATTTTAAATGATTTTAATGATATTCAGGGGATGATACAGTTTAATGATATTTAGGGAAAGCTCTAAGTAGGTGACACATGAGCGGGAACCTAAATAACATGAAGGAATAATCCATGTGCATGCATAGCTAAGGAAAGAGTTTACCAGGAAGAGGTGGTGGTAAATGCAAAAGTCCCAAGTCTGCTTAGCAATTCTGGAAACCAGTCGGGCTGGAATGGAGTTAGTGAAGACCTGGATGGTAGGGTGTGGTATCAGAACAGTTGCAAGGGGCAGAATCAAAGAACCACTAACTGCTATATAAAGGAAACATTGTCGGGGGGTGGCATACTGAAGGTGGAAATAGATCAGGAAACCATTGCATAGTGTAATATTCTAGGCGAGAACTGCTGGTGGTTTGGAATAGGGTGAGAGCTGTGAAGGCTGGAAAAACTGCTTGAATTCTGGTGACATTTTGAAGGTAGAGCCAGTGTAATTTGCCATTGATTAAAGTATGAGGGAAAGGAGGGCTTCCCTGGTGGTTAGTGGTAAAGAAATCCTGCAAATGCAGGAGATACAGGTTTGAACCACAGGGAGGATCCCCTGGAGAAGGAAATGACAGCCCACTCCAGTATCCTTGCCTGGGGAATCCCATGGACAGAGGAGCCTGGCGGGCTATAGTCCATGGGGTCACAGAGTTGGACACGACTGACTAAACTAAACGACAACATTGAGGGTAAGGAAGGAGGCAGAGATGACTTCCCTGGGTTTGGCCTGAGCTATTGGAAGGATAGACTTGCCAGTTTCTGAGGAAGAAAATATAATTGAGGGTGAAGATCTTTAGTTGGAGTTAAACTTCTTAAATTAAAAATCCTTCTTAGACATGGAGATGTAGGCATGGGATTAAAAAAAGCCTAGAGGAATAGTCTCGGTTGGAGATACTAATTTGGGAGGAATCAAATAAGGATTTCTTGATACCACTTGCAGCTCTGTGTGTGTGAGAGAGAGAGACAGACAGACATATGATAACAGTAATCTTCAAATGTTTGATTTTTTAAAATGTGCTCAATTTAATGCATTTATCAATCAATTAAAACTTATTTTTAAAATATTTAATATAGATGGTGTAAGTTTATGTACATTTATATTTAAAGACTTGGACACTAATGACTGAGCAACAATATTTTAAGTGCACAAATATGTAAATTATATTTTTTTGGAGCAAAACTGAAGTAAAATACAGCAAAATCTCTTTAGTTTTTACGAGTTGAAACCTTGTAATTGACTGTTATATATAACTGTATTCCTGATCATTAGAACTTAGAGTTATTTGTATAAACATCTGATTTTTTTGTGTGTATGTGATTTTTAAGGTAATGCTATGGGCTATGTACGAATGATAAGATCTGGTGGCCTCCATTGTAGCAGCAATGCCATTAGGTATGGATGCAATATTTTTGCCTTATTTATGCCATTTAGAAATTTTATGTCATTTAAATCCATCTTTATTGTAAGTAATATTGTAGAAGGGGTTTTTTTCTTTTCTTGTGGATATATTTTGAGATCAAATATGGAAGAAAACCATTAATCCTACTACTTAAATATTTTCCTCAAATTTTAAGACTATAGCAGACTTGAAAATCTGTATTTTTTGAAGTTAATTTCTTTTACCAATGCAGTTTGAAATGTTCTATAGAGTACATAATTTTTAAAGATTATAATTTGATGATTATATGTAAATAATTAAAAATGCTAAAATTGAGTTTTGGAACTCAGTTGTTCCAAATATAAACTGGTGATATTAATAATATAACTGAAATGCAAAGTTCTTTCCAAAAATATTGTTGAAAAGTTCAGTGTTACAGTACTGCTTTTATGTCTGTCAGTTGCATATATTTAATTTGCTTTAATAAATGCCTTCTAAAATTCTTAACGTAGATTTGTACCTGATCTTGAAGATATTGTAAATTTTGAAGAACTAGTCAAAGAAGAAGGTCTTGCAGAAGAAACATTAAAAGCAGCAAGGTAATTAATCTTTGGAAAAATAAGTTAAATTTGGAGATTTAAAAAATGTATGATCATTTAAACATTAAAGACTAGAGGATAACATATAAACTGATGTGTCAGTGTTCTTATTATGCAAATAATGGTCTGTTTACGGGATACAATTTTTTTAAGACTACAGTATTCTGAGATCTTTCCAGTGTCACTAAAAGGGATCTTCTAGATGGTGCCTTCAAATACATGTGACTGTTCAACACTTGACGTGTGGTTAGTCCATATTGAAATGTGCTGAAGTAGAAAGTTCGTAACTAATTTTGAGGATTTAGTGTTTAAAAAAGAATGCCAAATATCTCATTAACAAAATTGGAACTTCCCTGGTGGTCCAGTGGCTAGGACTCCTCACTCCCAATGCAGAGGACCTGGCTTCTATCCCTGGTCAGGAAACTAGATCCCACAAGACCCGCAACGAAGAGTTCTTGTGCTCCAACTTAAGACTGGGTGCAGCCAAATAATTTTTAAAAAGAAGAAATTAAAAAAAAAATCTCATTAACAAAATTCATTTCACCTATTTTTAAAAATAATTTTATTTTCTCACTTATTTTTGGCTGTGCTGCATCTGTGTTGTTCCGTGCGCTTTTCTCTATTTGTGGCGCGTGAGGGCCACTCTCTGGTTGTGGTGCGTGGACTTCTCACTGCGCTGGTCTCCTTGTTGCGGCTCCCAGGCTCTGGAACACAGGCCCAGTAGTTGTAGCGCGTGGGCTTAGTTGCTCCATGGCCTGTGGGATCTTCCTGAATCAGACATCACACCCGTGTCTCCTGCATTGACAGGTGAATTCTTTACCACTGAGCCACCAGAGAAGCCCCTTACCTTTCTTTTCACTCTTTTTTAATATTCCTCTTCCCAGCATGGTTCTAATACTGCTCCGTCCTTTTATGTAATCTGGAGCAGTAGTATCCAGTACAGTGGTCACTACCGAATGTAGCTGTTGAACACTGGCAATAGGGCTAATGGACTAGGGGATTGAAATAAAATCTTTATTTCATTTAAATTTAAATAGCTAATGACAGTCTTACTGAACAGTGCAGATGTATAGACTTATAAGTAGTGATTTTGGAACACAATGTAAAACTTGAAAAGGCATGCAGAATTGTTACGTATTTAGAAAACCGGGTTTTCTTATTAATAACTATAACAGTTACTGGGTCAGGTATGAAGGGGCACCCTTGGACAAAGTGGAAACAATTTGAATATCAAAAAGAGTAATGGTAGAAATTGATCATAATATTGAATTTAAGAGTCCGTGATACAGTGATAATAAAAGTTGGAGAGACAGAGGGGAAGTTCCTTTTTACAGTGCTTGCCAGCTAGTAAATATGAAAGGGATGAGAAAATTTAGGGGAAAAACCAGTTTTGCAACTACCACTGTAGTACTTGACATCAGACAGAAACCATCAATGAATTCTCAAACATTTTTGGAGAATAGAGTATTCACTATGAAAACATTGTCTCACAAAGTGATTATTAATCATAAAGGGGGGGAAAACGCCTTCCCAAGGGGGAAAACACCTTCCCAATGGAGAGACTGATGTATCCACCTTACGTGCTGACACAGAGCCCCCGATGCAGTGTAATGCGAGTACCTGTGTTGTGTTCTTGCCTTGATGTTTACTCATCAAGTGAAACAAAGTTTATGGCAGGCGATGTCAGGGAGTTATGAGGTTATGATAATAAATTGATTCTCTAAATGGACATTAATGTCTTCTGGAACAGATATCATAGTTCAAGATAAATGAAGTACAGTGGTTAAACCACTTAATAGATGCCTGCTTTTAGGAGGGAGTGGTTGGATAGTTGGATATAGTTGGGTCACATGCATCTCAAAGGAGAGATTTCTACCATTTATTGGTGGAGGAATAGTAATTTGAAAGTGATAATAGCCATACATAAGGATGTAGAAGCAGCAGCTAATGTTTCTGAAGGTTGACTCAGTAAATGAGTGAAAGTCACTCAGTCATGTCTGAGCTCTTTACAACCTCACGGACTATAGAGTCCATGGAATTCTCCAGGCTGGAATACTGGAGTTGGGTAACCTTTCGGTTCTGCAGGGGATCTTCTCAACCCAGGGATCAAACCCAGGTCTTCCATGTTGCAGGGGGGTTCTTTACTGGCTGAGCCACAAGGGAAGGCCAGGAGTACTGGAGTGGATAGCCTGTCCCTTCTCCAGGGAATCTTCCTGACCCAGGAATCGAACCAGGGTCTCCTGCATTGCAGGCTGATTCTTTACCAACTGAGCTATGAGGGAAGGCTGAAGGTTGAGTGGGAAACTAGATTCTTGAAAAGGAGATCGATTACAGTTGAAGTCAGGAAGTGTAGAAGTGTTAGTGAAGAGAGTTAAAATGAAAAGGAATTTGTTTACAATGAAGTGGACTTCTGCATGGTTCATTTTGAGAAGAAGAAAATACAAAACTCTAAAATTTCAAGAGGCGCTACATATTCTCTTTTAGGGACTAAGTTAATTAAACAATGATAAGCTTCTGTCCGTTAAAAAAAAAATTCATCCTTTACTCCAAGGAAGTTTAGAGATGTCCTAAAGTAATTCATATTTTTGACTGCTCTTAACTAATGAGAGATGGATTTTAAAAGCTTCCTCTTCTTTTGAGAAAGGAGCCAAATAAATACTTTTTTTCTTTTTTTGCATTTTAGGCATTTGGATTCAGTCCTCAGTGATCACACACGAAATTCTGCTGAAGGCACAGAATATTTCAAAATGCTTGTGGATGTTTTTGCTCCAGAATTTCGAAGGCCAAAGAATATACATCTCCGAAATTTCTATATCATTGTTCCCCCTCTGGTGAGTATTTTTAATACACAAAATGAGTTTTTTAAAGTATTAATAGATACAGGTTTTTTTTTTTTCAGCAAGAAATGCACACAGACTGTATTGTTGACTTTTTGGTTGTAGATAAAACTAAATGTGGTCTCAGTGAATGTGTCCTAGAATTTTTACTTACTAGCTATGCAGAATGAGACTTCTTTATAATTAAGATAGATTCTTATTAATAACTGCCAGAGGAATCCTAGTGTGATTGAAATTACTTGCATATACTCCATTTTATATATATACCATGTAATCTTTGGACTGAATTATATAGTCATTTTAAGTGATTAATGTAGACTGTTAAAATATGAAGTGTTTCTTAAAAGCATACTATTTAAAGGGACTTCCCAGGTGGTGCTAGTGGTAAAGAACCACAGACGGAGCCTGGCAGGCTACAGACCGTTGGTTGCAAAGAGTTGGACATGACTGAAGCAACTTAGCATAGCATAGCATATCTCTACTCAGTAGTAAATATTAACATCTAAACTAAATTTTTTTTTATCATGTATAGTGTGTGGCACTCTAATTCTATAGTTGACGTCTTAAAAATAACCACAATTGCAGTATGAAAACAGTTATTACAGTGAGGAAAATGGAGTGAAGAGATTAGAAAGGTATATATTAGGAAAAAGAGTTATTCTTCTCTAAAGGTTTCTTTAACAAAGCTCTTTCTTTAAAAAATTGTAAAAGAATAGCTTTAAAGTCTAAATATCACTGAGCAGATGTAACTTCTGATTACATCTAACTTTGATCAACAGTAATAACTTTTTTCATGTTGCTGCCTGAATTAACACCGATATTCTAACATACTATTGTTAGTTGCTCAGTCATATTCAACTCTTCGCAGCCCCATGGAGTGTAGCCCGCCAGGCTCCTCTGTCCATGGAATCATCCAGGCAAGAATACTGGAGTGGGTAACCATTCCCTTCTCCAGGGAATCTTCTGACCCAGGTATTGAACTGGTGTCTCACACATTGCAGGTAGATTCTTTACAGTCTAAGCCATCAGGGAAACCTGAAAGTATTAGTCGCTCAGTCATGTCCAACTCTTTGCAACCCCATGGACTGTAGTCTGCCAACTTGGAACCATTATTATGAATTCAAAGTATCTGATGGCTATGGATGGCTTTTTTCTTCATGCATTTTCCTTTCTATTGTTTGTTTTTAAAATACATTTATTGTTAATACTCTCATAATTGTTATACCATGTAGCAAAAATGTCCATATTTATCTGATAAGCATTATCTTTTCATATTCAGATAGTTGTGAGACTGGAAGCAAGTCTACCTTAATTATATTTCAGTAATAATGTAGTTAACTCATGGTGAGTTCTCACCATATTTCTTTATAAATTTGAAGCCATAGTAAACATCAGTGAGGAACCATTTGTGGGTCTGAGGAAGAGTGGAGTTTTGCAGGGCAGCTGTCAAAATTCAGTTAGTGATGGAGAAAACAGGTGGGTTAAGAACACTACAAAGAAGAAAAGTATGGGACACTATTGTTTTTCTTGAGTTTTAATCTAATTTCAGAAAAAACCGTGAAATATCTAAGGAAGAAATCTTTAACAAAGATTTTACAAAATGCAGTTCATTGCCAAGTAAGTTTTACAGGCAAAAAAAAAAAGTGAAACTTGATAATCTTGTTTCCAGTGCAAGCTATTGTAGTACTTATCATATTGTACCACAGTTATTTTTAAACAGGCCCCTCTTTATTCCTGTGCTGTGCTATCGTAGCCCCCAAGTGGCCACTTAAATTTAAATTGGTTACAATTTTATAAAAAAAAAGTTCACTTGCTCAGTTTCACCAGCCGCATCTCCCGTGCACAGTGGCCAGATGTGGCCGGTGGTTTACTGGGCGGGCCGTGTAGAGGCGCTGCATTTCTGTCATTGTCAGGAGTGTTGCCCTGTAGAGTGTTAGATGGTATTCTTTTTTTTTACTGTAATTATTTCATTGAGCCCCCTGGTGGCTCAGTGGATAAAGAATTTACCTTCAGTGTATTAGACACAGGAGGCATGGGTTCGATCCCTGGGTTGGGACGATCCCCTGGGGAAGGGCATGACAGTCCTCTCCAGTATTCTTGCCTGGAGAACCCCATGGACAGAGGAGCCTGACAGGCTACAGTCCAGAGAGTCGTAAAGAGTCAGACAAGACTAAAGCAGCTGAGCACACATAGTAAGTTGCAGTAAATCTTTGTTGAATAAATGCTGTGATTAGTTAAGGTATTTTACAGGAGCTAAATTTTTTAGGGAAGTGCTTTTTTGAGGGGGGCTGGAATTCGTTAATCCAAATAACCACTAAGCTTTTTAAGCCAAGAATATGGTAAGAAATAGTATTATAGCATGAATTGGGTGGGCAGAACTAAGCATTGCTGTGTTTAAGAGTACTTAAGCTTTTAAATTGATCTTCCCTGGTGGCTTAGACAGTAAAGTGTCTGCCTACAATGCAGAAGAGCTGGGTTCAATCCCTGGGTCAGGAAGATCTCCTGGAGAAGGAAATGGCAACCCACTCCAGTATCCTTGCCTGAAAAATCCCATGGACAGAGGACAGAGTCCATGGGATCGCAAAGAGTCGGACACGACTGAGAGACTTCACTCAAGCTTTTAAATAAAGCAGACCTACTTTTCTGACTCAACTTTGCTTTAGATTATGGCTTTAGGGAAAGTACTAAACTTCTCAAGTCTTAGTCCCTTCATCTGTAAAATGTACATATTTTAGTAAGCATCTTATAACAAGGCACTGTGCTTGGGTTAAGTGGTGATTGAGGGAGTGCTGACATTTAAAGGATTTGGAAAAGAGCCATTATGAGATACTTACACATACTGTGACCTCACCAAGAGGCTTTTTATATGAGGCAAGTGTTTCAAATCAAAAAGGCAGGAACTTAGAAGAGATCCTATTTATAAGTTTTGAAATGTCTGTTTTAGGAACTAAATTCTGACGACTCTCTTTAGCACAGTCGTTTCTCTGATATGTTGTTATATCTTTTTAGACCCTCAACTTTGTAGAGCATTCCATTAGTTGCAAGGAGAAATTGAATAAAAAAAATAAAATTGGAGCTGCCTTTACTGATGATGGCTTTGCCATGGGTAAGTTTAATGAAATTCTTTTCCCATGAATTTTGTGTTTACCTTACAGTGAATTTTTTGAAATGTTTGCTTGAGAATAGATCTATGTGCTCTTTGTAGATTTGTTTTTCACAAGCTGTGTTTATTTACTGTTTACTTTTTAGGTGGGTCATCTGATTGGTAATGCTTGTTTCCCATCATTTGTACTGTTCATGCTCCTTTGGTGTTGCTAATCACTTGGATTAATTATTTAGGCTTTGTTTTTGTTGTAGTTTTACAGTCTGACCATCTTTTATTTAGTCTCTCTGCTTTCCTTATCGTTTCCTCACTTGTCTCTTTAGCAGGAGAACCACTCTTACAGCCCTGTGTTATCTCCAGGTGATCTGCAGATCTTCATAGCCATATTATTTCTTTTTATCGTCCTGATTGGCTTTTTAAAAAAAAATTTCTTTATAGGATCACATCTTTTTAAGGAGGAATTAAGCCATGTTGCTAAGTTTCTCATTTGTGCTGTAAAGCATAATTGGAAAGAGGATTAATTTTAAAATGGTTAGCTTAATTTTAAGAATTGTTGGTAGAGTGGAATACAGTTTGTGTACACATTGTAATTTGATTTGGTTTTGCTGATGACTCTAGGTGTGGCTTACATTCTGAAGCTTTTGGATCAGTACCAGGAATTTGACTCACTTCACTGGTTCCAATCTGTTAGAGAGAAATACCTGAAGGAGATGAGAGCAGTTGCTAAGCAACAAAATGTACAGTCAACTAGTCAGGATGAAAAACTACTACAAACCATGAATCTCACTCAGAAACGACTGGATGTTTATCTACAGGTAGAGGAGAATAATAGTCAAATCTGGTTTGACTTTTTAATACCCATTACTTCTTGATCACTGAAAAAATGTCAATCATATTGAAACTCCCATTTTAATAGGTGAAATGAATAATGGTCATAAAGAGTATATTTTTAAATGAATGATACTTGGAAGCCATTTGACTCATATCTTTAAAAATGGATAGATTGCTTAGTTCAGTTTCTGTATTTATGATGTGCACTTACTAGAGCATTTTAGAAAAATGAAGAGATATTAAATATGGTAATTTTGATATTTTGCTAAAATATATATTTTCAACTTTTATTTCTGATATTTTTATTTACTTAGGAATTTGAATTGCTGTATTTCTCACTGAGCAGTGCAAGAATTTTCTTCAGAGCTGACAAGACTGCAGCTGAAGAAAACCAAGAAAAGAAAGAGAAAGAAGGTTAGTGAGTGGCTTTTATTTGGAAAGACTAGTAAATCTTTCATCAATAATAGATATGAATACCCCATTTTATTGAGTCAGACTTTTCTTTTTGAAAAAATATATAAGCCTAGAAATATCCTTTTTTTAAAAAGTAAAGCCTAAGTGGATCATTTGTGAAACTGAAATTTAACATGCATTTCATTCTGGAATAACACTTTATTCAGCTCATCTTCTCTTAATTTAAAATTGCACCAAGTTTGGGTTTTTTCTTTCACCCTTCAGCTGTTAGCAGTTGAGAAGGAACAGATTAGAGGAGACTAAATGCTGCTGAGGGCAGGACTGCTGACTGGATGCTGACTGAATGCCAGGCCAAGTGACTCAGGACGCTTTCAGTATCAGAGTGAATAGCCTCCTGTGCCCCTCTATAGCCGGAGCTTGGAGAATCAGAGCAGTACAGCCATAGTAACTGATGGTCACTGGGCAGAGGATTCTGTCTGATATCATCTATGCGGGTGTAAATTCTTCAGTATTTCATACTTAAGGGACCCTCATGATCATTTCCCAGATTTGAAATTTAACACCAGTTGTTTTCTCTGAAAAATGGTAATTTCCTTTTTTCTGTTATGGAAGTTATGCCGCTTAGGCTTCCTCTGTGGACGCTCAAAACTACGTACAGCAACTTGACGGGTTTCATGTTTGCTCTGCTTCCTTTCTTCATGCCCGTATTTATTTCACAATGATCAAGAATAAAAGAACTTCATGAACTATGATATTTTTATTAATCTTATCAGTTAAATTTTTAAAATATGTATTTCACACTGAAGAGACATCATTCATTTCAGTAGACCACTTACATCCATTACCCTGTTTCCTATTGATAATGTTACATCAGTATTACTAGCATATGCAAGCATTTTTGGAATCTATACTAAGTAAGTGTGCTTGAAAAATGATTTCAGGCTGTTGCCTGGAAGATACTCAGTATTTATTAAATGAAAAAATATATTTACTACTTTGGGGTTCATTTAAAAATAATACTTAGCAGAGTCATCTGGAAGAATCTGAGTCAGTAGTAACTGAACTGTGAGTTCAGTTTAGATTAGAATCTAAGAGTTTAGATTCAGTAACTGAACTCTTAGAATCTAAGAGTTTAGATTCAGTAGTTCAGTTACTGCGTAGGCTGTGCTCAGGCCTGTCATGATGCCAGAACTTTGTCTGCAGGTGGACTGGATATTTACTTTTAAAGCCTAGAGCATTAAGACAAAATAAACATTGCAGTCTCAGTAGAGCTCCTTGCTTTGGACTGCTATTCTTAGGAACTCTCTGGGGTTTGGGGTTAATGTATGTCACCCAGATATCTGCCTGATGCCTGGGTGGTGGCTCTGCTGTAGGGCTGTTAGCTAAAGGTTGCTCAGAGTTGCTAAATGTATTAGCTAAATAGTTTTGCTCTGTTAATGAAATATATGCATATGAAATTTTGCACAAAAAGCCAGAATTCATTTTATTATGTTCATAATAAAAAATCACATTAAAAAATAAACTATAAACATAATTGGGAAGGTATTCATTCTGGACAGTTTTATATGTGAATTTGCAGTCATGTTTTTACCAGTAACAGCACTACAGTTTCCTTGCCCATGCAGAGGAATGTACAGTGTGAAACCAACCCCATTCCAGACACAGTTCTGATGTCTCAACAGTTCCACACCCTGATTACAAACTAGTCAGAACATCACATTTGCAGTATTTAGCCTAGAGTTCTAAAACATGAAGGTAGATAAACTGCATATAATTTGTGATATTAGAGAAATATTTGGTAGATGCAACGTTTTGTTCATTTGAAATTTAGCAATATTGTCCTTTTCGACTTTAGTTTGTGTTTTTAAATGAACATAAGTATGTCCATTATTTTTACTCATGCTTTCAGAAGAGACTAAAACAAGCAACGGAGACCTGTCCGACAGCACTGTGTCTGCAGATCCTGTTGTCAAATGATACTGATGGTATGCGTTGCCCCTGTGAGATCATCAGAATTGTACGTGAAATGGATATTATAAGCTAATAACAGAGTGTTTCCTGGGCCACATCTCTGGGAAACATTTAGATGCTGCATCTCTCTAAGGCAGTGCTCTAAAGTGAAGTCCATTCTCCGTCTAAAAGCTGTACTTATCGAAGGTTGAGAATGAGATTTTAAAATTAGATTTTTTTCTTGGACTTTTTAGGCTTGATGTGCCTGCTTGGGAACTGGTATTTGAAATGAAGTGTTAAAAGGGTTAACCCACATTCCTAAACTGCCACCTCAGATCTCTTATAATCTACATGAATGTTTATAATTTGTATTTGCATAGGTCTTTGATCCGTATTTTTGTCTCGGTCATTGGAAATTCGGTGCATATACTGTGTACAGCCAGTAAATATGTTTAAACAAAAGGAATTGAGCCTGAAATTCATGAAGCATACATATCAATATTATAAAAGGGACATATGAAGCTGGTATTGATACTAGAGATGAGGCACTAGTGTATCCTTTATGTCCAGTGTGCACTGGTTCATCGTTAATTTTGTGTGGCTCACAAGAGCTGCTGCTGTCCGGTGAGAGATTTTATAACTCGTTTACATTGCTTTGAGAACTTATTTAACCTCCAACAACTGCTTTAAATTTAAGATTTACTTAATACTCAAGATGGAGGAAAATACAGATAAAGCCATAGAGTCCTGCTTGACGCTTTACTTTTGGCTGAAGGCATATATGATACCCGAGAAAACTGAATGAATTCTTACTTCTACATCCAAACTCAGGTTTCTTCTACATTAGGTTCAGTTGAAGTCTTGGTGATGGTTTCGGCAGATTTTTTTTTCTTTAAACCAAGTATAATCTAAGAAATCAGATTTAGCACTGTGCAGGCTTTAAAAAAATTACCACTGTGAGAATGAAGTTCTAAATAACTAAATCATTTACTGATTTAAAAAGTACAGAAAGATTTAGAGTAAATTTAGTTCTGAACAAGCTATTATTAGCTTTATTTTTGTAAAGATTATATCAGTTAATAGTAAAATGGTTAATCATGGCCTATAATATTTTAATATAATACAATGATACCTTTACAGTGAAAACAAAGTTTGAAACTTTACATGTAATACTAATATTATTTTAGGAAATACTTGATTTTTCCATTGCACTTGCCTATAAAGCATTTCCTTGGGTAAATTTTGTGAGTAATTCTAACGTTTGATTTCCAGCTTTTGGAATGGGTGTACAATACCGTGTCTGTTCTCATTGATCACAGTCAGGGTAACTTTCCCAGCTCAAGATGAACACTTTCACTGTTAAAATTCAGAAGAAACAGAATAGGTAGGAAATGTTTTTTATTGTTTCAACATGACTTATAGAATTATGTACAATGGATGGATTAAAGGCATTGAATATTTGTAATTCATACTAACTGTAGAAATGGCCCTGAAGCATGCTGCATAATAATTTATATTTTTATTATCATAAATGTTTATAGTAATGATCTTGCATTTGACTCTGTCAAATTGGTCACCATTTCATAGCAACAGTATTATTTTTTTTCTTCTCTAACTTCCCTAAAATCATTTCCTTTAATAGAAATTCTAATTAGAAGAGAATCGAAGGTTTCTATCATTTTCCCCACATAAGTCAGTTATTTTATCCATACTAGATAGAGGTCACATGCTGACTCCATGATACCTATGATTATAAAAAGTGTGACAGATCAAATTTTACCTTTAGTTCAAAATAATGTCACTGCAGACTGGATAAGGTATAGTAAGTTTACTTATTTGAAATCTCTGAAAAAGATTAAGTGTATTTAAATGCTGTTAAAGTGCAGAGCAACAGGGCTGAGTGTCTCACACCTAAGTTAGATGTGCACACGTTTAGATGATGGTTTTCCTTGCCAGTGTATTAATGTTAACATTTTCATTTTTTTCAGACATACTGCAATTTAAAATTTGTGTGAGCATTTGTTGTAAATTCACAGAAAACTTAATGTTCAAATTCTCAGGAATTAAAGACTAACCATAACATTGTCAATTCTAATTAGATTTTATAAAAGATGGTAAATTTGTTATCTCCCTTAAGTGGGGGGCTTTCCTCTCCCCCAGTTCTAAGAGAATACAATATATGTATAATAGAACATTAATAAATGCAATTTCCAAAATTTACTTCCTTTGGATGTTTGTTCAGAATTGAATGTCTTAAACCAGTAGTTCTTACTCTTTCTGGAGTTCCCTTTAATCTAATAGTATGTGGAAATGTCTTTAAACAAATACTTGCATGCATATAGGCAAGACATTTCAAGTATAAAATTAGTATTGGCTTCTCTGTGTAGCCCAGGTGGACTTTTTGTTCTTTCCTTTTTATATTTTAATCTTTCTGTTGCTTGCTGTTTTCAAATAAAAGAACCCAAATGAATGTATCATTTTAAATCTTACTCCTGGGAAGGGATCATTAATCTGTGGTGCTGTAGTGCCATTTGCAGTCATGACTTGGACTGGCACAGTATAATAAAGGAGTGTTCTAAATACTGTGCTGGAGAAAATGTTCTGCTTTTCTCTTCTGAGGTGGTAAATTTGTAAGGTTGTGGGAAAGGTGAGACAATACCATCACATACATTGTCCTCTTGCTTTTTTATGCTGGACTGGCCAAATATAAATGGTGAACTTTAGCCAGTTTTAATAATTTTAGTTCTTTTTCCAGCTTAAGTTGCTGAAGTTTCAGACTGATGGTATTCCTTTTCTTAAGAGATTTAATGCTACATTTTTTTGTTTGTTTGTTTTTAGATGTTAGGACAATTAAAAGTTTAGATTGTCACAGATTTCAGTTTTAAAAAAGAAGTCCAGAATAAGTGGGTCTGTAGTGGTTAACTGAAGTCATAGAACTGTGCAGTGAACTCAGAGATGGTGATGACAAATGAGAGTTTAGTTTATACAGAAATTTCTTAAAGGAAAGGTTGATTTGGGCAAGTATATAGACATTTTCCTCTATTGTAATAGTTTGGTTCTTCTTTATCACCTAGTTTACCTAATAGCACTGGTTTTTCCCATGAGTGGAGAATATCATCGGGAAAATAGGTGAAATTTCTCTCTCAATCCGTGTAGATATGATGTCATAATTCTGGAGTCACCTTTAAGGGCTGTACAGTCTGTAATGTAAGATCTTTGTGTATTGAAACATTCTCTGGTAATGCAGTCATTATCATTAATGTGAGGGGCCAAAAAGTTAACACTTCTGTATCCAGAATCTCCTGTTTATATAAAGGTGGTAGTATTACAGTAAACATTTCAGAATCTGTACAAAAGGTAGTAAGGCATTAAAGATGCACTTTTAAGTTGATGTAATTACTGAATATCAGAATCTTCAGAGATGAATGCATTGAAACATTTGGAGGTTGCTTTGTCTCTGGTTTCCTGTGTGCTAATATAGCAGAAGCATAGATTCTGGAACCAGGAGTGATTTGAATCCTAAGTTGCTGCTTACAAGTTTACTTAACCTTTCTGTGCTTCATTTCCTGAGGCCTAAAATAGTGTAATAATATCATTCATAGATTGTTTGAGGATTTAGTTAATATGTATAAAGCCACTTTATTAGGAAACAGTAACTGTTATAAATACTAGCTATTATTATGGTTGCTCCTATTGGCAGAAATTTACTTGGCATGTAATTATTAGCTGTTGAAAAGTTTGAAGATAAACAGTCTGTATTTGACTTTCTGTTGGTCTCATAAAATCTTCCTTTTTAAATAATTCAGTGGAGTGTTGACAGTGTGAGGCAGGTCTTGCTCCTCCCTGAAGGTGGTCTGACAGGTGGCTAACAATGAAAAGGCAGTGCTGGGAGATACAGTTTGGTGAGGCTAGCTGCCTAAGAAAAGGTCTCATTTTCCTCCCTCCACCTTTTACATGGCACTTGTGAATTTTTCAGAGGGCTTTCCTATGCATTAATGCACATTTCAGTTGACAGAAAGGGAGTCACCCATTGTTTCTGAATTTTAAATTTTTATTTAAAAATCAGATACATGCAAAAGCAAATCAGTATGTATGTACTATTTAGTGATTGAAAAAAGAATGCCTGTGTAGCCACCAGGTGGGTTATAAGCTTGGATGCTCCCATTATTCCTGCCCTGCTCCCTTTTCTGCTGCAGAGGGAACCACAGTGCACTGCGTTTCTCTTGAGGGTTACAACTGTCATTATTTTAAACAATAATATGGTGATGTTTGTGTTATTTTTTAAAGTTAATATAAATGTATTTTTACTGTGTGCTTACGACTTTAATTCAGTATCACTTTTGAAATTCATCCACATTGATGTATATAGAGCTAGTTCATTTAGCTTTATTTCCCTCATCCTGGATTACATGAATACACAGATACTTAGTCTGTTAACAAGATCTGGGTTATTTCCAAATTTGGGATACTGTGAATAGTGCTGCTCTAATCGTCATTGTACTTGTCCCTGGGAATGTGTGTTGAGTTTCCCCGGGGTGTGTCATAAGTGAACCTCCTTGGTGGTAGGGCCAGGTTACCTGCAGGTTCATTGGAAAAGAATGCCAGGCTGTTGTCCCATCCCAGAAGTGGGTGAGGTGACTCCCATTCCCTGCCAGGAGCTGGATTTCTGCAGTCTGGTCAGTATCGTATCTGTGGTTTTAATTTGCAGTTCCTTGATTTTTATATGATTTAACATATTTCTATTTGAGCCTTTTTTTCCTATGAAATGTTTTCATGACTTTTTTTCATTTTTTTCTTACTAATTTTAGGGATATTTTATATATTCTGGGTACGAATTTTTGTTCATGTGTGTTTGCTAATTTGTTGTTCAGTCACTAGGTCATGTGACTTTGCGTCCCCATGAACTGCAGCACAGCAGGCTCCTCTGTCCTCCACTGTCTCCTGGGAAGATGCTCAGTTAATTTTGTATTTAATTTTGTATTTTCATGTTATGTTTTCTGTACCTCAGTCTGTTTTTCTGTTTGTATATAGAATTATATTATTTTCTTGAGTCCACATATAAGTGACACATAGCTCTTTGACTTCACTGAGTATAGTACCATCTATGTCCATCCATGTTGCTACCAATGGCAATATTCCATTCTTTTTTATGGCCGAGTAATATGCCTGTGTGTGTTTGCCACATCTTCTTAAGCCAGTTGTCTATTGTGTAAATAGTGCTGCATGAATCTTTTAGTTTTCATCTTTACTGGATACATACCTAGGACTGATAATGGCTGGATCATATGGTAGCTCTGTTTCATCTTTTAAGGAACTTCCATACTTTCCATAGGCTACACATTATTAAATTTTTACATTAAAAACATCGATTTTTATTGAGTTTTATTATGTAGATATATTATTTTACACCCTGAACAGTTCTAAGCAAGAATTCAGAGGGTGTAGCTCTTGAAGCTTGTCAGAACTTACTGAGCTATGAGCTACTGTGGTTGTGCTGTGATTTTATGGTGTATAATTTCATACTGTTTTGACCAGCTCACTGTGTTTCTGATGGTGCCTCTTTAATTCTGAGTTACAAAAGTTGTTTTATTAATCCATTAAAAAAGCAGCACCTTTTAAAAATTTGGCCTTGAGATCACGTTATTCGACTCACCTTGCATCATACATACCCTCTGCTGTGATTTCATTATGTCCTGGGGTTTTTTTTTTTTTTTTTTAATTAGCTGTTAAAGCTACAGAAACAACTTTAGTTTTCTTTCATGGATGTTGTAGAAAATAACCACAAAAAGAAAAAGAAACAGAATGATAGTTTTTATTTGCTAGCATTTATTGCTAGGTTAATTTATTATAAAGACAGTGGTATTTCTGTTGAACTTGGTTA
Organism: Ovis aries; assembly: GCF_016772045.2. Taxonomy (NCBI): domain Eukaryota; kingdom Metazoa; phylum Chordata; class Mammalia; order Artiodactyla; family Bovidae; genus Ovis; species Ovis aries. The sequence goes on from NC_056056.1 coordinate 174,313,778, forward strand.
TAATTAAATACACTGTATCAATTAAAGATCATTATGCTTATTTCCTAGTGGGCTAGGATGTCTGGAACCTATGTGTCAGGGTGAAAATAGGAACTTTTCTACCAAGCCCCACGGCCAGCTGTGCTTCAAGTGAGTTTAAAAATTCATTGGTCCCTTCTTTAAGGAGGGTCTGGCTCAGAAGAAATAGAAATTAGTGGAGCTGTACACTGTCCATGGTGCTCCACCCCTAAAAACAGTATCTAAAGGCCCATACACTTCCAAATGCTGGTTCGTTAAGGTTCCACTGTAAAATCAGACATCTTTTGTGGTACTAATCTGCTTCTCTTTTTATTGTGTGATGTTTGAACAATTACTAGAACTAGACCTGCGTTTCTGCTAGTGCTCGCGGACTTCAAAGCACAGGGCTCATCACCTGACTGCACAAATTAATTCTGTTAGGTCAAAATGATGAGACAGCCTTGATTATAAACAGACCAATTCAGAATGACAGGCACTTACAGTTTCATTAAAATACAAAAATAGATTATATTAATAGGAAATATTTAGTGTCTATCAAATTATAAATCTAGACTTTTACCATTTTTTTTAAAGGATACTGAAAAAGAGATGACATTGAAATAAAGTGAACAATGCATTTTTTTTCATAGCTTTCATTCTGAGCACTGAACAATGCAATCTAAGAAAAGGACTTACCACAAAGCACCTAAAATAACATTTGTAGATGGGTATGTTGTCAACCATTTCTTATTGTTTCCCTGCCAAGTCTCAGTATCAAGGCATCAAGAGTACATTCCACAAGCGATTGTCAGCATTCTGAAACCAGGTGGTGTGCCTGTATGTATCAGAGAAGTTGAAAACCCTTAAGGAGGTAGCTCTCCTTCCTGGGTGCTCTTCACCCAGAGGCACAAGGAAGTTATGCTTCAGATTCTGCGCCTCTATTTTCACTTGGACTTCCATCATTGTCATCTGGTTGATCGTTTAATAGTACATATTTTCCATCATTGGTTAGTGGCATGGACAGCATTAATTGAGCCAGTGCTTCTGGATCCTGAAGTTACGGGAGTTTAAGAAGGAGAAAAGAAAACACTTAAAATGCACTTAAAACCCCTTTGGTTTGGCTGTCATTATATTCTGTAATCTAGCCTCACTTCTTCTGACTCTTAGGTATGCCTTCTTGCATCTCTTAAAAAAACACACCTCAATTGTATTACTTCTCCCAAAAACTAGGCCAAGGTTGTACCTGTCAGCCAAAATATCGTTTACATAGCAAACTCAAGAATCATCTTTGTGGAAAGAGTCCAGAGAGGAACTTCTTTCACAGCGCTGACCGCTGTCTTTAAACTCCTTTTTTTTCCTTTTACTCTATACCAAGAATTGCCAACTATGGCCATTTGGCTCATCACATGTTTTTATAAAGTTTTATTGGAATATAGCCATGCCAATTCATTTACATACTATGGCTGCTTTTGTGTTAAAACAGCAGAGTTGAGTAGTTTGGCAGCAGAGATGGTGAGCCTGGAAAGGTTTATCATCAGGCTTTTTATAGAAAGTTTGCCAACTCTGATTTACACCATAAGACACAAACTTGCCGTGAGTGTTCTTTTTTCATTATGTTGGTCCTAATCCTTGACCTGCCTGCCCCTCCCTGCTGGATTAGAACTGCACAAGTGTGATACCTACTAGCTACAGGTTACTATTTACATTAGTTAAAACTAAAAATTTCAAATCCAATTCCTTAGTCACACTAGCCACATTCAATCTGCCTATTAAACAGACCGTCTCTGTTACTACAGAAAGTTCTGCTGGGCAGTGCTGAACTAGAAGCCCCTGGGGGCAGGAACTGTGTCTCTGGCTCACTGCTATAACTGCAAGGATTTTTCTTACACAGAATTTGCTCTCAAAAATTAGTTGGGTAAATGAAAGATGATAAGCTACTGATACAGAGGTCTGAGAGTGTTCACTTCCAGACAGTTTGCAGATAACATCTCGGTGTTGCTGGGCCTGTGGCCACTCTGGGGAGTGAGGCCTTAGAGCCACGGCAGATGCTGGTTAGTGTCCTTTAATCTGAAACAGGAAACCCAGCCGACCACTGCAGGAGCTGCAGCCGTGGTATTTGTTAGCAACGCCACGCGTTTCTAGTGACAGGAACTAGCTGATCAAAAATGCCCGGCACACAGAAGGCTTAAAAGGAAGTCCAAGACGTGGCCACCGTGCCTAGTGAGCATCACTTTTCTTTCTGAGAGAAAGGTAAGTATACAGATAACTTTGAGTTGTTCAGCCAGCACTAAAATGAACCTTACCTTCTGAACCTCAATGATTTCTTTTCCCAAATTAATAGCATAACATATCTGCAAAAAAAAAAAAAAAAAACAAGCAGTGTTTGGCAAAGGCAGAAAAGGGTAAGAACTTAAGAAGAAAATGTGACTCTGAAAGTACAGCGAGGTCACAGTCTGCTCACATCACCACGGAGGCAGAGGATCTGGCTGCAGGAAGTTCGTCAGATGGGGCTTCTGAACACTAGCATCCACCTGGACTGGCCTGCTGTTGCCACTTTATGTTGAGTGAAAACTGACCGTATTAAACAGTCTGAAATTCTTACCGGGTACTTTTTTCCTCTCAACCATATTTAGCCACTGCATGTTCATACACACAGTGCTTAACAGATACTTCATGAAAGAAGTTTGAATCATTTTGATTAATTCTAGTAGCAAAGGCAGCCACAAAGTTTCGTACTAAAGCAAAGAACAGTTTAGATGTACTTTCCTCACATCTGCTTCCTTGGTTTCCTCCCTGAGAAAATATTTTCTCCATTGTAACTTTTTGAAAAGAAGAAATTTGAGGTGAACTGCTTTTTAACATTTCCTGATCTCTCCTAAGCAATTATATTTCACCATTAAAGTTCTTCACTCTTTTTGCTTGATATGTACTTTCCATATGGAAATTTTACTCCAATTTTCAGTGGGGCCTTCATAGGAGGTATTCTTAAACTTCTCAGTGGGGACCTGAAGAATAGTTAGCTAAATGCTGAAGAGGTTTGTGCAAAATAACCCTTTAAATATCTATCTTTGGACTGAAATTTGGCATCTTCGGTCTAATGCTATCCCAACTGAGCTGCTATTTCGGCCACTTTTGCAGCATCTTTAGATGAAGAAAATAACAAGACCTTTTCGCCTTCTGAGTTGCTTTCAAAAACATATGTGCTCAGAGACTCTCCGCCTGTGGATTCAGGCAAGCGGACCACAAAGCCAACCAGTCTCTTGTTTTCTTGATGAGCAGCAAACTGGGTGACACTGGTGAGTTCAAACTAGAAAAAAACAGGAATAGACTATTACTATGCAACAAACTGGAATTAGGGTCCCTGGTGGCTCAGAGGTTTAAGCGTCTGCCTGCAATGCAGAAGAGCTGGGTTTGATCCCTGGGTCGGGAAGATCCCCTGGAGAAGGAAATGGCACCCCACTCCAGTATTGCCTGGAGAATCCCATGGATGGAGGAGCCTGGTAGGCTACAGTCCACAGGGTCACAGAGTCAGACAGGACTAACCGACTTCACTTTCACTTTCCATAAAAACAGTGCACATTACTAGTGACATTTACTCTGGCAAGTAAATTTTTTTAAGTGCACACTGTTTCAGGTGACTACAAAGGTGAATTAAAGAGCAATCACTACAGTTAGCATGCAACAGGGTACTTACATTGGCCCTTGTTACTTGAGTCTGGGGATCTATCAACCTGAAAATTTAAGAGATTCATTATATCACAAATGTTGGATAAAATTATTTTCTTAGATGAGTGTAGAACTTCAGAAGGAAACCACACAAAACTTTAAATATGAAAACTTTATATTTCCATGTTTTTGTCTGGTTGAGGGCAAGGTGAGAGCACCATGGGACCATCCAAAGGGATTGAGTGCTCTGGTTTCTGCCTTGAGCGAACCTGTGCAGTTAAACCTCAGGGCATCTTTAATGGAAGATGATGGCAAATAGTGCATTTCACAGTATTTTAGTGCTTATCCAAAGAGGCAGCATTATTATTCTCCAGAAAAATTAACATGGATGGGTAATACTCTGTGTAGCCTCCTCAGAAATTCCTATCAGCCTGTTTCCCTTAAAGTACCAGAAACATATACTTCTCAGTTTTAACAAGTTTTCTCAAAAACATGGGGTAGAGGTGAGAACAGTTAAGGGATTTAACAGAGCTGTTCCCAGATTTAAGCAAACTTGTCAGTTTGGGTGTAGGAGGAGTAACTTTAGGAAGGTATTCAAGATACTCTTAACAGCATTTTAAGGATCATCCATGTCTGAGAAAACTACCTTAGAGAATTTACTGTTGTTTTATAGATAAAAATTTCTACTTTCTAAAACATAGTATTGTGTATATAAATTATTACTGATGTGCTATTTCATAAGTGAAAGTGAAATATCTATTCGCTCTGTTAAAAGATGGTTATAATTCCATTTATATGGAATATCCAGAATAGGAAAATCTGTTAAAACAGATTAGTGGCTAGGACTGAGCAGGTTGCAGGGGAAAGGGAGTGACTGCTAATGGGTGTGAGTTTTTTTGTGGGGGATGATGAAAATGTTCTAAAACTGGGTGACAGTTGTACAAATACGTACATACTAAAAAACACTGCAAATAGGTAAATTATACAGTATGTTAAGTTATATTTCAACAAAGCTGTCCCCCACCCCATGGTAACAATTTGAAAAATACACACTTAGATTTGTTAAAACACAATATTTATCATCAGAGGGCCCAAGACTAAATTCCTGGATACTAACTTTATGATCTTATGCAAGTCACCGTGCCTTCTCTCATTTGCTTTGTAAAACTGGGATAAGAACCTCCATAAATTTCAAAGAGGTGGTTAACAAAATATGCATGGAATTTTAAGCTGCAAAGCTAAATAATTATTTACGTCTTCATTAGTGAGTATGAATTTAATAATTTTTAAAATACACATCATAAGCATTTCCCTCAAGTTGGGATAACCGAAGTATTTTGTAAAAGTTTTCTATAAATGGGAATTTAAAACTTTTAGTTTGCTGTGTATAACAGGTAACCTGTATTTGCTTTTAAAAGATCTGATTTTCTGTGTGACTTCTAAAAACATATGAATTCCCATATAAGGATGTGTGTGTATATAGTGGTAAAATAGACCTAACATCAAATTGACCATTCTTGATACTTCACGCATCACAGGACTGAACAAGCATCACCACTATCTAGTTCTAGCTTCATCACCTCAGAGGGAAATTCTGTATCCATTAGAGCAGTCACTTCCCATTCTCCTTTCTTCTCAGCTTTTGGCATTTCTCGCTAATCTTTGTCTCTGTAGATTTGCCTGTTCTGGATGTATGTGGCTTTTGTGTCTGTCTTTCAATTAGTATAATGTTTTCAAGGTTCATCTGTGTTGTATAAACTACATATGTAGTATATACTTCATTCCTTTTTTTAAAATTTATTTTTAATTGGAGGATAATTGCTTACAATATTGTGTTGGTTTCTGCCATACATCAGCATGAGTCAGCCATAGGTATACATATGTCCCCTCCCTCTTGAACCTCCATTCCTTTTTAAGGCTGAGTAGTATCCCACTGTACGTATATACCACATTTTGTTTATATATTCATCTTTTGATGGACATTGGATTATTTCTCTACCTTTTGGCTATTGTGTATAGTACTCTTATATGAATACTTGTTTTAAATTCTTTTGGCTATCAACTCAGGAATGGAATTCTATGTTTAAGTTACAAAGGAACTGCCAAGTTACTTCCCATCTTACTGAACCATCTTACATGCCCACCAGCAACGGGTTCCAGTTGTTTCACATCCTTGCTAACACCTGCTATTTTCTTTTTTTTTTTCAATCTATAGTCATCCTTGTGGGTATGAAGTGGTTCTGGATATGATTTACATGTTAGTTACTAATGACACAGACATATTTTCATGTGCTTGTTGGCCAATTACATATCTTTGGAGGAAAAGATAGTCCTTTGTCCATTTTTAAACTGAGTTTTTCCTTTGTTGATATGTGAGAGTTGTGTGTATTAGATAAAGGATTTGAAAATGTTTTCTCCCATTCTGTGTGTTGTCTTTGCACTTTTTTTGGATTGTGCTTTGATGCACTATGTTTTTTCTCAGTGCTTTTACATAAATTTAATCTTTTTGGTGATGATTATAAGAACAGTGAGCCAATGCCTATGAAAGGTCCAGGGCATACTTGGAGAAAAGCTTTAAATAAATGTAAGTTTTTATTCGTAAGAACCTCATTCTCAAAGCAGGGCACTCAAACCCAGTGCTCTGGGACAACCCAGAGGGGTTGGGGGGAGGATGGAGAGGGGGATTCAGGATGGGGGGACACATGTACACTCGTGGCTGATTCATGTCGCTGTATGGCAAAAACCACCCCAATATTGTAAAGTAATTAGCCTCCAATTAAAATGAATAATTTTTAAAAAACCCTCATTCTTAGTAGGTTTGTAACAAATGAAAAGGACTGATTTTAATAAATGGAAGAAACTATATTTGATTTTTGCCAAAGTACTGGTTAACTTTTTTTGAAACTTACATTTATTGAGCACTTTCTATGTGCCAGTCATGGCTGTAAATGTTTTACATGAATTAACTCATTTATTCCTCATGACAACACTATGTGGAGTAGGATATGGTTGTTTTCATTTTATAACTGAAGAAACCGAGGCACAAAGGTTAAGTAACTCGCTCAAGTTCAAACAACTAATAAATGCCAGAGTCAGGAATAAGGCTCTAAAGCAGTGCTGCTGTCCCATAGAAATTTAATGTAAGCCTTATATGTAATTCAAAAATTTCTAGCAGCTGCATCAAAAAAAAAAAAAAGTGAAAGCAAGTGAAATTAATATAATAGATCAAAACTATTATCAGCTAGACATGTTACTAACATAACAATTACTTTGCTTTCTCTTTGAGGTGGGTACGATAGTATGAGAGCTTAAATATTGGTATGTGTTTTACACTCCTCAGTTCAGATGACTTAGGTTTCAGATATTACATGTAGCTGCAGTATGGACAGTGCAGGTCTTAATAAAACCTGTGCCAACCACAGCTTGACCACTGTTTGCCATCATTCATACAGCTCTTGTTACTTGAAACCCCAAATCACATAGTTGATATGGCTTGACTTGTTTATTTTCAGCCCAAGAAATAGTAACCAGGTTTTCCTTGTGGTGGTCTGGTTATCTCAGGTAGGCTCATGTTCTGTTTTCACAGTTTTAAAATTTTTATTACACAGTACACTGAGGTGAAAAAGAAAAAACCCCTTTCATTTGTAAGCTCTGAGAGAGAGAGAGAAACACTCAAATGACAGCATCTTTATGCATAATGGTGTAGGATTCACTCACCACTAAAAACACCAATTTCTAAAAATAACAGCTTTTGTCTTTAAGGGCACTTCTTTTAGCCAGTGTATCTTATGAAATTGAAATGTATTATAAAAAGCAAAGCAGAAACATGAATAGTGTCTTAATCCAATCAAGCAAGTATTCTGCTGTGAACATTCTAGATGATTAGACGTGACTTAACAGGGAATTAGTAGAAGCTGTAAGAAAGTCCGAAAATGAAACTGAATGTACCTCAGAGTCTGACTGGTGACCATCAGATGAGATTCTGTCATCCGGAAGATGTTATGGATAGCCCGAGCGGCCAATACTTGTCTCATTGCTTCGTAAATCACTTCCGTAGTGTTGTCTGTTTTGACTGCCATTGATCCCAAAAACCGAACTATAAACATCTGCTGCAAAAGGGAGTCTGCAAGAGAGCACTTTCTGCTCAGGATCATGTTCACTTCCTGCCTGCCGACCCACATACAAGAGGCACACCTGCTGGTCTGAGGACAGGCCAACTTCAGATTTTCCTTGCTTTCTGGAGGGCTTTCTAAAGCCAAAACTTCTCAATACTCTGATTATGTAAACCACAAACCGCCAAAGCTCTGAATCTTCTATTGTCTATATGTCTGTTTGGAACTATTCATTAGACTAGAAAAGCACCTTTTTCTTCATCTATAAAATGAAACCAGATGAATGTCCTTCTAGCACTAAAACTCTAGGTGACCACATGTAAGAGAAAGTGTATCATCTTACCTTCTCTCTGAAAATGAGCTTTTCCAGATAATAGAACATTTGGCCTGCTGACAAAATCCTCTTATAGAAGAAAATTTATTTGAAGAAAGTAAGACCTGATGTTGGATCTCACTCAATTTATGCACATCATTTATTACTGAAGGGCAGTGATGACATTCCATAAACTCTGGGAGGTCTCAAACTGTTAACTTACTTGATGCTAATGAACTTACAGTATTTGCTTCTTGATAATGACACATAACCTGACAAATAGTAACAGCAATCACAACTGGAAATCATGAAGAAGGTTTGAAAGATCGTTTCTTTCCTGTAAGAACAACAGTTCTCCTTTCCACCATTTGAAAGTAAGAAGCCTACATTTTCTTCACTTGTCTTCCCTATTAGTATCCTAGCCCCTAAAAAACGACTGGTGAAAAAACACATTAGGGAAAGATAACTGACATGTTATATAAATGGTTACTCCCATATGAAGATAGTTTTTACAAGTTTGATATTTTCTGTTTAGACCAGTAACAAACAGTGTGGACTGTGTGAAAAGTCAGCTAGAGAGTCAGATCTGAGGCACAGCCTATTTAATAACATTATTTTTCATTTTTCTGCCTAAAGCTGTGAGGACTGCCTCTTCACAAGTCCTACTTTTAAATAAGTGGCATTTCATTCTAATGATATTCTGTGGCTTCAGTCAGGAAGCCGTGTTAAAAACAAAAGGCCTTGCCAGCACTTGTAAACTGTCCCAGCTGGGAGCTGCAGCTCTGTGGGGAAGCAGGTTATGGTTAGCTCTATCGGGTGTGTTATGTGCCTTACAAGAATGTAAATCAGACAATAACAATCTGAGTTATGATGAATTAAATACCTTTTATTTTCCCCCCCAATTTCATGTCATCTTCAAATTTAAGAATGAGTTGTTTTTGTGCTTTTGGTTTTCTAAAATGAAATAGCGTATTTATGACATCTGGATTTTATCCTCTTGGAGTCTGTTTTGCAGTAATATGATAGCAGATTTAGATTTGGCAACATTGCTCTGCAGGAGCTACAAAAAGGTAATGGATGTGGCTAAATGGTACGATGCTTGCAGAAAATCTGTCAACCACCCCTCAGTTTTTATGCTGCTGCTGCTGCTAAGTTGCTTCAGTCGTGTCCGACTCTGTGCGACCCCACAGACGGCAGCCCACCAGGCTCCGCCGTCCCTGGGATTCTCCAGGCAGGAACACTGGAGTGGGTTGCCATTTCCTTCTCCAATGCGTGAAAGTGAAGCCACTGAGTCATGTCCAACTCTCAGTGACCCCACGGACTGCAGCCCACCATGCTCCTCCATCCACGGGATTTTTCAGGCAAGAGTACTAGAGTGGGGTGCCATTGCTTTCTCCAAGTTTTTACGCTAGACCTGTCCTAATAGCATTCTGTCCTAATGAGTTTTCACACAGAACACCTGTGGGTCATAATTTCAATTCACAGTTCAAGTCAAAGCTTTTTGGAACATGACTGTCACATTCAAGGGCCCTGATTATTCTGTGCTGGGGAAAGAAAAACCACACAGAATAAGCCACTTACCTTCTGCTTCTGGAAATGTTGCATCCTCAGTTTCACCAAAGGGGTTGGTACGCCTAGGGGGACAGCCAGAGTCAAAACAATCCCAAGGGCATCAGTTCAAAGAATGCTTAACACCTGAACTCTACGCAAGAAGGGGACGGTCTCTGGGGGTGGGGGTGAGGGGCGGGAGGAGAATGACATTCTCCCAGAAATGACCCCCCTTATTAGCCCATACCTGCCACCTCTGTTCTGATCAAGGAATTCCGTAGCGGGAAGTACAATGTCAAACTGAATAGGTGTTCCAGGCGCAATTAGTTGTTCAGCTTCAGGTATAACGACTGTCGCTTTCGGAACTATCTTGTCATTTTCCATCTCTGAACCTTTCACATTCTGGCTGGAGTACAAAGTTGGAAAAAAAATTTTTTTAATGCCTTTTGACCTTAAGTTTACAATCATATGAATACATGTCGAATGCCTATGTGACTTTTACAGGTAGATAAGGGAGAAGATCTAACTTACTCTTCCAATAAATCTTTTAAGATGTCATTCACGTCCGTGGTTAAAATTACTCGGATATTCCCACTACCTACAGCTGGTTCTATTCCACATGATGCCAGACTGCTTCTTCTATTACCTGTTAATTTCCTGTATCTTTAAGACAGGTTTTTGAGGGCAGGAGCTGTAGCTAAATCATATTTATCACTTGGTACACAGTTCAGTTCAGTCGCTCAGTTGTGTCCAACTCTGCAACCCATGAATCGCAGCACGCCAGGCCTCCCTGTCCATCACCAACTCCCGGAGTTTATTCAGACCCACATCCATCAAGTCAGTGATGCCATCCAGTCATCTCATCCTCTGTCGTCCCCTTCTCCTCCTGCCCCCAATCCCTCCCAGCATCAGAGTCTTTTCCAGTGAGTCAACTCTTCACATGAGGTGGCCAAAGTACTGGAGTTTCAGCTTTAGCATCATTCCTTCCAAGGAAATCCCAGGGCTGATCTCCTTCAGAATGGACTGGTTGGATCTCCTTGCAGTCCAAGGGACTCTCAAGAGTCTTCTCCAACGCCACACTTCAAAAGTATCAATTCTTCGGCGCTCAGCCTTCTTCACAGTCCAACTCTCACATCCATACATGACCACAGGAAAAACCATAGCCTTGACTAGACGGACCTTAGTCGGCAAAGTAATGTCTCTGCTTTTGAATATGCTATCTAGGTTGGTCATAACTTTTCTTCCAAGGAGTAAGCGTCTTTTAATTTCATGGCTGCAGTCACCATCTGCAGTGATTTTGGAGCCCCCCAAAATAAAGTCTGACACTGTTTCCACTGTTTCCCCATCTATTTCCCATGAAGTGATGGGACTGGATGCCATGATCTTCGTTTTCTGAATGTTGAGGTTTAAGCCAACTTTTTCACTCTCCTCTTTCACTTTCATCAAGAGGCTTTTTAGTTCCTCTTCACTTTCTGCCATAAGGGTGGTGTCATCTGCATATCTGAGGTTATTGATATTTCTCCCAGCAATCTTGATTCCAGCTTGTGTTTCTTCCAGTCCAGCGTGTCTCATGATGTACTCTGCATATAAGAAACATCTATTTCTGCTTTATTGACTATGCCAAAGCCTTTGACTGTGTGGATTACAATAAACTGTGGAAAATTCTGAAAGAGATGGGAATACCACACCACCTGACCTACCTCTTGAGAAATCTGTATGCAGGTCAGGAAGCAACAGTTAGAACTGGACATGGAACAACAGACTGGTTCCAAATAGGAAAAGGAGTATGTCAAGGCTGTATATTGTCACCCTGCTTATTTAACTTCTATGCAGAGTACATCATGAGAAACGCTGAACTGGTACACAGTAGGCACTCACAAATGTTTGCTGAATGAACACTACATTTTGGCCTAGCACTCAACCACCTGGCTTTCCTTCTCCTGAGGGCCTCCCTCTCCGCCCCCTCAGTACACTCTCCACTGTGCTCCTCCTGCCACCGACTCTGCCTCAGTTCCACTGCTCACCCACTCTCTCCCACACTGCAAGCGTCAGCTCAGATCGCCCTCCATCCACCAGGCCTTGCAAGCCAGCCTGACCCTCTCCCTCCTCTGCAGTCCTGCGTTTCTTCTCGGGAAGTCAGGAGGACAGTCTTGGACTTCGCTGTGCCTCCGGGGCTCAGCACTGGACCCACACATGGTGTTGGGAGATTGTGGCCAGACAGTAGAGCACTGTCTGAACAGTGATTCACTCTGTCTGTTCTCTTCCCAGTGTCAGCATAATTTAACCTTTCATATGTTTACAGCCTTTTCTCCCTAGCTAGAGTGTAAATGCCTGTGAGGGGCAAAGAAAGTAAAAGTATTTTGATTTCTTACACTATTTGAACCAAAAGAAGACTCTCAGTATCTTTCCATTCATTTGATATTTTGTGTATCAGTATTTCAAATTTCTCAAGTGTGTCAGTAACTTAATATGTTATAAGGAACTATTTTATAGTATCATCTGACAAATGAGCATAATGAATGGAAAGTGGACAGGGATACAGTAGACAGAAGAGTAGATGATCACTACAAGGAGACACACTTAGTTTAACCTCCACTGTTAACAGAAAAGGAATCCATGGCCTCTAGAGAAGCTGATGATCCTGAATGCACTCGGTCATCTGGTGGGCGAGCTAGATTAAGAACTGAGTCTTTCCCACAGTGTCACGCTGCCTTAGTAACCAGAATGACAGAGTCACACCTGCTATTCAACGCAGTCTTTAAGAGGGGAGTGTGATACAAGTGACTCACTGGAGGAAGGTGTGAGTCTGACTTCCTTCACAGTCTGTCCGTCTCCCTCCTTCCCAAGCTCATCTCTCTGGCCTCCCTTGGCTGACCATCATCTAGTTACACTGATACCTTTCAGTTCCCAAAAGACACCAAGCTCTTCTCTGCCATTCAGCCTCCACAGCTGATGTTGGGAATGCAGTACGTCTGGCTCTCTGCAAGAGAGGCTACTTCTCATCTCTTACTTCTCAGTTTAAATACTATCTCCCCAGACAGGCCCTAAATTGGTCTCCTCTTTATTCTTTATGACAGCATTCTTATCTTTACCATAATGCTTTCTTTATTTCAACTTATTTACCTTTTGCCTGTCTTTCCCTACAAGTCTGTAAGTTTCATGCTCTAGCTCATTGCCTGGCCACATACTGGACATTTAACAAATGTGTGTTGAACATTTAACAAATGTGTGTTGAACAACAGGATAAATGAATGAATATCAGATATAAGTAACTGCAGAACGAGTGAAGGCCACACGAGATTTGCTTGGAAGTAAACACAATTTGTCCCCAAGAACAGTTTCTCTGCTTCATTCCCTGTCATCAAAACATTTCTTTATCCTTAATGAGTGGACCCTAAGAGAGTACCCCGCCCCTCCACTGCTCAGAGACCACCTGGCAGCCGTGTGTCACCCTTCCAATCTCTGGGCAGATTCAGCCAGCTGGCTAGTCTTTTTTTTCTCGGGATTCTTCTGTGGGGTCCTTTCTAAGAATGTGGTTTACATATTCTAGAGCGGAAGAGAAAAATCAGTTATTGAATCTGAGCTGCAAACTGTTTTTCAGAAAGCCAATCACACCTTTTAATTACTAACTTTGGCACCGCAGAAAGATGGCGTTTTAAGAGCGGGAAGAGGTGGTCTCGGAGGTGGTCTAATTCATTTCATGTCAGAGTCGGGACAGAGGCCTGGAGTGTTGATGACTCACTCAGGGACATCTACCTGTGTTCAGAGCAGAGCTGTTGGTAAGACCACGTCTCCTGACTTCAGTGCATGTTCTCCGCTCTGTCCCCTCACACTCGCGTGGCTTTACAGAGAGAGGACAGACACTGACCCAATCCAAGGCTCAGAGAGGAGCCCCACTGGCTCGATCTGTATTTCCATTTCCATTCATAAAGTGCTTTCCTTAAAGCTGCACTTGATAAGTATGCTACTTGTGTGTAAACTGATACCCTTAAATTAGGGCACTGGAGTGTTCTCAAGACTTCTTGCCTCCTCCTCATTTTCATTCCCTTGGCTCAAGTTCTCCTCACAGGACATCCTATGGGGCCCTCTGCCCTTCTCTTCTCCCACCCCACCCACTCTCTCTTAGAACGGTCACCAAGCAGTCTTCCCACGCCATTCTGACTGCCTCCCCACTTCTCAAAGCCTGCAGTCCTGCTCTGCTGCCATTCTTTCAAGACTCAACCTCTCTTCTGTTTCATCTCATGCTCTTCCTCCTCACATCCCCGTGTTGGGTGTGTGAACACTGGCTCCACACTGCACAGCACTGAGACCCTGGGAAGTTACTTAACTGAGCTTTCTGACAACTTTCTTCTGGAATCACCGGACGGTATCCGTAAAACACGTAACGGGGTTCTTTCTACCATGCCATTGAAGATGGGTGCCTGATACACTCATGATTTAACTCACCCTTTGATACCACGCTTTCATCAGCATAACAGATAAATCAGCCTTCTATTATTTAACTAATGGAAAATCCCATTTAGATAAAGGGGGGCATTCCTAGAATAAATCCTAATGCAGCATTCTAAACAAGAGGATAGCTGTCTGTGTGAAAATGCTCACTATAAATGACAACAGCAAGTAAAGGAAGGGAAGACAACCAGTGTAGTCAGACAGACAATAATTGATGGAATAGTGTGGAGTCAAAGCATCACCCTGCTTATTTAACTTATATGCAGAGTACATCATGAGAAACGCTGGACTGGAAGAAGCACAAGCTGGGATCAATATTGCCGGGAGAAATATCAATAACCTCAGATACGCAGATGACCACCCTTATGGCAGAAAGTGAAGAGGAACTAAAAAGCCTCTTGATGAAAGTGAAAGAGGAGAGTGATAAAGTTGGCTTAAAGCTCAACATTCAGAAAACGAAGATCATGGCATCCAGTCCCATCACTTCATGGGAAATAGATGGGGAAACAGTGGAAACAGTGTCAGACTTTATTTTGGGGGGCTCCAAAATCACTGCAGATGGTAACTGCAGCCATGAAATTAAAAGACGCTTACTCCTTGGAAGAAAAGTTATGACCAACCTAGATAGCATATTCAAAAGCAGAGATATTACTTTGCCAACTAAGGTCCATCTAGTCAAGGCTATGGTTTTTCCTGTGGTCATGTATGGATGTGAGAGTTGGACTGTGAAGAAGGCTGAGGGCCGAAGAATTGATGCTTTTGAAGTGTGGTGTTGGAGAAGACTCTTGAGAGTCCCTTGGACTGCAAGGAGATCCAACCAGTCCATTCTGAAGGAGATCAGCCCTGGAATTTCTTTGGAAGGAATGATGTTAAAACTGAAACTCCAGTACTTTGGCCACCTCATGTGAAGAGTTGACTCATTGGAAAACTGATGCTGGGAGGGATTGGGGGCAGGAGGAGAAGGGGACGACAGAGGGTGAGATGGCTGGATGGCATCACTGACTCGATGGTCGTGAGTCTGAGTGAACTCCAGGAGTTGGTGATGGACAGGGAGGCTTGGTGTGCTGTGATTCATAGGGTCACAAAGAGTCACTGAGGGACTGAACTGAACTAAAAGCAACAATTATGAAAAAAGTAAAAATATGAAAATATGTATGTGAAACAAATGCACATATGAAAATACCACTGTACGTGCTGATAAGGCCTGCAGCTGTAACATGGACACACAAAAGGTGATTTTCTTCCTTATTTTAAAAAAATTTGTTTTGGTTCCATAACTCTGTTGATAATGATACAAATGTGGAGAGAACGCCTATTAGACACTCAATGCACATTCTGTTTGCTCAGGCTGGAGCTGCATGGGCCCAGGGAAGGACGCTGATGTTGAAAGCTGACAGCTCTGAATCCTGGCTTGGCCCCCCATCTGTGGTGTGACCTTGAGCAAAGTGTTTACCCTTTCCTGGTCCGAGTTACTGTTTCTGTAGTACAGGGCTGAACTGGGAGGGCTGGAAGGATGAAATTTCTAGTACATGTGAAATTCCTAATACAAAGTTTGGCTCCATAAAAGCTACTTTTCTTTTGTCCTTTAGTTACCTGGGGCGTGGACTTTCTTGTTTTTTTGCAAAGCTTGTAATTGGAGTCACTGCTTGGAGAGCCGTCTGATTCAGCTTGATGGCAACTGCCTAAAAATCCACAGGAAGACACACTCAGGTCCAGGAGGTAGACGCTTACCTTTCACACTAAGAAAAGTGCTGAGATGCAGGGGTGGTGGCTGTGAATTACCTCTGGGTTGTCAGTCAGGTAGATCTGTCTGGAGATGTTGTTTATTGCACATATCCACTGCAAAGGACATTAAAAAAAAAAAACAAAACCTGCTGAATCCCAAAGTCACCCACCATACTACAACAGAATGAAACAAACGAAATCTTTACCTCTTCATTTTCCTTTCTGCTTTCTGCCTGGAGGATTATTCCCCTGAAATAAAGTACATCTAAGTAAGTGCTTCCCAGATCTCTGTGACTGGGGCATACTTCCCTCCCCTGGGCCTCAGGTTTCCCATCTCTACAGTGAGCAAGCTGGACTCAGACCTGCTAGCCCAAGGTCATGATTCTGCAGCATTGACCATCTTGTGGCCCTGCGTAGATGATCCAAGGTAGCCAAAACTGTGGCCTCACCACTCCAGCCACACCCAAAGAACCAGCAGCCATTCCATGCCTTCCTAAGAACTGAATCTCTGCATGCCGTGGCCTGGGAGTAAGGCATGTGCAATCCTGCCCTACTTCCATAAAGGCATCGCTCCTGAAGGGACTCCACACCTGCCAGTTCCTGTGTTCCTCATCGCGTCTCTGGGAGCTGGGGAACGTGGATCGTATCCCTATTTCTTACCTCAGGGAAGTGAAGCCCAGAGGAGTTTCATAACTGCCTGGGACTGTGACTAGAATCCGGTATCTTCATTCCCAAGTCATTTCCCAGCACCCAGGGAGGAAGGATGATGTCTGAATATGCTCTGCCATTCTGGGAGAAGAGACGGTCTACACCATACAACACTGCCCCCTCCCCTGAGAATCTCAGCTCAGAAGCCCAGTGGAGAAAGGAAATGTAAGCAGAGCAGCGCTGAGCACAGGCCACTCCTCCCCACAAGCAGGTGAGGCCTAGAACACTTCACGGGGCTCCGGACTCCGTGAAGCAGTTTCAGACCACTGCTCCAAGTGAGAGGGGATCTCGCTCAGACAGGGTCTACTGTGATGATATGATCTGTGTAAGTGTGTGATCGGTCACTTCTGGGCCCAAGGTGCGCAGCAGTATGTGGGGACAAGCGTGTTAATGACACAACACTGCTGCAGCCGAACGTCCTGCTCACGTCAGCTGTGTCAGCCGGAGCAGTGGACGCCTCAGGCAGGCACCCACTTCCCCTTTAGCTGCATAGCCAACCCACACGATGCGGACACAAAGGCTTGTCTAGGAACAGGAAGAGCCTGGCACCACCCCTCTCTGAGTCTCTACTGATCAATAGCTCCTTCCATCGCACTCTACACATGTAGGTCACCCCTTCTCCAAAGCCACACACAAACCCTCCCTGGGACTTCTTTTTTTTGGCTGCATGGTACGCAGGATCTTAGTTCCCTGAACACGGATCCAACCTGCACCCCCAGCAGTGTAAGCATGGAGTCTTAACTACTGGACCTCCAGGGAAGTCTCCTCCCTGGGACTTCTTATAAAAGGCAGGCTGGACTCCATATGGTCCAGTATCCTTGTTTAAAGAGAACATAAAACCACCCTCAGGAAAGGTCAACATCACCCAGAGCGGGGCCTCCCCCAAGGAGGGCCAGCACACAGAGTGACTTAGGAGGCCCTCGCAGAGGTGGACTCACTGCCCATTCCTCCCACATAAACCCGCGTGGCCTACGCTTTTCCATTGGGAGTGGTGATCTGGAAGCAGTATCGTCGGTCCTCACAGTCCACCGCCATCACCGAGCAGTTGTCCAGGTCCTGGATCAGGCCCCCGGCCACGGCGCCCCTGGGCTGGCACATGAGATTCCCGCCTTGGGTGAAGAAGTAGAGTCTCTCCCAGGTGGTTGAGACCAGCCCTGTTTTACTGTGAGAATTGAATTGTGAAAAGCCCATGAGCACTAGGAAGCATGAACGGCACCTCAAGAGTCTTGCTGCCTCTTTATGGGTACTGGTAGTGTTTCAGAGGACGTCCCTGGTGGCTCAGATGGTAAAGCCTCTGTCTACAATGCAGGAGACTCGGATTCAAGCCCTGCATTGGGAATGTCCCCTGGAGAAAAAAAATGGCAATCCACTCCAGTACTATTGCCTAGAAAATCCCATGGACAGAGGAGCCTGGCAGGCTGCAGTCTATGGGGTCGCAAAGAGTCGGACACAACTGAGTGACTTCACTTCACTTCAGTGTTTCAGAAACGATGGGTTTCTTGACGTTAAAGCAAAAGTGCTTTGAAAAGAACTCAAGTGCAAAGACTAGCAGTGGGGGGTACAGTGCAGCCTGAGTGAGTGGGGAGATGACAGGCTCTGCTGGTCCCAGGGCCAGCTCCAGGATGTGTGCGGGGCACCTACGCCACTGCAGCCAGACTTGGCTTCTCAACCCAGTGTCAGCCATCAGACACCGAAAACCTCGAAGACCACTCCTCTTAAGACTCAGAGCTGAACTGCTCGAAATCTAGTTACAGAGTTACCAGGGTCACCTCAGCCCACAGCACATACCCCAGAATCCTGGGCACTTTTTATCAGACTGGGTTTTGTTCCAGCTTAGATGTTATTCTTGTTTTGTGGGCTGTTTACGAGAGAAAAATCCAGTTCTGACCAGTAACACCAGAACCTTGTGGAGTTTTCGGTACAGAACTAAAGGAGATATGTGGCTTGTGAGCTTGACAAGCTTTATGGACTCTCGAAGAGGTCTACCCTGGAAGGAAAGCAGCTGGCAATTCCTCTTCATGCCCCCTCCATTTGGGGGGCGTCAAATATATTTACTTCATTCAGTGTGTACGGAGTGTGACTATGTATGGGGCACTAGGTTTCCAGCCTCAATAATTACAATTTCCAAAAATGGTAACAGCTAACACTGGAGTGCTTATACCTGCTAGGAGTTACCTCAGTTAATCTTTGTAACAATTTTATGATGTAGGTTCAGTTTTCAGCTCTATTTGATAAATGAAGTGATCGGGGCCCCAGCCCAGCCAGGGCGTCTGACCAGTGGGAGTTCACCACTGCTCCTGTTCTGCTCTTAGGCTCAGGTAAACCTGAGTGTCTCGTTCATTTGAAATGGGCAGTTGGAAGACCTGAAGGTTAAATATGAGATTCAGTCTATAGAAATCTAGACGACTCTGATAAGTTCCTGGCCCTCAAGACTCTGGGCCTCAGTGCTGAGTCACTGGCACACTGCTCTCACCCACTGGGAGTCTGGGGAAGGGTCTCAGTGGTCTAGGACGATGACCACTAAGAGCAGTCTACTTACAAATGGCCCTGGTGAGCAGGAAGGGGTGGCCTGTGGTGTCTTGGGAGTCCACGTACTAGGTTCTTACTCACACAACTGTTTCAAGCCCATCTCTCAGCACAGTTTGGGACCTGGCCCAGGTCCTGTGTCCCAGGCGGGAGGGGCGCCTGGTGGGAGCTCTTCCTCACCCTCACACACCCCCACCCTTTGATGGGGCACATAACAGGTGCTCTCAGCCACTGCTAGGGAACACAGCTTTTAGAAGGGGGCGGGCAGAGCACTCTTACTTTCTAAGATTAAGGTAACCAGCCTTCTGGATAAGGTTCCTGTTGATCTGGGGTGCAGCCACATCGAAGTCTGGGGTGTAAACAGCTTCGTCGAGAGAAAGTAACTCTTGCTGGGATGCCCTCATCTTCTCTGCTTCCACTTCTAGTTCCACCTGGATGCTTGAGACAGAAGGTGTCAGATCAGTCACTTGTCACAGCAGATGGTGGAGCCTCCCCATGGCTTCCTGGCTCACACAGGATACACAAGGCTCCACCTGAGGCCCTGAAAGCTGAAGACCACAGGGACTCCACTCTGTGTTACCTAAAGTGTTAACAAGACTGCTGTTTTCAAACAGAGCAGAACTGAATAGCACTGGGTGAGGCCTGAATCCAGGTAAGCAGTTACTCTGCTGACACAGTGGTGTCCAGGCTCAGAACTACCAGTGTGAGTTTGAGAAGGCAAGCCCGTCCTCGGGAGCCACAGGTGCTGGCAGCTGTGGAAGTGCCGGGGAGGCAGGAAGGAGACGGCCGTCATTATGCACCCACCTACCCATCTAGGCAGGAGTGGAGATAGCCGCTGGAGACTGGAAAGCAACTAGAGCACAAACACAAAGGCAAGGCCAATGCTTCTCCCTCGTGTGACAGCTACTCAACTGCCCAGAGATAGCACGGGCTGGCGGGCCATAATTTGCCTATGGTCTGGCTTCATTTCCTTGTGCCCTGAAGTGTGGAAAACCTGGAAGCTTTACCTTGAAACAAGCAGCTAGCTGCCCTTTCTCCCCGATAAGGTGAGGCCCCAACAGCTACCACACCCAGTGAGGACAGCCTGGGTTATAAAGTCTTATATGCAATCTGCCAGGATGGTCCCTCCACCCAAGAATGGAGGCACTGTTCCACTTCCCCACTGCAGTAAGGAGGCAGGACTGAACTCCACTGTTGATTTCAGAACGAAACCTGGGGGCCACCGAGTCCAGGGTTTTAGAGTGAGCTCCTCAGCATTTCCTTTCAAAAGCGCTCTGCAGGTGAGTGAGCTCAGGCTTGGTCATTCCACGTTCTCCTCTTAGAGGTTCAGTGTCTACTGCCTGTCTACTGCCGTCTTGTTTAATGCTGCCCTGATACAAGCAGTCAGTCTGAGTTAATTTTGGCTGTTTGGACATTTGAATGGAATGCCTGGGGCTCCACCAATGAACCTCATTAGTTTAACCTGCCTGTCACTGCCAAGGCTGAGAGAAAGAAATGAGAAAAAAAAAAAAAAAATTAAGCGGTAAGGATGTAGAAAGAGGAAGCCAAACGTATACAGAATCTGGTAGGCTCACCAGCTTTTGTGAGAAGCCTCTGAAGATCTCATGAAAGGTAAGCATGCTTTCCCCCAGAAGAGCCTTCATGTGAACCACCACCACATCATGCACACAACTGCAGGGAGCTTGTAGCCCCTTCCCCTCCCCAAGCCGTGTGGACCCAGGCTCAGACTCTGAGCTAATGCAGGAATTCAGAGAACAGGGGAGAAAAGTCACCATCTTCAAATGTTCCCTTCAAAGTTTTTTTTTTTTTTTTTACAAAATCATGTTTTATTTAATTAAAAAGTGTGTGTGGAAAAAAAAAAAAAACAATAAAAAAGGCTGACATGTTATCACTTGGAGTAGGGATTGAAAGCAAAGCCCCTGGCACCAGAGGTGGTTTGAAATACCACCCATGTGGGTTCAGGCTAGGTTCTGAATCCTCTCACACCTGTATGGGAGGCCAGGCACCCATCTCCAGGGGAAGCATCACAGAGCCCAGAGCCTCCATGAGACACTCTTCCCTTGGCCCCTCAGGTGGGGTGGCTGCTGACATATGGCAGTGCAGCAGTAAGACCCTTCCCCATAGGCTGGCGGGGGTGGGGGGCAGGAGTATTTATCTACTCACCAGAAGAAAATGTAAGGGATAGGAAAATGAGAATTCTTAACTGTATGCTTTCACTGTTTGAACCAGGAGGTTCCGGGGCTCCCGGGTTCAGCTGGGAACCCCACCTGCTGCCTCTGTAGCAAAATGCCTCGTCAGGCAGCAGAAGCGCAACTCACAAAAGTAGACCCAGCCCTCGGGAGCAGGGTGTGTGGCCAGGGCCGAGTCACAAGACTGTGGGAACAGCTGGTGCCCTGGTGACAGTTCAGAGAGAGAGACGCCAACAAGGAGAGGACGCGAGCACTGCAGCGTGCCGGAAATGGGCACAAACGTCCTGCCATCCGTTAATAAAAAAGTCTAGTCCATGAGAAAACCCTGAAGCACAAGTAGTTCTCGCAGAGACACAGAAAACCATGGGATTCTGAGAGTTAAGCAGGATGAGAGAGGCGGCGAGAGATAAGGGAGAGCGTTTTGCAGTGACAAGTTAATGGGCTCCCTATTTTCACTTTCTCCTGACACTCCTGGGGTTCACAATCAAATTACAAGGCAGGAAATTGAATTCAGATTTCACAAATTGCTTTCTAGCATAATTATAAATTTAACGTGCATGCAGCAATCAGAGGGAAAAAAGTTTGGGGACTTTCACGAAGGAATATACGCTTTCCTGAACCGCAGCTCTCCATGTATTGCCCAAACAAATTCTGCTCCTTGGCCTTTTAAAGATACTTTGAAATGCAGCATCCTCAAGAAAATGGACACCACTTATTTTTCCACACAAAATAAGATCCTATACTTATATTTCTGTTTTGTACACTGACTTGTCAGTTATGCATCTATATATACAGAGAGACAACATTTCTGTATTCCAGGAATCGTGAGGAGTGCTCAAGGAACCACACGTCTGTGCTGTTAATGAAATGAGCCTGGCGTTGGCGGTGCCTGGGCGCCTTCCGTGAGCTCACTAGCGGGGACACTGATGACAGGAAGCGAGGAGACTCAGAGCAGCCGCAGCCTCAATTAAATGTGGGCAGGACGGTCTGCATTTGCAAAGCTGAGCTGCAGTTTGGTAAATGAATTTTAAAAAGGCTTAATGTCTTATTTATCTATTTGTCATTCACAAATGATGCTGAGTTTCCTGAAAAGCTGCAGCACTTCTGGCTGATAACCCCATTAGCTCTCAAAGAAAAAAGCAAGCCACTCTTCTAAACCGGACTCATAGGCTTGTAACGTGAAACTTGAGTATTAAAAAAGAAGATGTTAAGAAGAGGAACTTGGACTTAATGGGAAAGTACCCTTGTGGACGTTTTAATTTTTATTTAGAATTTGTAGTAGATAGGACTCTGGCTCCATACAAGTCAAGAACTGCAGAAATCATGACTTTCCAAGCACACTACTCAACAAAGAGCACAGCGAAGAGATGGGTGCCGTCTCTGAGCGTTTTTGGAGTGGAGGCGGTCAGGGTCGGGGGCTCTGTGGGGCCCTCCCCTCACCTTGCAGAGAGACTGACCCACAAGAAGAGACAAAAGGCAAAGGAGATTCAAACCAGAGCACAGCATTACCTTTGAACCATGTCTGCAACGGAGGATAAGAAGCCGTCCATACTCTGGGAAAACATCTCTGCTCCCTTCTTAAAAAAGTTAATCTGAAAGATACAATTTTGACATTCTGAAAACTGTCTGGAAAAGGTGATTGATAAAACTCATGGAATGTGAGCTTGACAGCACCAGGGCAGTTGACACTAGTGGGCCCTCCTGCCCGCAGCATTCACTGCCTTCCAGCTGAGGCCCACCTCACCAGCCGAGAGTTACTCCCAAAGCCCTCAGTGCGTCGGTAGAGGGAGGGGGGTGAAGCCTGCTAGCTTGCTGAAAAGCTGTGAAGACCAGAGGTAGTATAAGGGCTTGGTACATACCCTCCTCATCAATAACTACTACTGATAATTATTTAGATATTATCATCTGCCTTTTTCCTGTGTGAATTTAGAGTCATCTCTTCAGGGCCAGTATCAGGTCTTATTCACCTTTGGGTCTCCAGCAGCCAACACGGTGACATGCACAGCACCAGCAAGAAGCAGAGAAGCAGTGTGCAGCTCTCAGTGAAGGGAAGGCCACACTGACGGCCTCTTCTCACTGAGCCACGTGTGGCTCTGAACGCAGGCCAGACAGATGGTGACCTGGCTGCCAGCTTGCAGAAGGAAAATGGGGCTGAAGATCCTTAAAAGGCCCTTCCAACTTTGACATCAACTTAAAGGGGATTGTGCATGAGAAGGACACAGCAGGGCTGTGGCACTGTGTAGGTGCTGGACACTGGGGGCGGGGCCCTCCTGCTCCCCAACATTCTGATCTGGAAGCAGGTCTTATCTGGGTGGTGGGCATGGAAATCCACCTTTCACCTCTAAGAGGCTAGGAGGTGTCATTGGTACAGTTCTGACATCCTCACACCTGGGCCCCCAGACACCCGGGGGAGGCACATACACCAGTGTACTTAGTTCTTACGGTACAGAAACACAAGGCTCGGGGTATTCCTAATGCGAGGAATACCTGCAGGGAGATGCCCTGGCTCCGTGATCTTGGACCCATACAGAGATCAACACTGTAAATGCCACTCTGAGTCCCAGAAATGTTAAACATCAAAGTCTGTTAAATAAGCATTCTACATTTCTGAGGGCACAGCATGAAGGTGGCTTTTCCTCTGCTTCCCCACCCTGAACTCCTTGGAATTGATACTAAGTCTATACCTCAGCTCGTCTACTATTCTGTAAAGGCCGAGGGCAGAGGCTCATGCAGTCCTTTAAACCACCTGACGGAAGGAAGGCATTCACCACCGGCTTCTACAACCACGTGATGTACGACTCACCCTGTAAATACAACGTTTTTTGTGTTCTCATGTACCTGTACACAGATTACAAAACCTCAATCTGTGGGTAGGCATCAAGATTGAATCATAGCTTAATTGGAAGCCTGTTTACTGAGGGCCAGAGGAGGAAAAACTGGAGTCAGACCACCTTCACTGAAGTGGATGGTGCTGAGAAGTCTCATTTGGTGCAACATCATCCGAAGCCCTCAGTTTGTGGCCCTCTGTGAACAGCAGAAGTACTGTGGTCACATGACCATCAGCTACCAAAGCAGATGCTCTGTGGGCAGTGGGTACAGAGGGCTGATGAGGCAGGAGGACAGTGAATGCTTCAGAATCATCCAAAGATTCACGGTGTCAGACAACAACCTCGTTTACAGGAAGGAACTATTGTTTTTACCAGAATTTAGAAGTCTGCAGGGTGAGACTTTCATCCAGCCTTCTGTCTTGAAATCTGCATACTTTTCATATAAAAAATGAAACATGCCATCCTCAGTCCTCGAAAACGATGCTGCCACCACCCAACAAGGATGGTGTGCTCTGCTCTGCCTTCCTAGGTGCAGGGGCTACACCGCGCTACTGCACCTGATGTCTTGTCTTCCCCTCTGCGGCCAGGCTGGGAGATGTGCTAGAATCCTTGGCTGTGAAAGCCAGTGAAACAAGTCAGTATCAAACCCATCTTTCAGGCCTTGTGAGGACCCTCCTCTGACCAACCCAGCTCCCCAAGCACTGACCTGTCAGGCCTGGAGCTGTTCATCTTTCTGAGATGCTGAGTCCAGGTCCTTCCCTGACTTGGGGCCTCTAACTGAGAAAGAATACTGCTCCAAAGGCAAGAACTGCTAATCAAGGAGGTCAGATGTAAGAAGAGGTATTAGTCAGAGAGAACAAGGGAGTACTGGCATTCTCTAACAATGCCAGGACAAGGGCAGGGGCAGAGGGACAGTATTTAGCAGAAGAGGGGAGGGCAGCAGAGTGTGAGTATACACGAGCAGACACATGTGCCCCTTCCGAGGAAGCTGGGCAGTGCCCAAGGATTTGCTCAGGATTGGGGCCCACAGCTGGACAGCGCTAGTTTCTGGTTTAATCCAGCTTTACTCAGCTGACACACAGATTATATTGCTCTAGTTAAATATTACCTCCAAAGACATAAGCTGACCTTACTGTCCCCACCACTAAACAATGTAACAAACATATTGAGAAGATAGCTGAGCTTAAATGTTTGAAGGTTCTCTCTTATTCTCTTTTTGAATGAAACGGATATTTTATTTTTTGGAAATATACGTATTTTTAAAATGTATTTTAAAAATAATAGATGTTCACATGTGGGGTTTTTTTAAAGTTGCTTTTTTTCTTCTCAACGTTTTGCTTCTTCACATTCCCTTCAGTCCCTAGAAGGTTAACTGAGAAGATTCCCAGGTGTGTTTCTCACGTGCCCAAGTGAGGTTTTGGAGCCAAGCTAAGTGGGGCAAACGCAGGGTAGGTAGGGGTGAAGTGCGAGGGCTGGTGTCCCAGGTCAAGGCCTCATCCTGAAACTGTAGCCTCCCTGCAGACAGTATTCAGTAGTCCGTGAAATGGGAGGAAGAAGGTGGATCAGTATTCTACAGAGACTTCATCAGGCAGTGGCAATGTTTCCCCATGCCCCAGAAGCCAAGGTGCTGGCAATAACCTCAGCAAGGTTATCTTGTGAGAAGAGCCCTTCCCACACAGAAGACAAAGGAACATGAGGAGTCCTGGGTTGCAGGCCCAGTTCTACCAATCTGGGAGTCAGAGGCTTCTCAGAACATTGGACCAGGCCTGGCTTTCATTTGAATCAGACACAAAGGCCATGCCGGCTCCTCCCCACGGGAGTCCTGGGAACGGGCCATTGTTTCCTGCACATACAGCCTAACAAGTCCAGCTACTGAGGACCCAGCCCCTCTGGAAGCTGTCCAAGTGCTGGCATCTAGTAGCTTCCAGGAAGGCTGTGCACCTGTGTTTTTTTCTCTGATGATGCTTCCATGTCTCCTAGGGGCTTCGTCAGCAGAACACCACGCTGTTCTCCGCAGCTGGTCAGGTCTGAGGCCTCGGGGCGGGGGACAGCCCTACCTGTCCATGGGCAAAGCCCAGCATGGGCTCCACCATGGCCACACGCTTCCTGTACTGCAGCGCATTGAGGGCACAGTAGTACTGAAGGGAGGAAAGGTGCTGTTTTCGCCGGGCTGCGGCCACCTCCTTCACGATTTCAGCCTTCACCTGGTTAAGAGAGGAAAGGAAAACCAATGGCAAGCTGTCCAAAGCAAGCGGCAATTCTGCACGGGCTGGCAGCTTCAAAACATGTTTGTTTATTCATTAGAGCAATACTTGTGACAAAAAACATAAGGTTCTCCCCCAACTTTTTAAGAAGTCAAATTAAAAATAACAAAATTAATGGCATCTCAGTGTTTGTGAGGGTGAAGCCAAGACTTTCTGCTGGCAGTACTACAAAGAACTACAGTCCTTTAGGAGAATAATATGGCAGCATGCAATCAAAGCCATACACATTCTGCTTCACTCATAAGACTGTTCCTAGGAAATCATGGAACGGAAGTGAAAGTTATACATCTGAAAATATTCGATATTCTCCGTGCATGTGTGTGTTAGTCATTTAGTTGTGTCCAACTCTTTGTGACCCCTTGGACTGTGGCCCACCAGGCTCCTCTGTCCATGGGATTCTCCAGGCAAGAATACTGGAGTGGGTTGCCATTTCCTTCTCCAGGGGATCTTGACTCAGGGACTGAAGCTGGGTCTCCTGCACTGCAGGCAGATTCTTTACCATCTGAGCTATAGGGAAGTCTCCGATATTCTCTATAGCACCTAAGAAGCTAGAAAGCATGAGTTGAAGAATTAGAGGCTACATCCAGGGCAAGGAGATCAAGCGCCTGAGTATATTTGAGTCAGATAATCATATGAGGTATCAAGCTTAAGTTAGAATCATTACATGATTATCATTTTACAATGGTTCCAAGTTCATGTTTAATAAACCAGTTTGAAAAGCTAGAATAGGGAAGAAGAAGTCTACTTAAGAGATTTGGAATAAATATTTTTAAAAATCCATGTGTAGGGAAAAAAAAATCTCAGGACACCCTCAATGCCACAAATTCATAACAGGAAAACATGAAAGGAGCTTAAATAAATGAAGTGAAAAATAACACGGAAGGTAGGTTTTCTTACCTTTTCATTCTCCTTTTTTTTAGGAAGCCTACTATATTTTGCCATTGAGAGGTCATGCTCTAAAAATAAACAGACATTTTAGCACCCAGATGGGTTGAAAGGCAAGAACATTCATTCAGCATCTCTACCCACAGACAAACTAAACCCTCATACCAAGACCAGAGAAGATGCTTACCGCTGCTGGCGAGTCCGAAAAGATCCTTTAAAGTGCTTACTTCTGAATAAGAGAAAAGAAACATCTTAAAACAAAGAGAAAGTATGCCAACCCAGAGCTCTGTGCTTTCCCAGGAAAAAAGATATGTACATGGAAGGGGAAAGTCTTCACCAGCACTCCCAGGTCCTGGTGACTGGGGATGCTTGCTTTAATGAAAAACTTCTGAAGCGATCTAGTATACTGTACTTGCAACAAGTCAACACCAATAAATATTACCCCATGTAGGTGCCACACACAACATGTATAAAGACGGCTTAACAAAGTCTAAGACCAAAACAACAAAGTCAATGTTAGAGAGAATGACCATCCAAGGTTAAAAACTTAAAAGCATGGAGATATTTAAAAGGAAGCGACACTTTCTACAATTCTAAAATACTCCATTTTTACTTTATCAACAGAGAAAAGCATTTTCACATTTTCTATGTTGTTTTTTGTCTCAAAACTGCTTCCAGCTTATAAATTTCTCTTCACATTTTTGTTATTCTTTCTAATATGGAGGCTACTTTCTGCCTTTCTATTCTTTTTCTTTCTTTCTCATCTTTTACTTCCCATTGGAGCAGTTTTAGAGTTTTTTCCTTATCAATTTTAATTCACTTGCTTAAAAACTCTTGTATTATATTCATTCAGATTATGTACTTATACTGGTGGGTAAGCAGGCTTCCCAGATAGTTCAAGTGGTAAGGAACCCCCCTGCTAATGCAGGAGACCCAGGTTCAATCTCTTGGTTGGGAAGATCCCCTGGAGGAGGAAATGGCAACCCACTCCAGTATTCTTGCCTGGGAAATCCCATGGACAGAGGAGCCTGGTGGGCTACAGTCCATGGGGTCACTAAAGAGTTGGTATGACCCAAGGCAAACCCTTCAAATCTCTGTCTTGGTGTTATCAGAAAAGGATAACAACTTTTTTCATGAATACTAAGAGACTTCTCTTTTCACTATTACTAGATACTTTTATTCTCTTAAAAAAAATTATCATCCTGGTAAATATTACTGCTCCACAAGTTGAGCCCTCTGGACTAACAAGGGCCATGTCATCAAGGCTGCAGGGCACCTCAGGCTGAGGTTCCCACCAACAAACCTGAGAAACATCAGTCTGACCATAAAAGTCGTCAGGGGGGATTCTTCTGTCTCCAAAAGACTTAAGAGTTTGTTTTTTAAATGATACCCCTACATGTTTCTAATATTTTCATTTAGAGAAAATCTTTTTTAAAATGCACTCAATGAAGTTTTCAGTTACCACTGGATAAACAGCACAGGACAGGACTGTATTTAGGTCTGGGATTTACATGCGATTATAGATGAGCAACACTAAAAAACATAAAAAAATCCTGCTCAGTTGAGATTTCTCTTCATACAAGCTGACATGTATTACGTTTTATTTATCAAGCATTGCTGCTGCCAAGTGCTGCTCTACTTGGGGGGAGTTTAGGGTGACATGATCACAGGGGATCTCAAAGTGAGGGGGAAGAAAGCTTCATGTTTAAGATCTGGCCTTCCATGAATGGCATCTTTTCTGCCTAAAACAAAAACTTTAAGGTGCTGTATTTTTAAAGATGAAGTACTATCCTGAACAACAGAGCTTTCAGCACTCAGGTTCAGACTTTCTGTTCTGCAATTTTTTATATCGGTGTTGTAGAAAATACAATTCTTTACTCTTTGAGCAATGAACATTTTCAATGAAATAAAAATGGACAAAAGGACTAGAAAACCCACATTCCCAAAAGTAATATTAACTAAGTTTTTTCAAGATTATATTTTTTTTCACTACCTTCATTTCAAATGATATAAAATTAAAGTTTTATTTTAGTTGAAGAACCAAAATTAACCCAAAAGAGCAACTAGGCTCTCTGAACTAGTCACAGGTACTCCCTCCCAGTAAATGTGAGCTCCACTGTTGTTGTTCACAGCTACATCCCAGAATCGAGCACGGATACCGCATGGTCCCCACTTTGGCCTTTCCTCCTGAAGCTTCCCACTTACGTTCCAAAGTATTCATGGCTCCACAAGAACAGCATGCCTTTACAAATGTCCCCAACATGAGTTTGGGTAAACTCCGGGAGACAGTGAAGGACACGGAAGGAAGCCTGGCTTGCTGCAGTCCATGGAGTCACAAACACTGGACATGACTTAGCGACTGATCAACAACAACCTGTAATATGAGTCTTGTTATCTCTGTCTACTTGGTAAACATTTATTTACCAAAACCCAGCTCAGAGATCTTCTCTAGGAAGCCTTCCTTGGCACCCTACCCTCCAAAGGGTAATAACGCCTTTCTATGTGCTGTTTCTGTTCCCTGTACAGCCCTATCAAGCTGCCCTAGTCACATTACAATTGTTTCCAACTTTGTTTTCTTATTAGCCTTTGACTTCCTTTAGGTGAGCCAAGAACACTGTGAGGATTTAATAAAAGCTGAAAAAGAGGGTATTTCTCAATGATCCACACACTTAAAAGAAATAGTTGCAGAAAAAAAAATACTAAAAGAATTAATATTCTGAAAGTATATGGCATTGAACTCAGATATTTTACCTGTAAGATCCTTTTCTCGAAATTGTATAATTGGTAGAACCATTGTGTCTGCCAACTGTTTAGCCAGCTCTGTATGGAGAACATTAAGCTGAAAGAAAGAGAAATCTGTTGAAGAAAATAATACCTACTATTTCTGACACTGTCTTATTTCACCGAGCGATCACACTGAACACTTCCATGTGATTAAAGAGCTCAGTTAGACTTCTCAGCAAATAAATTACCCTTCATAAAGCAGTAAATGACATAGGCAAAGAGGTATTAAAAACTAAAGTCAAGGTTCTAACTGACCAATGCACCATTTAAGTTTGCTACAGGAATTTCTGAGCCCAGGGTTACTGTTTGTTTACTGTGCAAATTCTGGCTCTGTGTTCTTGACGTGAGCCACATGTCCCTAGAGAAGGAAAAAGCTCTGATGTGTGGGCAGTAAGGTTAGCACTTTGCCAGGCCTCTGTGTGAGCATATTCTCTCAGATGGGGCTGAGGTCATACCTTAAAGACTGGCCTGCTCGGAACCTATCTACCTTGCAAGTGTAGGCACTGGGGACCTGGGAAATGCTATGGAGAGAGAAAGCTCCCTGCGGAGACAACCCAGCCAGATTGCAGACCTTTCCAGGAACAAGAAGGCTATATTCAGATATGCTCCTCCTCACCAGATAATTTTAACAGCTCTTGATTCTTTCCTCTCTTCCATCTCAAGGCCTTACTAAATCCTGTCTTTGTAAAAGGTCTAGGAGAAATAAAAATCATCACCACCAGCACGAACACTTTGGAGCACCTCATGCACCACTTTGTGTGCCCGCTTTCTGTGCTTTTATATCACTTAGTTCCCATCTACTCTGTCAGATGGGTATTATTTATTATACTCAGTTTTATAAGTGGACAAATAAATAGCTAAATCTACAGAGCAAATCAGTGGAACAGCTAGGATGTTAATCCCTGGCTCAGATCGGTTCAGTTCAGTCGCTCAGTCGTCATGTCCGACTCTTTGTAACCCCATGAACTGCAGCATGCCAGGCCTCCCTGTCCATCTCCAACTCCCAGAGTTCACTCAAACTCACGTCCATCGAGTCGGTGATGCCATCCAGTCATTTCATCCTCTTTCGTCCCCTTCTCCTCCTGCCCCCAATCCCTCCCAGCATCAGAGTCTTTTCCAATGAGTCAACTCTTGGCATGAGGTGGCCAAAGTACTGGAGTTTCAGCTTTAGCATCATTCCTTCCAAAGAACACCCAAGGCTGATCTCCTTTAGAATGGACTGGTTGGACTTCCTTGCAGTCCAAAGGACTCTCAAGAGTCTTTCCCAACACCACACTTCAAAAGCATCAATTCTTTGGCGCTCAACTTTCTTCACAGTCCAACTCTCACATCCATACATGACCACAGGAAAAACCATAGCCTTGACTAGATGGACCTTTGTTGGCAAAGTAATGTCTCTGCTTTTCAATATACTATCCAAGGAGTAAGCATCTTTTAATTTCATGGCTGCAGTCACCATCTGCAGCGATTTTGGAGCCCCAAAAAATAAAGTCTGACACTGTTTCCACTGTTTCCCCATCTATTTCCCATGAAGTGATGGCACCAGATGCCATGATCTTCGTTTTCTGAATGCTGAGGTTTAAGCCAACTTTTTCACTCTCCTCTTTCACTTTCATCAAGAGGCTTTTAGTTCCTCTTCTCTTTCTGCCATAAGGGTGGTGTCATCTGTATATCTGAGGTTATTGATATTTCTCCCGGCAATCTTGATTCCAGCTTGTCCTTCTTCTAGCCCAGTGTTCATGATGTACTCTGCACAGAAGTTAAATAAGCAGGGTGACAATATACAGCCTCAACGTACTCCTTTTCCTATTTGGAACCAGGCTACTGAGATCTAAAATTCACACTCTTCTCAAAACATTGTCTGGGATACAGTTTGTCTTTCATGCTCACAAGTGGCCAAAACATTTAACGTGTGGTAGTTGGTAATGAACAAAGTGGAAGGCCCTGACTTCCAGATACTATGAGGATGCTCTGGGATTCCTGTTGGGTGTATAAGGAGAAATCACCCAGCGATTGTTTTTTGGGGTAAATGTTAGGCGAAGTTTCTTTCAGCAGCGATTAAAGACACACCCACATCCCCCTTTTGCACACAGATCTCCCAACAGATCTGGTCCTTCAGGGTGGTGCTTTCAGAGGCTCTGACAAGATTAAAAACTGGCCTAAAGTCAACCATCTGTCAGGCAAGGGAGCAGCTGGCCAGTCAATGTTCCCCTTATCTTTCAATCAAGCCAAAGGATGGCAGTTGTGTTTTTTTTTTCCTCCCTGTGAGGGAACACATGAAGACAGCCATGCCAAAAAATGCATTAGGATATAGAACATGTTAACTACTTTTCCTGAATAACTACAATAGAAAATGTACCTTTTTTTTTTTTACTAACAATTAATTAGATGAATTCAATGAACTAGCTCTGCATCAAATGCTCTAATTATTTAATATAATCTTTATAACAGCTTGGTTAAGTGGACTATCCCGCTTCTGTCATTTACAGATGAAAAAAACCAAAACACAGAGAGGTTAAATGGTTTTCTTTCCAAAGGTTATATTCCTCAGGAATGACAAATTTCCGAATTATTCATTTTCTTCCTAATTTCTTCTGAAGGATCAAGGGATCTGTGTCACCAACTCTTTCCTTTGGGGCCTTGGGAGGTAAGGAATAATCACTTCCAAACACACCACCTCTGCTGAGAAGTATGCAAAGAACACAGACCTTCTCTTGGCACTTCAGTATCATCACACAGAAAATGGGCAACACAGCATGCTCCTTGCATGACTCTTTTGAGGATAAAACAATAACGTGAATAAGTAACACTCAGAGGAGAGGGCCTGACACACTGGGCAATGGAATCAATAATGTCAAAAATTTCCTGTCTCAGATGCACTAAAAATAAGTAATCTAGAAACCTTGCTTTTGGTGAAATCATCAAGGATAAAAATCTCTATATGCCTGTAATATCAAAGATCTGAATCCAACACATCCTATTAAATATAAGTGACACAAATCTCTACTTTTAGTTGGATTTTTCAATTTCTGAGTCAAATTACTTCTTTTGAAAAACTGTCAATCTGATATAGACCCAGGTAGAGAAAACTACCTCAAAAGTTACTCTCTACTTCCCACCTGAGTTAACTGCTTTCACTGGCTTAAGTCTTGACATCAAGAGGCTTGTGTGAAAAGTCACAGTGCTAAGTTTCCAGAAAGCTATGATACTGCCTATAAAAAAATCACACTTCCAAGCTTCCATCCTTTTGGAATAATCAGTCCCCACTGAAAGAATCATCACTGGCCAGTAAGTTCATGAAAAGACGCTCAACATCACTAATTGTTAGAGAGATGCAAATGAAAACTATAATGAGGTATAATAAATGCTGGAGAGGGTGTGGAGAAAAGAGAAGGCTCCTATACTGTTGGTGGGAATGTAAACCAGTGCAGCTACTATGGAAATCATGTGGTATCACTTATACATGGAATTTAAAATATGATACAAATGTGCTTATTTACAAAACAGAAACAGACTCACAGACATAGAAAGCAAACTTCAAGTTACCAAAGAGGAAAAGATGTGGAAGAATAAGTTAGGAGTTTGAGATTAGCAGATATAAACTACTACATATAAAATAAACAACAAGGCCCTACTATATTCAATATTGTGTAAGAAACTATAATGGAAAGGAATATGAAAGAAAAAATATATATCTGAATCACTTTGCTGTAATCAACTATGTTTCAATAAAAATCAATTCATTAAAAAAAAAAAAAGAAGAATGATCATTCCTGCCCAGGAAAATATAGTTATAAGTAAAGATCTTAAAGTGGAAATCCTAATTTAGGGTATTCACAAATAACCACATTTCCTTAGCAACTCTCTTTTGGTCAAGAAAACATAACT
This sequence comes from Ovis aries, assembly GCF_016772045.2. Taxonomy (NCBI): domain Eukaryota; kingdom Metazoa; phylum Chordata; class Mammalia; order Artiodactyla; family Bovidae; genus Ovis; species Ovis aries. Next base: position 174,347,663 of record NC_056056.1, read on the forward strand.
TCAGTGAGTGCAGACTACCGCTTCTCCCCCTGGGCTATTCATTTACTGTTAACTAAGGAAAATTCTTCTCACCTTCAACAAAATTACTTGTTGCTCTTCCCTAATTCCATTTTCCATTCATCTTCCTCCTCTTCTGGACTAGACATGCATCCATATTATTATACAAAGAGCCCCAGCAGTGGAACAGAGGACAAAGCTCACTACCAACTGGAGGTTTGTATCCACATCCCTAGTGCCTGGAACTGCATCTGCTAAATAGCAGGTGGTCAGTATTTGTTGAATGAATATCGACTTGGTGAACTGAATGAACAGACAATTGGCACAAATTTATGTGAACATTAGTTTCTCGCTTTCTAAACTGAAGACAGCGTCACCTTCGTATCAACGGTGGCGCAATGCAATGGCACCTGTGCGCTGTCTTGTTTGCTTATTCTCTGAAGATGTTCTATTGTAAGCGCTACAAATGCCTTGAAAAATAAAGTCATTTACGCTCATCTAATTTGGCAGAGGGTGCTGCCCAGCACCTGTAGCACCTGAGCTCTTAAGTTTTTTATGATCAGGATGTAGACACTTTTCCTATACCAACACATGCTTTTCACAAATATTCCAAATATATTATACAACAGGGCCATAAGAACAGTTGTCAAAATCTCTCTGTAGTGGGTTGACTCACACTCCCCGCAAAGTGATGTCTATACCATGTGAATTTTAGGGAAAAGGATCTTTGCAGATACAATAAAGGATCTTAAAATAAGATCACTCTGGGTTATCCAGGTGTGCCCTAAATCCACTGACAAGCGTTCTAATAAGAGAATAGGACCCAGACATGGAGCAAACAGATGTGATAGGGTGGGGAGAGAAGGCCATGTGAACTCAGGGGTAGGGACGGGGGCGATGCTGCCACAAGTCAAGGAACACCCAGAGTCACCAGAAGTTGGGAGAAGCAAGGACAGATTCTCCTCTGGATGCTCCAGAGGGAACGTGGCCCTGCCAACAACTTGATTTCATACTTGTGGCCTCCAGAACTGTGAGAGAATACACTTCCATTGTTTCAGGCCACCTGTGTGTAACTTTATTACAGCAGCCCCGAGACACTAATTCTTCCTCCTTAGGAAACTGAATTCTTAGAAGTCTTTCTTTCAGTCTATTGCTTATGTGGACCAAGGCCTGTCCCTTTAAGCCAAAATCAAACATAACCGCATACAAATCTCATTTATGAAATGAGCCTTGGAAGATAAGGCTGAGATACCTTCTCAGATATTTAAGTAGATACCTAAAAATGAAAAGTAGGCAGAAATAAAGAGGAAAGAAAGTTCAAAAAAAGAATCAAATAAAAATTTGCTAGGTATACCTATGGCTGATTCATGTTGATGTTCGGCAGAAACAAGCACAATTCTGTAAAACCTTTATCCTTCAATCAAAAAAAAAAAAAAATTGCCATGTTGCCATCTTACCTCATCCACCACTTTGGAAAAATAGTGGAGTGTAGAAATGACCTCTTCATCCCCTTTGCCAAGAGCAAAATTCTAAGACCAAAGGAAAAAAGTGCCAGGTGTTAGCTAAATGCCAGGGGATTCAGCACTATAGCATCATCCCACAAGACACTGCCCTCTGCATCGACTTCCTCCCGTCCCAAGAGCACATGATGTCAGAGTGTCTGACTGCAGAGAACCAGAGCTCTCCCTTGTTCTGCCCCAGCCACGCTGTCAGCTGCCTTTCCCAGGCTATCCCATTGTTGGTCGTCACCCTTCTATCTAGATATAATAGTATCTTTCAGTTTATTGCTTGGAATTCTTAGTGTTGATGCACTTGTAGTCCCTCAAAAAATACGAACCCTCAGAGCAGTTGATTACTTTTGTAAGCTAATTTTAAGAATACATATATAAGAATATACCATAAAGACTTTCAGATAATCATCAGTTAGAATTTATCAGTGGATAAGAAAAGGCAAGAACAAGAAAAAATGGAACTGGCCTATGGAAAAAAAACAAAGTTAGAAGGAAGGTCTCTAAAGGATGCCCCCAGAACATTCCTTTGTAAGAACTCCACCTAGGACTCTCTTAAGACATATGCCACATATTTATCAAGTTACCTGTTTTTCATATGCCAGCAGTTGCTTAGAAAGCTGTTGAGTAGCCAGGCACATTTCATTCTGTAGGGAAAAGAGAAAAGTAAGATTTGTCCAGCACACATACAGTCACTGAAAATAATGCCATGTCAGAGAATCCCTTAAACATAATATGTATCTATAAAATAATAAAATACTTTGTTCAGAAATTATTTGAAAAAGAAGACCAAAACAAAAAAAAATTTTTTTATAAAAAAGCTTTTCTCATACCCACCATTTATAAATCAATGCTCCTTCTGGTCATTCAGTCAGTAAACAAATGTAGTAAGCCACTAAAGTGTGCCAAACATCCAACCAAGGTTTGGTCCCTGCCCTCACAGGGTTTGTTGGGGAAACAGACATTAAAAACTAGTTACAAGCATGATGAGACCCACAGAGGAAAGACTGGATGCATTAGGAGGCTCTGACGGGAGGAGCTGGATGGTCTCTAATGAAGAGATATTTCAAGCAGACAGATCCCTGGAGAAAGACCAGGAACTGGCCACAGGGACGAGCTTTCCAGGAGGGATGGGCATGTAGAAAAGCACCCAGCATGTTTGAAAAGCTATAAAGCTACCCAGCTTGAGCTAGAGCTTGGGGTACAGGGTGTGGAAGTGAGACAAGCCTGGCAAGGCAGGCAGAGTGAGGGCATGCAGGACTCTGTGGCCCAGCTGTAAGCAGCATTACGACACGACACATAGTCGGATTCTACCAAAAACACAGCACTAAGTCAGTGTTATCCATGTGTTACCACTGTGTTACCAATGATGGATGGCAATTCAGAAGCACAGCTACAGTGCCTGGGAAGGTCCCTTTTGTACTGTTTTTCACTGGCAGACATGGTCCACTTTCACCTTATTGTATTTCTCTCTCTAATCTCTGGCTACATAGCAGCTGTCTACCACTATCCTCCCAGCATCAACACATCCGGCCTAGAAAACGTGTCTTACACGTCTATAGCTCAGTGAAGGCTTCTCTTTAGGTTTAGGGTATACTCCTAAGAGAGGAACAGTGCCAGACGAGGGGAGGGTACTGGCCAGCCTTGATCTCCACTGCTGTTCTAATTCTCCTGGGTTTGCTGTGCCCTCGGGGTGAAGGCCTGAGTTCTGCCAGGGCTTGTTTTATTTTTCATGGGCCTCCTTTGCAAGATCCATCAAAGCCTAATCCCATGGTTTTTTGGCCTTCTTTGCAGATAACTGGTCAACCTGTTCCCCAGTTTCTTTCTTCTGTCCCAAGAAACAGCCATCAGTAGACCCTGAAATGCGGTATGCTCTCTTCTCCCCCAGGATAAAGTCAGCAAACATAACGAAAATTCCCAGCTTTGGCATCCTACTGGGGTGCCACCACTTTGAAAACAAACTAGAGCTGGCAGTCATGTAGCCAAGAGGGAGGCAAAGGAACAAATCCAGAAGCACTGTGTCCTGGATCTAGACAGGACTGTGCAACTGTTCTCAGCACAGAGAAGCACTCCACAAGTGCTTAATGCATGGAGGAACAAACAGAGTTAGAAGCCTCATCTAAATTTCAAGTTTTTAAACAATACCTGGGATCACAGCATAAGGACAAAAATACTTCCTAATCGTATAAGGCAACATCACAAACAAGGGGGGAACAGAATACAGAGTGGACAGGGATGATGCAGTCAGTCAGGAGACAGTCTGCGCACCATCTTCAGCAGTGCTGTTCTGACGATCGGGGTGCCGGGGAACAAGGGTCTCAGCCCATTCACTGAGCTGCTACTCTGCTGTGTCAGAAAACCCCCTACTCCTCTTCTTTGAGCTCATGGCAGTGGGTCTGAGATGGATCTGTTCAAGTCACCCCAGACAGCACAATGGAGACTATGATTTGCAGAGCCACAGAATCATCCTAACAACAGCAGTGAACATTTACAGAGCTCTTAATTCAAGCCAGATACCACACACTAAGTGCATTCTTGGCATTGTGTCATTTCATCCTGGCAACCCTGTAAGGCAGGTTCTAACTATTAACTTGATTTTACAGAAGAAATGGAGGCACAGAGACGTTAGGCCATCTGCCCAAGGTCACATAGCTAGTTAGCAGCAGGACTGAGATATGAGTCCACATCTGTCTGAGTCTAAAACCCACGCTCTTAAGATCCTAAGTCCTGCTAAGAGAAAAGACCTGAGAAGACCACTACTTTGGGCTAGAGATGACACACTTTTCCTATAAAAGGCCAGAGAGCAATTATTTTTGACTCATTGGACGGATGGTCTCTGTCATGACACAAAAGCAGCCATAAATAATTCATGGGCAAAAGAGTGTGGCTTTGTTCCGATAAAACTTTAGTTACAAAATAAGAGCCCAGTCCAAGGGTCATAAAGTGCTGGTCCTGTTTAGACAGTAAACGTCTCACAGATCGTCCTCGGCCTCACCTCTCTCAGGAGGCTCTCCATGAAGCTACAACTCTTCAGAGTCAGGAACAGACTCTGCACTTCTAGTCCATTCTTTTCTTTATTGTAGCTAAGTCTAAAATATTACTGCCCCATATCTGCCTCCTTAGAGACCAATCAACAGGATAACCACACTCCTTGCTTTCATAACAAGCAAAGGCCACAGGCTGCTTGAATCCTTCTCTACTTTGGAGGGTCCTGGCAAGCACCCTCACGTGTAGTGGAGACACCTGCCAGGGAGCGGCCGGCACCTGACAGTGCCCAGGCCTGGGGGGGGTGTTCACGGGGAGAGGTGCTCACGCGCTACGTGCACAACGCCACTGAGGCGCAGGGAGAAGGGGCAGAGCAAACACCACACAACTGCTTCCAAAACCCCTGTGCACAGTGGCCTCTGCCAGGTCTCCACTAGAAACAGTTTCTGAAAATCCTGTGCATTCCAGATGTGTGTGATTCCAGGCACCAAGATTCTGTTCTACAACATGACTCCATCAAAGACAAAAACAATATATGTTACAAAATGGCCTGTCACCTGCCCTGAAAAGAAATGAAACTCCCCTGTACAGAGCACATGATACGAAGTCTTTTTAGACTAGACCAACTTTAATCTTAACTCATACTTAATCTATTGCACACAAAGGTTTCATGAAATGCTTTACCGACATCAATTAATTAATCCACACCCTGTGAGGTAAGCCTGCCTAATTATCTCCGCAATAAGACCTGTAAAACTGGAACTTGTGTGAAGAGTAAATATTAGTAGTAACAATAAATAAAAGTAGCTGCTAATATTTACTGAGTCTTTTCTAAGTACCTGAATTGCTGTTAAGCATTGTTTATATATCATCACATTAAATCCTTATAAGGCACTTACAATATAGAGAATATTCTTACTTTCATACAAATGAGGAGAAAGGTTCTTCTGTAACTACACAATTAGTAACCAGAATGGCAACAACTCGACTCAGAACTGTCAGACTCAAAATCTAAAGCGCAAGTTCTTAACAATATATTGGGTTGGCCAAAAAGTTCATTTATAAAACCCAAATGAACTTTTTGGCTAACCCAATACTATTCCTATCCAAAGTCCAAAACTGTACTTAGTTGTACTCCGTGGGCAGGCCTTGTAGGGCCTATAAATATCAGCATAAATTCTCTATTCTTCTAGCTGTAGCTCAGCAAAAGCAGTGGTCTAAAATGTAGACTCTATGGATAATGGAGCTCTGGGAGTAGAGTCCTTCAGCACTCTGGGATAGCGCTCTGGTTACTATCTACTCTATCAGATGTGTCATAGGAACCCTTAGAGAGAGAACCTGACGAAGGGTTTACTGACAGAATGTTCTATTTTAAACAGCACTTCGCCAAGGCTGGTGCCAAGCAGAAAGTCCAGTGGTTGACAAACCCAGGAGGAAAACTGAGATTTGGACAAAGAAACTGTTTACCTCATGGTGGCATGGAGCACTCACCAACTGCAACTGTCACCTGAAACCGCCTGAAGGCCCCTGGACAGGAAAGGAGAGGCCGGGAGTGGGGGCAGAGGAAATCCACTAGGGTCACCGTCACAGCATAGGCACTGCTGTGATCTCCACCAAATATCTGGCCAGGAGCGTTACCTAAAGTCAAGTGGTTGAGAGTCTCATTCATCACAGCACTACCCGCAAGCTGATGGGATCAGGAGCCCAGGCTGGAGCGTGGCAAGGAGAAAGGTTAGAGAGCCCTGACTGGGGCAGGCCCTGAGGGGTGCCTGCTGAGGACTCCGACAGTACTCTGCAGGTACCAGGGAAGCCCTGAGGAACCTGGGCAGGAGAATAACAAGGTCAGATGTGAGCAGAATTCCGAAAGTGACTGTGTTGTAAAAGAAACCTTGAAGGGAGAAAGAGGATGACATGAGAGTCAGGAGACCATTTGAAGTTGAGTGAGAAAGAGAAAAGGCTGAAGCCAACAACAGAGGATTAGATGGCTGGATGGCATCACCGATTCGATGGACCTGAGTTTGAGTGAACTCCAGGAGATGGTGATGGACAGGGAGGCCTGGTGTGCTGCAATTCATGGAGTCACAGAGAGTCGGACATGACTGAGTGACTGAACTGAACTGAACTGAAGCCAGAAAGTAGAGAAGGCAGCAGAGATCTGCCTGGTATCGCTGAGGCAGAAACATCAGGCTTGAGTGAATGGGGGAGGAGGAGGAGTCCAAGATGGCTGGACCCTAGACCAGATGACCCACGATGGCAGTGCCCCAAGCTAAGGTGCTGATCGCGGGGCCCAGACCTGGGAGGGACAATCAAGCACACAGTGAGGGTACAGCGACATTCTCATCAGTCCTTCATTTAACACCTAGTTATCAACTAGTGAGTGAGGCCAGGCAAGGTGCTGGGCACTGGAGACAAAGAATATCTGCTCTCGGAGCTCACGGTGCACAGAGAGGCAAAAAAATCCCACACACTGTCCCTCAGAGTTCTGACCCATAAAAGCGCAGGGTGTCTGGGTGCTTTGGTCAGAAGGGAGAAAAGGAACACAGGAAAGGTGTCAGATACCTCGGATCTGAAGTCAGCCTTAAAAGTCACCTGCTGGGAAGGCCATTTGTCAGGACAAGGGGCCCCTGGGGATTCCAGGCAGCAGGAACAGCACAGCACAGTCTCAAGATGTGTGCAGGGCCAGGCACACTGGGCCAGCTGAAGACGAAACTAGAGGAGCAGGCCGAGACTCAGTGCACAAAGAGCTCTGCGTGCCTTACTGAGGAGGTTCATCTCGGAGCCACAGAAGCATCTGGAGACAGGAAGGGAGGGAGGGAAGGTTTGGATGTGGTAGCTTGAGGGTAAAGAATGGACAGAAGAGTGAAAGACAATCCCCTTACTACAGGGAAACTGCTTAGGATGGTGCTGCAGTAGCCCAGGTAAGAGCGGAAAACTCACTCTCCACAGTGACAAGAGGCAAAAGTCGTGTGGAATAAGGACCTAGAGATGAGGGCTGGAAACAGATTCTGAAATGGCCAGGCTGTGCTGCAGTGACCTTGCCCAGCAAGCTAGTAGACACTAACCAGAGAAGGCCTCCTGTGGAATTAGACTTAAGGGGTAGGCAGCAAAGGGTGCCAGGACAAGAAAACAATCAGGAATGGTGGGCAGAGACCAAAGACAGTTAGTTGTGCAGGGGCCGCTGGCACCAGCATCGGGTGCTGCCCGGGAGGGAAGGTGGACAGGGGCTGGGAATCAGGCACTAAGCAGCCTGTGCAGCCAGCGGGGGATGAAGTCTAGAATGAGGAGCAAACATCAACGACACAGTGAGGAGTCAGGAACACAGCTACACTGCTCCTTCAGGAAAGTCAAGATCAGAGGACCAAGTTCTATTTAATCCAACCAGTGGACCCAGGGTAACAGTGCTATCGTAACTATGATTATTCTAAGGCTGAGAAGGTGGTTATGTTAACGGTGAGCACTTCCTGCCAAGGACTGATCTTATACTTTACAGGGATTAACTCCATTAACCCTCACAACAACCTATGAGGTGGTTATTAATATTAATATGACCTCTGTTTACCTGTAAGGAAACACAGGCAATCAAGTGACCTGCTCAAGGTCACCCAGCAAGTGGCCAAGACTGGAACTCAGAGCTGATACATCTAAGGTCACACACTTAACCTCGTACCTAAGCAATGAGCCTGGCCCAGAATAATCTTCTCTACCAATCTGAAAGCCTTCAATGTTGGCATGAGGGAAGGGTGTAGATTCCATATGCAAACCCAGTGCAAAAACCCAGGTCTCTGAGGTTGCTTCCAGGAAGCATTCAGGGGCTCTCTGCTCCTGTATCTCGGCCTTGAGCTACACATATTCCTCTATCCCTGTCATATGAACCTCAATGTGACTGTTTTTGAGAGCTGTTAAAATGCACTGATTGAAACCATTATGAATAAAACCCAATTAAACAAGGGGAGTTTTCCTGGGACACAAAAAGGAGCTGGCTCCCACCTTTAACACACTACAGAGCTGCTAGGCTGCTAAGCAGGGTTGTTCTGTGATGACAGGAACAACTGTTGAAGACTCCCACTTCCTTAGCCTCGGCTGACATTTCCAGAGACCAGTGTGTCAAAAGAGTACAGCGAGGCGGTATAGCGTGCGAGTGCAGTAAAGTTTTAGAGTCAAAGACCTGAGTTCAAATTCTGATCCTGACTCTCATCAGCTGTATGATCACAGGCAAGCTGCATAAGCTCTCTTAGTTACCCTGCCTGTAAACACCTACTATAATAATGCCTCTCCTTTATTGGGCAAGCTAAATGAAATTATACACAAGAGGTGTCTTGCCAAGTGTGTGGTACATTTATGTGTCTCATACTATTTTTATAATTAAAATACACAGTTCTGATCCTCTATTTGGAAGCCTTCCAAATCCTTCTCTCTCCCCCATTACAAGCTCACACTCCTGGTTGCCCACTACTCTGTTTCCCAAGAGGAACATTGACTTATTTAGCTTGATATCTATATCTATATCTATATCTATATATATCATCATTTCTAAAGAAAAGTATTTTCCTCTTTATAATAACAAATGTACGCATATCTTGCAAAGTACTTTACTCCTATACCCTCCCGATGCCTAAGCCCAATTTGGAAAGATAAGATTCCCAACTCCAGTGTGGACTTTTACATTTTAGGATCAGGAGTTCTGCACGCCAAAAGGTCTGTTTAAGAACAGCTGCAAAGGGATGTTCCTGGTGGTCCAGTGGTTAAGACTTGACCTTCCAATGCAAGGAGTATGGGTTCGATCCCTGTTTGGGGAATTAAGATCCCATATGCTGCAGGGTGTGTTTTAAAGTTGTAAAAAAATTTTAACAAAAAAAGTTAAATAAAAAAGGAACAGCTGCAGAGATGAGACCATGTTTAAGCAAGCCAGTTTTGCTGAAGGAAAGGGAAAGAGCCTGAACCATGGTTCTCACGTCAAAAAATTCCATCCAAATGTAATTAAAAAAAAACAACACCAGAACAAACGAAAAAACCCATCCAGACTGAAGGCACCAACTACAGAGGCTTGTCATCTGTTGGAGGAGAAAGACGGGTTCTAGGAGATGCCAGGTTTCACTAACACTGCTGGTAACATCATTTGACCTTCCCCTGTTTCCTCAGTACAGTGTCTGAGAAAAGTTGTATTACCAAAGTAAACTTGCCAGATCCTAATAAATCCATTTTTTAAAGATTTTTAAAAACCTTAACCTTTCTAGGAAAGAAACAAAAGTACAGCTGATATACGAAATCAAAACAAATATATTAAATGCAAAACTTGGGCAGATTTTTACTGAATATGTATACACATGCATATATTTAAATACTATGTAAGTTTTAAACTTACTTAGTCAATAGTTTGAAAGACAGCTGAGATTTCTAAGTATGTAAACCATCTCTGCAGCAGGAGATAAATTCTTTCTTTCAGATGACCCACAATGGAGTACGCAGCCCCTGCGTGCGCAATGGCGTGTCTGACACTTAGGAAACCACAAGCGATCCAAGGACTGCTGCAAAATGCTGAAAACAGCTTAGAGCCCATAGCTTCATTCTACTGCTTAAGACAAATAAAATTACAGATTTCCCCCAAACCAGCCAATATCAGCAAAACTGCTCACAGAACTTTCCTCTAGTTTTTTTCCACTCTTCCTCTTTCTAAAACTAAGGCCCAAATGGTCAAGTTCACTGTATCAGAATCCAGAAAATTACCATGTGGCTTGATTTAAAATATCTTTTATGAACATTTATCATTTATTAACAGCATTAACCTGGTTCAAAAATGTAATAATGAAAAACATCTTGCTAAGCACCCGTATTTTAAAATGAAATTACAAAACTCTATTAATATAATTTAACAGGTCTAGGTGTGAAGTATTTAAGGAAGAATGTTAAATAAAACCAAGAAAACATAACCTAGGGGGGAAACACTGAATGAAAATAGTGGCAGCTCTTTCTCTTTCTCCCTCCCTCTCTTTCTCTCTTTCTTCCCAACCACATACATGGACATAAACAAATGGATCAAAAAGGAGTTAGAGAAGTTTTCTTAAGAAACAAAACATGTTCAAATAAACCTGAAAAACAACTAGCCCTGACCTCAGCCAATCTGAGTGCCCCCGGACACTGCCAGAGTCCGTCACTGCGCTGGCAGCATTAGCCAGACGCTCCTGCTAGGCTTCTGCCACAGGAAACGCCGAGGCAGAAGGAAGGGTTTCTGCCAGCACGAGAGCCCATGTGATGATCATGTGGCGTGAACTGAGAGCCGGTTACAGTCTCTTGGAATGCAAGACCCACTTAATTTTGGCAAAATGCAGTTTTCTGGGCTCAAAAGGAAAAAAAAAAAACACATAAGAGAGTGTCTGGACATCTCCAAGTAAATGATTCTGACAGACAAGGAGAGGCAGAGCACAGACTCTTGGGAGAGGCGGAGTTGTGGTACCTTAAGTCTTGGGACTCTTAAAACCTTGAACAGGAGACCAATCATTTGACAACAATACTCAAATTCCTGAACAGCAAGCAAATTTCAGTAAAAAAAATTTTCTATTCTCTTAAATTTTGAATATTCAGGGAAAAAATACAAAAAAAGTAATAGAAATAAATAGGGTTTTTGAAAAACTGACGAAGTGGGTCTCCTAGTTTCTGAATGCTTTACCTCAGAAGCAAAACCACAAATAATTGTGTGATTCTTTTGGTCACTAAAATTAGTTCCAATTAATAAGTAACACTTTTATAACACAGTAGTTTGCAGATCTCTATCTCTAGCCTGAACTCTGGATCTGAACCTTCAATATGATCTCTTTCCCCGCTTTGATGTCCCATGGATACCTCAGCCTTTCAAGAATTAAGATTGGCGTCTCTGCCATTCCTGTCACTGTCACACACACACACATCCACACACACACTCACACACAGCCCCACACACATCCTGCTCCTCTTCCTGTGTTCTCCCAACTGTGCACCCTGTCGTTCAAGTCAGAGACCTGGGCATCATTCTTGATTCATGCTTCACTGACCTGACCCCTTCACAGTCAGTCAATCACCAGTCTACCTCTGCCTATTGCCACTGCCACTGCCCTAGGTCAGGCTGCCACTCTTATGTTTAGCAGTTAAGAGTCTGGGCTTTGGCTTCAGGCTGACTTGCTCTACCATGTATTAACAGGGTGGACGCGGGAAGTCATTCATCATCAGAATCCTTAAGTCTCCTGACCCAGAAAATGAAGAAAATAGTAACAGCACTCACCTCACAGAGTTGTGAGTGAATTTAAATGAAATGATTACAGGTAAAAGCCTCTGAAACTGTGCCTGGGCCTTAAGAAGTTGTCAATAAATCTCAACCGTCACAATCGTCCTCCTTTTGGGTGTCCAGCACAATCCTCCGGGTTAGGCACCCTTTCTCTCCCAGCACCTCTACACTCTTTGCTAACTGTTTTGTCTCCCAACCCAGCTGTAAGCTCCCTAATGGCAAGGACTGAGTCTTTTTCCCATATATGATATGAACGACCGATTAATAAAACAATGATATAAGTGTTATACATGAAGAATAAGTAATAATAAATGACTACACATGACTACTAATATATACTATTATACACTGAATGTGGTATTTATTTAGAGATCACAGGTGAGAAAAAGAAACAGTAACATGGACAGATTTAAGTCAGCTAGGAATTAATGAAACTGGTTGCCATAATATTTTGATGTGTAAGGTAACAAATTTTAAAGTAACTCTCAAGTTTTATCCTAGAAAGTAACATACACAGGCAATTCTTGATCTTAAAAAGATTCACTTTTGCTACTCAGCAATTTATTTTCCATGGTTTTGCAAGACAAAGATACTTGTTCCTCAAAACAAAGAACCACCCAACTGTTCTAGAACTGTGATTCAAGTCTTTTCAGAGGAAGCACTTGAAAAAACATCTCTATGTGCCTGCACTGACATCTAAGACTGATATTCATGAGAAACAAAAGAGCCATGCCTCAGAATACTGAACCCACTCATTCACAAGTAGGAAGAGGAGACCCAAATGTTTCCCTTTGGGACTGCATTTTTTTTTTTTATTAAAAAGCAGTGATGTACCTTTCTACTGGTTCTACTAGTTACAGGAAAATTACCCTATTTCTTAGGCTATGAAAGCAAACTGTCCTTAGTTTTTTGAGATGAAGAGAAGAGAAAAACAATTGTGATTTTATTTCAAAAATATAAAGGGGGGTGTTCTGACTCAAATCTCTCGACCTCCTGAGAGAGGTTCAAGGTGAGGGCAGAGGGCTCCTATTCTGTTCCTCTCCAGGTGAGTGGGCAGGAGGATACCTGGGCTCCATAGACGCGCTGCATCGCCTGGAGCAGCTGGTTGGTATAATCCGTGAGAGTGCCGGCATCTTCCTCAAATACACTCAGTAAAGAGCGAGTCTGCAAGAAAAGAGGCCAGTATTATTTCTAAGTGGAAAAGTTACAAAAGAAGTAAAACAAATACACACACACAGAGAGAACTGGGAAGGGCAGATGCCTGTTCTCTGGCTTTATTTTTTTATTGCTAATACTGATACAAGTTGATTCCTGGAGCTTTAATTTAGAATTCCTTTTCTAATCCTTTGGACTACAGTGCAAGGCCAAGGCCAAACTGAATACAGTTCGAGTACTGGGAACAGAGAAGGAAAGCCAGTTTCTAAAGGGTTAAGGCGCAAGGGCTATTATCTGTCTCGACTTTAGCCTCTACCCAAGCACTAGTAAAGTTCATCCAATAAAATAGTGTTAAAAAGGGCAGCCTCTCCCTTCAAGCCCATAAACTGAACTCCGTGTCAGTCCTGTCTGTGTACCTGGGGTGTGGTCACCCAGCACTGCATCATCACAGTAGTTAACCAGCCGTCTGGTTTTCTGCAGTCTTCAGTGTCTTGCAGGAGTGTGTCATTCCTTCTGCTTAAGACACTGCAATCAATCTCCATGTCTTTCGTCACACTCTAGTAAACCACGTTTTAAAACTCATGGCCAGGAAATTTCATGTACTGTGGGCATGCCAGCAGAAGTTCTGGGCACAAAACTCAAATAGAAACTTAGAACGCTAGCTCCGTTCCTTTGGGAAGACTACTCAGGGTTTCAAGAACAGCTGAGCAATGTCTTAGATGAAAGGTATTTCCTACCATTTTCATGCAGAGTGCCTGATCTGCTGAGCACTAAGAAAATAGTTATATATTGGAAGATGTCTAAAGAAGTATCACGGCATCACATAAAAGACCATGTCTGTTCAAGGGACTACTGTTAATGTGTCCAGCACAATGGGAAACATTAGTGACAATGGGATCTCTATTTCAGAAGACAACCCACTAGGCACAGAACAGAGAGGCAACTACAGAAATGTCTTTAATAAGGTGATTCCAGGGCAGCTTACAAAGAACAATCCATTAAGGTGCATAATTTCCCTGCAAATTAATTTCAATTCCTTCTTTCTTTTTCTAACTTATCTTGGGCAAGAGAACAATAACTGACCCAAAAGCATCCCCCAATAAACTAGAAGAGAAATCCAGGCATTTGAATTGTCTGACCTGTGATTTTGTTGACAAACTCTGGGGCACTTTACAGCAGTATATATTATCCTGGCTTTGCCTGAGGTCTTTATGGCTAAAAATACCTTCTCTGAAACCAATAAACTCTTCAGTACCAATTCCTATCAACAGAAGGATCAGAACAAATAAAACAAAAATCATGGCTGTGACCCACTGGATCTCTTAATCCATCACTGGATGTCAATGAGTAGGTGAAAAACATTGGTTTAGAATTCTTTATTATATCTCTTTCAAATATACTATTTGAAAAAAATATTGCTAAAAGATGTTTTTGGAACCTACAGGGACTAGTCTATTACTCTGGAGTCATTCATTCATGTATATACTTCGGCCTTCATCCAATATTGGATGAAACACTGTGATGGGAATTGAGATTCAGTGGTGATCAGAACCAGCTCTGTTCTCCAGAAGCTTATAGTCTACTGGGGCCTCTCAAAGGCTCTGGAATCCCCTTGGGACCATGTCAGTCCTGGGTCCAGATTCAGGCCCTAACACTAATCTGCAGGTAGCACTAGAAGTAGAGAAAGTACTTAAGGTGCCTACCAGTGTCTAACACATAGTGGCAGCAGAGGATAGTGATCACAAAGCAGATAATGAATGTCGGTTGCTTATTACACATTGGCTTCACACGCATGATTTCATTCCAACACTATGGCAACATTATCTACACAGTTAACTACTGACATAAACATCAGCTAATAGGAGAGACCCTTTCGGTACTCATGGTGTCAATGATGACGGAGTTCTTCAATGTTCCTTATGGTTCGGGCTCCTTTCTTTGCTATAACAGTACGTCTAAGAGAAAGAAAGAGTGATACAACTAGATCAAGGCTATTTAATTTTATAAAACACTACTTACAACCATTTAGCTGAATCTTACTTACTGTTTTTAAAACTCTTAGAAACAAAACAGAATGGAAAATGAGCTGTAGGATGAAATGAGAGGGCTTGTATAAATATCCTCCATAAAGAGAGCAGAAAGAAAACGAAAAACTACTATGTCCTATGTATCAGACACTGTGTCGAGCACTGAATACTGCTTCATCTAATCCTTCCACCAACTTTATTAGATACCACAGTTAAACTAACCCATTTTACAGATGATAAAACTGAGGCTCATCAAGGTTAAGAAACCTCCCACAACTGGGAAGCAGCAGGGCTGCAATGTAAACCCAAGTCAGGCTGGCACCAATGGCCAACCTTTTTTCCACCACAGGAGTCTGTACCCATCACCCAGCAAAGGTGGGTCTCATCAGTGGGCATGCTCCTTGGCCCACAGCCCCCCATCCTGTCTGGAGGCAGGATGCAGCTGTCTGGAGCTGGCTTCTCTTTGGTCATCCTACTATCACGCTCTTACCTGTGATAATAGCCAAAACTACATCACAAATCTTTTTTTTAATATCCTGAACATGTTTATCATGATACTCATTAAAACTGACAAAAACATTCCTATCTTCCCTTTCTAACTGAACGAGGCCACGATCATCCTTTAAAAAAAATACCCAGCTATCTCAGACACTGTTTTAATATCCACATTTATCAGCTCTCTTATCTGTTTAAACTTATACGTGGAACAGCAGGAATGTTCTGAGATATGAAGAAGGAATAGGACAGGTCAAAGGCACACTAGTTGCTGGAAAGTTCTACCAAAAAACCCAGAGGACACTGTTGCATATAATTATAAGGACAACGACAGCAGTCCTTTATGGGGTTACTGTAACATGCAAGCATGGAGATATTGATACTTTACGTATGTTGCTTACTCTTCATAAGAATTAAGCAAGTATTTTAATTGTGATTTTACACAGGCTGAAACACAAGCTCAGAGAGGTTGAGTCACCTGCTGGATCAAAATTTAAATTCCATCCTATCTCTACTACTCTATACTTTCAAGAGTATGCCTGGATAGAAGAACAAAACCAAACACCTTAGCCTTAGCTCCACACTACCTTCTATCTTACAATAAAGACACCAAGTGTAATCTAATAAAATAGTCCTAAACATTTTTCACACCTAAAAACAGCATCTAATTATATAATGGCACAACTTCAATAGCTGTGATTATAAAATTTACACACACATATGTGTATATTTTATATATATATTTAAAATGTTTCAATATTATCACATATAATATATACAAGTATAAATACTACATATTATATCTAAGGTAAAAACAAAACTCTTATTCCCATATTATGGGAGAGGGACAGAAATGTCTCAGTAGAACCAAGTCTGCTGCTAAGTCACTTCAGTCGTGTCCGATTCTGTGTGACCCCATAGACAGCAGCCCACCAGGCTCCCCCGTCCCTGGGATTCTCCAGGCAAGAACACTGGAGTGGGTTGCCGTTTCCTTCTCCAATGCATGAAAGTGAAAAGTGAAAGGGAAGTCACTCAGTCGTGTCCGACTCTTCGCAACCTCATGGACTGCAGCCTACCAGGCTCCTCTGTCCATAGGATTTTCCAGGCAAGAGTACTGGAGTGGGGTGCCATTGCCCTGAGAACCAAGTCTACTGAAATAAAAACGTATTATAAACAAAGAGTACAGCAGGACAAAAGTCTTCCACAATGAAGACAAAACCACTAGGTAATGTTCTGATGCATCTTGCCTGAGCTAAAAAAGGCCTGGTTTCCCAGTTGGACCTCTCACTGCATAATCTCAGAACTTAGTCTTAACATGTGTTGTCTGTGCTTCAGCTGTGCCAACTGCAAAGGAAACAAACACCATAACAAAACAGCAAGCAACAGCGCTTCACTTTATCTCAAAAGCACACCACATACAGGAAAAAGAAGAGCCCCTGGAGAAGGGCAAGCTGCAGCAGCTCAAAGTTGCATTTGTGTTCCTATCACAGTAGTATTCACACAGTGCAGGCACTGCTGCTCTCCTTATCTGTGTCCCAGAACAGACTGTGAACCAGCAGAGGGCAGGCATTCTTATCTTATTTGTCATTACATTCCAGCATTTACCAGCACTTAGCCAGGAGCAGGGGACTTCCCAGGTGGCTCTAGTGGTAAGAACCCGCCTGCCAATGCAGGAGACAAAGGAGACACAAGTTCAATCCCTGGGTCAGGAAGAACCCCTGCAGAATGGAATGGCAACCCACTCCAGTATTCTTGCCTGGAGAATTCCATGGACAGAGGAGCCTGGCGGGCTACAGTCCATAAGGTTGCTAAGAGTCAGACATGACTGAAATGACTTAGCACAGCACAGCCAGGATCAGAGGCTCCCAAAGAGCAACAGAGACAAGTATCTTAATCCCTAAAACATTCTGTTGCTCATATAGCAGAGATCAAATTGTGAACATCCGTTGGATCATTGAGAAAGCAAGTGAGTTCCAGAAAAACATCTACTTCTGCTTTATTGACTAGGCCAAAGCCTTTGATTGTGTGGATCACAACAAACTGTAGAAAATTCTTGAAGAGATGGGAATACCAGACCACCTTACCTGCCTCCTGAGAAATCTGTATGCAGGTCAAGAAGCAATGGTTACAGCTGGACATGGAACAACAGACTGGTTCCAAATGGGGAAAGGAGGACATCAAGGCTGTATATCATCACCCTGCTTATTAACTCATATACAGAGTACATCATTCGAAATGTTGGGCTGGAGAAGCACAAGTTGGAATCAAGATTGCCGAGAGAAATATCAATAACCTCAGATATACAGATGACACCACCCTTATGGCAGAAAGCAAAGAACTAAAGATGAAAGTGATGAAAGTGAAAGAGGAGAGTGAAAAAGTTGGCTTCAAACTCAACATTCAGAAAATGAAGATCATGGTATCCGGTCCTATCACTTCATGGCAAATAGATGGGGAAACAGTGGAAACAGAGAGATACTTTATTTGTGGGCCTCCAAAATCACTGCAAATGGTGACTATAGCCATGAAAATAGAAGACGCTTACTCCTTGGAAGGAAAGTTATGACCAACCTAGACAGCATATTAAAAAGCAGAGACATTACTTTGCTGACAAAGGTCCATCTAGTCAAGGCTATGTATGGTTTTTCCAGTAGTCGTGTATGGATGTGAGGGTTGGACTATAAAGAAAGCTGAGTGCTGAAGAATTGATGCTTTTGAACTGTGGCGTTGAAGAAGACTCTTCAGAGTCCCTTGGACTGCAAGGAGATCAAACCAATCAGTCCTAAAGGAAATCAGTCCTGAACATTTACTGGAAGGACTGATGCTGAAGCTCCAATACTTTGGCCACCTGATGGGAAGAACTGACTGCTTAGAAAGACCCTGATGCTAGGAAAGATTGAAGGCGGGAGGAGAACAGAATGACAGAGGATGAGATGGTTGGATGGCATCACTGACTCGACTGACATGAGTGTGAATAAGCTCTGGGAGTTGGTGATGGACAGGGAAGCCTGGCATGCTGCCATCCAAGGGGTTGCAAAGAGTCGGACATGACTGAGCGACTGAACTGAACCAGAGATAATACATGTACACTCATCAACTAGTCTTATACTACGTTGTGCACGGCTGTGAACTATAAAGAAAAAAGGACGTGAACAGATGTATCTAAGGTCAATGAACTGTTAATCAGCTCCTCTTGGGTCACCGAGTTTAAACATAAAAGCTTCTGTGTTCATTAACGAATCCTATGCAACCAGGTTACTGGAGTAACCCTCATAAATACTCCACATAAAACAAGAGGAAACACACAATAGATGGTTTCTTAAGAATGCTTCCTTTTAGTGAAATATTCTAGGTCACCGATGACAGAAAAGCCAGGTGCTAGGTGGCTGGGCTAACTTCAACAACATAGGCAGACTGCCTGAATTCCAATCCTGGCTCTTATACTCTAATGTATAATCTTCGGGGCAAATTACTTAACTTCTCTGCTCCTTGGTAATTTTAATAGAGGACCTACTTCAAAAGATTGTTGGATTAGATGAGTTAACATATGTAAAGTATTGAGAACAGTGCCTGGCACATAAAATGCATATATGATACAGGTGTTTGCTATGGTTTTTATTCTTTATAGATAAAACGAAGGAGTTGGATTAGATTCTTTCCAATTATAAGTCTATGAATCTCTTGGGAGGAAAGCTGCATTAGGCACAGGCCCCACACAAGAACACTATACTCTGATGGTTATCAGAGATCGTCCTAGAAGTTAGCTTCCTTTCAAACCTCACTAAGAACCCTTGTAAGTGGCACTCACGTCTCAAAAGCAATGACAAATTCATCACATAAAGAGGAACCCTAAAGACGAATGACAAGGCCTCCATACCTCTTCTTCCTCAAGCATGATAAAACTTTAAGCCCCTTAAAGATCATCTGCTCCTCATTCTACAGATGGGAAAAACTGAGCCAGTCACACGACTGGGCTCGTGCTGCCGCTCGGTCATGCCCAACTCTTTGCAACTCCGTGGAGCCCACTAGGCTGCTCTGTCCATGGGATTTCCCAGGCAAGAATACTGGAGCGGGTTGCCATTTCCTCCATCAGGGGAATCTTCCTGATTCAGGGTTTGAACCGGGTCTCTTTTGTCTCTTGCATTAGCACGTGTGTTTTTTATCACTGTGCCACCTGGGAAGCCCCAGTCACAGGACAGGGATGAGGAATTCACCCAAATCAAATGATGAGTTAATGTTAGAGCCACAATTAGGACCCAGGTGTCCCAACTTGCTTGCCAGTCCTCTTTAGCCTGCCTGATAGCTGAGTACATCCTGAAAACACTCAGAACTAGTGCATATACACTGATGTGAGAGCCAAAAATTCCAAATATTAACTCCTCAGTGAGGGCAACACTGAGATTCAGTTAGTGCAGCCTCTCTAATCTGGCTCAGCCATCACCATGCTCCATTAGGAAAGCAATGTATCTTTGCATCTCAGTTTCTCCAACTACAAAGCAAGTGGAAATCCTTGTTCAAAATGATACAAATCCCACTTTATTATCTTTAGATCCCACATAACAAGTCTGAGGATGGACAAAATGACTTCTACCAAGGGCTTTTGTCCCATCAAAATGCCAGAAGTGCAGAGACTTCAAAGCAGTTTTTGAAAGAGTCAATCAGACCTGAGGATGCCAATTAAAAAAAATAATAAATCACGGCTTCCTTACAATTTCTTGACTATGTAAGGAAGATCACAAAGAAATGGGCACAAGTTTCTAAGCTCAGAGTCCTTCGATTACTAAGTGTGAAGTGGAGAGATGTAGAGTGGGTAAGTTCATCAAAGGATCATCTCCAGGAGGCCCAATTACATTAAGAAGAAAATCGAAAGGAAGCAAAAAGCGAAGAGAAGTTGTGAGAGGAAAATAGTTTACTCTGAAAATCTTACTCTCATTTTTTAAGAGTTGAGATACTAGGGAATAAAGAGCCTTACTTAAATAACCCAGGGACGCAGAGCCACTAGGGTAAATAAGAAGCTGGGGAAACGTTAATGAAGGTGAACAAAGCTTCCCTGGGGAAAGGTGTACTGATTTAGGAACTAAAGTCATTCTGCACTCACTATATTTACACACCAGCTTTCTGCAGAGCTCAAAGGACTTGAATCTCATCTCGGGAGTGCTAATGAAGTCTCCCTGTGCGACAAATGAGAGAGGTATTGTATTATTACAATTTCCTCTTCACGAATGGGAAAATAGGGCCAAGGGGAAGTCTGGCACCGCTGGGAAAGAGGTCGAGGCTCTCTGCCTCTCACTCTGGCCCTAAATCCACCAAGGTCCCAGCATATCAGCAGCAGGAATAAGACTGACTTCTTATTCTGTGCCAGACATTACTCGCTAACAACTTTACAGGCATTTCTTCAATTCTAACAACTCTAGAAGGCAGGTACAATTATTATCCCTATCTTACAGATGACGAAACTGAGGCAGAAAAGATTATCTGCCCGGGGCGCTCCGCTAGTAAGCAGTGGAGCCCAGGTGTAGGCCAAGCAGCCCCAGTTTCATTTGAGTTTGGAAAGGGGTCGGGACACAAAGACTGGGGGTTGCTTTCCCGGTGTCTCCAGCTTTGCCTGAGGGATGCCATGTCCCGGAGCATCCCGGGTTCAGGACTCTGGGCCGGGACCCGCCCCCTCCTTGCCCCCAAGGTGGCCCGGCGTACTCCCCGCCTCCACCCCGGGGCTGCAAGGGCCTCCTCGGCCTCAAGCCCTCGGGCGAGGGGGACCCAGGCGGCGGGAGGTACCTGGGGGCTGTCCTGCAACGCCTCCTCTAGCAAGAGCTTGTCCACAGCGGGCATGGTGCCGCGCGGAGAGCCGAGGGCCGGATGGAAGGACGAAGAGCGGATGGCACGGCAGTCGAGGGTGCTCCAGGCTCAGGCGACGAGCGTATGCTCTGTGCCCTGGGTGGCCCCGCGCGCGCCCACGCCTGGCCAGTGGCCGCCGCCGTCCGCCCGCCGGCCCTCCTCTCAGCCCAGCCCTCAGCTGAGCAGGATCAACAGGAAGTGTGGCGGGCGCCCTACGCGGCCACCGGAAGTGTGGCGGCCGCCTCTTCCGCCAGAGCCCTTCTCTCGCGGGAAACCGCATACCCCGCCCGGCTCCCAGAGAGCGAGTAGAGTGTGAGGGTCCGTGGTTAAGGGGTCAGGGCTTAAGCTCGTCGGGGAAGGCAATGGCACCCCACTCCAGTACTCTTGCCTGGGAAATCTCATGGACAGAGAAGCCTGGTAGGCTGCAGTCCATGGGGTCACTACTAGTCAGACACGACTGAGCGACTTCACTTTCACTTTTCACTTTCCACTTTCATGCATTGGAGAAGAAAATGGCAACCCACCCCAGTGTTCTTGCCTGGAGAATCCCAAGGACGGGGGAGCCTGGTGGGCCGCCGTCTCCGGGGTCGCACAGAGTCGGACACGACTGAAGCGACTTAGCAGCAGCAGCTTAAGCTCGTGAATGCATCTAAAGCCCAGGAGGGGGAACTCAAGAGCGGAAGTGAGTGAAAGTCGCTCAGTAATGTCTGACTCTTTGCGACCCCATGGACTATTCAGTCCTTGGAATTCTCCAGGCCAGAACACTGGAGTGGGTAGCCTTTGCCTTCTCCAGGGTTGGGATCAAACTCAGGTCTCTCCCATTGCAGGCAGATTCTTTACCAGCTAAGCCACAAGAGCGCAAAGATAAGGTTTTATCTACTTGTGGTACCCAGACTTTTTGAGTAAAGGAGATTAAGAACCGATAGGTTTTGAAAATCTGTGAAATGCTGTGTGAAAATCTTAAGTTCCCCGTACCACTTTTTCTAGAAAAATCTCAGTGCCCTCCGGACAGCTCTGAGAGCAGAGAGGTCAGCTAGTTCTAGGGAAAAAAAAATAGGTAACTGAATCATTTGTGGTATTTAGAAGTAACCTTTTGGGAAACCACAGCTATTTGGCTAATATGGTTAGGCCTCATCCTCGTGAACTGCTATGTTTCATCGTTTTGGAAAATGTCCTAATTAAGTTTTTAGGGTAGATGATCTAGTTCAGTGTTGTCATTTAGAGATTTTTTTTTAAGGGACCCTAAGAATGATTTGGTCAGAGTCAGTTATGGAAGCTAGAGGAAGAAGAGAAAGAGGGAAGAGGAGGTGATGGTGAATACTGGCAAATGAAACTTGGTATCTTCTTACACCAAAGGCAAGGGTTTCAGAATCTCCTCCTTTAGGAATCTAAGATTTTTGTAATAGGACATATTACCAAAAACAGACAAACAAAAACACCAAAACCAAACCAACAAACAAAAAAGGCAAGCAGAATATGACTTTTTAAAAAATACAAATTCTGTGTTTTATAGAAACACCTAGGTATATTAAGACACAGTCTGAATTGCAAACACCTCTGAAAAGCCAATGATGTTCTACCTGATCACTTGAAAACTCCAAGCCCATTATTCCCTGTCTGGCTCTAGACAGCATTAACCTTTCCTGAGCCATGGTGCAGGCTCCATGGGGAAATCATCCACCAACGTTTCCCCACCATATTCTTTCTTCTTGTTGAATAGAACCACGCTCATACCATGTTTCTTCCTTTTCCTGTATTTTCTATCAAGTATCATTCAAAGAGCCCACCTGCCAATGCAGGAGGTGTAAGAGATGCTGGTTGGATCCACGGGTCTGGAAGATCCCCTACAGGTAGGGCATGGCAACCCACTCCAGTGTTCTTTCCTGGAGAATCCCATGGACAGAGGAGCCTGGCAGGATGCGGTACATAGGGTGGCAAAGAGTCGGACACGACTCAAGCTGCTTAGCCCTCATGCACATCATTCAGTTAATTTCACCTCATACCCCCTCCCAACTCTTTTGTGACTGAAATCCTTTTCCACAAGGTCAGACTCAAACACTTTCTTCTCCCTTCCTGGCACCAAAGATTGCTACCTTCTCTGAGTCTTGACTGTCATCCAATGTGACTTGATTGTCATCCAGCATGACTTACTTGGTAGGGCCTTTTCTTTCTATATGCAGGTCTTACTCTGTCTATAAATAGTGAGTCTCTCTGTATCACCTTCCCTCTATTCTGAATACTGAGACACATAATAACAAATACAAGTTTGCTATTTATAGCACACTCATTTCTTCCAACTCCTTTCCAATTAAGAAGAATTTCCCTCAACCTTCCATCTTGCTTTTTGTTTCTACCCTTCCATTCAATTAGAAACACAACAGTTGTTAACTGCCTACCAAACAAACACTAAAAGTCCTTCTGAATATAAGAATAGTACAAGATTGTATCAAGGGAGAGATATTGCATGCATTTTTATTTGAAATAGATGTAAAAAGGGGACAGAATACTTGAAAGGTCTCAGAAGTCCCAATGGGAATTACCACATTTTTCATGCACCCCCTCATCTCTTGATTAAAGTTACTTTTCCTGAAACACCAGTATTCAAGATTGTTTAAACTGTGTTCTTACATGATGCCATTACTTTTCTATGTTTTATTGCTACATTATGGGCTAAACAGCCTTAGTGGGATTTCTTGCCACTTAAGTACCATTTATAAAATTGTTTCTACGGGAAAATGCATCCCAAATTCAAAACAACTGAGTTATAAAACCAACCTGGAAATACAACACATTTGTAAATGTTTAATTAATTTCATTAATTTATCCAATTATTCATTCATGTAATAAATATAGGCTGCTCGATGTTAAGTGCTGTGTCTCCCACTTATTTTACTGCCTTCTTTGTGATTCTCATTTAAATTCTGAAGCCAAGGATTCTCCTCTTCAATAGTTAATCTGTACAAAACTATGTAAGAGGAGTTTTTATGTAAACGAGACATTTTTCGTTATAAGTATCTGCCCCTATTAACCTCTTGTGAGGGAAGACTGCAAACCATCCACCCAGCTGTATCTGAAATCCCTGGACAGCTGTGAGGCTGCTGACAGGAAGTAGAGAAATGGACAATTTAGAGTTGCCATGTCCTCTGGGGTGAGACAGCTGAACTCTACGGAGCTACAATCTTTTTACCCATTGAAGACCAATGAGGAAAAGTACAAGTGTTGTTTCCATAGGCAACTATCTATGTGTCCTGTATTAGTCAGGACTTTCTCAGTTGCAACTGACAGAAACCTAACTCCTATTTGCTTAAAGAAAACATAAAGGTCTGGGAGAAACAGAGAGATGAGAAGACTGTATTTCTTAGGTTATATGTACACTGATGAGGATGAACCAGTGGAACAGGGGAAACGGAAGATACAGAAGGGTGGAGAGATAATTGCAGGAACACAGTCCTTGAGCAGACAAAAAGGAGTGGGAACCTAGTCATGGGGGGAATAGAAGCAGGTTCAGGTTGATAGATAAGACAGTAGGTTGGTAGATTAAATGGAGTAAAATGGAGGAGCTCTTTTCTGATTGCTTTTATTTTCTCAGGCCTTACTTCACATATCTTTATTTCTTCAACACTAAACTCAGGACTTGATTTATAATTGGCTTTCAATGAAAATTTGCTCAGTGAGGTATCAGTAGGGTTAAATATGGCTGTAACTAATAAGAAACAGATTATGGTGTCAAACACCATAGAACTTTATTTCTCTTAAGCACTTAAGAAGTCTAGAGATGGTGGCATGGCCTTCTACAGTATCAGTCACTGATTCCTTCGATCCTGTCCTCCAGCTTCCCTTCCCAAAGTCACTCCATGGCCCAAGATGGCTGCTGGTATTCTGGTCATTAAGTCTACCTTCCAAACCAGCAGGTTGAATAAAGCAGCAGGGGCCATGCTTCCCCCAGAAAGTGCTTGTACTTCTTCTTCTTACATTCCATCTCCTAAGCCAGAACTTTCTCTTATGGCCACACATAGATATGTGGGAAGCTAGAAAATTCACCTTTTCCCAGGCTTAGTATGCCCAGCTAAAACCAAAGACTCTCTTCATATACTGCTGGTGGGGATGTAAAATGGCATAGCACTGTGGGAAATAGTTTGGCAGCTCTTCAAAATATTAAACATAAAGTTATCAAATGACCCAGCAACTCCTTCCTAGTGTAAACACAAGAGAATTGAAAAGATCTCTCTGCACCAAAGCTTATACATGAATGTTCAGGGTAGCATTATTCATAATAGCCAAGAAGTGGGAAACAACCCAAATGTTTATCAACTATCGATAGATAGGGCTTCCCTGGTGGCTCAGTGGTAAAGAATCCACCTGTCAGTGCAGGAGACATGGGTTCAATCCCTGGTCTAGGAAGATCTCACATGCTGTTGAACAAATAAGTCCACGCACCACAATTATTGAGCCTGTGCTGTAGAACCCAGGAGCTGCAACTACTGACGCCAGCATACCCTAGAGCCCATGCTCTGCAACAAAAGAAGTCACTTAACAATTAAGAAGCCTGCACATCACAACTAGAGAGTAGCCCCCCTCACTGCAACTAGAGAAAAGCCCATGTAGCGACAAAGACCCAGCACAGCCAAAAATGTCAATTTAAAAAAATTTATTTAAAAAACTATTAATGTGACTGTCCAGCACCCCCAGAAGTCTTAGCAAAGGAGCCTGTAATAATTTGGGGACAGTGGTTTCTGCTATAGTTTCCTAGAATGAGTTAATTGATGATTCTCTTTGGGTTGCATTTAGGTTAATTTGAATAAAAGGGGAAAAATTCTGTAAAGAGGAATATGTGCCACGTCACACCAGTCAGAATGGCCATCATCAAAAAGTCTACAAATAATAAATGCTGGAGAGGGTGTGGAGAAAAGGGAACCCTCCTACAGTGCTGGTGGGAATGTACCTTAGTGATCCAGTAATCCCAACCCTGGACATATACCTGGAAAAGACAAAAACTTTAATTCAAAAAGATACATGCATCCCAATGTTCATGCTGCTGCTGCTGCTAAGGCGCTTCAGTTGTGTCCAACTCTGTGCGAGCCCATCGACGGCAGCTCACCAGACACGCCCATCCCTGGGATTCTCCAGGCAAGAACACTGGAGTGGGTTGCCATTTCCTTCTCCAATGTATGAAAGTGAAAAGTGAAAGTGAAGTTGCTCAGTCATGTCCGACTCTTAGTGACCCCATGGACTGTGGCCTACCAGGCTCCTCCGTCCTTAGGATTTTCCAGTCTTCATAGCAGCACTATTTACAATACCCAAGACATGGAGGCAACCTAAATGTTCATCAACAGATAAACAGATAAAGAAGATGTGATAAATATATGCAATGGAATATTGAAAAGTAGTGAAAGAGTTAGTAGCTCAGTCGTGTCCAGCTCTTTGCAACCCCATGGACTGTAGCTCACCAGGCTACTCTGTCCATGGAATTGTCCAAGAAAGAATACTGGAGTGGGTATTCCCTTCTCCAAGTGATCTTCCCAACCCAGGGATTGAACCCTGGTCTCCCACACTGCAGAATCTTTACCATCTGAGCCACCAGGGAAGCCCAGTGGAATATTCAGTTCAGTTCAGTCACTCAGTCATGTCTGACTCTTTGCAATCCCTTGGACTGGACCACGCCAGGCTTCCCTATCCATCACCGACCCCTGGAGCTTGCTCAAACTCATGTCCATCTAGTCGGTAATGCCATCCAACCATCTCCTCCTCTGTTATCCCCTTCTCTTCCTGCCTTCAGTCTTTCCCAGCATCAGGGTCTTTTCCAGTGAGTCAGGTGGCCAAAGTATTGGAGCTTCAGCTGCAACATCAGTCCTTTCATTGAATATTCAGGACTGATTTCCTTTAGGAATGGAATATTACTCAGCCATAAAAAAGAATGAAATCATGCCATTTACAGTGACGTGGATGGACCTAGAGATTATCATACTAGGTGAAGTATGTTCGACAAAGCAAACATATGATATCACTTATATATGGAGTCTAAAAAATTATACAAATAAACTTATTTATAAAACAGAAATAGACTCACAGATAGAAAACAAACTCATGGTTACCAAAGGGAAAAGGGGAGGGATAAATTAGGAGTTTGAGATTAACAGATATACACTGCTGCTGCTGCTGAGTCACTTTAGTTGTATCTGACTCTGTGCAACCCCATAGATGGCAGCCCACCAGGCTCCTCTGTCCCTGGGATTCTCCAGGCAAGAACACTGGAGTGGGTTGCCATTTCCTTCTCCACACATATACACTACTATATATAAAATAGATAAACAAGGACCTACTGTATATTTGATATCTTATAATAACCCATGTTAAAAAGAACCTGATTGTATGTATGTATCCTGAATCACTTTTCTGTATACCTGAAACTAACACAGCATTATAAGTTAACTATACTTCAATTTTTAAAAGAAGAAGAGTACGTGACATGAACAGAGAAGCAGGCTTGAGAAAATTCCCAGAGAGATATTTTCAAGTTCTAATGCCATGGGCTCAGTTTATCATCACCTCCTTGCTGAAGATTAAAGACTTGACTTTCCATTTGAACTCATAAAACAAAACCGTTTCAGAAAATAGTGTCTTGGTCATAAGGTCATTGACTTTAAACTTCTGCAAAATTAACAACTTGGCTCTCTGTTAGCAGTGACTTTTAAATTGGAATAGTCAGAGCCTGGGCAATGCTCCAGAGTAACCACTGTCTGGTCCTCATAGCATTTGGTTATCAAGCAAGAAACTTGGATGTCCAGTAGGAAGACCATCCCTAAAGTTGAAGCCCCATATTTATAGAAAAGAATGCTAAGAATAATGAACAGGTTATGAGGAAAGTGTGGCATTATAAAAAGATAACTGACTTTGCAGTTAGACCTGTATTCAACCGTTGGCATCGTGGTTTGCTAGCTGTGAAACTTTCAGGCAAGTTATTCAAGTTTTCCAAACCTTCTGAGCCTCAGATCACTTCTCTACGGTATGGGAATGATAGTATCTACAAAGCCTGTTTCCATGGGCACCTGACCAGCTATACTGTTTTAAATAGGACTCTTTCAGTCACACATGGCAGAACTCTGATTAGCTTAAGGAAAATATAAACAGCTGGGAGAAAGTGGAGGGGCATGAGGGAAGGCTGGATTTCTGAGACTGTCTAACCAGGAAGGGCACTCATGAAGCTGGAGACTGTTGGAAGGAGAAACTCAAAATCCTCAGGGCTGGCTCCCCACCAGTCATCCTCTCCATGTGGGTTTCCCTCTCTCAGCCCTGAGTCCCAGGCTCTAGAAGCGTGTCTGCTGGCAGCTGCAGGCTCATCTCTGGCACTGAAGAGCAAAGGACTGTCTCCATCTTTAGTTAGTTAAGGACTCTGGTAATCCTGCCTTAGGACCCCTACTTATCCACTCCTTGGATCACTAACTGTGGCTGTGTGTGCACATGCTACCTTGAAACACAAAGGGCTTGGCCCAGGTCAGGACCACACCCTTGATGCCGGAGGAGATGGGGTTAGTTACCGGAAGACAACAGAGGAAGTACTGCATAAATTCAGGCTTAAGGAGTCTACCCCCTCTCCCAGACCAAACTCAGCCTTCAACCTATCCCTCCTCCCTCACCATCCCTACTCTCTCTTCTATTCCACGTCTCAGTGAATAATTTCACCCAGTAGCTGAAGCCAGGAGTCTGGAGTCGAGCTATCTTCCCCTCCCCTAGTGGAATGACTCACCCAGTCCTTGAACTCTGCCTACAAGTTCCTCTCACATCTATCACTTTCTCTCCATCCCCCGCCACTGCCCTGGCACAGGACTCACCATCCTTCATCTGTGTGATGGTAATAATAGGTGTTCTTTCTTTTTGTTGTAACTCCTTCTATATTAACTTCCCCACTCTGCTGAGAGTTATTTTTCTAAAGAAAAAATAACTTGTCTTGTGTCTTTCTTCCCTGGTCAAGATTGTTTAACAGCTCCCCATCAAGGCCAGCTACATAGCTTATGGAACCTGGCGCAAAATATTGAGAAAGCAAGGGGAGAGTGCCATTAAAGTTACTAAAATATAAAGTTCTCCCCTTTTTGGTCATCTCTTTTTCAACATGTCATGGTATTTTTATTTGCCACAATATTCTAAGAAAAGAAAATTTTGCATGAGAAATGGTTAGCATGAACTTTACTGTTCATCTGCGCATGCCAGTTTTAAATGGAAATATGAGTGTTTAAGTCATATGAGGAATCACTGAAGTGATATAATTTGTATTTATAGCCCACAGAACAAAACTAGCCCAACTGTTTTATCTCACTTCTTAAAATGCACATGGTCTATCAACACTTAGGGGGAGCTGGAGCCTTTCATAATATGCTTCCCTTGTTCTTGCTTTCAGGGGCTAAGAATGCCTAGGGGGCTCTAGTGTGCCTACTTTAATTTTGTGCTCATGGAGCATCAGTGAAGACTGCAGGTGAGTGAAGCAGCAAGATAACGCAGAAGTACACGTGGCATATACCTCCTCTGCTTGTGTGTATACACCACTGTCTTATTAGACTTCACTTACGAAACACAAATTCAGAGATAAAAGTATTTCCATCAACAGGTGAATGGATAAAGAAGATGTGATATATACACACATAGATACAATGGAATACTACTCAGCTATAAAAAAGAATGAACTTTTGCCATTTGTAACAACATGGGTCAACTTAGAGGGTCTTATGCTAAAGCGAAATAAGTCAGACAGAGAAAGACAAATACCATGATACCATATATATCATGTATGTGTGGAATCTAAAAAATACAACACACTAGCAAATATAACAGAAAAGAAATAGACTGACAGAGAGAACAAACTAGTGGTTACCACTGGGGAGAGGGAAGGTAGGAGGGGCAACATAGGGGTCGGGGGGACGGGGGGTTGAGAGTTACAAACTACTATGTATAAAGTAAGCTACAAGGAAAGTAATTATCTTCCAATTAAATTAATCAATTTTTTGAAAAAGAAATTTAGAAAAAGTAAGTTACAACACAGGAAATATAACCAGTATTTCATAATAACCATAAATCTTTAAAATTTGTGAATCACTGTATAATACATGCTAGTGGTAAAGAGTCTGTCTGCCAGTGCAGGCAATGAGGGTTCAGTCTCTGGGCTGGGAAGATCTCTGGAGTAGGAAATGGCAACCCACTCCAGTATTCTTGTCTGGAAAATTCCATCGGCAGAGGAGTCTGGTAGGCTATAGCCTATGGGATCACAAAGAGTCAGACACAACTAAGCATGAGGATAATTTAAGTAACACTGTACATCAAAAACTGTACTTTAATTAAATAAATAAATAAGAAAAGAAACTAAATTATTGAGAATTTCAGAACAGCTGGCAGCAGAGTATTAAACCAAGCATGGGGCCCAACCAAGCATGAAGTCCCGTGGGACTGCACCAGCTACACACCCATGAAGCCGAACTTGATTTCTGTTTTCTGTAGGGTGAGTTCAACTATTTTAAATGAAATACTGGACCTTTTATGAGTAGCTGGAAGCCTCTCCCTTCCTTTCTCTATCCATTCTCCCACTTCTTTGCCGCACAGAATTTTTTTCTCCTCCAAGGATGCGCTTCTTGTAGTAAACAAGTTTCTCTCACACCATCCTCATTGCCTGAAATGTCTGAGATCCTTCATGCATTTTAAGTCTCAGTTCAAAGGCTGCCTCCTCTGTGGGGATTGCCTTGGTTCTTCCAGGAAGGTTTAAGACCTCTTCTATGCGTGCCTGAGCTCTGATAAACAGCTTGTGATCGTTATATATTGCATCACCATTGCCTGTAGGTCTATGTCGCCGAGACTGTAAGCTCTTTGAGGGCAAGAACTGCTTCTTTTCTTGTTGGAATCCACGGTGTCCAGCAGAGTGCTTGGCAAATGATAGGAGCTCACTCAGGAAAACATGTGTGAATTGAATGAAAGAATGACACAGTGCCTGGCATACAGTGGGTATTCACTGATAGATTCATTCCTTCAAAATAGTTACTGGTTGCCACTGGTTGCTCTATGCCGTGTCTGTCCTTCCTTCAACAAACAGTGAATGTCTGCTGCACGTCAGGACCTATGCTGGGAGCTGGAAACAAACTAGTGAACAAACGGACCGGCTCCCTTCCTTCTAAGACCTCATGTTCCAGTGAACGCTCAAGAAATGTGATTTTACTTCCTCCCTCTTCCCCAGCGCCTCCTAAGAGGTAACCAAATCAGTCATACATATTTTAAGACTTTCTCTGTCTCCACCTTCTGCTCAGGATTCTCTTTCTCTGCTTCATTGTCAGGTACCAAGAGATGGATGCTTGATCTTGCCAGAGTTGTTTCGTTTTTTTCAACCACTGCAGAGATCAATGTGGAATGAACATGAAATCAGCCCTTTGGCCCCTGCACCAGCTCAGGCCATCTCACTAAATTATTCCAGGGATAATTCCCCCAGTTCAAGAAAATCACTCAATGCTGACTACTGTTTTTAATCTTGTCCCCTCCCCTAATTGTTTCTATCTCACAAACTAGAGATTTATGGGACTTCCCTGGTGGTCCAGTGGTTAAGACTCTGTGCTTGCACTGCAGGGGGCATGGGTTCTATCCCTGTTCAGGGAACCAAGATCCTGCATTGTGCACAGCCAAAATAAACAAATTAGAGGTATTTCCTTGTAATCAAAACTGTGCGTGTCTCATTTGCTGTTCAATTGTTTCCAGAGCTGAGCTCAGGCTAACGAGCAAGAGAACAGAGCTGTTTGGACACTTGAGTTCTGGGTGACATAGGCTTATTTTCCATCCTCCCTTCACTTCTCTGTGACCTTCTGCCCTCGTGTAATTTCTAAGTGTTCTTTAGGAAAGAGGAATGTCACAAAGCCTCTATATTAAAGAACTTTGACTCATACAGAACTGATTTTTTCCTGATGTTCTCCCAGCTGAGATAAAATGTTTCACACTTAATCATGGCTAAAAAAACCCCAAATATTTTGGGAAGTTGGACCAGTCTTACTTTCAGGAGTTATTTATGACTTAGAGAATTGTAGAAATGTTTAAGAGATGAAGTCTCATTTGGGGCATACTGTGGACCCAGTTATGCACTCCCCCCTCCATTCATATGGGCTTCCAAGATGGCTCAGTGGTAAAGAATCTGCCTGCAACGCAGGAGACATAGGTTTGATCCCTGGGTCAGGAAGATCCCCTGAAGAAGGAAATGGCAACCCACTTCAATATTCTTGCCAGAAAAATCCCAGGGACAGAAGAGCCTGGTGGGCTACAGTCTGTGGGAGTCACAGAAAAGTCAGACATGATTTAGCAAGTAAACTTCAACAACTCATTTATATGTTGAAGCCTTGACCCCTCAATGTGATGGTATTTGGAAATGGGGCCTTTGGGAGGTCATTAGACTTGGATGAGATGGGGTGGGGCCCTTGTGATGGGGTTAGTGGTTTTACAAGAAGAAGAAAGAGAGGTCATTCCTTCCCCACCATGTAAGGACACAGTGAGGAGACGATTGTCTGCAAATCAGGAAGAGGGTTCTCACTAAGAATTGGCCAGCACTTTGATCTTGGACTTCTTCGTCTGCGGAGATCATAATTTCCACACACGTCTATTAAGTGCTAGTCACTGTCGAATAGTCTGGGTCTCTCCAGGGCCTGTGAGAGTCCAGACAGACCACATCAACTGCCTCAGTCTCTCACTATGCTTTTTGCATTTAAATGATGACCCTAGCTGAGCTCTCACACATTGGAAGTGGCAGTGTGTTGACTCTTTGCAACCTTATGAATAGCAACATGCCAGGCTTCTATGTCTTCCACTATCTCTTGGAATTTGCTCAAATTCATGTCCATTGAGTAGGTGATGCCATCCAACCATCTCATCCTCTGTCAACCCCTTCTCCTCATGCTCTCAATCTTTTCCAGCATCAGAGTCTTTTCCAATGAGTCAGTTCTTCCCATCAGGTGGCCAAAGTATTGGAGCTTCAGTCCTTCAGCATCAGTCCTTCCAATAAATATTAAGGGATGATCTCATTTAGGATTGACTAATTTGATCTCCTTCTTATCCAAGGGACTCTCAAGAGTCATCTCTAGCACCACAGTTCAAAAACATCAATTCTTCAGCACTCAGTCTTCTTTATGGCTTTCTCTCACATCCTTACATGACTACTGGAAAAACCATACTTTCAACTATATGGACCTTTGTAGGCAAAGTGATGTGTCTGCTTTTTAATACACTGTCTAGGTTTATATATGAATATAACAACAAAAACAAAGGTTAAAGTCATAGAAACAGATCCAGCATGGAATGAAAATTAACCCTTCCAGGTTATAGTGGTTTACGGCATTGTTCTTGAAGGAGAGAAGTTTGAAACAATCATGTTTTTCAAACACCATGGAAAGTGAAGGCAGGAGCTATGAATGATGGTCAACCAGAAAAATGTAAATTTGTTGCAGCATTTCATGAAGTTGATCGCTTTAAGAACTACTCTCTGTCCTTACACCTGGGCTCCAGCCTTTCTAAGAAAGCACACTTTCTGGAAGGCAACAGGTTCTCTTGAGCCTGCGCAGTTGCACCTTCCTTTCTTAGGAGCATTCTCTCCCTTTCTTGCCACTCTTTCCTAGATGTCCCTCCTGCCCCATCGTCTTGGACACTCACTGACCCGAAGATGGCTTCTCACTGTACCTACCTCCATAAAGGTGGATGGCACCCTGCGCCATAAAGATCTGTTTACAGCTGAGTCTCCTACCTGATGCCACCATCCTGGAGGGTTCCTTCCTATCCGGGTGTGACCCAGCCCCTGCTTAGCAAAGCCATTGCATGTTGTAGTCCCTCGATACATATTTCTTGAATGAATGAGCATTTATGCCTTGGATGATGAAGGGAACATAATCACTGTTGTCTGAAAAAAAAATATATAAAGCACATGAGAGTTGTGAGTTGAGCTCTTTGGGGGCAAAATAAGAACTATACCCCAGGGGGCGACAGCTTCTCAGATAGCTCTGAGGAACTGCTTCAAAGAAGAGGTGGGAGGGTCAGTGTTACAGATGGTTTTAGTGGAGAGGCGGGTACGTGCAGTCAGACACACGTTTTGGCAGAGGGTTGTTGCTAGTCATGAGGAACAGATGTCACTGTTAACGATTTTAGTGCTTTTGTAGATATGACAAGATGCAAGAATTCGAGCTCATAAAACCTCCTCCTGAAAATATTGAATTCTCTTAAAGCCTGTTCTGCCAGTTTTTCCCAGAGCACAGGATACTTTATTCCTAATCTCCACCTCGAACTCCTTTCAGCATGTTTGTGGCGTTATCATTGTGGTCAGGGTAGCAAAACGTATAAATCATTTTTTTTTTTTCTGAATGCCTTTCTTGTGAATGTGAGTTTCAGGTCCATGATGCTCTAAACCTTTAGATATGAAGCTGATTTGATAGCTTCTGTGTGCCTGTGTCATTCTGACTTCAGGTTTCATTTCATAGCTCTGCTTCTGCTGTGAATCCAACGCTTACCTCCCACTACCCCCACCAATTTACTCACCAAAAGGTGAGTTCCTCTGGGCTCTGGCTTTCTCTAGAGAGGTCAGCAGAGGGTTCCTTCCTTACTCTTTAGTTTTCTGCATCTCTCCCAGGAGGGTATCAGGTTACCTGGCCAACAGCAGAATTTCACTCCTGGAGTTCTTGGCATTTGCAGCGTTGGCAGTCAATGGATTTTCAAGTAAAGCTCTCTGATGGGTAGACAGAGGAAGGGTCTCTCCTGAGACCCTCCTGTAGCAAGTGTCCAGTGAATACATGGGTTTAGAGGGAAGGCTGCCCTGCTTTGGTTACCAGCCAGCTGTTTACTTAGCTTCTTGATCTATAGCTTCCTCACTGATAAGAAGTTAATAAAAGTCCTGACATCATAAGCTTTTTTGTAATAATTAAATAAAATGGTGCACATAAAGTATAACATCAAATCTGGCCTACACTAAGCAGTCAATAACAAAAGCTAATTGATGCCCCTAATGCATGTGTGTGTGTAATTGATGACATAATAAATTTAATTTTCTAGTCTAAAGATTTCAGATATGATTCATCTAAACCTCTGGGGGAAGGTTTTGGGATATGAGATATTACAAAATATACCAACAAAGAAGCAACAAAATGCAATATAATATCAAGATTAGGTTCAGCAGTAACAGAGACCTCAAATAACTGTGGCTTCTACAACATAGAAATTTCTCTCTTACATAAAAGCCCAGAATTAGCAGTCTAATGTCAAGATGGCACTTTGTGAGGTCCTCAGAGATTTAGGCTGTCTCTAATCCCCTCCCACCTCCAACTTTATTGAAGTATAATATACAAAAGTATATATATTTAAAGTGTACAACTTGATGCTTTAATACATGTGTACATTGTGAATTGAGTACCACAATCAAGTCAATGAACACATTCATCATGTTACATAGTTACTTTTTTTATGAAAATGCTTGAAATCTATTTTCTTAGCCTATTTCAGGTACACAGTACATAATTATTAACTATAGTCACCATGACGTTCATTAGATACTCAGAACACATTTATCTTATGACTAAGTTTATACCCTTGGACAACATCTCCCCATTTCCCGCATCCTCAGCCCTTGACAACCACCTTTCAACTATGTTTTTATGATTTGACTTTTTAAAAAAGTTCCACATAGAATGAAACATACCATAGTTGTCCTTTTTTGGCTTATTTTACTTAGTGTAAAGCCCTCCAGGTTCATATATGTTGTCAGAAATGGCAGGATTTCATTCTTTTTTAAACGAATAATGTATACTTATCTATTTCTTTATCCATTCATCCATCCACAGACACTTAGGTTGTTCCTCTCTCTGTCTTGATGCTTCACCATACATTGACCCCTTGAGTCACTTCTTGACCCAAGAGGGCTGCTCGACTCCATCCATCAATTTTTTTTTTTTTTTTTTTTTAGTTTTGTACCAGCTTACTTAGTGGATAAGAAGGCTGTGGTACATATACACAATGGAGTATTACTCAGCCATTAAAAAGAATACATTTGAATCAGTTCTAATGAGGTGGATGAAACTGGAGCCGATTATACAGAGTGAAGTAAGCCAGAAAGAAAAACACCAATACAGTATACTAACACATATATATGGAATTTAGAAAGATGGTAACGATAACCCTGTATGCGAGACAGCAAAAGAGACACAGATGTATCTATCAAATTTAATTCAAGGCAGGAAGAAGTAGAAAAAAGAAAGAACAGATGGTATAAACTTGCCCTCCTTTTAGGAGGATCCCTGGAAGCTATCACATGACACTTCTGCTTAGAACCCATTGGTCAGAACTGAGTCACATGGCCTTACCCAACAGCAAAGGAGGCTGAGAAATTCAACCTTTATTCTGTACTGCCATATGCCCAACCAAAAACCAGTGGTTCTATTATGATGGAGGAAATGGAAAATGAAGATTGTAAACAGTCTCTACCATAAAACCCCACCCTTCTCCTCATGATATTCATCATAATCAAGGATCTTAAGTGAGGTCCTTAAAATGTTACTGCATTTTTTCAATAAATTCAATAATAAGGCCTAGCATTATGCTTGGCACTGATATACAAGCCATAAATCTAGGCACTGAGGGTACAAAGATAAGTAAGGAACAGTTCCTCCCCAAAAATAGTACAATGTTTTATGTGCTGTACCAGCGGTGGTTACAAAGTGTTACTGGATATGGAGGAAGGAATGATTAAACTTTCTGGGGGAGAGAGTTACAGGGGATGGCCTGAGGAGGCCTCATGGAAAATAATTTTTGTTTGGGACCTTCATAGATAAATAAAACCTTCTTAGAAATAAGCAGAATTGAGCTCAAAGCTGACTGCTGGGAACATTCTCCACTATAGAAAAGGGATGCTTGGCTTAAGTAAGTGGATTCAAGCAAAGAGTTAAAGAGAAATGGAATGGCGAGGGAGAAGAAAAGAATGTAAAGCAATGATCATTTTTTACTTTCAGTGATGAAACTTGGCTGGACCACTTATGGTCTTAACCTATTTTTTTCCCCCTGAAATATTGAGTACTCTTCACGAAGAGCTAATTTAGCATACTGTATATAGGGCAGCGAAGAGGAACTAAAGAGCCTCTTGATGAAAGTGAAAGAAGAGAGTGAAAAAGCTGGCTTAAAACTCAACATTCAAAAAACAAAGATCATGGCAACTGGTCCCATCGCTTCATGGCAAATAGATGGGGAAACAATGGAAACAGTGACAGACTTTATTTTCCTGGGCTCCAAAAGCACTGCAGATGGTGACTGCAGCCATGAAATTAAAAGACACTTTCTCCTTGAAAGAAAAGCTATGACCAATGTAGACGGCATATTAAAAAGCAGAGACATTACTTTGCTGACAAAGGTCCATCTAGTCAGAACTATGGTTTTTCCAGTGGTCATGTATGGATGTGAGAGTTGGATTATAAAGAAAGCTGAGCACTGAAGAATTGATGCTTTTGAACTGTGGTGTTAGAGAAGACTCTTGAGAGTCCCTTGGACAGCAAGGAGACCCAAACAGTCAATCCTAAAGGAATCAGTCCTGAATATTCATTGGAAGGACTGATGCTGAAGCTGAAACTTTAATACTTCGGCTACCTGATGTGAAGAACTGACTCCTTGGAAAAGACCCTGATACAGGGAAGGATTGAAGGTAAGAGGAGAAGGGGATGACAGAGGATGAGATGGACTCAATGGACATGAGTTTGAGCAAGCTCTGGGAGTTGGTGATGGACAGGGAAGCCTGGAATGCTGCAGTCCATGGGATCACAAAGAGTTGGACATGACTGAGTGACTGCACTGAACTGACACGGGGCAGAAAGATTCTTTTTAGAAACAGATTAACAGTATTAAATGTCAGGCTTAGCTGAAGTTTATATGATATGAAATTTCTCCTAGAATATAGAAAATAATCTCATTGAGAAAGTAATCAAAGCTCCAGGAGAAAAGCTTCAGTGATGGCAATAAAATCAATCTCAATTTATGATTACAAATGGGGAAATGAATTTATAAAGTTAACAAGCTTTCCCAAATCATGGGGCTTCATTATGGAAGGAACTCAGATTTTCTCATTCCTGGCAATGTCGGGTTCCCTCAGTTACTAAGCCTGTTTTGAATGCGGATGTGGAATTTTCTATATTGAATACAAGTGATGATAAATTGAAATAATAATGGAGCACAGCTCAGGCAAATAAACATGGAACTGGGTGTACATTGAGGATCTGGTCTCAGGCAGATCTCTGCACTGAGAACTTGAACTTTCTGTGTCCTGTACCAGACCCAAGGATATCGTCAGCCATATTCAGAACATCACTTGCCAGCTACAACCTTATGGTCTCAAGGTTTCCCCTTGTATCTATGCAACCATTTTGGATTACAACCAATCCTTACTTAACAACACCTTTACTTCTTGCCAGATCCAACTATCGTTCAGTTGCTCAGTGTGTCCGGCTGTTTGTGACCCCATGGACTGCAGCATTCTAGGCTTCCCTGTCCTTCACTATCTCCAGGAGTTTGCTCAAACTCATATCCATTGAGTTGGTGATGTCATCCAACCATCCTATCCTCATGGGCCCCTTCTCCTCCTGCCTTCAATCTTTCCCAGCATAAGGGTCTTTTCTAACGAGTCTGCTCATCGCATCAGGTGGCCAAAGTATCAGAGCTTCAGCTTCAGCATCAGTCCCTCCAATGAATATTCAGGATTGGTTTAATTTAGGATTGACCAGTTTGATCTCCTTGCAGATCCAACTATAATTCTTGATAAATAACTCATGTAACCAGTTGTAAGCTTGAGATTTTGCCTATATAGTTCTGCTCCATTTTGTAGTCTGGCAGAAAGCAATTCAAGTGCCTCTTGAATCTGCAGCTCCCAGGCTATAGTCCCAACAAACCCAAATAAACGTCTTTTTATTTCAATCAGGTCTCTGTTTCTCAAACTCTGTTTAACACATGTAGTGTTTCAAATTCCTATTTGTTTTCTATTCTGTTCCAGCATGTATACATTCTAACATAAACTCACATGTACAAGCTGAAAATACCTATAGTTGATTGTGAAAAATGTCTTGATAAAGTTTTATCATGCATCTGGATAAAAAATTAAACATTGTAGACTGTGATGCTACAAAACTGTCACTATAAACATAGAAGCCATCACATGTCAAAACTGGATTCAAGATAGTTTGAAGAACTTCTTTCTAAAAGAGCACAGAAGGATTTCAGTTCATCAGAATCTGGGGAAGAAAAAGTATTCAGCCATCCGAGGCATTGTTGAGTGTGACATAAACCTTCCTGCAGTTGGGATGGGAGACTGTGAGAAGCCTAGAGTCTATTCAAGAGACAGATACAAAGTCTGTATGCAAAATATGCTGCTTTCAGCAGAAAAAAATAAGGATGAAGCAAAATAAAAGTAGCAATTGTGTTAGACTCTTTTGTTTCATGCTAGGGAGGGATTTTCAGTGCTAATCAACTTAAATGGCCCATTTTGAAATAATTTCACTATGTAATTTCAAGGAAATGCAATAAAAGTTTCCCAAGCAATAAATGTCACTATTAATTTATAAAACTTCTTGTTGCCCACTGGATTTGTATTCAAGATGGTCTTTTTTTTTTTTTCTCTCTCTCTCTATCTTTTAAGTTACTTTCAATTAGCTTCTGCAGATTACCATTCCCTAAGTCAGATACAATTTTGATTTTTTTTTTTTTTTACTTTCCTGTCTTGGGAACTTTTGTGATTTGTTTTCATTTTTGGCCACTCCGGATGGCATGTAGAATATTAGTTCCCTGACCAGGGATCAAATTCATGCCCTCTGCAGTGGAAGTGCAGAGTCTTAATGACTGGACTGCCAGGGAAGTCCGAGGATTTTTGTTTTTGACTCTTAAGAACCCACCAACCTCTTGGCCAGGGTCTTCCTCTAGCTGAGCCACACCTAGGTTTCCAGCACAAGAGGTTACAAGGTGGTAGACTCAGTTAGCCAGAGGGGCTGTATGCTAGTAAGCATGTGAACCTTGGGCTTGAATACTAGCCCTGCCACTTTCTAGCTGTGTGACTTTAGACAGGTTGTTTAACCTCTCTGTGTCTCAGTTGCCTACATCATAAGTTGCTGCAAGGACTGAGTACCCAATGCATAATGAACGTTCAAAGAAATGTTACTTAATGTCATTATTGTGTTTCCAACAATATATTTATGTTCGAAGCAAATGCTTCTTTTAAAAAATTGATTTATTTATTTTAATTGGAGGCTAATTACTTTACAGTATTGTAGTGGTTTTTGCCATACATTGACATGAATCAGCCATGGGTGTACATGTGTTCCCCATCCTGAACCCCCCTCCCACCTCCCTCCCCATCCTATCCCTCAGGGTCATCCCAGTGCACCAGCCCTGAGCACCCTGTCTCATGCATCAATCCTGGACTGGCAATCTGTTTCACATATGACAATACACATGTTTCAATGCTATTCTCTCAAATCATCCCATCCTTGCTTTCTCCCACAGAGTCCGAAAGACTGTTCTATACATCTGTGTCTCTTTGCTGTCTCGCATATAGGGTCATCATTACCATTTTTCTAAATTCCATATATATGTGTTAGTATACTGTATTGGTGTTTATTTTTTTAGCTTACTTCACT
The DNA here is from genome assembly GCF_016772045.2 of Ovis aries. Taxonomy (NCBI): domain Eukaryota; kingdom Metazoa; phylum Chordata; class Mammalia; order Artiodactyla; family Bovidae; genus Ovis; species Ovis aries. The sequence goes on from NC_056056.1 coordinate 174,388,566, forward strand.
CTGTATAATAGGCTCCAGTTTCATCCACCTCATTAGAACTGATTCAAGTGCATTCTTTCTAATGGCTGAGTAAGATTCCATTGTGTATATGTACCACAGCTTTCTTATCCATTCATCTGCTGATGGACATCTAGGTGAAGCAAATGCTTCTTTAACATTTTCTTTAATATAATGTGTGATGAAGAGGAGAATCCAGTTATTGAAGTCAAAAGATCTTGGTTCAAAGCCCAACATTGCCACGTTCTAAATGTGTGACTTGGCAAAGCATACAGCCCTCATGGGCCTCAGTTTTCTCAACCATAAAATATAAAGAGAGATGGATACCCTTTGATGCAAAACTCCTATACATTCCAGCTCCTGCCTTCGCCTCTTCAGAGCAGTTTCTCAGAGTTTATCTGAAACGCTGTCTCCCAGGCAGCAGTCTTCATTTTGCCCCCAAATAAACCTTAACTTAAAACTCTCACATTGTGCAAACTTTTTTCAATATGTATCTGCCCAATATTATCTTTTCAAATATTATCAATTTTTTCAAATGGAGTCATTCGTCAGGGATTCTCCCACACACACCACATATTTGTCACGCAGATGAACTGTGAATTTAATGTTTCCAGGCTTCCCAGGTGGCGCTAGTGGTAAGAACCCACCTGCCAATGCAGGAGACATAAGAAATTTGGATTTGATCCCTGGGTTGGGAAGATCCTCTGGAGGAGGGCATGGCAACCCTCCAGTATTCTTGCCTGGAGAATCCCATGGACAGAGGCGCTTGGTGGGCTATGATCCATGGGGTCACAAAGATTAGGGTACAATTTAGCAGACATGGCTCAGGGATCTCTTTGGGAAGCTAGAGGACGCCCAGGAAGCTCCCAACACACTGAGGGGCACACAGGCCAAACAGAGTTTGGGCACTACCTTAGGGGCTGGCTGACGATGTTGTAGCCTAATCATGGGCTGTAAGAGTAAGTCACAAACTGGGGAGCTGTACTGCTAAGATCACCTCTGGTGCTGCAGTGGTGAAGAATCTACCTGTAGGAGATGCAAAAGGCGCAGGTTCGATCCCTGGGTGGGGAAGATCCCCTGGAGTAGGAAGTGGCAACCCATTCCAGTATTCTTGCCTGGAAAACTCCATGGACAGAGGAGCCTGGTGGACTAAACAGTCCACGGGTTTGCAAAGAGTCAGATATTACTGAACACGCACACATGCTACAGAATTCCAGAAATCAGGAAAGGAATTTAGTGGCAGCTACCTGTTTGAGGATCAACACTGGCAAAGATAAGTGTCTATCAATCACGAGGGAACTTTGCCTTCTGCAAGCAGTGTCGGAGGGGAATGAAAAGCATTAAAAATGTGAAGCAGGTCATCTAACTTCCCAGTTCAAGCTCTCCAATGTTTCCTCATCAAATTTCTGTAAAATCTAAAGTCTTTTCCATGGTTTGTGAGGTTCTAGCTAATCTGGTCCCTGCCTACCTATGCTCCCTGACCCCAACCCGACTTGCTTTGCTCCAAGAATGCTGCCCTTTCATCTGTTTTCAAAGACATCAAGTTGGTTCTTTTATCTTCTGACTGGGGCTGTCTGACTCAGATGTTGTCATTAAGGCTTTTCTTGTGACTCAGGTCTCAGCCCTGATGTCATTGCTGACAGAATCTAAAATCGCCCCTTAGACCCTCTCCATCATTTATGTTTATAATATCCTGGGAACTTATCACTGTCTCAGTTTTCTTATTTGTTATATATTTATTGTCAATTTCAAGCCCAAAGGGTATAATTCCCCTGAGAGGGGAGGGGGCTTTTCTGTCTTGTTTCCTGCTGTATCCTCACATAGGTAGCAGAGCACCTAGCACATAGTTGGTACTCAGTAAAGTTTTAATATATGGATGAGCGAATGAGTGAGTGAGGATGGTATCAGAGGAGCCTGCCTTCTTCTCTGTTTTAATTTCATGTAATTAACAGAAGGGGTGGGTTTTGGAAATAGGGTAATTAACACGAAGAAACTCTTGAGATGAGTCTCAACAATCAGAGTGATGTAGTATTTTGAGGACCACGGAATCTGGAGTCAGACTTGCCAAGTTCAGTTCCCATCCTGCTGCTCTGTGACTTGCAGTAGGTTCTCTAACTCTCTGGAAAAAAATTTGAGTGTGATAGTAAAAATGCTTCTTATTGTTTGAGCATTAAATGAGATAATACATATAAAGCTCTTTAAATAATAACAGGCCCGTAATAAATCGTTGTGTTGTTGTTTGGTAAAACTTCAAGTCTCTGAGTCCCTAGCCTCCTCCCTCCCCCACTTCATGTCAGCTTTCCCAAATGCTGAGCATTGCCTCATGTGACAGGAGCCTGCCCTCCCAGGAGATCTCAGTCCTCCCCATGCTACTCCCATGTGCTAAGGAAATTTCCACCTCCAGGTCCCTGGGGTTTAGCTTCAATTCCATCCGTTTCTTTCTTACTGGAGAAAGCTCTTTGGAAAACAAAGCGAAAACCCAGTTATTAGAAGGATAACAGGAATCTTCTCAAATTTAGAAAACCATAGGTGTAAATCATTAGAAAACTCTGTCACCTCTCAAATGACACTAGATAAATGAGACTGGGAACCACTGCCTTCATGGCATACTGAGCAAGAAAAGGATTGAAAATGAAATGGAGAAGAAAGCTGCCTTGAGCAGTAACTCCTGTGGTCCCAAATTATAGTTGATGATGTTACCTACCATCAGGTCCCAGGGAAGAATCTTCCTGAACTGCATCCAGGAAGTTACACTGTCCATCAAGAGTAATGGAATTGGATCCCTGCCCATCCACAGGGGAGCAATTGATTGAAAATGGTAGGTAAGTTAATGCTTGAAAAAGTCCATTAGCAGGGATTGCATCCTGCCAGAACTGTGCACACGGAACATCAGCGGAATGAATGGCTTCAGACTTCTACGAGGTAGTGGGTGATACTGAAACTGTTAGGTGTTATAGGTGTCTGAAGAGCTCTGGCACCTTAATTCTTTATGTCTCAACACAGAAAGGAATTCAGTGAGAGGCAAAGTGATAGATAAGAAGTGATTTATTAGAATAGGATGCTTGTAAGGTTTACAAGCTGGCAGGCAAGCACTGAGCTCGCTGCCCTGGGTACTCAATGGGTTATGTTTTTATAATTAGAGAAAGAAGGTGGGGAGGGGGGAGCTGATCTTTGTCTTTCTTAAGTAGACATCATGTTTCCTTCATCAGTTCCTCCCCCAGGTAGGGCAGGGACGTTTACTTGTCCCTCCTTATACGGTCAGGCCAGGACCGTCGTTAACACTTTGGAAAAATATTTTCGGATGTCAGTACAATGAGATTCTTTCATTTTGAAAAGTCACCTTCCCATAAATGACTGTTGTGTGTGTGTGTGTGTGTGTGTGCACAGAACCTGTTTTGGAAGTCATTAACTTGATGATTTCATTGGGTAGTTGGTAGGCCTTATTTTCTACTATTGTTTTATTGTTTTGGGGGGCATGGTACAAAGAACATGCTTTGTGGTTACTAATTCACTGAGCTCCCTGGGTAGGATGTGGGTCTCATGCCACCAATGTTCTATTGTTTGGGGGCATGTCTTCTATTTCTGTTGCATGGCTTTGTTGCTAAGCAAGTTAGCTTGATTTCATCATTAGGCAAGCCCATCTGACTTTGATGCAAAGTGACTTGTTTTACTTTATGAGTCAAGCAGGCTCACATTGTCTCAGAATTTTCCCATTATTTTCTTGAGTGATCATTAGTCTTACTGTGGTCTGCCAAATTCCCCTCAAGTTCTCTATCAACAATTCTCTAAGGGTTTCTAAGCTAACTATTTGATCATCCTATCCTGTCCTTATCAATACCATTATTTTTAACTGAATAATAAAATGCATATAATTCTCCTTCTATATGGTGTTCCATTACATTCTTCATTTGTGATCTTTGTAGAAACCTGAGAAGAAGTATACTCCTAAGGACTAGTTATGGATCTGAAGACTAGTTATATATCTGAGCTGGGTTACATGACTGTCTTAGAATTCCTTCCCAAACCAAACCCTTAGGCAAGGATTTGAATGTTAAGTTGCTTATTGGCAAGTACAAGGAACATTGTTAGGAGAGTGGACAAGTGCTACAGGGAAAGGATGAAGCCAATAAAGAAGGTGTTATGAAACCAGTCGCCTCAGTGGGCAACTGAAATATAATGCCATAGGGAAATTCTGGGAAACAGTATGAAACACACATCTCAGAATAATCCTACCTAAGGGACAAGGGCTTGGGGTAGATTGAGCAGGAGGGTCATTGGAGTGAGACAAAGCTGCAATAATTTCCTGGTGTTTCCAGACTGCTGCAAACACATGTCATTGAAAGTGCCTTACAGGTTTCCAAAAAGAGCCCTTTAGGTCCCAAGATGCCCATGCTCGAGCTCCGTCAGATGGAGCACGCTGAGTTGGTGAGGGCCGTAAGGGGGATACTGGTGGTAGATGCATCATTAACCACGGTAGTCAATGTAAGCTAATCTGAATGCCATGACTAGCTGGAAGATCCCTGGCAAAATTTTAACCTTCTTTTGTCTCAGTATTTAAGCCTAAAGATTAATACCAGCCTTATCAGGCTGCTGTGAGTATTAACGCAGAAAATGTATGTCAAGTAAACCCTGGCACACAGTAACCCTTCAACAAATTTTACATATATACGAAGTCCTTGGGGTCCTGAGACCAGACCAACTGCTCTCTTATTGAATGTAGCTTTAACAGGGCTTACTTTTTTTGTTTTTTAACCATGCTTGCTTTGATCTGGGAATGTAACATATTACCAACTACAGCAGGAGAGAAAAGGCCTATTTGTATGTCAGATAATCACCCCATTATTAAGTATATATTATACAAACAGGATCTAGATTGCTATGCCCAGAGGTTTAAACAATTTTTGAAGAAGTAGCACAACAGAACTTCTGTGCCCCCGTGGATGGCTTCATGGCTCTCTCTGCCCTCAGTCTGTGCTTTAGTCCCAAATGCAAGCCCCAGATCAACCCTTTTACCTAGTGGTTGTGTGGCTCCCTCCCCTTGGCAGTAGACAGGAGGAAACAGGGGGTGTTGTCAGTTTCCAAGGGAACCATTCATCTCAAGATGCTTAACAGACCTGCATGTTCTTTTCTCAGTCTGTGGCCGTGGTCATTCCATTTGTAAATAATGAAATGTGCTCCTAAACATTATTTCTTTTATGGAAAGAAGAATGCTGTCAAAAGAGAAAAATCTTAGTTTTGCAAAACTCTAAAAGGAACCCAATAGAAACTGTTGATTTACCTGCATGTTTATCTTTCAAATTGGGGAAATAAATACGTTTTTAGAAATTACCTTTCATACAAAAGATACTTATTGACATTTTATGGGTTTAAAAAAACCTTTCTTTACTGTATCATTGACAGTCTGAGAAAAGATCTGTTGTATTTAAAGTTATTTTTGTCTTAAGAAAGAACTGTAAATAGCTGCATTCAGTTGGTTCTTAAATATCAGGGTGAGAATTTGATTTGGATTTTAAAGCTATTAGTCTCCCAGTCAACATTATTGAAGAACTTCTTTGCAAGAGTACAAATTGAAAAGAGGCAAAATATTTAATAAAAATAGATGGTTATCAAATTTTCAAGAGAATGTCAATTTCTAACAACCATTTTTTTAAAATAATTTTTTTGATGTGGATCATTTTAAAAGTCTATTGAATCTTTTGCAGTATTGCTTCTGTTGTTTATAGTTTGGTTTTTTGGCCACGATGCATGTGGGATCCAACCCATACCTCCTGCATTGGAAGGTGAACTCTTAACCACTGCACTGCCAGGGAAGTCCCCTAACAATTATTCTTGAGAAAAGATTTGGAGTACTTTCTAGGTATTTTTAAACAATGGATCAAGATTTACTTTCTGGTTTTATGTAAAAGCAGTTTGAGCAAGAACAAAAAAAATGTAACTGGTTCCATTTTCAACATCTCTTCTTATCTTTTTCTTTTATGGCTTGACTGCAGAGAAGAACATCTTGGAAGATTACCAGTTCAATGCCTCTTCTTTTCGGATTCATTAGTGGTACCATTTTGTTCATAGACTGATTTTTTCCAAGGCTGGAATCAGAGTTGATGCTTTTTACATGCTAATATCTGCTCATTTAGATTTCTTCTTCTTTTTTTTTTTTTTTGTTTTTCATAATAAATTTTCGCCTGTCTTATTTTCAGCCTTTCTACTTAGCCACCCAATTACTCAAACTACATAATATATATAATGCCCAAGATCTCATATCCTATTCTCTTTAGAGAAATGACCAGAAACCCTAAAAGTTAATGCTTTCCGCTTACAAACTCACTTAAGCCCTGCTAAAGTGGAACTGAGATTTCTTAATTGCGTCTCTGTTTAGCAGAGCTTTGATTTTTAATCCTTGTCTGTATGGTTCCAAAGTTCATGCATTTGATTTTATATCAAACACCTCTTTGTTCGGTGCAAAACTAAAAAAAAGAACCTTTTATCTTTTTTGATACTCATACAATGAATGTTGCTGGTGCATCAGGACCAAGGAATAGGAAATTCACAACAAACAGCCAGCAACTAATCACCTCTAAAGTGCTCAAAATTGGTTGGGAGATATGTTCATAATCTTCACAACACTTTTCACTAACCTCCTTTACTTCTTATTTTGAGGTAAAAGAAAACTCATTTTTGAGTTCCCCAAGACAGACGTTTAATATTTAAAAAACATTCTTCATTCATTGCATCACTTTTGTATTTACTTTCATTACCACCATTGAAACTTCTTGTTCCTGCCTTTTTTCCTGCAAATAGATAAAACTGAACAACATCAAGGCATAAATAAGCCTCTGGAGGTTGATCTGGGAGCCCTACCCTGTGAGAAGACATGTACCAATTCTAAACAAACAAATTAGAACACAATCCCTTTGTACATTGGACATGCTGATTTGTACCAGGTTAAAAATGGATTGGAAGTAGGATGGATTGAAATCTAAAGGTTGACTTTGCCTCCACCTGGGTTTGTCATCTTGAGCAAGTTTCCAAACCTTTCTAAACCTCTATTTCCTTTTATTTAATATGGGGGAAATAATAGTGCCTACTACAAAGGGTTGCTATGAGATATAAGTGATATATGTAAAGCACCTTGTAAAAGCTAAACAAATATTAGCTATTATGATCATGTTCTTAAGGCACGCTTTAGACCCCAGATTACAAATATTGGGGGCTAGAAAGATCAGGGTTCAGACCCAAAGTGCTTTCTAGCATGAAATCCAGTGGTTTATTACAAAGAGATTACTGTTACTAGTAAGGATTTCTAGTATAACCCTGGAAAATTTCACAATCTTTTAGGTCTGTATTTTCTTCTTTAGAATAGATGTAAGTAATAACAAAACCTACCTCTCCTTTTCCCCCCTTGGTTTCATTGGGCTATAATTGACATGGAACATTGTGTAAGTTTAAGGTATAGGACTTGATCATTTGATATATGTATATATTATAAAATAACTGACATAATAAGGTTAGTTAACCCCTCCATCACCTCACATAGTTAACTTTTGTGTGTGTGAGTATATGTGATGATTACATTTAAGATCTACTCTCTTAGGAACTTTCAAGTATATAATACAGTTTTGTTAACTATCATCACCATGCTGAACATTAGATCCCTAGAATTTCTTACTCTTTTAACTGGAGGTTTAACCCTTTCCCCAACATCTCCCCATTTCCCCTACCCTCAGCCCCTGGCAGCCACCATTCTACTATCTATTTCTATTAGCTCAAAAATCTCCCTCTCCTGGGTGTGGAGAAAAGGGAATTCTTTTAAACTCTTGGTGGAAAAACCATAGCTTTGACTACCAAAGCTAGCCAAAAAACCATAGCTTTGTTGGCAAAGTAATGTCTCTGCTTTTTAATAAGCTGTCTAGGTTGGTCATAGCTTTTCTTCCAAGGAGCAAGTGTCTTTTAATTTCATGGCTGCTATCATCTGCAGTGATCTTGGAGCCCAAGAAAATAAAGTCTGTCACTATTTCCATTGTTTCTCCATCTACTTGCTGTGAAGTGATGGGATCAGATGCCATGATCTTCATTTTTTGAATGTTGAGTTTTAAGCCAGCTTTTTCACTCTCTTCTTTCACCTTCATCAAGAGGCTCTTTAGCTCCTCTTCACTTTCTGCCATAAGGGTGGTATCATCTACATATCTGAGATTATTGATATTTCTTCTTGCAATCTGGATTCCAGCTTGTGCTTCATCCAGCTTGGCATTTCACATGATGTTCTCTGCATGTAAGTTAAACAAGCAGGGTGACAATATACAGCCTTGACGTACTCCTTTCCCAATTTGGAACTTGTCTGTTGTTACACGTTCAGTTCTAACTGTTGCTTCTTTACCTGCATACAGATTTCTCAGGAGGCAGGTCAGGTAGTCTGGTATTCCCATTTCTTGAAGAATTTTCAACAGTTTGTTGTGATCTTCACAGTCAAAGGCTTTGGTGTAATCACTAAAGCAGAAGTATATGTTTTTCTGGAATTCTCTTGCCTTTTCTATGATCCAGCAGATGTTGTTAATTTGATCTCTGGTTCCTCTACCTTTTCTAAATCCAGCTCGAACATCTGGAAGTTCACGGTTCATGTACTGTTGAAGCCTGGCTTGGAGAATTTTGAGCATTACTTTGCTAGCATGTGAGATGAGTGCAATTGTGTGGTAGTTGGAACATTCTTTGGCGTTGACTTTCTTTGAGATTGGAATGAAAATTGACCTTTTCCAGTCCTGTGGCCATTGCTGAGTTTTCCAAATTTGCTGGCATATAGAATCCACTTTAGCAGCATCATCTTTTAGGATTTGAATTCCATCACCTCCACTAGCTTTGTTCGTAGTGATGCTTCCTAAGGCCCACTTGACTTTGCATTCCAGGATGTCTGGCTCTAGGTGGGTGATCACACCATCGTGGCTATCAGGGTCATGAAGATCTTTTCTGTATAGTTTTTCTGTGTATTCTTGCCGCCTCTTCTTAGTATCTTTGGCTTCTGTTAGGTCCATACCATTTCTGTCCTTTATTGTGCCCATCTTTGCATGTAAGATTCCTTTGGTATCTGATTTTCTTGAAGGGATCTCTAGTCTTTCCCATTCTATTGTTTTCCTCTATTTCTTTGCATTGATCACTGAGGAAGGTTTTCTTATCTCTCCTTGCTATTCTTTGGAACTCTGCATTCAAATGGGTATGCTTCCCTCACAGGGCCATGCTAAAGATGAAACAAGATGTTACACACAGCCCACTTTGCATAGTGTCCAATTCAGGATCAATGGTCAAAACATTAGAGATGGGATGAAGATGGTGATGATGCTGGTGGTGGCTGTGACGAGATTAATGATGAGGAGGATGGTGAAGGTGATGGGATTGATGATGGTAATGAATGTGATAATGATCACGACACTGGTGCTGGTGGTAATGATGATGATGATTTTGTTGATTTACTGCTTAAAATTGTTTACTCTTTCATTTTTCTTTTCAGAGTTGCTGTTGTTTGCTGAAGCCACGGGCACTTAAAATTCAGACTTGAACTCTCCAAAGACACTCCTTTCTTTTTTTTCTAATATAATCTGTTTGAAATTGTTTCCCTGATCAAATTACCTTGTTGGTTCCATATCTAACTCCTGTTTTATAAGCTACTTATTAAAACAAAAAGAAATGATGATACGAGACAACTATTTTTACATTTTCTTTTTTTTTCACTTAATTTAATGAATTTTCTGCTTGTTTTAAAGAAATAATGATATTGGCAGAGTGCTCAGATTGTCATTTTGATGGACCTTTGTAGTATTTGACAAGATTTGACAGAGCTTTAAAAAACTGTTAGGTTTATAAAAATTCTATTCTGTACTTTGTCACGATCCACCATCATTTATTATAAATCAGAGACCTGTCAGATAAAAATGTTGTCATAGCAGGGGTTGTCAGTCTGTGCTCCTCGGGTCACCTGTGCCTCATTCAAACCAAAGAGCTACAATTTTATATCCCGAAATTCCAGATAAGATTTCATTTGGAAAGAGGTTGCACAGCTAAAATATTTGTGCTTTTGTACATGCATGTCTTTCTGTAGACTGCGACAGAAGATATATTTCCAGACAAGAAAAAATTATAATTAGTCATTTTTAGTAGGTCAGAAAGATAATGGAGAAATGATGAGAAGAGTAAGGAAAAAAGGGAAGTAAATAAAGACAGACAGGTAGATAAAGACACACTTGATTAGATAAGTATGTTTTAAATTTATTTTTTGTTTGATATAAGATTAACATATCCTTGGGATCTAAGTTCAACAAGCAGTTCCTTGAGGATAGGAACTGGAATTTACACTGAGTTTTGTACATCATTAATCTCTGCTCTGGCAGAGTCCAGGTATGGCTGGATCCAGAAGCTTAAAAACTGACTGATTACTCACTGGTCTCTTTCTTTTCATCACTCTGCTTTCCTATGTTAATTTCACAATCAGACAGGATTTTACCAACATCAGTGATGCCTGTTGCCTCCATGGTTCTTCACTAGTGATCCTGGGAGTGGAGAATTAAAGGGTGGGTAAGTACTCTACTTTCTCAGTATTACTAGAAATGGTCCTAAGCATGACCCTCATTAGCCTGACTTGAGTCGTGTGTCCATATTTTAGCCAATCACTGTGATTAGAGGAATGAAGTATTTTCACTGGCCATTTCTGGGTCACGTGTTTATTACTAGCGCTAGAGCAGGGAGGTAAATCCTATATGATGTATGTGGACCTGAGAGCAAGGAAGGAGTGTTAAGTAAAAGAAAATCAGGGTGCTCTTCCCAAGAGGCAAAACAACTGATATATGTTGTATCTCTGAGGTTGTGGGCTTTCCAGGTGGCTCAGGCATAAAGAATCTGCCTGCCAGTGCAGGAGACGCAGGTGCAATCCCTGGGTCAGGAATATACCGTGGAAAAGGGAAGTGGAAACCCACTCCAGTATTCTTGCCTGGGAAATACCATGGACAAAGGAAACTGGTGGGCTACAGTCCACGGGGTCACAAAAAAGTCGGACACGGCTTAGTGACTAAACAACAATAGGAACAGTATCCTTGAAGCTACCTCCGCCCTTTCTCCTCTGGTTCACTCCTAAAACTCTCCAAAGAAAATATTCACCCTCCAAAGGAAATATTATGAAGAAAGAGTTAAAATACCAGCTTTGGAATATAACATTCTGTGTTTAAATTTTGTTACTGCCACTTACTAACTTGGTATGTTGCTGGACAATGACCTAACCTCTTTGAACTTCATTAGTTGCTGAGATTAAATGAGATAAGACTAAAGCAACACTGAGATGTTTGGACCTAGTAAGAACTCAATCAATGTTATATTTCACAGAAGCTCTGTTAACCTCTGTTAACCTCTGTTAACCTGCTTAAACTTCTCTCTAGCCTCAAAATACACAGACAGACACCTAGAACACAACTATGGCTTGCTGAATATCTGGACACTTCTATTCCCACCTTCTGAATTGCTATTGTTCCCAAACATGTATATCCCACTGTGCTTCTTATTATATTAACATAATTATCACTAACTTCAATACTTTGGCCACCTCATGCGAAGAGTTGACTCATTGGAAAAGACCCTGATGCTGAGAGGGTTTGAGGGCAGGAGGAGAAGGGGACGACAGAGGATGAGATGGCTGGATGGCATCACTGACTCGATGGACATGAGCTTGGGTAAACTCCAGGAGTTGCTGATGGACAGGGAGGCCTGGCGTACTGCGATTCATGGGGTCGCAAAGAGTTAGACACGACTAAGCGTCTGAACTGAACTGAATTATTACTAAACCAATGTCCTAAAAGTGCAAAAACAGACGTATTTCTGTGAAACGTCTTTTGAATGCTTTATGAATTTTCTGGAAAGATTTGGTAAAAGTGAATTACTAAAAAGAATTACTATGAAATTAAAGATGAGCAAAACGAGTGTGAAAGATTGGGGAAAGTAGTAAAGTTCAAGGAGGATTCTGCTCACTAAATAGTTTACAAGTGTGGTTTAGTGAAGAAACATGATATAGAACTCTAATCTCAGACCTTTACTCAAGTAAAAATTGTGGCTATAGTATATCAGTTGACTGGTGACTGTATATAAAATTATGTGCTTTAAATTCAAATAATGCCCAAGGTATCCATGAACTATGTTTATGATTCCATGCTTTAGATATTTTCCTAATTGACTAAACAGTAACTAGTCTTAATTGCTTTATATAGATAGAAAATTGTATCTCCTATGTTATCATTACTATCATCACTACGACTCATTGTCAGTACTTTTTAACCTCCCATTCACTTCTCAACCATTCACAATCTGGCATCTACATCTGTCACTCTCCTTGATCTTTTATATAAGAAATGTGTGACCTCAATTCTTTGCTTATTCTTTAAATGCTGCAGTTTCTCAGAATTTTGCCTCCTCTGAAATATTCAGACTCCAGGGGATTATTTCCAAATGCCTCATGAAGCTGAAGAACTGGAAAATCTAATCAGTCTATTTGGGATCCACTTTTCAGCATTATCAGTGCCACCACTGACAGCCCACCTGGGTCACAGAGTCCTTATTGTAGGACACCTCTGTTGTCCAAAGTACCTGTACAGGCTTCTTTCATGGTCTCCAACATTCCAGATCCCAGACTCACAGCCACATACTCTGTCTCCATTCCTGCATCAGGACCGCTATGCCTGGGGGCTTGAGCAAAGGGCCACTTTGCCACATGCTGGGACCAACTCCCTAGACCTTGCTGTTGAGTCTGTCTCCCCTTCCATCTAGAGAGTTCTTCCTTGGGCCTTTGCTGTCCTTCTGTCTCAGGGGGGTTGAAGTGGGACATTCTCAGTGTCCTAGAGAATTTTGTAGGGAAAATTAAGATGAACTCAAAGAGTACCATTTGTCTTCAGTGAAAAACGAGGTGTTTTCTGGCATATCATTCTGGATTATCTGTTGGATGGGGCCCTGTGCCTTTTGCTGTCTTAAAGGGATTTTATAACTATTATTTTGAGATAGCTAATAGCAATGTCAATACTTTTCCATGGATAAAAGCAAATTCTCACCACTATAAGGACAATTGTTTCCCACTCTTTCAACCAAAGAAGCCAGTTTTGCACCTATTTCTAAATTTATTTTAGCACTCAGGATTGACTTACATAAGTGTGGCAATGTGGATTCTCCATTGAACTGATTGTAACTGCTTATGGCTACTTCATTAATTAATGAGTTAAACAAAGTCTTTGACGAGTGTTCAGCTTGCATTTGTATAAGGGTCATGATTGGGCTTCCCAGGTGGTTCAATGGTAAAGAATCACCTGCCCATGCTGAAGCCAAGGGGATCCCTAAATCAGGAAGATCCCCTGGAGAAGGAAATGGCAACCGAATCCAGTATTCTTGCCTCAGAAATCCCATGGACAGAGGAGCCTGGCAGGCCCCAGTCCATGGGGTCACAGATAGTTGGACACAGCTTAGTGACTAAGCATGCATGCACATACAAGGGTCATGATTACACCATCTTTAAAAAACTGTTCATTTTTTAACAGCTTTTAATATCCTCGATCCTCCCAAGGGTAGGAGGATCTCCCTTTGTCTTATCAGAGTCCTATTACATCCTCCTCCAGTACAATAGGTAGCAACTTTCCTTACCTTCACACCACTAGGAGAAACCACCTACATGATTCTTCCCAGAGCAGAGAAACTCTGCATCAAGATAATTTACTATTTCCATTTGGAAAGCAGCTGGCAGCTCTTACATGGCAACTTCTCTCTCTCAAGTTCCTTCTAACCAGCTGTCTCCCTACAGGAGGTCATTTTTTACATTCTACATGAAACTGTTCATCTGTATCCTTGTGTCATCTTCCCATCCACCCACTCTGGAGCTTTTGGAGTGAGGATATGTCTTATTCCTCTTTATAGTCTCCGTGATGTATAAAATTGTGCCTTGCATATTGTAGGTGTTCAGAAAATGTTTACTGAATTTATACCATATTATAGGATGGAAGTGGCTCAGTTGGTAAAGAATCTAGTTGCAATGCAGGAGACACAGGTTTGATCCCTAGGTTTGGAAGATCCCCTGAAGAAGGAAATGACAACCCACTCGAATATTTCTGCCTGGGAAACCCATCCACGGGGTTGCAAGAGTCAGACATGACTTAGTGACTCAACCACCAACCATAGGGTGGAGAAGAATAGAATGGCAGCCAGTTAGAGCAAGGATCTTAAAGTATAATATTAGGCTGATAGAATTTTAGAATTCAAAGAACTGAGCAAACTCTGGGAAGTGGTGAAGGATAGGAAAGCCTGGCGTGCTGCAGTCAATGGGGTCACAAAGAGTCAAACATAACTGAGTGATTGCCAACAACCATCTTTTAGTGAATTTGATAAAAGGAAAACTAAAAAGGGAGTGGTAGCCATCTATCAACAGTAATTTCAGATGTCCCTTCATAATGCCAAGGTCCCTGGCTCCCTCCCTAATCTGAGGGACTAACATGTCCCTACAGTCCTAAGAGGCTTTTACTGAATTTGGATCAAGAACAGGCCTTTGCACAAACAAGGTTAACACTTTGTATCATTTCAGATCTGGGACACCCTGAACTAACAAGGGCAGAGTGATTATGAGCCAAATAATAACCTGGCACTTGCCGTGCAGGGAATTTTAGATAAAGAAAAGATATTCTGTGATACCTTGAGATTCCTTTTTAGCCAGCACTCAGTGATCCCAGAAGAGATTAAAAATACCACAAAGTTTTTTTTTTTGCGTGTGAAACTAACCCACAATGTCATCAGTTTAATAGAGAACACATGACTCTGGCCATTCTCCTGAAACTGACTTTTTACTACAGCAAAATCTCAGAACAGTGCTCTTCAGTTCAGTTCAGTCACTCAGTTATGTCCGACTCTTTGTGACCCCACGGACTGCAGCACACCAGGCCTCCCTGTCCATCACCAACTCCTGGAGCTTACTCAAACTCATGTCCATCGAGTTGGTGATGTCATCCAACCATCTGATCCTTTGTCGTCCCCTTCTCCTCCCACCTTCAATCTTTCTCAGCAGTGCTATCCATGAGCGTATCAATGAGGTTTGTTCTTTATATATTTGTAAATGAAGTAACTAGAACAAATGAAGTTTATCTTTGGTAGCGTCAAGTTCAGAATCACAGACTTTCAGAACCATGAAGCTAGGATTTTCCAGTCTAACACCAGTGAGAAACACAATATTTACATTTTGCTCATCAGAAGAGGAAAAGAAACTGACTCCCAAAGTAGTAACAGTCATTAATTGACCACTGTAAGCATCCTTTAGCCAAAGGAGCTTGTTCAGTTCACCAGGAACACACCTATAGTTGAACAGGCTGGGCTCAGTGCAGCCAGGACTGTGCACACCAGGGGAACTGGTATTTCAGTAAGTGGTAGTAGAAAGAACCTATGATAGGATTTAGGTTTTGGTTGAGGAATATTGGGGAGAAGCTAATGAAGCAAGGGCCTTATCAGGAAGCAGCGGCAATACCATGATTGGGCATTTCAATAAATCTTATCTCCAGGGAGGGCAGCCCAGAATCAGGGATGATGCAGTAATTGGTAAGGAAGTAGTAGCCACTCATTTGAGCAGAGAGGGGCATGTTCGCTATTTTGTGGGCTTCTCTCTCGTGTTATCATGGTTTCAGAGTGGCCTTGTCTGATGTCAGTGTCCTGTGGGATGGTTTATGTCCAGCAGGAGAACCACATGGCCTGTCTGGGAACATCATACCAGCAGTGCAGGGAATGTCAAAGGCTGCTTTCTCAGCATTAACTATGTGTTTAGTGCTTCATACACATTATTTCATTTAAACCCTACAATTCTATTGTTTTTGTCATTCAGTCGCCAAGTCCAACTCTTTACAACCCCATGGACTATAGCACCCCACGCTCCTCTGTCCTCCAATATTTCCCAGAGTTTGCTCAAATTCATGTCCATTGAGTTGGTAATGCTATCTAACCATCTCAGCCTCTGTTGCCTCCTTCTCCTCCTGCCTCTCAATCTTTCCCAGCATCAGGGTTTTTCCAATGAGATAGCTCTTTGCATCAAGTGGCCAAAGTATTGGAGTTTCAGCATCTTTCCTTCCAGTGAATATTCAGGGTTGAGTTCCTTTAGGACTGACTGGTTTGATCTTCTTGGAGGCTATTAGGTAGATATTATGAGTCCCATGTTACAAATGAGACAATAGAGATTTGAAGAAGCTGATGTTGTTGGTGGTGGTTTAGTTGCTAAATCGTGTCCAAATCTTGCAACCCCCATGGACAGAGGAGCCTGGCAGGCTACAGTTCATGGGTTTCTCCAGGCAAGAATACTGGAGTGGGTTGCCATTTCCTTCTCCAGGGGAAGCTAATGTTAATAGTGAGGAAATGGCAAGTGGAGTCAGGACTGATACAAGCTGGATAGATGTAGGTGCCAATAATAAAAAGTTGTTAGGCTGAGGGTTGGAAGGGGTGAAAGTATTCTTCAACTCAACAGCTGCCTAGGGCTCTTGGGAACCTCTGTAAACCAAAGAAACCCTTCCTTTCAAACGTGTGAAGGCACTTGCTCATTGACTAACATAGACTAACTTTACAAGAAACCCATGTAAGTGTCCAGACATTTACTTCTGGGTTTTAACCCACTCTAATATTCTTGTCTGGAGAATCCCATGGACAAAGGAGCCTGGCAATCTACGGCCCATAGGGTCACAAAGAGTTGAACACAACTGAAGCAACTGAGCATGGATGCAGGTCTTTAAAATGTAAAAAGACAAAAGCTAGCTCTCAAATCTACTAGGCTGAACCACTTCTTCTGACTCCTTGAGATATTGTTACTTATTTATTAAGAAATACTGTCTGCTGCCAGTAGCTTTCTTTTAATTTTCTTTAGAAAATAGCAACCAACATATGTTGCTTTTGATTGTTGGAATGAATTAATTTCAATTTATAGTGATGGCAACTGTTCCAGGATGACCTACTATAAACAATCTATTAAAGGTATGTAAGAAATGAAAGGAAAGTTAATTTTTAAAAGTTCAGCCAGAAAAAGGAAACATTAGTCTCTATGATAATTTTTAATTTGAAAAATATGTTCATTACCCTCCTCCTCAATTCTTGAGATTACTGTCAATTTCAAAAGTATCTTCTACTTCTAAATACTATAGATTTCTTGCTTTTGAAACATACTAGTCTATCCCCTGGAGAAGGGAATGACTACCCACTCCGGTATTCTTACCTGGAGAATTCCATGGACAGAGGAGCCTGGTGGGTTATGGTTCATGGGGTCGAAAAGAGATGCAACTGAGTGACTAACACTTTCATTTTCAGCCTGTGTAATAAAGGAGATGAATATAAATCTACTATTTTAAAAAACTAGAAAACAATTTCAGAACAATCATCAATGCCTACCCTGAGCTAATGTAACAAAATCTAGAGAAAAAAGTTAAACAGTTCTTAGTATTCCTAGAAAGCACAAAAATTTATTTTTAGATCTTGCTGATGATATTGACTGTAAATTTCTTTAACATTTATCTGGTTCTACATATTCCTTTTTACTCTGTTGCTATAAAAATGTTGGTTTCAGCAAGCAAGTTTAAAAAAAAACAGCAAAGCAAACACTAGAGAAGGTAGGTGTTTCTTTTCTGAACTCTAAAGGGAAGAAGCACTGTTTTCATTGCTGGTAATCATATTCTGAAAAACCCAGGGCTGAAACTTTTCTTCATCTGTGATATTCTACTTCTCTTCCTTCATTTTCGTCATGTATTTCACTGCTCAAAACCTTATTTGAAAGGTGTATTTTAAAAAAATATTTATTTATTTACTTTATTTTTTGGCTGTGGTGGGTCTTCATTGCTGATGCAGGCTTTCTCTAGTTGCAGCAAGCAGGGGCTACTCTCTCGTTGTCATCTGCAGGCTTTTCATTGCAGTGGCTTCTTTTGTTGTGGAACCCAAGCTCTAGAGCATCAGCTCAGAGTTTGGTGCACAGGCTTAGCAGACCAGGGATTGAATCTGTGTTCCTTGCACTGTAAGGCAAGTTCCTAACCAGTGGACCACCAGGGAAACTCGAAAGGTGTATTTTTTGTATTTTAATATCATAAAGAACAAAAAGATATACAGAGAAGTCTTTCTTTGTTCCCTAGGAATTCCCTTTCTCAGAGTCAAATACAGATTTTCAGTTGGTTGTGTATCCCTTTTATGTGTTCACATGTAAATATGTATCAGTGCTTGTGTGTGTACATGTATCAATTTTTTCTTAAAAGTAACTTTATATTTTGAACTTATTTATGAATCATAAAAAGCTGGAAAAAATGGCACAGAGTTCCTTTGTACACTTTAGCCAGCTTCCCCCAAACATCTAGCATCTCTATCCTCTCCTAAATAGAGGCATACGATAAAAGCACACCTCCATCTACACAGAACTGTTAATAGTTGTTGTCTCTGGGCTACAGGATTGGGAATGGGAACAACTTGATTCTCTACTTTTATACCTTTCCAAATCCATTTTTATACATTTCCAAAATGTCTGAATTTTTATAAAATATTTATTATTTTGATATTGATGAGATAAAATGTGGTTTGAAAACTAACGGGAAGGAGAACTCATAGAGGCAGATAGCAGAGTGGTGGTTGCCAGGGGCTTGAGAGGGGCAAATAGGGAGCTGTTGTCTGATGGGTATAGTTTTATAAGATGAATAAGTTCTGGAGATTGATTTCATAACAATGGGAATGTACTCAACACTATTCAGTGGTATGGGCTTCCCAGGTAGCTCAGTAGTAAATGATCTGCCTGCAGTGCATCAGACACAGGTTTGATCCCTGGGTCGGGAAGATCCCCTGGAGAAGGAAATGGCAACCCGCTTCAGTATTCTTTCCTGGGAAATCCCATAGACAGAGGAGCTTGGTAGGCTATAGTCCATGGGGTCACAAACAGACATAGCTTAGTGACTAAACAACAATGAGAACTCAACGGTACAATTAAAAATTGTTACAGTAGTACATTTTGTGTGTGTTTTACCAAAATTTTTACAAAAGTAGAGCTTTTTCTTTTTTAATATTTCAAGAAGCAGAGTATAATTCACCATTGGAATGTAGCCAAGATCCAGATAAAGAGCCTTCCAAATATTTAATGACCATATATGGTATGGCCCTGAGAAATTATGATCATCCAAAAGATTTAAGTCTTACACCTCTCAGTGAGGGAAAATGACAGCAGTGAAAATACCCAAGGCCATTTTTTCATGAAAATGCCTTTTGATATTGGCCACAGCTTTAGGATAGGAAAGGAAAAAGATCTAATATTTGTTCTGAGCATTATTCTCCCTCAAAATCCTGAAATCCTTAAGTCAAAAAAACTCTGATGTGCAAAACTTTGTATCAGTTTATTGTTAAGGATTCCCTACCAAGTAGATTTCTGAACAAAGATTGTATTACCAGGATCAGTTCAGTTCAGTCGCTCAGTCATGTCCGACTCTTTGAGACCCCATGAACTGCAGCACACCAGGCCTCCCTGTCCATCACCAACTCCTGGAGTCCACCCAATCCTATGTCCATTGTGTCAGTAATGCCATCCAACCATCTCATCCTCTGTTGTCCCCTTCCCCTGCCCTCAATCTTTCCCACCATTAAGGTCTTTTCCATTGAATCAGCTCTCTGCATCAGGTAGCCAAAGTATTGTAGTTTCAGCTTCAACATCAGTCCCTTCAATGAACACCCAGGACTGATCTCCTTTAGGATGGATTGGTTGGATCTCCTTGCAGCCCAAGGGACTCTCAAGAGTCTTCTCCAGCACCACAGTTCAAAAGCATCAATTCTTCAGCGCTCAGCTTTCTTCACAGTCCAACTCTCACATCCATACATGACCACTGGAAAAACCATAGCCTTGACTAGATGGACCTTTGTTGACAAAGTAATGTCTCTGCTTCTTAATATACTATCTGGGTTGGTCATAACTGTCCTTCCAAGGAGCAAGCATCTTTTAACTTTATGGCTGCAATCACCATCTGCAGTGATTTTGGAGCCCAGAAAAAGAAAGTCAACCACTGTTTCCACTGTTTCCTCATCTATTTCCCATGAAGTGATGGGACCAGATGCCATAATCTTAGTTTTCTGAATGTTGAGCTTTAAGTCAAATTTTTCTCTCTGCCCTTTCACTTTCATCAAGAGGCTCTTTAGTTCCTCTTCACTTTCTGCCGTAAGGGTGGTGTCATCTGCATATCTGAGGTTATTGATATTTCTCCCGGCAATCTTGATTCCAGCTTGTGCTTCATCCAGCCCAGCGTTTCTCATGATGTACTTTGCATATAAGTTAAACATGCATGCTTGCATAAATAAGCAGGGTGACAATATACCGCCTTGATGTACTCCTTTTCCTATTTGGAACCAGTCTGTTGTTCCACGTCCAGTTCTAACTCTTGCTTCCTGACCTATATACAGGAATACCAGGATAGATAAAGTTAATTTTGTAATACTATAGAGATCAATAAATCAAGCGGACATAATGATCTTTGATGTTTTTAAGGGTCATGTACCTATTCCTGTTATTCTAGTTGGAAACCACTAACAAACATACCTGTTTGGAAAGAGGGTAGAAGTTCTTACAAAGCAGGAGACTTACGTAGAAAAAAACCAATGGATGTCCATTACAAAGATGCTTGGTTAGACTAGTCCAGGAATATGGATGAGATGTGGTACAAAACACTTGACGTTAGGATGTTCTGAGAAGTCCAGGGGACATCATAAAAAAATCTATATAGCACTATTTCCTTCTAGTACTCAAGGGTATTTATTATTGGCATTTGTGGAAGAAATGAAGAAATTTGTCAAGCTGTCAGTTTCAACTCTAAATTTGATGTTTTAATTTTTTTCAAGGACAAATGAAATTATTTCACAATGGGAAAAGTATGGCTGATAAATGATGAAGTGCATTTGATACAGCCATTTAAAAAATATTTATTTAACAAAAGACCATATGCTTTCTACTGCTTCAGGAAAGTGACCTTTTGCAAAGTAGAGTTCTTGGATCCTTGATTATCTCACATTTCTGTTACTCTAAATCTATAGCTTCTAGATGTGGTTGTGTGACATGATAAAGGGAATATATGAATGTATAATGAAACAGACCATGAAAGTTTTTTCTTGGGTTTTTTCCATTTTTATCTGATAATAATTGCACAGCTTTATTTCTATATTAATTTCTCTGCCTTTTATTTGCTTTCAAATACTTTGTTTCTTGGTAATTTAATTTAAAAGGGTTTCTCTTGGTCCAGATTGAAGGCAGCACCGAACTTACACGGTGGGGACTTGATGGAGGAAGCACCCATCTTTGCGTTCCAGTGCAACCACATTCTCATTGATGAGGGTACACAGTCAACACATGAACAGGGTATAATAAGGAGGTCATTCCCATCACCATTTTGGAATTCTAGCTTACAGGAATGATTTAAAATTGAGCTTCCTATTTACTTGAGGACTTAATGGGTCCCTTGAGAAAACCAATAAAGAGACATTGGGAACTGATGGATGGCCATGGAAACATTTACTTTCTTCTGCAAATACTTTCTGATTCTTTCTCTTTTTTATAAATAACCCTCCTTGTTCCAAAACAGACTATTTGCCTTTGAAAAAAATTTGTCTGCAAAACTTGATTTGCTAAAGCAAACATTTTATTTAAAAAAATTGTCTAGAAAATTGTTCCTGCTAGTGCAATTTCCATCCTATATTAAAATTTTTTCTTTCCTTTTTAAAAATGATTTTTAAAAATCAAAGTATAGTTAATTTCAAATGTTGTGTTAGTTTAAGGTGTACAGCAAAGTTATTTGGATATATGTACATATATACATATATGTATCCTCTTTCAGTGGAGACGGCAATGGCACCCCACTCCAGTACTCTTGCCTGGAAAATCCCATGGATGGAGGAGCCTGGTACGCTGCAGTCCATGGGTTGCAAAGAGTTGGACACGACTAAGCGACTTCTTTCACCTTTCACTTTCATGCATTGGAGAAGGAACTGGCAACCCACTCCAGTATTCTTGCCTGGAGAATCCCAGGGACACGACTGAAGCGACTTAGCAGCAGCAGCAGCAGCATCCTCTTTCAGAGTCGTTTCCACTCTAGGTTAGTTCAAGCGATTGAGTTTAGGTCCCTGTGCTCTACAGTGGATCCCTGTTGTTTACCTATTTTATATATGTGTGTGCTTACTTGTGTCCAACTCTTTGTGACCCTATGGGCTAGCCCACCAGGCTCCTCTGTCCATGGAACTTTCCAGGCAAAATTATTGGAGTGGGTTGTCATTTCCTATTCTAGGAGATCTTCCTGACCCAAGGATCAAACCCAAGTCTCTCACTTCTCCTGCATTGGTGGATTCTTTACCCCTACACCTGGGAAGTCCTCTACATTATATATAGTAGTGAGTGTATGTTAATCCCAAACTCTTAATTTATCTCTACCACCAGCCTTCATATTCCCTTTGGTAACCATAAGTTTGTTTTCCGTGTGAGTCTATTTCTGTTTTGTGAACAAGTTCATGTCTTTCTTTAGATTCCACGTATAAGTGATATTATATACTATTTGTCTTTCTCTGTCTGGCTTCATTTAATATGATGATTTCCGGGTTGATTTATGTTGCGGCAATGGCATTATTTCATTCTTTTTCATGGCTGAGTAATATTCCATTATGTATATGTACTACATCCTCTTTATCCTTTTACTCTGTCAAAGGACCATTAGATTGCTGCCAAGTATTGGCTATTGTAAATAGTGCTGCAATGAACATCGGGGTGCTTGTATTTTTTTCTTTTTTTCTTTTTTTTTTTAGTTTTTTATTTTTTAAATTTTAAAATCTTTAATTCTTACATGCGTTCCCAAACATGAACCCCCTCCCACCTCCCTCCCCATAACATCACTCTGGGTCATCCCCATGCACCAGCCCCAAGCATGCTGTATCCTGCGTCAGACATAGACTGGCGATTCAATTCTTACATGATAGTATACATGTTAGAATGCCATTCTCCCAAATCATCCCACCCTCTCCCTCTCCCTCTGAGTCCAAAAGTCCATTATACACATCTGTGTCTTTTTTCCTGTCTTGCATACAGGGTCATCATTGCCGTCTTCCTAAATTCCATATATATGTGTTAGTATACTGTATTGGTGTTTTTCTTTCTGGCTTACTTCACTCTGTATAATCGGCTCCAGTTTCATCCATCTCATCAGAACTGATTCAAATGAATTCTTTTTAACTGCTGAGT
Source organism: Ovis aries (assembly GCF_016772045.2). Taxonomy (NCBI): domain Eukaryota; kingdom Metazoa; phylum Chordata; class Mammalia; order Artiodactyla; family Bovidae; genus Ovis; species Ovis aries. The sequence goes on from NC_056056.1 coordinate 174,411,805, forward strand.
AATACTCCATTGTGTATATGTACCACAGCTTTCTTATCCATTCATCTGCTGATGGACATCTAGGTTGTTTCCATGTCCTGGCTATTATAAACAGTGCTGCGATGAACATTGGGGTACATGTGTCTCTTTCAATCCTGGTTTCCAAGTTTTCTCCAGATATATGCCTAGGAGTGGGATTGCAGGATCATATGTTAGTTCCGTTGTTTTTTAAGGAACCTTCATACTATTCTCCCTAGTGGTTGTACCAGTTTATATTCGCACCAACAGGGTAGGAGGGTTCTCTCTCCTCCACACCCTTTCCAACATTCATCACATGTAGACCTCTAAACGATGGTCATTCTGACTGGTGTGATGTCATACCAAATTGTGGTGCTGATTTGCATTTCTCTAATAATTAGCACCATTGAGCATCTTTTCATGTGACTGTTGGCCATCTGTATATCTTCTTAGGAGAAATGTCACAGTAGGCCTTTTGCCCATTTTTTGATTGGGTTGTTTGCTTTTTTGGTGTTAAGCTGTTTGAAACATTTGTGTATCCCTTGTCGGTAGCATCACTGGCAAATATTTTCTCCCAGTCCGTAGGTTGTCTTTTTGTTTTGTTTATGGTTTCCTTTGCTGTGCAAATGCTTTTAAGTTTAATTAGGTCCCATTTGTTTATTTTTGTTTTTATTTCCATTACTCTAGGAGTTGGATTCCCAAAGGTATTGCTGCAATTTGTGTCAAAGAATGTTCTGCCTATGTTTTCCTCTGGGAGTCTTATAGTGTATGATCTTACATTTAGGCCTTTAGTCAAATGATAATAAATTTTTAGTAAAATCTCTCTTTTTATACCACTTGATCACCTTCTATCCTCTCATAACTGTTTTGGGTTTGTATATCTTTTATCCTCTAACTCCAGGGAAGGAAGTGGATTTTATTTTCTTTGAATATCAGTGCTTTGCATATCATTCTGGCATATAATACATATGCAACCAGCATCTGCTTAATGAGTGAACAAACTGATGACTGCTAAAAGCTTAACAATTTTGAAGCTGTCTGTAAAAATCTCTTTTCAATTTATGGTGAATTATGTTATTGCTGTTGTTCAGTCACTCCGTCATCTCCAACTCTTTGCAGCCCCATGGACTGCAGCACACCAGGCTCCCCGTCTTTCACTGTATTTGTTTTATAGTAAAGCAACCTGTAAGTAGGCATCTCATATTCACAGTGACTAAAAGACAGGACAAACTTCTTGTACTAAAGAGAGAAGCTTTCCAAAGTTAAGAGTATGAAATGTGGGTCTTCCCTGGAGGTCCCATGGCTGGGACGCTGCACTTCAAATGCAGGCAGTATGGGCTTGATTCCTGGTTGGGGAACTAAGACCCCACAGCCACATGGAGTGGCTGAAAAAAAAGGTGTGAAACATGAAGAGTCTTTGGAAACAAGGTTGGAAAAAAAGAAAAGGAGGGTTTTTAGAGAAACTGCTGATCAGCAGGCGTGACACTTAAATGAGGGTGAGGGATCAAACCGGGTTCTGAGACTTGATTTCCAATCCATGGGTGGGGCTTTCCCTCATGGCACCAAGGAATTCTCCAGAAACCAGCTGGTATCCTACAGTGCAATTCAATTCTGGCACCATCCACTGGGAAAAAGCATCAGATCAAGTAAAGGTTCAGTCCTACAAGACTGTCCATATCCCTTCCATCTTCAGGGTTGTTGCCTCTACTTCTGACCAATTGGCTATAAATCAGAAGTTCTCATGACTCCTATCTCAGGTTTGGTTAACTTGCTAGAGTGTCTCAGAGCACTTAGAAAAACATGTTAATTACTAAATCACTGGTTTAAGGTAAAAGGATATAGTTCAGGAACAACCAGATGAAGAGATGCATAGAGCAAGCTGTGCATCCAGTCTCCATGCCCTCTCCAGGCACGCCCCTCTCTCGGCCCCTCGAACTTGGAAGTTCTCCAAAGAGTTTTTACGAAGTTTCATTACCTGGGCATGGTTGATTAAATCATTGTTCACTGGTCATTGATTCAACCTTGAGCCACTCTCCCTTCCCTGGAGGTTGGAGGGTAGGATTGAAAATCCCAACACTCTAATCACACAGTTGGCTCCAATGGCAACAAGCTCCCATTTTGGGGTACTTCCCAAAAGTCACCTCTTTCACATAATGAAAGAAACTCTTATCACTTCCAATTTTTAGGAAGGTCCAAATTTTGGAAACCATGGAGGGAAACCAAATACTCATGAGAATTATATTTGTCAGCTGAATGACCATATGTATATACATATTTTCCTTATAAATCATCATATCACAGGGTACCACATTGGCTTACTAAGAAATACATTCTATTGATTTCCACAAATAACAGAAACCTCTATTTGGTAGCTTAAACACATCAGTTTATTTATCGCATGTCTAGGGGGAAGCCATGCAAAGATGGTATGGTAGCTCCAAATTGTCTCCAATTGTTCCCATAGGAAGAGCATCAAAATTGCTTGTTCACTAGCTAAAAGTCAGGTTTCTGGACCCACTACCCAATTTACTGAATCAAAATTCTAGGTATGGCCACGGGGAATCTGAACGTTGAACTGGTACCACCTGTTTTTCTAATAGAGGGCACTGACCTAAAACAGTGTGCCAGTTATTTTTCCAGCAGAAATTTTTGTTTTTGGGCGGCGGTGGGCATCAGCAAAGAATTGCAATATAGACCTGCAACCATGGTGAATCATATGCAAGTCCTCACATAACAAGAAGAGAACTCTTTTAAAGAGGGGAAAAGGAAGTTGGGAAGGCTAGAGTAAACAAAGAATTGATTGGAGGAACTGATAGTTTGAAGTGTAGCGCTGAGTTATGACATTCTCTCAGTGGCTGAGCTATTTCCAAGAAAGAAGAGTCTTTTTACTTCCGGGCATAAGAGCTCCCCCTTCTGGCTTCCCAACTCTATTTTAATTGAGGTTTCTCAAAGTTTTACAAGGGCCTAAGTTGACAATCATTTGTATTTTTCTAAATTCCTACCTGCAAGAATTTCTGTCCTGAGATTTCTGCTGCAAGCTGGTAAAATGGCTTTCATCTCTAAATGGCTGTGGCAGAGTGTTAAGCTAAGAGTCCAGCATGGAAGAGGGAAAAGGAAAGCAAAAATGTGTTAAAGCTAGTGTCTCAAAGCTGTAAGCTAAAGAGGAGAAAGTTCTTGTTCTTTGGCTAACAGCAGTGGAATTTTACCATTGAGGTATACTAAAAAATATTCCGTTTAGGATTGTCTCAGCCTATTTCATTAGGACCTATCAAAATGATAAACGATTATAGTTCTTAATAATAGCACTCAATGATATGTTGGCTGTTTCCCTGGTGGCTCATATGGTAAGGAATCCTCCTGCAATGAGGGAGACCTGGGTTCGATCTCTGGCTTGGGAAGATCCCCTGGAGGAGGGCATGGCAATCCAGTCTAGTATTCTTGCCTGGAGAATCCCCATGGACAGAGGAGCCTGGTAGGCTACAGTCCATGGGGTCACAAAGAGTTGGACATGACTGAGCAACTAAGTACAGCACATGTTGGCTGTTGAAAATCAGACTTTTCAGTAGGGAACTAAAACAGTAAAAATTTTAGGTTGATTTATGGATCTTTTCACTAAAGGAAGAGAGACAAAGCAGTTTTTATGTATGTGGCATATAAGATGGTGGATGGGAATTTACTTTCCTGTTCTCCATCCCTGTAGTAGTTTTAAGACTTTTTTTTCCTCCTTGGGCTATAATGTTTCCACTTCCAAATTTCAATGTAAGTTGTTTGTTTCTTCCCCCATTATGTATTTTCCTTTATTAATTTCTGTGCACCCAATGCTAGCAAGTGTCAACATTGCTTTGAGTCCTTGTACTTGTGGCATAATTAGGAGAACTTGCATTTTGAGAGAAAGTGCAATTCCTTTAATTGAGAAATTATACTAATGACTTTTATCTCATTTTCCTGGTGCAATGGTCCCTAAAACTGGTTCTTGATTAGAAAGCCCTGGGAAACTTTTAAAATATTTTTCACTGCTAATTAATTAATTTCAAGTACAAATGTAGCATGTACTTTTTAAAAAATAGTTCAAAAAGTGCAGAAGGGTAAAAAGTGAAAAGTAAATCCCCTCTTCTCCACTTTGAACTTCTTAGAATACTCCTATTGGTAATATATTATTGTGTATTGCCTTTCAAAAACTTTGGTACTTAATGCAACCATGAAAAGTGAAAAAAAAGTGAAAATGTTAGTCACTCAGTCATGTATGACTCTTTGCGACCCCATGGACTGTAGCTGCCAGGCTCCTTAACTGATGAAATTCTCTAGGCAAGAGTACTGGAGTGGGTAACCATTCCCTTCTCCAGGGTCTCTTCCCAACCCAGGGATTGATCCCCAGTCTCCTGCATTGCAGGCAGATTCTTTACTGTCTGAGACACCAGTGAAGCCCTAATACAACCATGGTGGTGGGGGTAGTGGTTTAGTCAGTAAGTCATGTCTGACTCTTGTGATCCCATGGACTGTAGCCTGCCAGCCTCCTCTGTCATGAGATTCTCTAGGCAAGAATACTGGAGTGGGTTGTCATTTCCTTCTCCAGTACAACCATATGCATATTTATATCTCCCCCCCACCCCCAACAAATGTGACCATTCTAAATCTACCATTCTGTAATTTGCTTTTCCTGTCCACTGTTTCCTGGACACCTTTTTTATATAACATGTGTAGTTCCACTCCAGTCTCTTAAATGGATATGTTTTTCATTAAAATGATTCTGATTCATTCAATCAGGGGAAGGATTTGTGCTTCTCTGAGAAGCTGCTGTATTATTTCTGATACAAACTAATCCATGAACTAGCATTTAGAAACCACTGTCTTAGCTCATGTGGCAAAACATGTTTTAAGATATGTCATCTTCCACATTTGGCTGAAATGTCTTTACATCAAGATTAGAAATGATGTTTTCCTTTCTACTTCCTGATAAGAATGAGAAATGCAATATACAACTGCCCCCTAAGAGATGTTTTATAAGACAAAAAATTCTCCTATATATACAAGGAAGAAAAGTTTCCTTGGCAACTGATGGCAAGTATGGAAGATAATGGGTGGAATTTATTGTAAGAACAAGGCAACATTTCTACTGAGAGAATGTCAGACTAAAGTAGTCTAAACAAGGTATTTACAGGTCTGCATGCAGAGCCAGGAATAAACAACTGAGAGTTACAGATAAATGGATGGAGTGGCCAAGAAGTTAAAATTAAACACTGCCCCTCCCCTTTTAAAGCTAAAAGTATTTTCCTTCTATCAAAATCATCTCTCCTTTGAACTTGAGTCCTGGTGAGTTGCCTTGACTAAAGTTTCCTGCCGAGGGATAAAGATTTCATTTCTGAAAAAAGCTATTCAAAGCTGTGGGTGGAGGTTTTGAGTAGTCTTCTAGGAAACAACTAGAAGTCAAAAGGCCTGCCAAGAAACTTCTCTGGGGCTCCCTGCCTGGGTGGCTTGTCATCGAGCAGAACGGAAATGTACTGTTCTGCAGGGTGAATCTTGGCTGGTCAAATTCAGACTTGATAAGAACACTAATTAGAGTAATGGAAGTTAGAGTTCATTTATCCCTTAGGAAAGATTATGAATGGTGTAGGGGTGGGGACTTGAGAATATAGTGTCCATTAAATCCCTTAGTTTAGAAGAAAGAAACTGCCCCTCCAAGCAGAACATCTCCCAGCTTGTGACAAGTGCTAGATGCAATGAGTTTCCAAGACCTGAATATCAAGCTTTATTTTAATCACGCCACAGTTTCCAAAATGAAAAAAAAATTTAAACAGAACTCAAAAGATCTTTTAAGCTCAATTTTTCCCCAAAAACATCTATAGAGACAATTGGAATAGAAGCTGAGCACTTTCAAAACACATTCTTAGAGATTTCAGTTTGGTTTTAATCATTCATGGGACTCTCCCATTTTGGAAATTACCACTTTAAGAATTCAAACTGCATTAGACTGCGTATCATAACTATGATAACTATGGAAAAGTTGCATATTTGTATTTCTAGGTTGGTTTCTGAAGAAGTATTCACTGATTTAGGTATTTAATTCCCTGGTGGCTCAGACAGTAAAGCATCTGCCAGCAGTGCGAGAGACCCGGGTTCAATCCCTGGGTTAGGAAGATCCCCTGGAGAAGGAAATGGCAACCCACTCCAGTACTCTTGCCTGGAAAATTCCATGGACTGAGAGGCTCCTCAGAGCCTAGTAGGCTACAGTCCATGGTGTCGCAGAGTCAGACACGACTGAGTGACTTCACTTTCTTTCTACATTGCTTTGGTTATAGTTAGAAACTAAGTTTGCTTGCTAAGTCACTTTGGTCATGTCTGACTCTTTGCAACCCTATGGACTGTAACCTGCCAGGCTCTTCTGTCCATGGGGATTCTCCAGGCAAGAATACTGGAGTGGGTTGCCATGTCCTCCTCCAGAGGATCTTCTTAGCCCAGGGATCAAACCCACATCTCTTGTCTCCTTAACTGGCAGGCAGGTTCTTTACCACTAGTGCTAGATTCCTGGGAAGCCAAGTTAGGTTAACTTAAAAAAAATAGAATATTTTAGAAGGAAATTACACTGCTTTAGAGAATCAAAGGAGGAATTGGTCATAGATAAATAATGGCAAAGTAGTTAAATTAAGTAAATGTTTTTTAAGCCAAGAGTATTTCCTTCTATCAGCATCATAGTTACCTTGAATTTGGGTTCTGTTGGCTTCTCTGGTGGCTCAGAGGTTAAAGCGTCTGCCTGGAATGCAGGAGACCTGGGTTTGATCCCTGGGTTGGGAAGATCCCCTGGAGAAGGAAATGGCAACCCACTCCAGTACTCTTGCCTGGAGAATCCCATGGAGGGAGGAGCCTGGTAGGCTTCAGTCCATGGGGTCGCAAAGAGTCAGACAGGACTGAGCGACTTCACTTCATTTCACTTCACTTCAAATTGCCTTATCTATTTTAGTTAACAGCAGGCCTTGGGAAAAGGGATCAGGGCAGAAATGGAGATTCCACAAACAGGCTCTTTGGGGGCATTGCCATTAGGATAACTCAGCCCCAACTGCTTTCCATGCAGGTGAGCTTTCCATGCTCAAAATTCAGATTCTAGTGGAAGGATTGGATTGCCCTAGGTTGGATCACAGCCCATTTCTCAACCAAGTCTTCTTCTTCATGAGCTGCTGTGGCCCACAGTCCCCTCAGAACCATGTTGAATGGGAGATGAAGAGTTACCCAATGGGTTCTTGTGGTAAGAAGGGAAAAGATGTACTTGGTAGGTCAAAACTAGAGCAACCCGGAGGGATAAATTGGGAGATTGGGTTTGACATACGTGCTGTGTGGTTAGTTGCTCAGTTGTGTCCGACTCTTTGTGATCCCATGGACTGTAACCTTCCAGGCTCCTCTGCCCATGGGATTCTCCAGGCAAGAATACTGGAGTGGGTTGTCATACCCTCCTCCAGGGGATCTTCCCATCCCAGGGATGGAACCCAGGTCTCTCGCACTGAAGACAGATTCTTTACTGTCTGAGCAACCGGGGAAGCCCGGGATTGACATATATACTCCATTATGTATAGACTAAATAACTAATAAGGACCTACTGTATAGCAAAGGGAATTCTTCCCAATACTCTGTAATAAACTATATGGGAAAGAATCTAAAAAAGAATGGATACTTGTGTATGCATAACTGATTCCTTTGCTGTACAGTGAAACAAACACAACATGGTAAATCAACTATACTTCAAAAAAAAAACCTAAAGCAGCCACTGCTGTCACCAAGTATATTAATTAAGATGATTTCAGCAGCAAGAAGGAATATCTAACTATTGTGAAAAGTAGAAGTTTTATGGTCTCACCACCTTGGAAGAAGTCCAGAGGTTCCAGAAGATACTCTACAAATACTCATGATGAGTAGACAGGGAGTTCTGGAAAGACGGGAGGTGTGCCATAAATGAGGGAAGTTAGAAAGGGTAGTAGGGGGATGGAATCAAACAGCATAATTTATTTCTACAATGGAGGGAGATGTTCTCACTCTGAAAGTCAGAGAAAAGGTAAAAACTGATGCTCTCTGTGTAAAAGAGGAACATGATAAATGTGAGATGCCTTTTTTGGTATAATGGGGGTGGAGTCCAAGGCACAGGTGGAAGGTGACCTACTTGCAGAAAAAGTACATATGGGAGCTTTCTTCAAGTGTGGTAAGGGATGGATAATGCCCATCTTAATTTCTGATGTGTGTGACCACATACTATGACTACTCTAGCAGCCCAACTCTGATAATAAGGCAAATGAAATAGAAAAAATGTCGCCGATATTAAATGCCCTTATCCTGCTTTTGCTGCCATAGGCTTTCTCCTATTAGATATAGTTCATTCTCAGTGATGTTGGTGAAGCATTTTTCAGCACCCTTCACTTAGGGGACCTGAGGGTCAAGTCCCCACTTCTATTGGCAGAGCCTAAATTGGTCTCATGTATGTCCTTGGCCAGCTATGGAGGAAAAGAATTTCATTCTGTGCCAATAGGTGGGAATTATTTCCAATTTATTGCTCAGGGGAATTTAGGTCATGGTCTGTAATGGTTGATAAGAGCTCATTGGATAACACAAGGAACTCACATTCCAGGACTGAATTTGATAGGATGTGGGACTCTGTAGAATAGTTTCTTCCAGTGACTTTTCTCTTATTGGACGTACATTTCAAAAACAAGTGCTCCAAAGACTAAGAAGTGAAAAAGTAAGGAAAAACAGCTTGATTTTTTTTTGCATGAAATTGCTGTGGACAATCTCTGATCAGGTTGAGTGGCTCCTTCTTTAACAAGTTCTCCTTGACTGGCTCCATGACTTGGTGAATATTTGTCCAGCATCCATCAGAGAAATAGTAGCTTACGATTACTGAGAGTTTGCCATGTGCTTAGCTACGCTCTGAAAATGGAAAGTTGAACAGAATCTTGACCTTGTGGAATTTGTATTTTAGTATTGGTTGGGGGGGGGTGATGATGGATAAACAAGACCTAATGATATAGTATGGTAAGGAATGTGCCTGTGGTATAGCGAAAGTGAAAGTCGCTCAGTCATGTCTGACTCTTTGTGACCCCATGAACTGTAGCCTGCCGGACTCCTCTGTCCATGGAACTATCCAGACAAGAACACTGAAGTGGGTAGCTGTTCTGTTCTCCAGGGGATCTTCCCAACCCAGGGATCTTCCCAACCCAGGGATCGGACCCAGGTCTCCTGCATTGCAGGCAAATTCTTTACACTCTGAGCCACTAAGGAAGCCCATGGTATAGAGGGAGGAGGAATTATTTCCTCCTGGGAAAATAGGAGAAGACTTGCTGAGAAGATAACATTTGATGGGCCTTGAGGATTGAATATGAAGATGTCAGAGAATGGAGGAGAGGGAGGAAGGTATGCTGGGCCGGGGCACCTGTGTGAGCAAAGGTGTGGTGGTGACAGCCTGTTTGGAGAGCTCAGAACACAGTGCTCAGAAAAGAGATGGAGCTACAAAGGTGGAAGAATCAGATGATACCAAGGCTCTAATTGTCACCTAGAGAGCTTGGCCTTTGTCTTATTGGCAGTGAGGAGTCAACATGGGATGTAAAGGAGGGGAATGATATGATCAAGTGTGCTTGGACAGAAGGAAGCCTTGGCAGCAGTGTCGAGGATGGCTGCTTTCTCTCCTGGAATGACCCCTTGTCTTCTCCATCTGGCTGGACCATTCATATTTAAAGGTTCAGCTCAAGTGTCACCGCCTTCAGAGCCTTCTCTGATCTCCTCCATCTGGAACACCATGGAATCCTATAAAATGTGTTTCATAGCACCCCAAACACCCAGTGGCACATTTCTTTCCTGGTTAACCTGAGGGTTGTGAGGATTGGCCTCCTATCCTTGCAGCTCTGTGTGGTCAGCACCTGGCACCGTCTGCGGCATTTCCTAATTGCTCACTAAAAATTTTATTGTTGAATGAATGAGCATAAGCATCCACTGTCTTTATATTTGCTGAAGCTGGTTATACATAAAAAGTACTATCAACTGAATGCTTACTCTTTGTGAGATAATTGTGATCTCACTTAATTCTCACACAAAACTATTTGCAATAGTGAGAATGTTTCTTTTTCTTGTATTGCTACTACTACTATTATTACTATTACTACTGAAATTTCTTACATGTCTCTCACTATGTGCCAGACACTGAAGTGATAGACATATATTAACTCAATTCTCATAGCAACCTGCTGGTGTAGGTGCTAGTCCCCATAACCCTCCCCCCCCTTTTTTTTTTTTTTACAAATAAGGAAGCTGAGACAGAGTGTGATGAGGTAACTTGCTAGTCAGTGGTGAATTAGGATTTGGGCCCAAGCAGTCTGGCTCTAAGAATCTGTGTGCTTTCCGTTGTTTAGATTATGTCCAGGACTTCCCTGGCAGTTCAGTAGTTAAGACTCCACACTTACACTGCAGGGAGCGTGGATTCGATCCCTGGTTGGGGAGCTAGGATCCCATGTGCCACGTCCATATGATAGGTCTAAAGCAGTTAGGAGGGTTTAGGTTATTCAGTTATAAATGTCAGGACGAAGAACTAACTCCATGTCTATCTGGCTCCAAAGTCCTAAGATTTTAGATTCCTGCTCTGTTTTATATTAAACATAATATGAGTGTTCACCAGGGTTATCACTAGGACATTCGGGAGAAGTCTGATTCCTAGAGGGTTTAGAAGTAGGGGAGGCTAGAGAAACTCAGGGTGGGTGGATTGAGTGTCTATAAGAAATTGGAAGTTAGAATTACCTCAGTCTAGGAAGTTTCTAGTCTGAGACACTATATCTGAAATCAGATTTTAAGACCTTCAAGCTAGGAAACATCTAGTAACTTAATAGATCTTGTGTGTGTGTAGGGGGGAGAGGTGTCATTTTTTAAAGCACTTAAAATCAGAAAATGATGTACTTGTAATCTCTCTGAATCCTAAAAGATTTTCATTACCAAAGAAGCCTGAAACTGGAAATCATTTTCTTTAGAAATCCCTTTGTGTCCAAACACAGTTCAATTTTCTTGTGCTTTAGCTAATGATTAAATATCTCCCTTCACCCTTCAGTTCCTTCCCCCTTTTCCAAGCAATTTAATCTTAGCCATTCATATATATTGTTTAGTTAGTCATGGCAACCAGGTCCTTTGATAGGCCAGTTAGCAACTAAATTTAGACACAGTATTGACAGTCTGGCTGTATTAGCCAAAATTTCTAACATAAGGTTTGAATGATCTACATGGATGGCCAATACCCTTGGAAATGATGACACTAAAACCAAATGGAAAAGTTTCTTTGGCAGGCTAGATTGGTATTGCTTTGTCTTTCAAGTGCATTTGTAAGGAAAACATAAGAGGTGAAAATGCAGCTCATTTGGTTTCATTTAAGGTAGTCCTTGAAAAAAATAATACAAAAGGGAGGAAATTCCTTTGGAAGAAAAGGACTTTTCAGGAGAAATGTGGATGTGAGAATTTCAATATCAAGCTTCCTTTTATTTTCCTGTGTAGAGAAACAAGTACGTAACTATTAAAATCCCATTTTCAAATATCAAATTTATAAATGACAGTTCATGGTAATGAAAACTTCATATGAATGCATCTAAACTGTCACTCTAAGTTTTCTCTAAGGTTTGACGGTGTTGTATAATTTAAAATATGTGATCTTAACTGTAATTCAAGTGAAAGGATATTTACAAGTTTAACATTGTCGATGAATACAACATTGGAAGAGTCTTACTGCATGATTTTTCAGCCATCAGAGATTATTAAACCGTGTTTCAAATCTTCAAAAATAGTATGTAAAAAAAAATCATTAAAAAAAATTCAGGCAAATTACTTCCTGCCCTTGAATTCTAGCTTGATGTCTCTTCAGTTCAACAGGGCAAGCTCATCCACTCTCTACAGGTTAATAGCTGCTTTTACATCCTGAATGTTTGGCTGCCCAAGGAAAATGCTCACAGTTCCCTTTAGGAAATGAGAAAATGCTTCAGAGAAAAGGACATGACATTTTTTATTTTACATGTGCGTTAAATTTTCATCATGCTGCTGACCAAGCCTCAAGAAGCAGGATTGCCACTTAGCTCCTGCAAATTTTCCCCAGTATCTTCTCATTGTTATAAAAAACTATTGACTCCATACAGAACATTTTACTCTAGATCTCACTTGGACCTATTTAGTCTGTAAATTCATGGGCACGCCAAACAATATACAAGCTTTAATAATGTAAAAATACTATGGAATAACGCTAAATGTAAACTGTAATAACATCTCCATTTATATGAAGTGCTCGGAATAGGCAAATCCACAGAGATGGAAAGTAGAGGAGTGGTTGCCAGGGGCTGGGAATAAAGGGGGGGGGGCGATGGGGAGTAACCACTTAATGGGTGCAAGGTTTCCTTTTGAGATGATGAAAATTGTTTGGATCTAGATAGTGGTGATGGCACTGTGAAGATTAAATGCCACTAAATTGTATAGTTTAAAATGCTTTATTTATGTTATATGAATTGTATGTCCATTTAAAAAATGTAGCAACATCAAATTGGGAGGACTGGCAGTGATACTTGGTGAGGGAAAGGGATACTTTACAAGGAGATTGAAGTCACATGCCTGTTTTTGCTCTGTGCCTCAGCCTCTTCCTTTAAAAATGGCCAAGTAATTAGACATCACCTGGAGAAAAGGAAGCAGACACATCGTGTGAGCTATAAAATGGGGACACCCCTCCCCCAAGATATTTGATGGCAAAACATTGGACCATATTTCCTGGCATCTTTTCTTACTCTGAAACCCCAGGAAATTTGCTCAACACATTTTTCTCACATATTTTCTAGTGGTGTCCCACCTGCTCTTTGATTCTAAGTCCTAAGTCTTGGAGTCCTGAGGTGGTCATAGCCAATTAAAACACAAAGCAAAGAAGCTTTAAAAGCCTAGGTCCTTCCTAAATCAGAATACTGGAGTGGGTAGGTAACATTTCCCTGGTTGTGGATGGATTCTTAACCAGCTGAGCCACAAGGGAAGCCCAAGAATACTGGAGTGGGTAGCCTATCCATTTTCCAGGGGATCTTCCCAACCCAGGAATTGAACCAGGGTCTCCTGCATTGCAGGCAGGTTCTTTACCAACTGAGCTATCAGGGAAGCCCAATCCTATCCTCAGGAATTACCTTAAATGTCACCATCAGTGTCTATGAAGTTCCTCCACTTGTATATTTAATCTCAGCCTGTTTTGTGACTGAATCTCTTCCTTGCACTTACCCCAACTAGTAATTTGAGGGGATCTATTTGTGGATTTTTGTTGTTGTTGCCTTGTTTGTTTGTTTTGTTGTTGTTGTTGTTGTTGTTTTTTTCAAACTGTCTCCTTCTCTAGGTCAACCTCATAGTGGCGTGGATGAATGTTTACCTATATTCCTAAGTCCCTGCTTAGGTCCAAAGACTGATTGAAGTGCTGGAGAAGCAATGATTAACTCAAGAAGTTGTAAAAATAGCAAAGCAAACTCAAAAGAGATTAGAAAGAAGAAAATAATAAAGGCTAGTTATAAACTGAAAACCAAACAAAAAAAGAGGTGGTAAGAAAATGAACAGTGGACTCTAAAACTGCAATAAAATGGACAAATCTGTAGCAAGACAAATCAAGAAAGAAAGAAAAAGTGCAAATAAACAGCAAAAGGGAGACAGCAAAAGGGAGCACATTCACAGATATAAAAGAGATCAAAATCACAAGAAAAATACTGTGGTCAATTTTATGCCCATACATTTGAAAATGTATATTGTACCAAACACAGATTTGGTTGTTATATCTGTGTTATGATACATTATAAAATGCTATGCTCTGTTTTGATATGATATGGTATGGTATGATACACCTATTGGTTTGTGATGATAACCCTAACATCTCAGTGACTTGAATATAACAGAAGTTTCTTTCTTGCTCATGCTGTAGCTCCACTATGCATGTGGGTGGGGACCTGTCTGATGCAGTGATTTAGAGATCTAGGCTGATGGAGGGTGAAACTCCTCTACATGTACCTCTAGGGTCCTCACAGCTGGAGAATCTAGCACTTGCAATCAAGAGTTTCTTCATGTGCAGCTGGCTTGAAGATGTGCTACTCAGACACCCCTTCAAGAGAGAACTTGCTATGAGGGTTGATAGTCTCCAGCTCTTGGCATCTTCGAGACCTGCTGCTGTGGTCAAGCTGAGGTCAAGATCTCTCTGGACAGCTTCCAGCCCAGCTGGGATCCTAGGACTTGGCCGTCTCTGCCCAGCATGGGCCTACCCTTGCAGCAAATCTACACTTGAAGTTCTGTTGCCTTGGCTAAGACTTTCTCAGAGCTGCACCAGTCTGAGCTTCTTCCTGCCCAGTCCTCCTTAGAGACCTCTCTTCTTATTCTCCGCATGGATGACAGACCTGAGAATGCAGCCTGAAAGGCTTTCCCTGCCTGCTTCTGATCCGTCTTCCCTATATCTTTCAGGTGTTTCCTGAAATAAATCTCTTGCACTCCTAACTCCTAGGAGACCAGAATTCATAGAGTCTCTAAGTCATATTTTGTATGACTTATACTCACATTTCATTGGCCAAAGCTAATCACATGTCTAATCCCATCTTCAAGGGTGTAGGGCATCTAATCCAGAAGACAACTAGATATTGTAGCACATTTGTAACATCTATGACAACTACTGATTAAGCAGCTATTAATTTCCCTCCCTTTTTTGCCAGCAGAGCCCCTGTTTTGTTCAGGTGTCTATCCTGCACTTTCTGTCATAATTCAGGGGCAAACTGTAGCTTACCAGAGCCAATGATTAATGTCCTATTTATCTTCCTAGGGATCAGGAAAGGGATGTGTGACTGATTCCGGCCAGTGAAATGGAGTGAAAATGCTCTGGGCACCTCCTGGCTTTAAAAATGAATGCAAAGAGGGGAAAGTCCTCTTTGCTGAGCGGGGGCAGGTTATGACAAAGTCCCCTCTTTGTTGCTGAGTATTTCTGTGTGTGGCTGAGCTACTCAGAGCTGAGGTAGCCATCTTGCAATTGGTCAACAGGGAAAAAGAAAAAAAAAATAATAAAGAAAACTCAGGCGTCCAACTCTTTATGGAAGACAAATCATGAAAACTGAGACTGACTGAGCTCTGTGTTCTCCTTGTTTTCTCTTTCTGGTTAGATCCATTTCAGCCACACACCTTTTCTCTCCTCTTCTCACCACATCGGTTCTTGTTTAAAGAATGAAAACAACAGCTAACTGGTGTGATTTAAAACTGGCACAGAGAAAGAAGCTAACATTGACCAGTCAGGAAATGAGGCATGCATTAATGATTTTCTTTTGACTCATTGCTTTTTGAAAACATCCAAATGTGGTTAGCCATTGTCCAGGAAATAAAAATAAATTCCTAAAAAAGATAAAGGAGACGCTAGACTTACTTTCACTTCACTTTAGGGAGAGGACTGACATTTATGGGGCAC
This sequence comes from Ovis aries, assembly GCF_016772045.2. NCBI lineage: Eukaryota > Metazoa > Chordata > Mammalia > Artiodactyla > Bovidae > Ovis > Ovis aries. The sequence continues at coordinate 174,427,244 of NC_056056.1, forward strand.
TTACTGTATGCCTGACATTTTATTAGGAAATTTTCATGTGTTGTATCATGAAATGATTTTTCATTGCCCTTTGAATAAAACCATAACTTCTTCTCAAGCCCACCTACCCAGTGCGATGTGGCCTACCTCTTCAGCTAGCTGCCTCCATCTCAGCTCTAGCTTAGCTGGCCTGGCCTTTGTGGTTGTTGTTGTTTATGTAGCATACCAGCTTGTTCTTGCCTCAGGACTCTTGCACATCCCATTCCCTCTGCCTGGAATGCTCTTTCCTTTATCTTCACACATATGATTTCTTCTCATCAATCAGACCTCAGCTAAAATAGCCTTTCTTCAGAGGGCTTTAGGCTTCCCCGATAGCTCAGTGGCAAAGAATCCAGCTGCCAATGCAGAAGATGTGGGTTCAATTCCTGGGTTGGGAAGATCCCCTAGAGAAGGAAATGACAACCCAGTTCCAATATTCTTACCTGGGAAATCATTGACAGAGGAGTCTGGCAGGCTATAGTCCATGGGGTTGGAAAAGAGTCAGACATGATTGAGCTACTAAATGACAACAGCAACAGAGGGGCCTTCCTTGACCATCCAGCCTATCACAGCCCTCCCCCTCAGGCATCTATTTCAGTTTCCTGCTTTATTTTTTTCCCATTGCACTCAGAATATCTGAAATATTTTTTATTTGATTTTGATCCGTCTCCTTTAATTAGATCTTTCCTCTATATCTTGTTCACTGCTGTATCTCAAGCATTTAGAAGAGTGGCTGGCACTAATGAGACACTCAATAGTGTTTGTTGAAAGAATAGACAGCATACTCTATAACCTTATAAGGCAGAGGACATATGATTAACAAGGGTCAATGTCCTCCAGCTAAAGACCACTAGGAACATCCTGGTAGTTGAACAAGTTGAGTTTATCATTCATCACAGTGACAGAGAATGCACATCATGGGCAACAGAGTGTTAGAAAAAGATTTAAAAGATCTGGGTTCAAGTTAGGTGATTTTGGTTGGGATTTAAGGAAGCAGGATTTTTTTTTCCTGGATTGGATATTGTCAGGAAGCATGGGCAATTCTATGATGGGATATTCTTAATGAATGTCACCAACAAGGCAAGAAGACTAGAATGGTGCTAAAACTATAACTGGTAATAATAATAATAATAAAGTAACAGTCAAAAACGTATTAGTCAGGTTTGGGTGGTGTCTTTGTGGTTTGCCAGTGAATTTGTCTTTGTTATATTTAGACAAGATTACTGAGTGGTCTTTTTGGTCTTACTTCCTCATAGTTATCAAGCAGCCATCACTGATATTGGTTTCTATGCAACTGTCTTTAATCAGAGAAGGTGAAGACCTAGCTGTGAATGTCAGATCATTTACCGGATGCCAGGGTCTGTTTTCCTCTTTCTGATGAGTATTCTAGGGCTCCAGTGTCATATGGTGAAGAAATAAATAAGAGTGTTTCTTCTGGCTGTTTGACAATCCCCCACCTTTCTCCCTCAATAATTCTGTATTTTTATGGAAGTAACCGCTGAATCAAGATGGTGGAGGCCAAGGTAGAAAAGCAGTGCTTCTAAATGCCAAACAGCTCAAAAATGCACCATTTGCTCAAGAGTTTATTATCATCTCAGCATGAGCCCAGGTATACCTAATTTTTAAAGGGGGCATGGTGTATCTTTTGCAACCTGAATAATAGGACTACCCAGTCTTCACTATTGTTCCAAAGATCATGTACAGTCATCCACTAGGGCCTTGGTTCAAGTTCAAGGTTTCCTCAAAACACAACTGTATGGTTTTTAGGAAGGTCTTTTACCAGTACCCCAGCACCCTCTGGGTTTCCTGTATTCCTCTCCTAGCCAGCATCCCTGCTATTTTGTAATTATGTTGCTTACAATCTATCTGCCTGGTTAAACTTTCTCCCATATGTTTGTAACCCTGGACCTTAATTTTAACAAGGGACTTGGCACAGGTTAGGTTCTCTATGAATATTGAATGTATTTAAAATGGAGATTTAATTCCTGGCTTGAATTTACATCACACAACACTTACTGAGTCTGTCCAATGAGCTAGGAAGACATTTTGATAAATCAGATGTCCTTACTTTCAGGGAATTAGCACTCACTTATAATAGATTTAAGGAAAAGAAGAGCTGTCATTTATTTAGGGTCAGGTACTATGTTAGGTGCTTTGCATGTGTCTGAATAATTATTGCCATTTTACTGGTAAAACAACCGATAAGTTGTGGGTTAAGTAATTTTGCTGAAGTCACACAGCTACTAAGTGGCAGAGCAAGGATTTTAACTCAGATAGTCTGGTTTCTTTTGCCTTCAATCCTTGCCAGCATCAGTCTTTTCCAATGAGTTGGCTCTTCGAATCAGGTGGCCAAAGTATTGGAGCAAAAGGAGAAGAGGGTGACAGAGGATGAGATGGTTAGAACATGAATTTGAGCTAACTCTAGGAGATAGTGGAGGACAGAGGAGCCTGGTGTGCTGCAGTCCCTAGGGCTGCAAAGAGTTGAATGCGACTTAGTGAGTGAACAAAAGCCTGACTCCAGTAATACTTTCCCAACTATTAGGCTGAAAGAGGCCACATAAATTCACAGTTCCGTCATTAAATCAGAGTTCAAGTTGATCTGGAGTGGCCTTGGCTTGCAATAGCTTGAAATAGGATCTCAGTTCTTTGACCAGAGATTGAAGCCAGGTCCAGGCAGTGAGAGTGCAGAATCTTAGTCACGGGACCAAGAGGGCCAGTGGCTAGGTCCTGGTTCTTCTGCTTTGGAGAAACAAATTTCAACAAAGAGTTGGAAGTAGTGAAACAAATGTTTTTCTTAGGAGGAAAAAAGTATATCGTGGATAGACATACACAGGTGGGCTCAGAGAGAATCATGCACCTTTGTGGGCACACTTAGTTGCTCAATTGTGTCCAGCCCTCTGCGACCTCATGAACTGTAGCCCGCCAGGCTCCTCTGTCCATGGGATTCTCCAGGCAAGAATACTGGAGTGGGTTGCCATTTCTTTCTCCAGGGGATCTTCCTGACGCAGGGATTGAACCCAGGTCTCCTGCATTGCAGGCCAATTCTTTACTGTCTGAGCTATCATGGAAGCCTTTCCTGTAGCTTCAGTCACTTATCTGAGGCAGTTCTTCTGAGTTTCCTCTGGTCAACCATCTTGCTTTGCCTGGCTCTGAATGCATATTTGGTATAATTTAGGGCCCTGCCCCTCTTGTATGCAAGCATCTTTTGGCCAAGATGGATTCCAGTGCAAGGGATTCTGGGAAGTTGACGGAGTATATTATAGTCCAGCAACTCCTCCCTTCTCTGACTTCTTAGGAACCTTTCTGTGTACGTGCAGTTTGGGGGATCTCCTTGATCTTAAGAATGAGAAACATGCATGTAGTCTCTTTATCTTCTATCCAAGCAGGACTGGGCTCCTGTCATTATCTTCATCTTGGAGCATCTGCCCACAGGGGACAGATGTCAGCTGCTCAGCCTGAAGCCCGTTTATCTCTTGCATCAAGGTTCTGGATCCAGGTTTTTCAAAATTACAGCAGATACTTAAAAGTCTAGTAGGTTAATATGACCAACATAGGGAAGACTTTATGTTCCTGTTACTGGCCAGTGTGGATGGGGGAGCAGAGTTGTATTGGCTTTCTGTTAAAGCAGAAATGGATTTCCGTTTATAGAAATATAATATATTTGGGGGAGGGGAGCGCCCATTTGCTCAAAACAGGTGTTCCCCGCCACTTCCTCTACCGACCTCCTCCCGTCTCCCGGTGCCCCCTCCACCCCGCCCTTCCCAAAACACACATCCTGAAGTAGGGAGGGGAAGTGGGGAAAGAGAAGAAAAGGCAAAGAGGATGTGAAGGGCCGCCAGGTGGGCGTCCTCCACTGCCCTGCCTCACCCTCCAGCCCGCGCCGGCCACACCCCTCAGCCCCGCCCTCACCCCCAAACCCACTTTAAACTCCCGCCCCCTCTTAACGACGACGAATGTCCGGCCGGGGAGCCCTCAGGAGGCTGAGGATTGGCCGGCGCCGCGGTTGCCGAGGTGACGGGTGGGTCCGGCGGGGTCCCAGAGCCGGGCGCGGCGGGGGCGAGGATTGCCTTGCAGTTTCCGCCCCGGCCGGCCCAGGCCTGCAACGCCCTGGATTGCGCTCCTGGGTAGCTAGAGGAGGTGGTCCCTGAGAGACCCTCGGACCCGTAAGTCCCCCGCCGGCCTCCGGCTCGGGGCGCGCCGCCCTCCGCCTTCGTCTCCGCCCCCAGGATCTGCGGCTGCCAGCTCCCGAGCGGGGCTTCCCCGGCCGGCGGCGCGATGGGCTGCGGGAACTCCACCGCCGCCAGCGCGGGCGCGGGCCAAGGTGAGCGCGGCGGGCAGCTGGGGGTGCGGGGATCGCGACTCTGGGGCGGCGGGGAGCTCTGCAGGGCTGATCGCCTCTGCGGGAGAGGCCAGGAGAGAGGCGGCGAGAAGGAAGGGCGCGGGGACCCGGGGCAGGGAGGGCGTGCAGCCCCCTCACCCCGTCCCCTATTTCGGGACAGGAGCCGATCGTCCGGTTTAGGACAGACTGAAAACGGCATTTCCGCTCCCTGTGCGGGGGAGGTCACGCCTGAATGAGGAGAACCTGCAGGGCGATCCTGCGGAGGGAGCGCGGGGAGCCCTGGTGGCGGGGCTCCCCTGCAGCGGGTAGTCCCGGCACTCTCCTAGGAGAGAGATTTCCTAGTCGTGGCCAGCGTCTGCTCCCTGCTTTCTCGCACTCGCTTCCGCAGGCCTCGGGCCCCAGCCCCTCGCAACCCAGAGTCTGCACCTGGAAAAGTGCAGCAGAAAGATTCAGGACTTTCTTTAGGGGGAGGGAAGGTGCTAGTGGGTTGAGAACTGCAAACAGGGCACTAAAAAATTCATCTGAGTCTGTCTTGATGTTTAAGACCGGCTGGGCTGTTAAGATTCCTCTGAGAAGCTGCAGTATCGAGGATGCTTTAGAATATGTGTGACAGAGCTTTAATATTAGCAGTGATCTGTTCATATATTTTTCATTAAAAAAAAATTGAAACTTCTTTATACACTTCTTCATTGTGTTGATTGGCCGGGGAAGTCGTCTAGATTCCCCCTAGTCAGCCAGGCGTTGTGTCAAGTGACTTATTCCAAAACTCAGCCGTTCTTTTTGACTCAGCTAGTGTCTACTGATTTAAGAGTCTGGGTCTGTTTTGAATAATACAGTATCTGCTGACCTATTTTGGTGTCTTTTGGATAAAGAACTCATATCTCCTCCAATTGAGATCAATCAGACGCCACATCCCATCCCAACCAGCAAATGGGAACAGCGCTCTGATGCTGCAGTGTTTCCAGGGCGGGAGTGAATGCCCGCTCAATGACTTTGTGACCTTGGGCCTGTCACTTCCCTTGATCCAGACCTCCTGGAAGATGTAGTTTAAAATTCAAGCCTTTGCAGTTTGTTTATTTTAAAGTTTATTTTGATGTTCACCTATGGGATCTAATATGGCAATCTGCTCTTTTAATTAGCGAAGTTTGTTATTCCTCTCTGGCTGTCAGTGACCACACATACGGAATATTTTAGGAGAAGGCACTAAAATGTGTGGGATTCTAGTCCCAAAGCTGTGAATGAAGCCAGGTAATGATTCATTGAAAAGTTTATCTCTTACAGGTCATCTTTACCATCTCAAATTAAATTCCCAGTCTTGTGACAGGCAGAGAGCTCCTGGGGGAAAAACCCTTTCAATTCTTGTAACAGAGTCAGAGGTAGTTAGCTTAATTAGTGCCTTAGCATAAGGACAGGAGACTCACTTGAGAGTGGCCAGAGAGCTCTGTGTGGAAACCTGGAACCATGTCAAGACCACATCCTGCACCAGGAATTACAATTTACTCTTTAACAACTGAGGTTGAACTGCGTGGATCCACTTATACATGGATTTTTTTTCAATAGTAAGTGCTGTAGTACTACATGCTCTTCAGTCGTTTAAATCCAGGGGTGTGGGACTGTGGACATGAAGGGCTGACCATGAATTATACTCAGATTTTCCACTCTGTGGAGGGTTGGCGCCTGTGATCCCCATGTTATTCAAGGGTCAAATATAATCTCTCAACCTAACATGCACTGTGGCCCTATGCCTTCCACTGCATGTGCACCTTACTTGTATAAAGGTTAAAAACCATTACCTTTAGTTTGGTACGTTTTCCATATTATCACAAAAAGAAAGAAAGAAAAGAAATCGTAGGAAGGATTTGTAACCCATTTACTTTAAAGCAGAGCTAGCTTACTTCAGGGTGTGTTGCCTCCCTGTCAGGGGATTGAGCCCTAGTCTCCTGCGTGACAGGCAGGGATACTTCAGTTCAGTTCAGTCACTCAGTCGTGTCGGACTCTCTGCGACCCCATGAATCGCAGCACACCAGGCCTCCCTGTCCATCACCAACTCCCGGAGTTCACTCAGACTCATGTCCATCGAGTCGGTGATACCATCCAGCCATCTCATCCTCTATCGTCCCCTTCTCCTCCTGCCCCCAATCCATCCCAGCATCAGAGTCTTTTCCAATGAGTCAACTCTTCACTTACCACTGTTCTAATGAGGAGTGTTTCCCTGGTAGGTAAAGATTCTGCTTGCAGTGCAAGAGATCTAGGTTTGACCCCTGGGTGGGGAAGATCCCCTGGAGAAGGAAATGGCAACCCACTCCAGTATTCTTGCCTGGAAAGTCCCATGGACAGAGGAGCCTGGCAGGCTACAGTCCATGGGGTTGCAAGAGTTGGACGTGACTTAGTGACTAAACCACCACCACCAGCGTACTTCATTTATATTTTTGTTTGTTAATGAACTGCTTGTCAGGTTTGGAGACAGAGGGAGGTTTTCCATTGCTAAACCAGGATGATGATAAGTGAGCTCTACAATGGTGATGTAAGAAATAGGCACAACATGATTCTCTTTACAAATATTTGGTTGACCTTTATTCCCCCAATGAGCACATTCCTTTTTATGTAAAGGGAGATACAGTTATATTGAAAAAAACCACTCTGAGCGCATGTCTTCTTGATGAGTAGCCTCACTTTTGTTCACGAAGGACAGCTCCTGTAAGAGCATGCTGTTCTCTCCTCAAGCTCGCTCTTTGCTAAAAATTACTGTATGTTCAGAGAAGAGGAAAATAGCGAGGGCAGACTGTAAAACACGAAGGAGAGGAAAACATTATGAGTTGGGAGTTATTGCATCACCTCTTTGATGACTCTGCCCTTGTCTCTGAGAAGTCATCCCTCAAACATTTCTCTGCTGGTGAGTCCGGGTGCCTAGCCTCGGGCTTTGGTCATCGTTACTTCGAAATTTTCTGTCAGTTGATGGTAGCACCTTAGGTTCAGAAAGGAAATGCATCAAGAGGAGAGATGGAAGGGTAAGAGAACTAAACCACAGTGCAAAGGTTTCTTTCAATTGTGAACTTTGGCATCAGCATTAAATACGCTATTGCCCAAGCTGCAAATGCATGTCACTGAACCCAAGTAAAATGAAATGCATTAAATTGGTGTTGTCTCCACCCTCCAGTAATTACAGTGCAAAACTTCTGAAATGTCCCAGGAGTCTTATACTTCAATAGTCATTTTTAAGCTTTTCAGCAAAAAAAAAAAAAAGAGAGAGAGAGAGAGAGAGAAAGATGGTGGGCAGGTGTTGAATTTGAATGTGGAGAGTAAGGCTCAAGCTTGACATTGGCACTGTGCTGGCTGCCTCTGTGGGCATTTCACTTTAATTTTTGAGCAACAGAATAGCGCTCTACTGTAATTACTATATAGAAGTGGAGTAATACCACACTGAAGGTGAAATGGTGTTCCCTGAATATTTTTCTGTAAGAACACAGCAAATCTGCTTTCAGAGGATGCATTAGCACTTTATAATAAGGAACCCCAACCTGAAATTGCCATTGTAAGCCCTGTCTTACTCCCTAAGTAATTCAGGTAAAACCAGATAATTGTTTATTTTCCCTGGGCTATCTGGACAACAGCTTTTCTTGGTTTTTGTCTGGTGAAATTGGTTTATATGACAAATTGGTATTTAGTAGTGTGCTTCAGTAAATTTGATTCTGTATGTCCAATACATGGAGAAGCTAAAATGCAGTACAGTGATCAAACAGCCAGAAGGAATCAGCTCATACAGGCCCTAGATAATTTAGGTCAGATTTCCTTTGCAGTAGATTTCTAAGTGTAAGCTAGTACATGGTCCACCTCTGTATGCAAAGTTTCATACTCTATTAGGGAATTTTAGGGCAAGAGTAGGGGCAGCCAGCAAGGGATGACTGTAGAATGAAATCAAGCTTTCCCCTTCTTGAGTTGGTTGTTGAGGTAGGAAGATTCACCATTTGAGAATACCTGCAAAGCGAAGTGTAGTCAAATATACACTGAACATCCAAATGCCCAAGAGATGTGGAATAAATGATAGTTTATTCAGAGAAGTCTTCAGGGAGGAGTCAAAGTATCCATGCTATCAGGGTAGAAGGGGACATGAGAACCACTTTGATTATACCAGCGTGGTCCCCATCTGATGTTTTAGGACCATCACTGTCTCAATGTAGGAATTTGATTTTTTCAAACCTAGAACTATACAGGACTTGTATTTTCCATTCAGTGACAATTCAGTACATTTCCCCCGCATAGTGTAAAGTCTAGACTCTAAACTTTAGAGGAACGTCTAGGTTTAAGAGACCATCTTTTAAAAACTGAAGTATTGTTGATTTACAACGTGGCGTTGATTTCTGCTATATCGCAAAGAGATTGTTATATATAGTTTTTAAAATATTCTCTTCCATGATGGTTTATCTTAGGATATTGAATATAGTTCCCTGTGCTATGTAGTCAAATCGTGTTCTTTTTCCATCCTACGTGTAGTAGTTTGCATCTGCTAACCCCAGACTCGTAGTCCATCTCTCTCTCATCCCCTCTCCCTCTTAGCAACCACAAATCTGTTCTCTGTGTGAGTCTGTTTCTGTTTCGTAGATACGTTCATTTGTGTAATATTTTAGATTCCACAGTGATATCATATAATATCTATCTTTGATAGATAAAGAGTCCATTTTGAAAGGGTTTCGTTTGCTATAGGGCAGGGAGCTGTTGCTTTCTCTGTGTTTGTCTTTGCTCTCCGTCTCCACCACTCTCTCGCTCAGCAACCAGATTCTCTATTCCCTTGTTTTTCCTTGCATATATTCGTTAATTAGGTGGAGACATGCACACCCCTGCATTTGAGCTGATGAACCATAGCAGGTCAGTCATTTTCTGTGTGTAGTTATACATGTAGGTTGTTGCCTGAGTCTGTAATGTAAACCAGGAAATCCTATTTTATGTGAACCAGAAAAATCCCTTCAAAGTTTGGATGGTTCCAAATGTGTACAAAAGCCTGGTTCAGTGTAGACTATTTTGCAGGCTGTGAAAAATATTTGCAGCAGCAGAGTCATTTCAGAAGTGTTCTGCTCCTGGTAGTTGATTGAATTGTTGAGTTGCTATTGAATTGTTGAGTTGCTTTTTCTACCAGAGATGTGTAAGTAGCAGCTATCTGACTGTAACTTAGTTTATTACTAGACTCTTTCTATAGTGGTTCTTCTGTTATTTATATACTAATAGTCTAAGGAGGCGGGGAAGAATTTTATTCTATTTTATCATTGTACCCAGGGAGTTACTATAATTCTTTTGGGTCCAGTTACTTAGGTTAGTTATCACCTTATCCTCTATTAGATACATAATCTCATTCTCTTCTGTTGCTGTAGCTATGCAGTCCAGCCTTCATCTACATCTGTAGATGGTTTCAGTCAGTTCACTTCAGTCACTCAGTCATGTCCGACTCTTTGTGACCCCATGAACTGCAGCACGCCAGGCTTCCCTGTCCATCACCAACCCCCGGAGTTTCAGACTTATGTCCATTGAGTCAGTGATACTATCCAACCATCTAATCCTCTGTCGTCCTTTTCTCCTCCTGCCTTCAATCTTTCCCAGCATCAGGGTCTTTTCCAGTGAATCAGTTCTTTATATCAGATGACCAACGTATTGGACCTTCAGCTTCAGCATCAGTCCTTCCAATGAATATTCAGGACTGATTTCCTTTAGGAGTGACTGGTTTGATCTCCTTGTAGTCCTAGGGACTCTCAAGAGTCTTCTCCAGCACCACAGTTCAAAAGCATCAATTCTTCAGTGCTCAGCTTTCTTTATAGTCCAACTCTCACATCCACACATGACTACTGGAATGGTTTGGTAGTTCTGAAATTCAGCCACTGTGCTCAGCATTAGTCCAGGCTGTGTAGTGATAATAATATAAAATTTTGCTGATATCATCAAAGAAGTCATTAATATCTTATGTGCTTCTTCTCTCCAGCTCACTTAGTCCCCCCCTCCCCACCCCCCCCCCCAGCCCCAACCAATCTATCTTTCTGTTCTTTAAACATGCTCCACTCATTCTTGTTATCTGTCTATTTGAAATACTCCTTCGTGGAGAGCTGATGTTTTATTTATTGTCATTTTTGTTCCCCTTCCCCAAAGGTAAGCTTCATGAGAGTCTTGTCACAGCTGGACGCTCAGCCTTGAGACCAATATTCAGTCTTTCAGTGGAATTTTTTGGGTCTTAAATTTTTTTGTTGTTGAGTGGATAAATATATTGGGGAAACAAAAAAGATATAAAATTAAGTCCCAACTTGTGTAGGTACTCTGTGACTGATATAGCACTAGAGAATGAAATAAAACCTTAAGCAACCAGGGAAGCCTGTTTGGAAGAGGTGGGACTTGATTTGACTTTGCAGAATAGGCAGGATTTGGATAAGCAGAGAATGGAAGGGAGGGCACTTTTAGAGCAGTACAAAAACATAGGGACAGAAATGGGCTCGGTGCATTTCAGGGCAGTGAGAAGTCTGTCCTGACTGGGTCAGTAGTTCACATGGTTGCAGAGTGTTGGAAGTAAGAGCTGTCAGGATGGGAGTTGGGGAGGATAGAGAGACAAGAAGGCCTCAGAACTGAGAGGAGGCTCTGGAGCCCAAAGACCCCAGGTCAAATCCTGCTTTCATCATTTATCAGCTGCATAACCTGGACAACTTCCTGAAACTGTCTGTATCTTAGTTTCCTCAGCTGTAGAATGGAAGAGTAGTTATAGAACCTACTCAAGATTACATGAGTTAATATATATAAAGGGCTTAGAGCAGTGCCTTATTGTCTAAGTACTCAATGTGTTATTATTAATTCAGGGAAAGACTGCCATAGACTCGCATAGAAGGAAGGAGCCAGCAGTAGAGTGATGTCATTTAAGGCTGTCGTCAGGAGTCTGTGAAGTGAGAAGGTTGTTGGTGAATGGTGGAGGCATTGACATGAAGGACCCCTGCAAGCCAGTTAGGCTGAGGACCTGCTACATGTGAGGGAGGTAGGAAGTGGAAGTGAAGCTGCTCAGTTGTGTCCGACTCTGTGACCCCATGGACTGAAGCCTATCAGGCTCCTCCATCCATGGGATTTTCCAGGCAAGAGTACTGGAGTGGGGTGCCATTGCCTTCCCCAGGGAATCTTCCCAACTCAGGGATCAAACCTGGGTCTCCCGCATTGCGGGCAGATTCTTTACCATCTGAGCCACCAGGGAAGCCCCGGGGGAGGTAGTGGGAGGGAGAAATGAAAATGAACACAAACTGTTAGAGCCTAGGAGAAAGGTGGCGCTAGTGGGAAAGAATCTTGCCCACAATGCGGGAGACCTGGGTTTGATTCCTGGGTTGGGAAGATCCTCTGTAAGAGGGCACGGCAACCCACTCCACTATTCTTGCCTGGAGAATCCCATGGACATAGGAGCCTAGTAGGCTCCAGTCCATGGGGTTGCAGAGTTGGACACACCTGAAGCGATTTAGCACAGCAGGAGGAGACTGGAAGGAGCTGCTACTCCCTCTAAAGGGAAGGTGGGAGGATGCAGGTGACCCATTATCCTCTTGGATTGGAGCGCATTTGACGTGATGTGAATGACAAGATGTGTGGAAACACCTCTGCGCAGACAGTTATCTCTGGCACGAAAGGATTAGGAGGTTCACTTGTTCCAGCCCCCCAGGATCGATGTTGCAACCACGTGACTGCTTCATGAAGGTGACCCACGAGAGTTATTCAACTCTGCCATGAGCCACTTACAGCTCAATAGAGACATAGCTTGAATTATAGCAGCTAAATGTCAATGTGTTGCCTTATGTCTATACGTATATAGCTGTGTTTATTAATTTTTATCTACTGAAGGCATAGTATTCGGCAAGGGCAACCTGTAAGCAAAGAGATTTTCTCTTAAGAACATCCACGTTCATTGACATAATTTTATTTGTGACAACATGGGTTGGACCTAGAGGATATTAAGCTAAGTTAAATAAGTCAGACAGAAAAAGACAAATACTATGTGTTTTCACTTATATGTGGAGTCTAAAAAATGACACAAACAAATCACTATAATGAAACAAAAACAGACTCATAGGTACAGAGAACAAACTAGTGGTTGCCAGGTAGTGAGGGGGGCTTATGGGTGAAATAGATGAAAGTATTAAGAGAGGTGTGTGTGTGCCAAGTCGCTTCAGTCATGTCCAGCTCTCTGTGACCCTGTAGACTATAGCCTGCCAGGGTCCTCTGTCCATGGAATTCTCCAGGCAAGAATACTGGAATGGGTTGCCATGTTCTCCTCCAGGGGATCTTCCTGACCCAGGGATCAAACCGGTGTCTCCTACGGCGTTTGCATTGCAGGCAAATTCTTTATCACTGAGCCACAGGGAAAGCTCCATTATTAAGAGGTTGAGTTCAGTTCAGTCGCTCAGTTGTGTCCGACTCTTTTCGACCCCATGAATCGCAGCATGCCAGGCCTCCCTGTCCATCATCAACTCCCAGAGTTCACTCAGACTCACTACCAGTTATACAATAAGTAAGTCTTATGGATGAAAGTCAGCACAAGGAAAATAGTCAATAATGTTTTAATAACTTTGGTGCATAATCTATAAAAACGTTGAATCTTATGTTGTACCTGAAATTAACATAACATCGTAAGTCAACTATACTTTAAAAATTTTACCTTTTTAGGATACACTGATCTGACATTTTTTCTCCACTGTTGAAGGAATGACTTACGATTCTGTGTCTCTTATTGGCTTATTGAAAAATAGACGTTGCTGTAGATGAACTAAAGAGCTGTTGTTCTATTTCTTTTGGCCAAATTGAGCTGATGACATAGTTTTAGAACTATTATGGGTCAGAGGAGACATAACAAGCTGTCAAAATTAAAGGGAGCTTTGTTTTTCTTTCTACAATTATGTTTACACAATTCTCAGAGAGACGTTTTTCTTTCATAAAACAAATAAAGAGCAAAACGTCCCTGCATATTTTTATTATTTCCCATAAGAGCCATAATCATTTATATGTCTGATTAAAAGAAGAGTGATTTGTGCGTCTTCAGTGCCTTTTAGAAATTCTTCATGTGCATAATTTTATTTTCTGGTGTATGTGTTTAAGTTATCACTACTCAGTCTGAACAAAGAGATACGATTTACTATGTAATTTAGCGATTCATTTGTTTGTGAGCAGTTCCAGTATATTATATCAGTGCTATGAAGTGCATAGGGAACAGGGATGAAAAGGCATTACTAGAGTGTTTTTTCAAATGTACATATGTATGTGACCTTTCTTTTAAAAGAGATAAATATTTTCTTTCTGTTAAAATTTGGCATGTGTAAGGAAATTCATAAAAATAAATATATGACTCTGAACCATATTGAAAATGTACTGGGCAGTACAGGGCAATCTAGATTGCCAATAAACATCTGTCTATAGGAACCAAGATGTTACAAATATCTGCTTAATATCACTGAACTGATGTATATTGCAGCTGGCTTTATCATGCACTAGAAGTAAAATTTTGTCTGTGTTTGCAGAATATGTGACATGTCATATTAAATTTAATTTTTCCTCAGCATTAATTTTCCTATGTATTTTTTTTCAAAAGGGAATTTCTGCTTTTGGAGAGGTGGAGGAGCACAGGGTTGAGAAGTGTATTGGGTTGAATGGTCACCTCTAAAAAAGATGTGTTCTCATCCTAATTTGGAATGTGTGAATATTGTCTTGTTCAGAAAAAGAGTCTTTGCTGGTATAATTAAGGATTTTGAGATGAGGACACCGTCTTAGATTATCAGGATAGTCTCTAAATCCTAGGTGATGAAACGTCTTTGGAAGAGGCAGACAAGGAGAAGACAGACATGGAGAGGAGGTGATGTGAGGACAGGGGTAGAACAGAGAAGGCACTGTGTGGCCACCAGCCACAGAGTGCCAAGGAGGACCTACTGTCCCGTGATGCTAAGAGGCCTGGACCATGTTCTTTCCACAACCTCTGCAGGGTGTCAGGACCTCCTGACACCTTGATGTTGTACTTCTGTCCTCCAGAACTCCGAGAGCTCATATCTCTGTTGTCTTAAGGCATTTAGCTTGTGGTGATTTGTTACAGCATTCCTGCGGAACTAACACAGAAGACACTTTTCTAATTATTCCTGGAATGAGATAAAATCAGAAAATCAGAAAATGAAGAGTTTACAAACAATACCTGCAGTGTGAATAATCATTTACTGAAGCAGATACAGCACCGTTCAATCTTACTGTGATTCATACAGCATTTCAAGGCTGTTCAGAGCCTCAGTTATTTATGGGGGTGCCCAATTTCTATAAAATGTGAAGGTTATCTGAGAGGTTTTTCCTTCCTGGATGCCATCTGTCTCTCCAGTTCTCTGACACCATCCAGTTCAATTCTGATGCTCTTATGTGGAGTTACTGTCTATCACCGTAGGTTTGAGTGCTGAGTCGCCTGAGATGGTCTCATTTCAGACACCAGTAGCAAGTATTGGGTCCCCAGCTTACTTGCACTGCTGTCTGACTTGACAGCAAATTTGGGGGTTCTCACATTCCCCTCCTCAGATCTGACAGTTTGTTAGTATGACTCAGGAAGGTACTTTCCTTACTGGATTAAACGTACTAGTTTATATAAAGGACACAAATGAACAGCCAGATGGAGAGATACAGAGGTCATGTTAAGAGCCTCAGGCATAGGGGTCTCTGTCCCCATAGAATTGGGGTGTGCTCCCTCCTGGCACATGGATGTTCAACTCAGAAACTTTCTGAACCCTGTCCTTTTAGTGGTTTTTATGGAGGTTTCATTACATAGGCCTGATTGATCAAATCATTGGCCACTGGCGATTAACTTGGTCTCCAGCCCCTCTCTTTCTCCAAGAGGACAGGGAGTGGTGTTGAAAGTTCCAAGCTTCTAATCAAGCCTTGGCTTTTCTTGTGACCAGCCCCCATCCTGAAGCTACCTGGGGTCCTGCCAAGAGTCACCTCATTAGAAGAAACAGGCTCCTACCTATCACCCTTCTCTCGGGAAGTTCCAAGAGTTTTAGAATCTCTGTGCCAGGAAGAGGGAATGAAGACCAAATATCTTTCTACGATTCCTCAACATCAGATTAATTTTTTAAAATGTTTGAATAAATTGCATTTCCTGTACATTTTTAAGTGACTGAGACTCTTGACTTTGGGACTCATGAATACAATTTTAAAATCTTTTGATGAAAGTAAAAGGTATAGACTTCAGTGGCAGTCCAGTGGTTGAGTCCACGCTTGCACTGCAGGGGGCGTGGGGTTGATCCTTGGCTGAGGAATCCTGCATGCCCCACAGTGCAGGCACTTCCATCAAAAAAATATATATGTATACACAATCACGGTGAAATGAGGCAGTATTGTAAACAACAATCTTCTAAGTGTTAAAGAAACAGTTGTATTCAGAAGGAAGTGTTCTTTACATACCATAACCACTTACATTTTTTTGTCACTGGAACTGAATATGATACTTTTCTGAGAGCAGACCTTTACTTCCCACTTCCATTTTTTAGGAAGATATTTAAAATTATAATGATCAATAATACAATTTTGGAAAATAGTCGTTAAATCTTTTGACTCACAAAAATTCTAATTTAGGTCTATATATTTTGTGGTGCTTCTTTCCCACAAGAAACATGGTTACCTGCTTTCCCTTGTGTTAATATACCATAGCTATGTTTAAACAGTGGAGAGGCATTTTGGCAGGAAATGAAGTAGTACTAACAGGGAAAAATGTTCTACCCCAGGGGCCTTGAAAGAAGTAGCTACACCACTATAAATATTTGTTTAATAAATGATGAATCTCATGAATCATAAACACAACTTAGAGCAAATAGGATTTTGCTGCTATTTGAATTGTTCTAGTCAAAGTATCTTTTGCATAAATTATCTAGAGAAGAACTCTCCATCTGGTTAACTGTAATCAATGTCTAGATGAAATATGATTAAAATGTTGCACTGAGGGTAATCAGAATTTTCCTTCTCTTTCTAGTAATTTTATGATTTTATACTTTTGCAAAACAAAAGATATTTTGCAAAAAGATATTTCATATTTTATATACCTAGAAATTCAGATATTTTTGCTGAGAGTTTCAACAATTACAGATTTTGTTTTTCTTTTTCTCTGAGAAGTTGTATGTCAGGGAGTCATGTTCTACCTGCCCTGGTTATAAGCTTATCATTAATCCCTTGCTCCTGTGAAGGTGTATGCTTTCTTCCCTTTTAGAAAGATGAATGTACATTATAATCATATCTTCATATCTATAGGCTTGATGTATATACATCAAGTCAGTGTTTCTAACTTCTTGGCCTCCGTCACCACTGCAGTTGTTAAATAGATGGTGCCCTTTAAGAGAGGTGCATTTGTGAACATAAGAAATGGGCTGCTGATTTCCTTCTGGAAGGTAACACCTGGCATCTGCCTTGGGCCTGCTGGGAAGTTAGATGGTGAACCCAACAGGAAAGAGGCCGTGGGGGTGCCCGGAGTCAAGGTGAAGTGGATGCAGGGTTTCTGGTGACTGATGGAAACAGATGCTGAGGAGACAACATGTGACTGTTTTGAAATGAATTTCACACACAGGCTTACTGTGGTTTGTCTTTTCCGGTGCCTTTGTCGGCCCAGGATTAGAAGCTGAAGCAGAAGGATCTAGGGACTGTCAAATAAAATCCTGGAGCAGGAATTTTACCTGGGTCTTCTTCCTTCCAGTTCCATGCTGTTGTTTCCCTACCACCCTGCTGCCGTCCCTCAGAGGCAGTGAGGTGGCTTCTGTCCACTCTGCCCTCTGCTCCATCTCTACTGGCCCAGCGTGCGTGGCCCTCACATCATGACCGCCGTCTTCTTTCTGTGTGACGTCCCAGAATCTGTTCTGATGCCTTCTGCTCTCTCCTCCCCTGAGCAACCCCCAATCATTCCCCATCTCTTTCCATGAAAATGAAACTAAGAAAATGAGGATATTTATTTTCTTTTTAGACTTTCTCCCAGATTCTCATGCTTGTTTTGATTCTGAAATAAAATGTCCATTTTTATGAGTTTTTTGGTGGCACTAATCTTTTGTTTATTTTTTCCTGTCGAACTCTCCACTATTATGTTTAAGATTTTTTTAAATTTTAGGATTTTTTTTTTTTTTTGGTTTTATGATCTCAGATTCCAAAGCCATTTTTATTTATATAATCTTAGTGAGAGTTGTGAAACAGAAATATTACTCTCCCCTGAGTAAAGACTCTGAGGTTTGTTACAAAGTTCAGGTTTGGTCAAAACCTTTAAAGAATTTATTTGAGACATAGTCTTTTTTTTAATTCATTTTTAAATAATTTTGTTTATTTATTTTTTGGCTGTGCTGGGTCTTCATTGCTGCTTGGGCTTTTTCTCTAGTTGCGGCGAGCAGGGGCTTCTCTATAGCTGTGGTGCACAGGCTTCTCATTCCAGTGGCTCCTCTTCTTGGGGAGCAAGGGCTCTAGGGCACCCAGTTTTCAGTAGCTGTGGCTCCAGGGCTCTGGAGCACAGGCTCAGTAGTTGTGGTGCGCAGGCTCAGTTGTTCCACGGCATGTGGGATCTTCCCAAGTCAGGGATTGAACTTATGTCTGCTGTACTGGCAAGCAGATTCTTTACCACTGAGCTATCAGGGAAGCCTGACACATAGTCTTGATTATCTTTATTCTTTTCTTTGAATTTGCAGTATTATAGGTCCTAGATTAATATCTCTTGGATAAAGTTCTTACAATTTTGGCAATAACTCTTCCTGCAGACTTGTTTTTATTTTGTAGCACGTTTTCCTTTATCTTCATACCTATGTGACTTGTACAGGAGTTAACTCCCACTTCATAGATAGGAAAATTGAGATACTAAGGAAAATGTGACTGCTAATAACAGTGATGCAGTGCAGGAGATCCAGGTTCGATCCCTGGTTTGGGAAGATCCTCTGGAGAAGGCAATGACAACCCACTCCAGTATTCTTGCCTGGAAAATCCCATGGACAGAGGAGCGTGGTAGGCTACAGTCTACTGGGTCACAAGAGTTGGACACAACTTAGTGACTAAACCACCACACCAATAACAGTGAGCTATTTTTAGGTGCCAGACTTGGTTCTGTTCACATCTTTTTATAATCAAAAAAAATTTTTTTTTGGCTATGCCCTATGGCACGTGGGATCTTACTTCGCCAGCCAGGGATCAACCTGCGTCCCCTGTAGTGGGAGAGTGGAGTCTTAACCACTGGATCACCAAGGAAGTCTCAATTTTTAAAATGTATTACTTTTTTTTTTTTTTTGCTGAGGTACAATTGACGTATAACATTATATCGGTCTCAGGTATACAATAAGATGATTCCATATTTATATATGTAGTGAAATCACACAGTAAGTCTAGTTACCATCTGTCACCATACATAGTTAACTTTTAGGATTTACTGTCTTGCAACTTTCAAGTATGCTGTATAGTATGATTGACTGTAGTAGCTGTACTGTACATGACATCCCCATGGCTTATTTATTTTAGAACTGGAAGTTGTATATCTTGACTTGTTTCACTTGTTTTGCCCATTCCCCAACTTGTCCACCTTCTGGCAACCACCATTCCTTTCTCTGTATCTATGATTTTTTTTTCCATTTGTTTTGTTTTTGAGATTGCACATATAAGAGAAATCACATGGTATTTGTCTTTCTCTGATTTATCTTGCTTAGCGTAATTCTCTCAAGGTCCATCCATGTTGTTGCAAATGGCAAGATTTCCTTCTTTTTTCTTCATGTGCATGAGTGCATGCTAAGTCACTTTAGTCATGTCCAGCTCTTTGTGACCCCATAGACTATAACCCATCCATGGGATTTTCCAGGTAAGAATATTTGAGTGGGTTGCCATGCCCTCCTCCAGGGGATCTTCCCGATCCAGGGATTGAACCTGGGTCTCTTAACATCTCCTGCATTGAACGGTGGGTTCTTTACCACTAATGCCACCTGGGAAGCCTGCTGAGTAGAATTCTATTCTATTAGTCTATCCTCCTGTATCTGTATCTCACATCTTCTTTATCCATTCATCCATCGCTGGAGTTAGGTTGTTTCCAATCTTGGCTATTGTGAGAAAAGCTGTGATGAACATAGGGGTGTATATATCTTTTCGAATTAGTGTTTTTGTTTTCTTTGGATAAATGCCCAGGAGTGGAATTGCTGGATCATATGGTAGTTCTATTTTTAATTTTTCTGAGGAACTTCTATACTGTGTTCTGTAGTGGCTGCACCGATTTACATTCCCACCAAGAGCATGCACTGGTATCCTCCTTTTTCCGCATCACTTGCCAACACTTGTTATTTGTTGTCTTTTTGAAAGTAAGCATTCGCACAGGTATGAGGTGATATCTTGTGGTTTTGATTTGCATTTCTCTGATGATTAGTAATGTTGAGCATGTTTTCATGTACCGATTGGCTATCTGTATGTCATCTTTGGAAAAATGTCTATTCAGATTATTTGCCCATTTAAAAATCAAGCTGGTTTCTCTCCCTCTGCCAACCTCTCTTTCTCTCTTGCTATTGAGTTTTATGAGTTCTTTATATATTTATAATAGTAACCTCTTTTATCAGATATGTAATTTAGAAGTATTTTCTTCCATTCAGTAGGTTGTCTTTTCATTTTGTTGATAGTTTCCTTTGCTGTGCAGGAGTTTTAAAAATTTGATGCAGTCCCACTTGTTTGTTTTTGCTTTTGTTGCCTTTGCTTTTGGAATCAGATCCAAACATTAATTTCTAAGATCACTGTCAAGTATCTTACTGCCTATGTTTTCCTCTAGGAGTTTTATGGTATCAGGTCTTAACATTTAAGACTTTAATTCATTTTGAGTTAATTTTTGTGTATGATGTAAGATAGTTGTTTAGTTTCATTTTTTTGCATACGACTGTCCAGTTTTCCCAAGACAGTTTATTGAAAAGACTATGCTTTCCACATTGCATATTCTTGCCCCATTTGTTGTAAATTAATTGAGCATGTATACATGGGTTTATTTCTGGGTTCTCTATTCTGCTCCATTGATCTGTGCATCTGTGTTTTTGCCAATAACATACTGTTTTGATTACTATAGCTTTGTCATGTAGTTTGAAATCAAGAGCATGATGCCTCCAGATTTGTTCTTTCTCAAGATGCTTTGGCAATTCAGGGTCTGCTGTGGTTCTGTAGACATTTTAGTATTATTTGTTTTATTTTCTTGAAAAATGTCATTGGTATTTTGATAGAGATATATAGATTTTAAAGAACTTCACGGGAACTTTTGAAAAAGATATTTTTATTTTCCTCATTTGACATGAGGAAAGTGAAGTTATAAGAGGTTAAATGATACTTAATTCCATGTAGCTTTTAAAGTTGGAGCTAAGTTCTGTTTGTTTAGGTAAGGATATTAGGGGGCAGAAGTGCAGATGGAACTGTGTTGTGGGCAGAGAATCTGTGATAAGTGAGAGGACTGGGGTCCAAACAAGATGGGTTGTTTTTGACATGTGGGTGGGAAGCAGAAATTAGAGGGTTCAATAGCAAATAGGATAAGAGTTGGAAATGAATGTTACTCCTTTTGGATCTGGGCTAGCATCTTTGAGACTTCCCAATTCATTTAGGCTGTCATCTCCATTTTGTCGTGTGACTTTGCTTTACTTTTTAATTAGTGCGTCGTGTAACATAACAGTTCCATGTAGGTACCAGCTTAGAAGTCGTGTGGCTTAGAAAAGAAAATATTTCTCAAATTTGTTACTGTATCTGTAAAATTAGCAGATTAGATTGGGCTGTCTTAGAAAATTTCTTTCAGAATCAGGACTTTATAATTTATAGGAATTGTTAAAAATGGACAGAATAAATTCTAACCCTAAGATTTGGCTTTTTATGATTTTTCTGTTCTCCTTTTTCTTCTTTTGTGAGATGATCTTTCAAAAAATCATATTCTCAACTCATCTCTTGAAAAAGTTATTTTAGTTGGATATTTGGCTTAAGATTTTTGTACCAGTGTTATCAAGATAACAAGAAAATATCTTTTTTTTTCTTCCAGGCCCTGCAGGAGCAGCTAAAGACGTGTAAGTACTTAATGTTGTGATTTTCTAAACTGTTTCTGAGGAAGACACTGTTTTCATGATTATGACCTTTAGATATGCAGGTTTGGCTGAAGAGACATGGAAGTACTTTCTGTACTGAACACAAATCAAGGCTCTCATTTGATTTGTAACTAAAGTGCTATTTAAATGAAGGGATTATTTGTGGCTTTTTATTTTAGCCTTTCAGTTGCCCTAGCACTTTAACCCAGAACTTTATGAAAGGGAAATGTTTAATTGTGTTTCCATCCTAGCTTGTGTAGAGATTTCTAATTGCAAGCCTGTGATTATGGCAGAATTAAGCATCTAGCTTCTATGACTATGCAACATCTTAGAGTTTAGCCTGTTGGGAGGGGTGGGAGCCAACCATTTACTAAAGACACACTGAATTGCTTTGAAGTTGATAAATAGACATTTGAGTGAATGTATATGTTCATTCAAAGTAATCAGTACTGAGTTGAATTTTAGACCACAGGACCATTTGAGGCTTTCCATCATGTATCTTCTCTGCATCTTCCTACCTTGAATCTAGGTATAGATAGGACATTGCAGTAGTTCACTATTTAAGAGTGTTTGTGGCACTGGGAACTATATTCAATATTCTGTAATAAACCATAATAGAAAAGAATATGAAAAAGAATATATATATGACTGAATATATACATATAACTGAATCACTTTGCTTTATTATATATCAGAAACTAACACAACATTGTAAATCAATTATACTTCAATTTAAAAAGAGATAAATAAAATGCAAATATTCTGGAAAAAAAAAAGTGTCATTTAGGGAGCTGGGTAGTGAGGGTGGAGTAGGGAAGGGAGAAGGTAGGGATGAAGAGCCCCCAAGGAGAAAAATAGAAAAAAGAGTGTTTGTGGTCACTCCATGGATTGTGGGACCAGTCTCTGTTCAAGCCGCTGCAATCGGTTTGGAGGTCAAGACTGATGGTGCCACACACACGGACCAAGAGGGCAGGAGATGTGTTACTCACATAATGAGGCTTTCTAGAGAGTGCAAGGTGGTCTCCTAAACTGATCTGTTCGGTTTGCATGAAGGAGGGGGTAAGTGGCTTTGTTTCTTATTATGAGTGGTGCTGAGGGTGGGTGTGGGTGGTGGGCAGAGGAGTGCCTGGCTGTCTCCTCCCTGTTGGCATACATGGAGTTCACAGGTTTTTTTTTTTAGGCTTGAGCAGTTGTAGGGCAAAAGGATCGGTGGGACTTGAAAGCTTTTGTCACAAGAAGAGTCAGGCATTTATATATATATATATATATATATTACAAAAAAGGAATCCAGACAAGATTAGATTAGGGCTATAAAGTTTGGGGGGGATTAAATAAGCTTTTCATATGGAACTTGAGGTACAAAGGAAGCAGTGTAGAATACTTCAGTCTCCTGGTTGCAGTGGTTGAGTTTATTACCAGAGCATCTAGCAAGAGTGCGTTCAGCATCCTTATGTGTTCCTGGTATGGCAGTGTCTCCATCTCTCCTTCAGTCTCTCCCTTCCTTTTCTGTACGTTGTTGCCAGGTTAATCCCCTGCCCTTTCAAGATCTCTGCTCCCAATTTTAGATTAGTCTCCATTGCCCATGGGATTGAGTCCAGAATCCTTTGCAAAAAGGAAAAAGCCCTTTGGGTTTCAGCCTTTAGGAGAAGGAAGCCCTGCAGTCAGGGAGTGACAAGGTCAAGGACCCAGCTGGGAGCTGGGTGCTCTGAGACCACTCTCAGGGTCTCACACTGACTTCCTGATTTCTGTCTTGCCTCCTTCATTTGTTTTTGCTGTTCCCTCTGCCTGGAATGGCGAATTCTGTCTGTAAAAATTCTGTCTATTCTTCTTGGCTTATATCTTATCCTTTATGAGAAGAACATCCCTGACCTCTCTGTTAGTTGTGGTATCTCCCTCTTCTGAACTCTTACAGCAGTTTGGACTTTTTTTCTATTGGGAATTGAGAGAAGTCCCCTCTAGTTCATAGTATCATGTTGGGGACATAGCTAGTTTGTAACAAATGAATCTCATAATTTTTCTTTAAGGAGAGATTGATTGCATGACTTCTTTTAAAGGTATGGAAGTTTTTAAGAAGATTTAGTGATGGCTTTTTGGATGTTTTTGTCAATATTAACTTCTCCAGGACATGAGATGCCATTAACTATAACTACTTTTAAATTGTTTATTTAGTTTTTATTTTTGACTGTGCCAGGTCTTTGTTGATGCTCCGGCTTTTCTTTAGATGTGGCAAGCGGGGCCTACTCTCTAGTTGAGGTGCATGGGCTTCTTGTTGTGGTGGCTTCTCTCGTTGCAGAGTACAGGCTCTAGGGCATGTGGGCTTTAGTAGTTGCAACTTGGTAGTTGCAGCTCCCAGGCTCTAGAGCACAGGCTGAATAGTTGTGGTCCCTGGGCTTAGTTGTCCTGTGGCATGTGGGATCTTCCCAAATCAGGGATCAAACCCATGTCTCCTGCCTTGGCAGACAAATTCTTTACCACTAAGCCACTAGGAAAGTCCCTTAACTACTTTTAAAAATCTTGAATTCATTAGATTTAAATGTCCTGTGACTTTGTGTACCTTATAAGTTCTGTAACTAAAAAGATATAATTTTATTCAATAAAGAAAGTGAAAGTGAAGTTGCTCAGTTGTGTCCGACTCTTTGTGACCCCATGGACTGTAGCCTGCCAGGCTCCTCTGTCCATGGGATTCTCCAGGCAAGAATACTGCAGTGGGTCACCATTTCCTTCTGCAGGGGATCTTCCTGACCCAGGGATCGAACCCAGGTCTCCTGCATTGCAGGCAGACGCTTTAACCTCTGAGCTACCAGAGCCCTTTAAAAATAAATTGGTAGATTTAATTGGAAAAAGTTAAAGAGAAGTATAGTGTTTTTTCCTTGCACAAAAGGTATACTCAAACTATTTTTTTAATAAAGCAGAAGCTGTAGATATATAAATCTTGACTGTCATATTAGAAGGTGTCATGAATGAAGGAGGAAACCAAGAAATTAAGACAATTTAAACTTTTATTGTGAAGATTTAAATTTTTTGTTTTTGTTTGTCATCTAAAGAGACTGATCCCAAATTAAAAGAAGTGGCCAGACTCACATCATGGATGCTGAGAGTACAGAACTTCAAATAGGGCACACAGCATATTATATAGACCATTTAAAAATCTTTTGAGGGGGGTTGTGATTGTTTTTATAAGTCAGAATCATTATAATTGCACCTTTAATGTATAATAAAAATCAGTGCTCTAGGGACGGTTTGGGATTTTTACAGTATCTCCCTTTTACTATTATTTGCCTGCTTTGTATAGGCAAGAAACCAGGATATAATAAATAAAATGATATTTTTGCCCTAGAGCAGGTCAGTATCTACTGGGGACCAAACTACAGTGTAATAAGTGCTAATTATTAAAATAGTCAAAATATAATGCTAGTCTGGGTCTTGAAGGGTGAACAGGAGTTTGTGTGGGGAGGGGAAGAGTGGCAGGGCAGGGGAGAGAACAGGAAAAGAGGCCCATGGGTTCCAGAGAGCCTCATGCTCTTCCAGAAAGTCAGCCAGTGTTCCCAGAGCCTGTGGCACAGGCTCAGGCAAGTGGAAGATGAGGC
This sequence comes from Ovis aries, assembly GCF_016772045.2. Lineage (NCBI taxonomy): Eukaryota > Metazoa > Chordata > Mammalia > Artiodactyla > Bovidae > Ovis > Ovis aries. The sequence goes on from NC_056056.1 coordinate 174,452,236, forward strand.
TGGTGGGCCGGAACCAGCTGTGAAGGGCCTTTGGTGGCAGGCTGGTCACAGTACTTGATTTTTATATGCATTCAAGAGCCATTCAGAATTTTAAGGTGGGGACTTCCATGACTGTGTTTGGGCTTTAGGGCGATGATTCCCAGGGCAGTGGGCTGTGTGAGATGGGGGAGGACTGGAGGCACAGAGCAGTAGTGGGGCTGAGGCCACGAGAAGGTCAGACAGCAGGCAGGACACAGGAAAGGAGCAAAGGTGATGATGCATTCAGGGTGCACCTGGAAATGTCATTGATAAGACCTGCTGAATAGGGAAGGAAAGGAAAGGAAAACCTGAGGTGAAACGATAGCTCTATGGTTTCAAACTCGAGCCAGGCGAAGGGATGGCTGATGACTCAAAGAGGTCACATGAGCTAAAGGGAGAAGAGAAGCCATTGGATGCGACATGATGGCCACACTGGTCACTGAGGGATGTGGTTTCAGTTGAGTGCAGTGAGTACCAGTGGAGTCAGCGTGGCAGTGAACTAGGAGTGAGGAAGTGATGCCTGGTCTTTTGTTTTACAATATTAGGTAGTAAGGGATGGAAAAACGTGGTAGCTTAAAGAGGAAACGTATTTTAAGAAATATATTTCTGTTATAAAATAAATACTAAGGAAATTTGTAAACCACAGAAAAGCATTTTAAAAAAGAAAAAACTCAGCTATTATTCTACCATGAGAGACAAGAGACAATCAGCCTTAATATTTTACATAATTTTCTTCCATTTCTTTGTGATTCTTTCTGCCTGATTATGCGTATGGGCGATTTTATATATTGAAGTTTGATTTTCTTTCTCTATTTATTTTTACAGAGGAGACAGAGGGTGCACCGATAGGTGAAAGTATAGGAACCAGTAGAGTAAGAAAAGCTGAGGGTGGTTTGGGGAGGGGTTATCTGTGTGAGGGAGGGAATAATTAGTGGATGTAGATTCTAAAACACGCAAGAAGGATCAAAAACATAGAAGGTTCACCTTACCAACTTGAGGTAGGAAGAAAGCATGAGTAAAGATATATGGAAATTTAATCCTCATAAGACAGACCTACATGTATATCAGGGAGTGAGACTTTTTCTCACTCCCTCTCATCAAAATTAAACCACAGAGCACTCACATGCAGAACAAAATAGAAGCGAATTCAACTTGATGACATTCGACTGTTTTCACAAACCTGAAAGTCAACCATGCTTTTATTTTATTTCAGTGAATTATCTTAGCTATTTGGCACAGATAGGTTGTGTCGGGATATTTTTGGTTGGAAATGGCAGAAGCCCAGCTTAAACTGGCCTAAACAAACAAACATAAAGGAATTTATTGGCACGTGTAACGGAAAAGCTCCAGGGGTTCAGCCTTAGTCACAGCTGGATCCAGGTGATCGAATGACAGGAAGAAACTCTTTCATCTTTGCTTTCCTGTGTTTGGCTCCATTCTGAGGCAGTTTTCTCTCAGTGGTGATGGAGATGGCCAGTTTTTATCTCATCGGCTTAATTCCCATGAAAAAAGAGCTTCTCTTTCCCTGAAGATTGATCAAGTCATAGCGCTAGGCTCTCCCTGGCCAGGACACGAGATCAGGTGCCCCTCTCTGAACCAGTCAGTGGGCCGGGGGAACATGGGTTTCTCATTGGCCAGGCCTTGGTCACGTGCCAATTGCTGGAGCCAATCAGTGTCGTTAGCTTCACCTAACTTTAAATAGTGAGAGAGCAGTGGTTCCCACACCGAAGAAAAATTGGGACGCTGTTCCCGAAATGGGAGAGAATTATAACAGGGCAGGCAGAAAAAAAGCAGGTTTTCCATGTAGGTCAACTTTCATATTATTTCAAAATAATCTTTTGATTTAATTTTTATTGGAGTATAGTTCCTTTATACTGCTCTGTCAATTTCTGCCGTATAGCAAGGTGAATCAGCCATTTGCATACATATATCCCCTCTTTTTAGGATTTCCTACCCATTTAAGTCACCACAGCGCACCAAGTTGAGTTCTCTGTGCTATATAATAGGTTCTTGGTAGTTACCTATTTTATGCATGGTACTGTATATATGTCGATCCCAGTCTCTCAATTCATCCCGCTCCTTGATTTACTTTTCAGTGTGTGTGTGTGTTTTACAAATATATTTTGAATAAAAACAGTATTAAACAAGTTGAATCAAATTTAATGTTTGCTGTTGAAAACAAAAGATCATAGCCACTCAATTTAAACAAGGTTATTCAAATACTTCTTTCACTTAAAACTTGTAAAGTGATATTTCATTAAGATTTTTCTTGACAAAGCAGTTTTATTGTTATGGAAGGTAACAGTTATAGAGAAAAATATTTTGGAATGAGTTACCATAAAACACATCAAACCTCAGTCTTTTTAAAAAGCTGAAATTACATGTCTCTGGTCTTGAGTTTCCTTGGAATCCTTTTTAAATTTCCCATGTCTAATACATCTGTGTCAGCTGAGCCCTCTCCTAGTTAAAGATCTGAGTGTATCTGATAACTTTGTTTCTCCTCTGTGAAGTGGCATGCAAGGCTGTTTTCTGAGGGTGAGGTAGCTTGCTGTTGCTGCTGCTAAGTCGCTTCAGTCGAGTCCGACTCTTCGCGACCCAATGGACTGCAGCCTACCAGCCTCCTCCGTTCATGGGGTTTTCCAGAGTACTAGAGTGGGTTGCCATTGCCTTTTCCGGAAAGGGAGCTTACTACTCAAACATTTTACCCATTTTCTGGGGTTAAGAGATTATCTAGCATTGAAAAAACCTGCATTTTGGAAGCAGAGAGGCCCGAGTTTAAACTTCTCTCCGCCCTTTACCGTGCATGCGTGCTCAGGTGTGTATGACTCTTGGAGACCCCATCGACTGGCTCCTGTGTCCATGGAGTTTTCCAGGCAAGAATACTGGAGCGGGTTGTCATTTCCTTCTCCAGGGGATCTTCCCGACCCAGGGATTGAGACTGTGTCCTGCACTGGCAGGTGGATTCATTACCACTAGTGCCATCATAACACTGGGATGATAGTAACTGTTCAGGGTGCCCATCTTCATCATTCTCATCATCATTCTCAATTTTAATAGCATACCACAGAGTGAATTCCAGTACTTGAAGTACATCATCTAACTCGCTACCCCCCATAGTGTGATGAAGACAGTAGTGCTTTTTTATTTTACAAATGGGGAGATGGGACACAGAGAAGTTAAGTAACCTCTTAAGGGTTAGGATGGTTATTGATACAGTATATTTAATATCCTAGCATAATACTTGGTATTATGTGTTGTCCCCTCCCTCATAAATTGTAGCTAGAATTACTAGGTGGTTTAAGGGTTGTCGAAAAGGTTTGGCAGGGCCTCTGTCATGAATCACTGATGGGAGAAGACCCAGTGCATCAAGGGCCTCGCTGTGGTCAGAAATCTCACATTCCCATTGGTTGTCCATCAACACATGACTAGATTTTCCTCGGTGGCACTCTGGAATAGGAACAGGCAGAGAAGCAATTGGGCTTGTTCATTCAGGGATAGAGAGGGATTGGTGACCAGCAAGTATTGCTGAAATGTTTGACTACAAGGCACTTGCTGGAGAGAGGGGGAGGGGAAGCACTAAGGGGCTGATAAAAGGGTAGAGCTGAGAGTGTGGGTGGACTGGAGGCTTCTTTGGGGTTGGGCAGCGGGGATGGGAGATCAAAGGAAGATTGTTTTCCCCCCAGGGAGTGGAATTGTCTACTCTAAAATATGAGAGGTGAAATAGTTGCCGGAACTAAGCTCCATGGAGCACCCATGGGAGTAAGTTATTAGCAGAGCAGTAAAAATTGCTGGGATAGAGGAAGTTAGCAAAATGTGAAGCAAGAGGTCGACTGAATGGTCTTCATGGGATTTAAAATTGCCCAAGATAATGATGGTGAGAAAGAAAACCTTTGAATCAGGGCCAAAATCTTCAGTACATCCAGGGTGTGTTATGGCAAGGTTCTGATACCAAAAAGGAGAATTTTGGAGTGAAAATAAAATTGACCTCAGCTGAAAGAGTGCTTTGGGGAAATTGGAAGTATTCTGGCTCCATCTCCTGTTTGGAGACACTGGGACAAGGGACAACTAGCTGCTTATTCCCTAGGTTTTGAGAAAAGTGATACATCAGGGGAAAGCAAGCTTCCTTAAGGAGGAAAGAACATTCCTGCCTGCCTTGTAGCAAAGGATACGTCTACAGCCAGTATTCAAATAATCCAACACTGTGTGCTTCTTAGAAGGAGAGCAGGAGAGGGGTAGGGAAATTGCAATTTAATTCTTGACCCATTAAACCCCATACAAAGAGCAAATGTTACTCAAGTTCTCCGGTAATATTATACATTCTGGAAGAAAAAAGGGACCAACATTGGCTAAGGGGTCCGACCGAAGAAAGAGACTGAAAGCTAGCTACTATCCTAAGGCGTTTCGAGATTGTGAAGACATGAATGATATTACACATAGGCCCAAACAGTCAGTGATAAAACATTAATTCTGTCCAAAATCATTTGTAATTGAATGCTTGGTGGAATTGATTTGAATTTCTCTGAAAAGCAGGATTCATTGAAAAAACCTCTTGTAGAGAAAATTAGATGATTGTGCTTTATTTGGAGGACTGTAGAGTGGGTAGAAGGAAACACTGTCAATTAATAAGCTTATTCCAAAGTCTATCATGAATGGTAACTAAAACTAGATCATTGGGGCTACACAAATGATCCCCGGAGGTTGTCATATTGAAATTGTACTGTTTACAAATCACAGCAAGCTTGGCCTCTTTTGTTACACTGCAAATAGCGAAAAAGAAAAGACTACAGACTGTTCTCTACTTCTTAGATCATCGTTAACAAGAATAACGCTATATTTAGAACACTTTTCTTGATGAATAAATGAAAAATAAATAATTTCTTTGCCACGGAACTCTGTTGCTCTGGAAGGCTCGGGAAATAAGAACTTTATGAATTTTAAGGCAACTGTAGCCACCATGCTTGAGGAGATAGTCATTGGAGTGGCTGGTGGCTGCCTGATATTTATCATCTGTGTTTGTTCTGGCGAATGTACCTAATGTATCCATGCTGTGGGTTCATTATTTTACCTCTGAAACCCTTCTGTTGGTCCCTGAGGACAGCTATTTTATGCAACCCAGAAACTAAGCAAATACAGTGATGAAAATATTTTTATTACCAAGTGCTACCTCATGCGAAGAGTTGACTCATCGGAAAAGACTCTGATGCTGGGAGGGATTGGAGGCAGGAGGAGAAGGGGACGACAGAGGATGAGATGGCTGGATGGCATCACCGACTCGATGGACGTGAGTTTGAGTGAACTCTGGGAGTTGGTGATGGACAGGGAGGCCTGGCGTACTGCAATTCATGGGGTCGCAAGGAGTTCGACACAACTGAGTGACTGAACTGACTGACTGACTGACTGAGAAAGAAAAAAAGTAGTGGTTTGTATTTGCCGTAGTAATTCAGAATAAGGTCTCTACCTGATTGTTGATAAATGGACATCATAGTGGAATAAGAAGGGGCTTCTCTGGTGGCTCAGACAGTAAAGAGTCTGCCTGCAATGTGGGTGACTTGGGTTCAGTCCCCTGGAGAATGAAATGGCAACCCACTCCAGTATTCCTGCCTGGAAAATCCCATGGATGGAGGAGCCTGGCAGGCGACAATTCATGGGGTCAAAAAGACTTATACACAACTGAGCGACTTCACATAGTGGTATAAACTGATGAAAGGGTTTAGGTATTTGGTGTGGCTATTTAGTTTTATTCAGGTACATGCACAAAATGGGCTTCCTTGGTGGCTCAGTGGTAAAGAATCTGCCTGTCAATGCAAAAGATGCAGGTTCTAACATCCCTGGGTGGGGATGTGGGGAAGATTCCCCTGAAGGAGGGAATGGCAACCCACTCCAGTATTCTTGCCTGAGAAATCCCATGGACAGAGGAGCCTGGTGGGCTACAGTCTCTGGGGTCGCAAATAGTCAGACATGACTTGGTGACTAAACAACAATGCACAAAATACATTAATGAAGAAAGAACAGGCAGAGGAACACCAGCCAGCCCCAAAGAGCAACCACAGACACAGAGCTGGTTGGAAGGCAGCTCACCTTCTGGAACCCTGACTTAAAAGCAGCCTGAGCTTATTTATAATCAGAGAGAAAGTCAGTGTCTCTGGTTCATTTCGAGAAGGTGTGCAAAGCTAGTAGGAAGCAGACAGGTGTGTAGTGATTAGCAAATCTGGTCAGTATAGACAGTCAATCTGAGAACGGTTAGAAAAGAACCATGCTGTTTTCACCGGAAGTGGGCTAGAAGTATTTGGTGGAAACTTAGATATAAGAAAGTAGTTTTGAAACTAACGGTTGCTTTTTTTTTTTTTTTTCTTTTTCTCACATGGCCTCAAATCGGGGCAACTTTGGTGAGACAGAAATCACTAAACACTATACCACTCTGCAAGGATGTGTCATTTTTAAACTATCAACTGCGAATTTAGCTTTTCAGCAGTCCCCAAAGTGGGGGAGATGATAGACTAGTGGTCTACCTGCAATCATGCTTGACTCTCCAAACATTTTTATTGATGCAGTGACTGAGAATCTGAGTCAGAGCTTGGAAGTGGGTGACCTTACTGCAGGAGCTTATGGTAAAACTCAGTGGGTGGCTTTAACCTTTTCTTTCTCCTGGAACACCTGTGCTTTGATAAAAGAAACGAAGTCTTTGCTAACAAAAAGAGACCCAATGGTAATTAAATATCCAGTGTATTTTTATAAACCTAGTCCAAAATTATTAATATGTGTTCCATGGTTCTTTTAGGAAGTGGTTTTTTTTTTTTTTCCTGTGGTTTAAAAGGTTTTTTTTCCCCTTAAGATGGGGTGTGACCTTTTGTTTAAGTAATATTATGCTGTTACATTCTTTTCTCAAATATGATGTCACTTTCCACAAATTTTCAAATGCTGGGTGTGTGTGTTAGTCGCTCAGTCATGTCCAGCTCTTTACCACTCCATGGACTGTAGCCCGTCAAGGCTCTGTCCATGGGATTCTCCAGGCAAGATTACTGGAGTGAGTAGCCATTCCCTTTTCCAGGGGATCTTCCCAACCCAGGGATCGAACCCAGGTATCCTGCATTACTGGCAGATTCTTTACCATCTGAGCTATTAGGGCAGTCCACTTCAAATACTGTATATGCTCAGAAATAAGACACTGTCTTGAAACTAGAGAAAGCAATGTACCAATAGGCTTTTAGTCATGCTTCTGGAAAAAGCAAGTTTATCGCATAAGTTTACTCTGTAGAGTATTAGCTCTTGGGGATTTGAAAATGGAGGAAACTACTTGCTACAATTAATCTAAGTCCTTTAGTACTATTTTGTTCTTTTACTCTTTGGACCCAGGAAGTATGTCTTCTTCTAATATGCATCCTGGGCACAACTGTAAAATGGACAGTGCAACCCCAGCTCTTAGTTCCAGCCCCTTTCTCATATGTCTTTCCTGTCATTGACACTGAAGCACACCTGACCAATAATAGAGAATTTGAATTTGTAATTTTTGCCACCAGGTAAAATCAAACTATATTTAAATCATGGCCTTTCCAGACCCTTAAAATTATTCAAATATGTGGTTGTCTACACCACTGAATAAAAATGCCAGCCTACCTGCTTCTCCATACTTCCCCCTCTTCTTCTTCACTTAGTTGTAGAGGTCAGAAATCTGAGGGGGAGGTAGGGTGGTGGTGTGACTTTCTCAACTTGCTGCATTTGTCATATTAGGGCATTAGAACTGTGTTAGTTGGCAGGGCTTTCTGTTAGCTGTTTTAGATTCAGTTCCACATTTGCAGGAGAAGTCTGTGGGCATTTAGTCCCTGGTTAGATTAGAGACAGCTATTTTAGCCTCTTCTATTTCCCATTTCCTCTCTCTCAAGCAGTAGACTAGCCTACATTAGAATTGAGGTGGAGCTAACGAAGAACTGACTTGCTGTCCGAATCTTTGCCAGCCAGAAACTTTCTGTTTTCCTAGCAGGGCCTTTGGAATGGGGTAGACCAGCTGGGTAGGAGGCATGGAGTTGGGTCCCCTCGCCTGGGTGGTTGCCTTGTTAGGGGGTGGTTGTCTTCCTCAGGACCTGCTGCAACCAACCCTTACTGTTATTGGACCCAAAAGTAGATCAGATCAGATCTCAGGGTGCTCCCACAGACAAGCACAAAGTCTGGCCTGGGAGGAAAGAGCTTATACTGCTAAATAATTGCAGGATTTTGTAAGTTTCTTTTACCACAATCCTTGGGAACATGTGTAGAAATGGCTTCTCAGGATGTGAGACCAAGGAGGAAGGAGTGTATAAGGAGACTGAATTTATTATTTAACAGATTCTAGACTTAATAATTCATTTGCATGGCTGAGACTCTCAACAGTTTAGTCAACTTGGTTGATGAACTTTAACTGAAGGAGTTTACACTCTCACCAGGGGAGAACTTTCCTGGTGTGATGGGGAGGAGGGAATCCAAAGGTTTGAGGAGATAGGAATGCTGGTGTGGATTTTTCAAGTGTGAGCTTCTCCCTACCACAGAGGAGAGCCCCTTCCCCAGGCACTGAGCAAACTGAGAAACACATCGTGAAGGGAGTATCCAGGGGGGTCACTCTCTGTAACGTGGCTGTGACAGTGGGAGATGCTGCCCTTGAGATGGGCTCTTTGTTTCCTTGAGGGGACGGGATCCCAGAGGAGCAGAGGTCAGGAACTCAGCCACCCAGTCAAGAGGGAGGGGATATATGTATGCTTATAGCTGATTCACGTTGGTACACAGCAGAAACCAGCACAACATTGAAAAGCAGCTATGCGTGCATGCATGCTCAGTTGCTCAGTCGTGTCCGACTCTTTGTAGCCCACCAGGCTTCTCTGTCCATGGGATTTCCCAGGCAAGAATACTGGATTGGGTTGCCGTTTCCTCTTCCAGGGGATCTTTCCAACCCAGGGATCGAACCCATGTCTCGTCTCTTGTGACTCCTGCATTGGCAGGCGGATTCTTTACCCATGAGCCACCTGGGAAGCCCCAAAGCAACTATACTCCAATGAAAAAAAAATCAAGAGCTCAGTCACCCAAGACAAGATAGGCATACTCACCGTCATGGGCAGCAGGATGGAGAGGCACATTGTTTCATCTTGGAAGGAATTTTGAGAATAGTTGATTATACTCTCCCTAGGGATAAATGAGAAACATGGCCTTAAGGTTCCTTTTCTCCCTTTATGTATTTTGCAAGAGGGAGACTTCTGGTGTGTGAGCCAGAAACTTGAACTGAGATCATCACAATGGAAAGGCATGGCTTCTTAACCCAGTTTCCAGACTCAAGTCAGATTCAGAGTGATTAAGGCCACATTCTCTTGAGGGAATTTTAAACATGGCTGCATACATTCATGGAAGAGATTCTTTCATGTCTTCTCAGAGTTGTGTCCGTTCATTAGAGCACCTGTGCCCAGAACAGAAGGAAGTACCTGGACCTTCTAGAGATTTCTAGGCACTGGCTCTGGTTGATATTAATGCCTGAGGATGAAATATGCCACTCTGGGCCATCAGCCCATGTGTGGGCTTATAGTGGTCAGCGAAACAATGGAATTTTGGCTAACCTGAAAACTGTGGTGAGTCTAATAGTCTGCAGATCCCAGGCTCTGTTCATTTCCTTTGTTTGTGAGTTCATAATCAGAGTAGATGTATTTGGAAACTGAAAGAATTCCCACATTGGCTGTCACAGTAGGAAAGGTCAAGTAGAAGCCCATCGAATTTCCCTTCTGTACCAAACAGGAACACTGAATTCCTGGAGTTGCAGGAATTAGTGCCCCCACCAAAGATGTGGAAAAATGAAAACATGAAGACACTTCTCATATTTCCTTTTAACTTGTCTGTTTGGCCTATGCAGAAGGCAGATTTAGTTTAGAGACTGGATTCTTGTTAAATTTAATGAAATGATAATTCCAACTTCAGCTGCTGTTCAACATACGGTATCTTTACTGAAAACAATAGCTCCTAGCTTCTGTTAGGCAATGTTTGTCGAATGCTTTATCTCTGAACCAGTTTGCAAGGATTACAGAAGCAGTTTGCTCTTACCTGGTAGGGTCAACAGTATACCATTGTAATCTTGCCGCTCATTCTGTATTCTGCAATATCTTGATGTTATTGACACCTTATAGCACATCATACTGGTCTAGTACATTGATGATGTTATAGAGATTAGACCTGATAAACAGGAAATAACACATCCTTTAAATACTTTAGTGAGACACACACCTTCAGTCCAGGGGGTGCAAGATTAACCTTACTCTTGCTACCTAGTAATGTATCAGTTAGTGTCCACTTAGGGTAAAGGAAACCGCATTAGCTATGTTAGCAGAGAGAATTTACCATTAGGAATTGGTTAAGCAGGTCCTGGAGGATTGAGGATGTGAGAAAGGAAGACTAAGATAATAGGGAGCATTACATCAGGAAGTGGCTACCACTCCTGGGGAAGGAGTGACAAAGGAAATAGGTTGGGGTTGCCAGAATCTAAGAGCTGGGAAAGGAGGGGCTTCTCTGGGGCTGGGATACTAACTTCTGGGGACAGGGCACTGCCAGGCTGGTGTCACATCTGAATTTTGTAATCCAGCAGGAACCACAGCTGGAGGCCGCATAGTATCCATGGCCTGCCCACTGGAGCTGTGATGACCAGAAAAAGAGTGTTAACAAGGCTGGTCCCACTAACCAGCTCATGGGCTACTGCAGGCAGGAGCAGCACGCAGAGCTGGCAAGGGCAGTCCTTCCCCCTCTTCCTGCACTCTTTGTCTCTTGAGCGTCCCCTTTGGTGGAACTTGACGGGGACCCAGGTGGCAAAGGAGGGAGTCCTTGCTCCTGCACCGCAGTGTGTGGGAAGGAAGGGTCCAACACAGCTTCCCTGCAAGAGCAGATTTTGTCTGGATAGGCCATGTAGTTGTTTCCAGCTGTCGACCCCTTGGTATTAATAGTTTGTGCAGATTTTCCTTCCCCCTTAATGACGTCAGCCTCCATCGTGGTGAAATTGGGGCTGGGGCAGGAGACAAAGGGAGGGAAATTGGTGAAAGTTACCTTTCTGTTTTTGTTTCTAGGCAGTTCGATTTATGGTCCGTGGTCCCTTACCTCCTATACCCCTGTGTTTTGGTTTTCTTGGTAGAAGCTTTATTCTCAAGGTTTCTTCCCCATTTGTGGTAAATTCAGGGGAATTCTTGTCCCTGAATGCCTTCATCCACATTTCCCATCTTCAGTGTCTCTGCTTGTAGGTACCTGAGCGTTGACTCCTGAACTATGTTTCAGAACAGTTATTGAGAAGTGGATTACTGCCCTAGGAGGTTTCTTTTTCTTTTTAAAATTAATTTATTTTTTAATTGAAGGATAATTTTGCTTTATAGAATTTTGTTGTTTTCTGTCAGACATCAACAAGAATCAGCTGATTCACAGTACACCCATGTCCCCTTCCTCCCGAAGCTCCCTCCCATCTCCCTCCCCATCCCACCCTTCTAGATTGTCACAGAGCTCCTGTTTGAGTTCCCTGCGTCGTATATAGCAAATTCCCATTGGCTACCTATTTCGCATTTGGTATCGTAAATTTTTGTGTTACTCCCTCTGTACATCTCAGCATCCCCCTACTTCCCTCCCCCACGTCCATAGGTCTCTTCTCAGTGTCCGTTTCTCCACTGCTGCCCTCCAGATAAATTCATCAGTGCCCTCTTTCTAGATTCTGTATATACGGGTTAGTATACGACATTTATATTTCTCTTTCTGACTTATTTCACTCTGTATAATAGGCTCTAGGTTTGTCCACCTCATTAGAACGGACTCAAATGCGTTCCTTTTTATGACTGAGTAATATTCCATTGAATATATGTACCACAGCTTCTTTATCCATTCATCTTACTGGACACCTAGGTTGCTTCCATGTTCTAGCTATTGTAAATAGTGCTGCAACGGACACTGGGGTACATGTGTCTTTTTCAGTTTTGGTGTCTTCAGGGTATATGCCTAGTAGTGGGATTGCTGGGTCATATGGTGGATTAATTCCTAGTTTTTTAAGGAATCTCCAAACAGTCTTCCATAGTGGCTGTATCGATTTACATTCCCACCAGCAATGCAAGAGGGTTCCCTTTTCTCCACACCCTCTCCAGCACTTATTGTGTGTAGACTTTTTGATGATGGCCATTCTGACTGGTGTGAGGTGGTATCTCATTGTGGTTTTGATTTGCATTTCTCTAATAATGAGCAATGTTGAGCATCTTTTCATGTGTTTGTTAGCCATCTGTATATCTTCTTTAAAGAAATGTCTGTTTAGGTCTTTTCCCCAATTTTTGATTGGGTTGTTTGTTTCTGTGGTATTGAGTTGTATGAGCTGCCTTGTATATTTTGGAAATTAATTGTCAGTTGTTTCCTTTGCTATTATCTTCTCCCATTCTGAGGGCTGTCTTTTCACCTTGTTTGTAGTTTCCTTTGCTGTGCAAAAGCTTTTAAGTTTAATTAGGTCCCACTTGTTTATTTTTGTTTCATTTCCATTACTCCCTAGGAGATTTCTGCTGGCTGATGTATGTTCACTTGCTCCTTGTCTAAGGGAGCAGGATTATGGGCCGAATGTGTGGAGATATTTGGACCAGTGAACTCCTGAGCAGTGTTGTCAGGACAGGCAGAGTGGTTTGGCCTCTTCCAGCTCGTCTACTGTGAATTGGCTTCCTTTTTACTTTGTCGTTCCCAGCATGGACTAATTCAAACTTCAGTTTCTCTTTTCTAAACAAAGACTCCAGGGTGAAGTCATCTCATTCTTTGTATTTAGTGCTGGCAGAAAATAGAGCTATGATGGCCACGACCAAGGGCTTTCTAGCCTCTGTCAGTGGCTGCTTTCTCTCCAAGCCACGGTTTACATGGCTTTCTGTCCTGGTCTTCCTCCCCACTTCCTTCCCTGCTCTTGGGAACAGATCTTGTAATGCATCAGCAATCACAGCTGCACAATAGTCACTGCCCTTGCACTAAAGCTATAGTGACCAGGAAGGAAAAATGGTCAAGGCCTCCATGAAGATCAGTGGCTCCTCCAAGGGCTCCGTGGTAGGGGGGTGCCCTGGCCCAACCACAGGCTATTCTCATCACTTTAGAAACTGAACAGAAATCTGCATTGCATGTGCCTACAACGAGGCTGCACAGGTGGTAGGTTAGCAAAATATAAGGTTTATTTGGCTTTGATTCACATTCTACACATTCCCTGTGGGAGTCATCCCGTGCTTCAGAGGCTTTGTATGTCTTTGGCACTTGTATGTCTAGGAAAATTGTCAGTAAGTGAGTTACTAAGGGCAGTTGATAACAGGATCTTTCAAAATACACTCAGTGAGGGGAAACAAGTACAGTGATTCTTTAAGATGGTGCACGGGTTGGGCAACCCAGGTACTTGGACAGCCAAGGCATTATCCCAAACTTGTCAATCTTCCCCGGTGTTAGAATTCTGAAGACTAAAGTTTCTTGCTAAGTTGTTTAGCAGTCAGATAAATTTATCGCCCCAGTTGTTTTGAACTTCCCTGAGATAATGTCCACTTTTCATCAACAAGAAAGGCCCTTTCAAAAGAAGCTGGTCTTCACAACAAAGGTGTATTTTTTTTAGATGCTTAACGTCTCTAGATCTTCCTCTTACCAGGAATGTTTATTGCTGCTTGATGAACCATTTCTTTTTTCTGAAGGCTACAGCCAGTGCAGGCGGGGCAGAACCACGTCACCATAGCTAAGAGGCTGCTGTCCTCTTGAACAGGACAGGGCAGCACTTGGCTCTCAGGCATCCAGAAGTGGCTTGGCCCTCTCTGTCCACAGGAAATTTGGTTTAGACCAGCCACTATTTTTTGATTTAACTTTGATTTGGACCTGGTTGTTCAGATGAATACAGTCTAATGTAACTGCTGATCTGGAGAGGTTTTCTACCGAGAAAACTTCAATACATGACTCATAAAATGAGTATGTAGCCATTTAACAAGTTGTAAAAGATTGCTTGCCCCTGACAGCATAGAGGCTTAGGTCTAATGCTAATGAAACATTGACTAAGACCCCTCTGCCACCTTGGTTCCCTCTTATAAATGGGATGATAAAATCAGAGAGATCCAGCTTGGGAGATAGAGGTGTTTCTCTGATACAAATTATCATGGGCTCACAGTTTATGAAGCAGGAGCTGGAATCACACACACACAAATCACACACACATACACAGATTTTTATTGGAGTATCAATACCTAGTGAATCTTAAGGGAAATCAACCCTGAATACTTGTTGGAAGGATTGATGCTGAAGCTGAAATTCCAGTATTTTGGTCATCCGATGCAAACAGCTGACTCTTTGGAAAAGTCTCTGATGCTGAGAAAAATTGAGGACAGAAGGAGAAGAGGGTGTCAGAGGATGAGGTGACTAGATGGCATCACTGAAGCAATGGACATGAACTTGGGCAAACTTTGGGAGATGGTGAGGGACGGAGGCCTGGAGTGCTGCAGTCCATGGGGTTGCAAAGAGTCAGACACGCCTGGGTGACTGAACAATAACAACAACAACAACAACAACATAGTTGCTCTACCATGTTGTATTACTTTCTATTGTACAGCAACCTTTGTTTTGAATTCTGGCTCTATTACTTGGCCAGGTAACCTTGGGTATAGTACTCCACCTTTCAGAGTCTCAGTTTTTCGTTTTCAAATGTGACTAATCCTCATTTTGGGCTTCCTGGGTGGCTCAGTAGTAAAGACTCTGCCTGCTAATGCAGGAGAGGCGTGTTCGACCCCAGGGTCGGGAAGATTCCCTGGAGAAGGAAATGGCAATCCACTCCAGGATCCTTGCCTGGGAGATCCTATGGACAGAGGAGCCTGGTGGGTTACTGTCCATGGTGTCGCAAAGAGCTGAAAACGACTGATCGACTGAACAACAGCAACAACAACAAATCCCCATTTTTCAGGATTGTGATGAGAATTAAAGGAAATAATAGAGTCACAGGAGCAAAGTGCCTGGTGCAGTTACACAAGACAGGGATGAGGCTCAAAGCTTTTGCGAAGAGTGTTGTGGAGGCAGCGCCCACTCTAGGGGAAGCCACCACGTTGGTTTGTCGCAGGAAGTGTTTTTCACTTTAACATCTTCCTGTTTGAGAGGCAGAGCGGTGAATTGGATGTGGAATGTGGCTTTGGTGTCAGATGGGTGGGGTTTCTGTGTCGGTCTTGTTGAACTTGCATATTTGCTCATTACCTGGCTCTCTGAAGCTATTTCCTCAGGACTGCTGGGACAAGTCACACTGGTGCTTGTGGAATGTCTGGCATGTGGAATCTGACACACGGGAAGGACTCGTTGATGATGCTGTTTTTACCCCTGTAGTCTTTAGTCTCCAGTCTTTGTATCATAGAATAATCATTTGTGGGATGAAGGGAACATGTAAAGGCAGGAATTATAACTTACTTGAAGGTTTAAGAAATGGCTATCTGGTAAGTCTTTATAAATGGTATTTTTAAAGATTTAATAATATAGCTGAAGCTTAATTTATTACCCAATAAATATGGCAGCTACATTATCATTTCATGCAAATTAGATGCATAAGATATTGATTAATTTTATACAGAGAATGCAAGTTGGGCTTTAAGGCATTGAATAATTTATGAGGTAATAGATTAAAAATAATTCACTATTTCCTTACATTTGGGGAAGTTAAATATATTTCAAAACATTGAGTATACCCTTGAGCTGAATCACACAAAAGGGGAAAGAGTTAAAATATACACATGTCACTGGATAGGAAAAGAATATCTGTAGCAAAAAATGAGGCATTCTAATGTCCATATCTGCCAGTTACAGCTTCAAAAACAGTTTCACGATAATGCTGGCCATTCAGAACTGGAGTAAATGGTTCTGATAATCTTGAACAAGTTGTCATCATCATTTTCCTTGTATCTGTACTGACGGGTTATAAATCCATTTTAATTAAAAGTTGTAAATAGCACCTAGAAGTGTTATACCACTTCAGTAAGCATAGCACTGGGTCTACTACAGTATGACTTTGACACTTTTGAATTAAAAAATGATCCAACTTCATCAAGAGGTAAATGAGGTTGATCATTAGCTGGTGAATTTAGATTATGGGCTCAATTTGGACAAATTAGATCACAGGGTGGTTTTTGCCCTCTGTGGGTGTATTTTCTCTGTGTATGTCCAGTGTTTAGCAGATAAATTCCAAATCTCCACTTCCTTTCTCTGTAGAAGTAAAGACAGCATACTGTGTTACCGAAATACTTAATGGAAGAACTTGAAAGATTGTCTTTAACTCGTCAGTCCCCTTTTGCTCAGAACCAAAAATGAAGCCTCTGTGTAACTAAACGGCTCATATCAAATGTTTTTGATCTTTTAGAACAGAAGAATCGATAACAGAAGATGACAAGAGGAGGTATGTTTAGTGTTGAAGCTGCCTTTAATTTGAATAATTTTGGCCACACCTCATGGATTTAATTTAACACAAATTAATTTAACTCACAAATTTAATTGATGCCTGGGTAGCACATTGCCGATAATACTGATTCCTCCAGGAAAACTTTTGGCACAGAGAATATAGGTGGGAGCATGCAGTGTGAGAAAGATCTTGCCCAGAGTTCTTCATTATCTTTGCTTCTTCCAAACTAGCGTGGTTTGTCCTGTGCACACAGCCTGTGCTTGTTTCTGCCTGTGGACTTTGGATGAGCTGTTCTCTCAAATTGCATGGCATCTCTTCATTTCCTCTGCCTTCTCCATCCTTCCATCCTCTGATTAACTACACTTTACTCTCATTACTCCTTACCTCTCTGTTTTTCCTCTCTTTATATCTACCTACACATAAAGTGTTTTTGTGTGTTCATAGCACCTACTACCACATTAGGTGAATTCTTGATAAATGTTGACTGATTAACTGTAACATGTCACGCCACTGATATTTATTACTCCACTGAATTCTAAAAAAATCCCAACTCCTTCTTTCTCATTGCAAGTAAAATATCTAAAGACTACAGCTTTCTTTTTTTATATGTAGCTTTTATTTAAACAAAGAAAAACAATGATCTTCCAAGGACAGTAGCATTCTGAATTCTACTTTTGAAAAGTCATGAATTAGTTTAATAATTCTATAATTGTTTGAAAGTTCCCATGATATCACCACTTCCTGCAAATGTATAGTAACCATGTAGTTTGGTCTGACTTTTCTCTCTCTGCTTCTTTTTCATCAAGAAACTATGGAGGAGTGTATGTTGGTCTGCCATCTGAAGCTGTCAATATGGTGTCCAATCAGACAAAGACTGTGCAGAAAAGTAAGTAAAACTCTGCGATATTTACTGTTTCTACATGCTTAATTTTTTGTTTTGTGGAAAAAAAAGTGAAATTGATATTTCCACTTGCCTGGCTCACCCTAAATATTACTGAGTTTCAGTGAACCATGTTTAAGAACCATATTTGGGACTTCCTTGGCAGTTCAGGGTTGAGACTTCAAGCTTCCACTGCAGAGGGCATGGGTTCAATCCCTAGTTATGGAACTAAGATCCCACATGCCACCAGGCATGTTTGAAAAAAAATCAAACAACAGTAGTAACAACAAATACCCATACGTGCTCATTGTAATCATTTGTTGAAACTGCCACCTGCACTATGAGAATAATTCCAGAGCAACAGTTAGCTTCTGTCTGTGGTTGATACATGGATATTTTAAATTTCATATTAATTTCAGTGATGATCAGTGTGAAAGCAAATGTTTCAGTAAATTTATGGAATTTTTGCAGAACATAAAGGTGAATTCTTGTAATACCTTATAAATGTAACTGGTAAGTAGCCTGGTGATTAGAAGAAAATTAACTGCCTTTTGTATAACAAAATGAAGTGGAGGCGCCTTTTTCTGAGTTTTACTAGTTAGTAATTGTGGGGCTAATGAAGTCCTTTGGATAATAGGTATGATTGCAACCTTGTAGATAGCTTCTTGCTAAAGTGAAGTTTTAATGTGGCTTGTAAAGAATGCTGGTTTACTAATCACTATACAGTTGTCTGATATATGGTTTTTTAAAGAACTATTGATATGTACACATATAATTATATAGATGTAACATGTAATTTAATTTGTACACAAATGTAATAAAATATTATATTATTTTTAACACACCATGGTTATTTGTTCCTCATTGCTTTTTCTCTACTTGATGATTTAGACTAGCAAATATGTATATATCCCAGCTATTTGTAGTTCTATGGGTAACTGGAATATGTTCTTTATAGCTGAATATTTAACTTTTCTTAATTTTCTTTTTTAAGATTAGAAGAAAAAATATCATGATTCAATAATCAAGAGGTACTGTATATTTTTCTAAATAATTCTGTATATTTAACTTTGATGAATGAACTGTAGATATTAATAATGCTCTGTATAAGATTAGGAGGGATCTTATCTTTCAGTTAAATCTGTGGAATCAAATATGTTTTATTGTAAAGAAGTCTTTAATGATTAGATTGATTTTCTCTGCAGTTACCTTTTTTCACTTAATTTTTTTCAACTACTACTTAATTCATCAAATAAGAGCAAGCTACATGTTTGCCTAGACTTACTGAGGTTTCACTCTTCATTGCCAAAATCTTTGAGGGGCTATGACCTTGAAAATGATAGACAAGGAAAGACTAGAGAGGCTGGGAATTAGATTCTGATCAATATTAAATGTTTGGCAATAGCCAGGGGTACTTGATATACAGAGAGAAGATTTATCAGTACCAAAACTCCAATAGAGATAGGTAGTCATCAGTGTGCAAAGATGCAGTTTTGCAGGAAGGAATAGTAAAATTATAGACCAAGTTTAAAAGGTGAAGCACTGTTGACCTGGTGAAGAGTGTGGAGTTAGAATTATATTGATATGATTAATAAGAATAAGCATACAGGGAAAATTGCTTTCATTACCCCTCTGGGTACCAGATACTCTAAAAGATACTGAGGAACCACAGAGCCAAAGGGTTTCAGTTCACCTGGCCCACAATGCACTCAATGCTTAGATCTTGCCTGTCTTCAGTCTTGCCGAACATCTGATGATCGGGAATGCTCTGTCTCCTGAGATAGCCCGTTCTCTTTTGGGAGTCAGACAGCCTTGGATTTGAATTCAGGCTCTTTCCGTTACTAGCCTGGCAAGTTACTTCCCCTGATATTTATCTTGAAGGGGTCTTGTTAGGATTAAATATAAAGTCAATGGTGCCTTCTGCTGTAATTGTCACTGTCATCGTCACCATCATCATCGTCATTGTACCGTCATCCTTTTTTGTAACCAGAATCCAGCCCTTGGTAGACCAGAAGCAAGACTGATTTGATGTTGAACCAACTTCTTGCTCAGAGCCAGTATGGGTACTGGTGTCTGGGATGATATGGGGTGCAGAATAAGCTCACAAATGGAGACAAATAAGCTCTTCTGTTGGAGGAAAGGGACATGGAAGCTTTAACTGGTTTCTTTGGGATAAGAAATACAACAATATTAGGCAGCTTCTTCAAAGACTTTCTCATCAAGGCTACAGCATTATGGAGCATTATTCCCTAGTGCTCATATCCATATTAGGGTGTTGAGTTTCTATTTAAGAACTTGCTGGAGATTTTCTGTTTCTAGTATTTTTAAGAGTTCTAAAGCTCATGTAGATTTCTAAGTTCCCTGCTGCTTTTTTCTGATGTGACTGTACTTTTTTTTTATTATCTGCATCAAATAGAAAAGATAATCTAGTTGAAAATAAGCATACATTAGTGTTTACCCTCCTGAAAACAGGGTATATTTCAGAAAGTATCTGAATAGAGTGGGAAGCAGTGCTGTGTAGACAGAGATCAGGAGACTTGGCAGGTCTGTGTTAACACAGGATCTTAGATGAATCCCTCACTTTCTCCCAGCTTCACCCAATTTCAGTTTTCACACGTGAGAGTTAGACAAGATGATTGTGGAAGCTTTGTATGTGGATCTGAAATTTCCTGATAACAGTGGAGCCACACTGCTGATGAATCAGCCAACATCAGCCAAAGTTAGACGGTGAGCTCAAATATTTCCCTACTGCTCATGGCTATCGGTATGAAAACAGACACTATTTTATTGCCATCCCTCTCTCCTTTCAACTTTCCTCATTCTTTAACTCTACTGGTGAACAACCAATTCGCCTCTTTTGAATTATCTGAGAAAATTTCTACATTGAAAGGTTGTCTGTTTACTCAATAGTTAAGCATCCTCAGTAGTACTTATCATGAGGCGTCAGAATATATGGCATCCGAGCTTAAATTATTGGGCAGAAATGCTGATGAGGAGAGACGTTTTATGGAAGAGATTGGAGATACTTTTGTTTTTTGACCTAAACCAGAGGATCAAATTGCCAACATCCATTGGATCACAGAAAAAGCAAGAGATTTCCGGAAAAACATCTACTTCTGCTTCCTTGACTACACTTTAGCCTTTGACTGTGTGGATCACAATGAACTGTGGAAAATTCTTAAAGATGGTCGATGGACCACCTTACCTTCCTCCTGAGAAACCTGTATGCAGGTCAAGAAGCAACAGTTAGAACTGGACATGGAACAAAGAACTGGTTCCAAATTGGGAAAGGAGTACATCAGGCTGTACCCTATCACTGTGCTTATTTAACGTCTATGCAGAGTTTAGTTCAGTTGCTCAGTCATGTCTGACTCTTTGTGACCCTATGGACCGCAGCACGCCAGGCCTCCCTGTCCATCACCAAGTCCCGGAGTTTACTCAAACTCATGTCCATTGCATCAGTGATGCCATCCAACCATCTCATCCTCTGTCGTCCCCTTCTCCTCCTGCCATCAGTCTTTCCCAGCATCAGGGTCTTTTCAAATGAGTCAGTTCTTCACATCAGGTGGCCAAAGTATTGGAGTTTCAGCTTCAGCATCAGTCCTTTCAATGACTATTCAGGACTGATTTCCTTCAGGATAGACTGCTTGGATCTCCTTGCAGTCCAAGGGACTCTCAAGAGTCTTCTCCAACACCACACTTAAAAAGCATCAATTCTTCAGCACTCAACTTTCTTTATAGTCTAACTCTCACATCCATACATGACTACTGGAAAAACCATAGCCTTGACTAGATGGACCTTTGTTGGCAAAGTAATGTCTCTGCTTTTTAATATGCTGCCTAGGTTGGTCAAAACTTTTCTTCCAAGGAGTAAATGTCTTTTAATTTCATGGCTGCAGTCAGCATCTGCAGTGATTTTGGAGCCCGAAAAATAAAGTCTGCTACTGTTTCCACTGTTTCCCCATCTATTTGCCATGAAGTGATGGGCCTGGATGCCATGATCTTTGTTTTCTGAATGTTGAGCTTAAGCCAACTTTTTCACTCTCTTTTTCACTGTCATCAAGAGGCTCTTTAGTTCTTTGCTTTCTGCCATAAGGGTGGTGTCATCTGCATATCTGAGGTTATTGATATTTCTCCCGGCAATCTTGATTCCAGCCTGTGCTTCATCCAGCCCAGCGTTTCTCATGATGTGCTCTGCATATAAGTTAAATAAGCAGGGTGACAATATTCAGCCTCAACGTACTCCTTTTCTTATTTGGATCCAGTCTGTTGTTCCATGTCCAGTTCTAACTGTTGCTTCCTTACCTGCATATAGGTTTCTCAAGAGGCAGGTCAGGTAGTCTGGTATTCTCATCTCTTTAAGAATTTTCCACAGTTTGTTGTAATCCACACAAAGGCTTTGGCATAGTCAATAAAGCAGAAATAGATGTTTTTCTAGAACTCTCTTGCTTTTTCAATGATCCAGCAGATGTTGGCAATTTGATCTCTGGTTCCTTTGCCTTTTCTGAAACCAGCTTGAACATCTGGAAGTTCACGGTTCACATACTGTTGAAGCCTGGCTTGGAGAATTTTGAGCATTACTATGCAGAGTACATCATATCAAATGCTGGCCTGGATGAAGCACACCCTGGAATCAAGATTGCTGAGAGAAATATCAATAACCTCAGATATGCAGATGATACCACCCTTGGGCAGAAAGCGAAGAGGAACTAAAGAGCCTCTTGGTGAAGGTGAAAGAGGAGAGAGAAAAAGCTGGCTTAAAACACCGTTAAAAAAACAACAATCATGGCATCCAGTCCCATCACTTCATGGCAAATAGATGGGGAAACAGTGGAAACAGTGACAGACTTTATTTTCTTGGGCTCCAAAATCACTGCAGATGGTGACTGAAGCCACGAAATTAAAAGGTGCTTGCTTCTTGGAAGAAAAGCTGTGAACAACCTAGACAGCATATTAAAAAGCAGACATTACTTTGCCATCAAAGGTCCATCTAGTCAAAGCTATGGTTTTTCCAGTAGTCATGTATGGATGTAAGAGTTGGACTATAAAAAAGTTGAGCACCGAATAATTGGTGCTTTTGAACTATCGTTTTGGAGAAGACTCTTGAGAGTCTTTTGGACTGCAAGGAAGTGATACCAATCCATCCTAAATGAAATCAGCCCTGAATATTCACTAGAAGGACTTAAGCTGAAATTGAAGCTCCAGTACTTTGGCCACTTGACGTGAAGAGGCTGATTCATTGGAAAAGACTCTGATGCTGGGAAAGACTGAAGGCAGGAGGAGAAGGGGACGACAGAGGATGAGATGGTTGGATGGCATCACCGACTCGATGCACATGAGTTTGAGCAAGCTCCGGGAGATGGTAAAGGACAGGGAAGCCTGACATCCCCCAGTCCATGGGATTGCCAAAGTCAGACACAACTGAGCGACTGAACAACATATGTGTAAAATATTAGTGACCCAAGTTCACAGTCGAATTGGTTACTTTGTGAAGCTAATGGCTCAAATCGTAAAGAATTTGCCTGCAATGCAGGAGACCCAGGTTCAGTCCCTTGGTTGGGAAGATCCCCTGAAGAAGGAACTGGCAACTCCCTCCAGTATTCTTGCCTAGAGAATTTCAAGGGCAGAGAAGTCTGGTGGGCTACAGTCCATGGGTCGCAAAGAGATTTGGACACGACTGAGTGACTGACACTTTCACATTCAGAATCTCTTAAAATTGGCTGTATCTCCAGATGTGTAGTTTCTTCTACAGGTGACCCAAGGGTGGAAGTGTTGCCCGTGTAGATGTATGGAGTGCTGCCAGTGCAGTAATGGTTCTCAAATGCCAGTGGATGGGCTCGCTACATCAGATCCCCAGGGAGATAATGTGGATAGCTTGCTCTCTCCCAGGAGGGTCTGACTGAGCAGGAAAGGAATGGGGTTGTGGCTGAACAATCTGCATCTTTGTGCTGTTGGTGGGTAACTAGGTTTGGGCATCATCTCACTGGTGTATTGGGTTGGCCGAAAGGTTCGATTCATAAGATGTTGTGAAAAAACTCAGATGAACTTTTTGACCAACCAACAATTTAATTATAAGTTGAGAAGTCTCTGTCTCCATCCACCTTTGTCTCTATGTAAGTGTCATCAGTGCTTCACCCTATGCAGGCCACATTTTCATTCTCATATCGATGTTAAATGGATGTTGAATGTGTGTATTACTGAAGAGAAAATCAGTAAATAATTTGCAGGCTTAATGCTGATGTATTTTTATCTAAGTGTTGCCTTTCATGCTTCCTAATAACTCTTTCCCCTTTTTTTGTTTGTCACCCTCATAGCCTGTCCATCAAGATCTGGATGAAATTTTTCCTTCATGGGATTTTGTAATGCGCACAGACATTTCCAAGGAAATTCTAAACAGTCGCCACCCCTCCCCCCAAATTCTTAGTTGATAGTTAAAACCATGGGTATATACTGAATGTTGTGGTACTAGAAAGGAATTGGTTAAACAACATGCTTGGATATGGAACTTTCTGTGATCCACCTGCAGAAGACAAACTTATGAAGGGTTCTTGCCCAGCTGGTTGCTGTGTCCCCTCTGGGTTCTCACCTGAACATTCCCACAGCTCATGAAGACCATGTCTTTTCACTGATGCTTTTTTGATAGTTTTTATAAATTAAAATCCTTCATCTATTTATAACTTAAAATAATAAGGCACTATCAATGAGTTACCCAAAGTAATATATTTGTCTGTTATTTTTCACTATTTCTACTTCATGTTGATTTTTAGCTGTAAAATTGATTAAATTGATACTTCCTGCTATCTCTTTCCCTTTTTTACTATTGGTTTTCAGCTCTATTTAAATATCAGAGGAGTTTCTTTATTGGGAACAACACATTACATGGCAATACTTCAACTGCTGAGGTTTGCATGCCGTACGTACATTTCGATTAACTTCCTCTTTTCTTTAATTAAAGGCTTATGTAACTACAAGTACTTCATAGCCATCAAGTCTCCCATTCTACCTGTGTGTGATCAAAGCATCTTATCATGTTAATCCTGTACTATTTTCAAGGACTTGTCACTGGGATGGTTAGTGGGATATTTGGAAAGTTCTTAATTTGATAACGACCTTGTGTATCCACTTAATACTGCAGTGTAAATCACTCAATTGTATTTCAACAATTAAAACATTTTTATCCCTCTTTACCTGGATTTCTTCATTATTTTTTGGAAGAACACTTTCAAATAAGTCACATGTTATGATATGTAGATACAATATATCAGCATAAAAATAATAATGTATAAATGGATTGCTATGAAAAGAACAAAATCTTTCACAAGAAAATCATTACCTTATGTATTCCATACAACTATCATAGCGACTTCAAGTGGATTTGGAAAAAAAGAATCTGAAGATTAGATTTACTAAGAAATGATTATGGTATATGTACTTCTGTCCCATATCCACACATCCATAATGGCATTTAGGTGAAATATCATGTTTATCCCATAGAGGTAACAGATAGATTAACTTTAGAAACCTTTTAATTTTGAAACAAATTTAGATTTAAAGAGGAGTGTAAGGGTGGTACAGAAAGTTCTTAAATGCCATTCTGTAGCCTTCCTTAATGTTAACATCTTACATAAACTTAGTATATTCTTCAAAGCTGAGAAATTAAACATTGGTATAATGCTATAAACTGAACTACAGGCTCTCACTGGATTCCATTAACTGCTCTGTTAGCATCCTATTTCTGTTCAGGATCCAGCCTGAAATGCCCCTGCATTCTTTCTTTTTTTTTAAAAAAAAAAATTATTTGTTTGGTCGCACCAGGTCTAGGTTGTGGCATGTGGGATCTAGTCCCCTGCCCAGGAATGGGACCCAGGCCTCCTGCCTTGGAAGCACGGAGCCATAGCCGCAGACCACCAGGAAGTCCCCAGGTTCCCCTGCATTCCCAGGCCTCCTGCCTTGGAAGCACGGAGCCATAGCCGCAGACCACCAGGAAGTCCCCAGATTCCCCTGCATTCTGCTGCATTTCTCATCCCGAGTCTCCTCTTCCTGGTGTTTTCTCAGAATTTCCTTATTTTTCGTGACTTGAGTCTTTTGAAGCCTACATATTTTAAGTACTTTCTCAGTGTGTATTTCCTGATGTTTTCTTATGGATAGGGGTTGTAAATTTGAGGGGAATACCACAGAGATGAAGAGCCCCCTTCAGCACATCATAATATCTTATGATTTCAACATAATCTGTTATTGGTGATATTAACTATGATCACTCGGATAGGAGCAGCTGTCAGGTTTCCCCACTGTAAGGTGTCTTGTGTTCTGTCTCCATTCTCTGTTCCTTATAAGTGAGTCAGACGTTTAGACCATAGTCAATAAAAGAAAGTGTAAGTTTAGTTGCTCAGTCGTGTCCGATTCTCTGTGACCTCATGGACTGCAGCCCACCAGGCTCCTCCATCCATGGGATTTTCCAGGCAAGAATACTGGAGTGGGTTCCATTGCCTTCTCCAGAGGATCTTCCTGACCCAGGGATCGAACCTGGGTCTCCTACATTGTAGGCAGATGCTTTACCGTCTGAGCCACCAGGGAAGTTTGATTACATTCAAAGGAGAGGGGAATTAAGCTAAACCTGGAGAAAAGAGTGTGAAGGAATTTTTACGAAGCATTATGTATTACTTGCCATAAAAAAATGAAATCTTACCATTTGTGACAACATGGATGAATTTATTTATGTTAAGTGAAATAAGTCAGAGAAAGACAATACTGTATGATTTCACTTATACGTGGACTTTAAAAAACAAAATTAGTGACTAACAGAAACAGTCATGCAGACAGCTGCTTGCCAGAGGGGAGGATGGGGGAAGGAGTGAATAGGTGAAGGAGATTAGGAGATATAAACTTCCAGTTACAAAATAAATGAGTCATGGGGATAAAGTGTACAGTGTGGGGAATATAGTCCATAATAACGTAGCAGCTTTGTATGGTGATAGATGGTAACTAGACTTACGTGGTGATCATTTTGAAATGTATAGACATATCAAGTCATTATGTTGTGCCCCAGAGTTTACAAAAAAGGTCAAATATACTTCAATTAAAAAATAAAGCAAAAGGGGAAGAAAAGGAAAAACCCACAGGAATTATTATTTGAGGGGAGACACTTTGAGACTCTGAACATGTCCTGTTTTTAAGGATTTGCTCACTGATTTTAGCATTCGTCCTTGGACCTTGCTGGCAGCATGTACTGTGGCATTCCAGTGCTCATGTTCTACTTCCCTTGTTCCTTCACATGTGTTGCTTGGAATCCTTCTCTGAAGAATACTTGTCTCTTCTCCCACATTTGCCTTCCCAGGTGACTCAGTGGTAAAGAATCCATCTGCAATGCAGGAGAGGCAGGAGACTTGGGGTTGATCCCTGGGTCAGGAAGATCCGCCTGAGGAGGAAATGGCAATCCACTCCAGCATTCTTGCTGTGAAATCCCACTGACAGAAGAGCCTGGCAGGCTACAGTCCATGGGGTCAAGAAGAGCTGGACACGGCTGAGCGGCTGAGCACCCCCACTTACTTTTTATTCAATTATTTATTCATATCCATAGGACTCATGGATACTGCTTTCTTCTTTAGGTTATAGTCTAGCACTATAATGATACCTATTTTATTGCTCACATTGTTCAAGTTTTGCTCATTGGTTGTTTTTTCATGTTAGTTCTTGAAAAATCCTATCCTTTGTTCTCTTAGGTTGACTTTTATTAGCAAGCAAGAACAAAAATCCAATTCAAAAGTTAGTTTAAACACATTCCTAAAACTCCATCAAATTTTATTATAAATGAACAGTATTTTCCATATTGTGACAAGTCTTGTCATTTTCCTTCAACTAGACATTATTTAAATTTAGAACCTTGTGATTCTTACACGTTAATACCACCACCCACTTACCTATGTCTTAAGTATAACGATTACCATTTTTATTAAGTATTGCAAGAATCTTGAGTGAAAGTCTTAGAGAAGAGTAATTACTAATGTTAAGAGCTTTCTAAAGCGAGAGATTGGAGAAACCTTTCAGTTCAGTTCAGTTCTGTTGCTCAGTTGTGTCTGACTCTTTGCAACCCCATGGATTGCAGTATGCCAGGCTTCCCTGTCCATCACCAACTCCCGGAATCTACTCAAACTCATATCCGTTGAGTCGATGATGCCTTCAAACCATCTCATCCTCTGTCATCCCCTTCTCCTCCCGCCTTCAATCATTCCCATCATCAGGGTCTTTTCAAATGAGTCAGTTCTTCATGTCAGGTGCCCAAAGTATTGGAGCATCAGTCCTTCCAATGAATATTCAGGACTGTGCCCAAAATTTGAGAGTTAAAAACTTTTCAAACAACGTATTCTGGTTCTTTGTAAGACTGTTGCTGAAATGTAATGTATAATAGATGAGTTTCAGAGAATTTCTGACTAATAAAATTATTTTGATTGGGAAAGATTTCTTAAGAAACTGTTTATGCTAGGAGACATTTATTTCTAGACTTGGTTTTAGGAGACTGCTTGAATTTAGTTTTGGAAGAACTGTTTCAATCTCTGGAATGTAGATATCTGGTTTTGGCAAGTACAACTAGCTTCTGGGGTTGTATAGGAGAGTGGCTGCCCTGATGAACTGAATTCTCAGATGTGATCTGTAGGAGGCTCTAGGGAGAGGAACAGAATGATAGAAGAGTCTAAGTTAGTACTTGCCTGGAGAATCCCCATGAACAGAGGAGCCTGGCAGGCTCCGGTCCATAGGGTCACAAATAGTTGGACATGACTGAAGTGACTTAGCACTAGCACAAGTTAGTACAACTGGGAGGTTATCTCACTGGGCTTTCTAGTTGGGGAGAGCTTGAAGAGGAAGAGAAGAAGGTTCTGTTTTGCAAATGGGAGCTTTATGTAGTCTTGTCATATCTGTGCCAAAAGTTGTGAAGAATTTCAGGGGTGAAAAGTTATGTAAGGAACTCATTCCCAGGAAGATAGTTTACATTTTCTTAGCTAACTTTTACTTAATGAACATGATAAATCCAAGCAGAACAAAATGATGTGCTTTCCCATAGATTGGTTTCTGATACTCCATTCTGATTCTTAGTTGTTTATCGATCATCACCAATTGATCATCACCAATTCTTGCTCTGCCCCACGTGGACACTAGTCACCGAAGACACTGCTGGAAGACCTAACCCCTGCATTCGGGGCTCTTTAGAATAGCCGGGGAGAGGGCACTGGGTAACCTGTAATAAGCAAAGAGCAATGCCCAGGGGAGCCTGATGGCTTTGGGAGCACAGTGCAGGGACACCCATGTCAGACTTCTGGCTTAGGATAGACTTCCCAGAGTGCAGTTCCCTGTTGAGCCATAAGGGAGAGCACCAGGTAACCAAATATGGGCAGAAGAAGACAAGAAAGGGTAGAGAACCACAAGCCCGGAGCCCTGAAGACACTCAGCGTGTCCTGGGAACTGCTGGGAGTTCACCTGGCTGGTTGGGGTGGTGGGAATTGCAGGGGAGGGGTG
Organism: Ovis aries; assembly: GCF_016772045.2. NCBI lineage: Eukaryota > Metazoa > Chordata > Mammalia > Artiodactyla > Bovidae > Ovis > Ovis aries. Next base: position 174,481,026 of record NC_056056.1, read on the forward strand.
GGGCAGGGCGACTGGGAGCTTCATGGGGTGAGGTGGAGCTTCATCTGAAGACTGTAGGAAGCCACTGTGGGGGGAAGCAATTGTGGGGTCTACCTGCTGGGTCTCCCCAATCACTGTCACCTAAGGGCCATCAGAAGGCTTCGTCTTTCATTCTCTTCCAACCCCTGGTTTGTGAGTCTCTCTGTAGAGGCATGACTAATACTCGCAGTTCCAGTTTGTGAAGATGGGCCTTTCCCATTTAATGGATAATACAAAAGACCTGGAGTTCTTCGACACAGTGCAATTTGTGGAAAGCTTTGTTCAACAAACAATAACGTCCATCTCCTACACAAGACATTCCTTCAAGACTAGGAGGGGTGCTTGGCACAAAAACTGACACAGAGAGTCAAGGAAAATAAAGAAACAAACGTGTATGTTCCAACCAAGACATCCTACTAGGAAGGTCAGAAACATTTCATGGGGCAGGGCCACACCTTCCCCAGCACCAAGCATAACCAGCTGCTTAGTAATTGGTTTTTTTTATAATATTGAGGCCATCCTGTTACTTCACATCCCTCTCCCACTTCTCTTTCCACTAAAGTGATTCATTAAATAAAGACAAACTTCTTTTGCCACCAGTAGAGTCTGTAACACTAGAGGAAGAGATGGTTAGATAGCATCACCGACTCAATGGACATGAGTTTGAGCAAACTCTGGGAGATAGTGAAAGACAAGGAAACCTGGTATGCTGCCGTCTATGGGGTCGAAAGTGTCAGACACAACTTAGCAACTGAACAACGACAGAGTCTGTAACTACATGTTACATAATATTTAGCACTTCTTTTATCTATTTTGTTTATTCCATAAATATTTAATGTTAAAGTGCTGCAGACTCCCTAGGAGGCCGGCATCTTGTATATTTTTTTCCATTCTTCTTAGAATTGAGTCTAAGGGATCTACTATGAAAAAATGACTTTGTATTGATATGAAAGCAAGAGAATTTGTGACTTTCAGACAGAGTGTGTTTTCTTTGGGACAGATTTAAGGCCTTTGGTAAATCATCTGGCTGTTTCTGTGCCTTGATAAATTTCAGTAAATAGGACAAAATCTATTCTAGTTCTCTTCTATGATTGTTATTAGAAGGATTCATTAATTCACTGATTCACTCATCGAACAATTATTTCCTGAGGGTCTAGTCTAGGTCTGGCATTTATTTTTTAAAAATGTAACAAATTTTATCTTTTTATTCATCCTGTGGATGTGTATTTTTTAAAATTAATGTGTTTGGTTGTGTCGGGTCTTAGTTGTGGCTCTGGGGATCTTCACTGTGGCCAGCAGGATCTTTTGTTACAGCACGTGGACTTTGTAGTTGCAGCAAGCAGGTTTAGTGGCTCCAAGGCATGTGGGATCTTAGTTCCTCATCCAGGGATTGAACCTGTGTCCCCTGAATTGGAAGATGTATTCATAACCACTGGACTGCCAGGGAAGTCCCTACTCAAAGTGTGAAAGTGTAGGCCATTCAGTCATGTCTGACTCTTTGTGACCCTATGGACTGTAGCCTGCCAGGCTTCTCCATCCCATGGGATTTTCCAGGCAAGAACACTGGAGTGGGTTGCCATTTCCTTCTCCAGGGGATCTTCCCTACCCAGAGATAGAACTTGGGCCTTCCACATTTGCAGGCAGGCTCCTTACCATCTGAGCTACCTATCAGGATACCTCTATCTCATCTAATTCATTGGAAGTTTTTATTTTTTAAAATTTCTTTAATTTTTATTAATTTTTTTCTGGCCATGCTGGGACTTCTTTGTAGTGTGTGGGCTTTCTCTAGTTGTGGAGCTTGGGCTTAATTGCCCCACAGCATGTGGGATCTTAGTTTCCAGACCAGGGATCAAACCCCTGCACTGGAAGGCAGATTCTTAACCGCTGTACCACCAGGGAAGTCCCACTGCCCTTTTGATAGGAACAGTCTATAGCTGGAGGCCTGGCATTGTTTTAGGCATTGGGGATGCAACAGTGAGCCAATCAGACAACAGTCCTTGATATCAGGTTTATGTTTTACATGAGGAGATGCACTAAGTGAGTAAATATTATATATGTAGTCACAGTAGTAAGTTCTATGGGGGAAAACTAAACCAGAAAAGGAAATAGAGAGCTAGTTGGGCAGGTGGGTTTGCAATTTTAATCTTGAATAGGAAGATCAGGGAATTACTCGCTAAAAAGACATTTGAAGGCAAAGAACTGAAGGAGAAGTAGCTACCCATGTGGGTTCCAGCAGAACATTTTAAGAAGTGGCAAGCTAAAATACCTCATGCAAAAGTATGTCTAGAATATTTAAAGATGAGTGAAGAATTCAGTGTGGTTGGAAAAGGATATGGCAAATGGGAGAATTGTTGGAGAGGTTAGAAGGTCGCTGGGGATGGGTATTTTGGAGAAAGACCAGGACTATTATAGACTTTTAATTCTTTTTAAAATGTACTTTAAAATAAAAATTGTATATATTTATTGTGTTCAACATGACTTGATATACATAGTGAAATGATTACTACAGTCAAACCAACACATTATTTCCCATATGTGTCTGTGATGAGTTCACGTGAGATCTACTTTCTTAGCATATTTCAGTTATTCAACACAGTATTATTAACTATAGCCATCATGCTGAGCCTTGGCTCTTTAGACTTGTTCATCCCACATGACTGCAACTTTTTACCCTCTGTCTATCATCTCCCCATTTCTCTCACTCTCCCAAACCCTGGTAGCCACTATTCTACTGTTTCTATGAATTTGTTTCTTTATAAAAATTTTTACCCACAAGTGTGATCAGATAATATTTGTCTTTGTCTTATTTTACTTGGAATAATGTCTTCCAGGTTCATCCATGATTTTGCAGATGGCAGGATTTCCTTCTTCTTTTATGGTTGATTAATCTTCCATTGTAATCTTCCATACCACATTTTCTTTATCTATTTGTACAGACATCAACAGAAACCAAGACTGCTTGCATGTCTTGACCAGTGTCAATAATACTGCAGGGAACATGGCGGGTGTGTGTGGCAGATATTTTTTGAGATAGTGATTTTGCTTCCTTCAGCAATATACCCAGAAGGATGATTGCTGAATCCCATGGTAGTTCTATTTTTCTTTGCAGAACTTCCATGCTGTTTTCCACAGTAGCTGCACCAATTTACATTCCCACCAACAGAGTAAAAGGGTTTCCTTTTCCCCACATCTTTCTTGAGACAGTGATTTCATTTCCTTCAGCTACATACTGAGAAGGAGGAATGCTGGACGCTCTGGCAGTTCTGGTGGGCTCAGACAGTAAAGTATCTGCTCACAATGCGGGAGACCTGGGTTCGATTCCTGGGTCGGGAAGATCCCATGGAGGAGGGCATGGCTACCCACTCCAGTATTCTTGCCTGGAGAGTCCCCATGGACAGAGGAGCCTGATGGGTTACAGTCCATAGGATCATAGAGAGTCAGACACAACTGAGCAACTAAGCACACGGCAGTTCTGTTTCTAATTTTTTGAGGACCCTCCATACTGTTTTCCATAGTAGCTGCACCAATTTACATCCCCCTCAACAGAGTACAAGCGTCTCCTTTTCCCTCATCCTCTCCAGCACTTACTGCTTGTCTTTTTGATGATGGCCATTCTAACAGGTGTGAGGTGATAATTCACTGTGGTTTTTTGATTTGCATTTTCCTGATGATTAGTCATGTTGAACACTTTTTGTGTTTCTCTTCACTCGATTGTTTCCTTAGCTGCGTTTGACAATGAAGGAATGTTTTATGAGGCAGCTGTACGGGAATATTATATAATCAGAAAAATTATGCTTTTGATGAGAATGTAATTTAATGGGAAAATGTGCACAGTATGTTTCAGAAAGCAAACATAAATTTATATACAGAATTATCCCAGATATTTTTGTATATTTGTGTAGGGGTGTATCTGTATACGCACAGAATAAGGGTGAGTGGGGTGTGGTACAGTGGTGGAGTGGGTCCTTGTCTCTCATTGTTCAGGGACCTTCAAGCCTGATACACCCTGACCCTGAGCATTAGTGCAGTGTTAGGCTCACAGGAGTGAGTACAAATGGTTTATTGAATATTGATGGAGGAAGTCCTTTCATCAGTTTACCAGATCTTGAGTTTTACCAGACACTTGACTGTATTATATTTAACTCTCACAGAAATCTGCTGTACTTTAAGATAATAGGAAACTAGTTTGAGTTGACTTCTTAACAATCTGCATAACATCTGTAATAACTTTGAGTGTTTAACATCTTGGGGAAAAAAAAAAACAAACCTCCATTGGCTAGGGGCATGCCTATGTAATGCATGCATTTACTGCCCTCTTGTGGAATTAACTTCTAATAGCAACTTGATTTTTTAAAATTTTTTCCAGAGGAGTCTGGCCAGCTACAGCCCATGGGGTTGCAAAGAGTCAGACACGACTGAGCAACTGAGCATGTATGCACACATAGTTGCTTTACAATGTTGTGTTAGTTTCTGCTATACATCAACATGAATCAGCTATCAATCACTTCAGTTGCTCAGCCGTGTCCAACTCTTTGTGACCCCGAGAACTGCAGCATGCCATGCTTCCCTGTCCTTCACCAACTCTCAGAGCTTGCTCAAACTCATGTCCATCGAGTAGGTGATGCCATCCAACCATCTCATCCTCTGTCGTCCCCTTCCCCTCCTGTCTTTAGTCTTTCCTAGCACCAGGGTCTTTTCCAATGGGTCAGTTCTTCGCAACAGGTGGCCAAAGTTTTGGAGCTTCAGCTTCAGCATCAGTCCTTCCAATGAATAGTCAGGACTGATTTTCTTTAGGATGGACTGGTTGTATCTCCTCGCTGTCCAAAGGGCTCTCAAGAGTCTTCTCCAACATCACAGTTCAAAAGCATCAATTCTTTAGCGCTCAGTTTTCTTTATAGTCGAACTCTCACATCCATACATGACTACTGGAAAAACCATAGCTTTGACTAGACAGACCTTTGTTAGCAGAATAATGTCTCTGCTTTTTAATATGCTATCTAGGTTGGTCATAACTTTTCTTCTAAGGAGCAAGCATTTTTAATTTCATGGCTGCAGTCACCATCTGCAGTGAGTTTGGAGCCCTCCCCGCCAACAAAAAGGCTCTCACATATTCCCTCCTTCTTGATTGGGTGGTTGAGTTCCTGACCTCTGCTCCTCTGGGGTCTTGCCTCCCTCAAGGAAACAAAGAGCCCATCTCAAGGGCAGCATCTCCCACTGTCACAGCCTCGTTACGGAGAGTGACCTCCCTGGATGCCCCCTTCACTATGTGTTTTTCAGTTTGCTCAGTGCCTTGGGGAAGGGGCTCTCCTCTGTGGTGGGGAGCAGCTCACACTTGAAAAATCCACACCAGCATTCCTGTCTTCTCAAACCTTTGGATCCCCTCTTCCTCATCGCATCAGGAAAGTTTTGACATTCTCCTGTCCTGCCAATTGTGCAATGAAAAAGGAGAGAGGGAGACTATGCCGTGGGCTCCAGGAGGGCTCCTGGTGTTAATCTTAGCCTGGAAGGTCTCTAGGGCTGCTTGGCTTATTATGGTGAGTACTATGAATTCTCTTTACTCTCAGAAAACTTCACCAAATGACATTGCTGTCTCCTTGATTCTTCTCTTGCAGAACCATTTATTTCATGGTGAAATGTCTGTTTCATGGAACACAGGGTTTCTCTGTGATGTTTATGATCCCTTCCATGTTTCTGATGAGGAAGCTGAGATCCAGCAGAAACGTATGCCTGCCTCAGTCTGAGCCTCTCTAATGGCACATTCCGTTCACACATTAACTGCACATCTGTGAGGAGTCAGGCCCTAAGGGCTGATAGATGCCAAGGTGGGACTTGAGTCCAGGTTTGTAGACTCTCAAAGCCTTTTCACTATAGCATGGCAACATTTGTCAGAGGCCTAACTTACCAAAGAGTAGTTAAAAAGCAAAAGGAGACAGAAGAGGAAATGACAGGGAAGAAGAGAAAGAAGTGTGCAGGAGAGAAACGATCTCATTCCAGTGTGATTTAGAGGATGCGAACTGGCAGCATTAACTGCTGAACTTCTTGGAGATAAACTCTCCCAGCAGGAACCAGTGTAGAGATAAACACAGGAAGCAGAGAGATGGAGATTAAAATATCACTCTTAAAAAAATTCTGGGGATTTCCCTGATGGTCCAGTGGCTAAGACTCTGTGCTGTCAATGTAGGGGCCCTGGGTTTGATCCCTGGTAAGGGAACTAGATCCCACGTGCTGCAACTGAATTTGCTGGCCTCAACTAAAGATCCTGCATGCTGCAACAAAGATCAATGATCCCGCATGCTGCAACTAAGACCTGGTGTAGCCAAATAAATAAATAATAATAACAAATTCTGTTGAGTAACATCCTCTTCCAAAATTCATGCTCACTCCACCTCAGAATGTGACCTGATTTGGAAATAGGGTTTTTGCAGAGGTAATTAGTCGAGATGAGGCCATGCCAGATTAAATGAACCCTAAATTCAGTATGTCTCATGCCTTATAAGAAGGTAAAACAGATGTACAGAGACGAAGAGGGAGCATGCCAGGTGAAGACAGAGGCAGAGATGGGAGTGATGCAGTTGATAGTCATGGAAGCCCAAGGATTGCCAGCAGACACCAGAAGCTGGACGGGGCAAGAAAAGATCCTTCCCTGAAAACTTCAGAGGGAGTATGGCCCTGCTGACACCTTGATTTTGGACTTCTGGCCTCCAGAACTCTGAGAGGGTACATTTCTGTTGTAGGTACCAGTCTGTGGTACTTCATTATGGCAAACACAGGAAAGGAAAACACCACAAAAGCAGTTTGGAGAACATGACTTTCTGCTCACTCTTTGAGTGCCCCACGGGGTCACAAAGAAGTCAGACATGACTTAGTGACTAAACAACAACAACAAATCCTTGAGTAGATGGACTTTCCCCCCAGCCTTTCTTTGAAGATTTCCCACAGATCAGGCTGGCTCCTTGGAGGATGGAGATTAGGTGAGCAACCCAGTTCCTTCCTGGAAACTCACCAATCAAAGGGGAAGGATGAGGGGGGTGTTGGGGGTAGTCCTGCTGAACTTCCTCCAACAGGAAACATGAAGAGTAGGGGATAAGAGTTCCTGCCTGACAGTGTAGATGCCAATTTTCAGACTGCACCATGTTTTTCTAAAAATATTTGAATCAGTTCCCATAAAAGTTGGGAGATTGCATATAAAATCCAGATCTCAAGCTTCTTTCAGAAAATGGAAAATCTGGTCACATTGCCCACTTTCCCACAGGGCTAGGACTGGCTGTTACTGCCAAGTGGTGTCTTTTTCTGATGGGGGCCCGCTGGCCCTGCATTCTGCCTGCCACTCTCTATGTCTTATCCCGGGTCCACACCATCCTCTCTGCTCCCACTTGGCACTTTCAGACATTTTGGCTTAGGATTCTTGGAGTAGTGGTTGAGAGCACAGGGTTGAGTCAGACAAATCCTGGGGTCAAATCTGTGCTCGGTTACTTCCTAAATGTGTGGACTTGGGCAATTGATTTTATCTCCTTGAGCCTCAGTTTTCTCTTATGTAAAATGGGGATAATAAGAGAACCTATGTTGATATATGGCAAAAGTTGAAACAGTATTTCAAAGCAATCATCCTCCAATTAAAAATAAATAAATTAATTAAAAAAAGAATCTATGACTATTGCAATCCCTTCCAAGGCGGGGAAAAGAGAGAACCTACGTTATGGGGCCATGGAGAGAATTCAAGAATATAATCATGTGGGTCTTACACATGCAAGTGCCCAATAGATGGGAGCTATTGTTTCTATTTGAAAAGCAAAACCAAACAATGAAAGAGGAAACCTCAAAGAGAGAAAGCCTCAGTCATTAGTATGCTTTGTCTAGCTTTAGGGCTGCCCTCCATCTCACCAATTTTCAGAAAAATATTTTAGTAAGTCAGTGTCTCAGGACCCCCTTTCTTTTTTTAAAAAAATAATTTATTTGTTTTAATTGGAGGATAATTACAATATTGTGATGGTTTTGGCCATACATCAACATGAATTGGCCATAGGTGTACATGTATCCCCCCATCCTGAACCCCTATCCCACCCCCCTCCCCACCCGATCCCTCTAGGTTTTTCCAGAGCCCCGGCTTTGGGTGCCAGGGATCCCCTTCTGTAGTAAGGAGTCCAATCGCAGTTTGGGGAATTAGAGGTCTAAGTAAGGTGATTTTCCCCTCCTCCTTAACAGTTTGATTCTCTTTGGGAAGAGATCGTGGAGAGGCAGGAAACGCTGGACCCCATCCAAATACTTTGATGTCTGGTTTTAAAATACTTGCATTCTTAGCTGGCTTTGCAGACTGCCTAGTGGCCCTCAGAGGACAGCTTGTACTCACACTGATCACTTCTCCTGGGAGGCCCAGAATGATGGAAGACCGCAGAAGGAACCAGTTGACTTCAAATAGCCTACTTCCAGGTGGAGGTGAGAAACCTGATGGAATTGGGAAGGAGGCAGGGTGACAGAGAGGAAAGCTTTTTTTTTTTTTTTTTAAATTTTTACTATTTTAACTGAAGGATATATAAATTTCTCATTGTGAGAAGGAAGGCTCAATTAGGAGGCCGTCAGCCTCTGAAATGGTTACAAGCTACAGAAACCAACTCAAGCCAGTCGTAAAAATGAATTTATTTGGAGGGATAATGGAGAATTTTATAGAATCCAAGGACAGGGAGATCTCTCCAGGGATTAGAAGCATGAGCTGGGAAGTGATCAGGTACAAGGTGCAAAGTATTAATAAAACTTAGTTGTTGATACAACTAGATAGAACATGGTTGTTCAAACACCACGTATTGAGTAATCCATCTTTTCTCAACTGGTTTGAAGCAGCACTGTATCACATTCTAATTCTTTAGTGTTCGGATCGTTTCTGGTAAAATTCTACTTCATCTGCTCTTCTGGTTGTTATGGGTTGAATTGTATCTTATAGAAAAGATATGTGGAAATCCTAACCCCCAGGACCTCAGAATGTGGCTTTATTTGGAAACTGGTTCTTTACAGAGAGTAATCAAGTTAACATGAGGTCATTTGGGTGGGCCTTAATCCAGTCCATCCTAAAGGAAATCAGTCCTGAATATTCATTGGAAGGACTGTTGCTAAAACTGAAACTCCAATACCTTGGCCACCTGATGGGAAGAACTGACTCATCTGAAAAGACCCTGATGCTGGGAACGATTGAAGGCAGGAGGAGAAGGGGACCACAGAGGATGAGATGGCCGGATGGCATTACCAGTTCAATGGACATGAGTTTGAGTAGGCTCTGGGAGTTGGTGATGGACAGGGAGGCCTGGTAAACTGCAGTCCATGGGGTTACAAAGAGTCGGACATGACTGAGTGGCTGAAATGTACTGAACTGAACTAATCCAGTAGAATTTCTGTCCTTATACAAAGCAGACATTTGGACACAGAGATGCACGCGGAGGGAAAACAGTCATATGAAAAAGAGGAACCACCAGGGTGGTGTACCTGTAAGCCAAGGAATGCCAAAGAGTATCTGTGAACCAGTAAGAGGTGAGATCCTTCCCCAAAAGGTTTCAGAGGGAGTGTGGCCCTGCTCCTTGAATTTGGACTTCTAGCCACCAGGACGGTGAGACAATACATTTCTCCAGTTTGTGGTACTTTGTTATAGCAACCCTAGTAAGCTAATACAATGCCCCAATGTACCAAGCTGTTTTAACTATTATAGCTTTATAATATTTAAAAATACCTGGTCATGTTAATCCCAGGGATCTTATGTTTAAGATGCGGAAGGTTAGGTCTAATGTAAATGCTAAAGATTATAATCTAAAACACCATTTAAAAGTTAATTACTATCTAGAAAACTCATTGAAATATACTCTTGAAATGGGCACATTTTATGGCATGTTAGCTATCCCCCTATAAAACTGATTAAAAGGAAGAGTAAGACTCAAATATATCATATTCTACTATGTAGCAAAGGGAGGGGGGATCACCACCATTTTACTTACTTAAAGTTTTTATTTATTTATTTTTGGCTGCACTGGGTCTTCTTTGCTGCATGCGGTCTTCCTCTCTAATTGCAATGAGTGGGACCTGTTCTCTAGTTGTGGTGAATAGCTTCTCATTGCAGTAGCTTTTCATGTTGCAGAGCATAGCCTCTAGGGTACTGGCCCAGTAATTGTGGGCCACAGCCTAGTTGTCCTTTGGTATGTGGAATCTTCCCAGACCAGGGATTGAACTCATGTCCGCTGCGCCAGCAGGTGGATTCTTAACCACTGGACCACCAGGGAAATCCACCATTTTCCTTTTTAATGTATGTTACATGGTTTATGCAAACTCTGGACAAAAGCTCTGCATATATTTAAAATTCTGGTGAAAGTCTCACTGACTGATGGGACTGGAGTGTTACACTGATATTTAGAAACAATTTAGGCCAACAATCATCTACTTGCCTGAAATGGTGCTAGTGGATAAATTCTTATAACACATATGCAGGTCATTCTCAAGTGCAGACTGGGTGAGGTTCTGTTATAACTTTATACCAGCTGAGTAGTAATAACAGAACTTAAAATATGCTGAGTTGTGACCATCTAATGTCAGAGATCACTTCAGTATTTTAGTCTTTGCTATAGTTCTGACTTTAGCAGGCAGAATGGTTTTAACAGAGCAGTGTGGAATTCACAAAATTGCCTTGCCTACTGGAACAGCTCCAAAATCACTGCAGACGGTGACTGCAGCTATGAAATTGAAAGACACTTTCTCCTCGAAAGGAAAGCTATGACAAACCTAGACAGCATATTAAAAAGCAAAGACATCACTTTGCTAACAAAGGTTTGTATAGTCAAAGCTAGCTCTTTCCAGTAGTCATGTACACATGTGAGAGTTGGAGCATAAAGAAGACTGAACACTGAAGAATGGATGTTTTCAAACTGTGGTGCTGGAGAAGACTCTTGAGAGTCCCTTGGACTGCAAGAGATCAAATCAGTTAATCCTAAAGGAAATCAACCCTGAATATTCGTTGGAAAGACTGATGCTGAAGCTGAAGCTCCAATACTTTGGCCACCTTATGTGAAGAGCTGACTCATTGGAAAAGACCCTGATGTTGGGAAAGATAGAAGGCAACAGGAGAAGAGGATAGCAGAGGATGAGATGATTGGATGGCATCACTGAATCAATGGAGAGTTTGAGCACACTCTATGAGATGGTGAAGGACAGGGAAGCCTGGTGTGCTGCAGTCCATAGGGTTGCAAAGAGTTGGACATGACCTAGTGACTGAACAACAACTGGAACAGCTACATCATCTTTAAAGTCACTGAAAGATTAAATTGTGAACTGAACATTCAAAATAAAATAAACTAGTTCTGAATTATTATGTAATTATCTTACTGAACAGGAAATGAGGATTTCTAGAAATTAAAAATGTTGTCATCAACTATTTCAAGATATATTTGAAAAGTGTTCTGGTATTTCAAAATAAGGAAAATCTAAATTTGCTGAAGGTTTGTTCATCAAATCCCTCCTAAGACATTTAGTAATTAAGGAATGTGACTAATTGTTGGTGTTAGTGATTCATTGTTACACCAACAATCCCAACTATCTGTGAAACTCTGGGTCTGTTCCTAAACTGAGATTGGAAGGTGAGCCATGAAAGCTTTTACCTGTGTAAATTATGTAAATTAAGAGAACTGTGGTAGCTATGGGTTTAATCTGCCTAGCACACTCTCCTTTCCCCCTTGTTCTGCTAAGAGAAGCCCTCCTCCTTGTGGGAAACCCATTCCTCATGGGTGGGAGGGGCTGATCTCTCAACTTCTCTCGCCACCAAGATGGCAACGTGACTCTAACCTGGTCAAAAAGTTTCCTATTTTCATTAGCTATAGTCATCTCTCTGAGAAGAGCATGTGACCTAAGATGTCTGATCAGCATCTGGCCTGAATTTTTCTCCAGAACTTCAGGGAGAAAATTTTCCCTCTAGAATTATGCATGTGTGCTAAATTCAACTTAGTCATGTCTGACTCTTTGCAACCCTGTAGATTGTAACCCACTAGGCTCCTTTGTCCATGGGGTTCTCCAGGCAAGAATGCTGGAGTGGGTTGCCATACCTTTCTCCAGGGGATCTTCCCAACCCAGGGATCAAACCCACATCTCTTATGTTTCCTGCATTGGCTGCCAAATTCTTTACTACTGTCTCCATCTGTATGATCATAGCTTTAACTATGATATAAGCCTACAGCTACTGAGGTCATCTTTCCTTCCAATACAGGGAGGCTCCCTAGGAATAAAGCCACTTTGAGGGAGAGCAGGGCTGAGAGATGGAGGGGGGGGGGGGAGATGGAGAGGTTGCCATGGCTGAAGCTGTTTAAGTCCTTGGCTCTTTCTTATGGGAGCTGATAAATTATCCCTCTATTTTGTTTTCAATAACCTGAGTTGAATTTCTCTCATACAGAATGTAAAGATAACTGGTGAATTGTAATTATAATGACTGGCAAACTGTCTACCTGTGAAAATCAAGCTCTTCTTGGGAATGTGCAACAGCAAGAAAAAAAAATTAGATGCTGAAGCTAATACAGGACTGGACTCTCCTACTTGTTGAATAAATAAATTCTCATTTAATTGGAGACATGAAAGCTCAAAGAGGCTGAGTGTCTTGCTCAAGACTACATAGCTAAGAAGTAGTGCAGCTGGTATCAGACTCCATATTCTTATTACTTTGCCTCCCGGGAGACCTCCCTTGGGAGGGGACTCAGGTGCTGGTCAGTCACCGGTGAAAGTCATGTGAATGGAAGTAGCTTCTTTTGGTTTTGAGATCAAGGTATTTTCACTAATTGGGGGAAGGAGTAGTGGGGAGGCTTTGGCTGTAGAGAGGAGATTCTTCTTGGCTGATCCATGGACAGTGATGTTCCTTTCCTGCCTTGTGCCTTCTCAGATGGCTTTTAAAATGATGTTCTTTTGACTAAGGATGTGTGGTTGAACATCAAGCTGTTGGAAGAGGCATTTTGGCAACTTGAGGACGTTCTAATGAACTTGTGTCCTTCCTTTTGAATTTTTGGTTGTCCCCTGTTGAATTCTACTGGACACCCAGAAATGTTTGCCTAAGTAGTTCCCTTTTGAGGGTTGGGAATATTATGTTGATTAGGATCACCATTTTTGTCCCACCCTGCCCTCAACATTTGAGCTTTTAATTTTTTTTAATTTTTATTTATTTTAATTGGAGGCTAATAACTTTACAATATTGTATTGGTTTTGCCATACATTGACGTGAGTCCACCACGGGTGTACATGTATTCCCCATCCTGACCCCCCTCCCACCTCCCTCACCATCTCATCCCTCTGGGTCATCCCAGTGCACCAGCCCCGAGCATCCTGTATCATGCATCAAACCTGGACTGGCAATTCGTTTCACATATGATAATATACATGTTTCAGTGCCATTCTCCCAAATCATCCCACACTCGCCCTCTCCCACAGAGTCCAAAAGACTGTTCTATACATCTGTGTCTCTTTTGCTGTCTCACATACAGGGTTATCGTTACGATCTTTCTAAATTCCATGTATATGCGTGGGTATACTGTACTGGTGTTTTTCTTTCTGGCTTACTTCACTCTGTATAATAGGCTCCAGTTTTATCCACCTCATTAGAACTGATTCAAATAGATTCTTTTTAATGGCTGAGTAATACACCATTACTGCTACCAGCGCACATAGTGTGGGCGGCTGTGACCGGCACACATAGCGTGGCAGAGAGGAGCTACCTCACGTCCGAGGTCAGGGGCAGAAGCCAGGAGGACCTCATGCCCAAGGGGCGGTGGCCAAGAGGAGTTACCCGACGTCCAAGGTCGGGGCGGCGGCCGAGAGTGCCAGGCTGCGACAGCACAGGAGCAGCCGAGAGGAGCTACCTCACACGCAAGGCCAGGGGCAGCGGCCAGGAGGAGCAACCCCATGTTCAAGGAGTGGTGGCTAGGTGGGTGCAGGAGGGCCTAGAGGAGCTATTCCACGTTCAAGGTCAGGAGGGGCAGCAGTGAGGAGATACCCGTCCTCCAAGGTAAGGAGCAGCGGCTGCGCTTTGCTGGAGCAGCCGTGAAGAGATACCACACACCCAAGGTAAGAGAAACCCAAGTAAGTTGGTAGGTGTTGCAAGAGGGCATCAGAGGGCAGACGCACTGAAACCATACTCACAGAAATCTAGTCAGTCTAATCACAGTAGGACCACAGCCTTGTCTAACTCAATGAAACTAAGCCATGCCCATGGGGCCACCCAAGACAGGCAGGTCATGGTGGAGAGGTCTGACAGAATGTGGTCCACTGGAGAAGGGAATGGCAAACCACTTCAGTATTCTTGCCTTGAGAACCCCATGAACAGTATGAAAAGACAAAATGATAGGATACTGAAAGAGAAACTCCCCAGGTCAGTAGGTGCCCAACATGCTACTGGAGATCAGTGGAGAAATAACTCCAGAAAGAATGAAGGGATGGAGCCAAAGCAAAAACAATACCCAGTTGTGAATGTGACTGGTGATAGAAGCAAAGTCTGATGTTGTAAAGAGCAATATTGCATAGTAACCTGGAATGTTATGTCCATGAATCAAGGAAAATTGGAAGTGGTCAAACAGGAGATGGCAAGAGTGAACATTGACATTCTAGGAATCAGCAAACTAAAATGGACTGGAATGGGTGAATTTAACTCAGATGACCATTATATCTACTACTGCAGGCAGGAATCCCTCAGAAGAAATGGAGTAGCCATCATGGTCAACAAAAGAGTCCGAAATGCAGTACTTGGATGCAATCTCAAAAACAACAGAATGATCTCTGTTTGTTTCCAAGGCAAACCACTCAATATCACAGTAATCCAAGCCTATGCCCCAACCAGTAAGGCTGAAGAGGCTGAAGTTGAACTTTTCTATAAAGACCTACCAGACCTTTTAGAACTAACACCCCCAAAAGATGTCCTTTTCATTATAGGGGACTAGAATGCAAAAGTAGGAAGTCAAGAAACACCTGGAGTAACAAGCAAATTTGGCCTTGGAATATAGAATGAAGCAGGGCAAAGACTAATAGAGTTTTGCCAAGAAAATGCACTGGTCATAGCAAACACCCTCTTCCAACAACACAAGAGCAGACTCTGCACATAGACATCACCAGATGGTCAACACCGAAATCAGATTGATTATATTCTTTGCAGGCAAAGATGGGAAGCTCTATACAGTCAACAAAAACAAGATCAGGAGCTGACTGTGGCTCAGATCATGAACAGCTTATTACCAAATTCAGACTTAAATTGAAGAAAGTAGGGAAAACCACTAGACCATTCAGGTATGACATAAATCAAAGCCCTTATGGTTATACAGTGGAAGTGAGAAATAGATTTAAGGGACTATATCTCATAGATAGAGTGCCTGATGAACTATGGACTAGGTTTGTAACATCGTACAGGAGACAGGGATCAAGACCATCCCCATGGAAAAGAAATGCAAAAAAGCAAAATGGCTGTCTGGGGAGGCCTTACAAATAGCTGTGAAAAGAAGAGAAGCAAAAAGCAAAGCAGAAAAGGAAAGATATAAGCATCTGAATGCAGAGTTCCAAAGAATAGCAAGAAGAGATAAGAAAGCCTTCCTCAGAGATCAATGCAAAGAAATAGAGGCAAACAACAGAATGGGAAAGACTAGAGGTCTCTTCATGAAAATTAGAGATACCAAGGGAACATTTCATGCAAAGATGGGCTCAGTAAAGGACAGAAATGGTATGGACCTAACAGAAGCAGAAGATATTAAGAAGAGATGGCAAGAATACACAGAAGAACTGTACAAAAAAGATCTTTGAGACCAAGATAATCACGATGATCACACCATCTAGATGGTGATGATCACACATCTAGATAGTGATGATCACACATCATCACTCACCTAGAGCCAGAAATCCTGGAATGTGAAGACAAGTGGGTCTTAGAAAGCATCACTACAAACAAAGCTAGCAGAAGTGATGGAATTCCAGTTGAATTATTTCAAATCCTGAAAGATGATGCTGTGAAAGTGCTGCACTCAATATGCCAGCAAATTTGGAAAACTCAGCAGTGTCCGCAGGACTGGAAAAGGTCAGTTTTCATTCCAATCCCAAAGAAAGGAAATGCCAAAGAATGCTCAAACTACCCCACAATTGCACTCATCTCACACGCTAGTAAAGTAATGCTCAAAATTCTCCAAGCCAGGCTTCAGCAATACATGAACCATGAACTTCCAGATGTTCAAGCTGGTTTTAGAAAAGGCAGAGGAACCAGAGATCAAACTGCCAACATCCAGTGGATCATGGAAAAAGCAAGGGAGTTCCAGAAAAATATCTATTTCTGCTTTATTGACTATGCCAAAGCCTTTGACTGTGTGGATCACAATAAACTGTGGAAGATTCCTCAAGAGATGGGAATACCAGACCACCTGACCTGCCTCTTGAGAAACCTATATGCAGGTAAGGAAGCAACAATTCAGACTGTACATGGACCAACAGACTGGTTCCAAATAGGAAAAGGAGTACGTCAAGGCTGTATATTGTCACCCTGCTTATTTAACTTCTCTGCAGAGTACATCATGAGAAACGCTGGGCTGGAAGAAGGACAAGCTGGAAACAAGATTGCCGGGAGAAATATAAATAACCTCAGATATGCAGATGACACCACCCTCATGGCAGAAAGTGAAGAGGAACTAAAAGCCTCTTGATGATAGTGAAAGAAGAGAGTGAAAAAGTTGGCTTAAAGCTCAACATTCAGAAAATGAAGATCATGGCATCTGGTCCCATCACTTCATGGGAAATAGATGGGGAAACAGTGGAAACAGTGTCAGACTTTATTTTGGGGGCTCCAAAATCACTGCAGATGGTGATTGCAGCCATGAAATTAAAAGACGCTTACTCTTTGGAGAAAAGCTGTGACCAACCTACATAGCATATTCAAAAACAGAGACATTACTTTGCCAACAAAGGTCCATCTAGTCAAGGCTATGGTTTTTCCAGTGGTCATGTATGGATGTGAGAGTTGGAATGTGAAGAAAGCTGAGTGATGAAGAATTGATGCTTTTGAACTGTGGTGTTGGAGAAGACTCTTGAGAGTCCCTTGGACTACAAGGAGATCCAACCAGTCCATTCTGAAGGAGATCAGCCCTGGGATTTCTTTGGAAGGAATGATGCTAAAGCTGAAACTCCAGCACTTTGGCCACCTCATGAGAAGGGTTGACTCACTGGAAAGACTCTGATGCTGGGAGGGATTGGGGGCAGGAGGAGAAGGGGACGACAGAGGATGAGATGGCTGGATGGCATCACTGACTCGATGGACGTGAATCTGAGTGAACTCCGGGAGTTGGTGATGGACAGGGAGGCCTGGTGTGCTGTGATTCATGGGGTCGCAAAGAGTTGGACACGACTGAGTGACTGAACTGAACTGACCTGAATACACCATTGTATATATGTACCACAGCTTTCTTATCCATTCGTCTGCTGATGGACATCTAGGTTGCTTCCATGTCCTGGGTATTATAAACAGTGCTGCAATGAATATTGGAATACATGTGTCTCTTTCAATTCTGGTTTCCTCGGTGTGTATACCCAGCAGTGGGATTGCTGGGTCGTATGGCAGTTCTATTTCCAGTTTTTTAAGGAATCTCCACACCGTTCTCCATAGTGGCTGTAGTAGTTTGCATTCCCACCAACAGTGTAAGTGGGTTCCATTTTCTCCACACCCTCTCCAGCATTTATTGCTTGTAGACTTTTGGATTGCAGCCATTCTGACTGGCGTGAAGTGGTACCTCACTGTGGTTTGTATTTGCATTTCTCTGATAATGAGTGATGTTGAGCATCTTTTCATGTGTTTGTTAGCCATCTGTAAGTCTTCTTTGGAGAAATGTCTGTTTAGTTCTTTGGCCCATTTTTTGATTGGGTCGTTTATGTTTCTGGAATTGAGCTGCATAAGTTGCTTGTATATTTTTGAGATTAATTCTTTGTCAGTTGCTTCATTTGCTATTATTTTCTCCCATTCAGAAGGCTGTCTTTTCACCCCGCTTATAGTTTCCTTTGTTGTGCAGAAGCTTTTAATTTTAATTAGGTCCCATTTGTTTACTTTTGCTTTTATTTCCAATATTCTGGGAGATAAGTCATAGAGGATCCTGCTGTGATTTATGTCGGAGAGTGTTTTTCCTATGTTCTCCTCTAGGAGTTTTATAGTTTCTGGTCTTACGTTTAGATCTTTAATCCATTTTGAGTTTATTTTTGTGTATGGTGTTAGAAAGTGTTCTAGTTTCATTCTTTTATAAGTGGTTGACCAGTTTTCCCAGCATCACTTGTCTTTTCTCCATTGTATATTCTTGCCTCCTTTGTCAAAGATAAGGTGTCCATAGGTGCGTGGATTTATCTCTGGGCTTTCTATTTTGTTCCATTGATCTATATTTCTGTCTTTGTGCCAGTACCATACTGTCTTGATGACTGTGGCTTTGTAGTAGAGCCTGAAGTCAGGCAGGTTGATTCCTCCAGTTCCATTCTTCCTTCTCAAGATTGCTTTGGCTATTCGAGGTATTTTTGTGTTTCTATATAAATTGTGAAATTATTTTTTCTAGCTCTGTGAAAAATACCATTGGTAGCTTGATAGGGGTTGCATTGAATCTATAGATTGCTTTGGGTAGTATACTCATTTTCACTATATTGATATTTCCAATCCATGAACACGGTGTATTTCTCCATGTCTCAGTGTCCTCTTTGATTCCTTTCACCAGTATTTTATAGTTTTCTATATATAGGTCTTTTGTTTCTTCAGGTAGATACATTCCTAAGTATTTTATTCTTTTCATTGCAATGGTGAATGGAATTGTTTCTTTAATTTCTTTCTATTTTCTCATTATTAGTGTATAGGAATGCAAGGGATTTCTGTGTGTTGATTTTATATCCTGCAACTTTACTATATTCATTGATTACCTCTAGTAATTTTCTGGTGGAGTCTTTAGGGTTTTCTATGTAGAGGATCATGTCATCTGCAAACAGTGAGAGTTTTACTTCTTCTTTTCCATTTTGGATTCCTTTTATTTCTTTGTCCACTCTGATTGCTGTGGCCAAAACTTCCAAAACTATTTTGGATAGTAGTGGTGAGAGTGGGCACCCCTGTCTTGTTCCTGACTTTAGGGGAAATGCTTTCAATTTTTCACCATTGAGGGTAATGTTTGCTGTGGGTTTGTCATAGATAGCTTTTATTATGTTGAGGTATGTTCCTCCTATTCACGCTTTCTGGAGAGTTTCTAATCATAAATGGATGTTGAATTTTGTCAAAGGCTTTCTCTGCATCTATTGAGATAATCATATGGTTTTTATTTTTCAATTTGTTAATGTGATGTAATACATTGATTAATTTGCGGATATTGAAGAATCCTTGCATCCCTAGGATAAAGCCCACCTGGTCATGGTGTATGATCTTTTTAATGTGTTGTTGGATTCTGTTTGCTCAAATTTTGTTAAGGATTTTTGCATCTATGTTCATCAGTGATATTGGCCCATAGTTTTCTTTTTCTGTGGCATCTTTGTCAGGTTTTGGTATTAGGGTGATGGTGGCCTCATAGAATGAGTTTGGAAGTTTACTTTCCTCTGCAATTTTCTGGAAGAGTTTGAGTAGGATAGGTGTTAGCTCTTCTCTAAATTTTTGGTAGAATTCAGCTGTGAAGCCGTCTGGTCCTTGGCTTTTGTTTGTTGGAAGATTTCTGATTACAGTTTCAATTTCTGTGCTTGTGATGGGTCTGTTAAGTTTTTCTATTTCTTCCTGGTTCAGTTTTGGAAAGTTGTATTTTTATAAGAATTTGTCCATTTCTTCTACGTTGTCCATTTTATTGGCATATAGTTGTTGATAGTAGTCTCTTATGATCCTTTGTATTTCTGTGTTGTCTGTTGTGATCTCTCCATTTTCATTTCTAATTTTATTGATTTGATTTTTCTCCCTTTGTGTCTTGATGAGGCTAATGGGTTGTCAATTTTATTTATCCTTTCAAAGAACCAGCTTTTGGCTTTGTTGATTTTTGCTATGGTCTCTTTTCTTTTGCATTTATTTCTGCCCTAATTTTTAAGATTTCTTTCCTTCTACTAATGCTGGGGTTCTTCATTTCTTCCTTTTCTAGTTGCTTTAGGTGTAGAGTCATGTAATTTATTTGACTTTTTTCTTGTTTCTTGAGGTATGCCTGTATTGCTATGAACCTTCCCCTTAGCACTGGTTTTACAGTGTCCCACAGGTTTTGGGTTTTTGTATTTTCATTTTCATTCATTTCTATGCATATTTTGATTTCTTTTTTTGATTTCTTCTGTGATTTGTTGGTTATTCAGCAGCGTGTTGTTCAGCCTCCATATGTTGGAATTTTAAAAAGAATTTTTCTCCTATAATTGAGATCTAATCTTACTGCATTGTGGTCAGAAAAGATGCTTGGAATGATTTCAAGTTTTTTGAATTTACCAAGGCTAGATTTATGGCCCAGGATGTGATCTATCCTGGAGAAGGTTCGATGTGCACTTGAGAAAAAGGTGAAATTCATTGTTTAGGGGTGAAATGTCCTATAGATATCAATTAGGTCTAACTGTTCTATTGTATCATTTAAAGTTTGTGTTTCCTTGTTAACTTTCTGTTTAGTTGATCTGTCCATAGGTGTGAGTGGGGTATTATAGTCTCCCACTATTATTGCGTTATTGTTAATTTCCCCTTTCACACTTGTTAGCATTTGTCTTACATATTGCGGTGCTCCTATATTGGGTGCACATATATTTATAATTGTTATATCTTCTTCTTGGATTGATCCTTTGATCATTATGTAGTGTCCTTCTTTGTCTCTTTTCACAGCCTTTGTTTTAAAGTCTATTTTATCTGATATGAGTGTTGCTACTCCTGCTTTCTTTTGGTCTCTATTTGCATGGAATATCTTTCTCCAGACCTTCACTTTCAGTCTGTATGTGTTCCTTGTTTCGAGGTGGGTCTCTTGTAGACAACACCTATAGGGGTCTTGTTTTTGTATCCATTCAGCCAGTCTTTGTCTTTTGGTAGGGGCATTCCACCCATGTACATTTAAGGTGAAAGTGAAAGTAAAGTCACTCAGTCTTGTCCGACTCTTTGCGACCCCATGGACTGTAGCCCACCAGGCTCCTCAGTCCATGGAATTTTCCAGGCAAGAGTACTGGAGTGGGTTGCTGTTTCTTCTCCAGGGCATCTTCCCAACCCAGGGATCGAACCCATGTCTCCCGCACTGCAGGCAGACGCTTTACCATCTGAGCCGTCAGGGAAGCCCCACATTTAAGGAAATTATTGATAAGTATGATCCCGTTGCCATTTACTTTATTGTTTTGGGTTTGAGTTTATACACCCTTTCTGTGTTTCCTGTCTGGAGAAGATCCTTTAGCATTTGTTGGAGAGCTAGTTTGGTGGTGCTGAATTCTCTCAGCTTTTGCTTGACTGTAAAGCTTTTGATTTCCCCTTCATATTTGAATGAGATCCTTGCTGGGTACAGTAATCTGGACTGTAGGTTATTTTCTTTCATCACTTTAAGTATGTCCTGCCATTCCCTCCTGGCCTGAAGAGTTTCTATTGAAAGATCAGCTGTCATCCTTATGGGACTCCCCTTGTGTGTTATTTGTTGTTTTCCCCTTGCTCCTTTTAATATATGTTCTTTGTGTTTGATCTTTGTTAATTTGATTAATATGTGTCTTGGGGTGTTTCACCTTGGGTTTATCTTGTTTGGGACTCTCTGGGTTTCTTGGACTTGGGTGACTATTTCCTTCCCCATTTTAGGAATTTTTCAACTATGATCTCCTCAAGTATTTTCTCATGGTCTTTCTTTTTGTCTTTTTCTTCTGGGACTCCTATGATTCGAATGTTGGGACATTTAACATTGTCCCAGAGGTCTCTGAGATTGTCCTCATTTCTTTTAATTCGTTTTTCTTTTTCCTGTTTCATTTATTTCTGCCATTCTGTCTTCTACCTCACTTATCCTATCTTCTGCCTTATTCTACTGTTGGTTCCCTCCAGAGTGTTTTTGATCTCATTTATTGCATTATTCATTATCTATTGACTCTTTTTTATTTTTTCTAGGTCCTTGTTAAACCTTTCTTGCATCTTCTCAATCCTTGTCTCCAGGCTATTTATCCGTAACTCTGTTTTGTTTTCAAGATTTTGGATCAGTTTCACTACTATCATTATTCGGAATTCTTTATCAGGTAGATTCCCTATCTCTTCCTCTTTTGTTTGGTTTGGTGGGTATTTATCCTGTTCCTTTACCTGCTGGTATTTCTCTGCCTTTTCATCTTGTTTATATTGCTGAGTTTGGGGTGGCCTTTCTGTATTCTGGCAGTTTGTGGTGTTCTCTTTACTGTGGAGTTTCCTCGCTGTGGGTGGGGTTATACAGGTGGCTTGTCAAGGTTTCCTGGTTAGGGAAGCTTGTGTCGGTGTTCTGGTGGGTGGAGCTGGATTTCTTCTCTCTGGAGTGCAATGAAGTGTCCAGTAATGAGTTATGAGATGTCAGTGGGTTTGGTGTGACTTTGAGCAGCCTGTATATTGAAGCTCAGGGCTATGTTCCTGTGTTGCTGGAGAATTTGCATGGTATGTCTTGCTCTGGAACTTGTTGGCCCTTGGGTGGTGCTTGGTTTCAGTGTACGTATGGAGGCGTTTGATGAGCTCCTATTGATTAATGTTCCCTGGAGTCAGGAGTTCTCTGGTGCTCTCAGGATTTGGACTTAAGCCTCCTGCCTCTGGTTTTCAGTCTTATTCTTACAGTAGCCTCAAGACTTCTCCATCTATACAGCACCATTGATAAAACATCTAGGTTAAAGTGAAAAGTTTCTCCACAGTGAGGGACACCCAGAGAGGTTCACAGAGTTACATGGAGAAGAGAAGAGGAAGGAGGGAGATAGAGGTGACCAGGAGGAGAAGAGGGGGGATCAAAAGAGGAGAGAGCAAGCTAGCCAGTAATCACTCCCTTATGTGCTCTCCACAGTCTGGACTGCTCAGAGATGTTCACGGAGTGATACAGAGAAGAGAGGAGGGAGAAAGGAGACAGAGGTGGCCAGGAGGATTAACAGGAGAATCAAAAAGAGAGACAGATCCAGCCAGTAATCATTTTCCTAAGTGTTCTCCACAGTCCAGAACACACAAAGAGATTCATAGAGTTGGGTAGAGAAGAGAAGGGGGAGGGAGGAGAAAGAGGCGACCTGGTGAAGAAAAAGGAGAGTCCAAAGGAGGAGAGAGCAGTCAGGCCAGTAATCTCGCTCCCAAGTAAAAATGGGTACTGAAGATTGGGTTCTTAAAGGTACAAAATTGATAACAAATACTAAAAAGCAGAGATTAAAAATCTAGAGTAGAGGTTGGATTCTCAAAAATACAATATTAAAGAAAAAAACAAAGTCACAAAAATTACAAAATATATATATATGAAGTTTGCTTTAAAAAATAGTTTTTTTTTTTGCAAAGTAATAGAAGGTTATAAAAATGAAAATTAAAGGAGTAATCAGTTCAGTTCAGTTCAGTTGCTCAGTTGTGTCTGACTCTTTGCAACCCCATGAATTGCAGCACACCAGGCCTCCCTGTCCATGAGCAACTCCCGGAGTTCACTCAGACTCATGTCGATCGAGTTGGTGATGCCATCCAGCCATCTCATCCTCTGTCATCCCCTTCTCCTCCTGCTCCCAATCCCTCCCAGCATCAGGGTCTTTTCCAATGAGTCAACTCTTCGCATGAGGTGGCCAAAGTATTGGAGTTTCAGCTTTAGCATCAGTCCTTCCAATGAACACCCAGGGCTGATCTCCTTCAGAATGGACTGGCTGGATCTTCTTGCAGTCCAAGGGACTCTCAAGAGTCTTCTACAACACCACAGTTCAAAAGCATCACTTCTTCAGCGCTCAGCTTTCTTCACAGTCCAATTCTCACATCCATACATGACCACTGGAAAAACCATAGCCTTGACTAGACGGACCTTTGTTGGCAAAGTGATGTCTCTGCTTTTTAATATGCTATCTAGGTTATGCTGCTGCTGCTGCTGCTGCTAAGTCGCGTCAGTCGTGTCCGACCCTGTGCGACCCCATAGACGGTTATAGAGGACTTAAAAATAAAAAACAAATTTTTTTAATTAAAAAAATAATAGTAAAAATATATCTAGGACTTTCTCTGGTGTTGTTGTGGACAGTGTGGGGTCAGTTCATTTTCAGATAGTTCCGTGATCTGGCTTATACTTCTCAAGATCTATAGGCCCCTTCCTATGTAGTCAGTGCTAACTACAGTGTTTTAATCTATTGCACCTGTCACTTCCAAGGCGGTTCCCTCTGTTTGTTTTAGCTTCTTCTGTTTGCTGGCCTCTTCAATGTCTAATATCCACCCTGACACAAGGGGGGCGGTGGTGGACACTTTTTTAGGCTCACTTGTTCAGTCGTGCTGTGGGGAGCGACGAATACTGCAAACAAATAACGCTGGCGTGTGCTCGCTATGTCTCAGCCACACTGGGTTTGCCCCCGCTCGCTCACTGCGTGTGTGCTTTCCCTGTCTACACTGCTTAGGCTCTAGGTTGCTCTGCCGGGAACTGTCTGAGGCCGGCCCTGGGTAGTATGCACTTTCCAGGTGTAAGCCGCTCAGGTTCAGGCACTCAGGTACTCCACAAAGGTGCAGACTCGATTGGACCTGCGTTTGTACCCTTCCCAGGTCCGAGCAGCTCAGGTGACCAGGTGCTTAGCGAGCCCGGTCACTGTGATTATCGCCTCCCCCGTCCCTGCTGCTCGGTTTCCTGGGTGTACAACTGGTGCACCTTCTCAGGTGTGCCGTGTGTCTCTTCTGGGGCGCTGACCTCTGGCTGCGACCCTCCCAGCAGATGTCAATTGTCCAGAATCCCAAGAAGTCTTGGTTAGCAATAAAACCTGCTTGCAGTTTGGTAGATGATGCCTCTCTGGGGCCACGATTGCCCCCTTCCGGCTCTGGCTGCCCTCGCCTGCCTGTCTCTGGCGGGGGATGGGCCAGTCCCCCAGCCGGCTAGCTCTGCTCAGTTCTTTGTTCTGTGAGCGGGCCTGGAGGTGTCTTAGGTTAGGGCTTTTGACTGGATAGCTATCCCACAGTTTGGTTTGCTATCTCAAGTTAGCTCCCTCAGATTGCCCTCAGGACATTCAGGCCTGGTCCTTACTCTAAGCAATGCAGCCCACGCCTCCCTGCCCAGCCCCTGCTTGCTAGTGGTGGATGCGGGCATCTGTGCTGCTTCCCCGCTGGGAGTTACGGTTAGGCACTTAATCTCCTTTCAAAGACAATGGGCTGCTTTTCTGGGTGCCTGATGTCCTCTGCCAGCATTCGGAAGTTGTTTTGTGGCATTTACTCAGTGTTCAAATGTTCTTTTGATGAATTTGTGGGGGAGAAAGTGGTCTCCCCGTCCTATTCCTCCCCCATCTTAGGACCGCCCCCTGGGCTTTTTCAAAAAATGTGAACAGAGTGCAGGTTCTAACCTCCAACTGATCTCAAAGTCTCTGTTTTAGGGGATTGTGATGGGCTTGACTGTTTCCTGTGCTAAAATGCTCTTGTGTCTTCCAATAAAAATAAGAATCACTCTTAGTGGTCACTCGGTTCAGGCCCTATGATCAGCGGTGTGTTTATATTATCTCATCAAACCCACCACAGAGTTGTGTGGCGAGGACCACACTGTGTGGTACAGGGGGCAGCTGACGTTCTGACAGGTGCGATGATTTGTTCAAGGTCATGTGGTTAGTCAGTGTAGGAGTAGGAGTAGGAGGGGGAATTGACACCAGTCCAGTGAGAGTCCACAGCTGGTTTGCCTGACACAGCACCAGGAGGCCGCCCCTGCCATTCCAGGAAGCCTTTTGCCAGGATGGCATCTGGAAAGGAGGACGATGGAGTAGAGGTCACCTGCTGGCCCAACTCCCCACCCAGATTGTTGGGACTTGTGGTTTAGCAGGTCACCTGATGCCAGGATGGCTTTCCCACCTGGAAGAACTTAAACACTGATCACTGCACCCACGACTACAATGTCAACAACAAAGGTCGTTCAGCAAATTCTATCTTCCTTCTGGGAAGTCCATGTTGAGAAGGCTTGGTGCACTGCATCCTCTTGGTGTGTGTATGTGTGCATGTGTGTGTGTGTGTGGCTGTGAGGGTGCGTAGATGAGGCCTTGACTCAGTATCCTAGCCACGTCTCCTCCCTCCCAGCCCTGCCCCCCACATTCAGGTACCCTATTCCGCCTGCGACAGTGCTCTGTATCCTGAATACTCCAGCCACTCCCATCGGATGCTGCTGATACCTTCGCTCTCCACAGCACAGGACATTCTCTCTTAAAGTGTTGAGGGGGACCCCTCATATCTATGCCTCTTCTGAGCTCTTCTAGCAGTTACCCAACTTTTTGAGAGTGTTTCACCCCTCTTCCTGAGCCAGGAAGGTGTGGTGCTCAGCAAGGGCTATGGATGAGGCTGCCCATGGTTGCTGTCTTGGCTTGACTCCCTGTTCCCTATGTGTCCTCAGGCATGTTGGTTAGCCTCTTTGAACTTTTGCTTCCCCGTCTTTGAAAGGAAGATCATGGTACCCATCCCTTTGCTAGCAGGGAGGAGTAACTGAGATGATGTAAATAAGCACCAGTAGATAGCATCATCTAGGAAAGAGAGGCTAAAATTTCCTGAATTCAAACATCTTAATTTCTTTATCGTATCTTGAAGTCAGAGGGACTATGTTCAAGCAACTCTGCTTCCTTGGGGCTCTTGGTTTTCAATGGCTGTGGACAGGCTGGGGCTTCAGTTGAGCCTGGGTGTTACCCAACAAGGGCACACAGCCTGACAGTCAGAGAAACCAACATCATGGCACCGCTTTTGAGAAAAGAAAGCTGTATTGTGAGATGGGCTGGCAAGAGACAGGAGGCGAAGCCTACAAACCTATCTTTCTGATCCAGGGTCAAGGGCAAAATTTAAAGTGGTCAGGAACTTTCAAACGTGGAAGCTGATTGGCTAGTCTCCAATCAACTGATTGGCTAATCTCACAGTCAATCCATATTAGCTACTCTGGGTTGTGGGAGGCAAGAATTTCCTTATTGCAGTCCTCCTTGCTTAGCAAAGGGCTCAGTGGCTACGTTTCGATTCTTTGAACTCTGTAGACTGAAGATTCTGGGTTCTGAGTCATTCTGGAGATCTGGACTCCCGTGTGGCATGTGTGCAGTCCTGTCCCTGTAAATAACTTAGGATCAATCCACCTATTTAAGGAGGCGAGACCCATTTAAGCTGGTTAGTCTGGGTTTTCTTTTTTTATGTTATGTGTATTTTATTTTTAATTTAAAAATGTTTTACTCTTCTATAATTAAAAAAGTTTTTATTGGAGTACAGTTGCTTTACAAAATTGTGTTAGTTTCTACTGCATGGCAAAATGAATCAGCTATACATATACATAAACCTGCTCTTTAAAATTTCCTTCCCATTTTAGTTCCCCACAGAACATTGAATAGAGTTCTCTGTGCTATACAGTAAGTTCTTGTTAGTTATCTATTTTATGCATAGTATCAATAGTGTGCATATGTCAGTCCCAATCTCCCAATTCATCCCTTTGGTATCCATCGTTTGTCCTCTGTGTCTGTGTCTCTATTTCTGCTTTGTAGATAAGTTTGTCTATACCAGTTTTCTCAGACTCCACCTAATAAGCTGGTCAGTGCTTTACGTGCTGTTTCGCAAGTGTCTCTCTTTGATTTCCTCTTCTTTGCTCACAGGTTTCAGGGTCGGTTCAGCAGCAAGGACTTAGTGTACTCAACATCCCTTCATCCTCCTGGTGAGAACCCCGCCCTCCCCACTCAGCTCTGGGCTTCTGAAGCCCCATATGTGATATTGACATGACCCCCTGTGGGGCCCCTGCATTGTGGTGGCGACATTGTCAT
Source organism: Ovis aries (assembly GCF_016772045.2). Classification (NCBI taxonomy): domain Eukaryota; kingdom Metazoa; phylum Chordata; class Mammalia; order Artiodactyla; family Bovidae; genus Ovis; species Ovis aries. Next base: position 174,508,887 of record NC_056056.1, read on the forward strand.
CCTCTCTTCAGTTTCACTTGTAGTGAGCCCAAGAGACAAAATCATGCCTATGGAAGATTCCAGGGGACATCTCCTGCCCGCCTCCTGGAAAGTAGTGATCCTGGCTGAAAGAGGTTTTCACAATCTTGAGAACCATGGAACATAAGTGCTACACAGGCCTGTGGTGAAAAGTCCATTTTACAGACAAGGAAAACTGAGGCCCAGAGAAGGGAGATGGTGGTGTGTTACAGGAAGATGGTGCAGGGTGGTCAGGAAGCTGACTCAGGTTCAAACCCCAATTCCTTCATGTATTCGCTCTGTGACCCTGAGCAAGTCATGGGCTGTCTCTAAATCTTGACTTCCTCTCCTGTAGAATGATAGGGATGATAGTAGTGCCTGCCTCCTGGTGGAGTCACTGAGAGGATTAGACAAGATTTTGTGTGTGTGTGTGTGTGTGTGTGTGTGTGTGTGTGTGTAGCTCAGTCTAGTGCCTGGCCCCAAGGCAGTGCTTGACCAGTTCAGCTCTTGCCCTCTGTCCTAATTCTCCTTCACTTTTCTTCTACTCAGTGCCTTTGACATGGAGAGCACCCCACAGCACCCAGAAAAGCTGTAGCAGAAGCCCCACACCCTCCTCTTCATGATGCCCATGATTCTGGAATCTGGGGACCTGGCAGTCACCCTCATTTTAGTCACATATGCTGCATAAGCCTTGGAAATAACTTTGGTTTTCCTTACTTGTAGTTATGTCATAATAATCACAAAATTGTATAATTATACATTTGAAAAATTGAAGTATAGTTGACTTACAATGTTGTGTTACTTTCAGTAACACAACACAATATATATATATATATTCTTGCTATTGTTCAGTCACATACTCATGTCTGACTCTGTGACACCGTGGACTGCAGCACGCCAGGCTTCCCTGCCCTTCACCATCTCCTGGAGTTTGCTTAAACTCATGTCCATTGAGTCAGTGATGCCATCCAACCATCTTATCCTTTGTTGCTTCCTTCTCCTCCTGCCTTCAATCTTTCCCAGCATCAGGGTCTTTTCCAATGAGTCGGCTCTTCTCATCAAGTGGCCAAAGTATTGGAGCTTCGGTTTCAGCATTAGTCCTTCCAATGAATATTCAGGATTAATTTCCTTTAAGGCTGGTTTGATATATATATATATATATATTCTTTTTTCAGATTCTTTTCCATTATACTTTATTATAAGATATTGAGTACAGTTTCCTGTGCTATACAGTAGGTCCTTGTTGTTTATTTTATATGCAGTAGTGTGTATCTGTTAATCTCAAACTGCTAATTTATCCCTCCCCCTGCTATCCTCTTTGGTAACCATAAATTTGTTTTCTAGGTCTGTGAGTCTATTTATTTTTTGTAAATAAGTTCACTTGTATCATGTTTTAAGATTTCACATATAGGTGATATCATGTGATATTTCTCTTTGACTTATACTTCACTTAGTATGGTCGTCTCTAGGTCCATCCATGTTGCTGCAAATGGCATTATTTCATTCTTTTTATAATTACATTTACTATAACAGATATCTATGGCTTGTGTCCACTATGGCACTGTGCATGAATATTCACCGTAGTCTCTTGAAAGTGAAAGTGAAAGTGTTAGCCACTCAGTCGTGGCCGACTCTGTGTGACCCCATGGACTCTAGTCCACCAGGCTCCTCTGTCCATGGGATTCTTCAGGCAAGAACACTGGAGTGGGTTGCTGGTTCCTTCTCCAGATAGTTTCTTGAGGTAGGGTCTATATTTATCATCCTCCTTACACAGATGGAGAGGCCGAGGTGCTGAGTGGCTAAGGATATACTCAAGGTCGCTAGTTGCTTGGTGGCCGTGTCCAGATCTGGCTCCAGAGCACTCTCATTTTGGAGTTGCTGTGATTTCTCTCTCTACATACAACTAGCCTGCCTTTGTTACTCTTAGCCTTATGGAAAGAGGACCATCCACTTTTCTTTTGTCTTTAAAAATCCATGTTGGCTTTTCAAGTTTTATGGGCAGTTATATAGTTTCCCCACTGCTGATTCTTAGGGCTGGCTGTAGGGCTGGCAACTTCTTTTCAGATGAAACTGGAGATGGCTAAGTTTCACCCGTCGGCTTCAGGTATTTGACAGCTGGTATTCTCTGCCATTATTTTCTGTCTTCCTTTAGTAACTTTTGCCTCAGATGGAAAATTTTATAGTTTTTTAAAAATGACTTTTATAAAATTGGAGGGCTGGAGGTGATGGGTGGAAAAATAGGCAGGGCAAAGGAGAAAGTCTTTCTATTTTTGAGTCTGGTCTCATTAAAAGAGCTCTCTTTGCCCCTTCCTCAGCGTTCTGGCTTTCCAAATTCACTCTCGTTAGTGGTTTTGCCCTGTCTCTGTTGATTTTGTGACTCGTGCCTGAGGGGACGTGTTCTCAAAAGAGAATTCTCCACACTCTGACTCCATGTTGCACCCCCCTCTCGGTCAGAGCCCTCTCTGTGCGGGGCAGTGGAGGTTTATTCTGGTGAAAAGGGATGCCATGTAGGAGCAGCAGTTAGATAGGGTAGGGAAGGAATGAACTTCCCTTAGAATAACCAGACATTTGAGTGGTCATACCCATGACACAATAGTTTTCCTGGCACCAACACCCCTTAAGCAGTGGATTTGTACAGAGGATTCTACTGTGGGTAACCGAAAGACATCAAAATTCCCATTGTTTTAGTCAGAACGAAGAACACAAAACTTCTCTCAGATGAGGGGGGCTCAGGAGAGGCCAGCCTTTGCTTTCACTCAGAACTTACTTCCAACACATTGTCACATTCCAAGAAACACAAATGACCAAGAAAGCCAATCATATCCTTTCTGGCATGTGCTCCTTCCCTGTATTTGCCAACCACTCGATGTTGAAAATGATGACAAAGATGGAAAGATAGAACAAGCCGCAGTTCCAGTTCCATTCTACACGTGAAGAATGTCCATGTGTGCATGTACCAAGAAGTAAAATATAAACAGTTGAGTCAGTTTTGAGCAGCGTTTCTGCTGTTCTGGTAAGAAATAAATACATATGCATGCATGAGTTACAAAGTATGAGTTATGCAGTTTTGCTGATTCTGCCTGTGAGTCAAGTGCTCTTATATTTGCAGTTAAAACATATTGTACAATATCAAGATGGAACTATATCATTTATGCTGGTAGTTAAAATGTTCAGTTTTAGTTAGAACAACATTGTGTGTGTGCTCAGTTGCTCAGTCCTGTCCAGCTCTTTGCGACCACTGTAGCCCACCAGGCTCCTCTGTCCATGGGATTCTCCAAGCAAGAATCCTGGAGTGGGCTGCCATTTCTTCCAGGGGATCTCCCTCACCCAGGGATTGAACCAGAGTCTCCTGCGTGTCCTGCACTGGCAGGCAGATTCTTTACCACTGGGACACCTGGGAAACCCCTAGAACAACATTAAATAATAAATAAAAGCAGCATATCAAGGTCAACCTCAATGATCATAGACCCCATCAATAGCATGTAACCTTGATATGGAGTGATGAAATGGCAGTTTATCTTGTGATCTCTCTCCCCACCATAACCCCAGTTTAACCGAGAGAAACACCAGACAGATCCCAATGGACAGGCATTCTGCAAATACCTGGTTAGTACTCATAATTGTAAAGATGATCCAAATCAGTACAAGTCTGAGAGACCATCACAGCCAAGAGGAGACTAAGGAGACGTGACAGCTAAAAGTATGTGGTATTCTGGATGGGATCCAGGAATAGAAAAAGGGCATTACCAAAACCAAAGGAAATTGGAATAAAGTGTAGATTTTAGTTAATGGAAAAAAAATGAGGGGGCTCATTCAAGGGCGCCAACTGTTATTTCACTGGAAAACCATGGTGCTGAGTCCTCAGAGGACCCGGGTAGGACATAAGTCATTCTTTCAGGCTTTCAGCTCAGGGGTTCCCTTTTTCTCCAGTTTCTCGGGGCTTCCCTATCTCCTTTGAGCCTCTTTTTCCTCATCTGCCCAAGAATCCCAGAGTGGTTGAGGGAATAGGTCAGGAAGCAGAAGCTGGATGTTCATCCCTACCACTCAGTTCAGTTCAGTTCAGTTGCTCAATTGTGTCTGACTCTTTGTGACCCCTTGAACCGCAGCACGCCAGGCCTCCCTGTCCATCACCAACTCCCAGAGTCTACCCAAACCCATGTCCATTGAGTCAATGATGCCATCCAACCATCTCATCCTCTGTTGTCCCCTTTTCCTCCTGCCCCCAATCCCTCCCAGCATCAGAGTCTTTTCCAATGAGTCAGCTCTCTGCATCAGGTGGCCAAAGTATTGGAGTTTTAGCTTCAACATCAGTTCCTTCAATGAACACCCAGGACTAATCTCCTTTAGGATGGACTGGTTAGATCTCCTTGCAGTCCAAGTGACTCGCAAGAGTCTTCTCCAACACCACAGTTCAAAAGCATCAATTCTTCAGCACTCAGCTTTCTTCATAGTCCAACTCTCACATCCATACATGACCACTGGAAAACCATAGCCTTGACTAGACGGACCTTTGTTGACAAAGTAATGTCTCTGCTTTTTAATATGCTCTCTAGGTTGGTCATAACTTTCCTACCTCCTAAACTTTAGCAGACTTTTAGTGTGTGCCTGTTTCCTTGCTGGTGAAGTGAGCATTGGAGGTTTCAGTAGGTTATCACTTGTCAAGTACTTAGCACAGCACCCAGTGCTGGGCAGTGCTCAGCCTAGGTTAGTGTGGTTGTCTTTTGTGACTGGCTTCCTTTGCTCTCATGTGGCCAAGGGTACATTAACAACAGCCAAGGATAGCAGTAACCCTGCTAATAATAATCAGACTAGCTCATTGTTATTGAACTTTTACTATGTAAGTATTTCATATGTATTTTCATTGTATCCTCAAATCAGATTGAAATAGTTGCCTTTATTTATATGTTATTTATACTTATTTGTTTATTTATACTTATTTTTATTATATATTATATTTATTAATTTATACTTTATATATACTTATATCTTTATTATCTTCCCATTATAGATAAGGGTAAGTCACACAGGTAAGTTGGAGTCAAACCCACATGGCATATTGTGGGGATATAGGACTGTCTTAGTCTCTTGGGACTGCTATGTCAAATTACTACTGACTGGGTTGCTTATAAACAACAGGAGTTTATTTCTCACAGTTTTAGGGGATGAAAGTCAGATCAGAGCACCAGCATGGTCAGGTTCCAGATTGCAGACTGCCAACTTATCATATCCTTATATGGCAGAAAGATGTTAGGGAACTCTCTGGGGTCTCTCTTATCAGGCGTTAATTACATTCAGGAGGGCTCCACCTCATGACCTAATTACCTCCCAGAGACTCCACCTCCAAACACCAGCACATTGGGGATTAAGTTTCAACATACACACTTTTTGGGGGGAGAGGGGAGATGCAAAACTTCAGTTCATGGCAATGGCCTTCTAAATCAAGCGCCTCCACTCTTTGATGATGTGGTTTACAGTTCTTTAAACTTGGTTTCTTGATTGACTAGTTCACATTCTTGAGGAGAAATGTGATGGACCACGCTCAGTCTATGGATATTTTCCCCTTGGGTTAGGTGTGCATTCTTGGACCAGTCAGCTGTGGCCAGAGGGGTGGGGTCATGTGATTCCAACATGGCAGTCTAGACCGCATAGAGACAGAATGTTTCTCAGAAAAAGAAGATGGGATATCAAACCCTTCTGTTATACACTCACATTTTAGTCCTAACATTGTCTCAGTGTTCCCTCTGGAGGGTTAAGTCACTGTAGGTATTACTGTATGCCTTTTTCCTGCTGATCTGGGCTGTAGGCGCTGGGGCCATTCACTGGAAAGCCCAGTCCTGCCCAGCCCTGCCCAGCCCTGGAATCAATCTACATGGTGTTGGCAGTACATTGAGTGCCCTGTATCTGCCAGTGGGTGGGATCTGGAAATTAACTTGGCAGTGATAAACAGCTAGTGTCCTTGTGTCTACCATGCTGGTTCCTCCCCCCCCGCCCCCCCCCCCCCAACACTTCTTGCTTGGTCTTTCTGATGATATTCCTGCTTGGTTCTTGGGATGGTACTTTAATAACCCAGATCATCCCACCATTTCCTCTCCACTCCCTGGGCCCCCAGCCACTAGCTGAGATCCTGTCCTAATTTAAACATAAGGCTCTGAATCACAGATTCCCTCTGCTGCCACACATCCATCTATCCAGCTACCCACCCAACAAATTAGGTCCCTTTGCATGTTTTTCTTTTAAGTTTCACTGTAGAAAATTTCAGACATTCACAAAAACATACAGCCTCATATGATAAATCTTCATGTTACCCATCACCTGGTTTCAACAATGATTAAATCATGGCCAAGCTTGTTTTATTTATACTTCCACCTAATCTGCCTCAATATTATTTTGTACCAAATTTCAGATCATTATCACTGCATCTATAAATAGTTCAGTGCACATCTCTGAAATATTAGGTTTGTTTTTAACATGATCACAAGCTTATTAACTTGCTTAAATATATTAACAATGATTTCTTTATATCATCAAATAATCCAGTCAGTGTTTATATTTCCAGTTGTCTCACACATGTTTTAAGTGTTTTTTTTTTATTAACAGTTTTTGAGTCAACATTCAAATAAGGTTAACATATTGTGATTTGTTGATAAAATCACCAGATTTTTGTCTCCTTTTCTAGTTTCCCTTTTATTTCTTAAAGAAATTGGGATGTCTGTTCTGGAGAACCTCCCAGTGGGGATGTGCTGATGGAACATTAAGACTGAAGGCCCCGCTTTGGACTTGCAGACTCACTGTGTCCTTACAAGGCGGAAGGAGGGCTTCATCCTCATGGTCTAACCACCTCTCCGAAGTCCCACCTTCTAATACCATCACACTGGCAATTTGGCTTCAACATGTGAATTTTAGGGGACACAGATATTCGGCCTATAGCAGGGTGTAACTTGGACTAGATATGAAATAGACCCCAAATAATGATATATTAAATTAGGTAGAAATTGATTTCTCTCTCATGTAAGCATCTGAGCTCATGACAGTGGCTCTGCTTCACAAGGCCATTAGGAGTCCAGCTCCTTCCATGTTTTGGTTGAGAATGTGGTCTCTGGTTGGAGGAGATGAGATTTCCTTTATACGGGGCTAAGGAGGGGCTAAGGAAGCCCTTGTACTTTTTTACTTGGTTTTCTTTATTGACCAATAGTCATTGCAATCTTTCATTATCTTTTCTTTTTTTTCCCCAAAGCATACATTGTTCTCCAATAACAGCTATTCAATTCCATTGTCCCTAACGACTCTTTCCTCCATCTTTGGCAAAAGCCCAATATGTCACACACTCTAGGACCATTTCTTCCACTAGTATCCCATTCTATTTCACCATTGGTGGAAGTTTGACCAGTTTCACTGCTATCTCCCCTGTGGGGCTGAATTAGCTCTGTGTATCAACAGTAATGGACTGCCCAGGTAGCTCAGTGGTAAAGAAGCTGCCTACCAATGCAGGAGACACAGGTTCGACCCTGGGTCGGAAAGATCCCCTGGAGAAGGAAATCCTGGAGTAACCCACTCCAGTATTCTTACCTGGAAAATCCCATGGACAGAGGAGCCTGGTGGGCTATAGTCCATGGGGTTGCAAAGAGTCAGACACGACTTGGAGACTAAAGAACAACCACCACAGCATCAACAGTAGTGGGGTTCTCATTGCCTGTCAGCTGGCAGGTGATACAGCCCTAGAGTCCATTTTGGCATCTGTTTTCCCAGATTACTCCTGGCATTATCTATCCACAGGGGGCAGCTAGTGGCACAGAGATTAGACTGTGTTAGGTCTACTGGGGGGTGTGCTCAGGAGGGGCACCTGTGGTGGAAAGAAAGGCACCGGACTGAGCAGAGAGAGGAGTTCGACAGAAAATGAAATGGTTGGATGGCATCACTGACTGAATGCATGCGAGTCTGAGCAAACTCGGGGAGATGGCGAAGGACAGGGAAGCCTGGCGTGCTGCAGGCCACGGGGCCACAAAGAGTTGGACATGACTTAGTGACTGAACAACAGCAACAGCTTCCACAGAGGCCTCAGCTGACCGTTGAAGAACCTGAGAAGCTGGGATGACTGGTCAGACTTCGGGTCTCAAATGTGGGCAAGAGACTAAACGTTTGTGTTCCCACAGCAACCAGTTACGACAGCAGGCTGCTGCCCCTGGGAATGAGCATCGTCCTTCAGTGAGATGGTTTTCTTCGGGAAAAAAGGAGCAGTTTCTCAGAGGGCTGATAGCTGAGGGACCTCAGCCAGCAAAACGCCCAGCAGTGGAGGGAATATGAAAAAAAAATGGCCACAATATTTTTAGAGATACGCCCATTAAGAAGTGGAGTCTGTTTTCCACCCCTTGAATTTGGCTTGGCCTCATGACAAGCTTTGGCCAATGGGACTAGAATCCCACGTGATACAAGAGTCTTGAAAAGTGCTTGCCTACTGGGGCTTGTTCTTCTTTTGCTGTTGGGGACCCTTCCATTGGCATGTGGAGAAGCCCAGGCCAGCCCCCCTGAGAGGAGAGAGGCCCTATTCAACGCAGTGAGTCCCAGACATGTGACATCCTAGCCCATCCAGGCCCGGCCAGAGGCCCACATGAACCACCTAGCAGACCCACAGGATCAGGGAAAATGATAAGTGTTTATTACTTGCAGGCATTAAGTTGTAGGGGTCATTTGTTACACAGCAAAAAATTTACTGATGACTAGGGTAGCAGGAACCTGGCACTCGATCTGACCAAATGGGGAAAATGTTTTGGGATTTGGCAAACATATATGGTTTTATTTCCCTTTCCCAGGTTTCTAGATTTCTAATAAAACTCTAGCCAAATCCATATGCTTTTCAGAGCCTTTACAAAGCACTCTTTCAATTACCCTTCTCAGCTGAGACAAGGGAATAGAAGAGGCCTTTACCATTCATATATGCTAAGAAAAAAGCTTGCTTTCAGAGCTGCCAATGTTGCAGAACAGAAAACACAGTCACGATTGGAAAAAAACCAAGGACTGCTATTTGATGATAAATGTTCTAAAGATAGCAATCTGTTGATTGTTCATTGAATACAGTTTTTGGAGGAGCATTTGAGGAACTGATGCAGTGAATGAAGTGGAAATGTGCTCAAATGAAAAAGAAAGATCAAATCAAAAGAAAACATAAATCAAGCACCTTCCAGTTGCTTATCGGAAAAATATTTTTATATTTTTCATAGCACACACTTGCTGCCACTTGAAAATATTTGTTAAATGAATACATGGATAGTAGGATGTACTACCATGTGTGAGAAATGAACTTTCCTCTTGCCCCTGCTTCAAGCTCTTGGAGGGATCACCTTGGCATAAAATAGAGGCGTTGGGCTCAGTGATCTTAAGATTTCACTTCCCAGACCCCATAGATCTCCACTCAAATTCTGGGGCTGCCATTTCCATAAATATGTTTGTCTCCTCTCTATTCCTTGATTTTTCCTTCTGAAAACAGAGATTTGGACCATCTAGAAAACCTAGGTTTTGGGATTCTCCATGTGGTAATGGAATGTACCAGGAGAAAATGATCTGGATTTTCTTCTTTCTTCAACCTCTAGCAACCTTTCATGTGACCTGGGCCAAGTTATTCAAACACTCTGTGCCTCAGTTCCCAAATCTGTGTAATGGGACAATACTACTACTTGTAGGGTTGTGGGGAGAATTAGGGATAATGTATGTAAAGTGTCTGCAACATAGGTGTTAAATAGCTGGACATTATTTTATAATGGGTATGTTGCAGACTGCTATAGAGGTAAGGAGAAAGAAAATTTGTATATTCTAATAAACTTTGTGAAATCTGGTATTTCTGATTTTATTCATAATTGTCAAGTGTTGGGCAACCCCTCTGGACCCATTCAGCCTCACATCTTTATTTAGAGTTCTGAATTCTGTCTTTTTGACTAGTCCCTCTTCCAAACCCTTGCGGGGAGAAGCTACATTTCTTAAGCTGCTAAATCAAATGACAGTTGCTTTTTATTCCATGTGTTTCTCATTTCAAAATGTTGTTTTGAATATTTTCAGCTACTAAGCATAAACTCCGGTTGGTTATGTTTTGCCTTATAATTGATTTTTTTTCCTTCTGCACATTTCAGATGCCTGCTTTTGGGTTTTGCATTATTCTGTGGTTTCCCAGTCATTCACCCCGCCCTTTAATTGCTCCACCAGCACTTAGTCCCTGCTGCCTGCCAAGGCCGTCTCCCCCTTTTCCTAATATTCCCTGGGTTCTCCCCAGGGGTTGTTCCTTAATCCAACGAGCTCTCCAATGCTTTGCAAAATTGAAAGTCCTCTGTTTATCCTGCCCCCTCCCCTCAATGTTCGTGGCAGTTATCTCACTTGGGCTTCCATTTCCTGCTCTTATTCTTGGCCCTCTGCCAGCCATCACACATTCACATGAAATCCTGCCTTTCCTCACAGAAGGGAAAGGCTGTTTCCATTCATGGAATGCTCACTGGCCACAAAGATGCTACACCCTAGCCACAGGCAGGGTGTCCCGGGTTTCCTGACATGCCCAGGGCCAGGTTGGAGGACGGTGGTCCCAACAGTTATCTACAGTAAAGGCAAGTCAGGCTAGAGAACAGTGTGGTCTTTGTGGGAAAGGGGCGAGAAAATGGGCTGTCAATTCTAACTGACCTGGATTTTGGACCATGTGGTATGACTGAGCCTCAGTTTGTTCATCTGTGAAATGGGAATCATAATTCTACCCGCCTCACCACCTTCTCTTGAGGGTCATGAATGAAAAGGGTCATTTGGGCCCAGAAAATGGCATTTGCTCCATAAGGATTTTATTTCCCACCCTCCCCCTGCCCTGCCCTTTATTAGTTGCTAAACTCTTCGGGTTCAAGTCCCAGCAAGCAAAAGAATGGTACCTCAAAGAGGTTCACTGAAGAGGGTATAATGAAGATGATGTAAAGCAGTGGTCTCCAACATTTTTAGCACCAGAGACTGGTTGCATGGGAGATTTTTCCACAGATCTTGGGAGAAAGGATGGTTTTGAGAAGATTCAAGCACATTACATTTATTGTACACTTTATTCCTATTATTATTACATTAATTCCACATCAGATCATCAGGCATTAGATCCTGAAGGTCTGAGACTCCTGCTGAGATTGATGGAGGTGTGGGCAGGGTTGAGAAATGCCCTGGGATCAGCAAGAGCCAGAAGCCGTAGCCTTTGCTGATGGGCAAGTCAAGGGCTTGAGTGCTGTAGCTATGATACAGGATCAGGGCAGACTGGCCCTTGGAAAGAGTCCTGGGGTCTCAGCAAACTCTCACCATTTCCTTCCCTCTTTCTCAGAATCCTAGATTTTTAATAAAAGCTGGGAAAATCCAATTTTTTTAAAAAAATTAAAGTGGTTGGAAAGGAGTTGTGACTCCAACAGAGAAATGCAGCCACTGTTAAAATTATCCCGTCTCAGGAAGTGGGGGGTTGGTCACACAACCCTTCTCTCTCTTGCTGCCCATGCCTTCTCTTGGCTGACCCCAGCTGGAAGCCAGAGGTTGAGGGGTCCAAAGGATGAAGTCCAGTGTGTGGCCTCCTGGTCACAGAGAGAGGCAGAGAAACGGAGAAAACGGGCCAGGAGGAACAGAATCACCTTGCCATGTTTCACTGAAGAGTCACTCCAGTCACTCTGTTCAACGAGTCTCCGTTTCCTGTAAAGTGGGCATAAAACGAGCCTGCTGATCCACCTCCCGGGGCTAGAACAAAGATCGGGTGAAAACGTGATAATCACTTACTGTGCATTGACGTCTCTTCTTCATTGGCTTCATCTCACTCAATCCCAACACCCAGGGATGGTGGAAGGCAGATGGACTTTGTATTAAGGAGTGGGGCTCAGCTGAGCTTTTTAACTGTGGCATCTCCATCAAGGAACTTCACTCTCTGAACCTCCCTTGCTGTCTTCCTTTGGGTAACCCCACAAGCGGATCCTGAGACAAGTATTTGAGTGAAGTGGTTTACTTGGGAGCTGGTTCCAGGAAGCATAGTGTGGGGAGTGTGGGGAGTGAGTAAAACCGATAGCAGATCTCGGTCCTACAGGGACCTCCTGGAGACTGTGTGGGAAACAACCCTGGATTGTTCTGCCACTGGGTGAGGTGCTGGACTGCTTATCCACTGGCTCCCATCCCTTGTTGGCTGAGGGTTGCTCCTGGGGTTTCAACTCCATGGGCCTTCCCGGTAGCCTGTATTTGGGCAGAGGAAACTCAAGCAGCCAGAGAGACACAGGAAGTCACACTGATGCCCTCCAATGAGCCAGGGGGATCTGGCTGGGGGACCGACTGCGTCTGCTTGGGTTTCCTATGTTAATTCATGGGGCAGCTGTGAAGATTAAATGATTAATGATGAAATGATGCAGTGTCCGCCAAGAACCTGACCCATAGTAGGTATCTATAAATAGGAGGTATTCATAAGAAGTTGGGTAAATATTATTCCTGTCCTACAGATTATGGCAAATGGGACTCAAAGAAGTTAAGACATTTGTCCTAAATCACATGGACAGTTCTAACATGGCAGGGCAGCCCTGACTTGCACTCTGCATAGCTACCTCTGTTAATGGACTCTACATGTACAGAGCTTTTGTGTCACGAAGCGTGAGAAGCTCCATAACTATATTATAAAATGTTTGCAGTCCCAGACGTGCTAGCTCACATCCAGCTTAAAGGGGCTCTGAGTAGCTCTTCTCTCAGCCCTAATTCTCATAAGCTCAAATACATATTTTCTTAGTCCCCTGGGGTCTTCCACTCTGTGCTCCAACAATCCCCAGCCCTTCATTAGCGATGCCTAGGTGTCTCCACAGATTTCAAAGGGGTGCCAGAAAGTCTCCAGACAAAATAAAATGTGCTGTTAACTGCTAAGGGCATAAAACTGTAGACATCTTGTTTTCCATGTAATGCTTCCTTTTCAAAACAAACATTTTGAAATGCCCTCTTGACTATCCTGCTGATACAGGCAAAAAAAAAAAAACAAAAAAAAAAAACAACCAATAAAATGCATAACTCTTAAAAAAAAAGTTGTAGTAAAGCATACATCATGTAAAATTTACCATTTTCACCATTTCGAGGTATTCAGTTCAGTGGCATTAAGTATAATCACATTGTTCTGTAGCCATCAGCATCAACCAGCTCCAGACCTTTTTCTGTCTTGCCAAACGGTGACTCTGTACCCATTAAACACTAACTCCCTACACTCTCTGCCCCCAGCCCATGGCAACCACCGTCTACTTTCTGTCTCTGAATTTGACTCTGGTGACTTCATACGGAGCTTCTCAGGTGGCACTAGTGGTAAAGAACCTGCTCGCCAATGCAGGAGACATAAGAGGCATGGGTTTGATCCCTGGGTCGGGACCATCCCCTGGAGGAGGCCATGGCAACCTACTCCTGTATTCTTGCCTGAAGAATCCCATGGACAGAGGAGTCTGGTGGGCTGCAGTCCATAGGGTCACAAAGAGCCAGACATGACTGAAGCGACTTAGCACGCGCACATACAGAGACCCTGTATTAGTGGGATCTTACAGTATTTATCTTTTGTGACTGACTTAGTTCACTTAGCATAAAGTCTTCAAATTTTATGCATGTTGTAGCCAGTGCCACAATTTCCTTCCTTTTTAAGGCTAAATGATATCCTGTGGTATATTTTCTAGACAACATTTGTTCATCCCCTCATCTGTGGTTGGGTACCCGAGTTGCTTCCACCATTCAGCTATTGTTAATCATGCTGCAGTGGACACGGATGTGCAAATACTTGGCTGAGTCCCCGCTTTCAGTTCTTTGGGGTATCTACCTAGAAGTGGAATTGCTGAATCACTGGCCATTCTGTGCTGAATGTTCTGAGGACTCTCGATACCATTTTCCATTGCAGACGTACCATTTTACCACCTCCCCTCCCCCATCCTGTCATAACTGTGTCACAAAGGAGGAAAAATAGGCTAGTAACTTGCAATTAAGTAGTGTGTTGTGTTTCAGAATGTAGCACTGAGGCAGGACTGCAGAGATACACAACACAGTGGTTAGACGTCTCCCTCGTATCCACAAGTACAGACCAGTGTGCAGGTGTGATGAAACCCATGCTATTCCTGAGTGTGTTGACATCGGTGATTTTCCACAAACAACAAATCAAGGCCATCTCCATTTGACTTGTTGCATTCCTTGTGTACAACATACAATACTGCTGCTGCTGCTGCTGCTGCTGCTAAGTCGCTTCAGTCGTGTCCAACTCTGTGCGACCCCCATAGACGGCAGCCCACCAGGCCTCCCCATCCCTGGGATTCTCCAGGCAAGAACACTGGAGTGGGTTGCCATTTCCTTCTCCAATGCGTGAAAGCGAAGTCGCTCAGTCGTGTCCGACTCTTTGCTACCCCATGGACTGCAGCCCACCAGGCGCCTCCATCCATGGGATTTTCCAGCATACAATGGATATATATTAAAGATGTGTACAAGCACCTTGATATTTATATGTGAGACAAAATTATACTCAGAACTTTATGAACAAGCTTTTTATCTGCATGTATTTCTAGCAGGACGTTTGAAAGGTGTATGGGATGGGGAACATTTTTTTATTGTGCAGCACTGTCCTATGCCTCACCTGCTAATTTCCAGCAGCAAATTCCCCCAAACCCCCAACACTGTGACCAGAAAAATGCTCCTACATATTCCCTAAATACTCTCCAGGGAGTGAAATATGGTCCCCATTACAAAATATCTAGCAAGCCCACCTAGGGTCTAAAACATCATAAATAAGTGACCTTTGGTTGCTTCACAGTAAGAAGGAGAATTGTTGGCACAAAGGCATTTAAAGACGTCCAACGAGTCCAAGATTTTGGTCACAAAAATCACCATCTGGAATTTCTTCCACTGGTTTCTTCCATCCCACAAGAGCTCAGTTGTTCTCGAAATCTGTCTTCAGTGCTCAGCTCATGGGTGAGAAGCGACCCAGGGCACGAGCACGCCTGGTCTCTCTGTGTCTGTGTGCATGTGGGTGCGAAGCGACCCAGGGCACGAGCACGCCTGGTCTCTGTCTGTGTGCATGTGGGTGTGAAGCAACCCAGGGCACGAGCACGCCTGGTCTGTGTGTCTGTGTGCACGTGGGTGCGAAGCGACCCAGGGCAGGAGCACGCCTGGTCTCTGTGTGTCTGTGTGCGCCTGCTCGGTTGCTCAGTCATGTCTGACTCTTTGCGACCCCAAGGACTGCAACCTGCCAGGCTCCTCTGTCCATGGAATGTTTCAGGCAAGAATGCTGGAGTGGGTTGCCGTTTCCTCCTCCAGGGGATCTTGCCGATCCAGGGATTGATCCCACATCTCCTGTGTGAAAATTCCGGCAGTGGCAGGCAGATGCTTCACCACTGCAACACCTGGAAAGCCCACGGTCCCAGCGGGAAGATTAAAAAGAGGGCAGATTTATGAGACATCTTTGAGGCTGATTCTCTAAAACTTAAGAGATTAGATGTAGGGAGTGAGAAAAAGATGAAGTGAAATATAGCCTAGTATCCTTGCGATTCAGTACAGGGAAACTGACATAACATTAACATGGAGAGGGTGAATGAGTATTATGCTTAGAGCCAGCCCTGGAGTTTGCCTGATGGAGGGTGCCTGTGACGACGTGTTCCACTGTGCAAGGGGGCTCGAGGGCATGCTTTGAATAGAGAGGGTGGAACTAAGAGACAGCTGGTTATTAGCGGCTCTGAGATAGAGCAGGAAGAGCACAAGGCATTAGGAGAAGGAAGACTAGGATTTAGGTTTCTGTTCTACCATCAGTAAGATGTAAGATTTGCAACAAATGGCTGATTGTCAGTTTGCTCATCTATAAAATGGGCTAATTCCAGCCCTAACCCAGCACCCAGGGCACTTGTGTGACAGCATCATATTCTTGGCTGTGCCCTTTTATCTGATACCTGCTGCTCTGCTCACCTCACACCCTAGATGTTGGTAAATAACCTGGGTGTCAGACAAGGTTCTCCAGAGAAAGAGAATCAACAGAATATATGTTTATGTATGCTAGGACATTTTGAGGAATCTTAAGGTTATTTTAAGGAATTTGTTCACATGTTTGTGAAGCTGGCAAATCCGAAGTCCATAGGGAGCTTGGCAAGCTGGAAACTCAAGCAGCATTTCTATGTTAGAGTCTTGAGGCAGAATTCTTTTTTTCAAGGAACCTCATTTTTTTGTGCTTGAGCCTTCAACTGATCAGATGAGGCCCACACCAGTCCATCCTAAAGGAAATCAGTCCTGAATACTCATTGGAAGAACTGATGCTGAAGCTGAAACTCTAATACTTTGGCCACCTGATGCGAAGAGCTTCATTTGAAAAGACCCTGATGCTGGGAAAGATTGACGGTAGGAGGAGAAGGGGACGACAGAGGATGAGATGGTTGGATGGCATCACTGACTCAATGGACATGAGTTTTAGCAAGCTCCGGGAGTTGGTGATGGACAGGGAAGTCTGGCGTGCTGTAGTCCATGGGGTCGCAAAGAATCGGACGCGGCTGAGCGACTGAACTGAACTGAACCCACACCATCAAAGGTAATCTTCTTAAAGTCAGCTGTCTGTAAGTGTAAATCACAGCTGCAAATACCTTTTCAGCAACATCTAGACGAGTGTTTGACTAGAGAGGTCCAACCCACGACCAGGAATTGAGCCCTTGGGGTCTGCGCCACTTGTCACTTAACCAACAGCACACTCCTGGCTTGCTCTGGGCCTCAGAGTCTTCCTTAGGAAACTGACTATCACAGCACAGTCCCTCCAAAGCCTCAAGAAGAACTTTCCATATTAAAGTGCCCCGGTTAGAACAGGTAGGGTTCAGCATCTCCTCGGCTAAGCATGGTCCCAGGGCTGTCTCTAGTGCCTTAAACCCCATTGAGTTCAACCCACTGGAGTGCTAAGCACCTACATTGTTGCCAGGACCCCTGAGTTTCCCTGACATCTCTGCCCGTGTCCTTCCTCGCTAGACTAAAAGGGCCCCTGTGGTACATGCCATCTTCCCAAAGAGTGGGGCCCTCTTAGTTCTCTGCCAGCAGCTGAGCCTGTTTGTCAGCTGCCAAGTGGTTCCTGCTTCTCCTAGGGTCTTGGGCCCCAGCTCTTTGGGACCATTTGGCTTTTCTAGGTCAGGCTGCAGAGAAACTAAGGAGTTGTGGAGAGTATGGCTTTCCTGAATGATGAGTCCCAGGTAGCCTAGGCCCTCTTGCTCTGAGCTTGCACTATGTTTCACCACTGCTCTCTTGCCCCATGCCCATCGGCCCACCTGTGCCACAGCCCCCTTAGCAATCTGTGAAAATAGGCAGCTATTATTAAGATTTTCACCAGTTTTGAGGACAAAAACTCTTGTGATTTGCACCCAAATTTGCTGTCTCTCTTTTACTTGTCACCTCCATGAGACTAAACACAGCCCCCTTCCAACTTTCCCCCCAGCTCTTGGCTTTCAAAAGAGATTCCTTCACACCAAACGTTTTGTAAATATAAGTAGATTTTCCTTAGGACTTGGTCATGATGACTGGTTGAAGTTCATTTCCTGACCAACTGGACCTAGGGATACTTTATCATTTATTTCTTCTTTAGTTTATTTACTTATTTATCCCAAATGTGACTACTTCCCAGGTGCAAAGCTTGCTCCAGCAAGAGTCAGCCCTAGAGGGAGTGAGGTGGTTCTGAGCATTTATTCGTCTGTGTCGTCGTCAGGAGTGTGGACTTGTGGAAAACATGCTGACTGTGGGCTCAGCGTGAAATTGCCATTCCCTATGGCTTCCAACTGAAACACTTTGTGTCAGGAGGCACGCTACCTTTAAACCCCATCTCAGCCATGCAGCCTCACCCAGGCTGGTGAGGAAGGGGTGGGAGGGTTGGGGGACCCAGCTGAGGGGTGGCTGTCATTTAGCCCCACGTCAGCCCCATGATGGGCTGGCTTGTTTCTCAGTTGCTCAGTCGTGTCCTACTCTTTGCAGCCCCATGGACTGCAGGATGCCAGGCTTCCCTGTCCTTCACTATCTCCCAGAGTTTGCTTAAACTCATGTCCATCGAGTCAGTGATGCCATCCAACCATCTCATCCTCTGTCCTCCCCTTCTCCTCCTGCCTTATATCTTTCCCAGCATCAGGGTCTTTTCCAATGAGTTGGCTCTTTGCACCAGGTGGCCAAAGGATTGGAGTTTCAGCTTCAGCATCAGTCCTTCCAGTGAATATTCAGGGTTGATTTCCTTTAGGATTGACTGGTTGGATCTCCTTGCTGTCCAAGGGACTCTCAGGAGTCTTCTCCAGCGCCAGAGTTCTAAAGCATCAGTTCTTCAGCGTTTGGCCTTTATGATCAGCATTTGCTAAATGACACACAGACGCACCAGTGCCGCGACGGTTCTGAAGCCGACCATAAAAGGCCAAAAAATGGGTGGCGGCCCAGTTCTTAGAAATCCCTGCCCCCTTCCCTCGTGTTTCAGAAGGTCTGGCAAGTGTGATGTAAATGTAAAGAGCAGCCTGGTTGTGTCTCTGCCATCTCCTGGCCTTTGGCATCTGGGCCCAGGTCACCTGCCTTCTCCCTCTTGCCTGACAGAACCTTCTCTTCATTCCCCTGACGTGAGGAAGATGACTTTGGAGTTCTGGTAGCCACGTTACCATCTTCCCCTTCTTCCCAATGTCTCAGATATTATTTCTCTGTGTCCGCAACATGTGTGGTTTCCCAGGGGGATTGTAAACTCCTCGGAAGCTGCCGGAAGCCTGAGATCTCTGAGGCCTCTTTCCTGCCTCCTCCATACTCTCCTCTCACGAAGGCACCGTCCTGGCTTCCTTTCTCTGGTTCTTTTATACTCACCTAAAGGGCCCAGGGAATTGGCTCTATGCAGGTTCCCTTGAGCTTTCTTGCCTTTGCTGGTCTCCACACCTGGCCTGATGTCCCCTCTGCCTCTGCCTGTCCAAAGCCCGATTCTCCTCTCCCTACTTCAGCTAAGTCCCCTCTCCTTGGGTTTTAGACCCCTTAATTCCATTCCCTCTAGGGCATTTAAAATAACGGCGACAACCAACCTCTGTCTGGCAAGAAGGAAAAAAACCTTATGATTTTTTTTCTTCTTCTAACCAAAATATTTTGGTGAATAGCTGCCATGTATCTCATTAAAAAAAAAAAAAAAGCCCACTATTTCTTTACGGCGGCACTAGGTCCTGGTTGCTTTCTCTAGCTGCAACAAGCGGGGCTCTTCTCCAGTTGCCGTGCACAAGCTTCTCACTGCAGTGGCCTCTCTTGTGGAGCATGGACGCTAGGGAGCAGGCTTCAGTAGCTGTGGCTTGAAGGCTCTGGAGTGAGGGCTCAGTAGCTACAGGGCATGGGCTTATTTGCACCAAGGCGTGTGGAATCTTCCTGGAGCAGGGATCGAATCCATGTCCCTTGCATTGGCAGGCAAATTCTCAACCACTGGACGGCCAGGGAAGTCTGTATCTCATATTTATTATGAACAGATTCTTCATATACATGGTCACAGCAACACCACGAGATGTGTTAGTGTGCCCATTATACAGACAGAAGAATTGAGGAGCAGAGATGCCAGGTCCCTTGCTCAAGTTTATCCAGCCAGGAGTCAAACACAGGTCTGCCTGACTTCAAAGACTTCTAATCCACCAGAACATGTGACCCATGGTGAGGACATACTCTTCTCTGGTCTCTTCTTGTAGACTTGGAAATGAGGCCGGGTGAGGATGAGGGACTCGCCCAAGAGGCAGATGCAGGACTCTGGCCCAGGCCTTCTTGTTACAAACCCTGGACTCCTCCCTCTACACTGCTGCTTCTCATGGTAGTTTATCCTGCTGGATAGTCATCAACTAAATGTTCACAGCTAAATTCCTCCACCTGATTCAAGCAATGTGCGGGTAAGATTAGTATCAGATTCACCTGGCTGGATCCCCAAATTGCCAAAACTGAGGCGTGACCACTGGGGCTTCTGATCCATGTTACATGGGTAGTTGAATGGAGGGTATGAGATCTACTGATGGGAAGGGAGGTGAGACCATCCTGGAGGATAAATTCTTACGTCAGGTGGACATATCCATTTGGGGTTGCGCATTCCACCTGATCAGGAGGGACCTGCATAAGACACTGAACTTGTGGCAGGTAAGGTAGGCAGACTGTGAAAACTAACTCTTCTCTCTTCATAGTTTTGCCAAGACCCTCTCATGTGGGATGGTGGGTGATGGGGACTTCCACCGGCAGTGGCCACTCTCAAGCGTGAGTGATCGATCTGGGCATGGGGTACTCTGTGAGCCCGTCACTAGCTCCTGGGGTGCGCATTGAGGGATCCGGCATTTGCACAGGACTTTAATGGTTTCTTTTCTTGATTGCTCTTTTAGAGTGTATGAGAGTTAACCAAAATAAGTACTGATGGTTCCACTGAAGGAGAAACGTGTCCTTTGATAGGCTCTGTTTGGGTTTTCTGAGAAACAGACATGAAATGTACGAGGGGTTTTCAGAGTGACAGCTGTGAAGAACAAAGGAGGACAGAGCAAGAGTGGGTAGGAGACCCTCAGAGCACGATGAAGGCGTGCCACCTGTGACGCAAGGCAAGACAGAGGGGGCTGGGGGAGGAAGGAGCCTCAGACCGCAGGGCAGGCCGGCAGGGAGTGCCCAGCAGCAGCGGTCTTAGAGGAGTCCTGCACTGGGCAGAAACGGCCGCGCTCTGGTCTGCCCTTCACGCTCTGTCGCCTGTGGCGTGAATTCAGGCAGAGTGTAGCCTTGGTGCACACGCTACGTGAATTCAGGCACAGTGGTTGGAGGCTGTCAGCCCCCTGACTCCCGGCCAGTGGTCTCCTGGAGACAATGCATCTGCGTGAATGACAGAGATGAAGCCAGTGCTTTGGGCCCAGAAACACCTGCCTTACTGGTCGCATGGCCACAGTAAGTTTTTTTCAAGTTAATTAACTGACCTTTCAGTTGCTCAAAATTTGTTAGCTATCTTCCCTTCTGGGAGGGTTAAATGATGGCTAGCAGGGTAGATACACCTGGGTTCAAATACCGTTTATGCTTCTTGTTAGCTGTGTGATCTTGGACAAGTTATCTAACTACTCTGGGATTCAGATTTCTCTTCTGAAAATGTAGAAAACAATTTTTAATGGCACAGGGCAGTTGTGCGAATTCAATGACATAATCCGTGTAAAGAAGTAAGAACATAAGAGCTGTTAAGTGCCTGAATTCTAGCCAGGCGTCCCTCTTAAAGGGCCATGCTTGGCAGTGGCCAGCAGAGGGCAGCATTGCTGCAGTAATCTAACTCAACTCTGGGCTGATGTAATTGGGTCTTTGAAGTTCAGGGCAGAAAAAACCCAAGATCTATAAAGTGCAGCAAAGTGACCAAATGACAGGCTGTACCAGGAGAGATGCAATGGCCCAGGAGCCTGGACAGAACTTAAAAAAAAAAAAAGTATTTACTGGTGGATGGTTGCAATGAAACAGAATCAAGAAAAATGCCAAGAATTGAACGTTAGTACCTCTCACGCTGAGAGCATGCAAAACAAAACCGTATCGAACAGGACATATTTGCTCTCCTTGAATGTATCTTGAGGGCCTCTGGAGTCTGGTGACCCGGGTTCTAGTTTGTTTTTATAATTTGTGCCAGAGAGGGGGGAACTGTAAAGATGGCGGAGGAATAGGACTGGAAGACCACTTTCTCCCTCACAAATTCCTCAAAAGAACATTTCAATGCCGAGCAAACTCCACAAAACAACTTCTGTAGGCTGGCAGAGGACATCAGGCAACCAGAAAAGCAGACCATTGTCTTCAAAAACAGGTAGGAAAAAATATAAAAGACGAAAAAGGAATTTGTGCCAGAGAGTAAGACATTCTTTGAAAACACTTGGAATGCAATTTAAGGATCAACAATCTAGAGTTGATTGCTCTAAAATGGAGCAGCTTTGGACCTACAGGACATCAGATATCTGATGCCAGGGCAGTTCCTAAGTAGCTGGGTGGCTTTAAGCAACCATTGGGACATCTTTCTGTGGGAGGCAGACAGCCTTCTGAAGAGTCTAGAGTGAAGGGCCAGGGTGAGGATTATCACTATTCCATAGTCCCTGAAACATCCCCTCAAAGTTCTTGATTTGCCCTGTGTTACCCTGCAGGACATTCTTCTGGCTTCCCTGGTGGCTCAGATGGTAAAGAATCTGTCTGCAATGCAGGAGACCTGGGTTCGATTTCTGGGTTGGGAAAATCCCGTGGAGAAGGGAATGGCTACCTACTCCAGTATTCTTGCCTGGAGAATTCCATGGACAGAGGAGCCTGGTGGGCTACAGCCCTTGGGGTCACGAAGAGTCAGACATGACAAAACCCTTTTACATTCTTCAGGACATTCTTCTGGTTTCTCTAGCATCTCAGATAAAAGGGGACATTTTCTTACCCTCCCAGCATGCTTGTGACTAACCTTTACTATCTGGCCTATTAGGCGTCTCTCTGAAATAGCATTTGTTGCTGTTGTTCAGTTATTTGGTCATGTCCGGCTCTTTGCAACCCCATGGACTGCGGCACACCAGGCTTCCCTGTCCTTCACCAACTCCCAGAGCCTGCTCAAACTCATGTCCATTGAGTCTGTGATGCCATCCAACCATCTCATCCTCTGTCGTCCCCTTCTCCTCCGGCCTTCAATCTTTCCCAGCATCAGGGTCTTTTCAAATGAGTCAGCTCTTCGCAACAGGTGGCCAAAATATTGGAGCTTCAGCTTCAACATCAGTCCTTCCAGTGAATATTCAGGGTTAATTACCTTTAGGATTGACTAGTTTGATCTCCTTGCAGTCCAAGGGACTCTCAAGCATCTTCTCCAGCACCACAGTTCAAAGGCATCAGTTCTTCAGCACTCAGCCTTTGTTTACAGTCCAGCTCTCCCATCTGTACATGACTACTGGAAAAACCATAGCTTTGACTAGACAGACCTTTGTAGGCAAAGTAATATCTCTGCCTTTTAATATGCTGTCTAGGTTTGTTATTGCTTTTCAAGGAGCAAGTGTCTTTTAATTTCATGGCTGCAGTCACTGTCCACAGTGATTTTGGAGCCCAAGAAAATAAAGTCTGTCACGGTTTCTGTTGTTTCCCCATCTATTTGCCATGAAGCGATGGGACCTGGTGCCGTGACCATCATTAAACATAGAAATCCCTACTCTTATCTGCCATGGAGCTTTGCTTCATGTACAGAAATACAGTTCTGTTTTATGCTGTTTTCAACCTAAATGCTTAAATCCATGGCCCATCCTGTACCTAGCATTCCACGGTTTGCCTTTTTTACTTAACTGCGTACCTTAGAGAATTTCCAATGCCACATGTCAAAACTGACCTTGTTCTTTGTGACAACCTGATGGTAATTCTTTGTATGGATTTGCCAGAGTTAATTTAGAAATGCCCGACTGATGGACATTTAGACTCTTTCCAATTTCCCCCTTTTCAAAAAAAACCCCCCAAAACTGCAAGATCATACTGTGTGTCTTATTGTCCATATCTGCAAATATTTAGGATGAATGCCTAAAAGTGGAATTGCCAGGTTATAGGGGGTGAGCATTTACAATTTTGACAGATACTGCCAAGCTGCTTCCAAAGGCTGTGCCTATTTACATTCCTGTCTCTTTCTAACGCTCTCTTTATTACAGTCCACAGATGCCAAGTAAGTTCTCTGTCATGAACTGATGGACTTGAGAGGCTGGTTAGCCTAGCAGTCAAGAGCTAGATGTTACATTCAAACCCTAATTCAACTCTGCACAATTTATTTGAACTTGAGCAAGTCATTTAACTTCTTATGATTTTGGTTTTCTCAGGAGAAAATGATGCTATGACTAGTTCCTAATTCCCCAACCCTGATTAGTGTATTAGAAATCAGAGACATCACTTTGCTGACCAAGGTCCACATAGTCAAAGCTATGGTCTTTCCAGTAGTCATGTAGAGATGTGAGAGTTGGACCATAAAGAAGGCTGAGTGCCAAAGAATTGATATTTGTGAACTGTGATGCGAGAGAAGACTCTTGAGAGTCCCTTGAACTGCAAGGGGATAAAACAAGATAATCCTAAAGGAAATCAACCCTGAATATTCACTGGAGGTACTGATGCTGAATCTGAAACATCAATACTTTGGTTGCCTGATGCTAAGAGCTGACTCATTGGAAAAGACTGATGCTGGGAAAGGAAAAGGGGGTGGCAGAGGATGAGATGGTTTGATAGCATCCCTGACTCAATGGACATGAATTTGAGCACACTCCGGGAGACAGTGAAGGACAGGGAAGCCTGGTGTGCTACAGTCCATGCGGTTGCAAAGAGTTGGACATGACTCAGTGACTGAACAGCTACAACAATCTTCCATTTAAATCATATGTCCCTTTGATAAAAGATCCAGTCTTAAGGTCAGGGAGTGGGCACTCAGGTTTGCAGGTATGGTCTGCTGGTTTGACGACCGTGTATGGTCTCTCCTATTCCATTTTACTCTAGTAAAATTCTTTTTTTTTTCTTTTCTGGCTGCAGATATTTTTGATTTAGAGAGTGTTGGCCAACCCTATAGAAATGCTCCTTTCACACCTGTGGAATATCATGTTGCCTGACATTCACTTCTGTAGCACGTCTAATCCTTTCCAGTCCTGGGATCTGTAATTATATACACCCCTTCTCAGCTCTGGCTGCTGCAGACGCACTGCTGGATGGCTTGTCTGTTTCCTCCTTACCTTCCAGTGACCCCTAAAAGAGTTGTTACCTGGAAGGTAAACATCTCCGGCAGAGGTGAATGCACTAGAAATAATCACAGGCTCTTCTATAGGAGCCAGGGAGCGCCTGGTGTGTTACTGGTGGGGCTGGGCTTGACTGTAAGTGGCTATGGCTATGCAAACCCACGTGAGGTGAAGTCATGACCAGGAGCAGAGAGACAAGGAACACACCTGACTGTGCCTGTGTTACACCTGGGCAGTCCTATAAGATCGACAGCAACTTCAGCCTAGAATGGTGACTTATAATGAAATTAATTAAAATGCTTGTTCCTTAGCCACACTAACCATCTCAAGTCCTCAACAGCCCCTTGAAAGGACTTGGACAGGGTACATCACTACAGCCTCTATATGTACCCTGAGGCAGCAGCATCACCCCCAAAGTTGTCTGTCCCATTGTCCCAGGGCCACCTGCCCTGTCCTAGCTTCTCAGCTACCCTGCTGGACTTCAGCCAGCTTCCAGCTAAGAGCTCAGACCATTTTGGCTTCCATTTTGGACAGCACAGATACAGATCAGTTCCATCACTTCAGAAACTTCTGGTGAAAAGCGCTGCTGTAAAGTGTGGCAACAGGTGCAGGCATGCTGGGACCTTAGCCAAGGCCGCAGGGGGTGGGGGTGGGGTGGAGGGGTAAGCAGAGCCCTGCCCCGCTGGCTAATACAGGATGGGCTGGGGAACCTGGCTGGGCTTCAGAGGTAGGCCTTGGACCCGGCAGTGCGTAGCATCCCAGGAATGAACAAACTCAAGTGAAGTTCCCTTAATGCTATGTGGGGAGGGTGGATTCATCTTCTTGGCCTGGCATGATCTTGAGAGTCTCAGGCAGATGGGAGCCCCAGGAATCAAGCCTGCACTGAGCATTGTACATAGATGATTTTATCTGACCTTAGGGGAGATCACACCTCATCTCATAGATAAGGAAACAGCCGCAGAGAAGGGAGCCCAGGCGGAAGCACTTCTGTGGCTGCTCCAGGCTGCCTCAGTGTGGGGTGGAGGGACTGAGTTCTGGGGGCTGCCTCAGTGTGGGGTGGAGGGACGGAGTTCTGGGGGGAGCAGTGGTCTGAGCTCTAAGCTGGAAGCTGGCTGAAGTCCAGCAGGGTAGCTGAGAAGCTTGGACAGGGCAGGTGGCCCTGGGACAATGGGACAGACAACTTCGGGGGTGATGTTGCTGCCTCAGGGTACGTATAGAGGCTGTAGTGATGTACCCTGTAGATCTGAGAACGAGACTGGGAGGGTAGGACTATCACACAGTGGTGTCATGAATGTGAGCTCTGTGGGGTCACACAGCCCTTCTCTAAACTCCACTTCTGCCATTTATTCCTTTGCAGCCACTGTGGAAAGCACTTCTCTGAGTTTCAGTTTCCTCCTCTGTAGAATGAACGTGATAAGATGGCATTTGTTATTACCATCATTATCTTTGGAGCCTCAGCTCTAAATACCATGCTTAACATAAATAAAACCTCAATAAAAATTGCATGGGATTGAAACCAGTTGTGAGGGCTGGAGTTTCTCTGGTTGAAACCAGAGACCACCTGGGTGAAAAGAAAGAGACCTACCTACCCAGGGGTATACCAGAGCAATAATTACTGTAAATTACAAATCACTTATCTCTGGCCCACCAAAAGTTTAGTTTTCTTCAGTCTAGGGAAGAGTGAGGTGTGGCTAGGCTGGCTGAGTTTTGATTCTCACCCATGTTGGTTCTGGGTGCCCCAGTGTGGTGTTGTTGCTAGAACTCTCCACACCGGTGTGAGCTGTAACCTCGATTCTTTCCTTCTTCTGACCATCCAGCTGGTACTTGTTGGGACCTCCCTCCTCCAAACAGCACATGAAGTGAAGTGAAGTGAATTCGCTCAGTTGTGTCCAACTCTTTGCAAGCCGGTGGACTACCAGGCTCCTCCATCCATGGGATTCTCCAGGCAAGAATACTGGAGTGGGTTGCCATTTCCTTCTCCAGGGGATCTTCCTGACCCAGGGATCGAACCTGGGTCTCCCACATTGCAGGCAGATGCCTTAACCTCTGAGCCACCAGGGAAGCCCATACAAACAGCACATATACAATGAATATTCAGGGTTGATTTCCTTTAGGATGGACTGGTTTGATCTTCTTATAGTCCAAGGGACTCTCAAGAATCTTCTTTAGCACCACAGTTCAAAAGCATCAATTCTCATGGTCTTAAGTCTGTGCAACAAATTAGTTCATCTGAGTCTCAAACACCACCATTAACACCAATAGTACATTCACATGTGTTACCTCATTTGATCTTTACAGCAATCCTGAGCAGTAGCCAGACCATATATTTTTAGTTCCTCTCTATAGATGAAGAAATTGATGTTCAGAAAATGAATTCTTCAGGTATCTTGGCTAGTGAATGATAACTTAATTGTAAATAATTGATCAAATACTTTTGGGACTGTCCTTAGAAGCATTCTTTGTTTTATACAGAGCAAAGACTTCCCATTTCCTCATAAAGCTAGCAGAAATGATTTTGCAAAACAGCTGTGGGAAAGTTTTAAAATGAGAAGCATTGTGTTGGAATTTGGTTTTTACTCTCTGCTCCCTGAGACCCCCCACTATTCACATTGGAAGTTGGGGAGAGAGAGCTCAGCTGGCTGATCTGTGAGCTATTGAAGTTTTTGCTTAAAAAGGAAATTTGATCTGTGTCTAAGTGGCACTAATGTGTGGGCTGAAAGCTGCTACTGTAAATTCAGCAAGGGATTCATTAATGCCGTGAGCCTCCTGGAGTGCTGTGGATGGGTGACCTCTGAAATAAAAGCATAACCAGGAAAGATAAGGCTTCATGCATGATCTACAGGACTCTGTTTCTGGTGATCTTCAAGATAGCTTAAGTCAAGAGTACTTAGGGCCAGGAAGCCAGAAGTTGGGTAGGGAGGGGGAGACCACACAAAGATTAAATGATACCACACAATAGATTCTTGGCTTTTAGAAATTCTTTGGCAAATCTCCTCCCTGGCCCCCCATTCTCTTTGCCGGGAATAGTTTTTACACTATTCTCTTTGCTGGGAAAAAGAGGCTATTTTTGAAAATACTACAGTGCAGTCAATAAGGTTCATGAATTGCTGATGGGAAGATGGAGCTGGGAAATCCAGTAGTTCCCTGTATCTGTGGGGTGATACTTTCTAAGACCTCCAGTGGATGCCTGAAACTGCAGGTGATGCTGAACCCTGTATACTGTTTTTTCCTAACGTACATACCTATGATAAAATTTAAATTATAAATTAGGCACAATGGGAGATTAGCAGTAATAATTAGTAATAGAACAATTATGACAATTGGCTCAGACGGTAAAGCATCTGTCTACAGTGCGAGAGACCCGGGTTCGATCCCTGGGTCAGGAAGATCCCCTGGAGAAGGAAATGGCAACCCACTGCAGTACTATTGCCTGGAAAATCCCATGGACAGAGGAGCTTGGTAGGCTACAGTCCATGGGGTCACAAAGAGTCGGACACAACTGAGCGACTTCACTAGTTCACTCACTGTAATAAAGGGGCTTCCCTGGTGGCTCAGAGGTAAAGAATCTGCCTGCCAGTGCAGGAGACACATGTTTGATCCCTGGTCTAGGAAGATCCCCTGGAGAAGGAAGTGGCAACTCACTCCAGTATTATTGCCTGGGAAATCCCATGGACAGAGGAGTTTATTGGGCTACCGTCTATGGTATTGCAGTCAGACATGACTTAGTGACTAAACAACAATAACACTGTAATAAAAGTTATATGAATGTGGTTTCTCTCTCTCTCTCAAAATATCTTATTGCTCTGTACTCACCCTTCTTCTGGGGCTTCCCTGATAGCTCAGTTGGTAAAGAATCCGCCTGCAATGCAGGAGATGAGACCGTGGTTCGATTCCTGGGTCAGGAAGATCCCCTGGAGAAGGGATAGGCTACCCTCTCCATTATTCTTGGGCTTCCCTGTGGCTCAGCTGTAAAGGATCCATCCACAGTGCAGGAGACCTGGGTTGGGAAGATCCCCTGGAGAAGGGAAAGGCCACCCACTCCAGTATTCTGGCCTGGAGAATTCCATGGACTGTATAGTCCCTGGAGTTGCAAAGAGTCGGACACGACTGAGCGACTTTCACTTTTCACCCTTCTTCTTGTGATGATTTAAGGTGATACAATGCCTACATGATGAGATGAAGTGAGGTGAAGGATGTAAGCAGTGTGACATAGCATTAAGCTACTATTGGCCTTCGGACCATAGTCAGGAGGAGGATCAACTGATAACCTAGAGGCTACTAAATGATTAATGGGTGGTGGTCGGTATAAATAATGTAAGTACACTGGACAAAATGGTAATTTGCATCTTGAGTGGGACAGATTGAGATGGCTAGAGATTCAATTAGAATGGCACCCAATTCAAAACTTACGAATTATTTATTTCTGGAATTTTCCATTTAATATTTTCAGACCACAGTTGACCTCAGGTAACAGAAACCACAGAAAGCAAAACCACAGAAAAGGGGGACTATGGTACCAGTCAGAATCCTGCTGGGAATCCTAGTTCTTGGGGTATCAGATGGCTTTGTAAGATTCTGACTTTGACTTGGGATATAGGTTTGGGGTATAGAGGGCCAACGACTCTGTTAAACCAGCCTTCTGGGAGCTTTCTCTTTTGATATCAAAGCTGTCCTGATCACAGAACATAACCATTTTTATTGCAAATCAATATTCTGGGTTTGGATTTCAAATCAACTGTCAGAAAAATTGTTTCACCGCTCCCCACCTCTAAGTCTGCTTGCGGCTGTTGTTCCATCACTAAGTCATGTCCAACCCTTGGTGACCCCTTGGAGTGTAGCCCCCAGACCCCTTCTGTCCATGGGATTTCCCAGGCAAGAATACTGGAGTGGGTTGCCACTTCCTTTTCCAGGGGATCTTCCCCACCCAGGGGACCTTTCCCACCCATGTCTCCTGCAGTGGCAGGCTGATTCTTTACCTCTGAGCTACCAGGGAGGCTCCATGAGATAGACTGAGAATGTGATATTTTTCTTGAAAGCCAAAGAGGATGCAATTTTTATACTCAACCAAGTGAGAGGTTTATAAAGGATACGAACATCACAGACATGGGCAATGATTGGACCTGTATGTTCAGCCAGACGTAATAAATTGTGCCCACTTGTTCCTATGGCTTCATATAAATAATGATGACAATTCCAGCTACCATAAATGAGTATATACTGCTAAAGAAGATTTTCTGAAAGGGTAAAATTAAGATTCTTATTCAGATATAAAATAAAGGCATGATGAAGATTTTATTTAACTCCTAAATTAAATGAGAATAACAGAAAGGATGGGAGCATGTAGCCTCTTTACCCTTATAATTAGACTGTACACCGAAAACCAAAGCCATGGGTCACTGTTTTTAGTAACAGGACTCTGTGCTGTGATTCCTTCTTCATTAGCATGACCTGATTCTTTCAGGAGTCTGCTGCCCAAGCAAAAGCTTGGATTGGTTATTACAAGAACTTACTTAAAAGCCACCCTAGGATTCCTGGCATCCCTTGCTTTTATATTCCCACCTTGCTTTTTCTACCAATCTTGGACTGTTGTATCATGATTTTTACCCAGTCCTAACCGAGAGGATGAGATGGTTGGATAGTATCTCCAATTCAATGGACATGAACTTGGGCAAACTCTGAGAGATGGTGAGGGACAGGGAGGGCTGGTGTGCTGCAGTCTGTGAGTCACATAAAGTTGGACACGACTTAGTGACTGAACAACAACTGAGCATTAGAAAGATTTGCCTTGAATGCAGTGTTCAGTTCGGTTCAGTCGCTCAGTCATGTCCGAATCTTTGTGACCCCATGGATCGCAGCACGCCAGGCCTCCCTGTCCATCACCAACTCTCGGAGTTCACTCAGACTCACGTCCATCAAGTTGGTGATGCCATCTAGCTATCTCATCCTCGGTCGTCCCCTTCTCCTCCTGCCCCCAATCCCTCCCAGCATCAGAGTCTTTTCCAATGAGTCAACTCTTTGCATGAGGTGGCCAAAGTACTGGAGTTTCATCTTTGCATCAGTCCTTCCCATGAACACCCAGGACTGATCTCCTTTAGGATGGACTGGTTGGACCTCCCTGCAGTCCAAGGAACTCTCAAGAGTCTTCTCCAACACCACAGTTCAAAAACAGCAATTCTTCGGCTCTCAGCTTTCTTCACAGTCCAACTCTCACATTCATACATGACCACTGGAAAAACCATAGCCTTGACTAGATGGACCTTTGTTGGCAAAGTAATATTTCTGCTTTTGAATATGCTATCTAGGCTGCTCATAACTTTCCTTCCAAGGAGTAAGCGTCTTTTAATTTCATGGCTGCAATCACCATCTGCAGTGATTTTGGAGCCCCCAATATAAAGTCTGACACTGTTTCCACTGTTTCCCCATCTATTTCCCATGAAGTGATGGGACCAGATGCCATGATCTTAGTTTTCTGAATGTTGAGCT
The DNA here is from genome assembly GCF_016772045.2 of Ovis aries. Lineage (NCBI taxonomy): Eukaryota > Metazoa > Chordata > Mammalia > Artiodactyla > Bovidae > Ovis > Ovis aries. Next base: position 174,540,032 of record NC_056056.1, read on the forward strand.
TTAAGCCAACTTTTTGACTCTCCTCTTTCACTTTCATCAAGAGGCTCCTTAATTCCTCTTCACTTTCTGCCATAAGGGTGGTGTCATCTGCATACCTGAGGTTATTGATCTTTCTCCCAGCAATCTTGATTCCAGCTTGCGCTTCTTCCAGCCCAGCGTTTTTCATGATGTACTCCGCAGAGAAGTTAAATAAGCAGGGTGACAATATACAGCCTTGACGTACTCCGTTTCCTATTTGGAACCAGTTTGTTGTTCCATGTCCAGTTCTAACTGTTGCTTCCTGACCTGCATATAGGTTTCTCAAGAGGCAGGTCAGGTGGTCTGATATTCCCATCTCTTGAGGAATCTTCCATAGTTTATTGTGATCCACCCAGTCAAAGGGTTTGGCACAGTCAATAAAGCAGAAATAGATGTTTTTCTGGAACTCTCTTGCTTTTTTGATGATCCAGCGGATGTTGGCAATTTGATCTCTGGTTCCTCTGCCTTTTCTAAAATCAGCTTGAACATATGGAAGTTCACAGTTCACATATTGCTGAAGCCTGGCTTAGAGAATTTTGAGCATTACTTTACTAGCATGTGAGATGAGTGCAATTGTGGGGTAGTTTGAGCATTCTTTGGCATTGCCTTTCTTTGGGACTGGAATGAAAACTGACCATTTCCAGTCCTGCGGCCATTGCTGAGTTTTCCAAATTTGCTGGCATATTGAGTACAGCACTTTCACAGCATCATCTTTCAGGATTTGAAATAGTTCTACTGGAATTCCATAACCTCCACTAGCTTTGTTTGTAATGATGCTTTCCAAGGCCCACTTGACTTCACATTCCAGGATGTCTGGCTCTAGGTGAGTGATCACACCATCATGATTATCTTGGTCGTGAAGCTCTTTTTTGTACAGTTCTTCTGTGTATTCTTGCCACCTCTTCTTAATATCTTCTGCTTCTGTTCAGACCATTTCTGTCCTTTATTGAGCCCATCTTTGCATGAAATGTTCCGTTGGTATCTCTAATTTTCTTGAAGAGATCTCTAGTCTTTCCCATTCTGTTGTTTGCTTCTATTTCTTTGCATTGATTGCTGAGGAAGGCTTTCTTATCTCTCCTTGCTATTCTTTGGCACTCTGCATTCAGATGCTTAAACCTTCCTTTTCTCCTTTGCTTTTCACTCCTCTTTTTTTCACAGCTATTTGTAAGGCCTCCCCAGACAGCCATTTTTCTTTTTTGCATTTCTTTTCCATGGGGATGGTCTTGATCCCTGTCTCCTGTACAATGTCACGAACCTCCATCCGTAGTTCATCAGGCACTATCTGTCAGATCTAGTCCCTTGAATATTTCTCACTTCCACCGTATAATCATAAGGGATTTGATTTAGGTCATACCTGAATGGTCTAGTGGTTTTCCCTGCTTTCTTCAATTTCAGTCTGAATTTGGCAATAAGGAGTTCATGATCTGAGCCACAGTCAGCCCCTGGTCTTGTTTTTGCTGACTGTATAGAGCTTCTCCATCTTTGGCTGCAAAGAATATAATCAATCTGATTTCGGTGTTGACCATCTGGTGATGTCCATGTGTAGAGTCTTCTCTTGTGTTGTTGGAAGAGGGTGTTTGTTATGACCAGTGTGTTATCTTGGCATGACTCTATTAGCCTTTGCCCTGCTTCATTTTGTACTCCAAGGCCAAATTAGCCTGTTACTCCAGGTGTTTCTTGACTTCCTACTTTTGCATGTGTTCAAATCACAATAAATTCCCACCTTACCTTTGCCTCTTTGAGGCACTTCCAAAGCTTTGAGAGATGGTGCTGTGTTAATGCAATGAGCAGTTAACAGCTTTGACAGATGAAGAGGCTGTGTTGGTGATATTTGGGGAGCCAGATTTGGGGTTCCCACTGAGATCCACGTGGGTATTATTGCCATGGCCAGTGCGTTGGAATACAAAACCCAATGCCCTCTCAGGGCACTGAGCCTTCTCCTTGGGGACTTTCTGCTTATGAGGACAGGGCAAGTATTGATAAAGAGAACTTGCATCAATTAGAACTTTGATCTCTTTCATTGAGCTCCTAGATGCTGACTTTATCTCCTTTCCTAAAAATAAGAAACCCTTCCTCAGTGTCCAAATTTGGAAAAAAAAAAAAGTTTATATCCTTTGTGAAAATCTGTTTGTCTCCCTGTCTTTGTCACTTCTGTTGTCCATCCATAGGATGAAATTTGTAAGGAAGAGGTGTAGGTCCTGAAATACGCCCTTTCCTCAAACTGGCCCTGAAGACTAAGAAAGTTCAAAAAAGGAGAAAGCTTCAAACTTCCTTTGGTCTTCATTTCTTAATTGGCATAAAGAAAATTCAGATTTCAAAATCACATTCTTAAGGGATTCTTTGACCAAAGCAAAATTTAAAAAGTGTTTATCTTTACACTCAGAGCACTGAGAACTAATCTGCACCTCACTGTACATCCTGGAGAATCCCATGGACGGAGGAGCATGGTAGGCTGCAGTCCATGGGGTCGCGAAGAGTCAGACATGATTGAGCGACTTCACTTTCACTTTTCACTTTCATGCATTGGAGAAGGAAATGGCAACCCACTCCAGTGTTCTTGCCTGGAGAATCCCAGGGTCGGGGGAGCCTGGTGGGCTGCTGTCTCTGGGGTCGCACAGAGTCGGACACAACTGAAGCGACTTAGCAGCAGCAGCAGCAGCACATCCGTGTGATTCTGTATTCTTCCTCTCTCTTCATTAGCATGACCTGATTCTTCCAAGGGCCTGCTGCCCAGGCAAATAGTTTCATTGTTCATCGTGAAGATTTCTTGAATCCTTTGCTTTGAGGTCTTCCAACTCCGCACTGTAGAACTGTGATCCTTACTCAATGCCTAATCAAGCCCTGTTTTGAAAACCCGCCTGGCATCAAACTCCCAATTCTTAATACATTTTGACTTTCCCTTTCTTCCTTGGAGATACTGCCACCATTTGTAAGGTGGCATTCTTCCTTGGAGGAGGAAATGGCTACCCATTCCAGTATTCTTGCTTGGAGAATCCCATGGACAGAGGAGCCTGGCAGGCTACCGTCAATGGGGTCACAAAGGGTCGGACATGACTGAAGTGACTACGCATTCACACACTGTCTTCCCTCAGCAAGCAACAAACTCGGCTTTGTCTTATCAAGAGGTTGTGTTGGTGGTATTTGCAGAGGCAGCTTCTGATGGATGTTATAGTTATTTTCAAGGTGATGTCAACGTGCAGAGACTTTTACAGATTGGAAGTAAATGAATTTGCAAATGACTGCAAAACTGCCTTTAAAAAAAAAAAAAAAAGAGAGAGGGGGCCGCTTATCCCTCCACCAGACAGAATATATTTGCATGTCTATAGACAGAAATTACTTGCTTTGCAATCAGTTATCTACAATTTACAGAGCTATAAAAAAAACCTCAAAGGCAACGAAAGCAGCAGATCTCCTATAGAATCAAAATCAGATGCCCCGGAAGGATGTGCTCTAGACAATGCATAGTTTTCTCCTGAAGCACAAATTCTTCCCTAAGAGACTAGGTGTTGGGTGTCTAGGACGGTTCTCAGCCATTTCCCAAACAGCTTGGCTTTAATCTTCAGCTCATCCTACAGAATGAATACTGTAATTTCCTTTTTTTGTAAGTGAGGAAACTGAGGCTTAATGAGGTTTTTCAGAAGCCACAAAAATGGTAAAATAATATGGGCAACATATATTTGGTTAGTGAACACATACATAGAGGAAAAATTGCACAAATCTTTGAATGGTGGAGACAAAGGGATTAATGGGGATTAAAAGAAATGCAATTGATACTATGTATGAAATAGATAGCTGATGAGAGCACACTGCACAGCACAGGGAACTCTGCCTGATGCACAATGGTGACCTGAATGGGAAGTCCAAAAGGGAGGGGAGATACAAACACCTGAGGCTTCCCAGGTGTTTCAGGGCTAAAGAAGCCGCCTGCCAATGCAGGACATGCAGGAAATGTGGGTTTGATTCCTGGATTGGGAAGATCCCCTGGAGGAGGAAATGGCAACCCACTAAAGTATTCTTGCCTGGAAAATCTCATGGACAGAGGAGCCTGGCGGGCTAGAGTCCATGGAGTCTCAAAGAGTTGGACACGACTTAGTGACTGAGCAGGAACACGAGATCGGTATACGTATGAATGATTCATCTTGCTGAACAGTAAAAAACTAACACAACATTGTAAAGCAACTATACTTCAATAAAAATTAATTTAAAAAATAAAAGAAATGCTGGGTGCTCTCCAGTTCTTCAAGTTTTAAAATTTTATGTATAGGGGTTGCACCTTTCATTGTCTCTGAGCTGTTTCCTAACTCTGTAAGTTGAAAAAGACCCCGTAATAATGTAACAGATTCTTGTCCACATTCAATGCAAATGAATGTCTGGTGGAGGAAGCCAGTCTTGCATCTTTTAACAAACGCGCTCTAGGTTTTCTGAAATGCAATCAGCACTTCTGATTGCCTACATGTGTGTCTGCTCTTTGACGTCTCCTTTGAACCAACTGAACACCTTAGGGTGCCCTCATTACTTGATGAATAGAACAGAATCCTTGACGCGTGTTTATTTTATATTTGCACGAGAATTGTGATTTCTAGCTTTTCAAAAACTATCTTTTAACATTTGGAAAGGAGTTCAGCCTTTCATTAGTCAGCTTGGGGCACTTAGTGTTTCAGGCCATAGGGGAGATTAGTGGCTCATCTAAGGCTCTCGTTGCTCTGAAATTATTAGATTTTATGACTACATACCTGACATTCCTAGAGCGGCACTGTAAGCCTTCTATTGTTTTCTTTCCTGAGCTATCTGATAGCGCAGGCAGTCTGTTAAACACAGTCTGCGCAATTAGGCCGAGCTAATGTCTTCCTGACTAAAACGCCAGCATAAATATCTCACAGCAGCCAGTGATTGAGGATAAATAGAGGCCAATTAATGGGGACCCTCTAGGTGTTATCATGGAAACAGGAGTGACTGTATGGATTCTGAAAAGTGAAAAAGTGAATGTGTTAGTCACTCAGTTGTGTCCAGCTCTTTGCGACCCTGTGGGCTGTAGCCTGCCAGGCTCTTCTGGCCATAAAATTCTCCAGGCAAGAATAGTGGAGTGAGTAGCCACTCCTTTCTCCAGGGGAATCTTCCCAACTCAGGGATCTAACCGGGGTCTCCTGCCTTGCAGGCAGATTCTTCACCATCTGAGCCAGGTAAATGTGACTTCTTTCCGAAGATGTTTGAATTTCAGATACAATTAACTAAGCGTTTGAGTCCTTGGAAGTTTCACAGCTATCACTGTAATTCTCTGACCCATCTCATATGTCACCCAAGGGGTCTTTGTATATTTGGGACCCCTGCTTTGGTGTCCTTAGACTTGCATCATTAATTACTTGGTATAATGTATTGCAGTTGGAATTCTCAAGTTCAAAGCATCAACAAATTCAGATGTATTCAGAAGATAGAGTTGCAGATAATGGCCCTCTTTGCTGCAAGTGATGGAAAACCTCACTTATGGCCCTCAGTTTTCTGGAAAACCCAACTTATGCTTGTTTAGGCAAAAAAAAAAAAAAAAAAAAAAGTCTTCATTACATCACATGGCAAAAGGCCCGAGGCAAGGTGAGTCAGGTATAGCTGGGGCTCCGCCCTGTGCTCAGTCACTAAGTCCTGTCTGACTCTTTGTGACTTTACAGACTGTAGCCTGCCAGGCTCCTCTGTTCTTGGAATTCTCCAGGCAAGAAAACGGCAGTAGGTTGCCATTTCCTCCTTCAGGGGATCTTCTTGATCCCCCTCCTTCAGGGGATCGAACCTGAGTCTCTTGCATCTCCTGCATTGGCAAGCAGATTCTTTTACCACTGAGCTACCTGGGAAGCCCATAGCTAGATCTGGTGGCTTAAAAAATGTCATTAGACCTGGTTTCCCTTTTTCTCTTGGTTCTTCTTCCTCTGGGCTCACTTTACTGTCAGAAGCCTTCCCCTCTTGATGGCCACTCCTGGTTTGCAACCTCATTTCTCCAAGACCAGAGGAAGGCAGTTTGGCTTTCATCAGCTCTTTTCTGATTGCTCAAACCAAAGGCTCAGGATTAGCTCTGATTATTTAATTTCCATGATTGGGTCACAGGCCCATCTCTGATCATCATGATGGTTACTGTGACCAGGAAGGCGTGTTATTTTGGTGGGTCAGGTTTATGTCACATGTCCAATCAGGGGTGGATATTCACTCTGTGTCCCACCCAAAGCACAAAGAATGAGGTGAGGGTCGGGGGTTGGGGATGGTGACACTCCCTAGAGGAAAAAGAGGAAATCCAGCTATTGGAAACCCAAACCAGCAGACAGGAATAGTAATTATATGTTCCCCAAGGCCTTAAGTTTAAAATGCTTGTCAAGTGGCAGTACTTTCTGAGGACTCTGCAGAACAGCTGTGTTGCTAATTGGTATCTAAAAATATCCAATCATTCTATCAATAAACACTCACTGAGCATTGTCTATGAGACTGGCTATAAACTAGATATTGAGGATATGGAAAGAAAACCCACAGTCATTGCCATCAAGGAGAGCATGACATTATTGCGATTTTATCATCAGGGTCCTTGATTGTTAGACAATCCTGCTGAAAGTAGAAACCGACACTGAGCCCCAGTATGGCGTCAGTGCCCTGGGTGATCAGCCAGCTACATGGTGGAAAGTTGGTTACATTGGACTTCTTCCATCATGGAAGGGGCTGCATTTGTCCATACTGGAATAGACCTTCTGTATATAAAATTTTCTTCCCTGCACATAAAGCTGCTGCCAAAACTGCCATCTGTGGACTTGAAGAATGACTTATCCACCATCTTCATATTCCACACAGTGTGGCTTTGGATCAAAAACTCATTTCACAGAGAGAGAAGCAGGGCCCCTGCTCATGGAATTCTCTGGTCTCACCATGTTCCCCACCATCATGAAGCAGCTGGCCTGATTGGACATTGAAATGGTCTTTTGAAGACCCAGTTACAGCACCAGATAGGTGGCAAAACCTTGCAGGGCTGGGATAAGTGTCTCCAGAAATCTGTGTATGCTCTGAATCAGCATCCCAAATATGGTCCTGTTTCTGTGATAGCCAGGATCCACAGATTTGGGAATCAAGCAGTGAAGATGGGAGTGGCTCCTCTCACTATTACCCCCAGTGACCTACTAAGCAAAAATTAGCTTCCTGTTCTTGCGACTTTAGGCCCCTACTGGCCTAGAGGTCATAGTTCCAGGGGGAGGAATGCTTCCAACAGGAGACACAACAATGATTCACTCAACTGGAAGTTGAGAGGGCTGCCAAGCTACTTTGGGCTCTTCATGCCTCTTTAATCAACAGCTAAGGAAGGGAGTTACTGTGTTGATGAGGGTGATGGGTCCTGATGATCAGGGGGCCATTGGACTGCAACTCTCCAATGAAGAGGAGGAAGAGTGTATCTGAAACACAGGGGATCTCTGTAGGTGTCTCTTAGTATTACCATGCCCCATAACTAAGGTTGATGGAAAACGATGGAAAAAAGTCAAAGTATTGTTAACTTTATGTCATAGTCTTTAAATTATAGGAGATTAAAGAGGGAAGAAAAATCACTTGAGGGCTTATCAGGTCTTCTGGGAAAGGGGTTAGTGCATTTTCAGTCATTAGGTGGAATTATGACCTTGTTAATGTCTTTATTTGGAGAATAAGTATGGCTTAGGGAGATGCACATAGGTGTCAAGTTGACAAGGGGCAGATTGTTAGCTGCTCAGTTGTGTCCAACTCTTTGCGACCCCTGGACTGTAGGCCATCAGGCTTCTCTGTCCATGGGATTCTCCAGGCAAGAATACTAGAGTGGATTGCCACCCTCTTCCCCAGGGACTCTTTCTGACTCAGGGATCAAACCCAGGTTTCCCCCATTTCAGGCAGATTCTTTACCATCTGAGCCAACAGGGAAGCCTTTATATATCAACTTGATTGAGCTAAGGGGTGCCCAGCTAGCTGGTAGAACATTCTTTCTGGGTGTTTCTGTGTTTCTGGAAGAGACTGGCATTTGATTCAGTAGACTGAATAAAGAGATCTGTCCTCACCAGTTGGGTGGGCATCATGCAACCTGTCAGTGGTCTGAATGGAACAAAAAGGTGAAGAAAGGGCAAACTCTCTCTCTCTCTTCTTGAGCTGGGATCTCCATCTTTGCCTGTCCTTGGACATCAGAGCCCTTGGTTCTCAAGGCTTCAGACTTTGGCACTTACACCAGTGGATTCTCTGTTCTCAGGGCTCTGGATTTGGACTATACGGTACCATCAGTTTTCTTCATTTTCCAGCTTTCAGAGAGCAGCTTGTGGGGCTTCCTGGACTCTAAAACTGCGTGAGCCAGTTCCCATGATACATGTCTTCTCATGTGTCTCTCTATTTATCCTATTGGTTCGGTTTTTCTGGAGAAAGCTGACCGATGCAGGTGGATAAAATGTTTAATTAAATCAGGGACATGTTGAGTTTAGGTGAGATGCAAAGTTGACAGTTTCAGATATTAGTCTGTAACTCAGAGAGAGGCCAAAGAGCGCAGATACACATTTGGGTGCTGTGATAATTTTTGAGGGTGGTCAGATTAGCACGAACATGGCAGCTTAAACAACAGAAATCTATTCTCTCTCAGTTCTGGAGTCAAGAAGTCCAGAATCGAGGTGTCAGCAGGTTTAGTTCCCTCTAGAGGTTCCAGGGGAGGAGTCATGCCTCTTCTGGCTTCTGGCGTGTGTGTGTGTTCTCAGTCATGTCCAACTCTTTGTGACCCCATGGACTTGCGGCTGCTGCAATTCTTGGCTTGAGTCTGCCTAGCTCTAGTCTCTGCCTTCACATGGCCTTTCCTTCTGTGTGTGTCTGTGTCTTCTCTTCTCTTGAAAGGTCACTCTCCATTGGATTTTTTTAGAGTCCTACTGAAATGTGAGATGATCTCGTTTGGAGATCCATAACTCGATTACAGCTGCAAAGGGCCTATTTCCATCCAAATAAGTTCATGTTCACAAGTACTGGGTAGGCCTCGAATGTGTCTTTTGGAGACCACTATTCAGTTTACTACGGGAGCTATCAACTTATTTATTTATTTTTGGGAATACAATATTATACATATTTCAAAAGTATTCAAAGTTAGAGAATGTAGTTATAACTGAATTTTTAAATTATAGAAGTCTTTTTTTTTATGACAAATTCTTGTTTCACAAGGTACAGTTTCCAAAGTGTGATTTAGCCACCCAAGTATCTGTTCATATATAGCTCTCCTCTATAGATCTGAATATTAAAATATTTGTTGGCAATTAGTGATTCTATTTCTTCAGCTTCAGTGTAGTTGGTAGCCTATTACGTACAATAGAAACACTTCTTGCCAAAGCCATCAGTGGCCTCTAAGTCATCCATGGCCTTTGTATTTTTAAATTCATTGGTGTTTGAAAATATTGTCATCTTGTGCTTCATTCAATGTTTGTCAGAGCCAAGTACTTATTCCTTTCTGAAACACTTTCCATTGCTTCCACTAAATCATTTCTTTTAAAAAATTTCTCTCAAATTTCTGGTTCTTTAAAGACTCATTCACCTCTGAGTGCTAAGTTGCTTCAGTCGTGTCTGACTCTTTGCAACCCTATGGACTGTAGCCCTCCAGGCTCCTCTGTCCATGGGCAAGAACACTGGAGTGGGTTGCTGTGCCCTTCTGCAGGGGATCTTCCTGACCCAGGGATTGAACCTGCAACTCCTGTGTCTCCTGCATTGGTAGGCAGGTTCTTTACCACTAGTGCCACCTGGGAAGCCTTTGTTCACCTCTATCAGTTGTTAAAATATTGACATATCTCAAGAAACAGTCAAGGACAGTCTCCTTGTCTTCCTCTCCAAAGGAAAAGTTATCCACAATGGTAATATTTTACATGGATATCTTTTCAATACATGGACCTAGTTCAGACTTATTTTTTTTTAACTGCGGTATAGTATGCTCAGTGGTAAAGCATCTGCTTGTAGTGCAGGAGATGCAGGAGACTCGGGTTAGATCCCTGGGTCAAGAAGATCCCCTGGAGGAGGAAATGGTAGCCCACTCCAGTATTCTTGCCTGGAGAGTCCCATGGACAGAGAAACCTGTTGGGCTACTGTTCAGGAGATCATCAAGAGCTGGACACGACTGAGTGACTGAGCATGCATACTACCCTGTTGTATTGACCTAATGAAATTTGCTTGCCTAGAGGATTGAAAATGGTTCTGAGCTTTCTGAGACTCTTTCTCTTTATAGGTGTAAACTTTTTCCTGAATGGGGAGGGACCCGTGAGGGTGAAGTACTTTCTAGTTGGAGCAATGATGGGAGCTGGGATATTGATGGCATGGATGAGGGACAAAATCTGACACTGTTTGTTTTGTGACTGAAAAGGACAAAGTTGGGAGAGTTGGGTCAAATTATGGAGAATCTTCACTATCAAGGTCAGGACCTCTCCGTGAAAACAGTGGGATCTGCCCAGAATCAGAACTCCCTGCTCCACTTCTGCAGCTGTGATTTAGCCTTGGTTTTCAACCCAGAATGGAGCTTTTTATGTTTTCTCTGGGCTTTTTTGGGAGGTGCTCTAGATTGAGGTCAGATTTTCATAAGTCAACCTGGAATTCCTTGGCTGGGAAGTGGGTGGAGTAGCTCAGGTAAACGTCAGCCTGATCGGGGATCTCCTGTTGTTATGGGCACTGTGGAGTCCACCCCAGCATCCATGGACTTTGTACCACTCAGGGTGACCTGGATCAAACAGACCACAAAGGTAGAGTCCACAGAAGCTTGAGCAGTAGGGACCAGAGGGCTCATTTGCATCCTTGGTGTGTTTTTGTTTCCCTCCTTCTTCCAGCTCTGGGGAGAGATGAGTTCCTTCTGTTTTTGTTAAGTTCCTCTGGTTTGAGGAGTGAAGGAGAAGGGGAAGAGGGAGGGGGTTGTGGAGGAGAGGATTTATAAGAACATCCTTCCAGTGGGTGATGTCTGCAGGAGGTGGACGGATGGTTTCAATTCCACTCTGGCAAGGCAGACCGGCCCGCACTGCCAGCACATTGCTCTCTTTCAAGTCTCACACTGATTCGAGAAGTTTGTGGACAACTTTGTACTTTGGTTCTCAGCCAGCTGTCCTAAAGGAACAACTCCCCTTGGCTTCACGTTTTCTCTCTCACCCTCACCGCTCCTAACCAAAATTAGAGGATAATAATTGTTTTCCTAGCAAATAACTGCTCCTAAGGAAACCTAAGAAGGACCTAAGCCAGTGTCATCTTTTTAATACCTTTGTGACTTTTCTCCCTTTGATCACAGAAGCTCAGCACCCTTAGATTGATAGCAGCCTGGAGATTGTCCAGGGCAAGTGGGTCCTTGTACACATAGACACCAGGCCTGGAGGAATAGATTTTTCTTTTCTTTTTGGCCGTGCCAAGTGGCATGTGGGATCTTAGTTCCCTGACCAGGGATCAAATCTGTACCCCCTGCACTAGAAGCCTGGGGTCTCTTTCTAATTAATTAACTTATTTTTAAACTGGAGGATTACTGTTTTACAACGTTGTTAGTTTCTGCTGGACAGCAGTGTGAATCAGCCATATGCATGTATACATATATTCCCTCATTATTGAGCCTCCCTCCCACCAACCCTCCATCCCACCCATCTAGGTTATCACAGGGCACCGTGCTGAGCTCCCTGTGTTATATAGCACTTCCTGCTAGCTATCTATTTTACACATTAGCGTATAAGCGTCAGTGCTACTCTCTCAATTTGTCTTTTGTTCTCTTTCCCCCAGTTGTGCCCACAAGTCTCTTCTCTGTAAGCTCAGAGTCTTAACCACTGGACTTCCAGGGAAGTCCTTGTTGTGCATTTGAGCTACTAACTCAGTTTAGGTTTTTTTTGTATTTAACGTGCCACCCAATTTTCTGATGCTTCCCAGGTAGCTCAGTGGTAAAGAACCTGCCTGCCAATGCAGGAGACACAGGAGACTTGGGTTTGATCCTTGAGTTGGAAAGATCTGGAGAAGGGCATGGCAACCCACTCCAGTATTCTTGCCTGGAAAACCCCATGGACAGAGGAGCCTGGAGGGCTGCAGTCTAGGGGGTTGCAAAGAGTCAGAAACCACAGAGTAACTGAGCATGCACATTTTTTGTTATATCAATGAAAGGGAAAAAATAACTCTATTCATCTCTCTTACTCTCCAAAATGTTCTTCACTTATTAAAAATGTAGGGTCCAATTCGCTTGTCTGTTTATTATCCATATCATGTCCCTCTCCTCTGTCTTCCTCCTGCTCTTTCTTACACCAACATAGTTCACCATGCTCTAGCCCCATCTGGGATGGAATGGAAGGGGAAGTGGTAACAGATCCATCCTTACATCAAGGTTCTCAACTGGCTGCCAGAATCTGTGTAGAATGCAAATCCGATCATAGAACCCGCAAGCTTGAAACAAAGGTCAGCAACTTTTTCTGTAAAGGGTCATGTAGTAAATATGTTCAACATTGCAGGCTCTGTGATGTCTGTTACAACCACTCAACTCTGCCATCGTGGTGTGAAAAGAGCCATAGAAAATATGTAAATGAATGGCCGTGGCTATGTTCCAATAAAAATGTATTTACCAAAACAGGCTGGGAGCCAGACATGGCTCAGGGCCGTTGTTGGCTAACCCCTAGCTTGAAATTCTTTATTCTTTGGCCTGTGCCCTCAGATTGAAACCCAAACTCCTACCCGGCGTGTCAAGCCAGCATGCTTTGGCCCTGCCATTTCTAGTGCCTTCCTCCCTCGCGTGTTGAGTTCCAGCCACACTGGCTTTACTTCTATTTCTCAGACTTGCTTTGCTCTCTCCTACCTCGGGGAATTCACAGGAGTTGTTCCTTTTGCTGTAAACCACCTTCCAATCCCTTTTCTCCTGCACTCATTTACAGTCAACTTATCCCCTGGATCTCCTTTTAATCTTCTCTTCCTACAGCAAGTCTCCCTTAATCCTTGTGTACTCCTTAATCCCTGAGGACTCTTGTTAGCCAATGACAGAAATTAAATTTGATTAAACTGAAGCATTAAAAACAAAGGATTTTTTTTGGCTGAAATAAATGAACTCTGGATCAGGCTAGGAGGCACTGAGCTTGGGGATGAATAAAATCAGAGCTGTGATCCATGACATAGTGGATGTACAATGTATGCATCTTGAGGTTGAAAGTCAGAGATGTCTCCTCAATCTAGTGGCCTCAACTGACTACAACATAGCCGAGAAACTAGAAGCAGCAAGGGCCTCTGAGCCTCAAAAAGGATGGTATTAAAGCAAAGAGAAACAGCCTTGCAGTGTGCTTATTAGAGAGCTCCCCAGACTCTAAATCACAGCCCCATTATTTTGAGTTTAGTTACTTCATAACAAGTTTATTTATTAATTTAAAACCTATGGAAGATTAAAAGCAGCTTTTTGAAAAGTTATTTTATCAGGGAGAGGAGGAACTGCCAGAAGCAGACACACTGAACCAACTAGGAGTGGCAGTTAAGTGAGAGGAAGGTGGAGAGGGAACCTTTCAGGATGCAGAGGAGGCTAGGACCATTTGGTGACGGAGAAAGTAGTTAGAACCTTCTGTAGGTACCAAGGGCATCAGTGCTTTATAATATCTCAGAGCAAAGTGTATATAATGCTTATTATATGACAGGACCTATTCTAAACACTTTATGGGACTTATTTAATATTATAACAACCCTTGCAATCCTCCCATCATCATTAGTTTATATATATTTTTTAGTTTCCTATTATTGTGTAGCCAAAATGTAGTGGTTTCAAGCAACCAGTATTTCTTTCCCACTTCTCACGGATCAAGCATATAGGTGTAGATTAACTGGCCCTTGGGTGCAGGGTCTCTGGTAAGTCTGCAATCCAGGGGTCAGGCTAGAGTGGTCTCAGAGTTAGACTGGGGGAGGACTCACTTCCCAGCTAAGTTACCGGATTCAGCTTCTGTGGCTGCTGGACTCAGGGCCTCTGTTCCTTGCTGGCTGGAGTTTCCTGCCAAATGGGTCTTTCTATAGGTCAGCTTCCAACACGACAACTTGCAAGTGAGAAGAGTCAGAGTGATTGTGGGCAAGATGTTAGACCTTATCTAATCTTTGGAATGACTTCTATCACTCTTGCTGGGTTCTAGTCCTAAGGAATGAACATATGGTTCATCATAGAAAATAGTGAAAAGCAAAAATAGAAAATTAACTGCTGTGCTATTACACAGAGATAATCTTTTTATGTATGCATTTAGCTGTGTTGGGTGTCAGTTGTAGTACATGGGGTTTTCATTGAGGCACACAGACTCCCCAGTTGCGGTACGTGGGCTTAGTTGCTCTGCAGCAAGTGGGATCCCAGTGGGATCCCAAGCCAGTGTCCCCTGCATTGCAAAGTAGGTTCTTAGCTGCTGGGCCAGGGAAGTCCCCAGAGGTACCCTTTGCCAATGCTTTCTTTCAACTTCCTCTAGTATTTTTTTTTTTTTTCCATTTGTGAATGTTGTGTCATCCATATTTACATCTGCATCTAAATATGTAACTTTTTCTCTCCTTTTGAATGAAAACAGCCAGCCTTAGCAAACACTGTGCTAAGTGCTTACAAAGACCCACTGTCAGGAGCCCTACTTCTTGTCACTAAGTTCCTGGGAATTGACAGTCTAGGGAGGAAGTTGGAACCAAGGCTAACAAGGCACAGTTGTCATGAGGCTCAGTGTTTTGCGATTTCACCTGACATCTTCAGTGTGACATGGGGACAGCATCTGGTTCTAGCCCCGCCAGGAGGCGTGGGTCAAACCTCTGGGGGCTGTCCTTACTGACACCCTCTGATAGCCAAAATGGTTCTCTACTCTATAAGAGCAATTCTTTTCTTAAAATCCCTCACCATAGGGGGAATCATCTGAAATTGAAAAACACCATTAATTTCAGTCCTCAAATTGACTTCCATCCTGCTAAAAAAAAAAAAAAAGACAAAAAATAAGACGACTTGCAAATCACGTCAAAATGGACAAAACTGCTTCATTTGTTAAGTTAGCCTAACAAAGCATTGCCCTTCACACCTTACTCTGCATAGTATGGCTGTGTGCCTATTTTCATTAATCCATTACACAGAGCACAATGAAGACATGAAGATTTTTCTCTTGAATTGCAAAGATGATGCTAAAATTTTAAGCAATTCAAACTTTAGTGTGAACAAATAGCAGAGTGGTAGTGACAAAACAAAAAAACCCGTGAAAGCGAAGAGTTGCACTGCCCTCTCTGAAGAGGTTGATATCACCAGGCATGAGGCACCAGATTGTACCCCATATAAATGAGCAAAGCACCAGGATTCTGAGAGGAAAAGCTGATGAAACAGGTACTCACCGAACAATTGCGAAACTCACCCCATGGTCTCTTGACTCAGGCATTCAGCTGTCCGTAAGGTGAGCAAAAGGCAAATGCACCTTCCAAAATGCAAAGATTTTAGTAGATGGAAGAAGTCCACAACAGAAAACTGGGTTGATAAAACGAATCAAATTTCCCCTCTGTGTAATTCTAGCCCTGTTGTACCAAAGGCTTCCAAATGTATCAGGAACTGGGAGGTTAGCTACTCTCTCTTTGATTCTTCTGCCTCCAAATTTATTTCTCCTAGTCTTCTTCATCTCAGTAAATGATAATATCTTGCATCTATTAATAGTTACTTACCTAAATTAAGAACTGGTGGCTCAGTTGGTAAAGAATCCACCTGCAATGCGGGAGACCTGGGTTTGATCCCTCGGTTGGGTAGATCCCCTGGAGGAGTGCATGGCAACCCAGTCCAGTATTCTTGCCTGGAGAGTCCCCATGGACAGAGGAGCCTGGTGGGCTGTAGTCCATGGGGTCGAAAAGAGTCAGACGCAACTGAGCAACTAAGCACAGCACAGTACAAACCAAGAACCTAGGTATCATCTCTGAGCCGGTCAGGTTTATGTGAGGCTGGTCTTGCTCCTGCTCTGACCTGGAGCCCTGTTTGGAAGCAGGGAGGGAATATTGTCAGTGGTCCCACTTCCCTCACCGAGGTTAAAGTCCTGAAGCTTCCATGTTGCCTGTGCTGAAGGCAATGGCCAGGTCAGGGCTGCTCGGTGGGCAGCTCAAGGTTGCATGATGTCTCTGGGCAGCCAGGAATCACGTGACTTCATTTGGGCTCCCAGAGAAAGACCTATTTCTCTGCATAGTGTAAAAGTGTAATTTTCAAAAGGTTAAACAGGCATGATTCTAAAATTGAAAAAAACTCATCATTCATTCATTAATCAGAGAACCAGTAATAAGCTGAAACCTGTCCCAGAGTGTTTGAGAAACTAGGAATATATATATACATGCATTAATTATAGATAATATATAATAATAGAATATATAATATTAATTATATATGTATATAATTATATGCAATTATATACAAATATGCAATTATATGGCTATATGTATTATATAATAATTATGCGTTATGTGTAATTGTATGTACATTTAATTTAAAAGATTGCTGGGTTTAAGTCCGACAGGGTCATACATCACAGCTTATGGGGTATCTACTCCCCCAGTCTTAAATTGTTTGTGTCTCTACGAGACAAAATTCTGCAAGTGAACCTTTGTCCTTACAGGGTTGTAAAATAGCCCAGGAAATAAAAACTAAAGACCAGTACTGCCCTGAAAACATGCTCAGTAACCTCTTTTGTCTATTTCCAGCAATCAGATGATTTTTCTGATACTGGATTCTAATGAAAGCCCCCTGCTCAGGATAATTTGATGGTGGTTGAAAGGGGCTCAGTACCAAAGTCTATCCTGACAGCGTGCGGTGGCATCTCATTCTTCACTTAAGATTTTCAAGCCTCATAGTTAATATTTATTAAGCACCTTGTTGTTCAGTCAATCAGTTGTGTCTCACTCTTTGCGACCTCATGGACTGCAGCATGCCAGGCTTCCTTTTCCTTCACCATCTCCTGGAGCTTGCTCAAACTCATATCCATTGAATTGGTGGTGCCATTCAGCCATCTCATCCTGTCGTCCCCTTCTCCACCTGCCGTCAATCTTTCTCAGCATCAGGGTTTTTCCAATGAGTTGGCTCCTCGCATCAGGTGACCAAAACATTGGAACGTCAGTCAGCTTCAGCATCAGTCCTTCCAGTGAATAGTCAGGGTTGAGTTCCTTTAGTTTGATCTGCTGGCTTTCCAAGGTACTCTCAAGAGTCTTCTCTAGCATCACAGGTTGAAAGCATCAATTCTTCAGCACTCAGTCTTCTTTAGCGTCCAACTCTCACATCCATACATGACTATTGGAAAATTCATAGCTTTGACTATACAGACCTTTGTTGGCAAAGTGATGTCTCCTTTTTAATACACAGTGTAGGTTTGTCATAGCTTTTCTTCCAAGGAGCAAGCATCTTTTAATTTCATGGCTGTAGTCACCACCTGCAGTGCTTTCGGAGCCAAGAAAATAAAAAGTCTGTCATTGTTTCCGTTGTTTCCCCATCTATTTGCCGTGAAGTGATGGGACAATATGCCATGATCTTCATTTTCTGAATGTTGTGTTGTAAGCCAGCTTTTTCACTCTCCTCTTTCACCTTCATCAGAGGCTCTTTAGTTCCTCTTGGCTTTCTGCCATAGGGATGATGTCATCTGCATATCTGAGGTTACTGATGTTTCTCCCAGCAATCTTGATTCCAGCTTGTGCTTCATCTAGCCCAGCATTTTGCATGATGTACCCTACCTAGATGTTAAATATGCAGGGTGCAAAATAAGCCTTGACATACTCCTTTCCCAATTTGAACCAAATTTAAGCACCTACTCTGTGCCAAAAAGTGCTAAGCATTTTATATGGATAACCTTATTAACCCTCAGAACAAATCAATTTTTCTTTTTTAAAAAATTGCTTCTATATTGGAGTATCAGTTCAGTTCAGTTGCTGAGTCGTGTCTGACTCTTTGCGACCCCATGAATTGCAGCACGCCAGGCCTCCTTGTCCATCACCAACTCCCAGAGTTCACTCAAACTCACGTCCTTTGAGTCGGTGATGCCATCCAGCCATCTTATCCTCTGTCATCCTCTTCTCCTCCTGCCCCCAATCCCTCCCACCATCAGAGTCTTTTCTAATGAGTCAACTCTTCGCATGAGGTGGCCAAAGTATTGGAGTTTCAGCTTTAGCATCATTCCTTCCAAAGAAATCCCAGGGCTGATCTCCTTCAGAATGGACTGGTTGGATCTCCTTGCAGTCCAAGGGACTCTCAAGAGTCTTCTCCAACACCACAGTTCAAAAGTATCATTTCTTCATCACTCAGCTTTCTTCACATTCCAACTCTCACATCCATACATGACCACTGAAAAAACCATAGCCTTGACTAGATGGACCTTTGTTGACAAAGTAATGTCTCTGTTTTTCAATACGCTATCTAGGTTGGTCATAACTTTCCTTCCAAGGAGTAAGCGTCTTTTAATTTCATGGCTGCAATCACCATCTGCAGTGATTTTGGAGCCCCCAAAAATAAAGTCTGACACTGTTTCCACTGTTTCTCCATCTATTTCCCATGAAGTGATGGGACTGGATGCCATGATCTTCGTTTTTTGAATGTTGAGATTTAAGCCAACTTTTCGCTCTCCTCTTTCACTTTCATCAAGAGGCTTTTTAGTTCCTCTTCACTCTTTGCCATAAGGGTGGTGTCATCTGCATATCTGAGGTTATTGATATTTCTCCTGGCAATCTTGATTCCAGCTTGTGCTTCTTCCAGCCCAGCGTTTCTCATGATGTACTCTGCATAGAAGTTAAATAAACAGGATGACAATATACAGCCTTGATGTATTCCTTTTCCTATTTGGAACCAGTCTGTTGTTCCATGTCCAGTTCTAACTGTTGCTTCCTGACCTGCATATAGGTTTCTCAAGAGGCAGGTCAGGTGGTCTGTATTCCCATCTCTTTCAGAATTTTCCACAGTTGATTGTGATCCACACAGTCAAAGGCTTTGGCATAATCAATAATGCAGAAATAGATGTTTTTCTGGAACTATATTGGAGTACAGTTGGCAGTAAGGAAGGCAGAACACTGAAGAAATGATGCTTTTGAGCTGTGGTGCTGGAGAAGACACCTGAAAATCCCTTGGAAATCAAGGAATACAAACCAGTCACTCTTAAAGGAAAGCAACCCTGAATATTCATTGGAAGGACTGATGTTGAAGCTGAAGCTCCAATACTTTGGTCACCTGATTTGAAGAGCCGACTCATTGGAAAAGACCCTGATGCTGGGAAAGATTGAAGGCAGGTGGAGAAGGGGGTGACAGAGGATGAGAAGGTTGGATGGCATCACTGATTCAGTGAACATGAACTTGGGCAAACTCTGGGAGATGCTGAGGGACAGGAAAACCTGGTGTGCTGCAGTTCATGGGGTCTTAAAGAGTCAGACATAACTTGGTGACTGAATAACAAGTTGACCTACAATGTTGTGTTAGTTTCAGGTAAGTAGCAAAGTGATTCAGTCATACATACACGTATACTCCTGAAGGACAGGGAAGCCTGGCGTGCTGCAGTCCATGGGGTCACAGAGAGCTGGATGTGACTGAGTGACTGAACAACAACATTGTATTTCTGATGAAAAGACAGCAAGTTAGCATCTTTAAACAAGTCACCCCAAGAGTGGTTCCTCTCAATACTAGTAGACTTCATGGGGATGTGCAGTGACATGGTGAGGAATGGGCTTTTAGGGCTGCCTCTAAGTAAGATGAAGGCAAACATGTCCCCTGATTGGCATGTTTGGATGTCCCCTTTCATATCTCTTGGCCAGTTTTACTGCTTCCTGAGCCAGCCTATCCTCCATTGTCCTCTGGTGGCCCTTTTTAGGAGAAGCCCTGACACCAAGGTATCTGACCCCTTCCCACTTAGGACCTTTTGGACCCTCTTTCCTCCCTGTTGACATGTGGACATCCTGTTTCTGTTTCCTTGGAGCCTGCTTTTGGAGTCTAGCTAATCTGCTCATGTGATAATGGGAAGTCATGCCTCGTTTCCTATCCCAGATAACGTACTCTCATTTTATTTTTACTCAGACACAGACAAGTGGGGAACTTGTAGGAGCAGAGCCAATGCTATTAGATAGCATCAAAGTTAGCAGCAGTCCAGCCTTCTTGTTATTGTTTTTGCTTTAAAAGAGGACAAGCCGACCAACAAACAAAACAGAAGTTGTTTTGCAAATTCAGGGCCAGCTTACGGTTTGTTGTGGCTCTGAAATTCTTTTCCCCCACTGGACTCTTACATAACAAGGATTTCTCTGGCCTGTAGGTTGTACACTCCATTTTTCTAGGTGATTTGCATAGATGAGAAAAATGTGTTTAAATTATTCTCCCCTTCCCCACCAACACAGATAAGATGCCCATTTCTTTCCATCTCCTTTGCAGTAAGACCCTTCCACGGACTTCCCAGGTAGTCTAGCGCTTAAGACTCTGAGCTTCCACTACAGGGGATATGGGTTCAATCCCTGGTCAGGGAACTAAGATCCTGCATGCTATGTGGTATGGATGGCGGTTCTCACAATCCAATGGCCCTGAGCCCATCCCACTGAGAAATCTAGGGATATCTGTGCAGGATAAAGTGTGGCAAGGCCAGAGCTCTGGCCCTTGTTCTTCTCTGGCTTCTTTCTAACCAGGCAGCTGAGATGTGACTCTAGAGAATTCCCTTTGCTCATTTTCCCAGAGCCACCTATGCCTGTCCTCTTTCTCCTCCTATCTTTGTCCTCTGAGATGCAGGATGCCCTCCACTAAGGGGGTTATCTCATTTCCTTAGTCACTAAGGAAAAAGAGGAAGAGCCCATCCCATGGGAGAGAATCAGAGTCATTTCTGCTTTGACCTCCAACCCAAGCCATACTACACTTACTTCAGTAGCCCCAGTGTACCTCATTGTGTATTTAATCTGGGTGAGACTTCCTTCTCCCCTAGTGGGGAGCCTTAATCTTCTCCTTGAGTTGATAAAAGCAAGGTGAACACTCTACATGTCTCCTTTCCAGGCATGTGGCAGACATCACTAATCAACTGTGATTTTCCATTGAGCCTTGGGGAGGGCTGCACCTCAGCAGACATTATCAATCTATTGGAGTTGGCCTTGGAGAGCAAACCCAGTTGCCATCCTTTGCATAGCAATGATTTTGTGTTCACAAAGGAGGGTGGGAAGAGGAGGAGTTCTTCAGCAGCCCACAGCTAACAAGGCCTGGAAACTGGGAAGGAATATAAAAAGAGCTGTTTTCTTAGATTGCATGTGAATTTAGCTTTCAGGTCAAAAACTTTACCTGGTTCAAAAGCTTTACCTGTTTTGGGCCTGTCTGGGATATATCCATTTTTTCTGCTGAGTAGGAAACACACAGTGCACGAAGTAACTACGCTTAGGGTAGCAGTGCATCTGCTCCTTGGGAAGGAAGGAATAGGTGATACATTACAAGGATACAGGCATCCAGAGGGTCCCAGTAGAGAAGGAGGGGGTCAGAGGCTGGAGTTGGGTGGGCTGAGCTGGAGGGGTGCAGTTCCCTGGCAGCTCTGGTGGCCCATAGTGATCCCACAGAACCACACGTATTCTCTTTGTCTGTTGCTGGTATTTAGACCTGCCGCTGGAATGTCCTGGCAGGACTGTCTGTCCAAATCCATTCAAAATTGATTTTTCTGTCTTCGATGGGGAATTTTGCCAGGATCCTTGTTGCCCCCATTTGGTGAGACAGTCTCCCTTCCCTTCATCTTATTAGCTGCCTCACTGTGGGAGTCTGAGCCTCCGGGTTCCCTCTTGAACCAGTTCAAATGGCCTGAAGCCATCCCAAGGATCAAGGTGGGTCCGCAGGGCAAGGCTGAAATGCCCAGATGCCTGTATTTAGAGCAGCAGCCTCTCTGTGGGGTGGACACAGCCCAGTGCTGAGAAATTGGGTTCTGAGCCAGGATCCCCCTATTCTGCTAGGGAGCTGAGAATGTCCAGAATCAGAACAGAGGAAAAGAGGGAGTCAGAGGAGAGAAGCAGAAGCCCCGTAGGAAACATCCTCGCAGGATTCCCTCCAAGAGCAGCTCCTCTGGTCAATGCACCTATATGAAGGCCTGTTGCCTGAGAGCTTGCTGTGTGGTCAGGAGCAGATGGAGTGTTGATGCATGCCAGGTGCTCAGGGAGCCCGAGAAGTGGAGGAAGCATGAATCCTTTCCTCCAGGAATTTACACCCAGACAGAAGAGATGACAAGTACTAACCTAATGAAAATTAAAATGTGGAGATGACAGATAGCTAAGAGATGCTAAGAGGAGTTTAGATTATGAGAAACTACAATCTTCTCTAAGGGCTTTAAGAACTAGACTTAGAGGGTGTGTGTGTGTGTGTGTGTGTGTGTGTGTGTGTGTGTGTGTGTGTGTGTGTGTTTGCCAAAAGCTCTCAGTTCTCTGGATAAAGGGCTCTCATTCTCAATCTTGGCTTCTTGGCTGTACATTGGAGTTAACTGATGATCTTTAAGAAGTACTGATGCTAGGCTCTGTCCCCAGAAATTCTGAAGCAATTGAGTCTGACTCTGGGGGGACACCCACAGGGATGGACGAGTTCAAGTTGGATGATTGGCTGACCTCTGGGGCTCATCTGATTTGGCTGATAAATAGGAAAAACGGTGGTGGTGCGAAGGAGAGCACAGTTTCTGTGAGTCAGATGGGAGATACCGTCTTTACTCTTCTCTGGGGTGGGTGAGGAAGGAGGTGGTCTCTGGGTTGTATTTTCATGAAACAGGCTTCCACAGCCCAAAAGCAACACCTCCTTCTAATTCTTTAATTTTAATTAACATACCTTGAGTGGGAGATCTTTTCTCATTTCCTGCCTTCCCTTCTCTCCACTCATTCTTGCCTTCTATCCTCTCTCCCTTCCTTAAACTTTATCCACAAATATTTATTAAGCATGTGCCATATCCCAGGCACAGTTCTTCGGGTCCAGCAATGAACCAGGCAGATTAGTTCTCAATTTCAAGGAACTGACACCTTAGGTGATTGTCATAAAGCACATGTGAAGGTGGTGGAAATGCATGTACCCGAAGAGTCAGCTATGGGTGCCTTGGTGCTGTATTTTGTAGCTGTCCCAGCATCTCTTGTATGCCCAGTATTCTGCTATCCCTGTCAAGTTCCCAGACATGTAGGTGAGCCCTTTGAATGTGCCAAACCAATAGAAGTCCTGAAGGATTACAGCCCCATCTGATGTCACCTTGAGTTTTAGAAGATCCTCCCGATTTGTGTAGCTCTTACATTCACAAAGGGTGCATCGCTGTCGCTAGGAAATGTGGTGAGATACCTATGATGATGTGGAAAAAGAATTATATCAGAGCACGAAAGACCTGGGTTCCAATCTTGACTCTCTCACTTACTGGTTAGAATACCTTGGGGACATTACTTACCTGGGCTTTCTCAGGTTCAATTCTCATTAATTATTATAACAAAATATTTTCTGAGAGCTTATTGTGGGCTACTTAATCTGTTGGGAACTTTCCACATATTATGAGATAGTTGCAGTTAGTACAGGGCACAGAGAGGTCATAAAGTATGCCCAAGGCCACATGGCTGGTAAGTAGCAGGACAGGAATGAAAGCCAGGCTGTGTGACTTGAGGACCCTAGCTCTTGCTGTATATTAGAAGAATGGTATTTCCTCACTGGCTTGTTCTGAAGATTATCTATTGTGCGAAAGCTGGAAGGGGGTGGACAAGTGCCTGACACACAAGAGCCTCCCAGTCATTAGTAGGGGATTTTTTTAACCAATGTGCTTTAAAACTGTGGGTTCAGTCAGTTCAGTTCAGTCGCTCAGTTGTGTCTGACTCTTCGCGACCCCATGAATCGCAGCACACCAGGCCTCCCTGTCCATCACCGACTCCCGGAGTTCACTCAGATTCACGTCCGTCGAGTCAGTGACGCCATCCAGCCATCTCATCCTCTGTCGTCCCCTTCTCCTCCTGCCCCCAATCCCTCCCAGCATCACAGTCTTTTCCAATGAGTCAACTCTTCGCATGAGGTGGCCAAAGTATTGGAGTTTCAGCTTCAGCATCATTCCTTCCAAAGAAATCACAGGGCTGATCTCCTTCAGAATGGACTGGTTGGATCTCCTTGCAGTCCAAGGGACTCTCAAGAGTCTTCTCCAACACGACAGTCCAAAAGCATCAATTCTTTGGTGCTCAGCCTTCTTCACAGTCCAACTCTCACATCCATACATGACTACTGGAAAAACCATAGCCTTGACTAAATGGACCTTAGTCGGCAAAGTAATGTCTGCTTTTCAATATGATATCTAGGTTGATCATAGCTTTCCTTCCAAGGAGTAAGTGTCTTTTAATTTCATGGCTGCAATCACCATCTGCAGTGATTTTGGAGCCCCCAAAATTAAGTCTGACACTGTTTCCACTGTTTCTCCATCTATTTCCCATGAAGTGATAGGACTGGATGCTATGATCTTCGTTTTCTGAATGTTGAGCTTTAAGCCAACTTTTTCACTCTCCTCTTTCACTCTCATCAAGAGGCTTTTTAGTTCCTCTTCACTCTTTGCCATAAGGGTGGTGTCATCTGCATATCTGAGGTTATTGATATTTCTCCCGGCAGTCTTGATTCCAGCTTGTGCTTCTTCCAGCCCAGCGTTTCTCATGATGTACTCTGCATAGAAGTTAAATAAGCAGGGTGACAATATACAGCTTGATGTACTCCTTTTCCTATTTGGAACCAGTTTGTTCCATGTTCAGTTCTAACTGTTGCTTCCTGACCTGCATACAGATTTCTTAAGAGGCAGGTCAGGTGGTCTGGTATTCCCATCTCTCTCAGAATTTTCCACAGTTGATTGTGATCCACACAGTCAAAGGCTTTGGCATAGTCAATAAAGCAGAAATAGATGTTTTTCTGGAACTCTCTTGCATTTTTGATGATCCAGTGGATGTTGGCAATTTGATCTCTGGTTCCTCTGCCTTTTCTAAAACCAGCTTGAACATATGGAAGTTCTCGGTTCACATATTGCTGAAGCCTGGCTTGGAGAATTTTGAGCATTACTTTACTAGCATGTGAGATGAGTGTGATTGTGTAGTAGTTTGAGCATTCTTTGGCATTGCCTTTCTTTGGGATTGGAATGAAAACTGACCGTTTCCAGTCCTGTGGCCACTGCTGAGTTTTCCAAATTTGCTGGCATATTGAGTGCAGCACTTTCACAGCATCATCTTCCAGGATTTGAAATAGCTCAACTGGAATGCCATCATTTCCACTAGCTTTTTTCGTAGTGATGCTTTCTATGGCCCACTTGACTTCACATTCCAGGAAGTCTGGCTCTAGATGAGTGATCACACCATCGTGATTATCTGGATTGTGAAGCTCTCTTTTGTATAGTTCTTCTGTGTATTCTTGCCACCTCTTCTTCATATCTTCTGCTTCTGTTAGGTCCATACCATTTCTGTCCTTTATCGAGCCCATTTTTGCATGAAATGTTCCCTTGGTATCTCTAATTTTCTTGAAGAGATCTCTAGTCTTTCCCATTCTGTTGTTTTTCTCTATTTCTTTACATTGATTGCTGAAGAAAGCTTTCTTATCTCTTCTTGCTATTCTTTGGAACTCTGCATTCAGATGCTTATATCTTTCCTTTTCTCCTTTGCTTTTCGCTTCTCTTCTTTTCACAACTATTTGTAAGGCCTCCCCAGACAGCCATTTTGGTTTTTTGCATTTCTTTTCCATGGGGATGGTCTTGATCCCTGTCTCCTGTACAATGTCATGAACCTCATTCCATAGTTCATCAGGCACTCTATCTATCAGATATAGGCCCTTAAATCTATTTCTCACTTTCACTGTATAATCATAAGCGATTGGATTTAGGTCATACCTGAATGGTCTAGCGGTTTTCCTACTTTCTTCAATTTCAGTCTGAATTTGGCAATAAGGAGTTCATGATCTGAGCCATAGTCAGTCCCTGGTTTTGTTTTTGCTGACTGTATAGAGCTTCTCCATCTTTGGCTGCAAAGAATATAATCAATCTGATTTCAATGTTGACCATCTGGCGATGTCCACGTGTAGAGTCTTCTCTTGTGTTGTTGGAAGAGGGTGTTTGTTATGACCAGTGCATTTTCTTGGCAAAACTCTATTAGCCTTTGCCCTGCTTCATTCTGCATTCCAAGGCCAAATTTGCCTGTTACGCCAGGTGTTTCTTGACTTCCTACTTTTGCATTCCAGTCCCCTATAATGAGAAGGACATCTTTTTTAGGTGTTAGTTCTAAAAGGGCTTGTAGGTCTTCATAGAAGTGTTCAACTTCAGCCTCTTCAGCGTTACTGGTTGGGGCATAGACTTGGATTACCATGATATTGAATGGTTTCCCTCGGAGACGAACAGAGATCATTCTGTCAATTTTGAGATTGCGTCCAAGTACTGCATTTTGGACTTTTGTTGACCATGATGGCTACTCCATTTCTTCTGAGGGATTCCTGCCCACAGAAGTAGATATAATGGTCATCTGAGTTAAATTCACCCATTCCAGTCCATTTTAGTTCGCTGATTCCTAGAATGTCGACATTCACTCTTGCCATGACTGTGGGTTAACTCTTTCCTAAATCATGACATTATGCTCCTACAGGAACTCCAAGTGATCTCAATAACTAATGATACTTCTTAATGTCACCAGCCCCATATTAGTTAGTGTTAGTCACTCAGCCCTGTCCTACTCTTTGTGACCCCATGGATGGTAGCCCACCAGTCTCCTCTGTCCATGGATTTCTCCAGACAAGAGTACTGGAGTGAGTTGCCATTCCCTTCTCCAGAGGATCTTCCCAACCCAGGGATTAGACCCGGGTCTCCTGCATTGCAGGCAGGTTCTTTACCATCTGAGCCACCAGAGAAGCCCCATATAGCAGCATTCACAATAGAGAAATATTTACAGAGTGCCATAAGATTTGCTTACTTCCTGGCATCACCATAAAGTTAGGCATTCTGCAACTTTTTATAGAAGCATGAAAAAAAGTTAGGTAAGATAACCACTTCTCATTGCTATTATGGTCAAAATATTGCTTGTTTCCTCATGGTAAAATTCATCAAACTGTGATAGATGGTTATGACAACAAAAATGTCACTTAATATTTTTGTAGCAGGTTTTCACAGGGAAGTCTTCACGCCATATTCTTGCATTCATCTTTCCAGCCTCACTTTTCATTCCTCCTCTTGTATCATCCCTTTCTCTGTGGCATTTGAACCTCATGACCACTTGCCTTCTAGAATATCACCCTCTCCTCTACTCTCACCCTTGAAACAACTCTTCTCAGTTTGACTGGTTCTTTCATCTTTGCCTGGCCCTTCAATGTTGCAACCAATACCTTTGAGGAAAAGTAGCATCCATTCGTTGATCCATTCAACAAAGATATCTTGAACACTCACTCTGGGCCAGACAGTGTTCTAGGTGCTGTGGAGACAGCAATGGACAAGACCTCATGGAACTATCTGCTGCCATGGGGCTTCTATGCTCAAGGGGGTGGCAGATAATAAAGTAAATCTGTAAATTATAGGGAGTGATGGATGATACAAAGCAAAAGGAAGAAAAATGAAGCAGGAAAGGAGGAGGGATGCTAGAGTTTAAGTCTAAACAGGTGGTCAGGGAAGTTCTCAGTGAGAAGATATTTATGCAAGGACTTTGAACCAGGGAAAGAGTGAGCCATGTAGATATATGGGGGAAGAACATGAAAAGCAGAAGGAACAGCAAGTACAGGGCTCTGAGAGGAGCCCCCTGCCCCCAGTGTGTCTGAAGACCATCAGGGAGCTGGTGTGGAGGGAGTGAGTGAGCAGGAGCATGGAGGAGAGGAGGTCACGGGAGGCTCCTGAAAGCTAGGTACTACCTTCTGACACTGCCATGAGGACATTTCTTTGACCACTGCTGGGCTCTAAGAAGAGGAGTCATATGTGACATCTTTCTTTTTTCAATCACTTGGTTTAAAAAAAAAATACATTTATTTATTTTTTGGCCACACCATGTGGCATGTGGTGGTCCTTGTCAAGTCACAGAACATTAGAGAATGGAACAAACATTTATTTATTAAGTATTCTTATGGGTTATTCATTTTAATTTCCACAATAGACTGATAATACTTGTTGTTGGTACAATTTTACAATAATTAAACTGAGGCTCAGAAACAAAGCACCTCAACTGTAATAGTAGGAATGGAAAAGGAGATTGAAACTCATTGCCTTTTGATTCTAAATCCATGCTTTTTATTTTCTAGCTAGTCAGTCCCCTCCTATCAAGAGTTGACATCAGATTCATTAGAATTATAAAAATAAAATACTGATAGCAAAGAAACAATTAAAGGCTTGGCCTGAAAACCATTCAGCTAACGTCATCTCCCTTTGAAAGGAGTGGGAATTGTGTGTATCTGGGATCCTGGCCTGGGAATGAGACATCTCAAGTGAATGCACGTGAGTATTGTTGGTAAGCCATTGTTTGCTCTTCCTTTTTGAGGGTGTTGGGACAGGCCCACATGGCAACTTTTTATGATTCCACTTGGCATTGTGACCTAGGAGTTGGCAGTGGGGCCCCATGGCATGCTGGGATACTCCTTATCGTAGTAGATAAAGGAGCTTGAAATCACCAGCTGGCCTGGATTTCCTAGTGAGATTGGAGGGGCAGATATTGCTGGGAGGGGAAAGGGCTGTGGGTAATGTCCTGGGAGAATGATTAGCTGTGGGAGGCCAAGAGGGCCAGTTTAAAACAATCCTCTTTCTCCGGAATCTTTCTCTGGGCATTTGATAACATAGGATTCCCAAGGCTGAAATGGTCTAGTTACATAGAAAGAGACTCTGCTAGAAATGAGATCCTTTACTGCAGCCACAATCTCCCTTTTCCCTTCTGGAAAAATACCATATGACTTTTTTTTTTTTTTAAGATTTTTTTTTTTTTTTGATGTGGGTCATTTAAAAATACCTGTTGAATCCGTTACAATTATTGCTTCTGTTGTTTTTTGTGTTCTGTTTTTTTGGCAGTGAGACATGTAGGATCTTAGGTCCCAGACCAGGGATCGAACCTGCACCTTTTGCATTGGAAGGTGAAGTCTTAACCACTGGACTGCCAGGGAAGTCCCCCTATGTGATCTTTTATATGGATGAAAAACCAAATCCTCCAAGTAGACTTCCTATTCCTAGGTCCATTGGAAATGTCCAGTGTTGGAGACAAGGATTCAGTAGCTGGTCTTTCTTTCTGTCCAGGATGTCGTCCCTTGTTTCCAATTATCTTTTAAATCTGGCACAATTGGCAGAGATCAGCAGACTGGATGGTGTGTGCTGGCTAAGAGTGTGCATTCAGGAAGTGGGGCTAGCTTTTGAGGGGAGGGTGAAAAAGCCTTCAAGTGGCCTCAGGATGCATCTGTGTCTTTCCAGCCCTGGGCTCCTTGTAGATCTGTGTAGGTGTGGCGGCAATGGTCGTTGCCAAATCCTGGTATAATTGAAGGAGTAGGGTTTGCTTAGGCTTAGGATCCTCTCTTCAAATAAGATATTCTAAACCACAAATTATTTCAACAGACAGTAGGCACACAGTAGAGCCCTGATACCGTGTGAGGTGCTCTGAAGCACAGCAGATTCAAAGACATGGCCCGTCCCCTCATGGTGCTGAGTGTGTAGTGGGTAGGGGGTGCTGAAGAAGAGTACATATATGGACTATATGTCATGGCTCAGACAGGAGATAAAGTGCTCTGTTCTCCGAGAAGGAAGAGTCAAATCAAGTTGGGAGTGTGGAGGTGACATCCAGAAGAAGCTGACTTTTTGATTTCAAGAACAACTTTCAATGCATTTTCTAAACTCCATGCTGTTTGTTTCTCTGGACAAAAATATCTGGGAATCACTACGCTTCTGTATGCCGAGAATGCAAGACTGACCTCTTTACCTGGGACATATCTCAGAGTTGTGTCTGCAGTGAGCACCCTTGAGGGATGAAGTAACATCTCCCTCAAGGACAAAGGGCAGGCGGGCTTACCTCTTGCTACAAAAGTAGTGGATTCCCCAAGGCTCAGTGTCCCTCAGCTGCAATTTGGACTCACTGATGTAAAGCCTCCCTCCGGGCTTATTACATTGTCACGTGGAAACTGGAGGCCAGAGGAACGGATGTAGACGTGCTGCTGCTCAGGCTGCTTGCTGTGCTGGGAGCAGTGTCATCCTTTGTCTCTGATCCAGGGGTCTTGTGTCTTCTTCCAGCATCCAGGAACGTGCTAGCTTGTGAGCTTATAAAATTCTAGGCCCAACAGTGCCTCTTTCACTATGTGAGGAAAGGCTCTTTCTGTGCTATGCTTGGTTCAAAAGGAAGAAGAGAACCCCTGGCAAGGTGGTTTGAACCCCTTTTTATATGTGACAGACACATAACATGATAGTTCTACCCCACTGGCACCATCATAGTTCTCGGGGATTGGAACTGAAATGGGATAGATTATTCTAGAGCAGAAATTCCCAGAGTTTTTTCCATTTTGATAGATGAGCCTTTTTTTTTTTTTTCCAAATAATTTGTAAAACACCGGTATATATGAAGAACTCAGAAAACTACCATTTTAAGGATATATTTTGGGTTTGAAAGTTAGTTTTTTTTTTTTGTTGTTGTTATTTACAAGTATCTCAGGAAAGAATGTTCACAAACCCATTTTGGTGGGAGCTGCCCTATAAGGCAGCCTAGGAACCCTTGCGCTAGATTACATACATAGTATTTGGCGGTGGAGGGCTCTTGCCAGAGAAGCCAGTTACTTCTCTACTACGGGTATCATAGGAAGCAATCCCCTTTGTGGATTTGCTGCATTCTGCTCTATGGCCTTCAGTTTTGTAGATTCAGAGACTTGACTTATCAGCTCAGGAGTGACTTTCAAGGGCTGACTCACATTAACTGTGCTTAAAAGGCTGATGTATAGACCAGCATCACTTTCGTTCAGTTAGACAAAGCCTCCCCTTCTACTCAGCCAACACAATCCCACATCAAGGGGTTGGTAACAGGAGTGCATGAGAGTCACCAGGACACCCTCCCTCTATCTGTAGTGGCCCATGACCCTGTAGCCATGTATAATGCTGGTGTCCCCAGCTGGACTCTTGAGCTTATAAGGAAGGGACCACACACTGTTCATTCTTCTACCCACAGGGGTTAGAACGAGTTTTGTCTTCTACAAACTAAAGAAAGAGAGGAAGGAAGGAATAAAGAGAAAAAAAAAAAGAGAGAAAGAAAGATGGATGGACAAAAATGGCAAGCAATAAACTAAAAGCATAGAGTTTTTCTGATTTAGAAAACATTTTTACATGTATTAGTGCATTAGATCATGTATATGTTGGTGTGATCCTAACTGTCCCATGAGGTATATCAGAGGTTGTCATTATTTTGTGGTTGGGAAACTGAGACTCAGCGAGGTTGTTTGACTAAGTCAGGATCACACAGCACATAGGTCTTAGAGCTGAAATCCAGCTGTCTGCCCTCCTTGCTGCAATCCATAGTTTGACTTTGGGAGCCGAGTGCCTTTCCCCATTAAAGCCTGCTTGATGGAGCTAACCCCATGAAGAGGTGGACCTTACATATGGTTGCTCTATTAGCTCAGCTCTGGATGGCTTCTCCTATTTAATAAATCGTGTTAACTTTACTAGCACTTGTTCTTGGCTCCACTACACAGCAGTGGTTTAGGCAATGTGTTGGAAAAATGTGCTAATTGTAGGCTGTAATTTTCTTCCATCTTAAAATAAAAATACTTAGCATTTTGGTTCTTGAAGAGAGGAATGATGGGGTGGGGCTGGGGGACTCACAGAGGTTGGTGGCTTGTGGGGACCAGAGGGCGCAGAAGCAGAATGTGCAAGGGCAGAAAAATGGAAGTTTGCGGGAGGTCCTGGGTCTGGGGTCTATTTAGTGGGAAGGGTATGTGTGTGTGTGTGTGTGTGTGTGTTGAGGGGGGTGTGCTGGAGGGAGGGGGAGAGGCAGAGAGGAGGAAACCATCAATGATCCCTATTACACAAGAAGAAAGTATTTAACAGTTCATGCAATTTGTTGCTATCAACTTTTATTGACTGAAAATGTATTAATACGTCTTTTGTTAAAGTGTTAGTTGCTCAGTTGTATCCGACTCTTTGTGACCCTGTGGACTGCAGCACACTAGGCTCCTCTGTCCATGGAATTCTCCAGGCAAGAATGCTGGAGTGCATTACCATTCCCTTCTCCAGAGGGTCTTCCCAACCCGAGGACTGAACCCTGGTCTCCTGCATTGCAGCCAGATTCTTTATCGTCTGAGCCACCAGGGAAGCCTATGTCTTTTGTTAACCAAATGTTATTGACTGGAGATGTTTCAATATTCACTTACATTAACAAATCGCCAGTCACAGGCTTTAGTTTCTGCAAAACCCTTGTGGTCAATAATGTGCTATTTGGCAATTGTAAGTGGGTAAAGTACAGGTCATGAATTATTCTCTCACGAATAGAATTATTTTCTCATTCAAGAAGTGTTTTTTGAGTACCTATAATCCCTATGGACAGAAAAGCCTGGCTTGCTGTAGTCCATGCAGTTATGTAGATTTGGATACAGCTTAACAACTGAATAACAACGAAACCATGTCCCAGGCATTGTATTCAGTGTAGAGTCAAAAGTGGGACTCTAAGATCCCCAAGGCAGATGTGGCCCCTGGGGCATCACTGAGCTGACAGTGGAGTCTTGGAATCCTAGAGCAGGATGGAACCTTAAAGATAATCTCTTCAATCCTTTATTTCACAGTCATAGAAACTGATGCCCAAAGAGGGCAAATGAACTTGACTCCTATCATTCAGTTATTTAGTGGCAGAGTCCAGATTAGAAGCCAAGTCTATTGATCCCAGGCCCAGACTTCTACTGAAATCTTCTAAAAACAGAATCTATTCAGGATTGGGAGCCATAGATATATGGGAATATGTTAGAGTGTATTAGCTAGGGCAATGTTAGTAGCCATCGGAAATAAACTGCCAAGTCTCTGTAGCTTAAACAGTAGAATTTGATTCTCTCTCTCCCATTAAGTCCTTTCAGCAACTGGAATCCACACAGTTGGATTCGGTCAGCTTTAAACCATGGCTTCTAAGGACATCGAAAAGACCTAGATTTTGCTAGTGGGTGGTTACATGGGCCCAGGTCTGGAGGTGGTGCTCCTAATCCGCTGGCTGAAGCTCAGTCATGTGGTAACACCTCATTGCCTGGGAGGCTGGGAAATCCAGTTCAGTGCTGCCAGGAGGAGAAAGGACTTGTGTGGTGAGCAGGTAGCCAGTCACTGCCATCTACATTATCTGTGGATTTCATTGTCAATTGGAAAGGAAAAGTTACAAAATATTTGTTACTAAAAGAGGACTTTGGATAGGACAGACAGTACAGAGTTGGGAACTGTCATGGTACGTACTAGTCCTTAGGGGGAGGTGTTCAGTGGACAATCCCAGTTTTTCCTTTCCCGTGGTTTTCCAATCCATTCCTAACAAGATTTGACTTTGACTTGATGGAAGTCCTTTCAACCTCATTGGAAGGGCATAGCCATGGCTCCAAGGAAGAGGGAGAGAAGAAAAGGAGTCTGCAGATAGGTTTTCAGCAAATGCTCCTTGTGCCTTGGGTGTGGGAATTTCTGGACTGGGCTGCCGGAGTCCAGCCCCGGTGGATCCAGGGAATTTGAAGTGGAGATGGCGTTGGCGTCTGAGGAATTAATTACTTAATTAAAGATATGGAGGGAGATTAGAAAGAAATAGTGTAGTAGGAAAATTAGTGGAGAAAAGAGGCTGAACAACTTGGTTTATGTAGAAAACAAATAAAACTCCAAGACAAGGAGTTTGCACCATCTACGTAGGCCACTGGCGCCCGCTTGAATAGTGGAGGGTGCCCCGCCTTGGGCTCCCTCTCATGTGGGTCTTAGAAGCCAGGGCAAGTAAGTAGACATGGTGAGCCTCCATGCTCCAGATGGGAATTCAGCCAGAAAAGAAGAGAACGAGAAAAGACCACATAGTGGAAACCAGTCTTTCCAGGAACTGGTCCCATTTCTTTATTTTCCAGGTCCACTTTTATACTTTTAGTTGTACATACAGATAAATGTGTTCTCAGCATATCTTTGTTCTTACAAGGGTCTTACATTTGTCTTACAATATCTTCCGGTCTGGAGACTGATTAACATTTTATGGCCCCACCTTTCTTTCTATTGATAAAGGTTAATCGATCAGAAAACTTGTTCCCCTTAAGATCTATTCAGTCTTAAGATAGTGATAAAGTTACATTTTTACATATCAAGGACACAGTGATTTATAACAAAGACAGAAGAGTACAGTGATCTATAACAAAAGAGAAAATTCTTAAACTCAAAAAGTCTAGTATTGCTAACATCAAAACTACTATATTTCCTTTTCTACATTTAACATACTCCCAGGTGCCTAAGGATATGGAGGCCTGGTGGCAATCAACTCAGCAATGAAACCCTGCACCAACATGATTTCTAACTAACTCGCTAATACTATACTAATAATTTTCTAACTTCTCAAAAGAATCTGTTTTTAGAAAGTTTAAAGCATCTGGTGCCTCTTACGGTTGGGAGGCTGTAAACAATCACATGTGGCTGGATAATCCTGTAAGGCAGGCTAGAGAGCCATCAGAGGAGTTTTTGGACCACGCCCAGGAGATTTATTAACTGGAGTCCTAAGTTAACTCCTTTACAGAGAGAGGTGGTGGGGGATAGCCCCCTGTAAAGTCAGAGGCGTAGGTGAGAGCATAAAGCAGTAAAGTAGGCAGACTCTGGTTTTGGGGGTAGATGCTCGGGAACAGGGGGTCTCCTGAGGCTCGATCCTGCCTTTGCGTATGCTGAGCCTCCTTCCTCATGACCTTTGCCATGGGCGGAGTTCCTCACGCTGGCTCCTGGCACTGGGCAATGTTGAATCTGAAGCCAGAGACAGTCTTATTTCTTCTTGATGAGCTCGGAGATTTTATAAGCCCTCATGTTTAGACAGTGCCTTCTGGCTGACAAAGAGTTTTCTAGAACATTGTCTCACTTCAACATTATATCCAGCCTCTGAGATGCAGGAGAGGGAAGGAGGGAAGGAATTGGCAGAAAAGAAGGGAGTTCAGAGCGAGAGGAGATGATTTCTAACTGAGAAGGTTACCCAAAGAGGCTTCCCTGGGGAGAGGGCATTTAAGAAGGGACTTGAGGGAAGCATGGGAAAACAACAGACAGCACTCCAGGTGTGGAGCACATTGTCAGCAAAGGCACAGAGGTGTGAAAATTCTGGGGTGTCTTGGGGACTGGAAGAGAAGGTTAGCCTGGAAAACTTAATTGACCCAGACTGCAGTATCCTTATGATCAGCATCCTCACTGCCCTCTTTGGAATGCATTTCCATATCACCTGCTAGAGGCCAGGAACTTTGTTAGGTGTGTTGTTGTTGATCAGTCCTTCAGTTGTGTCTAACTCTTTGCGACCCTATGAACTGCAGCACGCCAGGCTTCCCTGTCCTTCACCATCTCCTGGAGTTTGCTCAGACTCATGTCCATTGAATTGGTGATGCCATCCAACCATCTCATCTTCTCTTGCCCCCTTCTCCTCCTGCCCTCAATCTTTCCCAGCATCAGGGTCTTTTCCAATGAGTCAACTCTTTGCAAAAGGTGGCCAAAGTACTGGAGCTTCAGCTTGCTAGCTGTGGGAGACAAACAGAGAAATATCACACACAGTTTCTGCCCTTACAGTGCTTACAGCCCCCTGAGGAGAACTGCCACACACAGAGCCTTTCACAAAATACGGAGGGGCTACTTGTAAAGTTTGCACTTCTGTTTAATGTGTGTGTGCTTTCCTGCTCCAATCAGAGCAGCAGAGGCCTCCAGAGTTCCCTTTCTTGTGTGCCTAGAGTTCTCCCTTAAAGAGGTCTCATTTGAAGATTAACCTATGATTGATTAGTCTTTGAGGAGGCAGTGTAGCCCATGGTTAAGACCATCTCTGGAGTCTGGAGGGCTGGGCTGGAATCTAGGTTCCACCACTGATGACATACGACCTCTGCTGGAATGCTTAGTCATTCAGCTTTGGTTACTTGTCTATAAAATGGGATTGCAAATGCTACCTAGCTGATTGAGTTGTCATGAGTATTGGCTGAGATGATGTGGGAAAACAGTGTCGTGCATGGGACACAATGAACTCTTGATAAAGGCTAACAAACATGAAGATGCTCTTGGTTGTGGCTTTTGTAGCCTGCTGGCAATGCTAGAGTTGTTGAGTAGGGAGAGCACTAAGGAACTTGGCCTTCTATGAATTCCTGGTCAGGAAGCAAAATCAGGCTGGTGGGCCAGGTCATTGTGGGGACGTGATAACATTAATTGGCTTAAAGGACTTGCGATTTCCTAAGAAGTTTGGTGCTTCTCGTAGAAGCACATCACACACACACCCTGTTTAATAGTGCCTGGATTGAAGAGAGGATGTTTTGAATGGGTCACCACTGACTGTCACATCCCGTTCTCTGGCAGTGGGTTTCCCGCAGCTAAACCAAGGCCAGTGTTAGGACGATTGCTGAGATAGGTGGGACAGGAGCCCAACTTTGTGGCAGGTGATGCATGCCTCAGAAATACGCCTACTCCTTGAGGGTTTCCTTCAATTATACTGCCCTGTGTGAGTTTACACACCCTTGCACACAATTGGCTTTCCTCTCTTAGGAATTTGGGATATTTTGGGCGTTGCCAGTCAGCTGTGTTTATTAGATAGACTTTGTTTTCCCCTTCTAAGATAGGAAGCTCATTAGGAACCAACACAAACCATGACACTTTAACCTAGAGTTCCCTTGAGAACTGGGAATATGTCTTAAGGAGGTCAAGTTCAGACAGATACAGCCCAGGTTGGAGGAGGTAAGCTGCCTGATTGGGTCCTTGGCGATGCTGGGCTGAAAGAGTAACAGTCCACATTCCAAAGATTTTGAAGAATCTTCAAAATTTTGAAGGTTCCCCTAGTATGATTTCCCTAGTATTCTCTTTGGTGCTGTAAGTTATGAAGTGAAAGGATAAAATGAGGTTATCATATTAAATGCATACAAGTTTAGTATTATTATATCACATGGAGCTCATCTGACTTAGAAGTCTGCCCTTCCTTATTGTATTATATGCTTAACACAGTATATTATAATGGCTTAATATGTGTCGATTTCTCCCAAAGACTATGTAAGTCTTGAGTTCAGGCATGAATTTATCTTCTTCATTTACTGTGGTGTTCATTTAATAATTGTCAAATGAACAATGCATGAATGAATTGACCATGATTCCTCTGATATGACAAAAGATTGATACTGAGCTTTACATGTGCCAAGATCTCATTTTACACCTACTCCTAAATACATGTCATTCTTTGGCATTGCCTTTCTTTGGCATTGGAATGAAAACTGACCTTTTCCAGTCCTGTGGCCACTGCTGAGTTTTCCAAATTTGCTGGCATATTGAGTGCAGCACTTTCACAGCATCATCTTTCAGGATTTGAAATAGCTCAACTGGAATGCCATCACCTCCACTAGCTTTTTTCGTAGTGATATTTTCTAAGGCCCACTTGACTTCACATTCCAGGATGTCTGGCTCTAGATGAGTGATCACACTATCGTGATTATCTGGGTCATAAAGACTTTTTTGTATAGTTCTTCTGTGTATTCTTGCCACCTCTTCTTAATATCTTCTGCTTCTGTTAGGTCCATACCATTTCTGTCCTTTATCGAGCCCATCTTTATATTCCCTTGGCATCTCTAATTTTCTTGAAGAGATCTCTAGTCTTTCCTATTCTGTTGTTTTCCTCTATTTCTCTGCATTGTTTGCTGAAGAAGGCTTTCTTATCTCTTCTTGCTATTCTTTGGAACTCTGCATTCAGATGCTTATATCTTTCCTTTTCTGCTTTGCTTTTCACCTCTCTTCTTTTCACAGCTATTTGTAAGGCCTCCTCAGACAGCCATTTTGCTTTTGCATTTCTTTTCCATGGGGATGGTCTTGATCTCTGTCTCCTGTACAATGTCATGAACCTCCATCCATAGTTCATCAGGCACTATCTGTCAGATCTAGTCCCTTAAATCTATTTCTTACTTCCACTGTATAATCATAAGGGATTGGATTTAGGTCATACCTGAATGGTCTAGCGGTTTTCCCTACTTTCTTCAATTTCAGTCTGAATTTGGCAATAAGGAGTTCATGATCTGAGCCACAGTCAGCTCCCGGTCTTGTTTTTGCTGACTGTATAGAGCTTCTCCATCTTTGGCTGCAAAGAA
This sequence comes from Ovis aries, assembly GCF_016772045.2. Taxonomy (NCBI): domain Eukaryota; kingdom Metazoa; phylum Chordata; class Mammalia; order Artiodactyla; family Bovidae; genus Ovis; species Ovis aries. Next base: position 174,578,169 of record NC_056056.1, read on the forward strand.
TCTAATCAATCTAATTTCGGTGTTGACCATCTGGTGATGTCCATGTGTAGAGTCTTCTCTTGTGTTGTTGGAAGAGGGTGTTTGTTATGACCAGTGCATTTTCTTGGCAAAACTCTATTAGCCTTTGCCGGGCTTAATTCCATATTCCAAGGCCACATTTGTCTGTTACGCCAGGTGTTTCTTGACTTCCTACTTTTGCATTCCTGTCCCTTATAATGAAAAGGACATCTTTTGGGGGTGTTAATTCTAAAAGGTCTTGTAGATCTTCATAGAACCGTTCAACTTCAGCTCAAACTATGATCAACTGTGATCAAATTTCAGCTCAATTGTGCTCAAACTACTGCACAATTGCAATCATCTCACACGCTAGTAAAGTAATGCTCAAAATTCTCCAAGCCAGGCTTCAGCAATACGTGAACTGTGAACTTCCAGATGTTTAAGCTGGTTTTAGAAAAGGCAGAGGAACCAGAGATCAAATTGCCAACATCTGCTGGATCGTTGAAAAACCAAGAGAGTTCCAGAAAAACATCTATTTCTGCTTTATTGACTATGCCAAAGCCTTTGACTGTGTGGATCACAATCAACTGTGGAAAATTCTGAAAGAGATGGAAATAGCAGACCACTTGACCTGCCTCTTGAGAAACCTGTATGCAGGCCAGGAAGCAACAGTTCGAACTGGACATGGAACAACAGACTGCTTCCAAATAGGAAAAGGAGTACATCAAGGCTGTATATTGTCACTCTGCTTATTTAACTTCTACGCAGAATACATCATGAGAAACACTGGGCTGGAAGAAGTGCAAGCTGGAATCAAGATTGCTGGAAGAAATATAAATAACCTCAGATATGCAGATGACACCACCCTCATGGCAGAAAGTGAAGAGGAACTAAAAAGCCTCTTGATGAAAGTGAAAGAGGAGAGTGAAAAAGTTGGCTTAAAGCTCAACATTCAGAAAACTAAGATCATGGCATCTGGTTCCATCACTTCACAGGAAATAGATGGGGAAATAGTGGAAACAGTGTCAGACTTTAATTTTTGGGGCTCCAAAATCACTGTGTATTGTGATTGCAGCCATGAAATTAAAAGATGCTACTCCTTGGAAGAAAAGTTATGACCAACCTAGATAGCATATTCATAATCAGAGACATTGCTTTTTCAACAAAGGTCTGCCTAGTCAAGACTATGATTTTTCCAGTAGTCATGTATGGATGTGAGAGTTGGACTGTGAAGAAAGCTGAGAGCTGAAGAATTGATGCTTTTGAAGTGTGGTGTTGGAGAAGACTCTTGAGAGTCCCTTGGACTGCAAGGAGATCCAACCAGTCCATACTAAAGGAGATCAGCCCTGGGATTTCTTTGGAAGGAAATGATGCTAAAGCTGAAACTCCAATACTTTGGCCACCTCATGCGAAGAGTTGACTCAACGGAAAAGACTTTGATGGTGGAGGGATTGGGGGCAGGAGGAGAAAGGGACGACCCAGGATGAGATGGCTGGATGGCATCACTGACTCGATGGACATGAGTCTGAGTGAACTCTGGGAGTTGGTGATGGACGAGGCCTGGCGTCCTGCAATTCATGGGGTCACAAAGAGTTGGATACGACTGAGTGACTGAACTGAACTGAAATATGTGTCAGGAAGTCAGCTTTGCAAGCCAGATCTCAAATCTCTGTATCTTGGTGTCGTGATCCTCCTCATTTCACAAAGGGCTAATCTGCTGAGGGATCCTGCTGGTTTTAGTATTTTGATGGCAGGTCTATTCCACTTGGTTAGGAATCATTCTTCCTATCCCTTTTTTCATTCTGAGGTTTCCACCTGGAGAAAACCCAACGTCAGAAGGTTGTTCAATGTCCCTTAAGGCCACAGCAAAAGTGTGGATGGAGGCGAAGAGAGAAAGTGCTTTCAGAAGGGCAGTAGGAAAGTTCCCTTCCCAGTCATGTCTGGAGAATCTTTGGTTGGGCTGGGAATCTTTAACAAAAGAATCCAAAGAACTTTATTTAGCCTTAAAAGAATAAAGTTTTAAAGCTATTTTTGTTGTCAATAGGATTGACCAAATGAAAGCTTCTTCCCCAGCCCCAGTGGTAGATTTGGGTAAATGGGCAACTGTCTAAAAAAAAAAATTTTTTTTTAAACTGGAGGATAACTACTTTACAGTGTTGTATTAATTACTGATATACAACAATGTGAATCAGCCATATGTATAAATATAGCCCCTTCCTCTTGGACTTCCCTCCCACCCACTCCCATTCCACCCTTCTAGGTCATCACAGAGCACAGAGTTGAGCTGCCTGTGCTATACACAGCTTCCCACTAGCCATCTATTTTACACATGGTAGTCAATGCTACTCTCTCAATTGGCCCCACCCTTTCTTTCCCACTCTGTGTCTATAAGTTTGTGCTCTGTGTCTCTGTGTCTATTCCTGCCATGCAAATAACCTAGAGTCTGTCACACAAAGTGAAGTCAGAAAGAGGAAAACAAATATCATATATTAATGCATATATTATATATATAGGCAACTATTTTAAATCAATCAAAGAGAACACTTTCATTGAGCCCCTACTCCATACTCACATTATGCTAAGCATGATGATTGAAAGAGACAGAAAGAAGACACTCTAGGAACTGCAGGTCTTTTGGGCGGGGGCCAACAGGCCATGCACAGTTACTAGCAATTTCAGTGAACCTCACAAACCTGGCCTCAAGAAGCATCTGAGGGTCCCTGGGCTACCTGAGCAGGCTCAAGAAAAATAATAATTTTCTTGTCTTTGGTGGTATAACTCATTTATTATCTCTTTTGTTCTTCACAACAACCCTTGTAGTTATCTTTTGTTGTTCCCACTTTGTAGATTAGTAACCTGTAGGCTCCAAGGGGGACTCTGCCATGAGGGCTTGAGTTCCACCTGTTCAATAAGTAATAAACATATCCCATACTTCCCAAGTACCTACTAGGTGGCAGGAACTCTTTTAGATTTTTCAATATGTCATTTCCTTTAATGCTAAAAAACAATCCTGTGAATGTTGGTACCACTTAATCCCTGTTCGCTGATGATAAAATGGATGCACGGTGAGAATAAGAAGATGGTGCAAGGCTACCAGGTGTCAGAGGTGGGATTAAGAATCAGGCTCTGGAACTTGTGCTTTTACCCCTTATTTAAGCAGCATGATTTAGTCCAGTAATCTTGGACTTGAAAACTTAAGACTCCCTTTGAGTCCCAAATCTGCCTCTGATCTCTTGGTTACTCCACATGTGATCCATGAACCAGCAACATCAGCATCACCTGGGAGCTGAGAGAAATGCAGCATGAGGGCTCTGCCCTAGACCTCCTGGATCAGAATCCTTATTTTACCTGTGAGTGTGTTTAGTCGCTTTCATCGTGTCCAACTCTTCACGATGCTGTGGACTATAGCCCACCAGCCTCTTCTGTCCTAGCAATTCCACGAGCAAGAAAACAGGAGTGGGCTTCCATGCCCCACTCCAGGGGATCTTCCCAACCCAGGGATCAAACTCTTGTCTTTTGTCTCCCGCATTGGCAGGTGGGTTCTTTACCATTAGCACCACCTGGGAAGCTTATCTCTAGATAATTTGCCTGCTCATTGGGTGACATCAAATCACTGTCTTGTCACCTGGGCCCAAAGAAGATCCTACAGGAGTCTTCTCAGCCTCAATTTCTCCAGCTGTAAAATGAGGCCCCCATCTGTGTCTTCGCCCTCTCAGGGCTGCTGTGCAGATCAAAAGGCAGGGGGGTCTGTGGAAGGCATTGTAAATTGCACAGTGTTCCATCTACAAAGGTCAAAACCAAACAGTGAACCAGAGCATTAAAGCTTTAGAGACAATTCGACAAACAGATAATGCCTTTTATCCCCACAGCTTGGAGGGGCAGGAACTCACAGTGCTGTGTGTCATGCAAAATAACCAGACAGAAGAAATGCCTTTTACAAGCAGTTCCTGGAAATTTCGAGCTTTATCAAGGAATTTGGTTTCTTCAGTTCACTGCCTCGTGAAAATAGCTGTGCCTTAATAAGGCCCAGATGTTGACAGAGTCACTCACCTTCCCCATTGCATGGATGCGTTTCATACTGAATTTCACCTAAGGAATTTTAGACTTTAAAGATAATAATCAAAAACACTGCGAGCTTCCCTTTGGGATTCTTGCTGATTTGAGAGATCAAAGATGTTGCAACAACACAATGAATGTAGACGGAACCATGGGTTTCTTTCTTTACTAATGAAAAGATGAATTCAGTGAAACAATGACCGTTTTCACACTTTTAGCCATTTTCTCCCTAGAGCTCCTCAAAGCTGGCTCTAGTCTCACCTATTTTTAATAATTTCTGCAGCTGCCCTTCTCCTCTTCTTGCTCTCAGTAAATGTGGTCGGTGTGTTAACAAAATTAGCTTCTGTTTCAAATACAATTAAACCGATGCCCTCTCTGGTTAATTCTTGGCATCCCTGGAAAATACTTCCTCTGCATCTAGGAAAAGTAGGAGATGTTTAAATTCCAAACAGTGAGTGACTCCCAAGAGTATCTCACATGGAGTTTCGTGGGATGGGAGTCTGGCCCAGAAGGAAGGCGCCCTCCATGGTGGCCCCTGGCTTTTTCCGGAGGCGGCCTGACTTGCCTTTATGTGAGGGGCTGAGAAATAACATAACTCTTGACTTTCGAGAGAGCCCGGAGCTCATGCAGACCGGCATCTAGAGACCAGGCTGTTTTCATTACATACACGATGGAATGCGTGCGATCTGGTATAGGTCTCCAGGGATTGTACAAACCCTAAAGCAGGAATGGCAGAAATTTGACTTTCAGAGCCCCCGTTGCCACTCTCCAATTTGCTCTGTGCTTTCTTTCCCTTCCCTAAAGAAAGGATGGAGGGAAATCATCTCGAAATTGTTTTAAAGGACCAAACACCAAGGATGCTACTTCTCTGAGGCTACTCTTCCCCAGGCAATGGTATCTTGTGGACATGGCCATGTCCTCCAAGACAGAGGCATGAAAATGGGACGCTTATCTTTTGGGCTAGCAGTTGAGTCTGGGCAGATGCTCAACTCTTTAGACACTGTTTCCTTCCTGTACAAATGTCCAGCAGCATCTCTGAGCATTCTTAGTCAGAGTACATGAGCACTTGGCCTATGCTACTGAAAACTGGATTATTTCTCTCAAAAGATATTGTTTCCTTCTGCTCAGGAAGCCACCCCTGTCAAACTTTACATTGAGTTCTATTATTTTAAAATATTTAAGATGGAAAACACAGAAATAGTCAATTTTAGGAGTGGGCTTCCCTGGTAACTCAGATTTTAAAGAATCTGCCAACAGTGCAGGAGACTAGGGTTCAATCCCTGCACTGGGAAGAGCCCCTGAAGAAGGGAATGGGTATCCACTTCAATATTCTGGCCTGGAGAATTCTATGGACAGAGGAGACTGGTGGGCTGCACTCCATGGGGTTGCAAAGAGCCAGACATGACTGAGTGACTAACACTTTTAGGAGTGGGCTAGATCATCCTGAAAGCCTGGGTCTATACTTATAGATGCTCTCTGGGAGTTTCATAACCAAATGATTTATTTTTCCAGATATGAATAGGGCTCCTGCTAGATGCTTCAGTAACAGGAGCAAGTAAGACAGTTTTGGTCCTTGGGGTTAAGGAGATAAAGGTTAGTGGAGAAAAACAAATGAACCAACTGACAATTAGAAAACAGGGTGATAAGTGCCAAAATGGGAGAAGCCTAGGTGCTAAGGACACCTGCCGAGATCTGAAAGGGGGAGGAATCTTTCTTGGAGGTAGTGATGTTGAAGATGTGATCTCAATGACAAAGGAAGTAGGGGAGCATGTGCAAAATCCCTGACTTTAGAGCAAGCAGGACTTGCCCTGGGAAGTGAAAATAAGTACAGCAAAGGAGGAGCAGGACCTGTGCAGAGGGGACTGCGGCAGCAAATGAGGGGAGGGAGAGAGAACAGGCCCCACCACAGAGGATGTGTAATCCAGTTTGGAGAGTTTGGATGGACCTGAGGGTGTTTGGGAGCCATTGCAGAATATAAAGCAGCTGAGTCAAACGATCAGCTTTGTATTTTGTCAGTCGGTTCTTCTGTGAGCCCCTAGAGAGTCCTGCTCTCTGTCTCTGCTCTCATCCCCCTGGGTGGCAGTTCCTTCTTAATTTGTATGCCTCCCGAGGGTAGGGACTTGGTCTGCCCCATCCAAGCCCTCAGTCCCCAACAGAGTACCTCAATAAGTGTTTTTTATGAGCCATTTAAAAGAAGAGAAAGAGAAAATAGGAACTAGCTCAGAGAAGCGTGCCAGGCAGTAGTCTGAGCACTTAGCTAATATAGAGTCTTAAATCTTGCAATAATCCTATGAAGTAGGCACCATGTTTGCCTCTATTTGCAGATGTTGTACCACAGTGCAGAGAGGGGAATTCACTAGCCCAAGGTCACATAGTAGTAAACAGCTGATCTGGGAGGTGATCTCAGATTGCCTGGCTGTGCTGTAAGGTCTGTCCTGCCTGATGAAAGAAATTCTCACCAGGTTGCTAGCTGCTTACCTAGATGAGAGGCAAAGAGTCTCACACAATGTTCTGCATCACTTATCTGCCATGCCCTCCTCCCCACCCAACTGAGGAGGCCGCCTGGACAGACTCCTGAGAAGGCACCACAGGAGAAAAGGGAGCCACAGCACTTGGTGCTGTTAGCAAAGCCTTTCCCTCTAATAAGCTAAATAGAATTAAAGGCTTTTGACGATGCCAGCAAGAAGTTCTGTGCCAAGGTATGAAATGCTGAGCAAAGCTTTTACAAACACAGCATTTGATGGGCATTTATATCATTTATGGTGATATTATACTAAAAGAGTTCCTGGGTCACCTTCTGTTTTACCAAAAGTCCTTTTTTTTTTTTTCATTTTGGCTATATTTAATGGCATAGCTACACTTTTTATCATGAGTGGAAGTGAGGGTGTGTAACCAGGCCAGAATGGTGGTAATGCTGGTGGAAGTGATGATGGTGTGATGGAGACTGACTTGTGGTAGAGGTCCACCTGCATTATTGATTAGTGGGGTATCAAGCTTCAGCCTTTATCTGCCTTTGCTATGGATTTCAGGATCTAGATTTCAAACTACATCACTTAAAGTCATACTCTCAACAATCATCTGTTGTTGCTAATTATGCCATTAATGACAGTCAATCATGTTCATCAGTTCAGTTCACTTCAGTTGCTCAGTCATGTCCGACTCTTTGCGACCCCATTAACCGCAGCACGCCGGGCATCCCTGTCCATCACCAACTTCCAGAGTTTACCCAAACTCATGTCCATTGAGTCGGTGATGCCATCTAATCATCTCATCCTGTGTTGTCCCCTTCTCCTCCTGCCTTCAATCTTTCCTAACATCAGGGTCTTTTCAAATGAGTCAGCTCTTTGCATCAGGTGGCCAAAATATTGGAGTTTCAGCTTCAACATCAGTACTTCTAATGAACACTCAGGAGTGTTTTCCTTTAGGATGGACTGGTTGGATCTCCTTGCAGTCCAAGGGACTCTCAAGAGTCTTCTCCAACACCACACTTCAAAAACATCAATTCTTCGGCGCTCAGCTTTCTTTATAGTCCAACTCTCACATCCATACATGACCACTGGAAAAACCATAGCCTTGACTAGACGGACCTTTGTTGGCAAAGTAATGTCTCTGCTTTTAATATGCTGTCTAGGTTGGTCATAACTTTTCTTCCAAGGAGTAAGCGTCTTTTAATTTCATGGCTGCAATCACCATCTGCAGTGATTTTGGAGCCCCCCCCCCCAAATAAAGTCAGCCACTGTTTCCACTGTTTCCCCATCTATTTGCCATGAAGTGATGGGATTAGATGCCATGATCTTAGTTTTCTGAATGTTGAGTTTTCAGCCAACTTTTTCACTCTCCTGTTTCACTTTCATCAAGAGGCTCTTTAGTTCTTCTTCACTTTCTGCCATAAGGGTCGTACATTACTTGAAAAAATGATTGGAAAGCTGTCACTTTGGGAGAATGTATTTGGGGATCAGCCCCCTTGTCGAACCTCTGTGTTTCTGTTTCTTTGTGTGCAATCTGTTCTCAACCACCTTGGCATGGTTACACAGAATAAACACGATAATGTGTGTGAAAGGTCACAGGAATATTAATGATGACTATTTGTTTAGCATCTACTCAGTAATAAATCCAGACAGCTCTGATACATTACTGATAATTCTAAAAACAATTTTCACCTTGATTCAGAAGGATTTACTCAGAAGGTTCATGAGTGTATTTGCATTACAAAGAACAGCATTGATTTTAATGTTACACATAAAACAAGGGACTTCACTGGTAGTCTAGTGACTAAGACTCTGTGCTCCCAAAGCAGGGGGCCTGGGATTGTCCCCTAGTCAGGGAACTAGATCTCACATGCTGCGACTGACAGAGCCTGCATGCTGCAACTAAGACCCAGGGCAGCCAAATAAATAAATAAAAGTTCCAAATAAAAATTAGGTACAGAACAAATAAGAATGTAGATTAAAATGAAGCCAGCAAAAAAAAAAAAGCGGGGGGGGTAGTTGCTGAAAAGGCTAGCATAAAGACCTTATATTTCAAGGGCTGCAGTTTGGGAGCTTAACTTTCTGGCAACTATTTGGAGAGAGAAAACCTAGTTACACAGTGTAACTTCCTTCAGAAAAAAAGCTTGCTGTTATTTGGTAGGCCAGAAGTCCTGCAGATGACCTGAAGGCCACCCTGCCAGGGACTAGGGAGCCAGGTTTGAACCCACAGCCTCTCTAACTACAATACCTGTGCTTATCTCACTGCCTTGTATTCTCGGTCCTACACTCTGTAAAGGCAGCAGTGGGTATTACAGACAGAAAACAAACTGGAGCTGACCCTAACTCTTTTTAAAAACTGAAGCCCCAGGGGATCCCTTGGTGGTCCAGTGGCTAGGACTCACGCTCACTTTGCTGAGGCCCAGGTTCGATCCCTAGTTGCGGAACTAAAGATTCCACAAGCCTTGCAGTCCAGCTAGGGAGGAAATATAAAACAGAAGCTCCTGCCCATCTTATACAAGTACTGTATGCAATCTGAAATCTGTAAATGTTGGGGTGCTTAGGATTTGTCCTCAAGCCCATGTGAGACTATGCAGCTATCCTTTTGACTTGTGGGGTTTGTGGTTGCCTAAAGTCCCTCTCCTCCCTCCTTACTGTGCCCCCTCCTGCCTGCTCCTCAGTGACCAGCTGCTGGAGAGGCTCAGGGTTGGGGGAAGGGGGAGAATGCTGAGGGTGAGGTCTTGAGGTGGGGGGAAAGGGGACCTGGGTCGGGGAAACAGTGGGACTTTCCCACTCTTCATTCCAAGGGATTTAGATGCTTAAGTGCCTTTCACACTAATCCCTGGAAATCCTGCCGCTTTGGGGATGAGGAATTTCTCACTTAGAAGAGAAGACTGGAACTTGATTATTACCCTTCTGGGGGATGTGTGAAGACACATGCTAAATGATGGCTCTGCAGATAAGAAAATGAGCCCAGTGGTGGGAGGCTCCGTGCCCTGTGCTCCATGTCTCCTTGTTTAGAATTCTTTCTCTGAGATAGGGTATGATCTGCAGGTTCTATTTATCACTGTCAGCTTGAGATGGGGGAAAGAGCTCATGCTCGCTTTGCTTATTTAAATTTTATCCCTCTTCCCTGATGCCTTGGTCACCCTTGTTTGAGACAGGTCCATTGCAGGTTACTGGCTTATGCTCAGATGTTAATGAGACCATGGGGAGTCACTGTGTGTCAGGACCATGCTGATTGCTGTACCAGCATCACCTCCTTTGCTCATCATAACAGGGACTATTATTATCTCCAAGTGCACATAAAGAGTGGAGAAGGAAATGGCAACCCACTCCAGTGTTCTTGCCTGGAGAATCCCAGGGACAGGGGATCCTGGTGGGCTGCCATCTATGGGGTCGCACAGAGTCGGACACGACTGACGCAACTTAGCAGCAGCAGCAGCAGCAGCACATAAAGAGAGTAGGATATAGGGAGGTTAAAGAAACCTGGGGCTTTCCAGGTGATGCTAGTGGTAAAGAACCCACCTGCCAATGCAGGAGATGTCATAGACGCTGGTTTGATCCTTAGGTTGGGAAGATCCCCTGGAAGAGGGAATGGCAACCCACTTCAGTACTCTAGCCTGGAGAATCCCATGGATACAAAAGTCTGGCAGGCTGTAGTCCATAGAGTCGAAAAAGAGTGGGACACGACTGAGAACGCACACATAAATCCAAAGAAACTATGTAATGTTACTTGCCTTAGAGGTAATGTGGCTGAGATCTGAGCCTGAGACGGTGGCTTCCAGAACTCACAGGCTGAACCACTAGTTTCTGCAGTCTTCCTTCAACATAAAAACAGCTAGTTGGTGCCAGACAGGAATCAGGAAGTTGAGTTGGAAGGTGGCTCTGTCATACACATCTGGGAGACCCTTGGTAAGGATGCTACATCCCTAGGAATCAGTTTCCTCAACCATCAAAAAGGATAATAGTAGTACTTGCTTACTAGGGTTGATGTGACGGTTAAATGATGCCCAGTACAAGGCAAAAGCCCAATAAATGTAGCTGTTTTTAACTTTCATTTCAGTTCTAGTCTTCCTGTCACTGGGATTCATGGTCACTAAGTAGATAGAGTGATGGGGAGAAAAGAGATCAAAGCTCTGGGTTTCTTTTCAGCTGTGCCAGTCCTTCTGACCTATTGCTTAGTTTGAAGTTACACTTAGAGATTTGAGCTCTGTAAATGCATCCATGACTTTCAACTAGATCCATTGGTATTTCAGATCTGGAACAGACTAAGTGATCATATAGTCTCACCTCCTCCTTTGAGAGATCCCTCTCCCCTACCAAAAAACAGTAGTTTAAATAAGATAGAAGTTTGTTCTCACATAAGATATCAGTAGCCCAGGCTTGTAGGCTAGTGAAACTATTCTCCTTCAAGCTTGTTGCTTTCTTGTTCTTAATACAAGACTTCTACTTTGTGGTCCAAGATGGCTGCTCCAGCTCCAGCTATCACAACTTTAATCCAAACCTCTGGGAAAAGGAAAAAGAAAAAGAATGACACAGACATTACACTTATATACATGATGGAAGTTATTTGAGTCATATCATACATGTATAATGATTTATACATATAAGAATTTATATACATAAGGATCACACAAGTCATATTCACTTATATCCCATTGACTAAAATTTGGTGTATATTTGTGTCTAGTTATGAGAGGCCTTGGGGGAGTGTAGTATTTATTCTGGTGGCTATGTACCGTGCCAGGTTCTATTTGGGGGGTTCTATCATAGAGGAATAAAGGGAGAATGCATCTCTGGGGACACCCAGCAGGTTTTGTCACACTAAGATAGCACAGTACTTTTCCTGTAACATTCAAATAGAGATGCATTGCCCCTCTCCAACCTATGTTCTCTCCATAGCACCGCAAATTTAGATTACATTTCTCTTGGGTTCTTAATAAAATTTCCTGAAGAATTCTGGTCGCAAGGGGTAGCAGCTGGCAAGTTCCAGTCTCAGACAAGTTGGCAAGAGTACAGACAGAGAGCGGATGAGAATAAAGTGGGGAGAGAACCAGGGCAGTGGTAATACAAATGCCTTCTGTCTGGCTGGGCCCTTCCTGTTGAGGAAACCCTTGTCTGTGCTTGGAGCATGCCAAAGCACCATACTGCCCACTGCCAAGGCCACAGGGAGAAATGAGTTTGTACAGTGCCGAGAGACAAGGACAAGAACTTCTGGGAAGGTCAGACATTTGTAGAAATGCCCTCTATTCTGTAAATATAAAATGATTTGCTGCTAAGATGGGTGGATAGCTCTAAATTTAGCAGGCAGCCAGAGCAGTCCCAGAGGCCTAAAACAGCAGCCCAGGATTCTGCAAAAAAGCCATACAAAGAGGAGCTGGACCCAGAGTTAACAAAGGGCAGAAACGTGGAGCCTTCAATATGTTTGGGTCACTGAGACTTGATTAGGACATGAGAGTGAGAGAGGGGTGTGTCTGTGTGTGTAAGCACAGGGGAAAAGGGAGGGAGAAATGTACTGAAGGGGAAGCATAAAAAGATAGACACAGGGAGGGAAAAGTGTTAGTTGCTCAGTCACATCTGACTCTTTGCAACCCCTTTTTCCTCTGCCTGCGGGATTTTCCAGGCAAGAATGTTGGAGTGGGTAGCCATTTGCTTCTCCAGGGAATCTCCCCTGGAGATTCAGGGATTGGATCTGAGTCTCCTGCATTGGCAGGCAGATTCTTCACCACTGCACCACCTGGGAAGCCCAACTCCATGGCAGGCTCCTCTGTCCATGGGACTTCCAAGGCAAGAATACTGGAGCGGGTTGCTATTTCCTGCTCCAGGGCATCTTCCTGACCCCAGGGATCTAACTCAGGTCTCCTGCATTACAGGCAGATTCTTTATCATCTGAGCCACCAGGGAACCCTGCTATGAGGAGGGAAAGCAGAAACAAAGATGGGAAATGAGTATGAGAGAGGAAAGTATGAGTATCATGGAAAAAGGGGTGTTCGAGAGAGAATAGAAAGATAGATGGATAGAAAGAAGGGAGGAAGGAAAGAAAAAGGGAGAGAAGAAGAGAGGGAGGGAAAGAGAGAAGGAAAGAGACAGAAAAAAATGGAAGGAAGGGAAGAGGGAAGGAAGGGAGAGAGGTGCAATTACCTGTGTGTGCACACCGGGAAGCAGAGAGTTGAGTGAAGAAGGTGCTGCAAGCCTCGACTATCACTTAGGATGAAAAACTAACCCTCTCCCCAGTAGACCAGCTCTAATGGTAACACCTCTAGGTCCCAGGAAGAACTGAGGACTCACTGCAGTTCTTCCTGCATCACCACCCCCCTGAGCATGGTCCTAAGCCTACATCATTCTCATCTCACCCAACCTTCACCCCAGTGGAGGAGCCTCTCGGGAAACTGTGGAATCATTTCGCTCATGTCATTGGCCGTGCTTTGGCCAAGGAGACCAGGGGCTTCAGCCTGCCACGTGTTTTCAGTGTGCTGGCTGCCTGAGAACACATCTGTCAACCTTAACATCAGAGAACAAAAGCTTGGGTTTGACATGAAAAGGACAGCAAAAGAACAGCCCTGACCTGACTGCCATGTGGCATTCCTAAGCGTGCAGAGATTCGGCCTGGAAGATATGCACTGTACTTGAAAGAAGTCTTTTATCCAGGCAAGAGGGGATAAACACATCTGTATGACATTGATTTTTTTTTTTTTTCCCTTCCTACTTTCTTTCTGGGATTTGGAGCTGGGCTGGGGGAAGGAACAATGAAAACATTTGAAACATCTGACACTGAGTCGGGTTTGTGGGTAGGCAGCGTTTGGGGGGAAATGAAAGGTGAAATGCCAAATTTAGTTTGGCTCTTCTTTCTTTCTGGCGCCATTTTCCCCTCTTCTACTCGACCCGTTATTTTCCTTTTAGCACCAGTGAGGGGGTGGATCATGTAACACTCCTACTTAGCACATACATAGCTTGCCTTGTCTTGAAAGGGAAACATACACTGACAACGGAAACCTCACAACCTCCAGAGTGGGAGGCAACCTTAGGGTTCTGGCTTCCAGGATATTTATGTTGGTTACCGTTTGGTATATTGAACACCAACCAGGATTCCTTGACTCACAGCTAAAATGGAATGAAGATCCAAAGTCATGACGCCTCTGATGGAAACACAAAAGTTGTAGCTCTACAAGAGCAAACAGCTATATTTAAGAAGAAGTAAGTCATTTGTACAAGGGTGTGGCTAAGTATAGCCAACCAGTCTTTCTTAGTTTCATTAATTTTAGGTTTCAAAAATAGATTGTTGTGAGACATAAGCAAAAATAAAATATGTAGGTGCAAGAGCCCGATACATAGGAATTTAGCAAATAGTAAGTAGCACACACTTTCTTATTTCCTGCCAGTGTATCTTCAACTAGATTGTAAGCTTCTAGAACGTATATGGGCTTCACTGGCAGCTTAGCCGTAAAGAATCTGCTTGCAGTGCAGGAGACACAGGAGACGTGGGCTTGATCTCTGGGTTGGGAGGATCCTCTGGAGGAGGGCATGGCAATCCCTTCCAGTATTCTTGCCTGGAGAATCCCCACAGTCAGAGGAGCCTGGCAGGCTACAGTCTAGTGAATCACAAAAAGTAGGACACGACTGAAGTGACTGAGCAGACATTCAGACTGTGTATCTGTTAATTTGGGGAATTTCTCTAACACGTAATTTTAGTACTTTGTAAACTTAAACATTTAAAATTCCTAACTAAATGTGCTCTGGTTGTTTCTAATAATTGTTTTCTCTTTTTTAAGATCAATTTTAGGGTGTCTTTTTTTGGAAGTAGTCCTTGAGCTCTTGAAGTCTTTTTAAAAAAATAACAGTTTAAGATATAATTCACATCCCATAAAATTTGCCCTTTCAAAGTGTAAAATTCAGTGGTTTCTAGTACATTCGCAGAGTTGTACATCCATCACCATTCTCTAATTCTGAAATATTTCATCAGCCCAAATAGAAACCCTATACCCATTACCACTAACTTCTCCATGCCTTCTCCTTCTCCTTGTCGGTCAAGACAGCCACCACTTTATTTCTGTCTTTATAGATTTACCTGTTGTGGCTATTTCATATAAATGGAATCATATAGTATGTGGTCTTTTGTGACTGGCTTCTTTGTCATGTTTTCAAGGCTTATCTAGGTAGCAGTACCTCATTCCTTTTCATGGCTGAATAATGTTCCATTTTATGGATATACCACATTTTGACTATTCATTCATCAGTTGGACATTCAGGGGTGTTTCTGTTTTTTGATTTTTATGAATAATTCGTCTGTGTACATTCATGTCCACGTTTTTGTGTGGGAATAGTTTCAGTTCCTTTTGGACATCTACCCAGGAGTGGAGTTGCTAGGTCTTATGATGACTCAATGTTTAATTTATTGAGGAACTGCCAAACTGTTTTCCAAAGTGGCTGCACTATATATATTCCTGCCAGCAACATAAGAGTTCCAATTTTTCCGCATATTTGCCAATATTGGTTATTATCTTTATTATATCCATTCTAGTGTGTATGAAGTGATATCTCATTGTGGTTTTGATTTACATCTCCCTGAAGACTAATAATTTTGAGCTTCTTTTTGTAGCCTTGTTGGTCATTTGTATATGTTCCTTGGAGAAATGCCTCTTCAAATTCTTTGCCCAGTTTTAAATTGAGTAGTCTTTTTATTGTTGAATTGTGATTGAAAACATATTCTCTTCTATTTTTTGAAAGAGTGTGTGAAGAAATGGTACTAATTCCTCACATGTTTGGTGGAATTCCCCTGTGATTTTTTTGGGCCTGCACTTTTTATTTTAGGACTTTTGATGGTTAGTGTAATCTCCTGCTACAATTCAGGTTTTCAATTTTCTTCTTGAGTCAGTTTTCGTAGTTGTGTCTTTTTCATAGCTCAGTTGGTAAAGAATCTGCCTGCAATGCAGGAGACCCTGGTTCGATTCCTGGGTTGGGAAGATCTGCTGGAGAAGGAGTAGGCTACCCACTCCAGTATTCTTGGGCTTCCCTTGTGGCTCAGCTGGTAAAGAATGCATTTGCAATGAGGGAGACCTGGGTTCAATCCCTGGGTTGGGAAGATCCCCTGGAGAAGGGAAAGGCTACCTACTCCAGTATTCTGGCCTGGAGAATTCCATGGACTATACAGTCCATGGTGTCGCAAAGAGTCGGACATGACAGCAACTTTCACCTAGACTTAGGAATTTTTTCATTTAATTTATATTATTTAATTTCCTGGCAAACAATTATGTGATCACCTTAGAATCTCTTATTTCTGTAAGGTAGGTAATGATATCTCCTATTTCATTCCTGACTTTAGTAATTTGACTGTTCCCTCTTTGTTTTCATCAGTCTGTCATTTCGTTGATCTTTCAAAGACACAAGTTTTAGTTTACTGGTTTTCTTTATTGTTTTCTGCTCTCTGTTTCATTCATTTCTGCTCTAATCTTTATTATTTTTTTCCTTCTGCTTGTTTTGGGTCTAGTTGGCTCTTCCTTTTCCAGTTTCCCAAGGTAGAAAGTTAGGTTATTGATTTAAGATCTTTCCACTTCTTTTTAAACATAGGCATTTACAACTATTCATTTCCTACTCAGCATCGTTTTGGCTGCATTCCATAAATTTTGGTATATTGTGTTTTTTGCTTTCATTTGTCTCAGAGAATTTTCAAATTTCACTTTGATTTTTTTCTTTGAGCCAATTTTTTGGGGCTAGGAATGCCTTGTTCCACAACCACATATTTGTCAGGTTCCCAAATTTACTTCTGTTTTTGATTTCTAATTTCTGTATGTTGTGGTTAGACAGTATATTTTATATAATTTCAAGTGTTTAAAGTTTATTGAGGGTTGTTTTATGACTTAACATGTAGTCTATCCTGGGGAACATTCTATGCACTGAAAAGAATATGCATTTTGCTAGTGGCTAGTATTCAATAAATGTCTGTTAGGTCTAGTTGATTTTTAAGTGTTGTTCAAGTCTTCTGTTTCTTTGTTAGTGTTCTGCTCATTATTGAAATGAATCTATCAAAAATGGATATCTTATCTTTTAAGGGGGATATTGAAAGTCTTTAGTTATTGTTGAATTGTCTATTTCTCCCTTTAAATCTGTTTTTGCTTCATGGATTTTGAGGTTCTCTTGTTAGATACATCTATTTTTATAATTGTTACAACTTCCTAAAGGATTGTTCCTTTAATAATTACAAAATATTTCTCTTTGTCCCAAGTAACAATTTTTGTCTTCAAGTCTATTTTGTCTGACAGAACATAAATACTCAGGTTCTTTTGGATGCTGTTTGATGGTATTTATTTTTCCATCATTTTCCATCAGCCTATTTGCATTGTTAAATATAAATTATATCTCTTTTTATAGCATATAGTTAGATGATTTTTCTCTCATACCTTTTGCCAGCCTCTGACTTTTTATTGGATTCTGTTGTCCTTATAAATTCAATGTAAGTACTACTCCTGGCCTTTTAAAGTGTCATTTCTCAATGTTTTCTCTCTGTTCTTGTCTCTCATTACACTTGTAAAACTTATAAATAAAATTGACATTGTCTCCTTGAGTTCAGTGACACATTCATCTTTGTACCCTTAGCGGCTATTATCATGCCTTGTAGGTATGCTCTTAATGTTTGATGAATAAATAGTGAAATTTAAGGATTGTATAATTTAATTAAACTTGTTGAGAATTTTCCCTTAAGGATAGAAATTTTTCTTATCCATGACCAAGCCTGCTTCTGTTTTATAAATAAGTTCATTTGTATCTTAAAAAAAAAGTCTTTTATTTTGTGTTGGAGTGTAACTGACTAACAAGTTTCAGGTGTACAGGAAAGGGACTCAGCCATACATATACATATATCTGATATGACATTTACTTCATCTCCTTTTAATAAAAATGCACTTCTTACCACTAATGCATAATCATATTGGGGAAACTGAGTCAATATCCCATAATTGTAAACATGTTGCTAGTATAAAGCAGGCACCAGCATAGAGGTAAGAATAATAAAAATCCAGCCTCTCCAGAACTGAACTGATTCAACTAACTCAATTACAGGGCAGAATCTGAAACAGAGAGGACAGATCCCTGGCTAGGTCTGTCTAGGAGAGCAAGAGACAAGTGGAAATGAGAGACAAACCTTATTTCTATTTCAGTATAGTGATACTGTCTCCTGGTACATGTAGCCCAGTGGACGTTAGGTTTCACTGATGTCGCCACATATGTTACTTCCTTTTTAGGTAGACTATACAGGAGTGGAGAGAGAAAAACTGGATGAAATCACTGTATACTATTAGGTTGGTGCAAACGTAACTACGGTTTCAGACCATGAATTTCTTTATAACTAGCCTCCAACACATTTTTATTAGTCAAAATAGGAACCATTACAATCAACTCATTTTTGCCAATGAGAAATAAGTTTGTTTATTCCTATAGCATAAAAATCCATGTTTTGGGATTGGATGAACTCTTGGAAAGCATTTTCTGCATCCTGCTGGCTGTATTTTTCCTGCAAAAAGCTGTCAAGATGCTTGAAGAAGTGGTAGTTGGTTGGTGAGAGGTCACGTTAATATGGTGGATGAGGCAAAACTTTGTAGCCCAATTCATTCAACTTTTGAAGAGTTGGACGTGTGACATGAAGTCGGGCATTGTCGTGAAGAATTAGGCCCTTTCTGTTGACTGACACTAGCTGCAGGTGTTGGAGTTTTCAGTACATCTCAATGATTTGTTGAGCATACGTCTCAGATGTAATGGTTTCACCAGGATTCAGAAGGTTGTAGAGGATCAGATGGGCAGCAGAGCACCTAACAGTGACTAGGACCTATTTTTGGTGCAAGTTTGGCTTTGGGACTCTTGAGAGTCAGACACGCTGAGTGACTAAACTGAGCTGGCTTTGGGAAGTGCTTTGGAGCTTCTTCTTGGTCCAGCCACTGAGCTGGTCATTGCCGGTTGATGTATAAAATCCACCTTTGTCACACATCACAATCTGATTGAGAAACGGTTTGTTATTGTTGTGCAGAATAAGAGAAGACCAGACTTCAAGATGATGAGTTTTTTGATTTTTGGTCAGCTCATGAGGCACTCGCTTATTGAGCCTTTTCACCTTTCCAATTTGCTTCAAATGCTGAATGACCATATGATAGTTGATGCTGAATTCTTGGACAACTTCTTGTGTAGTTGTAGGAGCTTGAGTGATCCTCTCAACTGGTCATTGTCAACTTCCCGTGGCCGGCCACTATGCTCCTCATCTTCAAGACTCTTGTCTCCTTTGTGAAACTTCTTCAACCACCATTGCACTGTACGTTCATTAGTAGATACTGGGCCAAATGCATTGTTGTTGTGAGTTGTCTCCTCTGCTTTATGTCCTGTTTTTGAACTCAAAAAATAAAATCTCTCAAATTTGCTTTTTGTTTAACATCATTTCTGTAGTCTAAAATAAATATAAAATAAGCAGCAAGTAATAAGCCATTAGCAAAAAAACATAAAATGAGAAATGTGTGTTAAAATGATATATAAGATAACCATATATTTTTTTAAAGAATGTATTCCAATATTAAAGGAAAATTTCAACAATGCAAAAAACTGCAATTTCTTTTGCACCAACCTAATACCTTCTCCTGGGGAGTGGAATAGAAGTTCCCTCATTTCAAAACGCTTTTTAGGAAATCTCCATACTCAGGCTTGAGTACAGAATTTATGGGCCCATATAACTGAGAAAGCTCAAGATTCTCTAAGAGGTTGGCTGATGCCATGAGAACTGACTGTCTCTTCATAGCTCTACTTTCAACAAGATGGCTTCAGTCTCAGGTTCTTCAAGGAGTCCTTTGATGCTCTAAGCTCACGTACTTCCAGACTTAAGTCCTGCAGAAAAGAGTACCTGTTTCTCTTTTAGGAAGTCCTAATAAGAAAATTATTGAATTTCAAAGTTCTGATTAGGTCATATATCTATGCCTGAATGAATCACTGTGCCTAGAGCCATATAATGACCTGAGTAGCCACCTCTGGATCAGGCATGGCTTATACTCCATCCTAAATGTATATGAGCTAAGTAGGGGACAGGGCTTCCCTGGTGACTCAGATGGTAAAGAATTTGCCTTCAATGCAGGAGAGCTGGTTTTGATCTCTCAATCAGGAAGATCCCCTGGAGAAGGGAATGGCAACCTACTCACTCCAGTATTCTTGCCTGGAGAATTCCATGGACAGAGGAGTCTGGCAGGCTACAGTCCATGGGGTCACAGAGTCGGACATGACTAAGCACACACATGCATGTGGGGACAGGTGGCTATAGAGAGGACTATCAGGGTATCATTCAAGAAAAACAATTAAAATGGAAGAGACAAATGTTCACTTTACTTCCCTTCAGTGGACGTTTAAGAATTGTGATTATTTTCCCACAAATGCCATTGAGGTTTGTGTTGTCTAGTGTGATAGGGCTTCCCTGGTGGTGCAGAGGCTAAAGCATCTGCCTGCAATGTGGGAGACCTGGGTTCGATTCCTGGGTTGGGAAGATCCCCTGAAGAAGGAAATGGCAACCCACTCCAGTATTCTTGCCTGGAGAATCCCATGGATGGAGGAGCCTGGTGGGCTACAGTCAACGGGGTCACAAAGAGTCAGACAGAGCTTAGATGAAGTGAGTTTAAGTTGAGGTATAAAATATACATTGAGTTTTAAAGACTTGATTAGAAAAAAAGAATAGGAAAGTTGAAAGTGAAAATCACTCAGTCACGTCCTACTCTTTGCAACCTCACGGACTATACAGTCCATGGAATTCTCCAGGTCAGAATACTGTAGTGGGTAAACTTTCCTTTCTCCAGGGGATCTTCCCAACCCAGGGATCAAACCCAGGTCTTCTACATTGTAGGCAGATTCTTTACCAGCTGAGTCACAAAGGAAGTCCAAGAATACTGGAGTGGGTAGCCTATCCCTTTTCCAGTGGATCTTCCCAACCCAGGAATCGAACCAGGGTCTCTTGCATTGCAGGCGGATTCTTTACCAACTGCCCTATCAGGAAAAAGACTATCTCCTTAATAATTTCCTTAGGGACTTCTCTGGTGGTCCAGTGATTAAGACTCCACACTTCCCCAGGAGAGGGTGAGGGTTTGAGCCCTGGTTGGGGAACTAAGATTCCACATACCACATGGCATGGCCCAAAAAAAAAAAGAAAAGCAAAGACTGGATAAAAAGATAATTTCCATATGTTGTTTACATGTTGAAATAATTTTAAATATAATGGATTAAAGAAAAATACATCATTAAGATGATATTCACTGATTTATTTTTATTTTTGCAATGTGGCTACTAGAAGACTTAAAGTTACATTTTGAGGCTCACATATTTCTATTGGACAGTGCTGTTTTTAGTTCAGTTCAGTCGCTCAGTCATGTCTGACTCTTTGCAACCCCATGGACTGCAACACGCCAGGCTTCCTTGTCCATCACCAACTCCTGTGA
Organism: Ovis aries; assembly: GCF_016772045.2. NCBI lineage: Eukaryota > Metazoa > Chordata > Mammalia > Artiodactyla > Bovidae > Ovis > Ovis aries. The sequence continues at coordinate 174,599,134 of NC_056056.1, forward strand.
CTCAAACTCATGTCCATCAAGCTGGTGATGCCATTCAACCATCTCATCCTCGGTTGTCCGCTTCTCCTCCTGCCTTCAATCTTTTCCAGCATCAGGGTCTTTTCCAAAGAATCAGTTCTTCACATCAGGTGGCCAGAGTATTGGAGTTTCAGCTTCAACATCAGTCCTTCCAATGAATATTCAAGATCGATTTCCTTTAGGAACTGGTTTGATCACCTTGCAGTCCAAGGAACTCTCAAGAGTCTTCTCCAACACCACAGTTCAAAAGCATCAATTCTTCAGTGCTCAGCTTTCTTTGTAGTCCAACTCACATCCATACATGACTACCAGAAAAACCATAACCTTGACTAGATGAACTTTCGTTAGCAAAGTAATATCTCTGCTTTTTAATATGCTGTCTAAGTTGTCATAGCTTTTCTTCCAAGGAGCAATCATCTTTCAATTTCATGGCTGCAGTCACCCTCTGCAGTGATTTTGAAGCTCCCCAAAATAAAGTCTCACTGTTTCTGTTATTTTCCCATCTATTTGCTATGAAGTGATGGGACCAAATGCTGTGATCTTAGTTTTCTGAATGTTGAGTGTTAAGCCATCCTTTTCACTCTCCTCTTTCACTTTTATCAAGAGAGTCTTTAGTTCCTCTTCACTTTCTGCCATAAGGGTGGTGTCATCTGCATATCTGAGGCTATTGATATTTCTCCTGGCAATCTTGATTCCAGCTTGTGCTTCATCCAGTCTGGCATATCGCAAGATGTACTCTGCATTTAAGTTAAGTTAGAAGGGTGACAATATACAGCCTTGATGTACTCCTTTCCTGATTTGGAACCAGTCTATTGTTCCATGTCCAGTTCTAACTGTTGCTTTTTAACCTGCATACAGATTTCTCAGGAGGCAGGTCAGGTGGTCTGGTATTCCCATCTCTTGAACAATTTTCCACAGTTTGTGGTGATCCACATAGTCAAAAGCTTTGGCATAGTCAATAAAGCAAAAGAAGATGTTTTTCTGGAACTCTTGCTTTATCAATGATCCAGTGGATGTTGGCAATTTGATCTCTGGTTCCTCTGTGTTTTCTAAATCCAGCTTGAACATCTGGAAGTTCTCGGCTCATATACTGTTGTAGCCTGGCTTGGAGAAATTTGAGCATTACTTTGCCAGTGTGTGAGATGAGTGCAATTGTGCGGTAGTTTGAGCATTCTTTAGCATGGCCTTTCTTTGGGATTGGAATGAAAACTGACCTTTTCCAGTCCTGTGGCCACTGCTGAGGTTTCCAAATCTGCTATCATATTGAGTGCAGCACTTTCACAGCATCATCTTTTAGGATTTGAAATAGCTCAACTGGAATTCCATCACCTCCACTAACTTTGTTTGTAGTGATGCTTTCTAAGGCCCAGTTGACTTTGTATTCCCGGATGTCTGGCTGTAATCAGGGTCTTTTCCAAAGAATCAGTTCTTTTCCAAAGAACACCATTGTGGTTATTTGGGTCATGAAGATCTTTTCTGTATAGTTCTTCTGTGTATTCTTGCCACCTCTTAATATATTCTGCCTCTGTTAGGTCCATACCATTTTTGTCCTTTATTGTGCCCATCTTTGCATGAAATAGTCCCTTGGTATCTCTAATTTTCTTGAAGAGATTTCTAGTCTTTCCCATTCTATTGTTTTCCTCTATTTCTTTGCATTGATCACTGAGGAAGGCTTTCCTATCTCTCCATGCTATTCTTTGGAACTCTGCATTCAAATGGGTATATCTTTCCTTTTCTCCTTTGCCTTTAGCTTACCTTCTTTTCTCAGCTATTTGTAAGGCCTCTGCAGACAACCATTTTGCCTTTTTGCCTTTCTTTTTCTTGGGGATGGTCTTGACCACTGCCTCCTGTACAAAGTCATGAAACTCTGTTCATCATTCTTTAGGCACTCTATCATATCTAATCCCTTGAATCTATTTCTCAGTTCCACTGTATAATCATAAGGGATTTGATTTAGGTCATACCTGAATGGTCTAGTGGTTTTCCCTACTTTCTTCAATTTCAGCCTGAATTTGGCAATGAGGAGTTCCTTATCTGAGCCACATGTTATGAGCACATCTAGTGCTGTTCTAGATGTTTCTAAAGTCTTCTTTCTACTGACATTTCTCTTGAGGCCCAAGACTGTGTCTTGTTTGTTATCTTTAATATAGGGCCTTGTATATACTATTGGCTTAATAAGTATTATATTTTTAGAAGAAATGAGTACTGTCTGTATTAAATAATTACCTGTTTTCAATAGGATGAGTGCAAATTTCCTTAAAAGTCTTACTCCAACATTGTATTCCAAGCTTATTTTCTATGGTAGGTTGAATCACAACTTGTGGGGTACATTATGTTCAAACAGGCCTCTGTCCACTTCCTTCACAGTCCAGCCTACAGAGACAATGAAACCCATGACACAGAAGAAAGAAGTAGATAAGAGGGCTTTTGGCAATAAAATACGCTGTCATATTAAGAGCTGTTCATCTCTTGATGTGTAAGGCCACAGCTATTGAACCCTCATTCTCTGAAGCACTGCAGATTTTTAGGAAATTACTTGAGCACCCCTCCACTCCCCTCACTATGCCAATCTTGGACTTAACTCAATTTGAACTTCCTGAAACTCTTCCTGATGTTCCCAGAGTTCATAAATACACTTGTTGGCTTAAACTAATTCGCCTGAACTCTAGTCACTGGTTCTTCAACAAGAAGAATCCCAGGATGAGGCTCACTACATGATGATTGAATAATCCAAAAGTTCTGTAGTCTTAGTCCAGAGAGCAAGACAGCAGGAACGGGGACCCAGATTTTTGGCCATATGATCAGTGCCCTTCCCACCTATGCTGGGCCACAAGAGAGAATACTGAAGAAGTGCCCTGCAGTCCTTATACAAGGTGGTGTCTGGTTTCCTTGTTCAGGCAGTTTTCCTGTGGAGGGAAGTGGGATAGACTGTGGGCACAGGGCCATGGCGTCTGTCGTGCCTGTGTTTGTTCCATGAGCTTTGAGCCATTGTCTCAGTCCCCCAGGAAACAATGTATACGTTAATGTTTCCTGCCATGTTTTCCTTCTTTTTAGGAAAAGTGGGAACAGTACAGTACTGTCCTTCCTAGAGGGAGAATGTCTCCCCGGGCTCGGGTCTGTAGTGTTCTGTAGAGCTGATTCTGGCTACATTGCAGAGGTCAGCAAGCACGCCTACAGTCTGAAGGCCAAGAGTCCTCACGATGCACACCCAGTACTGAAAAGTTCAGTTATTGAGTTCAGGCATAGCTGGAGCCAGGCGCAGATGGGGTTTTATCATGAAGTGACTTCTCCACATCTCTCTCTTTCTTGGTATTGACTTCTTTCTCAACATGGGGGGCTTTACTCATGTGATAACCTCATGGCAGCTCTAGGTTTATAGATTCACAATTGAATGACTCTTCCTTGATCATGCCAGCTACATTTCTAGGATTTGCTTTGATGGGACACACTTGTGTTTCATTTCCACTGTTGAGCTATCTCTTTGGTTTGGTGTTTGTTAAAGATTTCTTGTAAACCTTTCAACCAAAATACATTGACTGACTGCTTTCCATGTGGTAGCAGCATTTTAGGTTACTGGGGACATCACATTAAAAAGATGTAGAAGATCCCTGCGTTCATTTCAGATGTAGGAGATATACACACATATACCCCCACAACAGAAAAGTGAGTAAACGATAAGAAAAGACATCAGATGAGGGCAGAAAAATAAAATAGGAAGGAAGATATGATTAAAAGTGATTGGGCTTCTGCTTCAGATTGGGTGAAGTAGATTTGGCCACCACTCACTCAATCACCATTGTCAACTGGCACCTGATTGCTAGCACAGCATTGATCCCTGTGTCATAAAGGCAGGGCAGTATTCCATCCAAACCAAGTACCTGAGAGGAGAGAGAGAGAGAGAGCGAGCCAGTATCCCAGGAAAAAACTAGAGTGCTAGCTCTAGAATCAGAGAGAATGAATACTGCACAGGGGAAAATCATAGTTTCAGACTATAGGACTCTTTTTATTAAAAAGGTAATAAAACAATTTTTATAAGGATACTTCACATATTACAATCAATGAATTCAGCAATATTTTCTTAAGTTGAATTTGTTTTGTAAGGTCAACATCATCACAGTAAGCACAGCTGTGGAAACAACTTTTTTCCCATTGGAGTATTATTGCTTTACAATGTGTTCGTTTCTGCTGTACAACACTGTGAATCAGGTATATGTATATATATGTGTACATATATTCCCTCCCAGCTCAACCTCCTACCCGTCTAGGTCATCACAGAGCCCTGAGCTGGGCTCCCTGTGCTACACAGCAACTTCCTACTAGCTAGCTATTTTACACATGGGAATGTACACACGTCAGTGCTACTCTCTCAACTTATTCCACCTTCTCCTGAAAACAATGTTTTGAAGAGCCTCAGGTGAGATCTATCTTGAGTGTCACCAAACGCAATCCAAATCCTTTTCTGCTGTCACTAGTTCTCTGTGAGGTAAAGAGTAGATTCCTTGTGGTGGGTGACCAAGGCTTTTTAAAAAGACAGAAGGGCACTTTTGCCTGTTCCTTCCAAGCACTTGTCCATTTGAATTCTGATCCTACTGCAAACAACTGTTTGAAGGAAAAAACTCCCAACCTCGAAAGAATAGAAGCATGTTCAGCTATATGGTAGAGATATCCATATAAGAGAGAAACTTTTCTACCCCCGAAAGCAATAGCACTCACAGAGATTTTGCTCTTGGAGGCTCTGGGCATAAGCAAACAAAGTATTCAACTCACTTGTCTAAGTTAGATGTCTAAATTAGATGTATTTATCAGATTCCCATGTTTCTCCAAGATGTTCTTGCTTTACTCTTGCATATCTAAAAGGATCATTGATACAGCTTTCTAACAAAAAAGACAGAAACCACAAACCCCCCACCCCCTAAAAATTGATTAGCCAATCCCAAAGGAGAGATCAGATTTTGGGCATATTTGTAACCCGACGCATTCAGATGATTCCACCTAAAGCTTACATTTTTCTCCTTCACTTCTAGCCAATGTATTGTTGGCTTCAGCTTGAACAAGTTCTCCCCTATCCCTTGTATATTCTGTGCCAATTCAGCCTCCGCATTTTTATTTATGTTGTGATACCACTGGATTCCTTCTATGTTTCTCTCCAAATCCCATCTATCCTTCAAGGGTCTACTTAAAGTCAAAGAAATCCTTCCAGACCAGCCCACTGGATTTCCACAATGCTTTGTTTCTCTCGACAATTTGGATATGTTATCTAAATCGCAGACAGGAAAAATGAGGTGAAACCTCTATGATCTAACTTCATTCTTTTCGAGAGGGAACAGCTTTGGCTAAAAACACCTTGATATGTCCATTAAGGGAATTGGCAAGCCCCAAAGGCATGGGTTTTGGAGGGCTCATGGACAGATAGAAAGCTTCTCTCAGAAGCTGTGCCTGAGAGAAAAGAGAGGCATGTGTTTCCTGCCTCTGAGAGGAGGTGGGGTTAGGGAAGAGAAGAGAGGTGGTGGGAAGGAATGGGGAGGAGAGAGAGGAACCATGACATCATCAAGGTGGCGCCTTCGAGAGGTGAAGAGCAGATTCTTGTGGTGGGTGATCAGGGCTTTTTAGAAAGAGTTGTATCCTGTGCTCCTCCCAATGTCATCTCTGCTGTATTACTGTAGTCCCTTTGCTTGGCTTCCTCCACATCTTTAGAAAAGTCTGCCTCTCTTATAAGTGCTTTGGGTGGGCAAGTTTCGGGACGAAATGGAAGAAAGAGTTGAGTTTTATATCTGGATTGATGTGGTGTGAAGCTGAATATATTGACAAAAGAGAGCAAGAAACTGGACCCAGTGACTACACAATGACTGTAGAAAGCTTTGGGAAGAATTGGGAGCTCTAACTGGTCAAAACCATATCTCAGGTGCTCACAGTGTGACTCCCCTGATGACAGCCTCTGTATAGTGAAACATCCCAGCAGCTTGATCACCCCCAAACCGCCTCTTGTCCTGAGGTTCTTCTTCAGAAACCTACTTATTTCCCCCCCCACGCCCCCCCACCCCGCTTCTTCCTCACTTTCTGTAATGTCTCCTCCCTCCCCCCTCCCACCTTTGGCCTCATCTTGTCTTGTAAAAGCAATTAGGCTTGTATCATCCATCTGTCTGCTCTCGTTGTCAGCATGACAAAAACATGAACAAAATTATTGAAAGATCATTCCTTTGAAGATAGTGAGAAGTAGAGTACAGAAGAAGGAGACTTCAGTCAAGAGTTATCAGAACTCTTGATTTTAAAATTCTGTGAGAATAGAGACCACACTGCTCTAATGAGCCAGGTGGCTCAATGGTAAAGAGCCTGCCTGCCAATGCTGGAGATGTGGGTTCGATCCCTGACCCAGGAAGATCCCCTGGAGAAGGAAATGGCAACCCACTCCAGTATTATTGCCTGGGAAATCCCATGACCAGAGGAGCCTGGAAGACCACAGTCCATATGGTCACAAAGAGTAGGACATGACTTAAAGCGACAGAGCATGCCTTCAAGGAATCCTAGATGACCTTCAGTGAGTCACAGAACATCTATGGGAGGAGGAGGGAGGGAACGGAATCGACATTTGAAGCACCTCTATTATATGCCAGGCATAGAACAAGGCACTTCATGTGTAACATCTACAGTATTCTCAATGCCTACTACGCACCCAGTATTCTGTGTAAATTCTCTTACTTATTCTCGCTGCTGGACCTTGTTAGCAATTCCCAGTGGTGCTAGTGCTAAAGAACCTGCCTGCCAATGCAGGAGAAGTAAGAGACTCTGGTTTGATCCCTGAGTCAGGAAGATCCCCCTGGGGGAAGGCATGGTAACCCACTCTAGTATTCTTGCCTGGAGAATCCCATGGGCAGAGGAGCCTGGTGGCCTACAGTTAATAGGGTTACAAAGAGTTGGACATGACTGATATAACTTAGAACATGCATGCTGGATCTTTTTACTCAGTTTCGGGAATTGTGAAATATGGCAGCCATGCTCATAATCAACATAGACATCATGAGCACCGTTACAACAGATGAGGACGAGTCTGGGTTCTAAGAATTATGAACTCGGCTCAAGTATCTGCAGGTGGAGTGGCAGCAACAGAACTTTGTCCTGGTCCTTTTGACTTCAGAGTCCATGACCTTTTTTCCTCCATCATAAAGCAAATGTACTTCAAATGTTTGAAGACAAGATATCTCAAGGCCAGGAGTAAGGAAGCCTGTGCTCATAGCCAGTGTGCTGTGAGTTTACAGGATAACACACTCGGCTCCAGTGGGGTTTCTCAGGAGGGACGCCAGGAACATTTTTGGGCTGGATAATTCTTCATTATGTGGGAATGTTCTGTACATTGCAAGATATTCTGTGTCCTTAGTTCTTGCCCAGTAAATGCCAGTAGTGCTCTTTCTCTTTGCAACATCCAAAGATAAGTGTGCTCAGACATTTCAAATGTCCTTAAGACAGTGTACATGCAGCCCCCTCTTCTCTAAGAGCCACTCTAGGCCAAGCTGATTCCCTAAGTGATCTCCATGGTCACTTTAGAATTGTTCAGCAATTCCATGTAGAAATGAATGAATGAATGTAAATACAAAGGAAAGAAGGTCAGGAATGATCCCAAATATTGGCTGCTCTTGTGAGGGCAGGTTTGAATGGGATGTTCCTGTAGCCTTAGAGTACCGAGATCACAGGGGGGTGCTCAGAATGGTACCCAGGTGGAAGTGTGAGATATGACCCAGGCATGAGATGAAAGGACACAGAAGGTAGACTTCATCTACTCCATAGTGTACCTCTAACCAGATCCCTTCCTGGTGCTTTCAAGACTGTTAAACAAAGACTCGACTTGCTCAGTGGGAGCCCAGAGTGAGAGCAGAGGAAGGGGAGGAGGTGCGTCAGCCTTAGTACAGTAAAGCGGAATCCCATCACTCTAGACGCTAATGCAAACCAGCTGCTGGCCGGCCCCAGCTTGCGATAGAACAGGCGGAATTCTTGGACACTGAGTTATTCTTAGAAGCGTATGCACAGCCCCCTGGCAGGGCTCGCTGTGAACTGGCTGTTGCCAGCCCCTGTCAGGATGTGGTGCCAGCAGACCCAAGAATGATTGTTCTTGCTTATGAAAAATAACTTTGGGATTTTAATTTCAAATTACCCACAGGACTGGTGGGGCCTGGATGTGGAGAATGATGGTAAGGGCAAAGAGGAGAGTAGGACAGGGGAGTGAACCATGGGCAGAGGGTATCATTCATTCCTTCAACGAATATCCATTGAGTATTTGCTGTGTGCAGTTACTGGGGTTCACATCACACTGGTCTTTCGTTTGCTCTGAGTGGACATAGGTGGACAGCTGTATAGATCTTGAAAGTGGGCCCTTCCTTGAGTTTTTGGATGGTTCATTGGGTGCCAGGTCCTTTACCTAAATCTCATTCAGTCTTTATAGGAATGTGGAGAGATAGGTATCATTGCTCCTATTTGACAGGAAGCTAAATGTTGAAGATGGAATTTGCCTACGGCTCCATAGCTATCAAGTGGCAGGGTGGAGATCTGAACTCAGGCCAGCCAACTCCTGCCTTCACAGTGGTGTTGAGAGTCAACTGTCTGCCAAGGCCAAGCTAGACGTTGGGACTGAAACCAAATAAAGGGACTGAAGCCTAGTCGTCAAGTCTCTGGGTTGTACTGTGTATGGGAGGAATAGGCATTGGACCAGGAATGATAAGAACAGGAGGCCAGAGCTATTGGTGAACACCACTTGCTGCATCCGGGAAATAGCTGAGGAAAGGATGGCTGAGTCTTACGCGGTGCCTCCATGGATGACAACGGGGAACACTGGAGGCTTCCAGCAGAGGACCAGTGTGTGTGACACTGCACGGCTTCCAGCAGAGGACCAGTGTGTGTGACGCTGCACGGCTTCCAGCAGAGGACCAGTGTGTGTGACGCTGCACGGCTTCCAGCAGAGGACCAGTGTGTGTGACGCTGCATGGCTAGTGATCACAAGTCACTTGGTGGGGCTGCAGTGCAGGGTGTACTGAGGATATATAAGACAAGATGATTGGAAGGTGAGAAGGATCTGACTAGGAAGGGCCTTGTAGGACAGACCGAAGAGCTGGAGCTTAGTCCTGGAGGAATTGAAAACTTGTGTATCCATTTGTTTAGTTACTCACTCATTCAACCTATTTATCAAGCACCTACATTACACCAAGCACTCTATTTTAAAACCTTTAAGCAGCACACAGGGACATGCTTTGTATTTCAGAAAAGGAAAAGGTACCTGTATAGAAAATTATTAAAGGACCTCCGTAGTGGCCCAGGTGAAAGATGATTCCAGTACGACCTGTGGTAGCAGCTGGGAGTTTAGGAGCATGTATAACAACATGAAAGACCTCTTCACCTGACAAACACAGTTTGCAAAACACATTGATGAATGCACATCTGCATCATGGGAAGTGCTTGCTACAGACCAGGACACCTACTCATGTGTGTTCCCATTAGCTCAGTTGTGTGTCAGTCAAGGATCATTTATATTCGGTACCAAATCTACTTATGCCGGCTGTTAATTACTTAAAGAAACATTAGCGCCACCCCTACCGCCCCCCCCCCCCCGCCCCCAGAAAAGTGTGTAAAAAGAGAAATGTTTCTCTGAATGCTGGGTTGAAAGCTTTGAAAATACTTAGGAGGACTGCTAAAAAAAATAAAATAAAATAAAGAAAACAGCAAAAACAATTGCTGTGGAATTGGGTGTGGTTGAGACAATGAAAAGATTGGGAAAACCATAAAATTCTAGCAAGATTCTACACTCAGACTGCTTTACAAGGGTCTTTAAGATCTCTTTCTACTTCAAAGAAACTGACGCTGGGAACTGTAGATGATGCATTATGGGTGTGGTTTATGTAAGAAAGATGACAAGAAGCTCCAGTGAGCCGACCCGTTCGCAAAGAAAAGCTTTGGCCCCAGATCAAAAGAATGGTGAATGAATGTGCATGTATATGTTTTAAGTTAAAATTAAACAGGTTTGAAGTATTATGTATCATTTTTTAGATTTAAGAAACGTTTTTTACTGAAGCATAACATACATAGAGAAAAGTGCACAGATCTAGGAGTCAGTGGGATGTATTTTTACAAAGTGAACACCCAGGGTATCCAGCAACCAGATCAGGAAATGGAATTTTCCAGTACCCTAAAATCTTTCCTGATGCCTTTTCCCAGGTCATTACATCTTCCCACCTCAAATGGGACCACCGCCCTGACTTCCATAAGCATCGATTACTTTTGCCTGTTATATAAATCAAGCAGACTGTTTTCGTTTTCTGTTTTGGGATAGATTTCTTTTGTTCTTGTGATATCCATCCATGTTGCTTAATGTAGCAGTCATTTGGTCAGTCTCGTTGTATAATGTCCTATGAGGTATGAAGTGGTACACATTAGGTGCTCAAAAATGGCAGCCAAAAAGAGATATAAGTGAATTCTAGCAAAATAGAAACATGTGGACAGATGTCGATCATCTGAGGTCAAATGATGTTTTGAAAAAATGTCTATTCAAGTCCTAGGTCCATCTTTTAATTGGGCTGTTTGTTTTTTTGGAATTCAGCTTGTATGAATTATTTGCGCATTTTTTTATGTAAACCCCTTATCAGACATGTTATTGACAAGTATCTTCTCTCATTCAGTAGGTGGCCATTTCGTTTTGTTGATAGTTTCCTTCTCTGTTGTTGTTCAGTTGCTGAGTCATGTCCATATCTTTTCAACCGCATGGGCTTCAGCAACTTCATGTCCACTGAGTTGGTGATGTCATCCAACCATTTTATCCTCTGTTGCCCCCTTCTCCTCGTGCCCTCAATCTTTTCCAGCATCAGGATCTTTTCCAATGAATTGGCTCTTTGCATCAGGTAGTCAAAGTATTGGAGCTTCAGTTTCAGCATCAGTCCTTCCAATGAATATTCACAGTTGATTTTCTTCAGGATTGACTAGTTTGATCTCCTTGCAGTCCAAGGGACTCTCAAGAGCCTTCTCCAGCATCACAGTTTGAAAGCATCATTCTTCAGCGTTCAGCCTTCTTTATGGTCCAACTCTCACATCCATACACAACTACTGGGAAAACCACAGTTTTGACTATATGGACCTTTGTCAGCAAAGTGATGGCTCTGCTTTTTAATATGCTATCTAGGTTGGTCATAGTTTTTCTTCCAAGGAGCAAGTGTCTAAATTTCATGGCTGCAGTCACCATCTGCAGAGATTTTGGAGCCCAAGAAATTAAAGTCTCTCACTGTTTCCATTTTTTCCTCCATCTATTTGCCATAAACTGATGGGACCAGATGCCGATCTTAGTTTTCTGAATGTTGAGTTTTAAGCCAGCTTTTCCACTCTTCTCTTTCACCTTTATCAAGAAGCTCTTTAGTTCCTCTTCATTTTCTGCCATTAGGGTGGCATCATCTGCATTCAGTTCAGTTCAGTTCAGTCGCTCAGTCATATCTGACTCTTTGCAACCCCATGGACTGTAGCACACCAGGCTTCCCTGTTCATCACCAACTCCCAGAACTTGCTCAAACTCATGTCCATTGAGTCAGTGATGCCATCCAACCATCTCATCCTCTTTTTTCCCCTTCTCCTCCTGCCTTTAATCTTTCCCAGCATCAAGATCTCTTCCAAGGAGTCAGTTCTTCACATCAGGTGGCCAGAGTATTGGCGTTTCAGCTTCAATATCAGTACTTCCAATGAATATTCAGAACTGATTTCCTTTAGGATGGACTGGTTGGATCTCCTTGCAGTCCAAAGGACTCTCAAGAGTCTTCTCCAATACCATAGTTCAAAAGCATCAACTGTTTGGCACTCAGCTTTCTTTATAGTCCAACTCTCACATCCATACATGACTACTGGAAATGCCATAACTTTGATTATACAGACCTTTGTTGGTAAAGTAATGTCTCTGCTTTTTAATATGCTGTCTAGGTTTGTCATAGCTTTTCTTCCAAGGAGCAAGTGTCTTTAAATTTCATGGCATATCTGAGGTTATTGGTATTTCTCCTGGTAATCTTGATTCTAACTTGTGTTTCATTCAGCCCTTCATCCAAGCATTTTGCATGATGTACTCTGCATGTAAGTTAAATAAGCAGGATGATAATATACAGCCTTGATGTACTGCTTTCCCAATTTGAAACCAGTCCATTGTTCCACGTACAGTTCTAACTGTTGCTTCCTGACCTGCAGACAGGTTTCTCAGGAGGCAGGTAAGATGGTCTGGTACTCCCACCTCTTTAAGAATTTTCCAGTTTGTTGTGATCCACACAGTCAAAGTCTTTAGCCTAGTCAATGAGGAAGAAGTAGATGTTTTTCTGGAATTCCCTTGTTTTTTCTATGATCCAGTAGATGTTGGCAATTTGATCTCTGGTTCCTCCGCCTTTTCAAATCCATCGTGTACATCTGGAAGTTCTCAGTTCACGTATGGCTGAAGCCTAGCTTGAAGGATTTTGGGCATTACCTTGCTAGCATGTGAAATGAGCATAATTCTGTGGTAGTCTGAACATTCTTTGGCATTGCCCTTCACTGTGCAAAAAATTTTCAGGTTTGATGTAGTCCTATTCATTTAACTTTGGTTTTGTTTCACTTGCCTGGGGAGATATAGCAGTCAATATGTTTTATTTTGGTAAGTCAAAGAGTGTACTATCTTACACTGGTGATTTTAACAGTATTAATTCTTCCAATACATGAGCATGATTTACCTTTCAACTTGCTTGTGTTGTTTTCAATTTCTTTTATCAGTATCTTAAAGTTTTCTGAATACAGGCCTTTTATCTCTGTAGATTTATTCCTAGGTATTTTATTCTTTCTGATGTGGTTGTAAATGGGATAGTTTGCTTATCTTCTCCTTCTGAGAGTTCATTGTAAGTGTATAGTGACACAACAGCTTTCTGTATATTAATTTTGTATCTTAAAACTTTATTGAATTTATCAGTAAGTTTTAATAGCTTTTGGTGGCATCTTTGGAATTTTCTGTATAGTCTCATGTTGTCTGCAAACAGTGACAGTTTTACCTATTCTTTGAAATTTAGATTCCTTTTGTTTCTTTTTCTTGTCTGATTGCTGCAGTTAGGACTTTCAGTACTGTGTTGAATAAAGTGGTGAGAGTGGGCATCCTTGTTTTGTTCCTGATCTTAGAGGAAGTGCTTTCAGTTTTTCACCATTGAGTATGATATTGGCTGTAGGTTTGTCATACATGGCTGGTGTTTATTGGACTGAAGTGTGTTCCCTTCTATACCCACTTTATCATAAATGGATATTGACTTTCATCAAAAGATTATTCTGCATTTATTGAGATGATCATATGATTTCTCCTTCTTCAATTTGTTTACATTTTGTATGACATTAACTAACTTGTGAATATTAAAGCATCCTTGCATTCCTGGGATGAATCCTACTTGATGGTGGTATATGATCTTTTTAGTGTATCATTGAACTCAGCTTGCTAATATTTTGTTAAGAATGTTTGCATCCATGTGCAGCAGTGACTGTGGGCTGTAATTTTCTTTTCTTTCTCATGGTGTCTTTGATTTTGGCATTCCTGTGATGCTGGCTTTGTAGAATGAGTTTGGAAGTGTTCTTTCCTCTACAATGTTTTGTAATAGTTTGAGGAGGATAGGTATAAAGTCTTCTTTAAGTGTTTGACATAATTAACCTGTGAAACCATTTGGTTCTGGACTTTTGTTTGTTGGTTGTTCAGTCACTGTCATGTCCGACTCTTGGTGACACCATGGACTATAGCCCACCAGGCTCCTTTGTCCATGGAATTTCCCAGGCAAGATTACTGGAGTGGGTCGCCATTTCCTTGTTTGTTGGGAGTTGTATTATTCCTGGTTCAGTTTCTTTACTAGTGATTGGTCTATTCATATTTTCTATTTCTTCTTGAGTCAATCTTGGGAGATTTTTTATCGATAGGAATTTTTTAGTTTTTGTGTCAAAGCCTTATGCATATTTTGTTTCAATTTAAGCAGCCAGTATTTTTGATATTGTATAGGTAACTGTAACACTTTAATTTATAATCATTTACTCATAATGTATTAAAGTATTATTTTAAAAATATACTGATGTTATATCTACTATTTCTAGCTTCCCTTATTAATTTAATTATTTGGAGACTTTTAGCTTCTCTATGTACACAATTGTGTTATTTTGTCAATGAGGACAGTGTTTTTCTTCCTTTTCAGTGCCTATACCTCTTATTTATTTCTCTTTCCTTTTTACACTGACTGTGTCTTCTAGTACAATGTGAACTAAATTGGTGATAGCAGACATCCTTCTCTCACTTTTAATCTTGGGTGGAAACTAAACTTTCCATTTGTTAAGCATTTGTTGTAGCTTTTAAAATAGATATACTTATCAGATTTGAAAAGTTCCATTTCAAGCCTGGTCTGCTAAGACCTTTTAAAAAAAACCCACAAATGGGTGTTCTATATTATACTGATGTGGTGAATTACATTGACTGATCGAGTTTGAATGTAAAACTAACCTTGCACTACTAGAATAAAACCAACTTGGTTGTCATGATTATTCTTTTTATAAATGGTTAGGTAATATTTGGTTACCATTTTTCCATCTGTTTTGAGAGAGATTGACCTGTAATTTTCAATTCTTATAGCTTCTTCTTCAGGTTTAGTTTTCAAAGTTATTTTGGTGTTATAAGTTGGGAAGTGTTTTCTCTTTTGCTTCCATTTGGAAGAGATTGTTTAAGATTAGTGTTATTTCTTCTTTAAATATTTAGAAGAATCCATCAGTAAAGTCATCTGGGCTGGAAATTTCTTTGGGAAGGTTTTAGATAACAGATTTAGTTTTTAAATTAGATATACTTTAAATTGGCACTATTTCAGACAAACTCCAGGATTCATTGATATTCTTGAAAATACACAGTTAAACAAAAATGCGCTAAAGAAACCAAGATGAATGCATAGGTCACCTAGACCATACAGTTTAGTGATTAAGAATTTGAACTCTGGCACTCTTTTGATCCTCTTTAAAAATGAGTTGTAAATGCAAACAAACAACAAAAAATCCTTGTTTATTCAGCTTTACTATTAGAATCCCAAACAGTCAAGAGACATGTCCTTCTAGGGTTAAAGTCTTTAGCACTTTTCTGCTTGGATTCTTTACCTTTTGCTCTGGGCAAATGCTTTGAGGGGAAAAGAGTGCTGGGTTCCCTTCTCCATGCCTCTCTCCTCTAAGGGATCTTGATCCTTCAATTCTTGGCTGCCTTGGAAGCCCTGAACTATAATTTTTATCCCCTCAGCTCTCTGAGATTCTTGAAAGCTTTCCTGGCACCTCCGCCCTTAACAATTGTCCTCTGCCTGGATACCTGCGGATGCCACTAGGGGAAAAAGGAGCAGAAATATTGGCTCCCTTCTATGGGGCCCCTTTCCCTCCAGGATCTTGATTTATCATGTTCTGGCTGCTTCAATAACTCTCTGATGCCTTCAAACAGATTTATTTTTGTATTTTAATGGGTTTTTCTACTTTTTCTTGGCATAAAAGTTGGTCTCCTGCAAGCTACTCAATATAAGTAGAATCAAACATTTGAACTAGCTTTTTATTATTAACTTCTCACTTGTCTGACTTTTTATTTAATCAGTTGATTAAGGATTTTGGTTAATAAGAGATCTACTACTATGATGATGATGTTAATAGTAATAATAGCTTAACATCCACTGATAAGTCACTAGGTATAAGAATCTACGTTAAATTATTTCTATGTGCTCTCTCATTTTATTCCCCTAAGAGCTCTGGAGGTAAGTGCTACTATCTTCAGAACAGAAAACTGAACTCAGAGTAACCTGCTCATACTCACAAGGCTAATGAATGATCACAATAAAACATGGGACAATGCTACCTGATACTAGGGCCACGCTAATCTCCAAAAGATAGAACATATTTACCTTATAGTTGATGCATTTGGATTAGAGGGATATGAGGGTAATTGAAGCAGGTGAAACTGGTTGAAAGTCTGGTTTTGATGCTGGGAACCAGACTAGAGGGGTGAAGGGGCAGGCTCCTGTCATGGGGCATGGGAACTGACTTACTACTTAGAGAAAAGGGAGATTCTAGTTTCAAAATATCCTATTTTCCTCAGTCTGAAATTTGGTATTTCATAAGTTTTATGTTCTTATGAAAAGGGTTGCATCTTATAATAGATGTCACCAGAAACTTGCCAACTCCCCAGCCCTGGAATCAGCTCTAACAGAATTGTCATCTTTAGCGTATGTGTAACTTTCTTCTACTGTCACGTCAGTTGACTTATTGGTTTTGGTAGCACCTTACACGGCTGACTATGGTTTTATGTTGCCTACTTCACGAAGCTCCTCCAATAAAAGTTACATTAGGATCAAGTATTGAAATCTGAACTTGAGAAATCACAGGTTTTCCACCATATATCAGACGCCATTCAAGCAGATGAGATTGCCAAATATTTTGGATGCAGAATAGACTTTTCAAAGCCAACAGCAGTTGATATGACTGACTGCTGTGTCCTGAAGGACACCAAGCACACAATATCTAGCTGTCAGATGCTCCTGGCTGACTTTCAAGAGGGGGCTATTGAACTTCCAGGAAGGTAAACTGCAATAGAGGAAAAAACAGAGCAATTCATTTTAACCAAATCCGGAAATGCAAACAAACTTCAGTGTAATTTGATATGCCGGGAAATTACTCTGTTCATCGAAAGTTTTCCTGAGAGGTCAAGATAAAAGATCTGATCGTGAGAACTTACAGCCTATTTGTTAAAAATGTAGATCTAGCCCACACTGCCTGGGTTTAAACATTTGCTCTGCCTTTCAGTAGCTAGGGGATTGGGGGTACTGCTCTCTGCCTCTATGTTCTCAGCTGTACATGGGGATAATAACAGCCCTGACCTAACAGAGTTGCCATGAGGAGTAAATGAGTTTAGTCAACATGAACACTGGAAAGAATGTTTGACAAATGGCAAGTGTTCCATGATGTTAGCTATCAGGATAAACAGCACATTATTCCCGATATTACATCCAATGTCGTGCCTGACTATCCACAGCCAAAAGTAGAAACGAAAAATGTTTCAGGTTTGAGTTTAAAGAGGCTTCTGGGACTCCTTTTGAACGTGATATTGATGGAGCAAGGAATACTGAAGTGTATGAGTGACTATGTGCTGTTGTCAGCCACTGACGTCTTCCTTGTTATTGTGTTTTGCTTCCACTTAATGTAGTGTGTCTTTTTTTCCCACCAGGGCTGATGTCCAATTACAATATCAATAACTGAAATCTGTAAACCATTCTCCATTGACTGACCCTTAGTCCATACTGGGTCTCTTATAGTCACCTCTTAGCTGGTCTCCCAAGTATTCTTTTGGCTTTGGCCTTCTTTGTTATTCACCAATGACAGATGTCCCTGACAGATGAAAATTGGATTACGTTGCTCTCTGGGGGAAAGCATCCAATGGGTACCTGCTGCTCTCAGAAGAAAACCCCAAATCCTTCACCTAGTGCACGGAATCCCCCCTCATATGCCACCTTTCTACTCTGGGCACCTGTGCTGCCCGCTTGCGCTCCTTTCCCACCTGCCAATCCCTCTCTAGGGCGAAGTCCATCTTAATCAGAACCTTTGCTATACTCCTCGCTCTGCCGGAAGGAGGAAACTTCTGAAGAATTGGCTGAAGTGTCATTTCTTTAGAGAAGTCTTCTCTGACACCAGATTTCAATGAGCTCATGTTACCAACCACCACCCGCCCCCCCCACCACCACTTTTCCTTTTATTGCTCTGATCCCAGTTTGTTATTCTTTCTTCCTTTGGGTGATCATTTGCTTACATCTCTCCCTCCACTCTCTCTTAAGTCCCATAAGGGCCGAGGATAGTGCAATTCCCCCCTCCCCCATAATTTTTAAAAATGTTAAATCCCTGATATCTGGCTCTCTCTATTTCTATGTATCTATATTCACATGTATTTGTAGATGGACAGCCATAGGTGGATATAACATGTGTATTTATTAGAATACAATATACATATAGTTCACAAATTAACACAGTTTTACAAATAGATGATCTCATGTTGCCAGCACCCAGATCAAGAAGCAGAGCGTTCTGAACACCCAGTAGTTTCTCTTCTGCTCCTTCTGGTCACTCCCTTAAGACAATTATTCTTTGCACTCTTCATTGTGCATTAACTTTGCCTGTTTTTGAGCTTTGTATAACTGAAGTTGATGACATGTACTCTTAAATCTGTGCTTCCCAGGTGGTGCTAGTTGTAAAGAACCTGCCTGCCAACGCAGGGGATGTAAGAGTCGTGAGTTCAATCCCTGGGTCAAAAAGATCCCCTGGAGGATGGCATAGCAACCCACTCCAGTATTCTTGCCTGGAGAATCCAATGGACAGAGGAGCCTGGTGGGCTACAGTCCATAGGGCCAGTCGTAAAGAGCTGGACACGACTGAAGCGACTTGTGCATGTACAACTCTTAAATATGGCTTCTTTTGCTCAAAAGTATGAGTGAGAGATGTATCTATGTCTCATGTGTCCTACAGCCCCTTTTCCTTATTGTATCACAGTCTATTGTCTGAATATACCAAAATGTACTTATCCATTGTGCTACTGATAGACAGTGGGGTCGTTGACTGCTCAGGGTATGACAATGCTGCTATGAGCATTCTTTGGCCTGTCCTCTGGCAGACACATGCACTGATTTCTCCTGGGTATATAACCAGGAGTGCAACTGCGGTCACTGCAGCAATTTGGCAACGATGGATTTGACAAAACATATGTTTTCTCATATGTTTGTCATATGTTTTGTCAAATCCATCGTTGCCAAATTAAGGAAAAAATGCAAGAATTTACATATTATAGGTGGAGCCCTTTCCTCTATTTCTGATGAGGAGTCTGCCAGAGTTCCCGGCTTGACTTTAGTCTCTTTTTCACTAAGTGTTTATGGACTGCAAAGATTCACAAAGATAGATGGATACAAATTGGCTGTCACAGAGCGTGGAAGGAATTTACAGGGAGAGGGGTATCCAGAGGTGCAAGGGCTCTTTGTTGGCAGGGCACTGAGGAGGGCTGATCTCAGCCCTAAAGAGTCTTCTGGGCTGGGACCTGTCCAGCCCCCTCCCACTGTCCACCCCTTCTCCTCTCCTTCTTGGCCCCCTGCCTTTCTGCCTGTCCTCGTATTCTGGAGGGAATAGGTTCCACAGATGAGTTTGCAAACCTCTCCATCATTTGTCTCCCAGGACTGAAGGTTCTCCCCAGATCCTGCTGCACTCAGATCAGCAGGGTTAGAAGGTGAGAGACTCATTCACAGGGGCTGATTGTTATGTATGATTGAGGGCTAGCAGAGGGCACTGGCCTGATTCAGAATTAGGATTTGAGTAGTGGCAGAAAGAGCTATGTGCTCCAGACTATGTCCCCCTATGGTGGGACAGTGACAAGCTCCACTCTGACTTCTCTCCTCTTTCATTAAGCTGCAGCCCTGCTATCACACTCAACCCTGGCTGCAAAGGTGTCACTAGCACCAGAGCATGTAGATCCTAATTGCTCGGAAGCCAGGATGGAAGCCCCTGCAGTGGTCCAGCTGAGGGGTGGGCTGCCACGGAGGGAGAGGTTAGAAGTGATGGACTCTGGGTTTAGGCAGGGTGGATGGGATTTTCTGAGGTACTGGATGTAGAAAGAGGTCAGTGATGAGTCTGAAGCTTGGGGTCCACACAAGTGCCTGCATGGTGACCACCTCCTGGGGTGAGAACTCAGCTCATTCAGGAGGCTGCTGAGAGATGGTCCAGATGAGGGGTGACCACTGAGCCAGTGAGGGGGAAGAGGTGGAAGGGGTGGATTTGAAAGGAGTCAGAGGTCAATTGGACAGCACTTGGGAAGGGCGCGGATGGACTCAAGGAGAAACTGAGTCAGTTCGGCATGGAGCATCATGTTCCCTTCCTGCTGCTTAACCCTAAGCCCCACCTTTATCTCCCCGGATCCCATGTGAGGCTTTGTCTAGCCGTGCTGATGGCTTCCTCGCTTCCCTAGGGCATCTATAATGTGGCTGCAAGCAGAGCCCTGAGGGACGCTGTGAGAAGATGGCAGGGAGCTTGGCTGGCACCTCATTGCTGAGGGTAGATCTTGTTATTCCATCTACAGATTCAAATGCTTAACCTCCTCCAGAAATATTCTTGTAGAAACACTGGGAAGAATAATTTTATCAGCTATCTGGGTATCCCAGACTCAGTCAAGTAGAGACATAAAATGAACCATCTCAGTCAGTAAGGACCTATCCCCCAGGCTCTCACTGCTTCCAAGAAGACACAAGATAAAGACTGGAGGAGCTCCTGTTCAAGCAGATGGATGCCCCTAAAGCACTGCTTGAATTTATTATCTTCCAAAACACTCCTCCATCATGCTTGAGGATTGGTTGGAGTGGGTAGGAGAGTCAAATAATGAACATTGGAAATTTAATAATTAAAATTTTAAGTCTGATCTATTGAAGCATACTTTATATTCAGTAAAAAGTACCCTTTTCAGACCTATAGGATAATAAGTTAGGACAGTTGTATAACCACCACCATAAATGAAATACAGAGCATTTCCTTCTCCCTGAAAAGTACCCTGGGGTCTCAGCACAGACAGCCTCCCCAAGCCTGCAGAAGGCTCTGCCTCAAACAGTGCAAATGCCCCTAAGATGACCACCCTGGTGGGTACTGAATGTCTGACTGCAAGGACAGTTCTCTTCTAGACGGGAAGCACTGGGTGAGGGCCAGTTGAGGATGGATTGGCAGGTGCCCGACATAGAACTAAGTCCCTGGGATGACTGAGACTGGAGTCTAGAGGAGAAACTGGGGATGAACCCAAGCTGGGTGTGGATAGGGGGGGTAAGTAGTGGTGGGTGCAAAACCAGAGAGCAAAGGAAAACTCAGCATCCAACATGGAGTCCCATGGGTTCTTCGGGCTGGGCACTCACTGGCCAAAGTGTCAGGAGTATCTCCTGACTGAAGGAATATGGACTGGGATAACGAAAGAGGGGACACAGTGGGGGCAGTCTGATGGCATTGCCAGCTTGTAGATCCCAGGCAGTGTGTGTGAGTGAGTATACATCTGTATTTGGAGACCATGGCGAGGTTCTTGTCCATCTCCAGACATCCTAGCTGACTCACACTCTCGGTGGAGAGCCTTAAAAGCTCCTCTCTTTGTGCATGTGGGAAACCACACCCCCCCACCCCCCCGAACTGAAGCCCCTGCTGCAGCCCAAGCAGCGGGTGCTGGGGGCTGACATCCCAGCCGGGAGCTCAGCTCATGCGTCACCCAGGCTGGGGCAGCCGCGCATTCTTAGACACTCTATGTCATGGAAAGAAAGGTGAAATGCTCCGTCTGCCTCACTCGGCAGGCATCACCACTCCAGCAACAAAGGTGGGGGCTTTGCTGGTGGTGAGAGGCTCTTTTTCCTCTTGGGGGGTGGGGAGAGTCTTTCAGATTCCAGAATCGATGGTGGTATTAAGTTCGAGGAATTTTTCAAATCATTGTCCTGCAGAAGCCTCTGCGAACCACCCTGCAGTACATGATTCTCATAGAGACTTAGTTGGAGGAGAGAGACACATTTTCTTCCCATTGCTGTCTGCTTTAATGGATGAACATGCTGAAACCTCCAGCCCCAGTGTGTACCAGGTGTGTGTGAGAGAGAAAGAACCGGGGGCACAGTCGCCAAGGTCTCTCCACTTGGGAGCTCACAGCCTCACAGGAGTGGGTTCCCAGGGAGTGAACAGCAGGGCCAGGGACTGGGAGGGGCCCTGGTGGCCAGGACTGGTCCCTGCTTCCACGGTCCCAATTCTACTTTCTCTGAGCCTGTGCCCTTCACAAATGACCATCTCAGCCTGTTCAGGCTGCGGTAACAGAAGTTCCATGACTGGAGTGGCTTGTAAACAATAAACATTTCTCTCTCTCATTTCTGGAGGCTGGAAGACCAGGGTCACAGAGCCACAAGGTTGGGTGTCTGGTGAGGTTCAGGGTTGGAAGCAGCTGGGAGGTCTGTGGGGCCTCTTTCTATAAGAGCACGAATCTTATGAGGGCAGAGCCCTCATGGCCTAAACCCCATCTCCTAAATCCGTCACCTTGGGGGCTGGGTTTCAACATGTGAATTTGGTGGGGAGGACACAAAATTAAGGTCATAGCAATGACTTTGCAATGCTGCCATCAAGAGGCGGAGCCTGCTTGCTTGGATCTGGGCTGACCTTGAGGTTTGCTTTGGCCAATAGAAGGTGAGGAGTTGAGGGAGGCTGTGCCTGTCAAGAGGCTGTGTGTACAGCCCTCTTCTTTCTTAGTGCCCCGCCTCTTGGGTGTGAACAAGCCTAATCACACCAAGGCCTAATCTGCTAGAGGATGAGAGTCCAAGTGGAGAAGAGCTCAGCTGTTCAAGCTGACGCCGTTCTAGACCAGTCAACAGCCAACCGATCCCGGACACGAGAAGAGTCGATCCCAGATCAGCAGCAGAGCTTCCTACAACCACAGCTGAGCACAGATTCATGGTTGTGCCCAGTCAAGAGCCGCAGGGCCACCTGGCTCACCTGTCTTCCTCCTGAAAGACCAGCCTCACCTCCCTTCCCCTTCCTCCAATGGGTCAAGCTTCCCCAAATACCTCATTTCCAGAAACTCTGCCAAAAGCCCCATGATGACAGCCCATCCCCAAAATAAAGCGTGTCTTTTACTTTCTAGTTAGTAATACTGCTATCAGCCAGCGTTACTGCCTCTTGTCCTGTGCCAGGCATTGTTTCAAGTGCTTTGTGTCCATGAACACATTTGTCCCGCACAGCAGCCATATGAGTGCCCATGTCATAGGGTGAGTGTCCATGCAGGCCCCGAGTCACATGTTCTGCACTTGAGTCCTGACTCTGTCCATGTCTTGGCTGTATAATCTTCTGCAATTTACTTCCCCTCTCTGTGCCTCAGTGCCCCACGGACAATGACAGCATCTACCTCAGAGTATTGTTATGAGGAATAAATGAGTTAAATCATGAAAGTCTTATGCCTGATGCATAAAGAATGCAGTTAAGTGTTAGGATTATCACTTCCATTTTTAAGATGAGTTATTAAATAACTGAGGGGCTGAGAGGTTAAGGAACTTTGCCAGGGTTCCACAGCAGGTCAGTAATTATGATATTATTTCTGCAGCATATCACAGGTAAAATCTTGTGTAGATTGGTTCTCACTGCAGCCTGATGAGGTAGATTGTTTCCTCCACTTTATGGGTGAGACACCTGAGGCTCAGAGAAGGGAAGTAACTTTCTCAAGGTCACACAGCTGACTTGAGGGAGAGCTGGCTCTCTTGTCTGACATGGTTTCTTCATACCAAGAGGTTGACCCTACACCTCCCCTCAAAGCTGCTGTTAGGTCAGCCTAGTGTAATGGCAGAACCCCTGATCATAGCCTTACGTCTGAGCCCTGACCGAGCATTTTCCCTCCTCCCTGCTTTCTCCCCACCTGCCCCGCCCTCCCCCAACCCCGGCCAGGGAACCCCTGGGTGTAGCTCTCATGGGCTGCAGCTCCCCAGGGCCACCTATAGTCTTGGTCCTGTAACTCTATATCTAGCTCTCTCTCCTCTACACCAAGCAAGGCCTTGCTGGTTGGCTTTCCCATGCCATTTCTGAGTGATTGGCAGTGGCTTCCTAGAGTTCTATGTTAAGGATTCTGAGGCCATGTGGCAAAGAGGTCTGTGATTGATTTGTTATGTCTGCTGTGGGGGCAAGAAAGGCAGGGGCAGTATGTATGGCAAGTGTGTTTGCCATTGATACCCAACCCTCCATTAGTTTATTGTGAGCTACAGAACATCTGTTTTCACTCATACTCTTTCTCTAAGTCACAGTGTTATTGTCATATCTTCCAAGAAGCCTTCCTTAGTTACCTGAGTCCAACAACATCGCCTGCTTCTGTGCTCCTGTAGGTGTCCTCTCCTCTTGCACTTAACCTTGTTGGACTATAACCATCTGGCTGATCGTCGTGTTTACCATTAACCTCGAGCTCTGTGAGCAGAGACCATCACTAGCTGCTTCACTGTGGTATTCCCAGCACCTCAGAATGATGCATGGTGAACAAAAAGTTAAATAAATATGCAATGGATGAATGCAGGCATGAAGGAATGAATATGGTGCTGAGTTCAGAATGGCTTTCCATGTCTCTGTCTGAGGCTTGCTTTCTCACTGAGCCATGCTTTCTGTGTTTGTCATTGGCCAGAGCGAGGCTCCTGACTTTCTGGAAGCACAAGAAATACTTAGTGCCCAAAAGGGCCCCCTTGTAGCAGCTGCTCCTCCCTCCCATCCCCCTGACCTCAAAGCATCACCTGCTGGAGGCAGCAAGAGGTAGTGCAGTGATGTTTACAGCATTTCACCGACCATTTCACGGGGAGAAGTACATAGCCACATCTTTGCTGTGGATATTTGTTTTCCTGATACCACTATAAGGGGCTAGTTGTGGAAAGGGCTGGTCTGTTGGGCACCTCTGCAGCTGAGGAAAGGATGGGGCTGCTGAAAAAGATTTGAGGAAGAGAGAGATGCAAGGTGCTTCTCCCATCTTGCAGAGGGGAGGAAAGGCAGTTGGGGAAGAGTGGGTGGTAGGGGAAATCGGGAAGGAAATAAGTCTGTCCAGAGATTAGTGTGTCTGAGCCTTTATTCAGTCATTCTCTCATACATCCGCTTGACTTATCTTTCTTTTCTTTTTTTTTTTCATTGACTTTGAAGTTTAATGACTAGCTCAGGGACAATCACTACATTTTCATATTTATAGAAAATCAGTACCAGCTAGATTCATTATGCATCAAGTAGCAGTTTACTTAACATAATGATTTTTCACTTATTACTTTATCTGGTATTTATCCATTTAAATGTTTAGTGAAGAGGAGGTGAGGAATTCATTAATAATGCCCCTCACTCTTCACTCTTCTTTTTTTTTTTAATTGTTTGTTTTTAATTGAAGGATAATTGCTTTACACATTGGTTCCGTTTCTGCCATACCAACATGTATTAGTCATAGGTGTACGCAGGTCCCTGACACATCTTTCTTGTGTACCCACTATTTGCTGGGCACATGCTAAGCATTCCTGTTACCATGGAGAACAAGGTGAACATCATCCCTGCCCCTGGCAGCTTACACTCCATCCAGATGGACATCGCTATGTAAAGATAACTGTGAGAATTCTCCCAGGAGGGTTTGGGTGGGTGGGGTGAGTGCAGGGGAGGCAGGTGATGGAGGTAATGCAGGGGATGCAGGAATGGAGAGGAGACAGAAGTTGCGGCCAGTTATGCTTGCTCAGCACTTTTTCTTCATTTTTCCAGTCTAGTATCCTGCTTCCCTTTAGGGGAGGAATCTCTTTCCACCCTTGTGCAGTCGTGGTGAATTAAACCAAAGTGCCTGCCCCTCCTCAGCCACTCAGTTCTTCCCTCTCTTGGGACTTTGAATTTTGAACCCAGTGATGCAAAAAATATAACCCAGCAGTTGGGGAGCATTCATGCCAGTGGCACAGTCCTGCTGATGCTGTGAACACTTTCTGCTATTTAAACCCCTAGAACTCCCTGGTTACTATGATTGAGGATAAATAGCCAGATTTTCCTTTGATTCTGTGAATTATCTGATAAGCTTCAAGAACTTCCTTTCTTGTGAAAGCTAGCCACTGTCAGCTCCTATTGCATGCCACTAAAGACCTCTGATTGCTTCAGTTGCCCTCTTAGGCCCTGCTCATATACTTCCTGGTGTCAAGGTCAATGGTTCTGACAATGCTGACCCAGAGCAGGGCCTCTAAACATTCTCATTACTTTTCTCCACATGTTTTGAAAACTCCATAGACTCCTCATAGGATTTTTTTTTTTTTTTTCTGAATTGTGCTTTAGTGCAAGGATTAGCAAAATTTTTCTGCAAAGAGCCAGATAGAATGCATTTGAGTCTGGGAGAGCTGAATGATGTTTTAGTTTTCTATGCTGAGTAACAGCTTATCACAAATGTATTAGCCTTAAACAACACATATTTATTGTCTCTCAGTTTCAGTTGACCAGGACCTGAGCATGGCTTAGTTGGGTCCTCTGCTGAGGGTCTCATAAGACTGCAGTCAAGTGAATGACTGGGCTTCGTTCTTATCTGGGAGTTCAACTTGGAAAGAAGCTACACTCAAGTTCACATGGTTTTTGGCAGAGTTAAGTTCCTTGTGGCTGTAGGACTAAGGCTCTCAGCTCCTAAGATCCCCTGCAGTTCCCTGACATGTGGCCCTTGCTATAGGCAATTCACACCATTGTTTGTTGTTTTTTCAAGGCCAGTAAGAGTCTAAGTCCCTCTCTCTCCATTCTGTTTAGACAGAGCTTTACACAGAGTAACATAACCTGTCACCTTGGCCTTATAATGTAACCCACCAATCAAGGGAGCAGCATCCCATCACCTTTGCTGTAATCGATTGGTCTGGAAGCTAATCACAGGTTCTACCCACACTCAAGGGGAGGGGACTCTACAAGGCTATGACTCACTGAGGGGCAATGTCTTCAGGTTTCTTAACTTTGTAACATCTATTAAACTCTGCCTTTATAGTGCAGAAGCAGCCATATACAATATGTAAACAAATGAGCATACCTATGTTCCAATAAAATTTATTTACAAAAACAAGGTGAAGGCCAAGTTTGGCTCATGAATTGAATTTCTCTGATTTTTACAGTAATATTGGTGGTCTTTACCAAGAGGTTTTTTTTTTAATATAAGAATATTATTCACTATTTCATTTAACATTATTTTTATGATAAATCTTAAAATGAATTTCTTTCTAGTAGCTGTGTTTTTCTTGAGTAATTAGCTGGTTTTAATCTTAGGAACATTATGATTTGTAAAAAAAATTTTGAAGTAAAATATGATGGCAAAAATATGTGAAACTCTGATTTTTGAATTTGATCAGGTTTCCTTCTTCAGTGTGGTTGCTAGGAATCTCAGAGCCAAAGTACAACCTTCTATACCAAACATAAAGGATTCCACTATATGCATTTTTTCTATATTTTCTTTTTTCCTAGTGCCATTTATTGTTCTAATCTTGATTTCTCTTCTTTTGCTGACATAATCTGTGTCTTCTTGCTGCATTGTATGTGTCAAAATCTTAAATCATCCCTCTGTAAGGTGGGGAAAATGTTTTATAAAAGCAAAAAGAATCATCCTTTAGTATATATATTGCATTTAAATATGAATAATCCCTGTATCCAGGCTAGGGTGAATAACAATTCAGTGGAAGGACATTCAGGTTCTCCTCTTATTGACATTAAGCCTGAGGAGAGAGTTGAAAAATTTCTTCTCCAGGGAATATTGCTGGATTCTTCTTATTTATTCTAAGCCTTGATTTGGAGGAGATTAATACCAGCTCATGGACAGTGCAGACTGCCCTGTGCTGCACCTGGGTGGGGCTGGGCTGAGGCAGGGATACTGGCTCTGTGTTTCTGGACCCATGAGATCACGAGCTGTATCCTACAAGGGTGCCATTGTACCTGGCGCCTCACTGGTGATTTCACATCTGGGCCATCTCCCTCCAGGATTTCTTGCAGCCTGGGGAAGGCAGCTGTAGAATGGTTCTCTGGTGAAATCATCAGGCCCAAATGGCAGCTGTCAGCCTCAACCTGCATACTCAGGTCCCAGGCTCGTCTCCTGGGGTGGAGGTACTGAAGGACAAGACGGCTGCCTCAGTCAGCAGCAGTGATGCTGGGCCTCTTGGCCCAAGAGGCCTGAAGTTACCTAGCTCACATGACCTTCCAGAGAAACCTGGCCCTTAGAACTAGATTATGAGACAAGCTTTCTGACACCAAGGATTTTGGCTTCCCTTCTTCCAAGCCATGAATACCCCAGAATCTTGGGATTTTTCTTGGGGGCAATGTGTGTATCCAGCAAATATGTACTGATTGGTCTAGAGAGGTAGGGTAGCATGATGGTTAGGAGAAAGTGCTCTCAAGCTGCCTGGTTCGAGCTTTACCTCTGACCCCAACAGCTATGAGACCTGGACACATTTACCTGGCCTCTCTTTGCTTCCTTACATGGGAAATGGGGATTAAGACAGATGTTGACTCTGTCTTAAGTCCATGCTTTCTCTTCCCATTTACCCTCCTTGGGAGAAGCTAGCTGCCATGCCATGAAGGTACTCAAGCACCCTAACGAGCAAATGCATGTGGTAGAAAATCTGAACTTTCTGCCAATGGCCATGCAGGTGAACCAACTTGAGTCCTTGAGCCCCAGGCAAGCCTTCAGATGACTCCAGCCCATGCCTGCATCTGGACCATAACCTCATGAGAGACCTTGAGCAAGAATCTCATAGTTAAAATATTTCCTGTTTCCTGATTCTCAGAAACTGTGCAAGATGATGAATATTGGCTGTGTTAAGCCACCAAGTTTTGGCAATAATTTGATAGGTACAGAGCTTCCCTGGTTGCTCAGGTGGTAAAGAATTTTCCTGCAATGAGGGAGAACTGAGTTTGATCCCTAGGTTGGGAAGATCCCCTGGAGAAGGGAATGGCAACCCACTCCAGTATTCTTGCCTGGAGAATTCCATGGACAGAGGAGCCTGGTGGCCTACAGTCCATGGGATTGCAAAGAATCGAATGCAACTGAGCAACTAACACTTACTTTCACTTGATATGTACTGATAACTAATATGGATTTTTTTTTTTTTTTGGTATCTTCAAGGCAGACTTGGTTTCTGCCATCATGGAGGTTAAGTTCTAGTTCAGTTCAGTTCAGTTTAGTCGCTCAGTTGTGTCCAACTCTTTGCAACCCCATGAACCGCAGCACGCCAGGCCTTCCTGTCCATCACCAACTCCTGGAGTCCACCCAAACCCATGTCCGTTGAGTCGGTGATGCTATCCAACCATCTCATCCTCTGTTGTCCCCTTCTCCTCCTGCCCCCAATCCCTCCCAGCATCAGGGTCTTTTCAAATGAGTCAGCTCTTCGCATCAGATGGCCAAAGTATTGGAGTTTCAGCTTCAACATCAGTCCCTCCAATGAACACTCAGGACTGATCTCTTTTAGGATGGACTGGTTGGATCTCCTTGCAGTCCAAGGGACTCTCAAGAGTCTTCCCCAACACCACAGTCCAAAAGCATCAATTCTTCGGCACTCAGCTTTCTTCACAGTCCCACTCTCACATCCATACATGACCACTGGAAAAACCATAGCCTTGACTGGACGGACCTTTGTTAGCAAAGTAACGCCTCTGCTTCTCAATGTGCTGCTAGTGGGGCATAGAGATGAGAAGGCTACCAACCACACTGCAGAGTGGAAAGTGCTATGAAAGCCCAGGACGGGGAGGGAGTATAGAGGAGAGCTGGCTGTGCCTAGAGGCTGATGGTCATTGCGGGAGGGGCCTACAGCCAGCAACATCTAAGCTGCAGCCTGAAGAAAGAGCAGAGTTAGTCACGCGAGCAAAGAAAATGGGGAAGGGCATCTAAGGAGAAGGAACAGCATGTGCAAAGGCCTGGAGGTGAGCAATGGCAAGCAGGGGCAGGGGTTGGAAAGGGGCCAGATGACACTGGTTCTGGGCTCCATGATAATGAAGTTTGGGCTTTGAACAGTGTTAGTCAGGACAAGATTCGCATTTCTTGCTTTCTTTGACTGCGCTTGGTCTTAGTTGCAGCACTTGGGATCCTCAGTCTTCATTGTGGCACATGAAATCTTCAGCTGTGGCATGTGAACTCTTAGCCGCAGCATGTGGGATCTAGTTTCCTGACCAGGGACTGAACCCAGGCCCCCTGCATTGGGAGTGCAGTTAGCCACTGGACCACCAGGAAAGTTTCAAGATTTGCACTTTAAGAAATATCAGTCTAACTATGCATGAAGAATAGTTTGGAGTAGGATTAGAAAAAAAAATGGAACCTAACTATTATTTCTATTTACTTGTTCTCTGATGGCATTATGAATTACCACACATGTATAGAGTCAAAAAAAAAAAATAGAAATCACTTTGAATATGTTGAATATGACTGTCTTTATTTAAAATAATTATATTATTCCAAAAAAAGTGTAATAGGATAGCATGGTATATTTGAATGTACCTTAATTGACTTAAACTATCTCCTGTTGATGGGTGGTGAGGTTAGTTTTTATTTTTCACTCTCGTACATACTACTAGGGTTGATGTGAGAAGGGTCTCCAAGAATCTTGCAAGGCGAGTTTTATTTTCTGGTGGGAAGGAATGAAGCTGCATGTCAGCACCAGAGTATAGAGCAGAGGTGGTAGATTGAGCCCCAACCACCCAGCATATTGGTGACATCATCTCTCATATTTTCTGAGACATTCCTGATTCAGAACATTCCACTTCATTGGGGCCATATATCCTGAGTTTTTGTTTGGAAATATCATCAGCCCTCCATGCCATGAACTTCACGCTTCAGCAACCCTTACTGGCTTCCCACATCCCACACCTGCACTGTGGTTCTACTTCCCTGCCTTTGCTCATTCAGGGCCCTCTGCTGGGAACGCTTGCCCCTCCTCTTTGTCCATCTACGTCCTTTTCACCGTTCTTCAATATCTCCTCCAAGAAGGTTTTGCTAATCTTCTCCTACCCCAGACTGGGTTGGGATCTTCTTCATGTAGTCATAGTGTCTTGTGCTTACTTCTTTCACTGAACTTAGCCTTTTATGGCTCTCCCCACCCCTCAAGGGCAAAGGATCATGGATTAAAAAACAAAGCAAAACAAACTCTTATATAGTGACTGGAATATTTGGGGCATTAAGCAAAATTGTATTGAAAGGATAAATGAATCAATGAGTCCTGGTGGAAAAGATGAGTAAATGAATTGTTCTAGGGCCAGGGTTTTGCTGGACAAAACTAGCCTCTCTGGACAAGGAAACTGATATTGCCAAGAGGGCTGAAGTGGTTGATGATGGAGTGTGTGCTGGACAGAAAGAAAGTGAAGGCAGAAAGGCTGGTAGATTGATCACAGAGGAAGCAAGGACTAGAGGGTTCTGTGGATTTGAAAGACAGGTGTGGTGAGAGTAAAGCCAGCACTGGGTTGATTGGTAGTGGTTCTTAAACTCATCTGTGCATGAGTATCATCTAGGGAATGTGTAAAAAGTATGGATTTCTGAGGATGTCTCTTAGTGATTCTGAACCAATAGGTATGAGGTGAGGTCTGGGATCTATATGTGTAACAAATATCCCAAGAAGTTCTCATTTGAGTGGTCTGTGTACCACCTTTGTTTAATTTCTGAAATATGAGGCTTCGGGCAGAAAGTGAGTTGTCTGATTTTTGGATTTCAGCTATGGAGCCATCCTTCTGAAGCCTGTGTTCAGATGTGGCCACAGGAACGTGTGATTGGAGCAGGAATGCAGTAGATGGAGGTGAAAATCAAGGGCTGGAATTGATTATCTATGGCACAGTTACCAGGAGGGCTTAGGGAGATGAAGGAGTCAGCACCTTGGACCAAAGTCTTCTATGAATGAAAGGGAGTCTCCAGAGGGGTGGGAGAGGTTGGGGTGGAAATTTGACAAAATAATAACTACAGTTCTTGGCTGTGAAGGCCATTGTGAGCTATGGAGAGGAGCCTGACTAGAACTGATTGGAAGAGAGGGGGATACATTGGAATTGTAATGACTTGTAAAATATATCCCAACCCTGTCTGCTTCTCTGTGTTGTCACTACTTCCACTCTGGTCCATACCACCATCTCCCTTCCACTGCAGCTGCAGTAGCCACCTAAGGGGTCTTTCTGCTTGACCCGGCCCTTCCCAGCCCATCCTTTGCTAGTAACCAAAGAGATCACACTAAGAGTGAAATCAGATCATAGCCCTCTCCAACGTTAAAACCCTCACACGGCTTCTCATTACTCTTGCAAAAAGATTCCCCCTCCATCCTGTAGCTTCAGTGGTTCTTGAACCCAGGTCCCCACCTCTCACCTATAGCTGTCTCTTCTGCTCCTCCATCATGTCTGTGTGTTGCTGGAACAGACCGAGCTCTTCCCCGTCCCACAGTCTTTGCACTGGCCATTCCGCTGGCCTTAAATGCTTTCTCCCATTTTGCCACGTCTTGCTCTCCCCACATTCAGAGTCCGAGTGACCTTGCAATCTGGAGCCAACTTGTCTCCCACCCCAGTTGCTGTCACACAATCCTGCTTTGTTTTCCTCAGAGCATGAACCACCATGTGAAGTTACATGTACATATTCACGTGTTCATTCTCTGTTTATCCCCACAAGAATGTCAACTCCATGGAAGAAGCCTGCTGTCTGCTTTGTTTGATTCCGTATTCTCTGCACTGAGAATAGAGCCAGGCACTTCACAGGTGCTCAATAAAGATTCACTGCTTTGAAAAAACATCAGCAACAAAAGTAGAACATGTCTAAATGAAAATGGTAAGTCCATGGAGAAGTGGAGAGTCAGGTGATTATGCTCCATGCAATATTTGTAATCCATCCGCTCTTAGAAGAAAGCTACGTTCTCTTCTGATAAAACTAGACTTAGAGGAAAAACTTGTTAAAAGATATGAAGGCTTGATTCAGGATGGGAAGGCCTTAGAGCACATGTCTCCAATCAGGTCTCCATCAGGGAAATTAGAGGGAAGGGACATGACATATAGTGGACACTTACAAAGGGCCCAGGCTGTGCTGGGGTCATGAAATAAAGGCACTTATTGTGGATTTACAGGGTGGCACCATGTGGCTCAGGGGTAAAGAATCCACCTGCCGAGCAGGAGATGCAAGTTTGATCCCTGGGTTGGGAAGATCTCCTGGAGAAGGAAATGGCAACCTGCTCCAGTATTCTTGCCTGGGAAATCACATGGACAGAGGAGCGTGGTGGGTGATATCCACAGAGTTGCAAAGAGTTGGACACAGCTGAGCAGGCACCCATTGTGGGTTTACTGGGTGGGAGCATTCCAGTTACACGGGACATTCCTTCCATCCTCACAGTGACCCTCCAGGGCTGGCTCTGCTGTGGACCCATAGTACAGAAGAGGAACCGAGGTCTCAAGATGAGCACCTGCCTGAGAAAGCACCACTGGAAATGACTGGAGCTCAGATTTCAATCCTTTTTTCTCCTTGATTTTAAAGCTCGATATTATATAGTCTTACATGTAACATACACAGCTGCCATGAATCGCATGTTCACAAGGGCCAGGCCCAGGGCTGAGGCTTTAGGTAAAGGCATGTTTATCAACCAAGACTGAAATCCAAATCCTCAGCCGCTTCTCACCTCAGGCCACATGGCCTACTGAATAGCTTGGCCATCCTCTGCCTTTGCTTTCTGGTTTATTATCCCAGGAGCAGAGATCAATACAGTCGTGTGACTGACTCATCTGTTACCAGCAAAATAAAGGCGCCGGAAGGTTTTTGCCGATTTGAGAGGTGTAATGCTTTTTGCTCGGCATTGAAATGCTACGTTCCGTTTACAAGGATACTTTAGATACGTATGGCTTGCCCGCTAATTATTTGATGCTTGCAGTTGTTATTTTTGGGTCTTGGAGTCAGAGAAAAATGGGGTCAAATCCTGACTCTCTAGCTGGGAGACAAAGCCTTTTGAGGCCTCTTTCACCATTTCTGCCTGTGGGGAAAACAGAAGTGGCCTGTGTCATACTAGTGGTGCTTGATTGTCATCATACACTCGAAGTGGTGCCTGTAAAGTGCCCTCAGTATGTGTTAGCTATTGGTAATATTTATCATCATTATTGTATCGAAACGAGGGCTGTCCTGGGCCAGACTGTAGGAGAGAGAGGCCTGGGAATAGGATGATGGGGAGGAGATTGTGTCAACTGCCTTGGAGGCTTTAAACGTTTAAGACCAAGGATCCTAACTGCTCACACTTCCTACATCTATAAGATAGCAATGGCAATCCTCTCTCTTGGGTGTACAATTTAAATGAAAACACCTACAAGGGTAAAGATAATAATGATGAAAATTTATAAACCTTTAATATGTTGTAAGCAGTGTTCTGAGACTCTTTTGTATTGTTTAGTTGCTAAGTCGTGTCCGACATTTTTGTGACCACATGGACTGTAGCCTGCCAGCCTCCTCTGTCCATGAGATTTCCCAGGCAAGAATACTGGAGTGGTTTGCCATTTCCACCTCCAGAGGATCTTCCAAACCCGGGGATGGAATCTGCACTAACAGGCAGATTTTTACCACTGAGCCACCAGGGAAGCCTGTTCTAAGACTTTAACATGCATTAACTCAGTAGGTCCACAAGGCAAATAGTCTGAAGTTGATGCTGTTATAGCCTCCATTTTGAAGATGAGGGGCTGAAGGGGAATGTTTGTCTGGGATGTCACAGGGGTTCATTAAATATTCTTAGATATTGAGAACTTTCAGGAGAAAAAACTTTTCTTTATCCTGCCTACCTCCTGGTACAGAAAAAGTGCTCAGTGTTTTTATTGTTGAATAAGTGATATAGATCAGAGGTTGACTGACCTTTTCTGTGAGGGCCCCATAGCAGCTATCTTGGGTTTTGTGTTTTAAACACAAACTATGTTGGGTTTTAAGTTCTAACTTCTCAACTCTCTGTTGTAGCGCAAAAGTGGCCATAGACTATGTAGAAATAAATTAGCATGGCTGTGTTTTGATCAAGCTATTTCTAAAAGCAGGTGGCAGTACAGATTTGGCTGTGGACTGTGGTTTGCCCCACCTTGATGTAGATGTTGATAAACAGTACTGTTTATTAAATGTATCATCTTTGCTAGACTGTTCAAAGTACCTTCATGCTCTGTCTCCTGAGATACCAGTGAGGAAAGGGGACTCACTGAGTTTAAGTAACCTGTCCAGGTCTGCCAAACTGCAAATCTTAGATAAAGGAGATCATGTCAAGGATTTTGGAATGTGATCCAGATGAAAGTATAAGTCTAGATTCTTATTACTCAAAGTCTGGTCCATGGCCCAACAGCCACGGGATCAACTGGGACCTCCTTCAAAATGCACAATGTCAGCTCCTAACTCTAATCTTAACACTACTCCAACCTACTGAATCAGAACCTACATTTTCCCTGTTTTATGTGGTGGATAATAGGTTTGTCTAAATTCAAACTGTACACTTAAGAAGACTGCTTTTTGGTATGTAAATTATAGCCCAATAAAGTGATTGAGACAAAGAAAAAAAGAATCTACATTTTCCTAAGCCTCTAAAGTAACTCTCATTCATATTAAAAATTGAGAAGTAAAACAAGACAAAGATCCAAACACTGTTCAATATCCTGAAATTTTTAGCTTTTGTAAGATAGCAAATCATCATATAGTTAAGCTTTTTATTCACCTTGCAGGTGGATGTAAACTGACTGTTGGCCTGTGGCTGATAGAGTAAGAGGCAGAAACACTTGTGAGGAAAGATACATTTAGACGCCAAATAGGAGCTGTATTGGAGAACGCAATGGCACCCCACTCCAGTACTCTTGCCTGGAAAATCCCATGGGCAGAGGAGCCTGGTAGGCTGCAGTCCATGGGGTCGCTAAGAGTTGGACACGACTGAGTGACTTCACTTTGAATTTTCACTTTTCTGCATTGGAGAAGGAAATGGCAACCCACTCCAGTGTGCTTGCCTGGAGAATCCCAGGGGTGGGGGAGCCTGGTGGGCTGCTGTCTATGAGGTCGCACAGAGTCAGACACAACTGAAATGACTTAGCAGTAGCAGGAGCTGTATTGTCTAACAGCTTTTGGAAGCTACTTGGAAAATGTAGCAGATAATTTAATAATCTTTAAGGTAAAGGCATTAGAAATATGCAAAGTGAGCTGGTTGGTTTTGCCAGATGGGGTCAGAACATGGTTGTCTACCCCCAGAGATGACAGTTCAGGTTAAAATTGCTCAGAAGCTCCAAATCAGAGCCAAGCGTGTGGATGATCTATTTGAATTTTTTCTAGTGACTGTGACAGACCCAGTAGCCTCTGCATGGCCTCTGCTCCCTCTGGCTTAATGTGATTGACAATCAGGTTAGCACACAAAGGGCAGTGAGAAATCTCTCAGCTAAACAAGCTCCTCGACCTCCAGTCTCTAGAAGAATGTTGACTGACAAGGACACAATTAAAAAGGGATTGATTTATTGAGCTGAAATGCTCCGTCTTGCCTAATCTCAGCATCTCTCTGCTTTGTATAATCACCATTTCCAAACAAGAGTCAGCCTCCACAAATGAAACCCTTGTGGTCACCAGGGAGCCAAAGATGCTCTTAGTTACTGAAGGTAGCTCAGCCCTAGACGCTCATAAAGAAAAACCACATGAAAGAAGTCCTCTCCTGCACCAGGTCCTGGATAAGGATCTGGAATTCAGCAGGGAAGGATGATCTAAACAAAAAGTAAGTGGTGGTCATGAAAACTGTGAACCTTGGCTCCAGGACGGAACTGGGTTAAAAAGAGTAAATGGGCAAGGAGCCTTATTTTTGCCTTTCATATAATGAAACTGTAAATTTCTGTTAGAAATCACAGGGTCATCAAATGTCTGGAATGTTGATGGGGATGCCCGTGGGATTCAAGGGGAAAAAATAGTCTGAGGATTTGAATTCATTGTTCCCTTTGAACTGTTTCATTGAACTAATGTGGTTGAATCTCAGTTATGCGTGTGCAAATAATTATTTCTAATTGTTGGGATTTGAGGTTCACCCCATAAATAGCACCTCTCTTTTTCACCAGAGTTATGAACTGGTTGAGGACTAAAACAAAAGTCTTGGCAGCTGGAGATTGAAATACAGCACCATCTTTGTTACTGATGAAGTGGGAAATGTAAGTTTATACCTATGTGTTCTATGGACGGGTAGATTTCTTGCTACTGAATCCCCAACCTAAAAAGACTTAACTCCCTCAGGCAGAGCAGCTCTGGACAGGCCCTTGGAAACACTGTACAAAGGGGCAGAGCAGAGCATGCTCTGGGTAGACAGGCTCTCTCCCAAGAGAAAATGTAAAGAAAGGAATGGGCTGTACATTCTTAACTCCTTTTTTCAAACTTAGAACAAAAATATCACTCTTTGCTGGGTCATAGAAGGAAATGGCAACCCACTCCAGTGTTCTTGCCTGGAGAATCCGAGGGATGCCGTTTGTGGGGTCGCACAGAGCTGGACATGACTGAAGCGACTTAGCAGCATGGTAGTTCTACTTTTAATGTTTTAAGGAACCTCCATATTGTTCTCCATAGTGGCTGTATTAATCCACATTCTCACTAACAATGGAAGAGGGTTCCTTTTTCTCCACGCCCTCTCTTACTGTTTGTCGATTTTTTGATGATGGCCATTCTGTTCAGTGAGAGGACATGGAAACAACCTAAATGTCCATTTGACAGAGGAATGGATAAAGAAGATGTAGCTCATATATACAATGGAATTTTACTCAGCCACAAAAGGGGATGTAATTGGGTCATTTGTAGAGATGTGGATGGACTTAGAGTCTGTCACACAGAGTGAAGTTATGTCAGAAGGGAAAAACAAATATTGTTTATTAACTCATGTATGTGGGATCTAGAAAAGTAGTCGAGATGTACATATTTGTAGAGCTGAAATAGAGACCCAGATGTAGGAGATAGACGTGTGGAAATGATGGGGGAGGGGGGATGAATCGGGAGATTGGGGTTGACAT
Organism: Ovis aries; assembly: GCF_016772045.2. Lineage (NCBI taxonomy): Eukaryota > Metazoa > Chordata > Mammalia > Artiodactyla > Bovidae > Ovis > Ovis aries. The sequence continues at coordinate 174,636,637 of NC_056056.1, forward strand.
ATACACACTACCATGTGTAAAACAGATGGCTGATAGGAAGCCGCCATATAGCACAAGGAGCTCAGCTTGGTGCTCTGTGATGACCTAGAGGCCTGGGATGTAGGGGGTGGGAGGGAGGTCCTAGAAGAAGGGGATATCTGTATACTTAAAGCTGATTCACTTCTGTGTGCAGCAGAAACTAATACAACATTGTAAAGCAACTATATCCCAATTAAAAAAAAAAATCACTCTCCCCTGACAGTGAAACAGAGAGAAACCAGGAATGAAGTGGGACCTCCTCCATGTGGAAGGAATAGCTTTCAGTGAGGAAGAAGGGCAATTGAGAAAATAGGCTGAGAGGGTTGCACAACTGACCTGGGACACACAGCTAGGGGGCAGGGAGGCTTCAGGGCATACCCGGCTTTCCCTGGTTCTGGAGCCTGAAATGTGGACTAGGTTCAGCTCTATTTGTTGAATGAATAAAGTGAATGGTTGAGTGAAGAAGGCGACATTTGAGAATCATAGGTTGAGGAGTATGGTCAGGATTGGGGAGTCTGTGGAGCATTGTAGATCTTTCTCCCAACTCAGGGGCTGGCCCAGGGGATGGCTTGTCTGCATCTCCTGCCAGGCTAGGCCAAGTGCCTAGAGAGTGGGCTCTGGAATTGGCCCTACTGGCCCAGGAGCCGACACCAGCTGGCTGTTCTTGACTTATCCACTTAGCCACCCCCATCCCCATGCGGTGGTCTCTGATTTTGTTCTAGATTGCCAGGGGATCTGCAGATTGGCCTTCCAGATGGCCAAGGGGACAAAGCCCCAGCCTCTCAGGGGTAGGATAAACCTATCTCTGCCCTCTCTAGAAATCTGACTCACAGATTAGGGAAAAGTGTGGCCAAGCAAGGCTGACATTCAACTTCCCCTATCTTGGTGGGGATTTCACAGTCTCATACATCTGGTCACCATGGTTCCAGATATCCCTTCCACCCTGGGTATGAAACACAGAACGGGGTCCCCAGTGCCTCATTTTCCCTGCCTTGCTCTTAACATCTTGCCATTTATTCATCATCATTATTGGGGCAGTAGGGTTCCCTTTCTCAGGGGTCCTTCCTCCAGGAGGGGCCCTTTCTCCTGGCCCAGAGCTCTGTTTCCAGCTTATCAGCTTTGCCACGTCCCCCCTCTTTCGCTGTCACACTGGCCCTCGTGTGGACTTCTGATCTTAATCTCTTTCTTTGGAAACTTCTGTCACTTCCAATCTCCCCCAGTTTTCTCCCTCCACCTCAGCTGTTTCTCCCAGCCCCCCAGCGCCTTCTCAGCTTTCTCTTCAAAGACATCGTGTGTCATTTTCTCCTTATTTGGTCCAATGTGACCTGACGGGGTGGCTGGAGCAGAATATTGGGAGTAGAAATATGTGCTTAGTTTTCCACAGATTTTCTTTGCTTTCTTTTCTGAATGGGGCATTTGCAATCAATTTATGTCATTTAGCTGAAAGGTTAAGAATTTTCCACTTAAAACTCAACCTCCCCAAATGAAAAAAATTCTGGTGCTTTTTTGTATAGTAGGCAAGTCTCTACATGCCTCTGTGCAGAGAGACTGCTCTGGAGAGGGTTTCCTGAGGAATTCCTGTGGACTGAGCACTGCTTCTGTTCAGGCCTTATGAACATTGATTTTATGGAGTGGACAGAAGTTATTGTTCTATTTCTATTTTTTTTGCCACACCACAAGGCATGTGGGATCCTAGTTCCCCAATCAGGGATTGAACCTGTGCCTGCTGCATTGGAAGAATGAAGTCTTAACCATTGGACCAGCAGGGAAGTCCCAGATTTTTTTCTTTTGTCTCCCTTAAGATACTCTCCCAGAGAAATGATGTCACCATTAAGTGCTTCCACAGGTGGGCATGAGACTAAGGCTCATCTGTACCAACCCCTTCCAGGATAGGTTTCAATGGAAAGAAATGGGAACAGAACAGAACAAGGCAAAGCAACCCTGAATTATTTGTTAAGACCCTGACTCAAAACCTAGTTACAAACCTCAGTAGACCCAGGCTCCATCTTTTGAAGACTTCATCTTCTTAAGTGGCACCAAGTATGGAATCTAAAATATGACACAAATCAACATATTTACAAAACAAGAACAGGCTCACAGACATAGAGAACAGACTTGTGGAAGAGGGAGGGAAAGAATGAGAGTTTGGGATTAGTACAAGCAAACTACTATAAATAGGATGGATAAACAACAAGGTTTTACTGTACAGCATGGGGACTATATTCAATATCCTCTGACAAACTATAATGGAAAAGAATATGAAAAAGAAAAATATTTATAATTGAATCACTTTACTGTACAGAAGAAATTAAAACAACATTGTAAATCAACTATACTTCAATTACATTTTTTAAAAGTGGCACCAAGGAGTCTTGAGGGGTTGCTGTTCATATTCCCACCCCATCCCTGTTACCAGTCTGGTGCCTCCAGATCCCAACTGCTCTGTACACTGTCTGCTAAAACTTCACATATGCCCCTTCTCTAGAGGTTTGTCTTCATCCTTGGAGTCTCTTTATTTGGGAGAATGCAATCTCCCCCATTTATCTTCTGCAATCTGCATCCAATGAGTAACCAATAGGAGTTATAAAAGATGAGCCCCTGTTTCAAAGTGGGATCAACTCTGACATACAGTTCATGCTCCAGAGCTCCCTGTGGGCATCAGGCTTCAGACAGATCCAAGGTGAGACCCTATCCTGGCATTGCTCACTTCCTTAGTAAGATATGTGTGCCCAAATCCTTGTCTCAGGCTCTGCTTCCAAGGAACCAGATGTAAAACAGATAAGCATGCCAAGTCAGCAAAAGGATTTACCCCATTAGGCCCACAACTGATTCTGGGGTTTACCATGTTGGGGAGAGGGATGGTCATACTCACAGGGAGAAGTGGGGAGACCACAGTGCATATACTTTTCCCAGTGCCAGAGCAGAGCTAGTATAGATGGCTTGATTCAGGCTTAAATCAAGTGACAGCGGAGGAAGTGGCAGGCCTACATTGTCCCCACTGACAGGATCAAAAGAGAAATTTTCCCAGATAGGATGCGCAGTATCCAAGAGAAAGAGATGGCTCTGTCTGAGGGTGGTTGGGCTTCAGTTTCCTAACCAGCTGCTGAGAGATGGAGCACAGTTGTCCTTCATTGTTGTTCATTCCCTAAGTCATGTCTGACTCTTTGTGACTCCATGGACTGCAGCAAACCAGGTTCCTCTGTCCTCCACTATTTCCCGGAGTTTGCTCAAATTCATGTCCACTGAATAACAGGCAATTTGGCCTTGGAGTACAGAATGAAGTAACAGGCAAATTTGACATTGGAGTACAGAATGAAGCAAAGCAAAGGATAATAGAGCTTTGACAAGGGAACACACTGGTCATAGCAAACACCCTCATCCAACAACACAAGAGAAGACTCTACACATGGACATCACCAGATGGTCAACATTAAAATAAAATTGATTATATTCTTTGCAGCCAAAGATGGAGAAGCTCTATACAGACAGCAAAATCAAGACCAGGAGCTGACTGTGACTCAGATCATGAACTCCTTATTGCCAAACTCAGACTTAAATTGAAGAAAATAGGGAAAACCAATAAGCCATTCAGGTATGACCTAAATCAAATCCCTTATGATTATACAGTGGAAGTAAGAAATAGATTTAAGGGATTAGATCTGATAGACAGAGTGCCTGATGAACAATGGACAGAGGTTCATGACATTGTACAGGAGACAGGGATCAAGACCATCCCCATGGAAAAGAAATGCAAAAGCAAAATGGCTGTCTGAGGAGGCCTTACAAATAGCTGTGAAAAGAAGAGAAGCGAAAAGCAAAGCAGAAAAGGAAAGATATAAGCATCTGAATGCAAGATTCCAAAGAATAGCATGGAGAGATAAGAAAGCCTTCCTCAATGATCAGTGCAAGCCTTTCAGTGTTTAGAGGAAAACAGTAGAATGGGAAAGACTAGAGATCTCTTCAAGGAAATTAGAGATACCAAGGGAACATTTCATGCAAAGATGGGCTCAATAAAGGACAGAAATGGTCTGGACCTAACAGAGGCAGAAGATATTAAGAAGAGGTGGCAAGAATACACAGAAGAACTGTACAAAAAAGATCTTCATGACCCAGATAATCATGATGGTGTGATCACTCACCTAGAGCCAGACACCCTGGAATGTGAAGTCAAGCGGGCCTTAGGAAGCATCACTACAAAGAAAGCTAGTGGAGGTGATGGAATTCCAGTTGAGCTATTTCAAATCCTAAAAGATGATGCTGTAAGAGTGTTGCACTCAATATGCCAGCAAATTTGGAAAACTCAGCAGTGGCCACAGGACTGGAAAAGGTCAGTTTTCATTCCAATACTGCACAATTGTACTCATCTCACACGTTAGTAAGTTCAGTTCAGTTCAGTCACTCAGTCATGTCTGACTCTTTGTGACCCCATGGACTGCAGCACGCCAGGCCTCCCTGTCCATCACCAACTCCTGGAGTTTACCCAAATTCATGTCAATTGAGTCGGTGATGCCATCCAACCATCTCATCCTCTGTCATCCCCTTCTACTCCTGCCCTTAATCTTTCCCAGCATCCGGGTCTTTTCAAATTAGTCAGCTCTTCACATCAGGTGGCCGAAGTACTGGAGTTTCAGCTTCAACATCAGTCCTTCCAGTGAACACCCAGGACTGATCTCCTTTAGGAAGGATTGGTTGGATCTCCTTGCAGTCCAAGGGATTCTCAACAGTCTTCTCCAACATCACAGTTCAAAAGCATCAGTTCTTCAGTACTCTGCTTTCTTTATAGTCCAACTCTCACATCCACACACGACTACTGGAAAAACCATACGTAGCCTTGACTAGATGGATCTTTGTTGGCAAAGTAATGTCTCTGCTTTTTAATATGCTGTCTAGGTTGGTCATAACTTTCCTTCCAAGGAGTAAGCGTCTTTTAATTTCATGGCTGCAATCACCATCTGCAGTGATTTTGGAGCCCCAAGAAATAAAGTCAGCCACTATTTCCACTATTTCCCCATCTATTTTCCATGAAATGATGGGACCAGATGCCATGATCTTAGCTTTCTGAATGTTGAGCTTTAAGCCAACTTTTTCACTCTCCTCTTTCACTTTTATCAAGAGGCTCTTAAGTTCTTCTTCACTTTTTGTCATAAGGGTGGTGTCATCTGCATATCTGAGGCTATTGTTATTTCTCCTGGCAATCTTGATTCCAGCTTATGCTTCATACAGCCAAGCGTTTCTCATGATGTACTCTGCATATAAGTTAAATAAGCAGGGTGACAATATAAAGCCTTGACGTACTCCTTTTCCTATTTGGAACCAGTCTGTTGTTCCATGTACAGTTCTAACTATTGTTTCCTGATCTGCATACAGGCAGGTCAGGTGGTCTGGTATTCCCATCTCTTTCAGAATTTTCTACAGTTTATTGTGATCCACCCAGATATCTCTAGTCTTTTCCATTCTATTGTTTTCCTCCATTTCTTTGCATTGATCCCTGAGGAAGGCTTTCTGAACTCTCCTTGCCATTCTTTGGAACTTTGCATTCAAATGAGTATATCTTTCTTTTTCACTTTGCTTTTTGCTTCTCTCCTTTTCACAGCTATTTGTAAGGCCTCCCCAGACAGCCTTTTTTTTTTTTTTTTTGCATTTCTTCTTCTTTGGGATTGTCTTAATCCCTGTCCCCTGTACAGTGTCATGAACCTCGATCCATAGTTCATCAGGCACTCTGTCTATCAGATCTAATCCGTTAAATCTATTTGTCACTTCCACTGTATAATCATAAGGGATTTGATTTAGGTCATACCTGAATGGTCGAGTGCTTTCCCCTACTTTCTTCAATTTAAGTCCGAATTTGACAACAAGGAATTCATGATTTGAGTCACAGTCAGCTCCTGGTCTTGATATTGCTGAATGTATAGAGCTTCTTCATCTTTGGCTGCAAAGAATATAATCAATCTGATTTCAGTGTTGGCCATCTGATGATGTCCATTGTAGAGTCTTCTCTTGTGTTATTGGATGAGGGTGTTTGCTACGACCAGTGTGTTCTCTTGTCAAAACTCTATTATCCTTTGCTCTGCTTCATTCTGTACTCCAAGGCCAAATTTCCTTGTTACTCCAGGTATCTTGACTTCCTACTTTTTAAAATATAAATTTATTTATTTTACTTGGAGGCTAATTACTTTACAATATTGTATTGGTTTTGCCATACATTGACATGCATCTGCCACGGGTGTACTTGTGTTCCCCATCCTGAACACCCCTCCCACCTCTCTCCCCATACCATCCCTCTGGATTATCCCAGTGCACTAGCCCCGAGCATCCTGTATCATGCATCTAACCTGGACTGGTGATTCTTTTCACATATGATATTATACATGTTTCAATGCCATTCTCCCAAATCATCCCACCCTCACCCTCTCCCACAGAGTCCAAAAGATGGTTCTATACATTTGTGTCTCTTTTGCTGTCTCACATACAGGGTTATCATTACCATCTTTCTAAATTCCATATATATGCATTATTATACTGTATTGGCATTTTCTTTCTGGCTTACTTCGCTCTGTATAATAGGATCCAGTTTCATCCACCTCATTAAAACTGATTCAAATGTATTCTTTTTAATGGCTGAGTAACACGCCATTGTGTATATGTACACTGCTTTTTTATCCATTCATCTGCTATTTGACATCTAGGTTGCTTCCATGTCCTGGCTATTATAAACAGTGCTGCGATGAACACTGGGGTACACGTGTCTCTTTCTATTCTGGTTTCCTTGGTGTGTATGCCAGCAGTGGGATTGCTGGGTCATATGGCAGTTCTATTTCCAGTTTTTAAAGGAAGCTCCACACCGTTCCCCATAGTGGGTATAGTAGTTTGCATTCCCACCAACAGTGTAAGAGGGTTCCCTTTTCTCCACACCCTCTCCAGCATTTATTGCTTGTAGCCTTTTGGATCGCAGCCATTCTGACTGGTGTGAAATGGTACTTCATTGTGTTTTTGATTTGCATTTCTCTGATAATGAGTGATGCTGAGCATCTTTTCATGTGTTTGTTAGCCATCTATATGTCTTCTTTGGAAAAATGTCTGTTTAGTTCTTTGATCCAGTTTTTGATTGGATCATTTATTTTTCTAGAATTGAGCTGCAGGAGTTGCTTGTATATTTTTGAGATTAATTCTTTGTCAGTTGCTTCATTTGCTATTATTTTCTCCCATTCTGAAGGCTGTCTTTTCACCTTGCTTATAGTTTCCTTTGTTGTGCAGAAGGTTTTAAGTTTAATTAGGTCCCATTTGTTTATTTTTGCTTTTATTTCCAATATTCTGGGAGGTGGGTCATAGAGGATCCTGCTGTGTCGGAGAGTGTTTTTCCTATGTTCTCCTCTAGGAGTTTTATAGTTTCTGGTCTTACGTTTAGATCTTTAATCCATTTTGAGTTTATTTTTGTGTATGGTGTTAGAAAGTGTTCTAGTTTCATCCTTTTACAAGTGGTTGACCATTTTCCCCAGTACCACTTGTTAAAGAGGTTGCCTTTTCTCCATTGTATATTCTTGCCTTCTTTGTCGAAGATAAGGTATCCATAGGTGTGTGGATTTATCTCTAGGCTTTCTATTTTGTTCCATTGATCTATATTTCTGTCTTTGTGCCAGTACCATACTGTCTTGATGACTGTGGCTTTATAGTAGAGCCTGAAGTCAGGCAGGTTGAGTCCTCCAGTTCTATTCTTCTTTCTCAAGATTGCTTTTGGCTATTCGAGGTTTTTTGTATTTCCATACAAATTGTGAAATTTTTTGTTCTAGCTCTGTGAAAAATACCGTTGGTAGCTTGATAGGGATTTCATTGAATCTACAGATTGCTTTGGGTAGTATACTCATTTTTACTATATTGATTCTTCTGATCCATGAACATGGTATATTTCTCCATCTATTAGTGTCCTCTTTGATTTCTTTCACCAGTGTTTTATAGTTTTATATAAATAGGTCTTTTGTTTCTTTAGGTAGATATATTCCTAAGTATTTTATTCTTTTCATTGCAATGGTGAATGGAATTGTTTCCTTAATTTTTCTGTTTTCTCATTGTGAGTATATAGGAATGCAAGGGATTTCTGCGTGTTAATTTTATATCCTGCAACTTTACTATATTCATTGATTAGCTCTAGTAATTTTCTGGTGGATTAACTTCTTATTTTTGCATTCCAGTCTCCTATAATACTGAAGTGGTTTGCCATTCCCTTTTCCAGTGGACCACATTTTGTCAGACATGCTAGTGAAGTAATACTCAAAATTCTCCAAGCCAGGCTTCAACAGTACCGTGAACTTCCAGATGTTCAAGCCAGTTTTAGAAAAGGCAGAGGAACCAGAGATCAAGTTGCCAATATCTGTTAGACTATCAAAAAAAGAATAGGGTTCCAGAAAAACATCTATTTCTGACGTATTGACTATGCCAAAGCTTTTGACTGTGTGGATCACAATAAACTGTGAAAATTCTGAAAAAGATGGGAATACCAGACCACCTGACCTGCCTGTTGAGAAATCTGTATGCAGATTAGGAAGCAACAGTTAGAACTGGACATGGAACAACAGACTGGTTCCAAATAGGCAAAGGAGTATGTCAAGGCTGTATATTGTCACACTGCTTATTTAACCTATATGCAGAGTACATCATGAGAAATACTGGGCTGGATGAAGAACAAGCTGGAATCCAGATTGCCAGGAGAAATATCAATAACCTCAGATATGCAGATAATACCACTCTTATGACAGAAAGTGAAGAAGGACTAAAGAGCCTCTTGATGACAGTGAAAGAGGAGAGTGAAAAAGTTAGCTTAAAGCTCAACATTCATAAAACTAAGATCATGGCATCTGGTCCCATCACTTCATGGCAGATAGATGGGGAAACAGTGGAAACAGTGACAGACTTTATTTTTGGGTGCTCCAGAATCACTGCAAATGGTGATTGCAGCCATGAACTTAAAAGACGTTTACTCCTTGGAAGGAAAGTTATGACCAACCTAGAGAGCATATCGAAAAGCAGAGATATTTTGCCTACAAAGGTCTGTCTAGTAAAAGCTATGGTTTTTCCAGTAGTCATGTATGGATGTAAGAGTTGGACTGTAAAGAAAGCTGAGCATGGAAGAATTGATGCTTTTGAACTGTGGTATTGGAGAAGACTGTTGAGAATCCCTTGGACTGCAAGGAGATCCAACCAATCCATCCTAAAGGAGATCAGTCCTGAATATTCATCAGGACTCAGGTTGAAGCTGAAACTCCAATACTTTGAACACCTGATGAAAAGAACTGACTCATTTAAAAAGGCCCTGATCCTGGGAATGATTGAAGGTGGGAGAAGAAGGGGATGACAGAGGATGAGATAGTTGGATGGCATCACCGACTCAATGGACATGAGTTTGAGTAAAACACTGGGAATTGGTGATGGACAGGGAGGCCCGGTGTGCTGCAGTCCATGGGGTCACAGAGTCAGACATGACTGAGCAACTGAACTGAACTGACTTGATGTCCATTGAATTGGTGATGCCATGCAACCATCTCATCCTCTGCTGCTCCCGTCTCCTTTTCCCTTCAATCTTTTCCAAGTATCTCTTGATTTCCTACTTTTGCATTCCAATCCCCTATGATGGAAAGGACATCTTTTTTGGTGTTAGCTGTTTCATCTGTTTTGGAGATAAGGGAGGAAGTGGATCTGGGGTTGGTGAGAAGGGATAGGGGCAGGTGTGCTAGGATGAGAAGAGAAAGGTGTAGAGAAATAATGCTCTCCTCTTCAATATCTATATTTACCTACATCTCTCTCTTCTCTCTTACATGCTGGACTTCAAATCCTTCTTACTCCTCCTTACTGTGAAGTCTCTGTTGTTCAATCACTCAGTCGTTTCTGATTGTTTGCGACCACAGTGACTGCAGCACACCAGGTTCCTCCGTCCTCCATGATCTCCCAGATTTTACTCAAACTCATGTCCACTGAGTCGACAATACCATCCAAGCATCGCATCCTCTGTCGCCTGCTTCTCATCCTGCCTTCAATCTTTCCCAGCATCAGTGAAGTCTTAAGACTATCTTGCTCCTCTCAGCTTCACTTCCGCTTTCCTGCCTGGCCACATGCTTGGTGTTCATTTAACAAACATTAATATTTACAAAGTGCCAACTAGGTTTCAGGCACTTTTCTAGACACTGGGGAGTCACCAGAAACAGCTGCTCTTGGTCATTGCCAATGCAGGAAGACACTCAGTAAATACACAGTTAGCTAAGCAGGGTAAATTCAGTTAGAGGTAAGTGCCATGAAGTAAACACAAGGAGAGGCTCATTTACTCACTCTGCTAGCATGTTTGTTTTGGCTGGGAGTCTCGTCTGCCCCATGGACCTGCAGGTGTTTGAGGGAGGAGGTCTCAACTGACACTTTGCTTCCTCCAAGATGCTGGACCCAGTGTCTCACTCACTGTAAGGAGCCACCACCACCTTGTTCATTTCAGGACAATGATTGTACTTGAGCTTTTGGCCTTTGGACAGACTTGGGTTTCAATCTTCTCACCCTTGGGTTTTCCCCTCTGTGCGATTTGTGCAGTGGAGCAGATGTGGCCTCCAAGGGCCTGCTTTGGAGCCTCAAGCTGCTTGCTGGTGTAGGACCTACACGTCTGGATGCTCACAGACTCAGTTCCTTCTGTGTGAGACAGGGGAGGTAACCGTGCCTGCTTCACAGGGTTATGGAAGGCAGAATGAGACCATCTACATGAAGTGCTCCCTCAAGGGAAGGTGTTGGGTGGTGGGTCAAGTCCTCATTCAGCATCACTGGTGGGACCAGCCTCAGAAGGAGCCAGAAAGAACTCAGGATCCAAGGCTCTTGCAACCTGGATGGCTTCAAGGTGGTCTTGGCCATTGCATTTGTGTTTGATTGAGGTCCTGAGAATGGGTTTTTAGGGACAGGACAAGAAAGAGGCAGGAGAAGGGGTCTCTCCCCTAGCCTTCCCACTGCCCCAGACCCAGGGGGCATCTTTTCTGTCCTCAAACTGATATCCTCCATATGGCCCTCTGTTGCTCCTTCCTTAGGCTTGAAATTCCATTTTCATCTTGGTTTATTTTCTTTCTCTCATCCTGCTCCTCTACTCAGAATGTGAATCTCCCACATCCTGTGGTTCATTTTCTCCAACTCCCATCATTTCATTTCCTTTGCCCTATCCCTGCTTCCAGGCCTGGATTCTCCTTTCACATTTCTGGTGGATGGTGTAACTTCCTCATGGGCATCTCCCACCCCTGCTTCTGCTCACAATGGCCCATGAATCACACTTTGAGACCCCACTGCCTAAAAGAAGAAGAGTTCCTCCCCTCATATTGGAATTTGGAGGCTCCCCCCATGACTCTGCTCTGCTTCCCCACCTTGATACCCCAAGAGCCAGCCTGCCGCTCCCTGAACAAATGCTGTGTTTCCCCTGTATTTCCCCTGAGCGTCTCCTTCTGCTGCTCCCCCTGTGAGGTCACCACATTGGCCCCGTCCTTCAAAGCCGGGTTCAGACATTGCCCCTGATGCCACGGGGGCAATGGGGAACTCACCCTCACCATGCATATTCACACCTTTCATAGAACATTCCTAACCTGCTGCTGCTCCTGGAATTGGTGCACTTTGCTGCTAGTGAGGAAACAGTATTGTTGGTGGGGTGTAATCGTCCCAACTGTCAGGCACTATATAATGGCCCACATCTGATATGTGAGGTTCCTCCAATGACAAATGAGGCTCAGATGAAATCACCTGCCTACATTCATTCATGCAGTTGGAGAGAGGCAGAATACAAACCCATAGTATTTCTTAATCCAAACTCACAGGCACCATGCTCTCATGCCTAGCAGACATTTGCTGATTGAATGGGGTTGAATAGCACCACCTGAGTGCATGGGGCTGAGAGCCAAGTGCCCAGTACAGAGAGTATCACCATAGAAATAGAGAAATCTGGACCATCTGTGAAACTATTGGGCTGTCAGGTGGCCCCCACCACCCAATCATGCCAGCAGCTGCCAGTGGGGCAGCCTTGCTGGGCAGCCAGAGAAGGATGCGACCTCATAGGAAAATTGATTTAGGATGATTCCTGCCAGAAAAGGCCCCTCGGTCACCAGCCCCCACTTAGGTCATATTTCAAAGCCTGGCTCACGGCCACCGGCTGTGAGATCATGGCTGAGCCATCTGACTCTTGAAATTCTAAGGACCAACTTGGGAGTTTTATCGCATTTCTGCCGCCCAGGCATGAAGTCAGCTGGACGGCGCGTGACGGGGAGCGTTTCTCTTGTAATTAGCCAGGGTGTGCGGTTTTTCTTTTTCTTTTTTTTCATGTTCTGTTAGATTCAGCGTGCTGTGAGCGTGCACTCCCTTGAGCTACCCCGCCACAGTAGCGGAGGTGAGTCATGGCTGTGAAATCTGCAAAACTCATGAGGGGATGGAGGGTGGCGGAGAAATAGAAATTATTGTTATCATCTTTCAGGCGCGCTCAGCCTCATTACTGCATGTTCACCAGCTGCAGTGCCTTCCGAGCACCGAGCCAGAAGTGATGGTTTGAGTACGGAAAGGATCGGTTCTTTATGAGGGCAGGGGTTCTGTATGCCCCTGGTTCTTTTGAGGGAAGATGGTTCAGGTTGGATGCCTAATACTGCTGCTCACCAGATGGAACCCATGAGGATTTGCTCTGAAACACTTGGGTGTGAGTGGTCACACGTTTTCTTTATTTTTCTAAAGCATTTAAATCAGGCTTCGTCCCCCACCTGCCAGGGCTGGCAGGAAACTTAGTTAATGTGTTTTGGGGAGGTGTGGTGCTGAAGGGTGCTTTCTCTCATTCTTGGGAACATAGGAAACCCTGGGAATTAGGGAACTCAGCAAGACAGGGGCAAGTTTGAGGTGTTGGGTCCATGGCTGAGAAATTCTGGCTCGTGGTCTGCAAGCACCATTTTGAAGGTAGCCACCATGTTTCTCCATCACAAGCCTGGTCTGGGGTCTTGGCAGGGCTCTCCCCAGGCAAGTGAGCTGACATTTTCCCTGGGCACACCCCTCAGTCATTCTCATGCCCCACCATCCCAGGCTGCAGTCTCCACCCTCAGGGGCATGCAAACTACTGATCCTTTCTCAGTCTCAGGGAAGACATGTAGCCCCTTAGGCTGAGTCACCTCTCGTCTGTCTTCCTACCCTTATTAAAACAGGTCCCCTCCTAGCACGGTTTTCTCATCTCTTTAAGGCTTTTTTTTTTTAATTAAAATTTAAAAAAATTAATTTTATATTGGAGTGTAGTTGATTAACAATGTTGTGTTAGTTTTCCAATGCACAGCAAACTGACTCAGATAGAGATATATATTCATTCTTTTTCAGATTCTTTTCCCATACAGGGGTTATTATAAAATATTGAGTAGAGTTCCCTGTGCTGTACAGTAGGTCCTTGTTGATTATCTATTTTAAATAAAGCAATGTGAATGTATTAATCCCAACCTTTTAATTTATCCCTCTCCACCTTTCCCTTTTGGTAACTAAGTTCTTTAAGCCTTTCTTAAAAGCCAAACAAACCAACCAATCAGCCAGAAAAGCAGAAAACCAAAGTAAACAAAAATTATGTTAGATTTTTTCCCCCTTGGCTGTTTGTTCAGAAAAGGAGAAAAATGAGCTTTTTATTTTCTGAGTCTTCTAGCAAGAACAAGATGGAACCACTTCTCTGAATTTGTCATCACTTTAGCTCTGTGATCTTGGGTTACCTATGCTCTCTGAGGGTGACTTTCTCCTTTAAAGGTGGGGTACGTGGCCCCTTGTAGCAGGGATGTTGTGAGGATGATGAGACATAAGTCAAGAATTTAGGGTAGAATCTGGAGTGGAGTTGGGCTTCCCAGGTGGCACAGTGGTAAAGAATCCACCTACCAATGCAGGAGATGAAGGAGACTCAGGTTTGATTCCTGGGTCAGGAAGATCCCCTAGAGTAGAAAATGGCAACCCACTCCAGTGTTCTTGCCTGGAAAATCCCATGGATAGAGGAGCCTGATAGGCTACAGTCCATGGGGCCACAGTCAGACATGGCTGAGTGACTGAGCACATCTTTCCCCATTGCCCAGCTTTTCCTAAGGTTTACTTCTGGGACTTTTCTCCCCTACCTCCTCTTGGCTTCGGTGGGGTTTATATGTGAGCCAGCTTGTTTAATAAAGTAGGAGTATGCTACAAGAAAGTTTGATGGGGCTCAGGTAAATCTCAGGTCACAGGCAAGTGACTTTCTCCTGGATGATCAATAGACAACTTGTAGGCCCCACACTGACACAATAGCTAAGGTGGCTCCTCTGTCCTGTCCACTTGGGATGCTCACTTCCATGGTGGACTATTGTCTGTGGGCACCGTCCTTCTGAGCATGGTCCGGAGACTCCAGTGCCTCCTTTTCTTGACCCAGTTTTGGTCCTTTTAATTTCTGCACTCCCCACCCACCCTCATCTCCTGCAGTATCAATCCTGAGATCTAGTCATTCTCTTATGAACCAGGTGACCCTCATGTAGGGGCAGGCCTACCTTGTCTCCCATCTTCTTTTCAGTTTTACGGCTATAGCTTCAACTCCGCATTCTTCCCCCCTTAGGTCTTCCTTTTGGGACCCTGAGAAGCTGTGTGTTGTTGGTGTCTCATTTAACCTAATGGTAAACTGATGAGTTAGGTTGGCCCTGTTCCTGAGAATCCCCCAGGGTTTCTGAACCTCTTCTCTCCACTCTTATCTATACCTTCCTTCTTTGACAGTTGCTTCCTCCATTCCCAGTGGAGGTTCCAGTGTCTCGATGCCTGGTATCTAGATGCAGCTTTGTTTCTTGAGACCTGGATGACTATGGAGTGGTCTGTGGCAAAGACAGCAGGTGGGGGAGGGTCAGTCTAGAAGAGTGTGAAAGCCTCCATTGTGCATGTACGGATTCCTGTCTGCACATTCCTCCCCTCCTTTGTTTGTGAGGCCTTCCTTGAGTCATTTCTCCAGTCCTAGGCTGTGTGTTCATGTCTCTCGAGAGACTTCTGTGGCACCCTGGAAATTCATTGCTTTTTAGCGATGAGCCATGTGGAACTGCCTGTTTTGTGGTCACAGATGATTACTGACCATTACACATGTTGCAGCCCAGTACATGTCAGATATCTGGTCTTGTGCACCCATCTCACCATTAGAATGAGAGTTCCCAGTGTGCAGAGACGGGATTTGCACCTGGTGGCATCCCCAGTAGCTAACACTGTCATCTAAGTGTTTGTGAAATGAATGGATGATTCAGCCTGAAGGGAAGATTCGCCCAGATCCCCCTGCTCAGAGAGCAAAGGTTTGCAAGCTTGAATAGGCATCTAAATTTCTCAGAGGACTTGTTAGAGCACAGATCACTGGGCCCCACCTCAGAGTTCTGATTCTAGAGGCTGGATGATAGCATTTTTAATATGGTCACAGACAAGGCAAATTCTGGACACCATGCTTTGAGAACCATTGTTCTGTTTCCTAATTTAAAGGTTTATTTATTTACGTTTTGGCTGCAGTGGGGCTTTGTTACTGCATGGGGACTTTCTCTAGTGGTGAGCCAGGGCTACTCTTGGTTGTGTGTGGGCTTCTCATTGCAGTAGCTTCTCTTGCTCTTGGAGAATTGGCTGCAGGCAAGTGGGCTTCAGTAGTTGTGGCACACAGGCTCAGCTGCACCTTGGAGTATGCAGCTCCAAGGCTCTACCTGGAGCCTCCCGGACCAGGGATTGAACTGGTGTCCCTTGCACTGCAAGGCGGTTTCTTAACCACTTGACCACCAGGTAAACCCTGAGAACCATTGTTTTAGGTTAATAGTTTCCTCCTGGATGGGAGGAAGGTTAGATGTAGGTATTCGAAACAAACAAAACATCGCACCGCCATACTAGGTAGAACAGTGCCCCTTGCTAATTCATGTCTATGTGTAGCCTGTGAATGTCATGTTGTTTGGAAATAGGGTCTTCACAAGTATAATCAAGTTAAGAGGTCATACTAGATTAGGGAGGGCCCTACATTCATTATGGCTAGTGTCCTAAGAACAGGGCAACTTAGATTTATTGACACAAAGACAGAGACACACAGGGGAGAATGCCAGTGAAGATGAAGAGAGAGGTTAGAGTGGGAGTGATCTATCTACCAGGTAAGGAAGACCAAGGATTGCCAGCAACCACCAGAAACTAGCAGAGAAGCATGGAACAGGCTCTCCTTCAGAAACTTTAGTAGGCACCAATCCTGCAGACACCTCGATTTTGGACTTGTGCCTCCAGAACTGTGAGAGAATAAATACATTTCTATTGTTTTAAGACATCTTAGTTTGTGATAGTGTTTTATGGCAGCCCCAAGAAACAAAATCCCCTAAAATGCAAGAGAAAATGCAAAAAATGAAAACCAACCCCCCCAAAAAACACCCCTACAAAAAACCAGTGCCAAAAATCCCCATAAACCAACACCAAAAGCAATGACTTGTCCCTTCTTCCTTACTGAGATACTTTAGTAAGTACTGGAAATCACCTGGAGGATCAGATCCCCAGGTGAATCCCTGCAGACTTTTCCTACCTAGCCAAGGTTGAAGGTGGGGCGTCCAGCCCACCCCAAGGGAGCACATCCATGAGGGGGGATCATACAGGGCACCTATCCTGTGAGTGCATGGGTGCTCAGTCATCTCCGACTCTTTGCAGCCCCCTGGATTATAGTCTGCCAGGCTCCTCTGTCCATGAAATTTTCCAGGCATGAGTACTAGAGTGGGTTGCCGTTCTCTTCTCTGGAGGATCTTCCCAAGCCAGGCATCAAACCCACATCTGCATTGACTGGCAGATTTGTGTTTGTTCTTTTTTTTTTTTTTTTTTTACCACTGAGCCAACTGGGAAGCACCTCTACTAGTGAAGGGGTTGAAGCAAAGATTCCCAGTTTCCAATTTTCAGATTCTGCTTTTGTACTTTGGATGTGTGTCCTGGAAATCTACATTTTAACAAAACTTCTAGGTAATTAATTCATGGCCAGAGTACATTTAATGAAACATAGGTGGGAAGGGGTGGAGTGAATAAAATTTTAAAGTAGGAAAACCATATATTAGACCTCCTAAACCAGGAGTTCTTAATTTTTCTTGCCATTGGTCTTTGGCAATTTGTTGAAGCCCATAGACCTTCCTCAAAATAGTGTATATTGCTATTTCCTAAATGACTAAAGCAAAATACATAGGGTTACAGAGGAAGCCAAATATATTGAAATATACAAGAAGACAATTAAAAAAAACCAAACTTCTAAAATTAGTACTATAAGTGGTTCCTTATTAACCTACTGTGTATAAGAATTAGCAGCGGGGCTGATAGCTACTGTAATTTCAAGGTGGTGATGAGTCTAAAATCATATCTTGAAAACCTGTGACAACTATAAAGCGATTAAAAAATCTGTGATTTCTATTCATGCAAAGTCACAGGAACTGCTTATATTCCTGTGGTTTGTGGTCCACATTCATAACTGAATACATTTCAGTTTCAATTAGTAGAAAAAAGATGAAAAGTTCCTACAAGTTCATGGGGCCTCTGAATTCTGTCCACAGATCCTCTGAAAATTCATGACCTCTCTCTGGAATCAAGTTCTTCATCTTTTTCCTTTCTTGCTGATCCCACCCCAAACCGCTTTGCCCCACAACCCAGCACCTGTAACCCTGCAAGCCCACGGCAAACCCAGACTCCCTCCTTTTAGCCCACATTAAAACCTGCCCTTAGCGGCTACACAGTATGGTAGGCCAAACGTGGGTATGGGGGCCAGAAGGTCCACTGGTTCAAGTATTTCCCTCCCAGTTTATTAGCTGTTTGACCAACCCTCTGAGCCTTGGTGGCTGCGTTTATAGCACCTGCTTTGTGAGGCTATAGTGAGGATTAAACAAGATGTATATAAAGTGTTTGGAACACGGTAGGTGCCTAATAAATATTAAATGTCATTTGATTAAAAAAAACTTTCAAGTGTTTCCCCAGTTAGGAGATATTTAAGCTTTAATGAGGATTTGTAGCATTTCATCATGTGTTGGAGAAAGAGGATTGGGTGGGAGGGAGTGAGCATTCTCCAAGTCACTCCTGGTTGGAGCTGGACAGACTCATTCATGGAACAGTATTTCAAAGAAATGGCTGAGCACAGCTTCTCCTGGTGCAGTGCTGGAGCCAGGGGAACTCTGGGAAGACCCTGCTGGAATCTGGGCTGAGCATCAGGCATTCAAGCCTCCTAGGCCTACCTGGATGGCCATTGGCATGGTGATGATGGCTAGTGGGAGGCAGGTGGGCATTTGCAGTGGCTTGGCCACTCCTGAGATGTGGCCAGTGCCTTGCCTGGTGTGAGGCCAGGGTGTTGAGAGGACAGGCAGATGGGCGGGTAAACATTCCACTATAGTGTCCTGCCTGCTCATGCCTGGGCCTGTTCCTAATAAAGCCTGAGTGTGTGTGAGGGCCGGTGACAGATATAATGGGGCCTCTGCTTGCCAAGTTGGCCCCTTTGGCTGCTCTGGCCTGTTGGGTGGAGGTGGGGGCAGGGTTGTCTGCAGAGCTCCAGGACAAGCCCTCCTGCACCCCTTCTTCCTGTCTCCAAAAACAGACATAAGAGAGCTAGAGCAGGAGATCTCTGTGGAGCAGGTGCTTGTACTGGGGGAGTGTGTGTGTGTGTGTGTTGGCGGGGGGCACGTTTACTGCAGTCTTCCCGGGTCTGTGTTAATAGCCAGGGCAAACCGCAGTGGTGTCTCCTGTGGTGGGGGAGATGGTGAGTGGTCATTTGTTCTGACCCATGCAGTCCAAAAGTCAGGTTCAGGCCCATCTTGTCAGTGCTAACAGTGTTCTTTGTGCAGGAACCGCAATATGCAAGGGAAGCAAGGGATTTAAGATCAAGTGTGTAGCTTGAGTTTAGAATCTTTTTCTTCCAAATGCTACCTGTGTGACTTTGGACAAGGTCCTTAACCTCTCTGGGCCTTGGTTTCTTCACAGAAAAGACCCAGCTGGAAACTTAGGGACATTCTCTCAGAGAGAAAGTGGAAAAGGAGATACTTCCCTGGTGGCTCAGACGGAACGAACCTTCCCTGCTATGCGGGAGATCCGAGATAGATCACTGGGTTGGGAAGATCCCCTGGAGAAGGAAATTGCAACCCATTCCAGTATCCTTGTCTGGGGAATTCCATAGACAGAGGAGCCTGGTGGACTGCAGTCCATGGGGTTACAAAGAATCGGACATGACTAAGTGATTAACACTTTTGCATACCTCTCCCCTCTCCTACCACAGCTCATAAAAATCTTCTGAATGTCTGAATTCTGGGCTCCAGCTTCCTTATATGCAGTCTCTGTTCTATGTTATATGGACCCAGTATGAAGCCTGGTCCTTCTGGGAAGTTCCAGAACAGCCTGCTTGCAGAGCAGCAAGAATAAGAGGAGTAATATTGACCAGAGTGTCTTGTTGCTGGTTTTTTTTTTTTTTCCATCTTGTTTTGGCAGGAGAAAGAGACATGAGGGTTTGCATGGTAGAAATCTGATCAGCTTAAAAGGGTGGTATGCATTATACTGTCGCTAAAATGTTCCTCGGCCACGCTTCCCCCATGAGAGGGTCTCACTAGCTCCTTGCATCACTTTTTGTTTAACTAAGTGCTTCCCTTTCTTTGCTCTGGAGAAGAGAGTGGCAACCCACTCCAGTATTCTTGCCTGGAAAATCCCGTGGACGGAGGACCCTGGCAAGCTACAGTCCATGAGGTTGCAAAAGAATTGGATGTGACTGAGCAACTAACACTTTCACTTCTCTCTCTTCGAGTCCTTTCTTTGTATCATCTGTTTTCTCTTCTCTTAATTGATCTCAGCATATTCACTGCCTTGCATCTTATCCAAAGTCAAGATTCGTTGTTCTTTGTTGTCTGGGTCAACATCTCTGGCCCTGTGGTTCTCATCTACCTCTACCATCTTGAAGTGTTTTCCCACAAGACTGTTACACCTCCAAGTGGAAGTTTTGTACTTGAGGTTACTAAAAGTAATAACTCATCAAGTCACATGAAGATTGCATGAGATAATGTAACCAAAAGTATTTTTGGAAATGGAGGGTTTATACGAAGTCATTTATTCAATTATTCCATGAATCTTTGTGAAGACTATCTCAGCATTCCCAGCATCCAGTAAACAAGATGCTGTCAAGGAAGTCATGGTCTAATGAACTGTTAGAAAGCAATTGCAGTAATGATACTAAGTGCCATGATTGTGCCACATCTCATGTGTTATGGTGGGACAAAGAAAGCAGTGACAGGTGCATGTTGCCATAAATAGAATGGAGTAGATATTTGAAGTGTCATGTAGACAAAACAAGCTCAAGGTGGTCTTCTAAGCATTTTAGAGAGGAAGAGCTTTCTATTTGATGGATCAGGACCTTGGGTTCATATCAACTGTCTGCGTGTTCTCTGTGTGTCCATCGTGTTCAAAGTCTGAAACATCATCCATGGGATAGGGTATTTGACTCTTAGAGTCAGCTTTCACATCTGTCAAATCTGTATGCTAATCCCCCATAGGGTTTCCGTGCAGACTTTGAGATTCATTAACTTATTCATCTAACAAATAGTTATTGAACAATTACTATATACTAGACAATGATTTGGACTATAGAATTTTACAGGGAATGAGATAGCAAATGGGTTCGCTTCCTCTCAGGTGGCACTAGTGGTGAAGAACCCACCTGCCAATTCAGGAGACATGAGAGACCGGGTTCTATCCCTGGGTCAGGAAGATCCTCTGGAGGAGGGCATGACAACTCCCTCCAGTATTCTTGCCTGGAGAATCCCATAGACAGAGGAGCCCGGTGGGCTATAGTACATGGGATTGTAGAATTGGACATGACTGAAGTGACTTAGCATGCCTGCACACCTGTCAGAGTGAACATCCTGCTGAGGAGATAACATCTGCTGGTGCCCAGCCCTATTAACTGGTCCCTAGAAGCTATGCAGCATCTTCACTCCAGCCTTTTCTTTAAGTCATCTTCCTTATTCACTGTCGCCTGCACATTGCATCAAAATTCCATTGCCTTAGAGTCCTTCAGCTAGAACTCCTGGGAGTCTGGGAGAAGGGGGCAGGCTTTAGGCCCATGGGCTAGCAAGTAGCTATGACAAAATACCATAGCCTGGGTGGCTTAAACAGCAAATATTTGTTTCTCAGTTCTAGAAGTTGGGAAGTCCAAGGTGAAGGGGCTCCAGATTCAGTAAATGGTAAAAGCCTGACCTTACGTCCTCACATGCCAGAGAGAGATCTGCTTGCTTGTCTCTTCTTTTAGGGACCCCATTCATGAAGCTCCACCTCATGACCTGATGACCTCCCAAAGGTCCCACCTCCAAATACTATCATACTGGGGGTTAGGCTTCAACTTGTGCGTTTTGAGGAGGACACAAAGAGTCCATAGCAGGGAGGAAAAGTGGGGAGCAAACTAAAGATACTGAAACCAATGAGCAAATCTCTTTCTCTTTGCTCTCTTCTGCCAAAGGCACTGGGGAGAAACCCAATTTTTTAATGACTTCTTTTTTTGGTTCAAGATTTATTACAAATATGCTTCCTTCATTTCTCCTATAATCATGTCATCGAGTGGGCCTGGAGAGAAACGTCAACAACACAGCCCCTAAGGAGCCTTGGTGGTGGGGAGAGTGGAGGGCTGCAGGCTCAGCAGAGGACACATTCATTAGACTGTGGGAGGGGTGGGGTGAGCTGTCCCAGCCTTGGGTCTGGCAGAGTTCACAGCAAAGTGGTAGGGAGCAGAGTGCTCTTGTGGCTCAGGGAAGTTTCCCCTTGACTGTTGGGCTGGTTTTCCCTGCTCCTTTGTCAAACCTGGGCTCTTCAGTTTTGACTTTTTTTCCCTTTTGGATTTTTTGTCTTATTCCAAGTAAGTATAGTGAATTTAACACCTTGGGAAATACTGTTGCATTTGAGGCATGGAGTGGTAGGGGTCCATGGGGCCTGTGGTAGGAACCCAATACCTGGACTCTTAGAGACAAGGCTTGAGGCTTTGTGGTATGTGCAGTGGGATGGGTTGGGACAGTGATGCCCACAGGTCAGCCATGCAGGAATGAGACTGGGTTTCTTGACTCCCAAGCTGGGTGGCACTCCACATAACTCCAAGTTCTTGGCTGACAAAGATACAACGTCCATGGTGCCCTTGAGAAGCACAGCACAGCTGTCGACTCTTTTCTTTATACTCCTCTCTCTCTCTGTCTTCCTCATTTTTAAGTACTTGGACTAAAGTGCCAATTTCCTTAAGAGCTAGGATTGGATCCAAGGAATGTACTCTGGGTGAGGGGGTGGGGGTGGGGAGCGGATTTCATCAGGAATTCTGCTGTGGAGACAGACGCAGGGGAGTCAGATGGTCACGGTAAGGCTGGAAGGAGGACTCTGCTCCTGAGGGCCTGGGTGGGGACCTCTTAGGAGTGGGTGGGGAAATGGAGGGAGACCTTGCTGCTATGGATAGAGGGTCCCTTTATTTACTTATCCCCTTTCCTTACCCCCTCACCACTCCCTTGGTTGCTCCTTCTAGTACCCATGTTAGGGTTAAAAAGATGAATAATGATGGGATTTTGGAATAAGATTTAGGTTCTTGAACCTCACCATCCTCTCATTTGTGCTTGTTGGTTTCCCCATGAAGAGATTGGAACTCCCTGGGGACAAGCACTGGAAGGAAAAAAATCCTCCTCTAGTAATAGTTGGGCAAGTACCTGATACCCCCTTCCTCCATATACTGCACCCCCATCCCTGGTAATAGCTATAGAAGGGCTCTCTATGCTGGGGTACAAGACTGAGGCCTGGAAGCCTAAGCAGTCTTCCTATTGCCTCCACCCAAAGCCAAAGTAGATCTGTCAACAGTACGTTTGTGTGTCCATCCAGTGGCAGATACGGTGATGGGGGAGCAGAGTGCATGAGATGCACCGAGGCTTGGTCTAGCGTGTAGGCAGTGCAGGAGGACATGTCTGTCATCAACACCGTCCTTGAGCAGACGTGGTGACCCTGCCCACAGGAAATCATGGCCCAGGGAATGTCTCATCCCCAGTGTCACAAGCTGGGAGCTGACCTTGCGTCCTTTCTATTTCAGTCTGGTACTAAATCATCACCATCCAACTAGTTACCAAATCCCAATGATTGTGCTTCTAAAGTATCATTCGGATCCATCTGCTTCTCCTAACCCTGTGTGCCACCTTCCTAGTCCAGGTTGCTATCACCTCACTTCCAGTACAGCAATTGCATCTTTCTACATCTCCCCACATCCCCTCCATCCCATCCATCATCCATGCATCCATGTCCACATTGCAGCCCAGGAAATTTCCATTGGTTAATTAATCCCCCTACTGAAACTCTTCAGTGTCACCATATTGCCTTTGGGGGGGAAAAAAAGTTCAAAATGTTTTTGATTGGTGACTTTTCTGGTAGTCCAGTGGCTAAGACTCCATGCTGCTAATGCAGGGGCCCCACTTTGATCCCTGGTCGTGGAACTAGATCTCATATGCCACAATGAAGCCCCAGCACAGCCAAGTAAATAAACATTCAGAAATATATGTTTCTGATCATTCTCAGAATTCCTGTTACCATCTATGATCTCACTTTTTGCCTCATCTATTCCAGACATAGTGAACTGCCTTCTTTTTCTGCAAATGAGCCATGTCCTTGTCTTTTTTCACACTGTTTCCTTTGTTAAGGAACTTTTTCCCCACCCCTACCCTTTTCAACTCCTACCTGATCTTCTTCACTCAGCTCTCACTTTCTCCAGGAAGCCCTCCTTCCTGTTGTCTGAGTGGGTGGTCCTCTCATGTTTCTGTAGCCACCTATCCCTTTCTGAATATGTTTTGTCACTGCTTATTTACTTGAAATCTTCCCTGGCTATTGAGAGCATCCTCTGCCATCAACAGGCACCTCTTGACTTCTGCTCAGCCAAACACTTGGGTCTCTCTTCCATTCCACACCATGTGGATTCACTTCATCTCTTTATGAGTGTGCCTAAAGCAAAAGAAAAGGGACACTGGACATCATAATGGATGATGTCCACAATAGCAGTTATTTCTTTTAACATGGAGACATTCCACACATTATTGGTTGTTTTATTGACTCTCAGCAAAGCCAGGGGTGAAATGAGATGTCAACTCTTCTAGAGTCTTCAAGCAATGAATCTAGCAGGAGTGGGGGTTAAGAGTGTTAGGGACTGCTTAAAAAAAAAACAAAAACAAAAACTATATCTGAAAACTCTGGAATGGAACAACATGTTACCTCCTTTCTTCTTTGTTATGGTGGGAACCTTGGGAAAATCCTGGTTAATGGTTTTCTCTCTCTGGAGCGTTGATAGTTCAGCCAGGCTTTCAATGGGAGCCATTTATCAGATGATTCACAGTGGAGCCAGTTGGGAGAGTCTGAAATGTTGTGCTGTTAATTAGGCGAGAATCTGCACATTGTAGATAGAAAGATGCTTCGCTTAGCAATCAACACTCCCCGAGCACCTGTCCCATGCTAGCCTATGCTGGGGGCTGGGATACAAAGTTATTCAGTTCTATCCCTGCCCTTGAAAGTATTCCCAGTCCCTAAATCCCATAGGAAAGGCACAAACAAAATAGCAAAACTTGAGACAAGGGAGAGAGCACAGAGATACTTGCAATAAACAGCAATGGGCAAGAATGATGGTTCCCATGTACGCAGACAAACTGAGTGACAGGATGTAATTGCCTTGAATAAAGTTCCCTTGGCAGGGGCAATGCCGTAGCATAATGTCAACTTAAAAAGTACACACAGCCTAAAAGTTGAGAGTTATGTTTTATTTGGCAGAAATTCTTAGGACGTCAAGTCTGGGAGCCAGCATCTTAAGTAACCCTGAGAGAACCGCTCCGAAGAGGTGAAAAGAGGATCTGTGTTATACAGAAGTTTTGCAACAAAGGGCAGGTAGCCTGAACATCAAAAGATTATTGTTAATTAAAGAAAACCAGATAACCCAAGTTAAGGGATTTAGCGCTTTTCTATGTATGGGAAGATGCAAGATTCCGGGCTCACTGAAATCATTCCTTTGATGTATACCTCAGCTATTTGGGGCCTGTATCCTATATTTTTAATCTCCTGAGCTTCTCAGGGCTCACTGTAGGGAGCGGCTATAGTCTGATGGTTGCTGGAGGGCAGGTATTCTCCTTCTTGAGTTCCCTTAGGGCTCACATTCAGGTCAGGTCAGTTCAGTTCAGTCGCTCAGTCGTTTCCGACTCTTTGTGACCCCATGAATCGCAGCACACCAGGCCTCCCTGTCCATCACCAACTCCTGGAGTTCACTCAAACTCAAGTCCATTGAGTTGGTGATGCCATCTAGCCATCTCATCCTCTGTCATCCCCTTCTCATCCCACCCCCAATCCCTCCCAGCATCAGAGTCTTTTACAGTGAGTCAACTCTTCGCATGAGGTGGCCAAAGTATTGGAGTTTCAGCTTTAGCATCAGTCCTTCCAATGAACACCCAGGACTGATCTCCTTCAGAATGGACTGGTTAGATCTCCTTGCAGTCCAAGGGACTCTCAGGAGTCTTCTCCAACACCACAGTTCAAAAGCATCAATTCTTCGGCACTCAGCTTTCTTCACAGTCCAACTCTCACATCCATACATGACTACTGGAAAATCCATAGCCTTGACTAGACGGACCTTTGTTGGCAAAGTAATGTCTCTGCTTTTGAATATACTATCTAGGTTGGTCATA
Organism: Ovis aries; assembly: GCF_016772045.2. Lineage (NCBI taxonomy): Eukaryota > Metazoa > Chordata > Mammalia > Artiodactyla > Bovidae > Ovis > Ovis aries. The sequence goes on from NC_056056.1 coordinate 174,662,325, forward strand.
ACTTTTTTCCCAAAGAGTAAGCGTCTTTTAATTTCATGGCTGCAGTCACCATCTGCAGTGATTTTGGAGCCCACAAAATAAAGTCTGACATTGTTTCCCCATCTATTTCCCATGAAGTGATGGGACCAGATGCCATGATCTTCATTTTCTGAATGTTGAGCCTTAAGCCAACTTTTTCACTCTCCTCTTTTACTTTCATCAAGAGGCTTTTTAGTTCCTCTTCACTTTCTGCCATAAGGTTGGAGTCATCTGCATATCTGAGGTTATTGATGTTTCTCCCAGCAATCTTACTTCCAGCTTGTGCTGGGCTGCAATTGCTGATAACTGTGACATCCTTGTTTACTGATGTGGCAGGAAATATTTTCTCACTGGGGAAGCTTGAGGTTTCCCCCATAATCTCCATCAGCACCCTGATTCTTTGTACAGTCACCTCTTCCTTTTAAGTATTTTTATTTATTTATTTGGCTGTGCCAGGTCTTAGTTGGGGCACATGGGATCTTTAGCTGCAGCCTGTGAAATCTTAGTTGTAGCATATGGGATCTAGTTCCAGGGATTAAACCTAGACCAGGGATTGAAACTAGGCTCCCTGCTTTGGGAGTGCAGAGTCTTAGCCACTTGACTACCAGGGAAGTCCCCGTGACCTCTTCCTTAATGTTAAATAAAGGGTTAAATAAACACATTCTCAAGTCCCCCTAGGCCCCACCCCCAGGTTGTCTACCAAGCACAATGTAAGCCATTCTGTAGCAAAAACTTCCTCCCTCCCTTTCTTTGCTAATTTACAAGTTGCCAACTGTTGGTTCTTAGTTAGAAACTGAAGGATACTGGGCTTCTCAGAGGCCTGGGCACAGACAGACTCAGATGCCTGGGTTCATGCAGACACACACGTACTTGTGTGCATGTGCACACATTCCCACATACCCTGTGGCACTATATTGTTGTCCAGTCCCCTTACATCAGTGGATAGGAATGTCTGCAAACCCTCCAGGGACTGCACAGGCCCGCGGTAAGACCCTTCCTCCTCCTAAATGCTTGGCAGGCTTTTGCAAAACTGACTTAAAAAGGGCCTCATCCAAGACAGTGGGACAATGGGGATCTCAACATTCTTTATGTCTGCCTCTTTTGCATGGTAAGTGACCTTGGATTGTAAGTGCCCTGTTACTGAGCGAAGAGTTTATGTGCTAAGAAGACAGGAAACTATGTGGGTGCGGAGTGATGGATGGGGTGTTTGTGGGTGAAGAGTACAGAGGAGTTTCTGTGAGGGCATGAGTGCTGAGCTTGAGGCCGTTTGCAGGGATACTGGGACGTGTCTGAATAAACCAGTGGAGATGGAAATCCCAAGTTTTTGTTGTTGATAAATTTGCCTCAGAAACAAGGAAATGATAATATTAATCATCACAGCTCTCATTTTTGCTAGCTGGGGTTTTGAGGGGGCAAAATTAATATCTTTTCTTTCCCTTTGGGTTCAGAGCCAAGGCAAAGGCATGAGGTGGATGGGGCTGAACCGTCACCTTTACGACTAGAGCACTTTTGACTGACAGCCCACATGGGCTTGTTGACTCCCCAGACCCAGACTGGACTTTGGAGGAACCAACCTGAGAGCACGCTGGAGTGTGCAAACAGCACATTCTGCTAGGGAGAGGAGCACGCAGAAGAGAGACCAACTAGTCTTTGCTAATCGTTGACACAGCAGCACCACCCATTTAAGGAACAGACAGAGGGCTCTTGTTTGCCCACCAACTAACTCACAGTTTCCCCAGGGAAGAATGAGAGGTGGAACAAGAGGCTAGGTGTGCTCAGGGGAACCCCTCTCACCACGGTGAACACACAGAGTGGGGAAAACATGTCCCCTCTGAATGTTCCCCCATTTTTGTCATAGTCAATCTGAGGCAGGAGGCAGTTGGGCCCCCCAGGGTAAAACAGTTGGAAATTTATTCTCTACTAATCAAAACTCCAAGACAAGAATAGCAGGACAATTAAGGGAGGAGGCTGGACCCTGCACAGACCCACAAAGTCAAGAGACCTCCTCAACCACACATGTGCAGAAAAGGCTTCTTGGAGGCCAAAGGGGAATCACGTCAAGGGATGTTCTACTCAGACGCCTTTTCAGTAGGATCCATCTTGGCTAAGAGATGTGTGTGCACACATGGGAAGATCCTGAGATATATTAAATATGGCCTGTGAACTGGGCAAATCAGAATGATTAGCCAAAGGAGACTTAGAAGAAATATCCCATAAAAGTAATTTAAACTGCCATGAGGGCTCAACCTAGCAACTCGGGGACTCACCCTCTGAGCCTGCCCGTGTGTCTCTCCAGATGTACTATATTTACTCTTTTTCCTCCTAATAAATACTTAACTTGCTTCACTACTTTCTGTCTTTGTGGAAATTCTTTTCTGCAAAGGCCAGGATCCTTGTCACTGACCACTGGTCTAGTAGCTAGGATCTGGTGCTCTCACTGCTGTGACCCAGCCCAGTCTCTGGTTGGGAACCCAGGCCCTGCTCCAAGCTGCTACAGGCTGAGACTACCCGAGATCATATCCATAGTCAGGGTAGGGTGCTGATGTCTCTTCAGGGGAGCTGAATCCTTTCAACTCCTGCTTCAAGGGGCTGCTCTTCCCATATGGTCTCTGCTCCTCTGGTATTCTGTTTAGGTTGCTGGGGGAAGGGTCAAATTGACTCAGAAATTTCTGGGTTGAAGCAACTCACTACCATGGGCATTCTGTTCAAGGTGAAAAAATTATTCCCTTTCTTACTTCTTGTCCCAAATTCCATCTAGTACAGCTTCAAATACAGCTCCAAAGAGGTTCTTGTCCAGTGGAGAAGCAAGACTGATGAAGGAATCTGTCAGGACGGAGCCCTGACACAGAGCCTCAGAGGTGGAAGAGAGAGTTGGTGCTGGGAGGGGCTTATTGAAGGGGCACTGACTACTTCTGGAGAGGAGCTGCTGTCTTGGATTTGGGGGGTGTGAACTCCATGCAAGGCAGAAATGTGGCTATGCATGAAAGCAAAGCCCTTCTTTCTCTCTTTCTCTCCTTTTCCCTTTCCCCTCTTTTTTCTCTTTCCCTACCCCTCAACCTCTCTCTTCCTTACTCTTCCTGAATTAATAATGCCACCAGGACATCCTGAGACAAACAGCCAAGTCAGAAATCACTTCGCCTCCCTGACAGCCCAGCCCATCCCTACAAACTCCTATCTCATGGGCAGCTACTCCTGTGTGTCACCAGGGCCACCAAGAGACTTCCTATCTATTCCACTGCCAGAGACATTAGTTGTTAGCATTTTTGGCAAAGGATCTTGACAATCACCTTGGGAAGGAAAATGGTGTGGGGGGCTAGTGGAAAGAATGTGACTTTTGGAGCCAGGCAGACCCTGGGCTCTCCTCCAGCTCTACCACTTAATACCAGGGTAACCCTGGGCGAATCACTTAACCTCCTTGACTTTTGGTTTCCTCATTTGTAAAATAAACAGTGCAAAGAGGATAATAGTCATCTTACAGAACTATTTGGAAAAGGTAAGCAAGTTGATGCGTGGAAGCATGCCTGCAAGACACATGGTAGATAGATTTTGACATTTGGGGAAGATTCCATTGTAGGTTAATTGCAGAGTTTTATGGGTCTCTTCCTCTTGAATACCCTGAAATAACACAAATCAGGCAGCATTTGCTCTACAGAAGGAAGTTCTTAAATAGTCTGCATTAGGATTTCTAATAAGTTAACCTTTCTTTTTTGCTCCAAGTCAGTGCCTGTTTTCTTCTTAGTGGTAGCTTCTCACTAAGGTCATTTTGTAAAACACTCTCTCCCAGGATCTTTTCAGTCATTCACTTACTACACTGGCCCTGGTCTGTAATGCATTTCTGTTGTATTGAAGTTGCCTTTTTGTGGCCGTGGGGTTTATAATGTGTACAGAAATACAGAGAACTCAGGAACCTAACCAGCCCATGTTCCTTGTCAGCCCATGTGACCTTTGTTATGGATCTGCTCTGTAGATGGCTTAAAGTCCCTCTGTCCTTCCATTTTTGAGTTGGATAGAGCTCAAGCTGGGCCAGTCTATCCATAAATCCTTCTTTGAGGCCAAGTGTGTTAGAGAGAACACCTCAGTATTTCCTGTAGATGTTTCCCTTAGGGTATTATTCAAAGTTATGGGGTGTAAGCCACAGATTTGGACAGAAAATGCATGTATTGAGGAGATATTGAATAGCTTCCAAAATTGGTGGAAAACCAGAGAACAAAGTTTAGGAAATAAGTGTATTCCAGGGAAGTTACTGAAGCAAGAACACTGGAGTGGTTTGCCCTTCCCTTCTCCAGGAGGAGAAGGGGGCTAAAGAGGATGAGATGGTTGGATGGCATCATCGACTCAATGGACATGAGTTTGAGCAAACTCCAGGAGACAGTGAAGGACAAAGAGTCGGACATTATTTAGCGACTAGACAACAACAACAGGGGGGTCAGGCCACAACTGAAGCCTCTTGTTAACACCCTGCCACTGTGTCACCACTGCTGCTACTCCTGGACCCTGAGGTTTCTGGCACTGAACCTCCATGTCACTGGATAAAGATCCTCAGCTATCTCCATGCTATTGGATTGCTTGCTCAGTACTCACAGGCCTGAGTTGGAACAACCCAATGACTGATCCCAGGTTCTGTGCCTGGTTCCAGACAGTGCGGAGAGGCTTCTTTGGCTTTCCTTGTGGGATCACATAGTAGGGGGGTTTCTCCTAAAGTAAGAAGATGGTTTAAAGATGAATGTCTGGTATGCTTGAAATCTAGACAGCTTTAATTTACTGTCACGGCTTTTGGTTCAAAAGACAAAGAACCTAAGTGAAATGCCCTGCCCATCCTTAAAACCTGAGTGTAACTGAAAAAGCACTGACTTAGTTCAACTTCTCTGATCCTCTCAGTTTCTTCTTTTATGGGATGGGAATTAAAATAACTATCCTGCATACCCATCTCAGTGTTGCTGTGAAAATCAACAACATAGCAGACTATTAAATACTATATCAAAGGAGCATATATCTGAATATTTTTCCCTGTTAGCTGATAAACCACTTACAAACAACCTCTACAGTATGGGCTATTTGTTGTCTGGAGTGTGGTGATATGCCCAGGGGCATAAGAGATCTCATTCTACAATTAAAGTGTCCAAAGCTCAAAAACAGGAAATATGGAGAAAGTTCCCTGAGGCTATACACTGATAAGGGGCAGAGACAAGATTCACACCCAGATCTGTTTGACTGTGGGCTTCCCAGGTTGCTCAGTGGTAAAGAATCCACCTGCCAATGCAGGAGACATGGGTTCAATCCCTGGGTCGGGAAGATCCCTTGGAGAAGGAAATGGTAAGCCACTCCTGTATTCTTGCCTGGTGAGCTATAGTCCACAGGGTTGCAAAGAATTGGACACTACTGCACACACATACATGCATGCATGCCTGCCTGTTTTTAAATTCTACCTTATTTCCAAGAGGCCTGGTTTTAATTCCCAAAACTGGATGGATTAACTAAAAGCTCAGGAAGGAGATTCTTGTCTAAGAAAGAAGTGGGAGGAACCATAGAAGGAGGGGAAATGGAAGCCCAGTCCTCAAGTTCTTAGAATGATGCTTATTCCATAAGAGAACATGGAGATATCAAAGCTGGAAAGCCCTGATGAAAATCACAATCAATCTACCCAAGAAGCCCATGAACTATTGTGCTGAATGGCTTTCATTTTGTAGATGAGGAAACAAGCTGAAAGAAGTTAGATAATTTGCCCAGAGATACTCAGCTTAGTTGGAAACAAAATTCAATATTGGTTTGTTTAAACAAGAAGTTGATTTCAAAAAAGATATTGACTGGCCCTAAAGAAACAGGCATGGAACAACATTCTACATTCAGCAGCTTTTACTGCTAATGTAACAGTTGGGTTGCTCTGCCAGAACTTCTATTGTTGCCTCTGGGAGCTGGATGTATCTGCCACTTCTTTAAGCAGATTCTCCCTGGTGCCAATTTCCTTGCAACATATAATTTACAGAGGCTTCTGATAGTCTGAGCCCAGGTTAATGCCTGCAACTTAGCTGCAAGGGAGTTTGAAAAAGTAAGTTATAGAGATAAGAAATTTCTTTTTCCCATCAAGATGAGTTATCTCCCAGACATAGGAAGTGTTCCAAGATGCTGGGGGTGCAGAGGCACTGCTCATTCTTAGCTAAACTCCCAGTTCCTAGGATAAGGCTCAGCACATAGTAGGTGTTGTGGACCGAAAGTTTCTGTTTCTCAACAGAAACAATGCCTTCTATTGAAGCCTTAATTCCCAAATGTGCTGGCATTTTGAAAGGACCCAGGGAGGTAAATAGGTTTAGATGAAATCATAATGGGATCAGTGCTTGTCTAAGAGGAAGAGATTTTTGGATTCCAAAATCACTGCAGATGGTGACTGCAGCAATGAAATTAAAAGACGCTTGCTCCTTGGAAGAAAAGTTATGACCACCCTAGATAGCATATTAAAAAGCAGAGACATTACTTTGCCAACAAAGGTCCATCTAGTCAAAGCTATGGCTTTTCCAGTAATCATGTATGGATGTGAGAGTTGGACTATAAAGAAAGCTGAGCACCAAAGAATTGATGCTTTTGAACTGCAGTGTTGAAGAAGACTCTTGAGAGTCCCTTGGACAGCAAGGAGATCCAATCCAGTCCATCTTAAAGGAAATCAGTCTTGAATATTCATTGGAAGGACTGATGCTGAAGCTGAAACTCCAATACTTTGGCCACCTGATATGAAGAACTGACTCATTGGAGAAGACCCTGATGCTAGGAAAGATTGAAGGTGGGAGGAGAAGGGGACAACAGAGGATGAGATGGTTGGATGGCATCACCGACTCGATGGACATGAGTTTGAGCAAGCTCCAGGAGTTGGTGATGGACAGGGAAGCCTGGTGTGCTGCAGTCCACAGGGATGCAAAGAGCTGGACACAGCTGAGTGACTGACCTGAAGAGGAAGAGATCCAGGGCTCTTGCTCTTTCCCTAACATGCAAGGATATAGCAAGACATCAACCATTTGCAGACCAAGAAGGGGGCTCTCACCAAGAGATGAACCAACTGGCACCTTGATCTTGGACTTTCAAACTTCCATGGCTATGAGAAAGAAAGGTCGGTTGTTTTAGCCACTCAGTCTATTTTGGCCATCTGATACAAAGAGCTGACTCATTGGAAAAGATCCTGATGCTGGGAAAGGCGAAAGGAAAAGGGATGGTAGACAATGAGATGGTTAGATAGCATTACCAACCCAATGGACATGAATTTGAGCAAACCCCAAGAGATAGTGAAGGATGAAGCCTGGTGTACTATAGTCCACAGGCTTGCAAAGAGTTGGACACAACTTATTGACCGAACAACAACAAGCTATTTTGTGGTAGCAGCCTGAGCAGACTAAGACAATAGGTGTGTCATAAGTATTTAATAACTGATTGACCAAATAATTCTGTCTGTGACTCTAAAGTCCATGCCCTCAGCCCCTACGCTCTCTCTATAGATGGTCCTTGACAAGATTTAGTGGAAAATATGCAATTGCACATTGGTGAAATTATATAATTTTCTGTCCTGTATAAACCATCTTTCTGTATGCGTATTATTCACTCATTCAACAAAATGTGCAGTTGTGGTTTATGACTATGAATTCTGAGAAGGAAGGACCATAACCATCTTATTCACCATGGTATTACCCATTTTTCATACAGTGCTACAGAACAAGGAACTGTAACATAGTAACATAGATGAGTAGATTGATGAATGAATGACTAAGAGGCAGAGCTGTCCAGACATGGAAAGAATGGATCTGGTAGGTAGGGAGAGATGGTGTTAAGGATGGCTTCCGGGTTTTTTGGCTTGAACACCTGGTTGGATGGTTCCTGCTACTTCCTGAGATAAGGAGCATGGGAGGATGAACATGCTCTGGAAGGAAGATCAGGAGTTTCATTTGGGGCTTGCTGAGCTTGTGCATCTGTGAGACATGAAAGGGGATGTTGAGTGGGCTGCTGGATATATGGGTCTGGAACTTAGAAGCAATGTCTGGAATGAAGATATAAATTTGGGAGTTGTCAGCATGTAGCTTGTAACTGAAGTTACAAGCATAGACATGAAAACATATGATAGCACAATATATAAAACTATATATGACTCTATAAATATTTAAGTAGAAAGTTATATACATGTGCAACTGTGCAGAAAATGGAATGAAGTTATTAGTAGTATCCAGGAATGAAGAAGATGTAGTATCAGCCTGAGAAGTTAATTACTAATCAATGTTCAGTGGATGCCAAATGAGAGAAATCATACATTGGAGGTCGGTATAGTTTAATTTCATGTTGGTCTATCAGCAAGGACAATATAAACAGATCAGTGGTGTGCCCATGTTTCCTGGCCTCTCCTGCAAAGTTACTGGACACAGAATGTTAGATATTTTGGGTAGGTGTTAGCCATGGCATAGGCACTTCCTTTGTGTCAAGCCTAAGAACATTTTGGAGAAGAAGCACAAAATCAAGGCATGGAAAAGTCAGGCTGAGAAGGTCTGGGGGCTTGCAGAAGAACTCTACAGGGACTGAGTCTTAGGAACAGGAGGCTGTGACAGAAGAGAACACCCCATACACCTCTTCTCTGTTCTGTGAAAGGTATTTTCAAGGACAAGGCCATCAAGAGATTAATATCGACCTTTCCCAGGCTCCCAGCCTGGGAATGGGCAGAGGGCACTTGGGTTATAAGTTCTTACACTCTGTAGTTCAGCAATTACAGGCCAGCCATTCATCACTGAGATTAAGAGGAAGAGGTTTGGTTTCAGCGTTCAACACCGCCCCCTGCCCCCTCCACCCCACCGCCCATTAACGTGCTGCATAACCTCTGGTAAGTTCCTTATTATCTCTGAACCTTCTTGAACCTCAGTTTCCTTTCCCTGCTAAAAGGACAACGATGGTATAGTTGACCTTTGAGCAATTAAGGGGTTAAATGTGCAATAGAAAATCCGGGTGTAACTTTAGAGTAAGCCCTTCATATGCCATCCACAACTCAACCAACTGTGGATCGTGTAGTACTGAAATATTTATCTAGTGGGGAAAAGAATCCACCTATAAGAGGACCTGCACAATTCAAATCCCTGTTGTTCTGTGGTCAACTGGGTAAGACACAGGGTGTTTGGACCTAGTGGATATCTAAGCAAATTTTCATTGGTGACAAATTTAAAACTCCACTCTGCCACCCTGTTAGAGAGGTAGCCACTGGTGGATTAAATAGAGAGGTGATGAAATTTGATTTACCATTAAGAAAAGATACTGTTAATGCCATATGAGGAATAAGAGTGGATACTGGGGGACTAGGTAAGTGGCTATTGTACTAGTGCCAGCATGGAGTGATGGTGGTTTGGATCAGGGTGATAGTGAAACAGGGTGATAGGTTTCCAGATTGCTATAAAGATTTGTGTTTAATAGAAGCTTTATAAATGAGATACTTAAGGGTTATTACTTTCATTCTTAACATTAGTCAATTGCAGAAACCTATTTGGAGCTATGGCAAAGCATGTACCTTTTAGTTATTTATTGTTTATGTGTGTGTGTTTAGTTACTCAGTCATGCCCAACTCTTTGCAACCCCATGGACTGTAGCTCACCAGGCTTCTCTGCCCATGGGATTTTTCAGGTAAGAATACTGGAATGGGTTGCCATTTCTTCCTCCAGGGGATCTTCCTGACCCAGGGATTGAACCCATGTCTTCTGTGTCTCCTTCACTGGAAGGCGGGTTCTTTACCATTATGTAGTTAATATTCACTCCTATGTGAGGGTCGCAAAGAGTTGAACATGACTGAGCGACTTCAGTTTCACTTGGCGTTGCACTAAGTACTTCATATACATTAGTGTATTTATTACTCCTAACACTTCTATGGGCTTCCCTGGTGGCTTAGATGGTAAAGAATCCACCTGCATTGTGGGACACCTGGCTTTGATCCCTGGGTTGGGAAGATCCCCTGGAGGAGGGCATGGCAATCCACTCCAGTATTCTTGCCTGGAGAGTCCCCATAGACAGAGGAGTGTGGCAGGCTACAGTCCATGGAGTCACAAAGAGTTGGACACACCTGAGTGATTAAAAGCAGCACAACGCTTCTATTATTCCCATTTTACAGAAGAAGGAACTGAGGCTCAGACATGTCACATAGCTAGTAAGTGGTAAAGCTAACTGGATTAACACCCCCACCCCATGTAGTCTGGACTAGTATTAGATTTGGAATAAAAGAAAGAAGATGATTCTTAGAATTAGTTTGGGACAACTCTTGCTTTTATGCCTCCAGCAGTAACTGGCTTGAAATATCTTGCCTGGGGATTGAATACAGCTGCTTCACAGAATTCAACTGTCTCCCTGCTACACTCCAGGGCCATTTAGGACACAACCTTTTTGATGACGGTTATATGAACACTTGAACTAGTGGGCATTTGGGTTGAAAGTCTCTTGGAAAACTTCTTGTAGTTCTCTAGGGTATATGCTTTCACCTCCAATCAGAAAAATAATGAAAAAAATTAAAAGACTTAAAAAAATTGCCTGACTGTTCAACTGCCAAAAGCCCAATTAGTCAGTGCAGACCTTACAATAATACCAAATCAGGGAGGAAGTCTGATAAGAAAACACCGCCTAAGAAGATTTTTAATTGGCAGCGAAAAAGAGCTTGAGAACAATAGCTCGACGTTGCCAATTCCCTTCACATTACTCACTAAATCAATGTCTTTTCCCATATGGAATACTGTACCCTCCTCTTGACCCACCCATTTATATAATTACCTTTTGGCACTTGGCTGAAAAGTTAGCTCCTGCAAAATACCTTTCCCATTTAGCCTCAGTTTGTTAGGATTTGATGGATTGAATCATTAATTCTTCACTCACTCAGTGCAGGCCTTTTGGGTACTAGATACTCAGCTGGTCACTGAGAACCCAGTGCACCATTCCTGGCCTCTCATTTCAGCACCTTCTGTGATGATGGAAACAGCCTGTGTTTGTGTTCTCCAACATGGTAGCCACTAGCTATGTGGGGCTACTGAGTGCTTGAGAAGTGTGAAGTACAACTAAAGAAATGAATTCTAAAATGCTATTTCATTTGGATTAGTTTCAATGTAAACAGCCTCATGTGACAGCACAAGTCTAAACTGAATGATGGATCATGAAGAAAGTGTTGTAGCCAAGTCTTTGGGGGCTACGATGGACATCTGTAAGAGGTGGAGGGAGACAGCCAAGGTGGGGCTCTCAGCTCTCTGGAGCAGAGTCAGGGTTGTTCAGGTGGTCAGTGATGTACAGCTTTTGGGTTCAAGTTCAGGTGTTTTTCACCTGTTATCTCCATGAGTTGTTGTTGTTATTTAGTTACTAAGTCATGTTCGACTCTTTGCAATTCCATGGGTGTAGCCTGCCAGGCTCCTCTGTCCATGGGCTTCTCCAGGCAAGAATACTAGAATAGGTTGCCATGCCCTCCTCCAGGGTATCTTCCTGACCCAGGGATCGAACCCGAGTCTCCTGCATTGTAGGTAGATTCTTTACCAATGAGCCACCAGGGAAGCCCAGCTCCATGATTACAGGCAACCTACTAAAATTTTGTTTAACGAATGAGGAATCTGAGGCTGAACTAGGGCAGAGGTAGGTGGGACCTGGAGAACAGGCAGATTGAAGGTCTGGCCAGTCTCTCGAGTAGTCCTTTCCTTAGCAAGCATGACAAGGCTCATGCACCCCTGCTTTGCAGGACCATTCTCATTGGAAATCACATTCCAGTTATGTTTCTTGGCTGTGTCATTTCCTGTTACTCACTTGCTCACTCCAAAATAAAATCATTTTTTTCCCATCCGATTACAAAACATTTTTGTTCATTACCCCCAAAAGTACAGAATCATGGAAAATTATAAAGAAGAATCACAAATTTTCTCACCCAGATTTTTAGGAATTGGATGGATCTGTAAATATTCCTAGAGTCACAAACTTACTTTAGTGGGATGTACTGTACGTTATGCTCTGTAATTGCTGTTTCACCCAATAATTTACTGTGAACATTTTAATATGTTAATGTAGAACTTCATAAACACATTGATGACTACATAATACTCCACTGTACCATTGTGATGGACACAGAGTGTTTTTAATTTCTTTCCATTCTAAAACATGGTTATAATCATATGTCTTTATGTGCTTTGTGATTATTTTTAGAGGATAAAATGAACTATAGGATAAAGATAAAATGAATTAAAAATTTGACACATAATGGGGATTACATTGATTCTGTACAGCACTTTGTGTAGTATGCACATTTTAAATGTTAAATCTTCTAATCCACAAATACGTGTATTTCCATTCATTTGTGCCTTTAATTTCTTTCAATATTTTTTAGTTTTCAATGTACATAAGTTTTACCTCTTCAGTCAAGTTTATTCCTAAGTATTTTACTCTTTTTAATGATATTGTAAATGAAATTGTCCTCAATTTCTTTTTTTCAATAGTTTTTAATTAGTGTATAGAAGTGAAACTGATATTTATATGTTGATTTTGTATTCTGCAACTTTATTGAATTTATTAGTAAATTTTGCCTCTGGATAGAGAGCTGATATTAGCTGGGTAGGGAGTTGGAGGGAGCTTTTCTGGGATGGCAGGGAGAATGGGTCATGTAAGTATATGCTCTCTTCAAAATTTATCAGCACTGTACTCTTGAGATTTATGTTTCACCATATATATATTTTAACTAAAAATCAATATAGTTGCATACACACAAAATAGAAATACTAGTATAATAATAAAAATAATGCTTCTATTAGCTTGAAATATTATTAAAACATGGCAAATTTTGTCTCATCTATTCTCTTCCTTACCTTTTAGATTGTTTTGAAGCAAATGTTTCAGTATATATTTCTGAAGATAAGAGTCAGAATTTTCCTTGGTTACTGTCTGTTTATCTATTCTGTCTGTCTCTGTGACCAAATCCACCATCAGAACCACTACCATCTCTTGCTGTCTTACTGGACTCTTGCTTTCAAATTCATTCTTCATATAGGAGCCTAAGGAATCTTCAGAAACCCAAGGAGATTTTGTCATCCCCTCCAAGCCCCTCTTTAAAATTCCCAAATGACTTCCTAATGTTCTAAAGGTAAATACCAACATCTTTAAACAGCTGTATTAGTGTCTGTCACAACACAACCAGTTACAACAAACAAACACACACACTCAAGGACTTCAGTTCAGTTCAGTTCAGTCACCCAGTCATGCTGGACTCTTTGCGGCCCCATGAATCGCAGCATGCCAGGCCTCCCAGTCCATCCCCAACTCCCGGAGTTCACTCAGACTCATGTCCATCGAGTTGGTGAGGACTTTAAGAGACCCGTTTGCTGTCTCACAGTTTCTGTGGGTCAGAATTCTGAATGTAGCGGGCCAAGTTCTCCGCTCAGAGTCTCACAAGGCTGAAATCTAGGTATTGACTGAGGCTCAGGATCCTCTTAGACTGAATCAGGTGGTCGGCGGATTTCATTTGCTTGTGTCCACAGGACAGAGGTTCCCATTTTCTTGCTGGCTGTTGCCCAGGGATTCCTCTCAGCTCCTAGAGGCCGCCCTCAGGACACAGTCACACAGCCCCCACCACAGGCAGCTCATAAGATGGCCAGCTCTCTTTTATCAGGTCAGCAGAAGAGTGTCTGCTGCTGCTGCTGCTGATCATCTTGATTAGATCAGGCCTTCCCACGATAATTATCCTTTAATTTTTCTGCTGCTGCTGCTAAGTCGTGTCAGGCGTGTCCGACTCAGGCGTGCTACCCCAGAGACGGCAGCCCACCAGGCGCCCCTGTCCCTGGGATTCTCCAGGCAAGAACACTGGAGTGGGTTGCCATTTCCTTCTCCAATGCATGAAAGTGAAAAGTGAAAGTGAAGTTGCTCAGTTGTGTCTGACTCTTAGCAACCCCATGGACTGCAACCTACCAGGCTCCCCCATCCATGAGATTTTCCAGGCAAGAATACTGGAGTAGGTTGCCATTGCCTTCTCCAATCCTTTAATTTTACTCAAAGGCAATTTATTGGGAACCTTAGTTATATCTGCAAAGCCCTTTTGCTCTTTAATGTAGCCTAACTTTAGGAGTAACATTCCATCATATTCATAGGTCCTGCCTACCTAGACTCAAAAGAGAGGGATTACAGGACATTGGGGGCATCCCCTGTGGCTAAGTGGTAAAGAATCTTCTTGCAATGTGCAATGCAGGAGATGCAGGTTTGATCCTTCCTCCAAGATCCCCTGGAGGAGGGCACAGCAACCCACTCCAGTATTCTTGTCTGGAGAATCCCATGGACAGAGGAGCCTGGCGAGCTACAGTCCATGGGATTGCAAAGAGTTGGACATAACTGAGCACATCAAGAACAAAAGGGCCTTGAAGTGTTACAAACCATCTTAGAATTTTAACCAATACACAACCCCTTCATACTACATCTTGGAGGGTGTCTCTGCCTCCCACTCTGGTCTCATCTTGCCCCACTCTCTGCCTATCTTTCTCTGTTCTAGCCCCTCACCCCCTGGAAGTTTTCAGAATCCTACCAACCTAGATAGTATATTCAAAAGCAGAGACATTATTTTGCCGACTAAGTTCCGTCTAGTCAAGGCTATGGTTTTTCCTGTGGTCATGTATGGATGTGAGAGTTGGACTGTGAAGAAGGCTGAGCGCTGAAGAATTGATGCTTTTGAGCTGTGGTGTTGGTGAAGACTCTTGAGAGTCCCTTGGACTGCAAGGAGATCCAACCAGTACATTCTGAAGGAGATCAATCCTGGGATTTTGTTGGAAGGAATGATGCTAAAGCTGAAGCTCCAGTACTTTGGCCACCTCATGTGAAGAGTTGACTCATTGGAAAAGACCCTGATTCTTGGAGGGATTGGGGGCAGGAGGAGAAGGGGACGACCGAGGATGAGATGGCTGGATGGCATCACAGACTCAATGGACGTGAGTCTGAGTGAACTCTGGGAGATGGTGATGGACATGGAGGCCTGGTGTGCTGCGATTCATGGGATCGCAAAGAGTCGGACACGACTGAGTGACTGAACTGAACTGAACTGAACTGAAGAGTCCCCCTGCTCTCTACGGCCTCAGGGCCTTTGCATTTGCTTTTTCTCTGCCTCTTCCTCCCCACCACTCCCTCAACTAATCAAAGCCTATCATTCCTTCAGGTCTCAGATCTAAAAGAACTTCCCTACAGGACTAACTTCACTGGATCAGGTCTGCCTGAAATGTATTCTTAGTATACTGAATTCCTCTTCACAGAGCTCAGCTTGTGCTAGGCTTTCATACATGTGATTATTCAATCAATGTCTCTCTCTCCCCCTGCCCCCCACTGTACTGCAAGCACCTTGAGGGAAGGGACTGTGTATATTTTTGCTCACTAGTTTATCTCTAGCATCTAACACTTCACCTGACACACAGTTGAGCTCAAGAAACATGCTTAATATATGAAACCACCCTTAATTTACTCATCTGTCCTATGAGGGGGTTGGTTTAGCTCACCAGTCATCCTCCAGTATTCTATGATTCCAAGGTCTGGTCCAACCATCTCAACTTACACTCAGGAAAGTAGCTTCAAATATGAAGTGATTTCCACACATTTGGTGGAGCAGAGGAAATGTAATCTCCACCCGTTGTACACAATGGCTCTGGGGCACTTGAGTAACCAATTAAATGTCCATGGCTTCCTTTTCTTCTCTAAACCACGGGACGCCTGAGTGAGATTCCCTATTTACAAACTGATTGGCCCCTCTGCCATGATGACTGTCCATGTGTGGATTCAGCTTTTGGGTGGTTTCTGTTGGTCAACTCGATGTGACCTACTCGGTGAAGAAAAGACTGTCCCTCCTCCATGTTGGCAGCCCACTGGGGGATGCCTGGGGCAGAAGGTGTGGTGAGCGGGGAGGGCTGGTTCGTCACTGTCCACATTGGGCATGCGCTGGCCTCCTTGCCAGACAGCTGTTTATGGCTCCCTGGCCTGTGATGGACACAGAGTGGCAGACCACCCGGACAGAGGCCTGTTTCCCATTTGCTTGTCGCCATGCAGCCTGTCCACCTCGGCTGGCTGAGGATCGCCAGATGCCTGGAGGGAGTCTGGAGACAGAAGCGTTTGTCCCCTGGATTATTCCCCTTGGCTCTGGACTACTGATAGAACTCAGAGAGTGAAAAAGTTGGCTTAAATCTCAACATTCAGAAAACTAAGATGATGGTATCCAGTCCCATCACTTCATGGCAGATACATGGGGAAACAGTGGAAACAGTGACAGACTTTATTTTTGGGGGCTCCAAAATCACTGCAGATGGTGACTGCAGCCATGAAATTAAAAGACGCTTACTCCTTGGAAGAAAAGTTATGACCAACCTAGACAGCATATTAAAAAGCAGAGACATTACTTTGCCAACAAAGGTCCGTCTAGTCAAAGCTATGGTTTTTCCAGTAATCATGTATGGATGTGAGAGTTGGACTATAAAGAAAGCTGAGAGCCAAAGAATTGATGCTTTTGAACTGTGGTGTTGGAGAAGACTCTTGAGAGTCCCTTGGACAGCAAGGAGATCCAATCCAGTCCATCCTAAAGGAGATCAGTCCTGGGTGTTCATTGGAAAGCCTGATGATGAAGCTGAAGCTCCAGTACTTTGGCCACCTGATGTGAAGAGCTGATTCATTGGAAAAGACCCTGATTCTGGGAATGATTGAGGGCAGGAGGAAAAGGGGATGATAGAGGATGAGATGGTTTGTTGGCACCACCGACTCAGTGGAGATGAGTTTGAGTAGACTCCGGAAGTTGATGATGGACAGGGAGGCCTGGCATGCTGTGGTCCATGAGGTCGCGAAGAGTCGGACACGACTGAGCGACTGAACTGAACTGAAGAAGTTCAGGTATGTCTCCCTGGATGCCATTTGGTGTCCTAAGAAAGGGAAGTGAACTGGGCCTTTACATGCAAAGTGGGTACTGAGTCTGACTTCCAGTAGCTCTGAAATCTTTAGGCTGGAAGCTAGAACAAACCGATGCTGTAAAGCTGCCACTAGCCAGTCCATGGGCCAAACTTTGCATAGTTTGTTGTGCAGGCTTCTGCATTTTATGTGTATATTTATTGTTCTAGATAGATGTCTGCCTGTATGTTTATGTATGCGTATATAGGGGGCTTCCCAGGTGGTGCTAGTGCTAGAGAACCCACCTGCCAGTGCAGGTAGATATAAGAGACATGCGTTCGATCCTTGGGTCGGGAAGATCCCTTGGAGAAGGGGATGACAACCCACTCCAGTATTCTTGCCTGGAGAGTCCCATGGACAGAGGAGCCTGGAGGGGCTACAGTCCATAGGGTGGCAGAGTTGGACATGACTGAAATGATGTAGCATGCATGCATGCATATATATAATATATCCATGTATGTATATATCATGTGCTTATTGTTAATTGTTAATTTTGTGATTCCAAATAC
Source organism: Ovis aries (assembly GCF_016772045.2). NCBI lineage: Eukaryota > Metazoa > Chordata > Mammalia > Artiodactyla > Bovidae > Ovis > Ovis aries. Next base: position 174,679,763 of record NC_056056.1, read on the forward strand.
AAAGAGAAATAAAAGAAACTGGAAAGAAATTTAAAAAGAATTAAGCTGTCACAAGTTATTTTCCCTGTAATGGTAGAAGAAGAATTCATCTTTGGAGTAAGGCTGGCCTTTTATTTTGTGAAAAATATAACATACTGGAGTACACAATGGTCAAATTAAAATCCTAGTCTAGAGTAGAGAAATTTGAGACAGAATAGCTCAACTACTCTGCATGACAATGTAGCATAATATAACAAATTGCAGCTGTGGAAAGTATTACATATCTGAGGGGAACCGGGGGCTTGGGTTTCAGGACACGTGATGGTGGGAGCTGGGCTGGTCCTCAACATGATGGAGGGCAGAGGAGCACTCCAGTATCCAGTGGGATGCTGGCAGAAGGGCAGGAGTGATGGGCCTCAGGAGCAATGATATCTGATGTCCACTTTTAGATGTCCTCTTCTCTCACTCCACGTGATTAAGAAAAACATTCGGAAAAAGATGTTGGGATGCTCCTATGACTGGAGGAATAGACAATCCAGAATTAAAAGAGCAGAAACAAGCACATTCCCTGAAATACAAAAGCAGATGTTTAGGTTCCTTCTCATTGGGGTGGGCTCTTCATGTTACCCAGTGCCCTCATTTTCAGTCTGTCTCTCAGTACAAGCTTCAAATTTCAGGTAGGACAGAAGCTAATTGCTTCGGCTTGTCAGGTACTTTTGCTTGATCAGTTGGCTGTGCTGGGGATAAAGAGTGGTATAGATTTGGTGGTTGGGGTGTTGTCAAAAGGGCTTCCCAGGTGGCGCTAGTGGTAAGAACCTGCCTGCCAATGCAGGAGACTTAAGAGACACTGTTTCCATCCCTGGGTCAGGAAGATCCCCTGGAAGAGGGCATGGCAACCTATTCTAATATTCTTGCCTGGAGAAGCCCATGGACAGAGGAGCCTGGAGGGCTACAGTTCATAGGGTCGGAAAGAGTCAGACACGACTAGAGACTTAGCATGCATGCAAGTGTGGTAAAAAACTCGGCAGCTGCTTCAACTTGGTTTCCCTATAGCAAATTAGAAATTTTGTTTAGAAACTACCCTCCTCCAGTACGTGTGAGAAAATGAGAGCAGGTACCTACTGACAAGAACTCTTCATATCTTTAAAATTATATTGTTTAGCTGTTCTTTAGGTTGGCACTTACAGAATGAAACTAAATCTTAAAAAGCATTTCTAGGAACTTCCCTGATAGTCCAGTGGTTAAGACTCCATGCTTCCAATGCAGAGGACGCAGGTTTTATCCCTGATTAGAGAACTAAGATCCCAGCATGCTGCACAGTACGGCCAAAAATTAAAAAAAGTTTTCTAAATTCATCCACTTTTATAGTGAATAGTGCAGGCACGTGCTTTATGTTCTGTGCTAAATATTAATACATTGGTTGTATCTATTGTTATCTCATCCTAACCAATTAAAATTAAACATCAAGTTTATTTTGTATGTATTCCATACCAAATAGTGTGTGGTCCTGGATATATTTTAAACTCATGAAGGCTACTATTTTTACGTTATTCAGAACTTTTTTTGGATATAAGTGCATAATCTAAGGTTTGGTTCAAGCCAAAATCAGGGTTTGTTGGCCATGTGAGTGAAAAGGTCAGAGGTTGTTGGCTTCAGGCAATGCTTGATCCAGAAACTTAGAAATTATTGGAGATCTTTTCTCTTCATTTCTTTCTGATTTTTTTTTGTGTGTGTGTGTGTTAGCTTTATTTTTTTTAAACATTCTCTCGAATAAGTGAGCCACTTATTAGATTGCCACTAAGAGGCTACCATATACTTCCTTCCACCATAAGGACCCCAGAGGGGGGGAAAACAGCTTCTGTGTTTCAATATGCAGATAAAAGGAAAGGGGAAAATCTAGAATGGGCCTTCTTCCTATCTCTGATCAATCACTGTTGTAGGAGGGTGAAACAGTAGGGTCTAACCTGATCTCCTGCCCCATTTCTGTGGTGGTGAAAGTTGAGGGGTGGGTGCCATGATCATCAGAACCGTAGCCAATGGAAGAAGCTACATTCCCCATGGAAAATGTGGTTCTGGGAAGTCAAACAACAGGTTTTCACTTCACTACATTTATAACTCCTGAATTATAGGTATGGAAGTGATCTTAGAAATCACTTGATTGTCACCTTAATTAAAAAAAACAAGGAAACAGAACAACAGAGTTGAAGAGACTCTAGTTATTTATTCAACGATGCTATGCTTTGCAGATGTAATTGTGACCAAGAAAATTCTAGTCCCTACCTCCAAGAAACATTTTGTCAGTAGGAAAAAATGTCAGACAAGAGCCTATTACAACAGCATGGTAGATGTTACTGAAATGAGAAAGAATGAGTGTGTTATGGGAGAACATAAGAGGGGTCATAACCCAATTTGAGGGACTCTCTATGAGGAGGATATGTCAAAGACTCAAAGATTGCACATATTAGCTGAGATAATGCTAGCTGCTATAACAAGCAAACCCTCACATTTCACTGCCATGATAGAAGTGTCCTTCTCCCTTATGTAAGTGACAATGTGGTCTGTGGGTGGCCTTCCTTACAGTGATTCAGGGTTCCAGATTCCTTCCAGCTTACAGTTCCACCATCCCTTAAGACCTTGGGGTCCTTATGTATGGTTGCCAGATGAGGATATAGGGAGGAGAAGATATACTTACTTGTTAACCACTTTGGCCCAGAAATGACAAGCATGCTCATTGCTCATATTCTACTGGTGAGATCTAGTCATATGGCCCCACCTAGATGCAGGGGGCTTAGAAATATAGTTGCTGAGTTTGTAGCCAGCAGTGGTAACCTTACCCTATGGAAGGTGAACATGAAGCTTTGGTGTCCCCGACTTAGTAAGTTAGCTAAGCAATGATAGGGAAAAGACTTGATGTTCTAGCAAACATGGTGCATTTTTGAAAGGCCCAGAGGTGAGGAAATATCAGGCTCTGATTAAAGCAAAGCTGCCAGATTTAGCAGATAAATAAACCCTCAGTCCATTTGAATGTCAAATAAAAAACATCAGATAATGTCAGATAACATCCCAAATATTCCACGGTACATACTTACACTAAAGATTTCTCATTGTCACTCTGAAATTTATGCTTAACTCAGCACTGTGTATTTTATCTGACAAACCATTTGTAGAGAGAGTAGATTATTCAGGAAGACTGGCATATAGAGTTTGGATGGGTGGAAACAGGGATTATGAACCTGGAGACGAAAGCACAGGCCAGATTTGTGAAGGTCCTTGTGAGCCATGTTGCAGATTTATCCAGATAGCAGAGAATAGTTCTTACAGAGTTTTAAACAGGGGACAGAGGTTAAGACAGGCTGAGATTTGCATTTTAGGAAATTCCACTGGTGCTGAATGATATGAATTACAATGAGGTGACAGAGGGGGTGACCAGAGGCCAGGAGACAGTGGCAAAAGCAGGAACAAACCCAAGTTTATGTCTGAGTCCATCAATTCATTGTACTGCAGGGTTCTTAACAGTTTAGAATAGTGGAAATGTAACCAAGCAGGACCCTATAGGGCCTTTCCAGGACAGACTACCCCCCGCCCCCATGTCTGTCTGCCTCTTCCTTGTAGTAAAACTTTAGCTTCCTAGGCCTTCCCAGAGTTCCAATGAATAAATTTAAATCAGAGAGGTGAGAAAGTGCATAAACACAGGAAAAGAGTCAGAAAGACAAAATAATTTAGTTACTAAACAAAGTCAAGGACTTTATTTCCTCAAGGTCTATAGATAATATTCTTAGCTATCTATTATTAGTCCTTTGAGCTGTTTTGCAGATACTGAAACTCCGCTCAATTGCACTCATCTGGCTTCAGCAATACATGAACGCTGAACTTCCAGATGTTCAAGCTGGTTTTAGAAAAGGCAGAGGAACCAAGGATTAAATTGCCAACATCCGCTGGATCATGGAAAAAGCAAGAGAGTTCCAGAAAAACATCTATTTCTGCTTTATTGACTATGCCAAAGCCTTTGACTGTGTGGATCACAATAAACTGTGGAAAATTCTGAAAGAGATGGGAATACCAGAACACCTGACATGCCTCTTGAGAAACCTGTATGCAGGTCAGGAAGCAACAGTTAGAACTGGACATGGAACAACAGACTGGTTCCAAATAGGAAAAGGAGTATGTCAAGGCTGTATATTGTCACCCTGCTTAATTAACTTCTATGCAGAGTACATCATGAGAAATGCTGGACTGCATGAAGCACAAGCTGGAATCAAGATTGCCAGGAGAAATATCAATAACCTCAGATATGCAGATGACACCACCCTTATGGTAGAAAGTGAAGAGGAACTAAAGAGCCTCTTGATGAAAGTGAAAGAGGAGAGCGAAAAGTTGGCTTAAAGCTCAACATTCAAAAAACTAAGATCATGGTATCTGGTCCCATCACTTCATGGGAAATAGATGGGGAAACAGTGGAAATAGTGTCAGACTTTATTTTTGGGGGCTCCAAAATCACTGCAGATGGTGATTGCAGCCATGAAATTAAAAGACACTTACTCCTTGGAAGAAAAGTTATGACCAACCTAGACAGCATATTAAAAAGCAGAGACATTACTTTGCCAACAAAGGTCTGTCTAGTCAAGGCTATGGTTTTTTCCAGTGGTCATGTATGGGTGTGAGAGTTGGACAATAAAGAAAGCTGAGTGCAGAAGAATTGATGCTTTTGAACTGTGGTGTTGGAGAAGACTCTTGAGAGTCCCTTGGACTGCAAGGAGATCCAACCAGTCCATCCTAAAGGAGATCAGTCCTGAATATTCATTGGAAGGACTGATGCTGAGGCTGAAACTCCAATACTTTGGCCACCTGATGGGAAGAGCTGACCCATTGGAAAAGACCCTGATTCTGGGAAAGATTGAGGGCAGGAGGAGAAGGGGATGACAGAGGATGAGATCGTTGGATGGCATCATCAACTCAATGGACATGGGTTTGGGTGGACTCCACGAGTTGGTGATGGACAGGGAGGCCTAGTGTGCTGCGATTCACGGGCTCGCAAAGAGTCAGACAAGACTGAGCGACTGAACTGAACTAAACTGAAACTCTCATAAGGTAGAAGAAGTTAACTATAAGTTGCTCACAAGCATGTAGACCCCAGATGGTTGGAACCAAAAGGTTGATAATGTTGACTCCTGATTACCTTGTCATCATCATTCAGTCACTCAGTCGTGTCTGATTCTTTGTGACCCCATGGACATCAGCATGCCAGCTTCGCTGACCTTCATCATCTCCTGGAGCTTTCTCAAATTCCTGTCCATTGAATCAGTGATGCCTTCCAACCATCTCATCCTCTGTCATGCCCTTCTTTTCCTTCCTTCAATCTTTCGCAGCATCAGAGTCTTTTGTAATGATTTGGCTCTTCATATCAGGTGGCCAAAGTATTAGAGCTTCAGCTTTAGTATCAATCCTTCCAATGAAAATTCAGGACTGATTTCCTTTGGCATTTGTTTGTTTGATCTCCTTATTGTCCAAAGGACTCTCAAGAGTCTTCTCCAATAGCACAGTTCAAAAGCATCAACTCTTCTGCCCTTAGCTTTCTTTATGGTCCACCTCTCACATCCATACATGACTATTGGAAAAACCATAGCTTTGACTATACAGATCTTTGTTGGCAAAGTAATGTCTTTGATTACCTCACCACCCACCAATCAGAAGAATGTCCTTGAGCTGATCACACAGCACACAACCCCCTTCCCTCACCTTATCTTTAAAAACCTTTCCCTGAAAGCCATCTGGAGTTGGGGTCTTTTAAGCTCTAGCTGCCTGGACTGACTCCTTGCTTGGTGCCCTGCCATAGACACGGCGCTTTCCTTCAGCACAAACTGGTGTCAGTAAGTTGGTTTCACTCCTTGCAGGTGACGCAAATTTGGTAACAGAAGCAGAATAGGCTGGGAGACCTGGGGGCCAATTCTGAACAGCTGTATGGTCACTAGACGTTTCTAGGTCTCCCTGTCCCCATCTTTAATTTCCTCTGGAGTTTGAGGATTCTACCTCCTCAAAGATAGAATGAAACTATCTTTGCTTTCTGGCTCCATCCACATTCCCACACCCTGAAAGTCTGCATGCCTCACAGTCAAACAACAGACCCGGCCTGGCTCTGGCAATTCTATGATTGTCAGAATCTTCACCATGCTTTTCCTCCATCATCAGTTTGGTGCTATCAGCTCCAGCTGCCCCTGGCGAATCCATCACATTAAGCTGCAAGAAGTCACACCTGTCAGGCTCACACTGTTTATCTCAATAATTTCCCCACATAAAGCACAAACAGCGGACTATTTATTTTCCTTCCTGACATACATAAGGCTGTTAAAAGTCTGAGCCTGCTGGCAGTTTACATGAAGCTAACCTTAATTGCATACTAGAGTGCCATAAAAGGATGATCAGGCCTCATTAGCTCGGGACCAATTTTACATTTTTCTCCTCTGACCAAAACTGTTTAAAAACGTAGGGTACTATCTCCTCCCAGGCAGGCATAAATTTCAGTGCTGTCAAAATGCCCCTGCTGAATTCCAACTGTTCTCATACTTGAAAAGGTTCAGTGTGTCAGCCTGGGATGCAGAAATGTTTTATCTTCCTTGGATCCCTCCCTCCCTTACTTGTACCCAACCCCCCTTCCCGGAAATGAATGAAAATCTCACTTTTACAGCCGAGTCTCAGATATTCCAAACGACATTCTCCTGATCAAATGTTTTTTTCCTGCTGAGGGGTTACTCAGAAATATTTTCAGCCACACTCAAGAAAAGCTTCCCTGGCTCTCCCGTTGTTTATGGGGCACCTATGCTGTGGTAGGCAGACTGATAATCAGGGCATTAGCTCAGTCTTCACAACTATAGCCCAGTTGTCTCCCACCACAATATTCCTCTTTTCCTAAAAGCAGAACACAGTGCAAAGCTCCAGATCTCACTCTGTAACTTCTCTGCTGCTCCCACTTCTCTTTTTCTTGGCCAGTGCCTGCTCAGCTCTTAGGAAAATTCTCCCTCCTCTTCTGTAGCTGTTGCCACTGTTTTTGTGTGAGGTCTACTTCCGGCTGCTACCAACAGGGAGCTGGGTTACTTTTTCCAAGTGCATTTAGAAGGAGCCTGGATGATTTGGACAGTAGGAAATGATGCGACCTGGGACGAGTCATTTTCTTTCTCCATGCCACAGTTTCTTGCCTCTGAGATGGAGGAGTTATACAGGGACCATTACTGGAGGCCCTTTCATACTGTTCCTTCTATTCAGAATGCTGCTGCTGCTGCTAAGTCACTTCAGTCATGTCCGACTCTGTGCGACCCCACAGACGGCAGCCCACCAGGCTCCTCCGTCCATGGGATTTTCCAGGCAAGAGTACTGGAGTGGGGTCCCATTGCCTTCTCCATCTATTCAGAATAGCCTTGCTTTAATCTTTACCTTGCCAAGCCTTTGATCCCCAAATCTCCCATTAAATGTCACCTCCTGAAATAGACCTTCCCTGACTCCCTCCCCATCCTAATTTGAGATTTCTGGCTATTTTCTTTATAATTTTAAAAATTATTTTAAAAAATTGTGGTAAAAGGTACAGAACATGAACATTTACAGTCTTAACTATTTTTAAGTGTATGGCTCAGTGGCTTAAATATATTCACATTTTGGAGCAACTTTTGTCACCACCCAACTCTGGAACTTTTTTACATCTTCCAAAGTGCAATCTCTGTGCTCATGAAATAAAAACTCACCATTCTCTTCTCTCAAGCCCCAGATAACCACCATTATACTTTCTGTCTCTAATGATTTGACTACTCTATTCCTCAGAGAAGTTGAATCTGTATTTGTTGTATTTGTTCTTTGGTGACTGTTTTTTTTTTTCACTTAGCATAATGTCTGCAGGATTCATCTATGTTGTAGCATGGGGCAGTATTTTCATTCTTTTTTAAAGCTGAATAATGTGCCTTTGTATGTGTATACGACATTTTCTTTATCCATTCATCTGTGGATGGACACTTGGGTGGCGTCCATCTTTTATATTACATTTGCTATTGCGAATAATGTTGCTATGAATGTGTGTATATGATTATATTTTTTATAGTGTCTTGTGTCTTCCTTCATATATTATGTGTTTATTCATTTGCTCTCCAGTAAACATTAAAACAGGGCTTCCCTGGTGACTCAGTGATAAAGAATCTGTGCAACGCAGGAGCTGCAGGAGACGTGGGTTCAATTTCTGGGTCAGGAAGATCCCCTGGAAGAGGGCACGGAAACCCACTCCAGTATTCTTGCCTAGGGAATCATGGACAGAGGAGCCTGGTAGGCTATAGTCCATGGGGTCGCAAACAGTCGGACATGACTGAGGCGACTTGACATGTATGCAAACCTTAAGACATATGAAAGCAGGAACTGTTAACTGTTTTATGTTTTTACTATGATGTACCAGCTGCCTTTGCAGCATCTGGCCTGTGGTGTTAGGACATGAATGTCAGAGCTAACTTGTTTGTGTTTGAATCCTGCCTCTACTCCTTAATAGCTGTGTGACTGTAAGCAAATAACTCAACTTCTCTGTGCTTCAGTTTCCTCTCCTATATAATGGAGACAAGATGAGATAAGGACTACATGTTAAGGGCTTAGAAGAGAGGCTGACCTATACTAAACGTTCAATAATTGTGCACGATTATTATTGTCCTAGTGAAAGTAAAAGTTACTCAGTCATGTCTGACTCTTTGTGACCACATGGGCTATAGTCTATAGTTTACAGGGCTTTGCAAGAAGTCCACAGAATTCTCCAGGCCACAGAACTGTAGTGGGTAGCCTTTCACTTCTCCAGCGGATCTTCCCAGCCCAGTGATCAAACCCAGGTCTCCTGCATTGCAAGTGAATTCTTTACCCACTGAGCCACAAGGGAAGCCCATTATTGTCCTAGTAGATGCTCAAACATTTATTGAGTCAATATGTTAAATGAATGAGATGACACTGGAGATCAATTTGTTTCCCTCCTCATCTCTGTCTTTTGTGTGCATCTTCATCGCCTTGCTCTTCACAGCAGATATAGATGCTAATGGGAGGCATTTCCCAGCATCTCAGGATGTTCATTGGGATGCCATTAGCAGAGCCTCTCTGAAGCTGTGGTTCTCAGTATCATGCACATTAGAATGAGCTGGGAAATTATATTCAATATCTTATAATTGCCTATGAAGGAAAAGAATCTGAAAAAGAATGCATGCATATGTTAGAATATATATATATATATACACACACACACACACACACGTACATACATATAACTGAATCACTTTGCTGTACACCTGAAACACAACAGTGTAAATCAACTATACTTCAACACCAACAACAGAAAAGAGTAACTTGGGGAGCTTTAATAATTCCCGCCTCCTAGGCTGCACCTGCTTCTGCTTGTTGCTTAGTCTCTTAGTGGTGTCTGATTCTGTGCCACCCTATGGACTGTAGCCTACCAGGCTCCTCTGTCCATAGAATTTTCCAGGTAAGAGTACTAGAGTGGGTTGCCATGCCCTCTTCCAGGGGATCTTCCTGGCCCAAGGATCAAACCCAGGTCTCCTGCATTGCAGGCAAATTCTTTACCATCTGAGCTACCAGGGAAGCCCTAGGTCAGTTAAACCAACAACTCTGGAGGTAAGAGCCAGGCATCAGGATCTTTAAGGCTCTTCAGGTCATTGTGATATATAGGCAAGGTTGAGGATCATTGAGCTAATGAAAACCTGGGAGAAGCTGGGAGGAAGCAATGGAGGGCTGGATGCTTGGGCTCAGTGGTTCAGAATCGAAGCATGCTTGAATTTGGGGGGAATTTCAGTAATCTCAAGGGCTTCCCTGGTGACTCAGATGATGAAGAGTCCACCTACAATGCAGATTAGATCTGGATTTGATCCCTGAATTAGGGAGATCCCCTGAAGAAGGGAATGGCAACCTACTCCAGTATTCTTGACTGGAAAGTCCCATGGACAGAGGAGCCTGGTGGGCTATAGCCCATGGGGCTCACAAAAAGTTAAAAATGACTGAGCAACTAACTTTTTCTTCTGTAATCTAAAAGAGCAGAACTGTAGCAAACGAAAAAAAAAACCCTACATGGTTGACAGTCATATGAAAACATGTTGAATCTCATAAAAAAAAAATCAAGGAAGGGCAGATTGAAAGACTGGGATGACTATTAATTTCAGTTCAGTTCAGTAGCTCAGTCGTGTCTGACTCTTTCTGACCCCATGAATTGCAGCACGCCAGGCCTCCCTGTCCATCACCAACTCCCGGAATTCATTCAGACTCACGTCCATCCAGTCAGTGATGCCATCCAGCCATCTCATCCTCAGTCGTCCCCTTCTCCTCCTGCCCCCAATCCCTCCCAGCATCAGGGTCTTTTCCAATGAGTCAACTCTTTGAATCAGGTGGCCAAAGTACTGGAGTTTCAGCTTTAGCATCATTCCTTCCAAAGAAATCCCAGGGCTGATCTCCTTCAGAATGGACTAGTTGGATCTTCTTGCAGTCCAAGGGACTCTCAAGAGTCTTCTCCAACACCACACTTCAAAAGCATCAATTCTTCAGTGCTCAGCCTTTTTCACAGTCCAACTCTCACATCCATACATGACCACAGGAGAAACCATAGCCTTGACTAGATGGACATTTATTGGCAAAGCAATGTCTCTGCTTTTGAATATGCTATCTAGGTTGGTCATAACTTTTCTTCCAAGGAGTAAGTGTCTTTTAATATCATGGCTGCAGTCACCATCTGCAGTGATTTTGGAGCCCCCAAAAATAAAGTCTGACACTGTTTCCGCGGTTTCCCCATCTATTTCCCATGAAGTGATGGGACCAGATGCCATGATCTTCGTTTTCTGAATGTTGAGCATTAAGCTAACTTTTTCACTCTCCTCTTTCACTTTCATCAAGAGGCTTTTTAGCTCCTCTTCACTTTCTGCCATGAAGGTGGTATCATCTGCATATCTGAGGTTATTGATATTTCTCCCGGCAATCTTGATTCCAGCTGTGTTTCTTCCAGTCCAATGTTTCTCATGATGTACTCTGCATAGAGGTTAAATAAGCAGGGTGACAATATACAGCCTTGACGTACTCCTTTTCCTATTAGGAACCAGTCTGTTGTTTCATGTCCAGTTCTAACTGTTGCTTCCTGACCTGCATATATATTTCTCAAGAGGCAGGTCAGGTGGCCTGGTATTCCCATCTCTTTCAGAATTTCCACAGTTTATTGTGATCCACACAGTCAAAGGCTTTGGCATAGTCTTCCCATCAAATTGGAACAGATATTAAAAATAATAATACCCAAGGTTTAAGGTTATGGGGAGGTGGGCTAGTTGGGACAATCTAGTATCTGGAGGACACTAGCATTAAATATCAGATCTTTATAGGTTTTCATATTAGATCTATTATGTATGGGTAAAAAACAAATTAACTTGTTGAGGGAATATAGGTGTAACTATGGCTGATTCATGTTGAGGTTTGACAGAAAACAACAAAATTCTGTAAAGCAATTATCCTTCAATAGAAAAAACAAATTAAAAAAAAACTTGAAAAAATCATATTGATATTACTTTTTTCTGACTACATAATTTATGTATGTTCATTATAAATTAAAAAAAAATATTGAAGTGATCTATAGCCCACCAATTGAATATTGATTAACATTTTGCTGTCTGTCTTTCAGATGTTTTTATACATGTGTTTGTAAAGTTTTTTTTAAAGTAAGGATATTATGACCACTGTTTTAAACCTGTTTTTTTTCTACTTTATCCTATTCATATATTGTTGGTGCCAAATAAATATTTCTCCTCTGCTTAAATGAATTAATATATTCCAACAGTGTCATTTTTAACAGTTTGAACTTTGATTTTTATGATGTACCATGATTTAGGATACCAAAAGAGGAACTCCACAGGTCATTAGGTGCCCAATATGCTACTGGAGATCAGTGGAGAAATAACTCCAGAAAGAATGAAGGGATAGAGCCAAAGCAAAAACAATACCCAGCTGTGGATGTGACTGGTGATAGATGCAAGATCCGATGCTATAAAGAGCAATATTGCATAGCAACCTGGAATGTCAGGTCCATGAATCCAAGCAAATTGGAGTTGGTCAAACAAGAGATGGCAAGTGTGAACGTCGACATTCTAGGAATCAGTGAACTAAAATGGACTGGAATGGATGAATTTAACTCAGATGACCATTATATCTACTACTGCAGGCAGGAATCCCTCAGAAGAAATGGAGTAGCCATCATGGTTAACAAAAGAGTCCGAAATGCAGTACTTGGATGCAATCTCAAAAATGACAGAATGATCTCTGTTCGTCTCCAAGGCAAACCATTCAATATCACAGTTACCCAAGTCTATGCTCCAACCAGCAATGCTGAAGAAGCTGAAGTTGAACGGTTTTATGAAGACCTACAAGACCTTTTAGAACTAACACCTAAAAAAGATGTCCTTTTCATTATAGGGGACTGGAGTGCAAAAGTAGGAAGTCAAGAAACACCTGGAGTAACAGGCAAATTTGGCCTTGGAATGCAGAATGAAGCAGGGCAAAGGCTAATAGAGTTTTGCCAAGAAACTGCACTGGTCATAGCAAACACCCTCTTCCAACAACACAAGAGAAGACTCTTCACATGGACATCACCAGATGGTCAACACCGAAATCAGATTGATTATATTCTATGCAGCCAAAGATGGAGAAGCTCTATACAGTCAACAAAAACAAGACCAGGAGCTGACTGTGGCTCAGATCATGAACTCCTTATTGCCAAATTCAGACATAAATTGAAGAAAGTAGGGAAAACCACTAGACCATTCAGGTATGACCTAAATCAAATCCCTTATGATTATACAGTGGAAGTAAGAAATAGATTTAAGGGCCTAGATCTGATAGATAGAGTGCCTGATGAACTATGGAATGAGGTTTGTGACATTGTACCATAGACAGGGATCAAAACCATCCCCATGGAAAAGAAGTGCAAAAAAGCAAAATGGCTGTCTGGGGAGGCCTTACAAATAGCTGTGAAAAGAAGAGAGGTGAAAAGCAAAGGAGAAAAGGAAAGATATAAGCATCTGAATGCAGAGTCCCAAAGAACAGCATGAAGAGATAAGAAAGCCTTCTTCAGTGATCAATGCAAAGAAATAGAGGAAAACAACAGAATGGGAAAGACTAGAGATCTCTTCAAGAAAATTAGAGATACCAAGGGAACATTTCGTGCAAAGATGGGCTTGATAAAGGACAGAAATGGTCTGGACCTAACAGAAGCAGAAGATATTAAGAAGAGGTGGCAAGAATACAAGGAAGAACTGTACAAAAAAGATCTTCATGACCCAGATAATCACGATGATGTGATCACAAATCTAGAGCCAGACATCTTGGAATGTGAAGTCAAGTGGGCCTTAGAAGGCATCACTACGAACAAAGCTAGTGCAGGTGATGGAATTGCAGTGGAGCTGTTTCAAATCCTGAAAGATGATGCTGTGAAAGTGCTGCGCTCAATATGCCAGCAAATTTGGAAAACTCAGCAGTGGCCACAGGACTGCAAAATGTCAGTTTTCATTCCAATTCCAAAGAAAGGAAATGCAAAAGAATGCTCAAACTACTGCACAATTGCACTCATCTCACATGCTAGTAAAGTAATGCTCGAAATTCTCCAAGCCAGGCTTCAGCAATATGTGAACCATGAAATCCCTGATGTTCAAGCTGGTTTTAGAAAAGGCTGAGGAACCAGAGATCCAATTGCCAACATCCTCTGGATCACAGAAAAAGCAAGAGAGTTTCAGAAAAACATCTATTTCTGCTTTATTGACTATGCCAAAGCTGACTGTGTGGATCACAATAAACTGTGGAAATTCTGAAAGAGATGGGAATACCAGACCACCTAACCTGCCTCTTGAGAAGTATGTATGCAGGTCAGGAAGCAACAGTTAGAACTGGACATGAAACAACAGACTGGTTCCTAATAGGAAAAGGAGTACGTCAAGGCTGTATATTGTCACCCTGCTTATTTAACTTCTATGCAGAGTACATCATGAGAAACGCTGGACTGGAAGAAACACAAGCTGGAATCAAGATTGCCGAGAGAAATATCAATAACCTCAGATATGCAGATGACACCACCCTTATGGCAGAAAGTGAAGAGGAACTAAAAGCCTCTTGATGAAAGTGAAAGAGGAGAGTGAAAAAGTTGGCTTAAAGCTCAACATTCAGAAAATGAAGATCATGGCATCTGGTCCCATCACTTCATGGGAAATAGATGGGGAAACAGTGGAAACAGTGTCAGGCTTTATTTTTTGGGGTTCCAAAACCACTGCAGATGGTGATTGCAGCCATGAAATTAAAAGACACTTACTCCTTGGAAGAAAAGTTATGACCAACCTAGATAGTATATACAAAAGCAGAGACATTACTTTGCCGACTAAGGTCCATCTAGTCAAGGCTATGGTTTTTCCAGTGGTCATGTATGGATGTGAGAGTTGGACTGTGAAAAAGGCTGAGTGCCGGAGAATTGATGCTTTTGAACTGTGGTGTTGGAGAAGACTCTTGAGAGTCCCTTGGACTGCAAGGAGATCCAACTAGCCCATTCTGAAGGAGACCAACCCTGGGATTTCTTTGGAAGGAATGATGCTAAAGCTGAAACTCCAGTACTTTGGCCACCTCATGCGAAGAGTTGACTCATTGGAAAAGACTGATACTGGGAGGGATTGGGGGCAGGAGGAGAAGGGGACGACCGAGAATGAGTTGGCTGGACGGCATCACGGACTCAATGGACGTGAGTCTGAGTGAACTCCGGGAGATGGTGATGCACAGGGAGGCTTGGCGTGCTGCGTTTCATGGGGTCGCAAAGAGTCGGACACAACTGAGCAACTGAACTGAACTGAACCATGATTTAATTAATCCTGTATTTTGGATATTTCTGTTAACAATTACTTTGCCATTCATGTTTGTCTTAATCCCTTTGAATGACTATAATGGAATGCCATAGACTGAGTGGCTTATAAACAATAGAAATTTATTTCTCCTAATTCTGGGGGTTGGAACTTCATCAGGGTGCCTGTATGGCTGAGTTCTAATGAGAATTCTTGTCTGGGTTGCAGATTTCTGACTTCTCCTGTAACCTTACATGGTGGAAGGGGACTGGCTCTTTCTCAGGCTTCTTTTCCAGGACTAATCCCATCAGGAGGGCCCCACTGTCATGACCTGATCACCCCAAAAGACCTCAGCCTCCAATACCATACACTGGGGACTAGGTTTCAATAGAAGAACTTTGAGAGAACATAAACATTTAATCTCTACCAATACTCTTTTAGATAAATCTTCTGGTATGTTCGGTTATATCCTTTGTATAAATTTTAGTGGAAAGTAGAATTATTGGGATAAGGCCTTGTTTCCCTTTTAACTTTTGAAGTTTAAAAGGTGCATCTAGATGTGCTAATAATGATTATTAGCAATAGTCTGATGGCAACCCACTCCAGTACTCTTGCCTGGAAAATCCCATGGGCAGAGGAGCCTGGTAGGCAGCAGTCCATGGGGTCTTGAGGAGTCAGACACGACTGAACAACTTCACTTTCACTTTTCACTTTCATGCATTGGAGAAGGAAATGGCAACCCACTCCAGTGTTCTTGCCTGGAGAATCCCAGGGACGGGGGAGCCTGGTGGATTGCCGTTTCTGGGGTCGCACAGAGTTGGACATGACTGAAGGGACTTAACAGCAGCAGCAGCAATAGTCTGTGATATAGGTGAATTGTTCATAAACCAAAGTGGCAAAGGAGACAGATACAGCTAAAATATAGAGGTTAACTATTATTCAGAGTGAAATAAGTCAGAAAGAGAAAAACACATATCATATATTGTTATATATGGAATCTAGAATGATGATACTGATGAATCTGTTTGCAGGGCAGCAGTGGAGACGCTGACCTAGAGATCAGACTTGTGGACACAGTGGGGAAAGGAGAGGGTGGGATGAATTGAGAGAGACACTGAGACATATACATTACTTTACGTGAAATGGATAGCCAGTGGGAATTTGCTGTATGACACAGGGAGCTCAAATCAGTGCTCTGTGACAATCTAGAGGGGTGGGATGAGGTGAGAGGTAGGGGGGAGGTTCAAGAGGGAGGGGACATATGTGTACCTATGGCTGATTCATGTTGATGTATGGCAGAAACCACCACAATATTGTAAAGCAATTATCCTTCAATTAAAAATAAGTAAATTAAAAAAACAGAGAGGCTCAATCCAGTCCTTAGTTAAACATGGTGTATATTATAGCTGGTTGTTGAATTTTAGGCGCTATCACCTATACCTATGTATATGAGTGTCTGTGTGTGTGTGCTTGCACACATGTGCTTGTGAGCATATACAATATAAGTGCTGCTGAGTCCCTCATGTACACAAACAGCCAGCAGTCCCTGTCGTACAATCAGCTCCTTTCACAGTCTTGACCCATCACTTCATCCTTACTTTCCTAGGTGATTTGCAGAACCCTATCCCATACTCTGGCTGCTGACATCTGTTTTGGTTCTCTCACCTTGGAATCTGCATTTGCAATAGAGTAGCCAGCCAGTTAGGAGCCCAGAATTTGGGCTGAAGATGAGGCTTGCTTCCTGCCAAGTTGGCTTTCCTGGGACCTTCCCAGCTGGGCTTCATCCTACCCGCCCTCCCACTACCCTCGCTAAGGGGCATTCAGGCTACTGCAGGTCCCTGGAAGATCACAACTCCAGGGTAGGCAGCCCCTCCACTGTAAGCAGCAGAAACAAACGGGAAACTTCTCTTCCCATGAGTAGGTTTCCAAATGCTTCTCTACTTTTCCTCCTCCTTCCCTCTATGGCTGTTTCTTTCTTTTTCCTCTGCCTCTTCTTCCTCTTCATGCAGAAGTGTCTTTCAACAAGAAAACAGAGAATTAGAATTAGATGAATGAGAAAAAGGTCCAATTTAATGCCAAAAAAGCAGGATAAATTAGCAACATGCAGCAAAATGCCTCCAAAGTTTGTATAACATCTCTTTCCCAGCCAAGGGGGAAGCCTTTTTTGTAGCTTAAACCCAAATCAAGATCCTCGGGGGCTGTTAGAGAGTCAGAAACTGAAATAATGAGATACCCACAGGGCTTTGGCAGAAGGTTAGAATCTAAATGGTAGCTCCAGCTGTAATTACTGGTGAAAAGTCAGAGACCAGGGCAAGTTATTCATTTGATATTTAATCATAAAAGTCCTGTCTAGGTTAGTTGATTTGGAGCCCAGAGATAAAGCTGGCTTTCTTGTACAATGACTATGCAAACAGGCATGGAAAATCACTCTATTCTAACCTGGAGGTTGATTGGAAGGGCCTTTATAAAATTGTTATTCTTTTCCAAAAGGCATTCATCATGTTCAACAAGGCTTCATCCTGGTGTCGTGAAGGGAAGTCTTGCCTCAGGTTAAACTAGCAACATTCAAGGAAAAAAAATTGTCTTACTGCATCCAGGGAGCTGTCAGAATGATTTATTAGCCCTGAGGCTCCCAGGTGGGTGATAAGGACCAGTGCATTCTTACCTACTGTTTGTGTTTCGTCAATGACATGGGTTTGGGCTTAGGTTCCCTGCATGTCACTTCATTCTGGAGAAATGTGCCCTTAGACCTACTTGGTAAAGTCAGTGGCTACCTTTGGTTTTAAAACCAGAGAGGCAGGAGTGTAGACTGGCTCTGTGTCTCATTTGCTTTATACCCTTGAGTAAGTTTCTTGGTAGGTCTCTGCAGCTTGAAGAGCAAAAAAAGTGAAAAGTGAAGTTGCTCAGTCATGTCCGACTCTTTGCGACCCCGTGGACTATAGCCTACCAGGCTTCTCCATCCATGGGATTCTCCAGGCAAGAATACTGGAGTGGGTTACCATTTCCTTCTCCAGGGAATCTTCCTGACCCAGGGATGGAACCCGGGTCTCCTGCATTGTAGGCAGACGCTTTAACCTCTGAGCCACCAGGGAAGCCCAAGTATTAGTCATTCAGTCATGTCTGACTCTTTGTGACCCCATGGATTGTAGCCTGTCAGGCTTCTCTGTCCATGTAATTCTCCTGGCAAGAATGCTAGAGTGGGTTGCTATCTCCTTCTCCAGGGGATCTTCCTGACCCTGGGATTGAACCCAGGTCTCTGGCAAGGCAAGCACATTCTTTACCATCTGAGCCAGCAGGGGCATCCTTATAACTTTAAGCAAGTGTCTCGGTAAGCCTCTGCAGCTTAGCTTTCTCAAATTTAATACAGCTCTGAAAGAGCCTTGTTACCCTCTCCCATCTAGTGTCTTTTTGCTTTCAGTTACTCTGTACTGCCTTCAAATATTTTTTTTTTAAATCTCCCAGAGTTTTTAAGTTGTACTCTATGAGAGAGTTGGTCCTATAGAAGATACATAGCTATATTATAGACTAGACTTGAATTTTATTCTCAAATCTGCCACTTACTAACATCTTGACTTGAAACAGGTTGACTGATCTGTGGGACTTTTACCATCCTATCTATAAAATAATGATGATGATGGTGATAATTTATATAGTTTGAAGATTAAGTGAAATAATGTGCAGAATTTAGCAAAATGCCTGGTATGTGTATATGTTCAGTAAGTGATAGTTATTAACAGTTATTGGCACAGGTGCAAAAAGCAGTGGAAGATAGGTGGTTGGATATGGAGCTAAGGAATTTGAATTTTATTTGAAACGTGTAATAATGTGGGAAGTGATCAGGTTTTCTACTATGGTTTAGACCTATATAATTCCTTGAAAGCTAAAATCATTTGAACTTCGAACATTACGGTGCTCTTAGTGAAGTTTAGATATCTTTCTGTGTGTCTTCTCCCTGAGACACAAACAATGCTACCTTTAAGACTTGTCCCTGCGGCATGGGTAACGGTTTTTCTCTGTCTTCCTGGGTTGGCATGCCTGTGTGGGCCCGTGTTGGCACACCTGTTGTTCTCTAGGGTCCCAGGCTGAATTGTTGAAAGATGTAGTGTGTGCTGCAAAGCACTAGGGTTCCAAAGGATGTCCTGAATTCATGGCCTGGAGCCCTCATTGGATGTTTCCACTTAAGTCTTCATGCTAACTGAGGAAACACAACATCCATCCTGTGTGAAGTGGAAATCAAGGCAAGTTGTCTACCAGCAGGCGATGACTGAATGGTGATAATTTATCACTATTGTCTATATTCCGGACATCTCTCAAACCTTGCTATTTCTCTCCATCACTAGGAGAGAGATAGGACACTGTGTGCCTCTAGCTCAGGTTTTCCTGACTCTCATCAGCATATTCCAGTTGCGTTTTCTTAAAAAAAGAATTAATTAATTTTAACTGGGGGGCACTTACTTTACAAGATTGTGATGGTTTTTTGCCATACATCGATATGAACCAGTCACAGGAGCACATGTGTCCCCCGTCCTGAGTCCCCCTACCACCTCCCTGCCCCCACCCCTACCCTCTGTTGTCCCAGAGCACCCTCCAGTTGTCTTTATTCACTCTTCCTCTAGCCTTGCATTCCTCCTACTCCCCCTCTGTATCATGTTATTAATATCACCAGGGATGCTATTCCTTGGCTCACAAAACACCGGGTATTTCAGATCATAATCTTTTTTCAAAATTTTATTTTTAATTGGGTGATAACTGCTTTACCGTGTTGTGCCATTTTCTGATGTACAACAACGTGAATCAGGTCTGTGTGCTGTGCTTAGTCACTCAGCCGTGTCCGACTCTTTGCAACTCCATGGACTGTAGCCCACCAGGCTCCTCTGTCCATGGGGATTCTCCAGACAAGAATACTGGAGTGGGTTGCCATGCCCTCCTCCAGGGGATCTTCCCAACCCAGGGATCTAACCGGGTTTCCTGCATCGCAGGTGGATTTTTAACCACCTGAGCTATCAGGGAAGTCCAAAGCTGCTATGTGCTCAGTCATTTCACTCGTGTCCGACTCTGCGACCCCATGGACTGCAGCCTACCAGGCTCCTCCGTCCATGGGATTTCCCAGGCACGAGTACTGGAGTGTGTTGCCATTTCCTTCTCCCAAAGCTGCTATATGTAGACATATATCTGGGCTTCCCAGGTGATGCTAGTGGTAAAGAATTCATCTGCTGATGCAGGAAAGACAAAAGTTCGAGTTCAGTCCCTGAGTCGGGAACTTCCCCAGGAGGAGGAAATGGCAACCCTCTCCAGTATTCTTGCCTGGAAAATCCCATGGACAGAGTAACCTGGCAGGCTACAGTCCATGGGGCTGCATAGAGTTGGACATGACTGAGTGTGTACACACACACACACACACACACACACACACACACACACACACACACACACACACACATATCCCCTCCCTGTTAAGCCTTCCTCCCATCCCCTCACCCCCGTCCCACCCTTCTAGGTCACCAGAGAGCACTGAGCTGAGTTCCCTATACTATGCAGCAGTTTCCCACTAGCTATCTATTTTACATATGGTAGTGTATATCAGTTCAGTTCACTTCAGTTGCTCAGTCGTGTCCACCTCTTTGTGACCCCATGGACTGCAGCTCACCAGGCCTCACTGTCCATCACCAACTCCCAGAGCCTGCTCAAACTCATGTCCATTGAGTCAGTGATACCATCCAGCCATCTCATACTCAGGAGTCTTCTCTAGCACCCACAATTTGAAAGCATCAGTATTTTGGCCCTCAGTCTTCATTATGGTCCAACTCTCACATCCATACATGACAACTGGAAAAACCATAGCTTTGACCATAGGGACATTTGTTGGCAAAGTGATGTCTCTGCTTTTTAATACACTGTCTAGTTTTGTCATAAATTTTCTTCTGAGGAGCAAGAGTCTTTTAGTTTCATGGCTGCAGTCACCATCTGCAGTGATCTTGGAGCCCAAGAGTATAAAGTCTGTCACGGCTTCCACTTTTTCCCCTTCTATTTGCCATGAAGTGATGGGACTAAGCAAATGGCATCCATTCGGTCACTTCAATTGCTTAATCATGTCCAACTCTTGGCGAGCCCATGGACTGCAGCATGCCAGGCTTCCCTGTCCATCACCAATTCCCGGAGCTTGCTTAAACTCATGTCCATCGAGTCGGTGATGCCTTCCAACCATCTCATCCTCTGTCATCCCTTTCTCCTCCTACCTTCAATCTTTCCTAGCATCAGGATCTTTTCCAATGAGTTAGTTCTTTGCATCAGATGGCCAAATATTGGAGTTTCAGCTTCAGCATCAGTCCTTCTAATGAATATTCAGGACTGATTTCCTTTAGGATTGACTGGTTGGATCTCCTTGCAGTCCAAGGGACTCTCAAGAATCTTCACCAACACCATAGTTCAAAAGCATCAATTCTTCAGCACTCAGCTCTCTTTATGGTCCAACTCTCATGTCCATACATGACTACTCGAAAAACCATTGCCTTGACAAGATGGTAATATATTGTCAGTGCAACTCTCTCATTTCGTCTCACCCTCTCCTTCCATGCCACCCCATTCCCACAAGTCTGTTCTCTCTGTTTGTGTCTCTATTCCTGCCCTGTGAATAGTCAGATCATAATCTTAACAAATTCATAAGCATTGCTCTCGGCCTGCATGGTCTGTCTATTTAATGATCCATTAGAGTCCCTTCCCATGTGATATCTTTATATGTCAATTCTTCACTTAAGTAATAATAATAATAGTTTCTTCAATGTTCAAGGGTTGTTTATATAAGGTTCACTTTCAATTTAGTAATAGCATTTCAGGAAGGAAAGAAACACAACTACACTAAATAAATGAACATTTTACTTGTAAGACACATTGTAATTGCAGAAACATTGAAGTGTGAAAAAATTTAAGTCTGAGAGTTGAAGACACATCCTAATAGGTACTATTTATTGTCAACAAAGGGCTCCGTACTGGTTTACCTGAAGAATCTTGCTTCATTCTGTCTCCAAGGAACTCTCCACCGTGTAGTCCTGCCCCTCTGTACATGACTTTCTAGATCACTCTCTTGTGCTAAAATCAAGCTGATTAGGCCTGTAAAGAGAATAAGTGGCTTGTGTTTTCACTGTACAACATTATCTGTCCTTTAAGGGAAAAAAACTTTTGTTGAAAATTGGAACATTGCCCCCCATACCCCCTGCCGCCCCCAAAAACAAACAAACAAACAAACAAAAGTCTTCACATCTTTGTTCTCTATTGCTGGCAGCTAAGGATTAACTCTTTCTGCTTTCTGGGAAGAGTATAAGGGAGAAAATGGGAGAGCTCGGCTCTTTTCATCCAAGATTGTGATTTTCTTTTTTTCAAGGTATTACCAATGCAGTTATTACATCAAGGTAAATTAAATACTTGGGGTCCAGACTAGGGTTTCACTCAGCCTTTTTCTTTTTTTAAACCATTTTTAGCCTCTAAATATTTGACCTTGTATTTGAGTTGAGATTAAGCTGTCACAGATAAGGGAAAAGGAATTAGAATGGACAGAAAGAAGTGAGGCTAATGGTGTTTCCAGGTGATTTTCCTTTAGCAATTGACCAAAGAAAATTTCATGAGGGAGAACGGTGTTTGCCTTCTTCTTGGGCCATCTTTGTGTTTGTCTATGAGAACCCTGACCAGGCCTCACCCCAGTCTGTCTCTCTGATCATGGGATGTAAACATCATTGTTGTGAGCGTCTCTTACACATTTAATGGGACTTCTGTTGTCTGTACTCAGATGATTCCATACCTTCTGCTACATTTTGTTTGGAATTCATCTGATATGGGCTGTTCTCCAGGCTTAAAGACTGAAAGATCCTTCCAAAGGGGAAATAATTCCGGGACAGAATTTAATAAAGTTCAGTGTGAAAGCTAATTCTTCATAAAACCCTGAATGGTTTTCCCCAAAGTCCAGACATCAACACTGCCGTGGCCCTCTAGACTTGATCTCTGCCCTCCTTGCTTGGGGCCTGTGGATTGTAAGCAATGTATCCGCATTTGTAAATAAGGAATAACCTCTTGACAGTTTGATGGGGGTTGGAGAAAATGACTGCCCTCTGAGGGGAGAGTGGCTCTTCCTATTGCGTCCTGCTGCGGTGAACCATGATAGCGGATTTGCTAGAGATAAGATCCTTAAAGTGAGACTAAAATAAACACAAAGATAATCTTTTGCCATTTCTGGGCTGAGACTGTCTACCAGAGAGAAGTCCATTCGTTGTAAAATTGAACAGGACTCCTGGCCAGGCAGCCAGAGGAGGGTGGGGAGCAGGGAAAGTGAAAGTCGCTCTTTGCAACCTCAGGGATTTTACAGTCCATGAAATTCTCCAGGCCAGAATACTAGAGTGGGTAGCCATTCCCTTCTCCAGGGAATCTCCCAACCCAGGGATCAAACCTGGGTTTTCCAGACTTGGGTTACGGGTGAATTCTTTACCAGCTGAGCTACCATAGAAGTGAGCAGAGGACAGAAGAAGCCAGCCACTGGGGACCCTGGTGGATGTGGCACCCTCTGGTCACTCCCAGACCAAAGCCTTCCTTGGTGTCAGCCTTAATCAAACTCAGGTTCATTCTCAATGCTATCCTTTGAACTTGAATATCCCTTCTCGCTTCTGTGTGTTAGCAGTCCCTGGCCTCCCCTCAAGGAATGTCCTGGTTACACTTTGTGCTCTTCTGGCACTTTGTTCAATGTTGTGTTTGAGTCTGTTGACAGTGTGACAGTTTCTTTGTATGAGAGTCTCCTGCCCTAGACTGTGAGCCCACTGAAGTCAGGCAGGAAGTAGTCATTCATTTGTTCATTTGCAGTAACTGAATCAGGACGTCTCACACATGTACGCTGTGCTAGAGATAGGAATACAGAAGAGATGGCAGCAGACATGCCATCCTTTTCAGTTTAGTGATGGAGACAAACAGCACAGTGAAGCACAGTGGCCAAATGAACAACCTCTAGGAAAGAAGCAAACAGGGAGATAAAGAAATGGGAATGTATTACATGATATATTTTACTATGTTATAAATAGGGATTATTTATATTTAGGAAGTTATTTACATATAGGAATTATTTATACATAAACAGGAAGTTATAAGACTTCCTTCCATGAGGCAGTTTCTCTGAGGATGGTCATGTAAGGTAAGATCACAACACGGAGGAACTAGCCGTAGGAGAGTGTATTGACTGCTCAGTGATTAATAGAATGGATGAATCTAAGTGAGAGGTCTTTGTAGTTTACTGTGCTGAATTAAAAATACTGTTGAGTATAAAGTCAGGAAATATTTCCTGAGGCAGTGTTGGTGCTAACTCTGATTTATTGGCAATGGCTGCTTGGAGCACAGTTTCAGGGAGAACCATGGCTGTATCCAAGCTCAGTGGAAAGAATGCCATAATCAGTGAGTGTGGTCAGCCATGGGTGTGGATAAAATGGTGACTTGAGTGCTGGATGCTTTATACCCTTGTTGAATGGACTGACTGGCAGCAGGGACCATTTTTTTGTTGTTGTTCTTCTTCTGTTCTTCCCGTTTGCTCTCTGATTCTTCTCCCCAAATTTTCCCACTTAGCTCTTCTCCACTCAGTTGGTTTATGATATTTTCACGCTCATTTTAAGATTTTTCTAACTGCATATATATGTTTGTGTATATATGTGTATCCTCCAATATATTACACACATGTGAGTGTATGTCTATGTGTACATATATGAAAATATATGCATCAGTATATGTACACACGTCATATAAACACTACTTGCACACACACACACAATCAATTCAATCTCACCTCATGTAAATAGCACTGCCCTCATATGAAACTCAAATTATTCACTGTAGTCTTAGCTAGTGTAAATATTTTACCTTATCTGTGTACAGTTGATTCAAGCAACCTGGTAAACACTAAGAAAATAGGATTTGCTCTGAATCTAAATCTTAGCTCTTTCATGTATTAGTAACAACATCCCCAAGTTTTAGATGTAAAAAGTGGATTTAATAATAATAATAATAATAAATATCATATACTTCTCACAAAAATGTCAGAAGATCAAATGAAACAATGCATGTGAGTGCATTTAGAAAACTTGTGCAGAGTTTTAGAAATGTATTATTTCATGAGTTTGTTTCAATTACGTCTTTCATTTTTTGTACTTTTCTATTTTCACGTGAAAGGTCATAGAGGCGGGCTCCTTTGATTATCTGCAAAATTGTGTTTAAGTTGGTGTTTATTAAGTGCACTCTGATGCAAATAAAATAACTATACAGGTTTGTTTTACCTTGTAGTAATTGAAATTTTAGCATGGTTGTAAAACTTTTTGCTCTGCTGATTTTCATAGTAAATTTCTATTAGAATAAAATTTCTTTCATATTAGTTCCCTTTTACAGACTCTAACATTTTCTTATAGAGAGAAGATAGCACATCTCATCCTAAGGCTACTAATTCAATGCAAATTAAATACTTTGAAGTCAGGTCCTATTGCCAAATGTAGTAGGCTAAAAGACAGAATGGTGCATACTTCCTAAGTGGAAAATAGCTGTAGAGAGGCTGGTGCTTAGTCCCTCAGTTGTGTCTGACTCTTTGCAACCCCATGGACTGTAGTCTGCCAGGCTCCTCTGTCCGTGGGATTTCCCAGGCAAGAATACTGGAGTGGGTAGCCAGGGGCTCCCTGGCTTCTCCCTCCTCCAGGGGATCTTCCCGACCCAAGGATCAAACCTGCATCTCATACATTGGCAGGTGGTTTCTTTACCGCTGAGCCACCAGGGAAGCCTCTGTAGAGAATCTACTAATATGAGAAACACAGTGTGACATTGACTTGTCTTCATGTAGAGCAGAAACACAAGCAGGGAGTCAAAGGGAAATGACTTCATATTCTGATGCCTACAACCTGATGGCTGCAGAATATGGGATGGACACACTCTCTGAGTCTCACAACACAAAGTCAGCTCTTTCCTAGGTTCTAGAGATGCAACAATGAGATAACAGACAAGAGCCCTGCCCTGATGCACTTTACATTTTGGGAAGAAGCTCAGCAAGTGGAAACAGGATTAAAACCAATGAAAACTGCATCTAGATTAAACATCATCAAATGATAGAAGAGCAAAGGTAAAGAAAAAGTCTTAAAATCAGAGGAAAAAAAGCAGATGTTATCATAGGTGAGAAAAGCTTTCGTCTGACTGCCACCTTCTCATGAGAAACCATGGAAGCCAGAAGACAGTCCAAGAACATTTTTGAAGTGCTAAAAGTGATCTGTCAATTTAAAATTCTATCTCCAGCAAATACATCCTTCAGTAATGTAGGCAGAATACAGACATCTTCAGATAACGATAAGCTAAGCAAAGGGGTATTATAGATGGCTCAGAGGTGAAAGAATCTGCCTATCAAGGCAAGAGTTGCAGGAGATGCTGGTTTGATCCCTGGGTTGGGAAGATCCCCTGGAAAAGGAAATGGCAACCCACCCCAGCATTCTTGCCAAGAGAATCCCACGGACAGAGGAGCCTGGCGGGCTACAGTCCATGGGGTCTCAGAGAGTTGGACACAACTGAGCAACTGAGCACAAATGCATGCAGCCCCGGAAGGAAAGTCACTGCCACCAGACCCGCACTGTGAGAAATGCAAAGTGAAACTCTTCAGTCTGAAGGAAAAGGACTCCTGGAAAGAAAAGGATGTGGGTCTTTAGAAAATCACCAGAAACAGTAACTGTCCGAAACCGACTGCAGCCTGATAAAGTTGTCATTAACACTACATTTACCCATGACGAAACCCTGGCAAAGAGAGTTTTAAAGACAACCATAAGTCATGTACGCAGAGACAGCAGCGGTTGTGTTTGAAGAATCCTCATTTGTTTCCTCCTTTGACTACATCAACCTGTGTCTTGAAAGTGGTTTCTAGAAGCCGAAGTAGAAGATTTAGAAGAGAAGGCACACCCATGTCCCGTTTTCTCTTCCCTGGGTGAAAATATCACAAAGCAATATCACAGAGGGCAATGGAGAACCTGGTGTTGGGAAGAACAGAAAATGAGACATGCAGGAGAGCTGGCAGGGCTGTGGCTGTGGAGTGGCATTTTTCTCCCCCCTTCTGTTTCTAAGAGACTTTCCTTTAGCTTGGACTTTGGGCCAGTATTTATTGGTGATGACTGAAGCGACTTAGCAGCAGCAGCAGCAGCTGTGTGTGCAGAACTGGGCTGAGAGCTGGGGAGCCTGAGATGAATGCAAAGTGACCCTTGTTGATGAGCTCATGGCATCCCCCTGGATGAGCTGGTGCAGACCTGCATAACAAGGCAGATGGGCTGATGAAGTAGTTGTAACAACACTCTGAAGAAACTGCTTGCTTTGCTACAAGACTCTCTAACTTGTCACCACTTTTAGGCTACAAGAGCCACTTGGCCTGGCCAGTTCTCCTTGCCACCATCTCCTGGGCTGGACTCGGCTAATTCTCTGTGCTACAATATTTCTGTTTTCTCAGCCTAGATATTTAGTTCAGTCAGTCATGCCTGACTCTTTGTGACACCACGGATTGCAGAGCACCAGGCTCCCCTGTCCATCACCAACTCCCAAAGCTTGCTCAAACTCATGTCCATTGAGTCAGTGATGCTGTCCAACCATCTCATTCTCTGTCATCCCCTTCTCCTCCTGCCTTCAATCTTTCCCAGCATCAGGGTCTTTTCCAATGGGTCAGTTCTTTGCTTCAAGTGGCCAAAGTATTGGAGTTTCAGCTTCAGCATCAGTCCTTCCAATGAATATTCAGGACTAATTTCCTTTTGAATTGACAGGTTTGATCTCCTTGCAGTTCAAGGGACTCTCAATGTTAAGACTAAACTTTGCTGAGCTTCCTGTGGTGCTCAGTGATGACGTAGATAGTGGGATAGGGGGTAGGGTGGGAGAGAGGTCCAAGAGGGAGGGGATATATGTCTACATAGAGCTGACTCACTTCATTGTACAGCAGAAACTATCACAACATTGTAAAGCAATTCTATTCCTATTTAAAAAAAGGACTAAATCTTAACTTAGACTTCCCAGGTGACACAGCAGTAAAGAATCCACTTATAATTCAGGAGACGCAGGAAACGGGGTTTCGATTCCTGGGTTGGCAAGATCCCCTAAGGGAGGAAATGGTAACCCTCTCCAGTATTCTTTCCTGGGAAATTCCATGGACAGAGGAGTCTGACCGCTTACCGTCTGTCCATGGACACGAATGAGCACACAGACATAAGGCCCAGCCTAGAGCACTTCAGTCATCACCCAGGCTGACCCCCTGTCTCAATGGCCACTCTAAGCCTCATGAGGCCTAAATAGTACATCTGCTTGCCCTTAACTCAATTTCTATCTTTTCAGTTCAGTTCAGTCGCTTAGTCGTGTCCAACTCTTTGCCACCCCATGGAGTGCAGCACGTCGGGCCTCCCTGTCCATCACTAACTCCTGGAGCTTGCTCAAATTCATGTCCATCGAGTCAGTGATGCCATCCAACCATCTCATCCTCTGTCGTCCCATTCTCCTCCTGCCTTCAATCTTTCCCAGCAACAGAACAGGGTTTTTCCAATGAGTCCGTTCTTTGCCTCAAGTGACCAAAGAATTAGAGCTTCAGCTTCAGCATCAATCCTTCCAATGAATATTCAGGGACTGATTTCCTTTAGGATTGACTGGTTTGATCTCCCTGAAGTCCAAGAGACTCTTAAGAGTCTCTCCAAAACCACAGTTCAAAAGCATCAATTCTTCGGTACTCCAGCTCTAATGCTAACACTCACTAATTCTCTCAGTTTGAATAATTTTTGCTCTTCAAGGATGAAATACCATCCTCCTTTTTAAAAACAGGCTTCCTTGATTTCTCCAGCCCCAGAACACCTGGGGCTCACAAAGCATGGTAATGTTTTAGAAAATTCCCTATACCAATGTTTTCTTTTTCTCCTTCTTCTCTTTCTTTTTCTTCCTCTTCCCCTCCTCCCCCTTCTTCTCATGATCGCTAACATGCATTAATGCCCTCCTATGTGCCAGGCACCTTGCGAAATGCTCTTGTATTTCTACAATATTTCTTGTAACTATGATACTGTAGTTAAACCTCCTACCAAGTGCAGGGTGTCATCTCCATTTAACAAATGAGGAAACCACGGTTCCTTGGGCCCCTGGCCCAACCATCCAGTTATCTCCAGAGCCTACTAGGTGGTGCTCTCTCTTATGTTTTAACTGTATCCCAGATCCCTTGAATGTGGTGCAGGTTAGAGCCATTTCTAAGAAAAATTCATACATGCACTTAAACAGAAAACCGCACTCCTGTTTTCCCCCCTGTCTCTACTGTCATCCCTTAAAGACCTGGGTCCTGTCTCAGTCCTGTCTTGTGTTTGCTTAGAACAATAACGCCAGTAAACGTGCTGATTGGCTGAGCTGAGAGTGTTTGGTATTTTGATGATGAATGTGACTAAAATCAACAAGTAGCTGATCAACTGTTTGAGGTTATTTGCAAAACTGAAATAAATTGGATCGGGCCCAGCTACTGTGGCCAAAACTCCAATCAAGACTGCAGGTTCTGAGTTTCTTTGGTGGCTCAGTGGTAAATAATCTGCCTGCAACGCAGGAGACACGGATTCAATCCCTGATCCTGGACGATCCCACATGCCATGAAGTAACCAAGCCCCTGAGCTGCAACTAGTGAGCCTGTGCTCTGGAGCCCAGGATTTGCAACTACTGAAAACCACATACCCTACTACCCATACTCCTCAACAAGAGAAACCACTGCAATGAGAAGCCTGCAACTAGCCCTCACTTTCCACAACCAGGGAAAAGCCTGAGCAGCACAAAGACACAGCACAACCAAAAAGTAAATAAATAAAATTAGGGAGAAGGCAATGGCACCCCACTCCAGTACTCTTGCCTGGAAAATCCCATGGATGGAGGAGCCTGGTAGGCTTCAGTCTGTGGGGTCGCTAAGAGTCAGAAATGACTGAGCGACTTCACTTTCACTTTTCACTTTCATGCATTGGAGAAGGAAATGGCAACCCACTCCAGTGTTCTTGCCTGGAGAATCCCAGGGACGGGGGAGCCTAGTGGGCTGCTGTCTATGGGGTCGCACAGAGTAGGACACGACTGAAGCGATTGAGCAGCAGGAGCAGCAGCAGCAGCAGCAGCAGCAGCAGCAAAAAACAAAAAAGACTGCAAGATTCAGTGGAGGCTTGAACCTCATGCTCACACTGCACACACACATCCCCTCTCAATCCTGTTGCAAAAATGGAGGCAAATCCCTAATTACTCTAAACATCTGATGGGAGAATTGTGAACCCATTTTTCATGCTATAGGTGAGGCCAGGACAACCAAACCTGAAATGAGAGTTTTGCAAACATGAATAAGTTCATTCGTCTGGGCAAAAAAGTCAAAATCAGTGAATTTTTTCTGCAAATCTGTTTTACACCTTATTTTTGAAGTCGTGGTGTACAGTGACCTCTGTAGTGGGTGAGCGGGTTGTTAATTAAGTTTTATGCAATAGACAGAATGGTTCACAATAGGTCATTTTTGTGCAAGGCAGGTTTAGGTCTATTGCGACCTCATTGCCTCCAAAATGTAGCTGCTGCCCTCCACTTGGCCTCTCCTCATCCAAAAATGCATGTGCACGGATGGCTGAGGAGCCCTGGCACCTTACAAATTACCCGTTCAGACCGTCAGGAATCTTTTGTTTGGAAGGAAAAGAGATCTGACAAGTGTAAACACTGGAGGATGGGCCCTGCAGTGGAGGACGGATGCCATGTCAAACCTGATAAAAACTGACATTGCATTCCTTTGCCATCAGTCAGCTGCCTCCTCTCTCTCTCTCCAGCTCCCCCAGCCTCTTTTTTTCCCTGCCATGATATTTGCTTTTATTCTAACTCCTTAGGCATGATCTGGAAGCCAGGTTCTGATTAGTACAAAACTGCCCGCCTTGATTTATTTTCATCCATGTCTCTCGTTTGGTGCCAGGCTGCAAGATTCAGATACAGACCAAATTAGACGAGGGTCTCTTGTTTCTTAGGACATGAGGCAAAGAGAATTCCTTTTTATCACCCAGAGTGGAAGGAGCATATGATCCAAATGTTGATGGAGACCCTGCCTTCAGTTTTTGAGATTCTGATTTTATAAAATTTCCTGAGGCATAGGTGCTGGTTTAAAGGCCCGGGGAACAGTCAAAGGAAAAGACAGGCCTCTGGCAACGTTTTGAAAACCAAATCATTGTCAGTCCAGCCTCATCCCTAAGACACAACCAAATTTGTTCCTAGCACATGGGATGTGGCTCTAAAGTTAGAGTTGGCTGGCTGTGGAGGGTACCTCTAAGAATGGCTATACAGGTTGTAATTTCAAAGCAGTGTACCAGCTGCCAGCTGAACTTTCTCTGGCCATGTTAGGACATCTCATTTCTTCTCCATTTGTACAACTCTTGCCTCAGATAAGCCACAGCACAGTAGAGTAGCACTTAAGAGAACAGGTGTTGACCTCAGACAGATTTGGGCTTGAGTTCCAGCTCTGTCTTTTCACTCTTGGTCAAGAGTTCATTTGATCGCAAGCAACAAATAAGCTGACCAGTGATGGCTTGAAGGGAGTTATTCATCTCACACAACTAGGGGTCCAGAGGGTGGCAGGCCAGGGCCATCATAGTCAGGGATTCCATTGTGGAGCAGTTCTTTCCAGCTTCCTGCCCCGCATCCTTAGGGGATTGTTGTCATGGGACAAAAATACAACCCCCCCCCATCTCCATGGAATGTAGTTTATTTTCAGGAAAGGATCCAATGATAGTGAGATAAACAAGCAGAATCACTCTGTGTATCTTAGGGTTCCCAAGAGAGATGCTGCTCTCAGTTTCAGCTATAAGCTTCCCCAAATGTGTTCCAGAGCAGATGTTCCATAGGGAGAAAAACCTCCAAAATCTTCTCCTGGGTCTTGTCAAGCAGCGAGCACATGTGTGTCAACATAAGTGATGACTTTTGTCTTATTGTTGTGATCACTTATTTAAGAATGACTCCGCTCTGGGCTGACTCTCTAGGCTTTATTTTACAACAGTTTTACTACTGCACAGCCATGCGTCTGAGACAAAGTGGTGATAGATGGGGGCCAGAATGAGGGCAGTGGTGGCAGATTTCGAGAAGAAAGAAATCTGTGAGCAAGACACTCTTTCCAGATGGAAAGTGATGGGAAGTGGAGGGGCTTCAGATTCTTCAGTTGGAGGTGTTGGGACAGTGAAGCCATGAACAGGAAGCAGGAAGTCCAGAGACGGAATTGATTCAGGATGGAAAGTGAGAAGTTCAGTTTGAGACACGAGACGTTGTGGGTTTAGCAGAGGCATATTCAGAGGGAGAGAACCAGGGCTCAGCTGGACATCCAAGCCTGTAGCTCAAGAGAGAAGTCAATAGAGTTCAAAGTGTGGAAGTGTTAGTGTCTCAGTCGTGTGTGACTCTTTGTGACCCTGTGGACTGTAGCATACCAGGCTCCTCTGTCCACGGAATTCTCCAGGCAAGAATACTGGAGTGGGGTGCCATTTCCTTCTCCAGGGGATCTTCCTGACCCAGGGATTGAACCTGGGCCTCCTGCATTGCAGGCTGATTCTTTACTGTCTGAGCTACCAGGGAAGCAGAGTTTAAATGTGGTATCTATTTAGTGATACTAATGAAAGATAGATTTTTAAGAAAGGTTTTGCTTGAAATGGTGGGGTTCTTTCCCATTAGTTATAGGCATCTGTCCTGTGACTGAATCCACAGGTTGAATAAAATGAAGTGTGTAATTATCTGGTGAACATGATCTTTGCGGAGGAAAAACACAGACCTCTGATTCCCCATAACTGCCAGGGAAGTGGGAAGTGTGGTTGTTTCTGAGTTCACAGGAATACATAATTCTTTGGGTTATATAAGCTTTAAAAGCCTCTCACACATCAGCTCCTTCAGTGTTTACAAGAACTCTATGAAGAAAGCAAGGCATAGCTCCTTTCCTATGTTGACAAAGGAGGAAAGAGAGATACAGGCAAGCCCTCTGACGTGTCCAGATTCTCAAGTGGCTGAGCCCGTGATGAGACCAGAACCCAAACCAGCTGGGCTTGGTGCTGTTTCCATCCTGAGTGTAGGGAGTGACAGCAACTCAGGAGGCCTCGTAAGGAAGTATTCATCCTACCAAAAAAACATTAAAAAATAAAAATAAAAAACAAAGACTACTTAAAAGCATTTTACAATATTACCTCCATGCTTTGATGACCTCATAGTGCATTAGATGTTTCAATTCACTTGGGAAACTTGTAAGATACAGACATTTGATCATCATCCCTCAAAGAACAACGATGCTAGTATGTGTATTAGTCAGGTTCTCCAAAGAAACAAAACATAAGATATAGATGTAGAGATAGATGATGTACAAGATTCATATATCTATTTATCTATCACTCTATAAAGAGATACATTATGAGGAACATGGCTCACATGATGATGGAGGCTGAGAAGTCCCACATTTTACCATCAGCCAGCTGGAGCCATGGGAAGCTGATGGTGTACTTCCAGTCTGATTCCCAAGGTCTGTGAATCGGGAGTGCCAAGCGTAAAAGTTCCAGTTTGAGGGTCTATCCAGCCTCATGTCCCAGCTCAGAGAGAAGTTTTAGCTCACCAGAGCAAGATAATTCCTTTCTCTACCTTTTTGTTCAATTCAGGAATTCAGTGGATTGGCTGAGCGCCCCTGTCTCCCTCATTGGGGTGGGTCATCACTTTCACTCAGTCTGCTGATTCAAATGCTAATCTCTTCTAGAAATGTCCTCACAGACACACCCAGAAATAATGTTTCATCTGGGCATCCCAGATCAAGTTTCATCTGGGCCCAGTCAAGTTGGTATATAAAATTAACCATCACAGTATGTTTGCCTAGAGTTCAGGAATCTGCATTTTAGCAAACTTCCTAGGAGCTTCCCTGGTAACTCAGATGGTAAAGAATCTGCCTGCAATGTAAAAGACCTGGGTTTGATCCCTGCTCAGAAAGATCCCCTGGAAAAGGAAATGGCAACCCACTCCAGTATTCTTGCCTGTAGAATTCCATGGTCAGAGGAGCCTGGTGAGCTACAGACAATGGGATTGCAAAGAGTTAGACACAACTAAGTGACTAACCTTTCACTTTCACTTTTCAGGTGAGTCTGATGGGATAGTTCACCCATTGCATTTTGAGAATCACTGAAATTAGAGTGTTTGGGGGTGGGGAAAGGATATCGAAGTCCCTTTCTGTTTCCTCTCCTGGCCGCCTCCCACCTCCGCCCTGATGAGCAGCTGCTTATCTGATGGGCCACATTTTGGGAACTTACCCGAGCTCTACTTACTGATAGATCTGATTTGTTGTTGTTCAGTTGCTCAGTCATGTCCAACTTTTTGCCACCCATGAACTGCAGCACGCCAGGCTTCCCTGTCCATCACCATCTTCCAGAGCTTGCTCAAACTCTTGTCCACTGAGTCAGTGATGCCATCCAACCATCTATTCCTCTGTTGTCTCCTTCTCCTCCTGCCTTCAATCTTTCCCAGCACCAGGGACTTTTCTAATGAGTCAGCTCTTTGCATCAGGTGGCCAAAGTATTGGAGCTTCAGTCATCATCAACCCTTCTAATGAATATTCAGGATTGATTTCCTTTATGATTGACTGGTTGGATCTCCTTGAATTTCAAGGGACTCTCAAGAGTTTTCTCCAACACCACAGCTCAAAAGCATCAATTCTTCGGTGTTCAGCCATTAAGCAGTTGTATTTTCTCCCCCTCTTTTCTGCTCCTTGCTGCTGTTTTGATGTGACATCACTATGCCAAGTCAAGATCCCTTGGCATCTGATGAATTTATCCTGTCTTTTGTTTTGTTTGCATGCCTTCCTAAATGTTGTCATGAAAACTCTGGTTCCCTGGATGGTCTGGTCTAACCAGAAAGTCATTAATACCCAGGAATTGCAGCTGGGAGGTAGGGCCCTTTGGAGGCAATTAGACTAGTTTGCTTACCAGAGTGCCACATGTTGGAATAAAGGGCATCGATCCCTATAAAAGTGAAGTTTTAACTTGTATATGTTTAGTCTTATTTCCTATGTGTATAGTATCTTTAGGACTAATTGCTAGCATTTACTGAATGCATACGTGCATGCGTGCTTCAGTTGTGTCTGATTCTTCGCTACGCTATGCACTGTAAGCTGTCAAGCTCCTTTGTTATGGGGATTCTCCAGGCAAAAATACTGGAGTGGGTTGCCATGCCCTCCTCCAGGGAATCTTTCCAACCTAGGTATTAAACCAGGGTCTCTTACCTCTTTTGCTTTGGCAGGCATGTTCTTTACCACTAGCACCACCTGAGAATCCCCTACTGAGTGCATAGTTCTAGTTCACTCGCTCGGTTGTGTCCGACTCTTTTCGACCCCATGAATCACAGCAAATCAGGCCTCCCTGTCCATCACCAGCTCCCAGAGTTCATCCAAACCCATGTCCACTGAGTCTGTGATGCCATCCAGCCATCTTATCCTCTGTCGTCCCCTTGTCCTCCTGCCCCCAATTCCTCCCAGCATCAGTCTTTTCCAATGAGTCAACTCTTCGCATGAGGTGGCCAAAGCATTGGGGTTTCAGCTTTACTAGGTGCCAAAGAACAAAAGATTTGAGTAAAATAACTAATTTTATTTTCATAACAAACCTGTGAGAAAGTACTATTATTATGCACTTTTTTTCTAGACGAAAAAAGTGCCTAAGGCTTTCTCACTGACAGTGAGCAAGATTTAAGCCTAGGCCACCTGCCTCATCTTTCCCACTACTCTGACCATACTTTGTTATGTTAGTAACTCTCTGGGGGACGGAAAGGGTGATCAAGATAGAATGTTATAATTCTTGGGTCCCCTGGACATATACCTTCTTAATATTATAAAAAATTCACCTAAATTCCTAATTGAGGCCAACTCAAAGGCAAAAGGACACGTAAGTGCAAAGACATTATCTGGCTAATAAGAGCCAAAACTCTATTTTGAGTTGCATTAACTAGAAAGATATGTTTTTTCAATTGCTTGCTGACTTTCTTTTGAATAAGAATTGAATTCTGGCCCCTCTTAGTGGCTGTTCAAATTTCTATAACCTCAGTGGTTCTGGGATCAAGGAATGACGAAACTTTTTAGCAGATCCATTTTCTCTGAGCCAGTTGACAAGAACAGGGCTGTTATTTCCTATCTCAGGACAAACTATAATCAGAAAGAAAGGCCACAACCATAAATCGACATGAATTGGGTACGATCGTCCCCAAATGACTTTGCTCTGCCAAGAGTGTTCTTAGCCTTATAACACTGATCGACACTGGCCCTAGCCCAGCGGTTTTCAGTTTTTCTTTATGGAGGTAAATAGACTAAACTCAGCACTTTCTCAGTCTCTCAAATAAGTGCACTGACATCATTTGGAAATTATAAGAATCTGCATATCAAGCCAAATTCCACCCTGGGTTCAACATCCGCTGCTCCCCTCCCCCCAGTCAACCCCCAGGAGTATGGTTAAGTGAGGGCAGGACTTGGCCAGAAGCTTGTTACTTCTGCAGTTTTAATTACACATACCTCATCCATTTGCCCAAATTAGGAGCGAGGGTTTGCAGAGGGAACCCTCACTTATTGGCTTGCTTCAATGTCTGGTTCTTCTAGCACCTAACTTGGAAATTTCAAGAAAAGTCAAGAACTGACATTTTACAGTTTTAGGGATGGAAAGAAGTTGGGTCATGTGTATCCAGTTCAAACCTCATGATTTCATAGACCAGAAAACAAAAACAAACAAACAAAAACTCCCTGAGATTTAAAGAGGAAAATTGCTCAAAGTCACAAGAAAGGTACGGTGAGCCAGGCAAAAAAAAAAAAAAAAAAGGAATCTGTCTCTCTTGCTTAGTATGTTTTCTACACAACCATCCCGAAAGGGTGATTTTTCATAGAAATTTGCTCTTGCTGTATTCAGCTGTGGAAAGGACCTAGATTTTTAGAGTCAGGGAGAGATAGGAGTGGATCCAAGTTAACTACTCCTAGTCATGTGTGCCTAGTTTCTTAACTTATCTGGGTCTTAGTTTGCCTATTTATCACATGGGGAAAACTAATGCATACTTCCTGCAATTAAATGAAATGATATTACCCAGGCAAGTGGGACACAATAACTGTTTGGTTCCCTTCCTCTTAGGACTCCTGGTTGCAAATGATAGAAACTCAAAGTGGCTTGAGCATAGATGGGAATTTGTTAGGTTAGCTGTATGATTTTGAATAGATTTTAGTTCAAGAGAGGCTAGTGGTTTAGTTCGAGAGAAGCTAGGTCTATAGACCTAAATGTTATGACTAGAAATGACAGCTTTGGGACTTTGTTGGTGGTCCAGTGGTTAAGAATCTTTCCAATGCAGGGGACTTGGGTTTGATTCCTAGTTGTGGAACTAAGATCCTATGTGCCACAGGTGAACTGTGACTGCTCGCCCTGGAGCCTGAAAGCCACAATGAAGGGTCCGCATGCATGTAAGAATTAAAGATTTTAAAATTTAAAAAATAAAAAACTAAAAAAAAAAAAAAACCCAATGAAGCCAAAAATTAAATAAAAAAAATAAATTTTTTTTTTTAAAAAAGGAAGTGACAGCTTTCTTCTGCATCAGAGACATTCTCAGTCCCTCTTGATGTGACAAGATGGCTGTCACACCTCCAGGCTTCTCCTCCACAAGGTTCTAGTCCAGAAAAGAAAATCTTTTCCTCATTGTTTCTGCTGTAAGCCACACTGCTCTAGCTCTGATAAAACATAAAATGGAAGAAATTAGGTACCAATTAAAATTACTACTAGAAAAAGTTACTGTGCCATCAAGCTGGGTAGTAGATCGGAAGGTCATGTGGAAGTCTCATGCCCACTCCTGCGTCTGGAGGGTGCAGATGCATGAGGATGGGGCAAACCTTTAGGAATATGCAGCCTCAGAACGGGGCAGGGTTACTACCACTACTGCTAAGTCGCTTCAGGGGTGTCCGACTCTGCGCGACGCCATAGACAGCAGCTCACCAGGCTCCCCCATCCCTGGGATTCTCCAGGCAAGAACACTGGAGTGGGTTGCCATTTCCTTCTCCAATGCACGAAAGTGAAAAGTCAAAGTGAAGTCGCTCAGTCATGTCCAACTCTTAGCGGCCTCATAGACTGCAGCCTACCAGGCTCCTCCATCCATGGAATTTTCCAGGCAAGTGTACTGGAGTGGGGTGCCATTGCCTTCTCTGGGGGCAGGGTTAGTTCACCATAAAACAATCCAAATGTTCTTGATGGGATAAAGGGAATGGATACTGGAGTAGCAAAAATAAGATTATCCTTCTTCCTTGCCCTGGGCTCATCAACACTCAGCAGGCTGTTTTCTCAAAATGTTTGTATGTTCTGTTTGCAAGAAGGTAACATGTATTACTAAAGTCAGTGCCTCCTGGAATGAATAATTAGGCTTCTATGGTTAAAAATGAGAAACACTAGACTGGAAGAAGGACAAGCTGGAATCAAGATTGCCGGGAGAAATATCAATAACCTCAGATATGCAGATGACACCACCCTTATGGCAGAAAGTGAAGAGGAACTAAAAGCCTCTTGATGAAAGTGAAAGAGGAGAGTGAAAAAGTTGGCTTAAAGCTCAACATTCAGAAAATGAAGATCATGGCATCTGGTCCCATCACTTCATGGGAAATAGGTGGGGAAACAGTGGAAACAGTGTCAGACTTTTTTTGGGGGGAGGTTCCAAAATCACTGCAGATGGTGACTGCAGCCATGAAATTAAAAGATGCTTACTCCTTGGAAGGAAATTATGACCAACCTAGATAGCATATTCAAAAGCAGAGACAGTACTTTCCCAACTAAGGTCCATCTAGTCAAGACTATGGTTTTTCCTGTGGTCATGTATGGATGTGAGAGTTGGACTGTGAAGAAGGCTGAGCACCGAAGAATTGATGCTTTTGAGCTGTGGTGTTGGAGAAGACTCTTGAGAGTTCCTTGGACTGCAAGGAGATCCAACTAGTCCATTCTGAAGGAGATCAGCCCTGGGATTTCTTTGGAAGGAATGATGCTAAAGCTGAAACTCCAGTACTTTGGCCACCCCATGTGAAGAGTTGACTCATTGGAAAAGACTTTGATGCTGGGAGGGATTGGGGGCAGGAGGAGAAGGGGATGACAGAGGGTGAGATGGCTGGCTGGCATCACTGACTCGATGGACGTGAATCTGAGTGAACTCTGGGAGTTGGTGATGGACAGGGAGGCCTGGTGTGCTGCGATTCATGGGGTCACAAAGAGTCAGACACGACTGAGCGACTGAACTGAACTGATGGTTAAAAAGAAATAATTGGTCAAGGGAAGTATTCTTTTCTGTTCAGCTATGCTTTATCTTTCCTTATAAAAGCATCACACTATATTAAAATAGACAAATAGGGCTTGCAAATAGAGACATAAAATGCTACCTTTATTAAACGTGAGTCATCATATGCTATAGCACTATGTCCTATTTAGATATAATAAATGCATATTAAAGCAGAAATTATTTATGAAACATTCACTATATGCTTGGCACTGGGATTGAGGTAAGTGCTGAGGACGCAAATCGCCCTTACAGTAATCTATTTCAAGATTCAGTGAATGCAAAAGTGCTCATTAAGGCCCAGTCATGTGTTAACCATCTTTCCAAGCAGAACAGGAAGTAAAATATTAAAAGCCAGAATAGCATGGTGGTTAAGTACATGCAGCTTTGAAGATGGATAGATATGTGCTCAAACTTGGCTTCATCACAGATCCACTGCATGATCTTGAGGAACTTGCCATTGAGCTCAGTTTCTGTAAAACAGGCATGAGAACCGTGTTTCATTTAATTGCTTATTTTTCATGGTAATTGCAAGGATTAGAAGTCATAATGTACTCTAAGTTATTTGGCACATGTCACAAAGCAGGTTGCAAAATGGTAGGTAGTGTGGAAATTGTTGCATTGATTTCCTGCCATTCACCTCAAAGCCCTAACATGTATGAGTACACACACACACAAATGGAGCCACTGCTTTAAGAGAAGCAAAGGCTAACTATACATGCTGTGAGCAAACAGTGTCAGAAACTAAAGATATTTTGTAATCTCTAGTTGTTATAAGTTATCTTACTATCAGTGCATTAGGCCTGCAGCTTTCCCCATGACACGTGTGTCCAAGTACACGTGAAATGTGAATTGTTGATGAAACATGAGAAATCAGGGTCCCTGTGTGGTTCATAGCTATGACTCTCCAAAAGTAGCCTGTTTGTGGAGAGGGAAGGCCAACTGCTAACTGTGTGACAAAGAAAGTAACATTGGGGCTTGGAAATACCAGTGATGGAACTTCTACTTTTGGTCATGATGGATTAACAGGTACTTTATCCCTAGACCTTTTAACATATTAATCATAATTGTTTTGAATTCCTGGCCTGAAAATTCTGACACCCATGACATATTTGACTCTGGTTCTGATGTTTGTTTAGTCTTCAAACTGTGTGTTTTGCCTTTTAGAATGCCTTGCAGTTTTCTGTTGAAACACAGGCATGATGTACTAGGTGGAAGGAACCATGACAAACAGGCCTTTGGTGCTGTAGTGGTGGGGCTTGGGGGGAGGAGAGAGGGCAGTCCTGTAGTCCACTGATGAAGTCTCAGGCCTTTGGTGAGCTTATTCCCCTGGACTCTGAGCCTCACCAGTGCTTCCTAGTTTCTTTTCTTTTTAAGTGGGACCAGGTGGCTCGAGGGGGTTGGAGTTGAATATTCTCTTGCCCCTAGGTAGGCTAGACTTTGCTATAACCATAGCAGGTGAAGTGCTGGTGAATAATTTTTCCTGAGGGCAGCCCTTATGAAAAACCACAAATGTTCTGGCACAGTGGCAATGATTCTTTTTTTCTCCCCCTGGTGGAAGCATGCAATTTCTTCCAATATTCACTGGGGAGACCTGACAGAATTCCTGGAGGTAAAACTCACATGCACAACTAAAGATCCTGAATGCCACAGTGAAGATGGAAGATCACGCATGCTGCAACTGAGACCCAGCACAGCCAAGTAAGTAAATTAAAAAAAAGAAAAAAGAAAAGAGAATCCTAAGAGGCTGAGAGGTGCATGCTCATTTCTTCTCTCAGTCTTGTTGTTAGGTACACCTGTCCTTGTCCTTGGTGAGAAATGAGACAGGACAGCATACTGGGGAAAGGCAGGGATGTTACTCTGTGCAGAGTCCCCTCATGGAAAATAACAACTCTGCTTTCTCACCGAGAGCCATAGTTTCTTGAAAAAGGTTATAGAATCTCTGTGTTGTACTCATGGCACTGGCACCCATGGTTGAATGACTTTGAACTAAAGTATCATCTAGAAAGGGGTTCCTAAGATGGCTCAGTGGGTAAAGAATCCACCTGCAAATGCAGGAGACACAAGAGATGTGGGTTCGATCCCTGGTTCAGGAAGATCCCCTGGAGAAGGAAATGGCAACCCACTCTAGTATTCTTGCCTGGGAAATCCCATGGACAGAGGAGCCTGGTGGGCTCTTCCATGGGGTCACAAAAGAGTTGGACATGACCGAGTGACTGAGCATACATGCACACACACCATCCAGAAAGTGGCAGATCCCACCTCAGTGATTCACATTACTTAGAAGACTATTTCCAGGAGGAATGTATTGAGCATTATAACTCTCTCAGGAGTAACCTTCAAAGGGTACATTCTGGGCTACCTGCAGGGAAGATCTTGGTCAGGAAGGTTGTGTTGGAAGATGGAAGAATGGAAGGAAACTCACATAACTGGAAGGTTGGCTATGAATCAGGCACTAAGACAGGTACTTTGACATGCTGGGGAAAGGCAGGGATGTTACTCTGTGCAGAGTCCCCTCATGGAAAATAACAACTCTGCTTTCTCACCGAGAGCCATAGTTTCTTGAAAAAGGTTGTAGAATCTCTGTTGTACTCATGGCACTGGCACCCATGGTTGAATGACTTTGAACTAAAGTATCATCCAGAAAGGGCTTCCTAAGATGGCTGAGTGGGTAAAGGCATACGTTTTCATCCAATAATGTAACAATATTTTGTTAGATGCCTACCTTTTTCTGGTTATTTCTTCTAACCCTCAAAACATGCTGATGAATTTGGGTTGGTAGCTATGGTGCTTTGGTGAGTCCTAGGTTGGGAAGATCCCCTAGAGAAGGAAATGGCAACCCACTCCAGTATTCTTGCTTGGAGAATCTCATGGACAAAGGAGCTTGGCAGCTTAGAGTCCATGGGCTTGTAAGAGTTGGACACGACTTAGCACCTAAACCACCGCTATTTGCACAATGGTGATAGTAATAGCTTTCCCCTTACAGGCTTCTTTGGAGGATGAAATGAACTAATATGTGACAAATATAAAGGGTTTTGTCAACACAGTCTATTCCTGCAATTGCTATAGGTCAGGAAACTAAAATTTGAAGAGCTGTGTCTAGGGTCACACAGCCAAGAATCTGTCAACTTCAGATGAAGGGGTAAGCTTTTGACTTGGATGAGCAGATGCAATGGGGAGTGTCACCTACAGATTGATACTTGCCGTCTATCTTTACAAGGATCAAATTATGAGCTGCTGCAGCTGCTATCGACACCCCCTGAAAGGAGTCCAGAGTGGCGATCAGGAATGAGGCCCTCTGTGCTCTGGGTAAACTGGCAAAACAGGTCTTCAGATAGATATTTTCAGGAGAAGATATTATGAGCCCAATTCTTACATCTCTTCATATCTAGAAAAGCACTAAAATCCTTCATGGTGATGTCTACTCCTTGTGACTGCAGTAACCTTTATGAAACTAGCAGAAAACTGCAGAAAATATGTGCTTGGTTGCATGTATTCCCCTTCACCAAAGTCATGTGTATATACTGACCTTCCCCCATTCCTCTTTGGAGTACTATCTCAGTGCTATCTGAAATGTTGTCTCCCGGGCTATAGTCCTCATTTTGCTCCAAATAAAACTTAACTCACCACTCTCATATTTTGCATTCTTTTTCAGTTGACAGGAGAGTGCTAAAGGGCTAGACAAGGCTAAGATGGTAGAGAATTGCCTGCAGGGGAGCTTGGATATTGTAAGTAAGTGCTGTGAGGATGCAGTTTCCAAAAGTGAATTTTTTCCTAAACTTTTTTCCCTATGGGAGCATCCCTGCAGCATGGTTTTTACTGATAATCATGCAAGATATGATCTCCTGGTAAGATAAATGGGGAATGGGATCCCCCAGACACAAATGGTGAGTCATGGCCTATTTTGGTTCAGGTTAAAAGGGTAACCTGGTGAAATTCCAAGGCTGGTTGGTGGAAAGAGCTTTCTTTTTTGCTTTCCTTTTGGAGATAGATTTTGTAAACAGAGTTTCCCAGACAGGAAGAGGAAACTATGTTCCAGTAAAAACAAGTCACTTGAGGAGAACAAGGAAGGAAGCTGCGTAGGTGTTTGCGGCTACTTGCTTTGGTTCTGGATAGCATTTTAGATCCTTATATGTGGCCAAGGAATTTAATCACCATCAGAAGAAAGCTGATAAGGACCCTGCAGGCTGATAGAACCCTATCATTGATGTCTTTGGCGGGGCGTAGTATCGTGCCTAAAGTACTCCCCCCATATTTGTTGTTTATGCTGATTGAGGGATTTCAACTCTTTTTTGATGTTTGGATTTTAATTTCTCCCAAATATGCTGTGACTGTTGTCTCAAAGATTCATAGCTTCTATGTTGAGTTGGGCAGGCCTGGAGTGTTTATTCCTATTTTGCAAACGAGAAAGCGGTTTCTAAGAGAATACACTTCCTGACTAAAGTTACTCGGCTGGTGAGTCGTAGCACTGAGGTTGAACCCAGAGCTTAAGAAGAAGCCCACTGGCCTGGGGGCAGTGTGTGTCAGGGGGTAGGTGGGTATTTGTACATGAGGTTGGGAGTAGCCTGTGAGATATGAAAGCAGAGGTCCAATCTTCGGCACATTGCACGCTGTTGCCCAGTCGTGTGCCAGGAGGTTTCAGGTATTTGTTTAAATGCACTAAAAGGAAAGCATCAGAAGTCCCAAGTTGGCTTGGGACCAGGGCAGGGCTGAGCCTTTTCGTAGCAAGAGAAGGAGTCCTGGCTCAGGACGATGAAGCTTTAACAAAAAACTACCCAAGAGATGTGCTTTTAGACTGTAACATGCAACAGCAATAAGATATGTTGCTTCCCCTTGTTTTTGTCAAAAAGGAAGTGTCTGGGACCAGGAAGTAGAAGGAGACGCATCCTCTGTCTCTGTGTTGCCCCGGCATACAACAGCCACCTTTCAATACTGCCTGTGTATCTTACATGCCTGCCCTGTCCTCCCCCTCCTCCCGCCTGACACTTCAGTGACTCCTGCACATAGCCATCTTCCCCCACTCCAGGTGAAGCTCTTTCAACCCAGTTTGAGGAAGACAAGTAGGCCCCTTCATCTTACTGGAGATGGTGCAGGGAAGCGAGGCTGTGCAGGCAAGCAGCCTTGGGGTCTCCCACATGCATACCCAGCCTTACAGTAGCTCCCCTTTCTCTCGCCCTCTGCCATGGCCCAAACCACAACAGGCCTAGGTGTGTGGTCTGAATGAGTCAGATTTCACTCTTTGGAGAAAATGCAGGGAAAACAGTCTGTGCCAGGGAAGTTTAGAGAGCACCCTGAAGAGCTTATTAAGTGTGGAACCCCAGGAAATGTGGTAGGGCTATGAGAGAGGGTGATTTGTTCTTTCTACCTGGCTCCCCAGCCTTGGGGGGCTGTCCTCTGCTCATTCACACAGAGGGATGCCAGCTTCTCAGCCATCTTGTGCAGCTGCCAGACCCTCACTAAGGGACAGAACTGCTGTTTCTGA
Source organism: Ovis aries (assembly GCF_016772045.2). Lineage (NCBI taxonomy): Eukaryota > Metazoa > Chordata > Mammalia > Artiodactyla > Bovidae > Ovis > Ovis aries. The sequence goes on from NC_056056.1 coordinate 174,724,397, forward strand.
GCAGTTTAGTTTTAAATAGTTAGCATGACTAGGGAAGAGCCCGACTTAGTGAGTATGTCTGCCATGCCAAATGAAGACCAGTAAACAGCACCAGGAGTAACAATGGTAATAGCAGAGGTGAGCTTTAACTGTACCCATGATATGTGCCAGACACTGTTTTGATTGCACTGCATGCATTATTTCTCTTGGCCCTCCTTACAGCAATATGTAGTAGTTACAACAAATCAACCTGAATACTCATTGGAAGGACTGATGCTGAAGCTGTAACTCCAGTGTTTTGGTCAACTGATGCGAACAGCTGACTCATTGGAAAGATCCCTGATGCTGGGAAAGACTGAGGGCAGGAGAAGAGGGCATCAGAGGATGAGATAACTAGATGGCATCACTGATGCAATGAACATGAACTTGGGCAAACTTCAGGAGGTGGTGAGGGACAGGGAGGCCTGGCGTGCTGCAGTCCATGGGGTCGCAAAGAGTTGGACATGACTAGGTGACTAAACAACAATGACCATCTCATCTCAAGATGAAAAATTTGAGTCTCTGGAAGCTTACATCACTTGCCCAGGGACAAAGTTACGTGATGGCAAGTACCTGACAGAGCGTGATTCTATCACTGTTCTTTTGACTCCCCAGCCCAGCCTTGTAGCTGCTACATCACACGACTTCTCTCCGATGCCAAGCATCTGTGCATGTGAATGTTATGTGATGGCCTTTGCCGACATAAAAAAGAAAAAGTGAAAGAGAGTGTTAGTCGCTCAGTCATGTCAAACTCTTCGCGAACCCATGGACTGTAGCCCACCAGGCTCCTCTGTCCATGGGATTTTTCCAGGCAAGAATACTGGAATGGGTTGCCATTTCCTACTCCAGGGGATCTTCCTGACCCAGGGATCAAACCTGTGTCTCCTGCATTGCAGGTAGATTATCTACTCTCTGAGCCAGCATGGAAGACTCTCTGCTGGCATAGTCTCTCCCCAGATGGAGTTCAGTAAGGCTGAACACTCCTGCACCTCCCCTGCGATGGCCGTGCCTGCTGAGCCCGTAAACCTCATCAGCAGGTTCTGGGGGCCTCTTACCTCATGTCCTGCTACATTTCAGACCCCTCACTCCTCTTGTTCTGCTCTCATTGACCTCTTCATGGTTCCTCAAAACACATTAAGAATCCCCCTGTTTCAGGGACTCTGTACTTCCTCTTCTCTTGTTCTGGAATGTTCTTTACCCTGATGACTGCTGCGTTCACACCCTTGTTTCACCCAAGTCTGCTCAAGTATCACATTAGCTAAGAGGCTGTTTCTGTTGTGTATGAAAAAGCATCCTCTTCTCCCCCTACCACGCTAGGATTCTATCCCATTCCACTGTTTCATTTTCCAATTGCACTTTATAACTTAGAGTAAATGTTGACATATTAAGGTTGTTGCTGTTCAGTTGCTAAGTTGCATCTGACTCTTTGCAATCCTACGGACTGTAACATGCCAGGCTCCTCCATCCTCCACTATCTCTTGGAGTTTGCTCAGATTCATGTCCATGAGTTTGCGATATGGTCTTGAACAAAACATACAAAAGATTGCTGAGCTCATGGAGTTTACATTAAAGTGGTACTGAGTATGAAAAGGATTTGAATACCATCAATGCCAAGTTAACATTAACTAGCAAATTAACATTATTCTAGTAGATGTTGTTGGTTGCCTTCTTGGCATCCATTCTGTGTCTCCCAAGTTCCAGAGACCCAGTTACATCTTGGTGTCTGTCTCTCCCACATATTTTATATTTCTGGCATCATTGACCATAGCCATAGCCTCAGGAATAAATCCTCACTATGGTGGTCCCAGATGCATTTGTTAGAGGTTGGGGTGGGAATGGGCATGTGACCTGGGTCTGGACAATGAGAAGGGATAGAGGTTTTGTGGGAAAAGTATCCTTGCTTCTATGAAGAAGACAAGAGAAGAGACAGCCTCATTTCTGCCTCTGGAAGCTGTCATGTCTAGGTGTCACATCTGGACCTGGCACAGAGGAATTGAATAACGTCCTAAACTGAGGAAGAAGGCAATATTGAAAATGCAAAGTGGAAAAATGGAAAGGAATTGGGCACTTGATACAACTGTCAGCCACAAATTCAGAATTACTACCTAATTCTCAAACCTACCCACTTTTGGACTTGTTGCTCCCTTTCCAAATTATTGAAGTCAGTGTGAATTGTCATATCCTATTTTTTGCATCCAAAGACACTTTAATTTATATGTTATTATTTGTTATCACTTCCACTGCTTATCAAGAACATTACTGGGGTTGGGTCTGTTTCATATTTATGTTTGTATTTGTATTCCTCGATGCAGATAGCACATTATATTTTATATAGAGTGGATAATGAATGCATATCTTAATGGAAATGTACCTATAAGCATGTATTTATAGCTTTGTATTTATATGATCTTTTAGATTTTTGCAGGTCTTGGGTTCCATGCTTTACATAGCTATATGAGAGGATACTAAATACCAATGTACTTGCAAATGTTTGGGTATCACAGATTCACAATTTTAAAATTTTTAAAAAATATCCATATACCCTAATTTCAGATTCACTGTGTCTAAAATGGATTCACCTCCAGCAACAGCATATAGTATAAGTCAACACAAATATCTTTCATTGAACCCCATGAGCATGGCTGAGACTTTTAATTCCACTGAATAAGCAAAGATGAACCTGCCCTATTATTGACTGTGTGTTCATGCCAGTGAGTTAGAGTGAGGGTGGGGTCCACCCTGACCCATGAGTTTATTTGATGAGGTCATGGGAACTGGACAAGGTTTGCCCTGGGTTCCAAGCTGACAGCCTAAGTTCTGGGGATGTGTGTTTGCATGTCATAAGCCAATTACTCTGCTTTCACAGGTGGAGAAGCTGAGACAAAAGTAGTAGGAAGACAACTGGTCTACTTCAGAAGGACACGAGGCTTCATGGGGAGAGTTCTCAGTGCTCCCCAGCGTGTACATGCCCCTCCAAGGAGCAGGCCCTTCGATTCAATTCTGCTTTGCGTTCGATACCTATGTCATATTTGGCACTGGGAGGGATATAAAGCTGAGAAGAAAGCAAACTTTCCTCAAGGGGTGAGCCATCTAGTCGAAGAATATGACAAGTATATAATTTGCTCATACATATGCTCATTTGTTCATTCATTCCTTCACTCCTTCAACAGACTTCTAGAAACTTGAAATAAAGCAATGGTTAGTGTAGATGTGCCCTCCGCCTCAGTGAAGACTGTATCCTAACAGAGAAGGTGTATGTTTAAGCATATATTACCTAATCAGTGACCTAAGTACACGGTTGATATGTGCAACAAGGGAAAGAAGGAGAGGATGCCATGAGAACATTGACAAGGTGATCTAAATTAGGAGGACTTTTATCTCCATTTTACAAATGAAGAACCACCCGAGGAGTTAGTAACTTGCTCATGATCACCCGGGTAGGTGTGATGGAGCCAGGCTATCCTAACCAGAGCTCTTAACCACACTCCTCTGTAGGGAAAGGTTGTGAGCTCCAGGTTTGCCATGGAGTGGGCAGTTGGAATAAGACTGGACCCTCAAGGAGGCATACGGGCAGGGGCTGTAAGTCATGAAAAATATTGTCAAGAGCAGCGCAGGAGCACAGCAGCCTGCAGGGGTCTTTAGGGGAGAGAGATCTATCTGAAAGAAACAGAAATTATTTCCCAGGGAGGGTGCCCTTTCCTTCGGACCCTGAAACAAGTATGGAAGAATTACTACAGGGAGAGAGAGATCAAAGGTAAAAAGGGTGCTACAGGCAGAGAGAAGAGCATGTAGAGTAAGGGATCAGCAGAGGCAGGGTGGGGCTTCCCTGATAGCTCAGCTGGTAAAGAATCTGCCGGCCGTGCAGGAGACCCCGGTTTGATTCCTGGGTTGGGAAGATCCAATGGAGAAGGGATAGGCTACCCACTCCAGTATTCTTGGGCTTCCCTTGTGGCTCAGCTGGTAAAGAATCCACCTACAAGGTAGGAGACCTGGGTTCGATCCCTGGGTTAGGAAGATCCCCTGGAGAAGGGAACCCACTCCAGTACTCTGACCTGGAGAATTCCACGGACTGTATAGTCCATGGGGTTGCAAATAGTCTGACACGACTGAGCAACTTTCACTTTCAGAGTCAGGGTGGGTATTAAAGATCTCATCACCAGCCCTTTCTCCTGCCTTGCCTGTTTCTTCCGGAGATTCTCAATAGCACATGGGCACACACAGAACAGCAGCTAGTTGTTCAATAGTCCTCGGGGTCTCCACGCTACCACCACTGAGCAGCAAAGAAAGCAAAGGCAGCATCTATCTTGACTCGGAAACCAGAGATCATCCAGCCCCAAGCTCCAGTTTACTGTCCAGGAATTGAAGCAGGACGGGAAGAGACCATCAACAAACTATGAAGCTCTTTACTCAGGAATTCTATTCCCTCCCCAGCATCTTCCACCCTTCTTCCACCTCAATCAGTTCAGTTCAGTTCAGTCGTTCAGTCGTGTCTGACTCTTTGCACCCCATGGACTGCAGCACACCAGGCTCCCCTGTCCATCACCAACTCCCAGAGTTTACTCAAACTCATGTCTATTGAGTCGGTAATGCCTTCCAACCATCTCATCCTCTGTCATCCTCTTCTCTTCCTGCCTTCAATCTTTCCCAGCATCGGGGTCTTTTCAAATGAGTCAGTTCTTTGCATCAGGTGGCCAAAGTATTGGAGTTTCAGCTTCAGCATCAGTCCTTCCAATGAGTATTCAGGACTGATTTCTTTAGGATGGACTGGTTGGATCTCCTTGCATTCCAAGGGACGCTCAGGAGTCTTCTCCAACCACAGTTCAAAAGCATCAATTCTTCTGCGCTTAGCTTTCTTTATGGTCCAACTCTCACATCCATACGTGACTACTGGAAAAACCATAGCCTTGACTAGATGGACCTTTATTGGCAAAGCAGTGTCTCTGCTTTTTAATATGCTGTCTAGGTTGGTCATGACTTTCCTTCCAAGGAGTAAACATCTTTTAATTTCATGGCTGCCATCACCATCTGCAGTGATTTTTGGAGCCCAGAAAAATAAAATCAGCCACGTCTCCACTGTTTCCCCATCTATTTCCCATGAAGTGATGGGACCAGATGCCATGATCTTCGTTTTCTGAATGTTGAACTTTAAGCCAACTTTTTCACTCTCCTCTTTCACTTTCATCAAGAGGCTCTTTAGTTCTTCTTCACCTTCTGCCATAAGGGTGGTGTCATCTGCATATCTAAGGTTATTGATATTTCTCCCGGCAATCTTGATTCCAGCTTGTGCTTCATCCGGCCCAGCATTTCTCATGATATACTCTGCATATAAGTTAAATAAGCAGGGTGACAATATACAGCCTTGATGTACTCCTTTCCTTATTTGGAACTAGTCTGTTGTTCCATGTCCAGTTCTAACTGTTGCTTCTTTACCTGCATACAGATTTCTCAGGAGGCGGGTCAGGTGGTCTGGTATTCCCATCTCTTTCAGAATTTTCCACAGTTTATTGTGATCCACACAGTCAAATGCTCTGGCATAATCAATAAACCAGAAATAGATGTTTTTCTGGAACTCTCTTGTTTTTTTGATGATTCAATGTATGTTGGCAATTTGATCTCTGGTTCCTCTGCCTTTTCTAAATCCATCTTAAACATCTGGAGATTCATTGTTCACATACTGCTGAAGCCTGGCTTGGAGAATTTTGAGCGTTACATTACTAGCGTGTGAGATGCATGCAATTGTGCAGTAGTTTGAGCATATTTTGGCATTGCCTTTCATTTGAATTGAAATGAAAACTGCCATTTTCCAGTCCTGTGGCCACTGCTGAGTTTTCCAAATTTGCTGGCATATTGAGTGCAGCACTTGCACAGCATCATCTTTCAGGATTTGAAATAGCTCAACTGGAATGCCATCACCTCCACTAGCTTTGTTCATAGGGATGGTTTCTAAGGCCCACTTGACTTCACATTCCAGGATGTCTGGCTCTAGGTGAGTGATCACACCATCATGATTATCTGGGTCATGAAGATCTTTTATGTATAGTTCTTCTGTGTATTCTTGCCACCTCTTCTTAATATCTTCTGCTTTTGTTAGGTCCATACCATTTCTATCCTTTATTGTGCCCATCTTTACATGAAAAGTTCTCTTGGTATCTCTAATTTTCTTGAAGAGATCTCTGCTGCTGCTAAGTTGCTTCAGTCATGTCCGAGTCTGTGCAACCCTATGGACAGCAGCCCTCCAAGCTCTTCTGTCCACAGGATTCTCTAGGCAAGAATACTGGAGTGGGTTGCCATTTCCATCTCCTGAAGAGATCGCTAGTCTTTTCCACTCTATTTTCTTCTATTTCTCTGCACTGATCACTGGGGAAGGCTTTCTTATCTCTCCTTGCTATTCTTTGGAGCTCTGCATTCAAATGGGTATATTTTTCCTTATCTCCTTTGCCTTTCACTTCTCTTCTTTTCACAGCTATTTGTAAGGCCTCCTCAGACAACCATTTTGCCTTTTTCCATTTCTTTTTCTTGGAGATGGTCTTAATCACCGCTGATTTTAGGAATCAGTGAACTAAAATGGACTACAATGGGTGAATTTAACTTAGATGACCATAATATCTACTACTGTGGGCAAGAATCCTTTAGAAGAAACAGAGTAACCATCATAGTCAACAAAAGTCTGAAATGCAGTACTTGGATGCAATCTCAAAAACGACAGAATGATCTCTGTTCCTTTCCAAGGCAAACCATTCAGTTTCACAGTAATCCAAGTCTATGCCAGACCAGTAATGCTGAAGAAGCTGAAGTTGAATGGTTCTATGAAGATCTACATGACCTTCTAGAACTAACACCCCAAAAAGATGTCCTTTTCATTATAGGGGACTGGAATGCAAAAGTAAGAAGTCAAGAAATACCTGGAGTAGCAGGCAAATTTGGGCTTGGAGTGCAGAATGAAGCAGGGCAAAGGCTACAAGAGTTTTGCCGACAGAACACACTGGTCATAGAAAACACCCTTTTTCAATAACAAGAGAAGACTCTACACGTGGACATCACCAGATGATCAATACTGAAATTGGATTGATTATATTCTTTGCAGCCAAAGATGGAGAAGCTCTATGCAGTAAGCAAAAACAAGACCGGGAGCTGACTGTGGCTCAGATCATGAACTCCTTATTGACAAATTCAGACTTAAATTGAAGAAAGTAGGGAAAACTAGTCAACCATTCAGGTATGACCTAAATCAAATCCCTTACAACTATGCAGTGGAAGTGTCAAATAGATTCAAGGGATGAGATCTGATAGACAGAGTGCCTGAAGAACTATGGACATAGGTTTGTGACATTGTACAGGAAACAGTGATCAAGCCCATTCCACCCCAATAGCTTTAATACATTTCTCTACCCTGAGGCACCTGCACCCATTCATGGTGGGCTTTGTATTGTGCATCTGTTCTCCCTACCCTGCCCTCACCTCTGGTTTTTGTATGTTTATTTTGCAGTGTTTTATTTTGTCCTTAAGAATTTAAAAAATATAATCACTTTATGTATTTGGCTGCACCAGACCTAGTTGCAGCACATGGGATCTTTAGTTGAGGCTTGTGGCATCTAGTTCCCTGACCAGGGATTGAATCCGGTCCCCCTACATTGAGAGCTCAGAGTCTTAGCCTCTGGACCACCAGGGAACTCCCCTGTTCTTGACCACTTACAGAGCATTACCATGGGCCAAGGGACTCTGCTAATTTGATTTACATGCATCATCTTTTGTAACCCTATAACCCACCTCTAAGTTATAGGAATTATTCTCCCCCTTTTATAGCTGCAAAAATAGACACACTAGGAGACTTCTTGACAATGCGTGATATTAATGTACTTTATGATTAGATCCTTAGTTGTATTTGAAGTAGCGTCGGACATGACTGAGCGACTTCACTTTCAATTTTCACTTTCATGCATTGGAGAAGGAAATGGCAACCCACTCCAGTGCTCTTGTCTGGAGAATCCCAGGGACAGGGGAACCTGTTGGGCTGCCATCTATGGGGTCGCACAGAGTCGGACACGACTGAAGCAACTTAGCAGCAGCAGGAGACTGAAGTCCTCTTCTCCAGCTCACACAGCAGGCGTTTAGCAGAGGCAGGATTTCAACTCTTTCAGCCTGACTCAGAGCATAGCATACTCCTGTCTAATCACCCACAATGGCTCTCACACAGCTTCTCCCTTGTGGAAGCCTCATTGCTTTTAGGCTAGAATCATTGATTGACTAATAGTCTATATTCTCCTTGTGACATAGGTGTTCCTGTACACAAGGAACAGTTTCCTCTCCTTTAAGTACATTTCCTATTGCCTGTTGGCCACTTGATTAAGACCAAGTGCAAAAGCGTGTTTCTTCCATGTGCCGTTCATTGTAACAGCCGGTGTTTTCAGTCAAGACAAATCGAAATTCATGCTATAGTGTAGTGGCTTCTTCTTTTCTTCACCCAGGCAAACAGTGTGATTTTTATATTAAGTTTTCTTGATTTCTTATCTAAAAATGCTATGTGAGCCTCAGAATTTTGGAGGAGGGGGAGAACATTACTAACCTTGACTGTCCTAATTTTGGATAAACAATGATCATAATCTGTATATACCTCCTTAGGAAAGATAGAATCAGTTTGACCTGGTACCTAAAGGACAGAATTCCACGTCTCACTGTGTTCCATGTCTTCCTGATGGAGTGTCAGCAATGGCCCTTTTCCTGCTTTCATTTAGCCTGGCCTGCAACCAGAGAACACTGTCTCCATTTCCAGAACGCTCGTGGATGAGACTCCACGTCAAATGACCACACATTACCCAGGAATGCCAGGACTCTTGGACACTCACTGTGAATTTACAGTTCTGCGTCCTCTTCCAAACTCCTAGCATTTCTTTTGATGTGAAAAAGCAATTTAAATATGTACCATATCTAATATAACACATGGACATATTCACCACACACACTCTTTTAATTAAAAGTATCGGTACACTCCCTTTTGCTGACAGTTAACACCAATGCTTTAATGCCATTTTCCATTATTGATTTATGAGGTGCATACTCGAGGCAAATTAGAGAATAAATCACCAGTGACATTGATTTGCTTACCAGCTCTCCAATACATGTGTGTAATTAATTGTGGGTGTGCTACCTGTCTCTGCTAGTTGAGACCTTCCCTCGGCTCTTGGCCTCTTGTCTCTGTTGTCCTGTGACACTGCTGGGCTTAATGGAGAAGGATTGGTGGCACCACTGAAGGGGCAGTGTGGGGACGTGCTTAATCCATCAATACGGCTGATACTCAGAAGTGGAAAAGGAATTTTTGCATATTCCTCAGGAAAGGGGATGAGGAGACAGGTGGGGAGAGTTTCTGCCTGAGTGAGGCAGCTCATTGTTTTATAGGGTTTGCTGGGGTCTCAGTATCACCTCTGGAACTGGTTATCACTAAACCAGGATGGCTGTGGAAAAAATGGTTTTTACCCTGGTGGTTGCACTGTGGAAACAATGGTTTTTACCCTGGTGGTTGTGCTGAGAAAAAGGGCTTGGTCTGCAGGTGTCAGATAGAGGAACAAGTGGCCCCTGCTCTTGATTGATTGGTCAGAGAGGCTGCTCTTTAAGTACACATATATTTGGCTGCATTGTGTCCTAGTTGTGGCACACGAGATCTTCATTGCGGCACGTGGGATCTTTTGTTGCACAACACAAACTTCTCTCTAGGGTGTGCAGGCTTAGTTGCCCAACCCAGGCAGGTATCCAACCCATGTACCCTGCTTTGGAAGGTGGATTGTTAACTGCTGGAGCACCAGGGAAGCCCCAAAGGGTCTGCTCTCGAAAGAGAACATTCCTCCTTTGGATGCAGATGGGGAGTTCAGTACCTCTTCCAGGGAGTAGAGTCTTTAGAGGCAGAGTGTGGTGGGCTTCCCTGGTGGCTCAGCGGTAAAGAATCTTCCTGCCAATACAGGAGACATGGGTTCGACCCCTGGGTCATGGAGATCCCCCTGGAGAAGGAAATGCCAACCCATTCCAGTATTCTTGCCTGGAGAATCCCATGGACAGAAGAGCCCAGTGGGCTATAGTCCATGGGTTCACAAAAGAGTGAGACATTACTGAGCAACTAAACAACAACAGCAAGGGTGTGGTAGGTGGTTGTACTTTCTCTAGAGCCAGCTTGGTTCGAATTTCAGCAATGTCAGTAGCTCTCACACTTTAGTGTGACCTCTGGCAAGTTATTTAACTCCTCACTCTCAGTTTTCTTATTTATAGATGAGGAAATGTAGCTACCTCTTAGGGTTGCTGTAAGGATTAAATGAGATAATTTGTGTGAAAGGCTTAGACTAGAGCCTGGCTCACAACTATGCCAGCATTATATGGTTACTGTTAATATTTATTATATTATTCTGGAGTCCATGGGTGGGCTTTTATGCAAACTTTGTGTGAACATATATGTTTCTGGGAAGCAGGTCCATAATTTTCATTTGTGTCTCAAAGGGGTATCAGACCTACCAAGAGTCACAGTCTCTCTGCCCAAGTGGATCTCATTCTTAGTTTTAGAGAACTCCTAGCTTGGGCTTCCCTCCCTACTTTGAACATACCTTTCCACCTGGAATTCTGTGTAGAATGCACTGCCCTCAATCCCTTCTCTCCTTTTCTCTAGTAATAATAGCAATGATAATAATAGCAGCTAATATCAACTGTGGTGTTGGAGAAGACTCTTGAGAGTCCCTTGGACTGCAAGCAGATCCAACTAGTCCATTCTAAAGGAGATCAGTCCTGGGTGTTCATTGGAAGGACTGATGCTAAAGCTGAAACTCCAATACTTTGGCCACCTCATGTAAAGAGTTGACTCATTGGAAAAGACCCTGATGCTGGGAGAGATTGAGGGCTGGAGGAGAAGGGGACATCAGAGGATGAGATGGCTGGATGGTATCACCGACTCGATGGACATGAGTTTGAGTGAACTCCGGGAGTTGGTGTTGGACAGGGAGGCTTGGCGTGCTGCGATTCATGGGGTCGCAAAGAGTCGGACACGACTGAGCGACTGAACTGAACTGAACTGAATTGAATGTCTATAGAGCACCTAATATGGGGTGGGTCTCAACTAAAGAGTTAGTTACTAATTTTTCTCTAAGCTCAGTTTCCCATCTTGTATGGCTGTTGTAAAAATTAAACAAGATAATGTGGGCAAATGAGCTGCTACTTTATTGGTATATAGGAGATAATCAATACATCCTTTTTATTTTCCTGCTTTTACATATCATTTTGCAATCCACAATGAATGAAAAGCAAGAGGAGAATAATAAGCCTTTGTTGTTTTATAACATTACGTTTTTGGAATCGTTTGTTACTGCAACATAACAGAGCCCATTCTGACAGATATAATGCTATATCCTCTGGTGCCCCAGGACAGTCAGGCACATGACTAAACACTCTCAATGATTACATGTTGACCAGTTGAATGAGGGAAAGAAGAAAGGAAAGGTGGGAAGAAGAGGGGAGGAAAACTGCTGAAGAGTGTTATAATGAAGTTAACTAAAATGACTCACATGGGTTGTCTTCTGTAGATTCATCATAAAACAATTAACATTCTTCCATCTAGAAAAATATGGACTTTGCAAAGCCTCCAAAACTGAGTTATAATCATAAAAGGCAGGCATGCTTGGTTTTGTGATGGGATCTGGGAGCCGTGGGGGTGCTCCTGCTCTTTTATAGGTAGTCAACGTGTTAATCATGGAGTGTGGTATTACCAGTCCCCTTTGGTGCCTCTAATCTAAGAAATATAGACTGTCAGGATGTCCTGCAGGAAGACTCAGTTTGATGCAGGCCTCCATCCAGTATAGCATTCCTGGTCTTTAACAAAAAATGAGCCCTTGCCCCTGCAGCCAGTTTTCATTGGAGTGTGACTTGCAACTTTGTGGTCATGTCTGGCCCCAAAGGCTCTTGGTCAAGAGGTTCACTGGGTCTCAGCACACTGCTGGCTGCATGGTCCCATAGAATAAAGACCAATAAAACCAGATACTTTGCCCAAACAGCGGGTCCTCTCTCTATTTCTCATCTCCCAAAGCCACACTGGGCTATTCCTCAGAGCTCAGGAGGACTCTGGCGGGTGATGTAGAGTGTAAAGAACTGCTGGATTATTGGCATTCTTTTGTTCTGAGGAAAATAAACTAGTTTCAGCTAAAATAAGAACCAGATTGCCACCCCCGCCTCAAATGTCTAAGCCTTGGGACTTGCTGGTTAAAAACAACTCCTAGAGTGTTTGAATGAGACCTTTTCCCAAGGATGGCTTTGGTGAAGGAGGAGAGGCTGCCAGATTCTACATTGTTAGCTGAATACCACAGAAAATGGCCCTGTTTTATTGCTCTGTGTGTTAAACTATGGAGAACAAGAAATTGGAAAGTCCAGCCCAGAGTCAAAGAATGGAGAACAAAATGCCCCAGCTGTTCTGTATGGGGAAGGATAATTCATAAACACAGAAACAGGCAACACATTTTTGGATCTGGCTCAACAACTACTTGGAAGCTATGATGTGGGCAGAACTCTGTTGGCCGCTAAGCAGGACTCCCTACCTTCTTCCCTCAGATTGGCTGAAGCCATGTCTCTGTCCCATCCTGGACTAAGTCAAGTGGCAAGAGAATCTTTATACACTTAACACTCAGTTTCTCCCAATATCTCACATTGCAATGCTACATTGCTCAAAACTGCTTGGCAAATTTGCCTTGGTCCTTTTGGTGACAATTTCTTGCTGATATGGGCCTTGCAGATGGATGCACAAGGTAGCATGAAACCAGGGCATCAGCTGATGCTCCTAAATTTGGGTTAAAAAAGAGAAAAAGGACTAAAGATGGTGGCAAAACTGTGACTATCTCCCCCCCACCGCTCCCGACCCCTGGCCCCCACCACTGTCTCCTGTTAGAATGCTATTAGGCACTTCCATTCAAGTCTGGAAAAATTCATCTGATGACATCTGCTTGACCTCCTGGGAAATGGAAGAGGGGTGGGGCTTGCCAACGAGAGAGCTTCCTCCTTCCTCCACTTCCTGCAGCCTCCTGCTCCAGCAGCGCCCATGGCTGCCTTCCAGCTGGCCCTGGCTACTCTGCTATCTGGACCCCACCCTGCACGTTCCTGTCTGCATCTGGAGGTCTCTCGGCCTCTGGCTGCTGGCCTACTAGAGCAAGACAGACTTTCTCAGCCCAGCAAAGGCGTTGGCTCTGGAGACAAGAAGTTAGAGAGGGCTCAAGAAACTAATGGGTGAGGAATCCCAAGGTCTTAGAGGAACTCCCAGTGTAAAACTGTGGGTCAATACTCATTTTTCTGAAAGAGTTCTTCCTTCAAGAATGTTGGACTCCTTTCTTCCCTTTGAGTGAAAGAGTGGAATATAATAAGGAGAGTCCATGTCATTCAGTTTTTGTTTGCAAATTAACTACCACTTTTCAACTGTTTTGGAGCTACAAACTGGAATTCTCATGTGGTTCCAGCTGCTATATTACTTTAACACTGTGCCAGGCACTGAGGATAAAACGAACGGTAAGAAAAGGTCCTTCAGGGTGCATAGTATCCATATGGGAGATGGATACTATGATTACAGAGGCTGATTATAGAACACTGTGACTAGTGCAGTTGGGGAGGGCGTGGCAAATACTGCTTGAGCAGAATCAGTACTCAGTGATGGCATGCACATGAGCTTCTTTGTTTAAGACTAGTTTCTCTCTATCATCTTTCAGAGTGGGGAGAAGGAGCTGTGTGGCACTCCTATTTAATTCAACTTTTAATTTTTGAATAACTTTAGATTTATAGAAAAGTTGTAAAGATAGTACAGCGACTCTTTATACACTTATCACCCAGTTTCTCCCAATATCTCACATGGCAATGTTACATCTGTCAAAACCGAGAAATTAGCATTGGTATATTACTATTAACTAAACTGAATTTTATTCAGTTTCACTAGTTTTCCCACTGTTGTCCTTTTTCTAGCCACATTGCAAAGTGTGCTATTTTTGAAATGCATTTGCAAATTTTTTGACACTCTTCTTGTGGAAAGTGGGGTCTATGTCCCTTTGTCTTAAAACTAAACAGGCTTTGGTAAATATTTTAGCCAGCAGAATACAGTGGCAGTGACAATACATAGCTTTCCAGCAGGTCACAGATAGTGATTCATCTTAACACATCCAGGCTCCACATAAGCAGTCCAACTTGCCTGAGCTGCCATGTTGGGAGGAAGCCTGACTGCCCTCCCAACAGAGAGACTGCAAAGAGAGGCCCTGAGACTACATGGAGAAAGATACCCAGCTATGCTCCCAGTCCCACATTCTTCCAGCTTTAATGACTATCCGACTGCAACCAGGTGACAGACCCTGAGCCAGAGTTTACAAGCCAAATATTTCCTGAATTCCTAACACACAGACATTGTGAGGATATTACAGTAATTATTGTTGTTTTAAGCTACTGTGTATTGAAAATTTTTGTTATGTAGCAGTAGATAAATGGAATCAGGTGGCCCCATGGAAGGTTTTAAATGATGTATGAGGCTCCTTAGTATGTAATAACCTCCCAGATCTTCCACTGTTTCATTTTTCACACATTCATTGAACACCTATTATGAGCCATGTGCTGGGGGAACTCGGTGACTAAGACAGTTTCTGACCTTGAAGTATTCATGATCAGAAAGAATAACAGATGGTTAAACAAATGGCCACAGTACGATATGCTCAGGCAAAGTGTCAAGATGTGAGAGAAAAGGGACAGCTTTCCTGGAGACCCTATGCTTGAACCAGGATGTGAAGGATCAATCTGGGTTTTCTCCTGGGGAAGAGGATGGAGGTACATGGGGTACTGGGGCTGGGAACCCAGAATAGCTCTGTGTAGCTGTAAACACAGTTTATTTGCATGAATGTGTGTTTGGGGTTGAGAGTGGAGTCAGTCATGGAATGGGAAGTAAAAGTGAACAGGGTGATGGAGATTGAGTTTCCAGAGTGTAATCTGGGGTCGGAAGTGGAACGTCAGCGCTTTTAGCCTGGATCTGATTCTCTTTCCAGAAACTTCTCAAGAAGATGGTGTTTAAATGTTAGTCACTGGTGCCCTCAGGAATTTGGACTCAAAATATGCATCCACTATATGTAGCTTGACCTTCTGGAAGAATAAACTTCAGAAATGTCTGGAAGTTAGGATTCAAAACCTCTACACAAGCCTGTCAAAGTTCTGGTCAAGGGGTTTATGAGGTTTTTATTTCTGCAGTTTGTCTTTTCCGTGGAAACAAGTGTATGGGGTGTGGGGGGGACTGGAATGAAAACATGCATTTTCAAAAGTAAACAGAGCTTAGGTGAAAGGAAATCCAATAAACTCTGTAAAGGCAACAGCCAAAGGCTGAAATGGAAAAAGGTTTGGAGGAGAATGAACTCAGTGTAGTCAGAGAGGGAAAGAAGTTAGAGCCGAGAGGAAAGAGGCAGTTGAGAGGTGTAGAGACAGACAAAGCCTACACTTCGGGAACTCAGACTCTTGCTGGTTCCAGTGTGCTCCCTTCTTTGGTTTGATCTGCCGTGAGTTTGTTCCTCTCCTTTTGAAACAAAATAGTCTTGACTGTTTCTCCAGTCTTCTGTACTCTTCCTCCTTTGATTCCTCCACAAATGCAGATTCTCAAGGAGACAAAATAATTTGCCCCAAAGTCTCACAACAGGTAAATGGCAGGTCTGTATGTGAACCAGACACTGACTCCCAAACTAGTGGTTTTTCCAGCAACTGCGGCAACATTTCCCCTATTTTACCTGCCTCTCTGACTGCCCGCCCTCTTTCTCTGCTCACTTCCTTCTGCTGGAGAAAGATGACTAGGGCCACAGAAGCCACTGTAGGCTCTTATAAACTCTGAATTATGGAAAGAATCTTATTATAGAAGGTTCCCTCACCTGCTCTTGTGTCTCAACTTAGAAATATAGAGAGAGGGCATACCTTTCAGTCGCCATTCAAGGCAAGGCAAGTGAATTAGTTTGCTCAGGCTGCCATAATAAAATATCACAGGCTGGGCAGTTTATACAATAGACCCTTGTTTTCTCCCAGTTCTGGAGGCAGGAAGTTGGGTTCTGGCGTAGGTCTTTCTGGCTTGCAGGAAGCCTTCCTGCTGCCATCTTGCTGTGTTCTCATTTGGAGTTTTCTCGATATCATCTATCCCTTCATCTTCTTAAGAGGCCACAGTCCTATCGGATCAGGGCCTCACCCTTATGACATCTTATGACTTTAATTATCTCCTAAAGCACTATCTCTAAATATAGTTATTTGGGGGGTTAGGATGTGAACATATGAATTTGGGGGAAATACAATTCAGTCCACAGCAGCAAGGGAGGCAGTACTGCTGTCATTTCACACATTAGGGAGCTGAGGCTCAAAGAAGTTGTCTGTAGTCAGGAAGGAACTGAGGTGGAATTTGATAACAGGTCTCTGACTCCAGAATCCATGATCACCTTTCCTGGAATTCTGATGCATTGTTATCATTGTTGATGATAATAAGATTGTTGTTTAATTGCTCAGTAGTGTCCAACTCTTTTAGAGACCCCCTAGACTTTAGCCTGCCAGGCTCTGCTGTCCATGGGATTTCCTAGGCAAGAATACTGGAGTGGGTTGTCATTTCCTTCTCCAGGGGATCTTTCTGATCCAGAGATTGAACCCATGCCTCCTGCATTGGCAGGTGGATTCTTCACCCCTGAGCCACAGGGAAGCCTGTGATAATACAATTAGCTAATAAATATTAACAATATATATAAATACAATTAGCTAATATATATTATTTTTATGCATATAATATATATTAACCAATTTAATCTTCGCAACAGTCCTATGCTAGATTGTGGAGGTGGTGAATACAAACATGAAAGTGATTAGAAATGAATCTTCTGAGCAAGCGACCATTCACTTTGGCATCCTCCTTGCCCTTTCCTTCAGCACCTTCTCACATCCTGCTTGAACTTCAGAGGGGCTTGATGGCACATTTCTGGGAAAGAAGCAGGTCTGGGAGAGTCTGGATCCTCAGATGAAGGTCTGTGATTTGCTTTCTGCATTCTTCCAGGCCTCTGTGCACACCTGCCTCATTTCTTAGAGTTCCTGGCGGGGCCCTTTTCCTTTCAGATTCTCTTTCTCCATCTCCCTTCTCACCTCCTTTGGCTACATCTGATCTGTCTCTTTGACAGCTGGACATCTTTTGCCAAGAGAAATAATCCCCATGTGTACAGGGTGTTACCAAAGGGAACAGGGTGGAGTGAGGAGGGAAGGGCTTCCTGCCAGCAGGCCGTGGGCAGGGGTTGGGGAGCAGGAAGGCTGGTTGGGCCAGGAGGGCACAGCAGATGTATTCAGGGAGAGGATCTGCCTGGGGAAGGAGAGAGTCTGGGGCAGCTGGGAAATAGCAGGGGATGGGAGAAGCCAGGAAGCTGAGGGGAATAGAAGGTAGCTTCCCAACAGGAAAGAGAGGGAGGGAGAGGCTGGAGGCCAAGGAAGCCCACAGGGAGGGGAGTGATGCTGATAAAGGAGGCGGGGGTGAGCGACAGTAGCAACTCACTATTGTACAGTATTTCATTGCTTACAGAGCAGTGTGACCTATATTGTTTTACCAGCAGGGCTTCCTGAGGCTACCCATTTTACTGTGAAGGAAGCTGCCCAGGTGGCACTATGGTAAAGAACCCACCTGCCAATGCAGGGAGATGTGAGAGACGTGGGTTCAATCCCTGGGTCAGGAAGATCCTCTGGAGGAGGGCATGGCAACCCACTCCAGTATTCTTGCCTGGAGAATCCCATGGACGGAGGAGTCTGGTGGGCTACAGGCCTTAGGGCTGCACAGTCAGAAACGACAGAAATGAGTTAGCATGCACGCACAGAGCAGTGTGACCTATGTTGTTACACAAGCAGGGCTTCCAGAGGCTATTGATTTTGCTGAAAAGCAAGCTGAGGCTCAAATCACGAAGTGGGTAACAATAATGCCTGTTGGGTACCACCATGTGCTGGGTAAGGTAACAGGTGCTTTTTGTGAGTTGAGGCAATCCTCAAAAGTCAGTGGCAGGAAGTAGCTAGACATAGCTGCTCTTTTTCGTTGAAGAAACAGGCTCTACCTAATTCCCGCATTTCAGAAATACCTACTGGGCCAGTACTTGTTTTCAGGTGCTGTACACAAGTTGGAGATGAAATCAGTGCAAACGTTCCCCTGTTCTAAGAGTTTTGCAAACATGATTTCTTTACATTTTCACAGCCAGGAGGTAAGCACACAATCGTTATCATTCCCTTTTTACAGATGAAGAGACAGAGGCACAGAGAGGCAAAGTGGCAGAGAGGTAGGTGTAAGTAGGCTTTGAACCTAGGCAGTCTAACTCTAGAGTCTAAGGGTTCATCTACTGTGCTTTACAGCAGCAAGTAAAAGAAGAGTGGCCTTGTTTTTAGTTTTGAGTGACTGACTCCAAATCCTGTGTAATTTTCACCAACCCAGACTGCCTTTCAGGTTAATTAAAGGGTCAGTGCACATGTTTTAAATATAATGAAAAAGGAATTGTCGTGCTCTATGTGCTATGTTGAGCCAGACGAGTGGCCCACTTCCCTGACTGTTGGGACAGAGCCAGACTCTACAGCCTACACCGGAATCCTAACAGGCAAACAAGCAACTAACAAGCGTGTCGAGGAAGATGCCATGATCTCTGGTTCCTTGCAGATTAACCAGGTCTCAGACACTCGAGTGACACCCAGCTCCAGAATAATCTCTATGCATGGGAGAAGTAAGATGTTCAAGTGGTTTGAATGCCAGGCTCAGGAGACAGACCTGGCTCATATCCTTGTTCTGCCGCTTGCTGGTATGGGACATCCAGCTCATTGTTTCACCTCCAGCTTATTGCTTCACCTTCCTGTTGTCAGGATTAAATGAGATCACACCTCTGAAGGGCTGCACCCCATACTTTGTGCATATGGTTACAGGTGAAGTAAATGTTAAAATGGGGTTAAGAGATTAAGCCTGGCCCAAACTCCTTGGGTTTAAGTCCAAGCTCTGATATTGTGCCCTCAGCAAGCTAGTGAAGGCCTCTGGGTCTTGGTTCCCTTGTTCCCTGGGAGAATTGAGCAAGCTGATGCATGGGCAGCCTCAACAGATGAGCTACTATGATTCCTAGAGATTAGAGAGGTGACCACTAGGCAGCTTCTCTCAATCTAACTCTCCTTTGCTCTCTGAGATTCGTTGCACTTGCCCATGAAGGCCATGAGAAGTGACCATCACTCAGGAAACCTATTTACTCATCAAATTAGAAAGATTTCACTAGAGTAGGGCTTTATGAGGCCTTTATTGTTACGGGGGACACTCTTGTGCTAGGAGCAGTGGGGTGCAGAATGCTCAAGGCAGATCTCTTTACTGCATAGGCTTTGTATTCAGGAAGATCCAGGTTTCAAGATCGGGGTAGTCTGCTTTGCCTTCCTGAATTGCCATATCCCCTTCTGTAAAACAGGGAGAATGATTTGTACTTTGTGCGTGCTATGGGATGATCAAATGAAAGGGCCCAGGACTTCAGCTGGCCTGTAACAAATATTAAGCAAATGGTGGTTTTTATTCTTGGCCATAGGAATCAATTTTTTTCTAGAATAGGTAATAATGAATGGAAAGGGTTTCACTTTCTTTTGATAAGAAATATATAATATCACTTTCATATCCTGAATAACCGATATTTTAGTTGAAGAAGGAAAGGCAGGAAGGAAGAAGGGAGAGAGAAAGGGAGGGATCGAAGGTAGAAGAAGGGGGAGGGAGGGATTCAAAATTAGAGTTGCCATAGACCCTTCCATAATCTTATATTTCTTGTTCCAAACCATCTATCCCTTCATTTCTCTGCTGTCCACACCCCTTACTCAAACCCATTTATACATTCTGTTGGACACTTGTTTTGTGTGAAGAAGTGGTCTAGTTAAATAGTTCATGTACAGTGAGTGAGTTTAAGATTAAAGTGTAACTTAATTACAAATGTATAAATATGGCAACCCATATTTACAGAGAAAATGGAGAGTGAGTTTCTACAGAATAGCTAACTATAACTATGTTTACTTTCTCTCTACAAACTTCTGAATTGGTTTTAACAGAGTTGACTTCTGAAAGGTTTCTATTTATATGATTCATCTAAGACATCCTGTAAGGACCCAGTTCCTTTCAGGACCCTACATTATAGGCGAAAGTTTGGGGACAGGAATGTTTGTGTGTGTGTCTGTGCTTATAGTTTCAAACGCCAAATGGAGTCTTCTGCTTCTTTTTTCCTACCCTGAAACCTTATAGTCACTTTGGACTTTTGAAATGAAATTATATTCAATGGTAGAGTTCCCTTTCTCACTTTCTTTAATTCTTTTGTTTCTTAGCATCAGTATGTACTAAGGAATGAATGAATTTCTGGTCATGGCAGCTAAAGGGATATCTAATCTGGGCTCTGGCCGGATCCTCTTTATTATTCAGCATTCTTTACCTGTAATTGTCTTCTGAGCTCCATTAGCATCCATTACTAGTCTATACTTCATGTTGATTCATTTCTGTGGGCCTTTGCTGAATTATTCAGCATCCTCTGTGAAGTCTTTCGTGAAGCAAATGTTTTAAATTTTGAGGAAGTCTGTATTATCAACTTTTTAAAAGATTATGCTTTTGGTGTCATGTCTAAGATAAGGGAGAGGGTGGGATGATTTGGGAGAATGACATTCTAACATGTATACTATCATGTGAATTGAATCGCCAGTCTATGTCTGACGACATGCTTAATGAAGAAAGATTTATGCAAAAAATAAGATCTTTTCACCAGCTATAAGTCCTGAAGATTTTTTCCTAGGTATTTTTCTAAAATTTCTATAGTTTTGTGTTTTACATTTAAATCTATGATCCATTTTTGAGTTCATTTTTCTCTAAACTGTGAGGCTTAGGTTAACCTTCATTTTTTGCCTGTGGATATCCAATTGCTCTAGCACCATATGTTGAAAAGACTATGCTTCCTCCATTGAATAGATCTGTACCTTTATCAAAAATCAGATGGCTGGATACGCATTTAGGCTAGTTATGTCTTTTTGGTGTAGTAACCCTTTTTATCATTTTGTATTGTCCCTCTCTTTCCCTGGTCATTTTCTTTGTTCCAAAGTCTATTTTATCTGATATTCATATAGCCATTCCACTTTCTTTTGGTTAGTGTTTTCATGGTGTATCTTTCCCTCTTCTTTTACTTTCAGTCTACCCTCATCATTATATTTGAAGTAAGTTTCTTGTAGACTGAACATGATTAGGTCATGTTTTTTAATCCATTCTGTCAATCTCCATTTTTAATTGGTCTATTTAGACCACTTACATTTAATGTAATTATTGGCTCAGTAACCCTGAGCAATGGTTAAAGTCCTGACTCTCCACTAGGCCCCCTCTGATACCAACCCTATGAGTAGAAGCTCATTTCTGCCCCCCACCTCCTGCCCACCCCACTTGTGTTGAAGGGGAGAAGGCAGAAGGACTGGCTGGCAATGGTACAAATCTTGGCCTCCTATTTGGCTTTTACTGAAACCACCCAGATGGAGATGTTAAGACATGTTGTTACAGACTGGGTGGAAGTCTTCTGGTGCTATACTTAGCCCACTATTTTCTTTAAGGCAAGAACACTAGAGAGAGTTGTTAGCATTGTTTCTCAGAGTCAATATGCATTGACTCCACAGTCAGCCTTTCCTTCTTGTCTCATGACAAACTGTCTTGGATCTCCTGAAGACTTCTATGCTTTAGATCATGTATAGGACTCTGATCCTCAGTCTCTTCTTTGCACAGCTGGGATACTTACTGCTTATAAAGGGTTGTTGGGTAATGGAGCAAGTGCTACTAATAGAAGATATCACTTGTATCCTGGATTAGTCAACTAATCCCTTGAATGTGCTGAAGTTGAGTCTCCTTTTTCTCCTATGGATATCCCAATATCTCTCATAGTTCCTAGAGTTATTGTAGAAATCTGAGGATGTAATGAAGTGTAAATGTTAAAACACTGGAACAAGGGCAGGATTAGTTGTTATTGTGGGATCCAATAGATTTTATTCCAACAAGAAAATTATTAGTAGACACTGCTAGTTGTCATCCAATATATATTCTCTCTGCTTTTCTAAGAAGTACATGTCTCATGTTAGAGCTGAGCTACTCAGAATAAACAATAAATTTCCCATCCCAATGTCTCTTAACTAAGCATGGGCAATGGGATGCAAGTAGAAGAGATATGTGCACCTTCCTATGAGTATTCCTCAAAAGAAAAGAGCATCACTTTCTTCTTTCTTTTGTATTTTTTCCTTTTGAATGAAATTTGGACACAATGACTGGTGCTCCAGCAGCCATCTAGAATAAGGAACCACATAGTAGGAATCTCCAAGTAAGTGGAAAAAACCTGGGTCTTTGATATATTCACAAAACTGCAATACCAGCTCTGGACAGTTGATCCAGAACATTTACAAAGGAAGTAAGGCCTTTTGGGTTTAGGCAGTGTCTAAAACAGATTTTCTCTTTCTTGTAATTGAACTAACTCTAAACAATAAAGATGCACGTTCCAGTGAAAAGCACAGGTTCAAGTCAATTACCTATGAAAAAAATGAACATTAGCAATTACATAGCCTTAGGAAGACTAAATGGGAACCCACTCCAGTGTTCTTGCCTGGAGAATCCCAGGGACGGGGGAGTCTGGCGGGCTGCCGTCTATGGGGTCACACAGAGTCGGACACGACTGAAGTGACTTAGCAGCAGCAGCAGCAGGAAGACAAAAATTAAGTTAAAGTGTCAGTCACTCAGTCGTGTCTGACTCTTTGCGACCCCATGGACTGCAGCCCACCAGATTCCTCCATTCGTGGGATTCTCCAGGTAAGAATACTGGAGTGGGTTGCCATTTTCTTTTTTCAGGGGATCTTCCCAACCCAGGGATCAAATCCAGGTCTCCCACATTCCAGGCAGACTCTACCATCTGAGCCACCGGTATGGGCTAAATACTAGTGAAAATTCTTTTTTCACTGAAGCTTTACCTGTCAGAATTTACAAACTCTCACATGAAGATTTTTCAAAG
The DNA here is from genome assembly GCF_016772045.2 of Ovis aries. Classification (NCBI taxonomy): domain Eukaryota; kingdom Metazoa; phylum Chordata; class Mammalia; order Artiodactyla; family Bovidae; genus Ovis; species Ovis aries. The sequence goes on from NC_056056.1 coordinate 174,747,445, forward strand.
TCTAATCTGGGACTGAGTGACTGAACTGAACTGAATCTGGAAAACAACTGAATTAGAATCAATTTGTGGGATAATTTTTAAAATGGAGATTTCTGGATTCCTCCCCAAATTTTAAGCAGGAATTCTGAAGAAAGGAAACACCACTCTGCGTGATTCCCACAGGATTCTTGATTATTCCAAAGCTTGAGAACCTTAATAACGACTTTTGTTCAAAATTTCATTAAATGTTGTCTATCACAGAACTACTGATGAATAACACTGAAGATCTTTAAAGGATGCAGCCATATACTGTCAATGGGCTGTTGGTTCTGTGCATGTAGAACCCGTGGATACAGCAGTCTGACTTTGAAAATCATATGATTGGTAACAAGTTAATGTCCAGAATATATAGGGAACTGGTACAACAGTAGCAATGAAAGTGAATAATCCAATTAAAAATGAGCAAAGGATCTGGATGGATATTTTTCCAGAGAAGATATATCTATTCCAATAGATATAAGAAAACATGCTTAACATCACTAATCATTGAAGAACTACAATTCAAAACCACAATGAAATATCACCTCACACTTTTAGGATGACTATTATCAAAAAGTAGGGAAGCCTGCCGTGCTGCAGTTCATGGGGTCGCAAAGAGTCGGACGCGACTGAGCGACTGAACTGAACTGAACTGAACTGAACTGAATGGCAAAGATGCAGAGAAAAGAGAACCCTTGGACACAGTTGCTAGGTGTGTCAGTTGGTACAATCATAATGGAAAATAGTATGAATCTGGAAGTTCTTCAAAACATTAAAAATAGAATTACCATATCATCTAGCAACTCTACTTCTGGGTCTATATTCAAAAGAAATAAAATCATTATTTTGAAGAGCTATAAACTCGCCAGTGTTCATTGCAGCATTATTCCCAGTAGCCAAGACATGGAAATAACCTAAAATGTTGACAGATGAATGGATAAAGAAAATATGGTCTACTATTCAATCCAAGGGAATATTATGCAACCATAAAAAGAAGGAAACCCTGCCATTTGCAAAAAAAATAGAGGAACTTGGAGAACATTACACTAAGTGAAATAAGCCAGACACAGAAAATCAAATACTTCATGATCTCACCTATATGTAGGTTCTAAGGAAAAAATTGAATTCACAATAACACAGAGTTGAATAATGGTTATTAGAGGCTGGGAGTTGGGGGGAAAAGGGATATATTAATCAAAAGGTAAAAGTTTTAGTTGCAAGAGTATTAAATTCTGGACACCTAAAGTACAGCATAGTTACTACAGTTAATAATCAGTTCAGTTCAGTTCATTTCAGTCGCTCAGTCGTGCCCGACTCTGAGACCCCATGAATCGCAGCACGCCAGGCCTCCCTGTCCATCACCAACTCCCGGAGTTCACTCAGACTCACGTCCATCGAGTCAGTGATGCCATCCAGCCATCTCGTCCCCTGTCATCCCCTTCTTCTCCTGCCCCCAATCCCTCCCAGCATCAGAGTCTTTTCCAATGAGTCAACTCTTCACATGAGGCGGCCAGAGTACTGGAGTTTCAGCTTTAGCATCATTCCTTCCAAAGAAATCCCAGGGTTGATCAGGGACTCTCGAGAGTCTTCTCCAACACCACAGTTCAAAAGCATCAATTCTTCGGCTCTCAGCCTTCTTCACAGTCCAACTCTCACATCCATACATGACCACTGGAAAATGCATACCTAGAATTTGCTAATACAGCAGATGTTAACACACACAGGGTAACTTTGTGAGCTGATGGATATGTTAAAAAAAAAAAAATGATGAGGAACTGCTCCCCAGAAACCCCTGCTGATTCTTGAGTAGTTTCTTGCTGAGATTATAATTAGGGATCAGTAAATTCAAATAGAAAAATCTTAAAAAGAAGAAGTTAATAGAGGAAATCTGCAATAATTTACACATAATTGGTTAATACAAAGGAAGTCAAGAAAGAAGATAATAAAAAATATTGCTGTGAGAAATAGAAGTCAAATGACATCAGTAATCACATAAAATGTAAGTAAACTACTCCAATTAAAATACAAAGCAATGGTCTGAATGCTGTAAAACTACAGAAAGCGTGAAAGCAAAAGGACAGGAAAGTATATACCATCTGAATACTAAACCTAGAGTCAAACTTCAGGCAAAAAGCATTACTGGTTATAAAGAGGAATATTTTGCAATAATGAAAGTTTCATTTTCACTGAAATATGGAATATTTCTTTATAATATTTAATAACAGAGCATCAAAAATAAAACTTGTCAGAACTAGAAGGAGAAATAGATCAATTTACAATTAGAGTTAGAAATTTGAACATCTCTCATGGTAAGTGAAAGAAAAAAACAAAAAAATTAGTAAGAAACAGAAAATTTGACCATGGCTAACTTTTGGAGAAGACTCCTTGGACTACAAGGAGATCAAACCAGTCAATCCTAAAGGATATATCAACCTTGAATATTCACTGGAAGGAATGATGCTAAAGCTGAAGCTCCAATATTTTGGCCACCTGGTGCTAGGAGCCGACTCATTAGAAAAGATCCTGATGCTGGGAAAGATTGAAGGCGGGAGGAGAAGGGAACGACAGAGGATGTGATGGTTGGATGGCATCACTGACGTGATGGACATGAGTTTGAGCAAGCTCCGGGAGATGGTGAAGGACAAGGAAGCCTGGCGTGCGCAGTCCCTCTGGTCGAAAGAGTCATATATGACTGAGCGACTGAACAACAAAACAAACATCATATTGGATATTGTACTTCAGAACCAAAGAACCTATTTTCTTTTCAAATGTGCATGAAATTGTACTTATTTGTTGAGCTATAAAGCACGGCTTAACAAATTTGAAAGAATTCCAATCATCCAGAGACCATTTTCTGACCATAGTACAATTAAGAGAGAAACTTAAAGGTACCCAGAAAATCAATCCTATGTATACTTCAAAATAATTCATGGGTCAAATTTTTTAAAAAATCAGGTTGAAAATTAAAAATGTTTTAAATTGAATAACAATGTATGGACTGTCTACCTGTCCCTCCTCTGTTGAGTGGTTGTTTTCCTGACTGACTTGCAAAATCTTAAACCCAGGAAAGGACTTGAGCCAGCTGGATCCAGAAAACAGTTTTGCATGAACGTGCCTCTCCTCAGAATTTCAGGAAAGGAACAGAGAGGCCTGGGGGAACTCTGAAGGAGGGACTCGGGGCTATGAAGCCTCATGAAGCAGAGCTCTGAGACCATTTCCACTATAAAAAGCATTCCTCCTCTTTCTTCTTGCTAAGGAAAAACAAATGTGGGATGCTACTAAAGCAGAGAAGAAAGAAAAGTCAGAGCCTTAAATACATAATATATTATAAAAGAAGAAAGGTCAAAAATCAATGGTTAACAATCTATCATAAATATTGGCAGAAGAACAGAAAATTGAATCCAAAGAAAGTAGAAGAAGGAAATAATAAAGATAAGGGCAGAAATTAGTGAAATAAAAAATAAACATTGGAAAGAAAATAATCAGCAAAACCAAAATTTGTTTCCTTGAAAAGACTAATAAAATTGATAACCTTAGGAAAAATAATTAAAAGAAAAAGAGAGAGAAAGCACAAATAACCAGTATTAACAAAAGGACAGACATTAAAGAGATAATTATAGGTTATTATAAATATTTTTTATGAATAAACTTGTCAACTGAGATAAAATGGATAAATTCCCAGAAAAACACAAGAAGATATAAACATTTAAATAATTCTATATCTATTAAAAACAGTAACTTCATAATTTAAATCACCCTATGAAGAAAAATCCAGGTCCAGATGGTTTCACTAATGAATTCTTCCAAACATTTAAGGAAGAAATAACACTAATCTTAGATAAAATTTCTCAGAGACTAGTAACAGAAAGGCTACGTCTCAGCTTTTATTGGGTCAGTAAGATACCTGACAAGGGTATTATAAGAAAGAATTCAATCTTCCTCATGAATATACATGATGATATTTTAAACAAAATATATATATAAACAAGATATACAAAAAAGTACACATCATTATCAAGTCAGGTTTTTTTCCCCCAAAAAACACAGTTGATTTAATATTAAAAATCATTGTTATTATTTGGTACATTAATAGAAAAGAGAAGAGAAATCAGGTAGTCATGTTAATAGATTTAGAAAAAATACTTGATAAAATTTAATATTGGATGGCATCATCGACTCGATGGACATGAGTTTGAGTGAACTCCGGGAGTTGGTGATGGACAGGGAGGCCTGGCATGCTGTGATTCATGGAGTTGTAAAGAGTCAGACACGACTGAGTGACTGAACTGAACTGAACATCGATACATGACTTAAAATAATCTTGTGTGTGTGTGTGTTTGGTTGATCAGTTGTGTCTGACTTTTTGCAACCCCATGGACTGTAGCCCACTGGGCTCCTCTGTTCATGGGATTTCCCAGGCAAGAATACTGAAGTGGGTTGCCATTTCCTTCTCCAGAAGATCTTTCTGACCCAGAGATCAAACCCATGTCTCTTGCGCCTCCTGCATTGGCAGGCAGATTCTTTACCACTGCGCCACTAATCATGGCAAAGTATGAACAGAACTTCCTTAATTTGATGAATATTTATAAAGTGTTATAGCAAACTTTATATTTAATGATGAATTACTAAAAACTTTTGAGATTGGAATTTAGGAAGAAATGGTAAAACTCAGTATATCATCATTTTTTATTGTTGCTATTCAACAGTATGTTGGAGGGCCTAGAATTTGCAATAAGGTAGCAAACACCCTCTTCCAACAACACAAGGGAAAATTCTACACATGGACATCACCAGATGGTCAACACTGAAATCAGATTGATTATATTTGCAGCCAAAGATGGAGAAACTCTATACAGTCAACAAAAACAAGACCAGGAGCTGACTGTGGCTCAGATCATGAACTCCTTATTACCAAATTCAGACTTAAATTGAAGAAAGTAGGGAAAACCAATCAACCATTCAGGTATGACCTAACTCAAATCCCTTATGATTATACAGTGGAAGTGAGAAATAGATTTAAGGGTCTAGATCTGATAGAGTGCCTGATGAACTATGGACTGAGGTTCGTGACATTGTACAGTAGACAGGGATCAAGACCATCCCCATGGAAAAGAAATGCAAAAAAGCAAAATGGCTGTCTGGGGAGGCCTTACAAATAGCTGTGAAAAGAAGAGAGGCGAAAAGCCAAGGAGAAAAGGAAAGATAGAAGCATCTGAATGCAGAGTTCCAAAGAATAGCACGAAGAGATAAGAAAGCCTTCTTCAGCGATCAGTGCAAAGAAATAGAGGAAAACAACAGAATGGGAAAGACTAGAGATCTCTTCAAGAAAATTAGAGATACCAAGGGAACTTTTCATGCAAAGATGGGCTCGATAAAGGACAGAAATGGTCTGGACCTAACAGAAGCAGAAGATATTAAGAAGAGGTAGCAAGAATGCACAGAAGAACTGTACAAAAAAAGATCTTCATGACCCAGATAATCACGATGGTGTGATCACTCACCTAGAGCCAGACATTCTGGAATGTGAAGTCAAGTGGGCCTTAGAAGGCATCACTATGAACAAAGCTAGTGGAGGTGATGGCATTCCAGTTGAGCTATTTCAAATCCTGAAAGATGATGCTGTAAAAGTGCTTCACTCAATATGCCAGCAAATTTGGAAAACTCAGCAGTGGCCACAGCACTGGAAAAGGTCAGTTTTCATTCCAGTTCCAAAGAAAGGCAATGTGCAAGAATGCTCAAACTACCACACAATTGCACTCATCTCACATGCTAGTAAAGTAATGCTCAAAATTCTCCAAGCCAGGCTTCAGCAATACTTGAACCATGAAGTTCCAGATGTTCAAGCTGGTTTTGGAAAAGGCAGAAGAACCAGAGATCAAATTGCCAACATCCGCTGGATCATCAAAAAAGCAAGAGTTCCAGAAAAACATCTATTTCTGGTTTATTGACTATGCCAAACCCTTTGACTGTGTGGATCACTGTGGAAAGTTCTGAAAGAGATGGGAATACAGACCACCTGACCTGCCTCTTGAGAAATATGTATGCAGGTCAGGAAGCAACAGTTAGAAGTGGACATGGAACAACAGACTGGTTCCAAATAGGAAAAGGAGTACGTCAAGGCTGTATATTGTCATCCTGCTTATTTAACTTCTATGCAGAGTACATCATGAGAAACGCTGGGCTGAAAGAAACACAAGCTGGAATCAAGATTGCCGGGAGAAATATCAATAACCTCAGATATGCAGATGACACCACCCTTATGGCAGAAAGTGAAGAGGAACTCAAAAGCCTCTTGATGAAAGTGAAAGTGGAGAGTGAAAAAGTTGGCTTAAAGCTCAACATTCAGAAAATGAAGATCATGGCATCCAGTCTGATCACTTCATGGGAAATAAATGGGGAAACAGTGGAAACAGTGTCAGACTTTATTTTGGGGGGCTCCAAAATCACTGCAGATGGTGATTGCAGCCATGAAATTAAAAGACACTTACTCTTTGGAAGAAAAGTTATGACCAACCTAGATAGTATATTCAAAAGCAGAGACATTACTTTGCTGACTAAGGTCCATCTAGTCAAGGCTATGGTTTTTCCTGTGGTCATGTATGGATGTGAGAGTTGCACTGTGAAGAAGGCTGAGTGCCGAAGAATTGATGCTTTTGAACTGTGGTGTTGGAGAAGACTCCTGAGAGTCCGCTGGACTCCAAGGAGATCCAACCAGTCCATTCTGAAGGAGATCAACCCTGGGATTTCTTTGGAAGGAATGATGCTAAAGCTGAAACTCCAGTACTTTGGCCACCTCATGCGAAGAGTTGACTCATTGGAAAAGACTCTGATGCTGGGAGGGATTGAGGGCAGGAGAAGAAGGGGACGACAGAGGATGAGATGGCTGGATGGCATCACTGACTCGATGGACGTGAGTCTGAGTGAACTCTGGGAGTTGGTGATGGACAGGGAGGCCTGGCGTGCTGTGATTCATGGGGTCACAAAGAGTCAGACACGATTGAGCGACTGAACTGAACTGAAGACAAAGGAATAAAATGAATAATAACTGAAATGTAGAAATTACCATTATTTATGTACCACATGATTGTGTATGTAGAAAATAATCTACAAATAATACAATAGAATTAGTAAATAATTTTAGCAAAATTATAAGATATTATTAAGATAAATTAAGAAAGATCTAAAGAAGAAGAAAAATATACCACGGTTTGCTCCCCATGTTGATCTATAAATTTAATAGTTTTAATGTAGTTTTATTGGAAATTATCAAGTTGATTTTAAAATTTATACAGAAATGAAAAAGTTTCCCAGTAACAAAGGCAATCTTGAGGAGGAAGAACAAGTTTGGACCTCATATACTACTGACTATTAAGAGGTGTATAGCTATAGTCATTAAAAGAGCATGGTATTATTGGCGTAAGTATAGACAACCAATGGAGCAAAATAAAGTCTGCGTAGACAAGCAAACACATATTAACACTTATGACACAGGGAGCGTAGTATGAGCATGGTCTTTTCAACAAAATGTTCTGGTCATGTGTAAAATTGCTGTTGATTCCTGTCTCACACCACACTAAAAAATGGAATGCTTATCTCAATAGGAGAGGAAAAAAACAAAAACATTTCTGGAAGATAATACAGAGAATATCTTCATGATCTTGTGTTAACAAAAATCTTTGAAATAGGATATAAAATTACTAAACATAATAGAATTGGTTGATAAGCTGAAATATATTAAAATTAAGAATTCACATTCCTCAAAGGACAACATTCAGTGACTTAAAATGCAAATCACACAGTGGGAGTTATTTTAAACATATATAACCAACCAAAGACCCATATCCACTGTTCCAAATCAATTTTTTAAAGAGACAGATAAGCAAACTTAAAAATAGGCAAAAGAATGAAACATGTCACATCTCTTAAGGATCACTAAGTACTTAAAAACGTACTTAACGTCATCTGGAGAAGGCAACTTAAAATCACAGTCTGAAACTAATACAGATCACTAGACAATCTATTACAAACATACTAGAAAGACAATTTCAAATGTTGATGAAGTGGGCCCCGCTGGAATTCATATATTGTGGGTAGGAGTGTAGACTGACAACCACTTGGAAAAGCTAACTTTTGTGTTCTTACTCAGCAATTCCACTTCTAGGTATGTACCCAAGATAAATGCTTACATCTGTTCATAAAAATGTCTGCAGAAGTTGTGATGCATATGAAGTACACAGCATTGCCAGTGGAAAATTTTGTCCAAAATATTTAACCCAAATCTATTTAAGCTTTTTAACCTAAAATCCAGTTTATAGTGAATTCAGGGTAAAGAGCAACCATGATAACTACAATACAACACTCAGAGAAACCCAGAATTTTTGGTGCTGTACAAAATGACCTGAACACTTTAAAAAGTCACTATCAAGGAGGAAAAAATAAAACAAAACAAAGGTGAGTTCCCCAATAAAGCACCTAACACAATACATGAATCAGTACTGGAGGTTTGTTAAGAAAAAAAAAATCTATACAAGACAATCTTGTGACAGCTGTGAAAATTTGAAGGTTAGATACCAGATGTTTCTATAAAGTTATTATTTGTAATTGTGTGAAAAAATATAGAAGCATGTTCTTATCCTCAAAAAGTACATCTGTGAATTTAAGGGAACATAAGGGGTCTGCAGCTTATTTTCAAATATTTTCCAAACATAAGTATAGATAGATGATAAGTGGATGAATGTAGATGTAAGTCTATATATATTATGAGGAATAAGTCATACATGGCAACAGGTACACATTGTTTAATTTAGTCAGCAGATATTTTGGTGTTTATAATACCACTCTTTCAACTTGTCCATATATTTAAAATTTCAATCAGAAGTTCTGTAATACATTTTTTCGAAAGAGCTTTGCACCTAGACTTCTTTAGAAGGGCAGTAAAGTTCTGCTCTACTTTAAGAAAATGGAAATTACGAATCCTAAAATATATGTTATGGGTGTTATTCGTGCTAGAGGTAGTATTAAAACTCCAATTCCAGGGATCAAACCCGCATCTCTTACATCTCATGCATTGGCAGGTGGGCTCTTCACCACTAGCGCCACCTGGGAAGCCTTCTAATCAGATGATTTAAAGTCAGAGAAAATACCTTGGCTCTACATCAGAAGTCTAGTTCATGAATGTACCTTCATATGTTATAGGTTAAAATAAAATGTTTGATGTGTGTATCCATCACCTTTTAATGATTCCCAGCTTTGGCCATATGTTTCCAGTGAGCCAACTAATGACTAGGACCAATTAATGCCAGACAGGAGGGCATCTTCTGTGTTCTTTGTTATGGTAACAACGTAGCACCCAGCAAAGAGCTGGTTCAATGATCGTGACTGGAATAAGCATCTGTTGGTGCTGTTGGGCCTTCCATGAGAAAACAGGAAAAGTGAAGGGTGTTTTAGGGGGCCATGTGCAACACAGAGCCTCAAGCGCTGGACTCCTCACTGTCCTGTAGCATGTGGTTCCCACCTAGAATGCCAGGACAGTTTTCTCGCAACCTATTTCCCTTTGACAGCCCAACAGTGGATGGTTATTCCAACCAGAGGAATATGGCATTAAGTTCTGGACATGCATGACCTTGGAAAGGTCACTTCACCAACATGAGTCCATTTTTTTCACATGAAAGGTGAGACTCAGACTCCTTAGAGTTTTTGTAAGGGTTAAATGTACTGACATCTCTATAGCAACTGTATAATGCTGATGTACCACAAATGCATTGTTGGTAGCGTTACATGCAGGGACATACAGTTACATACAGCGTTACTTACAGTTACATGCTGTAACTGTAGCTGAGACATGGCAGATGCAAGTTCTGCTTTCTAAGAAACTTTTTGAGGGCAGGGGATAGGTTAAATTTACCAAATGTACTTAAAATGAACTGATTCTTATAAACTGGTTGAACCAATTTTCCTCAAAGGATGACCAAGTCCTTAGGTACCAGTGTCACTGATTACAATTATTCAAAATGCAGATTCCTGAGCCAAGCCCTGTACTGATGGATCAGAAGCACTGGGAATGGGGTGGGGGTGGGGGGAGGAAAGCTGCATTTAACAGGTTTGAAAGCTACCGAGTGCTTATAACATGTCTCCCATTGACTGCCGTGTCCGCTATACCTGGCAGAACGCCTGGCGCACATAGGTGTCTGATAAGTACTGATGATTAAATGGGCAGATAGGCAAATCAACAGCAAACTGCTCCATGACTCTTACAAAGAGGGTGGAAAGTTTGGACTTATTTCGCCCTTCCTTACATGCCTTTTGGGCTGCAAGTTGCCCATTCTCTTTTTCCCTTTTTACCACTTTTTACCATAATAACTTGATTTTGCTGCAGGGACTTGCTTAGGCTAGAAAAAGGAGGGACTCTGTACCTCTCACCATGTGGTAAGTCTGGTCTGGAAAGCAAGCTTTATGTTTAGCAGTGGTCCTCACTCCTGGCTGCACTTTAGAATGACCTGAGGCTTGGCCCCCATTCTAGACAAATTAAATCAAAATCACTGGAATTAAGGTCCAGATATTGGTATTTTTCAAGAGCTCCCCAAGTGATTCTGTTATGCAGTGAAGCTGGGAACCATTGGCAAACTGTAATATGGATAGTGCTAAAAATCTCAGTGTTGAGTGCAAAAGGTGGAAAGCGATTTATAACACAATACCACTTAAGGATATTAAAATTTAATATTCACATTAATCAAAGCTACATGTTTTTCAAAGATACATATAAATATAAGGACATATAAGAAATTCCAGGAAAGAGGAGAAAGGAAGGGAGTGAGAGCAAGGTTATGGAATAAATGGTAAAATATAAAACAAGAGAGAGCCTTACACGGGGCTTAAAGCCATGGGCTAAGGAATATCCAAAAACCAAATCACAACAGTTAACATGGGCAGAGCACTTAAGTGTATCAGATACAGTGAAGTTGTTCTAATGCCTCATATCTGTCCATCTTTCTAACAGTTATGAAGTAGGTATTATTACTTGAGTCATTTTATAGATGAAAAAATGAGGCTTAGCGTTTAAGACTATTAAATAAAGTCTTAAAATTAGTAAGTAGCAGAGCTGGCTATCTGGAGGAGGGCATGGCAACGTACTCTAGTATACTTGCCTGGAGAATCCCATGGAGAGAGGAGCCTGGTGGGCAACGATCCACAGGGTCACAAAGAGTCAGCCACGACTGAAGCGACTTAGCCTGCACACACACACACACAGGGTTGGGTATAAGCCCAGTAGGCCTGACCAGAGTCGAGTGAGTCTTTATACCACTCACAGCTTCCTTTGGGTATCCTTGTGCATCGGCTGAAAAGGAAACTTCCTTTTCCCCCACCCTCAATTCATACCCCTCCAGTCCCCTCCTAATGCCTTTGTCAAGGATGGCAGAGAATAACCATACAATGCTCTGTGCCACAGCACAGGAAAGAAGTGAAGGGAAGAAGTGAAGTCGCTCAGTCGAGTCTGACTCTTTGCAACCCCATGAACTGTAGCCTTCCAGGCTCCTCCATCCATGGGATTCTCCAGGCAAGAATACTGGAGTGGGTTGCCATTTCCTTCTCCAGGAGACCTTCCTGACCCAGGGATTGAACCCAGGTCTCTTGCATTGTAGGCAGATGCTTTTGAGCTACCAGGGAAATCCATACAATCTTCCTGACTGGGAAATACCCAGAAAGAAGCCTCATATGATGGAATAGAGGGAAAAGATGGTGGAGGCTAAGATGGAGAAGAGGAGAGGTCAGAGCTCATTTAACATATTTAATTTACTTTAAAATATTTAATAACAGAGATATTGTTTTTTCCCTTATGCAGACCCATTGTGTGAAATACTTTTGTGTAACTTCATATCCACTACTCACAATACCTTCTCTGAGGACAAGCTCTTCCCATCAACCTCAGCATCCTTAGAAATTAGTAATAACATAAATTTATCAAGGCAGATGAAAATATTAGTTCACATTCTCTAATGAGAAAACTGAGGCCCAGAGGCACAACTTGAACAAGATGCCCCAGCTAGTAAGTAATGCGACAGGACGGGAAGTCCACGCTCTGCTCGTCTGGCTTGGCCACCCACTGGAGGTGTGTTTACTCTCCCATCCAACTGAACACTCATGTTTACAGGCAGTGTTCTCTACCCCAGAATCCAGTCCCTACCAGTCTCTAGGTGCTCTATCTGTGCGATGTACTCACAGGGGTAAAATAGAGAAGGCTGGCCTTTGTTTTAGCTGCCTGTGCAGCTGCCTGATGGGAAAAATCAAGCAGCCCTGAAAACTCTTCTTATTCCATTCACTTTAAAAGGACCTCTTCTGCTGCCCTGCCACAGCAGCCAAAGTCATCCCATTGGTTTGTGGAATTAAAGACTTTGTACAAATTTAAGTCTGTAACCTGAGAGGGTGTGAAAGAAAAAAGTGAGGTTCCTCCAACCTTACTGTGCCCAAAATTCAACTTGAAAACTTATTGAAAATGCAGACTCCTGGGTCCCAGTAGCAACGGTTCTGATTCAGCAGGTGTAGACTGGGCCTGGAAATCTGGAATGTTAACAGACACTTTTGGTGATTCTGTGATGGAGTTCTCTGAACGTCACTTTGAGAAGCACTGTGTTAACACATACGTGCTAAGTCGATTCAATCGTGTCTGACTCTTTGCAGCCCAACCAGGCTCCTCTGTCCATGGGATTCTCCTGGCTATGCCCTTCTCCAGAGCATCTTTCCGACCCAAGGATCGAACTTACCTCTCTTAATTCTCCTGCACTGGTAGGTGGGTTCTTTACCAATAGCGCCACCTGGGAAGCCCTGATGTTAAGATGACCTCTCTGGTTTTAATTAGTTCATGAGATTCTTGGCCGGAAGATGAACTTAGGCAATGTTGGCCAGGTCTCTAAGGAGGCAGAGGAGAGATACCCAGCTGATCCTGCCTGGTTTCTGTGCCATTCAGAGTTTTGTTCTCAGCTCATGGTGGAGAGGGAACATTCAAGGCCCTAAACCAGAACTTGAATTCAGCCCTAAGCTTTGAGATCGACCGGTTTTGCCCAGACATGCATTTGGGGAACGACTTATGCTGTGTCGGGATCTCACACAGTAGTTCTCGGCTTCATAGGTGCACCCAAGAAGTAAAGGTGGAAAGAGAAAATTGATAGTTTGAATTGTGTTGACACTGCTCAGACAAACGCTTAGAGCCTTCCAGTCTTGAATGGTATTACAACAGAGTGCCACTTGAGGGCGCTCTAGAGAGTCACCAGGAGCCGATTTCAGAGCGAAGGAAGAGGTAGAGGTGCTAATGAGCAGATTTTGCCTTTTAATGGGACTGAGCCTCCTTGGCCTAGAAAGATCCACAGAGTTTTCACTGGTGTGTGCGTGCACATTCATGCTCAGCGCGTGTGTGCTGCACGCACGGAAGGGTGGGGAGTAAAGAGGAATAGAAATTGATAAGGAACCATAAGGAGAGAAAATTAAAATAATGAGCTTTCAGAGGTCACCATCTTTGTGATTTGAGAGACAGTTTTCTGCACTGTCATTAATATGCCCCCATCCCTGCCCTTCAAGGGGAAAAATACCAGTCCCCCCCCTCCCCCCGAGAGTCCCTGAGGAGGAGGAACGCATGGGAAAACGCGCCAGAAGAAAAGGCAGACGAGGAGGCTCGCCAGTGCAGACGCATCTCTGGGGGTCAGCTTTTTCAGGGGTGGGGCAGGCTCCTACCCACGCCAGCCTCACCGGGCTCTCTCAACAGCCGCCCCCGCGAGGCTCACGCCCCAGAAAGTGCGGCTCCAGTCCCACGTTAGTCACAAAAATAACAGCGATCAAAGGAAGCAAAAGGCATGAAACAGCTTCGTTTTCCCCATTTAATTCTGGGACTGCAGGACCCATTTAGATCTGGAAGAAGTCTGGTTTCAACCTATTATGAAATAGCTGAATAAAAAACTGGATATTATTTTATTCCCCACTTTTCCAGTGTTTTCTCCCCTTCCTGCCTTCCGTGTAAGCTTTTCATAAGCTCCTGGGTCCTTGTTATTCCCTCCCCATAGGCCTATGATAAGAAACATAAAGGAAAAACAATATTTGTCCCCTTTTCAACTGGGAAAGCCTGGCCAAGAGGCTGAGGGCCCAATCAGAGCCTACAGCTCAGGCTCCTTGGAGGGTCCTGGCCAGCCGCTAAAGGAATGACAGCGTGTGAGTGATAAGGGGACCTCCCGCTCTCAGGGCAGTGCAGTGGCCTCATTGGGAACATCTTTGGTTATCTGAAAAGAGGGGCCTGTGCCTGCTGGATCAGGGGACAGGGCTCCAGAGGTGCTCATGATTACAAGTTGTTTTACTGGGCAGTAGAAGATGCAGATCAAAGCCATGTTCCAGGTGCACGGAATGACTTGCCCCTCATCCCTGCTCCCTGGGACACACACGTGCACACATACATGTGCTGGCACAGGGACCTTCCTGCCCCAGGGCCAGGCCTTGAGCTTTGAAAGGCCAGCTGAAAGAAACAGACCAGGTGATCTGCTGTCCTCCTGGAGACTGGCTGGTTTCTATACTTAGGAGATACAGGATATAATGACGTTGTTGCTTTGTGAGGGTAAAGGCCATCAGGTTAGTTGGGGAGCAACATGAGACAATTCTTTTTGGGATCACTCATGGTACATGAAGTGTTTGGTTGGGAGCACATAGTGGGTAGAATCCTCTAAAGCTTGGATCAGCAGCTGAGGGGCTGGAAGTCAGGGGTACAGTTTGGAGACCAGTCCTGCCACTGACTTACCTGGGGGTAGCGGTGGTTTGGGAGGGTTTTTGCTCTTTCTATCTACTAGGCAGTTTCCTTTCTGGATCTTTTGACCTCCAAGTTTCTGAGAGTCCCACATCTGTGGGCCTCATTTTTAGGGGACCTCTGTTCTTTCTATGGACATTTTTGGGGAATTTGTTTGGAATTTTACTTATTCTCTACAAGGTTTAACTTTAGTGCAAGGTGAGTCTTTTTCCTACCTCCCAGAAATTAACCCATAATGTATCATATAGGCAGGAAGTATATGGAACGGATAAGTATGAAAGGTTTTGACTACTTTTTCTTTGGACCTTTTAAATTCTCCGTATTAAAGTCCAGCTCTGGCTTCATTCTTCACATCCCTATTACAGGTTCCATAGGACAAGGTTCTCTGTGCAAGGTTTAATTTGGGTTCTCTTCGTTTAAAATTTGAGTGCACTTTTCCTTATGCAATGGATTCGCCTTTTTAAACAGTGTAATGTGGCTAAGGTGAAAAGCAAAAAGGACACACATGAACACAAAGCAAAATTACGTGGTTGTCTTCTCTTAGCCAAAAGTGGCAGGTTTCTTTACAAATTATATGTGTAACAGATGCCATATAAAAGCAACTTCAAGGCTGATTTCACATTAAATCACATTGAAATGTACATACTCCAGACTGATATGTACGTACTTCCAGACTGAAGCCACGCATAGAGTAATTTATGCCTCATATTTTATGTGCTATACTTGGCAATGTAAATAATTGCATCTGAAGGCCCATCATTAGCATTGGCTAAGAAGGACATAGACTATGTACGTGCAGGCAAGGAGGGTTGGAAAGAATTTTAGCCTTTGGATTCCCGGTTTATTGACTATTTAGGATCCTAATCCTGAAGCTGGATACACAAAGGTTTGTTTTTTTTTTTTTTCTTTTGGTCTGGGTTACATTTAATATTTATGCATTTTTCCAAAAAAGAGCCAAAGAGTAAAAGAAAGGCTTAACTTTTCTAATATCCAGATTCACTCCTGGTTTAATAAAATGATGCTTTAACTGGGCATTAAAAATCAATGGGAAAAAAAAATCAATGGGAACTTGTTTTAAAATGTTGATTCTCAGATCACCCATCAGAGTGTTTGATTCTGTAAGCTGAGTTGGATCCAAAAATCTGTATTTTAGCAGGCGCACCATAGTGATTCAAATGCCTTTAGGCCAGGGAGATTGTGCTTCATGACAGTGATATCATATATATTCATTTTTTCCCAGTTAGAATGGTTCAGTTTTTATTTTGACTACTTTATATACTCAAAGGCTTAGGTGTATTATTACTATTATAGTTAAATTTATTTGATAACCTTGTATAGATTGTAAGACACACCAGATGGAGGGCACACCTTAACATCTTTCTAATTTCAGAACTTAGTGCACTGCCTGCCACGCAGGAGATTGTCAAAATGTATTCACGTATCTCAAGGAATCAAAGGTTGGGCTGTGATTTAAAATCTTGGAACTTGAGCACACAACCTCGAACTCTGAAGACAAAATGTCAACATCATCTGATCTCCAAAGAGGCCAGTTTTTGCAATAATTCATGTCCTCAGCCAGAGATTTTTAAATGATCATTTAAGTAGTATCTGTAACAAGCTCACTTATCTTGTTCCCAGCTTAAAGGAAATGGAGGAGAATTAGAGGAGGTACTTCAACAGCTTTTTTCTTCACTTGTCATCAGCCAGGGAACATGTTCTCCTGCCAGGACTCCTTTCTCCACCTCTGTTCCTGTCTGAAACCTGTTCATCCTCCAGGGCTCAGCTCAGGCTCCGCAGAAGCCTGCCCTAGCCATTCCCACCTTCTCTTTCCATCTTCCACATCTCATCTTCTTTGCATCTTGCAGCTCTCTCAAACCAGTCCTCACACAGGCCAAGCAAATCGTTACTGCCTTTTGGCTACTCTCTCCCCACCCCCACCCCCCACCTCTACCTTAGAGATACTGCTTGGAGTTAGAATTCCAATTCCCTCCCTGCCTTTTCTTCCCGCAGTCCTGAGATTTGCAGTAAAAAATGTAAATGGTTTCCAAGTTCACAGCATGGTGTTGAAAATCTTGAATTTGTACTGCCCAGTTAGCAAGTCAAACATATCCTGCCTGAGATTCTTGTCTTTTCATATATATGTATGTATATGTATATGTGTATATATATATATACATGTAACCCATCACAAATCCTGTTACTTTTAACTCCTTAAATCTCACAAAACCATCCACCTTTCTCCATCTCCACTACCACTTATCTAGTTTGTCCAAATTGCCATCTTTTCTCACTTAGGCTTTTGTCCTAATTTCCTGCTTGGTGTTCCCACATCCCATCTGTTCTCCATCCTGTGACTAGAATGATCTCAAAACGTGAAGTGATCTTATCTCTCCTGAGCTTAAAGTATATGCTGTATAATTTCCTGTTGCTTTTAAAATAGATGAAGCTTCTCAGCATGAACCACAGGGTCCCTGTGTGGGATGACCCTGCCCACTTCTCCAGTCTCATCCTCCAATAAGCTCACCCACTTCTTTCTGCTTCAGCTGCCATAGCCTTCTTTCTGTGGGTTGTATTTTCTCTTCTGCCACAGGGTCTTTGCACACACTACTTCATCTGCTTGATTTTGCCTCACTTCTTCATTCAAGTAACGGCTATTTGCAGCACATGACTCGGCTCAAAGGCTTGCCTGATTTCCCTAGCTAGGTCAAGCCTCATTCCCCAAATACCCCTGCATCTTGATGAATATCAGTTTCTTCATGAGGACAGAGGAAATATCTGGTTTTGCTCACCTTCGTGTCCCAAGAATTTAGTCCAGCACTTGTCAAATGACAAGCGCTCGATAAATATTTGTCGAATAATAAATGTTGGATAGATTTATTCAACAACACTGAATGTGTCATTTACTGGGCATGTGACTGTATGTTAGATATTGTCCTTTATAGTTAGAATCCCACCATCTAGTGGAGAAAACACACTTGAAAGCTCTTAATGTCAAGACTGTAACACGAAGATGACCGTAGATCTTGGGATCCGAAGGAGAGAGCAAATAAATCTGCCCAGAGGAATTTATAGAGACTTCACAGAGAATGAAATGTTTAAACTGTGTCTTGAAAGACAAATTGGAGTTTTCTGAATGTAGAAACATCCCAAACAAAAAGAAAGTATATGCAAATGCCTGATGGTGTGCAGTAGCTGGGTGACAGACAGACAGAGTTCTGGAGCGGTGGGTAGGGAGAATGGACGTAATGATGAATGGGGGGCAGTTTGAGGTGAAAGATCTCACTAAGAGCATTAGACCATAAGAAAGAAAGTCAATGGAAGTATAGGTAAAATGAATTTAAGGTTGCCTGAAGTTCTGTCAGCCTGGAGTGAGAAATCATGGGAGGGTCAGAGAGAGGAGTTAGGGAAAACAATGAAGAAACAACTTCAGTAGCTCAAATGAGAAAAAAAACAGATCAACACAAGGAAGTGATACCAGAGACAGGGGGCATTAACTTTGAGAACTGTTTCTGAAGGTGGAAACAACAAGACTTGATGATTGGATGTAGCACTTGAAAAGGAGAAGCTTAAGACTGTTTAAGTTCAGTAAACTTAGTGAGATGGCTGAATTGTTAATCTTCAGAGACAATTTTCCAGGGAGAACAGGTGTGTGTATAAGGGAAGAGATGACCATTCTGAACCAGGCTAAGTTTTTGGTGTCTGTGGCTCATCCAGATGGAAATGGTCAAGAGAAGGCTGACCAGTCAAAGGACTGAGTGCAAGTGGGTTCCTAAAACTACCTGTGACTACCTGTTTCTCCGACTGTGGGGTGCCCTATGAAAAAATACATCAGTCCTGTGTGTCTTTAAAAAGACAATATGTAGCATCTGTTGCCATGCTTGGAACCAGGTATATCATCACTAGAGCAATGCACCACTCAAACAGTAGCTTAACTGAGGGGAAAGTCATCATATGTTGTTTGAATAATTGAAAAGGAACCTCTAGTACTTAAATAGGACTTTAGTTTAGAATTTGCTATCAACAGATGGATGCTGGCTTGGCAAGTGAGTAGAATGGAACCCTTTTAAGATTTAATATTACCAGGTGGGGCACAGAAGACCTACAAAGGATCATTACCTTTGGATTTAAATTCAAACTCTCTTGACGAGAGGTGATAATATGAACTTTGGTTCTTGTTCAGTTAAAACACATGGACTCTGGAGCCAGAGAGCGCCAGGTTCAGATCTTGTCTCTGCCACTTGTGGACCACACGATGAGCTTTATCTTCTGCATCTCAGTTTCATTTTCTGAGATGATTATGATAACTATTTTAGGGATTTTTGCAACACTTAAGTAACTTGACATATGTGAGCCCCTCAGGGGAATGCCTGGCATTTAGGAAATGCCTAATAAACTTTCACTTTATTACTGGATCTTGAAGTTTGTAGATTGCAAACTGAGGTATTTTGCTTGTTAATCAGTATCTTCAAAAACAGATTTAAATGCCTTTAGAGGAGCAGGTATCATCCAGTTTCTTAGGCTCCACTAATCCCTTCAGCTTTAATACTCATCCTGGTTACACATTTTTGTGAATCTCCCAGCCCCTGTGTGTTTGGGAGTCTATACACACTGCTACATTCCAGTCTAAGACACTACTTCAGATCATGCCTAATGATGAGAGGGAAGACCATTTTTGTCTTCTCTGTAAGTAAGAGTTGTTGTTCAGTAGCTAAGTAGTGTCTGACTCTGCGACCCTATGGACTGTAGCCCTCTAGGCTCCTCTGTCCATGGGATTTTCCAGGCAAGAATACTGGAGTGGGTTGACATTTCCTCCTCCAGGGGATCTTCCCAACCCAGCGATCGAACCCTCGTCTCCTGCATTGACAGGCAGATTCTTTACTGCTGAGTCACCTGGGAAACCCATAAATAAGAGTAATTTGTCCTATATGAGGGCAGAATAAGCAATTAGCTGATGTTATGAGAAAAAGCTAAGGAAATCTCATTGGTTCTGAGATGTCACCATTGAAGTATAATTTCCTTGGATGAAGTACCATGGGACTGGAATTTTCAGAGATGCGGAAGCTAGTAAGGTCAGCTTCAGATATAAGCAGCTTGTTGATGTCTAGAGATTAAGTCCCTGTGGATTTCTGAGCTAGATTTAAAAATTACATCTGTGTTTGAGTTTGGTAGAGATGAGTCTTGAATTTCAGTTTAAGTGTGGGTCTCAAATGGGCTTTGGGGGGTGCAGGGCTTTCCATTGTGAGTCAGGCTGTGTACATAATGCGTTCAGGATCCCATTTCTTCTTAGGCTACCTTGTGTTTGTCATGATTGGCACTGGGAAACGTGAGACGTGAAGTCACCGTGCAGTGACAGTTGCAGAAGTGACAGTGAAGGTGTTCATTCCTGGCTGCTTCCAACCCCCATCGTTCACATGTAACCCAAGCCGGTTTATTTCCAGGAAACAGGAGATAGGGCAAAAATAAATTCATGAATGAAGCTAATTGCTTTCAGTGGCAAAGCTCACACCAAGCTGTTTTTAACATAAGTTCGGTGACTCAGGTCATACAACTGAATTCAGCAGCATAAGCACAGTGACTTCTCTGAAAGCCACTCACAGCTGTTACGATTCATTCCGGCCCCTCCCAGAAAATTCCAAACAGAGAACATATTCCCTGATAGATACTGCCTTGACTTGTATGGTTTAGGTGTTCATCCCTGGGGGGAAAACTTGATTTCGTTCAGTGACAAAGCTGTCACACAAGCTGTTTCAGTTAAACTTCCCTTGTTAAGGGACTATTTGCTGCCCAAGGCTTCTGAACTTATAAATCTATAGGGCCCATTACAAATCTGACTGTTGCTTTGCCTTGTCTTGTTTTGATTTTTCAGTGTATTCAGATAACCTGAGCAAAACTGGGAAGAAGAGGAAGTGTGCTTTCACCTCTCTTTCCTTTGTACCTAGTTTTACTCTTTTAGGGATTCCCTAGTGGCTCAGGTGGTAAAGAATCTGGCTGCCACTGCAGGAGATCTAGGTTTGATTCCCCCCCACCTCCCCCCAGAGAAGGGAATGGCAACCCACTCCAGTATTCTTGCCTGGAGAATCCCATGAACAGAGGAGCCTGGCGGGCTGCAGTCCATGGGTCACAAAGAGTTGGACACGACTGAAAACCTATCATATTCACTTTCATCACTTTGCTCTTTTAATGAACCAACATCTAATAGACCAGATCCTTGGCTACTAATGGCAGAGCAACTACCTGCCTGAGCTGGATACTTTACAAAAGTTACTTCTTCTGAGGTCATGTCTGTGCCACTGATAAAATGCAGAGTTGTTCCTGTTGCTCTAGTACCAATTAATATGTCATTAATCTCTCTGCTGAGCCCCTTGCCATAGAATATGGTTCACTAATTTATGGACTCTGATGTGACATTTGTCCTTCTTGTGCTCAAGGCAGGCGTTACTAATAAGCCACACTCCTCTTCCTGACTGAGCCCAAGCTCAGCCTCACAACTCCTTTCAATACATCACCTAAGCAGCCAACAGAATGGAATTGTGCTCAAGTAGAACACCATATGCCATCCTACTCTGTAATCTCTCTCCTTTTAAAGTCTAACTCTTTGTATTTAAGTAGCCATTCTGTCCCTCTGATTTTAAGATGGAAAGATGGGACCTGCTGATAGACAACACATCTTTCAGCTTGGGAAGTCTGTGTGCTGTGTCATTCTAAAGCTGACTTTATATATTCTTATTGGAATGAAGGTATTAATAGTAAAGCTGACACATGATGGTATGCTTTCTACATTTATCACACTCTTTGTCAGCTCTTCAAAGTCTAAGAATTTCTCTGTGCATTGTTCATGTCCCAGTGGACCACATTGAATTTGAAGCATCCAGATTTGGTTACCCAGAGTGGTAAAGTTTCAGACACATTTGTCTGAATAAGGCCTATTTATATCTGATGTTGTTATAGGTACATGATAAGATAATCAGAAAAATTATACTGGGGAAATGATTTGGAAGGACACAGAATAGGGAGCATAACATATTGTAAGAATAAATAGACCCTTAAGTTTGGAATGTAAGCAAAGTAACAATTATACAGAATATTTTCAAGACTATAGTAAGATCCAAGTAAGATAACAAGAGAGAAAAAAATGAAAAATTTAATGAATCTCAGAAGTTTATTCTTGTCAAAATGAGCTTTTAGACATGGACTATTAGGGTGACAACATAATTTATTGTCCAAACCAGGATGTGCTTGAGAATGAAAAGCCCACTATAAATAACTGCAATAGGACAACAGGTGTAAGCTGGGACATATGTTCATTTCTAATTGTCATGCTGGAGAAGATTCTTGAGAGTCCCTTGGACTGTAAGATCAAACCAGTCAATCCTAAAGGAAATTAACCCACAATATTCACTGGAAGGGCTAATGCTGAACCTAAAGCTCCAATAATTTGGCCACCTGATACAAAGAACTGACTTGTTGGAAAAGACCTTGATGCTGGGAAATATTAAAGGGAAAAGAAGTGGGCAGCAGAGGATGAGATGGTTAAAATAGAATCACTGACTCAATGGACATGAATTTGAGCAAACTCTGGGAGATGGTGAAGGACAGGGAAGCCTGGCATGCAGTAGGTAGTCCATGGCGTTTCAAAGAGTCAGACAATGACTTATCGACTGAACAATATGCTCACTGCAGCCATAGTCCAACCCTTGCAGAAACTTCTGGGCTTGTATCAGTCAGAAGGGAGTAAATGAGTAAAATACATTTGATAGAGAAACAGTGTCTCTGAGTGTGGCCTTCCTTTCCATTGAGGGGCATCAGAAATGGGGACTAAGGTCAGGTAAAGACATGGGGAAAAGCATTAAAATATACGGTTTCCTATCAATATGTCATTCATCATATATTTTTGTTTCAAATTGGAGAAGGCAATGGCACCCCACTCCAGTGCTCTTGCCTGGAAAATCCCATGGGTGGAGGAGCCTGGTAGGCTGCAGTCCATGGGGTTGCTAAGAGTCAGACATGACTGAGCTTCTTCACTTTCACTTTTCATTTTCATGCATTGGAGAGGGAAATGGCAACCCACTCCAGTGTTCTTGCCTGGAGAATCCCAGGGACGAGGGAGCCTGGTGGGCTGCCATCCATGGGGTTGCACAGAGTTGGACACAACGGAAGCGACTTAGCAGCAGCAGCAGCATGGATAAATTGGAAGAAAAGATTCATTTAAAAGTAAATATTTGTATTCCTCAAGAATTGCATCCTTTAAGATGCAATTCCTCTTTGCATCTTAAAGAATGAGAAACTCAACTGTCTCATTTTTGAAGCCAGCTCTATAGCTTTAATAACTGGAGGTTTCCATCTGGCCCAACCGAAAAGTCACACTTCAGTGTGTAGGATACTGCAGGATGTTGCCATACGGATCACCAGACTGTCTGCATCAGCTCGGGTTTCCTAGAAGGAGAAACTAACACCATATTATTTAATCTCACAAAAATTCTGAGTATTTTACAGATTCACCATTTTACAAATAAAGAAACAGGGCTCAGAAATGAGTTACCCAGGGTCACATCATTAAAGACAGTAGGGGATTCAGATTCAGCAGGTTCAGCTTTTCCCACGGCATCCAGGATATAGGCATCAGACAGAACAGCAAAACATTCAACTCACTCATTACTTTTTCACATCTTTATTGAGCACCTACTGTGTGCTCAATAAAGATAGTGTTCCCTATATGAGAAGTAAAGAGATGAACATAAACTGTGCCGCTTTGATGCTTACATTCTAGTGGGAAAGGCAGGAAGAGGATTCTTGGTAAAGGGAACAGGACATACAAAGGCCGTGTTAAAGGACTATCAGGGAAACCAATCTGACCATAGAGAAGTGGGAGAGAAGCTTGGAGAGAGAATCAGGGAACAAAATGTGTGGGGCCCTGTTGCCCCATAAAGACTTTGGCTTCCTAATAAGATGGGAAATCCGAGAACTGATGTGATCTTATTTACAACTGTGTGGAGCCTGGATGATAGGGGGCAAAAAAGAAGCTCAGAGACCAGAGAAGATGCTCCCACAGTAATCCAGGGTAAAGGTGATGGAGCCTTAGAGGAAGACAGCAGCAGCCGAGTGGCTAAAAGTGAATGGAGGGAGGAAATGGTCTGATGGTCAAGGGGCAAGATTGGCTGATGGGTTAGATGCTGGCCTGGGAAGCAAGAGAGGCAAATGTTAATGGAACCATGCATATAAAACTGGTGGTGAGGAGAGATGAGGTTGGGGAAGTAGGCAGGACTTCATTTTTCTGCCAGTGTAAGGATTTAACATGTTTAGTGGAACATCAGGTCCTAAAGGATCTCCTATGGGGTACTTTGGGAAGTTTAAAAAAAAATTTTTTTAATTGGAATATAGTCAATTTGTGTGTGTTAGTCACTCAGTGGTGTCCAACTCTGTGATGCCAGGCTTCTCTGTCCGTGGAATTCTCCAGAAAAGAATACTGGAGTGGGTTGCCATTTCCTTCTCCAGGGAATCTTCCCTACCCAGGGATCAAATCCTGGTCTCCTGCATCACAGGCAGATTCTTTACCATCTGAGTCCCTGATTTACAATGTTTTATTAGTTTTAGGTGTACAGCAAAGTGAATCAGTTATACATATATTCATATCCACTCTTTTTTAAAAAATTCTTTCCCCATATAGGCCATTACAGAGTATTGAGTAGAGTTCCCTGTGCTATACAAGTTCTCATTAGTTATCGATTTTATCTGTAGTAGAGTGTATATGTTCGTCCCTCTGGGCTTCCGTGGTGGCTCAGAGGTTAAAGCATCTGCCTACAATGCGAGAGACCTGGGTTCAATCCCTGAGTTGGGAAGATCCCCTGGAGAAGGAAATGGCAACCTACTCCAGTATTCTTGCCTGGAGAATCCCACGGATGGAGGAGCCTGGTGGGCTACAATCCAAGGGGTCTCAAAGACTCAGACACGACTGAGCAACTTCACTTTCACCTCCCAATTTATTCTTTCTCCCTTATTCCCAGGTAACCATAAGTGTGTTTTCTACATCTGTGACTTGACTTCTGGTTTGTAAATGAGTTCATATGTACCCCTTTAAAAAAAAAAAGATGCCACGTATAGGAAATATCACATGATATTTGACTTTCAGTGACCAACTTACTTCATTCAGTATGATAATCTCCAGGTCCATCCATGTTCCTGCAAATGGCATTATTTTGTTCTTAAGCAATGGAGAAAACTCATTCAGATTTCCTTTTGGAAAGACCTCTACCTGTGGCAGTGCTTGGATACATTATGGAAAAGGGGAGAGAGGATCAGGGAAAACAGAAAGTTCATTGCTGAGTAGGAAAGGGCTTACAAAGGGTTAGATCAAAATGATGGCAGGGAGAATAAAGAGGACAGATTACTCTGAGAAATATTTAGAGGTGAAGTGTTACAAATAGCAATTTATTAGATTTTAGAGGTGAAGCAGAATGTTGAAATGGTTACCCTTTTCTGAATACTCTGAAGTCTAAGAGGTACAAAAATCTCAGCAAATCCAAATTTCCTTAAAGGACCAGTATATGTAGATTGTTGAGTTGCTAAGTCATGTCTGACTCCTTTGTGACCCCGTGAACTGTAGTCCACGAGGGTTCTCTGTCCATGGGATTTCCCAGGTAAGAATACTGGAATGGGTTGAAATTTCCTTTTCCAGGGAATCTTCCCAATCTGGGGCTTGAACCCACGTCTCCTGCATTGGCAGGCATGTTCTCTACCACTGAGCCACCCTATGTAGATTAGTGAACCATTAAGAAACTTTTCCACAGAAAAATAAACAGTTTAAAAGAGAGTGAGGAGATCTTTCTTTTTACATTGGATCCAGAATTGAAATATCAGTATATACCAGGATTGGAACTGTAGTGATCTTTTTATTGAATCTGTATACCATGAAGAAGAACAGTCACCAAGTAATGTGAGATTTTAACAGACAATCCATTTCAACAGGTTGTCCCCTCGCAAGGGATCACCTTGGGAGTTCATTTAGAGACTTACTGTCTTGATTCTGCCCACTGTTGGTGCAAACTTTCTGTTCTTTTAGGAGAAAGCTATTTTTAAGTCAGTCTGTGAATTGCACAAGAATATACATTCCAGTATATTGGCCCCCCTCCCACCTCATTTTTGCCTTAAGATAGAAATGCCATCTCAATTGCCCAATTTGTTCATGTGACTTAGCTCCCAATGATTTTGACTGCTTCAGAAAGTCAAATCTGCAAAGGATGGAGTTTTTTTCCACTGAGGATGAGTAAGATAATGGGCTGTAGGTTTTGAAAGCCATGTGGAACCACCATCCTAATGTTTCTCCCGAGACGGCACGGCTCCCTCTGATGTCTATGTCTCTGGAGAGATGGCATCTTCTCTCCTGGGGTACTTCCGCCCTCCCACCTAGGTTCTCACAACTTGTCTTTGGGAACCAGCTCAGTGCTCTCTTCCCCTGGAATGAGTCCTTTGCCCTCCAAGGACAGGTGGTCCCTGCCGCCCCTCCCCCCACTGTGTGCTCTTGGACCCCTGGTGTTAGCTATCTCTGTCTTCACTGGCTCTGATGCTCTATTATTAATAGCTGCTTCTACCTCTTGTCTGTGAGCTCTTAGAGAACTGTTGTTCAGTCACTGAGTTGTGTCCAACTGTTTGTGACTCCATGGACTGCAGCATGCCAGGCTTCCCTGTTCTTCACTATCTCCCAGAGCTTGCTTAAACTCATGCCCATTGAGTTGGTAATGCCATCCAACCATCTCATCTTATGCTGCCCCCTTCTCCTCCTGCCCTCAATCTTTCCCAGAATCAGGTTCTTTTCCAATGAATTGGCTCTTCACATCAGGTGGCCAAAATATTGGAGCCTGAGACATGTGTTTTTATATCTCCATCACTTAGCATTGGGCTTAGGTGTGAACACATATTTGTTTAATAATTGAATAGTAGCCAGTTCTAAGGATTGAAATGACTTTTTTTCCTTTTTTAAAGCAGCATTAAAACAGTTGATCTATATTCTCTGCCAGTAACAACTTTGGCAGGTACGTATGAGTGCTGTGGGTGTCTGAAATCAGGTATATTACCCTATTGGTCATATGGAAGAATGCTGTTACTGCTGTTTAGTCACTAAGCCATGTCTGACCCTTTTGTGATCCCACAGACTATAGCCTGCCAGGCTCCTGTGTCCATGGGATTTCCCAGGCAAGAATAATGGAGTGGGTTGCTGTTTCCTTTTTCCAGGGGATTGAACCCAGGTATTGAACTTGAGTTTCCTGCATTGGCAGGTGGATTCTTTTCCATTGAGCTACCAGGGAAGCCAGTGGAAAGCAGAAGAGGGTTTTAAAAATCCAATTTTGTTGCCACATCTCTAACAATAACAGCAGCATTAGCAACTAACCTTAACTGATCATTTGCTTGAGCCAGGTCCTACAACAGCGATGGCCAGTGCCTACTAATACCCACGTTCTCCTTTCTCACTACCAGAACTCTTATTTTACTGAGGTGGTGAGATGTAAGTCTATGTTTTCCAGCCTCTCTTGGTTTGGGTGTGGCTACATGACCCAGTTCTAGCCAATAATCTGAAACAAAGATGTTGGAAGTGACTGCCAGAAGGGCTTCTTAAAAGGTGGAAAGACATTTGTAGAAAGCCCTTTTCTCATTCCTGACACTTGGAGTGGAGCCAGTTTGGGCCATGAGCTTACCCTGAAGGTTCACTCTATATCTTAAATGCCAGACCCAGGAGATAGCAGGCTTCTAGTTCCCTGTGATTTCATGGGACCAATATGTTCGTGGTCATCTGTCTTCTAATATCTTTTATATATGGAAATGAATCCTTGTGTATTAGAGATGTTCCTATTTTGGATTTTCTGTTACAGATAGCTAAACCTCTTCCTAATGAGTTTGGGTGTTTTACAGAGACTATTTCAATTAACCTTCATAATATATCTATGGGTTTAGGTATTACTGTGCCCACTTTACAGATGAGGAAACTGAGGTAGCAAAGTTGATTTGAAACCCATGTTCTGTCTGGTTCCAGATGCTGCTATAATATGAAGATGATCTTTTGTTTTAAATGAATTCAGGCTTTTCCACCCACTTGTGAATTATGAATTTTTATACTTTTCTAAATATTTCTTTAGGTTATTCTTCCTATACCTTGTTTTAAGCATGTTTCACATGGTGAAGGTTTATGTTTGGACAAGAAACCAGAAAGACCTTGTCCCAAAAGATTTTAGCCCAGAGAAGGAAACCTAAAGATCTCTCTTCAACCAGAGGGAATGTTTTGTTGCTCTTTGTGGCTGGGCAGCAGCAGTTTAGCCTTAGAGAAATGCCGGCACTTCCTTTGTCCTGCTTCACCCTCGTGATGCTCTGATATCAAGGCAGGACTGCCAATGTGTCCATTATTTAGTAAGAAGACTGCTGCTCCCAGGGTTAGCTCTGAGCAGAGCTAGTTGAAGGCTACTGACCGCTTTTCATTTGTACTCAAGATTCAATATCTGGGGCCACTCTGTCCTGCCTGGGGAATTTGGGGGAACCAATATAATAAATAATACCCTGGAGAAATTTTAGAACCACAGAGAAACCTCTCTAATATCACCCTCTCAATTTATCTCTTTCAATTCAGTTTCAATTTGCAAAGTTGTATTCAGTTTTATACCAAGAATTCGGAAGAACTCTCAGAGCAAAACCCAGGTATTCATCTGCTTTTTAGGGGTGTAAAAGAGCCATCATGCAAACATACTGTAATCTGGACTTTATCTGCCACATCTTGTGTGTTTATAAAAAGATAATTCAATTTCTGATAAATATCTCTTGGCTTCTTTTGTAAGACACTAAGCTCAACTGTGTCCTTGCCTTTCATCTAATGAAACTCATTCTAACTCTTAAGAGGATCATGTCATTTTGCACATCAGTGAATAAGCCTCACAACTCCCATTTCAACCCACAGCAAACGCCCTTGAGGTTAGAGCTTGATGGTTAAACACAAAAGGTCCCAATGCCCCAAGATTCCACAGATGCCTGTTGAATTACCAGGATGCCCACAGACTGCAAATACTTAACAAAAGAGGGTTCTCCTCCCTGACACCCCCTGTACTTCCACCCCTACCACAACTAAAGGAGAAAAAAAATGCCCCAAACTTCAAACAGTGCACCTGGCTGTAATCTTTTCTACTTGAGCTAATTGCTATTTGCAGTGGCATAAGGTTGGGGGCTGAGGGGTTGGCGGGGAGCGGGCTGGAGATTCCTCCAGCTAATAATGAAGATTCAAACCACAGAATGATTTCATACGCTTGGTTGTTCCATCCCAGGGCAGCCAACATCTTACACTCATTTTCAGTTGCAGGAAATATAGTTCTCATACAAAGAAATACATTCCTAATAAGGTACAGGAATTAATTGTCAATGCCCTTAATGCAAAAGCAGGCAAAGAGTTTCAACTTGTTTCAGAGTTTGGGAGTGACTTTTATAGATGTCTAAAAACTACTCAACTTCCAGACTTTTTCAAAGCTTTAACATTTTTAAAAGGGGGAAAACCCCAGTGTTTATATTTGACCACAGTTTTAATTATGCTTTCATGCTTGTGATTTTTTATTTAATGTCTGTCTCACCAATTAGATTGCACATATTACAGTCACCATCATATTTTCAGCATTCAGCAGAATGCCTGGCATGGGGCAGGTGTTCAGTAAATCTTTGTTGATCAAGTGAATGAATCATATCTCAAGGCTAGAGACAATTCTTTAATTGTTTGCAAGAATATCCTTTTGCCAAGTGATTAAAAAGGAAGAGATAGGAGGCAGGGAATTTATAAAATTCTATAAATTGGATTATTTATAGAGTGCCTTATCTAAGTGGAAATATTTTCATCTATAGCAATAATATTATCATTATTAGTAGTAGTAGTACTAGTAACAATGATAGCAGTGGAGTGGTGGTAGTGACCTTGAGTGATTACCATGTGCCAAGTGCTGGGCTTAGCTCTGGGCATAAATCATATTTTATTTCCTCCACTTCTCTATGAGATAGTTATTATCATTATCTTCACTTCTTAGATGAGAAAACTGAGGCATAGATACATTAAATAACTTTCCCAAGTCCTAGCATTCCCATATCTAGGAAGTGGCAGATGGGACTAAACTTCAGCCCATCTGTAGCCCACGTTTTTTTCTTCCCTTCCCTTCCCTCTGTCCTTAGAATAGCATAATGGGAGTATGTCAACATCATGGTAGACACTGTGGTTTGACTCTTCAGACACCCTTCCCCAGGCACCCTCTCATTGACGTTCCTTTCCTAAGAGACTGGGAAGCTGAGCACTTCATTTTCCAGCATCCATTTCATCTAGGCGTGGGCATGTGACTCCTTTTGAAGCAAGGAGTTAGAAGGGGAAGTCAACAGAGACGCTACAAGTAGGGGCTTGGGAAAGCTCTTGATTTCTTTGAAGAAGGGACAAGCGTACAACTAACATTCTTCCATTCTGCATCTGCTTATATTCATCATTAAACCTGATGTTTGTTTGGAGGGGCAGCAACCACGTTGTAACCTTGAGGCCAAGAGAAACAGGGCATTCAATCCCAGCATCGCGGATCCACTGAACCAAGTGCTGTCTCCACCTACCTGCGGACTTTTTGCCATGTCAAGAAAACTAGCCTCCATATTTTTTTGGCTGCAGTGAACCCAGTTTCCCATTATTTGCAGGTGACACATCCTGAAACGATGCCAGTCTGAACCTTCTGAAGTTAAGACTAAGGACCTAGAAAGCTGCGTCAGGGGCAACCTGAAGAAACTTGACTTTTGGCGATGAAATGCCAGTTCCTTCCTCACTTGTGCTGAGGTCCAATCTTGCAGAGTGGTGGCAGTGTTCAAGTCCCAAGTTGGAATGCAGTGGATTGTGAACTTAGGTACGCATATCGATCTTTGCTATTGTCTCGCCCAAATAGTCACAGACATTGAGTGTTGCTATTAAAAAGTCTAAGTCATTGTTCTACAGACTGTAATCAAGTTAAAAGGAAAAACTCAGAGAAGTGGAAGCAACCTGATAGTCCACAAATAAATGTTCATACATTGTAAAGGATCTGTATCATTGCTCAGGAAGTACATCCGAATGTTGTGGTCTGATACAGACCAATCACAGCGATTGTCATCAGTCACTTAAGATAAGAAGTATGTATATATTCCTGTCCGAGTAGTCTTTCTTTTTGCTGTTTCACTCTAACTTAAAGAATGATCCAGAAGAGTTTCTTAAAATCTGACTAATTAAGCTCAGAATAAGGAGTTTCTGATGTCTCATATTTGTATCCTTGCTGGTAGCTCTCTACTGGTCCACACTGGCCCTCTTGTCAGTTTGGTATGGCCTCCTCTGTTAGGGTAGAAAATTCTTTTCCTTTGGTTGAAAGAGACTGTGTTTACTCACTGGGACTATGACATGAATTTATCCGGCAACTTATTTCTCCAAGTCATTCAATTCAATTCATTTATTCTTTCAACAGGATGGTGGACATTTCATGGTTATGTTTCTAGAAGTGTCATCTGGCTGGCAGACAGAAGTGTCTTAATAGTTTCCAAGGAAAAAATAACGATCTGAATTTGTCCGTATTTTTTCACAAATTTGAAGTGTTAAAATAATTGTGATTTTCACAGAGATTCCGTTATATTTTTAAAGATTGTTTTTGTGAATGTTCACTTGACTAGTATGTTTTTATCTCATTTGTGTATTACTGCTTCCACTTGCTGAAGTTCTTCTTTTCCATCATTATTATGGGCTCTGTATCTAACGTTTTCATAAAGAGATCAGTGGCTCAAAATTGATTTGCTGAGCATAAAGTTAGTGATAAAAATAGGTGTGTAGTTACTTTAGCTCAAAATAATGTTACAAAGGAATGGGACTCAAATGTATATGTAAATATGTGTGTGTCGGGACAAGCGGCCATGCATGCCAATGTGCCAGATTTTTGATAGCCTCTCGCCTAAACGTACACACAGGAAGAATCACAATGAATAACTGAGGGTCCATTTTCAGTTCAGTTCAGTTCAGTTCAGTCGCTGTCGTGTCCGACTCTTTGTGACCCCATGAATCGCTGCACGCCAGGCCTCCCTGTCCATCACCAACTCCTGGAGTTCACTCAGACTCGCATCCATTGAGTCAGTGATGCCATCCAGCCATCTCATCCTCAGTCGTCCCCTTCTCCTCCTGCCCCCAATCCCTCCCAGCATCAGAGTCTTTTCCAATGAGTCAACTCTTCACATGAGGTGGCCAAAGTACTGGAGTTTCAGCTTTAGCATCATTTCTTCCAAAGAAATCCCAGGGTTGATCTCCTTCAGAATGGACTGGTTGGATCTCCTTGCAGTCCAAGGGACTCTCAAAAGTCTTCTCCAACACCACAGTTCAAAAGCATCAATTCTTCGGCACTCAGCCTTCTTCACAGTCCAACTCTCACATCCATAGCCTTGACTAGACGGACCTTAGTCAGCAAAACAAATTACACCTAAAGAATCCTAATTTTCAAAATGAATAAATGAATGCATGAATGTGTGAGTGAATATATGAAAATTAGATTGTATTACTATGAAATACATAGTATATTATCTATTTCGGAATTTTGTAGAGTAGGAACATAAAATCAACAGCATTCTCATATAATTTTTAAACAAACCCTAGTGGTATATCAAGCACACGAGTTTCTCCAGAATAAGGACAAAATAATGCTTTATAATACAGAACTGGTAATTTAATTGAGGCAGTGAAGAGACCAAACTCTTGAAATATCATCCAGATTCATACCCCCTGAAGCAAAACATCTTAGCTACACTGTGGCTAAGACCTTTGTAAGATTAGCTTCAAGTTAAAAAGTATGCCGTGGAAGAAATCAGAAGGGGGCTTCGGCAAGATTTCCTCATCCAGAAACACTTTTGGATTTCTTACTCATGATAGTGCCCCAAAGAGAGAAGTTGCTATTGCCTTTTTGTGGGTTGACTCTATTGATATTCAGAGTATGAATGAGCTCTTAGGCCTTTTTCAAGGCACATATGAGGGGAAAGTGAGAGACATCTTGTTCTATTTAATTGCTTAATTCCCAGCCACAGGAGGAGATGTTTTCCGTGTAGTTAACAGTTATTTTGTGATTCACGTGCAGGCTGCGGAAGGTGGTTAGAATCAGTAATGATGGCACTGCTCTGCAAATAAAGGAGCTCTCACCCAATGCTGGTTCACACACTGATTGATTCAAAGGGAACTGGCAAAAACAACTCTAAGAAACAGTATTGACATTGTGCTTGAGGCAGACAATTGCAGTGTTACCCGCCAAAGTTGTGCAATGAGGTAGCCCCGGTGCTATACCACCCATTCTTGAGTCAGAGTTGAAAGAAATGGAGAAAATTCCAAGTCCTAGCAAACCATGTCTAATGAGGATAAATCTTTTCTGGGTCTTTGTTAATTAACTGAGCAGTAACCTCTGTTTCTTGGCACTAGTGTGTGTTGGCTCTTGAGGGGGAATGTGTTCTCAATTTTTTTTTTTTTTCCAAATGAAGGATGAGGAAAAAAAATCACATTTTTTCCATGACACTAAAATATCCTTTTAAAAATATCACTTCAAGTGGCTTACTCAAGTGGACCATCTCAACACAAACTCCATGTTGGTTCCGAAATGCCATGTCTTTTAACATCAAGGATTAGATAATATATTAGGATTACTTAAGAAAAGCAAACTGGAGTAAACATCTCCATTGCTGGGAATTTGATTCATTCTCAGTGCTTGATGTTTTTCTTCACTTACTGAAGATAATCATTGATGATATATTACTGGTCATATTTTCAAACCACATGCAAATATTCCAATATACCAGAAGAAATACTTTTGAGAGCAGAAGGCAACAAAATGGATGTATTAGGAATTCACTGACCAATAAAGATCTCCCAAGTTAAAAGAGGTAATTTCCAACATTTGAATGTTTTGTTGTTTCCATTTGCTAAGTTGTCCAACTTTTTGCAATCCCATGAACTGTAGCCCATCAGGCTCCTCTGTCCATAGAGTTCTCCAGGCAGGAATACTGGAGTGGGTTGCCATTTCCTTTTCCAGGGGATCTTCCTAGATCAGGGATTGAACCTGTGTCTCCTGCATTGGTAGGCAATTTCTTTACCACTGAGTCACCAGGGAAGCCCCAACATTTGAATAAGATAACCTTATTAACTAGATTATCTGAAATGACTCAATGCTTGCTGCCAGCCCTGATCACCTTCCTCTATGTTCAAACATGTAAATTAATATATGAATTAATGGACATATATTCTTTTCCTTCCCATTCTTTTTATTACCAAAATGATGACATCTTACCATATGTTTTACTCTGTAGCTTGCTTTTTATTACTCAAGAATTTATCATGGATAGCTCTCCAAGTTGATAGGGACAAAAATTTATTTAGCATATTCTAATTTTGTAAGTTAAATAGTGAAAAGAAACCAATGGAATGTGAAACTTACCACAGAGGAAGAAAAATTACAAATGAATCCAGCTTTAATAGGATAAAATCTTGTTACTAATTTTGAAATTTTATAGAATGACTGATCATTTAAAAATCAGAACATATGTCTAAGAATTCTTTGCAATATAATTGACATACAATAAACTACAAGTATTTAAACTATAAAGTATGATGTATGGACCTATGAAGGTGTCTGTGAAACCACCATTACAATCAAGGTAATGAGCATATCTATCACCACTGAAAGTTCTCTTGCACCTATGCCATCTCTCCTTCCAGCCACACTTGGACTCCGGCTGTAGATAAAGTTCAAGGCCACTCCAGATGTCTCATTCTGGAACCAGCGGCCATGTAATATGTTCTTCTCTCCTAGTGATGGCAGAAGCAAAAGAGGCCAAGCCAAATCATGCAAGTTCATTGAAACTTCTTCTAGTTTCATGACTACTATTAATAACATTGCATTGGCCAAATCCAGTCACATGGCAAAGCCTAACATCAAAGTGCTGGGGAATTGTACTCTGCCCACTCTAGTGGGATGTCCTGCATAGTTACGTGGCAAAGGGTGCAGGTGTATTCTTTAACTGAGAGGAGGTAAAAGATGGCAAAAGATAGCTCAGTTATAATAAATGGACAGCTGATGAAATGGGGTTGGTGTTTAAGAGCTGGGAATTCATATTTGGTAGCTAAAGCCCCCAGGTGTTTCCCAGCATATGCAAGGGTATTGAAGGATAAGACCATGCCAAAACTTTAGGCTATGCCCTCTCCAGAGAGTGAGTGCAGGACAAGAGGAATGAGAACAGAGGATGTCACCTTCCTCTATGTTCAAACATGTAAATTAATATATGAATTAATAGACGTATACTCATCAAACAGGAGGCTGGAGGAGGATCCAAAGGGCAAGAGAAAGTGTTGTCAGAGGTCATCTCTCAATCAGCAAAAGGCCCTATAGAGACTTTAATGGTTCTAACCATAGCATTTTGTGACTAATTCTCTCTACTCTCAACTTTCCACTCCCTTTTGATTCTACATAATAGAACCAAACTATGTGCTGAAGTCTCTGATCTCATTTTTAAAAATCACTAGATTCCAATGTAAAATAGATAACTAATGAGAACCTACCGTATAGCACAGGGAACTTGACTCAATGTTCTGTGGTGACCTAAATGGGAAGGAAATCCAAAAACGAGATGTATGTATACATATAACTAATTCACTTTGCTGTACAGTGGAAACTAACACAATATTGTAAAGCACCTATACTCCGATAAAAGTTATTTGTATAGTAATGAGGGCAAAGTGAAGTAAATACAAAAAATTAAAAAGAAGTGAAAATCACTAGATTCCTATTATAACCAAGCAAGTATTATAAGGGGCAAAATAGAATTAATTTCTGTTTTCTTTAAGCATTTAGTGCATACACAATGAGAGATTATTTACTATTCCACAAAATCTTCCTTATACAAATATATTCATATACATCCAAATTTAATATATGTTTACTATGAAGAGTCTGAAGTATCACATATAAATACATTGTATGGTTGGTCTCCTGGAACAATGGATGCTCCCTCATTTTCTATGACTCATCACTTCATGAACACTGGGAGGACCTGACCGCAGCTGTGCAGAAGCTTCCATAATAAAACCATAATGGGCACAGCACAAATTGCCTTTTTCAGATTTGGGGTTTCATTGCAATTGGGAATGTTGGACAAATTTCCCTGAGGCTTGGCTTGAGGAACATCTAGTCATTCTTTGCCTAATCCTGAACCTGGAATATGGCTTTAGGTGGAAAATATGCTTTAAACTCAGTGCTAGTTGTGGTGGTGGTATCTTTTTGGTGTGAATAGTAGACTCGATAGAAAATGAATGTCAAAAAGTAATTATTGGGACTTCCCTGGCCAGTCTGGTGGCTGAAACTCTGCGTTCCCAATACAGGGGCCCTGGCTTTGATCCCTGGTCAGGAAAGACTGGTGCTGAAGCTGAAGCTCCAATACTTTGGCCACCTGATGCAAAGAGCCAACTCATTGAAAAAGACCCTGGTGCTGGGAAAGGTTGAGGGCAAGAAGAGAAGGGGGCGACAGAGGGTAAGATAGTTGGATGGCATCACTGACTCAATGGACATGTGTTTGAGCAAACAGAGAAATAGTGAAGGACAGGGAAGCCTAGTGTGCTGAGGTCCATGGGGTCGCAAAGAGTCAGACACGACCCAGCAACTGAACAGTGACAATAGTGCCAGGTTACTAGATCCCACATGATGCAACTAAGAGCTCGAATGCCACAAGTAAAGATCTCACCCGCTACAAGCAGGAGACCCTGCCTGTGGCAACCAAGACCTGGCACAGCCAGATTTTCTAAGACGTGATTATTTGTGGAGTGAGCTACTGAACTTCTCGGGCATGTATTGAGAAGAGAAAGTGATATGGTAGATTTAAAATGTTCTGACATGATTATGTCAGTTATGAA
Organism: Ovis aries; assembly: GCF_016772045.2. Taxonomy (NCBI): domain Eukaryota; kingdom Metazoa; phylum Chordata; class Mammalia; order Artiodactyla; family Bovidae; genus Ovis; species Ovis aries. The sequence goes on from NC_056056.1 coordinate 174,784,167, forward strand.
TATATGGCCTCTAATTTCCCCTGTTTAACCTACCTACATGGTTTCTATTTCCTGATTGGGTCAAAACTGCTACCCAGGGTATTTAAAGATGCGCAAACCAGCCCCAGACTTTCCCTCTCATCCTTTCTCTTCTCAGGTTTGATTCTTCAGTCACCCCTCCTCTCTCATCTCTGGCCTGGATCACCCTTCCTCTTTCCCTACTTTTCCTATACCTTTTGTCATTAAATCCCACCCATCCCTCACATGTCGGAAAGGCATCTTTTCTTCTGAAAAATCTTTCTAAACCTGTCAACTCTGGATTGAATGTCTTTTCCAAGTGGTCCCATAACTAACTTAGTACGGATCACTGTATTGTAGTTATCAGCTTACTTGTCTTTCTCCTTCTGAAACAAGCTCCTGGAAGGTGCAGAATTGACATCTTTCCCTGTTACAAAGCTTAGCTCCCAGGTGGGCCCAGGGACGTGCACCCAGTTGATACTCATACATATTTACTGAATGAACACCTAAATGACAAGGTATTATTTAGGGAGATCTTCGTCAACCACAGAGGTTAGTGCACAAAACACTAGATGAATTTTAAAATTTAATTTTGTTGTTTAGATGTCAGAGAAAGCTTGATGGAGAAAGCAGTATTTATACTAATCTTTAAAGGATTTCAAGGAGGCAGAGATGAGGAATTAAGGGTCAAATGGAGAGAAGAAACAAATATATAGAAGAGATCTCATTTATGTTCTGTACACGTGGAAAACAATCTCAATTTTCTGGATGGGGTCAAGTGTGTGATGGGGAACCCAAATGTGGCAAAGAAATGTCAACAAGAGACCTGGGGCCAGATCCTGAAAAATCTGACAATATATGGAGGAAGACTGGTTATGAAAATAACCATAACTGGTTATGTGGTCCAGCAGTATCAGCAGCAACTTGGAACTTGAAGAAAGGAAAATTCTTAGCCTCCATCCCAGACTTCCTGATTTAGGAGCTCAGGTGGAGGGGAGAAGAAGGCGTAGGTGGTGGGGGCGGGGGGGTGGGTCCAACAACCTGGATTTTCACAAGCCTTCCTGGCCATTCTGGAGGGCACTGGGGTTTGGGAACTGCTGTAAGATATTTGGACTTCTGCTCTGAACCCAAGCCACGATTGCTGTGTTTGTGTTGACTGTAGACTGTTTTCCCCAATCCTTCTGAGGGATGCTGTACTTTGAGGCTAGTTTGCCCAGATAAATAAAATGTGGTGCCTTCTATTGGTTTTTGGATCATATGTCAGACATCTTCAGAGAAGTCTGACCTCAAAAATCAGCCCCACTGCCTAATTTCTGCATTAGCCTGTCACATGCTCTTTCCAGTGCCCCAGTTTATCAATGGACCACTCCTCTCCTCCTTACAGGGGTTGTTGGTGGGATGTTTCCAAGAGATGAGGCCAGACTCTCTGGAATGGTTTATGTTCATCAGGGGGTGAAGTCATGGACAACTGTTTCCCAAATCTATTTCCTTAGTGTACAATAATTCTTATACTGATGCCCACACTGCCATTTAGGGAAATAGGTAGTCTGTCCACAGAATACACACTGAGGTCAACTCTACCCCTCCTTACCCCACCCCAGGCCCATTCCCATGGAGTCCTAATATCCAGAATTGGCTAGAGGACAGTCATATCTATCCCATCACTAAAGTTTCTTTTAACTACCCAAACTCACTCTGTTCTCCCGAGTATAAGCACTCCCAGGGAAATAGATGGAGAAACAGTGGAAACAGTGTCAGACTTTATTATTTGGGGCTCCAAAATCACTGCAGATGGTGATTGCAGCCATGAAATTAAAAGATGCTTACTTCTTGGAAGAAAAGTTATGATCAACCTAGATAGCATATTCAAAAGCAGAGACATTACTTTACCGTCTAAGGTCCGTCTAGTCAAGGATATGGTTTTTCCAGTAGTCATGTATGGACGTGAGAGTTGGACTGTGAAGAAAGCTGAGCACCGAAGAATTGATGCTTTTGAACTATGGTGTTGGAGAAGACTCTTGAGAGTCCCTTGGACTGCAAGGAGATCCAACCAGTCCATTCTGAAGGAGATCAACCCTGGGATTTCTTTGGAAGGAATGATACTGAAGCTGAAACTCCAGTACTTTGGCCACCTCATGTGAAGAGTTGACTCATTGGAAAAGACTCTGATGCTGGGAGGGATTGAGGGCAGGAGAAGAAGGGGATGACAGAGGATGAGATGGCTGGATGGCATCACTGACTTGATGGATGCGAGTCTGAGTGAACTCTGGGAGTTGGTGATGGACAGGGAGGCCTGGAGTGCTGCTATTCATGGGGTCGCGAAGAGTCGGACACGACTGAGCGACTGAACTGAACTGAACTGAACTGAAGATCCATCATCTTGCTTTTGCACTGCTCATCATTCTTGTGATTATTCAACATGTATTTGGACTGTGAATTTCATGAACTTGGGCACCATTTCTGATTTGTTCACAGCAACATCTCCATGTTTTACAGGCAGGGCCTGGATCGTGGGAAGTGCTCAAGTGCTAAATATTTTTTAAAATTCTATGATTAAAGGAATGATGTGGTTTTATAATGCAGGGCACAGGGATTTACCTCTTAGTTATACCAAGGGATTAGAATCATGTACACATTAGACACTAAATAAATGACTCTTGATACCTTTACACATACTCTTTCCCTCTACTTGAACTGCCCTCCTTCCTCTTCTGTACCTCCTCAAATCCTAGTCCTTCAAGATTCAAGTCAAGGTCACCGTGTAAGACTCCACAGGTTGTCCACTTCATGCCTCTGGGGGTGCCGTTGACATAGATTGTGATGTGAATGTTCAATACAGAGCCTCCTTCTAGCTCTAACGTCTCTATGGGAAGTTTTTCTGGATATAGACTGTCATGTCCATGAGAATGAACTTATGGTTGCTAGGAGGAAGGGATAGTTAGGGAGTTTGGGATGGACTTGTACATACTGCTATATTTTAAATGGATAACCAACAAGGACCTACTGTATAGCACATGGAATTCTGCTCAATATTATGTGACAGGCTGTATGGGAGGGAAGTTTTGGAGAAAATGAATACATGTATATGTATGGCTGATCCCTTTGCTGATTTTTCTCTCATTTGGCACTTAGAGCAGTGCCTGCCTCATAGCAAGCAGTGAATAAACCATCTGTTGAATATACGCAAATGTCTTCCTCAGTCATGAAGAGCCATTTGTCCTCTGTATTTTATACCTTGTTCTTGCTTCTAGTTTGGTAGTTTTTTTATGTGGAATGATATTCATAAGTTCACTCATGATTATAACCCAGTTCCCTGTGATCCTGAACTGTGTTTGTTTTTATACCAGAATATGAGGGTTTCAGAGAGCCTGTAATTACCAGATTGAAGGCCTTGTGCCACATCTGTACACAGGTGGGTCAACTCTCTAAAAAAATTTCTGGAAATTGGGCACACCCATGTTTTACTGTAGCCTGGAAGCTTCACCTCAGGGTGTGGTAGGCCACAAATCATGGTTTCTAAGAAGGACTGTTTGGAGAGTGAAGGCTCTGGAAACTTGGATAGGAAGCATGCATAAGCTCTAATGGAGGACAGTTATACTCAGAGACTGCCAGCCCAGCTCCAAACATTAGATGCAACTGCCAAGCATTGCTGCTTGAGGTGTATGAAAGGGTGGTGCCCCGTGTTCTCAAGACATGGGGGGATGGAGGAGCTGTATCCTAAGCTTGGGTGAAAAGATGCTGTATTTTCAGCAGAGTCCTCTGGGATAAGTCATTTCGTGTTTTGTGTGTTTAAGGGTCTCAGACAGTCCACACAGCATTGTTTGTTCTCTTTACACAATGCCTAGGGATCTACCCACACTTTACTGGACACACTTCACTCGACAGGACATTCACACCTAGATGTTCTATGTCTGTATGCTTATTTATTTATTTATTTACTTCACAATATCGTATTGGTTTTGCCATACATTGACATGAATCTGCCATGGGTGTACATGTGTTCTCCATCCTGAACCCCCCCTCCCACCTCTCTCCCCACCCCATCCCTCTGGGTCATCCCAGTGCACCACCCCCGATATGTTTAGTAGCTCAGTTGTATCTGACTTTCTGTGACCACATGGACTGTAGCCTGCCAGACTCCTTTGTCCATGGAATTTTCCAGGCAAGAATACTGCAAGAATACTGGAGAGGGTTGTCATTTTCTACTCCAGAGGGTCTTCCCAACCCAGATATTCTATGTTGGCTGGCAAGTGATCAAGCCAGCAGCCAGTGTACAAAGCTGGAACTATCTACATTCTGGCCTTGCACAGAAAAAGTTTGCCTACCTCTGATTTAGAAGATGAAACCTGCTCTGTCCGTAGGAGGTTTCTTCTGCAGCCTCTTTCCTTGGCTTGTAGACAGCCATCTCCTGCCCCATGTCCTCATGTGGTCTTCCCTCTGTGTAAATCCCTGGTGTTTCTTTCTGTGTTCAAATTTCCTCTTCTTACAAGGACACCAGTCAGATTGGATTAGGGACTACCCTAGTGACCTCTTTCTATCTTAATTACTTCTTTAAATACCCTATCTCCAAATATAGTCACATTCTGAGGTGCCGAGGGTTAGGATGCATTTGGGGGGACATAGTTCAACTCATTACACCTCCACACTCTGTGTACTTCCTTTCTGTAAGCCCTAAGTACTTGTGAGGTGACTGCCAAATCACTGACCTCCAAGGCTGATGTGACCGATCCAGCTGATAAGGCAGGTGTCCACACCTTTTCCACCTTTTCCATCAGAGAAATTTAAATTCCTTGTTTGGTCCAGGGCCTACTAATGACTGTTTCCCCCAGTTCAAGCCTCCAACTAAGCTTTCAAGGTCAAATTTTGCCCAGTATAGATAAATCATTTAAATACATTCAATGCCCTATATAGGTTTAAAATGAGCGGAGGGTTCAGGGGGACCACTTAACCTAAATGCTCAACCATAGAGGGTTGAATAAACCCATTATAACAGAACCATAATGTGAAATATCATATATTCTTAAAAATGTGAATATTTTTGAAAATACAAATATGATACATTCTTAAAAATATGAATATGATATAGTCTTAAAAAGCGGTATGCTGAAGAACATTTAGTGACCTGGAGGACTCTGTACAATATTGCTAAAGGGAAAAAAATGCAAGATACCAGAAAATATTCACTTATTTAACAAATATGTGTTGAGCACCTCTTATGGGCAGGCGTTCTTCCAGGCTATGGCAATTCAGTAGTGAATAAAACAATGTTCTTCCTTTGGATACTCTGATGACTAGCTCCCTTGCCTTCTTCAGTTTACTGCTCAAATGTCACCTCCTCCAGGAAGACTTCCTGATCCCACAAACTGTCTTCTTGGAGTTTCAGTTACAATGGAAGGCACCCATAGTAAACCAACTACTCTATAATAGGACCTCAGGTCTTGTAGTACATTGAAGAAGAATAAAGCAGAACACAGGAATAGAAAAAAGCCAAAGTGAAGCAATTATTTCAGCCTGTGTGATCAAGAAGTCTTCTTGGAGGAGATGACATTTGAGCAGTGAACTGAAGAAAGTGAGGGAGCGAGTCATTGGAGTTTCAGAGGAAGAACATTCCAAGGAGAAAGAACAGTAAGTGTAAAGGCCATGAGGTACAAATGTGCCTGGAGTACTTGGAGAATCTCAAGGAATGGCAGTGTGGCCCAAGTGGAATAAAATAATGGCTTTTACATCTTTTTTTTTTTTTTTAAACAAGAGCAGCATGATTTCAACCCTGTAGAAGTGAAAAAATGTTAGCAGGAGATATATTAGGATTATGATGCTCTGGGTAATCTTTATTTTCTTCCCTTTGATAATCTGTAGTTATCTTGATTTGTCACTCAATGTGTGTTATATTTTAGAAAGAAAAAAATGAAACATACATTTTGGTATCAGACTTTCCTGGAGCTTATTACCTTTGTCCTGGAGGCTCTCACTGATCCCATGGCACCTAGACATGGCATTTAGACAGCCACTCTCGACATGTGTTACTCCAGGAGCAGAGGGGTAGAGAAAACCCTGAGTTGGAAAAGCCAGACAGAGGTGATTTTGCAGATGCTCTAGACAACTGGAGTGGCCGTTGATTTACTACTAGTGGTAAAGGTGTTAATGTCTTCTCTCAATGGCATTTCTACTATCAGTAAGTGTGGGCTGAGTGTAATGATGACCTAATTGACAACAGAGATCAGAACAGATATCTCACCTAATAAAAAGCCTTTGTGTCCATGGGATGACCCCTTTTGGGCTTAGCTGGGCTTTGGTACTAGGCATGATCTCTCTTGGCAATTGTCATTAATCAAACACATTCAGTGATGGTTACTTAGTGAATATCAAGTCTCCTGGATAAACCTGGGCCTCCTGAGCATGCTCAGCCTGGTTTTCCCTGAACTCTGATCTAAGCCTTGCCTTCTGTTGCCTCATTTAATGCACACACAGGTTAGACTTGTCACTCATCCATTCTCCCCATGAGTCCTTGGTGGATTGACAATGGATTTTCCACTCCCCAGATGTAGGTCAGTGAAGAGATGGTTCTTATCTCTCTCTGACAAACAGGGGCTGTGTGTGGTGTGAAGTGAACAAGCCTTAGTTTCCATCCAGTGGTGGAATCAAGACCAAGGACTTCCTGTGCACAGAGGGAAGGAAGGCAAATGTTTTGAGGTGTATACATACCCTTCTTAATGTCTACCTTACCAGGTACGGTCAAGATGATGGCTATCAGCTTGCAAAGGCAAAGAAATTTTACCTGCTAAATTTTTGGTGAAATTAAGCATAAAAATGAACAAAATATACTATTGTTAAGAGAATAGCCTCTTTATGGAGGCCTAAACAACTGGTTAACAGAATTAAGGAGCACAAGGGGTAACATTCAGGAGACAAATAGAACATTCCCTTGAAAGCTAAAACCTTTACTTCTATCTTGCAGTCAGCAGTAGAACGTTTTTCTAAGAGCCCTGTCACCATCCTGGTGCCTCTCATCCTTCCTTGAGTGTTGTATTACCGTTAGGGGTTGAGAAGCCAGAGAAGTGAGGCTCTTAGCATTCCAGGGAGCTGGTCCTGATGAAGACTCAAGACTTGTCTATGTGTGAGTTCCTCAATGGTGAATTTCTCTATGTGCCTTTCAACATTTCTTATTCATAGAGAAACCAACCTATTCAAGTCAGTACTTGTCATCCTTAAGATATCAAGCCCTGAGCCTTTGGAGTGGGAGCACTGATGCCAAAACCCTAGACTACTAGAGAACTAACCCTAGGGAGTATCAAATAGTGAGAACTCACACAAGGAAACCACTTGAATACAAGACTGGGCATCGCCCAATCACCAGTAGCACCCTGTGCAGGATGCCTCATCTAAACAAAAAAAAACAAAACAAAAATACAAACCCAATTGTCAGACTTTCCCATTATAAGAAAAACAAACAAACAAAAAACTCAGCACAAATCTCACCCTGTACAAAGCTTATACAAGAAGTGAAGTCGCTCAGTCGTGTCTGACTCTTTGCAGCCCTGTGGACTGTAGCCTGCCAGGCTCCTCTGTCCATGGGATTCTCTAGGCAAGAGTACTAGAGTGGATTACCATTTCCTTCTCCAGGGGATCTTCCTGACCCAGGGATTGAACCCAAGTCTCCCGCATTGGAGGCAGATGCTTTAACCTCTGAGCCACCAGGGAAACCCTAAGGTTATACAAACCACTGGGGAAATCTTAGGAGAGCAGAAACCAAAAGGAAGAATGAATTCAACCCTAAAGCCTGGGAAAAGGAGACCTCAAACACAATAAGTTAATAAAATTAATGAAAAGGCAGAGTAATACTACACAAATGAATGAACAAACTAGAAACACAGATGTCCAAATAAATGAAGAGGAAATAGGCAAACTACCTGAAAAAGAATTCAGAATAATGATAATAAAGATGATCAAAAACCTTGAAAACAGAATGGAGAAAATGCAAGAATCAATTAACAAAGACCTAGTAGAATTAAAGAACAAACATACAAAGACAAACAACACAATTACTGAAAGTAAAAATACTCTAGAAGAATCAATAGCAGAATATCTGAAGCAGAAGAACAAATCCGTGAGCTGGAAGGTAAAATGGTGGAAATAACTTCTGAAGAGCAGAATAAAGTAAAAAGAATGACAAGAACTGAGGATAGTCTCAGAGACCTCTGGGACAATATCAAACGCACCAACATTTGAATTATAGGCGTCCTAGAAGAAGACTCCCCCCGAAAAAAAGGATATGAGAACATTTTTTAAAGAGATTATAGTTGAAAATTTCCCCAACATGGAAAAGGAAATAGTCAATCAAGTTCAAGAGGTGCAAATATTCCATACGGGATAAACCCAAGGAGAAACATGCCAAGACACATGCTAATCAAACTAACATAAACTAAACACAAAGAAAGAATATTAAAAGCAGCAAGGGAGAAGCAACAGGTAACATACAAGAGAAACCCCATATTTTTAACAGCTGATCTTTCAGCAGAAACTCTGCAGGCCAGAAGGGAATGGCAGGAATGAAAGGGGAAAATCTATAACCAAGATTACTGTACCCAGCAAGGATCTCATTCAAAATTGATGGAGAAATCAAAAGCATTTCAGACAAGTAAAAGTTAAGAGAATTCAGTACCACAAAACCAGCTTTACAACAAATGTTAAAGGAACTTATATAGTCAAGAAATACAAGAGAAGAAAAAGATCTACAGAATCAACCCCAAACAACTAAGAAAATGACAATAGGAACATATATATCAATAATTACTTTAAATGTAAATGGTTTAAATGCTCCAGCCAAAGACACTGACTGCCTGAATGGATTTAAAAAAACAAGACCCATATATACACTGTCTATAAGAAACCCACCTCAGACCTAAAGACACATATAGACTGAAAGTGAGAGGATGGAAAAATATATTCCATGCAAATGGGAAGCAAAAGAAAGCTGGGATAGAAATCTTCATTATAAGACAAAATAGACCTAAAATAAAGAATATTACAAGAGTTAAGGAAGGACACTACATGATGATTAAGGGATCAATCCAAGAGGAAGACATAACAATTGCAAATATCTATGCACCCAACATAGGAGCACCTCAATACATAAGACAAACACTAACAGACATAAAAGGAGAAATTGACAGTAACAATAGCAGGAGACTTTAACATTCCACTCACACCAGTGGACAGATCATCAAAACATAAAATCAATAAGGAAACACAGGTTTTAAATGATACATTAGATGAAATGGATCTCATTGATATCTTCAGGACATTCCATTCAAATGAAGAATACACCTTCTTCTCAAGTGCACATGGAACATTCTCCAGGATAGACCACATCTTGGGTCACAAATCAAACCTCAATAAATTTAAGAAAATTGAAATTGTATCAAATATCTTCTCTGACCACAATGCTATGAGACTTGATATCAATTACAAGAAAAAAACTGTAAAAAACACAAACATGTGAAGATTAAACAATACATTTCTAAATAACCAACAGGTGAAGAAATCAAAAGGGAAATTTAAAAAATCTCTAGAAACAAATGACAATGAAAGCACGACAACTGAAAACCTATGGGATGCAGCAAAAGCAGTTCCAAGAGGGAAGTTTATAGCAATATAATCCTACCTCAAGAAACAAGAAAAACATAGAATAGACAACCTAACCTTACACCTAAAGCAACTGGAAAAATAACAACCTCCCCCCCAAATTAGTAGAAGGAAAGAAATTATAAAAATCAGAGCAGATATAAGTGAAAAAGAAATGAAAGAAACAATAGTAAAGATAAATTAAAAAATGCTGGTTCTTTGAGAAGATAAACAAAACTGACAAACCCTTAGCCAGACTCATCAAGAACAAAAGAGAGAAGAATCAAATCAACAAAATTAGAAATGAAAAAGGAGAGGTTACAACAGACAATGCAGAAATGCAAAGGAGTGTAAGAGACTATTATGAACAATGACATGAAAATAAAGTGGATAACCTGGAAGAAATGGACAGATCCTTAGAAAAGTTCAATCTTAAAAGACTGAACCAGGAAGAAATAGAAATTATGAACAACCCAATTACAAGCACTGAAATTGAGGCTGTGATCAAAAATCTCCCCAAAACAAAAGCCCAGGACCAGATGCCTTCACAGGAGAATTCTATCAAACATTTAGACTAGAGTGAATGCCAATCCTTCTAAAACTCTTTCAAAAAATTGCAGAGGAAGGAACACTTCCAAACTCATACTATGAGGCCACCATCCCCCTGATACCAAAACCAGACAAAGACAACACAAAAAAAGGAAACTACAGGCCAATATCACTGATGAACATAGATGCAAATATCCTCAACAAAATTTTAGCAAACAGAATTCAGCAACATATCAAAAAGCTTATACACCATGATCAAGTTGGGTTTATTCCAGGGATGCAAGGATTCTTTGATATATGCAAATCAATCAATGTGATATACCATATTAACAAATTGAAAGATAAAAACCATATGATCATCTCAATAGATGCAGAAAAAGCCTTTGACAAAAAGGCATAGAAGGAACCTACCTCAACTGAGTAAAGGCCATATATGATAAGCCTACAACAAACATTATTCTCAATGGTGAAAAACTTAAAGCATTCCCCCAAGGATGTCCACTTTCACCACTATTATTCAACATAGTTTTAGAAGTCCTAGCTACTGCAATAAGAGAAGGAAAAAAAAAAAAGAAAAGAAATGAAAAGAAATCCAGAAGAAGAAGAAAAGCTCTCACTATTTGCAGATGACATGATGCTGTACACAGAAAACCCTATATACTAAAAATGAAAAATCTTATACACTAAAAATTGAAAATCAGAAAGAAAAATTAAGGAATTAATCCCATTCACCATTGCAACAAAAAGAATTAAATATCTAGGAATAAACTTACTTAAGGAGACAAAAGAACTGTACACGGAAAATTATAAGACACTGATGGAAGAAATCAAAGACAACATAAACAGATGGAGAGATATTCCATGTTCCTGGGTAGGAAGAAACAATATTGTGAAAATGACTGTCAAATGTCAAATGCAATCTATAGATTCAATGTGATCCCTATCAAATTACCAATGGCATTTTTCACAGAACTAGAACAAAATATTTCACAATTCATATGGAAACACAAAAGACCCTGAATAACCAAAGCAGTCTTGAGAAAGAAGAATGGAGCTGGAGGAATCAACCTTCCTGACCAGATTATCCTACAAAGCTACAGTCATCAAGACAGTATGGTACTGGCACAAAAGCAGAAATATAGACCAATGGAACAAGATAGAAAGCCTGGAAATAAACCCATGCAACTATGGGTACCTTATTCTTGACAAAGGAGGCAAGAATATACAATAGGGCAAAGAGAGCCTCTTCAGTAAATGGTGCTGGGAAAACTGGACAGCTACATGTGAAAGAGGTGAAAAGACAACCCTATAAGCAAGGTGAAAAGACAACCCTCAGAATGGGAGAAAATAATAGCAAATGAAACAACTGACAAAGGATTAATTTCTCAAATACACAAGCAACTCATACAACTCAATACTAGAAAAACAAGCAACCCAATCAAAAAGTGGGAAAAAGACCTAAACAGACATTTCCCCAAAGAAGACATACAGATGGATAATAAACATGTGAAAAGATGCTCAACATTGCTCATTATTAGAGAAATGCAAATCAAAACTACAATCAGATATCACCTCACATCAGTCAGAATGGGCCATCATCAAAAAGTCTACAAGCAATAAATGCTGGAGAGGGTGTGGAGAAAAGGGAACCTTCTTGCACTGTTGGTGGGAATGTAAATGGATACAGCCACTATGGATGATGGTATGGGGATTCCTTTAAAAACTAGGAATAAAACTACCATAGGACCCAGAAATCCCACTCCTAGGCATATAGCCTGAGGAAACCAAAATTTAAAAAGACACATGTTTCCCATTGTTCATTACAACACTATTTACAATAGCCAGATCATGGAAGCAACCTAGATGTCTGTTGACAGATGAATGGATATAGAAGTTGTGGTAAAACATAAACACAATAGAATATTACTTAGCCATAGAAAGGAATGCATTGGGGTCAGTTCTAATGAAGTGGATGAACCTAGAAACCTATTATACAGAGTGAAGTGAGTCAGAAAGATAAATATCACATTCTAATGCATATATACAGAATCTAGAAAAATGGTACTGAAGAGAGAAGACTCTTGAGAGTCCCTTGGACTGCAAGGAGATCCAACCAGTCCATTCTAAAGGAGATCAGTCCTGGGTGTTCATTGGAAGGACCGATGCTGAAGCTGAAACTCAAACTCCAATATTTTGGCCATCTCATGCGAAGAGTTGACTCATTGGAAAAGACCCTGATTCTGGGAGGGATTGGGGGCAGGAGGAGAAGGGGACGACAGAGGATGAGATGGCTGGATGGCATCACCGACTTGATGGATGTAAGTTTGAGTGAACTCCGGGAGTTGGTGATAGACAGGGAGGCCTGGCGTGCTGCTATTCATGGGGTCGCAAAGAGTCGGACACAACTGAGCAACTGAACTGAACTGAACTGAACTGAATGGAGAAACAGACATAGAGAATAGACCTATGTACTTGGGGAGAGAGGAAGAGAGGGTGAAATGTATGGAAAGAGTAACATGGAAACTTACATTATCAGATGTTAAATAAATAGCCAGTGGGAATTTACTGTATGGCTCAGGAAACTCAAACAGGGGCTCTGTATCAACCTAGAGGGGTGGGATGGGGGAGGAAGATGGGAGGGAGGTTAAAAAAGGAGGGGCTATATGTATACTTATGGCTGATTCATGTTGAGATTTGACAGAAAACAACAAAAATCTGTAAAGTAATTCTCCCTCAATTAAAAAAATAAATTAATGAAGAAAAAAAGATACTGCCAAGTTTTCCTCCAAAACATAGGTGTAAAAAAGACTTTTTCACTATTTTAGGAGATGTTCCCATACTTCACAGAATACAATTAAAATCTAGCCAAATCACATACACACACACATGCACACAAAAACTAAAATCTTGAAAAATTTGAATCTTGTGCTGCTAACTCCAAAATTCACAAGTAGTCATAAAAAAGGAAAGAAATTTACATGGTTAGGTAAAAAACCTTAATTAATTAATTAATTCATTTGGGGCTGCTCTGGGTCTTTGCTGCTGTGAGCAGGCTTTCTCTAGTTGTGGTGAGTGGACCTCTCATTGCAGTGGCTTCTCTTGTTGTAGGGCACAGGCTCTAGATGGAGCATGTGGGCTTCAGCGGTTGTGGCCTACGGACTTAGTTGCCTCGAGGCATCTGGGATCTTCCTGCATCTGGGATTGAATCCATGTCCCCTGCATTGGTAGGTGGATTCTTAACCACTGGGCCACCAAGGAAGTCCTCCATGGTCAAATAAATTTGGGCCTCACTAGATTAGACAAATTTAGACAGGTTCCTTTTTTTTAGAGGACTTATCAGAGCCTTCTATATAGACTATAATTAATGGAAATGTATTATTTTCACTCAACCTTCTTACAAAGAGTTGTATTAACTGAATTGTTGTGCTGGAAAAGACTCTTGAGACTCTTGGACTGTAAGGAGATCAAACCAGTCAATCCCAAAGGAGATCAACCCTGGCTATTCATTGGAAGGACTCTTGCTGAAGCTGAACCTCCAATACTTTGGCCACCTGATGCTAAGAGATGACTTATTGGAAAAGACCCTGATGCTGGGAAAGATTGAGGGCAAGAGGAAAAGGAGGTGACAGAGGATGAGCTGGTTGGATGGCATCACTGACTCAATGGACATGAGTTTGAGCAAACTCAGGGAGATAGTGAAGCCATGGAAGCCTGGTGTGATGCAGTCCATGGGAGTGTAGGGTAGGACATGATTTAGTGACTGAACAACAGCAAGGCACAGTGCAGGTAAGTTTTTATATAGAAACTGACATGCTTATCTTTTTTCTAATTTTTAGTATTTGATGTTTCAGAAATTTCTAATATAAAAATAAAAGTGGAATTTTTTCAAGCTCTCCATTAATTTCACTAGTTTTAGTTTTCTGAATGCATGTGTAGATGGACAGATGAATACATGGGATGGGATGGGATGGGGTGGAAAAGTCTAATAACAAAACGTTCTCAAGAACATTCCCCTCCAGCTCTATTTTTATTATTGTGTGATTCGGGGCCATTTCCTGTTATTATTACACACACTGTTGTCAGAGGAAGCCAATTCATTTTAATATTAGCCTGAGCAAAACATAATTAGGAAGAGAATCTGCTACCAAAAAGGAAACATGTAATTGGTGTTTTGCATTCCAAAGCCCAGTACTCAGATGAAAAAACACCCAGAGATGGCTCTATGCACAGTTTCAAAACATCCTGCACCCGCCAGGCCAGTGAAAACTCCAGCCACTCCAAGGAAACACAGCCAGAGAACCAGATGACCTACCAAACTTTTCACTAATCCTCTGTATATTGGAAGAGAAAGGAGAAGAGGCTAGAGAAAAGGGGACAGAAAAGAAGGGGCTCAGAAAGGAGTCCTGACAATGTCACCAGACACCAGGCTGGAGGCTGAACTGCTGGCCTCCTCTCCTTAGATCTTTCAGCACCTCCAAGGTCATGATTGACATTTCTTCCTGTGAACTGAGAGCTTCTGAGGGCCTGAAAGTCCATCATCTCCACGTGCTAAGGCTTCTTTCCCATCGCCCTGCCTTCCTCTTCCTCCCTTACTAACGCATTTCCTAGTTAAAAGCTTTTTAAAAATATTTGTTTTATTTGTTTATTTATTTGGCTGCACTGGGTCTTAGTTGCAGCACGTGGGATCTTTGTTGGTGTCTGCAAGATGTTTTTTGTAGCATACAAAGTCTTTCATGACAGCATGGTGGTCCAGTGACTAAGTCTCTGAACACCCAATGCAGGGGGCCAGGGTTCAATCCTTGGTCAGAGGATTAAATCCCACATGCCGCAACTAAAGATCCCTCATGTCACAGCTAAGGCATTTCCTTTTAATTGTGTGGTTTGTACACTCATCTGGGAAAGACTGCAATTTTTTTGGCATGCATGGGAGGTGCGGGAAGGTAGAAGAGGGAAGGAGGAGGGACAAAAAGCCAGCAGGTGAGGAGTCAGCTCTGTGCCTGGACCTGTTAAGTCTTTTCACACAGTTTATTTCATGTCCTCACAATCAATCTTCCCAGGTGGCACCAGTGGTAAAGAACCCACCTGCCATGCAGGAGGCGTAGGAGACACAGGTTCGATTCCTGGGTCAGGAAGATCCCCTGGAGGAGGCAATGGCATCCCACTCCAGTAATCTTGCCTGGAGAATCCCATGGACAGAGGAGCCTGGTGAGCTACAGTCCATGGGGTCACAAAGAGTTGGACACGACTGAAGGGACAGCACATTCCTTGCATTCATCATCTGAGGTAGGTATCCTTATCATCCCCATACTATGGATAAGGAAATCAAGGCTAAGAAAGGCCATGTGCCACAAGGAAGGCTGAAGATTTCCATGTGCCACAACTAAGACCTGCTACAGCCAACTAGATAAATAGAAATTTCCTTAAAAAGCCAATGCTTTTAACCAGTCCTAATGTCCTTCACTTAACTTCTTCAAGCCCCTGGGTTCTCATTCAGGAAAAGAGCTTATCCTTGCTTTTGCCTTTGTCTCCCTTATAGTTTATTCTCCACATAGTGACTGGAAAAACATTATATCACTTAAGACTAGGCTCATCTGCCAGAAAAAGAAATATAAAATAAATATCTGGAGGTTGTCAATTGGGCAAGTATGAGTCAGCTTCATTATGTCCTTAAAGACTTAAACTTCTTCCCACTCACCACTGTCCCATCCAGAGGGGTGGCCCTTGTCCTCACAGTCCAATGCAGCAACTAGAGCTCCAACCATCACATCTGCATTCCAGGCAGAGAGAAAAAAGAAAAGGGTCATAAGGTATAAATTGCCTGTCTTTTTGGCATGATTTTTTGAAATACCACTTGATACATTTGCATACCACCTATAGACTTAGTCGTGTGGCTATACCTACCTGCAAGGAAAGCTGAGAAATACAGCCTTTATTCTGGGATGCCATACAGCCTGCTAGAAATATGTGCTTTCCGCTATAATGCAAGAAAGAGGGAATGGATACTGGGGGCAGTGCACAGTCTCAGACAGAGTAAGCCTTTTGAAATGTAAGTCAAGTCATGTTACTCTGCTTAAAATGGTGGAAAGACTTCCCACTCACTCAGGCCAGAAACACAAGCTTTTGCAGTGTCCAACAGGGCCTTACATGTCTTGTCCCTGTTATGTCTCTGACCTCATTTCCTACGGCTCTCTGCCTTGCTTGCGTTGCTACAGCCACACTGGCCCCCTTGCTGATTTTCTAACAAGCCAAGCACATTCCTGTCTAAATATTTCTTCTGAGCCCTTGGCCCCTCTTCCCCCAGGCATGTGCTCATCTCAGCCCTCAGTTCCTGAGGTCATGCTCAAATATCCCTTCAGCAGGGACCACCCTTTAGAAAAGAGTATACCCCTCCTAAGTGACTTCTCCCTTACCTTGCCTTACTTTTGTTTTCTGCTTTTACCCCCATCTATCCCATCATCTGATATATTCTATATTTGTTCACATTTCTCTTCTCTTCTTTCAGAAGCTCAATGGGATCTGGAACTTGATTTGTGGTAGTCAATGCTTTGTATCTTCCAGACCTGGAACAGTGCCAGGCATCCACTGTAGACATCCAATAAACCTGAGTTGAATAGATGAATGATTGATTGAATAAATCCTGCTTTATTCATCTTCCAAAATTTAGGAGAGGATGTATTGAGGTATCCAATCAAAAAGGGCTTTGAAAACAGAAAGAGGCAAATATAAATTAGTACTGTGCTTCTCTTTGATGTCCTCCCATTCGTAAAAGCACTCTGTTGACTGTGAAGATTAACGCAAACGCTGTTGGCAATTATTATTTTGAAGTAAGGCACAGTGGGATAGGATTTCCAGTCATTTCTTCCCAAAGCACCAGACCTATTTATTCTAAATCCATTTCTTCCCTGCCTTTAGTTTTGAATGAATATGGCTTTGCTGCACATAGTTGCCTAATATATCACTTTGATGGTTTATTTCACCTTAAGTAGCATGGAATTGAAGTCTGAGACTGTATCAGGCTGATTCCAGGTCTCCTTTGCTCCCCTTTGTGCCATCACAGTGGGGGAGAGTTGTCAAGCTGTGCTTGGCCAAGTTAAATGAGGAGACCAGATGGTCAGAAAGAAAGGAATTTTGGTCAAGGTTGAGGAGGAGAGAAGCTGAGAGCATAACTCCTGCATAGTTTTTCACCAAGAGATCAGAATACTCAGCACTGGGGGTGAGTCGCTGCAAACGTCTGTGAGACATGAGTTCTCTTTCATGTTAATCTCCTAGGACATTCTGCCAACACTTCAAAATCATCCTGCAGTGCTTGGAGTTTGGTTCTCTGTTGATTTTAGTTCCTGGAGAAAAGAGAATTTGATTTGTGTTAAACACAACAAAAAGGAAAAACAAAACCGGAGGTAAAGCAGTCCCTTTATGCTTTGACATTTAACACGCGATTTTAGGAAGAAAAGAAAGCAAAATCCAAGGCTTGGAAAGAATGGACGATAGGAAACATTTGAGTGACATGCAAGGCAGTGAAAGAAGATCTCTAGTCCTCTAAACAGAGAAGGCAGGTGCTACAGAAACTGAAAGGCCCTTCCAGGTTGAACTGAGAAGTGGCATCCTGAGTTGTCTGGCACCAAAGTGCGGTTGGGAGGCAAGAGATAGAAAGTCAAGCAGTAGGAGGTGGCAGAGATCCAGGCAGGAAACAGGCTGAGTGTGAACAAGTGTCTTCGTGGTGGGGCAGATGGAAAAGGAGGCGTTAGAGACACACTGCTGAGAGAGGAAGAGCCCGACACCTTGATGTCCTTTGACCAAGTACTTCACTGCCTCCGAAACTCAGAGTACCCTGTTTTTATTGTGCTTACTGCTCTGCTCAAAATAAAATGCCAGGGCCCTTGCCCTTTGGCTTCACATATGTTCCCTAAAAGGCATAACCATGGGACATAGTCCTGGAAGAACTGGGGCACCAGCATTGCCCAGGCTGGCTGAACTTGCCCAGTTTTCATGAGATTGTCTTTGGCAGGCCAGGAAGACCTAGTAACCATGTGGCGTGTCTATAACTGGGACTGTCAACCACTTTCATGTTGGCCGTCTCGTTTGAGCTTGACAACAACTTTAAGGCTTACATATGAAATGAATCATGGCCACCTTTGCTGAGATGAGAGGACAGATGGTTGGGGGTCTGAATGGCTTGCCCACGGAATCGTGAGCAAGGGAATCATGAAACTGGGAGCAGAGCACAGTTCTCCGACTCCTAACGTGTTCCCTTTTCACCGCGTTATTTATGGGAGCTAGTTAGCAATGCTGACTGTGTCTGCACTTTGCTAGACACTGGGGGAGAGGCCGAAAAACAAACCAGATGTGACTCTTCTCCTTGGGACTCCTGATCTGAAGCAGAAGACAGGATGAAGGCAGATAAATGAATCCATGTACACATGCTCCCACAAGTGTACATCTAACTAGATGTTCAGACATATTCATGCATCCTAAGGGTGTTGTTGGAAGCTTCTGGAAGTAAATCTCTGGGGATCTGAAGAAACTCAGAACACTGACTCATTGGCTTGGCTGTGAGACTGTTCCAGATATTGGCAGCTATGTAAGTGGGGGCTCAGAATTAGGGCCAAAAGATGCATTTGACGGGAGGAAAGGGATTTGGGGTTAAGATCTGAACAGTTCTCAGGCAGCAAAGAAATTAAACAGCCTCAGCAAACTTTCATGTGGTGACTTCTCTGCCTAGATAGTCGGACTTTTCAAACTCATAACTGGAGAGAAAGAGAGAGAGATGCCTGGAAAAATTTACCCCATTGTCATTTGGCTTCCCTTTCATAGCCTTCTTGGTGTTCAGTTCAGTTCAGTTCAGTCACTCAGTCGTGTCCAACTCTTTGTGACCCCATGAATCGCAGCACGCCAGGCCTCCCTGTCCATCACCAACTCCCTGAGTTTACTCAAACTCACGTCCATCGAGTTGGTGATGCCATCCAACCATCTCATCCTCTGTTGTCCCCTTCTCGTCCTGCCCGCAATCTTTCCCAGCATCAGGATCTTTTTCAATGAGTCAGCTCTTTGCATCAGGTGGCCAAAGTGTTGGAGTTTCAGCTTCAACATCAGTCCTTCCATTGAACATCCAGGACTGATCTCCTTTGGGGTGGACGGGTTGGATCTCCTTGCAGTCCAAGGGACTCTCAAGAGTCTTCTCCAACACCACGGTTCAAAAGCATCAATTCTTCAGCACTCAGCTTTCTTTATAGTCCAACTCTCACATCCATACATGACCACTGGAAAAACCATAGCCTTGACTAAACGGACCTTTGTTGGCAAAGTAATGTCTCTGCTTTTGAATATGCTATCTAGGTTGGTCATAACTTTCCTTTCAAGGAGTAAGCGTCTTTTAATTTCATGGCTGCAATCACCATCTGCAGTGATTTTGGAGACAAAAAAAAATAAAGTCTGACACTGTTGCCACTGTTTCTCCATCTATTTGCCATGAAGTGATGGGACTGGATGCCATGATCTTCATTTTCTGAATGTTGAGCTTTAAGCCAACTTTTTCACTCTCCTCTTTCACTTTCATCAAGAGGCTCTTTAGTTCTTCTTCACTTTCTGCCATAAGGGTGGTGTCATCTGCATATCTGAGGTTATTGATATTTCTCCCGGCAATCTTGATTCCAGCTTGTGCTTCCTCCAGCCCAGGGTTTCTCATGATGTACTCTGCATAATAAGTTAAATAAGTAAGGTGACAATATACAGCCTTGACGTACTTCTTTTCCTATTTGGAACCAGTCTGTTGTTCCATGTCCAGTTCTAACTGTTGCTTGCTTTCTTGGTGTGCTCACGATTCCATGGGCAAACCATTCAGACATGTGACTTTGGATGGTTGGCGCCCTTGGCAATACAAATATCATCTTGGTCTAGACCATCCCCTAAACTTAAAGATGCTGAGTAGGAGAAGAGGAGATGGACATCTGACCCTGAGATGAAGGGTTCATCCTTGGGCCAGCCCTGTCTCTTGGCCTGGCCATGCTCAAATTACTGCACAGAAAGTGTCAGTGGGTGGAAACCGCAAGCCTCATCTTTTCGTGACACTGTGACCTCATTATCTGGTGAGAACATCTGATTTCTTTTGGAGGAATCATCCTTCTCCCAAGGTATAGCTGCCTGAAGCTTTCAACAGGACCAATTCCTGTTTCCCTGGATCAGAGTCTTGAGCAGAGTGATGCATGAGATGGGAGCAGCTACCAGGCAGTCAAGAAGACAGTGGTTATCTGAAGAGACCCCCATTCATGCCATCAGATCCCCCACTGCATCTTCTCCATCTTTCCCTTCTGTTCTCTGAACGGCTTCTTAGCCTCCCCCCGAATTCCTCTTTTACTTTGGATGATGTTTGCCACCTTCAATCAATGAACCCAAGAAATGAATTTGCCCCAAGTGAGGTCATATGCTTTCTTTAAGGTACTCAGGATGTGTCTGCTTCTGTCTGTCCTCCAGCCCACCTGCTTAAGAATACTTCTTGGGGGATAGGACTCCTTCATGTGAGCCAGAGTCCTATGGCCTGTGTGACACCAAGGGGTTGAAGCAATCAGTTGCGTAACAGTATGACGCAGGTTTCTGTTTCAGAAAAATGACTATGATCTCCAGGTCATTCTGTAAGTATGACACTAATTGCAAGGTTAAGTCTCAGTAGTAAATTTATACATTCAAGACCATTTCCAGCTATGCAAAGAATTTCTATTTCCTCATGTTAAAAGCCAGAGCAGTAAAATATATCCCCAATGTCACTATTACAACATTTACATCCTGGAAACGTAATAAATGATCAATACAGTAATGGAATGCCTGGAAATATCCATATTTAAGGGTAAATAGACTTTAGTACCTATAAAGTCTTTGCTAAGAATGTTAGCTTTTTATTTCTATCGTGGGGAACCCAAGTTCTCTGACGGTGATTGGTAAAACATTCCACAAAAAGGTTGATAATACTTTACTACAGAACTAAAAGGTGGCCAGGGATGCAGGAGAATTTTACAAGCTCTTGAATTGCATGAAGACCCACTGTAATTCCGATGTAGTCTGGAGCAAGATGGAATCAGAGTGCTACGGACAAGTGTGGGCAGGGCTGCAATGGGTATTACAGAGAAAGCCTTCAGGTTCAAGCAGCCCTGGGTTCACCTTTCATTTCTGTGTCCCATTTGGCTTCAGTTCCAGCACCCTGGCTTTGAAGCACTCAGCTTTCCCACCATATCACGGCTCTGTCAGCATATGTGGGACATGAACGGCATGTTTTAATATACCCAAAAATGCCAGTGAGAAGGCAAATGCCAGTGGGAGATGAACAGTAATAGAAAATTTTAGTGAAAATAATAATGTTTGCGAGAACTGATACTTTTTTAATGCAAGACTGGAGGCATCAGTCTATTTCTAGCTATCCTTGTCAACTAGCTTGTCTTCTTTGCTTTGCATCCAGCTCATACTTCTGATTGCTGACCTGGTGACCAGCGCTCAGCTCTGGGCACAGAGATTTTTGTAGCTCAAGGTCATCGACTTCCCATAGACTCCTATGAGAATTGCCCCTTTGCTGGCTACTCTCAAGGCTGGATCTACCTGGTTCCTTGTGGCTCCCTGCACATGCCAGATTGTTCTCCTTCACCTGGGCTTCAGGAGGTCTGGTCCAAGCTCCTTCTTTGATCCTTTATTTTTCTTTCATCCCTTCTGTTTCCCAGCTTCTCTGACACTTGTGAAAGGTCTGACTCCCATAATGAACTCCTTATTCCTCTAATATTAATTGTCACTGGGCATCCCTAATTGAACCCTGACACAACCTGCAATCTAGATGGAGTCACAAATATCATTTCCATGAAAACAGTCATCTTCTAACACAGGAGAATAGTGAGACTCCCAGGTTAGTGGTGCAAGGCAATGGGGGTTAGACATGGGGGAGCATGAGAGCGAAAAAAAAGCTGGGACTTTTCCACTAGGACACTTCCTCCCTCCAGTACTATGTCTGAGGACACTCTGTGTGTCTGCTGAGAGCAATGGCCGCTGATTTACTTCCATCTTCCAAATATTGAACAGGCTCCTCTTTCAGCCTACTCTAACTTGAAACTATGCAGAATAGGGAGAGAAAGAGAAGGAAATTTTTCAGAGTTTCCAGCTTAAGTAAGTTGACAATGGAATGATTCCAAACAGTGCAACCCTTCTCAACTTAGTACATCTTTCTTTTTTTCTATATTTAACTTTCAAATTAAGACAATACAAAATCATGCTATTAACAATACAACAGTCCTTCATACAAATGAAAACAGGCTTTCTCCAAATCAGTGTACATTTATTCATCTCTGGGTTACATTCATTTTCACTACTAGCTGAATCATTCCCCTCTTAAATATCTTGTAACTTAAATGTCAAGATATAAAGGCTTACCTCTTTTACTGCAGCTTTTATTACAGAGTGAATGAATAGGATAAGGGGAAAAAGAAAGACAAAGAATATATACAATGTATATATATATATATGTATGTGTGTGTGTGTGTGTATATATATATATATATATATATAAAGACCCTGATGTTGGGAAAGATTGAAGGCAGGAGGAGAAGGGGACAACAGAGGATGAGATGATTGAATGTCATTACCAACTTGATGGACATGAGTTTGAGCAAGCTCTGGGAGTTGGTGATGGTCAGGGAAGCTTGACGTGCTGTCGTCCATGGCGTCGCAAAGAGCTGGACATGACTGAGAGACTGAACTGAACTGAGCTTATACATATGTATGTGTGGATATATATAGCCACACATACAAACATATAAATAGATATTTATATACATATATGATACAAACATATCAAAGAAAAGAAGAAATGGTTCATAACTATTATAGCCATCATTTCTTCAACTGGTCATGTTATCCTTGCTGGTATTTATACTTTCTTCCTTTTATTATCCTTTTTTATTGCTTTGCCCTCAGAAAGTCCTACAACTGATCATAGATCCTGGTCTGATGGAATCATCCAAACTCTAATTCTACCACTAATAGCCTTGTCTTCATTGAGTTGTAGTGTTCCATTAATTTTAATCACAGGGCATGGTATTACCAAGTGATGCCCCAACATCTGCCTGTGATCCAGACAGCCTCTTCTCTTCCCTCAGTGTATCATAGCAATTCCTTTTCTCCTGGAGAAAGTCAATCACCCTGGCCAGTATGGTAGCCCCCTTCTTTGCCTGTTGGTTCCCTAGTATGAGCTTTCCAAAGTGGAATTGTAACAGTCTTAGTTTATAACTAATAGAATTACTTTTAGTCCCTGGTAGACAATCCCCCATTAGGAGTGTCTAAAACCTGCACATATTTTAGCAAATCAACAAATATCTTCTTGATCTCTTCTTCTGAGCAACTTCTAAGTTCTCTCCAAGACATGAGCTTGGATTCAAGGCCTGTTTGATCTTTACTTCCAAAATTCCTCTTGGGGAAACCAGAATCAAAACAGACACAAGCACCCCAATGTATATTGCAGCACCCTTTACAATAGCTAGTGCATGGAAGCAACCTAGATGTCCATCGGCAGATGAATGGAGGAGGAAGTTGTGGCACATATACGCAATGCAATATTACTCAGCTATAGAAAGGAACACATCTAAGTCAGTTCTAATGAGGTGGATGAACGTAGAGACTATTATACAGAGTGAAGTAAGTGAGAACGAAAGACAAATGTCACATATCAATGCGTATGTTAGAATCCAGAAATCCTACGTGCAGGGCAGCAAAGGAGACATAGACGTAAAGAATTTTGGACTCAGTGGGAGAAGGAGAGGGTGGGATGATTTGAGAGAATAGCATTGAAACATATATATTACCATATGGAAAATAGAAAACCAGTGGGAGTTTAATGTATGATGCAGGGCACCCAAAGCCAGTGCTCTGTGACAACGTGGAGGGATGGAGTGGGGAGGGAAGTGGGCAAGGGCTTCAGGATGAAGGGGACACATACGCCTATGACCAATTCATGTTGATGTTTGGCAAAAGCCATCACAATATTGTAAGGTAAATATCCTCCAATTAAATAAATGCATTTTAAAAAGACAAAAAAATGTGATCAGGTTGTCATGTTTGATGAGAAGACTTGCGGAACACATGCCCCTCCCTGGCTGCTGCTGCAGCTTCAGCTTCAAGGACAGGAGCCACCTGAAGGTACTTATCGTGGGGCTTGGCACCAGGTGGCACTTGGGTATCACCACAGTGGTCCGTGGTGCAGCTCTCTCATCTGCCCCTGTGGTAGAAGATAAATTATCTCCAGATCTTGCTTTCTGTATATTTTTGGTAGATTTATATGTCGCATCTGCTTTCTTTTGGGTTTTCATCTCCAGCTTATTGTGTGGCTTAAAAAAAGTGGATTGTATTGTAAAAATTCTGTGGTTCCTGGTGGCCAGTATCCTGGATCCCCTTATCTGTTTCAGATCTTGCTTTTTTTTTCTCTCCCCGTGAAAGCAGCATACATTGTATTAACTTATGTCTCTTGTTAAATAAGATTAATGTCTTTGTGTTTTGTCCAGAACTATATTGAAGAAATACAAATATTATATTGTTTAATGCAAATGAAGGAATGCAATAAAGAGTATGTATACTTGAAAAAATAAAAAATAAAAAGACAAAAAAAAGGCTCTTCTTGGCCTTTTGGAAAAGTACAGAAAGAAAGAAGGTACAGAAAGACAAAGAAGGAAGAGGAGAAGAAGGAGAAAGAGGGGGAAAAAAGATATTCTCTTTTTCAGGGAAGCTAGGTTTTTCTGGAGAGGATTTTATCAAAGTTGTTTCTCATTGTTGACCCTAAAGCCACGACCATATGTGTTATGTATGGATCTGAAGCTCTATTTTCTGGTTTGACATATCATTAAAAAATTAGTGTGAAAAATCTGTCTTTAAGAGCAGTGAGATCATGTGATTCTTGGGACCTGGAGCTGTGCTAATTCAGAAACATGTAATAATTCTGGAAACAAAAAAGAAAAACTACTTTCCAATCCTGTGCCGGGCTTTTTAAGTTTTAATCATTTTTATGAGGCTAAAAATAACAAAAAGTATAGTTTGACAAAATATTGAACCCTTAGTTCAAGACAGAAATTGGTAGCGTGGGGGAAAGACTTGCATTGGCTGGGTTTTAACCTATAAATCAAGAGAAATCAACAGAGAATTTAATCCAAACATGTGCTGCACATAGTTTCCACTGGCCTTGTGTTACCAAGGTTAGAATTATGGCTGGGTTCACAGTAAGAAAGTGAAAAATTGATGACATCTGCCCTCTGAGGTCTTTTTGTTTTCCTGGTAGCTACTGCAGAGGCCTTGGCATTCTGTGACGAAAGCTTCAGATGTATGATGGGAGATGGCATATGGGGGTGAACAGTTTGAACCCAGAACTCTGTCCTTGTTTCCAGGACTCTTGTAAAGCACCTTCCTCCCTTTCCTCTTGCTACTGACAAGATCAGACACCCTGAATGTTCTGTGCTAGACTGTCCTGAATGATGGAATCTCACTAAGATGGTGGAAGGCCTAAGAGTTACATCAGATCAATGAAAACCGGGGCATCTTTGCATCCTATCACCTCCGTCATCTCATTTATTCTTTCATCTCTTCATTAACTTATATCGGCCAGCACTGTCATGGATGCTGCTGGTATCTGTCTACATCTTTCGAGCCTCACCACTTGGGTGCACTTCAACCAGCTTCATCTGCCAGCACCTCTATCTCTTCTACCTGTGGGATTTCTCCAAAGTCACTCTGCCTTCGCCTGCAGACAGATGGAGAGATAAAGCGCTAAGGCTACTTAGGAGAAGTCTCCCCATGACTGAACTTACCTGTAAATGCCTTGGCACTGTCACTTGTGGGGTGGATAATACTCAGGCACATTTCTACACCATTTCCCAGTGTTCCCATGAGATTGAATTCCAGCGGCCCACAACTTTAGTTTGTCTGATGACACACCATTTCGTAGGCTGCCTTCCTTTCCCTGCATGTCTCCCCAACCCTTTCTCACCGTTTTCTGCACCTCCCTCCCAGATGAACCACCTCCACTAGAATCCTTGTCTCAGAGTCCACTTTACACCTATTATGTTCCAGGCACTGTGGCAGGGCTTCATGGATTGGATAACCACCAGATTATAAGATTCTAGACACCAGTGACAGACTGGTGGGGAGATGTTTGATAGAAGGTTGACAATCTGTTCTAACAACTTCATAAAATTAGTGTGAGGTTAGTGAAATTAGCGTAAGTGGTACACTTGTGAACCACTTAAAATAGCGATTGGCAGAGAGTAGCAGTGAAGTAACTATTAGTTGTTATATTTGTTATTCTGCTGAACCAAGTCATTGGGTGTTTGTGCTGTGCTTAGTCACTCAGTCATGTCTGACTCTTTGCCACTGTACGGACTGTAGCCTGCCAGGCTCCTCTGTCCATGGGGATTCTCCAGGTAAGAATACTGTAGAAGTTTGCCATGCCCTCCTCCAGGGGATCTTCCCAACCCAGGCATCAAACCCAGGTCTCTCGAATTGCAGGCGGATCCTTTACCATCTGAGCCACCTGGTGTTTAGCAGTTAAATATTGCTCAATTATTATATATTTAAATTATAAGTTAAAATATATTTATATGTTAAAATATAAATTCCGGTGCAAAGGTGGTACTCTTGGGCTATTAGGTGCCGTCCACACTTCAGAAGCAATAGATTTGTCAGAGAAACTTTAATCACTTTTCTAGACCTTGAAGGAATGAGGCAAAAGGCACAGTGCTTTAAAGGTGGTGGGGATGGGGTGGGGAGGGAGAGCCAATTGATGGGGCAGCAGGAGATGGTGACCGTGGTACAGTCCCACGGGGCCTCTGGGCAGGCAGGGACAAGCCTGGGGCTCTGGGTGACACAGTCCTGAGCAGGTGAATCCAGGCTCCTCTGAGCCCAAAGCCCTAAAGAGAGAAATGGCAGAACCAAGATTTGAACCTAGGTCCTGTTCATTCAGTTATTGCTTTGATACACTTTTTCAACACTCATTGATTTAAATTGGTATTTCAATCGTCAGAGGACTTCCAGTAGGAGAGCATTTGAAAATCAATGTTGTGCAAAAAGGGCTTCGTAGGTGTCGCAGTGGTAAAGAATCCACTTGCTGGTGCAGGAGCCGTGGGAGACATGGGTTTGATCCCTGGGTTGGGAGAATCCTCTGGAGGAGAGCATGGCAGCCCACTCCAGTATTCTTGCCTGGAGAATCCCAGGGACAGAAGAGCCTGGTGGGCTCACAAACAGCTGGACAAGACGGATAACTGAGCACACGTGCCCACTGTGCGGTAAGATACCCTAAGTGCTTTGGTAGAATGTGCGTGTGGATCAGGATCAAGGCTCCTTCCCTCCCAGGAAGAGGGAGGCCTGACTGGAGTCTGGACAGGGGGCTGACTCCACCGCCCATTCCGTCTGCCTCACTCCTCTGTCTCCCTAGGGCTGGGTGTGGACAGGCAGCTTCATTTCTCTGAACCTCACTGGGGTTCTCCATCTGTAATGTGGGGGGACCCTGCCCCTCTGTCTCTCAGGCTGTTCTGGACGCTGCAGGAGAGCCCGCAGGGGAGAGCAGACCTACAAAATGCCAGCCTCCTTCCATCTTTCCTCCAGCTTGAAAGGATCGAGATGCAAACAGACAAACCCCTCCTCAACATGAGGACTGACAGGCTGGTTAGCAAACAGTTCCAAGAGCAGAAGTTGCTTCCCTGGGCCTGAGGGAGGCTTGCTGCAGGGGCCATGGGCAGGAGGGAGGGCTGAGCTCTAGATTCAGCTGTGGTGGTGGTGGCGGTGGTTTAGTCGCTAAGTCGTGTCCGACTCTTGCGACCCCATGGACTATAGCCCACTAGGCTCAGATGGCCTGGGCCCAGATCTTCGCTTCACACTGTACCGAGTCTCTGATCTCAGGCAGGTTCGTGGATTCTGTGAGCTTCAGTGACTTCATCATGCAACGTGAGTGAAAATATTAATAGCTCTCACCTCCTCGTGTTGTTATAAAAATGAGATGAGATGATTTAAGTGCCTGGCACATCGTGAGCACTTAATAGACGTAGTCCTTTCGAAAGGGTTTCTGGCAGAAGGAGAACTCAGCTGCCAAGTTTCCTAACTTTGTATCTTGACGACCATGATTCAGCTGTCTCTCGGAGGAGTGGGGTGAGGGCTGGATGTTAATGTTTTAAATTTAGGGAGTTCTGTGTTTTGACTCATTGGCTGAAAATGTTGGCGAAGCCCTCCTCATACACCCAAGATGCTCTCCACACGATGCAGCCAAGCTCACCTGTGAGTCTCTGACCAAGAGGATGGAGATAATTTTATCTTCCTGGAAGGCTGGACGTGCTCATGTTGGGCTATGATTCTTGGGCATTTTTACACTGAACTCAATCTGCTCCCAGGGTTGAGGCCTAGCTGCCCATGGTGTTAGCTAGCTGGACACACACCCTCTCTCAGCCTCTTTCCCCTCTCCACCTCCTCTCCTGCCAGGACATCCTAGGAGTGCTCCCTCAGTGGATTAATTGCTCTGAAATCCTTCCTTTTGAAGCCATTTCTGTGCGCGTGTGCATATGTGTGCTCAGTCATGTCTGACTCTGAGACTCTATGGAGGGTAGCCCAGCCAGGCTCTTCTGTCTGTAGAATTTTCCAGGCAGGAATACTGGAGCAGGTTGCTCTTTCCTGCTCCAGGGGATCTTCCTGACTCAGGGATCGAACCCACATCTCTTGCGTCTCCTGCATCGACAAAGGGATTCTTTACCACTCCACCATCTGGGAAGCTGGAGCCATTTCTGGGGGCACCCAAACTGAGACATTCATTGACAGACTCTTTACACAAGTTAAACACAGGCCAAATGAAGTACAAGGTCATACCTGAGTGCAATCATGACCGTCTAGACAGCCAGCTCAGGTCCAAGCAAACTTCTGCTTGCCGGGATTATTTGGGTTGGCTTTCCCAAGCAGCCCTGGATTCTTTCCAAAATTCCTCCAGCCCCCACTTTCCTCTGGTCTTGGAAACTTAACCTCTGAAGCTGGCAGGCGTCAGATGAGAACAGCACAGGATTTTGTGAACGGCAAACATGGGCCGCCCCTGTAAGTGAGCTCAGGATAGAAACACAGCGTTCCTGTTGTTCGCAAGCTCCCACCTCTCCTGAACCCAGAGATGAGAGTTAAACTGTTATTTCTCTGGAACCAGTGCCATTGTCAAAGGTGAGATATTAGCACAGTGTTGCAGGTACACATGGAGGGCAATTTGTCACCACTCAGAAGCACTCATAGCAGACCTGTCATTCACATCTGGGCTCCTAAGTTATTCTCATGACTATTCTTCAGAGCTTGTGTGATTCATGCACTCAAAAGGGTGCCCAGGATGTTATAAGAACAATGCCAGCGAAACAGACGTAAAGCCCTAAATCAATCCCATGTACCAAGGTGAGGAACCAATCTCAAGTTCAATAACATGAGCTCTTTCTCTCTTTTCTAGATTCCGTTTAGAAGAGAAGAAAGTTACCAAGAACTCAAACTTGCAGATCCAGAAGGGAAAGGGCAAGATTCCAAAGGCAGATAGAAACCAATGAGACGGTAATTAAAGGTGAGCATTTATTGAGGGCATCACGTGGGCTAAGTGTTGAGCTAAGCAAGCAATTACATACACAATTGTACTTAGTCTCTCCTTCTTTCTCTCTCTCCCTCTCCTTTGTATATTGTTTCTAGTGTACTCCTGAGGAAATTGAGGTTTGTAGAGATAGTATCACTGGGCTACTAAGTATGAAAAATGAGACTTAACCCAGGTTTTTATCTGACCCCTTATGGGCTCCCTGGTGGCTCAGTGGTAAAGAATCTGCCTGTCAATGCAGGAGACACGGATTCTTTCCCTGGATTGTGAAGATCCCCTGGAGGAGGGCACAGCAACCCACTCCAGTATTCTTGCCTGGAGAATCCTATGGACAGAGGAGCCTGGCAGGCTACAGTTCATGGGGCTGCAAAGAGTCAGACACGACTAAAGTGACTTGGTACTCACGCACACAGGATTTATTCATTCATCCTTTACTAAGCTTCTGCTATATACCAGGCATTCTTCTTATTCTAAGCACTGGGGAGAAAGTGCCCCCATCCAGAAAAAGACAAAGATCTTGCTCTGACTGAGCTTTCTTTTATCAATATTTATTTTTAAAATTTAATTAAATTTTTTTAAATTTTGAATTGGGGTGTAGCAGATTAACAAACAATGTTGTGATAGTTTCAGGTGAACACTGAAGGGACTCAGCTGTACATATATATGCGTGTATCCATCTTCCCATGTTGAGGCTTCTTTTTAATAAGGGAGACACCAGTAAACAAATAGTGTGTGGTATTTCAGAGTACAGTAATTACTGAGAAAAAAAAATAAATAGAATGAGGACACAGGGAGACAGTGGCTCTGTGTTGAATAGGGTGGCCAGGGAAAGACTCACAATAGGGTAAAAAATAAAAAGGAGCCCAAAAGAAGTGAGGAAGAGAGCCAGCTGGGTACTTGGGGTAGAGTTCTCAGGAAGAAGGAAGAGCCAGTGTGAAGACCCTGGTGTGGGAATGAGTTTGGCATATTTAAGTAGCAAGAATGGAGACTGTGAGGGCTGGGTGGAGAAGTCAGTTGTCAAAAGGTAGGAAACGGAGTTGGAGAGTTAGCTGGGTACACAGTCCTGATGCTGGGAAAGATTGAGGGCAGGAGGAGAAAGGGGCAGCAGAGGATGAGATGGTTAGATAGCATCACTGACTCAGCAGACATGAATTTGAGCAAATTTTGGGAAATGGTGAAGGACAGGAAAGCCTGGCATGCTGGTAGTAGTCCACGGGGTTGCAAGAGTGGGACGTGACTTAGCGACTGAACAACCACAACAATCATAGAAGGCTTGCAAACCTAGGTGGCACCAGAGGGCTGGAGAGAAGGGAGGACAGGATCTTACTTGCACGTAAAAGTAAGGGGAACATAATATAGAACATCAAGGAGGCAGTAGGGAGATCAGAAGGCAGGTCACAGCTTGGTGACCTGAACCAGGGTAGGAGCAATGAAAGAGAGACGGTCAGATGCGGGGTGACACTGACAGGATTTGCTGATAGATTGAGCGTAGGGTGAGACCAAAAGCAGGCCAAAGCTCATGGCCTAAGAAGCTAGCAAAATTAAGTACCATTTATGGAGATGTGGAATCCTGGGGAGAGGGAGGTCTGGGAGAGAAGGAGAGAAGTTTGGTTCTGAACAATATTCAGCAGAGATGTGGTATAATTCATGGGGTTTAGGAGTCTAGAGTCAGGAGGAGTGGTCTGGGCTGGAGGCATATGTAACTGAGTCATCAGCATAGACGTGGTGTTAGAGGCAAGACATTGGATGGGCTCAGGTAGGGAACAGAGGTGTGCAGAGGACAAGACAGGGGCTCTGGGCAGGTTGGCATTTAGTGTCAAGAGAGGAGGGGAGAAGCCAGCAAGGGAGGTTCAAAGGAGCAACCAGCAAGATGGAAAGATTGAGGACATGTCACGCCAGTGTTGCTGACAGGGCGAGAAAGCTGGACTGAGGACTGACCACTGGATGTGACAATGTGGGTGACCTTTATAAGAATGGCTCCAGAGGACTGGGCAAGTGGTGGAGAAGGCTAGGTGTGCCAGGCTCTAGAACCCTTAGATCCCCCTCCAACCAGAGTTTGTACGCACACACACACACACACACGCACGCATGTACACAGTCACCATCTGAAGGAATACAGAGAAAAAATATTTTAAAGTAATTATCTTTGTTTTTTGATTCAGTATTTCTTTGTATGAATCCAGGACTTATTCCCTAATTAGTCGAAAGCATTTAAATTGCTTTATGGAATATTGAGAAAGTTATTGTTGTTGTTGTTTAGTTGCTCCGTTGTGTCCAACTTTTTTGCAACACCATGAACTGTAGCCGGCCAGGCTTCTACGTCCATGGAATTCTCCAGGCAAGAATACTGGAGTGAGTTGCCATTTCCTTCTCCAGGGGATCTTCCCAACCCAGGGATTGAACCAGGGTCTCCTGCTCATCTCCTGCATTTCAGGCAATTCTTTCATAGCTGCATCACCGGGGAAGCCTGCTGAGAAGGTTATAGAGTAAATTTAAAAGTTAGAACAACTATCAATTTTCAGTTTGACTTTAGGATGTCGACGCCAATGTCCAAAATACTAATTCAGGAAGTCAAAGCCTTTGCTTTGTGAAGTCATGTTTTACTAAAAGAAAAAAAGATTCTTAATAATTAGGACATTGGGAGCAGAATGGAGACTTCATTCAAGGACATGAGTGGTAGAAGCTGGAGGAAACCCCAGAGCCCTCATCCCACCATCCTTGGGGGCTGAGGGTCAGCTGGGTTACAGTAGAGCTAAGGGAAGAGGATAGAACATGATTTTCAAGGATGACTTCAAAGTGTTAGACTAGAGAACCAAGTCTTGACAGAGAGAGTGGAGAACGTATACAACTAGAGATCAGAGCCAAAGAATGGCCAGCACCAAGGAGCCTCATGGGGGCCAAGCAGAGCCTGAGGACCAAAATGCCTCCCTCTCATGAGCAGCATGACCCACCATCACATGGGAGAAACCCCATGGGCTCCTCTTCACACTAATGTTTGCTGGGGTCCTTCTACCATCTATCTGGCCATTTCTGTTGGATTTTCCAGCTGAAGAGATTCCTGCCCATGCCTGAAGATCTTTCTGAGTCCAATTCTTACTTCCTCACATGGACACCCCATGACTGAATGACCTAGAGCACTTGCGAATCTCCTGAAACACAGCATGAGAGACAAGTGGGTCCCCAGACACTCAACAAGACCATGGAAGTGCAGATGGAAAATGCTCGAGCGCTAGGACTGGGTTGGGCTGCACAGTGATGAGACCCAGCCCAGTTACATGAGAGTCCATCTGGAAAAGGTTTCTACTCTTAAAAATACTTGGAAGACTTCTGGCTTAGCTTCAACAAGTAAGGGGCTTAGAAATCATCACTACGATCATTCAGTTCAGTTCAGTCGCTTAGTTGTGTCCAACTCTTTGCGACCCCATGAATTGCAGTACGCCAGGCCTCCCTGTCCATCACCAACTCCCGGAGTTCAGCCAAACTTGCGTCCATCAAGTCGGTGATGCCATCCAGCCATCTCATCCTCTGTCGTCCCCTTCTCCTCCTGCCCCCAATCCCTCCCAGCATCAGAGTCTTTTCCAATGAGTCAACTCTTCGCATGAGGTGGCCAAAGTACTGGAGCTTCAGCTTTAGCATCATTCTTTCCAATGAACATCCAGGACTGATATCCTTTAGAATGGACTGGTTGGATCTCCTTGCAGTCCAAGGGACTCTCAAGAGTCTTTCCCAACACCACAGTTCAAAAGCATCAATTCTTCGGTGCTCAGCTTTCTTCACAGTCCAACTCTCACATCCATACATGACCACTGGAAAAACCATAGCCTTGACTAGACGGACCTTTGTTGGCAAAGTAATGTCTCTGCTTTTGAATATGCTGTCTAGGTTGGTCATAACTTTCCTTACAAGGAGTAAGCGTCTTTTAATTTCATGGCTGCAGTCACCATCTGCAGTGATTTTGGAGCCCAAGAAAATAAAGTCTGACACTGTTTCCACTGTTTCCCCATCTATTTCCCATGAAGTGGTGGGACCAGATGCCATGATCTTCATTTTCTGAATGTTGAGCTTTAAGCCAACTTTTTTACTCTCCTCTTTCACTTTCATTACGAGGCTTTTTAGTTCCTCTTCACTTTCTGCCATAAGGGTGGTGTCATCTGCATATCTGAAGTCATTGATTTTTCTCTTGGCAATCTTGATTCCAGCTTGTCCTTCCTCCAGCCCAGGGTTTTTCATGATGTACTCTGCAGAGAAGTTAAATAAGCAGGGTGACAATATACAGCCTTGACGTACTCCTTTTCCTATTTGGAACCAGTCTGTTATTCTAGTTCGAACTGTTGCTTCCTGACCAGCATATAGGTTTCTCAAGAGGCAGGTCAGGTGGTCTGGTGTTCCCATCTCTTTCAGAATTTTCCACAGTTGATTGTGATCCACACAGTCAAAGGCTTTGGCATAGTCAATAAAGCAGAAATAGATGTTTTTCTGGAACTCTCTTGCCTTTTCAATGGTCCAGGAGATGTTGGCAATTTGATCTCTGGTTCCTCTGCCTTTTCTAAAACCAACTTGAACATTTGGAAGTTCACGGTTCACATGTTGCTGAAGCCTGGCTTGGAGAATTTTGAGCATTACTTTACTAGCATGTGTGATGAGTGCAATTGTGGGGTAGTTTGAGCATTCTTTGGCATTGCCTTTCTTTGGGATTGGAATGAAAACTGACCTTTTCCAGTCATGGACTATGATCATTACAACAAAAGAAAAAGGTGAATTAATTGAAAACCAATGACTTTTCTTAGACTTATCAAACAGGTGAGTTTTCAGGGGTAACTACAACCCTAAGTTCTGGAGGTTCAGAGAGAAACCCAAACCAGGCTACAACTGGGACAGAAAGGACGGACAACAGAGGAATTCGAAGCTTATGACACCGAAATCCCCAGGAAACACCACACACAGACCAACTTGTAGCCAGATTAACGTGAATCCTCACCCTTTAGTAAGGATTTAGGCCCATGTGCGTCAGTTCCTAATAGCTGGTACATCATACACAGCTCTCTAGAAAAAATTACAAACCATGCTAAAAGGCAAGGAAAAACATAGTCTGAAGGTTCAAGGTGAAACCAGACCAAAATAAAACATAGATTGAGGGATTAACAGGCAGATCAAGGTCAACATCAACAACAGTAAAATCATATTGATAGTATGTCCCCTTGACACAAAGTGATGAAAATCGTGCTTTATTCTGTGGTCTCTCAGCCCCACCCCACACCAAAACTTGTTGCTCCAATCTAACCTGAGAAAAATATTGTATAAAATCACAATGAAGAACATTCTACAAAATACCTTACAAAATCCTCTTCAAGACTGTCAAGGTCATCCAAAAGAGGAAAGGTCTGGGAAACTCTCATAGTCAGGAAGAAGCTAAAGAGACTTGCCTATTAAATGGGATGTGGATCCTGGTTGAGATCCTGGGACAAAAAAGGTAAAAACTGAGGGAATTTGGGGCTTCCTTGATGGCTCTGTGGGTAAAGAGTCCACCTGCAATGCAGGAAACCCAGGAGACAAGGGTTTGATCCCTGGGATGGGAAGATCCCCTGGAAGAGAAAATGGCAACCCGCTCCAGTATTCTTGCCTGAAAAGTCCAATGGACAGAGGAGCCTGGCATAACTGAGCATGCACGCACACACAAGGGAATTTGAATTAAGAGTGAACTACGGTTAATAATTTATGAACAATGTACCATACTAAAATAAGATGTTAAAAATAGGGCAAACTGGCTGTGGGGTATATGGGGACTCTACCATTTATACAATTTTTATGTAAACCTAAGCCTATTCTAAAAATAAGGTTTAGGGAATTTCCTGTCAGTCCAGTGGTTAGGACTCAGCATGTTCACTTTCATGGCCCAGGGAACTAAGATCTCATAAGCCAGATGTGGCAAAAATAATAAGAATATTTATTAAAGACAAAAATGTTTGGCAATGCCTGGGTTAATGATCACTGAGGTATCTTCAACTCAGATTATGTTCTTAGTTGAGTTTAGTTTTGTTTTCCCTCTTCTATCTAGGGGACCCAAGGACCAGCTTATCTTTGATCCACTCCAGAAAACCCCTGGGAGAAAAAAAAAAATTTCAGGATGTAGGCAGTGGTACCAGAGACAAAAAGGCTGCCAAAGTTAAATTTTGGAAGGTGGAAAACTATGGCAGTTAGGAGCACAGCACTTACAATTTACTAGCTGAGTGACCTTGGGTGGGCTATTTAGCCTCTCTAGGTTCTAGGTTTTCCATCTGTGAGCTAGAGGTAAAAATAAGAGTACCATACATTGTTGTGCTAGTTTTTTTTCAATAAAGCAATTATATTCCGATAAAAATGTATATTAAAAATCAAAAACGAAAGTACATGGGAAGCTTTATAATTAAATATGATTGGGACTCACAATCGTTCAGTTAATTAAAAAAGTACATCTTAGCAATGAATCATTAAAATGCATAAATAACTTAAAAATAATAGGAGCACCTCACTCATAAGACTGATATCAGAATTAAAAGAATTAGTATTTATAAGATGCTTCCAACAGTGTCTGGAATGTGGTATGTGCTATATATATCTATGTTAACTAAATAAAGGCAATCATCCGAAATTAGCAGCTCTGTAGAAACAGCCGGATCGGTGGCCAGTGTATGATAGTTTATGTGCTATGTGTTTTTCCATTGAAAAATGACAAAAAAACCAACCAGTCCCCATGATTTTCCAGATCATTTATTTAACACTGAGCAAATTTTATAGTTTGGCATTGTGTTTCTCACTTCTCATGTATTAAACTCATTGACTTACTAATAGCTTCACTTACTGATATTTTCTTTTCTCTTTCTTTTTTTTTTGACAATGAGGAATGTCTATTGAGCGCATACTGAACATACCCAGACTTCCCCCTGAGCCAGAATGGCTTTAAAATGCCCACGCTTCTCTGGTAAAGGCAGGTCCTGGTGATGACCAATGAGTCCACTAAAGGAAAGTACATTCTCAGCCTTATCCTGTTGCAAACCAGCAGTGGCCCTTTTGGAGAAAAGCTCACTTCCAGCTTCCTGTGTCCTTTCTTATTCTGTTTGAATCCCTTTTGCTTCTCTAATAGCAGGAATGAAGGGGCACGTCACACTCGTATGTAATCCAGGAAGTTGCCTGGATTACATTCTAATGGTGTGCAGGGCTCGGGAAGTTGGGGGTGAGGAGGCGGGCAGGACAGGCCCGGCGTCTCTTTGTGACAAATTTGTTGGCTGTGGCCGCGTTCCCAACCATAAGCCTCAGCTGAAGCTCTTCTGTTCTCCAGTCCCAAGTTATTTTCCTAAATTAATGGCTTAGTCTTGGTGTCTGGAAAGCAATTTGGTTGTTCGTTTGAGGTGGCTAAAGCTATCCAGAGGAAAAATAAAAAGTCACTATTAGGTAATGAAGCCAGACTATTGGGTGTCTCATATCCTGGCTCCAAATGCAGATAGAAAAGGGGAGCCCAGAAAGGATTTCAACAATGGTAGCATTGTTGGAATAAGTGACAGGTGCCCATGGTGACTTGGAGGCCAGCACCTATGTGAATGACTGAGATCTGATATTTTTAAAAAATCAGTCTCATACTGTATTGTCATCCCTGATATTTTCAATATGGCTGATGTGGGGAGTTGAGAGGCTCAACGAAGCCACATCCCAGTTAATTTCCTATCACAGTGTTAGTTCCTGTTCTAGCTCTGGCTCAACAAATAGTCCCAAATCCTAACAAATCCTATTCTTTTTTTGAAGGAGTAATGCTGCTATTTTTAGTGAATGTTATGCAAACTGAGTGGCAAGATCCACTTGATTCTACCTACTCACTATCATGGTATCTGCCCTTTCTACCTCCATCTCACAGACCTGTTTCAGACTCGCTGCTACTTCTTCTTTGCTAATGCATGCCCTTCCTTGTTGGTCTTTCTGTTTAGTCTCAATCTGTTCCCAACTCAATCTATTCTTTATACTGCTTCCAAAAGTGAGATTTTAAAGATACAGTGGAAATAGACACTGACACTTTAATTATATAATTAATACTCTCTGATGCCTTTCAAGATATATGAAGATACTGATGTTGACAAGTTTCTTTTGATGAGTGACGTGATGGGAATGGAAGTATTGAGATCACTCTCAGTTGTTCTGTATGAGAAAGAGGAAGAAAGTGAAGCAGAGGAGGAGGGGAGCATGAGGCTCCAATAATCAGAGGAAATGAAAGGTCTTGAAGAAAAAGTTTTCAGAGAGAGATGGGGATACTGCTGGCAGCCAGTGTGGGACTGAGAGGAATTGTATCCTTTGAATGTGACTCCTCTTGCAGTCTCACAATAAGGCCTTTGGTTTTTTAAGAGATGTAGAAATCTCTACATGGTAAAAACGTAGCAAAAATCCCTATTTCTTCTTAGTGTTTTGTGGAGGGGATTATTCTTTGTGGGGAGTTTGTAGAAGCACTGAGTTACACTACAAAAATGGCAAGAAGCAAATAAACTCCAAACCAAGGAAGGGTGTGGAGTCAGCCAATCTCCATAATGGACAAGCCAGTCTCTCTGGTCCTCTGATGAAGTCTTCCATGGATCTGCATACCCTATAGGGGTGGTAATGAGGGCCTGGTACACTTTAGCATGGAATACAAGATCCTGCCTGATCTGGTCTCCACATACCTGTCCAGCTATGTCTTCTAAATAACAGTTCACACACACACACACACACACACACACACACACCACAGCAGAGCACTGAACTGTAATTCTAGCAGAGACTGTCATGATGGTATATGCTGTTTCATTCTGTCTACAATGATTCTCCCCTGCCCTTGTTTAGCTGGAAAATGCCTCCTTCTCCTCTGTCAAGCAGACTTCGGAGCCCTCTCTTCTGGGTTCCAAATTTGACTTGAAGATATGCACTTTTATTCTATCATCACACTGTTTTATAGTTGTGTAATTACATACCTGTCTCCCTGACATGACCATAAGCTCCTTAGATCCAGGTTTAGTCGTATCTCTGTAAAGGATTTCTAGCACCCAGAAATGGGATAAGCGTTTAGTCTTATGTGTGATAAATGCTTGCTTTCTATGGCTTGTAGGTGTCCTACAGAGAAGGTACCATAATAACTAGCTGGTCAGAGAGGAAGAAAAGTTTCCATTGTTCTCTAAAACTTGCATGATATGTGTCCCTTTTGTCTTCATAAAGCCTGTTATTATGGTGATTCTCAATAAACCATGACTCTCAGCATTCAAGTCTGTTTCAGCCTTTCCAACAATGACTCTGGACTTGGCCATGTGGACTCTGTAGAGAATTGGCAAGCACAATGTAAAAGTGGCTGCTTGGTAAGTACTTGCATGTTGGGTTGGCCGACTGGGAGTGCTCTTGGTAACTAGGTGTCATAATATGAGGAAGCTCAAGCAGCCATATGGATAGGCCCATGTAGAGAAGAACAGGAGCTCCTGAATGATGGTCTCAGCCAAGCAACCAGCTAGTGACCATCACCCACTGATAGCTATGTGAATGAGACATCTAGACCTCCCAGGCCCCCCCACCTCCTGTACCCCAGCCATTGCTACATGAGGCAGAAGAACCACATGGCAGATCTATAGAATTGTGAGAAGTAGAATTGCTGCTGTTTTAAGACACTAAATTTTTCAATTCTATTTCATATAATTGTATTGTAACTGTGTTATAATATGATTATAATTATATATTATAATATGTAGTCTTTTGTGATTTGCTTCATTCATGCTGTGGCATGTTTTCAAAGTTCATTCATACTGTAGCATGTTTTTAAGTTCATCCAGCTATAGCATGCACCAGTACTGCATTCCTTTTTATGATTAAGTAATATTCCAGTGGGCTTCCCAAGTGGCACGAGTGGTAAAAAAAAAAATCTGCCTGCCAATGCAGGAGATTGAAGAGCCACAGTTTGGATCTGTGAGTCAGGAAGATTCTCTAGAGTAGGAAATGACAACCCACTCCAGTATTCTTGCCCGGGAAAACCCATGGACAGAGGAGCCTGGTGGGCTACAGTCCTTGGGATCGCAAAGAACCGGACACAACTGAGCACACACACACTATTCCATTGTGTGGATATACCACACTTCATTTTTCAGTTGATG
This sequence comes from Ovis aries, assembly GCF_016772045.2. NCBI lineage: Eukaryota > Metazoa > Chordata > Mammalia > Artiodactyla > Bovidae > Ovis > Ovis aries. The sequence continues at coordinate 174,824,058 of NC_056056.1, forward strand.
GCATCTGTATTGTTTCTATCTTTTTGGCTATTATGAATCATGTTGCTATGAACAATTGTATACAAGATTTTGTGTTTGCATATGTTTTTATTTCCTTTGAGACTATGAGTAGGTACTAGGAATGGAACTGTTGGGTCAAATAATAACTCCAAGGTGGCTGCATCACTTCACATTCCCACCAGCAACATCATCCTCTTTTTACCAATAAAGAAACTCACATTACAGGAAAGTGAGAGTGGTATTCTGTGATGAGTCTGCTTTTAAAGGACCACCCAAGAAGAACTGACATTGGGAAATGAGCATTTGGAAGCATCAGCAGAAGGAGAAGGCATCATCCTAAAACTGGTAGAAAGAAAGAAGGTCAGTATGAAAATAATCACAGGCAGCAGAAAGGTAAATTACGGTAATTATTGAAGAGAGATTTTTAGGAAGATGTGTGGTGATTCTTAGAAGTTTCAGTGAGAAAGGTGCTGGAAGATAGCCAGATTGCAATGGGTGACGGGTTAAGAACGTGCAGGCAGCATATTTTTGGATTCAGCCATGATGAAAAAAAAAAGGAGGGGAGGGATCACTTTCAGAATGAAGGGGACTTGAACGCATCTAGAGACAAGAAGCCAGAGTGATTAAGATGCAGATACAGCTGAGAATGTGGTGAAGTAACATATTGGAAAAGCTGAGGAGAACACAGGGTCAGACCGAAGGGAAACCTCGTTTTCTATGATCGGGGATGGAAGAAGAGAGGCATGGGTATAAATGAGAGTGATCTGGGAGGTGTGTTCAGGTCTGATGACCTCTTCTAGAATGTTCTGTGTTGATAGGCTCAGAAGTCCTAAGAAAATACTAGGTCTTAAGCTGTGTTCCTTCTCTCCCTCTCTTTCCCCTTTCCCTCCATCCTCAGCATATCACCTGCAGTGGAAGTTGAACCCTAGGCAAGCCTGTCCCCTTGTCCTCACAGCAGTTTTCAATGCAGATGATACCAGGACACTAACAGCATTCAGTCTTCTTTTTTTTTCCCCCCCACTAAACTATAGACTTTATTTGAATTTTACCAGTTTTTCCACTTCATGTCCTTTTACTCCATAACCCAGTCTGGGATCCCATGTTGCCCTTAGTTCTTCATTCTTTTTTAAGCTGCATGTTATGTGTGTGGATGAACCATAGATAATCCAGCCACTCTTCTATGCTTTAACATTTAAGTTATTTTCAATATTTTGCAGTTATCAATAATGTTCCACATACATGCATGCTAAGTCACTTCAGTCGTGTCCGACTCTGTGTGACCCCATAGACGGCAGACCACCAGGCTCCCCCGTCCTTGGGATTCTCAAGGCAAGAACACTGGAGTGGGTTGCCATTTCCTTCTCCAATGCATGAGAGTGAAAAGGGAAAGTGATATATAATATTATATTTGATTATTTCTTCCAGTACTATTTTTTACTGGAGTCTAGTTGCTTTACACTTCAGTGTCTTTTAGCCTATTCCACCTTTCAAGGCCGATTTTATTTTATTTTTTTCCCATTGTTCTTTTTATTTTATTTTTTTGATGTTGACAATAACTTTGTTTTTTTTATTTTAATTTTTTTACCTTACATTACTGTGTTGGTTTTGCCATATATTGACATGAATACACCACAGGTGTACATGAGTTCCCAACCCTGAACCTCCCTCCCACCACCCTCCCCACATCATCTCTCTGGGTCATCCCAGTGCACCAGCCCCAAGCATCCTGTATCCTGTATCGAACCTAGCCTAGCGATTCGTTTCTTACATGATAGTATACATGTTTCAATGTCATTCTCCCAAATCATCCCACCCTCACCCTCTCCCACAGAGTCCAAAAGTCTGTTCTTTATATCGGTGTCTCTTTTGCTGTCTCACATACAGGGTTATCATTACCATCTTTCTAAATTCCATATATATGTGTTAGTATACTGTATTGGTGTTTTTCTTTCTGGCTTACTTCGCTCTATAATTGGCTCCAGTTTCATCCACCTCATTAGAACTGATTCAAATGTATTCTTTTTAATGGCTGAGCAATACTCCATTGTGTATATGTACCACAGCTTTCTTATCCATTCATCTGCTGATGGACATCTAGGTTGCTTCCATGTCCTGGCTATTATAAACAGTGCTGCAATGAACATTGGGGTACACATGTCTCTTTCAATTCTGCTTTCCTTGGTATGTATGTCCACAGTGGGATTGCTGGGTCATAAGGCAGTTCTATTTGCAGTTTTTTAAGGAATCTCCACACTGTTCTCCATAGTGACTATACTAGTTTGCATTCCCACCAACAGTGTAAGAGGGTTCCCTTTTCTCCACACCCTCTCCAGCATTTATTGTTTGTAGACTTTTGGATCGCAGCCATTCTGACTGGTGTGAAATGGTACCTCATTGTGGTCTTGATTTGCATTTCTCTGATAATGAGTGATGTTGAGCATCTTTTCATGTGTTTGTTAGCCATCCGTATGTCTTCTTTGGAGAAATGTCTATTTAGTTCTTTGGCCCATTTTTTGATTGGGTTGTTTATTTTTCTGGAGTTGAGCTGCATAAGTTGCTTGTATATTTTTGAGATTAGTTGTTTGTCAGTTGCTTCATTTGCTATTATTTTCTCCCATTCTGAAGGCTGTCTTTTCACCTTGCTTATATTTTCCTTTGTTGTGCAGAAGCTTTTAATTTTAATTAGATCCCATTTGTTTATTTTTGCTTTTATTTCCAGTATTCTGGGAGGTAGATCATAGAGGATCCTGGTGTGATTTATGTCGGAGAGTGTTTTGCCTATGTTCTCCTCTAGGAGTTTTATAGTTTCTGGTCTTACATTTAGATCTTTAATCCATTTTGAGTTTATTTTTGTGTATGGTGTTAGAAAGTGTTCTAGTTTCATTCTTTTACAAGTGGTTGACCAGTTTTCCCAGCACCGCTTGTTAAAGAGATTGTCTTTAATCCATTGTATATTCTTGCCTCCTTTGTCGAAGATAAGGTGTCCGTAGGTGTGTGCATTTATCTCTGGGCTTTCTATTTTGTTCCATTGATCTATATTTCTGTCTTTGTGCCAGTACCATACTGTCTTGATGACTGTGGCTTTGTAATAGAGCCTGAACTTTAAATCTTGAGCCAAACGCAAGAGTTCAAAGTGAGTTTTCTGGGGGCTTTCTGGGATTCTGAGTATTCTTTATAGCATTCATGAAAACTAGTTTTTCAGAGGATGCCAGTAAATGCAGATTCCTGGGCTATGAGGCATCCACTTAAAGGAATCTTCTGAGCTGTCATTAATCAGGCTTGTTCCTTAGTATATTTATTACATATTACATTTTCCTTCATAGCCCCCCAAAGCCCTCCTAATTGAAAAGCCAGGAAATAGTTGTTTCTTAAAATCGGAAGTGATAGCACTTACTTACAGTAAGTCTCTGCCATTCCGGTTAAGAGCACTGATTTATAAAACCTGCTGGGGCTTTCCTCGCAGAGAAAGGAAAAACCCCCTTGCATGTACTAGCAGCAAGTTCACCGCAGCCCCTGCTGATATCAGAGGCATTTTAATAAAATCCAGCATAGAAACGCAGGTTTTGTTACACTGACTCCAACTGATAATTAGCTGCAAAAGTTTGACAATCTCAGGAAAAAATGATCAGCATGACGACATGTGGTTTCGAATCTAGATTACAAATTCTGAGGGTGGTGAGGGGTGGGGAAGTCTGTGCTTTCAAGTGAAATGAGAGCCTGTGCTGTGGAATGCTGGGACAGCTCCTGGGCCCCGGCAGCTGAAACCATTTAGACTGGCCTGCATTTTCCCTCTGCAGAAAACGATGGCCTAAACTGGGGTCCCCTACAGTTCTGAAGGTCCCCCAGAGTTCAGGGACAAGAAAAGGGACCTTTGCATGAGTAATTTCCTCCATTTTATGGCTCTTGCTTGCATTCAAGGAGACTTTTGCTGCTGTTGTTGGGTTGCTTTGTTTTCTTTTCATCACCACTGATGCGAGAGGCATCAGTGTTTAGGTGTTTTTACCTTAAGTTAAGGGATTTTTAAACCAGCTTTAGAAGCTCAATGTTTAAAATTCAACTTTTTAAAGCTGGTTTAAAACTCAACATTCAGAAAATGAAGATCATGGCATCTGGTCCCATCTCTTCATGGCCAATAGATGGGGAAACAATGGAAACAGTGAGATTTTATTTTCTTGGGCTCCAAAATCACTGCAGATGGTGACTGCAGCCACAAAATTAAAAGACGCCTGCTCCTTGGGAGAAAAGCTATGATGAACCTAGATAGTGTATTAAAAAGCAGAGACATTACCTTGCTGACAAAGGCCTGTATAGTCAGAGCTATGGTTTTTCCATACTGGGTATTGGTATCTGACCATACCCAGTGGATAGGGAGAGTTTAAGAACCAGTAGCCCCATTCCAGAGAAGGCAATGGCAACCCACTCCAGTACTCTTGCCTGGAAACTCCAATGGACAGAGGAGCCTGGTAGGCTGCAGCCCATGGGGTCGCGAAGAGTCGGACACGACTGAGTGACTTTCCTTTCACTTTCATGCATTGGAGAAGGAAATGGCAACCCACTCCAGTGTTCTTACCGGGAGAATCCCACGGACAGAGGAGCCTGGTAGGCTGCCATCTATGGGGTTACAGAGAGTAGGACACGACTGAAGTGACTTAGCAGCAGCAGCAGCAGCCCCATTTCATTGCAAGGACTGATGCTGAAGCTGAAGTGCCAATACTTTGGCCAACTGATGAGAAGAACTGACTCATTGGAAAAGACTGATGCTGGGAAAGATTGAAGGCAGAAGGAGAAGGGGATGAGATGGTTGAATGGCATCACCCACGCAATGGTCAGGAGTTTGAGCAAGCTCCAGGAGACGGAAAGGCTGGTGTGCTGAAGTTCATGGGGTCGCAAAGAGTCGAATGCTATTGAACAATAAGCCCCATTTCATGTGTGCTTTTAAAGAGGAAGGGCCAACAGAATGGCCTGAGTATCTGTTGGGCAGCGGGGGATCTCGTGTGAAAAACACACCTAACATGATTAGTGAGACAGTGGGTGAAATCCGTTTCACCTGCCTTCACTAATCGAGGTTGTTTTAAGACTTGCACATCCTCCAAGTGGCACTTCACTTCAACAATAATATATTTGCCCAAGTTGTCTTCTAGGGACTTGGAGTCAGCTGAGCCAGTTTGAGCTGAGCCAGTTAAAAGTGGATAGTTAAGACTGGATAGGACAACCAACCCTTGGTCATGCGTGAGTGTCCCTTGGATGACCTCTGGAAACAGCAAGACCATGAAGTCCACCCTCAGAAGGTGCAGAGAACTGTAGCTGAGTTGCACCCACCCAGAACTATGATCAGGACACCTCTTTCCAATCACCTTTCCCCACGCTCCCCATGTCTCAGGCCACCCTGCTTCTTCATGCATTATCCAAGAAATACCCGAATCCCTTGCCTTCTCAGAGGTGGATCTGAGATTTAGTCCTCTCATTTCCTTGCCCGACTGCCTTTCAAGTAAGACCGCTTTCTCTCTTCCTTTTTTTTTTTTAAAGAAAACATTTCTAATGTTACAGTACAGTGCCTTGAAAAGTGCAGTGGTACAGTATAACAGCTGGCATGCAGGGACTGGCATCCAGTGAACAGGTGAGAAGAGTTACTGACTAGAGGTGGGAGAGGAGGTGAGAGATGGTAGAGCTGAAAGATCATCAGCAAGCTGCAATTTCATCATGCCTGAGGTGGATGGCACAGGTTCTAGTTTCTTGCTGGATTTAGTTCTATCTACCCTCTTGAAAAAATGATCCAGTGACATCTGGGAAGTAGCTTTTTTTTTTTTTTTTTAAATTTGAGTCATGGATGACACGGTCACACTGGATTGCATTCTGAATGGCTGCTGCAACGTTTCTGTATCATTCAATGTTCAGGCCCTCTCTGCTGCAAACCTGGCCTCTCAGTGTGTTTTGCTCACTGTGCCTGCCATGGGGCAAAACAAACCTTGTAATCTGGGGCCTCTGCTGAGTTCCTGAGCTCTTACCAATATCTCCCTGCCTAGCTCTTCCTTTCTAACCACCACCAACTCACCTTTTCCCTTGAGTTTTTCAAAGTCCCATCCATACTAGAAAATTCTGTATAGTATAATTTTAGGGAATATTTGGAGGTGATGCCCAAGAGTAAGGACTATATTGCTGGAAGCAATATAAAATTGCAGCTCTTTTCAAAATTCCCCTAGCCAGCATACCTCCTGCTAGCCCAGATGATGTGTGAATTAGAAAAACAAGCTTTTTTCCCTTGAGCTTTTTATTACCATCTGAGGAATTGTTTTATAACTATGTGAACTGGAAGCTGATAACCTCTTCCTAGAGTCAAGCAGTGCACAAGTGTCACGGCTGGAAGCAGCAGTAATTCCTGCCATTGGGAGCTTCTCAGTGGACTCCTCTCAGGGCCTTTCTTTCAGCATCTTCCTGCCTCATTCTCTTTCTTCCCTTTCCCCAAACCCCGTATCCCCCTTTTATCTCCCTCAGATTTCTTCCATTCTAGGTCCTTTTACTCTCTCCTTTTTGAGATTCTTTGGAGAAATTTATAAATCTTTCTTTATTGTACACAATCAGCACATAATTTCTTACTTTATTTTAATATTTAATATTTTACTTCTCTCACTTACTCATCTTATCCCTGGCCCAGGGGTTATCCTTCCAAACTGGGATGGCCCATCATAGTATTTTGCTAGTAATTCCCTGAGAATTTCTGCTTCCAGTTTTTACATTAACTTTCTTTCCCCTCATTTCTACATTAAAAAAAAAAAAAAGACTTAATTGATCTCTGTTATAATCCCCATAGTACCTCTTGCTGCTGCTGCTGCTGCTGCTGCTGCTGCTGCTGCTAAGTCACTTTTTACTCTCTGCGACCCCATAGAAGGCAGCCCACTAGGCTCCTCTGTCCCTGGGATTCTCCAGGCAAGAATACTGGAGTGGGTTGCCATTTCCTTCTCCAATGCATGAAAGTGAAAAGTGAAAGTGAAGTCGCTCAGTCGTGTCCGACTCTTCACGACCCCATGGACTGCAGCCTGCCAGGCTCCTCCGTCCATGGGATTTTTCCAGGCAAGAGTACTGGAGTGGGTCGCCATTGCCTTCTCTGATAGCACCTCTTAACTATTCTTTAAAAATCTACATAGTATAGGCCTGGCATATAGTGGATATACATTAAGTGTTTGCTGATGAAATAGTTATGACTAAGCATAGTTGCTATGTAGATCAATGCTATGTAGTTTTAGACTGTCCGATTTTGAGCTAATACCAGAATTCTTGGTGTGTGCTTAGCAGAGTGCCAAGCTCCCAATGGATGTTCAAAAGATACTTGTTAAATGAAAATCCATCAACAAAATAGCCTGTTTGCTACCTAATTCAGGAAAATTTGTGGAGCTAAGCACTATGATATTATGGAGAATTAGTGCAGGGTGTCATTTTAGTTCTTTTGGTTTCATGGTTGATGAATTCATTCATGGGATGAAGTTCTTTATAATGAAAACAACTCTGTAGTGTGTTAGTCTCTTCTGTGGCTATGTCACAACTTAAAAGTTGTTACAAGAATATTATTTTCATATCGTGCCCTCAGAATCCTATGGAATTGATTCTACCTGCCCCCACCCTGTGTCGTCCCACTTCATGGATGAGGAAGCAAAGACTCAGAGAGATTTAAGCAACTTGGTTCAGCTCATGTGCACAGTAACTGATGAACGAGAATGTGAACAGAAATCTATAAATGCCGTCTTCTACATTTTCCACTACATCACAGCTTCCCTGTTTTAGAAGCAAAACACCATGACTCCAAAGTTCTCTTTCCAAAGTAGATGTTTTATTTTTTTTCTAATTTTTTTAATTTAAAAATCTTTAATTCCTACATGCGTTCCCAAACATGAACCCAAACTAGATGTTTTAAAAACTTGTTCTTTTGCAGAAGCACGAAATATATTACTCAATACTAGTCTTCAGTCTAGTGTGCAGACCATGAAGTATGCACACAGCATACTTTGAAACAAAATTGAAATTGTCTCTAAGGATTTTTGCTAAGTAGACTGAATCTTGAGGGGAAAATGAAATCTCTTCCTAGGACTTCACAGGAGTGGAAACAAAAAGACTGAGAGTTTGTGAGAAATAACTGATAGTTGACACAATGTTTGATTAGAAATAGAAGAATGGTGCAGAGTTTTTAAAAAAACACAAAAATGGTACATTTGGAGTATTTTTTAGAACCATATAATTTTAGGACTGCAAGGGACTGGAAAAAAGCATCTCTAACCCTAACTCCCTTATTTTGACAAAAAGAAGTAGCATTTTAAGTCCTGACCAGGATCAGCTACATAATTTTGTGGGCCCAGGGTAAAGTGAGGATGGGGGGCCTCTTGTTCAAAAATTATTAAGAATTTCAAAGTGGTGACACACAGATTGTTAAGCCAAGAGTGAGACCCTTCTAAGTATGGGGATGTGTATGACCACAACACAGGTCATACCCCTGTGAAGCCAGCCCTGATCCCAATATTATTAATACCAGTACTTTACATTTACATGGTATTTAACAGTTTACACAGCCTTTTCACAGATATCTAATTTGAGTTTCATAATAGCTCAATGAAGTAGAATGAATTACTTTTATTTTGAAACAGTCCCCCACAGGAGTGAATTCACTAATCCTGACATTCTGAATGACTAAAATGATCCTGTGCCCTTCATACCATTTATGTCTCATTTCATGATGGTAGCAGCTTCTTAATGGGCTTCCCTGGTAGCTCAGTTGGTAAAGAATCTTCCTGAAGGGCAGGAGACCTGGGTTTGATCTCTGGGTCAGAAAGATCCCTTGGAGAAAGAAATGGCAAACCACTCCAATATAGTTGCCTGGAAATTGCCATGGACAGAGCAGCCTGGCAGGCTACAGTCCATGGGATCTCAACAGTCAGACATGACTTAGCAGCTTCTTTTAGATTCAATAGACAGCAGTTAATTTCTTCATGAATATTCATTCAACAGGGCTTCCCAGGTTGCTCAGTGGTAAAGAATCTGCCTGCCAATCCAGGAGATGTGAGTTTGATCCCTGGGTCAGGAAGATCCCCTGGAGAAGATAATGTTAACCCAGTCCAATATTCTTGCCTGGGAAATCTCATGGACAGAGGAGCCTGATGGGCTACAGTCCATGGGGTCACAAGGCAGTTGGATACAGCTTGGTGACTGAACAACAACATTCATTCAACAAACATTTCAGCACCTAACATGAGCTGAGCACTTTGCTAAGCATTTCCGACATCTGATGTGAACTTCACAGTAACTTGGTGAAGCATATGGCTCGTGATTCTCAATGTACTGATGAGCACTGAGAATCAAAGAAGTAAAGTTAGACATTCAAGGTCGCAGGTTAGTTAATGAAATCACTGGGACTAGAATATTGGTTGCCAGACTGTTGTGTGGTATTAAAGCCTCTAAAATGATATACAAGTGTAAATTTCAATTTGTCTGCTAGAGAGATTAAATTCAAATCATAGAAGACAGTGCTATTCTTCTTTGCTACCTCTTTTCTGAGTTTCTTCAGCTTCAGTTTCTGCTATAGAAAGTACAAGAGTCTAAAGGTGAAAATTTTAGGAACTTACCTAGCCAATGAATTAAAAGTATGCTAAATTCTATTATATATAGAATCAGTTCAGTTCAGTTGCTCAGTCGTGTCTGACTCTTTGCGACCCCATGGACTACAGCACGCCAGGCTTCCCTGTCCATCACCAACTCCCAGAACTTGCTCAAACTCATGTCCATTGAGTCGGTGATGCCTCCAACCATCTTATCATCTTTTGTCCCCATCTCCTCCCACCTTCAATCTTTCCCAGCATCAGGGTCTTTTCCAATGAGTTAGTTCTTTGCATCAGGTAGTCAAAGTATTGGAGTTTCAGCTTCAGCATCATTCCTTCCAATTAATATTCAGGACTGATCTCCTTTAGGATGGACTGGTTGGATCTCCTTGCAGTCCAAGGGACTCTCAAGAGTCTTCTCCAACACCACAGTTCAAAAGCATCAATTCTTCAGTGCTCAGCTTTCTTTATAGTCCAACTCTCACATTCATACATGATTACTGGAAAAACCATAGCTTTGACTAGATAGACCTTTGTTGGCAAAGTAATGTCTCTGCTTTTTAATATGATGTTTAGGTTGGTCATAGCTTTTCTTCCAAGGAATGAGCAACTTTTATTGATTGATTGATTGATTTTTTGAGCGACTTTTAATTTCATGACTGCAGTCACCACTGCATTGATTTTGGCCGCCCCCCAAAATAGTCTGTCACTGTTCTCATTGTTTTTCCATCTATTTGCCATGAAGTGATGAGACTGGATGCCAGATATACAGAATGAATGGATAGATAAACAACAAGGTCCTACGACACAGCACAGGGAACTATAATCAATATCTTGTGATAAACTATAAAGGAAAATAATATGAAAAATAATATTTATATGCATAACTGAATCACTTTGCTGTACAACAGAAATTGATACATTATAAATCAACTATACTTCAATAACATTTTTTAAAACAGAAGAAGTATGTTAAACCACCTGAGCCCTGGCCTCTTGATAGAGCACTGATTGCTTACCTAATATGCATGAGCTCTTCCATACTTTGAAGCAGCCTTGCAAGTTGGGGGCAAAGCCATATAATTGTATCTGGCTAGTGGACCATACTGGGTTCAACCTCTGGGTTGGGAAGATCCCCTGGAGAACGGAAAGGCTTCCCATTGCAGTATTCTGGCCTGGAGAATTCCATGGACAGTATAGTCTATGGGGTCGCAAAGAGTCGGACACAACTGAGTGACTTTCACTTTCAGTGGACTACAAACTTAAGTCTCATGCATCGTTTCCAGGTAGAGGTATCAACAAGCTCCTTCATGACTCTTTGGTTCTCCCTTTCTCCAACTCAGTGACCACAGAAACTATGTATTGAGATATTGGAATCTTAACATAAAAGCATATTGGCTCCCTGGAGCATTGCTTGGAAAGGAGTTCTCAATGTGAAAAAGATACATTTTCATGGGAAAGTCACTGAGATCTGGGAGTTTGTTGGTGCAGCAGAACCTAGCATCACCCTGATTAATGCACAGCTTGCCTCTCATTCTGTCGTTGTTCGTTTTCCCATTTTTGACCCTTAGGGTCTATAATTAATATGTATAAAGACTTTTAAATTTTTTCTTCAACTGCTTTCTGTTTTCTGACAGCTGACTAGTTTCTGCTATTTGCAAATGTTGAGGCCTCATGTTGTTTGATTTTACATTAAAAACAAGCATGACCCAAAGGCTGAAGGGCTTGAGAGCATCCATGAGTCAGAGGCTTCAGTAATTTCTAGTTCTTTCTAAAATACATAAATTTAGAGAAAAGTGGCTCAAAAAAGTGAAATCATAAGCAGGTGATTGTCTGTCTTACTAGCCTCAGTACTTGTTTCCAGGGAAATTGCAAATGTTTCAGATTATTTTCTATAGTCAGAGATGGTATAGGAAAAACTGAAAATCCCTAGGCATGATCATCAATCTCACTTTTCAATAGCAATAAAAACAATTATTTTGGAAACAAGATTTTATGAAATGTGATCATCACGTAAGTAACGGAGACTGACTTAGATCGAAAACATATAAAGGGCATGAGTTTTCCTCAGGAAAGTGGTCATCCTCAGAGGCAAAAAACTTGGACCAAAGATATTCCTCCAGACAGTTAGCATCAATGGTAACTGCTCTCAGTCCTTGCTCTGTGTGATAACTATAGCACGTGTTGAGTGAGAAGTATGGGCTTTAGAATCTGAAGAACTACCTGTTGTTAGCGATGGTTCCAGTAAGTAGGTTAACCTCTCTAAGCATGATTCCTCAGCTGTCAAGTGGAAGTAATAACCATCTATCTCATAAATTTGTGGAAAGCTCTTAGTTTGGCACAGGGGAAGCACAGAGGCACAGGGGAAGTGCTCACTAAACACTGGCTGTTATTCTGGAAGACTTCTGGCTTCCCTGATAGCTCAGTTGGTAAAGAATCTCTCTGCAATGCAGGAGACCCTAGTTCGATTCCTGGCTTGGGAAGATCTGCTGGAGAAAAAATAGGCTACCCACTTCAGTATTCTAGCCTGGAGAATTCCATGGACTACAGTCCATGGGGTCACAAAGAGTTGGACATGACTGAGCGACTTTCACTTTCTCTGGGATGGAAATGCTTGTCTTTTGACGATGATATTAATGCTTGGAGACAATAAGATGCCATCTGGAGTCAAAGCTGGTGAAATAGGACCAGCCATCAAACTCATCAAATGCAAGGCAATGTAAACCTACAAGAGTGTTCTCCTCACTGGTCAGTTCCTTCTATGGTGTCACGGAAGGAAGACCATTCCACAGCATAGGAATTCGTCCTGGGAAAATACTTGGGTTTCTAACAGGAAAAAAAGGTATTCAAGGCAGAAATAGCAGCAAAGCAAACACAGGAACAGATCAGGCAGGGAATAGGATGTGAAATAGTTTGGTTGGAACAAAGGAAATGGGGCTGGGAAGTTGGCTTGAGTTACTTTGCAGGGCATCTTGAATTCCACAGTGAAACCAGTTTGCTTGAACCACTTGTCAGTGGGGAGCCCTTGAAAGTGTTAGAGTGAGGAAGTAAAGGGTTGTACTGATTGGCAAAGTACTAGAGAGGAAGGGAACAACTGGAGGACTCCTAAAACAACACAGGTGAGAGGTAAGTGGTCCTACATTAGGGTGATGGCAGTCAAAGAGGAGGTGGATTTGTGATAAATATTCTTGACTAGGGAACAAAGTAAAAGGAATATAACATGATCACTAGGTGGGGATCCTGCTTCCTGAAAAAAACATCAGTGCCGTTTACCTAACCCAGAAAGCCAGAAGAAGGGACTGGTATGGAGAAAAGGAGAAAGAAATTTGCTAGACACCATGCTCATCCTGGGATAACCACGTGTCTGTGTGGGAATGTTCCAGGAATGCAATATCAAAAATGTCCCTTGTTAAGAAAAGGGCTAGACTTGAGTGGAAGAAGGAAGAAAGGGAGTCTGTGTGTGACTAACTTCATGAATTGTCACTTTAACACCAAGCTCAAATGACCTCTGTCTGGACTTAATTCTCACGCTAGCAATTATTTCTAGTTGTTAAAGCTTTGCAATACTTTTAGCAGCTAGCCACTTGTGGGCACAGTTGGCCAGTTGCCCCTTCCCTGGCAAGGACAGTTGAAAAAGACCTTCTTCATAGCACCACCTGGGCCACGCAATTACTAATGACCGTAATTTTTGCACAGACACCAAGTATCCAGGTATGAAAACTTACCTGCAGGAGGATAAAGGGAAACTGGCTGGAAACTTCGCCCAGGAAAGAAAGAAAAGAAAAGAAGTAAGAGCTATGCTTTTAGCTGGTGAGGAGGAGACTCGAAAGAAGAAAAGAAGGAAAAGGGAAAAATGGGAGTGAATCAGCATCTGTTGATCTCCTTTTACATCCCAGGACAAGTGCTGAAAATACTAGGTTGAATAGGACACAATCCCTGAGCTCTCAGTCCAGTGGGAGAAAAGTCTATGTAGAAATGATTATGAGAAGCTGTGCTGAGTTTCATAGGCAAGCATATTTTGTTTTGGATAGACCCCACTTAAACAGGGGGTGGGGCACAAGGTCAGGGAGTCTATTTGTAGGTGAGAAAACTGAGATCCCAAGAGGTTAAATAAGTTACCTAAAGTCACAGTGTGATCATTATGGCTCCATTAGTTATAAGAGACAGAAACCAAATTCAAACTAGTTCAAGAAAACAACAACAGCAACACAGTGGCTTATGTGGAAAAGCAGAGGAAAGGTTCAGGGCTTGATCCAGCTTTCCCCTGGATCCAGGTGCCCCATCCACGCCCTGTCCTTGACCCTGCTTTGTTCTGTGTTGCTTCACCCTCAGAACACCTCTCTTCTACCAGGAGGGAAGATGCCTCCCTGAAGTCCCAGGTTTCCATGGTCTTTTGAGCTTATAACACAGACTGACCCCTAGAAGCATTCCAATTGGCCCTTCTTGGTTGCCTTGGACCAGCTACTGAGTCAAGTGGGATTGCATGCTCCAATCACGTGCCCACCGATGGAGTGGAGCAGATGATGCTCCTTGATTGACACCTCTACCAGAATCACCTTCAGTAGGGAATGACATTTATGAGTGCCATCCACAAAGGAAGTCCACTACAATCTATGTCCATTGTACACATTTTAGAAAGTAGCAGGGGCTTCTCTGTTCTTCTCAGTGGCGAAGAATCTGCGTGCCAATGCAGGAGACATGAGTTTGATCCCTGATCCAGGAAGATCCCACATGAAGCGGAGCAACTAAGCCTGTGAGTCACACTATTGACCCTGGCTCAGAGCCCGGGAGCCACAACTACAGAGCCCACTTGCCACAGCTACTGAAGCCCATGTGTTCTAAAGCCCATGTTCCACAACAAGAGAAGCCACCACAACAAGAAACCAGTGCATCACAACTATGGAGTAGCCCCTGCTTGCCACAACTAGAGAAAAGCTCACGCAGCAAAAATGAAGACCCAGCACAGCCCAAAGTTAATAAATGAATTTTAAAAGTAGCAGAGTTGAGCTGAAAGCCAGGCTATATTCTAAAACCCGTGTCTCTCCACCATACAAAGTGCCCTCCCACCCCCTGCTCCTGATAAATATGAACAAGCAGAAGGTCAGATGACAGGGCACATGAAAGGAAAGGCAGAGATCATTTGAGGGCGGCCAAACACCTAAGAAGAAACGAGGAGAGGAAGCAAGAGAAGCAGGATGATGAGAGACTGTGAGAAAAAAGAAAGCCAGGATTGAGGAAAAATGTATTCGGGGGCCATCCTGCAGCTGCAACCCCCTCCTCTGGAATCCCCGCCAGAAGCCACTGCTATTTTTCAGAAAGCTTTTTTCCATCTCCCTTGTTAAGATACAGAGAGCCAAATGCCCCATTAATCTTTCAAAAGGCCATTTTGGCTTCCAGTGGCAAAGCTGTGCACATTTGGCTTGGTTCCCCCAAGTCAGTTTTCCTTCCCAAAGGCAGTGGAACTTGGCATGCGTGCGTTTGTGCTAAGTCACTTCAGTCATGTCCAACTCTTTGCAACCCTATAGACGGTACCCCACCAGGCTACTCTGTCCATGGGATTCTCCAGGCAAGACTACTGGTGTGGGTTGCCATTTCTTCCTCCAGGGCATGATCTTGCCCCAGGGATTGTACCCAAGTCTCTTCCATCTCCCTGCCTTGGCAGGCTGGTTCCTTATGACTGGCACCACCTGGGAAGCATGCGACTTGGCAGACCCATCTGATACTCATGAGGACCCCAGGGATCAATGGCTGTTTTCACAGTGGTTTGGTTTTACCTGGGGAGATAATTGTCAGCCCTGTGCCTGCCGAAGTCTCCTTCCCCAGGTTCTACTCTACCATGTTCTTATTTCTCAGGCCTGTGTGCAGTATAAGAAACTCAAAAGTCAAAAATAAACCCAGGGCCCAATTTGCCACTGCCTGGTCAGGCAGCTTCAGTGAGCCTGGGACAAAGCCGGGTGTTGTCAGGAGCCTGAGAGACCCTTTCTCCTAGCTGAGTGGACAGCCAGGGTAGAGCAGGCAGAAAATAGACATACGGACTAAAGAGTAACATCACACAATAGGAGTAACCCAACTAAATACATAAATAAAACCAATACAATGTAAGAAATGTCACAAAAGAGATCATTTGTCTTATGAATGGCCCCGTGAACCCAGTCCACATCACCCTTGGACTGGTTGTGGGGGCTGGCAATCGGTCCATTTGGAAAGAGTGCCTGTGACTAGTACGCTTACAGAGATTCTCATGGGCATGCTTGTCTCAGCTCCTCCTTTTTGGCTCTTTGGAGCTGCATTGCCAGTTCAGGGGCTTCCCAGGCGGTGCCAGTGGTAAGGAATCCTCCTGCCAATGCAGGGGATGCAAGAGATGCAGGTTCGATCCCTAGGTTAGGAAGATTCCCTGGAGGAGGGCATGGCAACCCGTTCCAGTATTCTTACCTGGAGAACCCCATGGACAGAGGAGCCTGGTGGGTTACAGTCCACGGGGTCACAAAGAGTAGGAGCATGCACGCCATCCACGCCAGCTCAAAAGCCTGCTGTAATGGGCTGAATCACATCCCCCTTCCGCCCCCAAATTCATATGTTGAAATCCTAACTCCCAGTATCTTGGAATGTGACTATATTTGGAGATGGGGCTTTTAGAGTGGTAATTAAGGTTAAATGAGGTCGTTGTGGTGAGCCCTAATTCAGTATGACTGGTGTCCTTATAAGAACAGGAGATCAAGACATAGACATGCGTAGACAGAAGACCATGTGAAAATATACAGGTAGAAGGCTGCCATCTACAAACTAAAGAGAGAGGTTTGGGAGGAAACTAACCTCCCTGGCATCTTTGAGTTTGGACTTCTGACCTCCAGATCTATGAGAAAAGAATTTTTTTTTTTTCAAGTCACACACTATGTAGTGCTTGTTATAGAAGGCCTAGCAAATTAATACACCTACTCTAGTGGGGTTAGAACACGTGTCCTGATAAAGCTGTGAGTCTCGGCCGAGCAGGCGTTCCCCACCCACCATTACACCTTCCGTGGGAAGATGACTTCATCCATTGTTCTCCGGATTAAACAAATAACAAAGCTAAGAGTCTGCCCTCCATTCACCTTTCTTTTCACCTTATTTCTCAGTTTGTTCAGAGGTAAAGAGGTAGGGATACTTTTTATTCATCTTCCTCAAAAAATCCAGGTGAGACAATAGCGGTCAGCAAGAGTCAATTTATACTGTAGTAACAAATAACCTCCAAATCACAGTGGCACAATTAACAAAACAATCAATTATTTTGTGCTCACATTTGGTTATCAGCCAGTCTCGATGAAACTGGAGTCTCCACACTCAACAGCTCAGCAGGAAGACAACTCATCTGTCACTCAGTCACCCAGAGGCCCTCTCTCATTACAGGTACCTATGGTCACTGCAATATGAGGAAACAAGCCTGATGGTTTGCACCCTGGCCCCTTAAGCATTCCCCAGAAATGACACACATCTCCTCCAATCATATTGCATTGGCCAAAGCAAATCATTTGATTATAGCTAACATCAAAGGTGTAGGAAAGTATAATACTATCCCATGTCCAGAATAAAAAGACCTGGAAATATTTGTGAACAGCCCTAATGACTGCATATGAGCCGTCATCCCTGCCCTCCAGGAGGTTGCAGTTTAGAAAAGGAGAATGAGGATTTACACCCAAATTGTCATTCCTAAGTGAGGAAATTGCTCTACTTGTGTGTGTGCCTGACTCACTGAAAATTACTCCCTTAAGAAGGAAAACTTTAAAAGGGGAAATTGCAGGCCTGTTCTGCTCAATCCTTAAATGGACTTGTTAGGTGTCTATTAACATGTTAAGCACAGGCACTATGCTGAGCCCAAGGATTTGGAGGGTTTCTTATCTTCCACCCCCTTAATGCCAGTGCATGGGTGTGGCTAAGTTGCTTCAGTTGTGTCTGACTTTTTGCGACCCTATGGACTGTAGCCCACCAGGCTCTTTTGTCCATGGGGTTTTCTAGGCAAGAACACTGGAGTGGGTTGCCATGCCCTCCTGCAGGGAACCTTGCTAGCCCAGGGATTGAACCCGTGTCTCTTACGTCTCCTGCATTGGCAGGCAGGTTCTTACCACTAGCACCACCTGGGAAGCCCTTTCATGCCAGTAGGCTCCCTCAGTCATTGTGAAAATAAAAACATCTCCAGAGATTTTCAGACTGAAACAGGGTAGAATTATAGCAGAAGAGTCTTTTTGTCCATTTTTCATAGTAGAAAAACAGCATGGCATTTTGGAAGAGGAAGCATTTGTTTTACAGCAGGTTTGGTAGGGGAAGCTTTTGGGACAGAGAAGAAACAATAGATTTCCATCTTGATGATCCAAAAATGCGTCACAGAGAGTTGATGGAATGATCTCATTGGAGCTGGTGGGAACCTCAGAGACCCTTGAGTTCAAGTCCTTTATTTTACAGACAGAGAACCGGGGCCTGGTTACTATGAAGACTAATTTTTATCAGGACCTAGGTGGGGGAGAAAAGGCACCCTCCCTTCTTTACTACCCTTACCGCAGTGCCCTCCTTGCAAAACTTCCCCTACCTGCTCTACTGCTTCTGTCCGCAACTTGGGAGCCTGGGTGAGTGGAGACAGGAGGAGCAGAGGATGAGAGAGAATAAGCAAAGGAGGAGCTGAAAGCACAGAGCAAGTGGTTCCCTTTGAGATGCAGTGAAGGAGAATTCAAACCACTGCAAAGCAGTGTGCCAAGCATCAAGAGGATGAATCAGGCAATTTAGAGAGCACATGGTGATTGCTGTTGCGGAGAAACTGATGCAAACACCAACCAGTAGGATAATATTCTTACTGTTCGTATTTGTAGTGTAGCTTCTGACACTAGCAGCCCAAGAGGTCAGCAGAACTCTTTGAGAACGAAGGCAGGAAATCGACTTGTAAGCATCATCAAAACTCCACTGGCTTCCTCTTCCTCTTTCAGACTGACAGCAAGGTTTTAAAGAGGATGAGAAAGCACTTAGTTTGTCATAGCGGTTAGGTGCTCCAGATGCGAGACCACCTGTCTCAGGGTTTCATCTGAGACTTGCAGATTCATTTCATCTAAGTCCATACACTAGTTTCAAACCTCGGTCCCTGAAGCAAAATTGAAGGTTATAAAAATAACCCCCTGGTACAACTCCCAGGCCGCAAGATGTATGCTGCAGGCCTAAGCTGTTTTCATGGTTAGGATTGCTTCTACTCTGGGGCTGCCCCAGAATTTTCAGAAACAACCTGAAGGGATGCAAGGGAACCACAGAGATTCATTAGGAGCAGTTGGCTTCATTTCCCTGCAGTATCTTATGCGGATGTCGGTGGGTCACGGGAAGAGCTTGTGGCTGGTTGCCAATGGCACCAGGAAGCAGGAAGTCAATTCATAAGTTAGTGCCATCTGGGGTGAGAATGTTCTTTGGCTCACCTCTGTATGGACCAGCCTATGGCTGAGCGAAGAGCAAAGAGGGAAATGCTACTGCCCTCTCCCTACCCCCAACTTCTGAGCAAGCTCACATGTGCAGCTGAGGAAGGAAGTCCAGGGGATGTTCCCATGTTCCTCAGGTGACAAGTTTTCATGTCCCACATGCAGCTGTAAGCAGCAAATACGTCAAGAGGTGTGTCTGTGTGTGTAATGAGAGAGAGAGAGCTTATGTCATCCAAGGACATTCCGTTCTAACTTTGGCCTGCCTTTGTTCCTGCGCCAAGATGGATGGTCTTGGGCCCTGAAGCATCAGGCAGTGGCAATTCCTTCCTTCCCTTTGATCCAGGATGCAGAGAGAGAACAAATACCCTAGATCTATGGCAAACTTTCTGACAACCAGAAGCAAGACAGACCGTCCTTCTCTCTTATGTCTGTGCCGCAATAATTAGCAGAGAGAGAAAAACCAGTCTTTATTAGACAGGAGCCAATTGTCTTTTTTAGAGCAGTTGGTTCCCAAAGATTTACCCATGGGTCCTGCCAGCTTCTGACACAGATGTGAACTTAAATCCTGGCTCTGCCACTTCACAGTTGCATGGCCTTGGGCAGGTTACTTTAGCCAATTTTTCCACATCTGAAAATGAGAAAAAGTATCCCTGCTTATCTGACAGCATGGCTGTGGGGTCTCATGATGTGATGCTTATGTAACACTTTGCCCTAGATTCCATAAGTGGCCTTACACCCGGGAGGGACTGTGCCATTAAGCAGATTAGCCTGCTCATGGGAGGACCTGAGCTCCAGCTCTGGGCCTGGGATCAGGAGATAGAGTGGGTCATAGGGCTTTAGTGAGATGCCAAGGGTCTGCAAGTAAGGCAGGGCTGAAGCCCACATTCAGAACCCTGGTGGAAGGAAGAGATGAACCCAAAGGAGCAGGAGGAGGTAGGATATGGTGATGAGGCAGTGAGTTAGGACAATAAATACATCAAGTCAGAGTGGATGGACTCCTAGTGGGCAATAGAAAATCAAGCCTGTAGAGTAGAGGACCTAACAGAAGCAGAAGATATTAAGAATAGGTGGCAAGAATACACAGAAGAACTATACAAAAAAGATCTTCATGACCCAGATAACCACGATGGTGTGATCACTCACTCGGAGCCAGACATCCTGGAATGTGAGGTCAAGTGGGCCTTAGGAAACATCATTATGAAAAAAGTGGAGGAGACAGAATTTCAGCTGAGCTATTTCTAATCCTAAAAGATGACACTGTGAAAGTGCCGCATGCAATATGCCAGCAAATTTGGAAAACTCAGCAGTAGATGGAAAAGGTCAGTTTTTATTCTAATCCCGAAGAAAGGCAATGCCAAAGAATGTTCAAACTACCACACAATTGCACTCATCTCACATGTTTGCAAATTAATGCTCAAAACTCTCCAAGCTAGGTTTCAACAGTTCGTGAACTGAGAACTTCCAGATGTTCAAGCTGGATTTAGAAAAGGCAGAGGAACCAGAGATCAAATTGCCAACGTCTGTTGGATCATCAAAAAAGCAAGAGAATTCCAGGAAAAAACATCTACTTTTGCTTCATTGACTATGCTAAAGCCTTTGACTGTGTGGATCAGAACCAACTGTGTGGCAAATTCTGAAAGAGATGGGCATACCAGACCATCTTACCTGCATCCTGAGAAATCTGTAAGGAGGTCAAGAAGCAACAATTAGAACCAGACATGAAACAATGGACTGGTTGCTTATTTAACTTATCTGCATAGTACATCATGCAAAATGCCAGGCCAGATGAAGCACAAGCTGGCATCAAGATTTCTGGGAGAAATATCAATAACATCAGATATGCAGATGATACCATCCTTATGGCAAAAAGTGAAGAACTAAACAGCCTCTTGATGAAAGTGAAAGAGGAGAGTGAAAAAGTTGGCTTAAAACTCAACATTCGGAAAACTAACATCATGGCATCTGGTCCCATCACTTCATGGGAAATAGATGGGAAAACAGTGGAAACGGTGTCAGACTTTATTTTGGGGAGGGCTCCAAAATCACTGCAGATGGTTACTGCAGCCATGAAATTAAAAGACATTTGCTCCTTGGAAGAAACGCTATGTCCAACATAGATAGCATATTAAAAAGCAGAGACATTACTTTCCCAACAAAGGTCCATCTAGTCAAGGCTATGGTTTTCTCAGTAGTCATGTATGGATGTGAGAGCTGAACCATAAAGAAAGCTGAGCACTGAAGAATTGATGCTTTTGAACTGTGGTGTTGGAGCAAACTCTTGAGAGTCCCTTGGACAGCAAGGAGATCCAACCAGTCCATCCTAAAGGAAATCAGTCCTGAATATTCATTGGAAGGACTGATGCTGAAGCTGAAGCTCCAATGCTTTGGCCACCGATGTGAAGAGCACACCCACTGGAAAAGATCCTGATGCTGGGAAAGATTGAAGGCGGGAGGAGAAGGGGGTGATAGAGAATGAGATGGTTGGATGGCATCACTGACTCAGTGGACATGGACTTGAGCGAACTCCAGGTGATAGTGAAGGACAGGGAAACTTGGTGTGCTGTAGTCCATGGGGTCACTAAGAGTCGGACACGACTTAGTGACTGAACAACAACAACAAAAAGAGGAATGAATCTTTTTTGACCCACCTCTTGTGTCTGGACTGTTTCAAAATCTTATACCTCTCCTTGTTGATCTAAATGAGGAGTTCTCCAACTAGAGAACAGGCTGGTACAGGCTGTTCTCTAGAAAACTAGAGAACCGTTGTACAGGCTATTTGGTGACACTGTCCCCTCTCTAGCCCCTTGGGTCACCAGCCCCTTCTTTTAGAAGACCCACTCTATCTTTTCTCCACCCTAATTTGGGTGGCCGACACCCATGGGCTTCTTTGCCCTTCTTTCCTGCCTTTCAGCTTCCTGTTGAGTTCAGCCAACAGGAGGCACCAGCAGGAAAGAGGCAAGGGCATTTCTCCCAGCATCTTCCCATCAAATCACCTTGGACTAGCTACATCCCTCTAAAGCTTTCCTTCTCCTCCCAAACTTTTCAGTTTCTATGCTCAAAAAACCACACTTTCTTCTTGCCTAGGAGTAATGGTTGAGCCTTCCTATTGCTAGTCCCTGGAAAGAATTCATTGTTCTTTGTGATTTCCTTTGCCTGACTGTATTAAAATTCCCTTTATTTGACCCTTCTTGGTTCTAATATCAACACCATCTCCTAACCTTAGAGAGCTTCATAAAAGTAAAAAATGAGCAGTTTATTGAAAAGCATTGTGAGTCTGTAAGAGAGAGCAGAGGTCCAACCCTTTCTTGGCACCTTGTCCTTTCTCTCCTCCAACAGCTTGATGCTGGCTCACTGATGTCACCCACCTGCGGGCTGCAGCCCACCTCGTCCCTGTCTGGGTCTTGTACGTGGGCCTGGCCTTGTCCAGCAGAGAAGCTGCCTCCAGGAGCTCTGTGCTGAGATTAAGATGGGCAGGGTCACCTGGGGCAAAGCAAAGAGGTTCAGCCAGGCAGAGTCTGAATTATGCTGACCTGAGGAGCAAGAAGAGTGGCAGCAGGAAGAGATAAGGCATCGGCAGTGAGGTGAATCAGCAGGGAGGAAGGAGGGAGGCACAGAACTCACGCAGCTCAGAGTGATTGGATCAGAGCAGAGTGTGCAGTCTCTGCTGCTGAAATGTGTGCAGCTGTCTGAGGACCTTTTCTACTCATTGGAGACAAACCCTCCAGGAGGCAGATGGGAGCAGGAAGTTTATACACCAACTCCTCTAGTAAGAAGCTGCCTCAGGAGCTTCCCCATCACTGCCTGTGGGCTTAGAATTGAGTCAGGCTCTCAATCCTGGGGTCTGAGGGAGTGACGGGGCCACTCAGCCCACATGGGGACCCTGTGGTTCTCCTGGCTGCTGAGTAAAACAAGGACTTCTCCGCTGCGGGGGAAGCTCCGATGTCCAGTCTCAGCTCTCCCGGTCCCCAAGTGGACCCAGGCTGTGGGGCTGTTGTCTGTCAAAACACCTTCCCACATCCTGAGCGTTTGTGTTGCTTAGTTACCTGCTAGCCCAGAGGCCCCAGTAGGAGCCCTGTGTCTGCTGTCTGGCCCTCCCCTTCCTGGGGTCTGGGTCCTGCTTTGATGGCCCTGCTTCTGGTAGGTACCTTTCAGTATCATTTCAGGTAGGGTGTCTCAGGCCCCATCTCTCTGACTCCTGAGGGAAGAAGAGGGTTTTACTTCAACTTCCTCACCTTTCTTTTGGGGGACAGCCCCAGAATTTGGATGAGAACACCATGTAGTCATCTGCACGTCCTGAGTGTGCCCAGAGGCTAGCCTTCTGTAGTAGGCTTAGCAGCCCCACTCCACACTGGATTCATGGGATGGACTTTGCCCTAATCTCCTCCATCCCTGTGTTGCTGAGAATTTAAGGATGCCTTGGGTCCAAGCACATCCAGGTGAAAGTAATGTAGAGCTTTCTTCCATTGACTCCTTTAAGGCTCTTCAAGCCTTTTGAGAGCTATATGGGATGCTTTAAATATTTCATGGAGAGTAAAGGAGTAACATTCTAGCTCCTGAAGCTTCTTCTCAGTAGGATTTAGCTATCCCAGGTGTGGAGTGCAGGAAGCGTATCGACTTGCATTAAATTTTAAGCACAAACAATAGTCCAGCACTTACAGAGTTTGGCAGCAAGCTACTCCCTTGCCTTAAAATATATGGCAGTAATTGAGTATCGGTTATTCTACCTATTGGACCCACGTCCTTGTACAGGGCCCAAGAGCAAAGTTCATAGGATGAGTAACACTACATTCCCAATCCAGAGTCCTACAGGAATCTCTGTAAAGAGAAAGTTGTCTGAAGAATAAAGCTTGCGTCTATCTGCCTTGCCTGCGGAATGTGGAAGACCGCAGCAGGCTTGGAGGTCATCTTTCTGTTGTGGCTGCCTTATGGCTCATAAATCCACACCATCTATTGTGGCAGAGTTTGAGAAATGGTTGATGGGATAACTCTAGCTGGACACTTGCCTTTCTTTCTGCTCACTCCATTATGTAGAAAAGGCTGATCTAGAAACTTCAGCCATTCAGAACATGGTCCCAAACAAAGATAGATGCACAATCACTTGGCCTATGGGCATTCTATCTCCCCAGTGAGATTTTTGTTTCCTTACAGGATAAGTAAGAACCTTATTTTTATTTGAATTATCTACAGACAATACACAGCTGGCACAAGATAGAGATTTTTCTGGATAATGGTGGTGGAGTCAAAACCTGCCTTTTGTTGATGTCCACTTAACCAAATGTCATTGGTCCACTTACTGGAGCCATCTAGGAAAAGCTTTCTCCTTTCTACAGATGAGCTTTGCTTTTTAAAAATAATGGTTTTCCCCTTCTGTTTATAGACATCATAATTGCTTTTGAAATATTTGAAAGAATCATTATATGGACTTTAGAGGAAGACAGGCCAGAACTGAATCCCAAGTTTGCTTCTCTGTGGCCAGAGAACCCTCAGGCCATTCATTTCAGTTCAGTTCAGCTTTCTTCACCAGAGAAGGCAATGGCACCTCACTCCAGTACTCTTGCCTGGAAAATCCCATGGATGGAGGAGCCTGGTAGGCTGCAGTCCATGGGGTCTCGAAGAGTCGGACATGACTTCACTTTCACTTTCACTTTCACTTTTCACTTTCATGCACTGGAGAAGGAAATGGCAAATCACTCCAGTGTTCTTGCCTGGAGAGTCCCAGGGACAGGGGAGCCTGATGAGCTGCCATCTACGGGGTCGCACAGTCAGATACGACTGAAGCGACTTAGCAGCAGCAGCAGCAGCTTTCTTCACAGTCCAACTCTCACATCCATATATGACTACTGGAAAAACCATAGCCTTGGCTAGACGGACCTTAGTCGGCAAAGTAATGTCTCTGCTTTTGAATATGCTGTCTAGGTCATAACTTTCCTTCCAAGCAGTAAGCATCTTTTAGTTCATGGCTGCAATCACCATCTGCAGTGATTTTGGAGCCCAAAAAGATAACGTCTGACACTGTTTCCACTGTTTCCCCATCTATTTGCCATGAAGTGATGGGACCAGATGCCATGATCTTCATTTTCTGAATGTTGAGCATTAAGACAACTTTTTCACTCTCCTCTTTCACTCTCATCAAGAGGCTTTTTAGTTCCTCTTTACTTTCTGTCATTAGGGTGGTGTCATCTGCATATCTGAGGTTATTGATATTTTCCTGGAAATCTTGATTCCAGCTTGTCCTTCTTCCAGCCCAGCGTTTCTCATGATGTACTCTGCATAGAAGTTAAATAAGCAGGGTGACAATATACAGCCTTGATGTACTCCTTTTCCTATTTAGAAACAGTCTGTTTTTTCACGTCCAGTTCGAACTGTTGCTTCCTGACCTGCATATAGGTTTCTCAAGAGGCAGGGCAGGTGGTCTGGTATTCCCATCTCTTTCAGAATTTTCCACAGTTTATTGTGATCCACACAGTCAAAGGCTTTGGCATAGTCAATAAAGTAGAAATAGATGTTTTCTGGAACTCTCTTGCTTTTTCAATGATCCAGCGAATGTTGGCAATTTAATCTCTGGTTTCTCTGCCTTTTCTAAAACCAGCTTGAACATCTGGAATTTCACAGTTCACGTATTGCTGAAGCCTGGCTTAGAGAATTTTGAGCATTACTTTACTAGCATGTGAGATGAGTGCAATTGTGTGGTAGTGTGAGCAGGCCATTAGGCTTCCTTTATTTGTCCTTAAAATTGGAATGACAACCAGAAAGGCCTAAGGTTTCTTGAGAGGTGATAACACAGGTAATCTGGCCTGAGGAAGACTCAATGATTGATTGTTGAATTTAAATAGAGTAACCCAGATCTTAATCCCAGTGCCTTTTAACTCCAAGTTTGGTTTGTTTTCACTCTGCTGAGTTACCACCAAGGCCAATCAGCTTGACAGAAAATGCTCTTTGGTTACTCATTCTCCAACTATCTTTTTTTCTCCCCTTAGAAAAATATAATAACACATCTGGGACCTATTATATGCTGGTATATATTTCAGTATATGTTTCTGCTAATGCTTTAGTAAACAGAAACCGCATGCATGTTGATTCCTCAAATACAGTAGCTGCTAGTCTGCCTTGAGAAAGGCTTAATACAAAGTTAAACATTGCAGGAGTTTTGAAAAGTGCCTCCATCAAAAGTAGAACTCAAGCCCCAGTTATATCAGAGTCACTCAAGCCCCAGTTATATCAGAGTCACTTTTTATAGTTAATGCATTTAGTCACTTCCTACTGCTTAGAATGAGGAAAAACATTAGTCTGAGATGTCCTTATTTACATCAATGGCAAAAATATCAGGAACACTTCTGGTTGTTAATATCAGAACACTTAACTAATGGTGATTGACCACACAGAGGGATATTTTGTCATTGTTTTCATAATTTCTCAAACAGAAACTTTGGTTCAGGGCCAGTATCTCTATTATTCTTTTATTTTCCTCATAGTTGTAAGATGGTTGCCCTGATGCCAGACATCAAGTCCACATCCAATTGAAGAGATTAAGTGAGAAAGTAGAGCAATTACATGCACATGAGTCCAGAAAAACATTTTCAGAAGCACTGAAAAGACTTATACCTCATGGTGTCACAGGGCCACCTCTATCAGCAAAGAAGATTGGGAAAGTGAGGTTGGTTTTACCAATTCAGCCCCTGTTGTAGAGGGAGATGAGAGAAAGAGAGATGAGTGTTGGGTTAGCCAATCCCCAATGTCTGTGATCATGAACTTCATAAATGTGTTTGTAAGCTGAGGCCTATGCCAAATCTCCCTAAACTAACCCTGAAAACAACAGAAGTATCAGGCTGCAAAGCGAAGAAGAAGAACTTTGGAATCAGACTCACCAAACTTTATGTCCTGGCTCAGTCACTTACCAAGAGGGATGGCTCTGGAGAAGTCACTTTTCTCCTTGAACCTATTATTTCCTCACTTATAATAAATTATACTATGTCCTAGGGTTAGTGTGAAGATCAAATGAAAGACTAAGAAAGAACTTTCTGTGCTGATCACTCCTCTGCACATGTACGTTATAAAAGAGGGATGAAAGAGCCTGTTCTGTGCTACACAGAAAAGCCTGTTCTGTGCTACACAGAAAAGCCAGTCCTGTAGGTCTGTGATAACCCAGAGCTTCCTTTCTTTGGCCCTTCCTTCATGCAGCTCATTATTTGACACCCCTAAACTGTGATCTCAATATATCATGTTCAGTTTTGCATCCCCAGTGCCTCATGCAAGGTGATAGGTGCTCAGCAAAAGTTTAATGAATGAATGAATCTCCCCCAGGAGCATGAACTAGTTTGAAAAAGAGGACATTGTCATTCAATGAAACATGGTCAATAAAGACAAGTTTCTTGGCGAATTATTCAGAAGCTATTTAAGAATAAATAGGCAAGGAATTCTAATATGAAGGTGGTGACAGTGTAAATGTGGTTTTCAGATCTCAAACTTCCTCAAACCTGCTAGACACAAGAGCCAAAACCCATGGGCTACATTTTCAAAAATAACTGGGTGACAATGTATATAACCTCCAACCCAAAACTATGGTGGGTGATGAAGAAATGCCAGTAACTGTAAGATCTGCATTGTCTCAACATCTGTGCTGGAGGAGCAAAGGAAGCAAGAAGATGACTGAAGGACCTGAGAAGGGAAGCCCAAATAGCCGACAGGTATTCACCGAGAAGCAGAGAGGTGTAACCTGAGAACACCTGCTAAAACAGACATTCTGATATGATTTTGCTCACTGGAAGAGGGGTGAGGTCACAGGAAGAACTGAAAATCCTGGGGCAGTCTAGCCCCTATAAAATCTTGAAACTGACAGCCATTTCTTCCTTTCAGGATAAGACCCCATTCTAAGGAAAAAAATCTGAGGAGTGGAATCAGATTTAGCAGGTCAGAGATAATAGTGATGAGGACAGAGAAGGTTCAGATAAACTAGAAAAGCAAGGAAAAAACCCAGGAAATTTCAGAAAGAAAATCTTTACGTTTTTAAGAATGCTTAAAAACCACAGAAGAGTGAGCTTTATGAAGTTAAAAATGTTATCTGAAGAATGTCACCTTATTCTAAAAATTAGCAGAAACCAATTTCACATGAAAGTGAGCAATAGGAAACTATGGAGGTCAAGTTCTCTAAAAGGCTATTTTAAGAAAAGGAGACAAAAACATATGTCTCCTTCCCTATGAAAAATGAAAACATGCAAGAAAGACTTGTCCATAAAACTGTTCAAAATTTCAATTTATCATTTTAAAATGACTGAAAGACATTAAGAAAGTATTATAAGACACGAAGAACAGAGTAAATCATAATTAGAAAAAAGTCAGGAGTATAACTGAAGAAATAATTTAAGATGAAAAAATAATTTTAGTAATGAGGACCAAACTTTAAGGAGCACAGAACAAATAAACAAAACAAATGATGCTTTTAGAGAAATAGAAGGTGAAAGGAGAAAAAAAATTTAATCAAAAAATAAACAAAGAGCTAAAAGGTATTTGAGAGAATACTTTTTGTTTCTATATGTTATGTATCTATACATATATAATATTAAAGGTAGGTAAAGAAGATCCTATATATAAATAATCAGAGTACCCTGAGAAGAAAATAATATCAAAGGAACAGGACAAATTCTAAAAATGAATTCATAAAAAACTTTTCTGAAATTAAGCAACATTTGAACCTTCATACTGAAAGAACATATTATGTACCTGAGAATATTAATACAGACTAATCAATGACAAGAACTATTACTAGATTTAAAGGAAAAAGAAAAAACCTCGTAGGCAGCCAAGGCAAAAACAGCTTGTAACAACCAAGAAAAGAAAATTAGGTTACCTTCAGACTTTTAGGCCATATTTTATAGCAGAATACATAGAATACTTACATAGAATAACATATTTTAAATGATAAGCTTAAATTCAATTGTATTTTTTTTAATTTTTTATTTAAATATTTATTTTTACTTTATTTTACTTTACAATACTGTATTGGTTTTGCCATACATTGACATGAATCCGCCATGGGTGTACATGAGTTCCCAAACATGAACCCCCCTCCCACCTCCCACCCCATATCATCTCTCTGGATCATCCCCTATCACCAGCCCCAAGCATCCTGTATCCTACATTAAAAGCAAGTGGTCTAAAAACCTTTTAAAAATAGTCTTATTGATTTATTTTTAGCTATGCTGGGTCTTTGTCTCACTGCAGCGGCTTCTCTTGTGGAGAATGGGCCCTAGGGTGTATGGGATCCATCCGTTGCAGTTCCTGGGCTCTAGAGCACAGCTCAGCAATTGCGGCACCTGGCCCCACAGCATGTGGGATCTTCCCAGACCAGGGATTGCATTGGCAGGCAGATTCTTTACCGCTGAGCCACCAGGGAAGCCCCCTAAAAATGTTTTTACAATGTTTAAACATTTTCAGTATTCCGGCAGCACTCTCACCCCCACCCTGCCATGTTGCATTCAAACTCCACCTTGAGACAGCAGAGGGACCTGGATGAGCGTGAGCTTCCTGTCCATGTCTCCGGGGCAACTGGACTCTGCTTTATATCAGTGTGGGATCCTGAACGTGATGGCTTTTTGCCCCTTTGCTAGCAGCAGAGGAGTTTTCCTAACTTCAGAACAGCCAACGAGGGCTTGTTTTCCACTTCTGTTGCAAGCAACCTTTGCCTTGAAGCAGGTGAGGGAAACTCACAAGAGAGTTTTCTGTCTTCGCAGTGGCAGCCAATCACCACCAGGCACTAACGAGGGCTCAGAATGTGGATGGGCTACTCCAAACTACCTTCAGACTTTGCCAAAGCCCGCTCCCCTTCCCTGCGGAGCGGCGTACTCTCAAGTCTCCTTTCCTGCTGGCTAGCTTTCTCATATGCACTCCGTGAATGCCCCTGGAAATGAGCTGTTGAGTATGTGTGGGCCCTCCAGTGTCTGGAACCCCAACACTGTCATGCTAGCCCACACTTGACGTTTAAGAAGTTGTTAACATTATAGTTGTTCTTGTTCATTTTGATGGTTGCCACCTCTCCCCCCACATTCTGCCAAAGGTGAAACATTTTGTGTGGCCCGTATGTTCTCAGAGGGATTTGTCAATCTTTGGTATTCAGTTTATTTGGTCGTGTTGAGACCTCAGATCTCTGATGGACTAAGCAGAATAAAACTTTGTAGATTATATGGTCTTTTGTTGTCGTTGTAAAGATGGGAGTGATATTCTCATGTGGCTTTCTACAGCCTAAGTGAAAGAGAAGTTCCAATTTTTTAAAAAAACTATCGTTAGTAATCATAATTGGTAGTGGCAGTATTAGTATCATCATTTTGACCATTGTGTATATAATTGTGTACTGTGGGATAAAGGAAATGAGTAATGATGAGATATTTTAATTCTCTCATTCACTGTGTCCTTGAGAACCAAGGTTTTAGGTATGGAAAAAAGGAGATACATACACAGTATGGAAGGAAATAAGAAAAAATCATGCAACTCTGAATTTGAATTTGAAACATTATTATAAATTTATAAAATATTTTATATTTAAGTATATGTTTATTTCCTAATTCTACCAAGAATATCTAGAAACATGATTCTCTAGATTGTGATCTCCAAACACCATTTCCTACCACAAGAAACCAAGGTTTATTAGAGAAATAGTTGATTCACATTTGGGGTAGGAACTATGCAAAATGAGCCTAGACCATCTTATCCTACCCAATAGAAAAGATGCTATCAAAGAATAATGGGGTCATGTCAAATGGACCCAGCTGCCAATCTTAGGAGATTTCCATTTGCCGAAAATGGGACAACTTGAGTTTGAATAAAGAAGAGGAATGCAATGTACTTAAACCCATAAATATATCTAAATTAATGACTTCACAATTATATATATATATTAAAAATCAAATAAGTTTCCTCTTTTAGAGGATCAGAGAACCAATTTATTATCTCAAAAACAAGTAAATAAACAATCAAGCATTTTTTCTTTTATATCTAAACTATGCAGCTGGGTAACCAAATAATAGATGAGAGAAGCATCTCTTTATAAATTATTCCAATGAAAAAGTGAAATGAGATGTAGAATTAGAATGTCACCATTTTTCAATCTCCAATGAATTTATGGGTCTAGGCAGTGAGCCTACATGGCTGTTGACATCACAAAAAGTGAGCCAACCAGACATATGCTATCTAGTGAAATAACATGCCACTTCCTACAGTCTTGCCAAAATGACTGAGTTAAAGTTTTATCCATCTCTGAATCCAGCTTCTGATTTGTAGATAATGCAGAGGACAGAGAAACATGTTGGACAGGACCACGAGTACACAATCAGCAAAATCCAGACGAGAGGGAAATTCCACAGGTCAAACCTCGAGGGATCTTTAACAAATAAATTATAGGCCAAAGGACAAGATGAAGGGAAAGCCAACAGATTCAAAGAAAGGTTAAAAACTTATCAAATTTTTGAGAGTGAGTGAGAATAAACTGTAGTGCTAAGAATGTATACTTAAGTAACCAAATCGTAAAGAAACATAGGGAAGAGATTACTCTAAAAGTCAAGATAGTGGTTATTTTTGGAAAGAGGAAGGAGACACATGTGAAAGGCTTCTGAAATAGCTGGAAATTTTCTATTTCTTGATCTGAGTGAGTGTTAGCCTTATAATTCACTAAGCCATGTGTTTGTTTTGTATGGTTTTCCATATCTGTGTTTTATTTTACAATTAAAAATTTAAAAAAAAAACCTGTTTCACTTCAGAACACCCTCTTACTCTCATCCTCCCAAAAGTGAATTGCATATCTCTATGTGTAAAAACAAAACACGCTATAAATTTTTTAAAAGTATAAATAGACAGGAAGGATATGTTTAAGAATATGTTATAGATCAAGTTATATTTCCCTAAGTGCCTTTATTAGAACCTATTTCACAAAATCCTTTCCTTCCTTAAAAAAATCCTTTCAGAAGAGTCTGTGCACTTTTTTTCTAGACTTGCCAAGCTAAATAGCTAAAAAGTATTTCCTTTTCAAAGTCCAAGGAACATGCAATCCTCTATATATATAAAAAAAAGATGTGTTAAGGTTTCCAGTTCCCCACCCCTTCCTTTCATTTTAGAGGGGAAAAATATATGTGTATAAATATGCACACATGTATTTATAAAAGCAACATAAATATTATAATGTAAATGTAGAAGTGGGATTCAAAAGAGAAACCTCCATGAAAAATATAAATAATACCTTTTTCAGCAAGAGAGGGTAAAACAGCTTCATCAAAAATTTAAATACATGAAAGAAATTTATTTGCCATCTGAACTGTAATTTTAAAGCTAAAATGTGAGCCCAATGTGGACGTTTTAACAACAACTGAATTTGCTGACTTCTGAAAGGGAACTCCGGGTCCTCCCAAGTCTTTTGAAGTTCCATTTTGCTTTGTCTTCAGATGCCTTGACATAATCAGCCCATTGATGCCTTGTCCTGTCTTGTGAACGCAAGCATTTGCTCACAATTCCATATCAGAACTGGAGACAAGGAGAGGTTCAGATCCCTTTGACACCAGGGCGCCTGGTCAGGAAGTTCTCAGATGTGCAGTCACGTGAACTTTTAGCTGAACTACCGCCCAGTGGGGCTCCCATCCTTTCAATCTCCATCAGCTCAGGTCTTCAAAGGCTGGGAGCGTCTGTACCCAGTGACCTGACTGGCTGGCCTGACACATCTCTTTCCCTTGAGGTGGTGGGGGTAGATGGGATTGAAATTACTTTCCCAACTTTATTCCTCAAATTTGAGCCAGACCCCTAACCCGCCCCTATCCCCCAGATCAAACAACACCTCAGTTGCCCTCTAGTTGCACTGGTCACTGAAGGAGTAGCTGCTTGACCTGCTTTAAAAAGCTTGTTTCCCACACTTTGGGATTAGCACTGATTGTGACTGAGATTCTGCCATGCACTTAGCTGAGTGTGAACACTGCCCTTCTTTTATCACTGCAACAACCACACAGGTAATTTAAGATAAAGGTACTGAGTGAATTCACTCAAGAACATGTATACAATTAGTGGAGATTTTAACTCAGGGAGCAAGCTCTAGCTGGCAAGGCCATTCCTTAAACCACCACGCTATGGTGCCTATGCCAGAGGAACAGACACCATGATAGACATAGTTGTGTGGAGCACTGCTGATGTTAGCTCCCTCCATATGTCAGGCAATATGCCAAGCTTCACAAACACTTCATTTAGTTGTTTATAGGAAGATCCTGTGAAGGAGGGCATGGCAACCCACTCCAGTATTCTTGTCTGGAGAATACCTATGGATAGAGGAGCCTGGCAGGCTACAGTCCACAGGGTTGCAAAGAGTCGGCCATGACTGTGGAGAGTTAGCCCACACACACACTTATAGATATGGGCTTCCCTGACAGATCAGATGATAAAGAATCTGCCTGCAATGTAGGATACCTGGGTTTAATCCCTGGGTCAGGAAAATCCCCTGGAGAAAGGAATGGCCACCTATTCAAGTATTCATACCTGGAAAATCCCATGGACAGAATAGCCTGGCAGGCTACAGTCTATGGGGTTGCAAAGAGTCGGACATGACTGAGCGACTAAGCACAACACAGCATAGTACCAATATAAAGACAGAGATAGATGAAATTCTAAAATGTAGGAGCTAGATTTCATCCAGGTTGCCTAGATTTAATCCCAACTCCACAGTTTACCAGCTGTGTGATCTTGAACAAACGCTTTTGTAGTCCTGGGCCACGGTCTCTTCAACCAAAAACACTCCCCTCAGAGGATACTGCAAGTATTAAGTGAATAATTTAATTTATGGAAAGCACATAATATATTTCCTAGCACAGAATAGGGACCAAAAATTTAGATATGACTGTAAAGAACCCGACTGCAATGTGGGTGACCTGGGTTTGATCCCTGGGTTAGGAAAATCCCTTGAGGAGGACATGGCAACCCACTCCAGTATGCTTGCCTGGAGAATCCCCATAGACAGTGGAGCCTGGTGGGCTACAGTCCATGGGGTCGCAGAGTCAGACATGACTGAGTGACTGAGCACAGCATACAATATCATACATTATTACTAATATATTAATTACACATCATATAATTAACTATATGAACACTATTATGTAATAATAGTGTTTACTATTACTATTATATACACATTTGTTGTTGTTATTTGGTAGCTAATTTGTGTCTGACTCTTTGCGACCCCATGGACCGTAGCCAGCAAGGCTTCCCTGTCTGTGGGATCTCCCAGGCAAGAATACTGGAGTGGGTGGCCATTTCCTTCTCCAGGGGATCTTCCTGACTCAGGGATTGAACACATGTCTCCTGCATTAGCAGGCAGATTCTTTATGCTGAGCCACCAGGGAAACCCCATTATATATACATAGATGGTTTATTTTCTCAAGCAACTCAGAAAGCTCAGTAAAGAGGAGTAACATTCCTCAAAACTTTTCTGGGTCAATGATCACCAAAACAATATATGCTGAGCTGGCTCATTTTTTCCCAAGAAGATCAATATTTGAGACACAAACCAGCAAAGTAGATTGATGAGGGTACAGCTGAAAATAAGTCTCAGGATGACAGACCACACACACCACACACAAGCATTGTTCTGAGCAAGACAGGCTGCCAACACTCTAGAAGGAGGACAGTTAGCATTTAGCTCTCTTTGTCATTGTTGGGGCTGTTCACCTTGGCATGCATAAAGGCCAGGTGACCCTCTGATCCCAGTCTTCACTTTACCCGTCTTTCATCGCTGATGAAAGATTCTGGTCCTTCTAAGATCAAGTTTATTTCTACTTCTATTCTAGTATCCAAATTCTCATCTGGTGTTTAAACAAGACATTCCTATGAAAGGAGATATGAGGGACTGACAATACAAACACAGGTCAAAGTTACTGATCGGGTATTTGAACTGGGCACTGTGTTAAACACAAGCATTCTCTCTTTGGATCTCATGGCTCCATATGGTAGCGTCAGATCATCTTCAGGTCCTGTATCCATATTTGCTGAATAGCAGAGGTGTCCTCAAGTTCAAATTCATTTATGCTGTTACACCTTGCATTCAAAGTTGCCCTCATTCCTTTCCAAACTCTTGTTCACTTTATCTCTCTTTAACCACCATCCATACTCTACTTAAAAAAAGTTACCAAAGAAGCTCCTTCTCTGGTCATTAATTACTGGAAAAATAGCTGGCGTGTCCATTTTTCTCCTCTGAACACATCCAGCATGCTGAACATGGTCTCTCTCCATCACTAGACAGTGACTTTTTGAAGGTGAGGATCTTGTCTTCATCTTTCTGACCCTAGCACTTAGCACAGTGTTGGCATAAAGAAGGATCTCAATAAATATTTGCATTGAGCATGAATGACTGCCTAGATGGTTAGATGCCTATATGGAGGCATGCCTCAGATGACCTCCCTCTCTTTCGCTGAGACGTCATTACTAAGCCCCATGTTGTTGAGCACCAAAAAGTGGCCACAGCACTTAGCACAATGTCACTTGTATGGTTGGTGCCCAACATGTTTTAGTGAATGAATAAATAAACACATAATTCAGGCCTTAAGGCAATATAAATCACCTGGGAGATCTATTTAAACACTTCTTGTTCTTCCATTTCTCATGTCTATGGCAAAAGAAACCAGAAAGCTGCTGGGAACAGGGGCTGCAGCCCACCAGGGCCTGAACTGTGCTGTGCTGGCCTCAGCCTATAATGAAGAAGCTGTAGCCTTACGACATTGTCCATCATGTCCCCCGCAGGCTGCTGTGGATGATTTTGTTCATTGCATCCAAAGTTGGGGTTCTGTCTGGTTTCAATGGTAAAAATAGTTCTACTTCTGAAAAATTGACCAGTTTGTATATTATATACTTGGTAAATTGTGAAATTGTCTTTATTTTCCCCGTTTTTTGGCCAGTAAAAAATTGAAACAAAATAGACACCCAGTGGGAATTTGCTGTATGACACAGGGAACTCAAACTGGGGCTCTGTAACAACCTAGAGGGGTGGGTTGGGGAGGGAGTTGGGAGGGAGGTTCAAGAGGGAGGGAACATATGTATACCTATGACTGATTCATGTTGATGTATGGCAGAAACCAACACAATACTGTGAAGCAATTACCCTTCAATTAAAAATAAATTTTAAAAATTGGAGCTAAATCTGCAGCTACTCATAGCAACAGAAAGATCTTTTAATAACACATTTTTTTAATGTGAGTCTTGGCTCTTTTTCATTTCCTTACTACAAACCCCTTCCTTCCTTTTTCTTCTACCAATTTTGCACATTGTCGTTTCTTTAGGAATGATGGTAAGCCATCCGGTGATTATAAAAGAAACTAAATGTAAAACGGCATACTTTATTGTGTAACCACAGACTGAGCAAATGTATTCACCAAATATATTGTTCAAATACACAATTATTTTTTCGCTCAGTTGTGTCTGACTCTTTGCGACCCCATGAACTGGGGCCCACCAGGCTCCTCCGTCCTTGGGATTCTCCAGGCAAGAATACTGGAGTGGGTTGCCATTCTCCTTCTCCAGGGGAACTTCCTGACCCAGGGATCGAACCCAATTCTCCCGCATTGCAGGCAGATGCTTTAACCTCTGAGCCACCAGGGAAGCCCTTACTTCCCCCTGGTATATTTAATGTATCCAGGACTAAAATCTTCTCTGGGGCCTCCCTGGTGGCTCAGTGGTGAAGAATCCGCCTGCCATTGCAGGAAACATAGGTTCGATTCCTGGTCCAGGAAGATTCCCACATGCAGCAGAGCAACTAAGCCCATGACCACAACTATTGAACTTGTGCTCTAGAGCCCAATAACTGCAGCTATTGAGCCCGCCTGCTACAACTACTGAAGCCCACATACCCGAGAGCCTGCGCCCCGCAGCAAGAGAAGCCACTGCAATGAGAAGCCCACATACCACAGCTAGAGAGGAGCCTACGCAGCAGTGAAGATCCAGCTCAGCCACAAATAAAAACAAATTAATAAATAATCTTAAAAAACTTCTCTGGAAAGAAGAAATAAAGTTATAAAATGTTAAATAAAAAGGATAGTTTAATAAGTCTGCTGGTATCACTCTCTGTGTGTTGGGAGTTTTGACTCCTTAGGTGGCTGATCTTAGCTCTCCTCTGGCTCATGAAAGGGAGTCACCAGGTGTTTGCTGCAGGAGAAGAAAGGGAGGCAAGGAATATGCAAGGAAAGATGAAGGGATAGAAGGAAAAGGAAAGAGGGAAATGGAGAGATTAGAAGAAAGGACCTGGAGGGATGGGGATGGAGGAAAGATACAAAAGATGAACCTACGATGGAGCTTACCTGAGCAGCTAAGGCTGATGCTCGGATCTCAGTTGTCTTCAAGAGGCTATCTGGTGGCCAGAAATAAGAGGAACATTGGAGGTTACATCACTGCATTTACAGCCTTCTGATAAAAATGTGATGGATCTATTCTATTCTATTTTAATACTGAACTGAGGGGAGAAGTCACAACCAAATTTTAGAACCACCAACTCAGACCTGCAGCTCAGAATCAACCTTCTCACTACCCAATTTCCTATCTTGAGAAATACAAGCCAAAGCTTTTCTGTTTTCCCTTGTGTTAAAAATCTAGCCATGTTTTCTAAAAAGTAAACTTAAATCATCACCATTTCTTTTACATTCTTGTTATATTAACTTTTTCCTGAGAATAAAAGTAAGCAAATCTATTGTAACCAATAGGGCAACAAAATGATATTAAAATAATATAAAATTGCTTTGATCTATCACTAAGAAATAACCATTGCAACAGCTTTTGATTATTTCCTTCTAATCTTATCTATTTTCATATTTGTGGGGTGGACATGTATAGCTGAATGTAATCTCACTCATTTTTTCCTTTTAATATTTTAATATGTCCCCAGGTTAACCCTGAATATTCACTGGAAGGACTGATGCTGAAGGTGAAGCACCAATACTTGGGCCACCCGATGTGAAAAACCAACTCGTTGGAAAAGACCTTGATGTTGGGAAAGATTGAAGGCAGGAGAAAAGGGTGACTGCATGAGATGGTTGGATGGCATCACTGAGTTGAGGGACATGAGTCTGAGTAAACTCTGGGAGATAGTGAAGGACAGGGAAGCATGGCATGCTGTAGTCCATGGGGTCACAAAGAATCAGACACAACTTAGCAACTGAATAACAACCGTGCCAAGAAATGTCCTTCAAATTTTGATTTTTTAATGTATGCATTATATTATATTTATAGAATGAACTCTATTTTATCTTGCTATTGAATCTTTAGATAGCTTCCAAAAGATGAATATTCTATGTTTTCATTTAATTCCTCTAATTGCAAGGCACTCAAGTAATGGGATTTTGGTGTGAACATTAGTAAGAGAATAAAAAATCAGGTGGAAATCCAAAAGACCAGAGACCATAGTATGGTTAGGATTTAGAGTACTGAACTGGATTCAGGATAGCTCTTGTGGCAGGCAGTCAAAGCTGATTATCAATATTTATGGTTCTTCACTTTTCAGAAACTCTGTGTAAATTGTACTTCTGTACTTTTCTACCTCTTGGGTTTAGACATGATCATGTGACTATTAAAGTATGTCAAACACTATTATTTTTTGTAGCTGAGTTGAAGGTTAGTGAAGATTTGGTGGACATGGAAGGGGCAATGGACACTGAGAAATATGTTCAGGGCCAAGGTCCATTTTTTAAGTAGGATGGACAAGACTTGGTGATTGATTGGATGTAGGAAGTGAAAGAGGGTTGACAAAAATGACTCCTGGGATCTTCAGACAACTATTTGGGTAGAGAGGTCATTTACCAAGAAGGGGGACTCTCATGGGGAAACAGCTCTGGGAGAGGAGAAGACTTAGTCAGGTTATGGCAACCCACTCCAGTACTCTTGCCTGGAAAATCCCATGGGTGGAGGAGCCTAGTAGGCTGCAGTCCATGGGGTCACAAAGAGTCGGACACGACTGAGCGACTTCACTTTCACTTTTCATTTTCATGCATTGGAGAAGGAAATGGCAACCCACTCCAGTGTTCTTGCCTGGAGAATCCCAGGGACGGGGAAGCCTGATGGGTTGCCGTCTATGGGGTCGCACAGAGTTGGCCACAACTGAAGCAACTTAGCAGCAGCAGCACAGTGAATTATTATTATTATTCATAGTTGATGACAAGTAGACAGACTCAGGACAGCTATTTCACTTGCTCAAGATCATATATCTACTAAGCAAAGGAGTCTGGGTTCACATCCAAATTCATCTGCTTGACGTCCCAAACTGTGCTGTTTCCCCTACCATTTTCAGACAACCTCTTAAGAGGAAAGAAGAGATTTCCTGGAGCATAACAAAAACGGTGACATGGGGAGGTCAGCCAGAGGAGTGACAAGAGCATCCCCGGTGAGGGTTGAAGGCCACACCAGAATCACATGCAAACACCCAGACTGTGCAGCCAGGCCCTCAAGATCAGGACACTGGAAGTCAGTCACTAGACACAGTGATCCTGGCCAAAATGGCTTCCCTCAAAACATGACTGGGGACCAAGGACTCTTGATTTAGATCTGTGGTCTCCAAACACAGTCCCTGGATGGTAGCATCAGCAGATGTCAGAAGCACAAACTCTCAGACACCACCTCAGACCTATGGACCAGAGGCTCTGGGATTAGGACCCAGTTCTCTGTTGTTGGGTTTTTTTTTAATAAATTTATTTATTTTAATTGGAGGTTAATTACTTTACAATATTGTATTGGTTTTGCCATACATCAACATGTATCCGCCACAGGTATACATGTGTTCCCCATCCTGAACCCCCCTCCCTCCTCCCTCCCCATACCATCCCTCTGTTTAACAAGCCTCCTGGGAGATTCTCACAGACACTCAAGCTTGAGAGTCACTGAATTAAAGCATCTGGTTTCAACTGATGTAAGTTTTCTCCTGTGAGCCTGCATGAGAGCAGTATAATCCCATTAACAGGCCGAGTTTGGACGAATGCACAAGCTACTGCTGAAGCTGGATGGAAGCTCTTTTTCCCTGTCGTCTGATTCTTGTACATAAATCCTCATCCAAAAAGGAAATACCCACCCACCCCCACTTTTTTTTTTTAAGGGGACTGTTGTCTTGTGGCAAAAGGAATGCTTTGCTAATTTTAGGAAGATGGCTTCGGTTATAGACAGGAAGTCTTGAGAGGAGGGGAAACTTTGTCCTGAATTTTTGTAAGTTCTGTTTCTTTCTTTTCTTTTTTTTTCTTTTCTTTTTTTTTTGGAAGAGAAAAACATTCCCAGCAAAGAAAACACCATTAAAAGAAAAACACAACCTCAGCTGACTGAGAAGAGGAGCCCTTGGTAACCGTTGGCTGAGTCCCCCTAAGCTGTAGCTGAATAAACCTAGAAGGCAGTGGGCCTCAAGATTTCACTTGAGAAGGAGAATCTCTGCAGTTTAAATTGGCTCTGGGAAGAAACAGAATACCCAGCTTCTTGGTAAGACCGATTTTCCAGAACATTCTTCATCTGCTCTCTCCTCTATACTATGGTATTTCTCAGACAGGACCCTCCAAGTAGCACCCTGATAACCAAGTGCTCAGGAAGGCTCCTGGGCTTCACAGGTTCCAGGAGACTTCCACAGGCCTTATCATCTTAACTTTACAGCAACTCCGGCGCATCAGATGATTTTCACTTCTCAAGTAAGAAAACGGAGACTTACCGAGGAGGAAGTCTCAAATGGAAAAAAGTCATGAACCATAATTTTAGAGTTGTTAACGGTAATTGTATCTCACCGAATTCTTAAGGTGAGAAAAAAGTCTTGTTTTCGCTTTGCAGCTGAGGAAATTGATGGCTTAGAAAGTAGTGGGAATTAATCTAAAGTCACAAAATTAGAAAGTAGAGGGACACAATCCAAGCTCAAGACTTCGGACACCCAGACCTC
Organism: Ovis aries; assembly: GCF_016772045.2. NCBI lineage: Eukaryota > Metazoa > Chordata > Mammalia > Artiodactyla > Bovidae > Ovis > Ovis aries. The sequence goes on from NC_056056.1 coordinate 174,864,956, forward strand.
TTCTCTGGATTAGAGATGAGTGCTCGAAAACAGTCTGTCCAGGAGAGCATATTTATCTTATATTGATCTCTAGAACATTGACTATTTCAAAATAATTTCTTATAAATTCAGCTTATCCCTATAGGGGGCCCAGCCTAGAAAACATAGTTGAGGAAATCCTCACATTAGGCATGTTTACCATAGTAAGCACAGCACTCAGAAGTGCAGTGTTGTAGTCTACCAGTGCAGGAGACGCAGGAGACATGGGTTCAACTTCTGGGTCAGGAAGATCCCCTGCAGTAGGAAATGGCTGCTTACTTCAGTATCGCTTGCCTGGAAAACCCTGTAGACAGAGGAGCCTGGCAGGCTGCAGTCCATGGGGTCACGAAGAATCAGACATGACTGAGCCTGAGAGAAGCTCACTGGGGAAATGTGGGTGCACCAGGAGCGGGCGGAGAGGTGGAGATGGATCATGGAGGAGGAGTTTTCCCAAGGGTCCGAATCCCCTCCAGAGCCTCCAGCCTGCCCTCTCCAAGATGAGATTGTCAGACCCTACTTGACTCCCCAAAAATCCCCTGAACAATAAAGGTGCAGCATCCCTGCTCCTTTTGGTACAGAAACATGAAAGAAAAAAAGTGAAAATGTTAGTTGCTCAGTCATGTCTGACTCTTTTCGACCCCCATGTACTGTAGCCCACCAGACCCCTCTGTCCATGGAATTCTCCAGGCAAGAATACTGGAGTGGGTTGTCATTCCTTTCTCCAGAGGATCTTCCTTATCCAGGGAAAAAACCTGGGTCTCCAACATTGCTGGTAGATTCTTTACAGTCTGAGCCACTAGGGAAGCCCCCACAGAAGCAGGACCTATTACCATTTCTTCCACTGCACTGTGAGTCTCCAATGGTACCATCAGAGGATGGTTGCTGGGCACAGGGAGATGGTGGCTGGCCAAAGTGTGGGACCTTCAGATCACTTTTGGCAAGCCTGGGTCAGCCCACACGTCCATGTCCAGCAGGCAGGCATACTGAGAAAATCTGCCTTACATGGACTCAAACTGCTGCCCATGAGGGTATCTTCATTTCTCTGCTTCATGTGGGTTAGATTTGACCCACACTAGTCACTGGAATATAAGTGAGGGCCTAGGTATCACCTCCTATTTAGAAATGTTTGATGACATCCCATAGCCTTCAGGGTGAAGTCCAGTGGAATGGAAAGGAGAAATTTCGAAATTCTAGCAGCAAGAAATCTATCACTCAATTGCCATACATTCTCACCTCCTTTCCTTCAAGATAGATCCTTTTAAAACATCCAATTTCTAGATGATGAGGAGGAAGAGAAGAAGGAAGAGGATGAGGAAAAAAACCAGGGTGGTTGGAGAATCTATTGACTAAATGCCCTGGCAGAAGTCTGAAAATGAATGTGGCTTTTACTGGCAAGTTCTGGCTTTTTGGTTGCAAGGAAAATTGTTTGTTTTTAAGGAAAGCAAGTCTGTGTCAATCATCTCACACTATCTCTCAGTCTCTGGAATTGGCTCAGAAATGAAACTGTGTCCCACGTCGGGCCAGTGACACCTGAGGACATAGTTTGTTGAGGTTTCTGGGAATGGAAAAGTTCTGCATGTAAGAGAGAACTACCAAGAGAGCTATTCCCTTGTCTCCAGGGGATCCTCATGTGTGGATTAGGGCAGTCATGTGTTTTCAAGCCAGAAAGTCCAGTGAGTCACACAGAAAGGACCCAAGACCACATTGGATCAAATGAAGTGACTCCTCACCATCCTCCATGGTGAGGGCCCTGTGGGCAGGAGCTGGGTGGATGTCACCCACACTATCCTGCACAGTCAGCCTGGCCCAGCACCTGGCATAGGCTTGGCTCAAGATATAAGAATGAGTGGCCATTGAATTTAGGGTTTCCCCAGTGCTATCAACTGAATTGCAAGCTTAACCTCATGCATGTAGTATAGGTTTCCCAGGCTGAGATTCAGGGACGTACCAATCAAATTTTGATAAAGAGATGTGGGTAGGGTGTTGGGGAGGAAGATGGTAGGACAGGGCAGGGGCAGGAAAGTGCAAAGCATCACCGCTTCTGTGCAGTGCCCCCGCCAGGACCACATGTGTGAGTCCATCCCTGCCATGGACAAAACGTTCTCCTGTGTGCCTCTGCATGCTGAGCCAGCCAGGCACTTGGAAGGTGTCTGGAAGACACGTTAGATCTTTATTAGCTTAAGTACTTTACCAGAGTGTAGATTACATCCAAACCTGGAAGTTTTCAACAGCAAGCCTGCAGTGGCTTTCCAAAAGCTTGAGGCTGGCCTTTCCTTCAGTCAAAAGGTAGCCTGTGCCAGTTAAAGCTGAGAACCAGAAAACGACCATGTCGATTTTAAAACTTGTATTTGATGAGATTTTCATGCCTTTCTGCTATGCAGACATCCAGTAAGGCTACAGAGATAGGTCAAATCCAACCTGCGGGCTCTGGCTCTTTCTGAATTAGCAGCTGCCTTATCTAGAAGGAGCTTCAAGGTCCAGTTGAAAACAACTCTGGGCTAGATTTCATCTGAGCCCTAATTTAACTTGGCAGAGATGTTGGCCTCTCTGGGCCTACAGCCTCTCATGCATAAAGTAAGGGGTAGGAGAAGGCAGCGGCAGAGAAGGAGATAGTTAGATTGCATCACAGACTCAATGGAATGAATCTGAGGAAACTCTGGGAGGTAGTGAAGGACAGGGAAGCCTGGTATGCTGTAGTCCATGGGGTCATAGGGAGTTGGACACAATTTAGCAACTGTACAACAATAAGACCTATACCAACATATTGAGAAAAAGCATTACATGAAATGAAAATACAAATAGCATTTAGAGAAAAAAAGAGCATGTAATCTGGGCACAGCCTAGGATTCAAGACCCAGTTCTGCCACTCACTATCTACACAACCTCAGTTACTCTCAGTTGACTCTCAGTTTCATGATGTATATAGAAAACAGAAATAATCTCATTTCCATTATCTATATTATAGGGATTGGGGGAAGGCTTCCAAAGCAAAGTAGTTGATAAAAAAGTAGATAGCAAATAAAAATTTAATTCAGCAAATGTTTATTAAGTGTATGCTATGTGCCAAGGACTGTGCTGGACTATAGTGATAAGCAAAATAACATCATCCTTACCCTCAGGGGCAGACAAGACAAAACATTAGGAATCACATTTAAGAATATATAATTTCCATATGAGATAAGACCTACAAAGGGAAGTGTTAGGGTGCTATGACACAGACAACTCCTTTTTTTTTTTCATTCATCACTTTTTAAATTAGAGTATAATTGCTTTACAATAGTGCATTAGCTTCTGCTGTAAAACAAAGTGAATCAGTTATAAGTATACATATATCCTCTCCCTCTTGAGCCTTCCTCCCACCCTCCCCGTCTCACCCCTCTAGGTCAGCACTGAGAACCAAGCTGGGCCCCCTGTGCTATACAGCAGCTTCCCACTAGCTGGCTATTTCACACATGGTAGAGTCAATGCTACTCCCAATTTGTCCCACCCTCCCCTTCCCCGCTGTGTCCGCAGGTCCATTCTCCATGTCTGTATCTCTATTCCTGCCCTGTATATTGAGGACTTCCTTGGTGATCCAATTGTTTAAGATTCCATGCTTCAACTGCAGGGGGTTTGGGTTCCATCCCTGGTCAGGGAAGTTCCATATGCTATGCTATGCAGGGAAGAAAAATTTAAAAACAACCAAAACACTCCTTTTTAAATTCAGCAATGTCACCAAAGTCATCATTCACCAAAGGTCTCCCTCACAGCCCTTTTAATGGCTCATCAGGGAAAATGCATCACCCCAAACTTTTATTTCCCTCTAGTTAATTTTCCAGTATCAGAGGTTTCTGGGACATAAGCTGATTTCACATGCAAATCATGCATAAAACAATGCAAGCCTCTTCGTGGGAGTGGGAAACTAATCTTGAAACTGACATTGCCAATCTCGTGTTCTTTCTCCCAAGTCTTCATGATCGCTCACCTCCGCTGAGGTTGATTTGATTAGTCAACACATCCTGCTACAGTCATCATCGACGAAGTTGTCTGACTACAAAGAATGAGGGCTCTCTGCCCAGTCTGACACCCACCTGGCGCCAGGTAGGTGCGGAGGCCCCAGGAGAGCCAGCCAGCTGGTGTAAATCCCGTCTGAGAGCCAAGGAAGAGGAGAAACCCCACTTTAGTAACACGGGAGTTTAGCTTTGTTATGTAGGGAGTGTTTGGCATCTTGAGAGCAACTTGGGCGTATTACCTCTAATCTCCATGCCACTGTTTTCTCATACACAGCCAGGGACCATCACAGCCCAACCTGTGTATCGTGCAGACTCTTCATTCACATCGTGGGAGCTGAATGTCTGCTTACTTCTTTCAAATCCATCACTTTACTTACACGTCTATAATCACAATCCTGTTCAAATCTTATTGTCTCACATCTGGTTTATCGTGGTAATCTGCTCACAAATCACTCTTCTCTCAGTCTTGATCCCAAATTCCTTCTAATCTAGCTATAATATTACTTCTAAGTTTAAAATATAAGTGATAGCCTATTGCTTTCTGCTTAAAAATATTCGATGAGAGAATTCCGTGATGGTCCAGTGGTTAGGACTTGGTGCTTTCACTGCCTGGGTTCAATCCCTGGTCATGTAACTAAGATCCTGCAAGCTGAGTGGCACAGCCCCTCCCAAAAAAAAAAAAAGTTTGATGATATCCCACTCAGGATGAAGTCCAAAATCTTCAGTGTGCAATTTATGGCATATACCAGGAATTGCCCATCTACCATCCATTCTTCTCCTCTTTCATTCCAACAAAATCCAGTTTAAGGTTTGGTTACAATGTAATCTAAACAAGGAGATAAACTATGATTATGCTAGGCTTATTCTAAGCCGACCATAGTGATCTCATTTCTCTTTGGATTAAATAGGCGTGTGACCCAGCTCTGGTCAAAGAGATACAAGGTAAAGTTGACTGGCACTTTAGGGAAAGACTATTTTCTTCTTGATAGAGGAAATCATGTGAAAAGATGGCCCACTTTCTGTGTGATGCTTGGTGCTGTGGCAGCCATGTTGTGATTGAGAGAAGAGATATTAAGATAACTAACTCACCCCAGGTTGTCTGGGATTTTCCCACTTTTAGCACTAAAAATTTCCATCTCCTAGGAAACCTTCAGTCCCAGGATAATTGAGACAGTTGGTCACCCCAGGACATATCACTGGCATTCTGAGAGAGAAAAAACAAAATAATTTGAATATCTTAATGACCATCACTGAGCTGCTGAACCAACTCTGAGGGTCCCATTCTCAAGTCCTCTTGTGCAAGTGCCTAAATGCCTTCATCATGTGTCTTATAACTTGCAGCTTGAACACAACATCATATAGTCTTCATCAAATGAAGGCCCAGGTTATCTTTCACCTGTGATCTCCTATCATTCTATCCCTTCCCAATATATACCCAGTGTGGATTACCCACTATTTCCCGAGGTTACCATGAATCCACACACCTCTGTGCCTTCATTAATGTCATTTTCTTTTTCTGAAATTCCTTCTCTGCCTTCCATCACTGAAAATTTCTTAAACTTCCTCCAAGGCCCATTTTACCAAGTTTCTTTTTTTTTTTTTTCCAAATGCCTTCCACTCTCTCGTTCCTTCCTCTGTGCTCCCATGGTTTTAGGAAGCAGAGAAATTTCTGATTTATGTCGCTGAACTAACACTTTGAGTATTACAAGGGCTAGGATTATAACTTAACTCATTTTATATCCATAAAGCCATAGCCCAGTATCTGCCAACCATATCATGCTTGTCTACAGAATGAATGATGATGTTCATGGGATACATAATTACATGGAATGAATATATTTGTTTTGAAAAAGCAGAGTCTTACGGAAAGTGTGCACTTCCCTTCTTTTTCTAATGGGCTCTGCCCGAGAAACCTTCCCTAAAAAAATGCTTATTCATGTTGAGATTCCTCTTCCTTGTAATTCACTTAATAACCATATTGTTATGGAGTCCACATGAGATGGCACTGCATACTTCTCAAAATATTGCTGACAATTATAGATGACTGGCTCCTATATAACTATTATCTTCCTAATAAAAGAATGAGAAAAGCAACTTTCATCTACTATGAAGGCCACCTAATTCTGAGCCTAGTGCTCTAAATGATGAAGTTTGGACACTATAAATGTTGGTGAATAAATGCAATAAATGCTGTATTCTGCTGTTACATCAGGAAAGCATTTGGCTGCAAGTAATAGTAAAATCTACTAAGAGTTATTGTGGCAGGGAAGAGCTAGCCAACTATTAAAGGTTTAGATTTCCCTTACATAATAGACTTCCCTGGTGGCTCAGATGGTAAAGCGTCTGCCTACAATGCAGGAGACCCGGGTTCAGTCCCTGGGTTGGGAAGATCCCCTGGAGAAGGAAATGGCAACCCACTCCAGTATTCTTGCCTGGAAAATCCCATGGACAGAGGAGCCTGGTTGCAAAGAGTTGGACACGACTGAGCAACTTCATTATCTATCTATCTATCTATCTACATAGTACAGAGTTGTTAAGCAGCTTTCTAGGCATAGGCTTCATTTCTAAGTTGCCTTGCAGTGAGGTGAAGCCATATTTCTACTTACAAGCCATTGGAATATGAACTGAAAGGATGGATGCCATTTTCCAGCCAAGAGGTTAGGGAGGGTTTGTACCCATGTTTTCATCTCCTTTAACAATGGCTTTGGAGACCAGAAGCTGAAGATAACAGGATCCCAAGCTGGAAGGAGCCTGAATCCCTGAGTTACCAGTTGAAGAACAATCCAATTAGAAAAAGCCTTTTTGGATTTTGTTTGAGCATGATATCAACAATGGTTGTATTAAGATACTGAGATTTACAAAGTTATTTTTACATCATTTATATTTACTTATATTTATATTTACAGCATACACTATCCTGATACATACAGTGACCTAAACAAATAGTATATCATTTCTCAATAATAGAATATCTAAAGGCTTCCCAGGTGGCACTAGTGGTAAAGAATCTGCCTGCCAGTGCAGGAGATACAAGAGACAATGGTTTGATCCCTGGGTTGGGAAGATCCCCTGAAGCAGGAAATGGCAACCCACTCCAGTATTCTTGCTAGAAAATGCCATGGACAGAGGTGACTGGTGGGCTATAGTCCATGGGGTCACAAAGAGTCAGATATGACTGAGTGAACACATACAGAGACAGATAGTTACTGGTATTGATATTTAAAGAAGACTTTAAAGTTTCAAACCCTCTTTTATGTTTTTACTGTGCCATCCTTACTTCTTTGCTTTTCTTCTTGTGGCTCTTGCCTCATGGCCACAAGATGGTAACTGCTGCTCCAGGCTTCACATCATTGTACCTGCAGGGAAAGAGTCAAAGGAGTAGGCTTAATGATTTTAATTCAAGTGGAAACTTCTAGCCAGGTTCTCTTTCTGTGCCATTTGCCAGAACTAGGTCACACTGTCAACCCTAACCATCATAGAGCCTGGTCAAAGGACCAGGTACCTTTTCCTGTTTCTCTAGATGAAGGCAACAGGAAAGACTGTGGTAGGGAAGGGATCTTTGGGCCAACTGACACCATCTGCCACAGCTTTTATTCCAATTTCCAACCATTTTATTTATAAAACTTGGCTGTATCTTCCTGTTAACAAGATAAGATTTACTGGTCAACCTGTCAGTGTTGGTGGTTTTAAGTTACTAAGTAAATTCAGAACACAGATGGGTCCATTGCATTAATGTTTCATGAGGGCAAATTCATCCAGAGTGTGTTACAGGCATCAGAAAATACACCCTTGTGAAGCAAGGGGGAGTGCAGGGAAGTCCTCGGGTTCCACCAACTCTAGTGCAGTAATGCTATTACTCACAGTCACTGTGTACCTTGCCTCCATTGTACCTCTCTTTTTTCATGTAGTTCCCCAATCCTGCAGCACCATTTTACTGGGCTCTCAACCAGGAGACCCACAATCAGTATAGACAAGTCATTTCTCCTCTTTGGGCATTAGCGGGCTCCTCTATAAAATAAAAGGTTGGGTTGTCAAGATCTCTAAGATTTCTTTCGTCTCAAGCCTTTGGCCCTTAGATTCCTTGGAAAGATATTCATCCTTCAAAGCCAAGTTCAAAGGCTACCTCCTCCATGAAGAATTCCTTGACTCCCAGCAGCTAAGCTATAATTCCTCCTTCTAGGCTCCCTCAATGAAGCTAATTATATAATTTACTCTCCTATCATTTTAAGATAGGTGGTTATTCGTATGTCTGGTTTCCAACTGAACTGTGAACTCTTTGAGAGGAGATTCCTTTCTTTAATTCCCAGTACTGCCTAGCAGAGTGATTTCCAAATACCAATTGCAGAATAAAAGACAATTGAGTTGATTAATTAATCAGTTACAAAATATGGGGAATTTAATAATGAAATGAACTGATTCTCCAGTGTTTCTTTAACCAATGAACTTTTTTCCCAAACAAATTCGTAAGCAATATCTTGAAAGAAGAGGAAGAAGCACTGTTTGCTGGTTGAAGTGGGGCCTGAGAGTCTAAGAACCTGACTGAACCATCCTCCACCCACTAGGCACCTGACTGTAGAGAACCTGAGGAGTCAGGGTGTGTGGGTCCCAGCTGGAATTTGGCTTCAATTTTATCATCAAATTATTGCTCTTGGCCTTGGTCTCCTGACCTATAAAACAACAGGAATGGCAAATAAGTAACTCCCGCATGATCATTTTGCTCTTACCTTTTCCTGGGCTTCTTTAGAATTCTTCAGAAGCTTTCTCAATGCATCACTCCCAGGAGTTTCCTTAACTAGCCATTTAAGTTGGCTTCATATCACCTTTGGGCCAACTCTATGATGCTTAAATTCTCTTTCAGGTCTAACATCTCCTAATTCTCATTTTTAAAAAATTCAGTGGCTCTGCTGATGCTGCTGCTCTGTCATCAATGACATTGTTAAGCAAATTAAGCCCTCCAAGTATGTGTCTAGAGATTCTTCAGCAAAATCAGTATATTCAGAATGGGTAATTTAAGGCTAACTGAACAACTGAATCATGCAGTTTGAATCTGATCTTGAGCAAGATAAATGTGAGAGCAGTAACTTACAAATATGAACATAAGTGGATGACATTTACTAATTTCTTCTAATAGCCTAGGCTGAAGGGTCCTGGGCCCAAGGAGATGATAATGTGAATGGAAATTTTGACAGAGGGAGATAAAAATTTGCTAATGCTTTTTACTCTGGTGATGAAAATACCCACAGAGGATATAGAGGATATTGAATCTCTGAAGGCCCTTCTAACAGATTTTGTCTCTAAGAATAGAACTAGGATTGAGCATGGCGGCTTGTTGACAGCAGAGATTGCAAGCTGGTGGCCATGTGCATCAGTGGGCTCCTCTATAAAATAAGAGGTTGGGTTGTCGAGATCTCTAAGGTTTCTTTCATCTTAAGCCTGTGGTCATCAGGTTCCTCAGAAAGATACTCATCCTTCAAGGCCAAGTTCAAAGGCTGCCTCCTCCATGAAGCGTTCCTTGACTCCCAGCAGCAAAGTTATAACTCCTCCTTCTGCGCTTCCTCAATGCAAATAATTATATCACCTACTTTCCTATCGACTTACAGTAGATGACTATTCACCTCCCAGAGAATATCCTGTCTGGCTCATACAGTCTTTAAGAAATGTTTAACATAAAGCTAGCTTCAAATCTTGATTACTTACATAAAAATATGATTTCCATGGCCTCTTAAAAATTCAGGGGATCTGATTGACATATATACACAACCATGTGTAAAATAGACAGTTAATGGGGAGCTGCCATATAGTACAGGAAGCCCAGCTCAGTGCTCTGTGATGACCTAGAGAGGTGGGAGGGAGAAAGGGAGGGAGGTCCAAGAGGGAGGAGGTATATGCATACAGAAAATGGACTCACTTCATTGAACAGCAGAAGCTAACCCAATATTGTAAACCAACAATACCCAAATAAAAAATAAAATCAGTGGGGGAAATTTTTTAAAAATTCAGGGGAGTTTCAAATCCCGTCCTTTGAGTGAGTACCTGGGACTGCTTTCTGAGGGTTTGCACTTGGGGTAAAGGAGAGGCACCCCATGGGGTGCAGGTGGCTCCACCCTACTTTCCCCTTCTGACAAGTGAGACTTTATTAAAGTTATAAAATTAGAATTCAATTTTTAGTTTTGGTATTTAACAATATCCTTAAGTACAGCCTCCATTCCAGTGGGACACTCCACATGAGTTAGGTTAACCTGGCCCCAAACAAAGCCTGGGAAGTCTGAACCCACATTCTTGCAGGGAAATCCTCTACTGATGTGGAGAAACAGCCGTCTGCTTTCAAAGTGTGTCTCTTTTCCAGTTAAACATCCTTCTCCATGCCTCCTTGTCTTTACCAATCCCTTGTCATTCATTTATCTTATCTCTCTCTGTAAGTGTCTCAGGCTTTCCTGGTGGCTCAGTGGTAAAGAATCTGCCTGCCAATGCAGGAGAATGGGTTCAATCCCTCGGTTGGGAAGATCCCCCCAGGAGAAGGAAATGGCAAACCACTCCAGCATTCTTGCTTGGGAAATCCCATGGACAGAGGAGCCTGGTAGACTACAGTCCATGAGGTCACAAAGGAGTTAGACACAGCTTAGTGATTAAACACTACCACCACCACAGGAAAATAGATTCAGGTTTCATGTAAGGATTAACTATCTAAGAATATTTCAAGTGTAATAAGCTTTAAGAATGAGAGAGTGAGTTTACCCATCCCCAGAGGTATTCAAGGACCACACACAAAAGGGAAACTGACATGGTTAGAAGATGGTTTAGAAGATGCCCTTTGAGGCCTTCTCACCCTTAAAAGGCACAGCTCTGTGAGCATCTAGTGGCCAGCAGGACTTGTTCAAGGCTGAGCATGCAGGAAGACGCCTGAGAGCTAAAAGAAAATAATTGGCACATTACTTCAAGGTTGGGTCCAAAACCATCTGGCAACTTTCTCCAAGGCAGGAAGAAAAATTTTAGTGCTCACCAGACTTGAAAAATAATCAGCATTTATTCCAGGAAAAATAATATTTTTCATTTGCTTGGTGCCGTGTGGTTGAAAGAGGACTTTGACATACATTGTGTGTGTGTGTGTGTGTGTGTGTGTGTGTGTGTGTGTGTGTGTTTGTGTGTGTGAGTCGCTCAGTCATGCCTGACTCTTTGCGACCCCATGGACGATAGCCCACAAGGCTCCTCTGTCCATGGAATTCTCCAGGCAAGAAGACTGGAGTGGGTTGCCATGCCCTCCTCCAGGGGATGTCCCTGAACCAGGGACCAAACCCAGGTCTCCTACATTGCAGATGGATTCTTTACCATCTGAGCTACCAGGGATCCAGCTCTATCTTCCTAAGGTTGCTAGAGGAGATCCACATGGGTAACAGTAATCCAATTATACAGATGGAAGTGGAGGTCCAGGAAAATGAAGTCTCTTACACTCAACAAGCAGACAGGAATCAGGACCTATCTCTATCTCTTTGCCTTTCACTCTTTACCAATTTTATCTCATGGCAGCAAAGCTCAGAGTCAGAAAACTGAAGAAAATCCTCTTAGGCTCACCAGCCAGACTCCCTTCCTCAGGAGCTTCCATGGGAGAGATGCCATTGATAAGCTTCAGAGGCTGGGGCACTCGGCGCTAAAGCCCAACAGCTTTCCCATCGGCCTCCCTTAGATCTCCTTTTCCCGACAAAAGCCTGATTCTTCTTCTGCTTTGGAGAGGATAGACAGATGGCCGCCATCTTCCCTAGAACAGCTCCGCATGGCCCCAAAGCCTGTTATTAAGCTGACGCTCCATCTTTTTCATCTCCAGACAAAATAATTGACTTAACCTTTTCCCCAAATGACAAACACCCTCTTGAGTATCAAACACCCTTTTCGCATAAATAGAGAATTCCAGAGTGCCCACTTAACAAAACTCTCTTCTTTGAAAGCCCCCCCTTTCTAAAAGCAGTAAGGCTTTTAGCCAGCAAGCTCTTCAAGTAGCCCATTAGTATTCTGAAAGGATCAGCAAGAAATGCAATTAGACCTTTGACCTCAGGTCTGAGGGAGCACTTTGAAGAGAATGGCCAGGCCGTGAAGTCAAGGCAGGCTATTTCTCTCCCTCCTCGGCCCCAGCTGCTCCCTCAGTAAGTGTAGGGACGGCTGGGCTCTCCTGGGATCCGGTTCCTGCCTCTGGCCTCATCTGACTTCACATCCTGAGGTCCATTGCTGGCCATATCTCAAGGAAATTACATTTGCTTGATGATAATTCTTGGACCACAAACGCGTTCCTTCTGTCTTGTTTTTCCACAGAAGGGACTTATGAAGTGTTTAAACTATTGTGGCTCAAACTGTTTTTTTTCATCTGGCTTATGGTAGTTAAACTATATTTCATTCAACACAATAGAGAATAAGATTACTGTATGTTTTAAAATGGTTGTCGTGAGACATACATGAAGTGAAGTTTATGAAAGGCCTTCAGAAGCTGTGAGGTGCTTTGTGCATGCCCAGAAGTATTAGCACTACCGTCTTAGCCACCCTTAAGATGATCCCCTAGCCTGCAGGTCCCCATGAGGGTGAGAAAGACAATGTCTCCGTTAAACCTGGCCCAAAGGAGGATGCTGGTGACAGGGGCAGGTGGTGTGGCCGAGTTTCTTGCGTGTCTTGCTTTTGTTCGTGCACACCTGCCATCTCAGACATCTGACATCGGTATAAATAGGCCTCTCGTAGGAATTGCCTTTGTCACTGCACCTGCCGTTTCCAATTTACTGGCTGTGATCAGAGCTCACGGCTCTTGACGGCTTTTCAGATTCTGAAGGCACAAAAGAAAGCCTCTCCCTGAAGCCCATTTATTTCCTGCTGAGATGCCCCAGTGCCTGCTAGTCCACACATGGAACATTTGGAGACCCCCGGCTTGATTTGCTATTTCACAAGGTCCCTGGCATCTGAACAAGAAGCTGCCTTTTTTCCTTTAATTTCTTGGTCTGGAACTGGACCCTCTCCTTGGTGTGACATTTAGGGAGGACCCTCTATCAATTTATAATATACTATCTGAAATAAAAAGATAATTTTTTAGTGATAAACCAGACGAGATGTAAATAGACCTCTCTTTGTAAATATGAGAGAAAATTTATTGTTACCTATGGTAGACTGATTGCATTATTGAACCAAATTCTTTTTTTTTTAATTTTCAGATTCTTGTTTTCTAATATGGTAAATACAAATACATTAAAAATTTACCATCTTAACCATTTTAAAGTAGACAGTTCAGTGGCATTAAACACACTAGTAACATGTTACTATCACAATCTATACTCATTAAACCATGACTCCCCATTCCCCTCTTCTCCTTCCCCATGGGCACCACCATTCTACTTTCTCTCTCAGTGATTTTAACAACTGTAAATACCTTGTATAATTTTGTTGTTGTTCCTCGGTTGCTAAGTCGTGTCTGACTATTTGTGACCCCACGGACTATAGCAAGCCAGGCTCCCCTCTCCTCCACTATCCCCCCGAGTTTGCTCAAATTCATGTTCATTGACTTGGTGATACTATCTAACCTCATCCTCTCCTGTCCCCTCCTCCTTTTGCCTTCAATCTTTCCCAGCATCAAAATCTTTTCCATGTATAAGTGAAATCATAGTATTTGTCTTTTTGTGATGGGCTTATTTCACTTAGTGCAATGTCTTAAGTTTCATCCATAATGTAGCATGTTGAATCCAGTTCTTTATTCTTCCTTCATGTGACTTTGGGGCCCTTGCAGCAAAGGCAGGGTATATTTCTGTATCCCAGGAAACCCAGTTAAAAGAATGTTAGAGAAGTGAAGGTGGACCTACATCTTCAGGGGCCTTGTGTGTTTAAATTTGGACTTGAGCTTCCACCCCTGGCAGGTGAAGAACATGACTAAGCTTGCTGGGTCCAGGATGGGTTTGAGAAGCACAGCTGCCAAAGCTTAGCATCAAACTCTGCTCCACAGAGCCAAGTCCACCTACAGACATGTGAGAGAGCCCAGCCAAGGGCATCTAACCCCTCAGTGACCCACAGATACACAAGACGTAATAATACATGAGTGTTACATTGGGTTTTAGGCTGGTTTGTCATATGGGTGCACGCATGCTTAGTCGTTCAGTCTTCTCCGACTCTTTGGAACCCTATGGGCTGTAGCCGGCCAGGCTCCTCTGTCCATGGGGACTCTCCAGGCAAGGATACTGGAGTGGGTGGCCATGCCCTCCTTCTGGGTATCTTCCCCATCCAGGGATTGAATCAGCATCTCTAATATCTCCTGCATTGGCAGGCAGGTTCTTTACCACTAGTGCCTCCTGGAAAGCCTGATTTGTCACGTGTGTGCATGCTAAGTTGCTTCAGTAGTGTCTGACTCTTTGTGGCCCCATGGACAGTAGCTGTCCAGGCTCCTCTGCCATTAGCAATTGCTAATTTCAGTATCACCAATGACAAATCTTCAGAGAATTAAAAAAATTCAGCTGTTCCTAAAATAAACTTAATGTTAAAAAGAGAAATGTTAGGAAATACATAAAGTTTCCCTTATTACTGAAGAATCAGTTCATTATAGAATACTTAGAAAATAAAAGAAAGAGAGGAAAAAACAATAAACTATTCTTTAATCCCGAGAAGATCAACAGCTGTTGACATTTTGGTGTTTATCATCTCTTCTTTCAAAACCCCAAATGGTTTTGTTACTAAGTTTAAAAACAATAGCAATAAATCATAAAGGAAAATATCAGCAAATCTGAGTGAATAAAAATATTAGTATATCTGCATGTTTAAAGGGAATACTAGAAAATGAAGAACAAGAGAAGTGGGAGAAAATATTTGTAAGACATATGACAAAAGAATTTATATCTTTGGAGCATGAAGAATTCATCTACACTGAAAAGAAGAATGTGTGATCCTAAAAGCTAGAGAGCCAAAGGGCCCAACTAAACACTGACAGAAAGACAGTTAAAAGCAAACATAATGTGGGAAATTATCCAATCTTATATACAAACAATGAAATAGGAATTTAACTGACACAGAAATGTTACTCTCCTATGATATTAGAAAACAAAATTTAAATTATACTTATGATGAGAAGTAGTAGCTGTTGTTTTTTAGCCTCTAAGTTGTGTTTGACCCTCTGCGACCCCATGGACTATAGCCTGTCAGTCTCCTCTGCCCATGGGATTCTCCAGGCAAAAATACTGGAGTGGTTGTCACTTCCTTCTCCAGGGGATCTTCCCAATCCAGGGATCTAACCTGTGTCTCCTGCATTGGCAGGGAGATTCTTTACCACTGAGCCACCAAGGAAGCCAGTGGTAAGGTATAATAAATACACATATTATTGGTGAAGTGGTAAATATATGCAATCCTCAGGGAAGTAAATATGTCTTATAAGCCTTAAAATATGCATCCTTTTGACCCAGTAATTTCACTTACTGACCCAGTAATTTCACTTACGGGAATCTATCCTAAAGACAGAATATTAAATGTAGTCAAAACTTCTTGCATAATTGGCCAACAATAAGGCAATCTTTAAGAAAATTGTGACACCCACAATGATAGAATTGTATGCAGCTACTAAAATAGGGAGCATGCGACATTTTAATAACAGTGAAAATACTTACATTTACTATCAAGTGAAAAATCACCACTAAATTATACATGAAATGTAATTAAAATTGCATGCAATAAAAAATCTGAAGCCAAAACACTCACAGCAGTTTGTTTTGTTTTGGATGATGGAACAATGAGCCGCTTTGTCATTTGTTTCTATTTTTCTTCAGTCCGACTGAAACATTTTCTCAGTCGATGGCAGACCTCACATTGGCCCTTTAAGCCTATTGCTCTCAATCCTGTGGTCAGGAAAAAGCTCAGGAAAACACTAGCGTTCTAGTAATTCTTTGCCCCATGACACACATAGCAACTTGCAATTAAATTAGTTTCCTAAAAATGTGTCTTTGGCTGTGTGGTGCCTGTCGTAGTGAGAATTCTCTAGAAGCAGATTCTGAGATAAGAATTCTTATGAAGATGATTTGTTGAAGAAATATTCCTGGGAGGAGGGAAGGAGCTGGCTAGGGCAGGAGAGGGAGGCAGAGCCAGGACCAGCTGCGGCTGGCAATGGTTTGCAGCATGGTACCAGAAGCTCTGGAGCAAGACCTATAGCCCCACGTGTCTATGCCCCGCAGTCACGAAGCGCTGGCTCTCCTCCCCTCCCCATCCTGATCTCCAGGGTGGATGTCTGTCACCTACTCAGCGAAGTCCTATCCCCAGAGAAGGAGGCGGCTCAGGCATGTCATTGGCACAGGAATGGGTGCACCGGGCCTTTGAGGATCTGGACCACATTGAGGGCTGAAATTCCTTTGTTTCTTGGCTTCCAAACATCTCTGCCATGTCTCTGTGACCCAAAGTATGATAATAGGGACATCTGACAAGAAGCCAGGCTTAGACAAAACTGGGACTGCGTAATTCAGGAGGGTAGTGCATCACTGTCTCCCATGGAGAGACCTGACCCAAAGCTGTGGCAGAATGGCCCAGGGTCTTCAGTCCAGCCTGTGTGTGTCCTTCCTTAGACCTGAGCTCAGCACATGGGCCTTTGAAAGGCTGGGACATAATGTGACCACACTGGCTAAACAGAGAGAATGGGGAAGTGTTACTTTCAAAAGCATGCAAGGAGTTAAAAACAACCTGGTGACTCAAATCGACTAATCCTGCTGGTGAGTTTTCTATCCATTTGTTAATCTCTTCCAGGAGCCACTGTTGAGTGATCTGTAAATACTTCCCGAGGACTGAAAGGACAGGGGAGAGGAGATTTTTCTAGCTCAGTCAGTCATGAGTAAAGGTGAGGTCAAGTCTCGGATGTACACAGAGTGTCTGCAGGCAGTGCGAGGTGGGGCTGTCTGGGGGAGCAGAGAGTTCAGTCAACAGCGAGTATTGTTGATGGAATCTCCTTAAGCTTGCATTTATCCTGCAATTAGCTGGAAATGTGATGCTCTGTGGGCCAGATCATGTGAGACAAAACATTACAAACACTGTGGAAATATGTTCAAAGGAATGTGTTTGTCAAATTTTAAAAATCAAAACATTTTTAACTTCTGCCTTAGTCCATCAATGTCTGATGCTCCAATCTCTATTCTCCAACTATGTAGCTCATTTTGTGTTGTATTAGTTGATCTCATTAGGGAAATATATCACAAAAAAGTCAGATTGTAAACTACAAGAATGGTCTTATTTATCTTTTAGATTCCAAGCAATTGGTAATGTATGTTAATTGGATGAATGATGAATGAATTGAAATGAAGCTGTTTTTCATTCATAACACCTCTACCAGAAGACCCTTCAGTGCCTGATTGTTTTACATTGCTGCCTTGCCCTACAGAAGCATCCTGCATCCCACAAGCCCACTCCGGCTGTGTTCCTCCTCCTCCATCTTCCAATGTGTTGGATTCACCTGATGTTTGAGTCTTAAATTCTAAAAGTCTAGCTATTGCTCATCCTGCCAGGGGAGCCTGTTGACAGTGCTACTCACAAGGGTTTTGCAGAGTTACAGGATTCTGGACCTGCAATTTTCCCAGCAGAATTTCTGTAACCATGGCAGCTATGCAGTTACTAATGCCATTGACCTCAATGACACTGTTCTTGGTCCTTTACTCTCTGACTGGCACTGCACCGAGCACTTGATGTATATTTTCTCATTTAATTTTTCAGCCACTCTATGAGCAAAGTGTTATCATTGTCCCTATTTTCCAGAAAAGGAAACCAAGACTCAGAGAGGTTTGTTGACTTGTCCAAGGTCAAAAGGTTAGTCAGAGAAAGGGGAGAAGAGGTTAGTGAAACGGTAGCACAAACCTTGGGATCCAAGTCTGGGTGACTGTAGGGCTCAGGTCTCCAACAGCGGCACTAAATTCTGTCCGAGAGTCACAAGCATTCACAGTTACTGAGAGTTGAGTATGTCCAGGCAGGGTGCTCAGCACCTAGCGTATGTATCTCATTTAACCTTCCACGGAAATACACATGGAGGGAGGAACTGAATTGTCATGCCAAAAGCAGCCAAAGGATGCCAGAGAAATGGAGACTAGTGTCAGGTATGAGGGGACTTCCAGGCCGACAGAAGAAAATGCAACCACATGGCGGGGAGGGAGTGGAGTAGGCTGGGATGTGAGACACAAATGAATAAATGAGTGAATAGTTTGGGATGATGGTGGAGAAGTCTCCAAGAGTATTGGAGCCCACCTTCATGTGTTAACTAGGGAAAAATGGAAGCAAGTTGGATCCATTCAAAGGGCGGTGCTACAGCATCTTCGGTAAGAACATCCCACTGGGCCCAGCCCTCATGCTCTCTCCTTTCAAGGACTGGCTGGATGCCACTCACTTTCACAGTGGGCTCCTCACTTCACAGGCTATACAGGGGAGGGATGTCAGGGTAGAGCAGATACAGCAGTGATTTGGAGTCCAGAGATCCTAAGTTCCTTCCCTGTTCAGTCGCCTATCATCTGTGGTATGTGTAGGAACTAATTTAACCTCTCTGATCCCTGGTTTCTCAATGGAGAAAATGATGCCTACACCATAGGGTACTCGAGTTACTGGATGAGGTACCATATGGGCAGCATTCAGCCCAAAGATGCAAGAGATGGAGGTTCGATTTCTGGGTCAGGAAGATCCCCTAGAGTAGGAAATGGCAACCCACTCCAGTATTCTTGCCTAGAGATTTCCATGGAAAGAGGAGCCTGGTGGACTATAGTTCATGGGGTCATAAAGAGTCAGATATGACTGATTGACTCAGTGCACACACACATGAACTTAGGAGTAATTCAATAAATAATATCCTCCTTCTCCATAGGCTTCCATGAGAGCTCAACTGGTGAAGAATCCGCCTGCAATGCAGGGAATCCCGGTTTAAATCTGGGTTGGGATAGGCTACCCACTCCAGTATTCTTGGGCTTCCCTTGTGGCTCAGCTGGTAAAAAATCTGCCTGCAATGCGGGAGACCTGGGTTCAGTCCCTGGGTTGGGAAGATCCCCTGGAGAAGGGAAAGGCTACCCACTCCAGTATTCTGATCTGGAGAATTCTATGGACTGTATAGGCCATGGGGTCGCAAACAGCTGGACACGTCTGAGCGACTTTCACTTTCACTTCACTCCCTCTCCATCTGTCCTTCTATAACCCCTTCTGTCTTTCTATCCTTCCATCGCTTCATACAATTGATTCTATGCTTCCAACTAAGTTGTACATTCCTTTAGGATAAGGACTAAGTCTTTTGTTGTCTTTTTTTTTCATTCCTTCATTCATGCAACATATACTCTGTGTGAAGCACCGTTTACCTAGAGCTGATATTATGGATTTGATCACTTTTTAAAAGCAATCAATAATATACAATCAATTTCTTGTTCTTAATATATATATTTTATTGAAGTATAGTTGACTTACAATGCTTCAGGTGCACAGAAACATGATTCAGTTGTACCTATACACATATATTATTTTTCAGATTATTTTCTATTAAAGGTTTACTGTATAGCACAAGGAAGTATAGTCAATATCTTGTACATGATCAATTTTTTTACAGAAGATCCTTCACAGGCAACCAAAGTGGGAGGCTGTGTTAACCTCAGTTTATACAACAGAAAAATGTTACTTGGGACAGGCTTCTGAGTATGTGACATTGTCAAACATTGGATCAGCACACTGAATACTTGAAAGAAACTATTCCCAGAAGACGTCTCATTTCCCTCAGTTACTGAACACATTGCCTTAACCTCCACCCTTGACATCAATCACCCATGCCTTTTACACATTTTGGAGGCATAAATGGCTCAATCAGTGTCATACATCGACTTGTCAAGTTTTTAAATTAATTTTTTTTCCAATTTATAAGAGGAGTTCATGTTTTTGCTTACAAGAATATTTTAATAACAATAAGAAAAAGGAGATGCATTTAAAACATTTCTAATCATTCCATGTACAGGTACTGATTATTAACACTTTGATATAAATCCTTCTAGATTTTTGAAATGTGTGTGGGATTATATTACATATGCCTAAAATAGGATTATACTACATAATACTTGTTTGTCTTTCATCATTTTAATTCCCACTTTGGATTCCACCAATCTTGATTTGTTTATCAAAAAGAAGACAAAAGAAGGATTTTCACATAAATATGAAGTCAAGCACAGCAGTGTTTATGTTACTTGAGTTCTCGGCTAATGCTTCTGTCAGCAAGAGTCTGTTCTTACGTAGAGAGAGGAAGGTGTGTGTGTGGTTTGGGTGTGTGTGTGACCCCAACGCCCCCCACTCCAGGTGTGGGTCCACTGCAAATACTATTTCTTTTACACCCTAGTACATTCTGACTCTTTTTCACCCTCTCGCCCCCATTGTTGTCACTTATTCCTCTCTTGGCCTGTTAAAGCTAAGAGACATTACAAGGACATTAACAGCATCACCTGAAAAAGAGGTCAAGTCCTTCGAGATCCCTGTTCTCCAAGCATACTGCCTGCAGCCCTCAGCTGACACATACCACAGGTGGCTCCTACGGGGCAGATGGCGTACTATACAAGAGAATGAGTCAAGCCAAGGACACTCGATTCTGTCTATAATCAAATCCCATTAAATGGCAAATTCTTCAATTCAAAAGTTTGAATAGGTTGGTACTTTAAAAAGAGCTCCAGCTGGTTAAATTTAGAGTCTGAAAAAAAAGTTCCTGTCTAGCAATATGTTCTGGCTTGGGGCCCTCCACATCCTTTAGATGGGGCAGCAGGATGAGTTTTCATTCTCTCTGGGCTGTTGCTCCATGTTGACTCGGAGGCAGGCCACAAGCATCTTCACTTGAGTTGGCCTGGAGAAGATGGAGCCACTTAATGAGATGAGCAGCTTCCTGTGTATCTCTGGCTGTTAAAGCAGCCTCGTGCTTGCTGATAGATTTTCAGAGGTGGATTGTGCAAGAAATAGTGCTATTTTTGTAAATGGTTTGGCCTCTTCAGTCATTAGCCTGGCATTTCTCCCCATGGCCCTACAACATCCATCCACCCCTTCTTTTGTTTGTAAACTGTTTGCGAAAGAAAGTCCACAGAAATGTCCATGCTCCCAGCATCTCATGTTAATGACAACAAGGAATTTCTTTTGTTTATGTTTATCAACTCTACTAATATAGACATTTTCAGACTCTTAGCAGTACCTTCCTAATTCTTCCTAGTCTCTTAATTTAGCAGAACATGTGCCCAGTTCCAGACCCTTTAATTGCTTGATTCTATCAAAGTCTAAGTCAGCAAATGTTTCAGAAGTGCTTTCTATGGGCAGGGCCCTCTGCCAGGTACCTGGGTGAAGGAGAGTAGAAGAAACTGTCAATTCCAGGGATTCACAAGCTGACCACACCAAGCCCTTTCAGTACCTCTCCAGGCTGAATTAGCTGCCCCTTCTACACCTACACCAAGATCACAGTCCCTCCTGATCACCCACTATGACTGGGCACTGCGGGATTTGCACATAGTAATCTTGTCTTCCAACATCCTTGAGGTGTAAACATTATCAATCTCATTTCATCGATGAGTGGACTGAGGCTCAGGGAGTGAGAAATGTAACTTAGGTAGCACAGTTAATAGGTGGCAGAGCCAGATCGAACACAAGTAAACACAAGTAAACACAAGGTCGAAGCTCTTTACCACGACATTATAGCACCTGGCACAGCCTAGAAAGGAAGTAAGATTGTTTTTCTTAGATTCTCCCTGCTCCCTCACCCCAGGGATTTTACTCAGCTCAGAGATCAGCTAGCCATTGGGACAGTCTATGCTGTATGCTGGGGGAAGGAAGGTCTTGTCCTCTAATAGTCTTGCCTAGCCTGGCTGCTGTGGGATTTCCCAGGCTTGAGCTGTGAAAGAAACTTTACACACACACACACACACACACACACACACACACACACACATGCAGGCACACACCTATGGCTTCCAACCATGGAAAGCTGTGAATCTGCCTGACCCTTGAGGACTGTTCATTCACAGAGGTACCTGTCCCAGGTAGCTTGGCTCCTTATGAAATCTGGGCCTCTTCAGAAGGGCCCAACAACCCCTTCGTTGTTCAGTAGAGGTTGAGAGGACACAGAACCTGGCTAGGCCATCTAGGCTGGAAAGTTCTGGAAGGTAAGAATTGGTGGAGGGGGAGGAATTGGTGGAGGGGGAAAGGGAGAAGTGTTTAACTTTCCACATTATGTATATTTGTGTCATCTGAATTTTTTTAATTGAAATATAATTGATTTATAATATTGCATTAGTTTAGGTGTAGGAAAGTGATTCAGTTATTTTTCCAGATTATTTTCCACTATAGGTTATTAAAAGACATAGAGCATTGGTCTCTGTGCAACACAGTAGATCCTTGTTGCTTATCTATTTTATGTATAGTAGTTTGTATCATTATTTGTTAACTCCTGACTCCTAATTTATCCCTCCCCACTTTTCCCTATGGTAATTATAAGCTTGTTTCCTATGTGTGTGAGTCTGTTTCTATTTTGTATATAGATTCATTTGTATTATTTTTTAGACTCCACATATAAGTGGTATTATGTGATATTTGTCTTTCCCTGTCTGACTCACTTCACTCAGTAGGGTAAATTTTAAGTCCATTCATGTTGCTGCAAATGGCAGTGTTTCACACTTTTTAAGGCTGAGTAATAGTCCAGTGTGTGTGTGTGTGTGTGTGTGTGTGTGTGTGTGTGTACCACATCTTCTTCAACCAGTCATCTCTTGATGGGCACTTAGGTTGTTTCCATGTTTTGGTTAGTATAAATAGAGCCGCTACCAACATTGAGTGCATGTATCTTTTCAAATTAGAGTTTTCATCTTTTCAGAATATATTCCCAGGTGTGGGATAGCTGGATCACTGTTGTTCAGTCACTCAGTCCTACTCTTCATGATGCCGTGGATGGCAGCATGGGAGGCTTCCCCATCCTTCACTATCTTTTGAACTTTGCTCAAACTCTTGTCCACTGCGTCGATGATGCCATCTAACCATCTCGTCTTCTGCCACCCCCTTCTTCTCTTGCCCTCAATCTTTCCCAGAATCAGGGTCTTTCCCAATGAGTCAGCTCTTTGCATCAGGTGGCCAAAGTATTGCAGTCTCAGCTTCAGCATCAGTCCTTCCAATGACTACTTATGGTTGATTTCCTTTAGGATGGACTGGTTTGATCTCCTTGCAGTCCAAGGGACTCTCAAGAGTCTCCTCCGTCACCACAGTTCGAAAGCATCAATTCTTTGGCACTCAGCCTTCTTTAAAGTCCAACTCTTACATCCGTGCATGACTACTGAAAAAACCATAGCTTTGACTATATGGACCTTTGTTGGCAAAGGATCCAACTGCTGGATCATATGGTAGTTCTAACTTTAGTGTTTTAAGGACCTTTCATACTGTTCTCAATAGTGGCTACAACAATTTCCATTCCCATTAACAGTGTAGGAGGGTCCTCTTTGCTCAATACCCTCTCTAGCATTTATTTATAGAGTTTTTTTTTTAATGGTGGTCATTCTGACCCATGTGAGGTCATACATCACTGTGGCTTCCATTTGCATTTCTCTAATAATTAGTGATGTATCATTTGAATTTTAACAACAAAATATTACATCTGTAGTATGTGGGGAGTGATTTAGTGCATTAATTACAGACCCAGGGCCAAGTCAAAATGCATAGGTTCAAATCCAAGGCCCACCACTTGGGCCAGTTACTTAAACTTGCTGCAACCTCAGTTATCTGGATCTGTAAGTATAGCAACAACATCTGCCTCGTAAGATGGTTGTGAGGTTTAAAGGCAATAAGGAATGTAAGACGTTAGGGGACTTTAGGCACAAAGAACATACTTAACCAACTTTACTATTTATTATTATTGTTGCTGTTGGTGCTGTTTGAAAACAATAACACTTAGTGAAACTTGGGGATTTCAAAGCAGGGAGGCAGCCTGCTGCTTCCCCAGCCACAGGAGCCCCGGGAGGCCAGCTGGGGGTGAAGGATGTAGAGAAACCAAAGCCAATGGTCCCCATCCTGCCCCCGCATCCTTTGACTTTTTCTCAGTCTCTTCTCATTTTCCTGAAACCTCTATCGCCTGGGTAATGGGACAGTGAAAGAGACAGGGGAAGGAAGATGGATGGGGACCCAAACTGAAAGGAGGGATGTTCATGGAAATGGGCTATGCGGGTTGAATCTGTAAGAGGTTTTATTTTTTATGAACTCGGTGAAAGCTCCAAAGTTGTTTTGTCATGAGGTTGCTGGGCGCGCCATTAGAAGAAGGTTTTCCTGACGCTGCTATGGTCTGGAGTGTGTGCAGCCATGTCAGGAGAACTGACCATGGAAGGTGGCCCGTCACTCACCCCCATGGCTGGACCAAAAGGCCTTTTTTTCCAGTACTTCCTTTTCCATAGGGAACTACAGAGAGGAAAATCAAATAAGATCATTGCCTTCCAAAATTTGCTCAGCAGTGATAAAAATAAACTTCAAATGTCCACATATTTGATCAATTTGCTTTTATCCTTTAATCAAATAAGCCCTGCAATCAGAAAGAAAAACATTTCGCTAAGCATTTCATTTCTCCAGTGATTCATCTAGCCATGGTCGCGAAGCTGACATGATGGGAATGAGGGATTTAATGCTGAAATAATTTCTATGACCACATCACAGGAGGCTGGAATGGCTTTTAAGGTACATCATATTTTAATCACAAGCACACATAAAGCACCCATTGCTTGAAAACTTCAGAGAAGTTTGAATTGGAATGCCAGAATCATAATACCACTATCAAGAAAAGAAGACTGGATTTTTTTTTCAGTCCTTAACTCCCCTGTGTTGTCAGTTAGTTTGATAAACTTAGAAGCATTTTAGGAAGAAAGTAACAAAAAGTACATGAATTTGAGCAAACTCCAGGAGACGGTGAAGGACAGAGGAGCCTGGTGCGCTGCATGGGGTGGAAAAGTCAGACACGATTTAGTGACTGAACAACAAAAGCATACACAAAAAGAGCTCTCAAACCAGCAGATACCCAAAGACTCTTTAGAATAGCTGACCTCACCGTCTTAGGTTGCTCACCAGGTGGAGGGAGAGTCTATTTTGAAAGATCAGAAAGATTCCCAGCAGCCGGGACATCTGCAGCATTTCCAAGGACTGTGCTCCTAGCCAGTCTCCCACTGGTTTGTTCCAGACTCAATATCTCTGTCCTTCAAGGAGGGAGGAAAATTAAACTATTCCTGTGGTCGCTAATGCTAAGGCTCAAGTCACCCTCTCTCCAGTCTGTTGCCATTTAGGTCCAGGGAAACAGCAGGGAAAAGGCAAAGAGAAGTGGTTCAGGAAAGAAAGGAAGCAGACAAGAGTAAATGGTGGGGCGGGGTAGGGGGGGTGGGGGCGGTTGGCTAGGAGGGTTTTTCAAGGAGGCAGGATGATGTAGTGGGAAAAAATGAGCTTTGGAGCCAGACAAACCTGGGTTCAAATACTAGATCTGTCATTTTCTCAGCATGATCTTGGACCAATGACTTAACCTGTCTGAGCTTTATCTTCTCAAAACAAAGGGAAATAGCTGGTGTATTCAGTTATCATGAGAATGATGAGATTTATGTAAAGGTTTTAGGTCAGTGCCTGAAATATAATAGGTACATGATAAATATTCATTTTCATATTTCCTCTTGTCCTCCAGCTTCTTCAAAGATGAAAATATACAATAAAACACAGAGTGTCGCTCAATTCAAATCTTGTTCCTCGATTCTGAAATCCCTCCATGTTGCACCATGTTCCACACGAATAAAGCCCTAGCTTCCGGGCAGAGCATCCCAGTTCTGCATGATCCAGCCTCAGGTGGGCATCATTGCCATCTCTCCTGTCACATGCATCTGTGTACCTTCCATCCCATCCCTTCCAGACCATTCCACAGTCTCATTTTGCCACTTTTTTTTTTTTTTTTAACTCATGTTACTCTCAGCTTGGGATTTCTGTCTCTCCTTATTTGTTCATGGAAATCCTAAAATTCTTCTCACTTATTGGGCAACTACAGTGTGTCAGATGCTCTGCTGGGAGGCAGAAACTCAAAGAGAAAAATGACTGGCTGTGATTTGAGTGGAGTGGCTGGGGTGAAGGTAGAGGAGATAGACTGTCCAACCAAGGCTTGAATACAAGCAAGGGAACCATGAATCTTTCTGGGAAAGATGGTCATGAAGAACAGATAGAGGATGGAGGCAGTCACTGAACTGGGTTCTGAAAGTTATGTAGGAGTGTTTTGAAAAGGAAGAAGGAAGAGGGGCTGTGGTAGCAAAAGCAATGAAATAGACACCTTTCTGAGGGAGTAGGAATCCTAATGGAAAAGGCAATGGCACCCCACTCCAGTACTCTTGCCTGGAAAATCCCATGGACGGAGGAGCCTGGTAGGCTGCAGTCCATGGGGTCGCGAAGAGTTGGACACGACTGAGTGACTTCCCTTTCACTTTTCACTTTCATGCATTGGAGAAGGAAATGGTAACCCACTCCAGTGTTCTTGCCTGAAGGATCCCAGGGGTGGGGGAGCCTGGTGGGCTGCCGTCTATGGGGTCGCACAGAGTCGAACATGACTGAAGTGACTTAGCAGCAGCAGCAGCAGCAGCAGCAGCAGGAATCCTATTCAGACCCCAGAGGACACTAAAGCTGGGCGGTACAGGGTGGGTAGCAACTCCAAGGTACAGATCACACCCAGCACTCCCTGGCCGGGCATTCTGGGCAATTCCCTCACCTCTCTAACTTCAGTTTCCTTGTCTGTAAAGTATGGTATAACTAGCCCGATGTGCGGAGATAAAAGCAGATTATCTGTGCAATATTCTCACAGAAAACCTGGCAACACAGGAAGCGCTGAGCAAACATTAGTGGTTCTTACTTCTGTTTAAGTCTAGCATAAATGTCAGCCCCTAGTCAGCTTTTCATAACCCTCTGAGTCAACTCCATCTCCTTTGTCCTCCGTGCTTTCACAGTGCTTTTATCAACCTCTAGTTCATGGCCTTTCACATGACCCTGAATTTGTTTCTCTGCTTCTGTCTCTAGCAGAGGGAACCCGGTGCCTTGTTCATCTGCAGCATGTCCTACAGCGCCAAGCACAGTTCCCTGGACGTGGTGATTCAACACTGATTAAATGTTACCAACTCAGTGAAACTTCTCATTAAACAACTTGAAGTGAATAATTTTTAAGATATATTAGAGAGAACAGAAATCCTCTAATTCAATGTTTTTCAAATTTTGTTTACCCAATCCTCTGTAAGAAAAGGATTTTACAAGACCGAGGGAGAAGGAAATGGCAACCCACTCCAGTGTTCTTGCCTGGAGAATCCCAGGGATGGGGGAGCCTGGTGGGCTGCTGTCTATCGGGTCGCACAGAGTTGAACACGACTGAAGTGACTTAGCAGCTGCAGCAGCAGCAGCAGGGTACATCTACATGTATATTTATGGTTAAGGGAAACAAAAATTTCATGAAACAATAGTTATCCTTACTAACTTCAGTAAATCTAAATATGTTCCCATCTATTTTTTTTAACAGAATTTTTTCCTTTAGAAGAGTTTTAGGTTAGGAAAAAAAAAAAAAACAAACCTATTTTGAGGATATCACAGAAAGCTTCGATATAGGTCACACCCAGTTTCCTTTATTTTGAATATCTTCCATGAGTATGGTACATTCTTCACAATAAATGAACCAATATGAATGCATTTTTATCTGAAATCCATACTGTAGCTCAGATTCCCTTACTTTTTACCTAAAGTCCTCTTTCTGTTCCAAGATCCACATTACATTTAGTCATCTTGTCTCCTTAGGTGCCTGTTGGGTGAGATAATTTCTCAGACTGTCTTTGTTTCTGATGACCTTACCCATTTTGAGGAATTCTGGTTGAATACTTGTAGGATGTCCCTCATTTGGGACTTGCCTGGCGTTTTTCTCTTGATTAGACTGGGGTTATGGTTTGGGGAAAGAAGACCGCAGAGGTAAAGTGCTATTCTCATCACACCCGTGTGTACACTGCTCTATTTAAAGTGGGTAACCAAGAAGCTCTTATTGCATAGCACTTGGAACTCTGCTCAGTGTAATGTGGCAGCCTGGATGGGAGCGGGGTTTGGGGGAGAATGGATACATGCATGGCTGAGCCTTTTGGCTATTCACCTGAAACTATCCCAACATTCTTAATGTGCTATACTTCAATACAAAATTTTAAAAAAATTAAAGAAATGGGTACATACTATCAATATCAGTTATCAATGCTGATAATAACCTTGACACCCGGCTTGAGGTGGTGTTTATCAGGCTTCTGCACTGTAAAGTTACTCTTTCTTCCTTTCTCTATACTGCACTCTTAGCAGAAAGCCACTATGTGAAGCCTGCACCTGAGGAGAGGTGCTATGTTGCAACACTTTGAGGATGGAATATGTACATGAACTACTTGGGATTCTTCTGCATAGATGTGTTTATTCTCCTATTTACTTATTCATTCATTTATTCCTATCAATATGGACTTATGGATTCTTTGGGTTATAATTCAATACTACTGCTACTACCTTCTTTTTTTTTTTTTTTTTTTTTTTTTTTGCTCAAAACAACTATGGTTGAGCTGCTGTCAGCTGCCTCTAACTTACCAATATCATTTATCACATTATTAAGATGGTGATGGATTCTTAAAAGCCAGTGTGTGCTGGTGTGTGAGTTTGGGAAAGCTCTCTGTGCCCAGACCCAGGGAGTGATGACACCCTTCATCCTCCTGACCCTGCATTTAAGCCCCAGGCATCAGCACCTCCTGCAGGTGCACAGAGAGTGTGGTGACAACAAATCCCAACCCAGGACAACTCATGGCTAGAATGACTCACCAGACACACAAGAGAAGGAGTGTGTCTCAGTCTGGGTGAACCAAGTGTTAGTCACTCAGTTGTGTCTGCCTCTTTGGGATCCCATGAACTGTAGCCCACCAGGCTCCTCTGTCCACAGAATTTTCCAGGACTGGAGCAGGTAGCCTTTCCCTTCTCTAGGGGATCTTTCTGACCCAGGGATCAAACCCAAGTATCCTGTGTTTCAGGCAGATTCTTTACTGGTTGAGCCACCAGGGAAATATTAAATTCTAGTTTAACGGTACCTGATGGCCACCAGGAAAAGACGAAATAGGCAGAGGGACTTTTCACTGGTGTGGACAAAAGGGGCAGGACGCAGGCAGGAACGTACCCAGCACCGTCTGGGCCTCTGTTACTTTCCACTTCATATCAGGAGAACTTCCTCTTCCTATGGCTGGCTCAGCTTTGGTGGCTCCCTACTTTGTTGTCCCTTGAATACACTTGATAAGTCAAAGGAAACCCAGGGCCAAATCACTGGGCCAATGATGACTAGGGAAAGCAGACCCAACCACATTCATGTTTGTCATTTCTCCAGCATTTTTGATAAATCTCCAATTTACTCAAATCTCCTTAGACACGCCGCTTTAGATGTCTGGCCTAATGTGAACCATTCAGCGCAGCCCTGCATGTATTATGGGTGATTCACAGAGATCACTGTCTGTAGTGGGGCTGGGGCCTCACTCATGTGGACCTTTTTTGCAGGATTCAGATTGCACAGGGCCCATCCACCTAATGACGGCTTCCGCTGCATTTTCTTTGTGTGCGCTCATTAAGTGTTCTTGGAATAAACAGATGAAGGAATCTCTGCCTCACCTAGAGAAGACAGGGAATGGAGAATAACATTTATCAGATCCCTAGGAAGCACTCATTAGCTGATTACAATTACTATTCTGAATCACGGAGTAAAATTATAAAGCTCTTACCTATTAGAGGTTCACTGGTTAGCTGGTCTTTATTAATAAGCCACGTGTAAGTGGTTTGCTTATTACTGTATGTAACAAAATACATGTACATGGTTAAGAGCAGGGCTCTGAAGGCTCAGAGCCTTGGTTCAGAGCCAAGCTCTAGGCTGTGTGTGTCATCTACGGAAAGTTACTCAACCTCTGTGCCTCCATGATTTTCATCTGTTATATGGGGATGATAATAGGACAGTTAAGATTATATTATGTGTACAATTAATACAATCAAGGGGCCACTACCTGGTGAGTGCTAGATAAATGTTACTGTTAGATAGGGTTCAATATTTTTAATGATGTTCTGAGAAGAGAAAGAAGTAACAAAGTAATCTGATGGTGGGTAGAGCATCAATCTTATAGAAAGAAAACTCAGTTTCCAGTCCCCATCTTAGCACCCTGGCTATGCCACCCTGGCATGTTCTTAACCTCTTTAAGCCTCCTAAGCCCCCCTTTCCTCACCAAGGAATTGGAGCTGATGGGGACATCTTGTCTGGATTGTGTGAAAATTAACCAAGATGGCATCTATGAAAAGATCCACAGCAGTTCCTGGGACATTTGAGGCACCCATGGACACTGAGTTGATGGGACTCGTAGAATCTTTATTTTACTCATTTACCATTTTCCAAAGAGATAATCACTCTATGGCATGCAAACTGGGGGAACTGTTAAAAATAAACACCTGTCATTTAGGGTTGGCAATGGCTCCCTGGAAAACCAGCATCTGGTGTTTGACTTGTAAGAGCAGGGAGGTGGGGCTGGTGTGGACAGAGAACATTGGCAAACATCTTCCAACACCAGAGGGACAGCTTCTTGTTCAAGGTGGTAGAAGGCATGTACATTTTCATCCTCCAGAGAACTCACTGAACAAATCCTCCAGTAAAGAAAAGGATTCTCTGGGAACAAGAATTTCTCATCAATTTGATGGAGGTGTGTTAGCAGATGAAGCCAAGACAGAAGTTAGTTATGGCCCAGAATATGCCACCAAGGGGTGGGAGCTTTGAGGGCACATGAACCATCTTCCAGAGGACACATCTGAGACCCCAAATTTGGAGTCAGTAAGTGCCACAGATGGTGGGACTGGGAGCAGAGCTTGGGAGTAAGTCAAAGATCTCCACGTTGAACAGTGTGCTCCAGTGGGTCCCACCACCTCTCTTTCCCATTCCCAGTTCATGGGGCAAAGAGAAGCCTGGATCCCACCCCAGGCAGATGTCTGGGAGGAGCTGATGGGCCTTGGGTGTGTCTTGGCAGCTCAGAAGAATGTCCTTTTCCTTCTGGTACCAGGCACTGCAGGCTGCCAGCTGTCTTTCTTTCTGACCCCTATAAGTACAGCCCACCAGTCCAAGCATGCAGAGACCTCACTGCAGAAAGAGGCTCCTGAAAGCAGCTCCAAAATGGAAGGCATCTGCACTGTGCTTCTCGAATACTGAACCCATCCTTTCATGGTTGTGTAGGTAACCGCAGCCATTACACTTGGGGAGATAAGGTGCAGGGGACATTGTTGTTGTTGTTCAATCATGTCTGATTCTTTGTAACCCCATGGACTGCAGCACGCCAGGCTTCCCTGTCCTTCACCATCTCCTGGAGTTTCCTCAAACTCATGTCCATTGACTCAGTGATACCATCCAACCATCTCATGCTCTGTCACCCCCTTTTCCTCCTGTCTTCAATCTTTCCTAGCATCAGAGTCTTTTTCAATGAGTCAGTTTTTCGCATCAGGTGGCCAAAGTATCGGAGCTTCAGCATCAGTCCTTCCAATGAATATTCAGGGTTGAGTTTCTTCAGGACTGACTGGTTTTATCTCCTTGCTGTCCAAGGGACTCTCAGGCATCTTCTCTAGCACCTACAACTCAAAAACATCAATTTTTTGACCCTCAGCCTTCATTATGGTCCAATTGTCACATCCATACACGACTACTGGAAAAACCATAACTGACTATATGGACAATCGTTGGCAAAGTGATGTCTCTGCTTTTTAATA
Organism: Ovis aries; assembly: GCF_016772045.2. Lineage (NCBI taxonomy): Eukaryota > Metazoa > Chordata > Mammalia > Artiodactyla > Bovidae > Ovis > Ovis aries. The sequence goes on from NC_056056.1 coordinate 174,896,731, forward strand.
CACAGTCTAGATTTGTCACAGATTTTCTTCCAAGGAGTAAGCGTCTTTTAGTTTCACGGTTGCAGTCACCATCTGCAGTGATTTTGGAGCCCAAGAATAGAAAACCTGTCATGGCTTCCACTTTTCCCCCTCCTATTTGCCATGAAATGATGGGACTATGCAAATAGAAAGTGAAAATGAAAGTCACTCAGTCATGTCTGACTCTTTGTGACCCCATGGACTATACAGTCCATGGAATTTTCCAGGCCAGAATACTGAAGTGGGTAACCATTTCCTTCTCCCGGGGAATCTTCCCAACCCAGGGATCCAACCCATGTCTCCTGCATTGCAGGTGGGTTCTTCATCAGCTGTACCACCAGGGAAGCCCAAGAATACTGTAGTGGGTAGCCTATCCCTTCTCTAGGGGATCTTCCCACCCAGGAATCAAACCTGCATTGTGGGTCTCCTGCATTGCAGGTGAATTCTTTACCAGCTGAGCTATCAGGGAAGTTGTATGTTATTAAACTACATAAGTGAGGGGAAATTGGAAAATCTTTTTGTATTGTGTAACACAAAATCTGGACTTTTAATATCTTGAGAGAAGCCCAACCTCAAATTTCATCCTAAGGCATGCCTGATAAGTGAGCTGCTCTCCTTTCTATCAGAGCAAAACAGTGTCCCTAAATCTATGAACAAAACAACTTTTTCTATTCTACTGTAATTGTTTGTCAAATGTTTCCACTGAAAATTAGGTCCCCCTTGCCCTCTGTGTCAGTTATCTATCTCCTTAATAGTATTGTATAGCAATTTTCTCCAGAACTCGGTGGTTTTGCCACTGTTCACAAGTGTGTGCATCCCTTGTGGTTGTGTGCATCCTTGTGGGTGGTTCTTCTGGTCTTGCCTGGGGTGACCCATGCGTTTGTGGATCAGTTCTGCCAATCTTGGCAGGCCCTCTCATGTGTGGATGTTGACTGGCTCTAGGCTGGTCTAGGACGGCCTCTGCTTGGGATGAATGGCCTCTCCTCCATGGACCTCTCATCAGTTTCCTCCGCTAGGCTAGCCCAGTCTTGTTCACATGCCATTGGGATGGATTCAAGAGAGAGCAAAAGTGTTTAAGGCCTCCTGAGATGTAGGCTTGGAACTGGAACACTGATACCCTCACTTGCTTTGTTGCCCAAAGCAAGTTCCCAGGCCAGCACAGAGTCTGGATGGGAGAAGCTGCAAAGCCATTGCAAACAAGTGAAAGTGTTAGTCACTCAGCTGTGTCTCTCTGTGACCCCATGGACTGTAGCCCTCCAGACTCCTCTGTCTATGAAATTCTCTAGGCAAGAATACTGGAGTGGGTAGCCATTCCCCTCTCCAGGGTTTCTTCCCAACCCAGGGATTGAACCTGGGTCCCTGCATTGCAGGCAGATTCTTTACTGTCTGAGTCACCAGGGATCTGTGTTTGCAAACAAGGGGCACGGCTAGAGCGGGAATGGCGGATCATGGTCATTGTTGCAATCAATCTGCCACACCCTCCATTGCACTTGTCCAATTTTACTACTTCCTTCTTAGAGTGAGTATCTCTCTTGGGACAAATGGGAGACTCAGGATTGACCCAGTCTCATTAGGCATCTGCCTCCCTCTTCCCATGAGGCCATAAGTGTATAGTGTCCCAAGGCTGTCTAAGTCTAGAGCTAGTTCACTGTCTTTAGAATGAACAAAGAAACAGGCTTCTATATTCACAAAAGGGAAATTTTCTCTTCCTATGGATCTACCATGTATTGGAGGGGAAACCAGCGATTAGAGAGCATCAAGTAAATATTCTCTGGTGGTGTGGTCATCTATCTCATGGACGTAGAGAAAGAACACGGGGAGGGAAGGCCAGTTTCATGAACTTCACCCACATCCCAGCCCCACAGGGTACTCCTCATCTGCTCCCTTCGTCACTGTCTTTATCACACTGCTCATGGGTCTCTTGTCAGTCTCCCTGGTCTGCTTTGAAGGCACTGGATGTTTCTTACTCACTGTTGTAACTGAGGATCTAGAAAAGTGTCTTACTCAAAGAAGATACTCAGGTAACTGCATGAATGAGTGAATGAGAACTGAGTCTAAAGAAGAATGACCAGGCACTGGCCAGGGGGTAGAGGGAACAACATTCCAGGTGGCAGAAACAGTCTGCACAAAGACACACTTACGAAAGCACATGTCTTGTTGGGGTGTTTGTAGCAGAAGGCGACAAGGAGAACGTTAGGATTTGAGGCTTGAAAGATGGACCATTTTAAGGAATTTGAAGTTTATTTTGAAAAAATGATGAATTAACCAAGATTAATTGTAATTAATCTGTATAATAATTAAGGTAATTTAATATGTAAAGAGAGGAGTGTACAAAATAAAACTTTCATTAAAAAAAGCTTTCACATAACCAACTCAGTAAATTCATTTCTCCGAGCCTCAATCTTCCCATATTTAAAATAAGGATAAGAATAGTTGACACATATTTGGCCAGGTTCTAGCCTAAGTACCTATTCTTCATGCGTATGCCCAATAGCCCTATGGCATAAGAATTATTATCATACAACCATTTCTCATATTATAGATGAGGAACTGATGCTCAGAGAGGGTAAGGAACTTACCCAAGGCCACACAGCAATGAAATGGGAGAACTGCAATTAGAACCCAGTCTGGCTCCAGGGCCTGTGTTCTTAACTCTTATGTTATTTTATCATTTATCATCCAGTGGTATCTGCTTCATATGATTATTGTAAAAATCTAGGCAAAGGACCTTAAAACAGGGAAACAGTGAAAGCTTAATATGTTTGCGGTTATTATTGCTTATCATTGTGTTGTTAGATAGAAAATGGTGATATTAGTTAATACAGTTATTTATATAAATTACATTTTATTCATATTTATATAAGCACTAATGTTTATACATATTATTATATAATTTATACATATAATTAATTTGCAGAATTATTATGAAATATATGTGAGCAATTATGTCAGATATCTAACACAATGCCTGGAAGTTTAGCATTATCCCACTGTTTCTTCTTTTCCATGTCAGGTGGTTTTTTTGAAGTTACTAAGCACTGTGTTAGATTAGATGACCAACAGCTTTTTCAAGGTGATCTAGGTTTTTTCTAACGTGAATCTCAAAACTCTTCCAACCTCGACCCATCCCTCAGACCCAAAGTCACTTCTACATTTTTAGGCATTTGTTCTACAGCATCATTCTACTTCTTTGCACTAAAATCTGTTAGTGTGCTGGGGCTGCTGTAACAGACTACCGCATGGATGGCATAAATAATAGAAATATATTTTCTTACAGTTCTGGAAACTGGAAGTCAGAAATCAATGGGTCAACTGAGTTTACTTCCCCTGAGGATCTCTCTGTGGCTTGCAGATGGCCATCTTCTGCCTGTGTCCTCAGGTGGTCATCTCTCTGTGCATGTCTGTGTCCTAATTTCTTTCTTACGAGGCCACTAGTTACACTAGTTTAGGTCCACCCATATAACCTCATTTTAATTACCTCTTTAAAGGTCCTATCTCCAAATACAGTCACATTCTCAAGTACTAGGGGTTAAGACTTCGACATATGGATTTTGTACCTGTGTGCTCAGTCGCTCAGTCATGTCTGATGATTCCCAATCCCATGGATTATAGCCCACCAGACTCCTCTGTCCACAGGCTTCTCTAGGCAAGAATACTGCAGTGGGTTGCCATATCCTCCTCCAGGGGATCTTTCTGACCCATGCCTCTTGCATCTCCTGCATTGGCAGGTGGGTTCTTTGCCACTGGTGCCACCTGGGAAGCCCTGTGGGGCATGGAGTCAGTCCATAGCAACCTCTTATCCAAATTATCTAGGAGAGAGATGCCAAGAGTCTAAAGCAAAAGAGCGGAAGAGGGAAATGTGTTATAGATGAATAACCTTTTAGCAGTCCCTGAATCTGTCTTCCCAAGGTGCCTTGATAACTGTTCCATTTAGGGATGAGGAAAGAGCTGAGTAGGACCAGTTCCTTGACCTCATGTTGAGAAATGAGTGGCCCCAGGATTTTCTGAGCATTATTCATTTTTTACATGGTCATGTCGGCATCATGAAGACAGAAGCTGAGAGAAACATTATGAATTTGGAACTAAGGGAAACATGAAAACAGAAAGAATAAAAGGAAAAAGGTAACCCATTTCACTCCAGAGATCAGCTAGGGAAATCAAGAACTTCCAGCCTGAGCATGGCCCTCTGTGTCTCAGGGAGGAAAGATCCCAGCCCCTATGAAGGGCAAAGGAAGCAGAGAGTATTCCAGAGAAACGTGCACATCTGTGTTTATGGTGCAGACTGATGGAGAATCTTCTGCCAAAGTCACTTTTCATCAGAAAACAGAGCATGGTCTCAACAGAATTGCCTGTTTCTCAGGAGGAAGGGGCTTTGCAACTTGGGGACTTCAGGTTATAAATAGCCAGGAGGGGTGGTGCTTCTGGATGTGGGGGTCCTGATGGAAATCAGGGTCAAGGCTGACCAATAGCCTCTCAAGCAGCCGTCTCCTGGTGCCAGTCCAGGGCTGGCCACCTCCAATGGAGGGCACAGGGAAACATCCCACCAGCATGGATGTTACCCAAGACAGTGGAACCAGGCCACTAGAGTCTAAGGAGAGGATAGGGTGGCATTTTCCATGTGAGCATCAGTTTGGGTACCACTCACTTTCAGGGAAATCTTCAGATACTTTCAAAACATCTCTGATGGAGCTGGAAGTGCACTGGGATGGGGGTCAGAAGACCTGGGATTGGTTCTTGAATCTGCCTCCTAACATCATCTAAGTGATTTTGGACACATTTCTTGATTTTTCTGAGCCTCAGTGTCCTCATCTAGGATATGAGAACATTATATGTGTGGCCTCGCCCCACACTGGATTATGGAATTAGATCATGACAGATATAAAAGCGTTATGTTCATTTCTAAAATGATGAGGAAGAAACAAGTTGGGCCTTTAAAATCAGACAGATCTTTGTTCAGATACAGTTTTAGACACTGACAAGCTGGTTGATTCTGAATCAGATCTTAGACTGTTTCCTCATTTACATATTCTTTCATTCATAACTATGTTACAGAGCCCGACTATAGATGAGGTTCTAGATGATAAAGCAGACCCAAGGTCCTTACCTTCACAGAGCTATCTTACCTGTAAAAAGGGAAAAGTGAAGTGCCAGTCTTACAAGGGTGCTGGAAGAATTCAGTAAGATCAAGCATTTGTAACGCTCAGCCTAGTAGTGGCTTTCAAGGGATGATCAATAAATCTCTTTCTCTGAGAAGAGCATTATCATCATTTATATGGGAAACTTCTTTTGAGCAACATTTTTTAAGAAAAAAATTGAAAATGATTACGGGAAAGGCCAGTTACTTTCACAAATTAAAAGTGGGTTTGAGCATAAGCACAGTCTGCTGTGGCAGCCTACTTCATTTGATGGATGGAGGATAAATGATTTGGAGATTTCTTTTCAATGAAGTCTAAATTAATCCGAGTAACCAGCCTGAGTCCACTCAACAGAATGTAATTCCATTTGCAGGTGGAGATGCTATCTGTTTAATGGGCATCTGGAAGCCCGTATATGAGCATCCAAGGCAAGGACCTATCCCTGTTCCTGTTTTGCTCTCCTTTGTTTTATTCCTCTCTTAACATGCACCTCCAGGCATATATGCGCACGCATACACATGTACACACGTGTGTGAACATGAACACACACACACAGGCACAAATATACACATGTGCACACACAGTTCCTGGAAGCTAGCATGCCCTCATCATAACATGCCATTTTGAGAAATAGTTCATATTTTTGCTACTCTAGTAAATGTTTTCTGAATGAAGAAATGATGGAAGAACGAGTTAGCTTTCATGGGCCAAACATCAGTGCTGAAACATGCTTTTGGAAATAAAAGGGTATCCCAGTCAAATAAATTTAGGGAACACTGAATCCTATAATCAATCCCTGTAGGAAATTCATAACTCACAAGAGCATGTTAAGGTTCTGAGAAGTTTTCTAGTAAAGAAATCCATTTTGGACCTTCCTGCTGATACACTGTATAGGAATCCACTGTATAAGAATTCACCAGTGCAGAGGACATGAGTTTGCTCCCTGCTCCAGGAAGATTCCACATACCACAGAGCAGCTAAGCTGGTGTACCACAGCCACGATCCCATACTCTGGAGCCTGTGAGCCACAGCAGAAGCCCGCATGCTCTAGAGCCCGTGCTCCACAAGAGAAAGCATCTCACTGAGAAGCCCAAGCCTGCCACAACTAGACAGGAGCCCCTACTCTCCACAACTGGAGAAAACCCACATGTCTCAGTGAAGACGCAGCTCAACCAAAACTAACAAAAATACATCATTTTTTTTTTTAGTTTTTCTCCTGATGATTTGTTTATCATTTAAGCCTGACAGTGCCCCATCTATCTTTCTTGAAATGTAATTGACTTATGCATGGTGTAAGTTTAAGGTGTACATTGTGTTGAGAAACCAGTTTAACTTTGTTAATCCAGAGAATTATACACAATCCACTTGACCAAGGATAGCTTCATTCTGTATGTGCTTGTTTGCTTGTGCTACACGCCCATTAACTCCACAAAACCTATTGTTCTGAGAAAAACAGTTCAGGGGAAACTGTCCCAGCTAGTTAAGGTAATAGCACAGCCACACCCCTTGGACTCCAACTGGGACCTGGCACTATGCTGTGTTACTGTATTGGGAGAGAAGGTTCACTCTGCTGATCTCTGAAGATAACCAAAGTCAGTTCCAGTCAGGCCAACATTAAACACTGGGCTCTATAATAAGGATAAGGGCTTCCCAGGTGGCACCAGTGGTACAGAACTCGCCTGCCAATGCAGGAGATGAAAGAGACACAGGTTTGATCCCTAGGCCAGGAAGATCTCCTGGAGGAAGGCATGGCAACCCACTCCAGTATTCTTGCCTGGAAAATCCCATGGACAGAGGAGGCTGGAGGGCTATAGTCCATAGGGTCACAAAGAGTTGGACACGACTGAAGTGATAGCACACACACACGATAAGGGTAAAGGAGATCTCAGTAAACTCAAGGCCAACGATCCAGTGGGATTCAGAAAATACTGGAATCAAGGACTGGAAGATAGCAGGATGCTGTTTACCATCCCTCCTCTTCTCCTTAGATCAGCTTCATTCCTCCTCCTGGACATCCTTTCCTTTGCTAACAGGTCCTCGAGCAGGTCGAAGTTGTCCATGGCAAAGTCAACATCTACACATACACATTAGCACCAAAGGCAGGTTATCCCAGCCCAGACATTTGTAGTCATGGGGCAGTGTCACATCTGATAAGTAGCTGCTGGACCCCTTTCCCCTTAGGGAGGAAGATGGCTAGAGATTTCTTGGCAGCCACTGCACAAGGGTCTACCATACTTTCATATCCTTTTTCCACTGTGGTTCTCAGCCATGGCTGCGCCTTAGAATCACCTGGAAGCATTTTCAAACTATTTGTCCTGGGCTCCCAGCAAAGCTGCCAATTCAGTAGATCCAGAGAGGGACACAGAAGTCTATATGTTATAAAAGTTCCTCTGATTTTGTCAACGTATTGCTCTAGGATCATCCATCTACTGTTGTAACCTGGATATTTCACATCCTCCAGAGCTCTCGACATATGGTTCTCATTAGTCACTCACCTGGGTGATCCTCTGGCAATTTTTTAACCTGTCAAAATAGATTTCATCTCTCAAGGCCCATCCACTTCCCAGGTGGCGCTAGTGGTAAAGAACCCACCTGCCAGTGCAGGAGACATAAGAGACTCAGGTTCGATCCCTGGTTCGGGAAAATCCTATAGAGGAGGGCATGGCAACCCACTCTAGTATTCTTGCCTGGAGAATCCCATGGACAGAGGAGCCTGGAAGGCTACAGTCCATAAGGTCACAAAGAATTGGACACAATGGGCTACAGTCATAGGGTCACAAAGAATTGGACACAACTGAAGTGACTTAGCACACATGCACTCAGGGCCCAGTTTAAATGCCACCCCTCTAGGAAGCTTCCCTGATTCTGCCCACCCACTGAAATCAGTGACTTATCCCTTTGTTCCTTTATTGCATTTGCCTGTAATTCATTAGCAATTAATCTTTCTATCCCACTAGATTGCAAGCCACAGAAGGCAAAAGACCAGTTACTTTAAATAATGTTTTTCTGATTATAAATAATATAAATTCATGTAAATTTTAGGACTTCCCTGGTGGCTCAGACAATAAGGAGTCTGCCTGCAATGCAGAAGACCTAGGTTCAATCCCTAGGTCAGGAAGATCCCCTGGAAAAAGGAACGGCAACCCACTCCAATATTCCTGCCTGAAGAATTCCATGGACAGAGGAGCCTGGTGGGCTATGGTCCATGAAGGTCTCAAAGAGTTGGACATGACTGAGAGACTTTCACTTTCACATGTAAATTTTGGAAAACTCAGATAACTCGAAAAAGAAGATGAAAATTTCTAATTCCCCCAAACAGAAATAGCCACAGTTTAAATCTGGGTATGTTCCCTTTTTTCAGTGCATCATGTATGTATTTTTTTTTCCTGTTTGGAATCATATATAATTATCTACCTTGCTTTTCTTCAGTTGACTTTAGATTCTTTCCTATGCTATTGTTTCTCCAAAAGTGTTCTTTTAAATGGCCATGTAACATCCACAGCAAAACATACCCCACTTTATTGACTCATTTCCCAATTGTTGGACGTTCACACTAGCTTCCATTTTTATTCTTTCTCTTAATGATAACAAAGTGTGCTGGGCATTTCTTGTTTGTCTCTGCAGAACCACTGGCCAGCTGGGCCCATATGGACTTTGTCAAAGGGCTGTATTGCCATTGACTTTGCTTGGACTCAGAATGGGAGGTGTGGGCTGGAGACCAGAAGTGGGGAAAAGGATAAGGGTGGGCTGTGTATTCCTCTGGGGTGGCCACCTGGGGCCCTCTGCAAGAAGCCTCCCTCTCCAGGTTCTTCCCCACAGTCCTGCACCACCCCTCATGCTGCGGTCACACCCTGCCCACACTTTGTAAGTAGTTGTTTTTTTGTTGTTTGTTTGTTTCATTGTGCTCTTTGATTAAACTGGCCTCAAATGACTCTAAGCGTGCTGCTTCCTGACAAGATCCTGAAAGATACACATGGCAGTTGACATGTTGTACTTCAGTATTTCACTGTGCTCAATCTCCCTCCTAGAGGTTCTAGATAAATTCTTAAAAGTGCATCAACAGATAGAAACAGGTTTATGGCACTTCATTTAGACTGCCACATTGCTTGCCGGCGAAGAGCTGACTCATCGGAAAAGACCCTAAAGCTGGGAAAGATTGAAGGCAGGAGGAGAAGGGGGCAAGAGAGGATGAGATGGTTGGACTATATCAACAGCTCTATGGACATGAGTTTGAACAAACTCCAGGAGATAGTGAAGGACAGGGAAGCCTGGTGTGCTGCAGTCCGTGGGGTCACAAAGAGTCGGACACAATTTCATGACTGAACAAAAAGTCGATTGTCAAATTATGCTCTTCCTAGTGGTGCTTGAGAACATTAAAAAATACCATTTTAAATCCTCAAAATATTGGTAAGCAAAAAGCAGTTCATGTTTTAACTTGCATTTCACTGATTCCTAGGGAGAATGAGTTTTTTCACATTTTAATTGTTTTATGAATGACCATGTTATATTTCACCCTCTGTCCCTCATAATATTTACCTATCTACGTAGAACAATCATCTAAGAATTGCAATTAGTATAGTCATTATTATGAACCTGGGCAATCTAATGAAGAGTTAAACTACTAAATGAGACAGAGATTAAAGACATGCTACAAAATGGAAAAATTAATAGCATCTGTTAAATGAGAATGCTTAGGGACCACATGTATTTTCAGTCAATGCAGAAATAATTGTTTTATAAAAATAGTACCTGGTAGTTATTGAATTCCTATTAGTTGCCAGAGGCTGTGCTAAGTGATTTACATTTGTTATGTCATCAAACCACTAACACAGGTTCTGACTGATCAATATATTCAAATAGCCATTGAACAATTTCTAGACATTATTTCTGAAGTCCAACTCCACCTCCTCAAATTTTACAAGTACTAGAAATCCAGTCTTTCTCTCCAAAATGGTTTTTCTCTAGTAAGACATGGGTTCCAGCATGATGTGACCTTATTGATGCTATAACATCCCTAACTTTTGGCTCCAAAGTTAAACAGAAATGGAAATGCTGAAATTCCACTGAGCAGACAAACTGTTCTTGGATAGCCCCAGTTCACTGAGGGTTTGGAAGTTTGCATAAACATCCAATAAATTTTGAACCTTTTGCTGCTTAGAGCAATGTGTTGGAGATTCATCTGTCGGACAGAAGAGATATTTAGAAAACAACCACATAAAAGTGACTTCCAGCTTCTCTTTACAAGTTCTATTTTAGAATGAAGTGAAGAATTCCTAGGGCAAAATATGACCAGTTTGCAGGAAGCAAGTGTCTCTTGAGATAAGTCAGCTTGCCAGGCCAGCCGGGTGTCACTATCATTTTAAGCTCTTCCCTTCTACATATAGCATTTCCCCACCCCAATTTTCAATCTTTGTATTTTCCATTCTTAGAACATCAAGTTCACTTTCTGTATTTCTCAGTTCCCTTCTTTTTCCATGTGAAGGGGCAGGAGCAAGAATGAAGTCAGTTTTCTCTAGGGTTTGATCTGGCAGGGAGAAAAAGTGGTAGTTTTGCAGAAGAACCAAATGCTATTTCTGAGCTCTGTGGCTTTGCACAGATTTTTCTCTCTGTTAGAGGCTGTGTTTTATGTATTATAGTCTTAGATTTCTGCTTGTTGCTGTGGACAGCCAAGCCTCAGTTTAATTTCATATGACTTTGGCTGGTAATGATGAGTCTGGAAGATGAAACAGCACTCAGAAACAATTTTCCCTTCCAACCCTGCTAAAATTGCCCCTTGCTCATTTTCAGAAAGAGCTGACATTTTTAAAAGTAAAATGAAAGGAGTATGAAGAAAAGGAATGACCCAATGCCCCCATCCCAAGTGGTCCCAGCATCCTTCCCTTGGTGTGACCACCCAGATGTTAGCTTCTCCAGGTAGGCAACTCTATCCACCCCAAGGCAGACCCACCTGGCTGTGAGACTGTATATGAGGTCAGGCTGTGTATCTCCAAGTCACACAGGTAAATGAAAGATTGCCTATCTGCAGCCTCTGGGTGTTCTAAGCCCAGCTCTCCCTCCCTATCAGGTCTGCAGATCATTCAGGCTCTGCGTTTCCAGAGGAAGGAGAAGAGACCATTTGTCCAAGGAATCATCTGTAATACATGTTAAGTGGCCTGGGGAGAGTGCTCTCCTTTATTGGCTGAAACATGAAACAGAAAACATGTGCAGCTAGGCACAGGGCCCCCGCAGGCTCTCACTTCTTCTCAGGAAATGGAGTGATGAAGGATGAAGCAAACATGTGAATTCAGGCAGCCCACATGCCTGGGCGTTTCACAATGCAAAAAGCATCTGTTGGGTGGAAATCCCGGGCACTGGGTTTGGAATTTATAGAGACAGATTGACTCCTAGTCTCTAGCAGGGATTCCATTCCTGCTGCGATGGGGATAGATTTTTCCATTAAGCAAGAAGGAAGCATTCCTCATTGAGTTATATTTTCTTTAATGCATTTGATGTACATTTATCAAATGTCAGAGTCTAGTGGGCTTCCCAGGTGACACTGTAGAAAAGAACCCGCCTGCTGATGCAGGAGATATAAGAGATGTGAGTTCCATCCCTGGGTTGGGAAGATCCCCTGGAGGAGGGCATGGCAACCCACTCCAGTATTCTTACCTGGAGAATCCCATGAACAGAGGAGCCTACCAGGCTATGGTCCATGGAGTCGCAAAGAGTCAGACACGACTGAAGTGACTTGGCATGCAATGTCTATATTAGGAGCTGAGGACCAAGAGATGAATAAGGCATGGGCCCTCCCTTCAAGAATCACACTCTTAAATGGGAAGAGAAAAACGAATAAATAAAGAAGGATTCAGGAGGAAACAGGAAGGTACAGTCATCTGTAAACCAAGAGTACTGGATATTGGCTGGTTTGGGCCATTGTAGATTCATTTTCCCTTCCTCCTAATAACATTAGGAATAATTTTATGTTGGCTATTCATCTCACTCATGTCCAACTGGCTGGACCCAGATAGGCTGAAGCCAACCATCCCTTCTCATGTCTCTCTGGCTAGAATCATTGGTTCAGGGCACGGAATCCAGTCCAAGTTTGTGTGATTCAGGAGGCCGTTGCTGGAAGCTTCGGGGGGAGAAACTCAATTGTTCTTTCAAGAGAACTTCTGAGAGAAGTTCCCCTTCTTACTGGATGGCTATGGTCTCCAGGAACTCTTTGGTTCAAGGGGGTGACTAGCTTTAGAGTGGAGAGGAGACCACAGAGGGTGTGTATACCTAGTCACTTAGTCATGTCCGAAAGTTTGCGACCCCATGGACTGCAGCCCGCCAGGCTCCTCTGCCCATGGGGATTCTCCAGGCCAGGGTACTGGAGTGGGTTGCCAGGGAGTAGAAATGAAAGATAATGAGCTTTTGTGCCAGTGCTGAGCCATTGATGTAGGGATTTTCTAAACTTTATTATGCCACCTATGACTTCAGTTGGAGGGACTGATAAACTCCCTTTATTATTTAAACCACCATGGGTGGAGGTTTCTAATACTTGCACCCCAAGATAGAGTGTTTTCAAAGAGGAGAGAGGAGTTTATATTTATAACAACAGCTAACAGTGCTGATCACTCACCGTGTGCCAAGTACTCTACTCAGTAACTTGTATGATTTTCTTGAATCTCCACAGTGATCCTAAGAGGGAGACTACTTTTACTCCCATTTTACAGATTAGAGAGTTGAGGCTTAGAAAGGTTAAATAACTTTTTTGTCCAAGGGCACATAGAGCAAGTATTGGATACTGTGAATATTGTTTTGAGGTTCAATCCAAGGGGGACTAAAACATGTCCATTAGATTGAGCAACATGTGATTAACAGACAGAATCAGACCATCGCTCCCTCTCTCATCCAAAAACTGAACTTGCAGTCTGACACTATCTGTTTCACATTCTTTCCCAAGTTGGTGCAGCAAGGGGACCAATAGCTTCAATTCTGCAATAGCAAAAAAGGTCCTAGCCTGAGGGATGGAAAAGGCCAGAGAAGGGGGCCCAGGAAGCCCTCTTGGACCCAGGACCACCCTCTGCTAGCTGTGGTCTGTCACAGGAGGTGGTGGACCCATCCCTTAACCTCAGGGTCCAGAAATGAGTGTTGCTAGGCACAGATGTGGGGCAAAGGCAATTGTGAGAGAGCATGACCCCACTGAGTACATAGATTCAGCGCCTTCATTTCCAACATAGAAGAAACTTACAAACCATCTTGATGTCACAAACAAATTGGCTACTAGTACCTTCAAAGTTTGGGCTTCCCTGGTAGCACAGTGGTAAAGAATCCGCCTGCCAGTGGAAGAGACACAGGAAATTTGGGTTTGATCTCTGAGTTGGGAAGATCCCCTGGGGGAGGAAATGGAAGCCCACTCCAGTATTCTTGCTTGGGGAATCCCATGATCGGAGGAACCTGATAGCTAAAGTCCAGGAGGTCTCAGAGTTGGGCACAACTGACCAACTGAGCATGCATGCACGCCCTTCAAAGCTTGCCACCAGGTTCCTCAGCAGAAATCAATCATCATATCTCACACGGGGAGTGGTCCTCCCCAGGTGACAACATTATGTTGAGCAGAATGTTGTCAACCAAACCAAGAACCTTGGACAAGAGACCCTGGCCAAGAACATGTGACAGTGCCCCCCTGTGATGGAGACTGCGACAGAGATGTGAGGGAGCAGACCAGTGTTTCCTTGTCTGAGCAAGTCACCTACTTTGGCAGCAACAGCCTGCCAGGAATATATTTACAAAACCTAAGAGTAACCTGGATTTGGGCGTGCATGAGTCTGCCACAAGTTCTGCTGTGGAAACCCGAAGGGAATGCACAGGCACTGAATATCTAGCTCCTGAAATGCCAGATCCTAAAGAATCTTGCTTCTTCCTACTGCCAGTGGCTTCTTCATGTTTCTCTGAATCTATTTCTATAAGGATAAATTATGACTTTCAAAAAACAAGTGTCCTAGCCTAGGGATTAGCACAGTGTTTTTCTGCCTCCTCTGGATCCACTTGGAAATATATAAGATACTGCAATTGGCCTTCCCTTGGGACATCTTGAGTTTGGATCCCTGGCCCTACAGCCAAAGCAGTGTATGACCTTGGAGAAATTCACTGTGGCCAGTGCCTTAGTCTCTATGTAAGGCAAGAGAGAGGAGGGCAGGGCTGAAAGTGATAACTCTCCTGAAAAATGCTAGGGAACTCCCTAACGCTTTACATAGCTCTAAGATACACTGTGTGAGCCGGGGTCAGACTCCACCAAAGATCAAATGGACATTTGCCCAATGTCCTGGGGATGGAAGGGGTGGGGAACAGAGTGATGGTTGATGGTTGAAACTTTATGCATTTTTCGTCAAGATGGGTGGGAGCCCAATGTGTCTCTGGCCCCCAGCAAAGGAAGCTCATCCAGCGCACTCATATCGTGGAGATTTGACTGTCCTGTTCAGCAGAGGCCACAAGACCCGGCTGTGGTGTTAAGAGCCAACCCTCAAGTCCCTTGAGCCTCCTCCAGTTCTACAGTACTGGGGAAACAACTTGCATTTGCTAGCCATAGGATGGCCTTCCACCCAGGGAGAAGGACAGGCCCTGCTTCCAGCTTCATCCATGTGGGCGTGGGTGTGACACATGCTCCTCCCACAGCTCAGGCTCCGTGGAGCCTGCTGTCCCCTGACTCTGAGTCAGAAGGGACTTCCAAGGTCATCCACCGATGCCTACTTGCTTTCCATCATCCTCGACAAATTGCCATGAGTCTTCTGTTTTAACACCTCCAGTAACAGGAAACTCACTCCCCAACTTGGCAACCTTATTGCTTATCTTGGGTTTTTTCCCCCATATTTCATGAATTCCTTCCTAGTAATGAACAGAAGCGTATCCCCTTGTAGCTCTTTTCTTTCTTGTCTTAATGTAGAATGACTATATTATTTATTGCCCAAACCCAGGTTCATGTTTAAGACTAAAAAGAGGCACTGCCGATGATTACACCAGGATAAAACTCTGCTGACAAAACGAGACTTCAGACTGCCCCAATCTTAGGATTACTCCGGCACTAACTAGAACAATTCTATTTACTCTTCCTTGAGAGTCATTGATTTTTTCTAACGACACTTGAATTGTTCCTGAGTCCTCTTTCCTCTAGAATAAATAAGGGAAGCTTACTTCTTTTGTGAAAAGATAACTGGACTGAGAACAAGAATTAGCTATATTTTAGGGGGCTGTATCGGGAGGGGCCAATTGCCTTCCAAGATCCAAGGTTATGGCCTGATATCCCAGAAAAGAAAGCATTTTGTAACATTCTGAAATGTGAAACGTTTATCAGAAGGACATGAGATCAGCCACATGAATTGTGAAACATAAATTGTGGTTTTCTTTCTTCTGCAGAAGTATTAGAAATTGAAGATTTTTTGTGAGGTGGTATATTGTGTAGTATGGTATACACAAATTTGTGGTCAAGGGCTAGTTCAATATTACTAGTTATGTGACTCAACTTTTCAATGCCTCAGTTTCCATCTCTAAAAATGAGGATGCTAATACTTACCCCATAGGGTTGTTGTGATGTTTAAATAAGATAAAACATAGCAAGTGCTTATCCCAGTGGCTGGTCCACAGTGAGTACTAGATAAATGTTACTTGCGAAAACCACATCATGTTGAGGATGACAATGGTGTCAAAACAAAGATAATACTAGGAAAGGGAAACACAGAAAGCTTTCATTAGTTTCATCCCATGGAGACGTGGAAAAACTACCATCACATCCAACTTCTTAGGGCACCATGTGGCCACTTATTTCACTATGACCTGAAAAAAGCCCATGACCACAAATTTGGGTGGCCTTTCTGTACATGCCCAGGTCTCAAATATAAAATGAAGGACTTGTATCTGAAGATAAATGGAGATTCCATCCAACATTAATGTTCTATTAACCCCGATTTACTCAAAAAACAACATCCAGGCATTTGGTCTTAACCTCTGACCTTCTTTTAGACCATTCTAGCTGCTGATGTTCACCTGGACATAAACCCTCGGGGTTAAATGTGGCATTCCAGGTATATTCTGAATTCAAAAGTATATAGTAAAAGAAAGAATAAGAAAATTAAAATGGTAAGGGGTGAGCTATCATCTCTGTCATTCCAGTTCTTATACCAAGGTAGGCTCGTATCTCTAGTAATTGTGATGAGGTTCAGGAAGAAGATGGACAATGAGATGGAGGGATGAGCAAGATCAGACCACCAGGGAGTGAGGCCAGGCCACAGAAAAGGAGGAGGCTGAGAAGCTGCCTATTTTTGCAGGCAACAACATTTACTCCTCCAAGGAGGTCAACAGAGATTGCAATGAGAACATCTTGGCTGAGGCCATGATTTGCTGTCCAAAATTGGGCTGGGCCCCCAGCACTGGGAGAATTTCACAGTTTCTCACATTATTCTCATACCCTGCTCCCCTATTTAAGGGTGTCACTCAGAGTTTATTACAGAAAGGGTCCAAAGGCCTCCATTCAACTATATCCTAAGGGGCCAGAGGCTTGGGAAGAGTAGCAGCGGTGTTGGGGGCAGCCCAGAGGAGGGATAAAGAGCAGTTCTGAGATATCAGCAGGCAAGCTCCTAGGAAGGAAAACTCAGCTCTCTCTGTTCACACAACCTTGCTTCAGAGTTATGAAGAGAAGCAAACACTGAAATGCAATGGAAAAACAAAAGAAGATGGAACAAATGTAACTTCCAAGAAGCTATCAGCCAACCATAGGTACATACAACCATGTACCACTGCATTATCCGGGCACTGAACAATTTCAGGGGTGCCCTTCATGCAGGTCAGGGATGGGCAGACTTTTTCTGCAATGGACCAAACAATATTTTTGATCTTATGAACAATCTAGTCTCTGTCACAACTACTCAACTTTGTCATTATAGCCAGGGTGGCAAGATAAAATACAAGACAGAGTGTATTTTTATTTGCTAAATCTGGCTACCCAATCTGTAGCACAGAAGCTGCCATAGAAAATCCACAAAGGGGCATGATTTTGTTCCAACAAAATTTTTGTTATACTAGGAGTCAGTGAGACAGATGGGTGATGATATGAATGGCAACCATTGGAGTTTCACGGTGCCATGGTCCTTGCCAGCCAGCAGTCCCAACAAGGCAGTCCAGTTTTCAAACAGCCTGGCAAAGTAGAGCTGTAGTTTTCAGACATGTTTGGCCATAAGCCCCATGGTAAGACACAAATTTTATATCATGATCAAGTTTCACAAAACCACACTTACACTCTATCATGAAGCATGATATACTCTATTATATTCTTTTTTCAGTTTACTTTTTAATGGGAGGAAAATTGCTTTACAATGTTGTGTTGCTTTGTGCCACACAGCAATGCAAATCAGTCATATATAGAATTATTACTCTATTATATTCTATTTAATTTTTAAATATTAGTGGCAACTGAATCAATTAATGTAGTGATCTTTAATATGCCTCAATTTCTGGGCTTTTGGATTTTGGAGCTTGGAGATCTGACTTTCAGTCTTAGTTCTAACTCTTATCAACAGTTTCTACTTAAGAGAATCACTTCATTTGAGAATTTGCATCTGGAGCTGAGGATCATAATTATTTCAGAGTGATTTTGCAGGAGAAACATGAAATAATTCAGTTCTTCAATGTGGTGTAGTTACCAGTGGTGGGACCTGGGATGGTTTTCAGTAGTACACGAGTATATATTATAAGTACTTATTTTAATTATTTATAAGTATACACAACTTATATCAAGTGCATAATGTTAGCAATGATATAAATCTTCCTTTCAAAATGTATCTATTTGAAATAAGTCTAATATCTATGTTATTTTAAATAAATTTATTTAGGTTAGGCGATTTAAAGAAAATATTATAATAACAGTACAAATTAAAAGTGAATGTGGCAAAATTTATCCAGATGGTGAGTAAGCATAGCATGGGAAGCATGGAGATTATGCATGAGCAAGTACAATCTAAAAGGTGGCAGATGTAACATAGTGGCCCCTTGGAAACAGCCGAGTGAATGAATTATGGCTGACTCTCCAGTATTTAGAGTTGGATTGGCTTAAAATAGATGCTCAAACTGTTTATGATGTATGGGTGATGGACGAATGGGCAGATGGATGATGGATGTTACGATGGATGGATGGATAGATGGATAAATAGATAGGGATAAGTGGATGGACAGACAGGATAGATGAATGATGGATAGATGGGGAAATGAATGAAATAATGAAACCCAAACCTTTTGGAGTCAGGACTTAATTTATAGTTGAAGCATGTGTCACAGGCATCAGTGACTGGAAGCAGGAAAGGGAAGCAGACATTCTTGCTTTGAGTTATCAACTAGATGCTAAAAACTTCTTGGTTTTTTAACACTTGGATAAGACAATAAATTAAATAAAATAAAAACACTAGACTAAAAAAAAAACGCTACACTGAGCCCATCTCTGTTGCCCACCTCAAAATGTCATTCCTGGACAAAGGCACTTGTAGCAAATACCCACTGAAGGGAGCACGAATGGAAATACCTAGAGCTACAAGTGTTTGGAGGGCTTCCCAATGGGCTTCTGTCTTTCCTGCCTTCCCATGCTACTGTGCTAACCTAATTCTGCAATTCAAAAACACTACTGGGACTTCCCTGGTGATCCAGTGGTTAAGAATCTGCCTGCCAATACAAGGAACACAGGTTCAATGCCTACTTATGGGAAGATTCCACATGCCTCAGGGCAACTAAGTCCATGTGCCACAGCTACTTCTCCCACGTGCCACAGCTACTGAAGCCCACGTGCCTGGAGCCTGTGCTCTGCAACAAGAGAAGCCACCGCAATGAGAAGCCTGCACACCACAGCGAGAGAAAGCCTGTCACAGCAATGCAGAGCCCGTGCGCCCCAACAAAGACCCAGCACAGCCAAAGATTAATAAGATTTTAAAAATTCCATGAAGTGTTAATTAACCAGATGTGTATTTTTAAGTTTTCAATCTTAGAATGAACTCTCCCTCTTTTTGCCCACTGATTTTTTTTTCCAGTCCAGCCAAACGTGTGCATGTACGTGTGAGTGTGTGTGTGTGTCGGGTTGAGAAGAGATGCTAAAATTTGATTCAAATGACCTTGAAGGTGAACCTGACTTCATCTTTCTTCTGTGAGACTTTGTGGTGAGGGTGTATGGAGGAGGAATTGATGGCCCATAGTGACTCCTGCCTGGCAAGAGCCTCTGGTCCCCTGTGAAGGTCATCAGGAAGACTGAGGCTGCTAAAGGTGATGGAACTGTTGCAGCATGTACCAACTTCGGATACCAGCTTTTTCCAGGCCTCAAACCTTCTGTCCAGATCCAGTGCCCAAGCACAAGACATCATCTGAGGGGCTGCAGGGTAGAGAAGGGATGGATGCCAAGGAAGACGCATCTGATGGATAGGAGAAATGGCAAAGAGCCTTCAGGGAGGTTTTCCCAGTAGCCTGAGATTTTCCCTGAGCAAGGAATCAGGAATATTGCCTGAGTGAGGGGAGGGGAATGGCAGCCTGGAGTGAAGCTGGAGAGAGCTGACTACATAGTGGAAGATGCCAGGAGATGCTGGGGGCCATTTACTAAGGAGGAAAGGAATGTTGCCTCGCTGTTCAGACCCTAATGTGTTCTTCTTAGAAAAGTAGCTTCCACTCTTGCAGCACTGGGCTGTCATATCTGAAGGTCTCCTGAGGGCAGATGGTGGGTCCATGCAGCTCAGCCACACTGAGCACCTTTGACCCAAGAAGTAACAGGCATTAACAGGGGACATCACATTGCTCATTAGTCCATTAATGGAAATGAGCTTTGAGTTTAGTGATTTACACTAGTTCTATAAACTGAACTGCTCCTTTCCTGGGTCCTAAGTAGCAGAATGGGAAGACAGCCAGTCTTCAGATCCCAGTATCATCAAGGAAGATCTTGACTTTGTAACTCTTTGCTTTCAGACAAAACTTCATAGATCTGTTCAGCCACCAAACAAACCCACGATTCCTGTTGTTCAGGCACTCAGTCGTGTCTGACTCTTTGCAACCCCATGAACTGTAGCACACCAGGCTTCCTTATCCCTCCCTGTCTCCCAGAGCTTGCTCAAATGCATGTCCATTGAGTCCGTGATGCCATCCAACCATCTCATCCTCTGTTGTCCTGTTCTCCTACTGTCCTCAATCTTTCCCAGCACAAGGGTCTTTTCCAGTGGGTCAGCTCTTTGCATCAGGTGGCCAAAGTATTGGAGCTTCAGCTTCAGCATCAGTCCTTCCAATGAATATTTAGGCTTGACTTCCTTTAGGATGAGCACCTAGTATGTACCAAGGACAATGCTGGGCTCTGAGGATGCAGTGGTGATGGGAGGAACAACATCCCTGCTCTCGTGGAACCTACAGTCTGATAATGAAGACAAACGCCAAACCAAAAGACAACAACATTCGTAAGTAAGGAAATAGGTTACTGCAGATGGTGACTGCAGCCATGAAATTAAAAGACACTTACTCCTTGAAAGGAAAGTTATGACCAACCTAGACAGCATATTAAAAAGCAGAGATATTAGTTTGCCAACAAAGGTCTGTCTAGTCAAGGCTATGGTTTTTCCAGTGGTCATGTATGGATGTGAGAGTTGGACTATAAAAAAAGCTGAGCGCTGAAGAATTGATGCCTTTGAACTGTGGTATTGGAGAAGACTCTTGAGAGTCCCTTGGACTGCAAGGAGATCCAACTAGTCCATCCTAAAGGAGATCACTCCTGAGTGTTCATTGGAAGGACTGATGTTGAAGCTGAAACGCCAATACTCTGGCCACCTGATGTGAAGAGCTGACCCACTGGAAAAGACCCTGATGCTGGGAAAGATTGGAGGCAGGAGGAGAAGGGGACGACAGAGGATGAGATGGTTGGATGGCATCACAGACTCAGTGGACATGAGTTTGGGTAAATTCCGAGAGTTGGTGAAGGACAGGGAGGCCTGGTGTGCTGCGATCCATGGGGTCGCAAAGAGTCAGACATGACTGAGCGACTGAACTGAACTGAATTCAGCTGAAGGAAATGGAGAAGGTGAGGAGAGAGAGCAACAGGGTGCACCTTGGTGGGGAGGGGTTGGTGTTCAGAGAAGGTCTAACAGGAGAGCAGGATAAGAGTTCAGGTGAGGGACAGTGTATAGAGAGGGACCCGGGGAGGAAGGAGCTGGTGGGGCAGTGAGCCTCAAGTTGGGTGAAACAGGGAGAGGGAAACAAGACGGATCATCAGAGGCATACGCAGCCCAGGTGGGGCCTGGCAGGATTTGAAGTTGATTCTGAGGGTCTCTGGAAGTCAGCTTGGGTTTCTGCCTTTGAACCTGGTGAGGTTTTTCTTCCCAGCAATGTCCAGGTTGCACACTTTAAAAGCTTTCGCTAAAGGTATATCTTTGCATCGTCCAGACCGTTCCCAAGCTCTCATGACCAGAGAGTATATTTGGGAGATGGCTGGGGATCAAGGGTCATGCTAAGCTCAGACATTTTTCTCTTAAGAGAAGCTCACCGCCTTGGCTGACATCAAAGCCACTGGGAGCTTTGTAAATACACAAGGGAAGCCAGAGTTTTGCCTTAGATCTCTGGCATCAGAGTTCCTGGGAGGTTGGGTGGGTGAGTGGGGTGGGGTGGGGTCAAGGCCCTGACAATCTCACTGCCCGGTCAGGTAGAGCACCCCTGCCTTACAAAAGTTTCAGCTCACTACCTCAGCCTCATAAAATCCAGGTCCCGCCAAAGACCACATCAGAGACGGGGCCCAAAGAGATGGTTTCTTTCTGTTGCTAAATGACTCAACCAAAGCATTTCTCCTTGGCCCCAGGTACCTGCCTCGGGCCTCTTGGGAAAGTAAACTTGTCCATTTGTCAATATTTACCCTGTCTGCTGCCTTCAACAGAAGAAGGGAAAACAGTTTTCACTGTCAAACTTGTGTTTATACAAAGGATGTGTAGGCCCTCTCAGAGGGATGGAAAATCAATCACCCCCAGTTAACCTGTGCCCTTAATGAAGTGGTGGCTTTTCGCCCACCATCCTATCCATCAGGGATGACAGTCCACGGCTTGTCAACCAGTAAGTATTCAGGTTGAAAAGGTTTTCACCCAGAATCTTGGGAAGACAGATGCTCAGAGTATAACCGAGACTGGAAGGTGAAGGCGGTCCTCCTGACCCTGAAGGACGGGGCCGCTGGGGCTGCATCTGGGTCCCATTCAGGAGAGACTAGAAAACGCTGAGACTCCTCTAAGAAATCAATATTCTTTGGCGCCGGGAAAGCTTACCAGCCCATCACAGTGGCTCCAGTCGACAGTTCGCCCGGTGTTACTTGCAGGAAGGGCTCTGCTGCTGAGGCGTCAAAAAGTACCATGATTCAGGTCGTTGGAACCGCACGATGCTCCGAGACGGGCCTTCCTGAGAGTTGGCCGGGCTCGTCCGAGGCGTGAGCAGGAGCACTGGCGGCGTGAACAGCCGCCGGCTCCAGCCCGGCTTCCGTAGTCTCAGCCACAGCCACGAGGTCTGGACCGCCCTGCCTCCGGGACAGACACACTGAAAAGCCATTTGCTGCGCTTGGGAGGAAAAACAAATCTGATCCCTACCTTTGTCGTTCAGAAGAGCCTTTGGATTTTACGGGTCAATCCGAGGGGCAAAAAGCAGGCACATCTGAGAAAGAGCTTCGGGGACTGTGTTGGCTTCTCCTGAAGTGCAGCCCAGACCTGCCGCTCTGCTCCCAGAACCATGTGCCCAGCCCTGAGCCAGTCAGACAAGGGACAAAGTGAGGTTGCATGGTGTCAGGCAACTCGCAGTCTGATGGATGGGCTCAAACTCCCCTCCTCACACAAACAGAAGAATCTGGCTGAGGACCCCTCACGGTGGGGAAGGGAAATAAGAGAAAGAACGGAGGGCAGGTAGAGAGAGAGCAAGAGATGGATGGATTCTAACGTTGTGGTTCAGCTTGTAAGCCATGTCTGACTCTTTGCGATCCCATTAACTGCAGTACAACAGGCTTTCCTGCCCTTCACTATCTCCTGGTTTGCGCAAACTCATGTCCATTGAGTCAATGATGCCAACCAACCATCTTGTCCTCTGTCACCCCCTTCTGCTGCCCTCCATCTTTCCCAGCATCAGGGTCTTTTCCAGTGAGTCAACTCTTTGCATCAGGTGGCCAAAGTAGTGAAGCTTCAGCCTCAGCACCAGTCCTTCCAATGGATATTCAGGG
The DNA here is from genome assembly GCF_016772045.2 of Ovis aries. Taxonomy (NCBI): domain Eukaryota; kingdom Metazoa; phylum Chordata; class Mammalia; order Artiodactyla; family Bovidae; genus Ovis; species Ovis aries. The sequence continues at coordinate 174,920,086 of NC_056056.1, forward strand.
TTGATGTCCTTTAGGCCAGTGAGAGTTTTCAAATTTTGATTTGTTGAATCCTCCTAACTCAGCCCTCTAAGATGAGCCCTGCTATCCTTAAAATGTGAACAATATTAGAACCCAACCAAAAGGATTGTCCTTACAATAAAATAGTAGTGTGTAGTAGTGTCCTTACAATAAAATAGAATCTCAATAAAATAGTAGTGAGGATGTACATAGAACAGTCTTAGCATGTAATGAGTGCTCAATCACTGTATGTACTTATTATTATTATTATTACTTTTACCATTCCCATTTCACAGATGAGGAAACTGAGGCTTGGAGAGGTCATGGGATTAGCCTGAGGTCACATGGGCAGTGAGCAACAGCCAGTATCAAATATTAGGTCTCCTCCCCCTAACAGAGTCTTCCCTGCCTGTCTGTAAAAGTTCTGTTCTGCATGAACCAAGTAGTGTGAGGACCTTGCTTCCTCTAGTAAGACTCTGGGGCTGTGTGGTCCTGCTCTTGGGTACCTCGGCCATGAAGCACCGCCATCCTGTTACTGTTCTTCTGTGCCTCCCTCATGGAGCTTTCTGTACTTCACAGGGTGACCCAGCCTCTCTGGTTCTCTGGAAATAGACAGCCCTGCTCTGGGCATCTGTGTGTCTCAGGACAGTGCTCCAGGCCATTCCTGGGATGTCCTCAGTGGGAGATACTACATCTTCTCCCCTGGAGGCCCTTTGCTTGTGGACGCAGGGGAGCCCTCACCTCCTAAAACCTTGGCCCTTGCTTAAGTGTGTTGAGCTTGCACCTGGCTGGTCATCACCAAGAAGTCTAGCAGCTCTTACCCCCTTGTGAGGAAAACCTGCTCAGGCCCCTCATCACCCAGTCCCCAAGCATTTGAAGCTGGTATTGGCTCTCTTGTTGCTGCAAACAAATTACTGCAAATTTGTGGTTTAAAGCAACACAAGTTACTCTTAACAGTACTGGAGGCCAGAAATCCAAGACCAGCCTTACAGGCCAGGGCTGGTTTCTTCTGGAGGCTCCAGGGGAGAATCCATGTCTTGCATCTTCCAGTTTCTAGAGGTCACCTGCAGTTCTCAGCTCTGGGTAGCACCTCTCCAGCCTCTTCTTCCATCATCACATCTCCTCCAACTCTGACCCTCCTGCTTCCCTCTAATAATGACCCTTGTGATTATGTTAGACCCACATAGATAATCTAGAATAATCTTCCATCTCAAGATCCTTAACTTGATCACATCTGCAAAGTCCCTTTTAGTATGAAAATTGATATTCTCAGGTTCTGAGGATTTGAACAGGGACATGGTTGGGGCTATGATTTATTCTATTACAACAGGTTCCTAGACCTTCTTCATTTATTCATTCAGCAGCTTGCACTGCACTCCAGCCAGGCCCAAGTACATTTCCATAACCTGGGAACAGATGGGCCTGTTTCCTTGAGTGCCCTCATATTCGCCAGCTTCTTGGGGGTATGAATTCATCTTGTTTGGCTCCCTCCCTGGTGCCTAGCCCAGAACAGTTGCCAGTGTTTGTTATATACCAGGTTTTCTCTTGAGCACTATCAGTATGTGAATGGCATCCATGCTTGCAACAACCCTATGAGTATCTGTGATGGACTCTCCACAAATGGGGACCTGGAGGCATTTTACCTCACCTAAGTAGCATAGCTAGTCAGTGGAGGCCATGATTTGCCCCTGGGCAGCCTGACTCCAGCCTGAGTCCTAGCCCTACTGTTCTATCTGGTCTCCCAAAGAGCTGGTTTCAGCACATCCTTATTAAAAGAAGGGAGGGGAAGACACAGGCCCCAGAGCTGCTTGCTCAGGAAACTGAGGTCCTGAGTGTCATGAGTGGGCCTTTCATGAAAGAGAGACTGGAAGGAAGGGGTCTGGGCCTCCGGGAGAGGCTTTGCCAGAAACACACTCCAGGGGCTTGGTAGGGGGTGGCTGGAGCTACAGAGACCACCCTGATGGGTCAGACATATTGGTTTCAAGGTTGGTCCCCAAGTCCTGGGTGCCCCACAAGGAGAAGACATGTTATCTCAAGCCTAAAACAGTTCCTGCCCAGGGTTGGTGCTTGATTAATAAGTGTTGATTCATGAAATGATTTAGAGGTGTGCTGAATCCACATTTTGACCCCAGTGGCCAAATGTTATTGTTGTTCAGTCATTAAGTTATGTCTGACCCTTTGCAACCCCATGGACTGCAGCACGCCAGGCTTACCTGTTCTTCAATATCTCCTGGAGTTTGCTCAAACTCATGTCCATTGAGTAGGTGATGCCATCCAACCATCTCGTCCTCTGTCATCCCCTTCTCCTCCTGCCTTTAATCTTTCCCAGCATCAGGGTCTTTGCCAATGGGTTGGCTCTTCGCATTAGGTGGCCAAAGTATTGGAGCTCCAGCTTCAGCAGCAGTCCTTCCATTGAATATTCAGGGTTGATTTCCTTTAGGATTGACTTGTTTGATCAAAAGGAGAAGGCAGTGGCACCCCACTCTGGTACTCTTGCCTGGAAGATCCCATGGAAGGCGGAGGCTGGTGGGCTCCAGTCCATGGAGTCGCTGGGAGTTGGGCACGACTGGGCAACTTCACTTTCACTTTTCACTTTCATGCATTGGAGAGGGAAATGGCAACCCACTCCTGTGTTCTTGCCTGGAGAATCCCAGGGACGGAGGAGCCTGGTGGGCTGCCATCTATGGGGTTGCAGAGTTGGACACGACTGAAGCGACTTAGCAGTAGCAGCAGCCAGAGCCAAGTGTCAGGGCCGACTGTGACCATGGACTAAAATTTTAGATTATCTTAGTTTCTCTTTCCAGAAATCAAGGCCTGGGCAGAGGGTCCCTGGGAAAGATGCTGTTCCATGGGACCATCCCTGGATGCAGGGGTGAAGGCTGGGGCAATGAGGCAGAGAAGGAGGGCCATTCATTTTCTACCAATGAGGAACAAATGACCCCACATTTAGCGGTTCAAAATGACAGAAACTGTTACTGCACACACTCTATAAGGGTCAGGCATCCCTGGGAGGTGTCAGTAGTTAGTTCTGGTCCAGGATCTCTTGCCGGCTCTCATGCTGTCGGCCGGGGCTCTGATTCCTGCAAGCCCACCCACGTGTCTGCTGTCAGGAGACTTCAGTTCCTCACCTCCTGCACCCTTCATGGGGCTGCTCACAAGGCATGGCAGCTGGCTTTCCCCAGAGGCAGTGATCTGGAAGAGAAAGATTGCATCTCAGAGTGCCTGGGTTGCCATGACAAAATCCCCCAGGCTGGGAAGCTCCAACAATAGACGCTTACTTCTCACAGTTCTGGAGGCTAGAGGCTCCAGCTGAAGTGTCAGCGGGGGTGGTTTCCCCTGAGGCCTCTGTCCTTGCCTTGCAGATGGTCAGCTTCTTGCTGGTCCCCATGGCTCTTGCTCTGTGTATGCAAGTCCTTATTTATTCCTCTTCCTATAGGGACACCAGTCCTGTTGGATTTGAGCCTTCCCTAAGGGCCTCACTTAACTTTGTCACCTCTTGAAAGACCTTGTCTCCAGGTACAGTCATTGTCTGAGGAACTGGGGGTTAAGGCTTCCACACATGAATTGAGAGGAAGGGGCAGAAACAAAATTCAGTCAAAAACAGCAAGCAAAGCCAAGAAGGAAGCCATAGTCTCTTATTCCCTAATCTTCTGAATGGCATTCCATTCTTCTGCTGAATTCTGTTCCCTGGAAGCAGGTAACGAGTCCTCCCACACTCAGATAGAGGGAATATAACTCTACCTGGTGAGGGAGGCATACCGAAGACTTTGTCAGCTCACCATGTGGATGGACCTAGAGTCTCAAACAGAGTGAAGTCAGAAAGAGGAAAAACAGATATCATATACTAATGCCTATATGTGGAATCTAGGGAAAACGGTACAGATGAACCTATTTGCAGGGCAGGAATAGAGATGCGGATGTAGAGAATGGATGTGTGGAGACAGAGGATGAAATGAATTGAGAAAGTAGGATTAACATATAGACACGATCATGTGTAAAATGGATAGCTAGCGGGAAGCTGCTGTATAGCACACAGAGCTCAGCTCAGTGCTCCTTAATGACCTAGATAGATGGGACAGGGGTGGAGGGTGGGATGGAGGCTCAAGAGGGAAGGGATATATATATACACATGGCTGATCCGCTTCCATTGTACAGCAGAAACTAACAACACTGTAAAGCAATTATACTCCAACAACAGCAAACAAAAAACGACCACAGAGGGAGAGCCAAGGAGAGCATGCATTATTGAACTGGCCGTGACTAAGTGCGGCTGGCTGTGGGGTTTTGTGGGACCATCCTGAGAACCACATGCACTGAGTCTCAAGACTCTCTGTGGTAAAGAAAAAGGGGAAGACTTTATCCAGCAGTGCCCATCATCCATTGGTCAGCGCCCTCTTTATGGGGCAGTGTCTCCCTTGGATTCCTCATTACTCAAGCAGGGCGTCTGGTGGACTCCCTTGGTGCCAACAGGGAAGCCCAGGCAGGAGTGGGGAGGCTCGTGTGTGGACCTGAGCCTGGGTACCATCAGGGGCCCCTACAGGAAGCTGGGGACTTCTCAGAGCTGAGGCCACAACGTTACTAGAACAAGATGGGTGAGGCCAGAAGGGTCCGAAGGAGTACATAGTAGGCATCAGCATGAATCCGAAATTCGATCCACCATAAAATTGACTTATTAAAATTTTATTTAAAATGTTAACAACTGAATTTTACATTTTTTGACATTGGAGTACTGACCCAATAATTTTTCAGCACCATTCTCTCCGGCAGTCACCATGGTGACTGTCTGAGACACGGCCACGTGCAGCAGTCGAGGAGCAAGGCTCTTCCTGGCTGGTGATGCCAGTCATGGAGCTGCTGGCATGGATGTTAGTGCCAGGTGAGGCTGGCTATTCTCCTCCCAACCCTACTCTCTTGGCCCCACAGGAACTAACCACAGTGAAGCTGCTGCTGCCTCAAAGCTAAGGTGGACTTTTGTAAAGTCTGTTTGGTTTTTTTTAACAGTTCGGCCCACTAGAATAAAAACGAAGTTAGAGCATCCTGCATGCTCCTCTTTTCTTCTCATTTTGTATATCTTTTGAATGTAAGTTGAAAAGAGTTTATCGGAGATGTCATGTCACATGATTTTGGAGTTTTTTTCTTCTTTGAAGAAGTGAATTTACATTTCTATTTTTTATTTCATCCTCAGAAGAGGTGAAGCGTTCTTTATGTTTTTAGGGTTTTTTTTGTTTTGTTTTTGGTTGTTCTGAGTTTCATTGCTGTGCATGGATTTTCTTTCTCCAGTTACGGCGAGGAGGGTCACTCTCGGTCGCAGTGCATGGGCTTCTTGTGGAGGCTTCTCTGGTTTCCGAGCACAGGCTCTGGGTGCTTGGGCATCAGTAGTTGCAGCATGAGGGCTCAGTAGTTGTGGCTCACAGGCCCTAGAGTGGGGGCTTAGTAGTCGTGGCACACGGGCTTAATCACCCCATGGCATGTGGAATCTTCCTAGATCAGGGATTGAACCCTTTTCTGCTGTATTGGCAGGCATTTTCTTATACAGTGTACCACCAAGGAAGTCCCGAGGTGAAGCATTCTGAACAAAACTTTTTCTCAGAAGACTCGTGGCCTAAATGGGAAATAAATATCAAAAAATCTATCTAATTCTTAAAGGGTATTTAAGTAGCCTTTACAATTACTAGCATACCAAATCTACAACCATTAGCATCCTAATCTAATCTCTATTATCTCTAAATTGTGTCATGTATTATTATTCAAACATTATAAACATTTGTTGGCTCAAAAAGGCTATTAACTTGTTTTTAAAGTTATCTTGCTAACCCACTCCCTTTCAAATATCTATATGAGCATCACACTGTCTCTTTACTATTTGAAAAGCCTGATAACTGTTTTATATTTTAAATTAATAGCTTTTATTGCCATCATTAGTTATTATAGTGTTTTGCAATACCAAGTATCCTCTTTGCTCCAAGAGACTAATAGAATTTCAATATGTCAAGAACATAAGGAGAATTTTCTCTTCAGGCTATATCTGCCTTGTGGTCCTCTCTTCAAAAATGCATCTTCAGGAATGAATGATAAATCAAGTGACACGGCTTGATCATATGACTGACTATTCCACTGGGTAGAAATGCTGTAACCTGCAAGGTCACAGGATCATAGATCACACGGAGCCAGCCAAATGCCAGAGACCACGCAGAAGAGGCACTCAGCAGAGGCGCTCAGCAATCGGCGATCTTCCAAAGTCAAAGCCAAATAAACAGGGACTGAGTGCAGAAGCTGGCCAGCCAAAGGACTAGAAGCCCTGGTAAAACTGTGCTGAAATGATCTCTTTGCCCTTCATTGCAAACTAAATTGTGAGCCTGATGACGGCCAGACTTGTGTTTAAATCAGTGCAGTATCTCCACCCCCTGGCACAGCACCTGCCTGTCACATAGTTGGTGAAATCAAACTGACTGTGCCCATCCCAGGATTCTGAGAGGTTAGCTATATTCTCTGGCAGCACCAGCTTCACTCATCCTCCTAAACACACATCCTCAGGCTCCAGCTTCCACTTCCAGGCCCTACCTCTGTCTTCTGCTGAGCTGAGCTGGCCAACCAGGCCATGGCCTTGTCCATCATGATTAACCCTTGGGGCCCAGACCTCTGACCTGTCCTGCTAGAGGTCCCAGCTCAGCAGCTGTCCCTTCACCAAGCAGTCTCATCAAAAGCAGAGGTATCTCTTGACATGAAATCAGAAAGACTTCATCATCTGAGTTTGCTGGAGAAATAGAACCAGGCTGAAGAGAGAGGAAGAGAGGTTAGAAAGAATTGATTCTCATGGTTATGGAAGCCGGAAGTCCCAACATATGCAAGCACTGGGCTGGAGACCCCGGAGAGTGTGCTATCAGTCCAAGTCCAAAACTCTGACATCCATAAGCACTGAAGATAGAAATTTTAATCCGAGTCCAAAGACAGACAGAGATCACTCCCTTCTCGGCCTTTTGTTTATTCACGTGATTGGGTGAGACCCACCTACATCTGCTTGACTCCATCTACCTATTCAAATGTTAATCTTATTCGGAAGCACCCTGAGAGACATCCCCAGAATCATGTTTTACAAATAACTGAGCACCCTGTGGCTCAGTCTAGCAGATATACAATTAGCCATCCCAGGAGTCAAACTGCCTATGTAGATCTTTGTTCCCAGGGAGGCTGGAAATCCTATAAAGTTCTGGCAGTGTAGGGAGAACATGAGTTTGGGTACCAGCTAAGACTGAGTTTGAACCCTTCTCTACCACTCAAAAGCTGTATGGTCTAAAGCAAATGACAACCTCTCCACATCTCAGTTTCCTCATCTGTACAATGGAGTTAATCCCACCCATTTCACAGGGCTAATTTGAAGAGTCATTGAAAGAATCTGTATTGAGGGCCTAGCTTCTCCTGTCTTAGGAAATGCCAGTTCTCCTCTATCTCCTACCAAGCACATTTTTGCACTGGCCTCCTCTTGAAACTTTTTTGTCCCTGTTTGGTGAAATATCTTGCTTACATGCAGATTCTAGATGTCTTGTCTTGTCTAGATGTCTTGTAAAGTCCTCATCCCCCAAGGGTTCTGTCCAGGAGCTCCAGCATCCCTTCTGTAAGCTTCTACAGCATCTTATTAGTAACACAGAGCTCAGTACACACCTGTGTCTCAGTGTCTGTCATTTTGTCAGATCATAAGTTCTATGATGGAGACCACTAAAGATATGGAAGCACCTGAATGTTCATGGACAGATGACTGAGTAAAGGAGATGTGGTATATTTATACAAAGGAACACTACTCAGCCATGAGAAAGAGTGAAATAATGCCATTTGGAGCAATATGAATGGGCCTAGAGATTATCATACTAAGTGAAGTCAGAGAGAGACAAATACCATACAATATCATTTGTATGTAGAATCTAAAATATTACAAAAATGAACTTATTTACAAAACAGAGAGAGATTCACAGTCATAGGAAACAACGTTATGATTATCAAAGGAGAAAAGGGGAGGAAGAAGGATAAATTGGGAATTTGGGATTAACAGATATACACTATTATATATAAAATAGATAAAAAACAAACTACTATATAGCAGAGGGAAATAGAGTCAATATCTTGTCATAACCTATAATGGAAAATAATCTGAAAAGGAACATCTATACTATATCACATATTATATATATACATATATATATATATATACACATATACATACACACATCTGAATTACTTCACTGTGCACCTCAGTCATGTCCAACTCTTTGCGACCCCATGGAGTATAGCCCGCCAGGCTTCTCTGTCCATGGAATTCTCCAGGCAAGAATACTGGAGTGGGTTGCCATGCCCTTCTCCAGGGGATCTTCCTGACCCAGGGATTGAATCCAGGTCTCCTGCATTGCAGGTGGATTCTTTACCAATCTGAGCCACCAAGGAAGCCCTTGAAACTAACATAATATTGTAATTTTTTGAAAAAAAGAATGGCATCACACATGTCAACTACAATCAAATTAAACATGTGCTTTATCCATGAAAATTAAGGAGGCAGCTGTATCTTAGACAATTCTGTCCTCTCTCCCTGATCCCAAAACATATGTGCATGCAGGACTGTGAAGACTGAAGTCTGATTCTTGGAAGAGAATGATTTCTTTTTTAAAATTAATTTATTTTTTATTGAAGGATAATTGCTTTACTGAATTTTGCTGTTTTCTGTCAAGCCTCAACATGAATCTTTTAATAAAAGAAGTGCCTTCACCCTTAATCACAACATACTTAAGGAATCCATACATTTCATAGGTCTGAGCACTGGCATGAGGGACCGAATGAGTCACACATCACAGAGTCAGGCTTCGTGGGCTGCCCGAAGAGCTCACAGTCATCAGCTGGAATCAGGTTGTCTTAAAGGCATCATGAGGGTGCACTGGAAAATCTGGGAGACAGAAAGTTCTAGATACAAATCCCCATTGCCATGTTTTGTATCATTTTCGCAAGCAAGTTAAACTCTCTATTCCTCGTGTGTTGTTCTTCTTCAGTCACTAAGTTGTGTCTGACTCTTTGCGACCCCATGGACTGCAGCACACCACACTTCCCTGTCCATCGCCATTTCCTGGAGCTTGCTCAAACTCACGTCTATCGAGTCAGTGATGCCATCCAACCATCTCATCCTCTGTCATCCCCTTCTCCTCCTGCCTTCAGTCTTTCCCAGCATCAGGGTCTTTTCCAGTGAGGCAGCTCTTTATAGTATCGGCACTTCAGCTTTGACATTAGTCCTTCCAATGAACATTCAGGGTTGATTTCCTTCAAGATTGACTGGTTTGATCTCCTTGCAGTCCAAGGGACTCTCAAGAGTCTTCTCCAGTACCACAGTTCAAAGGCATCAATTCTTTGGTGCTCAGCTCTCACATCCGTACATGACTACTGGAAAGACAATAGCTTTGACTATATGGACCTTTGCCAGCAAAGCAATGTCTCTGCTATTTAATACACTGTCTAGATTTGTCATAGTTTTCCTTCCAAGGAGCAAACATCTCTTAATTTCATGGTTGCAGTTACCGTCTGCAGTGATTTTGAAGCCCAGGAAAATAAAATCTGTCACTGTTTCCACTTTTCCCCCTTTCTATTTGCTATGAAGTGACAGGATCAGATACCACGATCTTTTTTTTTTAAACATTGAGTTTCAAGCCAGCTTTTCCACTCTTCTCTTTCACTCTCATCAAGAGGCTCTTTAGTTCGTCTTCACTTTCTGCCATTAGAGTGGAATCATCTACATATCTGAGGTTTTTGATATTTTTCCTGGCAATCTTGATTCCAGCTTGTGACTTATCCAGCCCAGCATTTTGCATGATGTACTCTGCATAGACGTTAAATAAGCAGGGTGACAATATACAGTCTTGCACTCCTTTCCCAATTTTGAACCAGTCATTTGTTCCATGTTTAGTTCTAGGACAGATTTTTCAAGAGACAGGTAAGGTGGTCTGGTATTCTCATCTCTAAGAATTTTCCACAATGGCTGTGATCCACAGTCATGTTTTTCTGGAACTCCCTTGCTTTCTCCATGAGCTAACAAATGTTGGCAATTTGCCCTCAGGTTCCTCTACCTCTTCAAAGCCCAGTTTGTACATCTGGAAGTTCACAATGTACATACTGCTGAAGCCTAGCTTGAAGGACATGGACATAGACAGTATGAAAAGGACCAGGAGAAGAGGCTCCTGCAGTGATGTGGAGAGAAGAAGATAATGGTTTGATCATCTGGGTGGATATGGGGTTGTGTGCTTTACATGTTCTGGTCGAACAGACATTAACATTACAGCCATCTGAAAAATATACCATTTAAGGAGAGCACTGGAGAGGAACTTTGGAAGATAAATCAAATTCTTATTTAAAGAATAAAAAATAAACTCCTAATATTCGGTTATTTTAAAAGAATTTCCTGTGCACATGCAAAATGCCCAGCTTTTATTCTCTATTAAGACATACAGAATCTATTATTATGGGCCTGCTATTTAACTGACCATCAAAGAGAGGAGGCCAGGATGACCAGATCTGAAGTTCAAGAATGTTAAACACTGTTCACAACATGTCCCAGTCTTAAAATGTTTTCTTTAATACTGAATAGCATGGTTCACAAAGGATGTATCCTTTCTTCCAGAAATAGGGTGAGGATGTGAGAGTTGTTGAGATAACATTCCATAAGAGGCAAATGGCCCAGATAGTAAAGAATCTGCCTGCAATACAGGAGACCTAAGTTTGATCCCTGAGTTGGAAAGATCCCCTGAAGGAGGGAATGGCAACCCACTGCAGTATTCTTGCTTGGAGAATTCCATGGACAGAGGAATCTGGTGGGTTACCATCCATCGGGTAGCAAAAAGTTGGACACAACTGAGCAGCTAACACTTTCACTTTCAAAAGGCAAAGAAACAGAATGGGATCCAAAGTCTGCACCCTGACTTCTAAACCTAGTTCTGCCTTCTATTTGCTGTGTGACCTTGGACAAGTTGCTCAACTGCTCTGGGCCCATATGTCTTCACCTTATTATCACTGCTAACCATGCCTGACACTTTGCATGCATATGAGAGGGCAGAACTTTATGATTTTCTTTTCAGCAGGGGAGGCTGCTATTGAGTTGCCAGCTGCCTGTATGTCTAACAGGGAAGATAGAGAGTCATTTTCCAGGAAATTGTTTTGTTCTTGGAAGAATTCTTCAAAGGCCTTTTGGTTATGTGGATGTAGGATGAGGAGAGCCCCACTACTCTGGAGGAAAGGCTCAATAGGACAGTTTCTTGGCCTGGAAAAAGCCATTCCTCCCCAGCCTCTTCCAATTTTGTATAAGGGCAAAGGAGACCATGGGAGGAGAAGGTTGGAGGGGCTGGCTCTTTCTCTTTGTAGGTTCCACTGCAAGAACCTCTCTGATGGATGGAGGAGACTTGACTGAGGCCAGCTGGCAGGAAAAGATCCTCCCAGGGGCCTCGGAAGGGGAAAGATGCACATGTTTGTTATTATCACAGAGTAAACATCAATAATCACTAACATTTGAACTGCTTTACAGTTTACAAGGCATTGTCACATATATTAATATCATCTTCACAATACCATCATCTGACCTGAATTCTCAGAATGAAGAAGCCATGTGTCCCCCACCCTATACACCTAAAAATGATTTCTCTGGGATTCTATCCATGCCCTAGTGGGTGTCTAGCATCTGTGATCTCAGATTCTTGAATACCAGTCTCTCCAACCTACATCTTTCCCTTAAATCTTTTTTCCTCACCCTGTTCATTACCAAACACTCATTCTCTCCCCTAGCTGTAATTCTTCCTGAATCCTTTTAGTTCAATTTACAGCTCACTTTTCCCCTAGCTTTTCATGCCCTGTTCTAACTCTTGGCTGCTACATTCTTTTCTTCTCTTTAGCTTGATAATTGCATATTCACATCCTTCTGGGTCCCCCTCTACCAACTCACCTTGGCCCACAAAACCTATTCTTGGTGCACTGACCCATAAGCAGTTGTTGACGCCTTTATGGACAGAACCTGGACAGTTAACGCCATCTGACCAATAAAGACTGCCCAGATACACACAACCAGCCAGATCGTGTCACACCAATGTGAAGCCTGGCCCTCAGACCTTTTCTATACATGTATCTGCTCTTTCCCTCCCACGAGTCCATCTTTCACCTCTAAGTAGTTTAGCAACACATTCAGCTGTGTGATGCATCCATTAAATCACAGAATATTTCATTGGGTAGAACAGAGTTTCATCACATTCATATCTCTTGGGGTGATTCCCCACCCAGCCCCACCATCATGGCCAGAGTGGTTCTTTTAGGGTGAGCAGGAAGCAGCAGTAATAAGGCCATTCATCCTAACCCAAATCAAAAGTTAGACCAAGGAAACATGGTTGCAGAAGGGACAGTGAGTGGCTTGCCCAAAAGAAATGGCCTCGGGGGGCAAAAATCTGCCAAACAGCTGACCAGTGAAATATAAATTGGCAATGAGGCCCAGTCCCCATTTCAAAGGGGAAATTAAAACCAGGCTTTCTGGGAGGGCAGGCCCTCATCAGAAGGGAGGGGATGCCTGTAACCAAGGCAACGTGTAAACACCAACTTTTCCTTTCTCTTCTTTTCCTCCCCAGTGGCCAACTTCCAAACAGTCCTCCTACACTTGTAAATCTCAGAGAGAGGTGACAAGAGAGGATGAAGACATCTTATCATTCCCTGAGAAAATCCAAAAGGCTTAGGTGAAAAAGAACAAAGGATGAAGAAAAATCACTATAGTTGAATATATCAACAGAGAGACTTCCATAATAAATATAGGAAGACATGTAAGTCTTCCCAGACTGAGGTCATAAAGATTCTTCTAGAAGGATTAGAAATTCAAGATTAAGTTATGTAAAAACACTTAGTCAACAGTCTCTTACATGGATATAGAGTGCTGCTGTGTGTGTTTTCCATACATTACTGTCTTGTGAGGTAGATCTCATTGTCTCCATTGGCAGGGGGAGAAAATAGCCCCAGGCCATGTGAGTAACTTGTCCAAGGTCTACAGCATGGCCCAGAACCTCCAGTGGAGAGTCCTCAGTCGTAAACAAATGAACACAGCTCACATCAGAACTGACTGTGGATGGAATTGATCATGGAGTTCAGTTTCCTGCTGTTTGCTCCATCCTGTGCTGTGCTCAGTGGCTCAGTTGTGTCTGACTCTTTGTGACCCCGTGGACTGTAGCCCACCAGGCTCCTCTGTCCATGGGGATTCTCCAGGCAAGAATACTGGAGTGAGTTGCCGTACCCTCTTCCAGGAGATCTTCACAACCCAGGGATCAAACTCAGGTCTCCTGCATTGCAGGCAGAGCCTTACAATCTGAGCCACCAGGGAAGCCGTCCTAGTGGTACTGAATTCCTATAGGAGCTTCACTCCTCCCTTCATCAATTAAGGGAATCCTCAGTGAGACCCCACTCTATGCCAGGCCCTGGGTGAAGTGCTAAGCCCAGCAGTGAGGGAGGCCTGTGCCCCTTAGAGCTCATACCCAAATGGTGGGGATAAGGGTGGGAATAGATATAGCCAGCAAGAAGAAAGAGGTCAGCAAGACAATCTCAAGTTGTTATAAATGCTCTCAAGAGAACACACAGGGGTTCAGGTGTCAGAGAGCAACTAAGCAAAGATATATGTACATAGGGAGCTCTCTAGGAGACTCTGAAGAGCTGTTGTTGAACATCATGGCTAGACATAAACATATACAAACCATACTATCCTATCACCCAATAGTTCTTTTTAAAAAAAATATTTATTTATTTATTAAGGGCTTCCCTGGTGGCTCAGTGGTAAAGAATCTGCCTGCCAAAGCAGGAGGTGCAGGTTCGATCCCTGAATTGGGAAAATCCCCTGGAGAAGGAAATGGCAACCCACTCCAGGATTTTTGCCCAGGAAATCCCAAGGACAGAGGAGCCGGGCTGTCTGTAGTCGGTGGGGGTCACAATGAGTCGGATATGACTTAGCTACTGAACACATACACACATTTATTTATTTGGCTTTGTCCAGTCTTATCTGTGGCACTCAGGAACTTTCATTGCGTCATGAAGTATCTTTCATCGTGGTGTGCAGGTTCCAGAGTGTGTGGGCTTCAGTAGTTGCGGTACATGGGCTTTGTTGTTCCACAGCATGTGGGATTTTAGTGCCCTACCAGGGATCGAACCCACTTACTGTGCATTGCAAGGCAGATTCTTAACCACTGGACTGCCAGGGAAGTCCTACCCAACAGTTCTGATATCTACAAGCCTCAATTTAAGGACACTTTTAGAGAGCCCAGATTACTGTTCAAATACTGTTTGGGTGGAAATTTTTAATAACTATTGTGCACTTTATCACTTTATAAAGCACTTGAGTGAGGTCTAGAGGGCTCTCAGCTCTACACTCAAGGGTCCCACTAACATGATTTTTGTCATTTCCTTTTGTCTGTCAATGGCTATTTCTTAGTCGGGCAACATCAGCAGAGCTACCCTCATATTTCTAATCAGTTCTGAGCTATGACCTGGGAGGAACTTATTTCTGATACATTAAAGTCAATGGCCTTTGGTAAAACTGTTCAGTTACTCCTGAAAGGAGTGACAAAGGAGGTCAAGCCAGGGAAGGAGCAGAAGGAGCAATCCTTTCTTTCTTGTGCAAATTACTTAAGAGCATACAAGTAGTTAATAACAGAAGCAAGAGGAGAATACGGCATCTCAACCAAATTCAGGGCTCTTTCTAATCTAGGCCACAGGAATCTGTGGAGCCCCAGTGCTGTCAGCCATAAAAAGAATTAACTAAATGACCTGAGGTTTTTTTCTGGCTTTAAAACTGTGATGGAGGATTTTCACTTCCAGCCAAGATGGAGTAAGAGGAGCTTAGATTCACCCTCCAGTCAAGACAACTGAAATCGCTGACAAAATATATGAAACAATGCTTTTGAAGACAGTGGGCACCAAGTGATGAAGACTAGATGGAAAGTCAATGATTTTCCTAGTGTCTGTCTTGAAAGAGCTCCCAGGCCATGGGGTAGGGAAAGGAAACCCAGGTAACACCCAGTGAATTTCCTGAGTTGAAGACATAGAGCTGAGAATCCAGGAAGACAGAGGGAGCTAGGACAGGGTAGAGTTCTTTAGGAGAGATAGATGCACAGAAAGAGAACACCAGAGATCTGCAGGGGACTCTCCTTAAGCGTTCAGCAGACATCTGATCGGTGGAGACAGGTGAGAAGATGAATCCAAGAAAAGAGCAACCCAAAAGGATGACAGGGAATAGCATACAGCATTCACACAGACAGGGAAGAGTCAAACTGGGAAACTTCATACACCACAGGCCACCGGGTCGAATGCTTGAAAAGGTCTTGCCTCAGGACTGGTAGACAGAGCAGGAAGCACTAGACTAAGTGTTGCCCTGGTCCCATTTCATGGGCTTAAAAGGAAGATCTAAAAGGATCAGACTATTTCCAAGTAACTGAACTATGTCTCAGAAGAAAGTTCAAGAATATTTATAGGAATCCAAAAATAGCCAGCAACCAGGAAGGTAAAATTCACAATATTAGGCATCCAATCAAAGATTTGCAGGCTTGCAGAGGGAGAAATATTCGACACATATAAGAATAATCAACAAATTGACCAAACCCTAGAACTGACACTGATGATCTAAAATTAGCAAATAAGAACATTAAAAGTTATTATAGCTACACCCCATCATCATTCTTGTTTAGTTTCTTAAGTCATGTTCAGCTCTTTGCGACCCCCTGGACTGCAGCATGCCAGGCTTATATAACTATTTTCTACAGTTAAGTAGAGGCATGGAAGGCAGAAAAAAAGACCAAGGGGTACACATTTTCAGTTATAAGATGAATAATTTCTGTCATTTAGAAGGACTAGGGGAGAGTTAGGACAGAAAAATCATTTAAAGATTGGCAAAACCAATACAGTATTGTAAAGTAAAATAAAGTAAAAATAAAAATTAAAAAAAAAGAAATGCTCAAAAAAAAGAAAGAAAGAATTCTCAAAATTTTTTAAATTTCTTGAAAACTATAAACCCACAGAACCAAGAAGTTCAATTAATTCCAAATATGAGAAATATGAAAAAATACATCAAGGTATATCATAATCAAATTTCTCAAAACCACTTTAAAAAGATATATATAAAGTAGCCAGAGGAACAACCACCAGGGGTTAATTTCCAAAATATAGAAACAGCTCATACAATTCAGTATCAAAAAAACAAATCCAATCAAAAATGAGCAAAAGACCTAAATAAGCATTGCTCTAAGAAGACATGCAAAAAAAAAAAGACATACTGATGGCCAACAAGCACATGAAAAGTCACTCAACACTGCTAATTATTCAGTTCAGTTCAGTTCAGGTGCTCAGTCGTGTCCGACTCTTTGCGACCCCATGAATCGCAGCACGCCAGGCCTCCCTGTCCATCACCATGAATCGCAGCATGCCAGGCCTCCCTGTCCATCACCAACTCCTGGAGTTCACTCAGACTCACGTCCATCGAGTCAGTGATGCCATCCAGCCATCTCATCCTCTGTCGTCCCCTTCTCCTCCTGCCCCCAGTCCCTCCTAGCATCAGTCTTTTCCAATGAGTCAACCCTTCTCATGAGGTGGCCAAAGTACTGGAGTTTCAGCTTCAGCATCATTCCCTCCAAAGAAATCCCAGGGCTGATCTCCTTCCGAATGGACTGGTTGGATCTCCTTGCAGTCCAAGGGACTCTCAAGAGTCTTCTCCAACACCACAGTTCAAAAGCATCAATTCTTTGGCGCTCAGCTTTCTTCACAGTCCAACTCTTACATCCATACGTGACCACTGGAAAAACCACAGCCTTAATTATTAGAGAAATGCAAATGAAAACCACAACAAGGTACCACAGCACGTGGGTCAGAATGACCATCATCTAAAAGTCTACAAATAGCAAATGCTAGAGCGGGCAGGGAGAAAAGGAAAGCCTTCCATACTCTTAGTGGGAATGTAAATTAATGCAGTTACTGTGCAAAATAGTACGGAGGTTCCTTAAAAAACTAAAAATAGAGCTACCATATGATCTAGCAATCCCACTCTCAAGCATATATCCCAAAAAGAAGAAAATGCTAACTTGAAAAGATAGATGCACCGCAGAGTTCATAGCAACACTGTTTACAGTAGCCAAAACACAGAAATAACCTAAGTGTTCATCAACAGATAATTGACTTAAGAAGACAAGAAGACATTATATATGTATGGGCCTGCCATATGCTGGGTAAAAGAAGCATGTTACAAAAGATCATATATCGTATGATTCACTTATATAAAGTATCTAGAATAACCAACTATACAGCAGTAAAAAGTAGAATACTTGTTGTCTAGGGCTGAGAGGGTCAAGGTTGGGTTTGGGGGGAAGTCAGAGTAACTGCTAATAACTATAGTTTCTTTTCTATGGGTGAAAAAAAATATGAAATTAGATTATGGCTATGGCTGCACAACTCTGTGACTATGCTAAACACTGTTAGATAACGTACTCTATCTGAGTGAAGTGTGTGGTTTATGAATAACATCTCAAGAAAGATGTTTTTAAAAGGTAAAACAAAAACTTTTGGGGATATATGAAAGATGAAAGAATTCATCACCAACAGAGCTAACGTCTAAGAAGTATTAATGGGGGTTCTTCCTCAGATGAAAGAAAAATGATACCAGATGGAAATGTAGATGTACACAAAGGAATGAAGAGCATTGGAAATGGTAACTACACACTAATACATTGTGAAGACTTTCCCGTGTCAATAGTTTCCAACTGAACATTTACCACCTGCGTGGTTTTCCATCCTAAGGATCCACCATCATTATTTAAAGCTGTTGAAATGAGAAGATCTAGGATCCAACACATAGGTGAGGAGTTGACCTTCTATATGTGGAAAGATATTTTTTTTCCCATTGCCACAGAAAAGTAGGATATGTGCAGATACTGGTAGATTACAAGGAATTTTTTCCTTCTTTTCTTTGAATCATAAGGTAAGAGGAAGCATAAGATGGTAAAAACAGAAAGTATAACTTTCTAACTACAGTCAGGTTCAAAATAAAAATGGCAACAGCTTGCAAGAATTTTTATGGGTAAGCATAACCTGGAGATTTAGAATCATGAATAAACTAAAAAGAAAAGTATCCTACTCAAGACGGTAGATAGAATTGAATTTGGATGTAAGCAGTTACTTAGAACAATCTCAGTGGGTAAAATATCTAATTGCACCTAGGTATCAACATGTCTTTCGGTGAAGGCGAAGGTACCCCACTCCAGTACTCTTGCCTGGAAAATCCCATGGACAGAGGAGCCTGGTGGGCTGCAGTCCATGGGGTCGCAAAGAGTCGGACATGACTGAGTGACTTCACTTTCACTTTTCACTTTCATGCATTGGAGAGGGAAATGGCAACCCACTCCAGTGTTCTTGCCTGGAGAATCCCAGGGATGGGGGAGCCTGGTGGGCTGCCGTCTATGGGGTTGCACAGAGTTGGACACGACTGAAGCGACTTAGCAGCAGCAGCATGTCTTTAATTGGAAAAGCCTGCAGGCACCACCTTAATCATCTGATCGAGGTCAATATCACCAGTCTATAGGACATATTGACATCTTATACCACCTGAAATGATGCAGTGATAAAGGCTCGTTACTTCTGTGAGATTCTCACCAAAATGAATCTTTTCAGTCTAATTATGAGAGAATAGCAAGCACAAATTGAGAAAATATCAACACAAATTGAGAGACAGTCTAAAAAATAATTGATCAGTAGTCTTCAAAGGGGTCAAGTCATGAAAGATAAGGGAAAACTGAGGATCTGTCATAGACTAGAGGAGACAAATGAGGCATGATAACTAAATGCCATATGGGATCCTGGATGCAACCCTAAAAGAGAATTCTGGGGAAATTGGTCAAATTTGAGTTAGATCTATATTTTAGTTAACGACTTCAGTATTAATTTCTTGGTTTTGATTATTGTGCTATGGACTTCAGGTGTTAACCTTATGGGAAGTTGAATGAAGGGTAGGCAGGAACTACACTACTTTTTAAACTTTTGTATAAATAAAAAATAATTGCTACATAGACAGTTTCTTAAAGCTGTATTATTTATCAAATAATATGATGGCCAGCAACCTCAACCATCTAGAACTGCATTAGAGTTCTAAAATGAAACCAAAGAGCCTCCAAACAAAAGAAAATGAGTTATCACCAAGCTCAGGCAATAATAATACCTCCATTCCAGGTTCTTGCAAGACCCAAACCATATCCTGGTTGTAACATGCTGAAGATTTCCTAAAGTCAGTTCTCAATAACAGGTGGATTATCCTCTGTTATACAGGCACCCCTCGCCCAAAAGGCACTGAGTTCACAGTGCATCGGGAAGTAAAAACTTAGGTATTTTCATGTCTTCTCCCTTATTTTCTCTTTCGATAAGTATTTACTGAGCACTTACTAACAACTTGTTCAGTCAGTCAGTCACGTCCAGCTTTGTGATCCCATGGACTGCAGCATGCCAGGCTTCCCTGTCCTTCACCATCGCCTGCTCAAACTCACATCCATTGAATTGGTGATGCCATCCAGCCATCTTGTCCTCTGCTGAGCCCTTCTCTTCTTGCCTTCTACACTCCACACAACCACCTTTTGTGAGTTTGCAGAAAGTTTTCATTCTTTAAAGAAAATTCTTTTTGACATTTTATTTATTTATGATTTGGTTGCATCAGGTCTTAGTCGCAGCACCTGGGATCTCCATTGCACTGTGTGGGATAATCGCAGCACACTGATTCTCTAGTTGTGGCTCACAGGCTTAGTTGTTCCATGTATGTGGGACCTCAGTTCCCTGACCAGGGGTTGAACTCACATCCCCTGCATTGCAAAGAAGATTCTTAACCACTGGAACACCAGGGAAGTCACAGGAAGTTTTCATTCTTGTTCTTCTAAACCAAGACTCAGCAAGCTTTATCTGTAAAGGGTCACAGAGTCAATATTGTAGGACTTGCAGGCCATAAGGTCTCTGTCTTAACTGGTTCTGCCTTTGTAGCCTAAAAGCAGCCATAGAAAACACATAAATGAGTGGGAATAGCTGTGCTGCAATTAAGTTTAATTTATGAAAAAAAAAAAGATGGTGAACCAGCATTGGCCTATGCATTGTAGTTTGCCATCTTCTGTCCTAAAAATCCAGGAAATACATGAATATTCCCACCAGCCTAACATGGAGAAGATAATCTCATCCAAAACTCTAAAATGAACTTCACCAAAATAAAACAAAACTCCAAATTAGTTTTCAAATGAGGTCATGGATAAGGAAAAGGGCTTCAGAATTTCACATTTTCAGCTGAATATTTGCCTTTAAAAGTTTCTTTTTACATTTAAAAATATTTAAGATGACTTTGGCTGTCAAGCAAAAGCAGGCATGCAAACAGAGGTTAGCCTCTGGAGGCCTCCCTGACCCTTGACCCTTTGGGGGGTTGCAATTCAGCATCTGTGACTGGCCTCTGTTCTTAGATATTATGCTTTAAATGCAGTTCAGTGAAGCCACAATTACAGATTCCAAATACGCATCCTCATCATTGCTTTTGAAAGGGGGTGTTTTAGACAGCGTGGAATGGCTCTGGAAGTGAACAGAGAAAGTAACAAACAGCAGCCTGGTATCTAGTGGCCTTTGCTCTGGGGAGGAGAGGCATTTCTGAAATCTGCCTGGATGACACAACTTGGCCTGAGTTACCTGTCCAGAAAGAGTCAGAAATGGTCTCACCTCAAGTCACAGTGGGGCCACTGTCCTGCTGCCCGAGTTGTAATGCTTAAGGCGGATACCTCAGCCATTTCTCTGAACCTCTGCTTCCCTCAAGCAGGGCACTTGCAGCGCAACTGCGAGTGGGTGCCCCTCTTTTAACAGGAGAATCAGCTTTCTCTACAGTGTAGAAAAGCAATACAATTTTCCTAAGTATCTACTTCCAAGGTGTATTCTAAGGCCCCATTAGGGGGCCCCATTCTGTTTGCAGAATTACAACTAAAAACTATATGCTGCAAAGGAATTGGAAGCTTTTTTCAGGTTAAAAAATACAACGTTAAATAAATATCCACTTTACAGTTTTCAAAACCAAAAAACCCCCTACCCACATATTGAATATTATGTTTAGATCTGGGAGATGGCAAACCACTCCAGTATTCTTGCCTAGAGAATCCCATAGACAGAGAAGCCTGGTGGGCTACAGTCCATGGGGTCACAAAGAGTCAGACAGGACTAAATCGACTTAGCACATGTGTCTAACACACACACACACACACACACACACACACACACACACACACTGGACATCATACACAAAGAAGGCTTTGGACTAGCATTTCCCAAAGTAAGCTGCCTTGCAAGAGTTTAGTAATTCCATGGAAAATCAGTTAGGGATATATTTGACTGCATTTCATGAAAAGGCAACTATTGATAGCTTAAATAAATAGAATTTTATTTTTACTTCATATGACAAGAATTGAAATGTTACAGACAAACCAGGGCAATGTGCCTCAGTTTAGGAATATGACTATAGATCCAGGACCCTTCTGTTGTGCCTCTTAACTAGACTTAGTCTGTTGGCATCTCACCTCTAGGCGACAATTAAGCTGCTGTAGCTCCAGACATCATATCCATATTCAAAGCCAGAAGAAGAGGGAGACGAAGAAAAATTTCCTGAAATGGCTTTTTCCTTACATCAGTCAAAGGAAAACTAACTTGGAGGCCTTCAACACCCCTAAAACTTCCACAGATTTTCTTCTGCATTCTGTTGGACATTTATGAGCCCTATGACTATTCTTAGCAGTAAAGAAACTGGGAGAGTAAGAATGTTGGCTTTCTAACCACTATAATAGAGAGTGGCAAGAAAGAAGGGGGTGGATAGATAATTGGATTAGTGAACCCAATTAGTCTACCACAGCACATTATAGGTATTTTTATATTTCTATTTTTTGTGTTTTTTCATTTGTCAGTAATAAAAGTATTTATTTTACTATTTAAAAAGAGTAATTTTAAAATACTAGTGTTGTGATAACTGCATTGCTATTGAAGTCTGTAAAAATGTTGGCTTCTAACTCAATAAAAATTCTGTTTAAATAAATATCATTGATTTATAACTGCTCTTCCAATATGTGCTCTATAGTAGAAATTGGCAAGTGGCTTCCCTTATGGTTCAGTGGTAAAGAATCCACCTGCCAATGAAGGAGATGCAGGTTCGGTCCATGGATCAGGAAGATCCCTTGGAGAAGGAAATGGCAAGCTACTCCAGTATTCTTGCCTGGAGAATCCCATGAGGAGCTGGCAGGCTACAGTCCATAGGGTTGCAAAGAGTCAGATGACTGAGCGATGCACACAGAAGTTGGCAAATGAGGGCCACAGGACAAATCAGGCCACCATCTGTTATAAATAAACTTTTATTGGAGCATAGACACACTCATTCATTTGCTGTTGTCTGCGGCTGCTTTTGTGCTACTACATCAGAGTTGAATAGTGGCAAACAGTATGGCAAAGACCATGCTACATCTGCACCTAAAATTTTTGCTATCTGGCCTTATAGGAAAAAATGGCCAGCCCCTAACTCATAGGTTATGCCCTAGAAGAAGCTAGTTCATCCTGCACAATCTCAGACTCTTCCTGAGGCTCTTCAGGAGTATTTAATAAAAACAATAGCCCCTACCAAGGAACTCGTGACACCAACTTTGCACCTATAGAGACAGATATGGCCCTGGTGTCTTCTGCACTGGACCACAGGTTTGCTTTTGTTGCTAGCTTCCCACTAAAAGTAAGATGTTGTGTACAAATCAGATACTTGGAGAAGAGGATTATTTAGCAAAAATATTGATTTTCTTACATATGATTTTTCAAAACACCAAGCAATGAACCCACTGGCTTCGGGATCACCTTCATAGCTGAACCAATCATAAATTGTCTTGCTATTATGGACTTTGCAAACAAAAACTTTTTCAGAAAAAAATAATAAACCTTGTCTAAACCAGGGCAAATAGGACATAGGACATGCTCTACAGAGAGTTCATTGGAAACTGATTCTGTCTCCCTCCATCTCCTTTAAGAGCAGGAGCCATACACCCCTCTTGTAATTTATCCTGACAGTCTCTGGGGCCACCTTTCCTAATGGAACAGTTAATCTCTCTGATATTAGCTGTGGCTGATATCAAGTTCTAGCTTTGGATAAAAATCCAACACACTTGGATATGAATCTCCAGAACACTGAGCTGCCCTTGCCGGTTGTGGAAGGTAAAGCCCAGGAGAGACCCAGATGCCCTGTCCTCCCTCCTGCCCTAGTTTCTGAGCTACTGACCACATGGCATGCTTTGCAATGGGTCAGCAGTTGTGGCCAGCTTGGCCTGCGGTGCTGCTAATTATATAAGCTATACTTACCTAGAAAGTATGGGTGGTTTCTTATGAATCTGGCTACTATGATTACAAATTTAATTCCTAAAAGTAAGCCCCAAACGTGGGTTCCTCTCTCTTTTTTAACCCTAGCCCCTATACTTGCCCTAAAGCGATTCAAATGCGTACAGAACAACAGATATTTGTATGGAAGAAGAAAGCAAATCTTTTTGTTGTTGTTGTTCACCTACTTTGGGCTTTATATACAGTAGCTCCTGTCCTGTTGCCTGACTGGCAGCTCTGTTGTCTGGTTGACAGCCTCTAACCAAGTGAGCTTGGTTGATGAGGAAATTGAGAGGTCGAGTGACTTGTTCAAGGTTCCAGAGATAAGTGACTAAGCCAGGCTCGACGACAAGCCTGTCCTACTCCAAAAGCCACCATGGGGTCATTAGATGACAAACCTAAAGACCTAGAGCCAGTCTGTGAACCATCCATCTCTTGAGCCCTGGGTCTTTTAGCCAGCCTGGTCTGCCCATGCCCAGGCCCAGAAAGGCAGTTATCCTGGATTCATTAAAGGGAGTTGAGAGTCCAAGAGTGTAAAGCTCTGAGGACCAGAAGCTGGAGCAAGTTGGGAATACCTTAAGACAATTCAGAACCCAGATCTCAGCACTTCCAAAGCTCTGCTCTGTACCTCAATCCTGCCTTCCCAATCAGCCCTGATACAACCAGTTCCTTTTTCTCAACAACGTAACAATCACTTACTAAGCTAATAATTATGTTGCATGTTGCCTGTTAAGTTGCTTCAGCTGTGTCTAACTCTTTACAACTCTATGGGCCATAGCCCACCAGGCTCCTCTGTCCATGAGAATTCTCCAGGCAAGAATACTGGAGTGGGTTGCCATGCCCTCCTCCAGGGGATCTTCCTGGTCCAGGATCTGACCCACATTTGTCTCCCGCATTGACAGGTGGGTTCTTTACCACTAGCTCCACCTGGGAAGCCCCATTAATTATGCTGATCAAGTAGCAACTCAACTGACCTGGAGCAGACACTGTCAGCGCTGTACCCGGTTTCTTTCAGATCTGTTTTATGCTGGTTTTGTACATTTATTATCGGTTTCTGTGTGCTTTACTTCTAACTGCTTTTGTTTACGACTTTCTACAAGGAAATAGTCTTAAACCGTTGAGCCAATGTCCCTATGTACAGACAGCTAGTTCCCAGGGGTTTAAATCCTCTGAAGGCAGGCTCTCTAGCCAGTGGCTGATGGGCTGGGATAGGAAAGCCCAGCTCCCTTGCCTCCAGGTGGGGCCAGCTCTCAAGATGTCATTTCTACCCCAAAATTCCCTAAAGTTTCAGACTGAGATTAGAACTTTGCCTGAAACCATCCCCTTGATCAACTGCTTTCTCTTCTCTGATCTACTTTCCTCAGTCCTTTTCCTGCTGCTTCTAGGAGCACACTCAAGAAATTACTTGTGCGCAAGTTGTCATGCTTCTGAGTCTGGTTCTGGGGAACCTGTCCTGCAACAACAGCAGATTAAAATTACTCCTTGCAGTTTTGCATCTTTCAGCAGCACAGCCTTCCTGCCCTCATCAGTCTCACAATAGCAATCATCCTGAGCCTCCTCTTATGTTCCTAAACTGCTCCAGCCTCTCCTCTTTCCTCTTCTGATTCTCTACCTTTAGATCTAACTTTTCTTGATGATTATTAGAAGTTTAATGGTCACATAGGAAACAAACAAAAAAGCCAGAATCCAAACTAGGTTTGTCCGATTCCAAATTCATGCTATTAGCCACGGGATGCCTACCACTGAAGTTTTGCCTTTGTAACTGATCTCTGGGATCCTGATTTTAGACTATCTTCCAAAGACTCTAATGTGGATTTTCTTCATAGAACTTTTAGGGGCTTCCCTGGTGGCTCAGTGGCAAAGAATCTGCCTGCAGTGCAGGAGACACAGTTTCAATCCCTGGGTCTGAAAGATCTTCCTTCCTGGAGAAGGAAATGGCAGCCCACCCAGTATTCTTGCCTGGAGAATTCCATGGACAGGGGAGCCTGGCGGGCTACAGTCCGTGGGGGGTCTCAAAAGTTGGAAACAACTTAGCGACTGAGCCACTGCCACCATAGAATTTTTGCAGTTCAAATTCCTTCAAGCCTATCTGACCATTGAGCACCTAATATCTGACTCATTCAATGTCCCCAAAGGAAAGATGATATTTTGAGCTTTATTTGTTCATGTTCACAGTCTAGAAAATATTTATTGAATGTATTCTCTATACTGGGCTGTATTTGAAATACTATGATTGTTGGATTAGGGAAGGAAAGGAAGGACATTAAAGGCTCTCACTCTCTTTTCTGGTTTTAATTTTCTTTAATGCCTTTTCCCAAACTCCACCAAAAGTTAAAAACAATATAACACAATAACAATGGGCTTTGAAAGGGAAGTAAAAAAAAAAAAAAAAAAAAAAGAACCTGAGTGTTCAAACACTCCAAGCAAAATACTAGCTCTGTGAAACTGAGTAGATCCATGGAAGGTGACTCAAATGGTGGTCTCAACCTGGATACATCCAGGGGATATTTGCCAATGTCCGGGACATCTGTCACAACTAGGGGGTGGGGTTCTGGCCAGAGAAGTAGCTAAGCAACCTGAAATGCAAAGGACAGCATCCCATAAAAAAAATTTTTTTTTTAAAAAGAGACTCCAAATTATCAATATTGTTGAGGTCGAGAAACCCTGATTTATAGTAATAGTTCCAAACTCACAATGCAGTCGTAGAAACAAATGAACAACTGGCTCCCACTAAGTTTGAGTTCCCCCCTTTCTCGCCCTTCCTCTCTCCTCTGTAGCACAGAATATGAACACATTCTCAGATCTGGGACTTTGCTGGGAAACATGAATCCTGGCCTAACCCCACCCCCACCCCATCCCAAGAGAAGGTCTCAAATTCACAAGGCAACTCTTCTCACTTCAAAGGAGATACTCTGTTCTCTGCAGTGACAGAGATTAAATAGGTGCTTATCATCCTAGCACATGTTGAGAAACAAGCCTTTTCTTGTGTTCCTAAGATGGAAGCCACAAACAGATCATATGGCAAGCGTAATGGCAACCAGATTTCATCCTGGGCTTTACTCTAAAAAGCCAGGCTGCAGACATCTGCCTACCTGAACAGCAGCAGCAGGTCTAAGCCCAGGTAGACCTCTGGGACTGATTCCACTTTACTCTTTCCTAAAGCTACAGCATTCTTGACAAATTTCACATTCATTTGTATCATTAATTCAAATTTGCCCAGACTAGGAAGTTATGGCCATGAATTTAGTCATTCTTGATTAGAGTTTAAGCTGAGTCACTCACTCCTGGCTTGTCCAATATGATAGCCACTAGCCACAAATGGCTATTTAAATTAAAGTTAATATAAAGGTTTTAAAAATTTAGTTCCCTAGTCACGCTAGCCACATTCAACTGCCCAGTAGTCCTCGTGGCCAGTAATTACCACACTAGCCAATGGAAGGGCTTCCCTGATGGCTCAGATGATAAAGAATCTGCATGCAGTTCAGGAGACCTGCGTTTGATCCCTTTGTTGGGAAGGTCCCCTGGAGAAGGGAATGGCTACCCACTCCAGGGAATGGCCTGGAGAATCCCATGGACAGAGGAGCCTGGCAGGCTATAATCCATAGGGTCACAAAGAGTCAGACATAATTGAAGTGACTTACCATGGACACACAAATATAGAATAGTCCCATCATCATGGAAAGTTGGACAGCTCTGTGCAAATGATACTCAGCAAATCATTTAATTTCTTTAAACACTTGTTTCTTCAGTGGTAAAGTAGAGACCGTATTTCCTGACTTGTCCCTTTTCCAGGATTCTCGGAACTGTGAGCCAATGGAGAATGAGAATGCGTGCCGTATAAAATACAAAGTAGTGTGCAAATGTAAGCACCGTGACAAGAGCCCAGATCATTCCCTTTAGCGAAGATGGTCAGACCTGCTTCATCGCCAAGAAACCACAATGCTTCTGTCCAAATCTTTGATTTCTGGATTTATAAATTATTGCTCCAGGTGAGTACCTCTAAGTGGAGGACGTTTCGTGGGCATGTTTTCCCCTCCTTCATAACTAAAGTCTCTGATGTTGTACACTGTAAATCTATTGGTGTATTCAGAGTTTTGAAGGTTGTGAATTTTCCCTTTGCCTGTTGAGGAAGTTTTCACTCTCATCTTCCATTTACCTTCTGAAGAGTCAGGCCAGCTCCTCCATCCCTAATGGGGCATTTGAGCAAATTCAACCTTTGGGCTCGAGGGAGTCTTTGAATTCTTATTTAGGTTCAACAAAGCTTCAAGTCAAATAGAAGGGATAATTCCCGTTAAGCCCTGAGTAGTCTTTGGTGTTTGCTCTGCTATCAGCTGGGACGCACTCCGCCTAGAGAACAAGCCTCTGTCTTCACTTAGGCTTGTCCTGCTCTGTCGTAAGTTGTAGCTCGGTGGAAGCGCTTTAAGATAATAAGAGTATGCGTGTCAAGTAATTGGCTGAATTATGTCTGAGAAGCCTCAAAACATGCCAGCAGGGCAGCTCAGGCAATCTAGAAAGTACCACTGAAGTCTGGAAGGTTGAGCCATTCTCAGGCCTCTCAGAGGCCCTTTTGTGTCTTTCTAATCATAATAAAAAGGCCTGAGACTTCCTTGATGGTCCAGTGGCTAGGACTCTGTGCTTCTGATGCAGGAGGCCTGGGTTTGATCCCTGGTCAGGGAACTAGATACCACATGCTGTGACTAAGGTCTCGTGTGCCACAACTAAGACCTGGAGCAGCCAAATAAATAAATATTATTTTTAAAAGAATTAAAATAATAATAATAAGCCAGGGCATCTACATGCTGTTTAGGGTGAAGATGCTTTATTGACATCCACTGTTGAGCCATGCCATTAATTACCTCATGTAAGGAAACGCTATAGACCAGAAAATGGTGTCCTGGAATCAGGCTGGGCCAGAGGACAACTTTAAGTGTCGCCTTGTTTCTCCTTCTATGTATCAAAGCTATTATAGTGAAAAAGCAGATAAAAACCCTAGCTTCATGATTGGTGGCTCAGATGGTGAAGAATCTGCCTGCAATGCAGGAGACGTGGGTTCTATCCCTGGGTCGGGAAGATCCCCTGGAGAAGGGAATGGCAACCCAGTCCAGTACTCTCACCTGGGAAATCCCTTGGAGAGAGGAGTCTGGTGGTCTATAGTCCGTAGGGTCACAGAGTTGGACACGACTGAGTGACTGACACTAACAACACGGAACTTATGTTTTAGTGGGGATGGGAAGGCAGGAGGGAGAAAGGTAATTTAAAAATGAACCTCAAAATATATGCAATAAAAAATATATAATGGGACAAGAATGTCAGAGTAAAAGTTGAAATGTCACAAATAATGATTTTTTTTCAAATTCAGGGGAGACCTCATAAAGTGACATTTCAGTAGAAACCTGTGGGAAATGAGAAGACAAACCCTGGGGATTTCAGTAGGCAGAGCTTACCAGGCAGAGGAAGCTGGCACATGCCAAGGCCCTGGGGCAGATGCAGGCAAGCCTGGCCTCTTTGTGAAAGTGTAGCAGATTAGAGTGGCTAAGTCAGAACAGGAGGAAGACGGAATATCTGGGGAGGAGGTCGTGGAGGTGACATGGGGCCAGATCATATAGGCTTCCTTCCATATTCTGCTCTGTAAGACAGGAGGACTCTTTGTAGAGTTTTGAGCAGATGAGTGAAACAATCCAACTCAAGTTCTTAAAGCACCATTAGGGATATTATGCTGAGAATAGACCAGGTGAAGGGAAAGCAATGCACGGATGAAAGCAGTTTACGATCAAATGGCCTCACAGGGTTTTCTCTGACCCCTGTTTTCTGTCAGCAGCTCACCAGCCTTGCCTCTAGGACTGTAGACATTCATACCAACCAGTGCTGTCCCCTCCAAGAGCCAGCTCATAGACTGCAATGAATTGTACCATTGAATTCATTCCATTGATTCTACTCAGCCGCATAAAATCAGAGCTCATCTGTGTTGGAAGGAACACAGACAAGTGCTTGGTTCAACCATTTCTTTTGAAAATTGGGAAACAGAGCATCCATACAGAATCATTTACATGATACTTTAGTGTTCATGTACTACTATCCAGTTACTAAGTAGAACACTACTAGCCCCTTACATACCCAGTGGGTCCCTTCCCAGTCACATGCTTCTCCCTTCACCCCCATCTAGAAGTAACTACTATCTTACCTTCTGTGTTAATAATTCCCCAGGGTTGGTTTGTTGTTTTTTTTTTTTTTTGGTGGGTCTCTCACTGGTACTTCCTGATGGTTCAGTGTTTCCCTGATGGCTCAGTGAGTAAAGAATCCGCCTACAATGCAGGAGACACAGTAAATGCAGGTTCAATCACTGGGTGGGGAAGATCCCCTGGAGGAGGAAATGGCAGCCCGCTCCAGTATTCTCGCCTGAAAAATCCCCTGGACAGAGAAGCCTTGTAGGCTATAGTCCATGGGGGTCTCAAGAGTTGGACATGACTGAGCAATTAAGCAGGAACATAGGCTCCCCTATGCATGAAGATCCAAATAATAAGTTTAGTTTTGGAAATCAGGCAGCAGCACACACCTGCATGTGTCCCTGCTGGATGGAGACCCACAGGAGGAGACAGGCTGAACTGAGTCTCCAGGGGATGATTTCGATCTGGCTCCAGCCTCCCTGAGATTGTACAGGAGTCCCTTTGGGAGAAGCGACTGGGCAAGGTCACAAGTGAGTCCTCAAAACATAGAGCTCACTTAGAACATGACAGCTTGTCTGGCAACACAAGTGTGGACCAAGAACTAGACGTGGGGAAGGGGCAGAGTTGGAGAGAGTGGGTAGCTGTGAATGGCACGGTATGCGTCCGGCTCAAAAGATCAGGTCAAAGCAGAATGCTGCTGGGGGTGGCATGAGTGTTCTCAGCTTATCCAAGCAGCCTGGCATGGGGCAGAGAGCAAGGGGGCACTCAGTGTATGGTCAAGAGAAGCTAGGTCTAGTCCAGAGCCCAGGGCACCCTCCCAGGCGTTCTGTCCTCGGGTTAGCGGGGGATTTGGTATTGGCAGCACCCTGTGGGTCTGTCTCTGCTCAGATCTGGTGGGTTGCCTGTCGTGTGTAGACACAGCTGCCATTCCAGGATGGACCATCACCATCCTTCCAGGAATTCCCCTCACCTCTCTCTTCTTTTGGCACTGCTGTATCCACGTCTTCTCATTCTTGATGTTTTTCTTTGATTTTGTTGAAATACATCCTTCAGTTGATTTTTTAGATCATTTTGAGACCTTAAATATGTGAAAATTTGTTATTCTACCCTCAATTATGGCAACTCATTCCAGTATTCTCGCCTGGGAAATCTCCTGGACTGAGAAGCCTGGTGGGCCACTGTCTATGGGGGCGCAAAGAGTCGGACACAACGGAGTGAGTAACACACACACCCTCAAATTATAATGAATGATTTGGCCAGGTATATAATTGTTAGTTAGATGTTATTTGGGTTTTCCAGGTGGTCCTAGTGGTAAAGAACCTGCCTCCCAATGCAGGAGACATAAAAGACACAGTCCTTGGTTCAGTCCCTGGGTCGGGAAGATCCCCTAGAGGAGAGCACAGCAACCCACGCCAGTGTTCTTGCCTGGAGAATCCCATGAACAGAGGCACCTGGCAGGCTACAGTCCATAGGTTCACAAAGGCTTTAGAATTTGGGGAGGTGCTCCTGT
Source organism: Ovis aries (assembly GCF_016772045.2). NCBI lineage: Eukaryota > Metazoa > Chordata > Mammalia > Artiodactyla > Bovidae > Ovis > Ovis aries. Next base: position 174,951,172 of record NC_056056.1, read on the forward strand.
TGAAAACTCTGAAGTTTTTCTAATGTAATCTGTTTTTTTCTCTCCATAAAGTGAAAGTGAAGTCACTCAATCATGTCCAACTCTTTGCAACCCCAGGGACTGTAGCCTACAACACTCCTCAGTCCATGGGATTTTCTAGGCAAGAGTACTGGAGTGGGTTGCCATTTCCTTCTCCAGATGATCTTCCCAACCCAGGGATCAAACCCGAGTCTCCCACATTGTAGGCAGATGCTTTACTGTCTGAGCCAGCGGGGAAGTCTTTTCTCTCCATAAACTCATAGAATCTTTTTATGTCTCCACTAATCAAAAATTTCCTGATAAGCTTTTATGTGAATTTTTTACTCCAACCTCTGTGAACTTTGGTGATACTTTTGATCAATCAATACATGCCCTTCAATGCTGGGAAATTCTCTTAAATGATTTTATGAACTGGTTCCAGCCTTCCTCTGGGCTTTTTTTTCAGATTTCATTTTTCTGAAATTCCTTTTGGACCCATCCTCTAATATTTAATATTGGTATAATTTCTATTTTTTATTTCTTTGTCTTTTTGCTCAAGCTTTTGTGATCTTTCTTCCAATTTATCTTTCAATGATGATGAGATTTTTATCTGTCCTCATGTTTTCAATTACTACAAACTCATTTTCTTCTGTTTTAGAACATCTTTTCCTCATTTCATCCCTGGGCTATCCTGTCTCTCTTAGAAATATTAATAAAAGATACTTTGGCATTTCATTTCCCTTGAGTCTATATTTCCTCTCCATTGCATTTCCTGTTTATTTGTTGTGGCCTCTGTATTTCATGTGAGAGCCTTTTCTGATGTCTGATAATCCTTGTTGCTTATTATGAATAAAAGTTGGGAAATGAAAAACCTGATTGGATGCTCCCAGCCAAGAAGTAGAGTCTGTCAGCATTGACTCAACCAAACCATGTGTTAGGAAATCCCCTTTGTTGGTATCTTTCAGTCTTTCTTCTTGGCTGGAGGTTAGAGTCCCCAGAGAAGACTCCACCCATCTCTGGCCTGGAAAGGAGAGCTCTTGGCACATTCCATGGTCAAAGTAAAAGAAGATTAGAGATCTTAGCACACAGAAAGCATTGTGAAGTCACTTAAATCCTTGTCTTTTACAGTGTTTATGATTCACGCCTGATGTCCCCTGCTCCAGTGACCTCCCATTTTGCACCCCTCCACCCCATAAAATAAGCCTTCAGACTTACCAGTTGTTTAACCATTTAAGGTAAATAATCCTAGTTGCAGTAACAAACAAATTCCCAAATCTCAATAGCTTAACAAAATTAGTTGACTTCCTGTTCCTGCAGAGCCTCATGTCGACTTGGCAGAGTAGGGGTCCAGTTTCCTTTCTTCTTGTGGCTCCACCAGGTCTCACAGATTGCTCTATTTGGCTTCTGTATGTTGAAAAAGAGAGGATTATGCATGTAAGGTTGTTATAGGTCAAGCCTGGAAGGGGGGCTTATCCTGGTGCCCACATTACATGCAGACTCAGTCATGTGGCCACACCTAATTGCACACAGACAGAAATGTATTGAGCTGTGTGCCCAGAAGGAAAAGCAAACGGGCTTCAGTGAACACATAGCAATCACTACTCTAAAGACCCTAGCATGTTGCTTAACCTCCATGAGTATCAATTCTTTTAAGCTATAAAACAGAAACATTGGAACAATACTGTCTGCCTCACAGCTTATTGTGAAGGTTACATTTGTGAAATGTTTGGTCTAATGTCAGGCACACAATCAACCCCCAGGGAATGATTACTGTTATTATTGTTGCTGTGTGTTTTTCTTATCTCTCATTGTTCATTTTATCAAAAATGGGGATCTATGAAAGATCAAATCTTAGAAATCGTAGAAATTTACAAAACAGATGACAGTAGACAGAAGAACAATAAGGAGAAGAAAGAGGACGAGGAGGAGAGTCTGGTACTGAATTACGTACCATTTCATTTATATGTTGAATATTTTCTGAACATCTGTTGTGTACCAAGCATTGTGTTAGAGATCCAGAGATACTGAGATGAATAATATCCCTGCCCTTGTGGTCTGACTGAGAATCAAAAAGCTAAACATTGACACACTTTTGGAAACATTGGGCCATTTTTTCAGAGAAAAGTTGGGAGATATCCCAGAGGATAACAAAATCTGGAATAATTTTCCATTTTAGCAGTCAAAACTCAGATTAGTCAAGGTTATCAATCACCTCCATGATCCTAAACCCAGTGGTAAATTCTCGGTCTTTATCATACTTGCCTTGCATCTAACCATGACCTCATCTTTGACAGAATGTCTTCACCTGGCTTCCAGAGCAACAGGCATCCCTGGTTTTGCTTTCATTTTGTTGGTTGCTTCTTCCTAGTCTCTTGTATTGGACCTTTTTCATTCCCCAAATCTCTACTTCTCTTCTTCACCCCTCTCTTAGTGATCTCATACAGGGTTATAGCTTCCAAGATCACCTAGAAATTGAAGACCCCCTAAACTATGTATTCTGCTCAGGCCTCACATGAGCTACAGCCTCAAATATTCAATTGCCTACTCAAGTTCCTTACTTGGGGGCCTATTAGCAGAACTTCTGATCTTTTCCCATTTCTAAAGCTCCTCTTCCCACAGTGCTCTCAATCTCATTAATTGGCAATATTCTTCCATTATTGAGGCCACAGATTTAGGAGTCATCCTTGACTCCTGTTCACACAAACCATTAGTCAATCCCGATTACTCTACCTTCAAAAGATTTCCGCAACCCAAATACCTTTAACCGTATCTACTGCCATTGCCCCAGTGCAAACCACCATCTACTTTCACGTGGGTTATTTCATTAGCCTTCTAAATGCTTTTCTGCTTTTCACCATAGTATTTGGGGCTTCCCAGGTGGTGCAGTGGTAAAGAATCCATTTGCTCTTACAGGAGAGCTGGGTTAGATTCCTGGGTCAGGAAGATTCCCTGGAGTAGGAAACGGCAACCCACTCTTGCCTGGGGAATTCCAAGGACAAAGGAGCCTGGCAGACTACACAGTCCATGGGGTCACAAAGAGTTGGATAGACACAACTGAATGTCTGATCATGCACTCTTGCAAGCCATGGCATTTATCACCATCTGTCATAATGATCGTTTGTCTCTGCTACTAGAATGTAAGTTTTAAGGATTTTTTGTCTTAAGATGTAAGTTTTAAGGGTTTTTTAAGCTGCTGTGTCCCCAGTAGCTAAAACATTGTCTGCCACATAGTAGGTGAGTAAATGAAGAAGAGAATGTGAGTACTGTTTTCATATCCCTCCCACAATTTAGAATAGCCCCTTCCATCCTTGAAAGAGATCGAAAGCAAGCTCAATCTGATTTGAGCACTTCTGCTGCCTTTATGTCTTTTAGAGTATTATTGTATTTGCTGAAGCAGGAATGGGCTGATCTTAGGCAAGAAGATGAGCTCTTGGGAGAAGAGCACAGGTTCGGTTCTCCAGGCCCAGGAGAAATGCTATAGCCTGGCGGTTCTGGAAAAGCACAAGTCAATGTCACGTCCCCATCCTCTTCCATAACTCCCCTCTGGCAAGTTTAGCAGCCCTCTCCCCTAGGAATCCCTGGCACTTCACTCATTGAACTTAGAAGATACTGCGTTTCTTACAGCAGGCAATGCTGTTTTTCCTCCACCTTCTGCTCCCAGCACCTAGCTAGAATGACTAACTTATCCTGGTTTTCTGAGGCCTGTCCTGGTTTTAAAACTGAAAGGCTTGCCTCCCAGGAACCCTCCCAGTCCTGGATAAACCAAGAGGGTTTTGTTCCCCTGTACTTAGCCCACCTGTGACCTCGTTGTTATTGTTGTTCAGTCAGTAAGTCGTGTCCTGCTCTTTGTAACCCCATGGACTGTATAGCCCACCAGGCTCCACAGTCCATGGGATTTTCCCAGGCAAGGTACTATTTCCTTCTCCAGGGGATCATCTCGAACCAAGGGTATGACCTTTGGTCTCCTTCATTGGCAGGCAGATTCTTTACCACTGAACCACTGTCCCCTCGTAGGCCATAATAAATAAATGCTGGATGAAGCTGATGCATTGCAATGATCTGTTCATGCTATTCCCCTCCAGTAGCTGGCATATGCCATAAAGTTTCCTAAAATGTATTTCAGAGAATCCTAGTTCCATAGGATACCGACAAAGATCCTTGCTATAATAGATGCTGTTCCTGCCTCCTACCCTCAGATCTCCTTTCCAGGTGTGGTACATCCATCCCCTAGGTTATCTGACTCCTGGCTACTAACAACAAACAACTGTACCCTTTACCAGAAAAGAAATTTCCTTTAGCCGTAAGAGAGGCTTCTTGCATAGAGATTTCAGAGGGATTTTTCCCTCCTTCCCCAAGGGTCACTTGGAGGTAATTAGTGTCTGATTCTGGCATAAAAATCTCATCCCACCTTATTCAAGATGAGATAACTGACAACACGGGTAATTACTGTTGTTCAGTTGCTAAGTTATGTTCAACTCTTTGTGACCCCCATGGACTGCAGCACACGAGGATTCCCTGTTCTTCACTAACTCCCAGAGTTTGCTTAAATTCATGTCCATTGAATTGGTGATACTATCTAACCATCTCATCCTCTGTCACCCTCTTCTCCTACCCTCCATCATTCCCAGCATCAGGGTCTTTTCCAGTGAGTCAGCTCTTCACATCAGGTGACCAGAGTATTGGAACTTTAGCCTACTTACAATGGAATATTCAGAGTTGATTTCCTTTAGGATTGACTGGTATAACCTCCTTGGAGTCCAAGGGACTCTCAAGAGTCTTTTCCAGCAACACAATTCAAAAGCATCAATTCTTCAGTGCCTACCTTCATAATTCAACTCTCATATCTGTACATGACTACTGGAAAAACCATGACTCTGAATAGGGACCTTGTTGGCAAAGTGATGTCTCTGCTTTTCAATAAGCTCTCTAGTTTGTCATAGTTTTCCTTCCAAGGAGCAAGCATCTTTTAATTTCATGGCTGCAGTCACTGTCCACGGTGATTTTGGAGCCCTACAAAAGAAAATCTGTCACTGTTTCCACTTTTTTCCCTTCTATTTGCCATGAAGTGATGAGGCCGGATGCCATGATCTTAGTTTTTTTTTTACTATTGAGTTTTAAGCCACCTTTTTCATTCTCCTTTTTCACCTTCATCAGGAGGCTCTTTTGTTCCTCTTCACTTTCTGCCATTAGGGTGGTATCATCTGCATATCTGAGGTTGTTATTTCTCCCCAAATTAGTCAAGTCCATTCATCTGCTTTCACTAAGCAAGGTTGTTTTAATTGTTGCTACAAAGACTCACACGTCCTCCAAGCAGCAGGTGACCTAAACAATAAGATGTGTACTGGGAACTTGGAGTCAGCCTCATCTAGTTTGAGCTGAGCTGGTTAAGACTGGATAGGACCATGGACTTTTCAACTGGGCACCTGCAGAGAACTCTAGTTTAGTTACACCTGCACAGAATAACGATTATTGTGCCTCTCTTTCCCTACGTTCCCCATGCCTCAGACCATGCTGCTTCTTTATTGGCTATCCCATAAATGCCCCCAGTCCCTTGCCTTTGGGGAGGCAGAACTGAGACTCATTCTTCCATCTCCTTGTCTGGATGCCTTGTGAATAAGTTCCTCTTTGCTGCAAACCAGCATCTCAGCTTTTTGCCTTGCTGTGTGTCAGGCAAAATGAACTTGGTTCGGTAACCTACCTCTGTAGCATGTTTCATGCAATAGAACTCCCCATGGGATTCAACAGAGGCTAGGTTTCAGCTGAACCTGTATCTTTGCAAAGTTTCTTCTCTCTTTTTCTTACAAATTTCTCCAAAGAGAGCTGCCTCAGTAAACCACATGTAAAGGCATCTCCGTCTTAGAACTCTGTTTTGAACAGTCTAACATGAGGCAGTTATTACTTAGGGTTATCCTAGGAAGGTACCTCTAAGTGTTCTGGAGTTGAATCCCCCACCTCATAGCAGCTGGCGATGAGGCCAACCCCTACCTCTGCAACCTCTGCTGGTCAGTGGAAATTTGTGGTCCTCAGCATACTGTAACCAGTAAATGCTAAGATTTCCCTGAACTTTGATAGAATACAGGTGTAAGAAGATGCACTAACATGCACAATACCTCTACAAAGGAAAGGTATAAGGGAAACAGTGAATATTGAGATAGTGATAGTGGGTAGTTGTTTCTAAGTGCCCTTTATACACTGAAGAAAGAACATCATAGGTTCAGATTAATGGCTCATCAATTCAAAGCAAAGTTTGAAATTCAAGCTTGACAGTATTTATCCTGTAACCCAGAGAACCAACTGAGTCAAACACCAGGCTCAAACCTTTTTGTAAAAGCAGCAGAACTTCAGAGAAGTTTGAATTCTAAGTCTTAGAAAGTCTTCTAATGCTGAAGCTCTTCCCTGACAGAGGTGGGAGGCTGAGTCTGGGATGAGGGTGTTTGGGGAGACGTGCTGGAGAATCTTGAGCTACCAGTTGTCCTTGAACCTCTGCACCTTGCGGGAGTGAGCTGCAACCCCTCCTTAGACCCTTCTCTCCCCACCCAGCCTCACGTGATGATAGCACATAAGCCTCAAAGGAGGCAATGCTTACCCTCCTCAGGATTTAGACCTACTTTCCTTCCTGGTCACCAGCCCATCCTTATGGGCAAACCTCAGTTTGAATCAGCTGAGGAAGTACTGGGCCTAGAGAAGGGACTTCATACCAACTCAACATCACATGCGGACAAAGGAGCCAGTAGGAACTGGGAGAAATGCCAGAAATGGGTCAGAAAGGTATTGGGTCAAGAAGAACAACATAGAAAATTGGTTAAGGGAGAGTTTTTCAGGATCTGGGTACTCTCTACAACATAAATCCCCAGTGATTGTTGGGATATGCTGATTGTTGTTTAACTAACTGGCCTGGGGACTAGTCTGATATTCTGTGGAGGTGTATCTTGGAAACTTGAAGAAGCAACATTTAGTAGTAAATGATACTGAAACTAGATCAGCTGTCTAGATTGTGGAAGAAGAGATCAAAAAGCCCATGAAAGCAGGTATACTAGTGGGGGTCCTTGGGATAAGACTGGGATAAGAGATAAGCTGTCTTTCCCTCTCAGAGAGGCCCAGAGAACATTCTGTTTACCAAGGTGACAGGGTTGTGTTAGTCAGGAGAACAGAAGCGTTCTTCAGGTGCTCAGTCATGGCTTTCCTCTGGAGGCTGAGCGAGTGGTAGGAGTTTCCGAGTAGCAATGAGATGGCAGAGGTCAGGAGGCAGTGCTTAACTTTGGAAACCATGTAAATAGAGCTCCAGAAATGATCAGTAAGGCTGGGCTGGCAGCCAGAAAGTCCTGACATTCAAGGATATTTGGAGATAGCCAACAACATGGCATTTCTAAGGACAAGATTGACAGCCAACAAGAAATTAAACTGATTTCTTTACTCTGAGACGTCTCAAATTTTACATTAGGTTCAGGTGTGTTGTGATCTTCTCAGACAAGAATCAAACTTATTTGACCAGGAAATCAGTTTTTAAAGAACCCCTCGTGGGATCTTAACATGCTCATTCTCTTGTGTCTGACTCTTTGCAATGCTATGGACTGTAGGCCACCAGGTCCCTCTGTCCATGAGATCCTCCAGGCAAAAACACTGGAGTGGGTTGCCGTTTCCCCCTTCAGGGGATCTTCCAGACCCAGGGATTGAACCTGCATTTCCTGTGACTCCTACATTGCCAGGCTGATTCTTTACTATCAAACCACCTGGGAAGCCCCTCATGGGATAAGTATTATATGAACACATAGTAACAATGCTATGTAGTTCATTGTTCAAAATATCTACAGAGTGAGTATATATTGAAAGTATAAAAGGTTCCTTAGTACAATTTCATATTGTCATTGAACACATCTAGAGGTCCAAAGGTTATTTCCACACCTACATCCTAGAAGAAAACAATGAGGAAAATATTGATCTAGTAAGGAAAAAATAAATTTACTGATGAACTGACCAAACCGAAAAAACTCAAAACTTCTGTGATATGTCAACAACTCCTTTACCCTCCCCTACTCCAACAAAGCTTAGGAAGGCAAGACATCAAGAAAAATGTCTTTGGGGAAATTAATGGAACTATGTACAGAAAAAGGACAAAAGTCAATAATGAAATTGGTCCAATTTGAACAGCCCAAATGAAAACCACAAGGTGAAAACTTATTTACACTGAGTTACATTTAGTGAAAATAAGTCCCTGTGATTTACTTAGCATTCCAGAAGATAAAGAGCCATAAACAAATGCTTCAAGTGAATTATGCTATCATCAGAGTTATGTGCTTCCATGATTCGAAGCTGGGCACAATAGCATTCACCAGCACACCGTAAGCTTTGTCCCTTCCATCCGGCTGCCTGTGTGATTCCATCACTGCAGCAGCAGAAATGATTCAGCTGTCACAATAAGACATTCCCCTTCAATCAGGAGGCAAATTATAGAAATGTGGTTGGACCTGGAGTCTGTCACGCAGAGTGAAGAGTGAAGTAAGTCAGAAAGAGAAAAACAAATATTGTATGTTAATGCATGTATGTGGAATCTTCAAAAACAGTACAGATGAAACTATTTGCTGGGCAGGAGTAGAGACGCAGACGTAGAGAATGCACGTGCGGCCACGGTGGGAGAAGGGGAGGGCGGCATGAACTGGGAGATGGGGACTGACGTATATACACTGCCATGGGTGAAATGGGAAGCTGCCATACAGCGCAGGGAGCTCAGCTCTGTGCTGTGATGACCTAGAAGGGTGGGCTGAGGAGCGTGGTGGAAGGGAGGTCCAAGAGAGGGGGAAATGTGCATACATACAGCTGGGTCACCTTGTTGTACAGCAGAGACTAACACAACATTGTAAAGTAGTTATACTCCAATTTTAAAAAAGAGGGAATAAATCCAACATTTGCATTAGTTCCAAAAGACATTCATTTTCCCAGTAGCAGATGCTTTCTGCCTCAGGTCTGTTATTCAGACTCTTGGAACAATCTCTAGTCTGCTCCTTTGGGAGATGTCTCTTTCACAGTGCTCTGAACCTTTGCTTGTAGATCTCAATTTGAGAGTACCAGTTTCTTCCTCTCCAGCCCCACTATCACCCAGGTGCGGACTTCATCTGAGGGAGGTAAAGATTATCGTTCAGTGCGGGTGACTCCGAGGGCTGTGTGCTCATGCTTTGAACTAGAAGACGAGATTGCTAATCCTTGCTCTGTCACCCACTGTCCTCATAACCTAGGGCCGCTCACATCCTTCCTCCACACTAGTGTCTCATCTCTTACGTGTCACATTAGTTGATCTCCAAGATGTTTCATGAGGAAGCTATACCAAGAAATTAAACTCAAAATTGTTCTTTGTGTTCTCATGTATGTTGTCCTCATTCACATGTGGAAAACTGTGCCCTTTGTTGAGATTCAGTTTCCATATCGATGGAAGCTGATATACCTGTTTGAATCTTGTAAACATTTGCCTGTGAGTAAAATTATCAGGGACTCAAATATGTCATAGAACATATTGAAACTAAAAGCATGGTTTCAAATGTCCCTACCAGTTCTACCATTCCATTTCTTTCAAAAAAATTATTTATTTATTGCTGAGAAGTCCTTTCTCTTGGAGAAGGCAATGGCACCCCACTCCAGTACTCTTGCCTGGAAAATCCCATGGATGGAGGAGCCTGGTGGGCTGTAGTCCATGGGGTCGCTAAGAGTCGGACACGACTGAGCAACTTCACTTTCACTTTTTATGCATTGGAAAGGAAATGGCAACCCCACTCCAGTGTTCTTGCCTGGAGAATCCCAGGGATGGGGGAGCCTGGTGGGCTGCCGTCTATGGGGTCGCACAGAGTTGGACATGACTGAAGCGACTTAGCAGCAGCAGCAGGCCTTTCTCTAGTTGTGGAGAGCAGGGCCACTTACCAGTTGGTGGGTATGGGCTTCTCATTGTGGCGGCTTCTCCTGTTGAAGAACATGGGCTGTAGGGTATGGGGGCTTCAGTAGTCACAGCTCGTGGGCTCTAGAGCCACAGGCTCAGGAGGTGTGGTGCAGGGGCTTAGTTGCTTCACGGCACGTGGGATCTTCCCAGATCAAGGATCAAACCCATATCTCTTTCATTGGCAGGCAGATCCTTTACCACTGAGCCACCAGGGAAGCCCCATTCCATTTCTTATTGGAATATGAAATGACTTTTTCCCTATAAGAACCCCCTGAAGTCCCTGAACACACACAAAAAAATTGTCTCTAAAAGAAAGGACTTCAGTTGAGTATAAAGGTGAGACGTAGAAAAAGAATAAAGTTCACAAGACAAGGCCATTTTTTTAGTCCTCTGAATGGATATTTCATCTGGATTAACATGAAGATGTAACTCTATTTAATTCTATTAAATTCTATTAACTCTATTTAATTCTATTAACTCTATTTAAAGTTTCTACAGAGCATCCACCATGACCCAGATCTGCTCTTCAGTCTTGGATGTACCGGGGCGTGTTTAAAAACTTACACTTGCAACACGGGACTAGAGGATCAGGTTTGCATTTTAGAAAGATCGCTGTAGAGAGAGGATTTGAGTGGGGAAAGAGAAAAGTCAGGGAGACCAGGGGGAAGGTTTCAGAGGTTACGGACAAAGTCCTGGCAAAATGCTATGGTGGTCAGAGTCGGGGTGTGCTGACAGGTGAAGAGAAAAGGGTAATTCTGAGAGATGCAGGAGGAGGAAAAACCCAAATTTGGCGACTGGGTAAAAGAAAGACTCATATACAGCGGGTTTACATTTGTAATCCATGAGGTACAGAGTAGGAGGGGGTGGACGGGAATGCAAAGCATGAGATGTCTCTTAGAAGCAAGTCCTCTCACAGGACTTGGTGAGGATAGAGGTTTTCCTTGATCCTCTTTATAAACCTGCACAGAAGAAAAACAAGAGGCCTGGCAAGAAGATGTATGTGGGAGGTAAAAGGGAAAACATGCTTGGTCCTAATAAGATGGTAGTTGGGGGAAAAAGGGTGAAGGAATGTTTTGGAACGATCTGCCCAGAGGTGAAGACTCTTTGTGAGGCTGCCAGGATCTGCAGAGAGATGTTAATGGGGGTTATCAGCTGTCGTGGAAACAAAGGCAGGCGGTGTGCTGACAGCCTGTGAGCCAGAACCAGCCAGAATGCGTGTGTACGCCTGTGTGTGTGTGGGTCCCAGAAGAAACACCAGGCTTCCTGCATACAGACGACCTCTGAGAACAAGCACTCTTGGCAAGCCCACCTCTGAACATAGGTTACTCCAGAAAGATACCTTTAATGGAGGTGTAGCCCTTCTCAGCAGGGTTCCCTTTGCATAGAGTTGCTCCTCCTCCTTTTATTTCTGGCAGAAATGGGGTCCCATTTCTCCCAAAGAGACGCCCCCTCCACAAAGGAAATCACCACACCCCAACCAAACACCCAGTCACATATGCACACAGTCTCATGAGCCTTCTCTGCGTTGAACCAGTCCATTTTTTTTTCCTTGCCATTTCACTTTTGCATACCACGGCTTATATTTAAGCACATTCCTCTTACTCAAAAGTGGTGCTCATAGAATAGGCTCTGGACATGCATCCAGAGTCAGATATCAACAGATGGAGACCTGAGGGCATCTCTCAAAAAGGATTGTGCATACTTTGGCATTTTACCCTGCTTGACACCATCACAAGGGATCCGGGAATCAACTTGATATTCTAGGTTGCCTGGAAAATATTTGACTTTTGGAAATCTCGGTAGCAATGACAGCAAAATCATAAGTTTGCAAGTAGATTGACTTGGGCTGAGTCCTGGTTTTTCCACTGACTTTGAGTCCCTGACTTAATATCTCTGCTTCAATTTCCTCATCTGTAACATGTGAATAATAACCATGAGTAGGCACTACTATTATCCCCATTTTACAGAGGGAGTAAACTAAGACCCAATGAGATGAAGTGATTGCTCCCAGATGAAGCAGCTAATAAAAAGTACAGTTTGAATGTGAAACCAGGGAGTCTGGCCCCTTCCTGCACTGTCTGTCATCCTCATTCCAAGTTTCTCCTTTAACCCTAAAAACAACTCTGTTAATGGGAACTTGAACAAGTTACTTTAACTCCCTCAGTTTCTTTGCCTCAAGGGAAACTAGGATTTTGTTATTGCAAACCTCATAGGATATTAAAGAACTAACTGAAAAATGCAGGTAATAGGATTCAGAGGGCCTGAGCTCTTTTATGCAGAGTAAGAGCCTGTAGACTGCAATGGTAATACTAACCACACTTGTTGGCATAACAACACATACTGTACTTGTAATTGTTTGTTTCAATGTTTGTGATTTCCTTGAACTATATGTTTGAGGACAGAATCTATCCCTTCCTTACTTGCCCCTTTGTACCCACAGCATCTGCCAACCTCATACAGACTCAGAACATACTGTGCTTTCCATGTTATCCATCCATGAATGAATATGAGAGAATAAATAAGCTGATGCCGCCTCTCTCTTGGATCGCTGTAAGAATTAGATGAGATAATGTATGTGAAAACAGCTAGTACAATGTTTGGCTTGAGAATTTCACCAATTAGCCTGAGACCTTTCCCCTTTGAAACCAGAACACATTATCTGAGACAAACACTCTAGAATCACATGACCCAGAGGATAACAAAGAGAATGTCTGGGCTCCTCTGACCAACACAAACATCCCAGCCAGAATCCATGGACCACGTGGCCTGGGCAGGTGTGCAGAAGAGGAGCTCCAGCTGGGCTCCACCTCAGTGAGCAGCACTACCATGCATCAGTGAGAAGCATGCTGTGAGCACGTTTGGTAGTCCCAAGCGCAAAGGAGGGAAAGCACTTGATGTACTGATTGATTAAAGCTACTAATTAGGTCCATGCACATTACAAACACTGGCAGCTCTTGCTTATTGGATACCAGGGAAGGGTTTGGCAGAGATGAGGGAACTGGCAACCAATCCATGCATGAGCCAACATACTGCATCTCTAAAGGAATGATTTAACTCAATACATTTGGAAACAGAAATTGCTGGCAATGTTCAGAAACCCTAAGTAGAAATAGTTGTTCAAAAACTAAATAGACAGGTGGGCAAAAATCTCCCTCTTCTCTCTTGAAACAGCTCAGAAAAGAGCTAAAAATCAGAGACTCACAGACTTAGAGAAGGAATTTATGGTTGCTGAGGGGAAGGGATAGTCAGGGAATTTAGGATGGACAGGTACACATTGCTACATGTGCAGCAGTTAAAACGGATAACCAACAAGGACCTACTGCAGAGCACAGGCAGCTCTGCTCACTGTTTTGTGGCAGCCTGGATGGGAGGGGAGTTTGGGAGAGAATGGAAACATGTACATGTATGACTGAGTCCCTCCCTGTTCACCTGAACCTATCACAACATTGTCCATTGGCTATACTCCACAATATAAAATAAAAAGTTTCTTAAAAAGCAACTGGCAGCGTGAAACATGGACTTAGACATCAGGCGCATTTCCCTCCCAGCTTTGTCTGTACCTACTGTGACCTGAGGCAGGTCAACCAGAACCTCTGAGCTTCCATTTCCTCTTCTGTAAAATGGAGAACACTCACTTCATAGAGGTATGGGAAGGTCTGAACACTCTGTATGAGGAACTAGTGACTGGTCAGTCTGCTACCATCTCTACCACCACCTAAAGGGAGTCATCCTGATTAGATGAGCCACACCATCTGGAATCAGTGAATTCCTGCATGCTTGCTAAGTTGCTTCAGTTGTGTCGGACTGTGTGGCCCTGTGGACTGTAGCCCCCTAGACTCCTCTGTTCATGGGATTCTCCAGGCAAGAATACTGGAGTGGGTTGCCATGCCCTCCTCCAGGGGATCTTCCCAACCCAGGGATCGAACTTGCATCTCTTACGTCTCCTACACTGGCAGGTGAGTTCTTTACCACTAGGGCCACCTCGAAGCCCCCAGTGCATTCCTATCTTTCCTCTTAAGTGGCTCTAGTGACTATGTTAATGTGTTGGGTTGGGTTGTGAGTCACTGTCTGTTAACATAACTTACCCAAGGCTCACAATGGGACAAGAGGCAAATAAGAACTCAGGGGTGGAAGGGACCTGGCTCATCTTCAAATAAGATAAGGCACTCCAGAAATAAATGACAGGACATCGGCTGGGATGGGAAAGGGGTGGTATGGAGCTAGGAAGCTGAGAGAGGGCAAAGTCTGAGAAAAGAAGCAACAGGAGGAGCTTGAGGAGAGAGCTGAAGGCCAACAGTGGCCCAATAAGAGAGAGCCACTGAGTGATCACACATCTCCCGGTCCTGGATGGAGATTCTCTACCCACCCAGGCTGAATTATGAAGACCAAGTATAGCAGAGGCAGCAGCCAGTGAGAGGCAAGCTAATTCAAGATGGGCATCCCTGGAAAGTCTCAGGAAGAGGAGAAGCAGATAGTATAGGAGGTGGGAAGTAAATCTAGGCTAAAAATGGGGCTGACTGAACATTCATGTAACAGGAGCCTTAGACACTAGGGTCCCCTACCTCATCAGGTACCCAGGACAGGCAACACAGAGTGGGTCACTGGTGAACCTGAACCAGGCAGTCTCATCTTTAATTTTCTATTTAATCCTTTTTAACTTGTGTAAAAAGAGCTTACATTTCTACCATACAAGACGCTAATGAGATCTGGTACATGGTATATGGCCTATGCAAGAATAGTTTTTTCCCTTATTTAAAACTCAGACTTACTCTTAAGTCAAACTTTGTTGAAAAAAAAAAAAAAAGCTAAAAACATTCACCATTACTTAAAATATATCTTTTCTTTTCATGTGCTCAGTCATGTCTGACTCTTTGCATCTCCGTGGACTGCAGCCCACCAGGCTCCTCTGTCCATGGAATTCTCCAGGCAAGAATACTGGAGTGGGTTGCCATTTCCTTTTCCAGGGGATCTTCCCGACCCAGGGATCAAACCTGCATCTTTGCACTTCCTGCATTGGCAGGTGGATTCTTTATCACTAGTGCCAAATGGGAACCCTTTCTTTTCATATATTTTTAAAACTTATAAGGAGAACACAGCTAACTAACTGGCTTAAGATAAAATAAGAATTTAATTTTCCTAAAGATAGGTTTGATATGTTTAATCTAAATAAAGTTTGTCCATTTTTAAATGCTATTTAAAACATGAAAGTGTTTAAAACATGATGGTGTTGAATAGTAAAGCCACTGGAATCAGAAACCAAAGCTATATGAATAAAAATATAGCCTAAGATAATTTATACAAGACCTTAAAAAACATGGTCTTGTTAGTATCATCAAATTTAACTATAGGCCTAGCTGTTCCAATATAACTATAGATGTCTATTGGTTTCCATAGGCCCATGGCTTCCCTGGTGATTCAGTGGTAAAGAATCCTCCTGCAATGCAGGAGACAGGCTCAGTAGACATGGGTTCTATCCCTGGGTCAGGAAGATCCCCTGGACAAGGAAATGGCAACCCATTCCAATACTCCTGCCTGAAAAATCTCATGGACAGAGGAACCTGGGGGGTTACAGTCCAAAGGATCAAAAAAAGTTGGACATGACTGAGCAACTGAGCACAGGCATAAAAATGTTATGCTTAAAATAAAATAATTTTCTTACAGCATGAATACTAAATTCTTGATCAAACCTGAGATCAGTACATACAGATCTTCTAACCAAAGTGAGATCATTTCTGTCTGGGGTCTTGGTTGCATGTTAAACACAGCAAAGCTTGCTCATACATGTACAAAGCTGAAAGCTGGACCAAAATGGCCCTTGATTTCCTATGCAAAGCTGGATTCTCCTCTTGACAGAAACCAGGACTTGTGAGGGACAGGTCAGTAAATCTCATTTCAAACATACTGTCTGACTGCCCCTCACAGAGTTGTTCCTCTTCTCTCAAAGTCAAATTCTCCTACAGAGCAGAAGATTCAGGGAAAGGATCCCTCTTGCTGGCAGACACAGGTGTCAAAAGGGAGGGGAAAGACTCCTGCTTGGTCCCAAAGCTCTTTCAATTGGTTGATGACAAGGCTTGTACGCTGCCAGCCTTTCTCTTTCACAAACCTAAGCACTAGGGGACACCTGTCTAAAGTTCCTCTTGCAACATTATTTCTTACTGAGAATCTCAGTCTTAAAGTCAAAACATTCTTCCAAAGGCCTTGCAGAGACGACCTGTTCCCAAGGTAGGCTGATTTTTGCAGCTTACCTTTCACTTTCAAAGATCTTAGCAAATTTGGCCAACGATTCTCCTGAAAGTACCTTTGCCATTCATTTTTCAGCTCAAACTCCTATTAAGAAGAATCCCTCTGCAAAGTCACCAAATTTCTGTATGAAGAAACATCTCATGAGGCCAACTGCTAGTGATCCTCCATCAGTACAGCCACCAATGCAGTTGTTCCAAGACAGACTTGGTATTTCTAGATAAAAAGACAAAGTGTTTAAATATAGATGGTTTTGCAATTGTTTCAGACAATCATTTTTGGTAACAGAAAAAGTTTTCCTGAAATTTACCATCACTTACAAATCCCACATCAAGACATCTACTGGTGAAATCTGTTCACTCATCAGCTTAGATATAAAAACTATTGTTTCTCGGTTTATGAGACAATCCTTTGCATCATCACATAAGGTGTTGTCCATACAATGATTAATCAAATGTTTTGAAAGTGGAATGTTTCCATTTCTCTGCCTGTGTCTCTTTCTACCATTTTATTCATTTCATTTTTGTTTTTTCTAGCATTGTTAGGTTCTTACCCACAGTGTGACTTTCCTTTAGATGGCAATAAGTTCTGCTAGTACGTAACTTGCTTCTTGAACCTGAATGTGATTTTTTTTTAAGCTAAAGGTTTACCCTGTTTGTTTTGGGATTCCAGTAGCCATTTAAAATTATCAGCACCTTTCCTTGTCAAATGGCTGTGATTTGTCGTTAAAAGCCATGCTTTGCTGAAGCTATCATTGCATTGGTGAGTTGTATGCCGTAGACCTGAACAGCGGAATAGGGCAGCATAGATCCCAGCTGTGTGAATCCTTTGATGAGTAGCTTTCATCACAAGGAGGGACTTCTATTGTGTGCCACTTATAGCAGGAGTATGGCAGAATGACTCAGAAGACTGTAATTCTTCATTACTAATCTTATCAGAATCATCCATACCTGTAGGACTAGGAAAGTTCACATGGAAAAAGGAACATGGAAGAAGAGCCAGGGAACACTAAAAAAGGAAAACAACAAGGGAAACTAACCAGACCAGGTGATGAAACATGCTATAAAGCCAGTATGATTTTTTAAAAGAGACAAACAAATACAAGATTGACACATGAACTGACAGACCAATGGAATAAGATTGAAAATCCAGAAATGGACCTAACTACTTTTGAAATTCTGCATAGGATAAAGGTGGCCTCTCAAGTCATTTGCTGCAAAAAAAAAAAAAAAATATGTACGTTGTAGTAAATAGTGCTGGCCAACTAAGTAGTCAAGAGGTTGGGCTTACAAAGCAAGATCGGAAGAAGCTCTCCACAGAGTTGGGGAAAGAGGTTGTGCTAGCTCTTACTAGAGCTCTGAAAGGGTGAATAGCCTGAGGCTAAAAGAAGATAGAGGCTAAAACCAAGTGCCAGGGTGACTTTGACAGGAACAGGAAGAAATGAGAAATTCTTCCTTCCTTTGGTCTTCCAGTCTTCTCTGTGAAGTTCCTGGTAGAGGAGAAAATGTAATGAAGTCCCAGCACCAGTGTCACAGAGAAGAGTAGCAGAAGGTGGATTTGGAGTTGAGCTTAATGTCTGGCAAATGTGTAAATACTGAGTACTCTGAGTTAGCACACATTGTCCTCCAAGTCTCGTAAGAGGAAGGAGCAAGGGAAAAGGAAGGCAGAGGATAGAATGTTAGTTACTCAGCTGTGCCCAACTCTTTCGACCCCATGGACTGCAGCCCACCAGGCTCCTCTGTCCATGAGATTTTCCAGGCAAGGATATTGGAGTGGGTCGCCATTTCCTTCTCCAGGGGATCTTCCCAACCCAGGTACTGATCCTGGGTCTCCTGCACTGCAGGCAGATTCTTTATTGACTGAGCTACAAGGGAAG
This sequence comes from Ovis aries, assembly GCF_016772045.2. Classification (NCBI taxonomy): domain Eukaryota; kingdom Metazoa; phylum Chordata; class Mammalia; order Artiodactyla; family Bovidae; genus Ovis; species Ovis aries. The sequence continues at coordinate 174,969,207 of NC_056056.1, forward strand.
CCCTAGGATGGAGTAAGAATGCTAAATTTTCATCTTCCTTAATAGAAAGTTAAGGTGAGAGTTGGACCGTAAAGAAGGCTTGAGTGCCAAAGAATTAATGCTTTTGAATTGTGATGCTGAAGAAGACTCTTGAGAGTCTTTTGGATAGCAAGGAGGTCAAACCAGTCAATTCTAAAGGAAATCAACCCAGGTATTCATTGGAAAGACTGATGCTGAAGCTCCAAAACTTTGGCCACTTGATGAGATGAGCCAATTCAATGGAAAAGACCCTGATAGTGGGAAAGATTGAGGGCAGGAGGAGAAGGGGAAGACAGAGAATAAGATGGTTGGATGACATCACTGAGTCAATGGACATGAATTTGAGCAAACTCTGGGAGATGGTCAGCGACAGGAGGCCTGGAGTGCTGTGGTTCATGGGGTCACAAAGAGTTGAACATGACTTATTGACTGAACAACAGCAACAACAAAGGCAATATCTAAAATTATGTCAAGAATAGCAACATAAAAAAAAGAATAGCAATATAAACACAACACTTAGAAAAACAATATGAAATAGCTAAAAAAAAAAGTTTAAGGATTGGCACTCAGGTGGGGAAGAGTGGGACAGAGGCTTGTTAGATTTTTAGATTATAGATACATACTTGGCTTTGCTTTTTAGATTAAAACTTCAATAATAGCATATAAGTGAAGGGGAAAATTAAATTCAATATTATAGTTTCACATTTGGAAAAGTGAATGGGAAAACCATTGTTTTGGTAATACAAACTCCCCAAAGCAAGAATGGAATATTGTTTTTGTTGTTGAATCATGTGAGAGATGGATAAGAAATTAGGTTATGGACCTCATGGGGACAGAGCATGTGTTTCTTTTATTCATCAGTGATACTCATTTCTTATGAATAAATACATGAAAGTAGGACTGAACAGAATTCACAACAGAAAGGAGAGCCACATACACCTGCATCAATCACAAGGAATCTTAAAGACTCGCCGAGCAGAGAAATATCTATCCTATACCCAAGCTGCTGGTTTCAGATGAATAACCAGAGTATTACACTGGCATGTGGCTAGTGTCTCAGTGATGGGGACAAAGAACTGTGAACTATAGAAAGTGGAGAATATCACTCTGCCTGAGAGTACCTGAGGGTGACCCTGAGGGTTGATGGGCCATAGTTGGTCTGAGTCTTGAAGAATGTCTGAGAATTTCCCAGGTATGAAAACAGAGGAGTGAGCATAAGAGAGGACACAGAGAGATGACAAGACTTGATCTAGCCAAGAACTGTCAGATGTGCTATAGGGGTAGAGCAGAGTCTGAGGAGACGCATCTAGGTGATGGACTTCCCTGTTGGCTCAGATGGTAAAGAATGTGCCTGCAATGCAGGGGACCCAGATTCAATCCCTGGGTCGGAGAGATCCCCTGGAGAAGGAAATGGCAACTCACTCTAGTATTCTTGCCTGGAGAATCTGGAGAGCTACAGTCTATGGGGTCACAAAGAGCTGGACATGACTAATTATTATTAATACTATTATTATTAATACTAAATATTATTATTTAAATATTATTTATTATTAATATTATTATTATTATTTGACTAATATTTTCTGTTTCTTCTAATGAGATTGGAGAGAGAGGTGGTTACCAAGCTAAGCTCATTGAATCTTCTTCCTTGAGCACTGGGGAGCAAACAGAAGCAGAAAAGTCCCTGAGTCAGATTTGAATTTTAGGGAAGATAATTCCAATAGTAGTGTTGGAAGACCCAGAGCAAAGAGGACAGACACAAGCACCAGAAATAGCAATAAGAAAATAACGAAAAAAAGAGATAATATGCAGTCAGTGCTTATAACATGCCCAGGTTTGTGCTCAGGCTTGGCCTGCATTGTCTCATTTAATCTTTTTTTTTTTTATGGACTATTAATTTATTTTATTTCTAAAACTTTTTGGAGTATAGTTTTACAATGTTGATTTACAATGCTGTGTTAGTTTCTTCTGTACAGGGAATTCTTCTCAATATTCTGTCAAGACCTATGTGGAAAAAGAATCTTGAAAAGAGTGTGTATATGTATATGTATAACAGATCCACTTCGTCTCATTTAATCTGGACTTATACAAATAGGGATACTGAGAAATAAGAGATAGATTTTTTTTTTTTTAAGAAAAATGTGTTCCTAGCCAGGAAGACTTCAGTACGTTCTCTGCCTGGGCAGAAACCAATCACCATGTGGGGCTGGCCTGATTCCAGCAGGTGTGATCACCTGGCAGAACAGGAAGCATTGGGCAGGAATGAGACAGTTCCTGACAAGTGCAGAATGACATTTGTTGAGAGGCAAGCAGGGTTAATGCCGAAATATGATTAATAAAGAGAAGTTCAGGGCTGTGATGTCAGAAAATGTCCAGCCGGTCTCCCAACATCCAGTGTTCCCCAAAGCCTGTCCACTCTGGGCAACTTAATCTCACCATCAAGAAATATTAATCATGCCACCCCTCAATAAGTTACCATGTGTACCCAGAACGATATGTGGCACACGGCATGTTCAACCCATGTTGTTTTCCCTTTTTCACTTTTCACTGAAACTCCCTCCTCTGATCTCCATAGAACCACTCTCCTATTTAACCAACTCACCATCCTTTACCCTCCTCCCAATTTCAACACTGTCCTCAACTACTCAACCTTTGGCCAAGCAAGAAGTCTCAATACCAGTCTCAACTCTTCCTTCTCTCCTCCATATTTAGCCACCAAGTTCTATCTCAATCCTAATTCCTGAAGATTTTCCATTCTATTCATGGTTACTTGGATGACCAAGTAAGTCAGAAAACCTGCCTGACTTAACTGGTAATCCAAAGAGCCTCTGACTTAATTGGTCATCCACCTCTGATTTACTTGGTCATCTGAAGAGCCTCCTTATGGAGGCTAACATCAAAATAAATTTTCACATCCTCTGTTGAACTGAATTATGGCTTCTCAAAATAGGTTGAAGTCCTAAACACCCACCAAGGACTTGTGGTGGTGGTGGTGGTGGTGGTGTAGTCACTAAGTTGTGTCTGGCTCTTGCAACCTCATGGACTGTAGCCCACCAGGCTCCTCTATCCATGGAATTCTCCAGGCAAGAATACTGGAGTGGGTTGCCCTTTCTCTACCAAGGACTTATATATGTGGCCTTCTTTGGAAAATAGGGACTTTGTAGATGATCAAGCTAAGGTGAGTCATTAAGGCAAGTCCGAATTCAATATGACTGCATTCTCCTGAAAAGAGGGCAATTTGGACACAGAGCCAGAAACACACACAGGGAGAAGGTCATGTGAAGATGCAAGCAAAGGGGCAGTGATGTTTCTATAAACCAAAGAACACCAAAGACTACCAGACAATCAGTAGGAAGCTAGGGAAAGGTACAGAGCAGATCCCCTCTCATATCCTCAGCAGGAACCAACTCCACTGACACCTTAATCTCGGACTCCCAACCTCCAGACTTTGAGATAAGGTTCTGTTATTTAATCTACCCAGTTTAGGGTACCTTATTACAGTAGCCCTAGCCAACTAATACAACCTCCAAGACATTTTTCTAAATGCACATCCAATTATACCAATCTTTGCTTAAAATCATTTAACAATAAGGAAAGGGACAGGTTCTATTTATTGAGTACCTGCTGAGGGCAAGGTGGTTCATCTCTACTATATCTAATCCTTACAACCTCCCTTGAAAGAGGCATTACCATTCCTAATTTTGCAGTTGAAGTAAAATGATACTTTAAAAAGCTGTCGCTCAGCCAATTTCCCAAAGGTGGTGAGCAGAAAGCCTGAATTTTGACTCCTGATCTCTTTGAATGCAGAAGTAAAGGTAGCGTTGCATGTTTCACTGTAACAGGGCTCAGCAATCTTCTTTGTAAAGGGCCAGATTGCTATGATATGATAGGCTTTGCAGGACATATAGTCTCTGTTGTTACAACTTAATACTGCCATCCATAGCATGAAATCAGTCCTAGTCTATATATAAATGAATGGTCATGAATATGTTCCAATAAAATTTTATTAACAAAAACAAGTTTCAGGTCAGATTTGGCCCTCTGGTCATAGTTTGCCAACCCCTGCCCTAAAATTGTCTTTAGAAAATAATTCACACTCCTTGACAAAGTAATATGTAATATTCATAGTATGCTTGCTTTATCCCAGGATCTCTTCATGCCTTGATTTATTTAGATTCCCACTGCTCTTCTCTGTACTTTAGAGGTCATGAACTTACCAAAATGACATAAACAGTGACAGCCGTGAATTGAAGTTGGGCAGTCAAGCTCCAAAGCTCATGGTCTCACGCATTCTCCACAAGGGTCTCCATACCTCCCTGTGATCCACATGGCCCATCATATTCCTCCAACCACCCTTTCCTTCCTTTCCCAACACCCCGGTTTTTCAGCCATATAATAGCTGAGACCAGGAAATAAAGGCAGGAGACAGGGCTAGCCCCCACCCACCTACTCTGGAGGCTACATTTGGCCAAGGCCAAAGCCCTGGCTTTCCCAGAGTCCTTTCTATCTGTGGGAAGTGCTGAGTAGGAAGTGGGTACCTACCTCTTACACCTGGTTTGGGTAAAAATCTAGGGAGATGACATACAGTATCAAAGAAAACATACCAAAAGATGTTGGCAAAATGCCTAGGCTTGCTTTAAAGCAGTGAAGCCATTTACTCCATGATTCTTATCATTATTCAATAGATGATGATGATGGTTGGTCCTTGGTCTCGCCATTTGGCATGCAGGATTTTAGTTCCCCAACCAGGACCAGGGATTGAACCCATGCTCTCTGCAGCGGATATATGGAGTCATTACCTCTGGACCACCAGGGAAGTCCCATAGAGTCTTCTTATTATTCAATAGAATCTTACTCAACAGCATGTGATGTAAGCTAGTGATGGCAGCAACTTGCTTCCTACCAGCTCTGCTTGCATTTCCTTTCCTATCAGAATTCTGACTTTGTCTGAGATGCCAGCTAGAGGTGACCAATGACCATCAACAGAAGTCTGATGAGGATCAACAGGGCAGTTTGGCTTTTCTATTGTAAATAAGTGTCTTTTCCTGGTTGCTTTCTTCTTCTTTCTTCCTGCAATGCAGCCAAAGAACTGGGAGGAGAACCACTCTCTCACAACCACAGGATGAAAGTTATCAAAGCTGGCAGAGAAAAGAGATAGATTCTGGGTCGCTGATGGAATCATGCAGCTTCCACACCCTGCTTCACACTCCCCATCTCCAAACTTCTGGTCAAGGGAGGAAAATAGCCCCTCCTTTGGTTAAACCTCTGTAGTTGGGTTTCTGATACATGTAGACTTCCTAATGGAAAGACCTAGTCAGCACACAGGGGGCATCCTCAGCATAGAACATGATTTCTCGGATGTAGTTAGTAAGCTCTCAGTCACTGTTTGATGAATGAATCAATGTGTGCATGACTATTAATAGAAGACAGAACACTAGATTGCATAGGTCTGTACCCTAGGAAAAAGTCATACTTCAAGCTACCACTCACTTGCTAAGCACATACTACGTCTCCTACATATTTTCATTAGTCTTCACAACGCTTGGAGGTTGGTACTGTCGTCATCCCCTTTTCACAGATCAGAAGCCAAAGCTGGAGGAGACTAAGTAGACTTCAAGAAGCACAGCTAGGGTGTGGTGGGACTAGGGTTTGAATGCAGATCTGCGTGATGCTGAAGCTTGTGTTCCTTCTCTCAGGCTGAGGTGCGGTTAGGACCATCTGGCCACAGGGCACCTGGGCCAAGGCTAACGGAAGATCAGAGAAGCTCGGGGTGGAACCCAGGCCCCACAATCGTGGAGCTTTACAAGCACTGACAATTCTTTCCTCTGCCTCAGTTTCCTCTTGTGTAAGCAAGGTGAGAAGAAACCGTTCCTTATTGGCATGCTATGTGGCATGTGATGGATGTAGGTGGGTATTTGGCAGAGTGCTTGTAAAAGCTCAGAAAATATGGCCCTCATATTAGTGTCATTGTTCCCCCCCCCCCCGCAAAAAGCCTGTAAGAATCTGACATGAATGGGGGCCAACCCTGAATGCAGTAGAAGGCTCTGGAGGAGGTATCCGCATGAGCTAGGCCTCCTAGCTTTTGGAGGCTGTGTGTTCTTTTTGAATTAATTAGTTAATTGTTTTTGGCTGTACCGGCTCTTCATTGCTACTCTCAGACTTTCTCTAGTTGAGGTGCACACGCTTTCTCTTTGTGATGGTTTCTCTTGTTGTGGAGCACAGGCTCTAGCGAGCCAGCTTCAGTAGCTGTGGGACGTGGGCTTAGTTGCTCTGCGGCATGCGGAATCTTCCCAGACCAGGGGTTGAACCCATGTCCTCTGCATTGGCAGGCGAATTAAGTATTCTTAACCACTGGACTACCAGGGAAGTCCCATAGCCTATGTGTTCTTTAACTTTGGAGACCAGGTCCCAACCTCTCACTGCTTTCACCAGCATTCTCTTTTGAGCCCAGATCTCCAGGAGCCTCAGAATTGCCTGTGAGATTTCTCTTCCTCACTCGAAGTTCTGATAGCTCACCGACTTTTTTGTCATTCCCAGCTAAGGGAGCGTCCCTTGGAGCCTGGAGGCTTGCCCCTTAATCCCACACAGGTGTCAGACAATGCCCGATGGGCGGACACCAGCTACCGTCTGGCTCCCGGCCGGCCCCACCTCATCACCAGGAGCAGCTGGGAGTTGGACGCGTCTGAGATGAGATGCGGGGGTGGATTTGAGTCTGAGATGCTAATCTGTCCAACTGAAGGCTTCACATCTGTCTTGGCACACATACACACACAGGCACACAGGATCTGAAGAGTCAGTTACAGCTCCCAGCAGGTGGGGCAGGCAGGTGGGGCAGGGTCCTGGGACACTGAATACAGGTACGGCTAGATGCCTACCCTGACAAAGCTGGCATGGCAAATTTCACTGATGCCGGGGGCCACTCAGGAGCAGCAGTGTGGGAAAGAATGGGGCAGGAAGTGGCTGAATAAAGTAAGGCCTTTGTGATCAGATCTCTGTTTGAATGCCAGATCTTTGCCTTATTCGTTATGTGACTTTTACTGTATTATTAAACCCCTATTAGATGCTGTTTTTTCATCTTCAAAGCGGTAAAAATAATAGCACCTACTGTTAAGTGTTAGAGGAGATGATTCAGTAAGGCTTTCAGCACAGTCTTTGGAAAATCATTAATGGTTGATAAATATTAGCTTTGATAATCAAGTATACGTATTGTGGAAGCACCAAATGCTTCTGAACAATCGATTACAATCTGCTGTGTGCTCTGTGAGTGATGCTGGATTGAGGCTGCACTTCATGTTTTTTGTTGTTGCTTCTCTCTGTCCTGTAAAAGTGTTAGGATGAATGGACATAGTACTGTTTTGTGATAAGAAAATATCTGGTTCTTAAAGTACAAGTTGAGTCAGTGCTTACCGTCTCCTCAGTGCTGTGTTTATTGTTCCTGAATTATCCCACACAGTTCCTGCCTTCAAAGAGCTTTCAGTCTATCTGGGGTAGAGAGCATAAACAGAGGTAAAAGTCAAATACAAATGTGAAGAGCCCATGATAAAGTACACAGCTTGGTGCTAGTGTGGATGGATGGGACCATAACCCCTGAAATTATTGAGAAAAGAGAGGTATCCAGCAGGGATGGAATGAATACCTAAGTTCTAGCTGACCCCCTTCCAATGGGCCTGAGATCCCAAAAATGTGAGGTCAATGAGAAAAAGTGACAGGTAATTCTTACATTGCATTTGTCGCTGTTGTTATTGTTCAAGTCATGTCCGACTCTTTGCAACCCCATGGACTGCAGCACACCAGACTTCCTGTCTTTCACCACCTCCCAGAGTTTGCTCAAACCCATGTCCATTGAGTTGGTGATGCCATCCAACCATCTCATCTTCTGTCATTCCCTTCTCCTCCTGCCCTCAATCCTTCCCATCATCGGGGTGTTTTCCAATGAGTCAGCTCTACAACAGGTGGCCAAAGTACTGGAGCTTTAGCTTCAGCATCAGTCCTTCCAATAAATATTGAGGTTGATTTCCTTTAGGATTGACTGGTTTGATCTCCTTTCTGTCCAAGGGATTCTCAAGTGTCTTCTCCAGCACCACAGTTCGAAAGCATCAATTCTTCCCCAAGAACATTGCTTACTATGTGCCAGATATTCCTCAAACCCAAACGTAGGTTTTCACTTCCATCTACATAACAACCCTATGCAGTTGGTCACTGTCCTCATCTTCAGGATGAACAAGTAGGGTACAGAGAAGTAAAGTAATTTACCCCATGTCACACAGCTGGCAAGTGTACAAGCTGGATTTTAGACTCAATCTCCTCCTGTTAGATGTTCTTAACCATTCTGGTATACTGCCTTGCAGAAGAAAGGAAACCAGATTGTATTCATTACATGTAAGTAACAGCAGATGCTATAATAAATAACCCCAAGTCCTCAGTAGTTAACACAACAGAAGCTTATCACCTGTCAGATAGCAATTCAATGCAGTTGTTCAGCCGATGTCCTTCCACACAGTGATTCAGGGACCCAGGCTCTTCCATCTTGTGCCTCCATGATTCCCCAGGGCTGTGAAGTCCTCTGATAGAGCTCTCCTGGAGGGGGAGAAAACCCCCCACACTGGGTTTTATGGCCAAGCCTGAAGTGGCACCCCTCATTTCTACCACCACCTGGTGGTGTTCAGTCACACAGCCAGGCCTAATTGCAAGGGAAGCCAGGAAATGTAATTTAGCCAGACCTCCAGGGCAAGCATGGATACTGGTGAACACAATCTCTGCCATACAGGGAAAGACTCAAATCATTCATCTGAGTGCAACAAATTAGATTTAACTCCAGATGCCAACCCCAAATGCACAGCTCTAGAGTCATACCCAAAGAGTGGCAACATCCTTGGTCCTAATTCTGGAAGGGGACTAAGAGTACTTGCAGGGCCCTTTCCACAGCTAGGACCCCGCAGTGGAAGCAGAGAACTCCAGGCGTGACTAAAGTGCTAGAAGCACCGTAAATGCAGGTTCTTCCACCTCTTCTCCTGCAAAAACAAAACCTAAAACCGACCAAATGCAGTAAGACCTCTGCCAGTGGGTCAGTGAGCCAGAACTTACTCTCCCACCTCCGCCCACCCAATTCTGAAGACTGGCAAGAAACCAGAGCCCTGTGAAGATGTTTTAACCATAGACTAGTCTAGAACATGAATAGATTCAGGATGGGAATCAAGTCTGGATGGAGTGACCAGGATGCCGGGTGAGGGAAATGAGATAAGGTCCTATGACTGAGTCATTATAAGAGGTAGAGAGACAGGAAAGGGATGGCGACAAAAAGCAGAGAGAACTATCACTCAGTGGCCCCATGGGCGTACCGAGAGATCACCTTGGCACATCCCAGGCTCTGAGTAAAACAACCTTGAGAAGCAGGCCTAGACCACTCACACCTTGAACTCATATCCAGAGATTCTCCCCATCTTACAGTCCATGTCCTGGCAAACTGCACCACATCCATTAAGCAATTTGAGTCATAAGTGTGCTTTGTTGTTTAGTTGCTTAGTGGTGTACAACTCTTCTACCACTCCATGGGCTGTAGCCCGCCTGGCTCCTTTGTCCATGGGACTTCCCAGGCAAGGGTACTGCACTGTATTGCTATTTCCTTCTCTGGAATATCTTCCTGACCCAGGGATCGAGCTTGTGTCTCCTGAATTGGCAGACGGATTCTTTACCACTGAGGCACCAGGGAAGCCCTGAGTCGGAAATATGTCATCACTAACCCTCCACTCAGTCAAGCCCAGTGGATCCAAATACCTCTGAAGGTCTCCATTCTGCCCATCCCCACATCATAGTTCAAATACCCTCTCTTTCCCATCTGGACTAATTGAGCTACGACTTGTCTCCAGTTTCCCCTTCTTTCAATGTTCATTTAGTCCAACAGATGTTTATAGAGCTTTGTAGCAGATACTATGAGATTTGCATTCCAATATCCTTTCTTGGCTTCTTACCACCCGAATCATGGCTTGTTCAGGAAAACAATATGCACAGTTTGAAAATCTCACCTTCCCTGCCTTCTTAGCCACTAAAGGTAACCATGTTCTGGCTAATGAGAAGTAGGCACATAAGCTCTAGGGAGGGTTCCTTCCCTAAAATGGGAATAAAAGGCTTCCAAGGAGGTATCTTTTTCCATTCCCTCTGGCTTTTTCCTCTCCTTCCTGTCTCAAATGTAGACAGGATGCCTGGAGATTTCCTGCAGCCATGGTGAAAAATGCCAGGCACTAAGGATAGTGCAGCCAGGAGCTAAAGGGACCAGACCCTTGATGATTTTCTGAAGCAGCTGCATACGCCTTGGGCTGCTTACTTCCAGATATTTCATTAAATGGGTGTACTAGTTTCCTATTGCTGCTGTGATAAATGACTATAAGCTTAGTGATTTAACACAAATTTATTCTCTTTTAGTTTTGGAGGGCAGAAGTTCAAAATTAATCTCCCAGGGTTAAAGTCAAGCAGTTGGTGAAATTGATTCCTTCTGTTAGCACCAAAGGAAGAATCCACTTCCTTGCCTTTTGCAGCTTCTGGTGGCCACCTGGGTTCCACAGCTCATGGTGCTTCCTCTACCTGCAATTCTTCATTCCAGCCTCTGCTTTGGTCATCATCCCATCTTCTCCCAGACTCCTCTGCCTTTCTCTTTAAGGACCCTTCTGAGGCTAAGAGGCCACATGAGGATACACCAGGGTCCTCAGGGTAATGCAGAATAACCTCCCCCTCTTGATCCTTAATCACCACTGCGAATCACCTTTTGCCATTTAAGGAAACATATTCACAGGTTCCAAGGATTCAGATGGAGAAATCTTTGAGTGTCATCATTCGTCTACCACAGTAGGGAAAACACCTTCTTGATTATGTAAACTGCTATTTGACAATTGTTTGTTACTCACAGCTGAAGGCAATCCAAGTTGATAGCATCTCCTAGGTCCCAGGCACTGAATTCAGTGCTGGAGACCCTCCAGCCAGCCAAGTGAGTATCCCCAGCTGAGAGTCTGTCAGGCTGTGTTTATAACTCTTACTTGCTTATTTGATGGGCTTTGGGAGGTTATGAACTCTGGAAGGCAGGAAATGTGCAACTCACGCTTTTCTGTCATCTCAGCACCAATCAAGGGCCTGACACATCGTGATGCTCAAAAATTGTTGGCAGAACAACAGTTGTTGGTTAAACTGAGCAAAGGAGCGATCATGAGTCACCCACCATGTCCTTCATGAGAGTTAATTCTAAAGATCACTGAATAGGAACGCGGAGATTATTGATTAATGGTCTGTCCCAACCATTGACAAAAGAGGTTCCGTGGAACAGATGCAGGATGAAAACAAGGGCCAAGAAGGTTGGGGTGGGGTGGGGGTGAGGCAGTGTTGAGACAAATTAGTTTAGAAAGTGCACACATACACGCCTGCCTCTTAAAGTTTGAAAACTCTAAGATGCTCTGTAATGAAGAAGCTCGCTTAACTCTAGATCAGTGCTTCCCAAACATATTTGACCATGATTTTTCAAAGAGCATGTGTTAATCTCCTATGGAAGCAGTGTTCTGTACAACATCTTCTGAGAAACAAAAGGTGGTATTCTTGTCTACAGCCATACCACCCTGAACACACCCAATCTTGGATCTTGGAGACTAAGTAGGCTCGGGTCTGGTTACTTGAATGGGAGAAACACTTCTCCACCCTTCCCAGGACTGGTTTGGGAACTAGGGCTGTCCAGGGCCCACAGGTGGACTCAAGAGTGGACCAGACCAAAAGTGCACCTAGGCTGCCAAATGGAGGCACTGCCATTTCTGGGGGTGATGGGCCCTCAAAGGGCCACGGCATTTATCCCAGCAGACGGAAAGGTTAAGCCTTTTCCAATTATCTCCAAAGGCTGCCTGGCTGGTTTCAAATGGCCCAGGTGCAGAGTCCATGAGCGGAGAGGAACAGGGTTTTCAAGACCTCCCAAAGGCATCATTCTTGAGTGGTCCGGCCCGGGCAAGCCCTAGCTGTGCCCTGAGCCCAAGCCAGCTGACCGTTTCCCAGCCACCCCTAGCCGAGAGGCAGCCAGAGCGTGAGGCCCTGTCTCTTCCTCCACCGCGGCCAGCCCGGGCCCCTCTGCATTCTGATCCTGCTGCACCGAGAGGCACCACTCCCTGTGCCCACTCGGCATTGACCTCCAGCCTCAGAGACCGTCCCTACCCCCCACCCCAAACCTTCTGAACCCCTGGACTCTTTACGGGACAAGTGTCCACGGAATGACGGGCCTGAGCATGATGTCAAAGAGCCTCTGTCAAGTGGTCTTGTCACTTTGAAACCTGCAGTTCAGTGCGTTCGATTTCAATCTGAAATCTGGGAGTTTATTGAGGTTGAACAGGGACCCAGTCTAAGGGACACAGGGCAGCTTTTCTTTTCTTTTTTTTCTTTTTTTTTTTTTTTCATGGGACTCATTTTGAGGAATTACTTTATGTGAAGCTGTATACCAAGGTCACAGGATAAAAATCTCTGGAACTGACCAAGCCCCATAGCAACTATTGCCCTGAGCCTCCAGATCTAAACCAGCCAGTTCCCTGATCCCATATTATGTAAATACCCACCCTATCATCCACCCTATAGCAAGCTAACCAATCACCTAATGCCACCATTTCTGTAGGAATTTTCTGTCTTGAGACTATAAAAATTGGCTAGTAGGCTGCAAGAGTGTTCAAAAGTGTTCTCCCTTGAGCCAGCCCGTTGTTCTAACAGTGTCTCCCACTCTAGTAAACTTCATTCTCCTTTCATTCTACTTCATGTCTGGAAATTCTTATCCAACTTCTACATGGACCACGACATTTTATGTTCATTACAGATAATTATTTTTTCTTATTTTAAATCATACGGTCTAGATGACGATCTTTCCATAGTACACACGGGAAAACTGAGGACCTGAGAAGGAAAGTGAGTACCCAAGATTGCAAAGCAAATTCATGGAGCTGGAAGGAGAATCTGGGTCTCTTGACTCCTAATTAAGCATTGTTTCCCTCACACTCTGCGGTTCCTGGCATGGGTGGCACTGCACCAGAATAGAGCATTTGATATAAAATCTTTATGAGATTTCTTTTTCCCAAAATTCCCAACAGTTACTAGAAACTGTGGGAGAAAACAGACTCTTAAAAGTAAATTTGGATTAGTATAAAAAGGAGCAGGATTCTTAAAGGACACATCCAGGGACTCCATTTGCTAAGTGAACTATTCCTCTACTGGCTATAAAATGGATTCGTGTGGAGGGGGTCTCCTCACCTCCCTGAACCCTCCCAAACACAATCCACTGTCTCTTCTCTCCTCATTGCCTTCGTGGTCATTTTTAGCAGTACCACTGTTGCTAAGGAAAGTATTCTTAATCCTGCACAGAAAAGCATTCTTAATTCTGCACAGGCTTAGCATAGCCATGTACTTAAATCATCCAAAAGAATGAAACATTGCCCACCCTACAAAGGGCAAATCCCATCCCAATATACTTCCTGACCCAACCCCTGCCCACCACTACCACTCTGCCCAGGGCAAAACAACAAAAGGGACTCCACTTATCAGAAGATGTGTTGAAGAGAGTAAGCATCTATGGGAAGTTTAAAGCAGAGAAATCCTTAATTTGTCAGCTTGAGGATTTGCATCAGAAAAGACTGTATAGAATTTAAACAAGTAAGTTTAAATTCTATCCAATCAAGTTGATCCAGCCATCAAGTTCAGTGAAACGTAACTTTTCTGCTTGTTTCTTCCCTACACCCATCTCCTCTTGATGGCTCTTACGTAGGGTACAAATTAGCCACTTCTTTCAGGGACGTATACTCTCTGGGAGCCTGGAATTATGACCATAATACAAAATGAAGAGCTGAAGCTCAGAATGGTTAAGCAATTTGCCCTAGGTCACACAGTGAGAAAGTGGTGAAGCCTGAATTCAACCAGGTTTCAGACTCCAGCGCTGGTATTTTCTCCACAGGGGCCTTTGCCTCTGTGAGGTGCCATATTAACAATGTGAGCTGACATTTATTAAAGTCTTGCTGTTTGCTGGGTACTGTGCAAAATTTCTGCCCTTGAAGAAGCATTGAAATAAACCCTCTGTCCTAAGGGACAAGAGTGGCTTTTGCATATTGAACCTACCTCGGTCGTCCAGTTGAGAGAGGAAAAAAATAATCCATCTCCGGAAACTTCTAATTGAAGGGAATAAGACTCAGATCATATGTCCCTCTGCATTGCCACCTCCTGTGCTCTTGCCAGGTCAGAGAAACAAATAGCAATGTCACTTTGACAATTCCCATTTCAATATCACATGTGGACAACATTCCAGACAAATCAGTTCAGTCGCTCAGTTATGTCCGACTCTTTGCAACCCCATGGACTGCAGCGCACCAGGCCTCCCTGCCATCATCAACTCCCAGAGTTTACTCAAACTCATGTCCATGGAGTCGGTGATGCCATCCAACCATCTCATCCTCTGTTGTCCCTTTCTCCTTTCGCCTTCAATCTTTCCCAGCATCAGGGTTTTACCCAATTAATCAGTTCTTCATATCAGGTGGCCAAAATATTGGAGTTTCAGCTTCAGCATCAGTCCTTCCAATGAATATTCAGGACGGATTTCCTTTAGGATGCACTGGTTGTATCTCCTTGCTATCCAAGAGACTCTCAAGAGTCTTCTCCAACACCACAGTTCAAAAGCATTAATTCTTTGGTGCTCAGCCTTCTTTGAAGGCTGGCTTGGAGAATTGTGAGCATTACATTGCTAGGGTGTGAGATGAGTGCAACTATGCAGTAGTTTGAGCATTCTTTGGCATTACCTTTCTTTGGGATTGGAATGAAAACTGACCTTTTCCAGTCCTGTGGCCACTGCTAAGTGTTCTAAATTTGCTGGCATATTGGGTGCAGCACTTTCACAGCTTCATCTTTTAGGATTTGAAATAGCTCAACTGGAATTCCATCACCTCCACTAGCTTTGTTCATAGTGATGCTTCCTAAGGCCCACTTGACTTCACATTCCAGGATATCTGGCTCTAGGTGAGTGATCAAACCATCATGATTATCTAGGTCATGAAGATCTTTTTTGTATAGTTCTTCTGTGTATTCTTGTCACCTCTTAATATCTTCTGCTTTCGTTAGGTCTTAGACAATACCCGTGGCAATCGGACATGCCAGATGCTTTAGGAGGGTTCCACACTTGGTATCTGTCCTCCGATCCCCCTAGGTGGCTTGTCAAAATGTGGTTACCATATATAAAGCCCACATGTGTGCATGTTAACTTGCTTCAGTCGTGTCCAACTCTTTGAGACCTCATGGGCTGTGGCCCTCCAGGCTCCTCTGTCCATGAGATTCTCCATGCAAAAATAATGGAGAGGGTTGCCATTCATTCTTTCAGAGGATCTTCACAACCCAGGGGTCGAACCCATGTCCCTTATGTTTCCTGCATTGGTAGGTGAGTTCTTTACTACTAGTGCCACCTGAGAAACCCATAAAACCTATAGCTCTACCCAAACAGTTAATGAGAATCTCATGTCACCAAAGCCAGGAGTTTCAGTCTGAGCTTGAGCTTGTCCCTGGAACAGCTTTAATTTACGACTCCTTCAGAGGGGCAGGTTTGCGTGTTGCAGCCCATGATCTCAGAGAAAGGCATGAGCCCCATCTCAGTTTAACAGGTTGGTTTCGGGAATCAAAGATTCCAAAGATTGAAGTGTCATCTGTGTTTTGTAGGCAAATATCTCCTTAATCACTACTCCATTGCCTGAGGTCAGAATCACAACATATGCAGGCGTTCTAAAGGAATTTGGTTTCCCAGTTGGCAATAAATCGCACACGTTTCCAAGCTGGGCATGTTTAGGCATTTGACATATCTCTCTGCAGATCTAAGAACAAGACAAAGGGTGGTTCTGTGCCAGAGCAGAATGGTGGAAAGGCGGAGGACACCCAGTGTTGTCACATCTGAAAATATTTCTCCACCACCACTCCCATTTCACTGCCTTAATCACCAAAGATACCGCCCTCCAGGCCTTTCTTCCATGATTTGAACAACCCCAAAGTATCCACCAGTGATGAGGATTCCTCAGGCTTCAGGGGGGCCAGCTGGAGGGCCGAGAGGTTAACAAAAAGGCTGAAGCCTAGCCCATCAAGACCACAGGAGTTAATTATAAGGATCAGAAGAGGAGAAGCAAGTGTTTCTCTAACTTTAATTCTTCGAGGGAACTTGCTAGAACTCTGTCCCTTCCACAGTCCCTCCAGCATTTCTGGAGTCACTAGAGATCTCAGATGTGATTGTGAGCAAGTCTTCCATTACCCTTCACTTCCTGCTGTTGCCGCAACCTCTGTGACTCCCAAAAGCCACCCCTAAACACCTTGGCATCAAGATGGCAGCCTTGATAGCAGCATTGCCAGAATCTCTTGAAATAACTCTTTCTACTTTATTCTCAGCACGCATTTCCTGAGGACATAGTCAAGAGTCTCTCAGGGCCGAGTGAGACAACCAGTGATTATATGCTGCGGAAAGAGTTCCCACTATCTTATGTCACTTCTGCGCCCCTGAAACAAACCTCTGTGCCTCTGCTCTTTGCCTAAGATGAGTTCTAACCCAGAAGGTTTCTTAGTCCACCGTGTAGCCCACCATACTGTCATTCCATATTTATCCAATAAATGTTTTCATTATCTAACGTAATTACCATAGGGAACACATGTCGTAGATTATCCCTAAATTAAGCCATCACTTCCATTCCTAGTATTTCTCCAAGACACAGCAGCCTGTGTGTGAGTTAAGAAAATGGGACTGAGTTTAGAGGAATAAACTGTACCTCTCTAATTCTAACCCTGCCCCTGTTGTGAGATGTTTCCTCTCTCAAAGAGAGTCCTCCCTCAAAAAAGGGCCACCTCTCCCATGCTCACAAACAAGTTTCCTCCTTTTCCAGGTAAACAGGCTTATACTGCCCTTAAACCCAACTTAGATGGTTGGCTTTATTGAATAGAAGAAACTCAGGGAGGATGTTGGCTTATCAGTCCCACCTCCAGTAACGTTTCAGTCCTGCTTCCTGCATCTGCCCAACTATGAGTGCCCATGGTGGGCATCAACGTTGCCACAGTACAGACCATCAGGTAACCATGGCACACTAGCCAGGATTCTTAGGGTTGCCAGTGACAGACGCCCAAGTCAGTATGAATGAGCACAGGAGGGAATTTATTAGGTCACATCACTTAAAAAATAACGTCAAGGTAGTGAAATATTCAGGAATCCCAGTCTATCCCTCTCCCTCAACCCCCATCTCTCTGCTCTGCTCACCTTTGTGGTGGCTTCACGACCAAGCAGGCTCCCTCCATGCAGTGGAAAAATTGGCCACTGTGACTGTCAACTCCAAGTTTACAGCTATTTATGAGCAGTAGCAGGAAGGAAAATGTGAGATCTTTCTCTCAATAGCTCTGGAGAAAAAGTCCTGGCAAGATCTCTGATTGCCTTGGCTTGTGTAACATTCTTTCCCTGAACCAATCACTGTGACCTAAAGGAATATAAACTTTAGTTGACCAAGGTCATAAGGCCCACCTCGTGTAAAAGAGGTTTGACTTCAACTGAACTAATCGGAATAATGTCCCCAGAGAAAAGAAGGTTACTGTCACCAAAATAAAAAAGAGAAGAATTCCAGGAAAGCTAAAGCAACTAAAACCCAAATAGATTTCTTTCCGAGACTTCATGTATCTCTTAGCCCTTTTAGGCTTGCTCAGGAACTGGGATAAAACCAGATCTGCCAGCATGAGGGTCAGGACATCAATGGCTCCTGGTGTGAAGATCAGGGATCTGAAAGGTCCAGAGAAACAAAGTAGGGACACCTGTTGATTCCAGCTCAAAGTGGCTATGGACCAGCCCTTGTCTCTATGGGAGCCTCTGATCCTCGTTCGTGAGCCAACTGGCCTAAATCACTGTCCTTAACCCATGGCCCCTGAGCCTACTGAAGCTTTGTTATTGCCCCATAATCTAACTTCAGCATAAACTATTAGAACCCCATTTCCACACTCCTCCTCTCAAATATGCCCTGATAGGAACAGTTTAGCAGTGAAAAGTCAGCTCCTTGCAACTAGGAAGGTAGGAGCCATCTGGGAATGAAGGCAACACAGCTAAGGGACGCAGCAGAGTCTCACTGCCATATCCTGCGGACCCTGACTCCTGACATGGCTGCAGCCAGTGTCCTCCTCTACATCGTTCCATTACAAAAGCTACCCATTTCCCCTTTCTGCACACACTGCAGTGGGCTGTGTTTTCTATCATGTACAATCAAAAGAATCCCAAGTGAAAGAAATAGGCAGAGAGGCTTCTCTGGTGGGCTCAGTGGTGAAGAATCTGCCGGCCAGTGTAAGAGACGTGGGTTCAGTTCCTGATTTGGGAAGGTCCCACGCACCATGGAACAACTAAGCCCATGCACCACAGCTCCTGAGCCTGTTCTCTAGAGCCTGGGGGCCACAGCTACTGAAGCCCCTTCCAGCTAGAGTCTGTGGTCTGCAGCCAGAGACACCACCCCAATGAGAAGCCTGTGTGCCACAGCTAGAGAGTAGCCCCAGCTCGCTGCAACTAGAAAAAGCCCATGCAGCAACACAGACCTATCACGGCCATAAACTAATTAATTAATGAAATTATATATATAAAAGAACAAGCAGTGGCTTTCACTCTCTTGAGAAACATGATGATACATTTGATGTTTAGTGAGGGCTCTCAGCTGCCTAGCAACATCTGTCCTTGGTGTAAGTCCCGAGTTGAGACAGGGAATCTTGGCATCTATGCTACATACTTGAGAAAATAAAAAATGTCCAATCTGTTTTTACTGCCATGGTTTATTGACAATTAATTAAACCCCCAATCTTCATTCCCCAAAGAGAAAACGGATTTAGAAAAACATCTAACTCCCACTGCCCAGCAAGATGTAGTTGGGCAATTCTTTTCCCAGAGAATCAGGGAAGCTGGTACAGTGAGATTCCATCTGATCTGCAGAGTAGCAGGTCTTGTGAACATTAATGTACTGATCAGCTTTCAGAGAACCAACCAAGCATCGCGCCAAAATAAGGAGACTTACATGGGCTGCTATGAATCAGCTATCTCTCTGATTAGTATTTGGTTTCACTTTAAGGATTAATTCTCCCAGGACAAGGGTAATGCATATAAATTTACTCACCCTATAAGGAGATTTGCATTAAGCTAAACACCTAAAGCCTTCATGATATTGTGAAACCCAAATCTCTCAAATGAACAATCGAGGTCTTATACGCAGCTTAGAAGATAAAGCACTTCAAAGGCCTTGGACCTGTTCACCTTTAGGTTTGGAGTCTGACTCACCTTTGGGGTTTGAAGGATCTGAACCAAATTTGTCTAATTACAGAACTAAAGCCTCCTCACCACTGCTCTCTCCTACCCAACATGGTTCCAAGCACAAACTAGGAAGCCAAAAAAAAAAAATTTTTTTTTCCTTTCCCTCTAGAAGAAACTCTAAAGCTAATAATGTCTGTTCCTTGGTACTCAGACTGATCCTAAATCATCAACTTTTAGGAAACCAAATTCAAACAATAAAAGGAATTCATTAGTTCACATAACTGAATGGCCCAGGGATGAGTGAAGCATCAGGCAAAGCTTGATCCAGCACTCATATTTTGAGATGAGGACTTGATTTCTTTCTTCCTTTTTTTCCCCTTAATATCAGTCCATTTTCTTTGATGTTGGTTCCATTCTTGAGCAGTTTCTCCCCTCACTGTGTCAAGAGATTACCAGCAATAGTCCTTAGAGCTACATGATTCTGTATTCACATCCAGTAGAAACAGAGTCTGTGTCTCAGCATTTCCAGCCAAAGTCTTAAGGTTCCCTCTGATTGGACTGTTTTAGATCAATGCCCATTTCTGAACCAATCATGAGCAGAAAGAGTCCCACCTGCTATTTGGCCCAAGCTAGAGCCCATCATTGGAGCTAGAGGGGATGTCAGACTCACCCAGACCACATGGCTGAAGAACCTTAGGAGTACAGTCGGTAAGGGAAATGAGGAATGATGGGGAGCAGTCCTTAAACATCCATCACAGCCCTCATTTTGCACATGAAACATCAGGAACCAGAGAGATTACCTGACTCAGAATCACACAGTGAGCCAAGTGGGGGAAGGAGCGACTAGATTAGACTAGACCCACCGCCCTCAGAGCCTTGCTCCTTCCTCACTCTGTTAAACTCTCTCCCAACCAATACCATACAATGCCACTGTGCCTTTTGATTCCTTTCAAGACTCCAGAAGAGAAGACAGTAACCTTTTCCAGGTACGGAGGGAAAAGTAAATTACCTGCAGGGGCACTCCATTCCTGGAGTAGGCTCAACAATTTTTGAGAACAAGCAACAACAAAAAAAGTTCCAAGAATCCAATGCGTAAACCAACTCCATTATCCCAGCCAGACAGAGCAACCCTAGATGCCGGGCTGGGGAACAAAGGAGAAAGTTCCTCCCGGGCCCTGGGGCGGCCTCCAGATTCAAGGGAGAAGGCTGGGGGCCAGGACCGCTTTCCTCTGCTCCCAGTCCTCCATGAGGCGATTCACATTTCACTGTGGTCCTGGATGATTTAAGGAGCCCAGTGAAAGCCCTTGGATGTGGTTAGGACGTTCATGCTCCAGTGATAAATAATGTGACCAATGTGTACAGCCTAGAGTCATTGCATTATCAAAGGGCTCCTTGGAAACTGGGGGAAAAGGCAGGGCTTTTTTTCCCCCTGCTTCTGCTGGGTTTATTTATTTATTTTTTAAGCCACTGGCTGAATCGATTTCTTGTTGCTTTCCAAGTGTTTAATGCCATCCTGGGAACTGACACTGTCTCTGTCCTTGGCCTCAGATCTCTTCAATACTGTGGTTCCACCAGATGACCAGTCAGAGTTGAGAGACAAGGGTGAAGGACACCGAGCTCCTTGCCCACCCCTCTTGCCTCGCTGCCCTTTCCAGACATATTTCTTTCCCCAGATGAAATCTCCTGGTTGACTTCAAAGGCAACTTTGCATCCAGGAGAGAGAATACTGGTAGGGATCAGGGGAGGAAGGAAGAGAGTGGAGAAGCAGGATGGGATCTCTGGACAGAGATGAGTGGGGACAGTCGGAAGCCGGGCCACTATCTGAGCCCCACTTGTCACTGTGAGGCAGGCACAGCAAGGGTGGGGTGAGGGCAGGAGGAGTGATGGCAACAAGTCAGAGGTCTGGGCCTGTCTTTTCTGGTAGAGACATCAGGTTTAGGCAGATCTGAAGGAAATGACTACTGGTTGTTTCTGGAATAGCTTCTTCAATTTGCCCCCTATTCTTTCATTGAGAGCTTGGGATTCAGAGTCTGGGTACAGATGCCAGCTCTGCCGCATACTAAGTTTGCTCAGTTGGGCTGGTCTTTTCACCTCTCAATCCCTCCATCTTCTGAAACTCATCCCTTAAATAAAAGGACCGCCCTTCCTCTTCTGCCCACCAACAGTACTAGAAAGAGCCACCTGAGTGCGGTTTTTCCCAAGGCTGAGATGAGGTCACCACCAGAACCGGGCTCTTCATCCTCCTCTGGGCAAACAGGGAAAGCACTGGTGGCTCACTCCAAGGCCTGGAGTTTTCCAAGTCCCAGGTTGTCGAGGAGGTGGAATTGCAGGAATTGGAGGAAGAAAATTGACAAGGGAAAAGAGTATTGTAAGGTATGTGCACAGGGGTGAGGATGGAGGGAGACTGCAGATCAGAGTGGTCGCTTTCTGCTGCCACACTTGATTTTCACAAATCCTAAAAGGTGATGCTGTGAAAGTGCTGCATTCAATATGCCAGGAAATTTAGAAAACTCAGCAGTGGCTACAGGACTGGAAAAGGTCCGTTTTCATTCCAGTCCCAAAGAAAGGCAATGCCAATGAATGTTCAAACTACCACACAATTGCACTCATCTCACACACTAGTAAAGTAATGCTCAAAATTCTCCAAGCCAGGGTTCAACAGTGTGTGAACTGTGAACTTCCAGATGTTCAAGCTGGATTTAGAAAAGCCAGAGGAACCAGAGATCGAATTGCCAACATCCGTTAGATCATTGAAAAAGTGAGAGAGTTCCAGAAGACATCTACATCTGCTTTATTGACTATGCCAGAGCATTTGACTGTGTGGATCACAACAAACTGTGGAAAATTCTTCAAGAGATGGGAATACCAGACCACCTGACCTGGCTCCTGAGAAATCTGTATGCAGGTCAAGAAGCAACAGTTAGAACTAAACATGGAACTGGACTGGTTCCAGACTGGTTCCAAATTGGGAAAGGAGTACATCAAGGCTGTACATTGTCACCCTGCTTATTTAACTTCTGTGCAGAGTACATCTTGAGAAATGCTGGGCTGGATGAAGTACAAGCTGGAATCAAGATTGCCGGGAGAAATATCAATAACCTCAGATATGCAGATGACACCACCCTTAGGGCAGAAAGTGAAGAGGAACTAAAAAGCCTCTTGATGAACGTGAGAGCGGAGAGTGAAAAAGCTGGCTTAAAACTCAACATTCAAAAAACGAAGATCATGGCATCTGGTCCCATCAATTCAGTTCTGTTCAGTTGCTCAGTCATGTCCGACTCTTTGAGACCCCATGAACTGCAGCACTCCAAGCCTCCCTGTCCATAGCTTCATGGCAAATAGATGGGGAAACAATGTAAGCAGTGACAGACTTTATTTTCTTGGGCTCCAAAATTACTGCAGATGGTGACTGCAGCCATGAAATTAAAAGACACTTGCTCCTTGGAAGAAAAGCAGAGGCATTACTTTGTCAACAAAGGTCTGTCTAGTCAAAGCTATGGTTTTTCCAGTAGTCATGTATGGGTGTGAGAGTTGGACTATAAAGAAAGGTGAGTGCCAAAGAATTGATGCTTTTGAACTGTGATATTAGAGAACAGTCTTGAAAATCCCTTGGGCTGCAAGGAGATCCAACCAGTCCATCCTAAAGGAAATCAGTCCTGAATATTCATTGGAAGGACTGATGCTGAAACTGAAATGCCAATACTTTGGCCACCTGATACAAAGAACTGACTCATTGGGAAAGACCCTGATGCTGGGAAAGATTGAAGGCAGGAAGAGAAGGGGACGACAGAGGATGAGATGGTTGGATGGCATCACTGGCTCGATGGACATGAGTTTGAGCAAGCTCCAGGAGTTGATGATGGATAGGGAAGCCTGGTGTGCTGCAGTCCATGGGGTCGCAAAGAGTCAGACACAACTGAGCGACTGAACTGAACCCTTCTCCATCACTATGAAAAAAATGAGCTGATCTAGAGGCAGAGTCCTGAGCATGTCCACTCAGCAACAGCAGAGGAATAGACTGCTGGTTCCCCAGTTTTCAGCAGGGATCTATGACAACATCAGTGGAGAAAAAGAACACGGACCAAGGTCTAATCCTCTGGTTGTCATCCCACCCCCCTATCCCCCACCCCCACTGCTAAAGTTAGAGATAGTTCTATGGTCAAAGAGAAGATTACTAGTTACCAGGATCAGAGATCATAAGCATCCTTGCCTCTTAGAGTTCTTACGATCCAATAAGATAAAGTATGTGCAGCGTGCTTAGACAGTGAAAGGCAGGGCATGTACATTTACAAGAAGTGGCAGCTCTCATTAGCATTTCAAGAAAGTTCTCTTTGATCCACTTAGATTGTGTGTTCCACCAGAACTTCCCCTTTTCAAGATGAAAAAAATCAAAACAAGACAGCTTTCAAATGTTTCCCTCTCTTCTTTTGCATGGTGGTTTTCTGGGCACTGAGGCTGATAATGTTTTCTTTTCTGCTGGCCCGTCATCATAGAACTTGGCTTTCTGACACCATGGAAGCCAGGACAACCAATTAGTCCTCAATGGATGCATCTATAGTGTTGGCGTCTATAACTCCAACACTCATTTTTTCCACTCGTCTTCCAAGAGCAGTGGTGGTTTCTTCAGAGCCACAGAGACTCCATCTGTGTCAGACCCTCCAACAGAATGATTTACAGGCACTCTGCAAGGGTACCTTGACTGCTTTGCAGATTCAGTATTGTCTCAATCACATTCTGGTTTCTTCCTGCCATTTGTCTCACACCTGGACCCTTCATGTCCCCTCCTCTAAGCTGTCGTCATATGGTTACTCGGCAATTGCCAGCTGATTTGTCACATTAGTCCAAGAAAACCATCATTAGGATGGGTAAGCCTGTGGCCAAATCCATTGCTTAATAGGCTGCAAAATCAAACAGAAACGAATTTGGAGGTATTTGGGCTGAGGGCCTTCCTGCTAGCAAGGAAAATGAAACTTGACTCTCTAAACATGAAAGACGGTAGCATTGCCCTTGTGATCGCTTATGGAAATGTACCACTTCTCACCCAGTCATCTTGCAAAGATGCCATGGAAAGGAAGACCATTTTCTGTACAAGGTAAAGCCATCATACTCTTGGGTTTCATGAAAACTTTTGTTCCCTACAGAACAACTTCCTCGGCAGCTGGTTCTATTTCTACTTAATGAGTTGCAAAATTATAGAAGAGGAAGTTCAACGCTGTCTCCCTTAGAGCTGTTCCTTTCCCTCACCCTGTCACTCTGCCTGTACTTCTGCAATGCTCGCCTGTCTTCCCACCACCCACCCCATCTGCGTATCCCTCCACTCCTCACTTCGCTATCACACAATCCCATGGATGCATAAGCAGAGAAACCAAGTTACCTACAAGCGTAAAATTCAGACTGGCATCAAGCATCTTAATAGCATAAAACAGAGGTCATAAATTCCAAGGAAATAAAGGGTGACCCAAGAATTTTACACACAAGGAAGCTGTCTTTCAAAATCAAAAACAACAGCCAACATAGAACATACCAAAAAAGGAGAAAAAATAGAGAATATATAATGTGCTCTTTGAGAATAATAAAAGAGACATTTATCAAATCCAGTCAAGCAAAAGATGAATCAAAATGAACTCTGAAAAGGAAAAATCAGATTGTAAAATGTTTTTAAAAGAATAGAAGGTGAACATGAGTATATCAAAATATGAAACTATAGCCATTGAGCTGTAATAATTGCCATTTGAAAATAAAATACACTTTGCAAACTAGTACAGCCACTATGGAGAACAGTGTAGAGGTTTCTTAAAAAACTGGAAATAGAACTGCCTTATGACTGAGCAATCCCACTGCTGGGCATACACACCGAGGAAACCAGAATTGAAAGAGACACATGTACCCCAATGTTCATCGCAGCACTGTTTATAATAGCCAGGACATGGAAGCAACCTAGATGTCCATCAGCAGATGAATGGATAAGAAAGCAGTGGTACATATAGACAATGGAGTATTACTCAGCCATTAAAAAGAATACATTTGAATCAGTTCTAATGAGGTGGATGAAACTGGAGCCAATTATACAGAGTGAAGTAAGCCAGAAAGAAAAACACCAATACAGTATACTAACGCATATATATGGAATTTAGAAAGATGGTAATGATAACCCTGTATGCGAGACAGCAAAGAGACACAGATGTATAGAACAGTCTTTTGGACTCTGTGGGAGAGGGAGAGGGTGGGATGATTTGGGAGAATGGCATTGAAACATGTATAATATCATATGTGAAACAAATCACCAGTCCAGGTTCGATGCAGGATACAGGATGCTTGGGGCTGGTGCACTGGGATGACCCAGAGGGATGGTATGGGGAAGAAGGTGGGAGGGGGTTTCAGGATGGGGAACACGTGTACATCCATGGCAGATTCATGTTGATGTATGGCAAAACCAATACAATATTGTAATTAGCCTCCAATTAAAATAAATAAGTTTAGATTTAAAAAATTTTTAAAAAGAAAAGAAAAAATTATCATATAACAAAGGGGAGATAGAGTATAAATGAAGTGCAAAAATTCTAATTTCTGAGGTTGCCTTAATAGGGACTTGTAGATTTTTTTACATTTAAAGCACATGTTCAAAAAATATAGCAGCCCAAAACTGTTAGCCCAAAACTTTAATGTTTCTGCTTTTGGTAAGCTCTTTTAGAAGTGTATTACTATAGGTAGTTGTAAACAAATGTTCATATGAGGTTTCGGTAATTCCCTTAAGTCTCCTTACTTCTATGAAGTAGCAGATTATTTAACTTAATACTTTTGTTTTTGAAGACACACATAGAATACTCCTATTCAGTTCTATTTATTCTTTATCTGTACAGAGAGAGAGGGAGAGAGGACAGAATTATGATCAAAAATGTTGACTGAACGGTCATTTCTGAGTCGTGAGACTGGACATCATCTTAAGTTTGCCTCTTTGCATTTTTCTGTTGTGTGATTTGTTTGAATCATTATCATGTATCATTTTACAAAACCAATATTATTGGAGAAAACTCAAGTGCTGGATATAAACAAAAAAGAATGGTTGGTGCCTTCTCCCACGCTTCTCAGACCCCTCTCTGACAGGCTGGAGTGCACCCTGGGGAATGACCGCGTCCGTCAGGATGAGGGATGTTCTCTTGGTGCCTTGTCTCTGGAACTACTTTCTATCTGCTCCAGATGGATTTCCTAGCCGCTCAACTCAACTTTCCCCTTGGACATACCAATAGGATCTGGGAAAATTAATGTCTGGTGTTGTAAATTGCAGGAAACTGGCATGGACCGAAACATCCATTCAAAGATGGAGGAAGTGGAATGGCTGGTGCTAAAACCCCCACCTTCTGGGTGAACCACCCAGAGATTAAGGCAAAAATAGCGGCAAATACTTTTCAACCCTTAGGACCAAGTTCTTTATTCCTGAATTACTTGAGAACTTTAAGGAAAAAAAAAAGTTTCTAGAGGCAATCAATAAAAGTGAAGAAAAAAAACTTGTTCCAACCCAAATTCAATGATACTAGTGGTTTGGGGGCTTTACTGTATTCAGGGCTCAGTAGAATGAGGCAAAGGCAGGAGGCTTTGCCCCTCCTCCTAGGTGACCGCCTACATGTCTTAGGTGCTTAGCTGTTCTCTGCAATGGGCAGGCAGACATTCAGTAGGGGCCATCAGAGCAGCCATCCAGGAAGAACTTGTCAGTGCCCCCGCAGGACCCCAACAGGAGGAAAACAACTATTTCTGTATGCATTCACTAAGCACTTTGTATTATTAAATCTCATTTATCTTCACAACATTCCTATGAGGTCAGCGCTACTATCTCCACTTTCCACACAAAGAAACTGAAGCTTTGACAGTTTAAGTAAATAGCTCAAGGTCATGCACTAAGACTGGTGGCCCCAGGATTTAAAAATAGGTTAATGGTGAGCGGCTCAAACCTGACAGCTTTCTTAAAGGAGACAGGAGCTTGAGTCCAGCAAAATCGCCTGAGTCAAAGAGAAGCAGAATGGTATCAAACAAAGGTTCAGTGAGATAAGAGTTGAATATGATCAACTAAGGCCCAGAGTCTCGAGTTCTAAATGGCAGTGGGACCAGCCACAGAAGTCAGGCTGTGAACTCCAATCCTGCCACATTTTCATTTATACAGCCCCATAGGTCGGGGAGAGAGGCCCTAGTCCTCACTATAACCAGAGCAGCGAGCAGTGTTGAGGTCTATGCCTGGGCCCAGCCCTGGTGAGGCAGAGACCAAGATGCTGAGATACCTCCTGGACCGTCTGGAGGCCCAACCTGTCTTAACACACTTGCACACTCAGTCATGTCTGACTCTTTGCAACCCCATAGATTGTAGCCACCAGGCTCCTCTGTCCATGGAATTTTCCAGACAAGAATACTGGAGTGAATTGGCAGTCCCTATTCCAGGGCAATCTTCCTGACCCAGGAATTGAACCCACAATTTGGCAAGTGGATTCCTTACCACTGGCACCACCTGGGAAGCCCATCTTTACACGTACCTGTCTTAAATTAGGCTTCATACCAATAGTATAAGATTAAAGTGGCTGGATTCTTGCCTTAGGACAAGGCTGGGTCTTGAAGTCCAGACTGGTGTGCCCAGTCTCCACAATGAATGGCAGCTCTCATTATCCAAAGCTCTTCTCTGTCTGTTGTCAGTAACTGCTGTGATTCCTTAAGCATCTCTGTCCCCACGATGCCAGTTGGATGTGGAGAACATCAACAGTCAGGCTGGAGAAGATGAGTCCTGCTGGGGCCTTAGCTTCTTCCTCCTATGGGGGCAACACCCTTACTGCAAGGCCACTGTGCATTTTACTGCCATGGAAACGGAATAGCACAACTCTAGGAGGAGCCATTCACACAGACTACTATGAAAATGATGCCCCTTGAAGGTGTGCCATGGACTGGCCTTGACTTCTTTCTAATTTCTGCAAAGCCAACTCCCATTCATCCTTCATGACTAAGCTCAAGGGTTCACTGTTTGAACTCCCACTAAGTAATAATATAATACTAATATCAAGTAGCATTTACAGTGCCCTGTAAATGGAGAAGACTCTTGAGAGTCCCTTGGACTGCAAGGAGATCCAACCAGTCCATTCTGAAGGAGATCAGCCCTGGGATTTCTTTGGAAGGACTGATGCTAAAGCTGAAATTCCATTACTTTGGCCACCTTGTGCGAAGAGTTGACCCATTGGAAAAGACTCTGATGCTGGGAGGGATTGGAGGCAGGAGAAGGGGATGACCAAGGATGAGATGGCTGGATGGCATCACTGACTCAATGGACATGAGTCTGAGTGAACTCTGGGAGTTGGTGATGGACAGGGAGGCCTGGCATGCTGCGATTCATGGGGTCACAAAGAGTCAGACACAACTGAGCAAATGAACTGAACTGAGGCGCCTGCCAAGCATTGCACTAAGCAGTTGTGATTGTCACTTGACATAGT
Source organism: Ovis aries (assembly GCF_016772045.2). NCBI lineage: Eukaryota > Metazoa > Chordata > Mammalia > Artiodactyla > Bovidae > Ovis > Ovis aries. The sequence goes on from NC_056056.1 coordinate 174,997,959, forward strand.
TGCCATTATCGTCTCCATCATCCAAGTGACAAAACTGAGGCTTCCAAAGTGTAAGTTACTTGCCCCAAGTTCCAGAGCAGCTAAGCAGCCAAGTAGGAATTCAAAGAACACAGGCTAACTAGAGCTGCCGCTGTCCCCTCCCCACTGCTCCAGCCAAGCCCTGGTGTGGGCCAGTACTGGAACCAACCTGCTCACAGCACTGTCGTACTCTGTTGCACCTACTAGTCTATGATTTTTCTCCTTGAATAAACTGTGAGCTCCTTGAGAGAAAGGCTCCTGTCTTATTCTTCCTTATATACCCTGGGTGTCTATTAAGGAGTTGGAACTTGATGAACAGTTTGTAGAAAACATGCATACAGGTATAGCAGATGGCCACTGGGCAAGAACTGTTTCCACCCTGCCTCTACTCTGGGCTCTCCCCCTCAGTCTATCTGAACACAAAGCACAGGATCTGATTCAAAAGAGATCAAGAGGCGCCTACCCTCTTCTCGCCTCTGCTTTCTGATTGTGCACCCAGCAGGCACCACCGGCCTCCCAAGAGGTCTGAGAAGTTTCTACCTGTCCTTCCATGTTTCATTCCCTCCTCCCAGTGTGATGTGTCTAACGAGTGAGACTGAGAAAAGCTTGGAGTCCGTGTCCTTCATTCCCTTCCAATTCCTGACTTTTTCAGAGTAGCCACCCTCACCCCAACACCCACCCCAACACACGCATTCTCTGCCTCTCCAGCTGGTAACCACAGGAAAAAACCTGCAGCTCTCTACCTGCTTTGAATACCTGGTAAGATTTACCCGTAGATGAATCCAGATGTCTAAACTTCAGAAAACTGATTTTGCCTACAAGCCCTGTTCAGCTTTATTAATAATAAAGCTGATGAACGAATGCCTACAACTCAGTTGCTTCCAATCTATGAGGTGGGAAGTGTTAGTGTTAGTCTCTTGAGTCATGTTCGACTCTTCGTGACCTGTTGACCGTAGCCTGCTTGGCTCCTCTGTCCCTGGAATTCTCCAGGAAAGAATACTGGAGTGGGTAGCCCTTCCCATCTTCAGGGGATGTTCCCGAACCAGAGATAGAACTTGGGTCTCCAGCATTGCAGGCAGATGCTTTACTGTCTGAGCCACTGGTGGGAGTGGGGGTCCGCAACTCAGAAAACCCAAGAGTATCCCCCAACAACAGCTTGCCCAAAGTGAAACAGTAGGAAGGGTATAGATATGAGATCTGAATCCAAAGTCTGAGCTTTGCACCACTGCTCTACATTGCCAAGAAGGAGAAAACTGAGGCCCAAGAGGTGAATCAGGAGTCATGTCATGAAGGGTCTTCTGGAATGTGGGGGAAGTCTGGATTTTATCACAAGGATTATAGGAAGCCACACACGTTTCCAGCCAGGAGAGGAAACGTTACCATCTGCAATAACCCTGCATCAGACCCCCATGGTTAAGACTTTATGTTAGAGTTTTCTTCCCAAAGAAAAAGTGTCTGAGAAAACCATAATGTTGCTCCCTTTGAAAGCTGCTCTTGACATGTGAGGCTGAGGAATGGGAGAGTTTATTATTATTGTTTGTTCGTAAAGGAGAAACATCTCCCAGCAAGTGGATTGTTTTGTCTTCAACTTTCTCATTCTTGAGAAGTCAGGCAGGTCAAAGCAGCAGCTCAGGAACATGTGTGGTCCACCTTGGCCTCTGAAATGAATCTAATTGCATTTTACTGCCAATCAACTATTTGACCTTGGCAAGTTAGTTTATCTCTCTGTGTCTTGGTCTCCTCATTGGTAAAATGGGGACAATAACAGTACCCACTTTTAAGACATGGTAGGCAGAATAATGGCCTCCACAGATGACCACATGTTAAACCCTGGGCCTGTGAGTATGTTACTACAGGCAGGTGGGAATTAACTTTTCAGATGGAAAGTTGCTCATCAATTGACTCTAAGACAGGAAGATAAGGCTAGATTAACCAGTGGGCCCAATGTCATCAGTGGTGTGTGTGCTCAGTCATGTCTGACTCTCTGCAACCCCATGGGCTGTAGCCCACAAGACACTACTGTCCATGGGATTTTACAGGCAAGAACCCTGGAGTGGATAGTATTCCCTTCTCCAGGGGATCTTACCAACCCAGGGATCCAATCCACATCTCTTGCCAATCCTGGGTTGGCAGGCAGATTCTCTACCACTAATGCCATCACAGGGGCTTCCCTGGTAGCTCAGCTGGTAAAGAATCCACCTGCAATACAGGAGACCCTGGTTCAATTCCTGGGTCAGGAAGATCCCCTAGAGAAAGGAAAGGCTACCTGCTTCAGGATTCTTGGGTTTCTGTGGTGGCTCAGCTGGTAAAGAATCAGCCTGCAATGCAGGAAACCTGTGTTTGAACCCTGGGTTGGGAAGATCCCTTGGAGAAGGGAATAGCTACCCACTCCAGTATTCTGGCCTGGAGAATTCCATGGACTGTACAGTTCATGTGGTTGCAAAGAGTCAGACACGACTGTGTGACTTTCACTTTCACTTTCACTGTCATCACAAGGGTTCTTAAAGGTAGAAGAGGGAGAGAGAAAAGTAGAGTCAGACAGAGACATGACTACAGAAGAATAGTCCAAGAAATGCAACACTGCTGGTTTTGAAGACAGAACGGGCCATGAGCCAATGGTGCCCTCTCTAGAAGCTAGAAATGCAAGGGAGTGGACTCTCCTCTAGAGCCTCTAGAAAGCAACACAACTCTGCCTGCACCTTCATTATTTTTAACTTAAAAACAACAGAAATTTATTTCCCACAATTCTGAAGGCTGAAAGTCTGGGACAGGGTACCAGCATGGTCTGGTGAAGGCCGCCTTCTGGGTTGCAGGCTTCTCTGTGGCATCTTCACATGGCGGAAAAGGTGAGGGAGCTCTGTGGGGCCTTTTGTCAAAATTCCAATTAGGAGCACTCCACCCTCATGACCTGATCACCTCTCAAAGGCTCACCCTTGATACCATTGCCCTGGACATTAGGTTATCAACATATAAGTTTTGGAGAGGCATAAACATTCAGACCACAGTAGCAAGTTTTCAGGATCTTCTCTTTTTCATTGGTCTTCTGAAACTATACAATAATGTATTTTACTTTTGTCTATTAGTAATCCATCGTATATGGAATTTCTCTAATTCAAGAAAGATACAGTTTAGATTATGAAGAAGCTACTGTGTGTTTGTTTCAAGTGACAGTTTCTAAAAATCATTAATTTCTGATTATTTAATCAATGCATGTTCAATATGCAGCTTGATTTTAATGAGAGCCTTGTTGGACTTCTGATGTACAGAACTTTAAGATAATCTGTTGGTTTATGCTATTAAGTTGTGATTTGTTACAGCAGCCAAAGAAAATGAATACACAAGGGTTACTCTGCATAAGGTGTTTAAAACAGTGCTGGGCATTAGATCAGAGTTCAGTAACCTATCCTTATTTTATGCTGGTGATGAAATTGGTGATTGTCACTTCTTCTATGATCAATTCTATTCATTTTTGCATCAAATCGTATCAGAGATTTAAAATGAAAGAGAAATGCTTTCTAGCCCCAACTGTCACTGGGCCTAAGGAGTTCAGTCTACAGGGAGAACCATCCTTGCAAACAAGTCATTTTTATATAAGGTGACAAGTTCTAACAGAAGAAAAAATCTACAAACTTTGTTTTCTTGTGCTCCTGCTTTATCTTTTCCCACACTTGTTCTTAAAGATGTGTTGGCTGAGTGAAGATGAATCTTACCTGGCTTTCTCAAAATGTGAAGCAAAAGAAAATATCTGTGGTTTTTGGATATGATGAATATTTGTGTTTCATGTGGATTTGGTGTTGTGTAGGTGAGCTGGAACTATCCCAGAACCAGAACTCAGAGCTGAAATGGAAGTGATAAAAGAATTTCCACATATTGTGGTATGGGGAAGTCATTCTGGCTTATACATGAGCTAACTTGAATTTGATGCTAACTAAAACAGCCTGTTTGTGGCCTATCAAACATACATGTACATCTGCTTTAATTATTAAAGAAAAGGGCACATTGCCAAGAATTAAAGAATACACACTTTTAAATAAAGATGAAATGTTTCTCTTCTTGGGACACCAATGCTGGTCCTCCTTTGATGCTTAGACACCTTTCCTAGGTGCCAAGGCCATACTGACTCACTATGTACATACTGATCTGTTGTCTTTTTCTGCTTTTGAAAACTTAAATGAACATATTCCTGACTTGTTTGATGTTCTTTGTTCTGACAAGACATAAAACTGTGCTGAAAACCATAGTTCCCTGGAGCAGTTAGTTCCTCAGGGTTAGGTACCTGAGAGGCTGCCTCTTGGGCTATAGTCTTCAGTTTGGCTCAAACTGAACTCTTTTCTGTTTCTACTATAGATTGTTTATTGATAACTTTCAAACTTTAAACTTGTTCAAACAAGTACATTTAGTAAGGTTAGGCTAGATTAAGAATGAGCAAAATGGGTCAAGAGCCAGAAGACCTTCTTGGGACACTATGTTTCAATTATTTATTTGTAAGAGCCACTGTGCCATCTCCTCCCCCAAATGAAGTATAAAGAAGTGAAAAATAGAACCTCCCGTGTGTTGTACGCTCACAGTGGTATGAGCAGTAAATGTTCAGAAGGAAAATAGATCAGCTCAGACTGGAAGAGACTTCATGGTGTCTTGGTCGAGGTGGACACATAGATATATATCCACCCTACACACACTCTCTCACATACACACATATATACACAATGACCCTTGTTCCCTTCCCACATCTCTGACATTTACAGCCTTGATGGAGGAGAAGAAAGCAAGCCAAGAGTGAAGAATTCCTTACAGTGATTTGTGTTCGTTCATTCATTCAGCCAACATTCATTAAGAACCGACTTGTCACATCAGGAATTGCCTTGGTGCTAGAGACAGACAGACAAACAAGACATGGCGTCTGTCTATGGGGAGCTCTCCAAGAAGCAGGAGAGCAGACAAGAAAGTCGGTGATCACAACACCACAAGATACAGGCAAAAAGAGCAGTGAGCACAGATACCCCAGGAGCTCAGGATGAAGGTGCCTAGCAATGTGAAGGGGCCAGAAAAGCTCCCCAAGATGTTGATCTCGGCCTGCCCTTGAAGGATGAGAGTTGTTAGATAACTAGGAGTCAGCCAGAGCACAAGGAAAAGAGCATGTGAGTTCCAGAAAGACAAGATAGAACTAGGGGCCAGTCCCCTTGCTGTCTCCAGCCTCTACTCGGAACCCCGTTCTTCAGCTCACATGTTCTCATAATAATGTCTTGAACACGTCACACGCCACTGACCCAGCTCCCAAACCTAGGGCAAGTGCAGCCTGCAGAGTGTGAGCCAATCAAGCACCACCCTCCAAACAAACGCCTCTCAAAGATGCATGTGGCTGGGTGACAAACAGATCCATCCAATGAATCCTCGCTCTGCCACCGCCTAGCTGTGCAAACTTGTGCAAATTGTTTTCTTTTCTGAGTTGCAGTTTCCTCATCTTTTCTAAGAGATATCTTAATTCTTCCAGTTGAGTTCCTAGAAATGATTGCCCAGCTCAAGATAGTCAGTGAGGTAAAGAATATAAGAAACAGGAGCCCGTATGTGTTTACATTGGAGAAAGAGCTATTAGGAAGACAAAGAAACCACAGGCCTCAAAAGATGGGAAGGAGGAGGAATGAGTCGGGAGTCACATGGCTTGGATTTTAGCAGAGGTTTGGGCAGAGAGGTGAGAACAAGTATTGAAGAACAGAAGAGAGTTGGGGATAGCTGTGAAGTCTGGGAGACACTGAAATGATGGAGATGGTTTTAAAAAGGAATTTAAGAAATATTGCTGAGATTTACGAATTGGGTGCCATCTAATACTGTCAAAGGAAAGGGATGCCAGGAGAGATTACAGCTTTCAAGGAATACTGATTGTGATACCACGTAGAAACCAGGCCATCAGTTCAGTTCAGTTCAGTCGCTCAGTCATGTCCGACTCTTTGTGACCCCATGAATCGCAGCATGCCAGGCCTCCCTGTCCATCACCAACTCCCGGAGTTCACTCAGACTCGCATCCATCAAGTCTGTGATGCCATCCAGCCATCTCATCCTCGGTTATCCCCTTCTTCTCCTGCCCTCAATCCCTCCCAGCATCAAAGTCTTTTCCAATGAGTCGACTCTTCGCATGAGGTGGCCAAAGTACTGGAGTTTCAGCTTTAGCATCATTCCTTCCAAAGATATCCCAGGGCTGATCTCCTTCAGAATGGACTGGTTGGATCTCCTTACAGTCCAAGGGACTCTCAAGAGTCTTCTCCAACACCACAGTTCAAAAGCACCAATTCGTTGGCACTCAGCCTTCTTCATAGTCCAAATTTCACATCCATACATGACTACTGGAAAGACCATAGCCTTGACTAGACAGACCTTAGTTGGCAAAGTAATGCCTCTGCTTTTGAATATGCTATCTAGGTTGGTCATAACTTTTCTTCCAAGGAGTAAGCATCTTTTAATTTCATGGCTGCAATCACTATCTGCAGTGATTTTGAAGCCCCCAAAAATAAAGTCTGACACTGTTTCCACTGTTTCCCCATCTATTTCCCATGGAGTGATGGGACCGGATGCCATGATCTTCATTTTCTGAAAGTTGAGCTTTAAGCCAACTTTTTCACTCTCCTCTTTCATGTTCATCAAGAGGCTTTTTAGTTCCTCTTCACTTTCTGCCATAAGGGTGGTGTATTATCTCAGATATTATGTTTAGAGAATTAGTACCTGAATGAGCAATCTCAGGCTGTCTAGTGTAGAGTAAGACTTTGTTTACATGAACCACTGCTTTTTCCAAAATATCAGACAGTACTTAAGAATTTAGGCTCTGGAGTTCAATTTCCTGGGTTCCAGTACTTACTACCTGAGTAATTCAGGCTTACTACCTAGGTAACATTCCTGAGCCTCTATGGTATCATTTTTAAGGGGACAATAACAGTATCTATGAACAGGGTGAACATGCTGATTATATGAGTGAATCTATGCAAAACTCTTGAGGACAGACCCTGATACATAGTAAGCACTTAATGAATGTTTATTTTTATTATTTGTATACAGTTGTAATCATTATTCTACCACAGTCTATACGAACACAGGGCTCTACAAACTTGAGTTTTTTCTTACTAGTCAAGCCAGAACTTCAACCCCTATGCCAATACTGACCATCCTTCTAGGCCTAGTTCAAACCTCATTTCCTTCTAAGTGCCTTAGTGTTTTCTAAACAACTTACCGGGATATGACCTTCTCAGTCAGGTGTTATTTATCTTGCTTCTCCAATGAGATTGAAAGTTCTTTTAAGAGCATGAGAATCATACATTCGGGGGTTTCTCTCTGAAACCCCAAACCACTTAGATGAGCACATAGTGGACTTGGAATGTTCTTCAGTTAAGTGAACTAGACAGGGGTGGGGTGAATCATTTTCGAGATAGTCTTTGTGTTAATATACTTCTTACTGACCTCCAACTCACGCTCATCTATCCTATTGTCAAACCCAAGAAATGACCAGATTCTGTCATCCAGAAAGTTCTAAAAGGCAATGGCAATAAATGTTATTTCATCGTGAACATCCTTAGCTTAATACACATTGCTGCTGCTGCTGCTGCGCTGCTTCAGTCGTGTCCGACTCTGTGAGACCCCATAGACGGCAGCCCACCAGGCTCCCCCGTCCCTGGGATTCTCCAGGCAAGAACAGTGGAATGGGTTGCCATTTCCTTCTCCAAGGCATGAAAGTAAAAAGTGAAAGTGAAGTCATAACACGTGTAGGTAGACCAAAAATAAGATCTAAAGATGGGGATGGAAATTAATACACATTCGGCAGCCTTTACTATGTCTTTCGGGGCTTCCCTGGTGGCTGAAGCAGTAAAAACTCTGCCTGCAATGCAGGAGCCACAGGAGCCACTGGTTCAATCCCTAGGTTGGGAAAATCTCCTGGAGGAGGGCATGGCAACCCACTCCAGCATTCCTGCTTTGAAGAATCCCATGGACAGAGGAGCCTGGAGGGCTACAGTCCATAGGGTTGCAAAGAGGAGGACGTGACTGAAGCAAGTCAGCACGCCCGCACTGCGTCTTTCACATCATCAGACAATGTGATACCTTAGAGTCAGGAAGCAAAAAAAGTGTCCTGGAATTCCCTTCTACAATCTCTTGGTTGAGATCACGGGCCAATCATGTACCATCTCTGAACCTTACTTTTCCCATCTATAAAATGGAAACAATGAAATAGCTGCCATGCCACCTAGTCTTCTTGGTAAGAATAAAAGATAGAACATCTGGGAAAGTGTTTTGAAATGGTAACTACACTGATTTAGGTATTGTTCCTATCTCAAATTGAATAATCCACCAGAGAGAGGCTGCCTCACAGACAGGCAGGGCCATTGACCTTCCAGCTTGTGTTCAATCTAATTAACATTCACTCAAAGAGCGTCTGAGACAGAAGAAATGAAAGAGACAGAGGATGTGGGGGACAGGGTGGGAGAGGAACAGTTGGTGATGAAGAAAGAAAAATCTAATCTTTTGCTAATACCAAGGGCCCCAGCTTAAGAACACACAAGTAAACAGTGAAGCTTGGTGACCCGGGACCAGCTGGGGGACCTCTCGAACAAAAGCAGTTAACAATGCTGCTTTCAGCTCTGGAGCAATGCAGGGCCAGCTCGGGCTGGGGGCTGCTGGAAAAGGAGCTGGGGTCCTTCTTGGAGACCCAGCTTCACAGTCAAATGTCAACCCATCAATACCAAGTATGTAGAAAGGAGCCTACAGTTTAGGGCCTTTGTTTCTTTGTTTTTCATTAATTAGTCTTTTGTTCACCCATCTGAGTCGGAAAGAAATCTATTCTGCAATCCTTTCAAAAATCCAACTCCCCCACACATACCCACATTAGTGAAAACAGAATAAAATCTGTGGTTTTGGCTCATTGCTGTGCCACGTGGTCAAATAGGACTTTGAAGGGCTCTTTTTTTTTTAACAAGTGTTTATTGAGTAACTGCTATTCATTCAACAAACATGTAAAGAATGCCCACTGCACTCCTGGCCCTGTGCTTGATGTTAGGGACACAAAGATGAATAAAACCCAAACCAGAGACTCAATAAACTCAGTGAGGGAGGTCAGAGATCAGCACCAGTTAACACAGAGCCTGGTAGAAAGCTCTAGCTGTCAGAAGAGACATCCAGATGGGATGCCCTGTGAGCTCAAGGAGGAAGACATCGCTTCTCTTGGGCAGGAGCAGGGAAGGCTTGGTTTCATGGTACCATTTGAGTGCTGAGCCATCCACATGTTCAAATTAAAATAATAACCAGCTGCTACAGAACCTCTGTTGGTTGTGCCAGGCACTTCTCTCAGTACTTCACTCCTATAAATCCCACATTGCTCTTTCAATGGAGGGCCTCTGATGATCTCCACTTTGCAATGCAATTCTGAAGCCAGTATAAAAGAGATAACCAATAAGAACCTACTGTACAGCACAGGGAACTCTACTTAATACTCTGTAATGACCTACATGGGAAAAGAATCTTAAAAAGAATGCATATATGTATAAGGGCTTCCCTGGTGGCTCAGTGGTAGAGAATCTGCCAGCAAAGCAGGAGCCTCAGGTTCAACCTCTGGGTCAAGAAGATCCCCTGGAGGAAGGCATGGCAACCCATTCCTGTTTTCTTGCCTGGAGAATTCCACGGTGGACTACGTCCATAGGGTCCCAAAGAGTCGGACACAACTGAAGTAACTTAGCATGCATAACTGATTCACTCTGCTGTACAACAGAAACTAACACAACTTTGCAAATCAACTATAGTCCAATAAAAATCAATTTTAAAAAAAAACAAACAAACAAATCTGAAGCCAGGCAGCCTGGCACCAGGACCCATGTTCTTGACCTTGGTACTGGCTATGCAGCCCTCCTGAGACTTGTCTGCCTCTCCCCCTGGCCCCTCAAAGTCAATGTCTCACTGATCTCCATGTCTTCAGAGCCCTGCACAATTCCTGATATGAGGTGAGCCTCTGAAAGAGCGTTTGGAACTGCTGAACTGAGCCCTCCATAGCTAGATGCTGAGGTCCCAGCAGGTCTAGTGGAAGGGCCTGGAAGGTCTAAACAGCAAGGAGGCCAGAGCAGAAGCTGGGATGTGCTAGGGTGGGGAGAGGTGAAGACACCATCATCAAATTGTTTTGCAAAGTCTAGCTTATGGCTGTTTGGAGGCCAGGAAGGAGGGCAGAGCTGGAATTTAGGAAATGGAGGCCCTGATCCTTCAGGACCCCAGGCACGTGATAAAACTACTCTGAACACAGACCTGCCCTCGGGTGCACTTTTGTGGCTCCAAGGGCAGGGTTTGGGCTTTAGATAATAATTGCATACATTTGCTTAGTAAACATAGGGCGACTGTAGGATAATTACATGTTCTTACAGAGATGGTGCACAGTAATTACTTTCAGTGGCCCCAAAGTATTATTTAACACATATTCTGGTTTATAAGACAGAAATAATGATGAATTTGCTTGGTAATTACACAGCACTTACCCACTACATATCCTGCCAGTAGCTGATACTTAGTCCATCATTAAGGGGCTAGCAGTCGCTTGGGTAAATAGTAAGTTCTTCTTATTATTGGTGTCTAGGCACATAAAGCATTATTAAAACACCATTAGTGACATTTCTCCAAAGGAGGAATATGCAAGTCTACTTGAGAAGCCAATTTTCCTCAGGCTAAATGCCTTATTTTTGTCTTTTTGACAGGAGTGATAGAAAGGAGTCAATTCTAACTTGAGTGTCCACTCACTGAAGTTGTCTACTTAATGACACTGAGCAGATAGATGAAGGAACATTTGTCCTGGCTTAGGGAATGGGAGTGGAGTCACCACTATTTTCAATATGAAGATTGCTATTTAATTCACCCAAATGGCAGTGCCCGGTTTAGGAGGAGCCCCAGGTCTGGCGCCGCCACCCCTGGGGTGGGCTGGGTCAGCACACTGAAAGCCAGGGCAAACCACAGCCTTTGGATGGGCCTTACTGGCAGCCTCCTCAAGGCTCCTCCTAGGATAGGGCCTGAGAGGCTCTTGGAGGGTCTGGGACTCAGGAAGAGGGGCACCCTGGTTTTCAGGCCATTTGGGGTACACATGGGAAAGGAACATACACACACTGGATACCAAACAAAGGAAATGCAAGCCCAGAACCAGTCTCTTTGTCCTTAAAAGGAGCTCTAGGGAAAGCTGCCTGACATATTTCGTCTGGAAGGCAGTAATTTGGGGGGGCCATGGCTCAGCTCTAAATGCTCTTGGCTCAGCCGCTGATATCAAGAAAAATCAACTCTATGTAATCAATAGGGGGCTTAAGGAGGGTGACCAACCATTATGGTTGGTGGGCAGGATAGAGAATGGGCCTTCTGGAGCAAATAGAGCCCTCATTACCATTCCATTCCAACCCAACCCATTTCTGGAGGGAACAATTCAACACCAGATATGAACTCAGTTCCAGATCCAAACTGCCAAGCCAAGTGGCCAGTTCCAGTGGCTTGTTTCTTCTGTAATGAACTCCAGGATTCTGACTTTGGCTTTAGAAGCGACTTCAGTTGCCATGGAAACCAATGGGGAGTCATTGGAAAAAGCTCAGGGTTAAAGTCAGGCATCCGGCCCCATCACTTCACGGGAAATAAATGGGGAAACAGTGGAAACAGTGTCACATTTTATTTTTTCGGGCTTCAAAATCACTGCGGATGGTGATTGCAGCCATGAAATTAAAAGATGCTTACTCCTTGGAAGGAAAGCTATGATCAACCTAGATAGCATATTCAAAAGCAGAGACATTACTTTGCCGACTAAGGTCCGTCTAGTCAAGGCTATGGTTTTCCTGTGGTCATGTATGGATGTGAGAGTTGGACTGTGAAGAAGGCTGAGCGCCGAAGAACTGATGCTTTTGAACTGTGGTGTTGGAGAAGACTCTTGAGAGTCCCTTGGACTGCAAGGAGATCCAACCAGTCCATTCTGAAGGAGATCAGCCCTGGGATTTCTTTGGAAGGAATGATGCTAAAGCTGAAACTCTAGTACTTTGGCCACCTCATGCGAAGAGTTGACTCATTGGAAAAGACTTTGATGCTGGGAGGGATTGGGGGCAGGAGGAGAAGGGGACAACAGAGGATGAGATGGCTGGATGGCATCACTGACTCGATGGATGTGAATCTGAGTGAACTCCGGGAGCTGGTGATGGACAGGGAGCCCTGGAGTGCTGCGATTCATGGGGTCGCAAAGAGTCGGACACAACTGAGCGACTGAATTGAAAGTCAAAAGACCCCAGATTCAAATCCCAGGCCTGCTCTTGACTAGCGGGGCAATATTTGGCAATCACCTCCCTCAGCTTCAGTTTCTTTATCTATAAAATATTCTTCAAAAGACTGTTAATTCCATTAGGCTAGAAATCATACCTATTTCATTCACTACTGAATTCCTGCATCCAGTGCAATGTCCCACATGTTCTAAAGCCATGGTTCACATTTTCAATCGAGTGAGACTGGGGAACTGCATCACACATTTAGTTTACCAAAATCTGCCTATTTGCACTTAGTGAAAAGCACAGAGAAATAAAAACAACCTAAATAGGCCTGAAGTTCTGCTTGATTAATCCACTCAGTGCACATGTGTGACGGACTGATGCTAAAACCAAAGATGTGGAACTACTCTTCTTCCCTTTCCTATTTTAAGAACCTTACTGTACTGAATATATGTCATTATTAATAATTTAATATTGTACTTTGGAATATGTACACTCACTAAATAATACATAGTATGTTATTATATCCATCCCACATAATTCACAAGGATGACTGGATTTGGTTGTAATCACAAAACCTTTTAAGCTCTACTTTATGGAAGATTTGTAGGAGTTTCCAGGGAGATTTAGATTATAACCAGCTTTTTTTTTTTTTTTTGTCTTAGACTTAACCTTGAGAAGCTTACCTCATAACATTGGGTTATCTCACAGGGTCACTGTGAGTGAACTGAAAATGAAAGCTTTATGAACTAGAATCCCTGGACAAAAATACCTATTATCCTATTCACTGCTCTCTTGGTATGGCTACTTAGCTTGGACAAGGTCAAGAGCCTTGATTACAACCCAGTCCTCTTGACTCCCAGGCTGGAGTGCTGGCATCTACCTCACAATTTAGCTCAACAAGAAGCTGTTAAGTAATTATTAGGAGCTCAGCAAAACGCTCACCACATATGGTTTAAGGCATAGAGCAATGGCCTCTGAGAGCTCAGTGATTCATGCAGAGTCAACAAGTGCTCAGCTGGCCCCAAAGCATGGCAAATCTTGACATCCCACTTGAACATGCAGGCAGATGCTGTGGAGCGTGAGACGGAGGGGCACTCATACATACAGATAGAGTTAGTCTTTAATCCTTGGCACTGAGACCCGTTTCTTCGCTGTCCCAAACTGCTTCTTAAGCATTGTAAACTTTTTCCTCAGTTCAAAGCTGCCTTGTTTCCTTCTTATTTCTCTGAGAAACAGGCTGTGGATTGTGTGTCTGTTGATTCTCCCTGGCCTGTAACCATTCAACCTTCCTTTCATAATAGGATCTTGATTTCCTTTGGAGAAAGACTTTTCTCTTTGAAGGCACCCAGACCTGAGAAATGAAGGGAACCCCATCCCCATCCCCTTCACTGACTCAATGGACATGAGTTTAAGCAAACACCAGGAGGTGGTGACAGACAGGGGAGCCTGGTGTTGCTGTCCATGGGGTCACAAAGAGTCAGACACAACTGAGCAGCTGAACGGCAACGAGGATTAGTTTATGGGTGAATATGTGTATATCTTAAGATAGTCTAATCAGCCCCATCCCCAGGTTTATTGGAAAAGAGGCAATCTCTTTCTATAGAATAACTAACCTATGGAACATAAGCCTGGAACTGCCAAGGCCAGCCCATTTAGTGGTTATCTGAACCCGGAGCCAGTGTAGGAGGAAACATAGCCTAGACACAAAGAAACAGACTAACATCAGGTCCTGGAAAAATTGCCTGAACCTTTGGATCCCAGTATACCTGACTTCAAAGTCAAATGGTCCTGGATTTTAAGTTACTTTCCCCAATACATTTAGCTTTTAGTGTAAGGCAAGTTGGATTTGGCATCTCTTAATTGCAGTGAACAGAGTTCTAACCAATTATATATTCATTAAAAAAAAAAAAAAGGATGACAAAACAGGCATGGAGATGGCATGAGCAAAGACCTAAAGGCACAGATATAGGCCTTTGGGTGTCTCAAAATATTCATCAAGAGACATAGAAGGTAACTGAGGGGAGGGGGCGTATCATAAAAATGCCAAGTGATCAAAAGACATCTTTGGAGAACCAAATCCAGGGCTGAAAGAAGGCAAATACATGCCTAGGCTCAAAGGCAGCTTATGAACAGGCTGGTCCAGTTACATTCTCCTCATTCAGGGAAACCCCTACCACATGCCAGATGCTGAACATCTGTGGTTAGCATTGTTCCTTTAAAGAATAACACAGATTCTTCTCTGGGCAAGCCACACATTTCCATTAGCTGTGGTCAGAAGGGAAACCGTGCACCTTCAGACAAGTTTCAGCTGTCAGACTGCTCTGGGGCACGTCTTTCAGGGGCGCTGATTCATCTTCTCTGTCGGCTGGCTGTGGGGGACGCACACCTGTGTCCCAGGGCGACTTCAGAGAGAGGGGAGACAAAAGACCACGTCGGTCTCCAGCTGCCTCTGCAGACACTCTGACCACGGTGTGGACACAAGTACAGCCACGCCTGGTGGGCATCAGCAGTGGGGTTGTTTATGTTCAGCTCCTGGGAGCCACCCCCACAACCCCCCACTGGGGGCTCTTCCTCTGAATTCTGCCCCAACCGATGGCTGGGGCTCAGGGAGACCGGCTGACATCTGGGCTTCATTTGATTCCCCGCTTACCCACCTCTCAGTCATCCATATGCTACATTCTTCAACCATTGCAGAATGCAAGCTGCTCAGAGATGCTTTGAGGATAGAGCCCCAAACTGGGGTGGAGGTGCAATCATACCACGCCCACATTTAACTTATAAAAATTTTGCTCTATGCGCCAAATAGAGAAAGAGAAAAAAGAAACTGAAAGCAAACAAGACAATAGGTGTGAGTGACTTGACCCTTCCATCGCTCTCCCAGGGCAGACGCCCTGTCGTGAATGTGAGCAGATGGTTCCCACGGTACATCTCAGCTCCTGCAGCTCTCTCATGGCACGGACTTCTTGCCTCTCTGAGTATACTTGTCAGAATAAGTAGAGTGAGCTGCTGTAACAAACAAACAACACCCAGTTTCAGAGGCTAATTGTCTACTTACAGGCACAGTGTGAGGTGGGTCTGGAGGTGCTCCTTGGTGACTGTCCTCTTAGCAGTGATTCAAGGATCCAGCATCTTCCAGTGGTGATGCTGCCATATGAAACCTTATGGAAGGGGGTGGAAGCTATTGCAGGTTGGATTCTGAGGTAGAGATGGGAGTACAGGATGTTTAATAGAGAGCGCTCTTAGGATCATACATATGGAAGGGAGAGAAGGATGTAAGGTCAGGCTGAGATGTAATGCAGTCTCCCAAAGATCTCCATTACCCCAGTGGAGACCTCTGGGGCTGGTGGCCTTTCAGAACTGTCCTGGGTTGGGGCAAGGTGGTTGTGCTGTTCAACCTCTGTGTTTACCAGTCGTTGGGTGTAGGTGTGGACCATCTTCCAGGAGAACTTTGAGCAGCTGAGGAACTAATATTTTCATTGCTAAAGGGAGATCTGAGTGGCTCATCACAGCATCTACCAAGAGGGGAACAGAGCAGGAGTCAGCAAGTCTTTGGCAAAAAGGTTTTAGAGGCCGTATGGTCTCTGTCACAACTGCTCATCTCTGCTGTTGTAGAATATGTAAACAAATGAGCCCAACTATGTTCTATTAAAACTTTATTTACAAAAATGAGCTCACAGGTCATGGATGGCTGATTTCTGGACTAGCAGATGACAGAAGTAATTAAGGGGCAACCCTACAGATGAGTTAGAGCACACCTGTCCATGTTTCATTGGCCAGACCTCAGTACATGGCCCCAATTTAACTGCACAGAATTAGAAAATGGAGTCTTTCTGTGAGCCTCAAACGAAAATAAATGGAAATTGTGAGTATCTAGCCAGACTCTGCCACAGTATGACTCTTGCAAATTATATCTTAAACATGACACAGCCCTGAAATATTGCATGCATTTCCTCATCTCTATTACTAAATAAAGTATTATACACTTTAACCTCAAAAGGGACTTTGGACATTTTCAAGAGTACTTCTCACTGTGTGACTGTTGCTCTATGCACTGACTTTGGAAGCTAAACCCCTTGTGAACTCTGACTCCATGTGGTGTGAAAGGGTGAAGAGCAAGAGTGATAAATTAGGAGTTTGATATTAACAGAGATACATTACTATATATAAAATAGATAACAAGAACCTACTGTACAGCACAGGGAACTATGCTTGATACTTTGTAATAGCCTATAAGGGAAAAGAATCTGAAAAAAAATATCTATATATATGTATAACTGAATTACTTTGCTGTACACCTGAAAATAACACATCACTGTAAACCAACTATACTGCAACTAAAAAAGAACAAGAGTGAGGAGTCGGACAGACCCAGGTCTATAGTTTAGCTCTGCCATTTACCGGCTCTAGTAACCAATCATATTTCCTTCTTGATCCTCAGTTTCTGCTTTTCTAAAATAAGATGCTAATAGTACCCACTTCACATGGTTTTTGCAAGGATAAACGTGCTGCAATATACATAAAGCACTTAGCAGTTGGCAGATAACAAGCACTCAATAAATGCTAAATACTATCGATTCTTTATTAAGAGAAGGGGCACATAATAGAGGTGATCAAAGTCTTCTGGGGTGACCCAATGCATTCCTCTGTATTCCCAGACCTTGATTATATCTTCTACAAGTTAATCAGAGCATTCTTCCCAAAATTCGGAGCTGGGATGAGTAATTGTTCCTGTGAGTCTTATAATTAAAAATAAATAGAAAATGATAGTAATACTTACCTGACCAGATTGTTGGGAGAATAAAGTTTATAACAATAAAAATGTATTGAGAGCTGACATGCCAAGCAGTATAGTAGATTCTGGCTTCCCAGGTGGCTCAGTGGTAAAGAATCTGCCTGCCAACCAGAACACATGGGTTTGATCCCTGGAGAAAGAAATGGCAACCCACTCCAGTATTCTTGCCTGGGAAATCCCACGGACAGAGGAGCCTGGTGGTCAACACTCCATGGGATCCCAAAGAATCAGACATGACTTAGCAACTAAACAACAATAACATAGTAGATTCTATGGAAGCAAATATGAATAAGATATTGTATTGTTTATCTATTGCCCCAGAGCTTAGTGATTTAAAGCAACAGTAATTTTATTGCCCACAGTTCCGTGGGTTGGCCAGGTGGTTCTGCGGATTGCAGTTGGGCTCACTCATGCAGACACAGTCACCTGGTAACTTGACTGTGAAGTGCGCTCAGCAATCCTCCGTAGGCCGTGTTCCATGACAACAAGCCCAAGTATGCACCAATCCTCTGCTTGCATCTTGACTGCTGACATCCCACTGGGCCACAGGCAAGAATACTGGAGTGGGTTGCTGTGCCCTCCTCCAGGGGATCTTCCAGACCCAGGAATCAAACTCCCATCTCTTATGTCTCCTGCATTGGCACGTGGGTTCTTTTACCACTAGTATCACCTGGGAAGCCCCTTCATTTTCAGCCTAAGTAAGGGTTTGACAGGCTTTCCAGGTGACACTGCTGGAAAAGAACCCATCTGCCAATGCAGATGGAGAAGGCAATGGCAACCCACTCCAGTACTCTTACCTGGAAAATCCCATGGTCAGAGGAGCCTGGTAGGCTGCAGTCCATGGGGTCGCTAAGAGTCAAGCACGACTGAGCGACTTCCTTTCACTTTTCACTTTCATGCATTGGAGAAGGAAATGGCAACCCACTCCAGTGTTCTTGCCTGAAGAATCCCAGGGATGGGGGAGCCTGGTGGGCTGCCGTCTATGGGGTTGCATAGAGTTGGACACGACTGAGGCAACTTAGCAGCAGTAGCAGCCAATGCAGAAGTTGTAAAAGCAGCAGTCTCAATCCCTGGGTTGGGAAGATCCCTTGGAGGAGAGCACGGCAACCCACTCCAGTATTCTTGCCTAGAGAATCCAAAGGATAGCAGAGTCTGGCAGGCTACAATCCACAGGGTCGCAAAGACTCAGGCAGGACTGAAGCTATTCAGCATGCACACACGGAAGGGTGCAACAGGGTTCCTTGGTTGTTTGCTTCTTAGAACACCGCTGTCCTTTTTCTGTGCTCTATGAACTTTCTGTTTAAAATGGAATGTGTGGCTTCTTGGGATGGCCAGTGTCCCTACTTAGTTAACCATAGATATAACACACTTACTTTGTACACTGGTCCCCTCTTATCCATGGTTTTTCTTTCCATAGTCTCAGTAACCTGTGGTCAGCTGAGGTCTGAAAATACTACATGGAAAATTCCAGAAATAAATAACCCATAAGTTTTAAGTTGTGTACTGTTCTAAGTTGTGTGATGAAATCTCATACTATCCTGCTGCATCCCACCCGCCACGTGAATCATCCCTTTGTCCAGCATATCCTGCCTGTTAGTCAGTTAGTCAAATGGTAGCCATTGAGGTTATCAGATCAACTGCCAAGCTAACACAGCGCTTGTGCTCAGGTAACCCTTATTGTACTTAATAATGGTCCCCCAAAGGGCAAGAGTCGTGATGCTGGCAGTTCAGATTTGCCAAAGAGGAGTCATGAAAGTGTGTCCTTAAGGCTCTCAATTTAATGAGGAAAGGAAAAAATCATAAGCCTAGGTTCCTAAGATCTATGGTAAGAATGAATCTTCTATTGCAAAGTTGTGAAAAAGGAAAAAGAAATTCATGCTTGTTTTGCTATTGCACCTCAAGGTTAGGACCACAGCGCATGACAAGTGCTTAGGATGAAAAGGCATTAAATTTGTACCATAAGATATTTTGAGAGAGAGACCGTATTCACATAAACTTTTATTATAGTGTTTTG
This sequence comes from Ovis aries, assembly GCF_016772045.2. Classification (NCBI taxonomy): domain Eukaryota; kingdom Metazoa; phylum Chordata; class Mammalia; order Artiodactyla; family Bovidae; genus Ovis; species Ovis aries. The sequence goes on from NC_056056.1 coordinate 175,017,019, forward strand.
CTATAATTCTCCTAATTTATTAGTAGTTATTATGGTGAATCTCTTACTCTGCCTATTTTATAAATTAAACTTTATCAGAGATAGGTAAGTTTAGAGAAAAACTATACAGGGTTTAGTACTATCTTCAGTTTCAAACATCCATTGGAGGTCTTAGAATGCATCCCCTGCATATAAGCGGCACAAGTGCACTTAATTGGAATCTCACTGAAACCCTCCACATGATGAGTACACTGGAATTTGTACTCTGGGCATCACAAATACTACTACACATGAAGGGGTGGCAGGCAAGTATGTTAGGCATGTTTCTCCTGCTCACACACTTGCTCCATTGTCTGGTCAAATTTCCCATATAGAACTCAAGTTCAAAGATCAAATTATTAAACATTTCAAGATGGCAATTAAACCAAGCCCAGGGCCCTTCCTCTGAGCCCAGGACCTGGAACACACCCATGCAGCTGAAACAGCCATTTGGAATTTTCACAATCATCTCGAGCTAAACACATTCCCAGCTGATGTCTTCCACTACCCACCAACTCCACCATCAAACATTCCCCACACCTTCTCCTCCCCATCTTGGGAAATGGTTCATGCTAAAATCACACACTGGTGGACACCTCTCTCCCTCACCACCAGCTACTTCTCTCCACCACCTCCAATCCACTGCCAAACCCTGTGAATTTTCAAATTCAAAGTCTCTCCCCAGCCTGTCCACTTTTTTTTGATATAAATTTATTTATTCTAATTGGAGGCTAATTACTTTACAATAGTGTATTGGTTTTGCCATACATCAACATGAATCCACCACGGGTGTGCATGTGTTCCCCATCCTGAACCCCCCCTCCCACCTCCCGCCCCATACCATCCACTTTTACACATCTCCACTGCTCTGCACATAAGCCACCATCAACTCTCATCTGAACACCTAAAACAGCCTTTTCCTTGGTCTCCCAACTTACAGAGTGAAGTAAGTCAGAAAGAGAGAAGCAAATATTGTATATTAATACATATACATGGAATCTAGAAAAATGGTTTTGAGGATCTTATTTGCAAAGCAGAAATAGAGACACAGAGATAGAAAACAAATATATGGATCCCAAACGGGATGGTGCATGGGTGGGATGGATTGGGATTGACATATATATGTATTATTGATACTATGTATAAAATAGATAACTAATGAGAAGCTACTGTATAGCACAGGGAACTCTATTCAGTGATCTGTTGTGACCTAGATGGGAAGGAAATCCAACTTCCGCTTTTGCCCTTTAAGATCCACTTCCCACATAATTTTTGGAGTGGTCAACCTAACATGTAAAGACTTGGTTCAACTCCTGCTACTGAAATCCTTTCATTAACAGGCTCCTTCTGAGCCTTTAGATCTGACCTCTAATGTTGCTTCCTCAGAGAGGCCTTCCTGGGGCTCTGATACTGAGTGGGCTGGCCCTATACCCATCCCATTCTTCTCTCTCCCAGACCCAGTTCTTTCCCTCTGCCACACGTATCACAATTTGAAACTATATATTTGTGGGTGTCCTTGGAGCTTGAGTATAAATTCAAGACTCTGATTCATTTGCCACACTATTTATCCAGCAACAAGCACAGTGCAAAATCCTTGGTGGGCACTCAATTATTTTTTAAGTAATGAACAAAAGGATATATGAGCTGAAGTAGAGGAAGGGTCTAGGCTAATTCCAGGGTCTCTGGGTGACATGACAGGGAACCAGTGGTGGCACACAGAGGGAGGGGCAGTTCTGAGGGGAAAATCATGAATTTGGAAAGAGAATGAGCAGATAGATGCATGTGAACTTGCTTTGTGAGCCTCGACATTGTAAATGTGCAATAGGGACAGAAGCCAACGTGAGCTAGTGTGAGCTGAGGTGACTAGGTCATCAAGACCAAGGCATTGTAAGAGTGAATGAGCACTAGAAACAATTATGTTTGGCAATAGGCATAAACCAGGACTGCCAGCAAACAGGACATTGGTAACCCTAGGAATAGATTATATAAAGATGTGTTATAGATATATAGACACAGATAGACTGTCATGGAGCCCAAGAGCAAGGGTACAGGGGAACCTCATTCATTCTAGAACTGATCATAAGACAGCTCCAGGGAAAAGGCAGTTTCATGTCCCTGTTTCTCTGTCTTCTTTTCCCTCTCTCTCTTTCCATCATTTCCAGTTGCAACTTTCCAGGGAAAGGCTCTAACTGGCCCAGCTTTGGTGAAGTGCCAGGGCCCACCCCGCACGCCCATCCCCAGTTCATTATACTGGGACCAGGAGGCAGGAGACCACCTCACAGGCATGGTTTCCAGGTAGTACATGAAGCTGGGCAGACTCTCCAAAAGGGATCAACCACAAAATATAACTAACTAATTAACATTAGTTAGTCATATTATACTATAACTAGTATAATTAGTTATACTATTATAACTAACTAAAATCCCTGGTGGCTCAGATGGTAAAGCGTCTGTCTACAATGCAGGAGACCTGGGTTCGATCCCTAGGGCGGGAAGATCCGCTGGAGAAGGAAATGGCAACCCACTCCAGTACTATTGCCTGGAAAATCCCATGGACAGAGGAGCCTGGTAGGCTACAGTCCATGGGGTCGCAAAGAGTCGGACACGACTGAGCGACTTCACTTCACTTCACTTCAATGTTATAGTAGCTCAGCTGGCAAGGCATGATGACACATCAAATAAATGTTAGAGTCAGATGCTATCAAAAACCTCATAGCAGGGAAAGACTGTCAGGGGAGACTTCCTGGAAGAGGTGATCCTTGAGATCCACTGATTTTGGATGGAGGTGGAGGAACCAGAGAAGTGTCAGGAGAAGGGAACAGCATGAACAAAGGCCAGGAAGCAGATGAATGGTTATTTGTCAATCGGTCATTCTCACTTGGCTTTTGCTATTCCCCCAGTTAGCTGCATGGTTTGTTATTGCAAAGTCATTTTTTGGGTAATAATCGGTTTGAGGATTTGAAACCTTGCTCCCCTCTATCTTTCTGCTTCTCATAGGTGGGCAGAGTGAGCAACTGGCCATAATTGGCATTGTCTGCAGGGTTCAGGCAGGCTTCCCTGGTGGTTTAGCAGTAAAGAATCTGCCTGTAATACAGGAGACGCAGGAGATGCAGTTCGATCCCTGGGTTGGGAAGATCCTCTGGAGGAGGGTGTGGCAACCCATTCCAGCATTCTTGCCTGGAGAATCTCACGTACAGAGGAACCTGGTGGGCTACAGTCCATAGGGTCACACAGAGTCAGACACAACTGAAGCGACTGCTCCCTGCACACAGCGTTCAGGCTGTGGGACGAATAACTGAAGCCATTTTATAAGATGCCATTGAGACCATTTACAAAGATTTCTTGAACAGAGCTTTTCCAATCATGTACTAGTGAGTCAACCTGTGTTTATTTTTAGTGATATAAACGGCAGCAGAACAGAACATAGAAGTCATTGCAGGAAGTAAGGGTAACTATTGCATTGTGAAACTTGTTTCAGTCACATTTGCATGATGTGCAGGTCATGATCAAAAGTATTTCAGAACATTGCCTGAGTCAGACTCTCCTTTTCAGAACTTCTCCTGAGGAATGGCTTTATGGGAGTGAGTGTGGAAGTCAATGCTATTAACTGGAGGCTTTCCCAAGATTTGAAATGAGGATAGAAGAGAATCCTCCAGTATCTGGGGTTTTGTGTTTTAAAGAGGTGCAGTGATGTATGTCAGCCTCAGTTTTCAAGTGCTTCGGTTACCTTCCTCTCATTCTTTATCCCATCCTCCTTTCACCCATGAGGTCCACTGATATGGAGCAGGAAAAAGGGAAACAGCACAGACTGATGTGCAATAGTGATGCATGGTTTGGACAAGAATTTGCTGTTCATCAACCTCAATGTGGATTCCCCTGGTAGGCTGCTCTTGGAAAATGCCTTCACAGTGACAGGTCATGATCCTGGAACTTTGCCCCTAAGATACAAACAACCAGACCTCCCTCCCATCCACAAAGAGATCTTCCCAAATCTTCAGACAGCCATGCCAAGCATTTGGGTTGTGCACCAGGTTGCACAGGGTGGACCAGCCCCTGAGGAGTAAGCTTAGCAAGTTCCCAGGGTCTAGCTCCAAGGTCGGGATGCTAGGAGCCAACAGATTCTGCCCTACTCTTCCCCACCCATGGAAAAGTGCAGCCTTTGGGTCATTGAATAGGCCACTGAACAAATGCCCAGTTGGCCCGTGAGCCACGCCTTGCTCATTTCACTGTGGGAGGTCAGTTTCCTTTTTCCCCTAAGAATCCAACACTGAGTTTCCCAGTCCCTCTTCTCATTACACATTCCAGCTGTTTCCTGCAGCCGCCTGCTGGGGTGAGAGCACTGGGCTGGAGATCTGGCTCTGAGACCAGGCTCCAGTACTCTTTAGCCATAGCTAGGTTGCAAGTCCTCTGTTCTCCTGGAGCACAGTTTCTTCATCTGCAAAATAGGAAAAGCCTCCCTGGGCTTCCTTGTAGGGCTGTGGACAGGATCAGGTGGCACTAATGCCATGTTCCCTTCTGGAAGCCTGAGGTGGTGGGCATATGATAAGCCACTGTCTCTGGCTGCAGTCTGTGGAAGTTGGAGGGGTGGGGTGGAGGGAGAGGCCAGGGTTGATGCTCAGACGAAATGCTGACCCAGGGATACCTACATTGTACTTGGCCCTTGGCCCACCCACAACTTTTCCAGCAATCTTGCCCCACCTTAAAACCACCCAGCGAGAAAAGGAGGAAACTATTTCCCTCAGTCAAACCCTCGGGTCCTCCCTCTGAAACCAGAGCTTCAGGGAGAGTAGCAAGTGAGTGGTGACTCAATGTTTAGTCTGTGGCGTTTGGGAGCATAGGACGACTCAGGGGGGTCTCGCTGAGCTTCTAAGGCGGCTCGTAGGAGTCTGTCTGGGAATGAGGCTGAGTCCGGGATGACTGAGGCTGAGGGGACATGCTGTCCAAAGCAGTGAGGAGGGAAAGGTTTAAAAGGCTGCCTTGAACCTGCAAGTTGGGGTCAAACACGGGATGGGCTGGGGTCAATGTGGAAGACCTTCCAGGTGGAGGTTTCTGGAGCCGATGTGAGGCCGTTTGGCAATCAGAGAGCTTCTTCCCCAGTGGATCTCCGGAAGGGAATGTAAACAGCGCGTGGTCTCCTCAGGACCCCATGCATGACTAGAGCTGGGGAAGGAAAAGCCCTGGCCCACCTCCCAGGCTCCTGTCAGACCCCCTACCTGGAACCCTGGGAGAAGTCAGCAATGGTCCCCCCAAGTCTCAGCCCCATCCATGGGAGGAAAGTGCAAGAGAAGAAACGTCTGCTCCTCTTCACAGGAGTGAAATGGCCTCTGTGTGTGTGTCTCTGCTTCCCCCTCAGTCCTCTGCTCTCCCAGCTCTCTTTCTTCCCAACTTTTATAAACATAATATGTGATGCTTGGGCTCACAAGCCAAATCCTGGAGAGGTCTGTGTGGGTCTGGCATACGTGGCTCATTTGCTCCATGAAGGCCTGGCTGCCAGGTTGAAACACATCCCTGGAAAGAGGCAGGGAAAGAAGAGGAAGCAGGAGTGAGTCGGAGGTGTGAGGAATCCAGGGAATGAGGGACAAGCCAGGCTCACATTCTGGAGGTGTCACCACCTTCTCAGCCCACGTGCTTAGTGACAACTGGGGACACTTTGATTTGTCCCTTCCTGATGTTGCAACCTCCCCAGCCCCAGGCCATGCCTTCCACCTGCACCTTATTTCTTCCAAAGTTTAATGCCAGGACTCAGCAAGTCATAAATAATGGTAAAATAAAGAATACTGGTGGATGTTAAATCATTTAATATATCAGGCTGACCAGACATCTCCCCCTTTAACTGAAGGGGTCAATGACAGCAAAAGCAGCTGTTGCCTGCTGGCCACTAGCCATTCACACCATGCATTTTGACCAACCCAGATCAAATCTGAGCACACGTAATTATCTTTTCCTAGCATTATTGCAAAGTCTTCTCTTGGGTTTTCCCTTTTATCTCCCAGCCTCTCTTTTCCTAGTCATATCAGTCCATATGCTTCATAGGAGACCGGTGATACTCATGCAGATGAATTGCTTTCAGTGCAAGGGGATAAGTCCAGGAATAAAATTGTCTTTGTGTTGAAGGAAGATAGAAGATGCTCAACCCCCTATCTTCATAATACTTCATTTTATCACCACCTGACATGATAGTCTGTGTGTTATATGTATCTTCTGGCTCCTCTATTAAAAGATAAACTCCATGAGGATGGATACCGTGACTTTCAGGGTTGATTGCTCACTGTATCCCTAGTGCCCAGGACAGGGCCTGGAACCTAGTAGGTATTCAGTGAATATTTATTCAGTGAATGGATGGCTGACTGAATCTCTCTGATCAGATTGGATTATGAATGACAAGTGAAATGTCTAACCACACAAACACAACGGGCACAAATGTGCATGTACAATCACACACAGGACTGGAAGGGTTTGTGTGAATATGTAATGATAATATTAATTGTGACATTAATAGCTAAAAGTCAAGCCTCTCTATGTCACGAACTGTGCTAAGCATGTACCAGCCTTGTGTCAGTGGATATTCACAATGTCTTGCCCTACTTTAAAGATGACAAAACTCTGAGAGATTAAGCGACTTGGCAAAATTAAGACTTAGTTGAGAACAGAGCCAAGACAGGAGACAGATCCATCTGCCTATAAAGTCCATGCTTTTTAACCATGATATGCTTCTCAAGGTCATCATTTCATTCAAGAATTTATTCTGTCCAGCAAAATATTCTACAATTATTATTCAACTTCTCATGGTACCTAATCTCCATCACTAAATTGGAACTTCACAGAGTTAGGGACTATATCTTATTTCTCTATTATATTACAAGCAGAACACAGTACTATGAGCTGACCAGAGCAGATACACAATACATGCCTATCCAATTAATTAATTAATATAACCATAGAGCACATCACAAAAGAGAACTCAACTATAGACGACCTTCTAAGAAAGAAAGAAATGATAAGACAGAGGTGTCAAAATGGCCCTCAGTCAGTTCAGTTCAGTTGCTCAGTCATGTCCGACTCTTTGGGACCCCATGGACTGCAGCACGCCAGGTTTCCCTGTCTATCATCAACTCCCGGAGCTTACTCAAACTCATGACCATTGAGCTGGTGATGCCATCCAACCATCTCACCCTCTGTCATCCCCTGCCTTCTCTGCCTTCAATCTTTCCCAGCATCAGGGTTTTTTCAAATGAGTCAGTTCTTTGCATCAGGTGGCCAAAATATTGGAGTTTCCGCTTCAGCATCAGTCCTTCCAATGAATGTTCAGGAATGATTTCCTTTAGGATGGACTGGTTGGATCTTCTTGCAGTCCAAGGGACTCTCAAGAGTCTTCTCCAACACCACAATGCAAAAGCATCAATTCTTTGGCTCTCAGCTTTCTTTATGGTCCAACTCTCACATCCATACATGACTACTGGAAAAACCAAAGCTTTGACTAGATGGACCTTTGTCAGCAAAGTAATGTCTCTGTTTTTAATATGCTATCTAGGTTGGTCATAACTTTTGTTCCAAGGAACAAGCATCTTTTAATTTCATGGCTGCAGTCACCATCTGCAGTGATTTTGGAGCCCCCCAAAATAAAGTCTGTCACTCTTTCCATTGTTTCCCCATCTATTTCCCATGAAGTGATGGGACCAGATGCCATGATCTTAGTTTTCTAAATGTTAAGTTTTAAACCAACTTTTTCACTCTCCTCTTTCACTGTCATCTTTAGTTCTTCTTTGCTTTCTGCCATAAGTGTGATGTTACCTGAATATCTGAGGTTATTGATATTTCTCCCGGCAATTTTGATTCCAGCTTGTGCTTCATCCAGTCCAGCATTTCACATGATATACCCTGCATATAAGTTAAATAAGCAGGGTGACAATATACAGCCTTGACGTACTCCTTTCCCCATTTGGAACCAGTCTGTTGTTCCATGTGCAGTTCTACTATTGATTCTTGACCTGCATACAGATTTCTCAGGAGGTAGGTCAGGTGGTCTGATATTCCCATCTCTTGAAGAATTTTCCACAGTTTGTTGTGATCCACACAGTCAAAGGCTTTGGCATAGTCAACAAAGCAGAAGTAGATGTCTTTCTGAAACTCTCTTGCTTTTTCTATGATCCAACAGATGTTGGCAACTTGATCTCTAGTTCCTCTGCCTTTTCTAAATCCACCTTGAACATCTGGAAGTTCTTGGTTCACGTACTATTAAAGCCTGGCTTGGAGAATTTTGAGCATAACTTTGCTAGTGTGTGAGAGGAGTGCAATTGTGCAGTAGTTGGAGCATTCTTTGGCATTGCCTTTCTTTGGGACTGGAATGAAAACTGACCTTTTCCAGTCCTGCGGCCATTGTTGAGTTTTCCAAATTTGCTGGCATATTGAGTGCAGCACTTTCACAGCATCATCTTTTAGGATTTGAAATAGCTCAGCTGGATCCATCACCTCCAAAATGGCCCTACCTGGTTGGAAATCTCTCCTTTGTAGGGCCAAGTTTTTTTCTATATATATTTTCAGTTGTTCACAAAGTTCTTGGCATCATGCTTGTTGCATGAATTAAAGAAAAACTGGTTCACAACCTGGGGTCTCACACAGTGGAAGAACTGAAGAGTTTTGGGCAGCATTTTATCTAGACTTCTGATGGTTTTGATGGATAAGCACCTCATATAATGTCTAGCCTGTACCATATACTCCAAAAATTCACTAAATCAATGATGGCCTCATAGTACCTGGCACAATATTTGACATAGAGTGAGTATTCAATAACTGGTTACTAAATTATATGATCAAAGATTTTTGCTGATCTAATAAAAACTTTCCATTTATTGAGCCGGGTACTTGAATTAATCATCTCATTTAATCTGCATATTACTCTATGGAAATAGGTATGTGTTTTTCATCTGTATTTTACAGATAAAGAAACTGAGACTCAAAAAGGTTAAGAAATCTCTCTAAGGTCCCACAGGTAGAAACTGAATTGTTTAATTCCAAAGGTTTAGCCTTTGGAATGCTAACAGGGTTCAGTCCAGTTCAGTTGCTCAGTTGTGTCCGACTCTTTGCGACCCCATGGATCGCAGCACGCCAGGCCTCCCTGTCCATCACCATCTCCCGGAGTTCACTCAGACTCACGTGCATCAAGTCCGTAATGCCATCCAGCCATCTCATCCTCAGTCGTCCCCTTCTAACAGGGTAGGGTGATGCTTGGTGCTGCCCTCTTGGCTCCTTCTAGCAGAAGCAGTGTGACCTGACAACATTGTTAAGTGACGAAATCATGTCTGACTCTTTTGCGACCCCATGGACTGTAGCCTGTCAGGCTCCTCTTTCCATGGGATTTTCCAGGTAAGAATACTGGAGTGGGTTGTCATTTCCTTCTTCAGGGGGTCCTCCTGACACAGGGATCAAACCTGTGTCTCCTGCATTGGCAAGCGAGTTCTTTATCACTGAGTCACCAGGGATGGTCCTGGAAATACCCAAATCCATGGGCCCACTCTCTGGAAAGAACATCAGGTACAGGGCAGAGACTTCAGGGGGCACCATCTTCTGACTTCCCCGTGGCCCACAGCCAGAATCCCCCATGTTCTCCCGCCCTTGCAGCAACAACTTCAAGTCTCGGGTGGGAACATAAAAGGTTGAAGGCTCTTGGTCCACAAGGGGTGTCCAGTACCTAAGTTCTTTGCTTTCATTGTGTGATTTAGGGGTCTCAGAACTGTGTGATGTATATACTGATTTTATTCCCATCCTTTGGAGGAAGAAACTGAGGCTTAGGGAGGTTGAGTTTACTTGCCCAAGTTCACATTGCTGGGAAGTGGCAGAGCTGGGTTTCAAACACAGTTCAAGTGGCTTCCTAAGCTCATACCTCATACCTCACCACCATGACTGCTTTATTTAATTTTATAGTCAAAATGTTACTATTTTATTATATTGAAGCAACGTTGTGTTAATTTTTGCTGTATAAAAAAGTGACTCAGTTATATATATGTGTGTGTATATTCTTTTTCATATTCTTTTCCATTACAGTTATCATAGGATATTGAATATAGTTCCCTGTGCTATACAGTAGGACCTTGTTGTTTATCCGTCCTGTGTAACAATTTGCCTCTGCTAATCCCAAATTGCTGTTCCTTCCCTCCCCCACAACTCCTCCCCCTTGGCAACCACAAGTCTGTTCTCTATGTCAAGACATTACTGTTGATATAACAATCATGACTATGGGATAATTATGATGAGGTAGTGTGTGCTTGCTGCTCACCACATATTCTTCTTATCTGCTCCTTCACCAATGCTATGGAGCAAGGACTATTAGTCACATTTTACTGACAAGAAAACTGAAGCTAACGCAAAGAAGTGAGTGATAGAGCTGAGATCTGAACCAGGCCTGGCTAATTCCAACAGTTGGATACCTCCAACCACTCCTGGTATCCATGCCCTTAACCATCAAGCTTTCTGGTCTTCCTATTTTGACTTCTGGCTTTGAGGTTATACTACATACCTCATCTACTCTATGTCTTATGCTGTATATTTCTTGGGAATTAAAGTCAGGGAGATTACAGAGAAATACAAAGACACTGAGGACTCTATCTTCTACTGGACCAGTCAGGGGTAACCCTGGTTTTCCTCTCTTTTCTACAAAATCATCAGGTTTACACTCTCATAGGACTTTAAAATAGATGGAAATTGGAAAGGTGCTTGTTCTCTGCTAGAATGCATTTGGTTAGAAAAAGTGTGAGATGGGGAGAAAAAGTATGAGATCTCATTTATGAGCAGAATGGCTTCCGCAAGGAGAATCTGTTTGAAATCATTCCTTTAACCAACCATCTCTTGATGAAAGTGAAAGAGGAGAGTGAAAAAGTTGACTTAAAGCTCAACATTCAGAAAACTAAGATTATGGCATCTGGTCCCATCACTTCATGGGAAATAGACGGGAAACAGTGGAAACAGTATCAGACTTTCTTGGGTTGGGGGGGGGCTCCAAAATCACTGCAGATGGGGATTGCAGCCATGAAATTAAAAGACACTCCTGGGAAGGAAAGTTATGACCAACCTAGATAACATATTCAAAAGCAGAGACATTACTTTCCCAACAAAGGTCCATCTGGTCAAGGCTATGGTTTTTCCAGTAGTCATGTATGGATGTGAGAGTTGGACTGTGAAGAAAGCTGAGGGCTGAAGAATTGATGCTTTTGAAGTGTGGTGTTGGAGAAGACTCTTGAGAGTCCCTTGGACTGCAAGGAGATCCAACCAGTCCATACTAAAGGAGATCAGTCCTGGGTGTTCATTGGAAGGACTGATGCTGAAGCTGAAACTCCAATACTTTGGCCACCTCATGCAAAGAGTCAGCTCATTGGAAAAGACCCTGATGCTGAGAGGGATTGGGGGCCGGAGGAAAAGGGGATGACAGAGGATGAGATGGCTGGATGGCATCACTGACTTGATGGACATGAGTCTGAGTAAACTCCGGGAGTTGGTGATGGAGAGGGAGGCCTGGCGTGCTGTGATTCATGGGGTGGTAAAGAGTCGGACATGACTGAGTAACTGAACTGAACTGAACTGAAGCAACAGCAAGAGAAAGAAACACATGTGCAGAGTAAGAAATGCAGGTGCTAAGTGGAATGCCCTTTAGCAGGTAGGATTAGACCCCTTCAAATAACATTGCGAAACCTATAAAAACCTGTTGGAAAATGAATAATTTAAAGAGATGGCTCTAGGTGTTTTCCAGAAATAAGCATGTTACGTTGTTATCATTAGAATCAACATTGTCAGAGCAAGTCTTACACATTCATTAAGCTGGCAAATGCTTCTGGGTCTAATTTAGGCACTCAGGGAGTCATCAGAATAACTCCGAACATCCGTATGAATTTATGGTACATGTTGCTTTTGCACATACACCATATTGCTTTGTCCTTACCACAGACCATTGAGACGTACAGGATTTTCGTTCAGAATTAAGGAGATGAATGTTAAGATTTTAGGTTTCCTGAATTAAAAGGCATTGATTTTTCCATTACTCTTAAATATAACAATAATAATACATATAATACTAATAATGGAAATTAAGGGAATAGCCTGGCAAAGCAGATATACTTGCCTTTAACAATTCTGCCTGGGCCTTGTGTGATATGTTGGCTTCTTGTATTTTGTAAGAGATGATGAACAGTGAGTTAAAAATGGATGTGATTCTTCCCTAATGGATGAGTATATTCAGGTGAGATAATGGTGTTGCCTGTCTAAAGAGAATGCATTTGTGCATTCATCAAATACAAGGACATAAGGCTTTGCTGGCACAAGACAAGGTTTCATGCAAATTCCCAAAAGGCACCTCATCTTTGCTCCAGGTAAAGACATATTTACTGGCCAGCATAACAGTACTGGCCCATTCACCCCTCAGGCCAGATACCTTTGTCCAGTGTACAAAATGCTTACCCAAAGCAAAGACTTATACTCTAGAGGAGGAGATAATGTATATAAGTGGATCATTGCAGCAATGTAATTAATATAATAAAAGATTTGAGAAAGGCACTTCAGGAGGATTAACTAGGAGTTCTGTTCAAAATTTTACTTTTAATACTACTGTTGAGTACTTTTAACAGTAGTACTCCTGTTGAGGTTTGAGAGAGCCCAACTAATAGTGTTCTTTTTCCCTGACCCTGAACCAACTGAGAGATAAAATTTTAAAATAAACTGATATCAGAGAATGTGACTTTAAGCCTATGAGCAAGTAGACATTTTCTTACTAAACCTCAGAAAGAGACCGATTTACACATCTGATCAGTTACCAGTCACATTAGGTTTTCACTACCTTCAACCCACCTGGACCCACACTGGGGCCTGGTCACATCAAACTCAGTGTTTGGAGAATCCAGGCAGAATGTGTGTCCCTATAAAGTGAATTATACATGAGAAATGAGGAAGAAGAGATGGAGATACCCATTCCCAGTTCCTTATCCCCAATTCAAAAGGCCAGGAATTATAGCAGAATTACTCCCCCATGAAAAGAAACATCAAAAATAGGGAAGGACTTTCACTCTACCCTGCTCTCATCTAACAAACATGAAGATGTTATCCCATCCCAGCACAAGATCACAAGCAGGGACCATATCTGTTCTACTCTCTACTTTTTCTCTAGTATCCATCACAGCCCTTGGTGCACAGTAGGCCCTCAATAAATACATTAAAAAAAAATAATGATTAGGGACTTAACTGGTGGTCCAGTGGTTGAGAATTCACCTACCAATGCAGGGGACATGAGTTTGATCCCTAGTCCAGGAACATTCCACAAGCTACAGGGTAACTAAGCCCATGAGCCACAGCTACTGAAGCTCATGAGCCCTAGAGCCTGTGCTCCTCAACAAGGGAAGTCACCACCACAAGAAGCCTGCACACTGCAAGGAAGAGTAGCCTCTGTTAGCTGCAACTAAAGAAAGCCTACATCCAGCCACAAAGACCCAGTGCAGTGCTCGGTCACTCCCATTATGTCTGACTCTTGCAACCCCGTCAGGCTCCTCTGTCCATGCGATTTTCTTGGCAAGAATACTGGAATGGGTTGCCATTCCCTTCTGCAGGAGCTCGTCCCCACCCAGGGATCAAACCCACATCTCCTGCATTGCAGATGGTTTCTTTACCGTTGAGCCGCCAGGGGAGCCCAAGCAAGACCCAGTGCAGCCAAAAATAAGTAAATAAAATTTTTAATGATTAAAAGTTGACTGAAAAGCTCAGAAAAAAGCCTTCAGAAAGGAAAAGTCATGTGAATTAAGCCTTAAAGAATCAGTAGCCAAGATAAAGCAGTGATGGAGGGGAACTGCAGGGACATGAATAGAAGCAGCAGGATCGGTGAAAAGGCGAAGACGGGAGGTGTGATACAGGGGAAGCCAGGTGGTAAGATGCCTCAGATGCCAATCAGAGCAATATTGGAAAAGAAAGAAAAATAAAAAAGGGTGAGCTGTGGATTCACAGAATCATGTCTGGGTAAACAGGACAGTATAGCAGTATAGTTGAGATCCCTTACAAACCTGCCTCCTCAAGCCTCCTATTCAAATGCCCATGGAGATGTATCAAAGGGCAAAGTCATCCTCAACAGAGTGAACAGAAGTTTGTCAATTACATCATTCCTGGGAGAAGTTCCACCATCCACTTTATGAAGGAGATGCTCCTACAAAGTACGTTCTAGAGCTTTGTTTCACATGTTCCACCTTGAAGCAGAAGAGCAGAACCCCCAAAAGGCAGACACCAACACTGCCATTCACACTGCCATTCCCTTTTAATGGGCAAAGACTTTAAAGGGGCATAAAAGAGAAAAATGTTGAATTATGTGCTGCTTAGAAGAGTTTCACCCAGAAGAAAATGGTTAAAAACAAAAAAGATGAGTATATCATTGACCTGCAGACTTGTCTAGGCTAGGGCAGGCAGGAGAATCCATTCATGAATTCTCAGTGTGACACCATAGCAACTAACTCCAGGAAAAATCATAACCAAGCCCAGTAAAATCAAACTACCACAGTCATTACTTAATCTTTCTGTCTTCCTCCTGGCTCCCACCTTTGATTGCTACTGCCCATGTGCCTCTTACCTGCCCCCAGGATGCTCACCTACCTGGGCATGCTGGCCTGCAATCAAGTGTACCGTGAAAGCTCTCTTACACAGAACTGGGCACAAACTCTTCCTTATACAAGGCCATCCTCCTGTTCTACCAGTGTTCTCTTCTGGCCACAAAAGGTAAATGGAGTGCGGGAGTTGTCCAACCTCGATTTTTTCTACAAGTCAGTCTTTTAAATACACAGCCCAACCCAGGACCCCTGTGCCCTCAGATACAAGAGCAGACACGAACAAAGAGGAAGCAAGGGCGCTGATAGCCATATCAGATGTAAAGTAAAGCAAAGTAAAAGTGCTTTGCATTTGGAACAAAAGGGTTATTTTATTTTTAAATATATCTATTTATTTTTGGCCATGCTGGGTCTTTCTTGCTGCTCGGACTTTTCTTCGTGGGCTTCTCATGGACATGACTTCTCTTGTCACTGAGCACAGGCTCCAGGGTGCGTGAGCTTTAAGATTTGCAGCTCAATAGCTGTAGAACACAGCTTAGTAGCTCTGCAGCATATGGGATCTTCCCAGATCAGGGATCGAACCCATGTCTCCTGCATTGACAGGCAGATTCTTTACCATTGAGCCGCCAGGGAAGCCCATTGAGGGTCATTTTAAATGGATACATGGTAGACACCGCTACAAAGACATCGCTAATTTTTATGGATCCAGTATTCATAAAGTGAAAATTGCCATTGCTAATCTCAATCCCTCTCATTTCTCTTTGTATTGTGACAACTTCCCAGCTTGTCTCCCTACCTTCTCTCCTGGGACTCTGTAATCTCACTCCCTACTGAAGACAGAGAAGATTTTTAAATGCATTCTGTGAGTGTGGGGGCTGTGAAAGCAGGAATTACACTTTACGTTGTTCCTTCTTAAAACTCAGCACCCAGCACCAGTGCCTGGCACCTGCTAGGTCTACCTAAATGTTTTAGAGTAAATAAGAGAAGAGTTTGGGGTGAGGGCATGGAGGAAGTGAAAGGAAGGGAAAGAGGAAGGCAGAGAGGGAAGGACCACTTAGAAGAGGCAAGGACAGAGAACTAGTAAATGTCGTCAGCACGAGGAAAGAAATGGAGTAAGACTCCATCAGGGAGAAAAGTGAAAGTCGCTCAGTTGTGTCTGACTCTTTGCGACCCCATGGATATACAGTCCATGGAATTCTCCAGGCCAGAATACTGGAGTGAGTAGCTGTTCCCTTCTCCAGGGGATCTTCCCAACCCAGCAATCAAAACCAGGTCTCCTGCATTGCAGGCAGATTCTTTACCAGCTCAGCCACAAGGCAAGCCCAAGAATACTGGAGTGGGTAGTCTATCCCTTCTCCAGTGGATCTACCCGACCCAGGAATCAAACATGGGTCTCTTGTATTGCAGATAGATTCTTTACCAACTGAGCTATCAGGGAAGCCCTCAGGGAGAAAGAGAGAGTCAATAGATGAGTGTTCTCTGAGACTTCTGTTGGGGGATCCGGGAGTTTGCTCCCAGAAATCTTCCATCCCTTTGAAGGTCTGAGACCCTCAAAGGGATGGAGCCAAGCCAGGAAGGCCTGTCAAATGAATCAAGTGTTTGAAACAAAGACACCCTAAAAATCCAGGAATTCTGGTCATTTGTCCCTGTAACCCACATGTATGTGTGCATGCTAAGTCACTTCAATCATGCCTCACCCTGCAACCCCATGGACTGCAGCCCGCCAGGCTCCTCTGTCAGTGGGATTCTCCAGGCAAGAATATTGGTGTGGGTTGCCATGCCCTCCTCCAGGGAATCTTACCAACCCAGGAATCAAACCCATGCCTCTTAGATCTCCTGCACTGGCAGGCAGGTTCTTTACCACTAGCGCTACCCGGGGAGCCCTGTACCCACATGAGACAGACCAAAGCCATACCAGAATGAAGCCATAGAAATTCAACGCCCTCCGCTGGAGAAGCAAACTAGCTAAACAGCCCGTTTCACTTTTATTTGTCCTTTCAGAGGACATGAGCCTTATGTGAGAGCTGCAAATCTGAAGAGAAGCACCCAGTAAGTAATGACGGGTCCTGTCACTCGTGTTCACCATCATGGCTGTCTAGGATCGTCATCTTAGGGCCTCCAAGATGCTTCTTCTTAAGGACAGAAAGAAGCTCACATTCCTGCTCTCTGCTCCACCCACCCTCTCTTCCTCCCCTTCTCCCCCATCCTACCCCTCCCTAAACATACACACACACACACACACACACACACACACACACACACACACACACACACACACACACACACACACACACACACACACACACACAGAGCACCCACCCCAACTCCTTCGCTAACACACCAACAGCTGTGTTCTCATGATTGGAATGATATGAGATCTATTTATTTGGGCTTAAGAAGAAACTGTTTATAATTCACAAAGTCAATGAATGGTTTCCTAGCAACTTCTTGTATAACTATTATGAAATAATATTCTTTCACTTTCTCCCTTAGTCACACTCTCTCTCTCTCTCCCTCCTTCCTTCCCCACCTTCCCTCCCTGTTTCTCTCTCATATCCTCTCCCTGACCACCAAGGAGTCTTTTTCTATTTTAAATAACAGAACACATTGAGGATTTGATTTTTAAAAACTGCAAATCTCTCCCTAGAAAAATACATGTAAATAGACACATACTCATTCACACTTCTGTGCATACAGTTCAAGCAGTTCATAGCGCCCCTGAAACCTACCCATAGAACCCACTTAATAACCCTTTCCTGCACAGGTAACATCCCCTTAGTTTGACTTCTCTCTTATCCTGACAAGAAAAAAAAATGGCTATGGGGTGGTTATTCTGGCAAAAACTAGATGAACTAAGCTTACTTCAATCTCCTCCACCCGTCCCCAGCATTACACATTCTAATTCCAAAGCATCATTTCGCCTGCCCAGCAGCATCTGTTCTGCCTGTCTCTCCCTGCTTCCCTCCAGCTAGCTAGCTGGCAGCTAGCACATGTGAACACACTTTATGATTGCCTGAGAAAATGCCATTAACACAAGGCACCTGCAAAGCTTTCAATATGCATGTCACCAGTCTCCTCTCTCGGCCTGAGCCACCACTGGGTGTTGGCGAGAGCCACGGCCAAATGCAAATGCTGGAATACCCCACTCTCCCACACTCCTAAACACGGCCCAAGGTTGACTTCACTGCTTCATGAGGCCCAGGGGCCTTGTAAATGTCAGGTGGTTTGGGGATAACCAGTCACTTCAACATCATCAAGTTGGAACATCTCCTTGATCAATCCTTTATAAAATGAGAAAGAGAATAAAGGCAGATGCTAACAATGATCTCTTAGTATTTATTATGATTACATTCCAGGCACTGGGTTAGATGCTTACTTTACATATCCTTCTTTTGTCTAAGGTATCACTTCCAGGAGTCAGTATGGTGTGGAAATTAAATAGGCAGCCTCTAGAGAGAGAGTAACCTGCTTGGAAGCCCATGTCTGCTACACCCCAGCTATGTGACTTTGGCCAAGTTGTTTAGCCTCTCTGTGCTTCAGTTTTTCATCTATAAAAGAACTCTCCTTTTACATCATTTACGTTATTATTCTGACAATGCTTTCAAATATCTCTGTTATAGGGTTGCTGTGAGGATTAAGAGAACCATTAAATATATTACATTTGGAACAACCTAGGACTTCCCAGGTGGCTCAAGTGGTAAAGAGTCTGCCTGCCAGTTTAGGAGCCTTATGAGATGCAGTTTTAATCCCTGCATCAGGAAGATCTCCTAGAGGATGAAGTGGCAACCCACTCCAGTATTCTTGTTGGGATAACCCCATGGACAGAGGAGCCTAACAGGCTACAGTCCATGGGGTTGCAAAGAGTTGGACACGAATGAAGAGACTGAGCATGCCCACAAACAGGCAGTAGTTAAGTGCCTGATAAATGTAAGCCAATACCACTCTATCTATTTTACAGATTATAACACAAAGCCTGAGAGAGGTGAAGTAACTATCTCAAGTCGTACTTCTCAACTACATCTCTGGCAAGTGATCGTAAGGCATGGAGTCATAACCAATTTGTGATGTTTCCAATCTTGCTTGAATTCCAAACCCTTTGAAATGCTCGCCTTTTCAAAGTCAGTCGTTATAATACCACATTATTCCCATGATATTTCTGTCCAAAATGCAAACCTGCATCTGACTTTTAAGGAAACATCAGATAAATCCAAATTGAGAGCCATTCTAAAAATAACTGGCCCCCACTCTTGACAAACATCAAGGTCATGAAAGACAAAACTGAGGACAATCTTACATTTCAAGAACTAAAGAGACTTCAAGTATATTCAACACAGGAGCCTGAAATGGATCCAGAGTTAGAAAAATGGTTTTTTTTCCTTTGCTATAAAGGATATCATTAGGCCAGTTGGCAAAACTGAACAAGATCTGTGAATTACAAATAACATTACATCAATGTGACTTGCCTGATTTTGATCACTGTGAGAGACAGTCCTTGTTCTGGAGGGAATACACACTGAAGCATTCAGAGGTAAGGGGACATTGTGTCTGCAACTTAGCCTCAAGAAGGTCAGAAAAAGAAATGATAATATGTATATAGAGAGAATGACAAGGTGAATCTAGTAGAATGCACTTTGTGGAAATCTAAGAATATTGGGGGAATCTTTGTAATATACTTGCTACTTTGCTATAGATCTGGAATTGCTTTGAAATAAAGTGGTTTGGATGGGCTTCCATGGTAGCAGAAGGAATCCACCTGCAATGCAGGAGATGCGGGTTCAATCCCTGGGTCGGGAAGATCCCCTGGAGAAGGAAATGATAACCCACTCCAGTATTCTTGCCTGGGAAATCCCAAGGACAGATGAGTCCGGCAGGCTACAGTCCATGAAGTTGCAAGGAGTTGAACACAACTGAGCGGACAAAACAAGAACAAAAACAAAGTGTTTTGGGGAAAAAAAAAAGACAAAGCATCAATCTTTGTCCATGATTACCCCTGAGTATACTAGCTGCGGGGCATGTTTTCTTACATTCTTACGTATAGACACAGCCTCATTCCAGAGAAGGCTTCCTTCTTGATGTTAAGACCATAGTAGATATGCTTTTCCAAGAGAGATAATACTCCTAAACCTTCCACTGGACACTTCACATTAAATGAGAGACTTGTAAAATTAGAAGGCATTGTTCTTTTTTGTCCAAGAGGATGTAACAATTCCTTATCCCTTTCCCCACTCCTAAAAAAAAATGTCCATGGCTACACTCATCATCTAACACCCACTCACAAAACCCTTTTTTGTCTGCCAGATTTTCACAGGCTTCTAAAGAATGCGGTGAATTTGCTGTTGCTGAATGTGGTTCATTTGAGCAAAATTCCTCAACCCCCTATTTCCATCCTCGCTTTCATCATCCCTGCCCTTTTCCCCAATAGGTCACTTAAAAACAGGACCAGAGAATGAGGGGAGGAATGGCAAGGGCGAGGGAGGCTGCAGCTCATTCTTCCGAGTAAGATTTGTCTAGTGAGCCCCTACTATGTGCTGCCAACAGGGACAGGGACCCAGCAAGAAGGAGGAGCCTGACCTGCCTGCATGGAGATTGCCTTGCAGAAGGAAAGTGGGAGCTGCTAACCAAAGTGTAGAGAGTGCTCCAGAAAAGGAGGTGCAGGGTGCTGGTGGGGCATGTAGGAAGAGAACAGGTCAAGGGAAATCTTATACCTGAAGGATGACCACATGCCAGTTAGATCAGAGGGGGGGTCTGGGTGAGGAGTGGGAAGGAAAAAGGATGATTTTTCACTCATAAAAATAAACACCCTACTCTCCCCCTGCCCCATGCCTACATGTCCATTCTCTGCATCTGTGTTTCTATTCCTGCCCTGCAAATATCTGCACCATTTTCCTAGATTTCATTTAATTTGCTCAGTCATGCCCAACTCTTCAAGACCCCATGGACAGTAGCCCACCAGGCTCCTCTGTCCACAGAATTCTCCAGGCAAAAATACTGGAGTGGGCTGCCATTCTCTTCTCCAGGGGATCTTCCCAACTCAGGGATCGAACCTGGGTCTCCTGAACTGCAGGCAGATTCTTTACCATCTGAGCCACTTGGGAAGATTCCATATATATGCATTAATATATATTTGTCTTTCTCTCTCTGACTTACTTCACTCTGTATAAAGGGCCTCGGTCCATCCACATCTCTACAAATAACCCAATTTCATTCTTTTTTATGTAGACATATATACACTACCATGTGTAAACTAGATAGCTCTGAGAAGATGTTGTTATCACAGAGAGCCCAGCTCGGTGCTCTGTGATGACCTAGAGGGGTAGGATGGGGCAGGGAGGTTCAAGAAGGAGGGGATATATATGTCTGATTCACTTTGTTCTACAGCAGAAACGAACATTGTAAAGCAATCATACTCCAATTGTTTAAATTATATTTAAAAAATAAGCATGTATATACTTTCTTAAAGCAAAACCGAACAGCCCATAGTTAGTAGAAGGAAATAATACGGATCAGAGCAGAAATAAATGAAATTTTAAAATGATAGAAAAGTTCAATGAAAGTAAGAGCAGTTCTTTGAAAAGATAGAAAAGATTGATAAACCTTCAGCCATCCAAGAAAAAAAAAAATAGACCAAGGAAAAAAGAGAGAGGGTCCAAATAAATAAAATTAGAAATAAAAAAGAAGTTACAAAATGACATCCCAGAAATACAAAGGACCGTAAGAGATCACTAGGAACAATTATATGCCAATAAAATGGATAGCCTAGAAGAAATAGGTAAATTCCTAGAAATGTACAGTCCAATATCAAAACCTCAAGTTCTAATCCAAGCTGAAATTTCTCCCTCCAGACCCTGGCCCCTGCCCAGTGCTCAGTTCAAGCCACACTCCAGTCTGGAAGCTGCCATTGAGGAGTGGGGACCAGAGGATCTTTCCTCGCCCTGCTCCAGCTCCTCTCTTACTCCCTAATGCTGTTTCTGGTCCCTCAGGGGCAGGGAGCGAGCAGGAGCTAAAGGAAGCTCTGACTTGGTTGGTACTTGCAAGGTGGCCAGCCGTGCAGCAGATGAGAATGATTTTGTGGTGGTTGGAGGTTCTCTCCCTGGTACTTCTCTCTAGCCCTTCTCTGGCCTAGGTGACCCACCCCGACTGACTGATTACCACAGCCTTCTCCCATCACCCCGCACAGCCCGCAGCTCACCTCGCAGTTCCAAGGAGAGGGGTCAATCCTGCCATGGTGGTCTGCCATGGCTCCCTCATCCATTCTCCACCACTGCTCCCCTCTCCATTGGCTATCCTATCACGAGCCACTCAAACCAGCGTCTCGCCTTTAAACTTCTCCAAGCCAGAATCTAGCAACAGTCCCTGCATCTCTCCAAACATCCCCAGACATCCCCAAATTCTCCCAAGAGCTCTCTAATTACACTCATCTCCAACCCAATGGAGGCCTGGAGGCCAGGAGTTTGCACAACTCGGCCAGTATGGGGGCAATGGGCATATTTGTTTGCTTCCTGGTGGCCCTCTCTACTCTCTGTGAAGGGGAGCTCCCAGGCTCTGACAGCATTCTGTACACAAAACCCCCCCTCCCCTTCTTTCCTTGCTCTGTCTCATATCTTTCAGTTTAGTCACTCAGTCATGTCCGACTCTTTGTGACCCCATGGACTGCAGCATGACAGGCCTCCCTGTCCATCACCAACTCCAGGAGTTTATTCAAATTCATGTCCATTGAATTGGTGATGCCATCCAACCATCTCATCCTCTGTCATCCCCTTCTCTTCCTGCCTTCAGTCTTTCCCAGCATCAGGGTCTTTTCCAAAGAGTCAGTTCCTCAAGTCAGGTGGCCAAAGTATTGGAGTTTCAGCTTCATCATCAGTCTTTCCAATGAGTATTCAGGACTGATTTCCTTTAGGATGGACTGGTTGGATCTCCTTGCTGTTCAAGGGACTCTCAAAAGTCTTCTCTTGAGCATTGGCTGAAATGAGTGATGGCTACAGGTCACAGAGCTGGTCTGGGACCACACTGTACATGGATGGTCTAGCACAGTGGGTCTCAACAGGAACAATTTTGTGCCCTCCTCCACTTCAGGGACATTTGACAGTGTCTAGGTTGTCACACCTGGAGGGGTGTTACTGGCATCTAGAGGGCTGAGAGGTAAGGATGTTACTAAACATTCTACAGTGAGCAGGACAGCCTTTCATAGCAAAGAACTAGCTGGTGCAAAATGTCAATAGTGCCAAGATATGGAGAAACTTGGCCTTGTACCTCCCTTTATATAATGTTGGGGGGAGTGGAGAGGTGCCTCTCAGGTTTGGGACCTTGGTCAAGAGTAGAAAAAAGTCCCATTAGACATCTGTCCTTTATTATTTTTATTAAGAGCCCCTGAGGGAGAGTAGCTCTAGACTGGATCAATCTAGTACCTCAACCCTGCTTCAAGGGCCCTTTGAGAGGGACTGGGGCATCCCCAGTGCCAAACTCACTGTGCTAGTCCATCTGCTTAGGCTGGCTCCACTCATGTTCCCAAGAGGGCTGCTTCACCTTCCAGACTCCAAAGTCTGGGGACAGAAGAGGGAATGTGCATGCATGCATGAGTGCTAAGTCATTTCAGTCGTGAATGCGACCCTATGGACAGTAGCCACCAGACTCCTCTGTCCATGAGATTCTGCAGGCAAGAATACTGGAGTGGGTTGTCATGCCCTCCTGCAGGGGATCTTCCCAACCCAGGGATCGAACCCATGGCTTCTGCAGGTGGATTCTTCACTGAGCCACTGGGGAAGCCCCAGAAGAGGAAGTGATTATCTTTTTAATCCACAAGGAGCTATTCACAAAGACCCTGTTGACATCCGCTCCTATCTCCCTGCCAGCACTGGGTCACTGCGGTGGCAAGGAAGATCCCTGGCTTTCACTAGTCTGGGTTTGAGGCTGGAAGTGTCCAGTCTCACCAGAACACAGCCACCCATGACCTCACACTAAGTTTTGTCCTGGCAGCAAGTACAAAGTGGAAGGGTGGCTGATGGGTAGGAACCCAACAGTGTCTGCCACGTCCTGATCCTATGTCCCTGGCCTACCCCTCTCACAGCTCAAACAACTTCTTCACATAGTGGCCCTAGGGCAGTGCTTCTCCAGTATCAACACACATCACTGCCACCTGGAGACAGAAGCTTCTGCACTGGGACCCTTGCAGATTTGCCCTGTGTACCACTTCCTCTGATTGCTCATGTGTGTCCTTAGATGGTCATCATTCAGAATAGAGTTTCCCTGAGTTCCATCAGGTCTTTCTAGTGAATTATCAGACCTGGGGCCTAGGGATCATGGGAAAACAAAAACAAAAAAAAGTGAAAGTGTTAGTCACTCAGTCGTGTCCAGATCTTTTTGACCCCATGGGTTGTTGCCCACCAGGCTCTTCTGTCCATGGAACTCTCCCAGCAAGAATACTAGAATGGGTTGCCATTCCCTTCTCCAGGGGATCTTCCTAACCCAGGGATCAAACACGGGTCTCCCGCACTACAGGCAGATTCTTTACTG
Source organism: Ovis aries (assembly GCF_016772045.2). Classification (NCBI taxonomy): domain Eukaryota; kingdom Metazoa; phylum Chordata; class Mammalia; order Artiodactyla; family Bovidae; genus Ovis; species Ovis aries. The sequence continues at coordinate 175,041,108 of NC_056056.1, forward strand.
TCTGAGCCACGAAGGAAGCCCCAGGGATCATGGGGACTGCTGAATTTGTAGCCAAGTCAGGTAGGATGTGTGTAGCCTGGAGACTCCCACTTGCTTCTCACATCTGAAGTAACAGCCGTCTTGTTGGGGACCTGACTTGTGGAACCTGATGCTAACTCCAGGTAGTTAGTGTCAGAATTGAATTGTGGGATACCCATTTGTTGGCAGAGAATTGCTGTTGGAATGCATCAATCATTGAATCGATATTATACATATATGTTTTAATCATTCCCATTTTAGAGATGAGAAACTGAGACTGAGTGGATTCACACACCCACAGTCACACAGGAGGAAGTCATAGAGCCCAAATTTACACTCAGATTTGTTTATCTCCAAAGCCTGAGCACAGTGCCAGGGGTAGTGCTAACATTTTGTTCATGTGGATGGTCCTCCTGCCATTGTGCATTATTGTGAAATGCACAACAGCACTTCCCCAGCATTGGCCGGACTTGCCTGATCACCAAAATCACCTGGGGCATGTAAACAGGCACCCCCGGCCCCTCCTCCGATGGCTCTGACTCAGTTAGTTTGGGGTGGGGCCTGGGAATTTTTATTTTTAACAAGTTCCCCCCAGTGATTCTGACAATCAGGTGGTTTGGCAAACACTGCACTGCATTTACCAGCCTCCTCGCTCAGGTGTGTCCACCTGCCCCAGAACCCAGCCCTCCTGTTTGTCAGGGACCTGACGCATCTCTGTGCAGAGTTTCTAAGAGCTGGATATAGCCTTTTCCAATCTCCATTCTGTTGCTCATTCTTACATGGGAAGACTTTTCACGAATCAGGCAGTGTGAGTCCAACTCAGCAAGGCCAAAGCCAAAGCCATCAACAGCCCCCCTCCTGCTTCCTGCTCTTCCTCCTACGTTCTCCAGCTCAGCAAAGGACCCACCATCCACCCAAACGGCAGAGCCAGGAATCTTTGGCACATCTTTGCTCCACTTTCTCCTTTACTCCTCATTTCCTGAGCACAATTTTCTAGTGATTTCTACCTCCCACATAATACAAATCAAGCCCTCCTCTTCTTCTCCTCTTTGTTACTGCTTATTTGACATCCAACTCCACTTTTCACCCAGACCAGCTTGCTAATAAGGCTTTCTGCCATCATCTTCTGTCTCATAGGAGACAGATTGCAAAGTCCAAAGATGGTTACAGTATCTCCCATCTCATACATTCTTCTAGAATCTTGCCACTACTCCATCAAAAGGTAGGGTATAATATCCCTTCTCTTGACTATAGACATGCTTTTGTTACTATTTCAATCAATAGAGTATGCAAAAATGATGCTATATGACTTCTGAGGCTAATTCCTAAAAGGTGATTCAGATAACCCTTTACTCACTATGACACTCACTCTTGACACCTCTAGTCTCCATCTATGCGTCCACACCAATAGTCGACTGTTCTGAGACCACCATGGTGAGAGGAAGCCCAAATTAGCTCACAAGAGAGATCTCTTGACATTGCCTTGAAACTACACAGAGAAAGAGAGATGTCTGATCAACCTCCAGTTGCTCCAGTCCAGCACTATTAACAACTCCAGCCATCTCCAGCAACAATTGCACAAGAGACCCCAAACAAGAAGTGACCAACTGTGCCTCTTCCAAAATGCAAAGAAATCATGCTGCTGCTGCTGCTGCTGCTAAGTCACTTCAGTCGTGTCCGACTCTGTGCGACCCCACAGACGGCAGCCCACCAGGCTCCTCTATCCCTGGGATTCTCCAGGCAAGAACACTGGAGTGGGTTGCCATTTCCTTCTCCAGTGCATGAAAGTGAAAAGTGAAACGGAAGTCGCTCAGTCGTCTCCGACTCTTAGCGACCTCATGGACTGCAGCCTACCAGGCTCCTCCGTCCATGGGATTGTCTAGGCAAGAGTACTGGAGTGGGGTGCCATTGCCTTCTCTGAAGAAATCATGAGAGATAATAATAAAATAATTGTTCTAAACCAGGAAGTTTTAATAGTGACCTTTTTATGCAGTAAACCGTGAACTTCCTGATGTTCAAGCTGGTTTTAGAAAAGGCAGAGGAACCAGAGATCAAATTGCCAACATCCGCTGGATCATTGAAAAAGCAAGAGAGTTCCAGAAAAACATCTATTTCTGCTTTATTGACTATGCCAAAGCCTTTGACTGTGTGGATCACAATCAACTGTGGAAAATTCTGAAAGAGATGGGAATACCAGACCACCTGACCTGCCTCTTGAGAAATCTGTATGCAGGTCAGGAAGCAACAGTTAGAATTGGACATGGAACAACAGACTGGTTACAGATAGGAAAAGGAGTCCGTCAAGGCTGTATATTGTCACCCTGCTTATTTAACTTATATGCAGAGTACATCATGAAAAACGCTGGACTGGAAGAAACACAAGCTGGAATCAAGATTGCCAGGAGAAATATCAATAACCTCAGATTTGCAGATGACACCACCCTTATGGCAGAAAGTGAAGAAGAGCTAAAAGCCTCTTGATGAAAGTGAAAGAGGAGAGTGAAAAAGTTGGCTTAAACCTCAACATTCAGAAAATGAAGATCATGGCATCCGGTCCCATCACTTCATGGGAAATAGACGGGGAAACAGTGGAAACAGTGTCAGACTTTATTTTTGGGGGGGTCCAAAATCCCTGCAGATGGTGACTGCAGCCATGACATTAAAAGACACTTACTCCTTGGAAGAAAAGTTATGACCAACCTAGATAGCATATTCAAAAGCAGAGACATTGCTTTGCTAACTAAGGTCTGTCTAGTCAAGGCTATGGTTTTCCAGTAGTCATGTATGGATGTGAGAGTTGGACTATGAAGAAGGCTGAGCGCCGAAGAATTGATGCTTTGAACTGTGGTGTTGGAGAAGACTCTTGAGAGTCCCTTGGACTGCAAGGAGATCCAACCAGTCCATTCTGAAGGAGATCAGCCCTGGGATTTCTTTGGAAGGAATGATGCTAAAGCTGAAACTCCAGTACTTTGGCCACCTCATGCAAAGAGTTGACTCACTGGAAAAGACTCTGATGCTGGGAGGGATTGGGGGCAGGAGGAGAAGGGGACAACAGAGGATGAGATGGCTGGATGGCATCACGGACTCGATGGACATGAGTCTGAGTGAACTCGGGGAGTTGGTGATGGACAGGGAGCCCTGGCGTGCTGTGATTCATGGGGTCGCAAAGAGTCGGACCCGACTGAGCGACTGAACTGAAAGCTAACCAGAGCCTCATTCGATGGGCACGCAGTGGCCAGAACTGCATGAAACATAACTACACAAAGTGTGGCCCCTGGCCCAGGGCTGGAGAATGAATTGTTTGTTACCAGTCAGTATAGAAAATGAGAGTAAGTATTAAGAAGCTTTCTTGGGGTGGTTTTTTTGAATCTAATAATTTAAAAAAGTTGGACTTTTGTTCTGTCTGGATGTGGGCAGACCTGGGTTCAAAAAGCAGAGAGGAAAGCATTTTCGATTGGTTGGTTAGACACAGCCCCTTTGGGAAACACCAAGGCATTGAAATGATGGAGAAAGGCCTTGGGTGAGGAGCGTGAGGAGAATGAGGACCAAGCAGAGGTGAGAGTATAAGGCGAGTCCCAATCTAACACAAGAAAGAGTGACACGTTCAGGGGACTAAATGAAAGTGAGGTGTCTTTAGACAAATGCTCACCTTGAGAATCCCTTTAGCTGCAGGTCACAAGAAGCCCTTCTCCAGGGGCTTAAACAAATTGTGGTTTATTTTTCTCGTTGCATCAGAATCTTGTTGTGGCACCCCCATATCCTCCTGGCAGTGGACACTTCTTGTGCACACCAGGCAGTCTTCCAGAGGCCAGAAAGTACAACTCTTCGAGGGCTTTCTCCAAAGTTCCAGAAGGTCACTCTGCCCTTGGGGAGGATGAGGAGTGTGTGTTCTGTATGGGCTCCCAGATGCCCAAGCAGGATTCAGCCCCAGGTGCCCAGAGGGGTCATACTGAATAACTCACCTTTTATCGCCTTTCTTCTCCCCCCTGTCTTCTGCTCCATGTCCCTCATCCACATTTCCAGGGATCACTTACTAAATAAACTACTTGCATCCTACGGAGCCAAAGCAGCCTGAGCAAGATAGAGAATGGTCGGTGGTAAGTAGAGACCAGAGAGACAGAAGGGAGTAGACTTGCCTGCAGACACACAAAAATCATCACCCAGCTAAAATTAGACAATGCTCCCACGTGGTAAGTCTGTCTGTTTCATGAGGCTGCATTGTGCTTACTTAGAAGTCTGGAGCAGAATGGTCAGCCTCAAGTTGCCTCCAAAACCATCCTGGTGATTCTTCCTACAAAGGACTCCACCCAAATTCTTAACTCCTCATGGTTTCCTCCAGCCAGGTAGCACCTACCTCAGAGACTCTTAGACCAAAAACAAAGAAAAAAAAAAAAAAAGGCTCAGAGGGGCTGGGAGTGTCCCTACTAGTATGTCCACATCAGTCAGGTTGAAGTGGAAGAAACAGCCCTTGAAGTCACAGACTCTGCTGCACGTATGCCTCCTCTGTCTGCTTGCTGTGCAACTAAGGGAAATTTTATTAATTTTTCTGTGCCTTTTCTGTAAATAGACATAAGCTCACAATGCTGTCTTGGTGGGTCATTTTGAAATAAAACATGGAAAAATGCTGAAGTTGTGCCTAACACCCATTAAGTGCTCAATAATGGCCAATCTCCTCTCTTTCCATACATTCCCTTTCACTACAGAAGGAAAGGTCAAGGAAAGATATATTGGCCAAATAATCAGCTGCGTTGCCTGGCATTTCTCATCCCACTTGCTTCACATGATTATTTCTATGAGGCTAATACCTCATACATTATCACTGCACTCTAATACTAGCGGGTCCATAAAAAGAGGCCCAACTAAAATAAAACCATTATAATCATGGCCCAGTTTTAATCACTGGCTAGTGGGCTCCCCAGTGGTTTGATTAAGAGCCAGGCCATAGTCAAAAAAACAAACTGCAGATGCTAGGAGAGCAAGTCAGCTTGGATTTAAACAGTGGCAGCAACTCAAATGGCAGTGGGGAGAAAGATGAGGAGTGGAGAGGCAACCTTGCACAATGCTGGAATTTCCCTTCCATGTCCTCCCGAGTTAATTGGCCCATAAAATAACCAGGCTTGTTAATGAATAATAGGCTCATTCCTGAGTAGTCCCTGGGTCAGGCAGTCACTTGGGCCCTGCTGGCTGTCAACTCTGCTCTTAGAGCTGGAAGGAACCCCAAGGGTGACATGAAGGCAGAGGCACTGTGATCTCTTCACACTGACTGCTTACGAGAAAGAGAATCCTGAGTCCTAGAACCGGTCAGGAGAAGAAAGAAGAGACAGATTAGCTTGAGGAGCCTCAAGCTTGTTCCCTAGTGGCTTAGTGATAAAGAATCCACTTGCCAATGCAGGAGATGCAGGGTTCGATCCCTGGGTTGGGAAGATCCCCTGGAGGAGGGCATGGCAACCCACACCAGTATTCTTGCCTGAAGAATCCCATGGACAGAGGAGCCTGGCCGGCTACAGTCCATGGGGTCGCAGAGTTGGATTCAGCGGAGCGACTGAGCATGCACACACACAAAGCTTATACGACTGGGGTGGGGGTGGGGAGGTCCTCTTCGGGAAAAACCAGACAAGACTATGCCCATAGAATATGCAATGCCACCTCGGAGGAACACCATTCAGTACCACCTTGGTCACCCCAAGTCCGCTCAGCCCAGGAAGTGTGAAGAAGATGAAGTGGAGCGGAAAGAGAACAGCAGGCGGAGCCCACTGCAGCTAAAATAGCTTTAAAAAGCCCACAGCCAGGTGAACACGAAGCCAGGGACACACCTAAGCAACTGGGGGGCCCTCAAACCTTCATTAGCTTCATGGTAAACTCCACCAGTCCATTCTGAAGGAGATCAGCCCTGGGATTTCTTTGGAAGGAATGATGCTGAAGCTGAAACTCCAGTACTTTGGCCACCTCATGCGAAGAGTTGACTCATTGGAAAAGACTCTGATGCTGGGAGGGATTGAAGGGGGCAGGAGGAGAAGGGGACGACAGAGGATGAGATGGCTGGATGGCATCACTGACTCGATGGACGTGAGTCTAAGTGAACTCTGGGAGATGGTGATGGACAGGGAGGCCTGGAGTGCTGCGATTCATGGGGTTGCAAAGAGTCGGACACGACTAAGCGACTGAACTGAACTGAACTGAAACTCATCTCTGATGGAGACATAAGACCATGAACTCCTAAGTTTTCCAGATTTTGTTTCCTGATGTCATTTCATCAAACCAAGAACCTGATGCTGCCTAACTTCAGAGCTCGACTGTCAATAAGAGCGTGGCTTAACTAGTCATGCTGAGCAGGGCAGAGGATACCTGAATGTGAATGACAGCAAGTAAGATTGTTTCCAAAACCAAATCATCAAGGGATTTTGATTCCCCAAGTTGTTCTCTCTTCTATCCATAAGAAACTACTTTAAAGCTAGATACTTCAAGAAATAGGTGGATACTGAAGCCCAAATTCTTCAAAGGAACCTGGACATTCAAAAAGAACTACAGTTTGGACCCTCACTGGGCAGACTGTCAGTGGCTGAGACCATCATGGTTAAAAGTATAGGTTTAGGGGCTTTCTTATTTTTTAATTGGAGGAAAATTGCTTTACAATGTCATGTTTGTTTCTGCTGTACAACAACATGAGTCAGCCAGCCAGGTGTCCCTTCCCTCTTGAGTTTCCCTCCCCTCTGTCCATGCTGCCCGTCTTGGTCGTCACAGAGCACCAGGCTGGGCTCCCTGTGTTACACAGCAACTTCTCACCAGCTATCTATTTGACACATGATAGTGTAGGGTTTTAAATTAGGCAGATTTGGGCTCAAGTTCCTGCTATGCTGTTACTAGTTCTGTGACCTGAGATAACTTACTTAACTGCCTTCAACATCAGTTGCCTCTTATGTAAAATTGAGGTAACGATAATATCTATTTCATAGAGACTGAAGGGTTAATTAAGATAATTCACATAAAGCACTTAGTCCAGTTTCTGACATATAATCACGGGAGACAGATTCACTGAGATTAAGAATAAATCTGCTGTCCCTTCCTCTAGCCTGAAAGTTTGTTACCTCCCCAAAATTCATATGTTGATGCCCCAGCCCGTAGTGGAGATAGGGCTTTTGTGGAGGTAATTAAGGCAAATGAGGTTATAAGGTGGGTCCCTGATCCAGTGGGGTTAGTGTCCTTATAAGAAAAGATAGCTACCAGACAGTTCTCCAGGTGAGGACACAGGGAAAGGGACCTTTTAAACGTCTTTTGTTTAAGCCACTCCAAGCACTATCTAGGGACTGCCAGTCTTCCCAACCCCATCTCCAGCTATGGGGGTGGGCCAGCAATCCAAGATAGCCAACCAGAACACTTTATCTCTGCAGCCACAGGAACTGGACAAGAAGTGGACACGTGACCTGAGCCAGGTTAATCAGTCTTCACTGAGACTTTTCTGTTAAAGCTATCTGGGAGGACAACTTCCTGTTACAGGGGTTCTTGGGAGGATGGGTAGTTACAGCTTCCAGGTAATCTTCCTCTATCACAGGGAGTTAACCTATCTATAGGAGGAGAAAATAAGGTCAATGCAGAGAAGGAAAAAGAGCAAAGAGATGAAGAAAAATAAAGCACTCTGAAACTGAGTGAGGCTTTGATCCAACTATGCCTGAAACCTACCTTGGACTTGCCAGTTACATTTTATATTTTCCTTAAGCTAATTTGGCTTGGGTGGTTGTGGATTTTTGTTGTTGTTGTTGTAACTTTTGTCAAAGAGAGTCCTAATACACTTCATAAGATACACAACCTGACCGAATATTTTTGGCTTCATTCGGTCAGATGGGTCACCGTTGGGCAGCATCCTCCCACATTACTCCATACTCAAAAGTTGCCATTCTTCCTTGTCGTCCAGTCCTTAGCCACCAAGTGGCATCGGTGGTATCATGCCTACAGGCCTCTGCAAAGCACATGACCCACACCACAGCATTTAAAGCGGGAAAAACCAAGTCAGGGCTGCTCTGCTTAAGTCTATCCCAGGCACCTTTAAAACTTGCAAAGGCACTTACCTGAGGGAAAGTTGGTGGAGTCTGCCAGCCCAATAGGTTCAGCCTGAGGGAGGGATCAAAGTTTTTTCTATCGCTCCCACAGCTGGCTTCCAAAGCTGCAACCACAGGTCCAACGTCTGCTCCAGAGAGAGATGCAGTTTATCTGTCTCGGCTCCTCTGCGCTGAGGAAGAGCCAGCACTTCTATCCACAGGACACAGAGAAGTGAAGCCAGCTTGATCTGAAGAGTGGCCAAACCACCTGACACGGGGCTGGGGGGCACCAGCTCCTGGGAAAAGCACATCCCGCGTGTTTGGTTGACAGCCCAGTGCAAGCGAAACAGAGCCATTGCTGGGCTGCCACGTCACCGCCCCAGACTCACTGGTGACAACACATCTGGGAAACAAGAAATCAGAGCTTCATAGCATTTCTTCCCCTTTAACCTGTGAGAGGCTTTCACAGACGGCAGCTCCATTCGAGTCTCCCCCAAGCCCAAGGACGGGAGGAGGGGACCAGGCAGAAGGGACTCTCTTCCATGTACTACCTAGGGACACTGAGGTTAAAACAGACTAAATTGGTTTTTCAAAGCCATCCGGCCATTTCCGTGCCTCAATTTCCCTGCCTCAGCCCTTTCCAAGTGTGCCTTATTTTGGCCCCCTGACCCATCCGCCCCCAAAACCCAGAAGTAATCCCTGCAGTGTCCTGTCTGAGCATCTTGGAATGAGGCAGAAATTTCTTCAATACACAGACAAACAGTTCCACACAAGCACATCTTCTTACACAGGCATACACACACACGTACTTACACTCATTCATATGTTCACAGACATGTCATGCCCCCAGGCTTATCACGAACACATACACAAATACCTCTGCAGGATACACAACAAAAAGACACATTCACCTCTGGTAGAGTTTAGCACCTGGCACCCCTTTAGGGAGAGGTTTCCCTGGTGGTTCTGTCAGTAAATAATCCACCTGTAATGCAGGAAACTCAGGTTCGATCTCTGGGTCAAGAAGATCCCCTGGAGAAGGAAATAGCAACCCACTCCAGCATTCTCGCCTGGAGAATTCCATGGACAGAGGAGCCTGGCAGGCTACAGTCCATGGGGTTGGAAAGAGTCAGACTTGACTTAGTGACTAAACCACTACTACCCCTCAGGCAGCTTCACAGCACAGATGCTTAGAACTGATGCCTGCTTTCCTCTGTTGAACTGAGTCTTCCAGCCTGTGACCCCCTCCCTTACACACCCAGAGCCTAGTGATTTCATCCAGAACCAAGACCTGAGTTTTTCTTTATTCAAAACTTCTTACTGATGCTCCAGGAATATAGGTCTGTCACAATAGCTGGAACAAAATATGTCACTAACATATGTGGAAATGCAATGAAGAGGAGGTGTGATCCAGTGGAAAAACCAGCAGTGGTTCACTTGTGCCAAAACTAAACATGGAGAAAATGCAAATAAAAAATCATAGTCCATATTCACTAAAATAGATGATAAATTCCAAATAAATATTAACATCAGATTTAGCACTGTAATAAAAGAAACACAGTCATGGAAAGAGTCATGAAGTAAGACATCTATGATTGTAATGTATTACATTAACTCATTCAAAAATACTTATCGTGTTGTTTGAACACTTACTCTTTGCCAATGTAGGACTGGCTCAAGTACAGAGCAATAGAACAAAATAGATGGATGACCATGATTAAGGCTAAATATATAACTGGAACAGGAGATCCCAGAGACAGACTGATATCTAGAGACATACCATACTTTTTTGAAAAGGGAGGCAATATAACTCAGAAAGGAAAAAGACTATTCAATACATGATATTGACACAAGAGCTCAATTACAAAGGGAAAAAATCAAATTAGATCCTACTCAATGCTATTCAAAATAATATATCCCAGATGCTTTAGATTTCAAAATAAAACCCCAAACTACAGAGTATGTCCCATAACAAATGAATTCAGATAAAGCACCAGTGATCGGCAATTAACTCTCATCTTCAGGGCCTGAACACCAGCCCCACCTCTTAAGTGACAATATTTTGGGCCCCGCTTCTAGGAACATGACGGGGTTTTAGTATACCTAAAGAGAGCATGGGAGAATATTTTTACAATCTTGATCTGGGGAGAAGTCCATTGTAACTAACACACAAATTCAGAATCTGTAAAGAAAAGATTGACAGATACAACTGCACTACAGTTGGAAGTCCAACAGGGCCTCCCTGGTGGCTCAGTGGTAAAGAATCTGCCTGTCAATGCAGGGGATGCAAGTTCCATCCTGGATCAGGGAAGATCCTTCATGCAGCAGAACAGCTAAGCCTTGTGCCATGCCTGCTGAGCCTGTGCTCTAGAACCTATGTGCTGCAATTACTGAAGCCTGCATGTCTAGAACCTGTGTTCTGCAACAAGAGAAGCCACTGCAATGAGAAGCCTGCACACCGCAACTAGAAATTAGCCCCCACTCTCAGCCAGTAGAGAAATCCCACACAGCAACAAGGACCCAGCACAGCCAAAAATAAATAAATAATTTTTTAAAGATAAATGAAAAACTGAAAAAATATTTTTTTTAAAGAGAAGGCCCTGTTACATTAACAGCAAGTGAAGTTCCAAGGTGAAGCACTAAAGTAACCACTAATAAATGTAATAACATAATTTACCATCCAGTCTTTTGATGCGATCTTAGTTCAGTTCAGATCAGTTCAGTCACTCAGTTGTGTCAGACTCTTTGCGACCCCATGGACCAAAGCCTTACGTATGGAATTGTATATGGAATCTTAGTACTGGTTACCAAAAGTAATGCAAAGTTATATGTATACAGGTGGAGAAAATTTCCTAAGACATAGAGCTGTGTCAAAAACGAGTCACAGAACTAATGGGATAGATGTGAGATGATAAATCTCACTCACATTTAAGGAGCAGCGTGAAAATTATCAGTGAACTCCATAGAAAATGAGTAACACTCATCCATGATGAAGCATTAATAAGAGCTATCGCTGAAAGTAGGCCAATAGGTAAGGGGAAATTTTCACTTTTCACTCTATATGCCTCTGAATTTTTGAATTTTTACAAAAAGAGTGCAGTTGTATATTCCATGTAAGAGACAAAGAAAATAACATGTGAAATCAGTCAAGCTGTCATCCTAGCTCCAACTTAGATCATCTTTCTGAGCTCTGGCAATTGACTCTGTCAAAATGAAGCAATAACACCCTCCTCATAATAATGTCCTGAGCACTGCATATATTATAACTACTGTTTATTGAGTACATACCTCATACCTTACATGCACTACGTGCTGAATCACTTCTGTCGTGTCCAACTCTCTACATCTCTATGGGCTGTAATCCACCAGGTTCCTCTGTCCATGGGATTCTTCAGGCAAGAATACTGGAGTGGGTTGCCATGGCCTCCTCCAGGGGATCTTCCCAACCCAGGGATTAAAACTGTGTCTCCTACATATCCTGCATTGGCAGGCAGGTTCTTTACCAGTAGCAGCACCACATTACCTTTTAAACTATTATCATGCTGAACTGTACTAGCAGCCTTGTAGCTATTGTGTTTTGCTTGTAAGGAAACTGAGACCCAGAGGGGTGAAGTGATTTGCCCAGGATCACAGAGCTGGTAAGGAGCAGAGCTGCAGAAAAATATGGATCTTTTTGACTCCAAGATCCTCTCAGGGTCCTTTCATCTTCTCTCGGAGGGGTGATGCTTGCCCTGGGCTGAAGCAACAGTCCAGAATAAATCTTCGATCAGCTCCAGGACAGCCCCCAGCCTAGACCCTGCAGAAAGGGGACCAGGAATTCCTGACTCACAGCCGCAGCCGATTGCTCACAGACAGTGTCTGGAGGCGCCTATCTCCCACTTCCTCTGAAAGAGATAACAATGGCTATTTTAGCCTGAAATGCCCCTGGTGTAGACACACAAAGAGTGATAAATCTCGGTCTGAAAAAAACACTATTTGTAAGATAGTTAAGGATAGGGAAGCCTGGCGTGCTGCAGTCCACAGGTTTGCAGAGTCAGACATGACTTAGCCACTGCACAATAACAGTCAGGGACTTGCAATTTAAACCCCCTTACCCTGCTACAGCCTGTCGAAACTCCCACTCTGGGGACCTCCTGCCAAAGAAAGGAGAGAAAGACCAGGGGACCGATAAAACAGTAGCAGGCTAATTAGAACCTTTAGTGGCAGAAGCTGAACAGATGTAATTAGCCAAGAATGGCTAATTGGCTATTGAATTTTTTATGGCAGGGTACAGATTTCCCTTGGTGAATCTGAAATGTTCAATATACCTACAAATATTAGCCAACCCCTTTTAAAACTTATTATGTACCAGGAAGTGTCCTAGGAATTTTCACAAATTGACCCACTTAATCTCCACAGATGAGGAAACAGAGGCATAGAGAAAGTAGATAAATTGTCCAAGGTCCCAAAGCTTGTGACAGGCCCAGGAAGTCTGACTTCAGGATCCCTGCCCTTCACTGCCACGCCACACTGCCTCTCAAACCTTTGAGGGAGAGGGGATGCTTTGCATTGAAATCAAAGTAGGAGCTGAAAGTTAGGTTTGGGTTGATGTAGCTCAGAGAGGTTCATCTCAAGGCCAAAAATGGCCTAGAGAAAGTCAGGAATATTCAGAATTCTGGAGAAGAGAGTTGGACTGCCTGGAGAATGGGATTAGTTTTCAAACCAATCTTATCTGGATCTCAAGGGTTCCAGAAACCCAGCTGTTGTCTGAGTTATGTTTCTGAAAGACTTGACCACTTTTTCTGCCCCAGATCTCTTGGGAGGTCAAGAATTCCTAATGTGTGTTGGTCCTTGGCAGCTGGGTCTCTCCCTTCTAGTCCCCCTCTCATTCCTCAGTCCAGTTTCTGGACTGTTTTACCCTTGTCCTTGCTTGGCTGAGTTGGGATTTGAAGGGATCCATTCTCCTCTGCCATGAAGCCAGGCTTCAACAGTATGTGAACTGTGAAATTCCAGATGTTCAAGCTGGATTCAGAAAAGGCAGAGGAATCAGAGATCAAATTGCCAACATCCACTGGATCATGGAAAAAGCAAGAGAATTCCAGAAAAACATCTATTTCTGCTTTATTGACTATACCAAAGCCTTTGACTGTGGATCACAACAAACTATGGAAAATTCTGAAAAGATGGGGATACCAGACCACCTGACCTGCCTCCTGAAAAATCTGTATGCAGGTCAAGAAGCCAGAGTCAGAACTGCACATGGAACAACAGACTGGTACCAAATTGGGAAAGGAGTACATGAAGGCTGTATATTGTCACTCTGCTTATTTAACTTCTATGCAGAGTACATCACGTGAAATGCTGGACTGGATGAAGCACAAGCTGGAATCAAGATTTCCAGGAGAAATATCGATAACCTCAGATATGCAGATGACACCACCCTTATGGCAGAAAGTGAAGACGAACTAAAAGCCTCTTGATGACAGTGAAAGAGGAGAGTGAAAAAACTGGCTTAAAACTCAACATTCAGAAAACTAAGATCATGGCATCTGGTCCCATGACTTCATAGCATAAGGAAACAATGGAAGCAGTGAGAGACTTTATTTGTGGGGGCTTCAAAATCACTGCAGATAGTGACTGCAGCTTTGAAATTAAAAGATGTTCACTCCTTGGAAGAAAAGTTATGACCAATCTAGACAGTATATTAAAAGCAGAGACGTTACTTCGCCAACAACAGTCCGTCTAGTCAAAGCTATGGTTTTTCCAGTGGTCATGTATGGATATAAGAGTTGGACTATAAAGAAAGCTGCGCACCAAAGAATTGATGCTTTTGAACTGTGGTTGGAGAGGACTCTTGAGAGTCCCTTGGACTGCAAGGAGATCCACTTAGTCTATCCTAAAGGAAATCAGTCCTGGATATTCATTGGAAGAACTGATGCTGACGCTAAAACTCCAATACTTTGGCCACCTGATGTGAAGAATTGACTCATTTGAAAAGACCCTGATTCTGAGAAAGATTGAGGGCAGGAGGAGAAGGGGGTGACAGAGGATGAGATGGTTGGATAGCATCACTGACTTTATGAACTTGAGTTTGAGTAAGCTCCAGGAGTTGATGATGGACAGGGAAGCCTGGCATGCTGCAGTCCATGGGGTCGCAAAGAGTTGGACCCGACTGAGTGACAGAACCAATTTGCCTCTGCTCCCTGCCCCCAGGGCAAAATACCTCTAGCACTATAAACACAGAAGTCAGGTGGAGGGTAAAGTGCTGATTTTGTATTGTCTGGCTGGAGAACACAGCTAATAGCTCCTGGCTAATGGGGTTCTTATGACTTTCCCCAAATGTCCAGCCCAGTGCCATCCAATTGAACTTTCTATGATGATGAATATGTCCTGTACCTGCACTGTCCAATAGGTAGTCATAAGCCATGTAAGGCTCTTGAGCAGTTGAAATGTGACTAGTACAATGGAGGAAGTGAATTTTAAATTTGTATTTAATTTTAATATCTACATATGGCTAGTTACTGGGTTTCCCTGGTGGCTCAATTCCTGAAAAATCTGCCTGCAATGCAGAAGACCCAAGTTCAATCCATGGGTCAGGAAGATCCCCTGGAAAAGGAAATGACAACCTGCTCCAGTAATCTTGCCTGGGAAATCCCATGGACAGAGAAGCTTGGTGGGTTACAGTCCATGTGGTCTTAGGAGTCGAACACAACTTAGTGACTAAATCACCACCAATGGCTAGTGGCTACTGATGTGAACAACACAGCTCTAGACCTTGGAACACAGCCCATGAAGATGAGCCAGACACCACACAGCAAGAAGGGGAATTGCTGCCTAATAGCAATTGAGTCTGTATTAGTATCTTACTGCTGCTGTAACGAATCACCCAAGTTTCATGGCTAAAAGCAACACAAACTTATTATCTTATAGTCCTGAATGTCACAAACACATGTATTAATTTCACTGGGCTAAAACCCTATTGTCAATGGGCCGTGTTCCTTTCTGGTGGCTCTAGGGGAGAATCTTTCCTGCATTCCTTGGTTCACAGCCCCATCCTCAATCTTCAGAGACACCAGCACAGCATCTTCAAGACTCTTTCTTTATCACATCACCTTCTGTCTATAATGACTCTGTGATTTAACTGGACCCACCCAGATAAACAAGAATAAGCATCTCAAGAAAACTCTTGAGAGTACCTTGGACAGCAAGGAGAACAGACCAGTAAAATCCTAAAGGATATCAATCCTGAATATTCATTTGAAGGACTGATGCTGAAGCTGAAGCTCCAATACTTTGGCCCTGTGATGTGAAGAGCTGACTCATTGGAAAAGACTCTGATGCTGGAAAAGATTGAAGGCAGGAGTAGAAGTGGATGACGGAGGATGAGCTGGTTGGATGGCATCACCAACTCATGGACATGAGTTTGAGAAAGCTCCAGGATATGGTGAAGGACAGGGAAGCCTGATGTGCTGCAGTCCATGGGATCACAAAGAGTTGGACATGATTTACCCACTGAGCAACTCAAGATCCTTAACCTAATCACATCTGCAAAGTTCCTTTTGCCACGTAAGGTAACATATTTGGAGGTTTGGGGGTTTAGGATGTGGATATCTTTGGGAGTGAGATGGCACTATTTTGACCACAAACAGCCTAAATGAGGAGAGCAAGAGATGCACTTGCAGACCTGCCTCTAAAAACTCTCTAAGCCCTGATCCAGAGGTGTTTTCCACCGGAGGCTGGAGTTGGAGAAGAATGAAGGGCTAGCACCCTGCTCAACTCTAGGGAGTGCCATTGCCCCTTTATGCAAAGGACTGTGAGGAGTTTTGCAGTGCACAACATGAGCAGCTATATGTGGGAGCCCTGGGAGAAAGGTTTCGTCCTACAGACAGGTCATAATGAAGGAAGAAAGAGAGAAAGAGGTGGGCATATTTGTTCATTCTTTCTCCAGGTTTGGCCAATCAGATTAGATCCTCTTCATCCCTTGAGGGAAGATTCAGTGAGCAAAGGTGGAAAATGCATTATTTCCAAATACTTTCACCTCCTGGAAACATGAGGAAAGAGGGAAAATTTCTCCTGAAGGGCTTCTTGGTTCAAAGCATCCAGCTACCAGTTGGCCAGAGTAAAGATTCCTCCCCACATCGCAACACAACCCAAAACCTCCCCACCTCAAACGCTCCATGGACTGACGCAGCTGGAAGGCCAATAAACCCCAAAGTCCCTCACAACCAAGATCACTAGATACAGCTGGCCCACAAAAATGTCCTGTGGGGTTGACTTTTTCCCCCTGCAGAGGACCAAGTGAAATCAGCATTCCTTACCCCTCTCTCGGTCTCAGTCCCATTCACCATACCCCACCTCCCTTCAAGAAGAGGATTTGTCATTTAGCCACAGTTTTCCCCTCTACCCAGTACCAGTAACAAACAGAATTTCGCTGGCTCCAACCCCACACATCTCTCAGGGGAGATCCAACCACCATCAGATTCCCCACAGTGAGCTGTGGGTGCCCCAGGTGGGGCTCAAGTGTGCTCACCAATGTCCCCTCCCAGAGAACAAAGGCCACTCTTCCAACCTGCTCCCACAGTGACATGTCCTAGCCCCTGATGTCTGGGCCATCACGTCCTCTCTCTTCTCTGACTGCACTATAGGCTGGGATAGGTCATAGCCTGACTTGCTCTCTGTTTCACAAAGGCTACAGTGCTGAGCCTGGAGACAGCAGGGACTAGCCATCAGGAGACTGGACACTTGGGATAGTCTACCCACTAAGAAAGATGATTTGAGCAGAGTTTCTCAGTGTCCACCTCAATGTCCCTCTAGAATTGGCCAGATGGCATTCTGGCTGCAAAAATAAAATGAAACCCACAGATGCAGTAATAAATGAAATGCTCACTCACTTCATTAACAGTAGCTCCTCACTCAGTCAGCAAATGAACTACATCTGAAATATTAAATCGGTCACACCTTAAGTTGGCTGCTCTTATGCTACCACTGAAAATCTTCTAATGGTCTCCCATGCACTTTAAAAAAAATCATGGATACATCCTTATCCAGATGTTAAGGCAGCACTAGCAGCTGTATCAAGCACACGCCCAAATCTCAGTGGCCAAACCCAATAGAAGTTTAATCCTTACATCTGTGCTGTGGACTGAATGTTTGTGTCCACCCCCTCTCCAGCCCTGGCCCACCCAAATTCATATGTTGAAACCCTAATCATCTATGTCATGGTATTTGGGGATGGGGCCTTTGGGAGGTAATTAGCTATAGATGAGATCGTGATGGTAGAGCCCCCAGGATGGAATTGCTGTCCTCTTAAGAAGAGGAAGAGACAACAGCCATCTCTCTCTCCCTCCGTCTGTGTGTGTGTGTGTGTGAGCCATAGAGCATACAGCAAGAAGGCAACCATCTGCAAGAGAGACACCTGATCCTGGACTTTGCAGCCTGCAGAACTATGAGAAATAAGCATCCGTTGTTAGAGCCACCCGGTCTGTGCTGTTCTGTTATGGCAGCCAAAGCTGGCCATGTCATGGATAAAGTCCAGACAGGTGCTCCTGAATGAAGAGTACCTGGCCTCTAAACAATGATTCAGGATTCAGGCTCTTTCCATCTTATGGTTCCACCATCTTAAAATGTGGTTTCTAATGTTATCATATTGAAGAAAGAGTGTCAAGTACGGGGCTAATGGAGGTGCCATTGCCTAGAACTCAGTCGTGTGACCACACCTAACTTCAAGGAAGGCTGGAAATGGTAGTCTGTGTGCCCAGGAGGATGAGGAGGACATCTAATAGGCTTGCCCTCCAGGTTTACAATGTTCCTCACAATCTGGCTTTTGTCTACATCTCCAACTTTCTCCCAGGATCCTCCTGTTACCTGCTATCCTCAGTCTTCTTTCCATTTTTGAATACCAAACCCCAAACCTCCCAAGCTTTTCCTGCTATGAAACTAGCTGTTCATCTGCCCAGAAACTGTTCATCTTCACCTGATCCCTCATTGACTAAATTCTTCTCATCAGGCTCATCTTTATTCAAAGGACATCTTTGACCTAGAAATTCCACTGTAAGTGACTTTCACATATATTATCTAATTTTCAAGTCCTCAATGGATGTCATTTTTTTTTTTTTTTTTGCACAGCAGGCTACAACAGCAAAACTTCCAGGAAGATATGTATGGACAACTGTCCTTATGGTGGTGATTGGGAACTGGTAGGGGTTGAATTGTGTCCTCTCCCCAAAATTATGAAACATGTCAAAACCCTAGAACCTCAGAATGTTATATTATTTGGAGACAGAGTGTGAACTGAACAACAATACACACACATATACAAACACACACGTATATTTGTTGTTGTTTAATCCTAAGCGATATCAGTCCTGAGTGTTCGTTGGAAGGACTGATGTTGAAGCTGAAACTCCAATACTTTGTCCACCTGATGTGAAGAACTGACTCATTGGAAAAGACCCTGATTGGGAAAAATTGAGGGCAGGAGGAGAAGGGGATGGCAGAGGATGAGATGGTTGGATGGCATCACCGACTCAATGGACATGAGTTTGGGTGGACTCCAGGAGTTGGTGATGGACAGAGAGGCCTGGCGTGCTGTAGTCCATGGGGTCACAAAGAGTTGGACAAGACTGAGCGACTGAACTGAACTGAATCACTAAGTCATGTCTGACTCTTTTGCGACCCTATGGATTATAGCCTATAGGTTCCTTTGTCAATGGAATTTCCCATGCAGAAATACTGGAGTGGGTTGCCATTTCCTTCTCCACACACACACACACACACGCACACACACACACACACACAAACGCACACACATATGTAAAATTTACAGGTGTATTTATAGGTATTTATTTACTGATTTATTCATTTATAAATATTTTTAAATCCTTGATAAATAGCAGTAATTAGTTCTGGATGGTAGGCTTATGGGTGATTTCTGGGTGTTTTTCCCTTTATTAACTATTTTATAAGAGACGTGTTACTTACATAACATATTTTTAAGTTTTTTCTATTATTTTAGAAGAATCTTTGAGATTCTGAAAATTATATTGTAACACAGTGATATACAAGTTGATCAACAGCCAGTTAACAAAAGAATAGTTTCAACCCTGAGACCTGGGCTTGAGTTGTTAGTGTCAGGGAGAAAGAGACCTGCAAATTTGCCATTGGCAGGATTAAGCCCTTCTTCCTGTTCCTGGATTGGTCAGCATGGGGAGGAAGAATGTGGGTACAAAGAAGGGCCCACAGGACACAGCCCAGGGACAGAGGGTAAAGCTAAACCTTGCAGGCAGGGGATCTGGCTTTTGACGATCACTCCCTCCAATCATGATGTGTGTCTATACCAGAAAGTTCTCAATTATTTATTAACTTACGTTCATTCCATTTATTGCATTCAAGAAACATTTACTAACTACCTACTACACATCAGGTCTTGTATTGAGAATAAAAAGATGATTCAGATGTAGTTCCTACCTTCAAAAAGCTCACATTGTCCTTGACATTTTCTTCTTTTATATTTACACAACCAGCTGAAAAGATGAAGTCAGACATCTGAGAAAGAAAAGTATTCCAGTCCCATAAAATGCAAGCATTCCAATTTTTGACACAGGAAACCCCTGCCAGGTTAATAATAGGCAATAAAACATGTGCACAAAGCTCTCTGCAAATCTGATAATAAGGCATTGTAAAAGATCCTGGACAATGTGAAGAGATATATAGATGATAACAACAAGCAGTAATAAGGGGATGAGATGGTCAGATGGCATCATCGACTTGATAGACATAAGTCTGATCAATCTCCAAGAGATAGTGAAGGACAGGGAAGACTGTGCTGTAGTTCATGGGGTTGCAAAGAGTCAGACAACTTGGTGACTGAGCAGCAAAAATATCTGGATAGCATTCTGTAAACTCTCTCCAGAATCTCAAGTCTCAGACCAAGAGAACCCAACTGCTTCATATCATTATCTCCCAAAGGCTGAGTTGCCTCCTTCTGAAATGTTACCCCTTGGGTTGTGTGTTTTTCGACCTACACTGCCTGTTATCCTTAAGACGCCTGCAAGACACAGAGAGAGGCTCTGAAACTGAGGGAGGTCAGAAAAGAATAGAATTTGTGAAGCCTGGGAAGGAGGAGATTAACAAGCCCTCATCACCTCCATCATCACCATCATCATCCTCTCCTCCAGGAGATTTTATTGAGCACAAGCTATGTGTTCAACACAACTGCAGCTACAGCATGAGCAACACAGAGGAGACTTCTGCCCTCATGGAGCTCCCATCCTCATCAAAGAGTGACAATGAAACAATTTCAGAAAACACCAGATAATGATAAATGTTTTGAAAGAGACAAGGCAGGGTGACGTGGTAGGGAGAAGCTTGGGTGCTCAAGCGGGGAGAAAGTTTAGATAAGGAGATGGGAGGAAGCATACTTGGAGGTGATAATCTAGGGATAAGAAGGA
Organism: Ovis aries; assembly: GCF_016772045.2. Classification (NCBI taxonomy): domain Eukaryota; kingdom Metazoa; phylum Chordata; class Mammalia; order Artiodactyla; family Bovidae; genus Ovis; species Ovis aries. Next base: position 175,061,587 of record NC_056056.1, read on the forward strand.
GCCATGAAGCTTAAAGTGTGTGAGGACCATTCTCCGTGCATGCGCCTTCCCTGGAGACCCAAGTTCAATTCCTAGGTTGGTAAGATCCCCTGGAGAAGGAAATGGCAACCCACTCCAGTTTTCTTGCCTGGAAAATCTTATGGACAGAGGAGGCTGGCAGGCTACAGTCCATGGGGTCGCAAGAGTAGGACTTGACTTGGCAACTAAACCACCACCGCCGTTCTCCATGCAGAGGGAATAGCACAGGCAAAGGCTCTGAGCTGGGAACAGGCTTGGCATGTTGGAAAAGGCAGAGGAAGAGTGGTGTTTGCAAGTGTGTAATCAACAGCAGGGAGAGGAGAGAAGCCAGGGCGGGAGAGATATGAGGGACCAGAGCATGTGGGGCTTGTAGACCATGTCAGGAAGGTTGAATTGTGTTCATAGTTTTACTGACCGTCTATTACCTTCCAGGCATTTTACAGATACTCTCTCTTTAAATCTCAGAGTAACCACCTAAAGTTGATGCCATGATTGCCATGTTACAGATGATGACGATACAATGCAGGGAGTTTACAGGATGTGCTCTATGTCCCACAGTAAAGGGCAGAGCTGGAATAAATCCACATTGTTGGGCTGCACACCCTGTGCAGCTAACCACTACACCATGCTGGGTAAAAGGATAGGATTTTAGTGGTTACAGTACCACTGTGTTTTCCCCCTCCTCCCTTCTCATCAGCACCCCGCCCCCCGCCCCCGCCAACTCTTTCCCTCAAATATCTGTGGTATGTGAACAATTTGAGGGCCAGTGCAAGACAGCCTCCCTAGAACCTTCCACAAATCTCAGAGCCCAGGACTCTGTATCAGTAAGCACTTCTCACCATTGAAAGGGAAACTTTCTTTCCCTCCCCTGGAGTAACATTTCTAGCTTCTCTGATTAATACGCACTTAAAAGACTAGGGCTCAAATCCTGGCTCTTACTGGTGAACTTTATGACAAGCCCCCACCCACTATCTAGGCCTCACTGCCGTATCTGTAAAATGAGTAAATTTAAAAAGTAAAAACTCTATGCCCTGTTGGTGGAAAGGTAAATGATTATAGACATTTCCAAAAGCAATCTATCAGCCCTGAGTTAAATTAAATGCATCTATGTCCTCCTGGGTACATATATCCCAGAGAAATTCTGGTTCACAGTAAAGGTTTATGGTAATAGACGTTGCCAGGGGAAATAAAGTTAAATGTAATGAAAGTGGCCCATGGAACATAGTGTTACAAGGAGGTGACAAATTACACGTCCCTAGAGCAGAGTGGTGGAGAAGGCAATGGCACCCCACTCCAGTACTCTTGCCTAGAAAATCCCATGGATGGAGGAGCCTGGTAGGCTGCAGTCCATGGGGTCGCGAAGAGTCGGACATGACTGAGCGACTTCACTTTGACTTTTCACTTTCATGCATTGGAGAAGGAAATGGCAACCCACTCCAGTGTTCTTGCCTAGAGAATCCCAGGGATGGGGGAGCCTGGTGAGCTGCCATCTATGGGGTCGCACAGAGTCAGACATGACTGAAGCGACTTAGCAGCAGCAGCAGCAGAGCAGAATGGATAGATTTCAAAGGGATGGTATTAATATGCAAAATAAGCGAGCAGCCAGAAACACATGAAAAGACCTACAACCTTTACTCATAATAACAAAAAAATGCCAATTAAATCCATGGTAAGATACCCTTCTCCCCCATTGTGTTGTTTAGTCACTAAGTCATGTCTGCCTCTTTTGCAACCCCATGGACTGTAGCCCGCCAGGCTCCTCTGTCCATGGGTTTTCCAGAGCAAGAGTACTGGAGTGGGTTGCCATTTTCATCTCCAAGATACCACTTTTCACCAATCAGATTACTCCAAATAGATGGGTGTGACTTCACTCTCTTGGTCACTAGGAACAGGGCATCTGTCTTCCTGTTCCACTGACCTCATCTGATGGCTTTGGCCTCAAGGTCATTTCATGATCCAATACAAATGCCAGAATGCCACAGATGCGTTTACATTACAGGCCAGATAAAGCAGGAAGTGTGAAAAACCAAAGGGAAGAAAAAACACTTTGTCCCCTCCCTTTTAAACTTTCCAGAAGCACCAAAAAACAGTATACTGTGACTACATTTCATTTGATATAACTTAGACACTTGGGCACACCTAGATATTAGGGCCCAGTAAGGGAACCCAGGAAATACCATCCTTCATTCTGGAGGATGCACCCAACTGGAAATGATGGTTTGTTAGTGAAGAGAGAGCGTCAGCAGGAGTTTGGGTAGGCAATAGCAGCGTCTGCCAAAGGAGAAGGGAAATGGGCTTTTTGAGCACAGATCATGTGCTAGGTATTTTAGCAGACTTAGCACACCTATTCATAGGTTGACCAAAAATCTTTGTTTGAATTTTTCCATAAGATCATATGGAAATTTTTGGCCAACCCAATATATGACCATAGAGCATGGGATACACTTATACTAAAAATTTATTTGCGGCTTAGCTGAAATTTGAATTGAATTGCGCATGCTGTATTTTTGTTAGTGAAAACTGGCACTCTTACACCCTCAGGTGATAAAGGCTAGCAATTAGCCAGGAAACTGTATGGTCTAGCAGCAAAGCAAGCCAACTCCAGGGTCTGAGTACAAAGGTTCAAATCCCCACAGGTGATGGGACCTTGAATAATTACTTGGTGTTTTTAGTCTCTTCCTATGCTTCACGCTCTTTGATTGTAAAATGAAGATAATAATAGGCTCTATTTCTTAGGGATAGTCGTTAGGACTGGATGAGCTATGTGAACAAAGCACTTGGACAGGGTGTGTCTAAATACATATAGGAAGTCAGTTTTGGATAAAGGACCCAGTCCACTATCTTGTCCTTCTTGCTGTCTTGTCCTCCTGTCAGCCTAACAGGCTGTGGTCCAGAGAGCATGTAAAACCATTGACTTTCTATATTTCATAGTCAGTACTATTGCTAATTAAATGATTGATCATAATAGCAGGAATTCTAATCATCTATCCTCTGTGCTTTATGAGGTATGAAAACAATCTCCCTCATACTAACTCATGCTCTCAGCCTCCATTTCCTCATCTGTAAAATAGCAGTGGTGAGAACACCTCTGGGGCTGCAGTAACTAGTGAGTGAGGTCATGTGTGTTGCGTGCTTGGCACATAGTAGGTGTTCAACAATTATGTGCTTCATTCCTGTGCTCTACTGTGTAACCCTAGGTGTGCACCAAATAGCAAGTGTTTATATATTGAACATTTGTTTCATGTATATTTGAATATTGAATGTGTATTTATATATTTATTGAATATATAGGTTGCTATTGTTCAGTTACTAAGTTGTGTCCAACTCTTTGAGACCCCATAGACTGCAGGACTCTAGGCTCCTCTGTCCTTCACAATCTTCCAGAGTTTGCTCAAATTCATGTCCATTGAGTCAGTGATGCTATCTAACCATCTCATCCTCTGCTGGCACCTTCTTCTTTTGCCTTCAATCTTTCCCAGAATCAGGGTCTTTCCCAAAGCATTGGCTCTTCACATCAGGTGGCCAAAGTATTAGAGCTTCAGCTTCAGCATCAGTCCTTTCAATGAATATTCAGGGTTGATTTCCTTTAGGATAGACTGGTTTGAATATATAGGTATATATTGATTATTTATCATAAATAAATGCCGCCATGAACCAATTCTTGTCAGTGCCACTAGTCATCCTCAAAGATAACTTATTGGGGAGTCACCCGAGGCAGTTTTGAATTGGGGTTTCCCCCTCTGGGGGTCTGAGCTTAGTTGTTTCCATTTAGCTCGGCCTTCACACCAGCATAGTGACTTAAACCTCATAATCACTGGCCAGTGCCTCTTCTGCTCCAAAAATCTTGAGTAGAAAATGGGCTGCAAACGACAGCAGGTTTTGCTGTTGTTCTTTCTGGTGCTGGCCTGGCTCAGAGCTAAGAGGATATATGGTAGAAGTAGAAAGGATGCCGTAAGGATGCTAGGTAGTACCTGCAGTGCTGAAAGCACCAGGTAGGTCCCAAGACCCAAGGAATGCTGTGACTGCTGGCTATTCCTGGGTGAGTGGGATTCTGAGGACTCCATCCCATTTCCTGGCAATGCCAGGTGGAGAAAGACAGCCAAGGGGACAGGAGAGCTGGTATCTGGTGTGAGTAGATAGGAGAGACAGAAGGGTGAGGCTTCCTCATGCAGGGGGAGTCTCACCAGGAGGGCTCAGACATCCCTTGTCTGAGTCTAACATAATCACATCTATGAAGTCCCTTTGCCATTAAGACTGGAGTCTTATAGGGGCTGTAATTCTGCCCACCACACCTTTCTCTCCTAACCTACTCTGCCAAGCCTTAAATTTTTCTCCTTGCTCATTGATCAGCTTAAGCCAGGTTTGGAAAGAAAGGAAAAAGTGGAAGCAAGTGAAGTCACTCAGTCGTGTCTGACTCTTTGCGACCCCATGAACTGTAGCCTGCCAGTCTCCTCTGTCCATGGAATTTTCCAGGCAAGAATACTGGAGTGGGTTGCCATTTCCTTCTCCAGGGGATCTTCCTGACCCCGGAATCGAACTCGGGTCTACTACATTGCAGGCAGACTACTTACCATGTAAGCCTCCAGGGAAGAGGTTTGCCTCCCTTAAACAGATTGATTGAGTTATTTCACAGACAGCACTGCATCTGTTCAAGTTGGGACTCCAAGTCTCCAGGATGACCCGGAACCCAGAACCTTCAGTCTATGGAGCTCAAAGAATAGAAATACTGCCACCAGAGCCCTTTACAAAGCGAGGAGTGCTGCAGTAAGGAAAATCTGGTCTCCAGCAGCCCGAGTAGCTAATATGGACTGATTGGAGACCAGCCAATCAGCTTCCAAGTTTTAAATTCCCTGAACCCTTTAAATTTCACCCTAGATTCTGGATCAGGGAAACAGACTTGTGAGCTTGGCCTCCTGTCTCCTTGCCAATCGACCTCCCAATACAGCTCTTCTTTTCTCAAAAGCCAGTGTCGTAATATTGGCTTCTTTGTGCATCACATAGTGAGCCCCTGCTCAGTAACACTAAGACTGTGGATCTGTCCTAGAAAATGTTTTACAAGCGCGATCCGATCTGTGCTTTAGAGAGACACCTGTGGTGGCAGTGTGCAGGAGGGACTGAGGAAAGAAGAAGGCAGTATGCAGAAGGGAGTGGGGAAGGAAGGAAGAAAGATGAGCTGGTGTGGGAGAGGATAAGGGTGAAAACCAGGACGCTGGAGGTGGGAGCAGACATGGCATGGAGGGTGATGGAGAAACCGACTGGAGACGGAGGTGGAGAGCCGGCTCTTCCTAGGTTCTGTCCTCATCTGATGCCTTCAAGCAAAGCGGGAAACTAAAGAGGAAGAAAAGCAGGTTTTCTGGGTGGGGAAAAAGTGGCTTTTATTCTAATGCGTTGCATGGGAGAGGCCTGAAAAATATCACAGTGAGCATGTATCCCCAGGTCCCAGGAGAAGGCAGAGGGACTTGAGAAAACAAAAGTTATGGCCAAAAACAGCGAAAGGAAAGGGAGGGAGGAGGGATTGGGAGGGAGTGGGAAGCACAGTCAAGGAGGGAGAATTTAGAGCGTCTCAAACATGTGAGAGTGCTGTGGAGGACTCAGATCCTGCCGGCTGGGCTCTGTCCGACATGTGACTTCAAGTTCCCATCTGCTGCCTAATCATCCACGCCAGCCACTGCTCCCAAAGCACAAGGCTCTTAGGCTTCCCAGCAAAGCTGCAGCTTGGCACCGGCCAGCTGGCCTGATTTTGCAGAGATAAAGGCTGCTTGCGGGGACTTCATGGAACTCCAGATGGCACTCTGGGACACCTGCCTGCACGCCTTATGCTTCCCAGTTCAGTTCATTTGCTCAGTCGTGTCCAAGTCTTTGCGACCCCATGGACTGCAGCACACCATTCCTCCCTGTCCGTCACCAATTCCTGAAGCTTGCTCAAACTCATGTCCACCGAGTCAGTGATGCCATCCAAGCATCTCATCCTATGTCGTCCCCTTCGCCTCCTGCCTTCAGTCTTTCCCAGCATCAGGGTCTTTTCCAATGAGTCAGTTCTGGGAAGTCAGTTATACTTCCCAGGCCCCTGAATTCTCCTCTTTTCCTGCTTCCCATCCCCAAACGGCCTACGCAGCAGCCCCTTATCTGTCTCCTTCCTCCTGCCTCTGCCCCGTGAAGCAGTGGAAAGATCATGGACTCAGGAACCCAACAGACTTAGGTTAGTACCTTCACCAGCTGTGCAGTCTCAAGCAAGCTTCTTAACCTCTCTGAGGCTCAGATTCTTCACACAGAGAAAGAAATCAGCAATACTGGTGTCAACAGGCCTGTTGAGAGTAAATTGTCTAATACAGTGCAAAGTAGAAGCCCAATCAGGGTCAATCCCCATGTCCTGCCTGACACACAGCCTGTGCATCTCTTTTCAGAAGCAGTAAAGCTACAACCACAAGCTCCAGGGCCAGAGTGACAGCAATGAGCACAAGCTTTAGAGTGAGAAGGAAGGAGTATGTAATTGTGGGCTCGTCGTCTGTCTATCCTCTCTGAGCTTTGTCTTCCTCGTCCAGGAAATAGAGGCAGTAATAGCTCATGCCTATGCTGAGGATCTACCATGTGTCCCTCCAGAAGTACTCCCCACCTTTTGCCATGTGCTCTGAGCCCTTAGAAGGTGTTGATCACATCAGAAGATGTCCCTGCCCTGTGGGTCCCATTGAAGTTCAGCTGAGGGCGGGGTCGGGGGGAGGGGTAGCTACTGGCAGATCAGAGGAAGGGAGAAGAGTGCTGGCTCGGTCAGTGCCAAGCTCCCTCCCTTCAGGGTCACTGTGGAGCAGTATGGTGCCCAGGTCGCCAGTCCCAGGGGAAGATTCTAGACACTTCTACCCCCACTGCATCTTGTTACCAGAGTCTTCGAGAACACAGTGCAGTCAAATACGGGATGGAGCAAAGCTTTACTTTCACAGAGAAGAGATGGGACAAGGTCAGCTCCCAACAGTGGGTGTGGGTCCCCCCTGGCCATCAGGTCTCTCTCAGTGGTGGATTCAGGGCAATTGGCCTATGTGGACTCCTCTGTGCCACCGTGGGAGGAACCTGTTCCCTTCCCGAGGACAGGTCCAACAGTGCTGCTGGCCAGGTGCCATGTGACACACACGCTTTAGAAAAAGCACCCATCGCACCTGAAGCAGGGAAAGATAATCCCACACAGAGTGGGAGGCCCAGCGCAGGTGGGGTGGGCCCTTTCTCATGAAGGAAGCCATCATTAGGCAGCTGAGCGGAGGTTGAAAGACGGCCGGCCGGAGACCAACTTTCCCAACAGTCCCCCCAGCTGCTGCTTCCCTTGATGACAGCTCCTGTCCTTCCAGAGTTCAGCATCTGCCCCCTTCATCACACAGACCTCACTACCCTTGGGGGCTTCAGAAATTGTCCTTTAATTAAAATATCATCCTGTTTCATGCCAGGACCCTGCCTAAAGCTGATAAGGGATGAATTGATTAAAAGATGCCAAGGGCTTAAAAAATTTTCTGGTATAAACACTAAATGTCAGCTCTTAGGTTACTTCATAGGGATTTTGTGAAAATTTAATGAGATTATTTTTGTAAAGTGCTTGGTAATGTGTCTGACACAGAGGAAGTCCCCAGCTAATGGCAGTACTAGGAAAGTATTTATTCTTCCTGCTTTGACAAAAGGGAGGGAACTACTTTCCTACCTAACAGAGGGAATAGCAAGAATGTTTTATCCTTCTCTTCACCCCTCTTTCCTATGGGACAGAGTGATCAGCTAGTGAGAACAGAAGAAGGGCACAGAGCAAGGTCATCTAAGGACACTTTGGGTCACTCTCTTGCTCAGCATCCACCCACAGAAGCCTCGGGTTCTTCCCTTGGTCCCAGGTGAGGCATCCTGTGTGGAGGAAGCTATGTTCAGCAGTTTCTCTGCCTCTCACTGCTTCATGTTCACCTGAAGAGAAGATGCAAAAAGGCTCCATATGGTCTAAGGGCTAAGCTGTAGTCTCTAATTTTGCTTGATCATCAATATAGCTAATGATAAAGCTAATACCTGGGGCAGTTTTCAGAAAAAGTGAAATTGTTACCCTATCTTAAACTAGAAGTTGATTTGGTATCATCATCACCATCATCATTATTATAGTTGTTATTCTACTAAAAAATAACTTGCAAACAAAAGAGAAGCAGCATCCATTGCTTGGCTTTTTGAGGAAATATGTCATATGAACCTATTTTGCAAAACTTGTCAAATCTTAGTCTTCCTCTAAAGTATACACCAAGTTCTTAGGGCCAAAGATGCTATAAGTTCAAACTTAACCTTCCCTAATATGGTAAACACTGTGGATATTTGTCATCCACCTAGCTGCCTAACATCTCTGGACTCTCACCCTTTGTCCAAAGAAGTTCTCATCTTACGAGGCTTAGTGCAAGGTAGAGGTTATTATAGAAACCAGATAGTCACATCCCTTGCTGCTAGGGTACAGGCATGTGACCCAGTTCCCATGAGTCAGACAAACCCATGCCCAGTTTTGACCCACAGGCAGATCCTACATGGAGTCTATATTCTGGAAATGGAGGTGGCTGCTATCTCCAATTTTCAGTGGCATCTGTGACAAATATTTTATCATTAGTGTCCTGTCCCCAGCATCACCTTGTCAGATGTCAGCAGAGCAAGGGGCAATGTCTGGAACTGGCTGGGGAATCTCTACCTAATAAAATCTACAGCAGAACTATTTCTATACCTGCAGTCTTAACGTCTGGCCGTCCCAAAGGTTCTATGTTTACAAAATAGCCTTTAATAATTTCCATTTCTACATAAAAGACCCAGAACTTGATTCTAATGTTTGAAGCTAAGAACTCTGACTGATACAGCCATTGAAATGACTGCCTCTTGGACCATGAACAACGTGAGGGCAGAGGCCAAGTCTGTCTTGATCACCACTGTACCACTAAGAGTTCTCTTCGGCTTTTTCTTCCAGATTATGCTCAGAAACTGTATCAGACAAGAATTCTCTGGTCGCAAGTGACAGAAATCCAAATCAAATTAATTAAGCCTGCCCCCAAAGAGACTAACTCTTATAACTGAAGCCTTGGGTTACTGTTGTCTTTGTGCTCAGTCGTGTCCAGCTCTTTGTGACCCCATGGACTGCAGCCCGCCAGGTTCCTCTTTCCATGGAATTTTTCAGGCAAGATACTGGAGTGGGTTACCGTTCCCTCCTCCAGGGGATCTTCCTGACGCAGGGATTCAACCCAAGTCTCCTGTGTCTCCTGCATCGGCAGGTGGATTCTTTACTACTAGCACCACCTGCGAAGCCCACTGTTTGCTTTAGGGACAGCCGAACCCAGGAGTTCAAGCAATGCTGCAGCACACATTTCGTTCACTTTCTTGGTTCCTTTTTTATCTCACTTGCCTTCATTCTCAGGTCATCTTTCTTATCACTTGATTATAAAACTGCCACCCTACGTATCTCTAGGTTTACCTCATTCTTACCATAATTCCAGAAAGAAAAGGAAAAAACACAAACCCCTTTCTCCCAATATTCACACCTGATTACCCAAATGACACTGACTGACCTTGTTTGGGTTTTGGAGTAAATCTGGGACCCATCATTGGGTCCAGGAGAAGGAGAATTCCGACTCATTAGAGTGGGTAAAGCACTCACTTGTGCAGTGTAGAAGGTAATTACAGCTGGTGGTGCCTCACAGGAGTCACGTTGCTTTAGGAGGGACTATTCCCCAAAGGGAAGTGACAGAGAACATGCAGAAATGACAAAAGGGGCAGATTTCCACCTGGAAACCATAAGTGGCACAGAGTTGATAGTCAATAAAAGCCAGTGGAAAGGAAACAAAAAGTCTCCTAAAACCAGTATATTTTTCTCTCTCTCCTATCTCACTGGCCCATACATTCACATACAAGGAAGTGGATTCAAACAGTCCTGGGATCCTTGGAAAGTGGAGGAAGATCACCCCACTATTACTTAGGCAACAAAGCTGAAGTCTCTTGTTACATCAGGTGGAAAAGACAAACCATGAACTGAAGCATAAACTTCCTAATTGTGAGGCCCATAACTGGCAGACAGTGAATACCTCATCATTCTCAAATAGATCATAAGCTTCAGGAAGCCTTCAGTAAATTATGTTGACATGAATAAAGTTGATAAGGTGTGGGCTATGTTTGAGGTAGTAGAGACTGAAAAGAGAAAAGAAAAAAGTCTGGGTTTCTAATATCCCTTTGCATCTCACTCATTTCCAGATACTGACATTGAACCACCACAACGAGCCAAGTATCATATTCCCAAAATATCTGCCAGACATTCTTGCCATTTCAGCCTTATTGAATTACAATGTGGTGCAGCCTTAGAAATATAAATCATGGAGAAGCAGGAAATGCATTTATTTCATTAACCCATGTAGCCTTCATTTAAGGCCTGCTTAAGCCTCTCTTAGGAACAGCTCTGCAACCTCACCCTGCAAATACATTACATTTTGCTTTCCAGCTGTGGCAGACCTAGTGATAGACCATCATTTAAGTCCTGCCTCTCCTCAAAAGTCCTTTCTTTCCAATGCAGTTGCCCAGATGGAGTGCAGAGCTTTAAGATGAGAACATCTTTGTATGTTTTTGTTTGTCATTTCTTTGTCTCCTGGGCAGTTGTTGGCCAGACTTGCTTTTCGCTTCCATTCCAATCAACCAGCCACATAGGGGAAGAACTCATTCCTAAGTTTGGCAACAAACATCTGGATGACATGCAAGAGCCCTGATGACCTTTGGCACAGAGCTTGGTGCTCTGCGGAGGGGCTGCATAAGCAAGATGTTCAATTGATTGCACGAGTAATGAAGATGGATGATTCGGTTACAGCAAGCAACTTTGCATGCTTAGATGACAGAGCAGATTTTAGGATTGGAGTCTCTGGAGTTACATGGCCTGAGTTCAGATTCAGGCCGTGCACTTACCAGCTGAATGACTTGAGTCCATGACTTCCCTTCTCCAAGCATCCATTTTCTCAGTGGGATTAATGCTTACCTCCAGGGCCTGTTGAGAGGCAGCTTCAAGGAAAAAGATAGTATGGAGGGAACCTGGAACCCAGGGGTCTCCAACCTCTAAGATCTAATGCCTGATCATCTAAGGTAGAGCCGATGTAATGATAACAGAAATAAAGTGCACAATAAACGAAATGTGTTTGAATCATCCTGAAACCATCCCCCACTCCTTCCAATCCATGGGAAAATTATCTTCTATGAAACTAGTCCCTGGTACCAAAATGTTGGGTACTGTTGCTGTAACCTATAAAAGTTACTTGCTTTGTTATTGTGACACCCAGACCAAAAAAGGCAAGAAACATATGCTTGCCTCAAGGGGCTCAGCTTGAGGCAAATTTCAGAGTGTATCCTTGCCACCTTTCCTGTGAGAATTTCTTTGTTTTTTCATCCAGTCCCATTTCCCAAGGAGCCATGTTGGTCTGCATTCTTATTCTCAGTTAGCCCTTAATACATTTCTCCTGAAGCACTGATGGCTGGCTCGTGTTCAGTGGCTTGATATGTGATTCCTCCTGGGGGTTATGGTGCTTAATCAGAAGGAGACCCTAACTTCTCTCCTAACCACTAGAGACCTCACCAGAGTCCAGGGAGATATTCTGAAAATGTCATCATCTGGGTGTTTCCCACATGATCACATTAAAGTTTTGGGAGAATGAATAAGGAGAGGAAGAAGAAAGCAAAAGAGAACCTGAGGGGAGTTACTTCTTGTCCCCCAGCATGAGGAAAAGCCCAGTGTCTGAACTGTGGTAGTTATTCCATAATCTTGAATGGATAAATAATGATAGAGTGAATGAATGAGCAAATTAAGTGAAGAGCCACCCCGCATATTCTCCAGTCACAAGTGAAAATAATAAATGAAAGCTCACTTTGGCAGGGCACCTATGAGAAGTAGCCAACTACAACGGCAAGCTCCTGGACTAATCCTCTTTACTGGAATTACCAGTAAGCAGAATAATCAACGTGCCTTTCACGGACAGGATTTTTACCTGCCTGCTTTCTGGAGTGTGTTTTTAAAAAGAGGATGGGAATGGTGAAGAGGAACATGATCTTAGTAACAGTGAAAGCCACAGGCTCTAAGTTCTGTCATATCTGAGTCTAAGATTCAGTTCTGCCATGAATTATTTCTATGTTTGGACAAATGACTAAACTTCAACTTCTATCTGTGAAGGAGAAACTCCTGTGGGATACACCTTGCCCCACTCTTTTTTGTTTTGTTTACATTTTTTTCTTTTACAAAAAAAACCCCTGCAAGACAGAGCAAATATATTAAACAGTTGTTTGCAGACATTAGACGATAAGCAACCTAGGACTATAACCACCAATAGGAAGGAAAAAATGAGGTAAGAATTTAACCAGAGGGCAATCACCAGGAGAGGAACACCTGGTGAGAATCACCAGGAAGGGGAACCCAAACAGAGAAAGTGACAGTACTCAGGAAGCCCATGAAGACTAAGGCAACTAGATTTGGGGATGCAGAGTGCTGGAGAGGAGGGCACTATGCAAAGAAAGATCTTCAGAAATCTGCACAGGGACACTTTGAGTCTTTAAATACTAATCTGCTAATGTGTAGGGGGAAAGTGAGCAAAGAAAAATAACATGAAAAAGAACTTTCTCGGGAGCAGCAAACCAAACAACTTCTGAGCTCACCCAGGCTGGAAATAACTCAAATTCCCACCAGCCAGAGTACAGAGACATTGATGAATTCATGTAAGTAGCCAAAAGTACTTTTAGAGATGAAAGTAACAATATCTGAAAATCACACATCTGAAAATTTCACTAGATGAAATTAATAGCAGATTAAATGCTATCAAAGAAAAGTGAACTTGAAGACATACTCCCCCTCCCCCTGCAAAAAAAAAAAAAAATCCAAAACAAAGCACAGAAAGACTAAAAAATAGGCCAAAAACACCTCATTGTTAGAAAGAATAAAATGTGTGAACAATACCAAGCAGTATAACATATGTAACTGGAGTTCTGGAAAGAGAATAAATATAAAGAGTATCTGAATATATAATGGCAATTTTAAAATTGAAATTTTAGCAAAAACAATAAACTTATAAATGTAAGTAGCTCAATGAACCCAAAGGATAAACACAAAGAAAAGCATACCAAGAGAAATCACAATCAAATTGCTTAAGAAAAGGTGATAACTAGAAAATACGAAATGTTGTTCAGAAAAAAAAGACATGCTAGACATGCTAGACACAGAGAACAAAGAGGAAAATGTTCACAGACTTCTCATCAGAAACTATGGACACGAGAAGACAGAGGCATATCTTTAAAGAACAAAAAATAAAAACTGTCACCTAAAATGTTATAACTGGAGAATATCTTTCCAAACTAAAGTTGAAGATTTTTTTTTCAGACAAAAGCTCAGAGAAGTTGTTACCAGCTAATCATTACTAGAAGAAATATTAATGAAAGTTTCTCATAAGAAGGAAAATGATACCAGAAAGAGAAACTTAGCTCGCAACAAAGTAGTAAAAAATACAGCAAACGTGAAATCAGGAGTAAACGTAAATTATATGGTCTGATTTTAATTAAGATAATTCAATTTTAAACATAATATCAAGATAATTTAAAACAAACAGTAATGTACTGTGAGGTTTCAAACATGTAAAAGTAAAATGTGTAAAAACAGTAGGGGACGTGAAAGCTTTTATGTTATATCAAGTGGCATAATATTATTTGAAGGTAGACTGTGATTAAAGTTGGATGCAGTGAATTGTAGAGCCATCAGTTTACCAAAAAAAGATCTGTCCTCACTCTGATATATAGTTGCGAAGATCTGGGGGATTTCTAGCCATCCTTGGGCCACCTCTTTGCAAGTTTCAGGAAAATAATCTCTCCATATATTCCATGTGGACTTCTGTGGCTTGGGATGACACAGCCGTCTACCTCCTTGGTATCATCTCCAGTCATTTTCCTAATACTTCCTCTGCTCCAGTTACCCCGGTCCTTGTTTTTTCTTGAGTTCCTCAAATGTACTCCTTACTCAAGGCCTTTGCACTTGATGCTTCCTCTGGCTGAATACTTTCTCAGGACACAGCTGCAGGGCTTACTGCGTAACTGTCACCTAATCAATAAAGCTTTCTCTGACAACTATACCAAAAATACTGTTGCTCATCCCATCCCCATCTCCTTGTCCTGCTTTATTTCTTCCATTGACTCATCATCATCTGTCATATTGTGTGTTTGTTTGTTTGTTGCCTGTCTCCTCCGACCCACCACGATTCTGGATCCCAAAAGGACTGGGCATGTGATTATGAGTTGTTTCTCTCAAAGGGGAAGCATTTTTCCCCAAGTGTCTTAGTTCATCATCATGATGCCCCATATGGTGTTTATGAGAAGTCAGCCTAAAGCAGCACCCACTACCTGGGACCATCTGTATTTCATAGGGATTAAAGCCACAGCCATGGCCTCTTTGGAGCTAACCAGCAGGCTTGGTTCAGAGGTCCACATCTGGCTTTCTGCTTTGCATGCATCTTTTGTCTGGTCTCCAAAGTCTGATGGCTGATGCTTCTGGAATGCCCTAGGCACTGCTGAATCAGATGTTTTTTAGCTTCAGTGATTCACAAATTCCAATTTGCAGGACTTTCTCAGGGTGGCCATTTTGGGGAGCTTCTTTTCTCCATTGCCTCTTAAATGAATTGTTTCCACCCTGAGTTTCACCTAACCGCAAGGAGTTCCTCTGGATGTCCAACTGGAACCATGCCTGTACAATGGCCCTGCTCTAGGCTTTGAAGACATGGTAATACTCTGCGTCTTGTGTGATTGAAGTTGCTGTTGCCATGCATGACCCCAAGCAGTGCAGCCCAGACTGACATCCTGTGTTTCCATATGTTTCCAAGAAGTTGCTTTGTGCTCTCAGTTCTCTAGGAGCAGGGTTGTGTTAGGCACACTAGCACAAGAAAGAATGTGTGGAGCTCTCTTTGGGGGCACATGTGATTTCATAGCTTTGGACAGAAGGGACCTGGCCACTGAAGGCCTATGTCCTGTCTACTGAGTTCTAAGGCCCAGCAGGTTCTCAGGATGGAAAAGACTCACTGTTTATCCCATGCTGCTCTAGCATAAACAACTCTGAGTCAACTATGTTAACTCCATCTACTGATATCAGGTCTCCTAGAATCTGATACCAGTGGGGTGTTGGGGGACTATTGCTCTCCTATCTGTGTTTGTTGGGAAAATGCACAGACTTGGGCCAGCATCTTCATTTCTGATGGTATCTACTTAGCTTCTGCAGGAAAATGCCATTTCCATAAACAGGAGTGGTGACAGGGGCATGTGATCAAGGAGCCTGACTTGAAGGATCATCCCAGGTGCACAACAGAGCAATTAAAGTCTTGGACTCAGAAGCTGGTCAGTCTGGTTTGTATTTGAACCCAGCTCCACATTTAACCACTGGATGACCTGGACAAGCTACTGTATGTTTCCAAGACTGCTTCCCTATCTTTGAAGTGTTAGTTGTTCGGTTATGTCCAACTCTCTGAGATCCCATGGACTGTAGCCCACCAGGCTCCTCTGTCGATGGAATTCTCCAGGCAAGAATACTGGAGTGGGTAAGACATTCACTTCTCCAGGGGATCTTTCTGGTCCAGGGATCAAACCCGGGTCTCCTGCATTACAAGCAGATTCTTTACTCTCAGCCACCAAGGTAGCCCTTCATCTTTAAAAACCAGAGATAAGGAAACACAAGGAACATTAAAGGTGAAGCATTAAAGGGAAGACTCAATGCCTGCAGCTCAGTAGGTACCTGATTGCTATTAACAATACTGATTTTTGTTTATGCTGCCCGCTCACCCATGGTAAACAGGTGGAAGTTATGACAGAGCCATTGTTATGGGTCCATCTGATTTTATTTTACTTTTCACTTTAAGTACTATAAACTTGAAGACTGTGCAGGAAGTTAGCTTGGGGTCAGGTGACTGATCTCTAATGATGAACACCACATCCAGTCCTGATCATTAAGAAGTCCTGACTTGTGCTCTCTCTTGCCCTCATTGGAATAGATAGAAAAGAAGGACCCCAAGATGACAGAACCACAGGATGAAAGAAGCTCATATCCTGGAGTGCCCGCGTGGAGATGGCATGCTAGGAAGAGCTGCCCAAGTTATATTGCACTTGGTGGGACTAAGGGCCACTGAATTACCCACATTTCAGGGTTGGTTACTTTAATATAACATAGCCCATCCAGACTTATTAAAAAATGAAAACTAGCGCAGGGCGTGGACAGAAGAGCCAGTTGGTCAAGATAGAGTTGCTATTCCCAGTCAGGTAGGGACAGGAAGTGTAAATTTTTTATCAGTAAGAAAATACTGTCAGTTTTAAAGGAAAATGGATTGCTAATTTTCTACACAATTCCTTACTGGAACCACACAGTTGTGATAGAATGGGGCATGTTTTATGATATGAAAACTTTAGTCTGCATTTTTCTGGTCTTTATAAAACATCACTGCTCCGCTTCCATGCCCCAAACTTCACATGGTTCTGTGGATTTTAAAAAAAAAACCCTCTCCATAAATGTCAATACATTGGCAGCGAATTTCTGCAGTGGAAACATATTCTCCTTGAAAATTGCATGTCCTGGCATATGTCTCGTCTGGGGACCACCTGTCAGAGGAAGCAGCCATTTGTAATTAAGGATACACAGAATCATAAATGATCACAGCCAGTTCACATTAGAACGTGGCCACATATGTTTAGCAAAACACCAGACTTCCTGGATCATGACTGTGCTATACAAATGGACCTGAATTTAACCCTATAAAGCTCTGTTTAAAGACACCAAGGCCTTTGCATACATTGTTCCCTCTGCCTGGAATGATCAGTCTTCATTTAGTTAGTTCTTCATCTTCAGACCTCTCCCCAAGAGTCATCTCTTCAGGGATGCTCTCCCTGCCTACTCTTTCTACAAGAGGTAGCCCTCCCTTAATTCTCTGATTCTGGGCCCTGTCCATTTAATTTATAGCTCTTATTACAATCTAATTTGGGGTGGTGTTTGTGTGCGGGGGGGGGAGGGGTTGTTTGTTTACTATCCATTTTTGGTGTTTGTTATTTACTATCCATTTTTCCCACTAGACCTAAGTAACCATGATATCCACCCTATCTAAAATTCCAAATATATGAACTACTAAAGCCCCTGTAGTATTTAAACCAGTTTCAACTGAATTTTCTGATGTTATACCTGATTTTACAGCTAAAAATCTTCCTAAAAATATATATATCTCCTTTCTATATTATTACCTTTCCTGATTTCGTTTATAAATTAAAAATCTTCTGTGTCAGATTCTGTATTAAGTGATTTATTTCATTTAGTCTTTACAATAACTCTGAAAGTTAGGATCGTTTAATGCTATTTTATAGATGAGGAAATTAATGTCCAAAAGTTGCAACTAATACGGGTCACTTTTTGTGAGGTTTACATCCCTTCTTTTTGGACAGTGGCCCTCCCCAGCTCTGTGATTCTGAAGGAGCTGTCACTCAAGTATACCACAAAGGTGGACACATGATCCAGGCTAGAGCAGTCAGAGCATCTCTCCACGTGGACTCTGTGATTGGGTCAGAGTGAGACATGTGACCCCAGAAAGCCAATCACGGTCCCTTCTTGGCACATAAAAGCTAGTATATTAAACATCTCTCTTGACTCTAGGATCAAACACTAAGAGGACTACATAACTCTGTGACTACCTGGAGCTCTCTTGCTGCCATGCAGAGAGAACCTGCCCCAAAATAAAGCTTACATCCGGCAACAGTGAGTAGAAAAGAGACCGAGGAATCACTTGAACTCCTGGATCAGCTGTGCCTGAGACATACATCTTGGACCTCTCAGTTGCGTGAAGCAGTAAATATGTCTTGTTAGGTAACAGGGTCTGCATGTGTGCATGCTAAGTCGCTTCAATTGTGTCTGACTCTTCCCAACCCTATGGACTGTAGCCCACCAGGCTCGTTCTATCCATGGGAGTCTCCAGGCAGGAATACTGGAGTGGGTTGCCATATCCTCCTCGAGGGGATCTTCCTGACTCTGGAATCGAACCAAAGTTGCTTATGACTCCTGTATTGCAGGCAGATTCTCCACTGCTGAGCTACCTGGGAAGCCCTGACATGGTCTAAATTGGGTTTATACCACTTGCCACTGAATGGGATGAAGCAAGCACCCATGTAGAAGCTCAATAAATAATAATTCTCTTGATTTTCCTGAAAGTTACCACTTTACATTAACCTCACATAACCTCAATGACATAGCTGACAATATGTTAGCTGTGGCAATCCAGCCAGCTGTTTTCTGTAGAAGCTCAATAAATAGTAATTCTCTTGATTTTCCTGAAAGTTACCACTTTACATTAACCTCACATAACCTCAGTGACATAGCTGACAATATGTTAGCTGTGGCAATCCAGCCAGCTCTGTTTTCTGGCTACCCCTTACATGTCACATTTGATTCAGCCTCTACAACAGGGTTTCCCAGGTGGCACAGTGGTAAAGAATCCACCTGCCAATGCAGAAGACACGAATTCAACCCCTGGGTCAGGAAGATCCTCTGAAGAAGGAAATGGTAACCCAGTCCAGTATTCTTGCTTGGGAAATTCCATGGACAGAAGGAGCCTGGAGGTCTACAGTACACAGGGTCACAAAAGAGTCCAACACTTCTTTGCAACTAGACAACACCTGCCCAGATGAAGAGAACCCTGGCAGGGGGCAGGCAGAGGAGGCTGACATGGGAAGCAAGTGTGGCTGAGTTAACCTTTGATGCTATCTCTAGTACAGGTTGCAGGAACCTGGTCAACTCTTTGGAAACTAGAACTGAGAACATGTGAATTTGTAAGCTATCAGGTAAGCCAAGGTGGGTCATTAAAACCTGGGAGGAGAAAGTAAGGCTATGGAAACAGAATAATAAAATCGGACTGTGAGAAGGCGCAGAAAAGAGGGCCTGGATCCTACTTTTTCAATTCCTGGTTCCAACTGCACTGCCAGCTACATTTCCTCTTCTGAGAACTTTGACCCTTTTGTGCTTAAGCTAATGGGTGGGTTTCTGTTACTTAATACCCAATCTATCTCTTAACTAAGAGAAAAACAACCAAATAAAGATGCAAGTTTCCAGTTCAGTTCATGGCAATTTATTTAATTTAAAAATAAAAACAAACAAAAACAAAATCAGTTTCCAATGAAAATACAAACACTTTGGGTGGTTATCCAGCTTTTTTTTTAATCCCCTATAGGTTGCCCTGGGCTCAAACCAATCAAATGAATGAAAACCAATTTTGACTGGAGCCATAAAGCATGTTGCACCAATTAAATTACACCAATATATTATTATAATACCTTTGAAATGCCTTTCAGACCAATAAATAAAAAAAGACAAATTCAAATAAAAAAGTCAACTTTTTATTACCAAAAAAAAAAAAATAGAAATTAAATAAAAGTCACAACATGGATTAAAAAAAAATGTGCAGTCAAGTTTCTCTTTTTTTTTTCTTCTAGGAATGATACCATGCCAGTAAATCCCTACAGAACATTTCCAGTTTGGCAATAAGCAGTCAGTCAGTCATTCACATTTGTACTCAAGACAACAGGCTTGGCCAACACTCACCTGAGTTTCACCCCAAAAGGTACTATTTGCCATCTGCAGAAGCAGCACCTTATAACAGGGATGGAAATTCAGAGAGCACTTGGCATTTTCATTTCACCTGAGGTCTTGAAGCACTTCCTGAAAACTGATCATGCCTTGAAATTTACCTGTAAAAAGAAGTATTAACTCTACTCCTTTGGCAGATGTGTAAACTAAGACACTGAAAGGCCCACAGAGGCAAGGAAAGGACCAGGAGAGCTGACTTCGAACCTCCTGCTTGGTCCACCAGGTCATCAAAGTGTCTCTCACTTGTAATTCCATGGAAATAAATCAAGCATGATTTCCTTGGCTGGAAGGGATGAGAGGACTTACTTAAGAAGGAAGGGAGCTGCTTTGTGGTCTTTTCCCTCTATTCCAAGTTTTTTCTTTCTTTTTTTGAAAGGACAGAGTCAACATCATATCCAGAATCAGAGGATGTTAGCAGAATGTCAGAACTAGGCAGGGACTTGAGAGACCAGCTAATCCAGTCCTCGCTGAAGAGAAAACTCAGCCCCTGAAATACTGCAGGTGCCTAAGATCACCAGCAGACTAGGACTCAATGCAGTCTCTGCCTCTGAATGGAGAACTGTCTTTGCCACAATCCACTGTCTGGGTCTACTGAGAAAGAGAAAATAAATGTTTTCTCTTTTGGAGGCTAGGGATAGAATGACTTTCCTTAATAGTGTCACTTTTACTTAAAGATTATAAGGATGGAAAATACCAAACAGACACAATCACTTGGGCAAAAGGAAACTACATCAACCAGTAGGTAGATGTTATACCTAAGTCACACTGACAGCTACCAACTAGACAGGCTGCCATGCATGAGGGACCAGCAATGTGGCAGTATAGGCTGTCCAGAAAAGGTTGCATAAAGTGATACAAGGAAGAAGGAGCTTTAGAGGTTGGAGAATGCCAACCGCGCACCCACATACCCCACATACAATTTGCTAGCTATAGGCTTTTTTCCCTTTGAACCTATACTGGAGCTCAGGAAGAAGGTGGAATTGAATGAAAGGAAACCCACAAAGCTTCCCATATTACACTACTCAGCTCAACCCGAAGGGATGCACAAGCTAAAACCCCAGAGCTGGTGACAAGGAGAGAACTGGAGCCATCTCCTTTGGCAAAGGGCAGTTTCATTCTAATCAATGTTCTTAGTGTCTGAAGGTAAATTCCTTCTCATCTCCCACGTTGGTTTTCCCCCAAACACCCCCCAAGACTAGTTCTCCTTAAATATCCAGGTGGCTTTCAGAAGTTGGCCATCTTGAAACAAGAGTTTCAATTAGCTGGGGCCAGTAGAATCTGAGGTCCTCCCAAACTCCCAAATATGACCATCAATCCCAAACTCAGTATCTGAAGATGTCCCATTGTGGGAGTGATGTCTTCTCACTTGCAATCTGGGTGTCCAGAAGTTACATAAGTGAGTTATGTGACTTTTCAAGATAAGAGTCCTGTCACACCTCTTGTCTGCCTCCTCCAGAACCATCAGGAAGACGTCCAGGGAAATGTTCCCTCTTCCACTTTCTTCCTCCCAACCCCCTCTGCTCTTTCAGCAGCTTATTCACTTGAGTGGCTGAAACCTTTCCCTCAAAGTCTAGGAGTTCAAACCCATGACACAGAATACCTAGATTTGAGGGGGAAAACACCTTCTGCCTGACTTGACTTTCCTCCTTCAAATATCCCACCTACACACTAACTCCCAGAAGCAAACTCGCCTACCTCTGAGGATTCTCCACTGAGTGGATGAGGAAACTGTTTACTGTGAGTAAATGGGGTAAATAGTTGATTCAGTTACTCCTTTGGAGACCGTAGTACAGTATCACATCCAATTCAAAACATTCACACAGGTGAGAATCCAGAAGGCAGCATTCCAGTTAATATTGAGACATTAAAGAAATTGACAAGTTGCCCCCTTGCTGGTATGGATCAATTTCCATTCATTTAGAAAGATCACAGAGGGTCTCGAGCACTGTCCTACACCATAGTTTTGACCTCTGACACCACCAGCTTTCCCCCTGCCCACCCTTGGAAGGTTGTGCTGAAGAGCCAGGCAGACACTAGGAAAGAAGAGGCAGACCACAAGAAGCCAAACAATCACCATGGGCTGGCTCTAAGTCCTTAGCAGTGTCCAGAGCATTCCTTCTCTGACCAAGGCCCTGTCTTCCATTCAAGGTAGAGTAGCAAATTAACAAATGCCCCACAGTGGCATAAAAGAGACGACATAGATCCCATGGGATCTACACTAACACTCCCAGGGCTTAGCCAGGTCAAGGATGACAACGACAAGGCATGAGTGCTACTGTACCCCTTCCCATCCCCATGACAGCCATTACTAATCAATCACAGCATTCCTTCCCACGGGGCTACTCAAACCAACGCACCCAGCAGCCCTTATCAATCAATCACTGATTCAAGCTCAGATAACTAAAATCGACATGTGCACCCTATGCAGTCAGACCAAGCCTGCTAATAACATGAGAAAGAGCAAGCTCTGAGTGATTTTGCAACAGATGGCTATAGTCTGTTCTGCCCTCCTCCAGAAGCATGTGGATGACTTCTAGAGAAATGCTTCCCTCTCCCATATGCTCCCTCCCTATCCTGGAAGTGCTGGCCAACACCACCTCCCTTGGACAGCTGGTCCCCTAGGAGATGCCATAAAGCAAAATGCCAATTAGGATCCCAATTCTAACTGGCAGTCAGCAGGACTGGCCAACTGCCCACCTCTCCCACATAGGCACTGACTCAGCTTTCAAATTTGGCCAAAGCCAAACAGCACCAATCCCTTTCTCAGTCTATTGTCATGGCCAGCAAAGAGGTAACCAGCTCCAAAGCCCAGTCATCATTCCTACTCCTCTCCCTCGTACCCACCCCACCCCACCCCTGCACCCCGGGAGCTAGTTGAGCTTGTTGCAGATCTCCAGAGCCTTCTTGTAGACCTGAGTGACATCATCCATGTCCGTGAGGAGGGAGAAGCTGCTGTCTGCCAGCCGGTTCCGGTACCGCTTCAGGTACTGGGGCCGGGGCCGGTTCTGGAGCCCCTCAAAGTCCTGGATCTGGAGGAAATTCTCAGCAGAGACACAGCTGCGGATGCGCTGGCGGGTGGGGCGGTTCTCCTGCAAGTCGAGCAAGTCGAAGGAGTCGCTGGACAGGACGCTATCATCGCTGATGACGCTGGAAGGCCGGCTGTAGCTCCGGGAGAGGCCCTCGGTGGGGACGCCTGGTTCTAGCAAGGATTCCAGTGTGGGCATTTCGGGGCTGGCCAGGGCTGGGTCCGTGGTGCCTGCTGAGTACTTGCTGCTGTGCTTCAAGATGCCCTTTCTGCGACAGGAGAGGCTGTGGGATGGCACCCTGGCAGGGTCCGGGGGGCTGGGGGAGGGGATGCTGCTGCCCAGCCCATCATTACCGTCCAGCAGCTCTGAAGACTCGCTGCGCTCCGGGGACGAATAGTAACCCGATTCTCTCTGTTGGGTCTTTTTCAGGATGCCTTTCTTGGGCATCGTGACCGACTGTTTGGGGCTGAGTTTACCTGGCACTTCGGCCTCAGGGGGGCTTGGCAGGGGCACGGCAGTCCGGCACAAGTCCTGTTCCAGCTTGAAAGTGGGCGGTAAGGCCGGGCTGACGACACCCTCGATGAAGCCAGTGCTATGAGAGCGATGCTCGCTGTTGCTCCGCTTCTTCAGGATCCCTTTGGGCCGCTTGGAGCTCAGCTTGGATGGGCTCTCGGGCACCGAGTCCTGGCCAGACTGAGGGAAGTCGTTCTCTTTCTTGGACTTCTTCAGCGACCGCTGACGCTCCAGCACGACCTCGGGGGCCCCAGGTTTGGCCAAGCCTTTTATTTTGGCTTCGGCTTCAGCCTGCAGCCCCGTGGAACGGTGGTGCCAGTCAATAATGCGGGCCAAGAGTGGGGACTCAGAGCTGTGAAGGGCATCACAGTCACAGACACTGCTCTTGTAGCCCCAGTTCACCCACCAGTGGTTGGCGATGTCCTCGATGGTGGCCCGGCGGTCGGGATTCACCATCAGCATCCACCGAATGAGGCCTCGAGCATCTACGGGACAAGAAGCAAAAGGAACAATACATTTTTTTGTTTATTTTTGGCCATGCCCTGCATGGCATGCGGGACCTTAGTTACTGGACCAGGGATCAAACCCATGCCCCTTGCCATGGAAGTGCAGAGCCCTAACCTCTGGATCACCAGAGAATTCTAGGAGCAATACATTTATGGGGGCTTTGGGCTTTGCCACAGGGCTGACACTCCAGGAGACACTCATTTGAGGAAAATCCAGAGGAAGCCCTAGTTCAGCCACACTGTGGAGCGGGAAGCTGTAGCCTTCCAGACTGGACATCAGAAAGCACCAGCCAGACTCAGAGCCACAGGCCAGGGGGCCGTCACAGCCTGGCATGCTTCTTCACACAGGTAACGCAATGTCGAATTGCTGAGCTTTCCATCAACTCAGATCTTTATAAAATGGGGAAGATTCTTCCCCAGGTAACCAGGAAAGAATCCAGGCCCAAGTCCAAGCAGGGCCCCACCATTCTTTTGGTGGGTATCATCTTACCAAAAGGGAAAACAGGTGTAGATTACCATGACTTTCTTTAGTTCTCCAAAGGTAGACTTATATAAATACACACTGCTTGGGTCATTGGGAAAGTATGTCAGCACAGAGAGGAAATTTTAGGGCTAAAATGGCAAAAAAAAAAAAAAGGCTTCTTATCAGAGAGGGAGAGGCAGAGAAGGATGGAGAGGTGCTCATAGCTGGCACACCTGGGCACTGAAAGGTACTGTGCTCAAGGCTGGCCTGAACCCCAGGGCCTCAGCCAGGCTGAGACCCACACCCAGTGCTCACCTCCTGTCCCTCTCTGATATAATCCACAGCCTACCCAGCTGTCGGATCAGAGAGCTGATCTCTATCTGCTATCCATTTATGGCCTGTCTGAAAAATTCCATTTGCAAATTTCTGCTGCCAAAGAATTAAGGGAAAGCCCCAAAGGGATGTTGAGGAGGCCACAGGAACCAACTGACTCTCGCAGCTTATAAATCACCTTTTAAGATCAAACTGTGCTTCCCCAGTGGGAGCTGAATTATATCCCAGGAAGGCGCCACCTCCCCTCTGCTACTTATGCAGCTAATGAGTAGCTGGCAGGGGCCTGGCAATGGTGCTGGGGGTGAGACACACCTCTGTACAGCAACAGGATGTTCATTCATTCGGTCAAGAAATAGTCTCTGGACCTATGTAATGTGCCAGAAACTGTTGGCACCATTTGGCTACTGAGCCAAAAAGGCTACCATAGAGGTCACCCTGAATTTTCTCCAACAAACCCCACAGGTTGGCTCATTGAAAAATATATACAGATGTATATGTGTGTATATCTATATCTTCAGATTCTGTATTTATAAACTTGCCCACTCACTAAGCTAAACTGTAACCCCCAAATCAATACTCAGGGTGCTTTCCACAGAGGAGAAAAAATGAGTTGCCCCCACTGTGCATGTGTGTTTCCAGCTGAGCCAGAACCAGGCAACAAGGCACTGTCTTCTTGTTTCTGCTCCTGTGCTGGAAGTGTCCTTTTCATAACCCATTTAGTCCATGCTTTTCACACCGCTGCCCTTTTTGTTGGTGATCTCACTGTTGGAACGGCCCCCAAGTGTGGTGCTGAAGTGCTGTCTGGCGATTGTAAGGGCAAGAAGACGGTGAGGCGCCATGCAGAGAGAATGTCAGGCGGGTATCAGACAAGTGTCAGACAAGCTGCTCCCAGGCATGAACTAAAGCGCTGTTGGCTGTGAGTTTGATGTTCATGAATCAATAGTATAGTTTAAAAGAGGCACCTTTAAACAGAAATGTACATAAGACAAGGATATGGAGTGATCCATTGACAAAAACGTTGTGACCAGAGGCTCACAGGAGTCGAGCCCTGTATCTTCCTAGGAGCAGTGCTTCAGTATTCATGAATTCAGCATTCACAGCAACTTTCCTGAATTGCCGCAAATAATGAGAATCAACTTGTGTGTGTGTGTGTGTGTGTGTGTGTGTGTGTGTACACACATGTGGGATGTGTGTATATGAAAGGTCTGTTAATTACATTCTAAAATCGACTACCTGTACACACCCCTTCTATACCCACATGATGCTCTCCTGTCAAGAGATGGAGCTTATGGCCTTGGTCACTTTGACTGATAAAACATGGCAGAAGTGACCTTATCTGGCTTCCAAGGAGACATTAAGACCTGGCAGCTACTTCTTCCTCCATCTTTGAGCCCTGAGCTGCTATGTAACAAGCCCAGGCTACCCCCTGGAGGGACAGGCCTGAGGAGGCTGCTCATAGAGACAGCCCACACAGAGGGACCCCAAGATATCCCCACAATTGGCCCCAACCTCAGCTACCATCTGACTGCAACTGCAGGAGAAACCCCAGCCAGGCCAGAGGAGCTCTCGCCAATCCAGGGAACCAAGAGACATGGCTCATCAAAGTCATTTAAACCACTGAGTTTGCTAGGAGGTGGGGGCAATGGGACAAAGTTGTTCTCAGCCATGGTAACGAAACAACACTCATGTACCACACCCGCAGCGGGGCAAGGTGTGAAAGAGAGTAGTTGCCACCCTCCTGCACTCAGAGTCTACCAAGGGAGTTTATGTCTACAGACTGGAAGGGATTTCATGTAATACCTTTTCCAAATTGTGCACCAATAGCGGAAAACAGAATCTAAACATGGTAAGAGCCTTGCCCAAGTTTGCACAGCAAGCAAACAGGACTCTTAGCCTGCTCTGTGGAACAACTGATCTGCAGGTACCACAGTGAAAAGGTTTGGGGAAAGCGGACTAACAAGTCAGCTCAGCAAAGATCTGGGGAGAAGAGGAATAGCAGGTGTCTTCCTTACAGACATCAACACAAAAGTGGGATATGTGAGCTGGCCTCGCCCGGCCCAGCCGCTGGCCGTCCAAAGGCGCGCACCTGAGGGCTGCGTGGGTTCCCGATATTCACCACTGCTGATCTGCCGGATGAGGTTCTTGTGATCGAAACCATCAAAGGGCATCGTTCCGTAAACAAGAGTGTAAAGCAGTACGCCCAGGGCCCAGCTGTCCACCTGAAGCAGAGAGAGACAAGTAGATTCCCTTCCCAAACATCAGCATCACAGACCATGAGCAGCCACCCACAACGACCCCAGGAAGGGAGTTTAGCACCTGGCAGCCAGATTCCCACCATGGCCTGACACCTGATAGGCAGTGCACCTGGGGCCTGCTTCAGAGCCTGACCTTTTCGTTTCAAACAGTCCTAATTCATAGAACTTTCTTCAATAGATGATCTTTGATCCTCACTATAATTTGGGGAAACAGGTAGGGCCCTGCATTATTTTCAGCTCCATTTGACAGATGAGGCCCAAGGGAGTTAAGTGGTTTCTCCAGAGACGCCCCATCCCAGTGATGGAGGTCAGACGGGAACACGGGCCTCTGGACTCCTTACTCAGGAATCCTGCAGCTTCTTCCAATGGCTCAGAGGCTACAGACCCAAATGGCTACAAGAGCCAAGCAGGCAACAAAATGAACAAGGCAAGAGACAAGGTGGGGCTGAAGAGACAAGTGCTGGTTTGAAGGCAAACTGTGGAGGGCAGTCCCCACCTTAAGCAGGCAGCCTCCGCTGGCCAGTAGGGGCCACTTACTCAAACAGGCCCAGCACTATTAGAGCCTCTGGCTCTTCAAGAGAAGTCAGAAAACAGACTTTTATGTGAAATAGCCCATTGATTAATTGTTTGTTCACTTTTTTAGAAAGACTAACGTGGCCAAATAAAGTATGCTTGCTGGCCAGATCACAGGCTGCCAGCTTGTAACCTCGGAAACAGACCATCAGCGATCACAGGAGCATTCGTTATCTATGATAAATTTAGTGTCGAGTTTCTGCAGTTTTGTAAATTGGATCCTAGGCTCCTCTCTTACATTCTTATTTTAGAAAGACTTTACTGCAGTTGACGGAGGCTCTTGGCATCCATCTCTCTACCCTCTTGCCCTGCCCCTAAACACTCTCAAACAGATAAATATTTGGAAGAAAACATTTCAATCCACTGAATGGCTGCTATTTAAAGGATCCTAAGTAGATGATTCTTTCTGCAAATAGAACTATCATTCTAAAAATGAGTAATCAGTCACAACTCACCCATTTTCAAAAGGACATTCTCACATACACGCCTTTTATTGGCCCTGATAAGTTTAGGCATATAGAGAGATGCATTTCTCATGAGTCAGAAGATGCAATTAAAATGTTTCCTTAATCAAAAATACATGCTGTCCAAAATGCATGCAAAAAGATTCACTGCAGAGTGAGAGTTTGCTTTCTGTTTTGCCTGTTTTGTTATAATAGGGAAAAACTATAAACAATCTGTCTAAATCTAGGTAAGTGATTAAATTTATGGTATATGCATAAAATAAGTGTGTCATCACTAAAAACCATGTTTTTAATAACAAATTTAGAAAATATGACAATTTTAAGTTAATAAAAGGTGAGATATACATGTATATAGTGATCTCAATTATTTGAAATATGAGATCTACACTGGGGGGTGGGGCGGGAAACTCTTTTTAAAAACCACATAAATATTAAGTGGTTATCTCTCATGGGGAAATTGGAGGCAACTTTACTTTCTCTTTTAGGCTTTTCTGGATTTTTCTTCCAGATATATATACACACATATATGGCTTTTATAATCATATAAGGTTTTGCTTGCTTGCTTTTATTGGGTTTTTTTTTTTTAAGTATTCCTAGGTTAAGTTCCTTCCTTCCCTCAAGCCCCCCACCTTACACACCAGGCAAGCTGCTTACCTCTGGCCCTCGGTAAGGTCTCCCATTGACAATTTCAGGAGAAGCGTAGAGTGGGCTCCCACAGAACGTTTGCAAGAACTTGTCCTTCTGGTACAGGTTGGAAAGCCCAAAGTCCGCAATCTACAAAGAGAAGTGAGACCCAGAGAGCCTGTTAGCACTGCAGTCACTGTCTGCACTAGCTCCGCTCACACCTCCCAGACTAGAGCATCCGAGGTGCCCCTGGCTGGCTCTGCCAGCTGGGTTGGGTCATCCTCTGCTCTCCAGCCCTGAGCTTTCACAGAAGGACCAGTTCATACAACTGGGCCTGTGACTCCCGACTGCAGTGCTTGGCACCCACTGCATGGTCCATTACTTAAAAATCACTCTGTGCAAGGACTCTCTTCTCACATCAGTAAAGATGTGCCCTGAGAAATACCCACAGAATCACATGCTTGGTGTTTCTGATGAACACTAAAGTGTATAGTTACTACTCTGAGAACTGTCTGCAGCCTACTGAAAATCTCGCGGCATCCATCCATGTGGTATATGCGCCTACCTGTGCACCAGACATCACCTACACACTGATCAGAACTGTGTGGTGCACACCTTGATGAAATGGACCCAGAGCAGCGGGCTCTGTGACACCATAGTGCAGCCCACACTCCACCACCAGCCATCTGTGTGCCATGGAGCAGGGTCACTTAGCCACTCTGAGCCTCAGTCTACCTACAAGAAATGCAAACCCATGATCCCTATTCTGTTCTAGATTGCAGGACTATTGTGAGAATGGTAAGAAAAAACTTAATCAAGGTGAGATTGTGAAGGCCAAGGTGCTTTGTAACTTTCAAGTCTTTAGAGTCCAGCTGAATGTTTTTCTTAACCTTGCTTCTCTTGTATCACACACCCCTTGGAATCACTCTCTTCTCCTTTGGTTTCTTGAAGTGTTTTATTATCCTTCATGGCAGTGCTCTTCTGTGTGTTTGTGTGTGCACCTATTCACATATACATATAAGGTATATATGTTACATGTATACACATATTGTCACATACATATGTATATTATGCATGTATGAATTATCACATACATTCATATATACTACATATGTACATGTAAATTTGTATATACATATATCCTGACATACATAAGTATGTAGTATATATAAAGTCATATATACTATATACTACTTATGTGTGTATGTATATGTCAGGAAACATATATATACAAATATACATATACATATATATATAAATTCACCTTGCATACTAGGTTGAATCCCCCGAGTCAGGCGGCAGGTTCCACATCCACCCCTCATCTTTGTATCATCCACTGCTTAGCCCCTGTCCTCACCCAAGAAACACCTGTCACCAGAATAGGCCTTATATTTTGAAAAGTACAAGATAATTAGTAGATAATACAAAATAATAATAATAAACTTAGTTAACACTTATTGAACAACCTCCAGTTATTAGGCTCTGTTCTAAGCACCTTAGTACCTTACACTCTCCAATCTAATCCTATCTAAAATCCCATTTACACAACAATGTGAATGTATTTCATGCCACTGAATGGTACATCTAAAAATATCAAAAATGGAAGATTTGACATTATGGATGTTTTATCACAATTTTTTAAAAACCCACTGAACAGATGAGGAAACTGAGGTTTAAGAAAATTAGGTTATTCATCTCAGGAGAGCTAACTAGCAAGTGACAATTGTAAACCAGGTGTCTCTAAAGGTTCAAATCGCTGCCTTTTGTGCTACCCATGGGCAATCTGCAAATTCAGCCAGTCTAAGACTGCCTTCCATGCTGAGCCTCTGAGGACTTCTGCCCTACCCTACACACATTTCCACTGGAGGCTTATAAACAGGATGAGTGATTTCATCCATCCAGCTGAGGCTCTGAATGCAGCGCCAAGAAGCCAGTTTTATAAAGTTGCCCCAAATAATGGAATGGCACAGAAAGCAGTTGGCACAAAACCGCACTCAGAAAATGCATCTTGGGACTCAGATTGCACTTAATTGCCTTGAATTTCACTTTCTTATCAAGGCCCCTCCCTGCATGGCTTGCAGGAAGATGGTTAGAAGCTTTATGAAGTATGCCCTGTCAATCAGGACACAAAGGGACCAGCTGCAGCCCTGGAACATTCCAAGAAGTTGGCTAAGGCAGGAGCCGACACAGCACTGTGAATGCTGGTGGCATCTGGGGCACTGCGTGAGCTTCCAAACACACACACACACACACACACACACACACACACACACACACACACACACGAGACATCCACCACCACTACGTGCAAATCCCCACATGCACACCCGAGCGCTCCAAGTCTAGGCATCCTTGCTTTCCTTGTAGCCCTTCTGAGAAGCGTGTTTATGTTATGTCCCACTCCCATCCTTACAGACTGATGTCTATCGGCCTCTCCCAGTAAAACTGTCATTGCTGCTGACATAAAATTAATAGAAATCTAGATTAGTCCAAGTTCCTGGCACTTCAATGGAAAAGCAATATTAATCAACACATACACTTTTCCATCTTTGAGCCACTGAAACTTGGGCTGCAGCTCTAAAATTCCACACTGCATGGAGGGTATAACAACAATAAGACAGGGAATGGCCACCGGTTACAAAACTTCTCAAAGTCTCCATTTCTCACGTGTAAAATGGAGGTAGGAATAGTATCCAACCCCACGATGTCCTGGTGAAAATTAAATGACATAATGTATGTCCCAATTACCATTTTAAGCATTTTGACAAAGTTGGAGCTCAAATACATGTCCCCCCTTTAAATCCACATAGGTAATTTGATTAGCTTCATTATACTCAAAGCAATACTGGTTTTCCCTTGGAAGTAATTAGGTAAGGTTTCTTTTTCAAATACATAGGATTTTTTAAGTGAATTGAACTCAAAAAAATATGAAAGTGAAATAGCACAGAAGATACTAGAAAAAGGGAAAATCCATAAAGAGAATGAAATAAAAGATATTTGGGGATTTGGGGAAATGATTGTTTTAAACATAATAAAACAAAAAAGAATCCCAGAAATGGCTCCAACCTGAAAAAGTCATAATGGAGCTAGTCCTGCCCCCTGCTCTGGAAGTGAAGCACATGGTTAGAGGACTTAAGAAGATAATGTATAGAATAGTAAGAACCACTTTACAGCCCAGGGAACTCCACTCAGTACACTGTGGTGACCTGAATGCAAAGTCCAAAAGGAAGGGGGTGTATGGCTGATTCATTTTGCTGGACAGCAGAAACTAACACAAGCTTCTAAACCAACTATACTCGGGTAAAAATCAATTTAAAAAAGAAGAATCTCTGCTGAAGATCAGAGACAGAAGACCCATGTGAACACTGGGTTCTGAAAGACTCTGTAGCAGAACATCAGTTGTGTATTGAGACTGACTCTCCACCAAGGAGGCATCTGGTTTTGCTTTCAAAGTTGTATTTTGCTGACACACTGGTAAGCTTTGGAGGAAGGTAACCACTTTGCATTTGTACTGCTAATGGACTGCTGCTCTGCCCTGTTCAGAACCACCTCTGTTCAATTCAGCCTGAACTCTGAAAAAGACGTCAATGCTCATGTCCTTAATTTCTGGAGTTTTGTTGTTTTCTAAAGGTGTGCCCTGCTGGATCAAAATCAGAGACACAAACTGGAAAATGATTATACACATTTCAAAAGAATTAGCCTTGCTACAATATGGATGAAACTTGAAAACACTATTTGCCTAAGTGAAACAAACCAGACACAAATGGATAAATATTACATGATTCCACTTATGTGAGGTACTTAAGAGGAGTCAAGTTCGTCAAGAAGCGGGGATGCCAGGATCGGGGTGGGGGATGGAAGTGCAGGGTCAGGGGTGTGGGAATGGGGAGTTACTGTTGAATGGGAACAGAGTTTCAGTTTGGGAAGATGTAAAAGTTCTGGAGGTGGATGGAAGTGGTGGTGGAAAAACAATGTGAATGTACTTAACACTACTGAACTGAACACCTAAAAATGCTAAACTTTATGTTACATACATTTTACCACCATTGTTTTAAAGATTATTGTGAGTAATCCCTGGGAGTTCACCCAATGAAAAAGGAAGTACTGGCTTGCTGATGGTTAACCTCTGAGAAAGAAAGTTGATGTTGATAACATAAGCTATAGTCAGACAGTAACTGCAGTGACTAAGAGGACGTGCACTGGACAGATCAGAGATTGTGGAGCCAGAAGAACCTGGAGCTAGCCTTAGACTTGGCACGGCCAGGTGATGTGGGAACTGCCACCAATTTCCTCAACAGCAAAACAGGAATAATAGTAGAACCCACCTCTAAAGCTGTTGTGAGGATTAAAGACATGTATGTAAAGCCCTGCAATAGCCCTAGTACTGGCCAACTCCATTAACTACAGCCATTAGGATAATGCCAATAGTTTGGTTTACTAAACAACTGTTTGCTCAGAGTCCACCAAAGAGCCAAGAGAAACGATTAACATCCATTTCCAAAATAAGCATGTCCAGCCTTACAGAGGCTGCATCACATGATGGGAAAAGCAAGGGATGCTGGGTTTGAGTGTCTGAGCTCGAATCCTGGCCTTGCCACCTACCAGCTGGGAACCCATTGGAAACCGAGGCTCCCAGGCCCCACCCAGAGCCTACAGTGTCAGCGTCTGCACTGTCACAAGATCCTCAGGGGACTTGCTGGACATCAGCCACTCTGACCCTGGGTTCCTTCAACGTAAGTTAGAGGATGATGGTTACGATGTAACCTACCTCACAGGGCTGATATGAAATCAAATGAATTGGTAGAAGGTAAGTGCCTTAAACCATGCCTTATACATAACAGGCCTTCAGTCAATATTAGCGATCACTACTTCCAACTGAGTCTGTTTCCTTTGCTGGAAAAGGGAATGGCAACAGCCCCAACCACATGCTGTTGTGAAAAGCAAAATCAGACTAAATGAGAAAATCATATAATGGCAGCATTGCTACACAACAGTTGCCATTGTGTGAGTGGTATGTATACTAAATTCTCACACCAACCCTAGGTGCCAGGTACCACTGTTATCCCCATTTTGCAGATGAGGAAGCTGAGGCCAAGGGAAGGAACGTGGCTAGACTGAGATGTGGGTGAAGAGCCGCGCTGGCTGTAAAGCTCCACATAAGGGGGAGTTATGGCTCTCGGGGGGTAAAGAGGACATGGGCTCTCTGTGTCACTCTTCAGGAAGACACACTCCATAGCTCTCTTGGAACCTGGAGTTCACTACTGTGGCTCTTCCCATGACAGCCTTGCTCAAGTTGTCCCAGAGTGAAGGTAGGGAGTGAACCAGTGAGCAGGAGTAAGTGGGCTTGGCTTCTATCTTAAGCTCTAAGATCACACCTCCTCCCGAGACAGACAGGAAATGACGCACCCCAAGCCATCTGAGGAAGCTCCATGAAGCAGCCTCTCAGGGAGGCGCGTTCAACCATGGTTTCCCCATACAGCTGCTCTGGCCACAGCCACCATCGGCACTTGGAGGGTTTCCCCCTGGGCCTGCTATCTGCAGGCCACCTACACACAACGTCAGGCAGCTGAAGCAAGAACGCTTGTAAGTGTGAGGATGCACTGGGATTTAGAGCAAATTTGGGTGGGAGAGTTAGAGAATTTATCAGGTGCCTGGTCTTCACAGTCAAACAGCCCTTAGGATGGTAGCCAGCCCCACTGCTTATCAGCTATGGGAGCCTCATCTGTCAAATGGTGGTAATCAGACTCACCTTAACGGAGGCATTCTCAGAACCAAATGAAATAAGGCATGTGGAAGCTCTGCCACAGGGTCCTGGCCTCTAGCAGGGGCTCAGAAAAGGTTACTTTCCTAGTCTAGCCTCCATGACGTGCCCTATTCCTGTGTTTACTGCTTCTTCCCCTTGGAAGGTCATCATCACATTGGGCTTCCCTGGTGGCTCAGCTGGTAAAGAATCCACCTGCAGTGCAGGAGACCTGGATTCAATCTCTGGGTTGGGAGGATCCCCTGGAGAAGAGAACAGCTACCCACTGCAGTATTCTGGCCTGGAGAATTGCATGGACTGTAAAGAGTCACAAGGAGTCAGACACAACTGAGAGACTTACACTTTTTGTTTCACCCCTTGGAAGGCTGTCATCATATTCCTTTCTATTGAACTCCTACTTATCCATCAAAACCCAGTTCAGTCACCACAACCAGAGCAATGGCTTTCTGATCCTCCCATAGTTCAGACCCACTGCTTCCTTTTAACAGGAAGGTCACAACGGTGCTATAATGCACACAGCAGAGCCATCTGGGCCTGCTAAGAGATAAGATAAGGACCAAAGAAGGCTTTCTGGAAGAAGAGGACTTGAAGGTGAGACTCTAAGGATGGGTAGGTAAAGATCAATAGGAATAGCATTCCAGGTGGAGGGAACTGTGTGTACAAAGGCCAAAAAGCCTAGTGAATTTGAGTTGAGTTCTCTGCAAGGGGCCGTCTCTGACTGCCCCCACCCCCACTGGCCCCTAGCTAAAATAACACCCCCATCCTCCAGCCTCACTCTGCATGGATTTTCATTACCACCAGAGAATTACATGATGTGTTTGTTTATTGTTTGTGACCCCAAATGGAATTCTAAATCCATTAGGGCAGGTACCTTACCTTCCTCATTCACCTCCGTAACCTTCTCATGCCTCATTATTACTACAGCTAGTTTAACAACTGCTAGAGCCTGAGCTCCGAGAAGAGAAGAACCTGGCCATCTGGTTCACTATTAAATTCCCAGCATCTAGCACCACGTCAGGTACACGGTAGCAACTTAGTAAATACTTGTGGTCGAATAAGTAGTGCTCATGGGAGATGTTCAATCTGCTGAACGGATAAGTGCAAGGATGGAGGAGTGAATACAGGCATTCATGGGTATATATGTACCCACACACACACACAAGTGGACAAATGAATAAGCAAATGAATGGATGTGTGAATGCATGAACGCAGCATCCTCACATTCATATAATCAAAGCCCAGAGGCCTATACCCTGAGCTGCCCATCCGGGTCTTGTTAAGCCTCGGGCCTTCCATTTCAACTCAGCCCTGGCCATTCAGAGCCACTCTTATCCGCAAGCAGCGGGTGTTTCCATTGTCATCAGGGGCAACGGGCCATTTCCCCTGCGTCCTTCTTCTCTGAGCTCTGGGAGCTCACCAAATTCCCAGCCCTCTTTCCTGGGGGTCGGTTGACCCTGGTGCCGGGCCCTCTTCTCATTGTCAGGCACTTTAACAGGAGCCATCTATGGGAATTGTCGGCATTCCATTCTCCCAGAGAGTGGGATGCGAATCTGGCCCGTTTTTATTAATTGCAAATTAATGCTATGCTGGGTGTCTATTTTGGTAGACATGCTTCTCCACAGAGGATGGAATGCAACCCAGAGAAGCACATTGCTCTCATTCTTTCTGCCGACTGACTGTGTGAATATTTTTAGAAGCCGCACCCTTGCGCAGTGGCCAGATAAATAATTCCCAACGCCAGATGTGCTCTTTGCAAGTCAACATCAGGCAGGGAAGGGAAGAGGAATGAAACAAGAGCTATGGCTCACACCAAAATTGCAACAACACATGACAAGTTTCCACCAGTAACATTTTTATAGGCTTCTTGGGCAAAGGCCCTTTACCCTTGAAATACAGAAGATGGACCCACCTTTTGAGAGGCACCTGCTGCTCATACTCTGCTGACTGGTAATAGACCTTCAAGGTCAATGCCCACCTCCACCCCTTCCGCCCCCCGCCCCCCGCCCCATCCAGACACTGATGACATGGGATCTCTTGAACTCGGAGGCCAGCTTGCAGCCATGTGTCTGTCTGTCTTTGCTACGAGTGCCCTTTCTAAATACATTTCCAGCAAAATGCTGAGTCAGGAAGAACTGAGCACATGCAGCCAGAAGAGAGATCAACAGCAGCTGAAACACATTTTCAAAAACCTTGGAAGTGGGTGTGCGATGATGAAAAGAGAATCTTCCTGGAAGTCAAACATGTGAATTCTAATCCTGGCTGTCATCCCTTCGCTGCAAAATCCAACAGTTCAGAGTACCTACTGTGTGACAAGCTCTGTGCCACTTTCCAGGGAAACAAAGATACAGTGATGTACTGAGGCAATCAGACTTTGTAGGCCATTGGTTAAAACAGCAGTCAGAAAATGACCTAAAGACTCTTTCAAGCTCTAGGTTTCTCAGATCCTTTTAGGAGTCCTTGAACAAGCAGACGGAAGGGTTAGCATCAGAGAAAGGGAAGGTTATAGCTTCCCAGGTGATGCAGTGGTAAAGAATCTGCCTGCCAATGCAGGAGGCTCAAGAGAAGTGGGTTCAATCCTGAGTCAGGAACATCCCCTAGAGGAGGAAATGGCAACCCATTCCAGTATTCTTGCCTGGGAAATTCTATGGACAGAGAAGCCTGGTGGGCTACAATCCATGGGGTCACAAACAGTTGGACACTGAGCGCACACACACTCTTCTCACTCTCAACATAGGCATTTTAGCTTGGTAAATGCCAGGAGTAGACATTCTTAAAGACTCCTAAGGCAAAAGGACCAAAACCTCAATTTTCATAATATTTAATGTATCTGCTTTTTCCCTACATAATGGTCAGGGACCCTGGATGGAAGACTTGGTCCTGGGAGCTGAGAGGCCCTATATCACTGCACTTTTGCTTTATGTAAATGAGCCATTCTCTCAGGCCTCCTGCCCATTGTTCCCAGCACAATTGCTTTCTGAATGCTAACCATTCTTCTCCTCCATTGGGGAATTCTATGACTCCATAGGAAGCTATGCACCTTATCATTTCTGCGACTACATCATGGGACCAGGAGGTCAAGCTGTACCACAGAACCCAATCCCTGAATGACAGGCTTGCATTCCAGGCCTTGTAAAGACTATGTCTTGTTTTGAGAGCTCTGGGAGCAGACAGCAGGAAGAACCTGCAGAGAAAGTTGCCGGAGTGGGAGACACAAACCCTTAGAATGTGTCCCTTGGAGCAGAACCCAGTGCTCTAGCTGAGGTCTGACCGCCAAGCCCCAGGCGCCGTCAGTGCAGCTGACTTCCTGTTCAACTTCCTCCTGGACAGCCAGCCTTATCAGCAGGTACCTTGGATATGAAGAGTCAAGTGCTAAGAGCTTTGACTGCCTAAATTCCTCACATTTGTCATGGATTGTCCAGGACTAGGCACAGGGCCTGACACATGGTAATGAAGAGATAACCAACAATCCCCGAAGAAATGGGCTGGCATCTCTACTGGACAGATGAGGAAACTGAGGTTCAGATAAATGAACAATTCCTCTAAAACACTGCTGTCAGCAAGGGGCAGAGCTGCATTACAAAACCAGGCCATCCAACCCCAAAGCTGCTTTTCTTAACTTTGACTCACTGAACAGTGCTCAGATAAAGCTAAACAGAGTATCTTGTTCAGTCCTCAAGACAAGCCTGTGGGCATTACCACCTCCCTGCTTTATGGCTGAGGAAACAGGGTTAAGTGGCTCCCCTAAGGTCAAGCAGCTAGTAAACCACACAAGATGGAACTCTTTTTAACCCTGCAGCCACTGCTCCTTCGAGAATCATCCAACCACTTTGCCAGAAATGGAGAAACCTTGAGATTTCACTTCCTGTTCCTAGAAAGACTAATTTGACCAACTGTTTCCTTCTTACATTATGGACTACAGAGAAATATGTGATCACAGCCAACCACTCACCAAAAAAAAAAAAAAGAGAGAGAGAGAGAGATCACCCTGATGTGTCTTCCAGGGGCCTCTCATAGGAATTAGGGTGACTAATGGTTGCCACCATGATCCACGAACAGAATCCAAACAGCAAGGCAACTCCATCCTCCCCGGCAAGGAAATAGTCTCCCGGTGATGCACTCCCCCAACTGAGAGCAACAACCCAAGGAGGGGATGATGCAAGGTCATTCCCATGCCTGGTTTGGGGACCAGGGATGAGGCACTAACGTCACCAGCAGCCAATGAGAGGGACCCCTGGTGCCGGGAGTACCAAGGCCATTTCATAATGAAACCCATGCGGCGAGCTCCCGTTTATTTTGAAACTGCATTTGCTTATTTTGTAGCCATGATCAAAAGGCCATTTGGAGTGCTCTGCGGGAGGCACTGGAACCCTGTTGGCCAGGAGAGCTTTCTCCAGCTCCAGCAGCAGCCAGCAATAATATTCCCCGTAAGAGTCAACCCCATCACTTGCTGGTATGTTCTTTTCCCAACGGCATTTCAGTTTCCCAGTTCCACAGCTGGGGTGGGGGCGCGGGTGAAGGGAGAAGCAGGAGACAGGGGATGGGAGTGACAGAGGAGCGACCGGGATAGATAACAAAAGTGGGGGCCTGCGGGCAAACCCAGCAGAATGGTTCGAACTTGGGCTCAGTGGATCAGAGAGACGTGGGTTCAGACCCCCAACTCCGCTGCTTACCACTGTGTCATTTCAGGACAGTTATTTAACATCTCTGTGCCTGAGTTTCCCTATCTGTTAAATGATATAAATAACAATCTCTATCTCACACGGCTGTTGTGAAGATTCTATTTAAGTGATATCGGGCAAATATGATGTGACATACAAATGCCCTGGGCTATTGTAAGTATTTTGACAGTGATCATTACAGACTATGAGCTTCCCAAGGGCAGGGGCGGTATTTTAAGTCAGCTCCTAGGACAATGTCTCACATGGAGTTGGAGACCGATAAATGCTCGTTGCATGAATTCAACCGAACTGAGGGCTCAAGCCTCGTGATGCTCCCCACCCCACCAGCCAGGGAAGGAAGTGGCTGTCTTATTCGTAGGCTGCAGCCTGGAGCAGTGTTTAACCACCACCCCTCTGCCCCCCGACCAGCTACAATCCCCAGGTCTGGCACATCCATCAGCGAGGCAAGTGCTTTACCTTAATATTACAGTTGTCATCGAGCAGTATATTTTCCAGCTTCAAGTCCCGGTGGACCACACCATTCTGAAATGAGAAGACATGGAGGGAACTGAATGGGAGCAGCTGGGTTGAAGGAGAAATGTGGGGAGTAGGGAGGAAGGGGAAGGAAGGTGAGCAAAGGGAAAAATCTTTGACAGATTAAAGTGCACCAGCGCCGGTGGTCTTCGCCCCCATCCTTCGGGGGCCTCTCTCACTGTCATGAAGTGCCCTGCCAGCGACCAGCACCAGCGACAGGAGAGCATTAGTCACTTGCTGCGTGGTTAAGGGAAAAATGACTGGAATCCATTCTCCCCCAGAGCCTGTAAAACAGCGGGGGGATTCTCTGTGGGAATGTCATTCCACCGTGTGAAAGCAGTATCGTCCCAGGCAGGGGCAGACACCGTCTGTCTGTGATGGCGATTCTCAGGGAAGAGGCAGATCTCCCTGCTGGCGGCTCAGAATGCAGGGCTCACAACCTGGCTTGTCTGTCTACCTGTCTCGCCAACACTGGGTTCAACCTTTTCGGACCCAGAAAACCATGCACAACTGTCCTGAGGTTAACAGAAGCCCTTCCAAGGGTTATTTCCTAAGCAGCTGGGAGGGAAGGTTCTGGAAATCCCTCTCTGCTGGACAAAACTCAATGTGGGGTGAAGAGTGAAAGGCGGAGAGGCCAAGGAGACCAAAGCAGGCCACTGCCATACTGCAGGACCTTTCCATTCAAGCAAACACTGGCGAGGCTGGCTGCTGAGCCCAGTGACAGGCAAGCCAGCCAGTTGAACAGTGAAAAGAAATCCTTAACCAATAGGCCGCTGGTCTATACAGCAGTAACAACTGTCCAGTTCAATTCTTTTTAAAACCCAATGATCTTTTAAGGGGGTGGGTGGGCAGGGAAAGAGAAGAGGAACTGAAAGAACCAGCTACTCAGACGGGGAGATGTTTTTAACATCATTCAGCATAAAAGACCTTTGCAATTGAAGCTGCCTTCTTAGGCAAACCAACTGGCTAGGAATTCTCTTTCATTCAGGATTCCTTTAGTTCAGAATCTGCCTGTTCACAGCTGGTACTTTATTGCTTAGTTTCCTTTCCATTTGACAATTCTTAGTTTCTCCAAAAACACTGACCGAAGAGGCTGAAAACATGTATTTCTACCACTCTTTCTAATTCAAACCTTCAGGGATGTGTTCTGAAATCAGAAATGCACAAAGCAGGGCTCCTGGACAAAAGATACAGATCACAAGATGGCTGATTTTGTTTAAGCATTGGCAGTAGTTTGGTTTACACGGCTGCATTCCTAGTTTTCATAAGATGGAAACCCCATTCATACACAATCCAAGTTTCACACTCTTAAATAATGAAAATAGTATCTATGATGCTTTATGATAATGCATGATGATAAGATACAAAACACTGTACAATCTGAATCATAAGTGCCTTTTGAGTCAGCTAAGAAGTCAACTAATGTTCATGGGTTAAGGATTTTAGACTGTAAATCATTAGAAGATGGTCATCCCAGAGTTACTCTCAATTAACTGGAATATTGAACAAACCAGAAGGCCCTGTGTTGCAACCACTTCAATGAAGAAACTGACTCTAGTTTGGAGGCTATGCTGGATTCAAGTCACTACAGTCCTCAAAGTGAGGGACTGTTCCAGGTGTGACAGTTCTGTGGAAAAGTATGAATGGGATGAAAATCAGGGCTAAAGTGATAAATAATAATTGGGTGAAGTACGGCTTGGAGTTATCTGTGTACT
This sequence comes from Ovis aries, assembly GCF_016772045.2. Taxonomy (NCBI): domain Eukaryota; kingdom Metazoa; phylum Chordata; class Mammalia; order Artiodactyla; family Bovidae; genus Ovis; species Ovis aries. Next base: position 175,102,669 of record NC_056056.1, read on the forward strand.
TCACTCCCTTCTGCAGAGGACAAGGGTAGCTAAACTGGGGGGATTAAGAGTGCGTCCCATTAGTTGCGCTGCAATAAACTGTACATGTGTGTACATGACCTGGCTTCCCAGGTGGCGCTAGTGGTAAAGAACCCACCTGCCAATGCAGGAGACTTAAGGGACTTGGGTTCAATCCCCTGGAGGAAGGAATGGCAACCCACTCCAGTATTCTTGCCTGGAGAATCCCATGGACAGAGGAGGCTGGCGGGCTATGGTCCATAGGGTCACAAAGGGTCAGACACAACTGAAGTGACTTCCCACACTCGCACACTTGTAAATAACCTATGTGGATGTAACCTATGCAAGGGAAAGAAACCAGGACATAGAAAGGTTCAGAACCTATGGTCTACTAATTCCAGTTCTGGAATTTCTCTCAAGTCAGTTATTCAAATGATAGAAAAAAGGTTAATGTAGAAAGATGTCAATCATTATTTATAATAACCAGAACTTAGAACATCTAAACATCCAATAATCACAATAATGATAGAGAATATTTAGTAACATAGGAACTTGTTTAAATTAAAATCCTAAGTGAAAAAAGTAGCAAGACAGAAATGTAAAAATGCATACAAAGTGGTGTCTGGATTGGATCCTGGAATGGAAAAAGGTGACTGGTAGGAAAACTGGTGAAACCCAAGTAAAATCGAGAGAGTTTTGTTAATCACTGTATATGAATGTGGGTGTCTCAGTTTTAATGAGTGTACAACAATCCTGTAAGATGTTAGCATCAGGGTAAACTGAGTGTGGTGCATGGGGACTCTGTACTCTCATGGAAGCTCTCCTATAAACCTAAAATTATTAAATAAGTTTTTAATAAATGTGAGGAGTAGAGGGAAGAAGATTGGAAAGAAACAAACAAGCATGTCAATAGTGGGTGATTCCTGGATTGTGGGATTCAAGGTGATGGTGATTTCCTCCTTTCTAGTTTACAAATTCTCTGTATATACTACAGTTACTACAATGGCATCACCGACTAGAGGGACACGAGTTTGAGCAAACTCCAGGAGTTGGTGATGGACAGGGAGGCCTGGCGTGCTGCAGTCCATGGAGTTGCAAAGAGTTGGACACGGCTGAGCAACTGAACTGAACTGATACTACAAAGAACAGAGGTCACCTTCATAACATGAACAGAATCGCGTGGCGCCATGGAAACCACCTGCGGCGGAGGCGGTGGTGGGCGGCCATACCTTGTGACAGTAGTGCACGGCGGAGACGATCTGCCGGAAGAAGTGCCTGGTCTCCCGCTCGCTGAGGCGCCGCCGCTCGCTGATGTAGTCGTACAGCTCCCCTTTGCTGGCGTACTCCATGATGATCACAATCTTATCTTTGTTCTCGAACACTGCGGGGGCAAGAGCGACACACAAACAGCCTGTTTAACCGCCAAGCTCACTTAGGACTGCAGACAGCACAGTGGAGAGAGGCGACGATGGAGATGTCGCTGCACAGGGGGCAGACCAGTCAGGCCATCAACGTGACGAGGAGACGGGCAAGTTGCCCAGCCAGGTGGACAGTGACATCATCGCTGCTGTGACTGGACTCGCCTTGCTAATGCTGCAGGATAAGTGCCTCTCTTCTGAGGACCCCACCCCCCTCACCAGGTTCGTTTCTCACAAGCCCCTCCCACTTCTGCATCTCCCTTGTTGATGGATGATGGGGAATAACAAACACAAGGACCATTTATTAATCACTGGATATGGACCAGCTACCTGGATCCCCAAACGGGTGGCTGAACTTGTCACCTCTTTACTCAAAACCTTCCAGACTCCCCATCTTACTCAAAACAAAACCCAAGCTTCCAAATGTGGCCCCCAGGTCCGACAGGTCCTATGGGCCCTTCTTATCCCTGTTACACATCTGTGCATTTATTCTGTCTGTCCCATTAGAATGTTAAGTAGGCTGGGCTGTTTTATTCACTGAGGTATCTCAAGCATTCACCGCCTTTTGGCAAGGGGGTTAAAATTAAATGAGGGGACTCAAAACTTCATAAATGCATTCTGGACCGTTACAGTAAAACACTGCATGGCACTAAATGCTTCTCTCTGCTCAACCCTGATATTCTCTATCAATGATGCTCAAACTCTGCTAGACTGACCTAGGAGTCCCAGGCAGTCAGATGCCCATGGGGGCAGGTCAGAGGAGGCCATGAAAGACGGGCTCCAGATCCTCAGCTCCACCTCAGCCAAAGCCACTCCACTGCTGCTTTATAAGCAGAAAGCTTGGGGCTTTCACATATGATGTCTTTTGAGCAAGAACAAAATAATCATTGTGTTAAAATCCATCACTCCCAAAGGATATAGTATAAAAATGTTTGTAGGATAACCAAGACCCTCCTTCCCAGGTAGACACCTGCCTACCTCCCTCCAACTCATCAGCTTCTGCCACTCCCTGTCCGGCCCCCTATGCCCACTGATGCCAGCCTGTTCACTGTTTCTCACTATCACACACACACACACACACACACACACACACACACACACACTGCTGTTTCCTATCTCCATGCTCTTCCTTCTTTCTTTACTCCCACCTGTCTGACCTACCAGGGCCCCTCCAACTCACCAGGCAAAAATAAACTCAAATATGGCATCCAGGTTGCCTCCTTTCTACCTCTTACTGTACTTTCAAACTTCGCAGATATATTTGCTGACTTACATGTTTATTTCCTCTGTCTAGACTGTGAGCCTAGACTTACAGAGGTAAAAACTAGTTTTGGAACCAGACACTCCTAAGTAGATTTCTGGATCTGCCTCTTACTTGCCATCTGACTCTGGGAGAGTTGCTTGCCCTCTCTGTGCCTCATTTTAGTAAAGGGTAAAATGTGAATATATCAGTACGTACTTCTAGAATTGTTGGGAGGATTTATTGATATCAGGTATTTTAAATGCTTATAACAAGGCCTGCCTTTTCACTCAGTGATGTTAGTTATTCTTGTTGGTATCAATACTATTGGACCCCAGGACCTAGCACTGAGCCAGACACACAGACATACTCAGCGAACCGGAACGTGCCCGGCCTGGGTCCCCTGTCCTCCCACACCTTGTCACTGGCTGTAGAAGCTCAGGCCCCTCCAGTTCCTTTCTGGCTCCTTCAAGTCCAGCCAAACCTCTCTGATAAAAAAAAAAGAAGGGAGAAGCAGGAGGGCAGGGAGGAGGAGGAGAGAGAACAGCCAGATAAAACTGGCTGCTCCCAAGTCTCCCGGCCTCGCTGCACCCTGCGGTCTTGGCTCCTGCTGGGGATTTCAGCCTGTTGTGCACTTTTCATTAACAATAAACTCTGGAAACTGGAAAACCTGCCGCAAGATGCATGGCTCAGCCTCAAAAAATGACAGAGTGACAGGCCAGCGGAGAGGGCAGCGGGTTTTCTAATTTTAAAAGTTGGGGTGGCAGAGCAGGTTTTGGGGGAGGTAATTAAGGGGGAGAGAGGGAAAGTACTTTGACAGGGAAATTAACACGGAGCCTCACACTTCCAACAAGCCTGATACGTGCTTAAAGGACGCCAAAGCCACTGGCCCCTTCAGTGACCAGCAGAAGGTGTGATCACTGCCTGCATGCATACAAAAGGCCTGTGACAGTGACCAGGCGTGTCCCTTTCCAACTGGCCAACTTGGTGTCAAGGAGGTATAAACACAGTTCTGTTTGACATAGTTCAATGTGCCAAACATTTTACTAAACAGCTTCCAACAGTCAGTCCTGCTGCTCCTACCTCTAAAATAGACCCTGGTTCTGTCTCACGTTCCCAGGCATCCCTTTCCTAATAATCTCCCCCAATCCTTTCACTCTTGTTCCTTTGCTGACTGTGTTTCGAGGGGCTGGGGAACAGTTCCAAATACATGTTTCATGGAGCACTAGTCCCGCAAGACATCCAGAGGAATAAAGGGTTCCACGGTCAAACATCGGTAAAATATTTGGAAAATGCTGATACTTGATCACCCCTGGAGAACCTGGCTTCTTTAACCCTGAGTTTTGCAGGGTGATTTGGCCATTTCAATATTCCTACTGAACTAACTAGGAGCCAGTTTGGGAAATGCTGAATGAATGAGGCAAGAGCTCCACTGTTGCCGGCAGGGCTGGTGGGCAGCTGGGTTAAGAGAACTGTCCACGTAACCAGGCCTGGCTCTGGAACCCCACTCTTCAGTCCTCCAGCAGGAAGCAGCTGGAGTCTCGGGGTCAAGGCCATAACTGCAACCCTGGATAAGGTAACTGCAAACATTTCTAGAATCGGAGCATCAGTGATTCATCAAGGAGGCCATAAAGTGTTATATATGAAGCTTTCTGAGCCCTTCCTAATAATAGCAGCATTTATGGAAGGCCTACTATGCGCAGGCACTGTGCCAATATTGCATGAATTATATCACATGGCTTTGGCCCTATGACTATCCCTGTTCTACAGATGAGAAAGCCCAGGTACAGTGAGGTTAGTGACTGCCATGGCCGCAGAGCAAATACTAGGCCTGAGCCCTCGAATGACTGCACACTCCACGCTCTTAGCCCCTATCCTACTATCCACATGCATCAACCTCTCTGAACCTCAGTCTCTTCATCAGTAAATAAGGCCAGGAACCTCTTCACACAGCAAGGGGGGATTCAGTGAGCTTACAGGCCCTAGCCCCCTGAGCACGGTGCCCAAGCCACTGCTCAGTCACTGTGAGCTATTCTTGTAATTACTCCGTCTGCTTCTTAGGCAGCTCTGGCAAAACAAAACCCTAAGACTTTCCTCTCCCCACTGGCATCACTCTTTAAAACATGCGGTGGCTGCTTCAGAATCACAGGATTTTTGAGCAGGAAGAACCTTAGAGATCAGCTATTATTTTTCCAGAGTAGCCCAAGATTTATCACACATAAGAGCAAGGCCTTGGGAATTCGTGCTGAAGAATGACTGGTTTCCGCACCCCCAGCCCACGGCTCGGGCTTGCCCACTGTAAGGTCTCTACCAGCCAGGTGATAGGAACACTCTCAGCCATTCTTTGGGCGAAAAAGGGCCGCTTCCCTTGGGCACTTTTACAACTGGTTATTTATAAGCCCAGAAATCTCGTCTGTGTTTATGTTATTAGTCACTAAGCAAAAGCTTATTTTCCACCAGTTGGGAAGGGTTTCCTTTCTGAAAAATGAAAGCCTGTGTCTCTTGGCCAGACAGTTTTACCCAGAAGCCTGGTGGCTCCAGAATGGTAAGGAAAACTATGGCCCTTGACAAGCCAGGCCTACCAGGAAAATTAAACCCCTGAATAGAAACTGAGCTCAGCTTGAGTCAGCCTGCAGTGTGGGGCCTGAGTCCATGTGGTGCAGACCCAGGTTTTTAAGAGAGCAACAGAGCTTTACAAAGCACCCACAGGGATAGTGGAAGAAGTCTTTACCAGGGTAAGAAGGGGAGGAGACACCAGCCGTCAGAAGGAGCAGCGTGAGTGAGGGGGAACCAGGAGCGTGTTAAGCAGGATCACCAGAGTGGACAGTGCTAGAGACTAAGACAAGAGAAAGAAGGAGCAGACTGTGAACAGAACACAGAGCCCTTGAGTGCCCACAAGGAGCTCAGCAGACATGTGACTGAGCACTGCCAAGAAAAAGAAACAGATGGAACAAGGGACAGGGTGGCATCTAGGATTCTGGACCCACGAAACAGTGCAGGATTTCATCGCATCACCCCGAGGACTTCTCCAGACAGTGATCCCTCCTCCCCAAGAAGGCTGATCCATGATCACTGTGCACTGTTAGTCGCTCAGTCGTGTCTGACTCTTTGCAACCCCATGGATGGCAGCCCACCAGGCTCCTCTGTCCATAGAATTCTCCAGGCAAGAATCCTGGAGTGGGTTGCCATTCCCTTCTCTAGGGCATCTTCCAGACCCAGGGATTGAACCCAGGTCTCCAGTATCACAAGTGGATTCTTTATGGTCTGAGCCATCAGGGAAGTTCATCATAATCACTGTAGTGAACATTTATTGAGCAATTACTACACCCCATGGATTGTCACATCCAATCCTAAAAATCCTATGAGATTAACATTATCCCTACTTCATGAATAGGGGACCAGCGCTCAGATCAAGAAACAATGTGGTCAGCACCCTGCAAGCACTCCCCATGTCTTCTTCGGTCACTAACCATCTCCCCAGGGGTATGTATACAGGCCACTATCACAGATTAGTTTGGGATTTTGAGTTTTCTAAAAGTGGAATCACAGTATGTAGTATATTCTTTTGTGAATGGCTTCATTTGTTCAACATTATATTTGTAAGATTAATCCATGCTGCTCTATGGAGTCAAAGACTGTCCATCCTCACTGCGGTAGAGTACTCCAATTTGTGAACATATCCATTCTGCTGGTGAGAGACATTTGGGTTGTTTCCAGGTGAGGGTCACTACGAACCAAGTCGCTATGAACATTCTTGTGTATGTCTTTTGATGCTGCTCTGTATGCATTTCTGTGGGGAAGATAACCAGTCAGGATTTGATCCCAAATGTGTGTGACTCAAAAGCGTATGTTCTCGTCATGACTCCCCACCACCTTCCTCCATCATAGGTTTACCCTTCTTGCCTAATACTCAATAAACATTCTTCTTCATTAACCAACATCACTTCCTTTTCTGAAAATGCTTGTTTATCAGCTTATCTGAAGCATTTATCTGAGCATCTCACTACATGATAAAGGGGATACAAACAGAGCATAAGACACTGTTTTTTGGAGGAGTTGCTGTCTAGTTGAATAAAACCGCATGCATGCATGCATGCTAAGTTGCTTCAGTTGTGTCCGACTCTTTGCAACGCTATGGATTGTAGCCCAACAAGGCAATAATATTGGAGTGGATTGCCTTTCCCTTCCAGTACTTACAAGTCAAGGGCTAACCTGTGAGATACAGATTTTAAGTACCTAGATGATCAGAGAGGAAGATGGGAAAGGCAGTCTGAAAGGGCCTGCAGAGATTACTAGAGAAAACAAGGGTGGAACTGAACCATCAAAAACGCCCTGCACTGTGTTTGCACGAACTGGTTTTACCATTGTCTCAGCAAATCCTAAAATATCCAGACTCTCCTTTTTCTCCTACTATTCCACAGAAGGGCCTTCTTTCCAGACACTCACTTGAAGTATTTGTCCTGTTTTCTGTTTATTTTCCATTTCAAGGGAGAGTGGGAATTGGTTACTATGGTAACAGCTACTTCTCCCAATTAATTCTGAATTTCATCAGATGTTGGGTTTGACAGTCCAGTTCTGCCTTCTGATTGCCTGGCTTTCACAATCTCCCTAATTACCCGACTCCTAACCATTCCCTCCTGCTGCCCTCAGGGTTAATAACACAACTCGTAGAACTTGAGAAAATGCATATGATAAAAACAATGCCCTGGCCTGGGAGAAATGCTGATGAGTGAGGAGATCGTGGGATTTCAACCATCCACTGGCTGCTTTAGAGCCAAAAAGGGGCCATTTAGGAAGAAAATGGGCTTGGGAAGGGAGAGGGTAGGAATCATTTAATGTTCCAAGAGAAGCAGGTTATAAAAATTAGAAGCTATCATTCTGCTTTACATGTAACCTCAAGAGAGGCAGGCAGGATTTCCATGGTGGTCCAGTGGTTAAAAATCAGCCTTGCAATGCAGGGGATCTGTGTTCGATTCCTGGTCAGGGAACTAAGATCCCACCTGCCTCAGGGCATAAGCCCACATGCCACAACTAAGACTCAACGCAGCCAAATAAATAAATTTTTAAAAAAAGAGGAAGGCTCATTTGTTAGTTTTAAGCAAAAAGCCAAGGGCCTAAAATGGATCAGTCAGAATTCTTTTCACGCCTTTGCCTTCCATTAGCTCCATTTTCTAAATCAGTTCCAGGATGCTGCCCTTCCCTCCATGGTGGGACCTCCTCATATTGCCAGCGTTTTTATTACTTTCCTAAAACCTCAGACCATTCCACTCCTCAGGGATGCTCTTTTATTAAAGTTGAGAAGGACCCTCACAGAAAGCCTCTTTCTTTTTCATTTCAGAAATAGAGTGATCTTTCCTTTGCAAGAATTGTCTGCAGCCTAATTAGGTCATTTAGTCAATACAAAATTCATTCTTCCAGAGTTCCCTCCCCAGAACTAAATTCCAAACACCTCATGGGCTGATGGATTCATAAAACGGTCCTCTAATCCCTTACATCAGAAAGCCTAAGGCAGTGAGAGTGAGAAAAATAACCTAAACTGGCAGCTCTCCATTGTCCGTGAGTTGGTCAGAGTTGACTCAAATGTGTTTCCTGGTTTGGACAATGAAAGGCTCTTTAATTCACTCATTGTCTTTTCTTAAACCAAAACTCTGGATGTTGGCTGGCATGCCCAAGGAGAACCAGAGCCAATCAGGCCACCCACAGCCAGCAGTGGACTCCACAGAAGGCAAACGAAATGAAAGAAAGTGTATAAACTACCTAAGGAAGAGTGGATGCAAAAGCCTGGCCAAGAACTATTTATCAGTGTTATCTGAAGGGACCAATGGCAAATACTGGGATGGCAGGAAAACAGCCAGCAAAGAGGGGTTGTGTGGGAGAAGGACGCCAGTCAGGGAACCATGTTGGACCAACTATTGGACTCCACCCTCCTCCAGTGAACTTCTAGGAAAAAGCATGCTTCTCTGTGAAAACAACCTTCATCTCGCTCCCCTGAAAATCACCGTAGGACTTCTCTATATGGTTTCATTCCGCCTTTTTTTTTTTTTTTAATTTCTATCTTGTATTGGATTCCTTCAGGATCTAACTTGCAGAGTCTGAGATTTCTTTGATTTTGGAATACGTGCTCTGTCCCCTCCTATAATTCCTGACAGTGGGTTCATCTGGTACGTGCGGCTCCGAGATGGCTTGGGAACTCCACTGGAAACTGAAGAATGGACTCTAGTTAAGACAGCCAGTCCATCCTAAAGGAAATCAACCCTGAACATTCATTGTCAGGACTGATACTGAAGCTCAAGCTTCAATACTTTGACCACCTGATGCAAAGTGCCAACTCACTGGAAAAGACACTGATACTGGGAAAGATAGAAGGCAGAAGGGGACGACAGAGGATGAGAAGGTTGGATGGCATCACCAACTCAATGGACATGAGTTTGAGCAAGCTCTGGGAGATGGTGAAGGACAGGGAAGCCTGGCATGCTGCAGTCCATGGGGTCGCAGAGAGTTGGACACAACTGAGCGACTAACAACAATTTTGTATTGGAGTATAGCCCTTGGACTGCAAGGAGATCCAACCAGTCCATCCTAAAGGAAATCAGTCCTGAATATTCATTGGAAGGACTGATGGTAAAGCTAAAACTCCAATACTTTGGCCACCTGATGTGAAGAACTGACTCATTTGAAAAGATCCTGATGCTGGGAAAGATTGAGGGTAGGAGGAGAAGGGGACAACAGAGGATGAGATGGTTGGATGGCATCACCAACTCAATGGACATGAGTCTGAGTAAACTCCAGGAGTTGGTGATGGACAGGGAGGCCTGGCGTGCTGCAGTCCATGGGGTCACAAAGAGTTGGACACGACTGAGGGACTGAACTGAACTGATAGCCAATCAACAGTGTTGTGATAGCTTTCAGGTTCATCCCACCCTTATCACTTAGGGTGGAAAAGTCAGATTTGCGATTATCACACTTTTGGTTCTAGTCACTGCTTGACCCTCCAGGAGTGCCTCATGACTTTCCTTTCAACCATAAATCCTAGTCTGCTTCATTAGACAATAGAATGCAGAGTTTAAGAGCCCGACTCCCAGAGCCAGGCCACCTGGGTTCAAATCCAGGTCTGCCATTTACCCAGCTGAGTGACCTCGGCAAGTTACTTAACCTTTCTGTTCCCTCAGATTCGTCATCTGTTAAATGGAAGCTTGTAACCTCATCGTAAGGATTACCCAAGCACACAACAGTAAGCAGACATGTAAGCGTGAGCTGTTATTATTAGGCAGCGGGGTCTTAGTTTAAAAATGAAGAACAAATGAAGACATGCATGGATCAAATCCAGGATTATTATGAATCTGTGTTGGCAGAATCCACTCCTGAGATTGCTTTTGTGCCCTTGGATGAGAGGGGTTCGAGAATAGAGGAGATGGTGAACTAACACTTAAAGGTATCAAAGGACTCAGCAAGCCTGGCTCTATTAACTAGGGTCCATTCTTCAGTTCCCAGTGGAGTCCCAAAGCACCAATGTTGATCTTGGAGTCACACCTACCAGATGAACCCACTCTGTATTGGAGTGGGCAGAGCACAAATTCCCAAATCAAAGAAATCGCAGACTCTGAAAGTCATAAATTACAGTGTCTCAAGTCCAATCCCCCTTTCAGGATCCAAATGCCCCTGGAGGGTATGGCCACTGTAAAGACAAGTCTCCTACACTCCATGAGCCTTCCTAATAGTTGCAGCCTTGGCAGATTTACAGAGACATCCCAGTTCATTTCAAAAGACCTTATGTTACATGGCAATACAGTTCCTTTTTTTTTTCTTTAAAAATTAGCTTCAAGTACAAGTGGTATTATTTGAGGCACTAGAAAATATTGAATTCCAGGAAACCCAAGAGGGCGAGGCTGGACAGCCAGGGAGTAGCATTCGTGTTTGGTTGTTTTATGTCTAATCTCCTGCCTCTAGAAAAATGACTTGGGTGTAATCAAATGAAAACAATGAAAATAATACACTTGAAGGTCAAACAGCTAACTTCATAGGAAACTCATTAAAAACGTGACTGGACAGATTCATAGCCCAAGAGCTTGTTCATCTGATTCTAAGTGAAGAAAACTCTCTGGGGGCGGTGCGATTGATGGGGGGTGGGTCCTCCATTTGGATCCAGTCTGATGAGAGAGACTTCATGTGGAACTTGTGAATCTGGCAGCAGAGGGAGTGTGTTAAAATACTCAGCAATTCGCCACGGGTTCAGAAGAGTAAACACAAGCATAACACACCACTTTGCCAAGTTCAACAAACTGTTTCATGGGGCTCTGAGTCCCTGATGAGGGCAGCAACCAAATGGCTGAGGAAGGAAACCCAGGCCCAGAGGTATCGCCCACGGCTCAGTGGTGACGACTGCCAGACGCATGTTCTGCTCTGGAATCCACTGATGACAAATGATCGGACCAAGACAACCGTTTCCCCCTAGTTGGAGGATCAAGCCAATCTTTCTCAGCCCGGCCAATTAAACTGAAATCTCTAGGGGTGGCATCAGCATTCCTTCTTACAAACACCTCATGAGATTCTAATGTGCATCCAGAGCTCAGAATCACTGACTTGGGCAATCTGGCCTCAACCCCACCACCACCCAACAAAAGTTTCTACTCCAGCCAGCAATGACCTCTCAGATCTCTAACATCACATCAAGAATAACTAGTATGGCTTTATTGAATGTGGACCTCAGACCATGCTTAGCAATTTTATTCATCATCTTTTTTTCAAGATTTTTTGTTAAATGTGGACCATTTTTAAAATCTTTATTGAATTTGTTACCTTACTGCTTCTGGGGGTTTTTTTATGTTTTGATTTTTTGGCCATAAGGCATGTGAGATCTTAGTACCCCGAGCAGAGACTGAATCTGCATTCCCTGCATTGGAAGGTGAGGTCTTAACAACAAGACTGCCAGGGAAGTCCCTACCCATTAGCTGAATCCTCACAATCTTATAAAGTAGCTAGCTATTGACCTCATTTTATAGCTAAGAAACCAAGCCTCAGAAAAGGTTAAGTCACTATCCCAAAATCACACAGTAGTAATTTGCAAGGCAATTGATTCATTCAAATCTAAGCCCATTTGGACAAGAAATACATACTCACACTACTAGACCAGTACCTGGAACATAGGTGCTTAATACATTTTTGGAAAATGAATGAATGAATTACTACGGAAATGAAGAAGAGCATGGGGTACTATTAGTGACCCACAGATCTTGTTAGATCAATTCAGCTGTTCCCTGCCTTCAAAAGGGCCAAAGTCCAGATCTGCTTACTGCCTGAAAACCCTGCTGCTGCTGCTGCTGCTAAGTCGCTTCAGTCGTGTCCGACTCTGTATGACCCCATAGACGACAGCCCACCAAGGCTCCCCCCTCCCTGGGATTCTCCAGTCAAGAACACTGGATTGGGTTGCCATTTCCTTCTCCAATGCATGAAAGTGAAAAGGGAAAGTGAAGTTGCTCAGTCGTATCTTAGGTCGTACTCTTAGCGACCCCACAGACTGCAGCCTACCAGGCTCCTCTGTCCATGGGATTTTCTAGGCAAGAGTACTGGAGTGGGGTGTCATTGCCTTCTCTGCCTGAAAACCCTAGATTAAGGTTTTTTCTGCTAAAGGAGAAAAGTGTTAATTGCTTCTACTACAGGTGTTTCTAAACCACTGATGCTCACAGCGCAGCCCTGCTTTGGTTTCTAATCTAACCTACTGAGCAATGGTTATTCTAACATGGTGCTTCTCAAACTCGAGAGTGCTTTAGAGTCACCTAGGGGACTGGCTATTACACAGCACATCCAGGCCCACCTGCAGGGTTCTGATTCCATAGGTCTAGGGCGGGGCCCAGGAGACACTGATGCTACTGGTTCTGAGTCTCTGTCAGAGAACCATGCTCAGATGTATTATTCGGCAGTTTATTGGGATCCTGTCACCATCAAGGGGTTCTTTTCCAGGGCAGCAACAGTTTCTGACTCCAGGACCTTTGCTGGGTTCGTGGAAACACGTTTTACTGGCCCAACTGTCTCTGGCCACAAGTTGTGAGGGAGGAGAAGGCAGGAACATCCTTCATTGGAGCTGGATTTTTAAAGCAGTGATTCTTCACTAAGAGACAAGCAAACTCTTTACCCGCTGAGCCATGGGAGAAGCCCATATCCCCTTCCAGAAAGATCTAATGGAATCTCAGAAGGCACAGTTTGCTTGAGAAAGCATATTATGTTTCGAAGAAGCTGGAAGGAACTTTTAACTGATGTAAACTCACGCAAGACATCTCTATGGTAGGAGTTCTGAGAATTGAGTAGAATACAGTCTCTTTCACATCTTTTCATGGGCAGCAGGTTTAAGGCAGATGGAGCCAGGCCATGAAAGTCGCATGATTATCAAGAGACACATTTGCTTGCGATTTTGTTTCTGAAGTTTGAGAGACTCTCCCAAAGGCAGCTGACAAATGCCAAACATCCATCCTTCTTTGTCCCAGAAAGCCAGGCTCCCTCTTACCTAAGACAAGGGATGTGATGAAAAGGCTAGCCAGTTCCGGAATATCACACCGCAAAGGGCCAAGAGAGAGACGTAATCTTTCAGGGCCAAGAAGAGAGATTTCCAGGAATGAAAATACCCAAGGGCATCAAAATGAAAGCAGCAACCCAATCTCCCCCACTCCCCACCTTTTTGCTTTTAGGTGTGTGACTGTTACCAGATGGGGTGCTGTTTCCCTGAAGTGTTATGCAGCAAGACACTGCTTCTTGCATGGTTTTGCAGATTTGAATCTCCGGGGCTTTCAAAGGGGAAATGGGGGTGAGACAATGTGCCTTTGATGTTTGAACTTGGGTCCTGAAATCAGAACCCCAGGCAAAAACCGTTTTTATCTCTTCCATCCTAGGCAACCAAGTTGAGTGCTCAGGCGGGCACTTCCTTTTCAGCTGTTCTTTCCTTATTGTCAATTACCTCCCTGCTGAGAGAATGGAATCCCTTTGACTGAAAACAGGGGTCCATCTTGAGAGAGGACTAGTGATTTCTTTCTTCCTTTTCTCTCTTGATTAGGTTACCCTTAGCATCACACGCTAGAAGGTAGATGTCTATCCCCTTTTATTTACTTAGCATTAGGAGCCAGTGATAGTTTGTGTTTACACAGAGTTGACAAATTTGAGGGTCAATCACGTTCACCTACAAGTCAACACGAGAGTAACCCTGCGGTCTGGTTTAAGAAAAAAACATTTGAAAGGAATTATTTGGGGGAATTGGTGACCAGCAGCACTGATTCAGTGAAGTTGCAGATTTTCTGAGCCTGCAGATATTGTGTGGTGGTGGTTTAGTCGCTAAGTCATGTCGGACTCTTTGCGACCCCATGGACTACAGCCTGCCAGGCTGCAAGTACTGAGAATAGTATACAAATAACTTACATTCCCATGAACTAAAGCTCAGAAAACACTTGACCAGTGAGTTCACCGGACTGGGGACCCAAGCTTCTTCTTAAGATATATGCAGAATTATTTTCTAAGGTACACACCATGCTGAGATTGAACGCTCTCACATATTTAAGACAGTAACCACTATGAAGGCCAGGAATTTTGTCATGACTGCTATTATTGTTTCTGCTACTGCTGCTAGGGTATGTCTGGTGTGTATGTTTGTGTGTGTGTGTGTTTTTAATCACAAAGGTCTTTGTTTAAGAAGAAATTGTAAAGTTCACTTGGCTAATGTCCCAACAGCCACTTAGATGCTTGGGCACTGATTTTTCACCCCCAAAATTAATGCATCTCAGCACTAAGCTAAGGCTTCTGATTGGCTCATCAAACAATCAGCTGTCAAGAAGGTTCCCCTTTCACTCTGCGAGCTGCAGAGAGACCAGTGTATTAACTGATAAACTCGGGTTTCATCACCACTGCTGTCACCACATTGCCCCTGCCATGCTCCAAGGTTCAAAAGAGGGGGGGAAAGGCCAGGCTGAGGGGGATGCCTGGAGCACAGTGGTGGGCTGCAGAACCAGCAAAATATGACATGAGGCCAGAGGTCCAGGGCTGAGGACTGGCAGAGGGAAAAAACAGATGCAGTAAGAAGAACTTTGTGCTAGGGCCATCAACTACTCAGCACACTCAATATTACAAGCTGAATGTGCTGTGCTTACCTGTTCAGTCATGTCCAACTCTTTGCAACCCCATGGACTATAGCCCACAAAGCTCTTCTGTCCATGGGGAGTCTCCAGGAAAGAATACTGGAGTGGGTTGCAATGCCCTCTTCCAGGTATAAGCTGAATATCCCCCCTGAAAAAGTTCATATGTCAAAGTCTAGTTCTTCAGAATACAACCCTATTTGGAGTCTTTAAAGAAGTGATTAAGTTAAAATGAGGTCATTATGGTGGACCCTGATCCAAAATGGGCTTCCTTGGTGACTCAGTGGTAAAGAATCAGTCTGCCAGTGCAGGATATGAGTTCAATCCCTGGGGGAAGGTCCCCTGGAGGAGTCAATGGCACCCCACTCCAGTATTCTTGCCTGGGAAATCCCATGGATAGAGGAGCCTGGCAGGCTACAATCGGTGGGGTTGCCAAAATGACTAGTGACCTTCTAAGAAGGAGAAATTTGGATACAGATACATACAGATGTGAAGATACACAGAGAAGACAGCCATCTACAAGCCAAGGAGACAGGCCTTAGAAGAAACCAACTCTACCAACACCCTGGTCTTGGACTTTCAGCCTCCAAAGCCAAAATAAATTTCTAGTGTTTAAGCCACCCAGTCTGTAGTAGCAGCCCTGGCAAGCCAACACACCCAGCAAGTCATGAACCTGCCTCAGGTTCTACAACCACAAAATGGGAACACCTGGGCTGATTATCTCCTGGGTAGGCTGCAGGGATCAAACGAGAGTAGGTATAGGAGAGCTCTGTGCACAAGGCAGAATTCTACAGATAACATCAGGATGTCCTTACTCTGGGCGCTGCGTTCTCAGGTCCTGGACAGGGGACAGATAAAGTCACAAGACCTGGAGACTCTAGGGTCACAGGTGGAGGGTCACAGCTGGAATCACACTTTGGGGATCACCTGTTCCTAACCCCTTGGGAAGGGAGGGGAGCTGACCTCCTCCACAGTTATTTAGTGTGGATGTGGGAGAAAAAGAACTTGCGTGGGAGAAAGGAAAGAGAACAGAACAGAAACTGGAGATCTCCAAGAAATTTAAAAAAAAAAAAAGGCATATTTAAATTCCTGGGAGTTCTCTGGATTAAAACAATACCTTTTATTTGTAAGGTACACGGCCGGTCACAAAACACTTGAAGGCAATATAGTTCTTTTTAATCTATTTGAGGTCAGGAAGGGCTTCCCTGGTGGCTCAGACAGTATAGAATCCACCTGCAATGTGGGAGACCTGGGTTCAATGCCTGGGTTGGGAAGATCTGGAGAAAGGAACAGCAACCCACTCCAGTATTCTGGCCTGGAGAATTCCATGGACTGTACAGTTCATCCTTCTGAGAGTCTGATGAAAGCTATGCATTCACCCCCTACCTAGAGAAAAATAACTCATGAACTTAACACATAAAACATTATATACCAACATGGTCCCATCCTGCAATAATGAAAATGCTCTTTATCTATGCTGTCCAGTATGGCAGCCACGAACCACTAGTGGCTGCTGAGCCACTTGATATGTAGCTAATGTGACAGAGCAACAGTATTTTTTATTTATTCCAATTAATTTTAATTTAAATATCCATCTATGACTAGTGACTTCTGTTTTAGACAATACATTTATATACTATTCCAGAGGATTTACAGACCCCTGCTGCTCACTCCTGAAACACCCTTGTCAATAGACCACACATTAAGAACCACTTGGGATGAAGCTGATATAGACTTCACATCAATGACGTTTTGGAACCTACCTGTATATGTATCATCTCATTTAATCCTGCTGCCAAACCCTAGGAGAGGAGTAGAATGGCTATCCCCATTTTATGAGGCACTGCAAAGCCAACCATCCTGCCCAAAGTCTCACATCTAGTGTACCTCAAGCTCTTCCTTGACTCCCTAGACCAGTTCAAAGGGTTTTAGAAACTGAAGCCCAAGCTCTCGCCTGAGGCCTTGGTAGAAATTCTTTCTAGTCACCCAAAGAACTTTAATTCATGCAGATACCCATTTTTAAAGTTACAAGCAAAGGCTTCTCTTCTGGAAGCCACCAGCAAGGGCTGAACTAAGGCCATTTTGACCTTGATAATAGTATATTATTCCATTGAGGTTCATCTCTGGTCTTCCTTTAGGAAGTAGATAGACTCCAGTTTCCCATTCAGCCTGAAGAATTCCCAAGGCCAAGGAGGGCATGATGCTAATGAAGAAGCAGGCTTCTTGATGCCAGATTTCTGTGACCGCAAACTGTCTTCCAAATAAAGAACTGGAAACTTCATGCTGAATTAAAACTCTCTCTGCCTTTCCGGCAAAGAAGCCTTCAAGCTCTAAGCCAAAAAATCTCAAACACAGAAGTGCGCACAGAGCACGTGACCCACACTGGTCCATGCCATGCACAGTGGCCTTCAGGTTTCCATGTTTCCATGGCAATTGGGCCACACTGGGCAAAAACACTCCACATTTAATAAAATTCACTTTCATCCTGCATTTTGTATCTCGACTCACTTCTCACTTCTGGAAATTCCACTCAATTACCAGACATATTCAGGTTTGTTTCTCTCAGCCTGGAATTCTCCTTTTGTCAGCTCTTCCTCAGGCTTCCCTGGTGGCACAGTGATAAAGAATCTGCCTGCTAATGCAGGAGACATAGAGATGTGGATTTGATCCCTGGGTCGGGAAGATCCCCTGGAGGAGGAAACGGGAACCCACTCCAGTTCTTGCCTGGAGAATGCCATGGACAAAGGAGCCTGGTGGGCTACAGTCCATGGGGTCGCAAAGAGTGGGACACGACTGAGCACACACACAGGCTCACAGCTCTTCCTCAAGAAAAAACTCCCTTCAAGGCCCAGCCTGGCTGCCATATGTTTCCATGAAAACTTCTAAGCTTAGGTCTCCATGGTCCCAGAATATGTTATTTACATATCTGCAGCAGGCTCTAGGACTCTTACATTTCTAACAAACCCAATTTATGCTGCTGCTACTGGTCCAGGGGCTGAAATCAGAGACTCACTGCAAGAGATGTTTGTGGAATGAACAAATGACTGAATAAATATAAATTTCCCCTAAAACCCTATCACCAAGGGCCCCAAAAAATGAGCTTTAGAAAAATCAAGATAAAAGATATTACCAGCACTTACTTCTAGATGAGGAGCAAAAACAGAAATACCAGGGTAGGGGTGGTGGGGTGGTGGGGAACAATAGCAAAAATCAACAGGGAACCAGAAGAAGGAAAATTTGAAATATCAGAAAAACTTTAGGGTTACCATCTGGTTTCCTCTTAGCCCTTACTGTATAAATTATGATGAACAGACCAGAAACTAAAAATAGGTTTATTTTTCTGAATCATATATTAAAAATATTCTGTAGAACTGTTTTGACTCAGTAAGTCCAGGACTAGGACTATTTCATAAGAAAATAATCAGAAATGAATGTAAAAAGTGATCTGCAAGGAAAGTCATTAAAAGCCCTGTTTATTACAACCAGAAATGTGAAACAATTTATATATTTGACAAAAGGAGATAGAGCCAATAAATTATGGTATGCCCATAAATGGAATACTACAAAGCCTTTCAAAAATGTCCTTATAGGGGAATATTTATCCACATAGGAAGAGATATGATATAAAAAATGAAAAACAATAAAGCTAAAACCCAGTATAAACAGTATGATTTAATTTTGGATAAAAAAACACATACATGTATAGAGAAGTAGATAAAAATCTAAATATGGATACAGAGCTATTTATCAAACTAATAATTATGTTAATTTTAACAGTTATATTTCGATCATTTTTGCAATAAACACACGTTGCTTTTATAATTTTTTAAAGGCTATTTTTTTAATGTGAGACGTTTATTTCTTCTGTGAAGGGCCACAGAAGTGAAGCACGAGCACATATATAAGCTTTTTCCCTCCCCGTGTTTCACCAAACACCAGCAACATACGTTCTATTTGTAAAATACCTGACACACCAACTGATCCCTCTCCTTTCTTGGTATTTCTTGGACCGGTTGGAAATTCCTAACTCAAAAAGGCTAACTTTCGATAACTAATGACACCACCCCTGAAGCGTCAGCTTTGGGGGATGACATTTATAACACATCCACCGTTACTTGGCCACCCAGAAAACTGCCATTTTTCCAGAAACCATGGGTGTCTCACATACTGGCTTTCAATGAGGTGGGTTGCTTAGCAACTGCCAAGAAACTGGGAAGATGGAAGAAGGCACCAGCCAGAGCTATTTTATGACCAAAGCACACTGTGCTACGTGTGTCTGGTTGCATTCAAGGTAACCAAATAAGAGATAACACCCGGCTATTTTTGCATCATGAGGAAAAATACTTGGCTCCTGCCCAGAAGGGCAATTACCTAAAAATCTTGGCAGGCCCCATGGTATGAGAAATGGTCACTGATACGGGGGTGAAAAAAAAACCACTGACCTTCATAAATACTGATGATATGAGGATGGCTGAGGGATGACATGATCTCAATCTCTCGTCTGATGTGAACCATGTCTTGTTCATCCTTAATTTTGTCCTTACGAATGGATTTTATAGCCACCTATAAAGTCAGGAAATGAAATGTTACTCAGAGACCTAAACAGATGCAAACCAGCCATTGGGAGAGTTTAGAAAATAAATACAGATGTTACTTGTTGGCAGAACTGACAATAACCAAAACAAAACTTTGAAATACCCCTATCATGTCTTTCATTTATCGCAAAAACACCCTTCTCCAGACAATAGAAAACATCAGGTTTTAACAGCCTCGGTTTGGGATGGTGTTTTCCCCCCACAAAGCAAAAGCCTCCTTCAACAGGGCCAGATCCATTTACTCTAGGAATCCTGATCCTTTTTGAAAAAAAAAAAAGAAAAGAAAAAAAGGAGAGCTTGGTGTACAGGAGGTGGGTGACTAACACCAAGAGATGAAATTAGCATCAGTCGGCCCCACCGTGCAGCTGCCACAGTGATGGACAGAAAAGGCTTTATTGCATGGCCTGTCTGGAGGCCAGTTCTGATTAAAGCTTGGATTTTAAGACTTTAGCCTTTGCTGTGCTAATGCAATTGCTCAGAAGCCAAATCCTCTCTACATCCTTCCTCTCACTAAGGCACCTTTGATAGCATGTGATATAACCAAAAGGCTCTGCTAAAGAAAAAAATCAGAGTAAATCCAAGAAAACAAAGCTAGACTCCCTGCCTGGCCCCGGTTGATCCCAAAGCTCCATGCCAATGTCGTCTGCAAATCCAAACTGTAGAGAATTCCCAGGGCCATGACACAGAGCACTTACTCAAAAGAATCACAGAAATAAAAAAAATTTTTTTTAATTTTTTTTAATTAAATGACAATGCGAATCTTATAGGGAAAAACTATGTTTGCCAATGGATTCTCTGCTCATAAACAAGTTGGTTGATAACTTCATCTGCCCTAGCTCTAAGGGGGGCAAAAACTACTTTGTCTGGGGCGGGGAAGGTGGGTTAGGTAAGAGGGAAAGCTCGCCAAGGGTTTTGCTGCCAGCTCTGAAAGCCTGCTTGGTTCCCTCCAAACTGGTCCTCTTGTGACCTCAACCCTCAACTTAGCACTCTTTCTTGGAGGAAAGGAAGTAAAACCACCCCTCGGATTGCAAAGGCACAAAGCACTCTGGAGAAAAAGTCCTTGTTAGCAGCCACCCAGGGTCACACCTCGCCTATCTCAGAGTCAAGCAGGGGTGGTCTCCGCAGGAATGCACTCATCTCTGAACATTTGCAACTTCCAACTTGCAGCAGATACACATGCAGCCCTAGACTTGGAGATGCTTCCATAAAATACAACCAGTCCAAGAGAACTAGGAAACTCTCATTATTCTTGATTTTGCTATGTGTTGGTTAAATCAACCAGCAGGTCCCCAGATTTCTCTTTTGTAGAACTTTCCCCAGTTGTTGTTAAATCCATACTGGTGTCATTACTACACTAGTGGGGATCTTATTCACTGCTTTAGCTCCAGAGCTTAGCAACAGGCCGGGTGCATGGTAGGACTACGAAAACCCTGAGCATGGGCAGGCAGGGAGAGGGAAGGAAAGGGAGAAGGAGAGGAGAGTGGACAACGGGGAGGCGCTGATGCTACTGGATGGCTGAGAAGCCAGACCAGGGAAGTGACAGTTGCACTGAAGCACAAAAGGAGGGACCATTCCAGTCGAACATCACCACCAAGACAGGAACGTTAGGTTGATGGCTTAGGATTTCTTTGCATCCTACCTACGTGGGCAATCGAGG
This sequence comes from Ovis aries, assembly GCF_016772045.2. Lineage (NCBI taxonomy): Eukaryota > Metazoa > Chordata > Mammalia > Artiodactyla > Bovidae > Ovis > Ovis aries. The sequence continues at coordinate 175,123,686 of NC_056056.1, forward strand.
AATGGGGAAAGCAGAGCAAAAATACATGATGCCCGGCTGTAAACCCAGGGGCAGGCAGCACTGTGGCTGGACCACACGGCTGGAGACAAAGAGGCTGCACAGAGATGAATGAGCTTCCAGCTTCAAGGCCCCCTTTCACCAGGGTGTCAGCCCCCCGAGCTCACCCGGGCCCTCACCTCAGCCCCATTCAGGACACAGAAAGAAAAGCCTGCCTTTGCTTACGTCAAACGTAAAGACATGACTGGAAGGCTTTATTTTATCTGAGCGGGGCCTGCAGTCCTGGGAGCCTGCTCTGAAGGAAGCCGACAGTGAACACACACAGGCCAGGGAGGATGTGGGTGGCTCTTGGATCAACTCCTGCATTCCTCTATGAACTAAAGATGGGCTGAGGGGAGAAACCACCCCTGTGATTATGGAGCAGGCTGAACTTGGCCTTGAGGAGGCCCTATTGTCAAACGACAATAGAAATAAATTCTTTCACCATTCAGGGTCAGGCAAGGGTAGTGACATTCTCGGGGGTAAGAAAATAATCCCATCTGTCAATCTCCCCAACAGTCCAGTGAGAGGCCAACGGTCCCACGGCATATCTGCCAGGCGTATGCTTCCAGCCCAGTGTGGAGAGGAAAGTGCCCACATTCTAAGCAAACCCCACTCCAGCACTGGGAAAACTAAAAGGGCTCCATATATGTTAGCAGCCATTGGCTGTCCCTCTACAAAAGCTTTCCTTATCTGACAATGAGTCTTCTACTGAAAGTGTAAAAGAGGGCTCATTCTGCCCCTAAGTCAAAGGCATAGTGGGAGACAAATGCTAGAAATCACTTAGAACCATGCAACTGTCAAGGACAGAGGGAAGACATTCAGTTCAGCTCCCAAGAGCGGTGTGATGACTCACCCAAGGTCACAGATCCAATTACTGGCCAACCATGAGAGCAATAAGGATAAGAATAATAGCAGGCATTCAAGAGGCACTTAATATATGGTACAGACATCAGACCGTGGTTCTTTACATCCTTAACATTCAGGCTTCAGCTCCATGATCCCTTAGGGAGACCTTCCCTGACCCTCCAGCTGCTTAGGCCACTCCTCCCCTACCCTCTCACTCCCTTCCCGCACAATATGAAATTAGCCTGCTGCATATTCAGCCGGAAGCCAAATCCAGCTACCAAGATGCTTCCAGAGGAAACCAGAGAGCTCAGAACAGTTGTCACGTTTTTGCAGAGTTGTTGAAAGAGGAGAATGAGCTCATAAATGCTGCTCCTATAACGTAACATAGTGCCTCCTTTGTGGAGTGGAAGGGTATAAATGGAGGGCAGCACACGGTGAAGCAGTATGGCAGGATGGGCTATGAACATGACTTTGAGTCCGGGCTGAAACCACGTGCCAGCTGTGTGACCTGTAGCAGGTGGCAAAACCTCTCTGTGCACTTGTTTCTTCATCTGTCAGGCAGGAAAATACAGGACCTGTCTCACAGGTCCTTATGAAGATTAAATAAATGGCTCAGAACATACCTGGCCCAGGATAAGTGCTCAACGTATGTTTAAAGCGGAGAGAACACCCCATAAATAGAGCCTTCCTTCCTTACCCTCCACGCTGGGAACAAACTTAATTCCTCCTGCTTCCTCATGGGGCAGCAGGAGAAGGGAATGGGGACCCCCTCTTTGTTCTCACAGTGCGTTAAGTGAACGAGAATTTCTCTCCTGGGTCTTTAAATTGTACCCTCAGTGGAAACTTCCAGAAACTCAGAGCAGCTGGGTGCATGGGAGCATCATAGCTCCTGAGTCTGAGACCAGACAGGAGGAGGAACAACTGGAATCCAAAACACAGCCTCAGGGCCATTTTCCCCCTTCTTCTTTCAGTGGCTGCCAGGTGAACATGCGAATCGAATGTTCCCACTTAGAGACAGAAGTCTGACTCATGGCATCCACTTGAGCCTTTCTGGATTTTGACTGTTCGTGGACTTAATCCTTTTGAGTGCCCACCTGGGACCGAGCACAGTGCTGAGATGTCGTGATGCAAAGTGATTCTGCCCCAGCCCTTGGGGAGTGGGGGATGAGAGGACAAAGGCAATAAGCAAAACTCACACAATTACATGATCACCCTCATGGCCAAAAGCTACCAAAGAGACCCGCAGATACACGATGTTATGGAGCAAACCTCCTCTCCAGTTTTCCTCAACCCTCACCCATATCTCCCAGGTGGCTCAAACAGTGAAGAATCTGCCCGCAATGCGGGAGATGCGGGTTTGATCCCCAGGTCAGGAAGATCCCTGAGAGTAGGAAATGGCATCTCACTCCAGTATTCTTGCCTGGAAAATCCCATGGACACAGAGGGGAGCCTGATGGACTACAGTCCATGGGGTCGCAAACAGTCGGACACAACTGAGCAACTAACACACACACCCATATCTACAAAGAAACAGGAGGAAAGGGCCCAGCAGGAAAAGACTACCAAACGTCTGCAATCATAAACCCTCCAAAAAAAAAGGTTCAGTTTGTTCCTGCAGGAGTTGGAGAGATTTCACTGAAGCTGGGAACCCAGGTGTTTAAGCCCAACACACAGCCCAGCCCCTTTCCTAAGTGTTCCCAAGTCTAGACAGCATCGTGTGCCTTATAAAATGGTCTGCTTTTAAAGAAGGCCACCTTATCGTTTAATGATTAAACCTTCTGGCTGTGGACCTGCAAATTCTGCCCCGTGGTACCTGCCTGTTTAAGAGGCAAATAGCCCAGCCAACTCTGATCCCTTCTTTAATGTAACAGCCTTCTCTGCAGCGTTCATTTCTTCTCTTTTGAATAATCACCCAAAACCACCCCACTTTTCCACAGTGGCTATTGTGAATGTTAAGAGCTCAGGGATGTAGGAAGGGCTATGCAGAGCAAAGCAGTATGATGAAAGCTCAGGCTTTTGCTGACTGGGTGACCTCAGGTGAACCCAAACCTCACAGGTCTCAGTTTCCTCATCTGTAAAATGGAGTCAGCAAGTCCTAACTCTTGGGGCTGTTATAAGGAGGGGAAATACTGTAAGTAAAGTGACTAGTACTCAGGTATTCACTGAATGGCAGTGACAAGGTCTGACAAGCTCCTGACAGGACAATACAATGATACAGGGTCCTGGGCCACATTAAAGGTGTGACAAGCGCCCAGTATATATATCATCATATAGACTTTCCCCCTGCCGATTCCTCCCACACACATCCTCCCCTTCCCCATATTTGTACTGAGGCAAGAATAGGTGAAAATTTATATCCAGCCTGCCTGCCTACAAAAGAGCAGGGCAGCCAGCCATCTTCCTGGCCTGCTTTGAAGAGCGGGGGAAATCCCAGGCAGACTGCATATTTGAGCCTCTAACCAAGAGAATCACTACCCTGCACCCTCCACAGCCTCTTCCCATGATGCTCACTGATTGACACATATCAGTCTGAAGAGAGGGTTCTAGAACAGTATCTGTCAAAGGGGTCCTGGGTTTCATGTCAAAAGCGAAGATTTTGAATCCAAAGGTCTAAGATGGAGCCGGGGATTCTGGATTTCTAGCAAGCTCCCAGTTAATGAGCCAGTGATGTCAGCCCAGGGACCACACTTTGAGGAGCAAGATCTTAACACTTTGTCTTGAGCCTTAACGTTACCAACATTCTTAAAACAGTTGCAATATTCCTAATAACAACAACAGCTAATATTTATAATGTGTTAACCAGATGCCAATGGACCGTATCTCATTTAATCCTAACTACAATCCTAATCCCCAACTGTACAAAGCCACCAAGTCGCCAAGAACATAAATACTGCCTTAAATCCCACAGCCTATAAAAGACAGAGCAAAGATTTGAACCCAGGCTTCTGGCTGAGCCCAGAAGCTGCTGATTCTTGAGGTTATGGATAAAGTTGGGGTGGACAGCAAACATGGCAGGTGAGAGAATTTCTCCGAAGATCCCAAAGAATCTCCAAAGCCCAGTGTGAAGAGCATCCTCCAAGCGGATGAAGTTTTTGTATGGGGTCCCATGTGAGGTCCCGGGGAGGCAGGACTAGGGGACCAAGCAGCAGGGAAGAAATGGGGCCATAAATATGGCATTAGTCTCACTTAGTGAGAACAAGTTTGAGTTCTGTTCCAGCAATGGGAGCTGGCCACTTCCCTGCCATTCATAGGTATGATCTCACACCTGGCCACATTCCACAGGAGCTGCAGGGCACTGCATCAGAGGTAGCTTGGGGGATCTTTTCTTACCAAGGGGCCCAGAGGCCACTAGCAGCGGGAATGATTAGCCAAGTCAAGCTGGAGGCCAGCAGAGGTAGGGGTTCCTGCCCTGGTCTGGCTGATGGTCAGAGTTCAAGGCCAGGCACAGCTCCTCGTGGGACCCATGGGTCCAAAGTTCCCCAGGATCACCAAAGAACTCCCATTCAGAAAGGCTATGCCCAGCCGTGACCATGGTGATGCCAGCCAGGAGACCACCTTCTAGCCAAAGCCCCTGATTCATTAAATGACCCCCAGCATTTTGTGAGGAGCCCGGCCAACTCAAGACAACACTCACTCCTGCAAGTTGCCGTGATGCAACCAGCCTCGCAGGGATGCGAGCCAGCTCCGCCGCAGGGCCTGTGGGCCTCTTCCTCTCTGGCCTGTTGATTCATGTCGATACATGGATGTTTTTTCAGACAGAAGCAGGTTGGAAGCCAAGAGTTGTATCAACAGGCTCCGAGAAGAGGCATCCTGATGCCAGGGAGCACGGCATGTGTAAGAAAGAGCTTTTTCTTCAAAGAAAAGCGTCCTACCATTTGCTGCCACCAGCCCTTTAATTGTGCAAGAGGTTATGAAAATATAATCCTAAGTAAATCAGCTCTCAATCTTCAATTTATCAAAATTCCTCATAAAAGATGCTGTTTCCTTAGATGACACTGATTTTTTTTTCTCCTGCCATGAAAAATGTGTTCTATCTCCAGAACTAAAATGGCAAACCAGACTTTGATTTGACCAGGCCAGGGCCCGCCTAGGAGAACCTCAGAGGGCCCGGGGACATGTCTATCTACTTGTATAGCCATCCCTGGTTCCACGCCCGCCCCTTCAAGGTTTGAGTAGAGCATGTCATCATTACACGTGGCGATGCTGCAAGGGAAGTGGAATTAATGACTAAGAAACTAAGGGCAGATTTACACTCCCTATATGGCACTGAGGTTTGTAAACAGGAGACAGTGGCCAGGGCTGACCAGGTAGAAACCAAAAGAGCCACCGATGGAAAGTTAGCGCCAGCAGCAATGCCAAAGTGAGCCACGAGCCCGCCCCCAGTGCACAGTTAGATTCCAGGGGACTGCACTTTGCCAAAGGTTGGTCGGCATACCACCTGCATCAGATCCCCTGGTGGGGAGGAAGGGGGACGCTGATTGTTCAAATGCGAACTCCAGGGCCCGCCCCAGACCTACTGAATTCGAGCGTGAGGGCAAGCTGTAGGCACCCAGGTGATCCTACAACAGTGATGTCTGAGACCCACCACCTTAAACCGCAACTAATGTGGTTAGAAGGGCACTCATTCCATAATTTAAACCATGCAGGGGACTTCTCTGGTAGTCCAGTGGTTAAGACTTCACCCTCCCAAAGCAGGGAGCATGGGTTTGATCCCTGGTCAGGGAACTATAGGGCTTCCCAGGTGGCGCAGTGGTAAAGAATCTAGCTGCAATCAGGAGATAGAAGAGACATAGGTTTGATCCCTGGGTCAGGAAGATCCCCTGGAATAGGAAATGGCAACCCGCTCCAGTATTCTTGCCTGGATAATCCCATGGACAGAGGAGCCTGGCGGGCTATGGTCTACAGGGTCACAAAGAGTTGGACACAGCCAACCACATACACACAGAGAACTAAAATAAAAACAGTACACCCAAAAATAAAAAATAAATACATAAAAATGAATTAGATAGAGCTTGAGTCAAAACAAAAGAAAAAAGAAAATACCTTGCAGCCAAAAAACGAGATAATTTTAAAAAGCTAGGTAATTCAGGGAAATTCATGAACTGCCTATCTATAAAGAAAGGAATTTAAAGCAAGTTACTTCCTTGAGGAGACTCAGTGACCTGAATGAATTTGCCCCTGGGAAAAGGAAGGTTTGTTCCCAGAGGACATCTGGGTCATCTGGACATCTGGGGCCTGTCCTAACCCAAGGCAGGCCTATGGATGCCCGGAGACCACAGACGCTGGCTGCTCATGGGTTACTTACGGCTTTGCAGGCCACCTGGAGCTCCTGCACCGGGTCAAAGTAAATGTGTCCGGAGGAAGAAAGAGCAAATGAGCTCTGGAGCCCCGCCCCCAGTCCTGCCTGCTCTGTGAGAGAGGGTCTGGCTGGGGCTGTGAGGAACCCCCTCTTACTGGGATCTGCTGGAAATCTCTAAGAAACCACCCCAGGGCTCCTTGCAGGAAAGGGCTTCTGGTAGCAGAAGAGATGCCACAAAGGCAACACCAGAGTCGCAGAAAGACTGAAAATGTGAGGCTGGGACCACAGGGTTTATCTGGGGACTCACACTGAAAGTGAGATGCCACAGCAACTCAGAAATAAAATACAACAGCAACTTGGAAATCTAAAGGGCAGCAGCTCTTGCTCCAGGTTTCAATCGTTCTGGGCAAAGGACAGACCAGACCAGAGGGCTGAGGTTACTTCTAAGTAGGACAGCCTCAAGCAGTAGCATCTGATCACTCTGACACTGTTTACACCACAGCTTGAATAAGCTTAGGGTTGTGCAACTCTGATTCATCCAGCTCCAAGCCCAGCAGAGCCCCAGCCAGCAGCCCTGTAAGAAAGCGAGCCTCAGCCCCTCAGCCCTGTCATCAGTCACAGGAACATGGCCCAGGAGCCCCCCCTTCACAGGGAGGTCCTCGGGCCACCATGTCACAGCCTCAGTTACCTCGTCTGTAAGGGACGTGACAGAGCACCAACCCCACAAGGTGGCTGTAGGGATCAGATCAGATCACATCTTGCAGATACTGGCACAGCCAGTATCATTACTGCCAGCAGATGTCTGAGCTGCAAGGACCCCAGAATTTTCTATGCCAACCCTCTTGTTTTACAGCTGAGGAAACTGAGTCCCAGGGAGGTTAAAGTACAGACCCAAGTTCACGAAGTTAACAGCAGCTGGAACGGCAACAAGGGTCCTCAGTTCCTCTCTAGTCTGGGATATAACACACCTAGGGTGAGGATTCCTAACAAATTCCAAACCACAGCTAGCTTCAGAAATGAAACTGCCACCCCCAAAATACCATATATTAATGCACATACATGGCATCTAGAAAAAAATATACTGATGAACCCATTTGCAGGGCAGGAATACAGACGCATAGAGAACAGACTTGTGGGCACAGCGGGGAAATGAGAGTGTGGGACTAATTGAGAGAGTAGCATTGAAACATATGTATTACCATATGTAAGACAGATAGCTAGTGGGAAGTTGCTGGATAACCTAGGGAGCTCAATACAGTGCTCTGAGACAACCTAGAGGGGCAGGGTGGGGTGGGATGGGAAGGAGGTGTAAGAAGGAGGGGACCTATGTATAAACATGGCTGATTCATGTTGTATGGCAGAAACCAACACAACGTTGTAAGTCAATTATCCTCCAATTAAAAATAAAAAAATTTTAAGGGGTTTAAATTAACATTTACATGTAAAGCAGGCCCCAGCACAACGAAGTTCCTTTTATTAATAAATTGAGATGGGGGGGGCAGGGACAGCCACTCGTAAGTGTGCTGGCAAATTAGAACCCGTTTCACAGCACGACACATGATTTCATTCCATTTGATGCCAGGGAGCTGTCCTCACACAGACATGCTAAGGACGCTGTTTGCAATCCAACCCAGTCCAAACCTTGCTCCAGTTCCTGAAGCCTGATTTGATATCACACATGAGTAGACATATCTGGGAGGTTAATATCCCATTTTTTCTTAATTCACTGAAAATACTTCTTTTATATATTAACTTCAGACTCCCACTGGATCACTGACCTCGGGAACCAATGAAAAAGGGACACAAAAGACCTAAAAAACAACATTAGTTTTCCAAAGGGAGAGGAAATTAGCTAAGTGAGTTTGGCTGATCCAGGTGAACAGAAGAAAGAAAAGAAATTCTTAATGTCTTAAGATGGTAGGGTACACATAACACACACATACACAAATGAAAGGGCAAGTTTTACATTTTTTCCATGGGTGATTTCACAGACAAGTGGAAGAAGGGAGTCTTCAGAAGTTATTTTTATCCTGATTCAATCCCCCTTGTCTGAAAAGGGATGTATAGCAATTAGGGTGCACAGACCGAGCAGACAGGAAGGAACAAGAGGATGAGCTGCCGTCGGTCCCCCCAGAGGCCTCACTCATCATCTCCTCAGAAGCAGCAGCTTCTTTTTGGGGAAGCTCTCAGCGGCTCTCAGTGTCCATTTGCCAGAGAGTTCACAGGCTGGTCCCTGCTCCACAGCCCCCACAAACACCCCCACAGTCCATCTGGATGCTGTCAGCTCCCTAATTACCGCCCTACCATCCTTCCAGGGATGCTGTCACAGTGGGACCTCCAGCTACAAACACACAGACCCCACCCAGCACTGACAGCCCGACTCTCAAGGAGCAAGCTCAGTCCCCTTGTGTCTGCCACCACATCAGGCCGGTTGCCTCCGTGACCCTCACCCAACAGCCATCACTCAGCTCCCACCCGTGGGGACACTGGGGCAGGGTCTGTTGGTCTCCACAGGGACTCAGGGAGCAGCCTGTGTGTCCATGGCCCTGGACATTTGTGCTTGTCATTTCCTCTGCCCAGATCCCTCCAGGCCCTACTGTCTGCAACTAACTTCTCCAGCTGACCACCTCCTCCACATCCAGAGGCCTCATCACAGGGATGCGCCCCCACGACACTCGCACAGGCCCCCTTTCATAACCTGAGTCACCATTACTTGTAGCTTTCACTCACACACAGACCGTTTCTCTTTTATTCACTGCAAAGTCTCCAGCGCCTAGAAGGTGGCTGGTGTTTTGTATATGCCAAAAAGCTGTGTCTGAAATGACCCCCCGCATATCAGAAAGACCTTTATAAAACCCTAAAACAATAACAGGGCATCTTATTCCACCCAACCTAGCCCCCAGCTTCCTGTCACTGACTCTTCTCTGAACTTGCTGAACTCTCAAGTGTTAAATCCCTACTTATCCCCAAATTATTGAGCCTGAAATTCCTCGTCTTTAAAATGGAGTGGCAATACTGCCCACTCCAGAAGGGCTGGAAGAGAATTCACAACAACAGCTAATGGTAATCATAATAATCACCAGTTATCAAGCCCTTATTGTGTGCCAGGCACTGGGCACCACTCTGTTAAACCTCTCCACCGCTCGCTCACTCATTAAAGTCTTGCTAAAACATTATTTCTGCTTGCTTGATGAATTTAAACTGAGTCTGAGGGAGGTGAATAACTTGCCCTAGGGCACACGACTAATGAATAGGAGAGCTGGGTCTCACCAAACCCAAAGACCACATTCCGAAATTCGGTACCAGCACTGACAAAGCAAGGAGCACAGGGCCTGGCATTCAGTGCATGTTTAGAGAAAAAAAAGAAAGCGCTGAATCAGAGTCCCTGGAGATACAGGTCCCACCAAAGCCACTGCACTGCTTTGTCCCCAGTGCAGTCGTCCCACCCACTGCACTGCTTTGTCCCCACGCTAAGTCTTTTTTTTTTTTTTTTTTTTCATTTAAATCATTTCATCTTCAAAAACACAACCACTGCTGTTCCTTGCTGCTCTCTGTGGAATCAGTCAACACAGCTGAACAAAGGGCAGAATCAGACAGGAAGGTCTGGGAAGTGCATCCCTAAAATAATGCAACAACGAGCCAATTCTCCAGCAAGTAATTCTGGGAAATCTGCTCTGGATAAGGCACTGATCAAGGTCTAGCAGACCACAGACCTACCCTTCCGGTTGCTTGTAATTCCCTGGGGAGGGCAAAGAACAGGTGGGCTCCGTCCTGCCCTGCACCTGTTCATCCTTCCACCGGTAGGAGCACCCTGACTTTGCACTGGGGATCACCCCTACCCCACTGGATACAGTTTTATAGAGACTACCAGACAAGATGCTTCACATTCCCTGTGCCAATGAGTAGACACATGACCCAGGGTTTGACCAAGGAGATGCTCTTTCTAGGACTCCAAGTCCCTGCCAAAGGGTTCTTTTGTGAGATAACAGGCAGAAACTGATGTCTGTGTGCAGAGGCAGGGCCTCGTGAGAAGTCCTTCCCTGCCTCACTCCCCATCTCCACCCCTGAGTCTCACTCTTGCTCCTAAACGCGGAAATGAGTCCCACTATGCTCAGAGTATGAATTTTCCCATCCCCAACAAAGAGACCCTCCCCGTCCCCTTACACACACTCTTGTCATGAGCTTACTCTCCATCACCTCCAGTATAAGATGGACCTCTGACTACTCCACTTGACTGGTACTAGTCAAAATACCATCATGAGGACCCAGGAATGTTAATTTTTACAACAATTTCCTCTCACACCCCAATAAAGCCAGAGTAAATTATTACGGAGTTCTGCCCTTTTTTTTCTGGCTGACAGGGGGGTCCAGTCAGGTCATTTTGATCTATCTTGCAAAAGAGGTACAGGAAATCCAACTATATTCTCTGCCAAATGATGTTCACCCCTATAAAATATGTGTGTGTATGTGCTCAGTCGTGTCCAACTCTTTGCCACCCCATGGACTGTAGCCCACCAGGCTCCTCTGTCCATGGAATTTTCCAAGCAAGAATACTGGAGCGGGTTGCCATTTCCTAGTCTAGGGGATCTTCCCAATCTAGGGATCAAACCCGAGTCTCCTGCATTGGCAGGGGATTCCTTACCACTGTGCCACCTGGGAAGCCCCTATAAAATATTTACCAGTTGTTATAAACTGAATTGTGCTCCCTTCCCCCCAGCATTCTTGCCAGGATAACCCAATGGACAGAGGAGGCTGGCGGGCTACACAATCCATGGGGTCACAAAAAGTCGGACGTGACTTAGCGACTAAATGACAACTGCCATGTATACAATGTCATCCACTTCATTTTGCACTCTCTACAACCCGTAAGGCAGGCTACTTATTTTGCAGAAGAAGGAAACTAAGAAATACTGGGGAAAGGAGTGCCCCGAGTCCCTGCAGGTCATCAATGCAACATCCCAAGTTCAACCGAGGTACCTGAATTGTGCATCCAATACTACTTGGGACATACCTGTTTCCAAGTGTCACCAAATGGAACCACAGGGAAAAGAAGAAACACCCCCAAGTCCTGGCACTGCGATGCTTCCTTTTTCTGTCATTTAAACTTTGGGGGAAAACTAGCTCAGGACTATTCCCCATGGGCGATCTGGCGGGAGAGCTAATCAGAGCAATTTGAGTGCACGGCTAAACGAGGACACCCCTTCCTGGACCAAGCCTTGCCTTTATGGCAACACTTCATAAGAACCATTCCCTTACAACAAAACTGTCAAATCCAGCAACCACAGGCCAGAAACATCCCAGCTGAAGCCCGCCAAGCTGCTTTCTGATGTACTGTACACACAAATACCAATATTCCCCAGATGTTCTCCATGTAAAACATTTGGTTTGAGACACAGCCCTCCCTGCCCCAAAACTCTTACATTTGTTTAATGGACTCATACAGTTCAGCTAAAATATCCTGGAGCCGACATCTGAGGCCAGCCGGGCTCTGATGCAAGCACCCCATCTGCAGAAAACACGAACAAGTAAATAAGACCGTCCTCCCCGAGATTTATGTGCCCTGCATCTCTAAGCAGGTCATAAAATGTAAGCTATGTACGGAGACTGGTGCAAGTTGCTTTCAAGTGTGTTTCTGCGTCCATCTCGGTATTAATCTAAGACTGATGTTCAAAAAGACAGTAGGTCTGGCATGCTGAAGAGGAGGCTGCATCCTGCTTCTCTTTTTTTAACTGATTTTATTTCTTTATTTATGTATTTATTTTTGGCTGTGCTGGGTCTTCGTGGCTGTGCAGGCTTTCGTTACAGCAAGCCCAGGCTACTCTCTAGTTGCAGTATGCGGGTTTCTCTTGCAGTGGCTTCCCTTTTGCCAGAGCACGGGTTCTAGGGCATGCAAGCTTCAGCAATTGTGGTTCCCCGGCTCTATAGCACAGGCTCAATAGCTGCGGCATGCGCGCTTAGTTGCTCCACAGCATGTGGGATCCTCCCAGGCCAGGAATCGAATCTGTCTCCTGCATTGGCAAGCGGATTATTTATCACTGAGCCACCAGGAAAGCCCTGCATCCTGCTTCCTACTCCTTCAGAAGTTAAAAAATCTGTCACTTGAGCAACCTAGGTGAATGAGGTGAAGGTAGGTTTTCTCCTGGTTTTAGTTTTCCAGATATTCCAAAGTCATTTATCCCTTAACCCACAATCTGGAACACAGGCAAAATGTGAACAAAATGGAAAATGCAGTGGACCCTGAATCAAGAGAACCAGCTTACCCACATACTAAACTGAGTGAGTCTGGCTGGCCCAACTCCCCGCAAAATGGCTCATTCCATTACGTGAGAAAACAGTACTTTTCTAGATTCACTGTCATGATTCTAGACTCTAGGTTCATTTCTAGATTCATTTCCAGATTCGTGGCCCATTCATCTCTGAAGATTGTATGAGGAAGGGAAATAAACTCTTAGAAAAGCCACCCCAAGAAATGGCCTAGAATCTATCCACTGAGCCCCTGAATATGGTCGCCCAGTGTCTTCCTGCCAACACAGTTCTAACAAGCTTGTCATGGCAAATCTGTAGGGAAGTGGGAACATGAAACTAGGAAGCCACTACAGACAGCCTCACTGATGGATCAAGGCAGGACAACCAGCTTTACCTTTCGTCTTTAACTTTTCTGTGCCTTGTGAGTTTTCAGTTACCAAGCATGCATTATGTTTGCTAGAGGTGAAAGAAAGACGTTATCATGTAAAAGGGTCACAAAAAGTCACGGAAGCTGATGTAGGAGCAGATTGAGAAACTATGAATATAGCAGGCATGGAAAGGCCAAAATACGGCACTGGAAACAGTCTAGAAGTTCCCCAAAGACGTCAAGAAAATGTTTAACTACCTTCGAGGTACTTTGTTTTAAGAAGAAAGGAAGTGCACATCTTGAGAAATCTTGAGAAAGAGTTCCTTAAGAAATGGCCACAATTTTTTTTTTTTTAAAAACTGGCTTGTACATGACGAGTTTCAATTACCTGAAAAAATATATTTGGAGCCCTCTATTATAACTTTTTAGTATTTCCACTTGACCAATGTATCAGACTAATGAGAATTCTCCACTTTCTTGATTGGGACTCATGGCAGGTTGAATCCTAGGGACAGCTGGGCTGCTTTCTGCTTTTCCTGCTCTCCTCCGTTCAATCAGCCAATGACTGACCACCAACCCAGCCAAGCCAACTGCCCCAATATGGCAGCTTCTAGAGTCCATGGGACACCTCATCCTCCCAGTGTGTGCAAGTGAAGAATAAAAGTCACTCAGTCGTGTCCAACTCTTTGTGACCCCATGGACTGCAGCCTGCCAGGCTCCTCTGTCCATGGGATTCTCCAGGCAAAAATACTGGAGCGGGTAGCCATTCCCTTCTCCAGGGGGTCTTCCCAACTTAGGGACTGAACCCAGGCCTCCTGCCCTTCAGGCAGATTCTTTACCATCTGAACCACCAGGGATGCCCAAGAATACTGGAGTGGGAAGCCTAACCCTTCTCTAGCAGCTTTTCCCAACCTAGGAATCGAACTGGGGTCTCCTACATTGCAGGTTGATTCTTTACCAACTGAGCTACCAGGGAAGCCCCTCTCCTCATCCTCCAAAAAACACCAGCAAGCCAGGCTACAACTGTAACTTCCTCCACTCAAGGATAAAGATCCCCAGATTTCAGAAGTGTTTACACTCATTATTGCCAAGAAAAGGAAAAATGCAATGAGACAATGTATAAAAAATGCCCAATACTGTCCAACATACAGTACATGCTATGAAACTGCTTTTTAAATTATTATTATTAACAAATAGGCCATATGCAGAAATGTGTGTAAGTAAAAATCTTGCAGCAAAACCTTCCAAATACGAGGTTAAGAGGACGGTGTCAGAGGGCAAAGGGAGATGGGGGTTGGGAGACGAGGAACAGCTGTAGCCTCTTTTGAAAGGGGACAATTCGGGTCACCCCAGTAAAAGAAGTCCCTCCAAATGTACTTCTGTAGCACTCAGGGAATCGATTTTGCAGGATGGAATTATTTCCCTGAAATAAACAGACGCACAAAGGTCGCTACAATTGAAGCCTAAAAAGAAAACAAGCCAGCTGCCGATTTACGGGCAGCCTCTGATGCAACAGAGCAAAAGGTCCCCGGCGCAGGTCCAGTGGGATGGCTTAGGCCAAGCCAGCCCTCCCTGGAGGAAGGGGGCCACACAGGGGAGGGGCCTTGCCTTGCTGCGGGCAAGGTCCTAGGGTGACCAGGCACGGAGGGGACACCTTCAGGAGTGCAGACCCTAGGGCCCCTGTCGTCAACAGGCTCCACCATGGACTCAGCTATGCACTGAGGCATCTCTTCAAAAATGGTGCTGCCTGGGCCCCATCCTCAAGGGCTTCTAAAAGGGCCCTAGGCTATTCTAATGCTCAGTGGGATGGAGAACCCACAGTGTAGGGGGAAGAGCCCACAGTGGGGTCAGATGTGCCTGAGTCTTAACTTAGGTGCTACCCTGCTTCCTTGAGCAGATGAATTACCCTTTCTGAGGATCAACTTCTCTAAGCGCAAAGTAAGGAAAATGGTCACTTCACGACAGAGTCGCTGTGAAATGGAATGATGGAGGGTGATTATCCTACCAAGCTCACTTTATTCTCCTTCCTTCAAGGTTCTCCCAAGAGTGTCAGGAGTTCTGGCATCTCTCAACTCTAAGGGGTTGCCTGCCTTGCTAGGTGGAGGGAAAGGGCACACCGTTCCTTATGCTGAATCCCCCCTCCCCATCACACACAAAATACTCACACTCAGAACCCCTACTGGGTGATATAGGCTTGTGTGCTAAGTCACTCCAGTCATGTCTGACTCTTTTCAACCCTATGAACTGTAGCCTGCTAGGCTCCTCTGTCCAAGGGATTCTCCAGGCAAAAAATACTAGAGTGGGTTGCCATGTCCTCCTCTAGGGAATCTTCCCCACCCAGGGATCAAACCCATGTCTCCTGTGGGCTCCTGCATTGCAGGCGAATTCTTCACTGCTGAGCCACTGGGGAAGCCCCAAAATAGGCATATTCTACAGCAAAACTATGTAAAGAATGGAGTCACAAGCAGCAAAATGAGGGAACACCTAGTTGTTGAGATTTGCTTTGCTCTTCCTGTCCAGAGGACAACCTAACCTGGGGGCAACACTTTCTTGGGAGGTCCCTGCCCCTGCCTCTGTCTCCTCTATGAGCTGCAAGCCTCTTTCACCTTCCAGCACCACACAGGGCAGGGTCATCTTAAGCCCAAGGGAATGTCTGAACGAATTATGCTCCTTGAAGCCAGGGATGGCACTTGAGGACCCACAGAGCTCCTAAGGCCCACATGTGTTAAGTCCCTAGACAGGCATTTCATAGATATGCCTGCGCTTTGATTCTGAGTAACTGGCAGAAGAGGATGCAGAGGCACATTTGACTTTCGGGGAGCAGCAGCTCAAGGCCCAGTGACTGACAGCAGAAGCTTCGCAGCACTTCAGGGTTGCAATTCCACCTATAAGTAGTGTAAACATAGGCCAGTGACTTGATTTTCTGTGCCTCAGTTTATCCACTGTAAAATGGGGATGATAATGCTGGGCATCTCCTAGGGGGACCATGAATTAAGTCAGTGATTCAACAAGCTTAGACTACTGCCTGACCCAATTCCTGCTATGTAATTGTTTGCTATTATTATTATTCCTCCATGGGATAATAACAGACAAAGAGATCTCAAACTATGGCTCCAATATAAAGGTCTGGGGATTTAGGGGGGCTCTAGTTATCACAAAAGGCGTGGAATGAAGAAAGTGGGGTGATATATCCTCAGATGAATGCAGAGAGCTTCCCACTGCTGTGTTTCCCAAGGCCACACCATGGACCAACCCCATCACGCTTCCTTGTGGTATTTGGTTAAACTGCCGAAGACTCCCAGGTCTCCATAAGTTCC
This sequence comes from Ovis aries, assembly GCF_016772045.2. NCBI lineage: Eukaryota > Metazoa > Chordata > Mammalia > Artiodactyla > Bovidae > Ovis > Ovis aries. The sequence goes on from NC_056056.1 coordinate 175,139,800, forward strand.
CCCTACCCCGCTGGACCAAGCTCTCTGGGGTGGGTGTGAAGGATGGTGCATTTTAACAGGCACACCCAGAGACACCCATGTCCCTGCAAATCTAAGAGCCCTTAGACTGGCTAAGTTCCTTAACTAGAGAGTCATGTCCATTTGCTCACCATCACAGCCTTTGAGCCTTGCACATAGTATGCTTGACATACAGTACATGCTGGACAGGTATCAGGTGAATCCACTCAAGGGTTACAACTCTGTAAGTATCCAGTCAGTTGTTTTGAAGGTCTGCTATATGGCAGCTACATGCAAAGTGATGCTAAATTAGACAGACAACTTCATTCATTTACTCAAAATCTTCACCATGCTTACTATATACTAGGTAACTGTACTAGACCCTGGAAATGCAGAAAAGATGATGAATGAGGTTGCTTAGAGGTAATTACAGATGGTGACAAGAGCTATGAATAGAGCTAATAAACGAGGTAGCTGATGGAGCATGCTGTCATTAAACTCAGCCTCTAGAGCAACACCATCCTTTAGAACTTTCTGTGATGATGGAAATTATCTTCCCCACACTGTCCAATGGTTGCCACTAGCCCCATAGGGTTATCCAGCACTTACCATGTGGCTTAAGGAACTTAAGGTTTTAATTTTATTTCATTGTAATGAATGTTAATTTTAATAGGCACATGTGTCCACAAGAGACAGTGCAGGTCTGGAGGAGGAAAGAGATTAGTAAATGGGAAATTATAACACAAGGCACTCAGTGCTATGGGGTCGGCGGGGGGAGGTCAAGCACCATGTGTTATCAAATGCCTCTCACCCAATTACCAGATGCTCTAACATTCTCTGGCTCTGGGAATAGAAAGAACAAGGTCAGGTACAAGGCATTGTACTTGGGCTGGAATTTTTATAGGCCATGATCAGTTGGAAGTGGTATGCAGCCCGGCCAAGCCCCAGAGACCGTGGTTCAAGATCATACCATCATCCACCAAAGCCTGCCCACAGCTGCCAAAGAGATCTCTCTCATTCCGTCATTCCGTTGACGGTCATTTTGTCCTTGGCTACAACGTCCCACTGGGCCTTGCATGGATTTTACGAGATTTCTCCGCTTCAAGCATAAGTACGAATACAAGCCTCCTAAATTCCACCGGAAAATTGGTGGCTAATCCAAACATTTCATAAAATTAGAACTCATTGTAGGACTGAAAGGAATTCAGACTGTGCCGCCACCAGAGAAATGCAAAATATTTGTTATAATTTCTTCCTTCATGAGCTGTTTCAAGCAGCAAGGGCTCTTTTCGGCTTGAAGTTAAAGGAGGCAGTGGGGTGGGGAGGGGAGGGGTGGGAGAGCTTTTGTTTTTGTTTTGTTTTCTTTGTGGTTTGCAAAAAGCATCACCAGATGATGAAAAATCGAGGAATCCTGCCTGGCTCCCTAATCCCTTGGCTAGCAGGGATAATAAACTGTCCCCATCTCGGCTGTATCTTGGCTTTATAAAGAGGGTGTTTTTCCTGGAAAATGGTACTTTGGCTCCGTAATTTTCTTCTTGGGCTTGAGCGACAGAATTTTTGATATCCTGAGATTTCATCAGCAAGAGAGATACCTGCATTCAGGCGTGCACGCAGGCAGGTCAACAATACTGATTTGCCAGGCACTGTGTGAGGCACTTGGGCTATACCAGGAAACAAAATTGGTGAAAATCCAAGCCCTGGGAGAGCCCGCCTTCCAGGGAAGGAGGACCAACAACGGAGGATTCAGTGACTCCCACTTTGAAGCAATTTGGAGACCAGACCTGAAGACTCACCAATTGCAGAATCTGGACAGGGCTGGAGTGGAAGTCCAAATCAATCCTAGAACTCTCATCTCACAGAGAAAGTAGCTGAAGAAGTACAGAAAAAGGGACATAACTCTCCCGTGGTCAAGCGGCTCACGTGGTGGCAATGGAGGAACCAGCCCCCAAGCTTCCTGACCACATCCCCAGACTCCTAACACTCCACAGCCATTCAACAGACATGGACCGCCTTCTTCTTGTGCACCAGACACGGAACCAGGTACCAGGAGTAAGACATGGAACAACTGGCTTCACAGAAACAAGTTCTTCCAGTTGCTATGTTCACAAGCCTGGAGACAACAGTGAGTCTGGCTGGGTTCAGTGGGACTCTACCCCCGGCCCCCAAGTGTGTGTGAAGAACCAAAGCAGGAAGCTGCAGAAGATTCCAAGGATCCACACCCGTGAGAGGCCATGGAGCCCAGCGATTACCACCTTGAGCCTGAAGGCAGACAGCCCAGCCCTAGAGCCCAGCTCCATGACCCTGCGAAAGTCATGTGACTTCTCTAAGACTTTCCTTCCCGGTATGCAAAACGAACGTACTAATAATGCAGGTTCAAAGGAGAGAAGGCCCCTAAAGTGGTTAGAACAGTGCCTGGCACACATGCACCATTCAATGCGTGTTTCCTGCTATTATGATCATTAGGGGAAGCATCGTCCTTCCACTCAGGACCTTCCTACACATTCAAGAAGGTGGCTACGAATCAGTGGAAATTTCCACTTCATCCCTCCCGTCTCCAGGATTGATACCACCGGATGCCAGCATGCCCATTCACACACTGGTTCCCTCCCAGAGCATTCCATTTGATTCTCCCTGGGAAACAGAGATCAACTAACTGTGAGGAAGACACAAAGTAAGGTTCTCCTGAGCGGATGCATCACAGTCCTGCCTTTCCATTCAAACACATCCACGTGCTAGGCTCTGAGCTCACCAGGTCAACCCAAGGCTCAGTCTCTTCCCTCCCACAGCTTCTGCTAGTTGCAGAAAGATTCACTTTCTAATCTACCCAGAGCTAGACAAGCTGGAATGTTACATCAAGGACCACTGAGAGCTTCTCAAAGTTTGCTGGCATCTCTTCTAATTGATAACAAGAAAGTCAAGGCTGTATAATGAAAGTATCTGATACAAAGAGATGAAATTCTAAAAGAGGAGAGAAAGGGGAAAAAAAAACACACAACAGGGAATGGGTCTCCTTCAATAGATGGGCAGCAGGGCTAAGTGTACGCCACAAAGGCTGGGAGGCTGGAGATGTAGAAATGACAAAGGGGTAGCTGTATGTTCTAGAACCCAGAGCTGGTTGAGTTCCTCTGGGGCAGAGGCTGTACTCTGTCCCCTTGCCCCGGCCTCCCCAGTGCCTACACAGTGCCTGGAACAGAACAAGAGCTCAGCCAAAACGTGCACAAATATGTTTAAACGTGCGACCTGGGATAGGCGGAAGGAAAATTGACAACTGTTTCTACTTCTTGGAAGCCATCTAGGGTCATAGCCGAGAGCTCAGACAGACACGTGAGTTTCATTCCAGCCATCATCCCCAGGTCGTTATAGACAGCGCATCCCTGGGGGCTTCAGTTCCCTCTGCAGTAAAACGGGGGCTGTGATAGCATCTTTCTTGTGGGAGGAGGGAGGGTCTAAGAATGACCAGGAATTCAGTGAGATGATGCAGGCAACACACTTACCCCAAGGCCTGGCGGATATAAAATGCTCCACAGAGGTGAGTCTGATGGCGTGATTTCATCTTTAAGGATGAGAGAGTAGTAACCATGAGCGTCTATTCTGCCTTTTTAATGAGGCTGCCAAAAACATGCCTTTCCGTGGGGAGAGGGCCTCCTCCTTGAAGTCTTGCCTCCACCTACCTGTCCCCCAGATGAAGGAGTTCCCTGGATGCCGAATGCCCCCATCACTGCTAAAAGCAAGGGCACACCCAAATGCACAACAGAGAGCAGAGGTAACCGCAGGCCTGCAGCCTCCAAGGCAAAGTCCCCTAAACTCAAAGTACCCAAGGAATGAGTGAAGATCCCATCAAGCAACCCAGCAGAACATGAGACTGCCTTCCTCTGAGTCCCGAATAATAACAGCCTATAATTATTGACAACCAGCTACATGTCAGGTACTGTTCTTGGCACAGTCCCTGACAACCTGGGAAGTAGGTTTTACTATCATGCCATTTTATAGATGAGAAAACTGATAGCTTCTTTGAAAGTATTTTCTAACTCACATGGGTTGTCCAGAACCCACTTCATAAACAAGCTTAAAAAGCAATGCCTGCCTCGAGCTGAAAGGAAATGCAGGCTCTCCCTACACTTGACAAAGCCTGCACCAAACAATCTTAAAAGGGTTTGGAAAGCCGAAGATACTTCCCTTTCCCGCAACAAAGAGACCTCCTGCCAAAAACCAGGCAAGAGGAAATGAAGCCTGTTTCATCAGTTCCATTCAGCAAATCCCAGGATTCTGTTCCTATGAGCTGGCAGGGACCTTGCTGAGCATTTTGTCTTGGTCTCTCGATTTATAGGTAAAGAAAAGGGACTCAGCACTGTGTGCTGTCTCGTGCCCAGGCTCCTGGAGGTACAAAGACGGCTGAGCCCCTGTCCTGCCTTTCCCAAGAAGAGGGCTCCTTCAGGGATAACATTTCTCTATGGGCCAAACACTTTTCTAAGAACTCGACAGGCAATATGTTGATCCTCACAACCACTCCCCATTTCACAGATGAAGAAACTGAGTCTCAAATTTACACAGGAGGCTCGAGCAGGGTCTCAAACCCCAGTGCCTGGCTCCAGAGGCAGACTCAGAACCACTCCTTTTGTGCACGTTCCTTCCACCTTCCTGTAGGATTTTGGGGGTACGAGTGTCCTTGGCAGCTGGGGTGAATCATGCATGAACTGAGCCCAATCACAATGAAATGGCAACAGCCAGCAAGGATTCCCTCCAACCTGCACCCATCAGTTGCCTTTGTGGCTTTAGAGTCAGAAGAACTAGCGATACAGGAAGCGTGACACCAGCGGGAGAGGATGGGGCCGTAAGGAAACACTGACAAAGCAGCAGCTCCCTTTTCTTACAGTGGGGAATTGCCCCTTTGGCCACAGAGATGCAAGCTGCCCTCTGAGCCGTCTGGACACCGCCCTTCCGCTCCCTTCCAGGGAAAGAGGGAACCAACCATGGCGGCCTCTTAGCACCCTCCCACTAAACACCTCGGGCTGCCTCTCAATACCGCTAATGAAAGTAAACCAAGCGGAATTCTTTTCTCGAGTTTTAAAGGCAAATCATGACGGTGTTTTTTTCCAGACATACATTAACTCTGCACTCCAGCTGGTTTACAATTCTTTAAGTACTTGATTTACAACCCAGGGAGAAAATGTTTTGAAAATCTTGCAAATGCATTTTGCATCTCAAGCTTGCCTACTCGCAGAGCTGATCACCAGGGATTCTCAGACAGGGTGGGGGATGCAGTGAGGGGGCGGCGGTTGCTGGTGGCTCCCGGAAGTGTGGGAGTGACCAGGGAGGCCTGAGAGTAGCAAAGAACTGCGGGAAGCAGCCGCCAAGGGTGGGAATCAGCTCCCTTCCTCCTCCCTGCAGCCTCAGCGCAGAGCTACGATGGAGAGGCACCTGGCCATGCTGGGCCGACACCCTCCACAGCTCTCCAAAGGGTGGTAAGGAGAGGGGTGACCCGGAAAAGGGGGAGGATGGGGGCCCAAGGGGTCTTCCCTGCTGCCTCTCACCTCCACAGACCCCTCCCCGCTCAGGACTGCTGGTGCACTCTTCATGCAGCTGTTTCTTCATTCATTCACTCATTCATTCATTCACACTGAGCATCTACTACACCGCCTGGCTACAGGCCAGGCTGCAGTGGTAAGACAGTGGCCCTGCCTCCCTCCTAATGGGGGAGGAAGGGAAGAGTGTGGACAAATCATCAAAGCCACAAGCTCTGGAGGAAACCGATACAGGCCCAAGGCAAGAGGATATGGAAGCAAGAGTTGGACAGCCAGGTAGGACTTGAAGGATGTGGCAAATTCAGTTTAAGTCCTCAGCCACCCATGCGAGAGTTTAAAGCAGGGACAGCCACAACCAGGAAGAAGAAGGCCACCAAGGTGCTCGTTGCTTGCACTTCTCACTAGCTCTGGTTTCCAAGAGCCTCGTATGCACAAGCTCTGCATCGGAAGGCTCCCAGTCCTACTTCTCATGGTAATCCCACTTGGTTGGATGTTGGCAGCCGCATTTTCTAGAAGAGAAAACAGAAGCTCAGAGGATATGTGACTTTGCCCAGGATCATCCAGGTGCTGAGCTACAGGGGAGAATAGGAACCCAAGTCTGTCTGATTCTACAGCCATTTCTTCCTCCTCATTCATACCCTTGTGCTGTGCTCAGTTATTCCAGATGTGTTCGTGACATGCCCCAACTAAGTCCCCAGTACCTCCATGGCAAGAAAGACTTGTCATATTCTATTCTGAAACTCCCCACCATCCTGGGCACTTTAGGAAGCCCTCGGGAAATATATCTTGCCAGAGGGAAAGGGAAAGATGGGCCGACCCTAGTGGAGGCTGTGTCTTCATGACAGGGAATCTTTAGCCCAGCCCCGGGTTGAACATGCAGTTAAAAGTTTACAGAAGAGCCTCACTGTGAAGTCAACATCTGGCTGCCTCTGGACTATTTCCAGAGAATTTTATCAATACAGCCAGACTCTACTCACGGGTGGGTCATCTGGCCCGGCCCCTCCTGGGCCCTGGGCCTGGGATCTTCTCATTCCTGCACTGCACAGTGTCGTCTGGGCCGGCGGGATGATAAATGCATTCAGCTTTAAAGCAGATACTTCGCAAATCATAACTTACAGATGCTCCAGGACTTTCATGTGGGAAAGACAAATGGGACTTAGGCTGTCTGACTCCGGAGCCACTGAGGACAGGAAGCCACAGCCAGGACGGCTCTCTCCTCTCCACGAGCACAAGACTGAATGGGAATTCGAGCAGGGAAGGGTCTGCCTGACTTTGCAGACGCTGCTATGTTACCCGCCATTCATTTCCAGCCATTGTGTTTTCAAGCCCACAAATCAGAAAGCTCTTTGAGGTCAGGGGTGATGACCTTCAGCTCCCATACCTCCTGAAATAGTTATTCGCTTTTGTAATCCCTTTTGTGCCATCCCACAAGCCTTTTGCCTGGGACCTCCTATGTGCCTGGCACTCTGCTAGAAATGGACAGCAGGTCCAAGATGGCTGGATGGGGCTTGTCAGCAGATGAGACACCTTGACTCAATCCTTATCTCCTGCAGCTTCCTGGGAGGAAGTGAGATCAGACATCCCAGAGTGGTGAGGGAGCACTTCTGTCGCTGGAAAGTGAACCAGCTGATCTCCAGAGGGCCCCAAGGGATTCCAGAACCTGAGGCTGCTGAAGGCACAAAGAACTCAGTGTGTGCCCAGGAGAAGCACTCCTGGGCCTGCTTCATTAAAACAGACTCGTGGCCTAACAAGCAGACCTCTCTCCCCCCTCACCCCTGACACCATTCCGATCTTTATCTTCTCATAGTTCAGCTCTTGCGAAAACCTCCAGGTTGGCTCCCTGCTCCAAGCCAGCACTGCAGACCCCTGGGCTGGGAGCCCCGCTGTGATCAGAGCCCAGCTCAGCCCACTTAGGGGAAGGGAGCTGGCCACGGTCTTCACATTCACGCTGCCTGAGTCCAGACCCCGGCTCTGCTGCAGCGTGTGACCTCAGCAGGCTAGCAAACCTCTCTGTGGCTCAGCCTCTTCATCTGGAAGATGAGACGATTACAGGATTGTTATGAGAATTAAATTAGTTAAATGGACCTGGCACGTTATAATCACTCAAGAAGAATTAGCTGCTATTATTTATTGTTATTAAATGTTATTATTATCCTCCCTATTCCTATCTTACCTGCTTTGCCTCCTACTGCGTCCCAGCATGAAGCCCACATTCCAAGAGATCTGGCCTGCTCACCCCGGAATCTGCCCTCTGCCTGAAAGCTTCCATATTTTGGTCTTTGGAAATACAAATCAAGGGTCATCTTTAACAGCCCTTGCCCTCCCTAATCCTACCATATTCCCTGGCCCTCTCCCAATCCCCTTCCTGAACAATGAGAAACCTCTCAGGAGAAGCATCTCCCCATGGCTAGTTCTCTGGAACGTGAGCAAAACACCACATCCAAATCCGGCGGTCACCCACCGTGCAACAAAGATAAAAGGTTCTCCATGTCTCCAGCAGCAGCGGGTCTCAAAATAGACTTGTTTGATGCTTCCTTGCTACTTAACCCTGGGCAAGTTACTTAAACTCCCCAAGTATTGTTTTCCCCATCTGTTAAATGGGTCTAAGGTGAGTGCGTGCTTCTTAGGGTCATGGTGACAATCGGACATGAGAAAATATCTGTAAAGCACTTAGCACAGCCTGCCATATCCCAAACTCTCAAAAATATCGGCTGGTAGTAATAAGAGCAGTTGTGGCATTTGAGGGAATGGGTGCATGGCACTCAAGTTAATTAACTGATCTTCAATGAGCTATGTTTCAACTTGAAAATCTCCAGAAGTAATCAATTCCCGTACAGAAGAGGTACCCATAGCCTAGCAACTGCTCACTCTTGTCTCTTCCACCAGACTATATGTTCCTTAGGTCTTATCCATGTGTATGCCCCAGAATTTAACATGGTAAGAAGCATATGGCAGATGGTAATAAATCTTTGTTGAACTGAACAGAATTAGTTCAATATTTGTAAGTACATTTCATCATTGCTACTACATTATAAACTCTTTAAGGATCATGTCTTATTCTAGTAAAGATGTATTAAATGAGTTATGGAGAAAAACCAAACAAAGAATCGGGTTTTTTAAACTCAGCCTACTCAGTTACTAGCTATGCAACCTCAGAGAAGTCACTTGACAATTCTGTGCCTTATTTTTCTCACCTCAAGGATGGATGAAAAGTTTGGACTACACATCTGTCGAGGTCCCTTATACCTTAAAACTGGGTTTGGGCCTTAGCTGCAATACGGTGCCCCAGCCACCCTGCATATGACAGTCATACACCCTTGGTTCGGCAGGCCAGCTTACTAGTTTGCAACCCTGAGCTGCAGTTTTCCAGCATCAAGCTATGAATAACTTTGGGCCAGTGCTTAAAACACCCACTTTTAGTCAAATCAGCTCCTTTGCTGGGTGAGGATGCTCCGTCACCCATCCCAGGGCATCATAGCTATCTGGAGGCACAACTGACCCACCAGCCCTGCCATTCCCATGTCAGACTCTCCCAGAGACCTCCTTCCTGCTCACACCACACCTCATACTATTCACAAGAGATAACCTGGAGCAGAGAGAGACTTGAACTTAGCTGATGGTGAGCTGATCGCATAACACATCTCCCCAAAACGTTGTTTATTTTTGCTCTTGGATTTTTTGGCAGTTCTCAGTGCAGCCTGAGGGTCCAGGGAGCTTGGCTCAAAGAAAATGCCATGTTATAACACAGGGGGTTGCTCTGCAGCCCTGCCCGAAACTGTATCAAAACGAAAGTTGTGCAATAAACAAAGCCCAAATTCAAGGCCTTAGAAATGTGTTCAGATCCTATCAGAATCTGGCTGACAGTCTTGGCTTCCTATGGGTGCACTTCCCTAATTAATCTGAAAAGTTGATTATTTCTCCTACCTCTCTCTGAGTGAGTTAATTGTCCAATGCATCATGCCTCTCTGATGGTCTTAAAACCTAAATGAAAGTCCAAGTGAAATGAAGGGGGAAAAAATCTACTAAAAAAAAGTAAATGAATTTGCTAATTTCCCCTTTTGAGGCTTTCTAAGGGCTTCCCTGGTGGCTCAGCTGGTAAAGAATCCACCTGCAATGCGGGAGACCTGGGTTCGATCTCTGGGATGGGAAGATCCCCTGGAGAAGGGAACAGCTATCCACTCCAGTATTCTGGCCTGGAGAATTTCATGGACTGTATAGTCCATGGGATCGCAAAGAGTCAGACACGACTGAGCAACTTTCACTTTGACATAGGTTATTTTATTCAATTCTCACAACTAGTTCATGAAGTAGTACTATATTAGCCCATTTTACAGATGAGGAAATGGAGGCTTCTGAAAGTTACATAGCTTCCCCAAAGCCACAAAGCTAGTCAGGAATCAGTCAGGATTTGAATATAAGCCAGAGCTCTTAGTCCTTCTGCCAGAGTGCCTCACTTGTGCAGCTTATGAACTCTGGAAGAAGCCACTTTGAGTCCTTTCTCATAGACATGCTCAGACAGTAGCAGCAAGACTACATTTGGGATGAAAAGGATGCCTGGAGAATGCCTGGACCACTTAGAGGGCTGGACCAGCTGACTCCAAGTTGCTAATTCTGCAACCTCTCTCTTCCGAACTGCCTTTCACAGAATGTTGATGCTCCATGGTGTGCTGTTTGACTCAGAAGGCCCTTCCAGACGTGCAATTAAAAGCCACAAGATTCTTAAACAATTCTCTGTCTCAAGGGTGCTGATTTCATAGCATCTCAGGCAGCCTAACACCCAGCACTCTACTTGGGCCACTTGCGTTGGCAAAGCAGCTGAAAGGCACGGCGCCTCTTGGAAAGTGCTCAGAAAGGCTTGGGTACAAATGAAAATAAAGCATCACTTCGCAATTCTACCCAAAGACCTAAAAGGCAGAATTGAGACGACATGCTCTGAATTTGGAATTGCACCTCAAAAGCAAGTGGATATTCAGTGTATCCTTGGAACCACAAGAAAACGCCAAAGTCACACTTCAGATGAAAATTTCTTGCTGCTCTTGACAGATTCTGAGTCACCAAGCACTGTACAGGCAAGAACAACTTGCTGACCAATTTTTTTTTTTTATGTATGTTTTATTTTTTGTCCAGTCAGGCATAGGGAATTTTCCACCTGACAATTTCTGTTTCTCACTTAAGTTCTGACACCATCTGTGAGCAGTGTGCTCCGCGAGGGGGGCGAGGGGGGACGGACTCGAAGTCAAGGAAGCCTTCCCTTCACCCAATCTCAATTTTCTCATCTGCTTACTGCCTCTACTTAGATGATTTTGCTAACATCCTAAGCTTATCTATCAGGTAGAAAGCAGTCTGGGGATTGCCAGTTTCTGGATGTGGATCTGCTACCTGATTGAGAATCTTTACATAATCTTTGAGTAAAACAAGAGATTGAGCTGTAATGAGTAGCACAATGGGAAACTGAACGGAGGGCTGGACAACAGAGCAGGACTCAACAGCTTGCTGCTGTGAAATGAGCCTCTTCCGTTCTCAGGGCGCCCCCTAGTGGCCATTCGATTAAATTCCGAAGGAATGTTCAGAGTTGCTGCAAATAAAGGGAGAAAGACACCCACCACAAGAGAAAGGCAGGCTCGCGCCTACTGATGCAATCAATCCCTTTCGCTCTATCCTAGTCCGTGGATCAGACAGCTATCAGAGGGAATACCTGAGGCCCCAGTGAAGCTCAGAAAGATGTCTGCCATAAGACAAGTTTTCACTCTTGCAGTTGGCGGCAAGCTACTCAGCCTTCCGGAGTCTGTGCCCCTCACAGATCCCAGACACACCCTTACCACTCAACCCCTCACAAGCTCACATCCTCAACCTGCAGCTCCAACCGCGTCTGGTTTTCATTACTCCGCTTTCGAACTTCCCAGCGTGATTCTTCAACAGCTATTAAGACAACATGAGCAAGGAGCTAGGCTTAGGTTTTGCTTATTCAACATCCAGCCTGGGGAATATCACCTCAGACAAAAAGCATGAATGAAGCGCACGTTTCTCAGCCTCCTCTTCCACAGACCTTCAAGTGTGCTCCTCAAAGGACATTTTTGCATCTCCTCTCGAAAATTTTCAATCTACAAAAATGGCACCGGCCCTCTCGACTACTTGCTATAGATTTTGTAGATAGGAGACAGCTTTAAAATACTATGTACATTCTCTCAAATTTCCAGTTAATCGATAATGGACTTTAATTTTTAGGATTTGGGATAAAGCTGTATCAACCCAAAGAGTGAAGCCTAGAATGAAGGAATCATCCAGATAAACCAATATTTGAGAACTGAGCTGGCTGAACTTTCTAATTGGTGCCAGGTTTTGTCCACAGAACTGTCACTGCACAGGTGCAAAAGAAAAACACTGACATCAACCCACCACTTACTTATTCAGCAGCCCATTTTGCTTTTCCCCTGTGATCATTTGTTAAGTTTATAAGCAACCCTGGGCCCCCAAACACCCCTCAAAAGTGTCCACAAGGAGTTCCATAATTACTTCCTGACTTTGGCCCTCAATCGATTAAAATCCATCTGATATGCTGAAAATCAAAGAACCATGTTAATTTTCTGCCACACACCACACAAAATCTTTCTGCAATAGTCAGTCACTTTGAACCCAACCCTCTAGCCACAAGCAGCGTGGATTACAAGGGCCTGTTCTGCAGAAAGGAAAATGACAACAAGCCAAGGTCGGGACAATGCAAAGACTCCAAAGCACTCAAGATGTTACTTGGGGTTGAATAAACGGCCTTAGGACCCTGGCAGGGTTACAGCTGTCACAGAGTGGGGCGGCTAGGTCAGACCCCTTACACAATACAGCAGTCTTGCAGCCGGGGCCTGAAAAGCAATTGAATCTGCAACTCAGGGTGGCTAATCATGCCCTAGGCATTTCAGTCCTCCCAGAAACCAGCAGCAAACTGTCACAACCCTCAGGCATGAGGGTTGAACCTTCACTTCTATTCCCTAACCTTCTCTCTTCAAAACAGGCAGGAGTCCGTCCTCCCTTGCAGCGACCTCAGCACCGCGGCGACAGGGACTGGAAGGATGCAGGGGAGGGGGGGGGGGGGGCGGGGGGGCTCATTCATCTATAGGATACGGGACGAGGCGAACCAGCTCCGAACTGCGGATGTGGCTCTGTGTGGAGTTACAGCAATAAGGCATTCCAGGGCATGAATGCGTGCCCGAGAGGGAGACCCCAACGGTCCCGATGGTGCAAAGTGTTTGCAAATCATAAACACTACTTTGCTGCCGGGATCAAAACCCCCAAAATATGCGCAGACAGGATGTAACAAGTGTTTCGGGAGAAAGACACGCCTGAGCCACGGGGGGCTGGAGCCGGGGGTGGGGGGCGGTGGTGAGAGTGAGGAATCTGTCTAGGGGTTCCGGAGAAGCCCCCTCTCGGACCAGAGACCCCCCTCTGCGCCCCAAACCCCGTCGCGTGAGCGCTGCGTCCCCAGCCGCGTCTAGACCGAGCCCGCCGGGTTTCCCCCCAACTCACCACTCGGCCCGAAAACCTCTCGGTGGCCCGCTTGACTTTGCCGTAGGTGCCTTTGCCCAGGGTCTCCTGCAGCTCGTAGCGGTGCTTCAGGTTGTGTTTGTGGTGATGCCGCTTCACACCGTGCGGCTTCCTGGGCTCCGGGCCCGCCGCCGAGGGGGCTGCGATCGCACCCGCCTCCGGCGGAGAGCCCGGCGCCCCCGGCCCCAAGTCCGGGCCGGCCGCGGGCGCAGCGGCCCCCTCCATGTCCGAATGCGGGGCGAGCAGGGCCGGAGAGGGCAGGACCGAGCACGGCGCTCGCGGTGTCGGGGTCCCAGCCGAGAGAAAGCTGGGCGCGCTCACGGTCGCCCCCGCAGCATCGGGAAGGCGGCCGGCTCCCGCCGGGGCTGCGGCTGGGTCACTGGCGGCGGCGGGGACTGCACATCTGGCGCCCCGGGCGCGCACGATCCGCGCACCGCCCACCGGCCGCGGCGAGCTGCGGCGCGTCGGGCGAGGTGGCGGCGGTGGCAGGGGAGGCGGTGGTGTTCGCAGGAGGGAGGGGAGAGGGGTGGCCCCGAGCGCAGGAGGGGGAGTGTTATGTGGGGCGCCGCGCCCCCAGACCCCTCCCCGGGAGGACGCGCAGACTGGGCGGGCGCGGGGGCGGGGGCGGCGCGCGGGCCGGCCCCCGGGGAGGGGGGCGAGGGGCGGCGCGGCCGGGGCTCCCCCCCAACTCCCGCCCGCCTCCCGGGCCTGGGGCCACCCCGAACTGGGAGGGGGATGGAAGCGTGTCGCGACTCGCCCTTTGTGCAGCGCCGGCTAGGCCGCGCCGGCGGCCAGGGGGCTTTGTCCTCGCTCGGCTGGGAAAGAGACGGGGGGGGTTCCCAGCCCGGGCGCCCCCTCCCCCGGCTCGCCCGCCGCCGCCGCCGCCGCCGCCGCCGCTACCGCGGGCTCGCCGCCGCCGCCGCCTCCTCGGACTTCGGCTCCGGCCGCGCGGCCTCCCTTCCTGCTTGCGCCCTGGCTGCGGCGACGGCGGCGGCTCGCCGAGCCCCGGCGCCGGGTAGACGAGAGCGCTCGGAGCCGGGGGCCCCCGGGGCCCGCTGGCGATCCGGCCGGGGGCGCTGCGGGCTCGGGCGCCCCTTCATTTTCTTTTAGGTGTCGCCGCGGCCGCCAGGCCGGAGACGGGGAGAGGCTGGGGGAGGGGAGGCGCGCGGGTGTTGGGTTACAGGCGGTGAGTCACGGCTCGCCCTCCCCCGCGGCGGTGCGCACCCCCTCGCGCTCAGCCCAGGCTGCCGCCCCCGCCTCGCAGACCCCCATCCCGGCTGGCGAAGGGCTGCTCTCCCGGGCCAGGGTCGGGGCAGCTGGGCGCCCCTGAAAACCCCGAGAGGCGCGTTGACCTCGGCCCCGCGCCCTCGCCGGAGAAAGGCGAAGGCGGGGAGGAAGGGAGGCTCCGAGGCTGAATCTGCGGCCGGTCGCCGCACTGCCGCCCTCCGACACTATCCAGGACTCCCGCCTGGGAGAGGAGATTTGGGTCGCTAGAGGTGCCTGGATGCAGCTGGGCGCCTACCCTGCCCGCCAAGGCTGTGTTTGGAGATGGGCAAACCAGGGACCTCGGATGGAGCAGGGCCTGAGACTGGCTAAGCCAGGGGCGACAGGCAGGCCGCTTGGCCCCTTGACCGTTTGTATTTCTCCATTAACTGAGATGGCCAGATCCTGGAGATGGTACCCAGTACCCCACCCCCACAAGCGAGGGTCAGGCAGGAAGGCCTACGACGGTGGCAAGGCTGCCACCTTCTAAGAAGCAGCAAGGGAAAATAAGGAAGAAAGCAAGAGAAAAAGGCGCTTCGGGAGTTTTTTCAATAGTGTGGTATACCAGACTGGGATGGGAAGAGTGAGGGGTGAGGAATGTCTGGTGCGTTCTGCAGATGGCCTGGTGGTTCATTTTTTCCCCAGTGAGCCGGACTTGCCCTTACTCCGCAGCTCTCAGGTTCAGCCCTCTGCATTCCTGCTGTCTTCAGGCCTGTCTATGCCTTATCACCTTACCCTGGATCCCGCAACAGCACGTCCTCCCTGCAAGTCCCCTCCGCAGTGCCAGAATAATAGCCTGTAACATTAGTCACCATACGTGTCCTCCACCCTTGCAGGGTCTCCCTGCCTGCCTCCTGCAACTATTCTGCTTTTATACAAAATCTGTAGACTTTGCATATGTAGATTAGAGAGTCAGTATAAATAACAGGCAGGTTGAGCCTGGCTTCCCAGTGGCTAGGCTGTGTGACATTTGTCAAATGACAGAGCTTCGGTGTTTTCTTGAAGTGTAGATTACTGGATCTGTTTTACAGGTAAACGGATCATGTCTACAGTGGTAATTAAAACTGTTAACCCTGGGTCTTTCCCTTCCCAGGGACGTGGTGTGCTGTGCTTAGTCACTCAGTCATATCCAGCTTTTTGTGACCCTCTGGGCATGGGATTCTCCAGGCAAGAATACTGGAGTGGGTTGCCATGCCCTCCTCCAGGGGATCTTCCCAACCCAGGGATAGAACTGAGGTCTCCAACATTGCAGGCAGATTCTTTACCATCTAAGCCACCAGGGAAGCCCATGAATATGGTAGGAATCCACTACCCCATCTCTTGAAATTAAATGTGGCCATGTCACTTAGACCAATGGAATGAGAGCAATGATGTGCATTGCTTTTAGGTGGAAACTTTGAAGGACCAATGGGTAAATGCCCATGTCTTGACAATCCTGAAAATGCAATGTTGGCAATCACAACAACCATGAAGTACAGAGATAGAGCCTCCCTCATCCAGCCTGGGCCTCTGTAATGATGGCAGAACTGGCCCAAGTAACCTGCATTGTAAAAGTAGTGTGAGCAAATATTAAATATGTGTTAAACCAGGGAGATTTAGCGGCTGTTTGTTACAGCAGCATAATCTAACTTATTCTGGCTGATGGTGATCCTCCCCAGTGCCTAGGACTTAATCAGTATCGAATAAATAGCACCTACCATGTGCTGATCCTATTTTATGACAGTAAACTGTTTTCAGTTGAGGAAACCATATCAGAAAGGTTAAGTAATTGGCCTGAGATTACACAGGTTGTAAATAGCCACGCCAGGAATTAAACCCTACCTGTCCAGTTCCCAAGCGTGTGTTCTTCCACATATGCTGTTCTACCTCTCCTTAATCGGGAAGGATGGAAACAGTACAATGCCTGGCACAAAGTCATGCCCGAGAACAGGGAGTTCCTCTCCAGACTGAATTCCTATCGCATTTATAATTGGAACCACACTTTACACAGTGTTACCGTGCATTGTGCTCAAGTGTTTTCACATAGATTAAGCGTTTCCTCCAACAAGCCCCCAGGCTCCTTGGTTAAGAGCTTGAGTTCTAGAGTCAGACTGCCTGGGTTCAAATCCCTGTTCCACCACTCATAATTGAGCATTTTGGACAATTGTTTTCCCTCTCTACCCTTCTGTTCTCTCATCTGCAAAGTGGAGATGGTAATAACATAGGTGGTATTGGCAGTGGTAACAGTATGTCTCAGAGGGTTGGTGTGAGGATTAAGAAATATATATACTCAGTAAATCATGGCTATTAAGATTATATTCATTTTTCACCTTCTTATGACTCTTACTAGAATTCAGGCAATCATAAGCAGGTTAGTCATACTGCCTGATTAGACTCTGATTTCTGGCTTCATTATGGATATGGGACCAATGTTATCACATTAGCAGTTGGAAGCATAACATCCACACTGTCCTACAACATATATTTTCATAAGGCATACGATTTGTTTTTTATTACACTTTCCATTGTCAAGACAATTTAAAAGAAAAGAAAATAATATTTGCTCTCTTAAGAAATAGCTGTTTAGAAGACCTCATAATGCTAGTTATGGTTTATCTGCTATCTACAGTCTGCCAGGACCTTTATATATATTGGGGGCTTCCCTTGTGGCTCAGATGGTAAAGAATCCGCCCACAATGTGGGAGACCTGGGTTTGATTCCTGGGTTGGGAAGATCCCCTGGAAAAGGGAAAGGCTACCCACTCCAGTATTCTGGCCTGGAGAGTCACAAAGAGTTGGATATGACTGAGTGACTTTCACTTTCACTAAGATGTATTACCTCTAATCATCATGAAACTGCAAGATGAGCATTAATGATTGCCACTTAGCTGTTCACACTGAGGACTTCCCTGGTGGCTCAGACGGTAAAGCGTCTGTCTATACTGCAGGAGACCTGGGTTCAATCCCTGGGTTGGGAAGATCCCTTGGAGAAGGAAATGGCAATCCACTCCAGTACTCTTGCTTGGAAAATCCCATGGACAGAGGAGCCTGGTAGGCTACAGTCCATGGGGTCACAAAGAGTCGGACATGACTGAGTGACTTCACTTCACTTCTTCTAATCATCATGAAACTGCAAGATGAGTATTAATGATTGCCACTTAGCTGTTCACACTGAGTCTCAAAAAGGTTAAGCTGTCTGTGATCAAGCTTTCCTCTGATCCCTGTTCCAAGCTGCCTAACATCCCAGCTCATATCCGTGAATGCATATGCTTTGGTTAACTTAAGTCTTACATTTTTCTAGATGAGGTTTTGGAAAGTTACCAAAGGTTGTAATATTTCTAACTTAAGTATGTTGTTTGGTAGACACCTTATGATAAAAAGCAACCCAGGGAAGTGTTTATTCTTCACAGTGGCAGATTTCTAGTTGTTGTTCAGTTGCAAAGTCGTGTCTGACTCTCTGTGACATCTCCAGGCTCCTGTGTCCTTGGGATTTCCCAGGCAAGAATACCTCAATGGGTTGCCAGCATTCCCTTCTCCAGGGGATCTTCCTGGACCAGGGATTGAACCTGTATCTCCTGCATTGGCAGGTGGATTTTTTGCCACTGAGTCACCTGGAAAGCCTAGATTTCTAGTTGCCCACCAAATATTCATGCTTCTCAAGCAGGTGAGCTCACAGACAGCTGCTCTGCTGGGAATGTGTGTCCCCCAATTCTCTTGCATCCCAGTGTGGCCATATGACTGGTTATCTCTAATGGCATATGAACAGAAGTGATGTGCATTAATTCTAGAGCAGAGTGTTGAAAAATGGATATGCATTCCCCTCTTGACCTAGCTGTAAGCAGAAGGCTCCAAAGCCCCGGAAGATGGTGAGGTCACCAAATAAAAGAAGCCTGTGTCCCTGCATCAACTTAAGGATAAAGCCAACCTCTGGCCAGGACACTGGACTGGTACATGAGTGAGAAGTAAGCTGCTACTGTGTTAAGCCCTTGAGATTACAAAGTTTCTTTGTTACAGCAGTTAGTACTATCCTAACAAATATATACAGTTTATACTGTGTGTGTGTTCAGTCACTCAGTCATGTCCAACTCTTTGTGACCCTGTGGACCACAGCTTGCCAGGTTCCTCTGTCCATGGGATTTTCCCAGCAAGAATACTGGAGTGGATTGCCATTTTTCTCCTCCAGGGAATCCTTCCAACCCAGGGGTGGAACCTTCATCTCCTCACTGCCAGCAGATTGTTTACCACTATACCACCATATTTACATATAAAAAGCACAATAGGAGATTATAACAACAATCTCAATAGTTGGAACCCAAAATGCCACTTCTATGTTCTCTGTCCGCTTGCTTATTTAAGGAGAAAGCTTATTATTTAGAACTGGAAGTTTTTCCTCTAATTTTCCTTGTATTACGTGTATCTAAGATCCAAACAAGAATAGTATTCAGTAGTCATAAAATGATTTAATAAGAAACAAGTTTAGTCATTCAACAATATTTCTTGTTTTTCCCGCTTCATACCAGACATCTGGGGCTGAGAATGCACTGTAACAGGACAGGCCTGGTCTCATCTTCAGGAAGCTGAACATCTTACTCACCCAGTCTGTGGGTAATAAATACAATTTACAGTTTTCAACTGACCTCCAGCCACCAAACTTCTTGGGAGATCCCAGGCTATTTAAAAGTGGAAGATATGCTTAAAAACTAAAATTTCCTTGTACATCAAAACAGAATCCTATGCTTCTTCCCCTGCCAAGTGGCTAGAAAAACAGTAAGAATGGTGGTTAAGAGCATACGCTTCAGAATCAGAACTGGCTGAGTTCAAGTCCTGGCTCTACCATTTTCAAACTGTGTGGTCTTGGGCAGCTTCTTTGTTTCTCAGTTTCCCCATCTTTAAAATGGGGATGTAATACCTAACACAAGGGGTGTCTGTTGAGGATTGACTGTGTTGATGCAAAAAATAAGAAGCACTAAGAACAACATGAAATGACACGAGATAGCACTCAATAAATTGGCTGTTACTATCTTTGGCCACCTTCCCACTGGAATGACATTTTGTGTATACAAGGATATAGTGGACAACCATTTCAGGGGGCTGACATGACACCAGGGAAAAGAATTATCAAAAGAATCGGTGGATATTACAAGTATTCAACTGAAATAACCCAGGTTGAGATCCTACTTTCCATTCTTCTCATCTGCTTGCTGATTGAGGGGCCAGAAGAATCCTGTTGGGAAGAGCATCCCTTTGGGTAATCCCTGGAGAATGGGACAACCCGTGGGACAAGAGACAGGGCTCCTGACCCATACTCTCCATACGCATACCCATGTCTCTCCTGTCCCATACCCCGGTACTTTGGCCAGGTACCTCCACCTCTCTGTGGAATCCTGTCATCAGGTGAGATGCTCCTAAGGGCTGACAATTCCCGACGCCTTTTGGAGATTTCAGTTTTACATCCCGAGCATGTTCCTTCTTTTCCTCCCTGCTTCATGCACGTGTGAAGTGAATGGGGCAAGTGGACGATTGGCAGCAGCTCCATTTGCTTTGTTTTCTCTGTCCTAAACTTTATACTGAAAAATAAGATAGCAGCTTCCTGTGGGAACACAACAGCAGGGATTCGTTGGAAGGTTCTGTTACTGAGAAAAGAAACTGAAATGTGATAAATTCCCCATCAACAGAGAAAGCGCTGGCAGGCCTCCAGCAGGAGCAAACAATACCATACCACCCTGGAAAGAGTGGCTGCCAAAAAGTCGAGGGAGTACACGTGTCACATGCAGAGACGCGCTGGGGTCACATGGGAATAACTCTAATTGGCTACAATGAAAGAGCCTTTGGGTTTCAAGGAAGTTGAATGGAGATTTCTGGGCAGGTTCGGGAGATATAATGAATTCTTGATGGGGAGGAGGGGGTAGTTAGGGAGTTAGGGGTTGACATGTACACACTGCTATATTTAAAAGTGTAACAAATAAGGATCTACTGTATAGTAGACCTACAAAGAACTCTTTATGATGTTATATGGATGGTCTGGGTTTGGCAGGGAGGGTGAAGTGAAGTGAAATTTGCTCAGTTGCGTCCAACTCTTTGTCACGTCATGGACTATAGAGTCCATGGAATTTTCCAGGCCAGAATACTGCAGTAGGTAGCCCTTCCCTTCTCCAGGGGATCTTCCCAGCCCAGGGATCGAACCCAGGTCTTCCGCGGATTCTTTACCAGCTGAGCCACCAGGGGGTGGTGGATACATATATATGTATGGCTGAGCCTCTTTGCTGCCCACCTGAGACTATCGCAGCATTGTTACTCTGCAGTCCTCCATTGTGAGATAAAAGGTTAGAAACTAAAAGTCAAGATATTAGAGATAGGGTTTCCCTGGCGGTCTAGTGATTAAGGATCCACCTGTCAACACAGGGGACGTGGGTTTGATCCCTGGTCCAGGATGATCCCACACAATGAAGAGCAACTGAGCCAACGCACCACAATGACTGAGCGCACCTACAGCAGCTACTGAAGACCCTGCACCTTACAGCCCATGTTCCGAAACAAGAGAAGCCACCTCAATCAAAAGCCCCTGTTTGCTGCAACTAGAAAAAGCCCACGTGCAGCAATGAAGACCCAGCACTGCCATGAACAAACAAACAAATAAATAAATCTTTTTTGGAAAAAGATATTAGAGGCAGCCCTGCAAAAATAATTAATAAATAAAAATAAAAGAGTTTTCCTTCGTTACGCTTTATAAGTGTATTCCTTATACACTCCCTGTACGGGCGAGTACACTCAGTCACATTAGCTACATGCTCACCATGGGCTCATCGTGATTCTAGGTACTGCAGATATAGAAGTGAACAAAAACTAAGTCCCTGCTTTAATTCAGTTTTGTTGTTGCTGTTCAGTCACTATGTCCCACTGGTTGCAACCCCATGAACTGCAGCATGCCAGGCTTCTCTGTCATTATCTCCCTGAGTTTCCTCAAAGTCATGTCCACTGAGTCAATGATATCATCCAACCATCTCATCCTCTGTTGTCCCCTTCTCCTCTTGCCTTCAGTTTTTCGCAGCATCAGGGTCTTTTCCCATGAGTCTGCTCTTCACATCAGGTGGCCAAAGGATTGGAGCTTCAGCATCAGTCCTTCCAATGAATATTCAGGGTTGATTTCCTGTAGGACTGACTGGTTTGATCTTCTTGCTGTCTAAGGGACTCTCAAGAGTTTTCTCCAGCACCGCAGGCTGATAGCGTCAATTTTTTGGTGCTCAGCCTATCAGTTTACAGATAGACAAATAAATGTATTATATGTCCTATAACCATTAAGGGTTAGCGGGAAGAATAAAACCAGGTAAAGAGGTACAGAATGATGAGGATGGTAAGAAAAAGAGTTTCTGATAAGGTGACATTTGAGCAAAGCCTCCAGGGAAGCAAGAGAATAGACCACGTGGGCCTCTAGGAACAATATGGATATCCAGGGAAGGACCTTCTCAGGTGATAAGGTCTAGAAAATGCAAATGCCACAAGGCAGGACTATCCTTGGCCTATTGATGAAACAGTGAGTAGAGCAGAATATTCCACTGTGAGTAGAGTGAAATAGGAAGACAGGAGTAGGAGCTGAAGTCAGAGAGTTAACCAAAGGACCCAATCCTATAGGGCTTTGTGGAGTGGTGGGAGAGTTCTGGGTTTTATTCTAAGGCAGGCAGGAAGCCATTGGCCAATTCTGATTAGAGCAGTGACATAATCAGACGTGGGTTTGAAAAGTCTCTTTGTAACCACTGTACTGAACATAGGCTTGAGGAGGGAGGGGAGGCATCTGGGGAGGTACCTCTGATGATGGCCAAGGAGAGGCACCTACAGGAACTCCAAAGCAAGGACTATGGCTCTTTAGGTGATCTCCTCTCTGCCATCCTTCCTCCACATGGTCACCATATGTCTTTCCTAAAGCACAAGTCTATCTGACCCTCTGTCTCCCTCCTCTGCTATCTCCTGTGGGCTTCAGGACAAAGTTCAAACTCCTTAGCCTCACATACAGGGCAGCTGGACAGGGTAATAAGAATATCGGCGTTAGCATCAGAAAGACCAGGGTCAGAATCCTGGCCCTGCCTATCAACAGCTGTGTGATTTTACCCAAGTCACTCAGCTTCTCTGATCTTGGTTTCTTCTCTTTTCTCCTTGTCCTGGATATTATTATCTGCATGTCCTTGAGAGCAGGGACTTCGTCTTGTTCCCTCTGTATATTCAGCATGTAGAATGATGCCTAGCACATAGTAGGTACTCAACACAGTTGTGTGGACTCAACCAATAAGCTACTATAGAAGAAAGCGTCTGTTATGGTTGCTGGCTCACAGGTACCCAGCCATGCATTTTCCTTTGGCTGAGTAATGCCTGCTTCCCTTGCCCTGATGGTCTGACCCTAAAAGCCCTCTCCTGATTCATATCCACACCACCTCCTCCCACTTAACGTCCATTGTTTCTGGGATACCTCACTCCATTTTATATCTCTCCACCTTTATACATGCTGTACCCAGTGCCTAGAACACCCCCTTTCCTGCCCTCCAGGTGACAAACTCCAGCTCCCCTCGGACACTGAGCCTAAGATGTCACTCTGCCTCTGATCCTGCGCTAGATAGAACAGAAGGCTCTGTCCCTAGAGCACTCAGTCCCTGGGTCTATTATAGCACTTACATCATGGTACTGTAGTTACTCAATTGTGTGCCCAGGTCTGCTCAGTTTCCTGAAAGCTCCAGGGCATTCAGGTCTAGAACAGCACCATCCAACAGAAATATAATGTGAGCCACAGATAGCATTTATTTTTTCTAATTCATGCTTTTTCTTTCTTTCTTTCTTTCTTCTTCTTTTTTTTTTTTTTAGTATTTCTTTTTCTTTACTTATTTGGCTGCTCCAGGTCTTAGTTGCAGCATGTAGGATCTAGTTCCCTGACCAAGGATCAAACCCAGGCCCCCTGCATTCGAACCACAGAGTCTTAGACACTGGACCACCAGGGAAGTCCCTGTATAGCATTTAAACTTTTCTAACAGCCACAGCACCAAAGAATTGATGCTTCTGAACCTTGGTGTTGGAGAAGACTCTTGAGAGTCCCTTGGACTGCAAGGAGATCCAACCAGTCCATTCTGAAGGAGATCAACCCTGGGATTTCTTTGGAAGGAATGATATTAAAGCTGAAGCTCCAGTACTTTGGCCACCTCATGCGAAGAGTTGACTCATTGGAAAAGACTCTGATGCTGGGAGGGATTGGGGGCAGGAGGAGAAGGGGATGACAGAGGATGGATGGCATCACTGACTTGATGGACATGAGTCTGAGTGAACTCTGGGAGTTGGTGATAGACAGGGAGGCCTGGCGTGCCGCGATTCATGGGGTCGCAAAGAGTTGGACACGACTGAGTGACTGAACTGAACTGAACAGCCACATTAAAAATGAGTTAAAAAACTGAGAAATTAATCTTAATCCTATATTTTATTTAACCTATTCTGTTCAAAATGTGATTTTAATGTGCAATCAAGATGTAATCTTGACTGTAATATTAAAAAACTCATTGATGAGATATTTGACAAGCTTCTTTTTGTGCTAAGATGTCAAAAATCCCTTGCATAATTTACTCTTACTGTAAATCTCAATTCAGAGCTTTGTTTCCAATGGTTAAACTGAAATGTAATCCAGCAAAACAATTAAGTTGTATTTAACAGAAAAAGATTTTCCATTGTTCCAAGGTTTTCTGCTTTGAATTTTAATTAATTGCATGAAATTAATGATTTAGTTTCCCAGTCACATAGCCACATTTCAAGCACTCACTAGCTACGTGTAGCTCATGTCTATTGTATCCAACAGTACAGAGCTAGATTTTATCTTCATTCTAACAGAAATATAGATCTGACTTATACTGAGTGCCATACAAACACTGGAAAGATGATGGATGGATGGATGTGACTACCTTTACTTTCTTTCTAGTTTACCTTCCTATTACTTACTCTGGAAATGCATAACCCCAGAAAGAAAGAAGGAACTTAAGAAAAAGGTGAATCCATAGAAATTGTCCTTGAACTCCAATTTTTCAAGCTGCCCAATGGGCAAAGTTCAAAGGCATTAAAATTCTACTCTCTGACCCACTTCCACACAACTCAACAACCCAGCTCAACTCTTTGCTCAGATGTCACCTTACCAATGGGCTCTTTCCTGATCATCTTGCTAAAAACTACAGCCCACCCTCTCCTCCCCCACTCCCTCAGTGATGCTCCTTACCCCCTTTATTCGTCACTATTGCATTTACCAGTGTATAATATGATGCATGCCTGCTAAGTCCCTTCAGTCGTGTCTGACTCTATGCAACCCTATGAACTGTAGCCCACCAGGCTTCTCTGTCCATGGGGATTTTCCGGGCAAGAATACTGGAGTGGATTGCTGTGCCCTCTCCAGGGGATCTTCCCCACCCAGGGATTGAACCCACATCACTTACCTCTCCTGCACTGGCAGGTGAGTCCTTTAACACTAGTGCCACCTGGGAAGCATGTAATATTATACAATTCACTTATTTGTTGTGTTTGTTGGACAAAGCTGAGATTTTTATCTATATTACTTGCTCATGAATCCCCAGGACCTGGTATATAATAAATGCTCAATAATTCTTTGTGAAATGAATGAATGGATGGATAAATAATTTGAGTTCCAGCTCTTTCATCTGCTAGCTCTATGAACCCAGTAAGTAAGTAAAGATTAAACCTCAGTTCCCTCATCTGTAAAATGGATATCATTATAACACTTTATAGTATTGTACAATGTGATCCTATGGAGTTAATACTTATGTTATAGGACTAAATAAGATGATGTCTATGAAGTGTTTAGCATGGTACCTATATGTGATAAGCATTGACAAAAAGGGAGCTGCTATCTGACTGTTTAATTAATCATTTTATTCCATTTATTCCATCAGCTATAACAACCTTATAAAGCAGTTACAATTTCCCAAGTAATTGTGTCCCAAACAAACAAATGAAAGAAAACCTAGGTCAGGGAAAAACAGCCTTGGGATCTAGATAGCCTACATAATTGCCTGTATTTACCTGTCTTGTTTTTATTTGTATTTCTAACCCTGGGATACGGGTCCCTCAGCCCTGCCCTGCCAAGACCCAGGGCAGCTCAGTGTCAGGCCCCGTGTCCGTTATGTTTACGGTCACCAGGGACTTAGGCACTGAACGCAGGCTGGAGAAGGGCATTCCGGGCGTGGCACCAGCAGGCCTGTGACGGCAGAAGTTCCTGGCCCACCTGCTCTAGAGCGGTCCCCTGGGCCTCAGATGGCCTGTGGCCTGGCGCCAAGCTGCCCAGGCAGCCGGCTGGTGAGCGATGTGTTAGCCGCCTCCCCAGCACCTGCAGCACGCGCCCCAACTTCCTCTCGAGGATCTGCCACTTCAGCTCCCTCTGCAGCCTCATCTCTTGAAACCCTTAATTTACCAGGCACATTGCCAGTCTCCCCTTCCCTTCACGATCTCGGCATCCCCGTGTTTTTCCGTTCGTTCATGCAACACGTGTTCCTTGAGCGCCTATAAGAGGCAGTCCTTGTGGCAGGACTGGGGATCAAGAGTCATCTAATAGAGTCCTCTGCCCTCGGAAAGTTTCTAATATCTCCCATGGGCTTGCTTGACAGTCTACCAAAAGCCTTCACAAGACTGGCTTCTTTTCATTCTCATAATGATATTTTCCTTTGGATTAGAGATTTTGATTTTTCCGACATTTCACTGGATGTGTTAAGAGACTGGGTGCCTTATCTAAGTTCTCACAGCTCATAAATGGGGAACCAGGGGCTCAAACTCAGGTATTTTGGCCCCACCGCAGCTAGTATCCAAGCAACATCACATCTCACAAACAGCAGTTCTATAAAAGTCACAAAAAGTCAGCTCGCTGAAAGATAAGGGCCATTTGAATGGCTCCAAAGAGAACTGCATGTTTTGTTTGGGGAGGAGAGACTGATTCCCTCCCTAAACAAGACAGAAGTGGGGGGTGGGGCAGGGATCTGGGAACCAACCAGGAATCCAGATGAATTGGGAGTCTCCCCAGATGTCTTCCCCTGGTCCCTCCAATGCATATATCTGACTTGGGATTCCTGAAACCTCAGAATCCAGAGCCCTGAATACCCAAATTAACAGAATGTGGACAAAAGCAGAAAACACACGCCCAGGTATGAACCACATCTCTTTCCCTGCCTCCCCCCAAGAAATGCCAATTCTGATGTCCCTACCTTGAAACTTAAGTTCTCTGTCAGGAACTTCCAGGTGGCATTACGAGTAGAAACATTTTCCCACAGCACCACCAAGCGGCCGAGTCTCTGCCCACGAAAATCTCTATGAAACAGGCAGGAGAAATCTAGTTCACTTCAGGGCGATCCAAGGCACAGACTAACTAATGACCAGGACTGAGAGGGAAAAAAAAAAAAAAACTTGGCTAAAACGGAAGCAGAGCGGAAAGTTTCAGGGGCGATCCAGGAGACGTGGATGTCCTCAGGCCCAGGAGAAGGCAGGAAGTCAGAGCTTTTTCTCAAGAATTTGGTAGGAATTTGCAGACTGCCAGGCCTGCAAGTGGCCAGCTCTTCACTCTTTGTGTTCAGTCGCTCAGTCGTGTCCGACTCTCTGCGACCCCATGGACTGTAGCCCGCCAAGCTCCTCTATCCATGGGGATTCTCCAGGTAAAAATACTGGAGTAGGTTGCCATGCCCCCCTCCAAGGATCTTCCCAACCCAGGGATTGAACCCAGGTCTCCTGCATTGCAGGCGGTCTGAGCCACCAAGGAACGGAAGCCCAGGGAAGCCTATGCTCTGACAGTGGGACAGAAGAGCAACGATGTCCTCTGCGAAAGTGTATCCCCTGTCTGGTCCAATTTAATCCATAAAAATCTAAGAGAGAGGTATGCACACTCCCCAGTTTTACAAGTAAGATAGAGCTGGGGCCCGCACCACCTTTTTTTGTGACCCACACAAGCTGAGACTGATCTTCACATTATTATGTGGTTGGAAAAATCAAATAAGAACAACGCTTTATGATATCTGCAAATTATATGAAATTCAAATTTCAATGCTACACATAAAGATTTCTTGGAGCACGGCCATGCCCGTTTATTTACATACATCTATGGCTGCTTTTGAGCTATAAAAACAGAACTGAGTAGTTTCAACAGAGACCAGATGATCATCAAAGCCTAAAATATACATTGCCTGGCAGAGAAAAATACATTGACCAGCTCCTAGGACAGGGACTCAAAGAACTTGAGGAATCCAGGGAGAAGTGATGTGATGGAAAGAGTAGAAGATGGAGTTAGAGGACCAGGTCTGCCACTAAACATGTGACCTATAAAATGGGAGATAATATTCCATCACAGGGACATTGTCAAAGCGAAAAAAGAGGGGGCATGTTTGTGAAAGTCACTTGTGAAACACTTTCTATGTGGTTCATTACAGGGTCTCGATGTCCTTTTTCTAAAGAAATGGACTGTATGTAGCTATCGGTCTCCAGATTAGAGTATAGTGAGCCACAAAAAGGGCAGGACGAAGAACCCGGCCTGGCTTCAGCTTGACCTCCTGCTCTTTCAAACATCAAGCTACCTCGATGTTCTCTGGAAAGGACGCAGACCAGACCCTCCACACCTTCGTTAAGCTGGAAGGGCTTTTAGGGAAGTATTTTCACCCAGGAGACTCGCACTCTGGTTCTCACCCCTGGCTTTCGTGTGTTTCCAACAGGCTTTCTCGTCAGCAGCACGACCATATTGAACTGTGTTTTCCATCTGGTGCATAACAAGGGCTTGATTAAAGGGCGATGTTATTTTCGACTGTGGCAGCAGCTGTTACTCCTCATGCATCTTGGTAACCCTCTGCCCCTCAGATCAGAACTACCGAGAACCACCTGCTAAATGTGACTAAAGCACCAACAAGCAGGGGCTTCCCTGGTGGCTCAGTGATAAAGAACCTGCCTGCCACTGCAGGAGGCGTTGGTTTGATCCCTGATTCACAAAGATCACACAGGCTGAGGGGCAACTGCCCATGCATCCCAACTGTTGAGCCTGTGCTCTAGAACTGGGAACTACAACTATTTTTAGCCTGCACGCCACAACTGCGGAAGCCTGAGCGCCCTGGAGCCATGTGCTGCAGTGAGAGAAGCCACCGCGATAAGTCCCTGTACTGCAACTAGACAAAAGCCTGCGCGGTAACAACAAAGACCCAATCAGCCACAAATGAATAAATAAAAATATTTTTTAAGAAAAGAACTAACAAGCAAAAGAGGAGCATGCTTCATTTGGTCCTCCTGATGACATCCACGAGAGCTGTGCTATTGCATTATTTTTTTTTAACTAATGATAACCCTTCCTTTATTTTCTTTAATTTACTTTTGGCCTCATGGTGTAGCATGTGTGATCTTCATCCCCTGATCAGGGACTGAACCCAGGCCCCCTGCGATGGAAGCACTGTCTTAACAACTGGACTGCCAGGGAAGTCTCAGCTACTGTTTTATGGTGTCCGATCTTCACATGAGCAATGTAAGACCCAAGAGCCCCCATCCCCCATAGAAATTTGAAATTCAAGCTAAGGGTTTAGATTTCGGCTTCTGTTTGGGCCTCTGTTTCCTCATCAATTAAACAAGTATAGTCATCAAACATCATACTGGGCTGCTCAGGAGCATCCAGTGAGAGGCAGGAATATGAGAACATCACTTTTGCAACTCGTAAATGTAACAGTTCACTCTCCAAGAAATGTACTTAACAAAGCACAGATTGCCTGTTTGACTTTAGCCGAAAAGATGAAACTCTAATTACTGAATTTCAAGCATACCCAGATGAGCTTCAGAAGTGTCAGTGCGAGTGAAAGAGAACTTGCCATCACTTTTGCAAATAAGTCCCATGTGACAGTGTTGGCCAGAGGTGAGCTTGTCCTCTAAGGTATTTTCCTGGATTTGTAAAGAGTACAACCTTGATTATGATCCTGGCCTCTTGAGTGAAGCCTGTTGACAACAGAGTTGCAGAGACAGTGGATCCTGCAAACTCCATCCATGTTATTCTAGGAGTACCTGACATAGTCCCTGTTTACAAGTACCCTGTCAGAGCTACAGGGGTTTCAGGCTACAGCAAGCTGGGCTTTGTTCACTGCACTGGCTCTGCCATATCTAAAAGCCCATCTGAGGACATCTTTCAGATTACACACACAAAGAGGATTATTTAACACTAAAAAGTCTCCCAATAGAAAATTACCTAAACTGTCTAGACTAAACCTTCGCATTAATGCAAACTCATCTACTCCTTTGAGATAAAAGGTTTTATCAGTACCCATCTGCTGGATCACGGAAAAAGCAAGAGAGTTCCAGAAAACATCTATTTCTGCTTTATTGACTATGCCAAAGCCTTTGACTGTGTGGATCACAATAAACTGTGGAAACTTCTGAAAGAGATGGGAATACCAGACCACCTAACCTGCCTCTTGAGAAATCTGTATGCAGGTCAGGAAGCAACAGTTAAAACTGGACATGGAACAACCGACTGGTTCCAAATAGGAAAAGGAGTACGTCGAGGCTGTATATTGTCACCCTGCTTATTTAACTTCTATGCAGAGTACATCATGAGAAACGCTGGACTGGAAGAAACACAAGCTGGAATCAAGATTGCCGGGAGAAATATCAATAACCTCAGATATGCAGATGACTCCACCCTTATGGCAGAAAGTGTAGAGGAGCTAAAAAGCCTCTTGATGAAAGTGAAAGAGGAGAGTGAAAAAGTTGGCTTAAAGCTCAACATTCAGAAAATGAAGATCATGGCATCTGGTCCCATCACTTCATGGGAAATAGATGGGGAAACAGTAGAAACAGTGTCAGACTTTATTTTTGGGGGCTCCAAAATCACTGCAGATGGTGACTGCAGCCATGAAATTAAAAGATGCTTACTCCTTGGAAGAAAAGTGATGACCAACCTAGATAGCATATTCAAAAACAGAGACATTACTTTGCCGACTAACGTCCGTCTAGTCAAGGCTATGGTTTTTCCTGTGGTCATGTATGGATGTGAGAGTCGGACTGTGAAGAAGGCTGAGTGCCAAAGAATTGATGCGTTTGAACTGTGGTGTTGGAGAAGACTCTTGAGAGTCCCTTGGACTGCAAGGAGATCCAACCAGTCCATTCTGAAGGAGATCAACCCTGGGATTTCTTTGTAAGGAATGATGCTAAAGCTGAAGCTCCAGTACTTTGGCCACCTCATGTGAAGAGTTGACTCATTGGAAAAGACTCTGATGCTGGGAGGGATTGTGGGCAGGAGGAGAAGGGGACGACCCAGGATGAGATGGCTGGATGGCATCACAGACTCGATGGACCTGAGTCTGAGTGAACTCTGGGAGATGGTGATGGACAGGGAGGCCTGGCGTGCTGCGATTCATGGGGTTGCAAAGAGTCGGATACGACTGAGCGACTGAACTGAACTGAAATGAATGTTCAGGAAGGTACCTGCAGGAATCACTCACCTGTAGAAATGAGTGTTCTCTCTCTTGCCTCAGCTATTGTCTCAGCCATCACTGTTGTTATATCCAGTCCCAAAGTTCTCATCAGAGCATGATCCAGTTCAGTCCAGTTCAGTTTAGTCGCTCAGTCGTGTCCGACTCTTTGCAACCCCATGAATCACAAGCACACCAGGCCTCCCTGTCCATCACCAACTCCCGGCGTTCACTCAAACTCACGCCCATCGAGTTGGTGATGCCATCCAGCCATCTCATCCTCTGTCAGCCCCTTCTCCTCCTGCCCCCAATCCCTCCCAGCATCAGGGTCTTTTCCAATGAGTCAACTCTTTGAATGAGGGGCCAAAGTATTGGAGTTTCAGCTTCAGCATCAGTCCCTTTCAAAGAACACCCAGGACTGATCTCCTTTAGGATGGACTGGTTGGATCTCCTTGCAGTCCATGGGACTCTCAAGAGTCTTCTCCAACACCACAATTCAAAAGCATCAATTCTTTGGTGCTTAGCTTTCTTCACAGTCCAACTCTCACAGCCATACATGACCACTGGAAAACCATAGCCTTGACTAGACAGACCTTTATTGGCAAAGTAATATCTCTGCTTTTCAATATACTATCTAGGTTGGTCATAATTTTCCTTCCAAAGAGTAAGTGTCTTTTAATTTCATGGCTGCAATCACCATCTGCAGTGATTTTGGAGCCCAAAAAATAAAGTCTGACACTGTTTCCACTGCTTCCCCATCTATTTCCCATGAAGTGATGGGACCAGATGCCATGATCTTAGTTTTCTGAGTATTGAGCTTTAAGTCAAATTTTTCACTGTCCTCTTTCACTTTCATCAAGAGAGCCTCTGGCAGAAGACTTTCAAGGGTTACTTAGGCCAGTGAGAGAGGGACATGTAGAGGTATACAGTGTGGGCCATACAGTGTCAACAGATGCCACCCAGCTCTGAAAGCTCATAGTTCCTGGCTCCTTTTCTGTGATTGGTTTCACTGGAGTGTTGCTGTTGCTCTGATTGGCTATATGCAAATAAGCAACCCCTAATACGGTGATCCTAGGTATGTTATTAGTGCCCAGGCTGGCTATGCTACCCTCTCATCTGTCATTTACGGAGGTGTAAATTAATCTAGCTTACTATGATGATGCTGAAAAGATGAGGAAGGAAGGGAGTTCTCATGAGCTGATGTAGGTTTCCAGAACTAGGAATTCAAGATACAAGTCATATATTCATATACTCTGTATACTCCCTGGTGAATCAGATGGTAAAGAATCTGCCTGCTATGCAGGAGACCCAGGTTCAATTCCCAGGTCAGGAAGATCCCCTGGGGAAGGGAATGGCTACCCACTCCAGTATTCTTGTCTGGAGAATTCCATGGACAGAGGAGCCTGGCAGGCTCCAGTCCATGGGGTTGCAAGGAGTCTGACACGAATGAGGAACTAACACTCTCACTTTTTTTAATTTTTCATACACCCCGTAGTAAGTGTTCAATAAATACTCTCTTTCCTGATTTGATTCACTACCTCCATCCTCTTCCCCAATCATGTGGTTGGTTCCCCTCCTTTGAACTTTCATATCACCATTGAAATTTCCTTTTTTTGAAACCGTTTATCTGTTTGTTCTCCCCTCCAGACCAGGCAGAGTCTGGGTCTCTTTTTCTTTGGGTATCACCAGTGCTATTACTGTGCTTGGTACAATTGGCGCTAAGTAAATATTGAACTAAGCTGAGCTAAAGCCCACGTGTGCAACTATAAAGAAATGAGACTGGTTTTAAAAATACATTGAGACACACAAATCCAAAATAAATGGTGTCCATTTCAGAGTACTCACCATGGGGTGGGGGAAGAACACTTGCTGGACATTTTCTGGGAAGAGCATTTTAGTGTGTGGTGCATTCTTTTGAACAGCCTTAGTGAGAATGTACCTTTCTCCTGTCGTGAGAGGATTTATATAAAAATGCTTTTAACAGCAAGGAACAAAACAGCTAAGTAAAAGTGACAAACGATGAAGACATATTATTATCTTACACGACAAAAAGCCTGAAGGTACATTCTTCCCGAGATGGCTCAGCAGTTCAAAAAGACCTCAAGGACACAGACTCTTCCTATTCTTCTGAACCGTTCTTAGTTTATTGGCTTTTTTGTAGCTTTGGGTTATTGCCTCATGGTCACAGATGGCTGCTATAGCTCCAGACATCACATTCTCATACTATTGCTTTCAAAGTAAGAAAGGTTGGGGTCGGGTGAGCCCTTCATGTGTCTTTCTCTCCTTTTATGAAAGATGAAAATACTTCCCAGCCTACTCCCTCCACCAGAACTTGGTCATATAGTTACATTTATCTACAAAGCAGGCTGAAAGTAATCGCCAGGCACATTTAGGTTCTGTAGAGGGAGGCAGGGAAGGAGAAAGGAAGCTGGGGGGCAAGTAAGAAAAGTTCTCAGAAATTTGATCTCCATTAGATTCAAAATTCAGTTAGAGCCGAAAGAATCCAGTAGTTACCTTCAAGGTTTGGAATCACAAATAATAACCTGCTGAACACTAACTGTATGCCAGCTTTGTAGTAAGGAGAAGGAAGATGACATCATCCTCAAACCCAAGCTGAGATCGATAGTCCACCTTTAGCAGTATACAACTGATCCTTTCCTCTGCCTGATCCCTGTTCTTTTCTCAGTTGATTTACATCTAGAGGGGAGGAGAATGCAACAGGGTTATACCAAACCCCTAACATCTAGAATGCTCTGACCTCTCCCAAGTTCTCCTATGGCTAACACCTACTCATTATCAAAAAAAAAAAAAAAAAATTGATAACAATAGCTAACACACATAATGCTTATTATATAGTCACTGTTATAAGTACTTTTCAAATATTCATTTAATACTCATGCAAACACTATGAGGTAAGCACTGCTTTTAACATCTGCATGTTAAAGATGAGGGAACAGAGGTATAGAGAGGTCAAGTGACTTGCCCAAGATTACACCCCGATTCAGAGCTGGGTTTCACTTTGGGCAAAATGGCTGGAAACCATGGCCTTAACCACTATACTTTACTGCCTCTGACTTCTCTACATCTCACCCCTACTCCCAGGCTGGATGAGGAGAGCCCATCTCTTATTGATGTCTGCAATTATCCATCCACATTGCTAAAGGCCGCCCTGACCACGCTGTATCAGAATGATCTGTTTACGCATCTGTCTTCCTTCTTGGCTCTGAGATTCTTGAGGACAAGGACAGCATCTTATTCTTACTTTTATCTTTTCTGCCTAATAAATTGCTTCTATTTATTTATCCAACATTTCATGAGCATGACTAATGGCAAGCGCTGTGTTAAGTGCTGTTTCATTATTTCTCCCATTCACATGATGTCCCAGATGATAGCAAACTTGTAAAGTTAGAATGATAGATTGTTTGCAAAACCAGCCTGCCATCATTCCCCTCCTTGAATCAATTTGCCCATTCCTTGGATCTGGGCTGACTTTGTGACTCACTCTGACCAATAAAATGCAGTGGAAGTGACATTCTGTCAGTTCCAAGCCTGAACCTCAAGGGATCTTGTCCACTTCTACACTCTCTCTTGAGGTCTTGGACAACTGCCACTGGAACAAGCCCGGACTGGGTCACCCTGTTGGAGGATGGGAGGCCACATGAAGCAGAGATGAGCCAGCACAGCTGAGGCCACCCAAGACCAGCCAGCCCCCAAGCCATCCTGCAGCTGACCACAGATGCATGAACCTAGCATTGTAAGTCACATCTGGCCCAGATAAGAGAAGCAGGGAGTCACACCTAGTCTCATGAGCTAAATAAATGGCTGTTGTTTTAACCTACTAAGTTTTAGAGTCTTTTGTTACACAGCACATTCTAACTAATATAACTGGTAACTCTGGTGTGCACAGAATGGTAGTGAAAGTTGCAGTAACCATGTCCAGACTCTCTTAAGGACAAAGAGGCAATAAGCAATCATCTGCTTCCCTTGTCACCTGGGTTGGACACCCCAGCTCTGCCTCTTCCTTTTTTCCTCTCACTCCAAAGACCAATCACATGGCCTGTGAGATGAGAAAGGATCACAGTGGTTCCAAATACTCTGTGAAAATAAGTCAGACAATCAAACAGGGCTTTCATTCCAGTCTCCAAGGGTTTTCATCTACTGGTTCTCAAACCCTGAGATAAATCTTGCTCTACCAAGGAATGGCTACTGTGTATCCCCCAAATTAAAA
The DNA here is from genome assembly GCF_016772045.2 of Ovis aries. Classification (NCBI taxonomy): domain Eukaryota; kingdom Metazoa; phylum Chordata; class Mammalia; order Artiodactyla; family Bovidae; genus Ovis; species Ovis aries. The sequence goes on from NC_056056.1 coordinate 175,174,763, forward strand.
CATTTCAAAGGAATGTTCAATGAATAAAACAAAGTGCCAGGAAAGCCTCTTATTCCTCTTGAGGGAATGAAGCCAGTTCCTTTGGAAGTGAACTTGAATCCTGGAAAGGATTGAAAACATGTCTGTTTTTCTGGTTAGTGATTAAGGACTCAGCATTTCTGGAAAGGGATGAAATCTTGCTGTTCTCTCACCAAGTCTTGGCTCCCCTGCCCCCAAAGCTTTCACTTTTCACCTATCTGGTTCTATCACAATCAACTGAGATAGCTCTGATCCCTCCATTAGCTTTTTGTGGAATGGAGGTCCCTCCTCACTGCACGGTATATGGTACCTTAGTTCCCCAACTGGAGATCGAACCTGCACACCCTGCATTGGAAACACCAAGTCTTAACCGCTGGACCACCAGAGAAGTCCCTTTATTAGCTTCTTAGCTGCTCTGCTGACTTTATACAACCCATGTCAGGAGCCTCAAGTTGCATTTCTAGGAGTATAAGTGGGAGAGCAGAGACAAGTTTCCTAGGAATAGTCTTTATCATGTTTTCACTGAAGAAAATTCTAGTAAGCAGGCACTGAGCTAGGTTCTGGAAATAAAATGGGGTTAAGACCCAGGACCTGACTTCCCAAAGAAGGAAATGGGGAAGGAAGACCAAAAGTAGAAGATGATCTTATAACTACCAGTGGTTTTTGTTCCTTTAGTTAATGTTCCAAGGTTTGTTTTGCTTGAAGCTTTCCTATTGTAGAGCCTGGAACTGCGCTGGGCTAGGAAAGACAAGAGTTAAGAAAGTAAACAGGATCCACTTTCAGAAATATAACGGTAATAGTTATTAATAATAACATTGCTAGTATATATATATATATATACTACTATACTACTATATATATATGTAGCATATACGTATATATGTATATATATATATAACTTCCTTGGTTTGGTTTTGTCTTGCTACTTTTTGTGGAAAAATATGCAGAGCATCAAAGCTACCATTTTCATCACTTCTAAGCATACAGTTCAGTGGTATTGAGTACATTAACACTGTTGTCCAGCCATTGCCACCATCTGTCTCCGCATCTTCATCTTCCCAGCCTGAAACTCTGCACCCATTAAATACTGATTCCCCTTCCACACTCCCTCCAGCCATCATCATTCTACTCCTTGTCTCTGTGCTTTTGACTACTCAAGACACCTCATAAAAGTGGAATCAAACTATATTTGTCCTTTTGTGACCGGCTCTTTTACTTAGCATAATGCCTACAAGGTGCATCTGTATTATAGCTTTCATCAGAATTTCATTTTTTTTTCGATGCTGAACAATGTTCTATATCTCTACCACATTTTGTTTATCCCTTCATCCATCCATGGACACTTGGCTGCTTCTACCTTTCAGCTTTTTTGAGCAAGGCTACTGTGAGCATGCATATCCAAGTATCTCTTCATGTCCCTGCTTTCATTTCTCTGGGGTGTGTACCCAGAGAAGGAATTGCTGAGTCAAATGGCTATTCTGTAGTTAACTTTTTGAGGTTCCACCATACTGTTTTCACAACGGCCGCACCATCTTACGTTCCCACCATCAGGGCACAAGGATTCTATTTTCTCCATATCCTCACCAACGTTCATTATTTTCTGAGTCTTTTTTTTTTAAAAAATAATATGCATCCTAGGGAATTTCCTGGTGGTCCAGTGTTTAGGACTCTACACTCTCACTCCAGGGAGCACAGGCTCAATCCCTGTCAGGGAACTAGGATCCCACAAGCCACACAGTGCAGGTACAAATAATAATAATGGCCATTCTAATGGATATGAGATGCTGTTTCATTGTGAGTTTTATTTGTATTTACCTAATGATTAATGATGTTGAGCATCTTCTCATGTGTTGATTACCCTAATTACCTATCCATATGTCTTCTTTGGGCTTCCCAGGTGGCGTTAGTGGTAAAGAACCCACCTGCCAATGCAGGAGACACAAGAGGCACAGGTTCAAGCCCTGGGTTTGAAGATCCTCTGGAGAAGGGCATGGCAACCCACTCCAGTATTCTTGCCTGGAAAATCCCATGGACAGAGGAGCCTGGTGGGCTACAGTCCATAGCATCACAAAGAGTCAGACACCACTGAAGCGACTTAGCAAACAAGTACACACATGTCTTCTTTGGAGAGATGTCTATTAAGGTCCTTTTGTTTTCTTTTTCATGAGCACATGCAGTCATCATGTTTTGTGCCAGGCATTCTAGCAAGCTCCGCAGATACATTATAACATTGCGCTTAACCTCACGACAAGCAAATGAAGGGTTATTGTTCCTATATTGCAAGTGAGGAAACTGAGGCTCCTTTCATTATTTGCTACCTAAGAAGGGGAAGAGAGGGCTTTCAAGGCCCTGCCTCATCTCAGGCAGGGGAGACCTGTGGGACAGCAGCCAGGTCAGGGGCTGGGGGGACCCAGTGCAGTCTGGTCCAGAAGGGCTGGTCTTGCCATCTCCTGTGTTCCTTCCTGCCTTTTGCTGCACCTTGTGCCTCTTTTTTCTCTTCCCCTTCCTTTTTCCCTCCTTTCCTCTCTGAGCTACTGAATGTCTCCTCCCTTCCTGCCCAGATCTGATAAACTCTTAGCACCTCAGTGAAAATAGCTCCTTCCCCCAGAGGATTTTCATTTTCAAAGGCTTGAACTGGAATAGAAGTACGCAGAAAGACCCTCTAGAGGCCCTGACTGTGAAAGCTGAATCTCACATGGACTGAGACTACCGGAAAAAGGGCAAGCCAACCCCAGCCCCACCCCACCCTGATGATCTGATGGCTGGTTCTTTTTTATTTCTCTGCATGAGGAAGTGTTGCCCAGCTATTCACTAGTTCGGAATACAATGGGTTATCGGCATAGCTACAAACTGATAACTACTCTGTGCCAGGTAGTGCTCTAAGCACTTTACACATACTCACTCATCCTCCCAACCTGGTCCCACTGAGAGATGCAGAGACTGAGCCTCAGAACACGGAGATAACCAGTTCAAACTCTGACTGCTCATAAATGGTCCAGCCAGCACTCCAACCCAAGTCATGCACTTTCAAAGCCTGAACTGAGCTGATATTTCATCATTTCAGTTCAGTTCAGTCGCTCAGTCGTGTCCGACTCTTTGCAACCCCATGAATCGCAGCACGCCAGGCCTCCCTGTCTGTCACCATCTCCAGAATTCACTCAGACTCACGTCCATTGAGTCCATGATGCCATCCAGCCATCTCATTCTCGGTTGTCCCCTTCTCCTCCTGCCCCCAATCCCTCCCAGCATCAGAGTCTTTTCCAATGAGTCAACTCATTGGTCACATGAGGTGGCCAAAGTACTGAAGTTTCAGCTTCAGCATCATTCCTTCCAAAGATATCCCAGGGTTGATCTCCTTCAGAATGGACTGGTTGGATCTCCTTGCAGTCCAAGGGACTCTCAAGAGTCTTCTCCAACACCACAGTTCAAAAGCATCAATTCTTTGGCACTCAGCCTTCTTCACAGTCCAACTCTCACATCCATACATGACTACTGGAAAAACCATAGCCTTGACTAGACAGACCTTAGTCAGCAAAGTAATGTCTGTGCTTTTGAATATGCTATCTAGGTTGGTCATCACTTTTCTTCCAAGGAGTAAGCATCTTTTAATTTCATGGCTGCAGTCACCATCTGCAGTGATTTTGGAGCCCCTCAAAATAAAGTCTGACACTGTCTCCACTGTTTCCCCATCTATTTCCCATGAAGTGATGGGACCAGATGCCATGATCTTCGTTTTCTGAATATTGAGCTTTAAGCCAGCTTTTTCACTCTCCTCTTTCACTTTCATCAAGAGGCTTTTTAGCTCCTCTTCACTTTCTGCCATAAGGGTGGTGTCATCTGCATATCTGAGGTTATTGATACTTCTCCCGGCAATCTTGATTCCAGCTTGTGTTTCTTCCAGTCCAGCGTTTCTCATGATGTACTCTGCATAGAGGTTAAATAAGCAGGGTGACAATATACAGCCTCGACGTACTCCTTTTCCTATTTGGAACCAGTCTGTTGTTCCATGTCCAGTTCTAACTGTTGCTTCCTGACCTGCATACAGATTTCTCAAGAGGCAGGTTAGGTGGTCTGGTATTCCCATCTCTTTCAGAAGTTTCCACAGTTTATTGTGATCCACACAGTCAAAGGCTTTGGCATAGTCAATAAAGCAGAAATAGATGTTTTTCTGGAACTCTCTTGCTTTTTCCATGATCCCATATCACCTACAATTTTCTCCTAGAAGAATTTAGAGACACAAATACCTGATGGTTGGGTTTTCTTGGTAGCTCAATGGTAAAGAATCCACCCGTCAATGCAGGAGATGCAGGTTCAATCCCTGGGATGGAAAGATCCCTTGGAGAAGGAAACAGCAACTCACTTCAGTATCCTTGCCTGGGAAATCCCATGGACAAAAGAGCCTGGTGGGCTACAGTTTGTTGTCTATAGGCAACAGGATTATAGACGTTTTTGTTTTTTCTTTATGCATTTCTAGATTTTCTATGATATTCATGACAAATTTCTTAATGGTCTTTCTTTTTTGAAAGAAATGCTGATCCATTGGTGAGTAAGGAGAGCCAGTGAGGGCAGGGGGCAGGGTGAGGGGGCTCAAGGATACATTTGGGCACCTGGCTTCTTCTGATTTTCCCTGAAATCACATTAGGAAGAGAGATACCTCCTCTGCCCTTGCGAAGACCCACCCTCCACCCCCACCCAAGCCCTCTCATGACTGTCACAGAGCTCTGAGCCCAACGCATTAAGAGCCCTTCTTTTCCCCCAAAGTGGCCAGAGGTATCAGCTGGCCCTCTTGCTGGGCCTTTGTCCCCCTGTAGTCCCCACGTGAGGTGTGGATCCCACCCCCAAAATCCCTTGCTCCCTGTCTGCGAGGAGAGTCAAAGGTGGGCTCATTTGTGAGGACACCCCAGGCTTCCCAGACAGTCTAGGAGTCAGGTCAAGATCCCTGGGCAAGAAGGGCCAATGCCCCTCACCCAGGCAGGGGCTGGGCTCCCAGAGCCCACCAGCCCTCACCAGAGCTGTGCAGTAAAAGAAGGGAGTTTCCCACACCTCGTCGTCACTTCCATCTTCTCCTCACCCCCACCCCCTCACAGCGCCCAGTTCAATTCTCTTTCAGGACCTGCTGGAGATCAGAGCGGCTCTGGCTCTGCCAACAAAAGCAGGTCAGATGGAAAAGTGCTGCTGCTCCCAGGGTTATTTACATTTTAAATAGAGGAATCTTAGCAAGGTAGCCCCCAAGGAGGGCCTTTAAGGGAGCAGTTTCAGGCAGTGGTGGGTCTCTTGAGAAAATGAAGGTGTCACAGTGCCCTTGTTCCAGACCATAATCAACTTCCTACTGCATTTCAAAGTAGGGCCGCCAGCCGGGTCACTGCCCATGGCTGCTTCTGAGAAACTAATCTAACAAGGATCTAGCAACACCAAAGGGAGGAACCAGCTATTGAGATAGGAAAGCAGGTCCAAGCAAATGAGTCTAGGCTCCACCCCACTCCCCAGCTCTGTGGAGGCTTCCAGGAAGCAGCAGTCAACAGTCTCTGTGGGTGGCAAACAGCCCCAGGCCAAGAAGTTGAAAATCCAGTGTTCTGCACCCAGCTATCTCCAAACTTGTTCTGTGACCTTGACAAGATAAACCTCTCTGAACCTTGTGTCAGGACTGGTCACAGGAACAGGGAGAGGGTGGACTCCAGGGCCTTAAGGTCCTCGGCAGCCTCCGGGTGCGAAGATCTTCCTCCTCTTTCCCTCCCTCCCCCTCCTGCCTCCCTACATCTGGAGCCCAAGAGCCACAGCTACTGAGCCAGCGTGCTGAAATCTGCATGCCCAGAGCCCTTGCTTCGCAAATAGAAGCCAGCACAATGAGAAGCCCATGCACCACAATGAAGAGTTGCCTCCCCCAGCCCCACCCGCTCACCTCAACTTGATAAAGCATGCTTGCAGCAACAAAGACCCAGTACAGCCATAAATAAATATACAGACTTCTTAAAAGAACTGAGAAATAAAATATCTAAAAAAAAAAATAATGAAGAAGCCCATATAGACATATACATACATACATATATATATATATATATATATATGGGCCTCCCTGGTGGCTCAGTCAGTAAAGAATCCCCCTGCAGTGCACGAGACCTGGGTTTGATCCCTGGGTGGGGAAGATCCCCTGTAGAAGGAAATGGCAACCCACTCCAGTATTCTTGCCTGGGAGATCCCGTGGACAGGGGAGCCTGGCAGGCTACCGTCCATGGGATGGCAAAGAATCGGACACAATTTAGCAACTAAACCACCACCACCACCACCACCACCACCACCACCACCACACACACACACACACACACATATACATATATAACTGAATCACCACATGTACACCTAACCACATGTAACTAACACCACATGTAAACTAACTCAATATTATAAATCAACTAGACTTCAATTTAAAAAACAAAAAAATGAAGACAAAGGCAGAAAGTCTGGCTCAACTCAGTCCAGAGACGTCTGGAAACTGCAATTTTCACATTTGATCAACTGTGGCAAGCTGGATTAGGGACCAAAAGAGCATCTCTTCCCAGGTTCTACAAAGGTCCAGGCCTAGATAAAGGGCCTGCCCCAAACTCAGCTAGTTGAGTTGTTCAGCTCACGTTCAGGATCAACCAAGGCTCCTCACTGGCTCTCTGGTTTCAAAACAAAACTTTTGAAGGAGAACTGCATTCCGTGGAAAATCTTCCAGTAACAAGACTCCTGGGAGCACTAGGGGAACAGCATCTGTCAAGCACTGGTTTGTACAACCTGTGACCAAAAACAGCCTTTTAATGTCAATACCAATCACAATCATTGCACCTTGTGTACTTAGACAGCGCTACTGACCTTTCAAAGCCCTTCATCTGGGCTTAATTTGGCCTTGTGCAACTTTCTAAAGTAGGCAGAGCAAAGGACTTGCAAATAACTCAGTCCTGTGTCAGAGACGGAGAAAGTGAAGCCCGGAAAAATAACAGAGCTGGAAAGAGAGATACTCAGAGTTTGAACCAAATCCCCTAAGTAAAGCTCAGTGAGTTCCCCCACACCAGTGCAGCCCAAATGCCATCTTCAGTATCACAGCCATCCAGACCCTACCACAGACATTAGAAGTCTTCGATGTCACCTCCAAACAAGCAGCTTTTTTAGTTTCCAGCATGATGCACAAATCTGAAGACCAATGCCCACTATACTATGTTCACAGAATCTGGGGTTCCTAGAAATTCTAGGCTACAGAGATCATCAGACCTCATTAAATACAATCACCTGCTCTGCGCAAACCACCCCCTACACCTCAACAAGTGCTGGACACAGGTTCTGCTCTAGATCATGCGCGCATGCCCAGTCACTTGGTTGTGTCCTACTCTTTGTGACCCCATGGACTATAGCCCATGAGGTTCCTCTGTTTATGGGATTCTCCAGGCCAGAATACTGGAGCGGGTAGCCTTTCCCTTCTCCAGGGCATCTTCCTGACCCAGGGAGTGAACCCATGTCTCCTGCATCTCTTGCATGGGCAGTTGGGTTCTTTACCACTGAGCTGCCTGGGAAGCCCCCAGTGCAGTGTTGTTGCTGTTGTTCAGTCACTAAGTCATGTCCAGCTCTTCACGACCCCATGAACTGCAGCACACCAGGCTTCCCCATCCCTCACCATCTCCTGGAGCTTGCCCAAGTTCATGTCCATTGAGTCGGTGATGCCATCCACCCTTCTCATCCTCTGTCACCCTCTTCTCCTTCTGCCTTCAGTCTTTCCCAGCATCAGGTCTTTTCCAATGAGTCAGCTACTCACTGCAGTGTAAGATGCAGCAAATAGTACAGGCTTAAATGTAGAGGTAGTTTCTCTTTTTCTATATTTTATTTTTCTATATATATTCTTTCATTCTATATTTTTATATTTATATCACAGTAAACAGTAAAGGCTGATTAGGGCAACTCCCTGGGGGTCAGACACAGGATCTTCTCTGCTTTGGATCTTTTAGGATTTGTTGCTGTTTGAGCTCCCCAGGAAACAGACTCGGGATTGGAGACCAGCATACAGGGTGGACATCTATGGAAAAGTATACAGACTGGATTGAGCAGAGGGAAGCGTGGGCTCTGATACAGTCACAGCCTTAGCCAGCCCCTTGGGGTGCCCTGCGACTGCAATGCCTTTTCAGGGTTGTCCAACTTGAGGTCCTGAGACCAGGACTTTATACCACACACAAAGACTGGTCACTGGATCCTGTCTGCCCCCAGGAAAGACTTGTGACCTTGGAGCAGAAAACAGGGTTCACCTGATGGAATCTCTCACCAACAGTTGAGATCTGGGGGCTGGCAGCTGTCGGTATAAACCCTTCAGTCCCAAAAGGTAATCACAGCACAGCATCCGCTATGAAGTGATTATGGGTTGAATTGTGTCCCCTCTAAGATTTATACATGGAAGTCCTCACCCTCAGTGCCTCAGAATACGACTTTATTTGGAAAACTAGGGTCATTGCAGATGTAGTTCATTAAGCTTGGATGAGCTCATCCCAGAGTATGGTGGCCCCTAATCCAATATGACTGGTGTCCTTATAAAAACGAAAGATTTTGACACATAAATGCACACAGGGAAAATGCCACAAAGGCAAAGACTGGGGCGATGCGTCTCCAAGCCAAGGGAAATTCAAACATTGCCAGCAAACCATCAGAAGCTGGGCCACAAGCACAAAACCAACCCTCTCTCACCTTGACTTTGTACTTCTAGCCTCCAGAAAAAGGCCAGAAAACAATAAATTTCTGTTTTTTAAGCTGCTTAGTTTGTCATACTTTGTTACAGCAGCTCCAGAAAACTAATATGGAGATGTTGCCTTTATCTACATGGTCCAAAATGGTTTACCACCATGTCTGCCTTCCAGCCAGTAGAAAGGATAAAAACAGAAGGCAAGGAGACCTCCTTTCTCACTTCCTGTCATATCCCATTGGTCATAACCTGATCACGTGGTCATATCTGTTGCAACGAATGCTGGGCAATGAAGCTTTATTCTGGGCAGCCATGTGCCCAGGTAAAAATCAATTATAAACAGTGAGACTAGTCCTCCGCAGGGGCTCAGTGGTAAAGAATCTGCCTACAGTGCAAGGGATGCAGAGATGGGGGTTCAGTCCTTGGGTCAGGAAGATTCCCTGGAGGAGGAAATGGCAACCCCATGGACAAAGGAGCCTGTCGGGCTGAGTCCCCGGGCCACAAAAGAGTCTGAGCAACTAACCAACAACAACAATGAGACTACAAATAAAGTTAGGTTAGGATTCTCCCATTGACCCCACCTTTTGCTTAGACTACTTGGTGAGCCTGATCTAAGGCATCTTTTTTCAAGTCTTTCCTTAGCTCACTGATTCTTCTCCCATGCTTCTGGTTACGGGCATCTTCGTTCTTCCTTCTACAGTTGAAGACATGAAGTTTAGAGCACACATCTGATAAGCATCAGAGTCAAGATTCAAACCCCATTGCTCTGTCTCTCTGTGGAATGAGCATAGTTCCTGGAGTCTGGAGGCCTTGGGTGAAAGAGTAGTCCTGTCCCTCACCAACCACATGACCTAATCTAGCCACTTAACCTCTGAGCATCCCATCTGACCCTTCTGTAAAATGGGAATAATATCTCCTCCCCTACCCTCCAGGATGAAATAATATACGTGACATGCTTTTCTAATTGCAAAATACTAGCCATTTATTCATTCATCTGCTTTTCTATATCGTTCCCTATTTTATGAGATTGTTAAATTGAAGATGCCACATAGACTTGAACGTCCCCCAAGAGCACCTGGAAGTCTGTTGGTCCTCGGAAAATGTGAAATAACTCCAGGTTGAGAAATCCCAAACACATTTGTCTTCCTAAAGTAGAGGATATAGATTTCATAAGGAAAATAAATATGTTAAGAAATTACTCAATTTCTTAACTCGCGTTCCCAGCTGTTCTTTGGAAATGCTGTGGATGGCATTTGGCGTGATTAACAAAGAAGAAATAATTTATGTGAATGTCTGCATGTTGTTTCTCGAAGTAGCTATTAACAACACAACCAAATAGCATGTGTTTTTCCATTCTCTGGAAAGCAAGAAATATAGAGCTGTTTTTACCCCAGTTTTTCCAAAACAAATCACCTTTTTGTGATGGAAAATGTTGCCCTAAAGAGAGAAAGTTTCAGAAAAATTCTGAGTGAGTGAAAGAAAACAGAGCACCCAGTGGAAGTTCTATTTAATGAGAACAAGAACCTTAGCCATTAAACCTGAATCTGTTCACAGCCCATTTCACTCAGTTGGCATCTACAGGCAGGCATGCTGAAGTCAGACAGAACTAGGTTCAAATCCAGCTGTGATTGTTAGTGCGGTGGCCTGGGCTATCTTATCATTTCCATAAGCCTCAGTTTCCTCTCTACAATGGGGATGAAATACTCTCCTCATAGGCTTCTGGAAAGGTTGAATGTGGTTACATATTTAAACTGTATTAAACTGATGTATTAAACTGAACATCATGTCCTTTCCCTGGCTGCACTGGGCACATTTATCCCATTGAACATATCACACTGCCCTAAACAGCATGTCCTAGGACCACACTCTTCTTAGTGATGCCTACTAAAATATTCTAGTTTCTAAAACTGAAGTTAGCCTCTCATGTGGGCATGCGTGCTAAGTCACTTCAGCCGTGTCTGACTCTTTGTGACCCTGTGGACCTGTCCATGGGACTCTCACGCAAGAATCCACTGGAGTGGGTTGCCACGCACTCCTCCAGCCTCTTCTCGACCCCGAAGTGGACTGAATCCGCATCTCTCACATCTTCCACATTGGCATTGGTTCTTCACCACCAGCGCCACCTGGGAAGCCCACGCCTCTCATCCTGGTACCCGAAAGAACAGCGGCTGGGTAAAGAAAGGGAAAGTGGAACAGGGCGCGGCATCCCACTCCACTGTTCTTGCCTGGAGAATCCAGTGGACAGAAAAGCCTGGCAGTCTACAACCCATATGGCCACAAAGAACCAGACACAATGAAGCAACTTAGCGCATATGCACACAAAGAAAGGAAAAATGATATTGTTCTCTTACTTGTATTTATTATTCTAAACAACATTGCTAAGTACAAAAGACCCACCAAACAAGAGATGTCAATGCCTGTGGTGCATGAGAAGGAGAGGAAGGAGGCTGAGGAAGTGGACCAAGAAAGAAGGGGAAAGAGAATTTCCACTTTAATTTTAAAATTTCATTCATATAAAAATATTTGAGGGAAAGAAGATAAAATATCAACAAAAATCCAAGGTGGCAGCTACATAGATATCTAGTAATAATATTCTTTGTACCTTTCTTCATGTTTCACTATCAAAATTATTTCCAACTAAACAAATTTTTCATTGAAACCATAATACAGTTTTTAATGGCAAGAACTTCACTACTATCCTGGCTACCCTAACAATTGATATCATTTGTATCCTGTTTCTTTTTCTCTTTGCACCTGAGTGTAGCTGTTTTATACAGAGCATGATATATACTCTCTCTGCACATAGGGATGTGCCAGGACATAAGAGTAGTGGGCCCAGGTGTTTTGTGGGGCAGTTTGCCCAGGGCTTCCCTAGTGGCTCAGACAATAAAGAATCTGCCTGCAATGGAAGAGACACAGGTTCTATCCCTGAGTTGGGAAGATCCCCTGGAGAAGGGAACAACTACCCACTCCAGTATTCTTACCTGGAGAATCCCATGGACAGAGGAGCCTGGTGGGCTACAGCCCATGGGGTCACAAAGAGCCAGGCGTGACTGAGCAATTAACACTTGCTTAACCCATGTAATAGGACAGAAAGTAGATGGTTCATGTTACAAACAGCCAGGCGCCTGTGGTCTTAAGCACAGCCAGCTTCAAGGATTTTTTTTTCCTTGCCTGGTCCTTGAGTTGGCAAGCTCTGAATCATAACATAACACCTGCCTGCTTTAGCTCTTCATCAATCATTGATTCATCGATTCATTCTAAAAGTCTGTTGAGAGTCTCTCTGTGCAGGGCCTGAGGAAAGTGAGTCAAGCCAGGTGGTCACCCTTAAATAACTCAAGGTCAAATCTGGACAAGTATGCATCCCACGAGAGACTACACAAAGTGATAAGACCCGATGATGATGGAGAGAAGCAGAAGGCGTGGGGGGCGCTCAGAGGAGACAGGGAGAATGAACGACTACCCAGAAGAAGTGATCACTGGAATGGGTCTTGAAGGAAAAATAAGAGGTTGCTAACATTTTAAACTTGGGAGATTATTTTGTGCTTTTAAATCTAGATGTTTGAGCTTATCTTTAAAATAAACAAACAAACAAACAGGAGATCTGGCCACGCTGGGGAAGAGTCCTACAGGGTGAGAGTCCGCTAGACCTGAGCAGGGGGCGAGCGCCTGAGCAGGTGAAGGGATGCCACAGCCAAATCCCACCACGTTCAACTAACCCCACATGGGCTGGTGGTGTAGAGTGCTTTGCACACCCTCTTGGGTTTCTCTCAACTTTGTGGGGGGCGGGGAGGAAGGACACATTGGCTCCCACAGGCAGAGGAGCCTGGATTCAGAGAGGTTCCCTTCTGAAATCTTCCAGGGTGGAGACACACTGCACCTGCTAGCAATAAGTCTGGATCTCTTGCTTCTGGGCGGCCAGAGAAGTCCCCATCGTGATGAAGGTGTTGGGCACCAAGGGAGGCCAGCCAAGGATTTGGTGTAGGGGGCATGGAAAATTCAGTTCTCCATAGATTATACCTCAAGGCCCACTTCCTTTCCTATGGGCTCACAGGGAGGTGTTCCTAGGTAAAGGAAGAGAGACAAGAGACTAGCTGAGATGATCCCAGGCCCAGAGGTAACTAGAATGAGATGAGAGCTGGGAAGAGTAGGCAAAGGCTGCATTGACCTACTATCAATAAAAAGCCTATGTGCTAAGTCGTTCAGTCATGTCTGACTCTTTGCAATCTATGGACTGTAGCCCAGCAGGTTCCTCTGTCTGTGGGATTCTCCAGGCAAGAATACTGGAGTGGGTTGCCATGCCCTTCACCAGGGGATTTTCCCAACCCATGGATCGAACCCACGTCTCATGCATTGCAGGCAGCTTCTTTACAACGAGCCACCAGGGAACCCCCATGAGTCTGTAAGTTGTATTATTTCAGTTTCGTGTGTTCAGAAAATAACTGATTGGAAACCATTTTACAGGTGAAAAACACTACAAGAGTTGATTGGCACCAGGTATTTCCAGGCCGATCTGTGTATCCCAAACTCTGGGATATTTTTTAAAATTGTGGTGATGTCATTTGGATTTGGCCAGATCACTCAGCTAATAAAGTGGCCAGGCTGAGATTCCAACCTTGTAACCACTATGCCACATGGTCTTTGCAAGGTGTGGCATTTCATCTAGAGTTGCGGGAGCACCTCTAATCCTCTGAGGTTGATGTCATGAAGGAAACCTTGTCTCCCCAAAGACCCAAACCCCCAGCACCCCACCTCACCAGACCCAGCACCCCAAGCCTGATCTTACCAGCAGTCCTGAGCTTGTACTGTGTATTTATCCATCCCATGCCCACACAGTAAGTTGTGAAATATTAGAGTAGATGACTTGGTTCAACCCTCTCTTTGACAAATGAGAAAATGGACACCCAGAGAAGTAAAAGGACTTTCTTAGGGTCACACAGCTAAGTGGTGCCTCTAGTCCTCACTCTGACTTACTTCATGGACTGTAGCCCGCCAGGCTTCTCTGTCCACGGCGATTCTCCAGGCAAGAATACTGGAGTTGGTTGTCATGCCCTCCTCCAGGGGATCTTCCCAACCCAGGGACTGAACCCAGGTCTCCTGCACTGCAGGCAGATTCTTCACCATCTGAGCCACAGGGAAGCCCATTTCTGCTAGAACTGTACCCCAAATGCTTTGGCTTATAGCCCACTTTCCATTTTTCCTCTCTAGGCTTAATTCTCCCAAGTCCCATTTCATTCTTCTAAGAAGAAGAATCATTAGTCCCAAATGGGAAAGAAGGCAAGCTTTTCTGCCCCCTAAAGATCTTATTTCCAATATTCAAGTGATTATTGCAAGTGACAATAAGTAATATTAAGCTACTGAAGCAACCGCATGTAAAATGAAAACATCGTCTCTCAGAAACTGGCTCCAAGACCATCTTTCAGAAATTAGAGGGAAAAAGAGTCTAGAATAGGGCAGGAAAATCACCATCAATCCAAACTGAACACATGAAAGGTCCAAGGCTCAGCCCAAGGTGACAAAAATGGCCAATTTCTTTCAATTACCCCCATTTTCCATCCCCTAAACTAGATGAGGACTGTCATCTTATTGGCTTGTCAACCTTCAGGAAACTTGACCCCGCTCTTTATTTACTCAATTATCTCCCCAGCCCCAGCATTCAGCAGAGAAAATCGTGCGACCCAGCGAACTCACTCCCGCTCTGGGGCTTCTCTACCCTTCCTTGCCCAAGAAGCTTCTCATTTCTCTGTTTGGTTACTTTTAATTTCCTGACATCCCTAAAGTTTGTGCTTATACCACCACTCCAGGCATGCAGACTCTGGAATCAGCCTGAAGTATAGCTGTATAAACTATATAGATTGCCTTGAATATTGGAGCTCTCTGAGTCTGTTTCCCAGTCTATAAAATGGGGATAATAAAATGACACAGGCCTTTTGTGAAACATATATAAGATTATGTATATCAAGTAACCAACACATAGTAAGGCCTCACTCATAAAGGCTGGTTTTGTCCCCCAAGACACCTGGCATGACACATATATCAGTAGACCTCACTAATTAACACTCAGAGTATCACAAAACATTTAAGGTACTTTAAGATGTAGAGGGCCCAAAGGGGAAATAGTCATCAAAAAAATAGATGGAATGCATTTGACTCAGTTCTATGAGGCGGATGAACACAGAGCCTGTTACACAGAGTGAAGTATGTCAGAAGGAGGAATAGAAATTTCATGTATACGGAATTTAGAAAAATGATAGTGATGAACCTATTTGCAGGGCAGGAATAGAGATGCAGGCATAGAGAACAGACTTTGGACACAACAGGGGAAGGAGAGAGTGGGACGAACTGAGAGCGTAGCATTGATACATATACACTGCTGCTGCTAAGTTGCTTCAGTCGTGTCTGACTCTGTGCGACCCCATAGATGGCAACCCACCAGGCTCCCCTGTCCCTGGGATTCTCCAGGCAAGAGCACTGGAGTGGGTTGCCATTTCCTTCTCTAATGCATGAAAGTGAAAGTGAAGTTGCTCAGTCGTGTCTGACTCTTCGCGACCCCATGGACTGCAGCCTACCAGGCTCCTCCATCCATGGGATTCTCCAGGCAAGAGTACTGGAGTGGGGTGTCATTGCCTTCTCCTATATATACACTACCTTGTGTAAAATAGATAGCTGCTGTATGGGTACCTGGAGCTCTGTGATAACCTGGAGGGGTGGGATGGGATGGGGGTTGGAAGGGGTTCAGGCGGAAGGGGACATATGGGTACTTATGGCTAACTCACAATGATGTATGGCAGAAGCCAAAACAATGGGTAAGGCAATTATCCTCCAATTAAAACTCAAGAAAAATATTCCACAAAGGTGAACAAAAATAAATTCTTCCTAAAAGTGATTAAAAAATAAATGAATAGGAAAGCCATGTCTCTTTTTTCAAAAATCAGAATTGAGAACCCTAAGAAATAAGACTAGAGACAGAGTTGGAGAAGAATTCAACTAAAGGCATTGAGAAGTTCTATAGAAAGAAATCTGCATATCTTGTACTGTCAAACTTATTTGGCTATAGAAACTTTTGTCAAGTAATACCTCTTAATTCGCAAAAAAAAAAAAAAAACCCTGTACTTTAGGAACTGTTAGGAACAGTACACTTTAGGAACTGTTGGTTAACTATCTTAAGAGTATTAATAGCTATACCTGGTCAAGGTGACTGTTACATGTTAAGCATTTCAATGACTCCGTCTGGGCTCACACAGACCTGAAAGCTATTGTTGTCCATTGCAAGCAATAGTTTCTAAGGATAATCCCGACATTACACAGGCTACCATGTAGGAAGCATCTGTACCCAAGTCTGCCCACCTCTGAAGTCCGTGGCTTTCCCCCTGTACCATACACCCTCCCAATTCTATCTGATTTCTACCCCTTTCTTCCCAACCTGAGCTGCAGCTAGTCCTTCTCTATAAGGTCCAAGGGTCCAGTGAATCAGACAAAACTCCACAACCAAGTGATGGAGAGAGTTTGCCTTTGGTAAGCAAGTATGCATAGTGACTCTTCACAGACACCACCCAGACTTCACCCCCCTCCAGTCCCATCTTTCACAGAGCATCTCATTATACCTGCTTCCAGAAATATGTCATTGAAATTTCTATTTGAATTCACCAAGGAGGTGGAATTCTGACTGTTTTAGCATAGTTAAATCCTGATCTTTTCTAATATGTGTCTAAAGTAGAGTCAAGGACTGAGTTCTTAACCAGCTCCATCTCCAGTCACAGGTATGACATTGATCAAATCCTCAAGATGCCTCCTCTCTAGATTTCTGAAGTCCCAGGTGTACAAGGAATAGGGTGTACCCAGTGACTAATCTTTGGGTCTCCTAACATGCACATGAGATAATCTAGGTTTATGATTTCATAAAGACTTAAGTTCTGCAGTCCAGTTGCTTGTGTTGGAATCCTGGCTCTATCACTTACTGTATGACCTTGAGCAAGTTACTTAAGTTCCTCAGTTCTTTCCTCTGTCAAATGGGATTAAATCAGAGAACAGAGGCTTTGAAGGGTGATCAGAACAATGCCCAGCCCATTGCAAGTTCTTGATAAGTGTTAGTTTCATTTGCATTAGCCTTGTTGCAAAGCATTGCCTAAGAGGTTGTCATTGTTCAGTTACCAAGTCATGTCCGACTCTTTGAGATCCCGTGGACTGCAGCATGCCCAGCTTCCCTGTCCTTCATTATTTCCTAGAGTTTGCTCAGTGATGCCATTGACTCGGTGATGCTATCCAACCATCTCATCTTCTGCCACCCTCTTCTCCTTTAGTCTTCAAACTTTCCCAGCATCAGGGTCTCTTCAAAGTCCAAAATGCCCTGGTTTCAGGACCAAGCTGACCCCTTACCCACAAAGCTCATTCCCTTCTCCCCTTCTCTCCTTCTTCCTCCCCTCTCCCTCCGACTCTGCTTTCCACCCCCTTCTCAGCCTCCCAGTCTGAATCCTTCAAAGAGTCTCTAACAAGGCTAAATGGAAAGCACCCCGCCTGAGGATAGAGAGGCTGACCTCTCACAGCTGGACAATGCTCACAGTGGCCAATGGAGCCGCACAAGGTCAGGGGCAGCAGCAGGGTCAGCAGAGAGACTGGTTGGGCCGCCAGCCCATTCACTAACACCTGGCACCCAGCCTGTCCCCAAGCTCCAGGGCCTCTGCAGCTATTGTGAGGTGGGCTCAGCCACCTGGACCCCACAAAGGCAGTGGCTACCCAGAGCTGGCCCCAGAAACCAGCAGGGGGGTTTCACTGTTGCAGCTGGACCAGGGAGAAGCTGGTGGGGTCTGGGGGAGGGGAGGAGGGGACAAAGATGGGGGTGTGGAAATGGACAACAGTTAAACATACTAGGATTTTCAGCAAGAGCTGGCACTTTTTACATGATGATTAGGAGGTGGTGCTGGGGAGGGAACAGGTGAGCTCAAACAAGGCTGCACCACTGTACCACCCACATGCCCCATGTCACCCAGCTCTTCCATCCCCAGCTCCCTGAAAGGACCAAGTGAAATGATACATAGAAAACTCTTAGAAGACCTGAAATAAACTCATAAGAAATCTTAACTATTATTATCAGCAGTTATTCATTTATGCCTCACAGTCCTCCGAGACAGCAATTATTACCATCTCCATTTTCCTAATGGAGAAAGGAAATTTTCCATTTCACAGAGCTTGTATTTGGAGCCTTGGTTCATATACAGCTTTGCTTCCAGTGTCCACACTGATGCAAAGCCACCTTCTGCCTGAGGTGGGGTTCAGACTGCCCCTCTCTAGCACATTTTTCTCTAGCAGAGACAAAAGCTATCAAATGTGTCATTCAGGCATTATCTGGAATGTGCCAGGCACTGACTACAGGGTCAGCGATACAATGGGAAGCAAAAGAAGTCATGTCCACCCTCATCAAGCTTACGGTCTGTGACTGACAGGCACAGATCAGACCAGCAGGGGTAAGAGAGTATAATTCCTACATGAGGCAAAAACTCCAAAGCTGTGCCATCCAAGATGGTAGCCACTTGTCCCAAGTGGTGATTTTTACTCAACTTTCAATTAAAATTAAACATAGTCAATAATTCAGTTCTTCAGTCACACCAGCCAAGCGCCCAACAAAAAAATGGGATTAGTGTCTACGCTACTGCTCAGCACAAATACAGAGCATGTCCTTCATCATAGAAGCTTCTACTGGAAAGCATTGCTCAAGAGGAAAGGAACCAAAACTATGAGTTCTGGAGGTTCAGACACCAAGTGGCTTCCCATAGGAAGAAGCATTTGAACTGAAGCTGAAGGATGAGGAAAAACCCAGGGGTGAGAAAAGCTGGGGAAGGACAGGACAGCATGGTAGGCAGGGTAACAACACCCATGGAAAAAGCCTGTGATGGGAGGGACCTATGTGACTGGAATGCAGAGATGTAATGGAGTGGTTAGGAATGGAGTCTCCAAGGGGCTGGCTGGCTGGTTTGCTTCCCGACTATGATTCTTCCTAGCTGTGTGCTTTCGGATAAGTTACTTGACTTCTCTATGCCTCACTCCTCGCCCATAATATGAAGACAATAAAAGTATCTCCTTCCCAGGATTTTCTTGAGACTGTCCAGAGTCCAGAACATATTTAGCCCTATATGTAAGACTGCTTTTATTATTTCTGGCATAAGATGAGGACAGGGAGGCAGGCAGGAGTCAGTCTATGCAGGCCTTGTGGGCCATAGAACGAATGTTGGTCTCTAACCTGAAAGTAATAGGAAGCCTGAAGAATTTTAAACATAGCAGGCAGAAGGTAACTGTAGGCGTCAGTAACAGCACAGCTATGACTCAATACCAGCCAGGTGTTAGAACATGAGACAGTGAGCTCAGTATCGCCAGGCATTCCAATTTTCAAAAAAAAAAGTTGGAAATTCAGTGAAGTGGTTAAATTTTTTAAAGTAGACCTCTTATTTCCCAATTTTTGATATTTTGTGTGACAAATCAACCACCTTCTAGGACTTCTGGTCTACCTCACAATCTGCAACTCCCCAAACCTCCATAAACCAAAGTCTATAACAAAAGCCACATCACCTGGTGAGCCAGGTGGTTCCAGGAAAAACCAATAGATTGCCTAGAATGCAAGTGGCACATGAAGAGTCACCAAATTAAATCTGATCCAGATGCTGCACAACTTCACTGGAGGCCCTCAGACCCGAACAAAGGGGCCCAGTGATAAAAGCATGCACAAGCTTCACAACCTTTTTACTTT
This sequence comes from Ovis aries, assembly GCF_016772045.2. Lineage (NCBI taxonomy): Eukaryota > Metazoa > Chordata > Mammalia > Artiodactyla > Bovidae > Ovis > Ovis aries. The sequence continues at coordinate 175,194,217 of NC_056056.1, forward strand.
TATTTGTTCACCTCTCAGTGGTAAGAAAGAAAATATATGAAAATCGGTATTCTCGTCACTAATCAACTGTTAAGTATTCTCTGCCTCTCCCCAGAACCTGTCAGTCCTTTCACCCCAAAAATATAGGGAGCGAGTGTTCATTTGGGAGGTCTATGTTTCATGTCATTTCCTGGTGCAAGGTTATAAAGTGAAACCACTTAATCAGACATGGTATTAGGTGGGAGAGCAAGAGAGGATAATAGAGAAAGACTGGTTTGATGAAGAAAAATGTTTGAATGAAAGCCTTAGGACTGAGCAAGAATCAGGTATTTTAGGTTTTCATTCTTGACACCTTAACCTTCATTGACTATTGCTTTTTCATAGAAGTTTTTCTTCCAAAAATATTGAATGTCTAATGCATACTAGAAACTGGGATACAGAGCCTGATTTCCATGCTCAAGTAACTTACAGTCAACTAGTCAGTGATTACCATTCCTCCAGACTAAGCAAGAGACCCAATTAAGCCCTTGCTCTAGATGGTAAAACATTTGTAATAAAGAGAATAAAGAAAACTCTGACTGGCTTCCTGGAGTAGGAAATGGCAACCCACTCCAGTATTCTTGCCTGGAAAATTCCGTGGACAGAGGAGCCTGGAGGGCAACAGTTCATGGGATTGCAAAGAGTCAGACACAACTGAGCCGCTAATCACACACACTGACTGGCTTGAGCATCTTATTAACTGCCCCCTGCCATCTACTCCCCTGATCAGGGAGGAAAGGTGGCCATTGGTCTCCTTAGCGAAGACTTTACAAATACCAGGAAAGTGTAGAAACTGTCTCTTTAGAAAGAGGCTTCTAGCACTTCTTCCAATACTGGACTTCCAAGGGTCAAGCTCAGTTCAGTTCAGTTCACTTGCTCAGTCATGTCTGACTCTTTGTGACCCCATGGACTACAGCCCACCAGGCCTCCCTGTCCATCACCAACTCCCGAGTTTACTCAAACTCATGTCCATTGAGTCAGTGATTCCATCCAATCATCTCATCCTCTGTCGTCCCCTTCTCCTCCTGCCTTCAATCTTTCCCAGCATCAGGGTCAGCTCAGCAAATAGCAATTTAGAAACACTAGATTTTCTCTCTAAGAAAGGAGGGGATTTTATTGCGTGAAGTATTCCAGTTTGAGCTGGCACTGGGAGCTGGAGACTGGAGCTGAGGCTGAGGGCTGCCAGCAGAGATCCAACCTCCTTTCCATCTTCCCCCATCGCCCTCACCCCTCCTATAAGTAGATTAAGGGAGGGCAGGTTATAGGCAGGCTGAAGTTTCAGCTTTGAAAGCAGAGGATAAGATACATGATACAGGACATAGTCAAAATGCTTCCAGATCTTAGGTCAGGGCCATCTAAATTGGACTGCTGCTGCTGCTGCTGCTGCTGAGTCGCTTTAGTCGTGTCTGACTTGGGGTGCCATTGACTTCTCCAAATTGGACTAGGGCAGAATTATTAACTTACAGTCTGTAGACTGAATTTAGAGCTCCCTGAATTTGGACATTAAAAGAAAAAATGTTATCTTAATTTTCACCAACCTGTAACTGAAATGAGAAAGCCCTTTCTCCTAGGAGTGTAGGCAACAAACCACAGTGGCATAGTGGTATCCGTGACTTTGGCACAAATTATAATCACAGATACTCTCATATCACATTTCATTTGTGACAGAAACTTTGAAAGAGCACGTATGTGCATCGTGACACCAAAACCATGGTAAATACTAGACTTCCTTCCGGATCTTGTTATCTAATGCATTAAGAAGAAGCAGATAGGTTACTATGTCACAAATTCATTTTTTTTTCCCAGTGGGGTCCAAAGCATTAAAAGACTAATGGCCCCTGGACTGTAAGATTCAAGTGTGGTCTTTAAAAGGCAAGTTGCTTACATTTAAAGGGTGTGAATTAAAGCAGGCACAGGAAGGGGCAGGGAAAAGGCATTTGAGGCTAGGGAAGAGCATTTGGGAAATCAGTTGCTTTTCAGGCACCATAGCTGTTTGGTGTAGCTCAGTTGGTAAAGAATCTGCCTGCAGTGCAGGAGTCCCAGGTTCATTTCCTGGGTTGAGAAGATCCCCTGGAGAAGGAAACAGTAACCCATTCAGAATTGTAGCCTGGAGAATGCCATGGACAGAGGAGCCTGGCAGGCTACAGTCCATGGGATCACAAGAGTCAGACATGACTTAGTGACTAAAGAGAGAGAGCTTTTTGGTGAGGCTGCTCAGGGCCTCTTAGGCTGGGGAGAGCTGACAGGGTTGAGGCTGTGTGTGTAGCTGGAAGCCTATTCACCTTGAAACTCCTCATCACAGAGGGCCCCAGATTCAGGATTCTCCTCCTAGTCGTCTAGTGAGATTATATCCCCATTGAACTTTTCATGCAGGTGTTGAAAGTGTTAATTAACAAAAAAAAAATTTTTTTTTAATTTTCCTAACTCTATTTTGACATATGTTCATTTTGCTTCAAGGTGCTCTCCCCTGCACCCCAGCCACTCCCCTGAATTTCCACCTTGGTGAGTGAGGAGAGATGTCCATAGTCATCTGCTGATTTCTGAGAAAGTTAACCTGGCCAAGAGGGGGATTTACTGGAAGTGGGGAGGAAGGTGAGGTCAGCAAAGTAAATGAGGCCCAGATCAAAGAGTTGCGATTTGTCCCCTCCATATATATATGTACGTATATATACATGTGCGTGCCTGTGGCTGATTCATGTTGATGTATGGCAGAAACCAACACAATATTGTAAAGCAATTATCCACCAGTAAAAAAATTAAAAATTAAATAAAGAGTTGGGATTTGGTTCTGAAAATTATGGGGAGGGGGGATGGTTTAAGTTTTTTCCTCACTGTCATGCAAGCGACAAAGGGAGGATAACGCTCAGTTACTGATTTTTCTTCCAACAGATATTCCCTTTCTCCTGGCAATAGTAGCTCAGTTGCCTTTAGGAGAACCACCCTTCTACAACTCTTGAGTCAATAGCATGTGACCCAAACCCAATCAGAGCACAAAATCCCCCAAGTCATACAGTGATCAATTTAGAAGTAAGCCTGTCACAGTAACTCTATCTTTCGGACTTCTCAGGAATTGTTTCAGGAATATTCACCCAAGTTGGTCCGATCAGAGTGACTCTTAGGATTTGCGTAAGCACTATAGGTAAAAGAGTGTCATTTTTAGGCTAGACTGGATTAGCCTAGAGAAGGTGGTTAAAACAGCTATCTTCCCTGAGAATAATGCAAAAATGAGAAAGTAGCACCAAGAGATGGAGAGAAATGGCATCCTAATGATAATACTGCACCACTGGGTAAAGTTGGGCCAAATTTATCCTCAAGTTTTCAGCTGAATAAACTATTAAACTCTTTTTTTTTTTTAATCTTCTGCTTGTTGAGCTGGGTTTTCTGAAACTTGCAACCAAAGAGCCCTAATGGACACAATCAGATGATCTGGTTTTAGAATGGGCATGCCTTCTGTGTGGAGGGGAATGACTGAGAGGCTCCTGCTTTGAAGGCAGGAAGACCCAAATGTGAAAGACCCAGAATGTGAAAGCTGGAGACCACACAAGCCCACTTTCCCTAAATAAGGCTGCCATCGCAGACAGCTGCAAGCTTCCGAGGGCCTACAGCAACCAAGGTTCACTCCTCACTCACACTGCTTGCTGGTTGCAGGCGGATTGCGGCCCCGTGGCTCCACTCCAGATGTCTTCTGCATTCTAGGATCCAGGCTGGGGAGCAGCCCCTCTTAGTCTCATGGCCAAGAGTGAGAGAGCAGCAACTGAGCCATACCTAGACTCTTAAAACTTCTGTTCAGTGAGTGACCCTGGCATGTCTGCCCACATTCCATCCATCAAAGCAAGTTTACGGCCAAGCTAACATCACTGGAAGCACCAAAATCTATGCAGTAATGAGCACCAATGTCTAATTCACTTAGGAGAAAGGCAGTCACTGATTAGAACAGTAACAGGACTCACTGTCAAGTTTTGGAGGCAATTTGATTCAAGCAGTTCATTTGACAGAGGGAGAAACTGAGTCCTGGATTAAAGTAGCCTGCTGACAGTCATGTGGGTCACCAGTGGCAGCATGAGGGTGAGAACCCAGGTCTCCTGGCTCCCAGTCCAGAGCTCTTCCTTGCACCCCAGCCACTCCCCCAAAGCTCTACCTTGGTGAGTGAGGAGAGATGTCTGCAGTCCTCTCACCCTCACAGTGTGCTTCCCTGCACTGGTTGCTGGATAACAGTCAGGACAAAAGGAAATTCTCCAGAATCATGATCTGAGCTGGTTTCTCCCAGGCATTTAGTGAGAACAGATGGTGACTGCAGCCATGAAATTAAAAGACACTTACTCCTTGGAAGAAAAGTTATGACCAACCTAGACAGCATATTCAAAAGCAGACATACTACTTTGCCGACTAAGGTCCATCTAGTCAAGGCTATGGTTTTTCCTGTGGTCATGTATGGATGTGAGAGTTGGACTGTGAAGAAGGCTGAGCGCCGAAGAACTGATGCTTTTGAACTGTGGTGTTGGAGAAGACTCTTGAGAGTCCCTTGGACTGCAAGGAGATCCAACCAGTCCATTCTGAAGATCAGCCCAGGATTTCTTTGGAAGGAATGATGCTAAAGCTGAAACTCCAGTACTTTGGCCACCTCATGTGAAGAGTTGACTCATTGGAAAAGACTCTGATGCTGGGAGGGATTGGGGGCAGGAGGAGAAGGGGACGACAGAGGATGAGATGGCTGGATGGCATCACTGACTTGATGGATGTGAGTCTGAGTGAACTCCAGGAGTTGGTGATGGACAGGGAGGCCTGGCGTGCTGCGATTCATGGGGTCGCAAAGAGTCGGACACAACTGAGCAACTGAACTGAACTGAGAACAGGTTTGGGGTGATCAAATGTCTAAGAAAGTATAACTCTGCAACATTTAAAAAAACATATTTAGATATAGAACTGGTGGTTTGGGGCTTCTTCCTATTACTATGACTTGATTTTTCTTTTTACCATCTTTTAATCCTAGAGGAGAAGATAAAGTAATGGCTCTTGAATATCTAGAAGGTGTCAGACACTGATAGATTTGACATATGTGTAACTTTATTACATGTGCTTTCCTGGGTAATTAGGAATTTTAAAAAATATTTCTGAAGTGACACGTTGCTCTGTCCTTCCTACCCCCTTTTTGTAGCAGCCCTGAGGATACACAGAATATAAGAGAAGATGGGTCATCCCGTGGTACTACTCTCTTAGACTTTCAAACAGCCACATATTCCATATAACATATTTCAAACACAAACTATATAAACTGACTATAGACATTGAGAATTTTAGAGAAGTCACAGTCTGAAAAATCCATTTACCTTGATGCCACCAGGAGTGATCTTCCAGATCTAGGCAGAGCATTTGGGTTTGTGTTCAGCCTCCCATTGTCCTGAATTCCACTGGACCCAGTGACTTGCATCCTGTTACAGAAATGCTTCCAGCAGAGACTGCCTCAGTGGAATCGGGCGTTGTGGGGGGGGGGGGGGGGGGGGCGGGCCTGGGTACCCTGGACTGTACATGGTAGCCTGTTAGGAACCTTCCAGTCTCCTTGCCTGGACATCTAAGTTTCTGATCCAAAAGGAGAGGGTGGACTAGGCAAGCAGTAATGGTCACCAGCTGAGGGAAATGTCTCCATTCTATTCTCTTCACTGGACTTCACCATATCTTTGGCTCTTCCTACCATCTCACCTCCAGCTCTGATGTCTCTATTTTAATTCCCCCCAGAGTCACCATCAGTTCTGAGGGTCTCTCTTGACTGAATTTTTTCATCAACTGATATGCAAGCTCATCCAACCCTCAAGATAAGCTTTGTGTGATGAATACTATTATCCCCATTAAGCAGATGAGGAAGTGAGGCTCAGAAAGAAAAGAGATCAATTTTGGCCCCAAAGCTATGGAGTCAGCTTTTGAAAACACATCTGGCCAACTCCAAAGCCACAGATGCTGGTATTCATTCACAGATAGGATAAAGTCCCTACCGTCTCCTAAATCCTGTGTGAAATTGGAAATAAATGATAGATGAGACCCACTCCTCATGTAATGTATTCCAAATTCCCTCAACAGGTAGTGTCTGAGATCCCACTAAATGCCTGAGTCACAGCAGTCTATAAGCTACTAGCAAATGCAGACAAATTCCCCAGCAACTAACAGCTTGATTGGCTAAGTGTTACAATGATGATCTGTCAAAGGGTGATAACAGAGAGGGTAGGTGAGAACCACCTTCTCCGCCACTTGCCTTGCACTGGGTTTGACAAACCTTGGAATAGGTCTACCCAACCCCACTCTCTCCAGTTCTAATCATCCCCTTCCTTAACAGCTCATCAAAATCAGGGACTTGCAAGGACTTAGGGTATACTGAGTTTGGGCCTATCCTCTGCAGCTATAGAAAACTGTATGGGAGCAGTACCTTAGGCCAGAATTAATTTCCATCCAGGAAACCAGGCAGTATACTTGCAGCTCCATCATGGGAGGGTGCAGGAAGAAAGTCTGAGATGGTTCTGGAGAAACACAGAGATGGTTCTGCAGTCAATTACTGATGGTAAGTAAAAAATGAGGTCAGCTCCCTGACAGCAAGGCCCAAGAGATGCAGCGAAATACCACAGAACCCCCATTCTCTGTGGCCTCGAGGACATGGCGTCTAAAAATAGACACACAATACCACTGGATATGCTGTGGATTTCACAACTGCTGGCCCAGCACAAAATGTTTGGCTTGAGCCAAATCAGGATGCAATGAAAACCAGCCAGGAAGGCAAGCCTGACCAAGATCAACATTTACCAGGACAACAGCAGCCCCTCCACCCATCAGGATTTGACCATGAATTTGAACATGGAGTTACCTACTGTCCTCCATTCTTGTTTGACTCACTCTGAAACTTACAGAAAACTTGCCTTGCATGCCAGGGACTTTCTAAGACATCACATTTCAGGGACATCAGGGTGGAGGTACTGGTGGAAGCTTGCCCTGAGAACTGGAAAATGAGTGAGCAATGTCCATAATTTCAGTGTGAGAAGAAACACAACTACAAGCGTGGGTTGTGGGTGGATGGGATAAGAAAACATTTTAAAGAGAAAATAATGACAAACATATGAGAGAGAGAAAGGGCATGGCCCAGGCTGGAAATGTGTAAGAAAATAAAAGGAAAACAAGAAAAGTTTTGGCATTATACTTATAGGTTTACAACCAGTTTTAAAGTTGACAGTTCTACTCTGCTGGCAAAACTCTATTTTTATAGTTCATGAGATATTATTTACTGAGTAGGTCACATGTGCCAGAAGCTGCTCTCAGCTTCTTCCATGTGTTATTTCATTTAATCCTCATACCAACCTTATGGGCAAATACTAAGAATATTCCCATTTTTCAGATAAAGAAAGCAACTTAGACTCATGAAAAGACTTTAGCAGTCATCTTGGCCAGTGGGTTCCTAAGCTGCCTGGTACATCAGAATTATCTAGGGACCCTGTTATAGATACCACCAACCTCAATTGGAAAATGGACAGGAGTGGGTCCAGGAATCTGTGTTTACAAAGCACCCCCAACTGATTCTCATATACAGCCTTGTTTGGAATCCACTTGCCAATCCAACTAACCTCTTCACTTTCCAGACCAGAAAACTGAGGCCCAGAGAGTTCTAGTATCATGCCCAAGGTAATCAGCCTGTTGGCAGCAGAGCCAAGCCTAAAACCCAGGGCTTGCAATATGGCGCTCCTGCAATCACATCATACATCCTAAATGAGGGATCTTTCTCTCCCACTGAATCAACAGATATGCATCACATTCACCCATCTCTAATCCAAACCCTTCAACTCAACTCAGCACAATTACACAAAATTTTGCTGAACACCTGCAGTGAGCTACACACAATCCTTGCTGCTAGGAATTCCCCAGTGAATAAGACTAACATGCACTCTTGCCCCCCTACAGCTGAAAATGCAGCCAAAAAGAACCATCTTTTGAAATATAACCAGCTTCCTGAATGAACTGAAATCAATCAAAAGCAATTCAATTTTCTCATCACTGCCTCCACAAACCTACTCCATCTTCCCATTCCTTGGAAATCTTAGGTGCTGTCAATTGATCCTATGTTTATTCTGGCCACTCTTAGGTATTAAAGAATAACTTCACATTTCAGGTAATTTATAAAGTCCCATTTAGTCTAATGGCAAATTTCCAATCTTTCATCCAATTAAAGATTTCTCCCCAAGCCTCATCTTGGGACCAACTCAGGCTGGGAAGATTCAGCAGGGAAGGGGAACGTCTGAACTCCTTTGCTGGGTTCTTGGGCTTCCCAGGTAGCACAGTGGTAAAAGAATCCACCTGCCAATGCAGGAGATGCAAGAGACTCGGGTTCGATACCTGGGTGGGAAAGATCCCTTGAGGGAGGAGGGCGATCTCCTCCAGTATTCTCGCCTGGGAAATCCCATGGACAGAGAAGAGTTAGACACAGCTGAGTGACTGAGCATGGACGCATGCATGCCCTTCTCTTCCACCCACTGCTTTGTTGGCAGGAAGGAGGGGTGAGAGAGGTAAGGAAGATGAGAAGATCTTAAGGAGCCAGGGTCACCTGTCTTGGTCAAATGTCCTCATTAATGCATATGTGCAAACACTTGTTTTTCCTCCTGGCCTTCTCTAATTCCCTGATATGGGCCATGCTTTCCCCAGCTGACCTCTCAATCCCTTACTTCCAGTCACCTGGACTTTCTAGTGGAGTCACAAGGGATCTCTTGGCTAGAGACCCTCTCAGCATGACTCAAGTCTGGCTGCTTCTTCTCAGGCCCATACCCAGCTCCCATTGCCACTGGGAGGACTGTTTATACCAGTCCGGCATTGCCATTGGGAGGACTGTTTATACTAGTATGGTCCTTATACCTCTTTCTCATCAAGGTAGAAAGTCAGAGGAGAAAGTCAGACCTCCCAGGCATAGTTGTGCACCAGTCATAAGTCCCTTCAATGCCAGGGATTTTTCCAAGTGATTCTCTGAAGTGATTCTCCAAAGTGATTCTCCTCATCTGGTGTGGAGGAAGGAGAGAGAATCATTCACCCTCCTTCTCCCCACTCTGACTACTCACTCTCCAGTCTCTCCGGATTCATCCCCACTACCACCTCAGTGTTTGTCCTCCAAGTGTCTTAACTCATGTGGGTGATGTACTAAGAATCTTTTTTAATAAAAACTGATTTCACAATCCCTTAGCATGTACTACACAGATGGTCTCAACCTTGGGGACTTTGCCAAAACACCAAAAAGTCAAATTTCACATCCTGTTATATGAGAAATTACAGACTCAGGGTGCCAAGACAACATACAGCAAGGGCATTTGGAGCCAGCCCACTGTAGTTTACTAAGATTTTTCCCTCATAGCCCTCAGCTAAGGTACCAAGTCCCTCCTCTTCTAGGCTTCAAGAGAGACAGGCTTTCCAGGGAGCAAACAAGCAGGTCTTTGCTACAGCTCAGGATTCACCCTTTTCACTCCATCAAAATAATCGCTGCTTTGCATTATACAGTATATATGTAGCTTTATACAAGTGTGGACTTCTGTCCGTATCTTTAAAATCATCGATTGTAAATACTTATGAAAGTAGTACAGGACATCTCTAGAATGATGATGGTCATAAGGATGATGACAATAACCATGTCAGTTAACAATGATGATGACAATTAGGAATGAAGAGGCAAAGAGAAATGATTAGCTCCTACTTCCTATCTTTTCTAGCTATTAATATACTGTCCAGCCTTCCAGGTCCAACTCAGAAACCTACCATTTCATCAATACCATTCCAAAGATGTGAAATACCTCACCAAGTACTTCCTGTGTGTTGAAGAGCACACTGTAGCAGCCAGCCTCCAAGATCGTCCCCAGTGACCTTCAGCTTCTCTTATTCACACCTTTGCGCAGTTTTCATTCACACTGAATGGGACTGCCCTATGTTACCAAATGAATATTGGCAACTGTAGCCCCAGCTGACACTTTGGTTTTTAACCTCACGAGGGACCTTTAGCACCCAAGATGAATAACTCCTGAGTTCCTTACTTACAGAAACTGTGTGAGATAATAAATGTTCGCTGTTGTTTTAAGCTGACACATTTGGGGGTAATTTGTGACATAGCAATAGATAACTAATATATTATGATGGCTAAAAGCATGAGCATGCCTTCAAATCTTATCTCGATCACTGATTAGAGATAAGTCCAAGATACTGTGTGATCTTGGACAAGTTATTTAATGTCTCTGAATGCCAGGTTCCTCATCTGAAAAATGAGGAAACAAGAATACTTGCTTCAGAGATACAGAGAAGATTCGATGAAATGAAATGAGCCAGGAAGGCACTTAGCACAGGATCTGGCATAAAGAAGGCACCAAATAAATATTAGTTATTAGTGTTAAGCTTTGCAGAGGTTTTCCTGATGTCCCACATGAAATGATCTCTTCCTTCTCTGAATTCTGAGAATGTCCGCTATTATTCTGTGAAAACAGAAAGGGAACAGAGGACTTCCCTGGTAGTACAGTGGATCAGAATCTGCATGCCCATGCAGGGGACATGGGTTCAATCCCTGGCCCAGGAAGATCCCGCATGCCACGGGGCAACTAAGCCCATGCACCACACCTACTGAAGCCCTTGCTCTAGGGTTTGTGCTCCGCAACAAGAGAAACCACTCCAAGGAGACGCCTGTGCACTGCCACAAAAGCAGCCCCCACTCGCCACCACTAGAGAAAGCCCACGCGCAGGAATGAGGACCCAGTGAAACCAAAAATAAAACAGTCTTTTTTTAAAAAGAGCGGGAATGGAAATGGAGTTGACATCTGACCATTATGTATTATCACATCCGATCTTTGCATAGTCCTAGGAACGTGAGGGAGTTGCAGCCAAGTCATATAAGTCATGTTCAACCTACTGTGTTGACATGTGTGGCTTACTCAGCAGATTGATGGGACTAGCCTGCCAGAAATCGATTTGCATGAGGGACCAGGGAGCACCCTAGGAAATAGGCCACTTTAGGGATCAAAGATTTTTAACCTGGTGTGACAGGTGAAAGATGACCATAAGTTCTTTTACACTTCACCCATCAAGAGGCGGGTACTATTTCACCTCCCCTAAATCTGAGTTGGCCTGTGACTGTTTTGACAAATAGAATACAGTGAAAGTGACACCACGCCAATTTTTGGTCTAACCATCGACGAGGATGAGAGCTTCTTAGGTTCTTGGAGCCTCCTGACCAGAACAGTCAGCAGGCAAACGCCATGATTCTAGTTCACACCATGTGGAACAGCAGAATAAAAGTGTTGCTTTAAGCCACTAAGTTTTGAGGTAGCATAAGATATATCTGGGACATCCGGGGGCCACATATCCCAAATGCCTAAATAGAAGTCAGGGAATACAAAAATTTGGAGAAGGAAAAAAAAATGCATCTTTATTTTTACTAACCTAGAACTGAAATATATTTTTCATTTAGAATGTAAGCAGCTAACCACAGTAACATTAGCTGTGTCTAATACTTTAGCTTTGATACTGAAAAGGGATTTATGGGCTTTTTCCAAACCACCCAAATGGGTTGGGGTGTGGGTGCATGTGAAAGTGTGCATGCACAGACATACACACACAGAGATACACACACACATAGCTTAAGGATAATGGAAGACAGTGAAAGCACAGCAGAGAGGGTCCAGGGCGACAGGCCAGTGTTATGCGGGGGGGAAGGTTGATTCTGAGCGTGAGGTCCTATCCCCACATTGTCTCTGACTCATGCCTGAGCCCCGGAAACAAGGGGGCTATGTGGCACTAGTGGTAAAGAGCCCACGTGCCAGTGCAGGAGACCTAAGAGATGCAGGTTTGATCTCTGGGTTGGGAAGATCCCCTGGAGGAGGGCGTGGCAACCCACTTCAGTATCCTTGCCTGAAGAATCCCATGGACAGAGGAGACTGGCGGGCTACAGTCCACAGGGTTGCAGAGTCAGACACGATTGAAGCATCTTAGCATCTACACAAAGAAGCTGTTTACTGACATAACTGCAAGACTGAAAGTCCACAGTGGGGACTTCCCTGGTGGTCCAGTGGTTAAAAATCTGCCTTGCAAGGCAAGGAATGAGGGCTCGATCCCTTGTTGGGGAACTTAGCACAGATGCTGCAACTCCTGAGCCCAGGTAACACAAAGAGAGTCCAAGTTCTACAATAGAAGAGCCCGCATGCCGCAACTAAGACTGGAGGCAGCCAAATACATTCATAATTTAAAAAAAAAAAAAGAGCCTCTGGTGGCATTTAATACAGCAGCGCAAACAGAAACAGACAGTCCAACAAGAGCCAGAAAGAAAAGGAGAATGCAGCCAACGTCTCCACTTGGCTGCAAGGAAGCTGTGAACACAGGCTTGCTCTGGGGGCAGTTATCTGGAAATCATGGAGGAGAACTCTAAACTGGTCTGTAGTTTCACAAAATAAAAAGGGGAAAGAATAGACAGTGATTCTTTGGGACAGTTCAGGGACACCTTTTTTCTCTCATGTGCTGTATGACACAGGCAAAAGCATTACCCTTTTGCAGGGGCCCTAAAAGTTTCCATCATTTAGCAGAGAGCATCCAGGCAGGAAGCGGCAGAATCAGGATTCGAACTCAGGTCTGCCTGGCTCCAGCATGCACATTATTTCCACAAAATTGGCCCAGCCTTGCCTCCTCTGATTCCAAATCTTGGTCTTCTTAGACACACCCTGAGTTCCCAAACATTTGTGTCTTTGCTCATGTTGTTCCCTTTACTGAGGATTCTTCCTCTGTCCCTCCTACCCTGACTCCCGCCCCTGAAAATCCCCTTTCACATGAAACTTTCTTGATCCATCAGAACTTATTGTTCTCAATATTTCCATAAGTCTTCCCTGGTGGCTCAGTGGTAAAGAATCCACTTGCAAGTCAGGAGATGCTGGTTCGATCCCTGGGTAAGAAAGATCCCCTGGAAAAGGAAATGGCAACTCACTCTAGTATTCTTGCCTGGAGAATCCTCTGGACAGAGAAGACTGGCTGGCCACAATCCATGGGGTCTCAAAAGAGTCAAACATGACTTAGTGACTACACCATCACCACCATGTTTCCATAACCCTTCATTCTAGACTGTATCACATTATGAGATTTGGCCTATTTGTCTCCCTGGTTAGGTTAACAACAGAATTATTATTAATAATAATAGGAATTTACTGAACACTTACTGGATACTATTCCAAAGACCTAACATTTAGGTCATTTAATAACAGCAACCCTATAAGATGGGGACTATTGTTATTCCTAGTTTACAGACACGGAAACTAAAATACCAAGTTGAATCAACGTGCCCAAGGTCAACTAGCTACAAGGAGACAGGTCTGGGATTTGAACCCCCCAGCTCATGTTCTTAACCACTAGGTTACAAGGTAAAGATTGCGTCTTATCAATCTCTGCTTTCCTTGCACCCAGCCCAGGGTCTGGCCCTCAGTGTACACTAAGTAAATAATCATTAAATGAATGACAGGAAAAATACATCATCTCTATTTGTACACTGCTGCACCCAGTTCCAGGTCTGGTGCCTGGACAAATGGAAGATGCCATGTGTTGATCTGATTGACTAAATAATTTCATTTTTAGCTGTGATGCCCTGTGATGGTGGGGTAGGAACACAGAAATAAAATCCACCTCCCAGATAAGAGCTGCCACAGCTTTTGATTCTGAAGCCGCTATTCTTTTCTGCAGCCATCACTTCCAGCACCTTTTTTTTTCAATGCTGCACAGTTTGCAGAGCCTTAGTTCCTTGACCAGGGATTAAATCTGGGCCCTTATGGCTCAGACAGTAAAGAATCTGCCTGCAATTCAGAAGACCCGGGTTTGATCCCTGGGTCGGGAAGATCCCCTGGAGAAGGGAATGGCTACCCACTCCAGTATTCTGGCCTAGAGAATTCCATGGACAGAGGATCCTGCTGGGTTACAGTCCATGGGTTGCAAAGAGTCGGACACGGCTGAGTGACTAACACACATAGCAGTGAAAGCGCCAACTCCTAACCACTGAACCAACAGGGAATTCAACAGTGATTTTTAAAAGCCTTGTTGTTGTTCAATGTCTCAGTCGTGTCTGACTCTTTGTGACCCCATGGACTGCAGCACGCCAGGTTTCCCTGTCCTTCACCAACTCCTGGAGCTTGCTCAAACTCACGTTCATTGAGTCGGTGATGCCCTACAACCATCTTGTCCTCTGTCGTCCCCTTCTCCTCCTGCCCTCAATCTCCCCAGCATCAGGGTCTTCTCTAATAACAGAACCCAAGCCCCACCAAGTTCTTAGACTTACCCCTTCATACACTGGGGAGTTGTGTGAGCAGGTCCAGGAAGAACTGAGCATGTAGTCTGTGAAGTTCACGCTCAAGTTCCTTTCCAAGCCAGCCCCAGAGGCCTGACCTTGAAGCAAGCCAATGTTCATAAAGGACAGGCTTAGCATTCTCAAACCACTACTTCAATAAATCAATAATAATAGCGAGTTGAAAGAATAAGCACTCTAGGCCAGTACGTATGGACCTGTGGATCAGCCAGGCAGCTTCAGCACCAAAACTTCTAGGTGTCACGTGTGACAGGGAAGGATGAGGTGTGAATATAGAGAGAAAAGGGGGCCCATTCAGCCCTCTTGGTGTTGCCTTTTCTGATTTTGCCAGGGGCGCTGCTCTCAACCAGACCCATGTAACAGCCCACTTCTCCTAAGCTGGTTTTAATCAACCACAGGGGCCTCAGGAGCACCTTCTTACCTGCCAGGTGCACTACTAACGGGGGTGTAGAGAGAGGAAAGAGGAGGCCCAGAGGAAAAAGAATGCTGGGGTGTGCAACTTGGGATTATATGAAATAAAACAATAGAGACCATAAAGTTAAACAAACTAATAGGCCCAGCCCAGGACTGCATCAGATGAAATACTTGTAGGTGTGAGTTCCACTTCCTTCAGCTAATTACAAGGACAAGACGTTAGCCCTTGCAGTGCCTGTTCCCAGCACGTGCCTGTACTGCTAAAGCATATGATTCTCAGTGTCACATTCTCAGATTCTGCATTTAGCGTCCCAGTCAAGGCTGATATTCAGCCAAAGGTTCCCATGAGACTGTGCTGCTGCTGCTATGGTTAAGTCGCTTCAGTCGTATCCGACTCTGTGCGACCCCAGAGACGGCAGCCCACCAGGCTCCTCCACCCCTGGGATTCTCCAGGCAAGAACACTGGAGTGGGTTACCATTTCCTTCTCCGATGCATGAAAGTGAAAAGTCAAAGTGAAGTCGCTCAGTCATGTCCGACTCTTAGCGACCCCATGGACTGCAGCCCACCAGGCTCCTCCGTCCATGGGATTTTCCAGGCAAGAGTACTGGAGTGGGGTGCCATCGCCTTCTCCTGACTGTACTGATAGTTTGTAACAAACATCCATCCCAAGTGGACCACACCTTTACTTTCTATTAATGACATATTTTGAATATGACATCCAGCTCTACATATTCATTTATTTAATATGCATGCATGCCTACTGTATGCCAGAAGCTGATCACACAGCAGTGAAATCCTGGACCAAAAAAAGAAACTGAAAATGCCCCCTCTCTTTAGGAAGCTTACATTCCAATGGGGGAGACCAGTACAGTAGCACCATATGTACATGGAGATACATGCCAAGCAGAAGACGGAGGAGAGGCAGCAAGTACAGGGGGACAAGTTCTGAACCTTTTTTTTCAATATTTATTTATTTAGCTGTTCCTGGTCTTAATCGTGGCAAGTGGGATCTTTTGTTGTGACGTGTGGTATCTAGCTCCCTGCCCAGGAATCAAACCCTAGCCCCCTCCATTGGGAGAATGGAGTCTTAGCTACTAGACCACCCGAGGGAAGTCCTAAGAACATGGGTTTTGAAGTCAGACAGACCAGATAGCGCATCCTAGCTTCACTGCTTTCTTGAATATATTTAAAGTCCCCTTCGCCTCGGTCTTCTTTGTTGTAGCATGGAGCTAATAGTTATCCCTACTGCATGGGGCTTTGCAAATGATTTTGTGAAGCTGGGCCTTTCATCATTTACCATAATCGTTGCACAAAGTGATACCCAACATATAATTTTTTAACCAATCCTTCCAATGCCATCTGACCTGTCTCATTGCTTCCTCTTTAAGAAGGCTAAGATCTGCATGGCAAGGATCCCCCATCTACCCTCAAAAGTTCACTCTTAAATCCGAATACCGTGGTAAGACAGGAGTCCTAACTAGGATTTGAGTCACATCTCGGTCAGTGACAGGTTCTCTGACTCAAAGCAAGTCCCCTGTGTCCTCTGGGTCTCAACACATGACTTAAGGCAACTGCCTTTCTGAAACGCCTGTGACAGACAGAATAATGGTCCCCCCAAAGATCCCCACATCTTGATCCCTGAGGCCTGTGAATGTGCTACCCAGTGTGGCAAAAAGGACTTTGCAGAGGTGATTAGGTTCAAGATCTTGAGATGGGGAGTTTACTGGATCAGCTCAGTGAGTCCAGTGTAATTACAGGGGTCCTTAAAAGAGTCAGAGATGCTGTGATGAAGCAAGGTGTCAGAATGATGTTACATACATTTGAAGATGCTACATTGTTGGCTTTGAAAACAGATGGCAGGGCCATGAGCTTCTGTGAGCTGGAAAAGGCGAGGAAACAGAGGCTCCTCCAGAAAGGATACAGTCCTGCTGATACCTTGATTGCAACCCAGGGAAATCAATTTCACACTCCAATTTCCAGCACCATGAAAGAAGACACCGGTGTTGTTTTCAGGCACTACATTTGCTGTCATTCATTAGAGCAGCCACGGGGAAGCAATATAAGGCCCCTCTGTGCATGTTCTCTAAAAGTGTCCCTGCCTGCCTGCTTTCCCATCCCTAACTCTCCACCGCTAACATCTAAGATATGTGACCTGGCAGGTCAGCAGGTAGTTGAAGCTCTCACAGAGGGGAGAAGCATAAACACTGAGCTTTATTACCCAGGAGCCAAGGGTCACTGAACCTCCGTCAGACCAGAGCCAGATGGCGCAGAAACTGAACCAGGAGCTTCAGAATCACCACTCCCAGAGCCCCAGAGCCCGGACAGGGCCAAGGAATTTATGATCTTTCCAACAAACACGTATTATGCGTTCCACCCTTACTCAGAACCAAAAGATTTTGCCCTGACCAGATCCATCCTGGTAAAAGACGGGACCGTCCACAGGAATGTAGCAGAGCCTGGCTCTTTTGCCTCCAACGTGAAAAGTACTAAAGGGGAAAAAAAAAGACAGCCTTCTTTCACCATCACTGACAAAGTCTCACTCACCCTCTATAATTACCCAGTGTCGTTGGTGGTTTCGTGTGGTTTTCTTTTTTCTCCATAAACAATGTCATTTGCTTTTGCTTTTGAGAATGCTCCTTCGAGAAAGTGAAAAAAAAAAAAAAAAAAGTTGTTTTTTGGGATCCCTCCTCGTGGTTTAAAACTGCCAGGTGCCAGATCAGATCTTTCTGAGGATAAGTTCCATAAACATTCTGCCACTCGGAGAACTCCCCCCTCGCAGTAGGAGCTGTGTTTTTAGCAGCCAGGCGGGTCACCAGGGGCACACCTGCTAACGGGAGCCCTCCTTGTACTTAGCCAGAGCTGAGGCGGATGGAAAGAGAGGGACGGGGCAGGGTAGATGGGCAGGACAGAAATGAGAGCTGGGGGCGGGGGCTGGGCTGGGGGCGTCCTGGCCTTAATAGGAAACAGTCTCCCAAGGGAGCCCTCGAGTCAGCCAGGCACTTTTTAAAAGACAGTTTTCCTGTGCTGGATCTTCATTGCTTTGCAGACCTCTTCTCTAGCTGTGGCGAGCAGGGTCTACCCTCTGATTGTGGTGAAGCGAGGGGGTCTACTCGCCAGCGGCGGGGTGCAGGCTTCTCGCTGCAGTGGTTTCTCTCGTTGTGGAGCGTGGGCTCTAGGACATGCGTCTTCATTAGCTGGGGCTCCCAGGCTCAGCAGTTGTGGCGCATGGGCTTAGTGGCCCTGTGCCATGTAGGGTCTTCCTGGACCAGGGATCGAACTAGTGCATTGCATGGTGTATTCCTAACCACTGGACTACCAGGGAAGCCCCAGCCAGGCACTTTTTAAGACCATGTGCTTAAACACTACTGACTGAGAAACAGTGATGATAAAGAAAAAAAGAAAGTCTTGAATAAGGAGAAGAGAGGGCGTGCCGGTGGAAGTGGGTGGAGAAGGACAAGGAGTGGGAAAGAGAAACCATCACGGGAGGAAGGGAGGGTGGGAAGAAGGGAAGAGAGAAAACCACAAATACTGGGATATATGCATCATTTTTCAGGTTTGGACCTTAGTCGCGGCAGTGGGGAGCAGGAAAAGTTCTCGAGAAATGTTTAGAAAGATGTATCGGGGAGATCTGGTGACTGGATGAGAGAGTGGGAAAGAGGGGAGGTATAAGATTCATGCTTCTGACATGAGAAACCAGGGAGCTGAAGAAACCTTTACTCTGTTACGGCTCACTGGAGGAGGAAAGAGTTTCAAAGGAGTAGATCATTTGGGGCACAATGAATTCAGTAAGCTTGAACCTTCCATAGATCTTGGCTGCAGGCTCTCCCCTGGGTTGGAGAGATAGTTGGTGGCTCACTGGTGCATCTGAAAGGCTAGAGACCCAGTCACTGGAAACATTCAGACAAGAAGGAAGCAAAGTTCATGTGAAAACTGCACATTACGGATGCTGCCAGGGGCACTGTCACCCGTGGATGCTTGCTATCTCAACCCTGGATGATCAGTTTCTTCAGCAAAAGTGTAAATGACCTCTGATGATCTCTGCACCTCAAAGAGTCCAAGCTCTGGGCTGAGAGTTTGTGAATGGCTGAGAACTAGAAGAGAGAACAGCTTGTCTCATCTCCCCAAATAGAAACTGGGTTCCAAAGACAGATAGTCTGCTGCAAGGTCTTTAAACACCAAGCGTGCCCTTAACCAGAGCTGGCTTAGAACTCAGGAGAGAGTTCAAGGCTGGAGATGAAACTCTGGTGTCCTCAGCCTATGGAGGTGGTATGTTAAGCCCAGGAACAGAGGGCATCACCCAGGAAGAGAGGATAGAGCCAGGAGAGAGGATTGCCCATGGTCAAGCCCTTAGGTCTGATTGAGATGGCACATATCCCAAGAGGGAGTGGCCAGGGAAGTGAGAAGAAAACCAGCAGTGTGCGGTAAAGTGGACAGCAAGGGAGGGAGCAGGCATGGCTAGTGGACACAGACCAAGGGAAATGAGAATGGAAAGATCTCAGAAACCACTGGTGACTTCCGCAGGAACCGTGTGACCACACAGAGGGGAATTCAGATCACTGGACTGAGATAAGGTAGGGAGACAAGCACAGGTGACTCCGAGAAGGTGGCCTGTGGGCGGAGGCAAGAGGTAGGATAAGCACTGGAGGTTTTCTCTTCTGTTCTTTTCTTTCTGAATAGGAGAGAGAGGAGCGTGTTCCAGACTTGCCTGGGCAGACCCGAGGAGGAAGAGGCTGAAGAGAAAAGAGAGGAAGGGGAAGGATGGAGACGGTCCAGATGGCTGGGGTCAGTCATTCAGCAGATATCACCAAACACGTGGCAGGCTGCAGGCCTAGACATGATAGCATGGTCCAGAACACAGCTTCTAGAATGTTCAGCTCTTGATTATTCCCCTGACTGACTAGCTAAGTGACCTCAGCCAAGTCATGGAACCTCTCTGAGCCTCAATTTCCTTGGCAGTAACATGAGGCTAATAGTTTAACAGGCTTCACACACTTTTTGTGAGCAGGGAGTTGAAGCATGAAAACAATAACCACAGCAAACATTTAGTAAACACTTATTGTGTATTAGTATTTAGTTGTTTCAGACAGGTGAGCAAATCCAGTCCCTCTATCCACCTCAAGTAGAGACAGTGATTTTTAAATACGTTTTCTTCTGGGACTTTTTTCCTCTGCATCCATGAGTCTCTGCAATGTAGACCTGAATCTATATATTCCACAAATCTTTACCAAGTGCCTACCTATACTAAGTACTAGTAGTATAGGTGCTAAGTGCTTTCATCCTCATAGTATAAGTGCTAAGTACTTTCATCCTCACACATACTCTGTGAGGCAGGTACTATTATAATCACCCCCATTTTACAGGTGAGGAACCAAGGCAATGAGGAGTTAAGGAACTTGCCCTGAGTCACACACCCAGACAGCTGAGGTCCAGAGCCTGTGTTCCTAGCCCCTAGGCTATCCTGCCTCCACCAGCTCCAAGAAATTCAAGGGTAATAACAGGAAGTGAAGCAAGAGGTCCACAGCCAATGGATGTAGGAACAGGCTGGGAGATGGGAAGCTTGGTAAGAGGCTTCTGAACAAGGCACCCTGCCCAGAGTTTATGCTTTTGCAGCTGGCTTTTTAGTGAGTCTGGCAGAATTAGAGACCAATAGAGATGCATAACGGAGAAGGCAATGGCACCCCACTCCAGTACTCTTGCCTGGAAAATCCCATGGACGGAGGAGCCTGGTGGGCTGCAGTCCATGGGGTCACGAAGAGTCAGACACGGCTGAGTGACTTCACTTTCACTTTCCACTTTCATGCATTGGAGAAGGAAATGGCAACCCACTCCAATGTTATTGCCTGGAGAATCCCAGGGACAGCAGAGGCTGGTGGGCTGCCGTCTATGGGGTCACAAAGAGTCGGACACGACCAAAGCAACTTAGCAGCAGCAGCGATGCACAATAGGTGGAGCTAGTAGTAGAGAATCCACCTACCAATGCAGAAGACATAAGAGACACAGGTTTGTTCCTCTGGAGAAGGAAATGGCAACCCACTCCAGTATTCTTGCCAGGAGAATCCCATGAACAGAGCAGCTTGGCAGGCTACAATCCATAGGATCACAGAGTCAGATATGACTGTAGCAACTTAGCATGCACACAGGCTCCTAATGATAAGCTCTCCCTTGATGCTCTCTTAAGATATAACTTCATTGTCTCTGACTTCTGAGAGCACCAATCAAATGACTTCAGTGGAAAATATCCCTGCCCCAAATCGTCAGGGTCTCACAGGCCTCCCATGGGGCTTCTAAATCCTAGCAAGCAAGGCAACTTCATGGAGCTGCTGAGCCAGAAAGGGTTTTGCCTACTGACTTCACTTTTTAACCTCTGCCAAGGGGCACCCTGAGGCCACTGCAGGCTCTGCATCAGCCATTATTTCTGGAAAGAATTTCCATCAAGAAAAAAATAGGCTCTGGCTATTACACAATGCAGAGATGGGAAAACCACCAGTGATGAGTGCTGTTTGTAACTGTAAATGTTTTTGGGGGGATTAAGCTTTGGCACCAACAAGGACAGGAGCAGGGCATGGTGATCCATTCCAGACTCCTTGGGGTGGTTTGATGGGGCCGCCCAACCTGAGCATGTGATCCTAAAAGAGCTGTTTTAAGGCTTTTTCCACCTGCTGCTTTCAGTAGAGAGGTTTTCAGGCATGCTCAGTCGCTCAGTCATGTCCGATTCTTTGGGACCCCATAGACACCCAGGCTCCACTGCCCATGGAATTTTCCAAGTGAGAATACTGGAGTGAGTTGCCACTTCCTTCTCCAGGGGATCTTCCCAACTGAGGGATCAAACCCTTGTCTCTTGGGTCTTCTGCACTGGCAGGTGGATTCTTTACTGGGAAGCCCCATAGAGAGGTTTTGAATCCCCCACAAAAGAAACTTCTTAGCTGTGCACACCACCCCCCCATTTTTACCCCTCCCCCACTCCCCCCCCCCATTTCTGGTTTCTTACTTACATAAGCCAACTTGGAGTTCTTGGCTAGTTCATCCTATTCTCTCCTAATAGAACCGCAGAACCTTAAAGCTGAACATCAGGGAAAATGGGGCCAAGCTTATTGTGCAGGTCACTGCTACTTCCAAGCAGAGTCTGAACTAGAACCCTCCGCTCCAGGAATTTATCTCCTCTCAGTGCTCTACACTACACTGCCCCCTTCTGGCAGTGGAGGGAAATTGCCCTTTTGGTCTGCGTGTAGTTTTCAAGACTCTTGCTTTGACACCTCACAGGGCAGACTCTGCAGAGTGACTCCAGGGATTGGGGTTCTAGGTGGCGTTTCTCTTTACAAATTGTACTCACTTTTTCTAGCACCCCTTCTGACCTCTGGGAGCTAGTTCCTCCCTGAGAGGGACGGAGAAAAGTAGACATCTGTGGAAAGAGGTAAGGAAGGTGAAGCTAGAGCTGGGCCTAGTTCTTGGCTAGCAGAGCCCTTGTTCTTGGCAGGAGAAACCATGCTGCATGACAAGAGAACCCAAAGATCTCCAACATGAGGTTGCAGGCCTTAAAAGAGATTTACAAAGAGCCCAAAGTTTCCATTTCTCAGAGTGACAGTTTCCATTAGTTCATCTCATACACAGCAAGGATCAAAATCCCAAATACCTTTGAGAGCCAAACAAGGGTCCTAAATGGATATAGAAGCAGACTTGAGTGAATGGTGGGACTTTCAAGGATCTCAGAACACAGGCCCACCTGGAGATGTTCAGACTCAAAATTCTCAACATGCATTTTGCTGTCCAACTACAAGTCAGTTCATTTCGTAAGACTTATATTTTCAGATGACACCACCCTTAGGGCTGAAAGTGAAGAAGAATTAAAGAGCATCTTGATGAAAGTGAAAGAGGAGAGTGAAAAAGTTGGCTTAAAGCTCAACATTCAGAAAACTAAGATCATGGCATCCAGTCCCATCACTTCCTGGCAAATAGATGGGGAAACAGTGGAAACAGTGAGAGACTTTATTTTGGGGGGCTCCAAAATCACTGCAGATGGTGACTGCAGCCATGAAATTAAAAGACGCTTGCTCCTTGGAAGGAAATTTATGACCAACCTAGACAGCATATTGAAAAGCAGAGATGTTACTTTGCCAACAAAGGTCCATCTAGTCAAGGCTATTGTTTTTCCCGTGGTCATGTATGGATGTGAGAGTTGGACTGTGAAGAAGGCTGAGCGCCGAAGAATTGATGCTTTTGAACTGTGGTGTTGGAGAAGACTCTTGAGAGTCCCTTGGACTTCAAGGAGATCCAACCAGTCCCTCCTAAAGGAAATCAGTCCTGAATGTTCATTGGAAGGACTGATGTTGAAGCTGAAACTCCAATACATTGGCCACCTGATACGAAGAGCTGACTCATTTGAAAAGACCCTGATGCTAGGAAAGATTGGGGGCAGAAGGAGAAGGGGACGACACAGGATGAGATGGTTGGATGGCACCACCAACTCAATGGACATGAGTTTGAGGAAACTCCAGGAGTTGGTGATGGACAGGGAGGCCTGGCGTGCTACAGTTCATGGGATTGCAAAGAGTCGGATAAGACTGAGCAACTGAAATGAACTGAACTGAACTGATATTTTCAACTCCCTGCCTTACAGTCAATTTTGAAGTAATATTTACGGAGCACCATATTGTGTGAAGGGCACTGTTCTCAGCACCTGAGATGTAATGACTCTGTTAAGGGTCACACAACCCTATGAAGTAAGAATTCTTAGCATCATCCCAATTTATAATGGGAAATGGAGGCTCAGAGCCCATCAGTATCTTTCTCTATGTCCAACGGATCTAAACTCAGGTAATCTGGCTCCAGAACCCAGTTTCTAACCATCAGTATCATATACACCATACAAGTATGTAGAGTTGTATCCTTGGATTTGTTGTTGTTTTTCAGTTGCTAAGTCATGTCCAACTCTTTGTGACCCCCTGGACTGCAACACACCAGACTCACCTGTCCTTCACTATATCCAGGTGTTTGCTCAGATTCATATCCATTGAGTCGGTGATGCCATCCAACCATCTCATCCTCTGTCATCCCCTTCTCCTCTTGCCCTCAATCTTTCCCAGCATCAGGGTCTTTTCCCATGAGTTGGCTCTTTGCATCAGGTGGCCAAAGTGTTGGAGCTTCTGCTTTAGTCTCCGTCCTTCCAATGAATATTCAGGGTTGATTTTCTTTAGGATTGACTGGTTTGATCTCTTTGCTGTCCAAGGGACTCTCAGGTGTCTTTTCCAACACCACAGTTCAAAAGCATCATTTCTTCAGCACTCTGCCTTCTTTATGGTCCAACTCTCACAGCTGTACTTGACTACTGGAAAAACCATATCTTTGACTATACGCGCCTTTGTTGGCAAAGTGTTGTCTGTGCTTTTTAATACACTGTCTAGGATTGTCGTAGCTTTCCCTCCAAGGAGCAAGTGTCTTTTAATTCTATGGCTGCAGTTTGTCTGCAGTGATTTTGGAGCCCAAGAAAATTATGGTTATTATGGGATGTCAATTGTATTATTTTGGCAAAAAAAATGTGATTTTTAGTACACAGAAAACAGTTGTTAGAGACAGACCAATGTGAGTCTGAATCCTCTCCCCAACAATTACTGTATAACGTGAAGGCAAATTAATGAAACTTTTTCAACAGCAGTGAATGATCAGCTAGTTAGAGACTGTCATTCTTACTCCCTAGGATAATCACCAGGATTGAGTGAGATAAGAAATGTGTTTTAATTAATGCATGACATAAAACTCAGATACTTATGTTAACAACTAAGCATGCTTTAAGGGTCAGTACCTGCCCTCTGAACTAGCTGGATGTGGGAAGGATAGAGCCTTAAGGACTTTCTAAGCTTCTGCTAACAAAAGACTCCTGTTAACAAAGCCCTTTATTGTTATCTCAGTTTTCAGAGGGAGCTAAGTAGGGGGAGAATATACATATTACAATAATGTTCATGTCACATGTAAATACGTTCATGAGTCTTTTAAATAGTGGGTTTTCTTGGTATATTTTAATTGGCACAACTGGATTTATCACTCCTTTATGAAACAGAATACCTAGAAAAATGAAGAAATCATTCCTGTGATCCCCAGTTCAGACACTCGGTCTGTTCAGTCGTTCAGTCATGTCTGACTCTTTGTGACCCCATGGACTGCAGCACGCCAGGCCTCCCTGTCCATCACCAACTCCCGGAACTTGCTCAAACTCATGTCCATCGAGTCAGTGATGCCATCCAACCATCCCATCCTCTGTCCTCCCCTTCTCCTCCTGCCTTCGATCTTTCCCAGCATCAGGGTCTTTTCCTA
This sequence comes from Ovis aries, assembly GCF_016772045.2. Lineage (NCBI taxonomy): Eukaryota > Metazoa > Chordata > Mammalia > Artiodactyla > Bovidae > Ovis > Ovis aries. The sequence goes on from NC_056056.1 coordinate 175,219,278, forward strand.
TGAATCAGTTCTTCTCATCAGGTGGCCAAAGTATTGGAGTTTCAGCTTCAATGCTGAAGCTGAAATTCAGACACTAGATGGCGCTAAATTCTCACTTCAAGTGGCATCTCTGCTTCTTACAGCCTTCAGCCTCACAGGTTTGGGGTTACACCTCCGCGGAAACAGTTCAAGAGAGTGAGCTACTTTGGATTTGCTCCTGGTGCATCAGGGAGTCTTCTAAGTAAACAGACTTCGGATGAAATTACCCACTATGTCAGGCTAGTCTAGCAGCTACTGCCAATAGCAAAACTGACAAGTCACTATCTCCACCTTGGGAAGAGAAAGTATTTGTGCACCTACTTTATGCCAGACACAAATGAGAGCTAGGAATACAGCCTTGGTTAACACAGAAGTCGTATCTGCCCTTCAGGGATTTGCCCACGCTCAAGTTCTTTTTCCCTCAGCTCTCCTACTACCCACAATATGCTCCCAAAGAATCATGTAAGATGATGAAGTCAAGGGAAGCTGGAGCTGGAAGAAAACTTGGAGATCATTTTATCACCCTCCTCACTTTACAGACAGGAGGGCAGACAGGGGTCCAGAGAGAGAAGATGAATTATCCAAAGAAAAACAGGCCAGCAGATGGAACTAAACCAACTTTCTGATCCCTAGGTCCTTTTCCTCCCTGCCTCCAGTCCTTAAAATTTCAGCTGGGTAGAATTCCCTGGCAGTTCAGTGGTACGGACTCCACATTTCCACCACAGGGGGCATGAGTTTGATCCCTGGTGGAGGAACTAAGATTTGGCACGACCAAAAAAATAAAACTTCAACTGGGAACCTCCCAAGTAGAATAAACCAGGACAATCCAGTGCATGAGAAATGTAGACCTATGTTCCTGAGTTTCTAAGAGTGACTCTGTAGGACAGTAAGGATCTTAACTGGTGGTTCAGTGGAAAAGAATCTGCTTGTCAATGTTGGAGACACAGGTTTGATCCCTGGTCTGGGAAGATCTCCTAGAGAAGGAAATGGCTACCCATTCCAGTCTTCTTAACTGGGAAGACTTCTATGGGCAGAGAAGCCTGGCGGGCTGTAGTCTGAGCGAGTGAGCTCAGTGACTTCAGTCATGTCTGACTCTTTGCAACCATAGGGACTGTAGCCTGCCAGGCTCCTCTGTCCATGGGACTCTCCAGGCAAGAATCCTGGAGTGGGTTGCCATGTCATCCTACTGGGGGGTCTTCCTGACCCAAGGATCAAATCCATGTCTCCTGTGGCTTCAGCTTTGCAAGTGGATTTTTTTTTTTTTTTTTTTACCACTGAGCCACTGGGGAAGCCTGGGCTACAGTGCGTAAGTGGGGTCTCAAAGAGTTGGACACAATGGTAACTAAACAATAACAACAAAAGCACCATCACACTGGGCAACTACACCCAATTAATAACAGGCATGTCAACACTATCAGGTATTTACACACAGACAGGCTGAGGTTTCCCCACAGCCCATTGCCCAACAGGTATTGCTCTTGGCTGCTCAGGACCAATACGCTGAGCACCAGCCAAGGGGCCACTCCCCTTCCTGCCAGAATGCAGTTCCTGCTTGCAAGGACTCAGCTTTGCTTGTCTCTGGACATTTCAGAAATTTGCTTAGGCCTAGGGTGGAGCCCAAACAAATAGAGAGAAGAGAAGAAACTAGCTCTGTCTCCTTAACAATTAGTTTCTGAACTTGGGGAGCAAGTTCCTCTCCCTGAGTCTCAGTACCCCTGCCCTTGGTCTCTAAAATAAGGGAGGTCAGGAATACTTTTTTAGCCTGAGCTCTCCAAGGCCTGCCATGTGGCTATTTAGCTTGACTATCATGAAAAGTAATTAATCATCTTTAAATATAGCTCCTCATGAAACATACGGAGATGGTCATTTGTTTTCCTATCTCACACTCTCACATCATTCTGATAGTCAGAATGGCTATCATCAAAAAGACAAGAAACAACAAGTGGCAGAAATGTGGAGCAAAGGGGAGCCCTTCCACTGTGGGTGAGAACATAAAGTGGTGCAGCCTCAGTGAAAAATAGTATTGAGGTTCCTCAAAAAATAAAATAAAAACCAGAGCTCCCAGGTGATCCAGCAGCTCCACTTCTTGGTGTTTACCCAAGGGAAACAAAAACGCTAAGTTGAAAAGATATGTGCACGCGTATGTTTAGTGCAGCATTATTTTCAGTGGGCAAGAAATGGAAGCAACCTGTCTATCAATAGATGAATGGATAAAGAAGACGTGGCATGTATATGCAATGAAGTATATGAAATACCCTATGATCTCACTTAGTTGTGGAATCTAGAAAGCAAAACAAAATAAAACAGTCACAGATGCAGAGAACAAACTGGTGGTTACCAGAGTGACAGGGGACGGAGGGAAGAGATGGAATAGGTAAACGGGAATAGGAGGCACAAACTTTCAATTATTAAATAAGTAAGTCATGGGAATGTAATGCACAACATTGTGTGTGTGTGTGTGTGTGTGTGTGTGTGTGCGCGCGTGCATGCTCAGTTGTGTCCCACTCTTCAAGACCCCATGGACTATAACCCACCAGGCTCCTCTGTCCATGGGATTTTCCAAGCAAGAATATTGGAGTGGGCTGCCATTCCCTACTCCAGGAAATCTTCCTGACCCAGGGATTGAACCCACATCTCTTGCGTCTCCTGCATTGGCAGGCAAGTTCTTTACCACTAATGCGACCTGGGAAGCCATATAGCATACGGAATATAGTCAATAAAATTGTAACCACTTTGGACAGTGACAAATGGTTATTAGACTTCTTGTGGTAAACATTTCATAATGTATAAAAATATCAAATCACTGTAACACCCGAAACTAATATAGTGTTTTCTGTTAGTTATAATTCAATTTTTTTAAAGTATGAATGTTTCCCTTGGTGTTTCTTCCTTTTTAAAAAATTTTCATTGCGAAACATTTCTGACATACAAAAAACTATCAAGAATACTGAGAGACTGAGAGCTTCCTGAGGGCCAAGTGGTTAGCAAGGAGTCGGACACAACTGAGATGACTTGGCATGCATGCACGCATGGGAAATATATGTGATAGTAAAATATTCATTGTAGTATCTCAGTAGTAAAAGTATGAGTGTTCACTGGACAATTCTTTCCATTTTTTGTTTAAATTTTCATAATAAATTGTTAAGAGAAGAAGAAAGATATTAAGAACAATATAATGAATGCCCAGGTAATCCCCACTTAACCTAAGAAACCAATCTGAATTTGGATAGTCAGTATCCTAGCTACTTTTTGATCCTTGTACTATAATATAAAGTATTATTTTGTATGCGTTCTTAATTTTATTTACAAGTTCTTATACTATGTATTTTCTTTTCTTTTTTTTTTCCCCACTCAGCATTTAGTTAAGAGATCCATTCACATTGATACACAGGTTCTGATTTATTCATTTTTATTATTGTTTTGGAGTACATTGGTTGAACAAGGGATAAAGTAGTCATTGATTAGGTTACCAGACTTTTTAGGTATTTACAGTCTTTTACTTATTTGCTTGTTTTGCTTATTTAACTTATATGCAGAGTACATCATGAGAAATTCTGGGCTGGATGAAGCACAAGCTGAAGTCAAGATTGCTGGGTAAAATATCAATAACCTCAGATATGCATATGGCACCACCCTTATGCCAGAAAGTGAAGAACTAAAGAGCCTCTTGATGAAAGTGAAAGAGGAGAGTGAAAAGGTTGGCTTAATACTCAACATTCAGAAAGCTAAGATCATGGCATCCAGTCCCATCACTTCATGACAGATAGATGGGGAAACAATGGAAACAGTGAGAGACTTTATTTTCTTGGGCTCCAAAATCACTGCAGATGGTGATTGCAGCCATGAAATTAAAAGACACTTGCTCCTTGGAAGAAAAGCTATGACCAATCTAGACAGCATATTAAAATCAGAGGCATTATTTTGCCAGCAAAGGTCCCTATAGTTAAAGCTATGGTTTTTCCAGTAGTCATGTATGGATGTGAGAGTTGGACTATAAAGAAAGCTGAGCACCAAAGAACTGATGCATTTGAGCTGTGGTGTTGAAGAAGACTCTTGAGAGTCCATTGGACTGCCAGGAGATCCAACCAGTCCATCCTAAAGGAAATCAGTCCAGAATACTCATTGGAAGGACTGATGCTGAAGCTGAAAGTCCAATTCTTTGGCCACCTGATGCTAAGAACAGACTCACTGGAAAAGACCCTGATGCTGGGCAAGACTGAAGGCAGGAGGAGAAGGGGACGACAGAGGATGAGATGGTTGGATGGCATCACCAACTTGATGGGCATGAGTTTGAGTGAGCTCCGAGACTTGGTGATGGACAGGGAAGCTTGGTGTGCTGCACTCCATGGGGTGGCAAAGAGTCAGACACGACTGAGCAACTGAACCATGTTTTACAGGGATTCCCTCCCTAGTGGCTCAATGGTAAAGAGTCCATCTACCAAAGAAGAAGTAGGTTCGATCCCTGGGTCAGGAAGATTCCCCTGGAGAAGGAAATGGCAACTCACTCCAATATTCTTACCAGGAAAATCCCATGGACAGAGGAGCCTGGCACAGTCAATCCACGGAGGTCACAAAAGTGTCAGTCATGACTTAGTGACTATTATGCTCATTATTTGCATGGCTCCACGTCACTTTGTGTCCATGTGAAAGTTGGCATTGCTTAGTCACTAACTTGTGTCAGACTCTTTGTGACCCCATGAACTGTAGCCCACCAGGCTCCTCTACCCATGGGAGTCTTCAGTCAAGAATACTGGAATGGGTTACCATTTCCTTCTCCAAGGGATCATCCTGACGTAGGGATTGAACCCAAGTCTCTTGCACTGCAGGCAGATACGTTACCACTGGCCACCAGGGAAACCAAAAGTTGGCAAAATGGTATACGATTCCATGTAGTAAAGAACGTGGCTTCTGGAGCTTTGGGGCACAGCTGGATCCAGGTTCTCATTCTATGTCATCAGGAACCAGTTACTGCCATCCCTTGGATTTGCTCTCCTCTATGCCAGCTTCATTCTCAGTGATCTCTCCACATAAGATGGCCCCTAGCAGCTGTAAGCTTATATCCAGCCAGTGGACAAAGGGCACCCCTTTCTAGAAAGTTCCAGCAGCAATGGGTGAGATTGGGACATGTGTTTGTCAACTACAAATTGACACTTGCCAAGAGCATTTGCCAGCCACTGAACAACAACAAGGGCCTTTGCCATCGGCCTCTGTGGAGACTGAGTCCTGTGCTGCTGCAGCTGCCAACCTTCAGCACCCTCTGAGCGGAATTCAGGGTCGGGAGCGAGGCACTCTGTGCTCCAGGGAAACTGGTAGAACAGGTCTTTAGACAGATATTTTCAGGAATTGATTTCATGATCCCAATCCTCTCATCTCTTCATATCTAGAAAATTACCAAATCCCTTCGTGGTGACATCAGTTCCTTATGACTAGGAGAAAATCATTTATAAAACAAGCACTTGATTGCATTAAGCTCCCCCTTCACCAAAATCTTATATGTCGACCCTCCCCCATTGCCTCTTTGGAGCAGTCTCTCGGAGCTGTCCATCTGAGGTGCTGTCTCTGGGCTGCAGTCCTCATTTCGCCCCAGATGAAATTTAACTCTCATGTTGGGTAGGGCTTCCCTGGTGGCTCAGATGGTAAAAAATCTGCCTGCAATGCAGGAGACCCCAGATTGATTCCTGGGTCAGGAAGATCTTTGTGTATCTTTTTAGTGTAGTCCTTGGGGGTCTACACGAGTAGTATTTCTTTGTGTATCTTTTCAGTCGGCTTGTTCATCTCGAACAAGTGAAACCAGGAGAATGGGATCTCTCACTGGCCAATCCTGGGTCATGTGTTTATCACGGTCAGTCTCATCAAATGGCAGTGGACTGAGAATGGGAAAGGGTGATTCTGTGAATAAAAACAGAAGAGCTGTTGCCAAACACGGGAGGACTGATGCTGGGCAGGCAACAACAGAGGTCCAGGGCCTCATCTGTCCCTCCTGTGTGCAACCCTTTACCATTGCATGCCGTACTACATGTGATCCTGCATACATGTGTGGAAATCTCTCAAGGAAAGGAGACCTCAGCCTTCATCTTGTCTCCCAGAGTGAATACAGTTCTGCCCTGTTCATAATAAACGGCGGCCTGTGGAATCCAGTCTTGACCAGATGCAGCCGGCGGAGGAGGACAGGCAGTCAAAGCCCCTGCCTCTGTGGTTTTCACTTCCTCCCCTCTGGACCCAGCCTGAGAGGGGAGTGGTTGCTACCACTCTTCACACTTCTTTGTCCTCTCAGAGTTGTTGACTAGCAAGATGGAGACCCTAAAATTTTTTGTCCAGTTCAAAAAACCTTATGAATGCAAACAGATGCTGTTTATTGAACACCTACTATGCGCATTTTTTTAAAAGTATGTGACAGGGGCAAGATTTAGCAAATAAGAGTGTCTTCAGCTTTCTGTAAATGTACTAAGAGCAATTGTATGTTTTAATAAATTTTGTACTGTGTGAATTATATCTCAATGAAGTTTTTTTTTTTTTTTTAAGGAATTCCAGGTCTTATGTGGTATGATTCAATCTATATAAAAGTCAAGAATGGACTAAAGTAATCTATGGTGATGGGAGTCAGCAGAGTGGTTACCTTGGGAACAGATGACTATGGGGCATAGGAAGCTTGTGAGGTACTGGAAACGTCTGTCTCGATCTGGTGGTTAGCACGTGGTGTGTCATGTGTAAAAATCCAATCAGCTGTGTATTTCTGATGTGTATGCCTTAAAGCTCACATGTTACACTTCAATAAAAGTAAACTCAAGAAGTACTGGGTATTTTTCAGTGAAGAAATCAGTTCTAGAGTAATTCAGAGCACAAGATTTTCCTCTGTTTATTTTTGTTTTTCCATTTTTTAAATTGAGATGAAATTCACATAACAAAGGTAAACATTTTAAAGTGAATCATTCAGTGGAGTTTAGTATGACCACAGTGTCGTGTAACAACCACCACTATTATGGTATCATTTTCATCACCCCAAAAGAAACCCGGTGCCTGTTAAGCAGATGCTCTCCACAACTCCTTCCCCCTCCCTCTGCCCCCACAACCATCAGCTTGCCTTCAGTCGCTGTAGATTTATTCTAGATATTTCATATATGTGGAATCATACAGTATGTGACCTGTTGTGTCTGTAAGAGCACAGGTTTTTAACTGGGATATTCTTCTGAAGCCAAAGGGAAGACACTGAAGGATTAAGTGGGGGAAAGGACACAGGCTGACTTTTGAGACATTCTCTTTCTCAAAGCTTCTGAGAAACATCACACCAGTTACCCACTGGGGATTTCCTGAATGGGAACCAGGCTGGGGACAAAGAGGCCAATTGGGAGCTTCACATCCCTCAAGAAAGGGACTGCAGTTTGTACAGGTAGCTCTGTTTCTTTCCACGTGTACTGCCTCCCCAGAGCTGGACTGTAAACCTCATGAAGGCAGGACCCACATGTCTCGTTCCTCGTCATCTCTTTGTTCCACAAAAAGCGGTGCTCTCCAAGCAGTGAATGAACAGTGAGTGCACAAACCAGGTTTCTGTATTAATAGGCAGAGGGTGCAGTCAGCGGTTGCTGCTGGAATTCAGGGACCATCCAGTGATGGAGTAAAGGCTGGGGGATGTGGGACAGAGTGGCTGTGTCTAGGCTTCTATCCAAGAGGATGTGGAAGGACAGGAAAAGGGAGAGTTGAGAAGACAGGAGGGATCCTTGAGCTTCAGTTCAAGCAACGAGGGAGCAGTGGTTACACTGATTCCAGGGAAAAACAATGACTTTAGTTTTGAACCCTGTGAGATGGCGGGGGGTGGGGTGGGTGGAGGTGGGGGTGCAGTGTGTCCCGATGTTACTGGATATTTAGATCCATAGCTCAGAATCATGCTTTGAAGAAAACATTTTCTTGTTGCTCAGTCATGTCTGACTCTTTGTGACCCCATGAACTGCAGCCTGCCAGGCTTCCCTGTCCTTCATGATCTCCCAGAGTTTGCTCAAATGCATGCCCATTGAGTTGGTGATGCCATCCAACCATCTCATCCTCTTGATGCCCCTTCTCCTCCTGACCTCAATCGTTCCCAGCATCAGGGTCTTTTCCAGGGTCTTTTCCACAGGCTCTTGTGGAAAACATAGGGTGATTTCTAAATATTTAACCACTGTCAAAGCATGCGTGCACAGTCATCAGAATTAATGCTGGCCATGAGGCTGAAGCACTGTCCTAGAGGTTCCAGAACATCCATATTTTAGCCAGTTGCCAGACTGTAGGAAGGTTAGTGGTCCCAAAAGAAGGCACTCGGGGCCACAGGTGTTTACCAAGCAGCACAGAAGTATTTCAATCTTTCACCCTCTGGTGTGGCTGCACATGAATGAGCCCTGGAGTTCTTGCTATAGCCAGATGCTGTGTTAACCTAAACCCTCTCCACCCATGGCCCCTGGCAACCCTCACAGTCATCCTGTTAGGTATCATCATCACCCTCACCATCATCACCATGCTAAGTGCCATGCGACATGGTAGCACTTTCCTTACCAGCATGCTGCCAGTCTTGCCTGGGGAATTTCACTGCAGTCGATTATCCCGGTGCTGGGTTGTCCACAGTTTTTTATGTTTTTTAGTATTTATTCTTATTTATTTGGCTGCATCGGGGCTTAACTGCAGCATGCAAGATCTTTGATCTTCGTTATGGCATTCGGGATCTTTTTAGTTGTGGCATGTGGAATCTAGTTCCCTGACCAGGGATCAAACCCGGGCACCCTGCACTGGGAGTATGGAGTCTTAGCCACCTGACCACCAGGGAAGTCCCTGAATCACCCACAGTTTAATCAAGGCCTTCAATAACTTTTGCCTATCCCCTGTTCAAAGGGTGGGGCAGCCTCATGTTTCCTGAGTGTTCCCATTATTCACGGACACATTCCAATTGATTTCCCGCAGGCCTCTGCAAGTCTATTCTAACCACCCTAGCCCAACTCTCGCAGAACTTGCCACTCTCTCTTCTGTACTCCATTAGACCTGGCTATAGCACCTGTGAGTCCTTATGCCATCTACCAGCTTTTAGGACTGTTACTCCCATTCCACTCAGCTATAGGTCCTTGAAAGACAAGGATCTTGTCAGGTGCATCTTGCATTCACTGATATTTGGCAAAATGTTTGGCTATGGGCTCAACAAATGTCCATTGAATGAATAAGTGAGCAGACACATGAATAAGACTGAATTGTGATTGTTATTTGGGGAAAGATCTCATAGTGCATTCCTTTTATCTTTACCACTTGAATTTATATCTAATTACTTCTCTGACCCTAGTAGATGTTTTCAACTATGAATATTAAATGAGAATATATTAAACTACTCCACAGTCGGAGATTAAGGACTGCAGAAACGAAGGTAAAAGAGCAAGAAATTGCCTGATGCAACCAATCGACCTGAGAAAGAATCAGAATTTGCTCCAAACGTGCGGGTTTACCTTGCTCAGCACCCTCCCCAAAGAGGGCAAAATGAGTTGTTAAAACATACATATCAACTCTTTGACTTTTAAAATAAAAATAGATACGATAGCTAACACTAATAAAGGGCCCATCTTGATGTGCAAACTGCTTTGGAAAAAAATAAGAGTCGTGAAGGCTTAGGGATGCGGACCCCAGGATGCAGAATGACTGACGGAGAAGTTCAGAGATGAGGGGCCCTCCAGTCAGAGCGGAAGCTTGAAGCTCCGTATGCACTCAGGTCTTGGTCTCCCCCGCATCCTCTCTCCCTTTGGGAGAGAAAAGAGCTAATGCAGTCTCTGAACCAACAGACAGCAGGTGTTGCACAGGTCAGTGCAGCCCTGCCCTTGTGCTAGTGGAAGGTGGAGGATGCTGTTACAGTAAAGAGCAGGGACTGGGTTCAAACCTCAGCCCTGCCCTTTCCTAGCTAACGACTGTACGTTGTGCTTGTTTATAAGCCTGTTGTTCCTTTATAAAACTGGAAATGATAGTGCCTACCTCCGGGGAGTACTAGAGGGAATAAAGAGGCCTATGAAGTGCTAAGCACCATGCCTGGCAGACAGGTACTCAATTCAATAAACAGTATCCTTTGTTATAGAGTGGTAGGTATATGGCAACCTGAGAAGTCAACATTCCTAGGTTTGCACAGGGGCCAAAGGTCACACAGATGAATCAACACACTGGTTCTCAAACCTGGCTGCACATTAGAATCATCTAGGGAGCCTTTAGTGATTTTTTTTAACATTTATTTTTCCTTATTTGGCTGCACCAGGCTTCCCTGGTGGCTCAGAGGTTAAAGCGTCTGCCTCCAATACAGGAGACCTGGGTTCGATCCCTGGGTTCGATCCCTGGGTCAGGAAGATCCCCTGGAGAAGGAAATGTTAACCTACTCCATTATTCTTGCCTGCAGAATCCCATGGACGGAGAAGCCTGGTAGGCTACAGTCTATGGGGTCGCAAAAGAGTTGGACACGACTGAGCGACTTCACTCACTTCAGGTCTTAGCTGTGGCCTTCAAGCTCTTTTAACTCTGGCATTTGGGATCTAACTCCCTGACCAGGGATTGAAACTGGGTCCCCTGCACTGGGAGTGGACAATCTTAGCCACTGGACCATCAGGGAAGTCCCTCAGCTAGGAGGCCTTTAAAATGCTAGCGCCTCGGTGATGACCCAGAGAGATGTTACAGGGAGGGAGGTGGGAGGGGGGGTTCATGTTTGGGAACGCATGTACACCCATGGTGGATTCATGTCAATGTATGGCAAAACCAATACAGTATTGCAAAGTAAAATACAGTAAAAATAAAAATTTTTAAAAAAAGGGTTGTAACCCTCTGCTATAGTTAAGCACTGGGGTCAAGCAATGACCTATAAAGAAAACTGCTAATAGTCAAATCAGAACTAGGTGCCCAGTCCTAACAGGGAGGACATCTTGATTGAATAATTTAAAAAAAAAAAAAAGCTTACAATTGAAAACTACCCATCTTTCTAATTCTGAATACTGCACATTAATACATCGTTAGAAGTTATCAAATTCTCAGAAAACCACCACTCTGGAAAAGTCATAACAAAGCTCAAGTGTTTATTAAGAATTAAAAATACTGTAAATAAGCCATACAGTTCATTTCACAGTAAACTAAACAAACCTTTTTTTTCTTTTTCCTTTTTTTTTCTTTTTTTCTTTTTTCTTTTTTAAAGGGCAAGACAGCCATTAAAGAACAGTACAGCTCAAAGAGGGAAGGGAAACAGCAAAAGGCTACAGAAAATGCACACGTTCCTCACTGATGGACGGGGTCTGCTAACAGCAAACCTCTTCACGAACATTGTGATAAAAGAGAGACAGTGGCCTCCATTCCCTGGGGAGGCAGTCTATGCCTTTATGAGCAGCTCTCGTAATACATTTCCTGAAGGAATCCAAGGACTCTCAGGGATTCTAAACCCTTATTCTGAACACACTATTTGGGGCCTTATCAAGAGGTGACACAGGTCAGCCACAGGGGACTCTGGGGGGGGTTGTGCCTTCACATTCAGAACCGTCTGAATTCTTTGCATAGTTACCACTGAGATCGTGAAATGGTTCAGGAATGGAAAAGACACCTTTCCCCACAGAAGGCGACCATCAAGCAGCTGATGCAACTAAAAATGGAGGGCTTGTCCCCCTCTCAATTCAGAGTTGACCTTAATGAACTGTAACCAGTTTGAAGTGGAAGACAAGGAGTGACATCTCATGAACCTCGGCCAGAAGTACTAAAATAAAATAAAATAAAATAAAATAAAATGAATTTTCCTTAAAGACAATTAGAAAGAAAAGTTCCTCCCCCCACATTTTGCTTGAAATCTGCCAGCCAGGCAGGATTTTTGAGGTTAATCTGCTTCTGTTAATCCTCAACTGCAGCCACTACAGTTCTTCCCTGACACTAGGGAGAGACATCCATTCTAGAAGGTGCCTCTGAGGCACAGAAGCCGTGCCTTCAGGAAACCCCCGGCCCCAAAGCTGAAGCAGAAGACTTCTGCACAACCGGTGGCGCGTGATAACCATCATAAATAAGTTAACCGGGCACAAAAACGTGGAAGGCCCGGGAGGTCCTGGTGGTGCGGGTCGTGGAGGGACCTGGCTGTGGGGGGAGAGGTAAGGGGGAGGTCATCAACATTTTTTTTTTTTGGTCATGAAAAACTGCACTGGCCATCCGTGCCCTGCACACGCAATCCATTTAGACTTTCTCATGAATCTTTTCCACTTTCACAAACAACCTATCCAGGTCATTCCTCAGGTCCTCTAGCAAGCCCTTGGCCGACTCCAAGTTGTTCTCGTTGGTCTCGATCTTCACCGAGTACGCGACCAAACTGTCCACAGCAGTCCTGAGCATTTTCAAGTCCGACTCCACCTGGCCCACAGAGGCTCTGAGGTTGTCGAGAGAGGAGAGTCTGTCCAGCAGGTCCTGGGGGGGCGCGGCGGTGGCCTCGCGGCCCAGCAGCGTGTGGACCTGCTCCTGTACCTTCTGCAGAGCCTCCACAGCGCCAGGGAGCTCGGCCATGCGGCGCTTCAGCTCGTCCACATCACCGGCCAGAGAGAGCTGGGCCTCACCGAGGCCACGCACTGTGCTTGCCAGGCCTCCCTCGGCGTCGGCGGCGGGGCCCAGGTCGGCCACGCGCTCCTGCAGCTCCGCCAGGCGCCGTGCCTGCTCCTCGCTCTGCATGCGCAGAGCCTCCAGGCTCTCACCCTGGCGAGCCCAGGCTGCCCGCGCCGCCTGCACCCCATCTTCCACGCTCTGCAACCGCGAGTCCAAGCCTTGGCTCTCCTTTTGGAGCGTTTCAAAGGCCTCGGAGGGTCTGAAGGCCCCATCTTCTTCTGGCCGGAGGGCTGCGGCCTTGAGCTGGCCAAGCTCCTCCTCGAGTCTCCTGATCTCCTCGGGGAGGTGGGCGGCAGATTCCTCGGCCCGGAGGATCTTCTCCGTGAGCGCCTGAAGGGTGTGATGTTCTGAATCAGCTGCCTCCTTGAACCTCTGCTGCTCCTGCTTGAGGCTCACCAGTTCTTTGACCTCCGTGTAGACATCCGACTCCATGGTCTGGATGGTGCTTCTCAGGGCCTCCATGTCCTTCTCTTTGGACTTCACCGAGGTTTGTATTTCCTTAACCACTTCCTTCAAGGCTTTCAGATCCTGCTTATATCCCTCCAAGTCTTCTAGAGAGGCGACCTTGGCCTTCACGTCATTGATTTCCTTCTGGCTCCTCTTCTGGACATCTGTGAAGATGGCGATGTTGTCATTGATGGACTTGGTGAGCTCCGTCAGCCTTTCCTCTACTGTGTTCTCCAGGGAGGTGAAGTCCCGCTCCCTGGCATCCTTGACCACGTGGATCCCATCAGAGAGGTCTTTGAGGATCTCATTCTGGAGTTTTTGTAAAACTTCACTGATGCGGTTGATCTCGCTCTCCCCCTGCTTCACGGCTTTCTCTGTGAGATCATGTTTATGTTGGGAGCTTCTCACGAGGGACTCAAAAGTACCGAACGTGGCTTGTAGGGACTGCACCTGTAACCAAAATCCAGATGTTAACCACAGAGAACTGCTGAAGGGTTTTATCCGATTCAGCTATATTTCTTTTGATCTGCCCAGCTTAAAAGTCCCTCCGCCAACAGAACAGCACCATAATTCTCCTTTGGGGAACCATCCTTAAACATAGCCCATATGGTTTGGGGGACCAACCCAAAGGCGCCAGTGCAAGCCCTCTAGGCCTGACCAATCAATGCTTTCCATCCACCCACTTCCCCACCCAGGCCTGGAACTACAGTGATTAGGGGATGGGCATGTGGCCTAAACCAGGCCAGCAAGTCAATTGCATAACTTCTCTTAAAACTACTGGGAAAAGAAAGCTCTTTCTACTGGAACTGCTAGCTATAGGATGAAGGAAGCCTGGAACAGCTAAGACCAATGATCAATGCCTGCCTACAGATAAGCCAGCACAGAAGGAAGCAGAACTCAGGGAGGGCAAGATCAAGTTCTGAAGATACAATTTAAATCCCTGGAGACAGCCATACTGAAGGCATTTACTCTGGAAGGAATCTACTCTGGAACTGGTAAATTTGAGCCAATAAATTATCTCTCTTCCTCCCTCCATCTTTCTTTAAGGCAGTTTTAGCTGAATTTTTAGCTCTTGCAACTGAAAGGTCTCAAGTTTTCATAGAAACAAAGCTGAGGCACATGGGAGACACTGAGCAGGAAGGCAGGAGACCAGGTTCAGGTCTCTGCTTGGTAGTTCTCACTCTTTGGCTCTGAACAAGTTACGTCCTCAACTGAAAATGTGATCAGTGGACCAGTGGCCCTCAGCAATTTCTGGCTTCTGAACACATTATGACACTGATTGCCACTATACATTCATTCTAAATAAATTCTACCCTAAACAGGGTCTGACCTGGGAACCACTCCAGGGAGGCTGAGAGTATGATGATTAACGGCCTGCCATAACAGTCAGAACTGCTGAGCAGAACTAAGCACAACAAAATGAGAGGAGGAAGGGGTGGTGAACGGATTAAATAAAATAGCAAAAAATTGATGATTATCGGAGGTAAGGTTCACTATATTGATCTCTTCTTTTCTTAATGCTTAAACATTTCCATAATGAAGGGCTTAAAAAGAAATAGCATGGGTTCTAGAATGGGACCACCTATGCTCAAATCCTAGCTTGGACACTTCCTAGCTGTGTGGTCATGGGGGAGTAATTTAGCTTATCTATGCCTTGGTTTCCTTAGCCACAGGATGGAAACAAAGATAGTATCTAACTTGTTAGTTTGTTTTGTGAGAATAAAGTGAGTTAATATATATAAAGCGCTTAAATTGGGCCTAACACATAGCTGTGCCTCGTCACTCAGACTCTTTGCGACCCCATGGACTGTAGCCCTCAAAGCTCCTCTGTCTATGGGAATTTCCAGGCAAGAATACTAGAGCCATTTCCTCCTCCAGGGGATCTTCCTGACCCAGGGATCAAATCCGCATCTGCTACGTCTCCTGCATTAGCAGGTAGATTCTTCACCACCATGCCACCTGTAAACAGTAACTGTCACCTTCATTACCACTGCATCTTTCTGGAGTAGCTCAGCCGTCTGCAGATTCCTAGCCCACCCCTGGCCCAATGACAAAGGGCAAACACTACAGGACTATGAACAGTACCCTGGGCTCTAGTTCCAGTCCCACCAATAACCAGCTCTGTGAGCACAAGGAAGTCACACTCAAACTCCAAGTCCCAAGTTCTTCGTCTATTAACAAATTGGTTTCTAAAGTCCTTTTTTGCTTCTACCAGTCTGTGATTTTAAAGCAGATTAGAATAAGGTTCTCAGAGACTCCAGAATACTAGACAATTTGCCTGCTCAACCAAATATAACCTGAGTCATTAAAGGACACCTTGAGAAGGTACCAGAGACAGCTCTCCTCTGAAACTAGGTTATTCAGTCACAGAATCTGCCTGTTCTAAGCACAGATTTCAGAACAGAGGTGTCAACAGGTAGGCACAGTACCTGAAACATGGTAGGTGTTCATCAGTGTTTTCTGAATGAATCAAAAAATGAATGAATTTACAGAGCAAGGCCTGATGAAGACTAGGCTGGTCCACTTCCCCCAACCCGTCTGTCACTCCTAACCTGGACTGGCTCTTTACAGATGGCTAGGAAGGGGACTAGATCAGAAACGACAGATGAAACCAATGAAAAGAGCACAGAAAGTGTCTCCCTGCGTTGGTACTGTTCATCTTCTGAGCTGTTCATCTTCACAAGCAAAACCCCATTATAATCAATATGCAGTGATATTATGTTTCCCTAACATATGTGGGATGCCCACTAAGTGGTGGACAAGATGCCTGAGCAGAGTGACACTAAGACAGGATCCCTGCCCCCTAGGAGCTCACAGCAGAGGCAGGGGTAAGAGACTAGTTAGCGGTGGCTGATATTCAACAGGAATCTGATGTAAATAATTATGCAAATTTAAGAGATATCATCTCAATCCACCCTCATAATAATCTCATGGCAGCTCCTATTGATCCCCATTTTACAAAGCAGGAGACTGGGAAGTGGTAGAGCTGACCATCAGAATCCAAGAATGTCTGAGTTTAGAAACTGCACTCTTGGCCTCCAGTGATACACCCGGGCAGAAGCATGTTCAAAGTGCACTCAGTGCCAAGAAATGCTGCTCAGCCTCAAGCCATGACTCCTAGCCCAGAGCAAGATGAGAGAACAAAGAAATACGACCAGAGAACTCACTCGCCCACAAACAGCTCTTAGTCTCATTCAACTGACCCCACCGGCCTTAAGCCCACTCCTAAAATCACTGTATGCCACCCTGGATCTGCCAAGGCAACCCAAGCCCTTCAGAGGGCCTAGAGCAGAACCAGGGTTTCTGAAGCTCTGCGCCCATTTGTGCCTGCTGAATCTTCAGGCTAAGAACAAGCCAGCCTCTCAGCCCATTCAGCAGACCTGGGCCATGCCCCAGAACTGAGAGCATCTGAGAACGAGATCAGGTGGGCACCCAAAAGGGCAGTGGAGTAGCATGCTTCAAAGTCACACTGCTCTGATTCCAACCCCAGCTCCACCACTGAGGGTCTGCATGTGACCCTGAATGAGTAACACAACTGCTCCAGACTCAGCTGGCCTATCTGTGCAATGGTGCTCATGTCTCAGAGGGGAACTGTGAACACCTGGCCCTCAGTGAAGACTAATTATGAATAATAATAATACAGTAAGAATATGTCTCTGAGAAGAACCAAACCCTCATCCTCAGAGGAATAAGGTGCTCAAACTTAGTCTGTCAGAGGACCATCCATCACTACTCACCCCTTAAGGCAAAGTAAAATCTACTGGCCACCCTGGAGATCCAGAGAGAAGTGACCACATGCAATGGAAGTTCCAAGTCAATGAAATGAACATTAATTGAGCACCTACTAAGTACTAAGCAAGGCATGGGAAAGATGGCAAAATGAATAGGTAAGTGGTGAACCGTGTTCCAGGAGTTCACTGCAGTTTGAATCCTAGCACTGTTGCTTGCTGGTTGTGTAACCATGTAGAGTTACTCAGCCTCCTGCTGTTCACTCTTCCGGTCTGTGGAAAGGGGATCATATCAGTACTTATCAGTACCTGCTGGCACCGTGAGAGTCAGATGAATGCACAATAAACATGAGGCATCAGATATGAGCCTGACTACACTACTAAAAAAGAAAGGTCATAATTTCAATGGTTTACAGCCAGGAGGATTCTTGAAAACCTGGAGAGTCCTCCCCTTACTGTGGAGATGGGAGAACTGAGTACCCAAAGAGGAAAGGGAATCTGTACAAAGCTGAGATGGAGCAAGAATGGGAACCAGATGGAAGAATAAGGGAGGGGCAGGGAGGAAGCAGAGAGAATAAACCTCAATTTCTCCTGCCTCAACTCAAGACCTCCAACATCTGGGCCTCAACTTCAGCCTCCTCTCTCACAGCCTCCTAAATGTTACTCTGCTGTGGGCAGGATGGCCATGTAGTGTCCACCAAACAAGCCTGTGTGTTCCTCATGCCGTCTCTCAACAGTTATCCACCACCATATAGAGTCTAGACTGGTACCATGCTGGCCACTGGGTCACAGGCCTGGGCAAACTCCACCTTCTCTCTCTTCTGAACTCACACAGCAGTTACCCTCAACCAAAACCTACCTGCGGGCTGCTTCACAAATAGGATTTGTCCTTTGCACCCTCGCACCCTCCACAGGGCCTACCAGGAGCCATGTCACTATCACCAAATATTATGATTGATTGGTAAGTGGGTGGATCAAGAGAGGAAACAGAGAGCCTACTGATGATACTTCAGCAGTATGTCTATTTTTTAAGAATGATTTGACATTCCAGATAGGCAAAGCAGCGCTGCCTACTTAGTTCCCTTCAAAAAGTCACCTCCCTTGGCCTGCAGCATGGAGCAAAATGACTCACTCCAGTTGCTCCGCCAGTCTTAAGAGGAAATTCCTAGTCCTGCATATTCTACACAGTCAATAGAAACTTGGCAGGGCCGGCAGCATGCTGGGAAAAGGAGGCAGCAATTCCGGGCTCAGAAGTGGTGGCGGGATTTTTTGTTTCAATCATGCAACCAAGTTTCATTGAGCAATGACATGAGGACGGAGGAGGGGGAATGAGGCTGAAGGAGCTGCGCTTGGTGTAAAAAGAAAAATCAGAAAAGGCAGACCCTAAGCAGCTTCCTGTTGAAAGGTGGGTCCATCCGAACCTGAAACAGGCCCCAGTGGCCTCAAGGCTGTCATGCAAACTGCCACTCACCAGTTGCAGTCTTTATCAATTAAGCTCTAAATCTCAATTTTCTGGTCTGGAAAACAGAGTCAAAACTGCCCGTCCTCTCTCCTTCCCTCCCTCCCAAGGTTGCTATGAGGATTAGATAATAAGTGAGTAAGCCCTCTAAACACCATATAAATGTACCTCTGTATTATTCACCAGTGTGACCTAGTATCTTTGGCCGTTCCTCTCCTCTAAGGCTGAAATATGCTATCATATACTTCCAAGGCCCACTTAGGTACACTGGTCTAATAAAGCGCAGGGGGCCTAACGAGATGAAATATTTCATCAGAACTATACAAATGAGTAACAATACTAGCTTCTCTTTCCCCGGGCTCTGGGTCTATTAAAATCTGGCTCAGATGTCTCCCACGGGGAGAGCAGAGGTGCGGCCTTGCCCGAGGCTTCCAGGGATGCGCTGGTTTCCCTTCCAAGCTCCTCTCCAGGCAACTCTGCCCATTCAGCGGTTCCTAATCCAAAAAGAATGAGCTCCCCAGAGCCTGCCGGCTTCCTTACAGGTCACCGCTAATGTCCTGTGACAGGCCCTTGGCCCACCCTCCCAGGCGGCCGGAACATCCTCGAAGCGGTCCATCCCTCGGGGCGATTCCTCAGCGGCCATTAACAAAGAGGGTCTGGGGGCTGCCTCGGAGCCAAGGGCCGGGGCGAGGGGACCCCGGGCAGCTGGCAGAGGACACCCGGCCTGGGCCGGCGAGGGCCCCCGCCGGGAGGGCACGAGGGGGCCTGGCTGTGGGTGCGGGGGCCGCCGCCGCCGGGAGCACGGCGGTTGGGGGGCCTTGGTACCCACCTTCTGCTCGACGCCCTGCAAGCCCTGACCCAACTCCTCCCGCTGCCGGGAGAAGTCCTGGTGGCTGCGCCGGACGTGCTGGACCTCCTCCAGGACGTGGTGGACACACCAGCCCGAGAAGGCGGCCGCCGCCACCAGGGCGAGGTAGAAGAGAAAGTTGAGCACCCGGCCGAGCCTGCGCGAGCAGGACGCGGAGGACGAGGCGGCGGCAGCGGCGGCGGCGGAGGAGGACTTGCCGCCGCGGTGGCCGCCCTTGCCGTGCGCCTGGTTCTGCGGATGCTGCGGCGGGTGCTGCTGCTGCGGGTGCGGCGCGGGCGGCGGCGGGTGCTGCTGCGGCGCCGGCGGCGGCTTCTTCGCCACGTCATCCGCGCCGCCCGACGGGTGGGCGCCCTTCTCCGAGGGGCTCGCGGCGCCGTGGCCGCCCTTGGAGCCCCTTTGTTTGGCCGAGGGCATGGCGGGCGCGGCGGCGGCTGAAGCCGCGGGCTGCGAGGCGAGCGAGTGGGGCGCGCGGCCGGGGAAACTTCCTCGGGCTCCCCCGGGGCTGGGCGAGCAGCACGCGGGCGCTGTTGGCGTCGGAGCGGCCGAGAGCGAGAGAGCGAGAGCGGGCGGGCGGGCACGGAAGGAGGCCGGGCGAGGGAGGAAGGAGGAGGGGGCCTACCTCCGCCGCCGCCGCCGCGCGCCGACCCCGCCTCCCGGGAAGGGAGGCCGGCAGAGCCGAGCCCGGCGCGCCTGCCACGCACGCTGGGGCCGGCGGGCGGCCCCTCCCCTTGCCGCCACGACCCCAAAGAGGGAGGGCCGAGCGGGGGGCGGCCCCGCGGGGTCTACGGAGGCTGGGATAGGGCGAGGGGAGTTGGGGGAAGGCGGCGGCCCAGCCTGGCCTACAGGAGCCGGGGTGGGAGGAGGGTGGCTGAGGAAGAGGGGCGGCCCAGCAGAAAGGTCCGGGGCTTGGGGGTTCGGCGGAGGGGAGGGTGGTGGCCGAGCAGGGTCTCCTGGGGCACGGTGGGGGCGGGGGGCGACGATGGTGTCCCAGCCGGGTCAGTGGAGGTCAGGGCAGGCGGCTGTAGGGGGCGAGGTGGGGGGCGGCCAGGCCCGGTCTAAGGAAGCGGGAAGCGGCTGCCGAGGTGGCCACAGGGAGGGGGCGAAGGGCTGGGTCAACTGGGACCCGGACTGGCGACTGAGCTGGGGCCTCGGGTGCCCCGGGGAAAGGCGGCCGGGCGGGTCGGAAGTGGAGGAGCCGGGCAAAATCTGGTGTTGAGGACTCAGCGCGAGCCCCACTCCCTTCTGGACCCTTGCGAAGAGAGGAAATGATGGGGGGCCCCCAGGAGCCGTACTCCTGGGAGTGGGAGTAAAGGGGCAGGAAGGGACCCCCATTCCTTTTCCCGGGGAGCTGGGGAAACCCCCAATCCCCCTCACTCTTCCCCGATCCCACCCTCTACGCCTCCGGGGGTTGGACCTTTTCTCTTTTGGGGGGTTTGAAGGCGAGGCAGAAAGGGCTTTCTGAAAACCAGTTGGCCCCAAAGGCATGTTTAGGAAAAGTTAGCAGATATTCTCGGGCTGCGTGGACTGTTCAAGGGAAGAGTCATGAGCGGCCCAATTTAGCCCAGCCAGTTCGCTGTCGACACTGTTGACTTTTTTCTGAAGCCCGTTCAACTCCATTTTCTCTTTACCTCCCCCGCCCCGCACTGTGTCCACTGCCCCCACTAAGGACAGGCTCTGTGCTGCGTGCTGGCGACCGGCAGCGGCCGCAGTGAGAGGACGGCAGATCAGGGCTTCCACGCCTACTTTGGTGGAAGGAAATAAACTAATGCCAGGCTCTGTGCTCCGCAACTTACATATATGTTCTACCAAACCTCACTGATATCTTCTAATACAGAAATTATTTTACCTGCTTAATGGGAGACAAACTGAGCTTGAGCCCCACCCCAACTGATTGTCCCAAGATCTCCCATAACCGTAATTTGAACTTTGATCTGCTTCTTCCGGAGCCTGTGCGGCTTAGTATTGTTTAGTCCCTAAGTCGCAGTCTGACACTTTGCGACCCGGTGGACTGTAGCCCACCAGGCTTCTCTGTCCATGAGGTTTCCCAGACAAGAATACTGGAGTGGGTTGCTATTTCCTTCTCCAGGGGATCTTAGGCCATGGAGAAATTAAGCAGTTTGTTCACGCTCAATAAAGCCAGTTAATACTGGGGCAGGTGCTGAGCTCCACTTTACAAGCTCCTTTCCCCCTAATCTTGGTGTCTGTGTGTGTGCTTGTGAGTTAGCAACCCTGTTTCTTTTCCCTGGAAACGTCTCTCAATTACTTCTTTGAAAAAACACTCCCTATCCTTAAGGCCTAGTTCAAATACTCTTTCTTGAAACCTTCCCTGTAAACCACATGATACCTCTCATGAAACTTAGACACAGAAGACAATTGCAAACCATTGTGTACGTTAGTTCAACATAGCAAACCTTTGTTGAGGGTCTGCTATATACAAGGTCAATATTTGCAAAGTACTAGAGTCTCCTGTCTTTGAGGATAGGAAGCAACCATAGCCTATGTCTCTATGAATCTCACTTTATAAGATACTTTAAAAAATCTCTAGTGAATGAATGAACCCGTGTGCTGGCCCTCAAAGGGCCTGCATTCCATTTGGAGAAATGTGTAGAAACATTTTGAAGGCTAAATTGTGTCATCCAGACTTATAAATGGAAAACAAACTTGGAAAGCAAACCACTGGGCTGCACCTGGGGAAGTCTGAGGTACAAAGTTCTTGAACAAAGGCTTGAAGAATAGATTTGCATAGAGGGAGAGCAGGGAGAATATTTCTGTGGCGGAAATGGGGGTGAACCCAGGACACCTGTCTGACATCAAGGGTGTGAGCTGCAATTAGGAAAGAGAGAGATGAGCTGGGTGGAGTGGGTCCAGGTTGCAGAGGTTCACAGAAGCTGGCCAGGCCGGCACAGGAGTTGCTATTAGTGTGGGAGGCCAAAGTAGATTAAAGCAGGTTCTGGACTAGAAATACAATCATTTGCCCCAGAATGTCCCCACTCCACCTAAATACTAGGAGCTCTGATAGAAAACTCCCTGCTCAACAAGGCCTATGACTCTGACCTAGGAGGGGAGAGAGGAGATGGCATAAGAAAGCAGAAGACTAATATCAGAAGATACTAGAAGAACATTGTTTAAAAACTTCCGCAGATTGTGTTTCAAATTTCTAGTGCACAAAAAAGTAACCATCCTTCAAGCAATCATCCATGTTAGGGCAGAGGTAATAATAATTTGCAAAGCAGCTTTGGGGGCTCAGCCAAGCTCTGGCCTAGGAGGCAGGAGCTCTGCTTTTTAGCCTTACTTCTGCCACCAAACTCTGTGACCTTGAGAAGTATACTTCTCTTCTCTGGATTTCAAGGTTACCGTTTCTGTATCTCTAAAGGCCTTTCTTATTATTAATCTATTTCTTATAGAAAATAGTCATCTGATTTTTTTCAATCAATTATATTTCCTTTTTTATTTTTTTTTAAATTTATTTTACTGTCCCAGTTCTTAGTTGCAGCATGAGGGATCTTTAGTTGCTAACACTTAGTCATAGCACGTGGGGTCTAGTATCCTGACCAGAGGTTGAGTCCCAGGCACCCTGAACTGGGAACTCAGGGCCTTAGCCACTGGACCACCAGGGAATTCCCAGTAGTCTGATTATCATGAGAAATAATTGCATTTTTAAAATTTTAAAAGTTGATTGAAAACATAGGCCTGCTTTAAAAATGACAGATTTCTTAACTTTCTGCCTCCACCGAGCCCTGGAAGAATGAAAGGATGGGAGATGGGACTGTTATTAGTGTGTACCTGTCACCCTTTTCCTTTTGGGAGGTAGTGAAGTATAATGGTTAAGACACAGGCTCTGGAATAGACTAATTCGAGTTCAAATTCAGCTCCATGACTGATGGGGGAATGTGAACTCTCTGAACCTCTGTATCTTCAGAGGTAATAAAAAACTGCTTCACCTGGTGGCTGTGAGGGTTAAAGGAGAGACACTGTATGATCCTGGGCCCATGGCAGGACTCAGTGAATAAAGAGTAGGTAGAGTCACTGAAAGTCTAGCTGCACACAGAACTTCTATGTCTAGATTTCAACATTTTTCTTTCATCATTATTTCTTGGAGCTCCCAGCACCATTTGTGGCTTATAGACCACAGGCTCTGATGGGTTTAACTGGAAAAAGCAGCACTGTTTCCCTCTGGATTGTGGTTCCACCATGGTGTTCGGATATACCCAGAGGAGGAGGTTGGTAAGTAGTCGTGGAAGCACACCTTCTAGGACAAGAAGACTCCAGCGGTTCTTGGGGATTTCCATTCTTTTATCCTGTTTTCTTTGTCAACACAACAAGCATTTAGAGGAAGTTTCCCATCTCCTCCTGATTTCTTCTCTGAGCCTTTTTCATTTCACCCTCCATAAAGTATGTTCGATGGTCAGGAATGTAGGTAGGAAAGAGGAGGAGCTAAAGACATCTCTTCCTTTCCCCCAGCTTGTGCAAAGATGCTTCTGAACACCCTGAACTACAAGGATCTTCAACTACCTAGAGCTCTGTAAGCCTTCAGCCCTTTGGTTTTCTGCATTTCAGTTAGAATGGCTGAATAGAAAGCCCCTATTACTTCGATTGCTTCTTCTCTATTCCAAATTGACAAGAGGCCAAGGCATGAGGCTCAATGCCCCTCAAACAGGGTATCTGTTAATCTCAGTGGTCCCCAGTCCCAGGAGCTCCCCAGCTCCAAAGCCTGAGCTCCATGCAGTAGGGGAATTATTTCTTGGAACTCCCAGCACCATATGAGGCTTCACTTCACTGAGTCCTAGTTTTTATGGAAGAAAACCATAATCCCGACCTCATAGAGGCAATATGAATACTCATTTGATCTTGTCCACTCGTGGTCTTCCTCGTCCCAGCACGTGTCAGTAACATCCGTCCAGTTGCTCAGGAATCATCCTTGACTCCTCTGCTCTCACCCATCCCCCCACACACAGTGCAATATATTAGCAAATTTTATCTAGCATCTCTGTCTTCTTGTGACCTGCACCATTATCCCATGGATCCAAGTCACCATCCAACATACACTTGGGTTATTGAAATACCCTCCTACTGGACTCCTTGCTTAAGCACTTGCTGCTTCCCTGTGGTCTTTTTTCAATATAAAAGCCAGAGCAGTCCCTCAAAATATAAGTCAGACCCTCTCACACCTCTTTCCAAAACCCTGCGATGACTTTTAAAGACACTTGGAGCCAAAGGCAGTTCTTACAATGACCTCCAAGGGTCCCTGTGTCCTGGCCCCCTGCTCCCTCTCATTCCTTCTTAATTGCCCCCTCATTACTGCCATCCAGCCACACTGGCCTCCTATTGCTCCTCAATATGCCAAGTTATCTTCCTATTTTGTGGGCCTTTGTAATTTTGTCCCCTGTGCCAAGCAAACTTCAGCCCCAGGTATCCACCAGGTGGTGGCCTTCCTCTCCTCAATTCAAATGTCACCTCTAGGCCAGCTCTTCCTGACCATCTGATATAAAATAACAACTGCCCAATCTGAGACACTGCCTATCCCTCTTTCCCTGGTTTATTTTTCTCTGATATACTATATATATGCTTATTGAATCATTGCTGTATGTCTCTTCTCATTAGTAAGTGCCATGATTGGGAATTTCACTTAGCTCATTCTCATATTCTCAGTACTCAAGACGATGTCTGACACATAACAGGAACTCAGTGAATATGATGAATCTCGTTATTTAAAATTTATCTACGTAGGGCCTTCTCTTTCATAAGATAACCACAGTGTCTTAAGAAAGGAAGGACAGTGGAGGGGAGGAACCCAGTGAGAAATGACTTCCTAGAACTTCAGCATCAAGAAGATGGAGATGATGAAGGTGTTGATGATGATGATGGTAACAGTGATGGGAATGGGCATGACAAAGACAGGATGGTTGCTAACACTGGGAGGCTCAGAGGTGCTGCAGTATTCTGTTAGCTGACATTTACTGCTCGCTCATCCCACGGCACCGTGCCAGGAGCTTCACTTGCTTTACCTCCTTTCATGCTCAGTGAGCCTTTGATGTAGGCACCATGGTGGTACTGATCCAGGTTGCTGAAGAGGGTGAACAGCTCTTATACAAGGTGACATAGCTTGAGAATGGTGGGTGTCGTTTGGGCTAAAGACCAGGCAATTGATCCTGAGCTCATACCCTCAACCAGCACATGCGTGTGTAGACCAATAAGAAGACAAAGCTTAGCAGGATGAGGTAATTGACCCAAGGCTAGTCAGACTTCTGAAGAAATCTAGACTCTTAGTAAGCACCATGAATCTCAAACTGGGAAGGGCAAGGGAGGGCTGTATTTCAACCTGACACAGGCGATTTACCTGCACAACTGTTCCCTCTCACCGTGCTGCTGATGGACCTACTTTTCATCCCTCTGGAGTGTTGTAGGAAAAAAAGAATTCTGAGAACCAGTGCCTTAGCATGACGTTACAAACCCTTCATAATCTGGCCCCTACTGCTCTCTCTCTCCACCTTCCCTTCTTCCTCAAATCTCTTCTTACCCTCTGTTTAGCCAGGCTAAGCTTTCCTAGAGTTGCCCTAATTTGCCATATTCTCTTAGGTACTCAGCGTCCTTTTCCTGCCCCACCCCCAGCCTGGAGAAGATGTCCCTCCCTGGTGCTGTCCCAGCTCCCAGATGGGTCATAGCACTTACTGTGTGTGATGTGCTAGAATTGCCCGTTTGCTTACTGTCATTCACGCTGAGGCTTTCAGGGCAGAGACTGTCATCCATTCCTTTTCTCAGCCCTAGTCCCAGGCAGTTTGCCTGGATTGTAGGAGGCACTCAGTCCACGATGGACTCATTGGATGGATATGACAGTCTGTCGCCGAGGATGCTAGACCTCTGATTCTCAGCATTCCCCTTTCAGGGTACTTACTCTTAGTGGATGGGGGTGTTAGGAAAGAAAGTTTTGAAAGCTTAGAGGTGGAAATGTGGAAATGCAATGTCTTATAATAGATTTAGATAATTTGCTAATTTAACCAAAAAAGCTGAAGAGATGTGTAGACGAGATGTATTCTTCAGTGAATGGGATGGAGAGGTAGCTGCAAAAACTGTTCTTCAGAGACCATTTTCATCCTGCCCCTGGCTCAAGAATCTCCCATGTCTCCTTGTTAGAGTCAGACTACAATGACCAGGAGTGTGTCAGGGGATGGGAGGTTGAGAATAATGCCTCCTCACTCACCTAGGATTCTACTCAGCCCACCTCTCCCTGACTTACAGCCACCTGCAAGCTTTTATTTTCTATTCAAGGTCTTCTCCTCAGCCCTTCAGCCTGGAAGTCCCAACTGCCTCCTTCACTAGCAAAATCTAGTCCCTGACTACCCCATACCCCAGTTAGTCCCTCCATCATTTGGGTTGTTCAGAATGAGGAAGAGTGGTGAGGATACAGACTGGGTTTGATGCTATCTGGTAGGGTCCCTCCAGCTAGTTGTTTAACTTCTCTAGTCCTCTTTCACAGAGCAGGGCAAATACATCACAAGATTCATGGGAAGTAATGAGTATGAAAAAAAGACCATTTTAACTAAGTTACACAGAGATAGGGCTTCCCTGGTGGCCCAAATGCTAAAAAATTCACCTGCCAATGCAGGAGACACAGATTTGATCCCTGGGTTGGGAAGATGCCCCCATAGAAGGAAATGGCAACCACTCCAGTCTTCTTGCCTGGGAAATCCCATGGACAGAGAAGCCTGGTGGGCTACAATCCATGGGGTCGCAAAAGAGTCAGACACAACTTAGCAACTAAACAACAGAACATATAAGTGATTATCATTGATATATGCCAACTAGATAAATCCAGCCTTTCTGTAATTCAGAGCCTATCTGTGTATTTTCAGCTAGAAAATAAAAACTAAAATAGCATCCATAAACTGTGACTTATAGTACCAACGACCTAAGGTTGCGGTGAGATTTCAGTGAAATAATATCAGTAAAGCACCTGCTATGCCATATTTCAGCAAGATGGAGATTTTATTGTGTAATTAGTGTGATATCTTATCCCCACCAGGCCATAGTCTTCTGGAGCAGTGATTGCCAACCTTTTTGGCACCAGGAACCAGTTTTGTGGAAGACAGTTTTTTTCATAGACCTGGGGGTGGGGATGGTTTCAGGATGATTCAAGCACATTACATTTATTGTGTACTTTATTATTATTATTATTATTATTATTATTATTATTACATCAGCTCCACCTCAGATCCGTAGGCATTAGATCCCAGAGGTTGGGGACCTCTGCTTCAGAGGTCTCCAGTATTCTTGCCTGCAGAATCCCATAGACAGAGAAGCCTGGCAGGCTGTGGTCCACAGGGTTACTAAGAGTTGGACATGAGTGAAGCGACTTGGCACACACACACGCTTTAGAGGGCAAAAACTGTTGTCTGACTCATTCATTGCACTATCCTTAGTACTTACTGTTGGGTGGATAATTGATACTAAGAAAGCATTTCATTTGATTCATGCATTGGGCAGATTTGAGCATCTGACCTCGGCGTGGGGGCAAGAGCAGTGAACAAAGCTGCCCAAAGTCCCTGTGCTCATGGAGCTCTTATGCCAGCAGGGAGACCAGGCAGTAACACACTAGAAAAGGCCCTGATGCTGGGAAAGATTGAAGGCAGGAGGAGAAGGGGAAGACAGAGGACAAAATGGTTGGATGGCATCACCAACTGAATGGACATGAGTTTGAGCAAGGTCCGGGAGATGGTAAAGGACAGGGAAGCCTGGCATGCTTCAGTCCATGGGGTGGCAAAAAGTCAGACATAACTGAGCGACTAAACAACAACAAACAGCATGCTGGATCGTGCTAAGGGCAAAGAGGAAAGAGAGAAAAGGACCAGGATGGCCCTGAGATTGAGAGGGTGGTTGCAATTTTAGGTTAGGTGGTCAGGGAGACCTCACTGAGAAGGTGAAATTGGAGTCAAGATGTGAAAGAGTTGAGGGGATCACTCATGCAAACGTCTGGAAGAAGAGCCTTCCAAATAGAGAAAAGAGCAATGCAAAGGCCCTGAAGTGCATCTGAGGAACAGAGAAGAGCCCAGTGTAACTGGGGAAAGTGAATAGTTCATTCAACAAGTATTTATGGAGCCCCTACTATCTATGAATAAATGAACAAATGAACCCAGTGCCTGGGGTACGGCCAACTCTTTGCACATGTTTATTATCACTGTCATCACCAATCTTGTTGGGTCTCTCCCACCTCCACCCAGTACCCAACCCAAGACCCAGCACCTAGTAAGAGGTCAGTGAACTGAATCCCACTATGTCCCTAACCATTAACACCTGGTTATCCCTTGAAGTTTAGCTGCATTGGAGACTTGCTTCCTTACAGTTGGCCTTATGCTCTGAAAATTAAGTCTTAAAGTGCTACCAGAATTGTATGTAAGTGCAATATTGTATCACTTGGGTTGAACTCGTCAACCTTTAGAAAGGTAGACAAGGGAGTCTACAGTTCAGAGTCTGTGACTTCTGGTCAGTCTCAGCCCCTCATTTTCTAGGAACAGTTAGTGTCTGGGCTCAGAGCACAGCATCTCCATTGGCTTTGGGACATCTCCTGGAACCCAGCAGCCAGAGTTAGCAACCTGCTGTCTGCAACTCTGAATTAGCCTCTGAAAAGTTCTCTGCTGGGAGGAGGGTAGATCAGAGTGAGGAAACTAGGAGCTTACCATGAAACTTTCAAACACAATGATCCTCACGGTGATTTGGTAGGCTTGTCCAGTGATGTAGAAGAGCTTGAGAATCACT
The DNA here is from genome assembly GCF_016772045.2 of Ovis aries. Lineage (NCBI taxonomy): Eukaryota > Metazoa > Chordata > Mammalia > Artiodactyla > Bovidae > Ovis > Ovis aries. The sequence continues at coordinate 175,248,148 of NC_056056.1, forward strand.
AATGAACGAACAAACTCCTCTGAGTCTCCGCCAGCCAGGAGATTCCAAGTCACTCAGGAAAGAGACTCCTTGGTGAGCTAGGATAATCTTGTACTTTTCTCATAGTGAGGGAGTCAGTATTACTATCTAATTTAAGCCCCTCTTGCTTCAATAAGCCTAGGCTCCCTTGTTCTTTCAAGTTAAAAAAAAAAAAAAAAACAAAAAACCATCCCTCTCTTGGTCTGTTTCTCTGACACCCAATGAAGGTGATGCAGATAAGAACTCTACTCATAGGAAGCTTTCAATTCAGTTATAATATCAGTCTTAGTGCATTTATCCCCCTGTAGCTCAAAGCCCCTCCATCAACAGGGACTTCCCAGCCACCTGTCCTAAAGTGGGCTGTGACCAGGGGGCAGAAGGGCCTATCTTTTGCTCTCCCAATGTTATCTCTCCTTGTTCCCAAACACACCCACCTTGTAGGCGGCTGGGCTCTTTCTCTCTCCTCTCTGGTAGCACACAAGTTCCTGTCTTCTAGAATGAATGAGCTCTTTCCTCCACTTCACCCAAGAAAATGCTGTACTTCCAGGAAGAGAGCACTGGCTTTAGAGTAAGAAAGTCAGTCTCATTTTAGAGAAAAATAAGGCTGGATCTCAGAGTGTTTTTGAGATTGGCCTAAAGTCACACAGCTCATCCCTAAAGACAGAGTCAAGTTTTGAACCATGTGTGTCTGATTCCAGGCCCCCCTCCTTTCCACCAGGCCCCACGGCCTTTTGGATGAATGACCTCCAAGGAATACTGATTAGCACCCAATCCCAAGCTAAATATTTGCTGTTGATTTGAAATGCAGGGAGGCATGGAAAACTAGTTGTAAATGAGCCCTATGTAGAGGCCAGTTCCAAAGTAGTTGTCAAACAGAAATGATATCAATAAATATTTGTCAAGTCACCAAATGAATATCAATGAAATGAAGTTAAGGCAGGTAGATCTTCTGAGAAGGAAGGGCATTTTCCATCCTTGAGAAAGGAGATTCTTTGCACTGTCAACAGATTTGTATTAGGATTTTTTTTTTTTTTTTAATAAAATGACTACGCCTGTGTTGTTTTCACAACAGCTGTCCTTGGTTTATAGGCTAAGCTGCCCAGGGGCTGGGATTATCTGCGCTGCTGAGTAGAGGTGGCCTCTAGTGGAGCCAGATTTTGTCTTTGCCTAGTTTACGAAGGCAAGGCCTTGGTGAAGTTCAAAACATCTCTCCATTTCTCTAAGGAAGAAAGGTTCCTCTCCTAAAAGGTACAGGCTCTTTGAAGGTTTTTGGAATTTCTGGGCTTAAAGGACAACCTGGACCTCTTTCTGTTTCTCATCCTGACACGTATTTGCATGTTTTCTCTGGAAATGCCTTACATCAGTTTATCCCGAAGCAGCCCTGTGTGGGCCAAAGATTCATTCAAGAGGAAGGGGGCGAATTAATGTGTCAGGTGCTGAGCCAGGCATTTTATGCTTAATTTCCCATTGAATCATCCCAACCCTATTAGGTAAATGTTATTAAGTCTGCTTAGGGCCGGAAAAGAAGACTCAGTGCAGACCAGTGATCTGCCCAGATAACAGTCTGTCTGCAAGTGGCAAAAATAGGATTGAAACCTATATCGGCTGGAATCCAGAGTCCACCATATTCTTTCTACTCTTTCCCCAGAGGCTTCCTGGGCCTGCAACTGCATTCAACTTGGCATTGACAGTTCTCTCAATCTGCTCCCTAGTTATCGAACTAGCTTTATTCTTCACAATTTTCTACATCATCAGTGCCTGTTGTTCAGTCGCTGAGTCACATCCGACTCTGCAGCCCCATGGACTGCAGCACGTCAGGTTTCCCTGTCCTTCACTATCTCCTGGAGTTTGCTCAAACTCACGTGCACTGAGTCAGTGATGCCATCCAACCATCTCATCTTCTGTTGTCCTCTTCTCTTCCTGCCCTCAATCTTTCCCAGGATGGGGGAGTTTTTTTAAAGATACGTGAACCCTGACCCACTGTGTAAACTGCTAATGGTCAGCACATTAATCTTGGACTTCTTAGCCTCCAAAACTGTGAAGAATTTCTGTTTATAAAACATCCTCAGATTATGGTATTCTGTTATCACGTCTACAGTAGACATACTATTATTTTTGAAAGTCACTCAGTCGTGTCTGACTCTTTGCGACCCCATGGATATGGAATTCTCCAAGCCAGAATACTGGTGTGGGTAGCTGTTCTCTTCTCCAAGGAATCTTCCCAATCCAGGGATTGAACCCACGTCTCTCACATTGCAGGTGGATTCTTTACCAACTGAGCCACAAGGGAAGTCCAAGTATTGAGTAGACTAAGGCACTCTTCAAATTCTCCCTCTATTGTCAAGAGAAAACATTTACTATTTGAAGGGAGATTTGCTCCAAATGTGCAGACATGTATCAAGATGTGGTTATGAGGTAGAAGAATTGATTTTCTCCACGTGCAGGGCAGAAAAAAACTATTCATTTCCAACTGCATCAACTTATTCCCCGAGTACAGCATTGCAACATGCAAGATTCAAGATTTCGATGCAAAGAGCTAGATTCAGAAACTCTCAATATTGTTCGCAAATACTTGAGAGTTGGAATATCAAGCATGGCAGTTCAAGGGTTTATGGTAGCAATATGAATGGTCCAATCAAGTTTGTCACTGTAAAGTAAGGGTTAGAATATTCGTGGTTTGCTGTATTGGTTGTATCATGGGGCAAAATCTTTGGGCAATGTGTTTTGAATTAACACAGTAGAGAAGAAAGAAGCTGACCTGTTGAAGGTTAGTAAAAATTAATTTTTTTAATGTCTCCATTTCTTTGTTTCTTAAAAAAAAAAAAAATCATCAACAGCAACAAAAACCCCTGCTAATGGTAGGGCCCAGGCATGAGTACTTCTTTAAACCTCTAGTCAATAGGTATGTCCATCCCTGGTTAGGTATCACTACAATATATGAACCCTTAATTCCAAACAACCTTCCCCATTAATGCCTTATATATTCCCCCCTTCCTCAACATTTCCCATACGAGTTCCCTAAACTGAGCAATTCCAACTGTCCTTCAATATCCCCTATCTCACCTCTCCATTAATCACAGTTCTGTCATTTTTAGAAATCAGTAAAGAAGAATTAGTGTTAAATGTTTGGAAAAAGTGATCAATTTTGGCGTTCAGCTCACCCACACACTTGTGACAAGTTACAAATGAAATTAGTCATTAAATACAAAAGTTTCAACTTTAGACAAGTAGAAAAGAAAGTGAATCATATCTTTAAAATTTTGGTGAGGAAATGGAGTTTAAACATAGAAGAAAAAGATTTTATTAAAACGGGAAAGTGGATCAGATTTAACTACATAAAATATAAAAGTACTATATTAAAAAATTAAAAAATATAGGAAAATATTTGTTGTAAATATGGCAAGCAAATGTTAGTATATTATTATCTAAAAAGGTCGTGCAAATAGAGTAAGTGCTCTGAAGACCAGAACACTATCTTGTTTGCTATTATATTTCCTAAGTCTATAGATCAGTAAATACTTGTTGAATGAAGACATTTAAATAAAAAAACTTAAAACCTCAGGAGATAAGTGAGAAAATGACATGAAAATAATTCACAAAAGAAGAAATGCAATTATTCAATATGTAGAAACCTATTACTAACCTCACTTGTGATATAAGAAATAGAAGTATTTAAAATGCCAATGGGTTATTATTTTGTCTATAAAATTAGCTGAGTTTTTTGTGTTTTTTTAACCATGGCATATAATGACAAGGCAGGCTCCTTCATGCTGTCATTGATTCGCCCACCTTGGAGGCCACTGGGACAGGTTCTGATGGTACTGAGATGGTCACTGTTACAGGAATCATGGGTTATATCTGACCAGCATCCCTCCATCCCCCTTTCTGACACACCCATGATGCTCAGGCAGTGCACTTACCTTCTGAGCCATGAGGGAAGGACACAATGAAAGGCTGCTCAGCCCTTTGCTGGTAATTTCAAACCAGCGCTGGCTGGAAGATAAGCCCTTTCTTTTCTCTGGTTGTAATTCAGTAAAGATGTGACTCTGGAAGCTGCCAGCAGTCATGTCTGTTGAAGCATGCAGAGAGTATGTCTGTACTAGGCCAAAAAAAAAAAAAAAAGAAAAAAGGCTAGTTTGCAGAAAGGATCTGATTGGCACTAGATTCCCCAGTTCCCATCATTCCTGAGGTCATTTTCTGTGTCCCTGCCCTCCCAATGTGTCAATGACATGAGCCAATCAACCCTCTTCCTTAGTTTACACCAGAGTGGGGCTACTCTGACTTGCAAGAGCCTATTAAATTGTTAGGAATTTTATGAATGAATTGTTAAAGAGTTAAAACTTGAAATCAGCCCAGATAGCAGTATTAACTCTACAGCCACAGGGGCATTTTCAGCCCATCCAAATTTGCAAACACTGTGAATCAGGGCTGATTTTTTTTTTTTCCCCCCTAAAGAGCCAGTTATTAAACATTTACTAGCGTGCCACTGTCTGTAAGCTACCCAGGCTGGATTTCTCTAGCAACCCAGAGAACTTCCTGCAATGCAGCCAGAGATGCTGAATCCCACCTGAAACTTTTATTATCCTCCCTTTACAACGGAAGAAATCTCCCCAAGGGGTCCCTAAAGGAGGGAAAACTCCAAGGGGGAGTTTTATTTTTAGCTGGGCTTTTGTCTCTGCACCTCAAAGCAGGATTCTGATGCATGAAACTGTTCAGCAAGGTCACAGCCAGACACCTAAGGGGCAGTCCTCTCCCCTGACCTGAATATCAGGTCAGACCTTTGCGAGGAAGGGAGATTCAATGCCCATCCATCAGTGCTGGGTGAGATGGAGCCACAGAGAAAGAGATTGCAACAAATCTTCGTGTTTGCCTCTGACCCCAGCAAGGAGGGTCTCAGGCCCGCTTGCCACAAGAGAGTTTTGAGAGCAAAGGAAATTCCCAGGCATCCTTTGGGAGTTCATGCTGTGGGTCGCCTGGTCTCTGAGACTGCATTCAACAGATTGGCAGCAAAAAGAGAAACTGTGTCCATCGCCAGACTTCTTCTGGCACAGATGACCCAGGGAGTGCCTGGGCATCTGGTTAATCACTTCCCTCCTTTTCCTCCTGCTTTTGGAAAAGAGACAAGAAAGAGGACTATAAAGGAAGAATCAGGAAATAGGACCTTCCCTCCAGATACCCTCAGAAGTCTCTTGACAAGTAGGAGCATTAAAACTATCTGTACCTTCTACAGCAGGAATTTCATTTTAAGGAATCATTTCTAAAGAAACAATACAAAATAAAGGAAATGATTTATGCCCAGATTTGTTTATTAATGAACTATTTTGAATAGGGGAAAAATCTGGAATCCACACAAATATCTAACAATAGGAAAATGATTAGGTGAATTACAATACATCAATTTAAAACTACAATACAGTCATTTAACATGTTTTGAAGAGATTATAAAAGATGGGAAAAAATTCTTCAGTTAACTAAATAAAAATTAGGGTTTAAATTTTATATTTAGAATGACCAGCACTACAAAAAGAAAAAAAGGTAAACTAAACTAAGTAATAACTGAAAACTGGAATGGTGTACTCTCAAATCTTCTTAACTGTGGTTTTCTCCTTTGGGTGGTGGAACTATTGATGGTTTTCAGTTCTGCTTTCCCATGTATTTTCCAAATTGCATTCAATAAACATACTTAAAAATGGATATTACATATGGAGTATTCCTGAATATTTATCTTGTGCCAGGCCCTATGCTAAGTACTTTTATAGATTAATTTATTTAAATCTCCCAGCAAGCCTATGAGGTGGGTACTTTTAGTGTCTCCAGTTTACAAACTGAGGCTCAGAGAGCTTAAGTAACTTGCCCAGAATCACACAGCTGATAGCCAGGAGGTAGAGCTCGGCCTGTTTGACTTCAGAACCAAAGCCCACAGTGTACCCCACCCTCCCCAATAAGAGAAGAAAATAAATAAATAAATATATTTAATATATATGAAATAAGCTTCTTTTAAGCAGCAGATCCAGGTTTCAAGGCTGGTTCAGGCTTACCTCTCTCGTGAGAATTTCTGTACCTGTCCCATGTCCGTAACTCTGGGACTGATGTCCACTCGCTTCTTTGGCTCTTACACAGCTGCCTATCTTTTCTCCTTCTCTTTCTCTTTCCTTCTTTTCATCCTTTCCTTCCTTCTGCATCCTAGATGTCGGCTGCAATCTCTCTGCACCGTAAGATAAAATGAGCCAGATGCTCCCAAATTCATGTCCTAAGAGAAGTTTAAAAGCCTTACCCAAGATTTCTGCAAATTCCCTGGGAGCTTTCTTTCTTAAGATTACTTTCTTAAGGCGGTTTCTGCCTCCAGCTCCTGACTCCACTGAACTAGTTCATTCAGGAAATGGTCTCACCTTTCCGTCCCTGACCCAGATGGAAACTCAGCTCCTTCCTTGGTTTCTACAGAAAACCTGCTCTACCAGGTGATCTGAACATGGGTAGACTTTATGAAAAGTATTGGAGAGCTTTCCACAGCTGAACTCAAGCAACTTCAATAGTAATAGTTAACATTCCTGTGAAAACAGAACAGGACACAACACTCTGCTCATAGGCCCTGGAAATGTATTATTTATTGGCTGCTATGCTCTGTGAGTATCCTACTGGATCCTGTCTCCCCCCACCCCCTTGCCACTTCCATTTGCTTTCCTGCCCTGCCCTCACCTCACCCCCAACCCCAAACCCTTCCCTCCAGTGTGTATAGTACATTCAAGCCCCAACCTCCAAACTCAACTCCTGACCCTTCCAGGCACCCAGCTGAACAAAATGACCTGTAATCAAAGTTGAATCCACTTTTCTTACAAGGCAGTTGTATTGCTGCTGCTGCTGCTGCTAAGTCGCTTCAGTCGTGTCCGACTCAGTGCGACCCCATAGACAGAAACCCACCAGGCTCCCCTGTCCCTGGGATTCTGGCTTGGGTTGCCATTTCCTTCTCCAATGCATGAAAGTGAAAAGTGAAAGTGAAGTCGCTCAGTCATGTCCGACTCTTAGCAACCCCATGGACTGCAGCACACCAGGCTCCTCCATCCATGGGATTTTCCAGGCAGGAGTACTAGAGTGGAGTGCCATTGCTTTCTCCGCAAGAGTAATGGGAGAAGTATAAAAAGTTTGCTATCCACTAATACAATTGCCTCGGAGAAGGCAATGGCAACCCACTCCAGTACTCTTGCCTGGAAAATCGCATGGATGGAGGAGCCTGGTGTGCTGCAGTCCATGGGGTCGCTAAGAGTCGGACATGACTGAGCGACTTCACTTTGACTTTTCACTTTCATGCATTGGAGAAGGAAATGGCAACCCACTCCAGTGTTCTTGCCTGGAGAATCCCAGGGACAGGGGAGCCTGGTGGGCTGCCGTCTATGGGGTCGCACAGAGTCGGACACGACTGAAGTGACTTAGCAGCAGCAGCATTACTCGACTATGTAAACAGAATTGAGACCATGCTTTGTGCCAGATGCTGGAGATATAAAAAACTGGAAAAATGCACAAGTGACAATTCTTAAGAGATTAGTTATTAAGTTCCTTAGGCTTCACAGCTTACTGAACAAGTAATCCCCATACTCAGCTTCCCTGGTGGCTCACTGGTAAAGAATCTGCCTGCAAAGTAGGAGACGCAGGTTCTATCCCTGGATCAGGAAGATCCCATGGAGAACGACATGACAACCCACTCCAGTATTCTTGACTGGGAAATTCCATGGACAGGGAGCCTGGCGGGGTACATACAGTGCATGGGATCACAAGAGTTGGACATGACTTAGCAATGAAGCCATTACCACCACCAATCCCCATACCAGGGGGATTATAACAAATATAATAATAATCCTAATAACAAAGGTGCTAATAACAAACAATGAGGCAAAGTGTCCTGGGACTTTAAGGATGGAGCAACCTGTAGATTGGGGCCCCTTAGAGTTTCAAAGGTGAGATCCACAGGAATCCTCAGTTCTGAGTTCCTTTCTATAGTCATGTGTTCAGCTTGTGTTGACATATTTCTCTTCTAAAACCTTCTCTTTGACTGTGGCTGCCAAGGTTCTTTCCATTGCATTACACAAAGTACAGCATTTATGATGGACATTAACCTCAATAACATGATCTTGAGAATCACCCTGACATGAAGAACATTAGGTCTGCTCTAGCACTGCACCAACCTGCAGGGCAACGTGAACGTCTGTCTACAAGACCATTTGGTGGGTTGAGGAACAGAGGATATTGAGGGCTCTCCAAGGAAGTCAACATCTGCTAAAATACTCAATAAAGTCCATTTTCAACCTAAGTTTCCTGTTTCCTCTGTGTGTGTGTTTTCACCCTGCTTTCAAAACCAAGTGCAAACCAGAGCTCTTTTGTCAGATTCTTTCCAAACAAATGTGGGCGAGGGAGGGCTGATCTCTGTTATCACAAAGGATGTTGCCTATCTTGACACAGGTTTCAACAGCTCCTTTACAAAACCCTGTGACTGTGCTTTATTTAGTCCTAGCTTGAATTTTGAGCATGGACCCACTGGTGGTCAAGACATTCAAACTGCTTGTCATGGAAGTTCTAATATTTGTGGAACAGGCTTCATGCTAGTCATTGTGTTAGATATAACATAATGTCAAATTCAATCCCCCCAAATCAGCCTATGAGGCAAAGGATATGTCAGAATTTTAAAAAGAAAAAAGGAAACGGAAGCTCTGAGAATTCGCCCCAAATCACACAGCTGATAAACAGGAGAGCTAGAATTTGAGGTCAGGTTCATTTGAGTCTAAACTCAGTTCAGTTAGTTCAGTTCAGTTGCTCAGTCACGTCTGACTCTGCGACCCCAAGGACTGCAGCATGTCAGGCTTCCCTGACCACCACCAACTCCTGGAGTTTACTCAAACTCATGTCCATCCCGTCAGTGATGCCATCCAACCATCTCATCCTCTGTCATCCCCTTCTCCTCCTGCCTTCTCTTGCCCAGCATCAGAGTCTTTTCCAATGAGTCATTTCTTTGTATCAGGTGGCCAAAGTATTGGAGTTTCAGCTTCATCATCAGTCCTTCCAATGAATATTCAGGACTGATTTCCTTTAGGATTGACTGGTTTGATCTCCTTGCAGTCCAAGGGACTCTCAAGAATCTTTTCCAACACCATAAACTAGTGGGATCTCTTAAAAGCAATAATCTAGTGAAATACAAATACTGGTTTTAACCTAGATGTCCATCAACAGATGAATGGATACAGAAACTGTGGTACATATATACAATGGAATATTACTCAGCTATATGACCCTGATTCGATTTCTGGATGAAGAAGATCCCCTGGAGAAGGGATGGGCTACCCACTCCAGTATTCTTGGGCTTCCCTTGTGGCTCAGCTGGTAAAAGAATCTGCCTGCAATGCCAGAGACCTGGGTTCAATCCTTGGGTTGGGAAGATTCCCTGGAGAAGGGAAAGGCTACCCACTCCAGTATTCTGGCCTGGAGAATTCCATGGGGTCGCAAAGAGTCGGACACGACTGAGCCACTTTCACTTTCACATATATATATATATGTAAAAAAATGCACTGGAGTCAGTCCTAATGAGATGGATGAACCTAGAGCCTATCATACAAAGTGAAGTAAGTCAGAAAGAGAATACACAATATTGCGTATTAACAAATATACAAATATTGTGTATTAACACATGAGTATGGTATCTAGAAAGACAGTACTGATGAATTGATTTGCAGGGCAGCCATGGAGACGCAGGCATACAGAACAGACTTGCAGACACAGTAGAGGAAGGAGAGGGTGGGATGAATGGAGAGAGTAACATGGAAACATATATATTACCATATGTAAAATAGATAGCAAGTGGGGATTTGCTATGTGACACAGGGAGCTCAACCCAGTGTTCTGTAAAAACCTAGAGGGGTGAGATGGGGTGGGAGATGGATGAGGGGTTCAGGAGGGAGGGGACATATCTATACCTGTGACTGATTCATGTTGATGTGTGACAGAAACCAGCACAATATTGTAAAACACTTAGCCTCCAATTTGGAAAAAAAAAAAAAAAGAAAAAGAAAAAAATATCAGCTTTGAGTTAATTTCCTAGTAATTTGAAATTGGAAACCAAATATTTTATTTAAAGATACAATCAGGATTTGCCTTCACTATCATCATATTCTACCATTAAGTTTGAAGTTCAGATTGCAATTATTACTGTACTCTGGATTGAGATCATTTAGTTTTATCATAAAAGAGATATGTGGTCATTGTAAAAATTTTTAATTTTATGAAATATAAAGTGAAATAAAAATGTCAATAGCCCCACAAAAAACTGAATGGATACTTCACCAAAGGAGATCTACTGATGGCAAATATGTATATGAAAAATGCACATTGTTAATCATAAATGAAAATTTAAACCACCCATTAGAAAAGCTAAAACGTCCAATCATGCCAGATACTGGCAAAGATACAGAGAAACTGGAACATTCATACAGGGCTGTTGGTATATAAAATGAAGCAACCACTTTGAAAACCAATTTTGCAGTTTCTAAGGTTAAACATATACCTAACACATGATCTAGCTATTCCACTCCTAGGTATTTACACAAGAGAAATGAAAGCACATGTAACTACAAAGAGTGGTATGTGAATGCTCAAAGGAGCTTCATTTGTAATATCCCTAAACTATTAACACTCCAAATGTCAATCAAATGAATGTATAAGCAAGCTGTGGTACATCTATACAACAAAATGCTATCTAGCAATAAAAAGGAATTAATTACTGATACACTTTACAGATGAATCTTAATGTCTCTAAATGAAAGAAGCAAGACCAAAAATAAAACACATTATTTGATACCATTTATGTAAAATTTTAGAAAATGCAAACCTTTACTGACAAAAAGCAAATCAGTGGTTTCCTGGAGATGGGGGGCGGGTAGGGCAGGGAAGGATGGGAAACAGGTATTGGGAAAGGGCGTGTAGAAACTTTTGAGGGTGATGGATATGTTCCCTGTTGGGATTGCAGTGATGGTTTCATAGGGGCTTATACGTGTAAAACATTAAATTGCACATTTAAATATGTGCAGCTTATTGCATGCCAGTTATACCTCCTAGAACTGTTGCTGCTGCTGCTGCTGCTGCGTCGCTTCAGTTGTGTCCGACTCTGTGCGACCCCATAGACAGCAGCCTACCAGGCTCTGCCATCCCTGGGATTCTCCAGGCAAGAACACTGGAGTGGGTTACCATTTCCTTCCACACGCATATAAACACACACAAGCATACACATACACACAGTAAGCCCAAAACCTGCTCTCGAACTTACCTCTGATACCAATTTTACATTCATCTTTGGAGACATTTGCACAATCATATTATATACTACAACTTGGGGTCACATTATACACCCAATTTGTTTTTTTCACTGGGAGTCTTTTATTGTGGGTACACACAGTTCTGCCTCGTTCCTGTCAATAGCTTACTGGTAATCCAGTGTGTGAATGTTTTGTGATATGTAACGTGTCCTGTATTTGAGGACTTTTAACAGATTTTCAGTTTTTGCTGGATAATTTTTTCAAATCACTACAGTTCTTTTCTGAGTCATGGGCACCTGACTTAGAAGTTTTCTGTCCATGAAAACAAGCCCCTTGCTGGTGCCTTCTCCTGTTCTTTCTCCACGCACCCAGCCAGCAACCAAGCTGTTCTGGCTTACTTACTCCACCTGGTGGACAGTGTGGAAAATTGCCAAAGCTTTATTATTTTTCCAGTTGAGTGGGTCTTGTGGACCTGAGTTGGCCATTCTCAAATCCGTTTTGTCCCTGGATGCCAGAGTGATCTTTCTAAACATAAATCTTATCCTCTCACTCTCGGGATGAAAACTCATCACCTAAAATAAACCCAGAACTCCTTACTGGAACACACAAGGTATTAATACTCTGGCCTGTGCCCAACTCTCTGGCCTCAATTTTGGTAACTCCCATCCTGGCACTTTGTACTCCAGAAATACATGACCAATTATAATTCTCTAAGCACACAGTGCTGCTTCCTACATCCGCATTTTTGTATCTGTTAGTTGCCCTCCCCAGAGTGTCATTCTGCATTTCCACATTTGCCTGGTAAACTATTTAGCCTTCACAACCCTACCAAAGAGTCCCCTCCTCTCTGCAGTGGGATTTGCTTTGCAGTTTACAGTCTTGTCCTTTTGGAGGCTACAAGGAAACTATTTCAGCAAATGGAGAGTTTCTTGACTTTTTTCCCAGGGGAGAAATTGTGAAGTCCTTATGACTCTTCTTTTTTCCTCAGCAGTCCATGGGGTTGCAAAGAGGTGGACAGGACTGAGCGACTGAACTGAACTGGGATCCAAAGGAAGATATTTCATCCATTCACTCATTCACTCACTGTTCAAGGCACCAACATAGGCACTTAGGATACATAAGTGAATAAAACAATGATCCCTGCCCTCATGGAGCTTCATTCTGACAGAGGAAGAAAAACAGTACTAATACACATGTGTATGCAGGCTGTCACTCAATCGTGTCCGACTCTGCGACCCCATGGACTGTAGCCTGCCAGGATCCTCTGTTCATGGGATTCTCCAGGCAAGAATACTGGAGCGCATTGCTGTGCCCTCCTCAGGAGATCTTCCTGACTCAGGGATCAAACCATTGTCTCTTACCTCTCCTGCACTGGCAGACGGGTTCTTTAGGTTTTGTAGTATTCCAGAAGATGTTAGGGCAAAAACAGTCAAGCAAATCAGAGAGTTCTGTCTATAAAGATATACGTATCAAAATGTACAAGCAAACAGACTATCACTGTTATGGGAGATGATTTCCCTGCTGTTTAAGGCTCTTTGAATTGGATTTCTGCTCCTCGAAGCCAAAAGCATCTGAACTAAACCAAGGCACTCGCCTTGGCGTGCCTTCCTTAAGAGCAATAGTTGATATCCTAGCTCCATCTGTTCCTTTCACAAGGAAAAATTAATTACAAGGAGATGCCACAGCCTCAGATTCCATTTGGGGATTTTCCTGAGGGCCTCTGATGACACTATGTTCTTATTCAAGCACCATTCAACTATTTCCACCCCAGGTAATCTCCTTCTCGATGTCAGACATGGAATTAAGAAAACTGCACCTCAAAGGGAACTGCCAGGTCAGGATTCCAAATGAGCATAACCAACCGCTATTCACTGATATGATCTGTGCAGAGGACCAGGCCACCAGCACAGTCCCAGGACAAGCGGCATCATCTCCAGCCTGAATCATTACCACAACTTCTCAACTCTTGCGCTGCTGGGCAGTTATCCTCACACAGCCAGGGTGATTCTTAAAAACATCTATCACATCCTGTCCCTTTTCTTCGATCACTGTTGATCACTTCCAGGCTCTCTGTGAGCTGGCCCTGGGTGACTTCCAACCTCGCATCCTGCCCCACTCCTCCACCGCAGTCCAGCCACACTTGCTTCCTTGCTGGTTTTTTACGTACGCAAATCTGCCTCCACCTCCTTTGCATTTTTCTCTAACATCTCTTTTTTTCTCTCCCTTTTTCTATACAATTAAAAAAGTAGATTGGTGAGTCGTAAAGATAAAACAACTAAATAATGTAGAATGTAGCCATTTGCTTCTTCTTCTTTTTTTTTTTTAAATTTGTTTGGCTGTGCTGGGTCCTAGTTGTCAAAAGCAGGATCTTTAGTTGCTGCACAAGAACTTAGTTGTGGTATGTGGGATCTAGTTCCCTAAAGTGAAAAAATGAGAGTGTTAGTCACGCAGTCGTGTCCAACTCTTTGTGATCCCGTGGACTGTAGCCCACCAGGTTCCTCTGTCCATGGGATTTTCCAGGCAAGAATGCTGGACTGGGTTGCCATTTCCTACTCCAGGGGATCTTCCTGACCCAGGCATCGAACCCGCATCTTCTGCACTGTAGGTGGATTCTTTACCATCTGTGTCACCAGGGAAGCTCCTGGCTAGTTCCCTAACCAGGGATCAAACTTGTGTCCCCTGCCCTGGGACAAGGAATCTTGGCCACTGGACCACCAGGGAAGTCCCTGCCCTTGCTTTTTAAGTCTGCACACATTCCAATTTCTCCCCTCTGTGCCTTTTGTCATGCTGCCCTCTTACCCAGAGCACTGACTCCCTTCTTGCAGCTAACACACTCACTCCTGGACTCAGCCTTAGGGCAGTTCATTCATTCGACAAATATTTATGAGGAGGGGAATAATGTACCAGGCACTACACCCAGCACTGGAGAGACAGCCATGAAGAGTGAAGCAGCCCTTAGCTGCATGGGTTCCAGTGCGAGGAACAGATTTAACAGGATAGTTAATGAGACAGCCATGGCATCAGTTTCATTTGCATCCCCAAGAAAGTGACTGACAACTACTTCCATGTCCCCAAGAGAGATGTCAGACTCCTTACAAATGAGGGGGTCAAGATAAGTTTTGTGACTGGTGGCTTCTCATCCACTCAGAAGTAGAAAGACTTAAACTTAGAGAGTCCAGGGGAGACACAACATCTGAATAGTCAGGGACGCCACGGGAGCGTACGAGGGTGCCTGTGAAGAATTACGGGAAGGATGGGGACAAGAGGGACAAGAAGTTTAAGCTGATGGCCTAAGATGACATAGCTAGTAGGTAGTAAGGCTGGGATTCCAACCTAGAGTTATTTTAGTAAGCCCACTCTCTTTTATGTTAATTTAATTTCCACTAATTTCTCCCACTCCAGATGCCTTGTTGTTGTTTAGTCACTCAGTCATGTTTTTGCAACCCCATGGACTGTAGCCTGACCGGCTCCTCTATCCATGGGATTTTCCAGGCAAGAATACTGGAGTGGGTTGCCATTTCCTCCTCCAGGGGATCTTCCCAACCCAGGGATCAAACCTGCGTCTCCTACATTGGCAGATGGATTCTTTCCCACTCAGGCAACAGCAAGGCCCTCAAATTGGCTACTAACCTATGGAAAGGGTCAACTCTCCCTGGCCTATCAGGAGGTATCGGCCCGATGTGCTTGCTGTACCCATATTATCTCTGCTCTTTGTTCTTAATTAACTCACTCTTTTCTTCAATACTTTGTGTCTGGAAATTCTTTTCCAACCCATGTTCGGACTGCCATGACAGATAAGATATAAGTATCATAAGTGGTATACATGAGCCTTCTGGTATGTATGAATCCAAGGCATTCCCCCTTTCCAGCAGAATACATTTGTTCTTCATAAAGAACTAGTTTGTACCTGAACTAATTTGCTCTTTGAAAACTTTGATCTACATACATACACTTGGAAATCATTTTTTAAATTTATACTCTATCACAGTAGTCTTCTTTTAAATAACGAAGTCAGCTTGAGCATTAAAATTCTTTTGACCATATGTTTTACTCAGATTTCCAGGATTTGCTGATTATGTACTTAGAGGTATACTTGTATATACTTAAAACCCTGAAAGTTGAGAGTTGTTTTCTTGGGTGGGAAATTTTTAGGACTTCAAGCCTGGGAGACAGCATCTCAAGTAGCCCTGAGAAACTGCTCTGAGGAGGCAGGGGATGGAGTCAGGTTATATAGAAGTTTGCAACAAAGCAGGCAGATAGTCTGAACATCGAAGATTATTGTTAAGAAAACCAGATATCTCAAGTTTAGGAATTTAGCGCTCTCTAAGTATGGGAAGATGGACTCACTGAGCTCATTCCTTTCATACGCATCTCAGCTCTCTGGGGTCAGCATCCTTCATTTTCACATCTCCCCTACCACCTCCCATTGTTCTCCCTTTTGGGGGCCCTCACGTTTGGAGGGCTGGAATCACGGATGGCTGTGACATTCTTGTTTACAGACATGGCAGGAGACACTCCATCACACACTTGTAACGTGAACAATCTCTATCAGAGAATCAACCAGAAGCACTTTGCTGCTCTTCTTGTAGCAGAATTTACTTGTTTTTTGTTCTTTCTCTGACTGCTTCATACATACATATGAGAGACACATAGACAGCTTCATATTTTAGGAGAGTTGGCACCATTTCATTCTTTTTGCTATTTGGAAGGCACAGCCAGCCACCCCAGTACCTGGTCCAAGCAACCTTCCAGAATAATGGACTGTGATTATAAATACTTTGGGCACTTAGTTGATACAGTGCTGGTATGCTTGTTGACATGTTATGGAAGTTAGATAATTATGCCACTAGGTAATACCTTGCATGTCACTCTGTGTGTGTGTGTGTGTAGAGAAGCCATGAAATGAGTTTTGGTTTCTATTCTTGACCAGTTCAGTGAGTCACTGAATATCTTTTTGGTCAGTCATAAACCCTACAATACTTTCCACTAGAACCCCCTGGAACTTGGGTAAAAGCTGTTGTACCGACACTTAAATTTTCAGGGCTCTCAATTTTTTATCCTCAGAAATAGTCCAATTATTTAAGTTCCATACCACTTTGCTTTATTATCAAAGGGAAGAAACCCTTAAGTGGTTGTTGGTGGGGCAAACATCTTTAAAAGACAAAGTGAACTCCTTGCTCTTTGACTAAGAATTGGGCCTGAAGGAAACAAGTTGAGAAATAAATATTATTATTCCACCCCCACAGCATAAATAATTTTGACATACCTTACTGAAGGGCCTTTTGCAAATCTATTGCTTTCCATAGTTTACATAAAAAACTCCTTTTCTTATCATGACTTTAAAGAATATGAATACAAAGGAGATGGGAAGATTACTGTGTGGTGTTAAGAGCCCTCCATCAGTAAGATAGGACATTCAATGATAAGAGCAGTATCACTGTGAGGCATGTGAAATTACATTAATAATGTATGAATGAATACATTCTCATTGTTAAAAAAAAAAAAAGCGCCATTTGTATGCATGTAGAATAAATGAGAAACATCTACCAACTTGCTTCCTGAACAGTTGAGAGGCTAACTTTTCATCTCATTTCTATGCATTTCATATATACAAAATACTTATAGCCGCCTTCTACTGACAGCTCTCATTCAAGTATAAATGGTATCACAACACAGTGACTGTTCTATAATTCATGCTTTTATGTTGAACACTATCTGAAGAGTCATGTTTCTTAATCTTTTCCTTGATGTCTTCTGGGCTTTGCCTTTATTTTTTTAAATTTTTAAAGATTTTTTTTTTTACATGGACCATTTTTGAATTTGAATTTGTTACAAATATTGTTTCTGTTTTACGTTTTAGTTTTTTGGCCATGAGGCAAGTGGGAATTTTAGCTCCCCAACCAGGGATTGAACCAGCACTCCTTGCATTAGAAGGTGAAGTCTTAACCACTGGACTGCCAGGGAAGTTCCCTTCTATTTTAGAAGCCCTTTCCCCACTCCACTGGGTGCTTATTTTTCTATTTTTTATTTAAATATATTTAAAAAAATTTTACAATGGTGTTAGTTTCTGCCTAAATCTTCATCCATGGTTGAACAGGACTGGGAAGACATTTAGAAAACAGCTGCCTGCTGGCCTGGAGGTGGAGTAGAAGAGCAGGACCGTCTTGGCTGAGCTCTTTGACCTCTTTGACCTCTCACAGGCCTCTTTCGAGCTTCAGCTCCCTTTGGCCCCTCCCACTTCCTGCCCAGAGTCGTCTTCTCTGTTGGCCCTCACAGTCTTTTTTGTTTTCCAGGAGAGGACTGTGTTTCCCAGGTAAGTGGAAAGGACTCATGGAGGAGGGTAAAGGAGAGTATTAAGGCTGGTTTTCTTTTTAGTATGCTATGTATGATGGTAGAGGCAACTGGAATGAGAAATAATCTCCAGTTTTACACCAACTCAATTCCGTGGAGTCAGGGGAAAAACTGGTTTTGGTGTTTTGGAAACTTGATCAAGAATCAACATTTTGTATGCCTATGGCTGATTCATATTGATGTATGGCAAAAACCATCACAATATTGTAATTACCTCTAATTAAAATAAATAATTTTTTTAAAAGAATCGATATTTTGATTCACTCTCAAAACCAATTATCTAAATCTGCCTTATATTCAAGACCAAAAGAATAAATAATGACAAAATCTGTCAAAAAGTTGTGGTTAAATTTTGAACATGCAGTGATCAATCATCTAATTCATATTTTAGCCAAATTATTTTCATCCCTTCTACTTTCTATTGCCTTTTTCCCCACTTTATCAATTTTTAGTCCTTCTTAGTACCTTAAGATGGACAAGTGAGAGAAAAAGAGATGAAATTCCATTCAATAAAGCTTTCTGTTTACTGCAGTCATATATTATGTGAGGGGTTAGGTTCTAAAGAGAGACCATAAGGTAAAAATCATGTAAAGTCAAAGTTATCCTTGAAAATTCCTCAAATGAACCATAAGACCTAGGAAACACCTTGTCTTGTTTTGTTTTGTCTCCAGAATTGAAGCTGATTTATGGGTTGGTTTGTTTGTTTTTGGCCACGCTTGTGGTCTGTGGGATCTTCCCTAATCTAGTGTCCAACCTGGGCCCAGGGAATCCCTGGAAGTCCAGTGGTTAGGACTCTGGGCTTCCACTACGAGGGACCTGGGTTTGGTCTCTGGTTAGAAAACTAGGTTCCCACAAACCACTTGGTGCAACCAGAAAAACCCAAAACAACAACAACAGAAACAATATGATTTGGCTAGGGAGTGAAAAAAATGAGTCCTAAACACTGGGCAACGGGAATTCCTGGAAACGGATAAATGTTTCTTCACTTGAGCATTAGATAAAATAATTGACTTGTATTGGGGGATGGATTAAAAGGAAAGATAAGTACCTTCAAACACTAGGCTCATATTCTGTATGGTGAAGTCAAGACCAGTGACACTATTTTCAAGGTCCCATGCAAAATGAAAATGCAGAGCTCCTTGTTCAAAAATGAGTGAGAATTTCAAGTAGGCAGCAGCAGAGCTTTAAATTAAGTATGAGGCTCCTCTAAGCATAGGGTCATGAGCCACTGCATGCCCAAGAAGCTAGCCTTGGATAAGGAGCTTGGACCCGTAATGAGAAACTTGGAAACTGACATCAACTCAGGAAGTGAAGCCTCACAACTCCCATAAAGAGAAGAAGGGGTTAACATCACTGCCGGGGTTTCAACCATGCTTTTGTGCTCCCTACTCCACATCTCATTGATGTCAGGTTGAAATTGCATTACGTTGGTGCTGGGAAAGATTGAAGGCAGGAGGAGAAGGGGAAGACAGAGGAAGAGATGGTTGATGGCACCACCAACTCAATGGACATGAGTTTGAGTAAACTCTAGGAGTTGGTGATGGACAGGAAGGCTTGGTGTGCTGCAGCCCATGGGGTTGCAGAGTTGCACATGACTGAGTGACTGAACTGAACTGAGATCAGCACACGATGCAACCCCACTATAAACGTTAAGCTGCTAAGAGGTTGCAAATCCACATCAAAATTACATTTTTGGATCTTCTGATTTATTCAAGGATTCACTGTAACTTAAAACTCAGATTTAAGATGTGTCAAAAGAAGTCTTTAAAATTTTGCCGAGTAAAAATGTCGATCTGCCTTGAGTAATCCGCCAAAGGCAATAGATCAAATTTAATCTATTGTGTAATTTACAGGGAAAGCAAATTGCATTACCATGAGCTCTCGAAGTGCTTCAAAAAAGAAAAGTTAAAAAAATTAAGTGTGACAATATGTCTTCTTCACATAAACAGCTAATTATTTTACTTAGTAAAGAGGTTGCCTTTTCAGAGTTGTTTTTTTTTTGTTTGTTTGTTTTTCTGGAAGGTCATGAACTAATCTGTGCAAAGAGGATTTTATTTTATGACTGCCTGGGCTCTTTGGGTAAGAATATGATACAAGGCTCTCTCTGATATTTTAAGGAAGCTGCCTAATTTTTACAGGACTATATTTCTTCATAGTGCTTTTATATACAAGCCAGTCTAAGGGCAATTGGTCAGGAGGTTTCCTGACCAAGAGGTTAACTGACCAAGAGGTTTCCAGATAGCAAGTTATTTAATGTTGATGTAATAGATTATTTTCCCAGGAGATTTTTCTCTCTGGCATGGGTCGGTGATGTTACCCTACCTTTTATGCCTCAAAGTTCTCACCCCAGCAGATGCTGAAACTTGACTCATCTGTTTTGACAAAAATTGCTTCCTTGTGGCTTTGAGAATCACACATTTGAGCTTTAAAATATGTGCCATGCCCAGGATCAGGCAGCTGGTGACCCAGGTAGATTGGACAACTCTCCTGACTCATGCTTACCTGCTTCACATTATGTAATATGACAAAACCATACTTAACAAGCTCCTGCAAAGCTAACAAAGAAAGCAAAGCTGCCATGTGTCATTGTCACAGTGTCCAGAAGTTTGGGGGATATTTTTAGTTAATCTTTCTATTGTGGAGTCTCTAGGGTGGTGATAGCAGTTGTGTGGTGGTGGTTATTTGGCAAGAATTGAAATTAGAGGCTTCTGTCAACCTGACTTCTGATTCCAACAAACGGCATAAGCTAGGTTCATAGGAAAGAACCTGGGTGGCAATAGCATTTTCTCTTTAATCTCTTGATTTGTACCAAGTTGTGTATTTTAGGAGAAGGGAGGAAAGAGTGGCATTAGGAGACACAAATACAAATTTATTCAGATCACCAGCTAAGGTTGTTCATAGTGGTTTGCCAAATAGTTTCAGCAACTCGCACTGATTGAGTGCTTACTGTGTACAACCTTAAGCACTTTACATGCTTTATCTCATTCCGTCTTCACAATAGCCCAGTTAGATGGTTATAATATTTTCTCACTGACCAAGATCTCATAGTAGTAAATGTAAGAGGGAGGGTTTGAACTCAAGATAGGGCCATTTTTAACACTGAATGATTCCATCTAGGTTAACTGACTTTCCATCTTCCTTTAAAATGTTGCCTTTTTTTTTTCTTTTCCTACTAATAGAACCAATTTTCCCTCCACCAAGTGAAGTGAAGTGAAGTGGCTCAGTCGTGTCCGACTCTTTGCGACCCCATGGACTATAGCCTACCAGGCTTCTCCATCCATGGGATTTTCCAGGCAAGAATACTGGAGTGGGTTGCTATTTCCTTCCCCAGGGGATCTTCCCGACCCAGGAATCGAACCCGGGTTTCCTGCATTGCAGGCAGACACTTTACCCTCTGAGCCACCAGGGAAGCCCTCCCTCCACCAAACCAGACATGATTTCAGCACTAAATGGAAGTATTTGAGCCTATACAAAAGTCACTTACATTCTTGCATGAAACTCTCTCAAATAACCCCCAATTTACACCTGGCAGAAGATGCAGTTTTCCTGTGTGCAGTTGGGGGAAGGGTGTTTCTGTAGACTCCGAAGCACACCCACAACAGAGCAGAACTGTAGGCCTGACCGCACAGAGCTCCTCTGGGACTGCTTATTTACATTAACCACTGTCGAAACTTCTGAAACTTCTCTCGGAGATAGGTGTTGCCAAGAACCCTAGGGGAAGTTAGATGCTTTATCTTTTGCGCGCACACGAAGTTTACGTCTTCAGAGATCCTGGGTGGGTGTGACTCCCAGGAGCTAATCGTCCTGTCCAGTCATATGCAAATCTGGACTCCTGTTTCTGTGGAGGTGCAGACACAAACATAGGTGACAATTTGGTTGCTGACGTGCGTGGGAATGCACTTGCCCAGTAGTGGGTTAGATTGTCTCTGTGTAGACCGTGTGATAGTGGGAACTTAATTTGGATCGCCTGGTCTAGATGAGGGGTGTTTGGGTCGTAAAAGTTCCACCTGCGGCAGCTTGCTGCATTGCTCACGATGGTGTGGGGCCCTATAGACCAGTGGGGTCAATCCAGGGCTTCACGGGACTGTCCGCGGGCGGCTCCGCCCCGCCCCCAGAATCCCGGCTCTGCTCTGTCCCCCAGCGCCCCGACTGGCCCCGCCCCCAGAGCCCCAACAGGCCCCGCCTCCAATACCGGGCGCTGGGGAGGCACGGCTGTCCCAGTTCCGTAAACACTCCTCTCCCCGCCCCTAGCAGTACCCGGACTGCACCACTCTCAGCCCACGGGGGGGAACCGTTCCCTCTGGCATCCAAAATACCCCCAATCCGAGCTCTCCAGGGTCTCTTTCATTCGAAGTTGAGGCAGATGTTTTCTATGAGGTCAGGTCTGTCAGAACTCTGACATCAAAGCTGAAGTGCCCTAGATTTACCCCGCTCCTTGATGCGGTCTTCCCCCCGCTCTCCGCTTACGTGGTGGCCACTCCGTGGCTGCCTCTCTAGAGTCCCTCCCGGCCCTTTAAATACCGCGTGGGGGGCGCCGGGGAGGCTGAGGGTTGTTGGACTCGTGAGTTTCCCAGGTGTTTGTGCGGTCCTGGGCGAGGGAACACTCAAAGGCCCCTGACGAGGAGTCCCTCAGTCGCCGTTCTCCTCAGCCTGTGTTCGTGCCGGACTCGGTGCGTACCATCCCCGGGGAAGAGGTCGCGGGCTCTGAGGTGACGGGCCAGATTGGCAGAGGGGGACGCGTCACCCCAGTAGCCGCCCGACAGCCTCCCCCACTTCACCTCGGAGCTGCGTCCTGGGACCCGCGGCCAGGGGCGGTAGAGCCCGGCTTCTCACTTCCCCAACCCCCTCCCCATATCCCTTGTTTGACCTCGAACCGCCGTCCCACGTGGGAGCGGGGCGCGGGGACCGAGTGGCCGCGGCGGGTGTTGGGGTGGCCGCGGGCTTCGGGCCCTGGAGGGGCCGGGGTCGGGGTCGTGGCCGCTTGCCCTCTGTTTACCTCCCGCTGGACCCATGCCAGCGGCCGCGCCACGAGCGGCGTCCCACCATCCGGGCTCCGGGAGGGGGCACCTTGTAGCCTGCGACCGCTGGCCGGGCTGGGGTGGGTGAACCGAGCCGCGGTCAGGGCTGGGAGGGGCTCCGATCGTGTGTTTGGGGTTTGTTGCCGGGGTTTCCTCGGTACTCGCTTCGGCCTCCGCTGTCCCCTCCCCCAAGGGTTTGTTTTGACAGGAAACGTGCTGCTGAAGGGGAGGGGCGCCCCGGGGACGTGAGCGAGGGGTGTGTAGATACGTTCCCGCGACGGTACCCTCAGTTACCGGGAGGAGGCGGGACATGTGGGTCAACCCCAGGTTGGAACCCCTGAGGCCCTCCGGGGTGGCTTGTGCTTCCCAAGGCTGCTACTTTGGATGGTGCCACTCCAGGTCACAGCGATGATTTGGGGTGGCACGTGGACGAACATGGTTAAGTGTTTTCATTAGTGTTAAGGAAAACTGTTCCGTTAAACCGAGCGATTTCACAGTGATACAAAGTTTCCTTTCAAAACAAATCTATTTAAATCCAAAAATCTCGTCCAGATAAAGAGAAGTGTTTGCTAGAGCACAGGTAAGGATGGAGATGTGGAAACAGTCGTGAAGAAAGGTCGTCAGGTGACTAAGTCTTGGGAAACATCTTCGATGGTTATCCTGTTATTGTCCCCAGTGGGCCCCTGGGCCCCCAAGATCCCCGTGGTCCCATGGTCTCCAGCCCAGTCAAAAACCTGGCTCTGTCCAACCTGCCAAATTTAATGAGGTTATGACAGTGGTTCCCATTTTAGGGGTGCCCAGCCTGCCTTTTCGTCCTGCCTTGGGGGATTTCATCTATCATCCTGGCAGCCCCTGGAGGTTGCCTGACTTAAAGTAACCCAGGGCTGAAGATACCCAGTCATGTATGAAGCAGCTTCAGTGCCCTTTTGTGGAGGGTTGAGGGCCCAGAGGAGGAAACAGGTACTAAAACAGGTCAGCCAGAGGTGGGAGAAGTGTTTTCAAGTGTGCACAGTCCCTAGAAATCCTTTCCCTGATGCTGTAATGTTATGGGTGGCATGAACATCTGCTTTTTTAGACAATGACTGGCTTTGTTGGCCTTTATCTAGCTCTTTGTTGGCTCTAATTTGATGAAGACCAGTATTCTGTAGCTGAATGGAGCAGGCACCTACCTCTCTGTTCTGTTTTTTGCTTTGCTGCGTGTGGATAGCTCTTTAGCACTGCTAGTGTTTAGTAGTGGTTCTAAAGCAGCACTTTGCAGAAGATGAAGATTTCCCATATCATCTGCAGGGTTTTCTTCAAAGTCCAACCTGACTCCTGTGAGTCCCTACCCTTTACTATAGATATATGAATGCTTGTCCTTGCACCCAACCTTGATCAGGTCTTGAAGGATGATACCTGCTAGATGTTTCTTGAAATTTTCTTTTTCATGACTTAACCTTAATTGGCTGGGTTCTCATTCCTCAGGGCCCTGCTGGATAATCTGAGTAATTCACTTCAAAATGCTTCTGACTCATGCTAGCTGTAAGCAATTAACCCTTTTGATAATATTTGGGTTTTACAGAGGGATTTTGCCGTAAATAAAGAAAGGCTCCCTGATGGAGGATTTTCAGTCACTCTGGTGTGGTGGGTGAGAATGATTTTGGTCAATGAACTCTTTCAGTGATGCCCTTTGTGGTATGGCACTGTAGCAGAAACCCTGGGGGAAGGTCAGCTTGTTGTCACATGTGCAAGGGTCCATGTGGTAATGGATAGATCAGTTCAGCAGCGTGGGAGTGGAAAGAATGAATAGTTCTCTGCATTTTCTATAGGTATCCTAGAGTGGTAAAGAGCACAGGCTTTAGGGATCCACTGCCTGGATTAGAGTTGTGCCTCTGCCACTGCTGTGAACCCTAGAGCAAATTATTTAACCTCTCTGAGCCTCAGGTTCTTCCCTCTAAAAAGAGAACAATGATGAAGGTTATAATGAAGATTCGAGAAGATAAAACATCTTAAGCTCTAAAATGATTGAGGGGCTGAATCATAGTAAGTACTCAATAACTGTTACCTCCAATTGTTATTTTTTGCTGCCAGTTTAGCATTAGGAAGGTGGAAAGTTACAATGTGAAAGTTTCCTTAAGCTCTGGGACTGTGAGTCTTTGCTAATTTGAATTATTGCTGCCTTGGAAATGTGTTGAAATAGGCACTGGAAATTGGAGGAAGAAGACATAGCTTCTTCCTGAAAGGAATTTAAAATTTAGTGGGGAGACAGATTTGCAGACAGTTATCTTTCAGTGACCGCATAATGGGAATATAAACAATGTGACTGAGGCAGAGGAGAAAGGTAACCCAAGTTGTCTTGTGAATAGTGTAACTTAATTTGTTTGTCAGTGATGCTCACTGAGCTCTTGCTCTATCCCAGGCAGCATTCTGAGCTCTAAAATGACTAATAAATGCAATGAGTAGGGAACTCAAGGAAGGTCACTTTGAAGTTGTAACATTTGCTTTCAAGTCTGAATGACAATAAGGCTCCAACCACGCAGTGATCAGGGAAAAGAACATCCCACTGGAAGGGAATAGCAGGTGCAAGTGCTCCAAAGAAGGAAGTTTGGCATGTCAGAGTAACCCAAAGAAAGCCATTATGTTCAGAATATGAAGAACTAGGGGGAGAAAGGAAACAGAATAAAGGGTTACTGCTGCTGCTGCTAAGTTGCTTCAGTCGAGTCCGACTCTGTGCGACCCCATAGATGGAAGCCCACCAGGCTCCCCCGTCCCTGGGATTCTCCAGGCAAGAACACTGGAGTGGGTTGCCATTTCCTTCTCCAATGCATGAAAGTGAAAAGTGAAAGTAAAGTCGCTCAGTTGTGTCCACCTCTTCGCGACCCCATGGACTGCAGCCTACCAGGCTCCTCCATCCATGGGATTTTCCAGGCAAGAGTACTGGAGTGGGGTGCCATTGCCTTCTCCTAGAATAAAGGGTACAAAGGCCAAATCACAGAAGGATTATAAACCACTGCCAAGAGACCTTGTAGGAAAAGGGGACCCACCTGGAGAAGAATACTTAAAAGGGATTTCTTTTGCCTTTTCTGAAGGGTTCTGGACAATTTCTTGTTTTATTCATTAGGCACTGTTCAAGAAGGACATTGGGAAAGTTTGACTGTCTAGAAGAGATTTTGTAATAGAGTGCTATCTAAGCTAACATCACAGTGGGAACAATCAAGATCATAAAACTACAGGAGACTGGACTGTTCTGAATTAGACTTGAACTTTTGGTACACTACTTCTTCTTCTAACCTTTTACTTTGCAGTAATTTCAAACTTACAGAAAAAGTTGCAAGAATAGTACAAAGAACTCCCTATTATCTACCTTTTACTCATATTCACCTATTAGCATTTTCTTCCATAGGCTTCATTGTTTTCTCTTTTTCTCTCATTTGAATCATTGGAGAGAAAGTTGCATATATCATAGGCCTTTATTCCTCAGTGGAATAAAGGACACTTTTTCCTTGTCCTGTGCAATGGAATAAGCACACTTATCAACTTCAGTAAATTTGACTTTATAATACAGACAGTAGATACAAGTACTGTAACCGTGTTGTCAACTGATGCAATAATGTTTGTTATAGCATTTTTAAATTTGGTACAGGATACAATCTGGGATCATCTACAGTACTCAGTTGTCAAGTCCCCTTTCATTATCCTCAACTTTTCTTTGTTTTTTTATGACACTGACATGTTTTAAAAATTTATAATTTCTAATAAGAATAAAATAATATTTCATATCTGTCAAGCACTTAGTAGGAGTTTAAATACATAAACTATTTCAATTACAACAGTTCTATAAAATAGATAATACTGCTGTCCCCAATTCATCTAAGGGTAAGTTCCCTGTCTCCAGTCTATAGGTATCACGAGTTGAGATAAAGAATCCAGTCCTCCTGGCTCCAGAGCCAATGTCCTTACTGCCTTGGAGACATGTGCATGGTGGCTGGTGCATCTTTGCAGTTCTGAACCAGTGCCAGATCATTTGCAGGTAGATCTTGCTGCAGAAAGAAAATAAGAAAGTAAAGTCAGTTATCTGGATGCAGCCTAAGGATCACTGGCAAATTAAAAACTGATTTCCCCCTTATATGTGGTGAAATGCAGGATGAGCCCCTTCAGGTCTCTGTAATTTGTTCCTTCTTCTCTAAAATGCCAGTGGTCATATAGTTATTCATTCCGCAATAAATATTTAAGTGCCTCCTGCCTCCCTGTCATTGACCTTGGAAGGAATGATTATACTGCCTTCATTATTACAAAATGTGGAACAGTACAATGAAAAATGTGATTATTCTCTTTGAATAGTGATACACCATAGTGCTCGAGGCTTTGTTTTGGTGTTACCTCCGCTCTTCACATTGACTTTACCTTTGGCCGTTGAGTAAATCCTACCATGTGGGATGAGATGTGGTGTTCCCAGAAAGTTGTCTAGTTTGTTTGTGAGTTACACTGGTGAAGGTTAAGTAGATCTAGTTTGTTGGTATTAGAAGCATTACATTTCTTAAAGAAACAACCTGCTTTTGTTGTCACTATTCTAAGAGAGAATCCAAAATAGCTTTAAAGGCAGTCTAATTACCCTTAATGCTTTTGAGCCAGTTAGCTTTGTCCCCAGATGACCTATGTGGATACCTGAGACCAAGAAAGGTAAGAGCAAGTATGAAGGAACTTGCAGAAGACTGTTTATACCATGATGCGCCATTTGCTTTTGATTTTTGTATTTCAAACAAATGCAAGAGTTCTGTCCTCGGTCAACTCCCAGTCTTTGTTATCTGTAGGGGAACATGCTTTTATCACCACAGAATGAAACTATTCTTCCCTCCAGAGGTTCTAATGCCTAAAATGATGATAACAACAACTACCAAAGCAAATAACACTAACAACAGCAAACATCTGTATCCTGTTTACTCTGTATCAGACATTGTTCCAATATATACTGCCTGAATGAAATCTCTCACCAACCCTATGAATTAGGTATTATTAATTTGAGAATGCAGGCCATTTCTTTTGGCCTCAAAGAAAAGTTTCTGCTCAGATCCATGAAAACCCAGCTGTCATGTAGAGGCTTCTACCGATTAAACAGGATTTCTGAACATTTTGACACTTTTACATTTTTTTTACATCCCCTATGCCAGAAACTCTACTTCCAGTGAATTGTTGAAAGAAAGCAAGCTGTGTATGTGCTATGCTCAATCACTTCAGTTGTGTCCAACTTTTTGCCACCCCATGGACTGTAGCCCACCAGGCTCCACTGTTCATGGGATTTTCCAGGCAAGAATACTGGAGTGGGGTGCCATTTCCTCCTCTAGGATATCTTCCCAACCCAGGAATTGAATGCTCGGTTCCTGCACCTCCTGCATTGTAGGCAGATTCTCTGCCCCCTGAGCCAGCTGGGGAGCCTGGAAGAAACCATAGTTGCATGTTATTGAGCATGTCTGCCATGAAACATTTGATTTCTCAGAACTTCTAGGGATGTGATGCTTCACAGAACTCTGGGTTTATATAGCATTTTAGCACTTCCTCATAAAAGGCACCTGATATCTGGCCCAACCCCCTCAGAAAAATGAGGTGAAGAGAGCAGATGCATTGTGGGTGAAGTCATGCAGCAAATCAACTGCAGAGTCAGGCCTCACACCCGGGACTTCTACCTCCCAACCTTTTCATTTTTTTCCAAATCTTTGTACTTACCTGCCTCGTTAAACACAATTAAGAAACCTATGAGGTGTGCCATTCAGCTGGAGTATAAAAATGAAATGGACAGTTTTAGCTATTAACCTAGTTCATAAATTCCAATGGATGAAAAGCTTTTATTCACTTTTACTTAGAAAAATAGCCAAAGTGAAGAGAAATGATCTCAGAGCATCATGGCACAGTTGTCACAGTTGAATGAATGAAAGAAATAATGAAGTGGAAGCAGAGCTTAACGTATTCTAATTTAAGAGTATGACAGGACCAGGGAATATTGAGTCCTAAAGCCTCAGAAGGCAGGTAGAGCTGGTAGGTTCTTTGCTCCAGGCCTTAATCTGTGACAGCAACAGGTCTGTAAATGTGGAATATCAGTTTGCGAATGTTCTGGTTGCAATTGTACCAGATGGGATTCGGGATTCCGATTCAGCTGATACCGAATGAATGCTTGTCACACACTTGACACTGATGGTGGACAAGACATAGTTTCTGCCTTAGTAAGGGGAGTCAGAAGTAACCAGGGGAGGAAAATAACTATGAGGGTCTAAGTACTATTGGGCAGATACCAGAGACGTGCTGCAGGTAGACAGAGAAGAGTGCCCTTAGCTCTGGCCAGGCGTAGAGGGAGGGCTTCCTGGTTTCCTTTCCTTGAAAACCAGCATTTTCAAGAAATGCCATCCATGAGAAGTAAAACGCTGGCAAAGAGAGAAAGCCAGAGGGAAGGGCAAGCACTCCATTTTGGGACTTGGGGTTCGGTGGAATTGAAAGGATTAGAGTGGACCGTTTTCTTCTTCCTCTAGCGCCAGCCACACCCACACCCCCTTCTATCAGATGGGAGTTAAAGCGCAAGGCTAGTTTGCCTGGGGTAAAGGAGGTAAGCCCACCACTGAGAATGCCAGGGGTCAGACCTTTTGTAGCCCGTGTCCAAGGTGTTTGGTTTGGGGACTCTGGGAGTAGTGTCTCTATGGGGAAGCTTTCTGGCAGCTCCAGCACCACTCCACTCCCTCCCCTTCAGTCTGCAGAGGCAGCCTCTGAGTTGGTGATTTTCTGTTTGCGAAAGTGGAGGGCTGAGCAAGAGTGCATTTCTACAAGTGGCACGACTGTAGAGATTGCTTGGGTGAGGCCAGGGGCAAGTGCCCTTGACTTCTGACCTTCAGTAAGTCCCTCTTAGGCCCATCCATTTCTCTGTCATCACCCAGAGGATAAAAAAAAAATAGCCCTGTTTCTCTCAGCAAAGGCTCAATACCTCCACTTGGACAGCTTGCCTGTCCTTTCTGTTGCTTCCTCAGCAGTGCCTTGGTGTCCCCTTCCTTGTCCTCCAGCATCTGACACACAGCTTTAGGTAACTGGACTTTAGAGCCACGAGAGGATGGCCTTGCATATTTTGTTCACTGTTACTTTTCCCTGGGCTTGGTGCACAGTAGGTGCTTAATACATTTGAAAGGGACCATTTGATGAAGGACAGAAATGGTATGGACCTAACAGAAGCAGAAGATATTAAGAAGAAGTGGCAAGAATACACAGAAGAACTGTACAAAAAAGATCTTCACGACCCAGATAATCACGATGGTGTGATCACTCACCTAGAGCCAGGCATCCTGGAATGTGAAATCAAGTGGGCCTTAGAAAGCATCACTACAAACAAAGCTAGAGGAGGTGATGGAATTCCAGTTGAGCTATTTCAAATCCTGAAAGATGATGCTGTGAAAGTGCTGCACTCAATATGCCAGCAAATTTGGAAAACTCAGCAGTGGCTCCAGGACTGGAAAAGGTCAGTTTTCATCTCAATCCCAAAGAAAGGCAATGCCAAAGAATGCTGAAACTACCACACAATTGCACTCATCTCACATGCTAGTAAAGTAATGCTCAAAATTCTCCAAGCCAGGCTTCAACAATACGTGAACTGTGAACTTCCTGATGTTCAAGCTGGATTTAGAAAAGACAGAGGAATCAGAGATCAAATTGCTGACATCCGCTGGATCATGGAAAAAGCCAGAGAGTTCCAAAAAAACATCTATTTCTGCTTTATTGACTATGCCAAAGCCTTTGACTGTGTGGATCACAATAAACTGTGGAAAATTCTGAAAGAGATCGGAATACCAGACCACCCGACCTGCCTCTTGAGAAACCTGTATGCAGGTCAGGAAGCAACAGTTAGAACTGGACGTGGAACAACAGACTGGTTCCAAATAGGAAAAGGAGTACGTCGAGGCTGTATATTGTCACCCTGCTTATTTAACTTCTATGCAGAGTACATCATGAGAAACGCTAGGCTGGAAGAAGCACAAGCTGGAATCAAGATTGCCGGGAGAAATATCAATAACCTCAGATATGCAGATGACACCACCCTTATGGGAGAAAGTGAAGAGGAACTAAAAGCCTCTTGATGAAAGTGAAAGAGGAGTGAAAAAGTTGGCCTAAAGCTCAACATTTAGAAAACTAAGATCATGGCATCTGGTCCTATCACTTCATGGGAAATAGATGGGGAAACAGTGTCAGACTTTATTTTGGGGGGCTCCAAAATCACTGCAGATGGTGACTGCAGCCATGAAATTAAAAGATGCTTACTCCTTGGAAGAAAAGTTATGACTAACCTAGATAGCGTATTCAAAAGCAGAGACATTACTTTGCCAACAAAGGTCCGTGTAGTCAAGGCTATGGTTTTTCCAGTAGTCATGTATGGATGTGAGAGTTCGATGGTGAAGAAAGCTGAGCGCCAAAGAACTGATGCTTTTGAACTGTGGTGTTGGAGAAGACTCTTGAGAGTCCCTTGGACTGCAAGGAGACCCAACCAGTCCATTCTAAAGGAAATCAGTCCTCGGTGCTCATTGGAAGGACTGATGCTGAAGCTGAAACTCCAGTACTTTGGCCACCTCATGCGAAGAGTTGACTCATTGGAAAAGACTCTGATGCTGGAAGGGATTGGGGGCAGGAGGAGAAGGGGCTGACAGAGGATGAGATGGCTGGATGGCATCATGGACTTGATGGATATGAGTTTGAGTAAACTCCAGGAGTTGGTGGACAGGGAGGCCTGGCGTGGTGCTATTCATAGCGTCACAAACAGTTGGACACAGCTGAGCGACTGAACTGACTGATTGAAGGAACTTCAGGTATTTCCAGGCATTCTATGGGTAGTTGTGGTTTCATATTCCGACAGTTTTAAAAGCTCAGAGAACCTCATTGCTGGTTCAGGTTTAAAGACACTTGATGCACGCTTTCTGTCATTACCATCTATTCAGGATTTGAGGTGCCTCTCTCCTCAGGCCTGGGTTTCCTCTTAGTGTCAGCTAGCACCACACTCATGTATCAGGGCCAGCTCCTTCACAGGCGTGGCTGAGGATCCTGAGTTCTGGCCTGAGCATCCTGCATACCCCAGGTCTCCTTTCCAGGGAGTGACTGGGCCCACTGCCCTGCCCTTCCCTGGGAAGCAATCTGATGTCCCAGAAACAGCCCTGGATGTTGAGTCCAGGGACTGGCTTTGTGGCACAGCAAGTCTCCCAGAGCCTGTTCTCCCCCACCCTGTGAACCAGCATCTTTGTGCCTGCTTGTTCATTGGGTGGCTGTGGGTACGTGGTAAATTATCAAGTACAAACCAAACATTGGGCCTTATGC
The DNA here is from genome assembly GCF_016772045.2 of Ovis aries. Taxonomy (NCBI): domain Eukaryota; kingdom Metazoa; phylum Chordata; class Mammalia; order Artiodactyla; family Bovidae; genus Ovis; species Ovis aries. The sequence goes on from NC_056056.1 coordinate 175,280,135, forward strand.
TTTATAGTGTGGCAGTTTGTGGCAAAATGGATGAGGAAAACCTATACACTTGCCAGCCAGAGCTGTTACTTAGTAGCTCCTGTTTCTCTAGGAGGCTCACAGACAACTAAAGAGACTGATTTCAAAAATATTTTATGTAAAACAAAGAGGAATAGTAATAGCTAACATGTGAATGCTGTGCTGAGCACTTTAATAAGATGAATCCTGTTTCATCTTCAACCAACCCCATGAGGTGAGTCTGTCAGCCCAGCTTTACTCCGGAGGGAGGAAGTTGAGTGACTTCTCCAAGGTCACCTGGCAAAAGGCAGAACCAGCTTCTAATCTGGAGCCCCACACTCTTAACTCTTACCCTCCCACGCTTCAGCAGCCCTCTGAGGAGAGAGCATGTGCTCTGTACATTGTTTTTAGAGGATCTGTTTTTGCTGGGAGCTGCTCCATGTTCACACTGAGTATGTCCCGTGGGAGCTCATACCTGTGCCTCTGGAGTCCCTTTCTGAAGGCAGTCTTGCAGGCCTAGTGACAGGCTGGCCTGGGTGCCACAGGAGGAAGGAGGTAATCTGCTGGGGGCCTTTCCGGTGTTGTGTCACAGAGGACGTGGCTGTCTATGCTGGAGGAGGCACGGGCACCACTGGTGGAAGCACCATGCAAGGTTGACGCAGGGTCTGTTTGTCTGTGCAGGTGCTGTCTCTACCCACACTCCCACAACACAAAATGCCCTTCAATGGTGAGAAGCAGTGTGTGGGCGAGGACCAGCCAAGCGATTCTGACTCTTCCCGGTTTTCCGAGAGCATGGCTTCTCTCAGTGACTGCGAGTGCTCCAGGCAGAGCTTCACAAGCGACTCCTCCAGCAAATCCAGCTCTCCTGCCTGTAAGCCGACAGGGAGCAGAGCCTGGGGGGTGCTGGGCATGGTTCTAGACACACATGTTTGTTTTATCTTTTAATCAATATTTTAAAAAATATTTATTTATCTGGCTGGGCCAGGTCTCAGTTGCAGCCTGCAGGCCCTATTTTTAGTTGCAGCATGCAAACTCTTAGTTGTAGCATGTGGGATCTAGTTCCCTGACCAGGGATCGAACCCACGCCCCCTGCGTTGGGAACGTGGAGTCTTACCCACTGGACCACCAGGGAAGTCCCTAGATACATGTTTGAGTGAGAGCAAAGTCCTGACTTCCCCTCCTTTCTAGACATACTGGAATGTCACTGGAAGGGCACCCCAGCTGTCTAGTACACACTCTCAGCAATAAATAGCCACTGAATATTAAAAAGCAGAGACATTACCTTGTCAACAAAGGTCTGTCTAGTCAAAGCTATGGTGTTTTTCAGTAGTCATGTATGGATGTGAGAGCTGGACCATAAAGAATGATGAGTACCAAAGAATTGATGATTTTGAACTGTGATGTTGGAGAAGACTCTTGAGAGTCCCTTGAACTGCAAGGAGATCAAACCAGTCAGTCCTAAAGGAAATCAGTCCTGTGTATTCATTGGAAAGGCTGATGCTAAAACTGAAACTCCAATACTTTGGCCATCTAATGTGAAGAACAGACTCATTGGAAAAGACCCTGATGCTGGGCAATATTGAACGCAGCAGGAGAAGTGGATGACAGAGGATGAGATGGTTGGATGGCATCACTGACTCGATAAACATGAGTTTGAGTAAGCTCCGGGAGTTGATGATGGACAGGGAAGCCTGGCATGCTTCCCTATGAGGCCATAGGGTCTCAGAGTCAGACAGGACTGAGCAACTGAACTGAACTGAAGTTTACAGTCTGTCTGTTTTTATTTTCATCACAGTCTCTGATCTTTGGTTTGACTGTAAATCAGATCTTCCAACCCCACCCTGTCGTCTCTCTCACTTGGTGGAAAACTACTCCTCGAGATCTTTTTTTGAGTCACATTCAAGGCAGAATTCAAATCAGTCCTTTCTGATTTACGTGGAAGGAAACTTGCCTCAACTCAAGGGTCAGGCAGGAAGTGAATCTAATGGGTTTCCTGCTGATTTCAAAAACTGTTGTGCAAATCACCCCAGAAAAGGGGTGCCCATGAGGAGAATTACTACACTAGGGATGTGAGAGTTAAAAGATGGCCATGGAGACATCTTTTTCCTTTTTTTGTGTGTGGATGCTAGAGATGTGCAAAGCAGTGTATTTGTCTTTTATTTATTTTTTTTAGCTTTTTAATTGACATTTTATATAGAAAATATAACCCCTTAAGTTGTCAGTGCAAATGCAGAGAGAAGCAACTAACATTAATATGATCAAATGCCCTCTTTGGAAAAAGCTTGTTCATCTGTATTTAAGTTAGTACATTCTCATTTTTTAAAACATGGAAAAGTAGATAGAAACGAAAATATTGCCTGTAACGTCACCCAAAGATGACAGCTGTGACAGTGTTTTGTCGTATTTTCATTTTTCACATAGACATACATGTGCACATGTACTCTTTTTGCCTACTATTTTAACTAAAACATTTACTCATGATAATGTTTTTTTAAACATTTTTATGACTACTTATTACTTTATCAAGTGAATATAACATCAGTTTATTTAACTTCTGTTTATCATTGGGCATTTAGTTCATTTCCTTTTTTTTTTTTTTTGCTTTACAAATAGTGCCTTATGAACATTGTAGTGCATAAAGCCTTTTGAAGAATTCCTTTGTATTTAATTAGGTTCCTGGACTAAAGGGTACAGACATTTTCAAGGAGAATGTTGATGGGAAAGAGAATTGGCAAAAGAATTTGTTAGCAGCCACCCAGCTTTCAGTGCTTTCTCTCATTCTTTATACTATATACGGGGTTGACGTCTCCAGCAGGGCACCTGGGCGTCCTGAAAAAGGATTTTACTAATTGTGTACCACCATTCCTTCCATTCCTTCCTCTTCCTCTTCTTCCCCTTCCATCTCCCTCTTCTCCACCATCTCCTTGTCTGCTTCTCATTTCTGAAATTATTTTAGATAGCAAAGCACTGGTGGCAGTCAGCATTATTTAAAGCAGTGGTTTTTAATTAACAGAAGCTGAGAGTTCCAGGAATGATTTCAAAAAGACATGACTTAGTAGAATAATTTTTGAATAATATTTTTCAAATAACTGAAATAATTCTTTACTCCCTGTTTCCTACTGAGAAGTAGATGATCAACATATCAGATTTATTTTAATTATCTGCATTTATGGAATTTTTGCCACGTTCCTTACTTAAATTATCTTGTTTAATTACTTCAGGACAGTCCTTCGAGCAGGTTAAGTTATGCTTCAGTGAGGTCAAATGGTAACCACCAATTAGCAAAACTTATGCTATACTGCATAGTTTTAAAAAATCAGTTAGTTCATAGTGAGCCAGCTTAAATTAATGTTATGAATTACAGTATAAAAAGTAGTCATCAATTTCCTGTAGAGTACATGTAATAGATGCAGATAGTAGTATGTGCTGAAAAATGAAGTGATTTAATTTTTAAAAGTAACTTGTAATAGCCTATATTAATAAAAAATTTCTAAGAAACATTTGACAGTTTATTATCAATACAGTAACTGAAGCTATCAAAGGAATTTAAAAATTTTTTGAAGCCGTAAGTATCAAGCATGGGAATCTACCTGCTTTAGTATACATTCTTCTTACTTGTAAAACCTTGAAAATAATACGCTGGAGTAGCTTAAACCTTGTGTACATCAGAACGTATCACTAGTTGGCAATCCTCTTCCACAATTCCTTTGTTTTCTTTCCAGCAACGAGCCCTCCCAGGGTTGTGACATTTGACGAAGTGATGGCTGCAGCAAGGAACTTGTCAAACATGACTCTTGCTCACGAGATAGCTGTAAATGAGAACTTTCAACTGAAACGGGATGCCCTCCCTGAGAGCAGGTAACCTGGAGGCGTCTGTTGTACATGAACTGTGCTGCATGCAGGCTCTGTGTGTGTGTATGCGTGTGTCCTGCAAACACAGATATTCACACTGATTCCTGGACAGTCTCATATAATATCTACTGGGAGTTAACAGTACAGTAAGCCCCTACATGTGAACCGTCAAGCTGCAAACTTTCAAAGATTCGAGTGTGCCCCTGTATGCCAGCTGTTGGACTGTGCTACTGTACTTTTAAAGGTACAATACTGTAAGACTAAAAATGTTTTATTTTTTGTGTGTGCTTATTTTTTGTGTATTACTTGTGTGAAAAATATTATAAAACTATTACAATATAGTACTCTCCAGCCAATTGTGTGAGTTGGGTACCTAGTCTAACTTTGTTGGTACAGGCATGCTAAGTCGCTTCAGTCATGTCTGACTCTTTGCAGTCTCATGGACTGTAGCCCACCAGGCTCCTCTGTCCATGGGATTCTCCAGGCAAGAATACTGGAGCGGGCTGCCATGCGAACAAATTGGACTTACAGACGTGCTCTCAGAATGGAACTCATTCATATATAGGGGACTTACTATATTTAGTTCTCTAACAAGGTCTTTTATTTGTTTTTGAAACCATTCTTCTAGGGAATATGTCACTCATAGAGTTTTAGAATTCAGTTTATATGTCACTTCCTGAGCGGAGCTTTTCCTGACATTCCTGAGCCCACTAGACTGCAAGAAATCACCTTCTAAAGACTCCTATAGCCTCCTCTCCTTCTGTTAAGGTGTCTTATAATTGTTAAGGTGTCTTATAATTTTAGGTTCGATGTCTGTCTTTTCCACTGGACCCAAAGCCCTGTTAATGGAGAAACTATGTCTATATTGTTTGCTCTGTCCTTATTGCCCAGCACAGTGCCTGACACATTGTACATGCTCAAGAAATGTTTTCAGCCTGACTTATTAAAAACTGATATTCAGATTGTAAAAGACAAATGAATGCAGCTGAGCTGCCAGAATGATGCGTCTGTCTAGAAGCCTAGATAGGAGGTAGGAATCATGACAGCATAGGGACCCCCGGTTAACATCATGCCCAAGGGATCTCTAGTTAGAGCCATGTCCTTATACCCCACCTCAGTCTTTCCAGTTTTGGTGGTTCACAAGTCCCCTGGGACAAAGAGAAGAAAAGGCTTGAAGCCATGACTGCAGGTGAATAAGTTTTAGAGGCAAAATTGGCCCATGGATAACAACACTGAATCTGAAAGCTCACAGTGCCATTTATAAATCAGGAGGCATTCTCTCTATCAGTGAAGACAACATATAATATTTGATTCCATTCAGCAAGTTTTTGTTTTAAAGCAGGAAAAGAGTAAATATAGTAGTTTTCCTTTTTAAAATTATGGATCATAGTCCTCCTCCTGGGGATGTTGTTCATAATAATCATGAATACTTTTTAAGATTACTGGCCAAAGTAGGTGTATCTGTTTGGTTTTCTACAGTGACCGCATTTCACTACGATCCTTTTTATCAGCTCTGCTGCTCTACCCTCAGGCTAGGTCACCATCGTCTCTGACCTGGACTCTTTCTATCCTAGCTGGTTGTCCAGTCTTCATCCTTAGCTCCTGGAAGTCCATCCTCCACATACACAGTCAGCCACAGTTATCTTTCTAAAGGGTAAATCAGATTAAACCCTGATTTTGCTTAAAAACCTTCAGTGGTTCTATCACACTTAGAATAAATATCCCAACTCTATAGTATGACTAGCAAGGCCCTTCTTCACCAACCGTGCCTCTTATTCCTTCCCTCCTGCTTGCTTCAGCCACACTGGCTTCCTTGGTGATCCTGCGGCACACCAGCTTGATCCTATCCCGAGGATATTTTCCGTCTTCCTTCTTTTTTAATGTTTTTCCCATAGGTCTTTACCAGCGGCTTTCTTTTCCCCATTCGTGTCTTAGAGAAGCTTTCTTCTACCGCCCCATCGAATGGGCACCCTCTTCATCACTGTGGACCGCATTGTCTTCCTCTGCCTTCCTCATGGCTCTGAAATTGTCTTACTCACTGTCAATGTGGTTTTTGTCTTTCTCTTTCTGCCAACATATAAGCTTTTTGAGAGCACACTCTCTTTGAAACACCCCAGTGCCTGAAACAGGGCCTACCACATGTTAAATTTTGAATAAACATTTATTGACTAATAAAAATGAATTTTTAAATTTAAAATGAGTATGATTTTTGAAGTGCAGCAAAAGACAAATTGGGAATATTTGTGCTTTAAATTCATAAGTTGCAAATACAGACTGAATGAGGGCCCTTCAGAATCAGACAGACCTTGGGGTTTGACCTGGCTCTGCTGAGACTGTATCTGAGCCTCACATTCTCCACAATACTCACTCTGAATGCATGCTCCTGGGCATGTAAGTGCCTTGCACATGGGTATTTTGATACTGTGGAAGATAGGAATTCCCCTTTTCTTCATTTTCTGCCATGGCTAGAAAATGTGAGCAAGAGAAACAGCACACAGGATTCGGACACATTACCTTTGCTTAAAAGTGAAATAGCATAGCATTAGCTGTTGACCTTTCAGATGATTCTCCACAGTGGCTAAGTTGTTACTATTTTTTTTTTATCAAAGCATCATCCCTTATTACTTGTGACAAATGAGGAGACAGGCAATTGCTCTCAAAGCACTGTCTCCTTTACTGTTTAAAAAATGGCTGACTCTCATATTTTACCAAGTATTTTCTTGGGGAGAAACACTTGGTAAAATAAGTCAGATTTCTGATACTGGGTAGGAATACTTATAAATGATTTGACTGATCTCATCACTACCCACCCCAAATTAGAAATCTAAGAAGTTTGGAAAACTTAAACTCTGACATCCTTCAAGGAGCTATAAAGTTGTTTTAGCTCATTCCTGCTTGGTGCATTCAAGCCAAGTACCTGCGGCGTGTAAAGTCAAGAGCAAAAATCCATTCCTGCAATGTGTGCCTTTCTAATTGTTCTGTAATTGCTTGAAAGCGTTGCAGACATTGGGAATGGCATTTATGTTGAATAAATCTACTCAGGCAACTAGACCAAGTTTTAACATTTAAAGTGGCTGAGTAGAGTATAGTATTTGCAGTTACAAAAACAGTTTTAAGTCACGCTTCTCAGAAAGCTAGTTTTTATTTCTAACATTATTGTATATTTTAGCTATTTGAGCTTTAAAAAGAAAAATTTAAGTGATATGCTCAACTGTCAAATTGTCAATTCATTCACCATGCATTCAGTAAACCTTCAGTAAATACCAAGCACTATGCTAGGTGTGGTGGCAGGTACCTAGAAGAAGTGGCCTCTATCTGAGAGAGGCGCACAGCCCTGTGAGGGATAGAAACTTCAAGTGATTACAGTTCAGGGAAATATGTGCTTTTCTAAAAGCAGTTTCAAAATGGTATAGGAGTTCAGTGGGGATGTGTATTTTAACACGCACCTATTTTGGGACATTGACATTGACAGGATAAAGCAAGGTGGCCACCTATTCTATTGTGAAGCTTTCCTAGGAAGGCTCCTATTTCAGCAGTGTGGTCTGGCCAACTTTAAATGGGACATCTAAGCTGGAGCTGGCAGGCATTCAAATGCATGTCTCCTTGGGGCCAATCTGTTCTGTTCCATGCCACGAAACGTCCGCTATTAAGGAAAGAACAACGTGGCCACCTCATCCTAAACACCTAGACCAGATCTGAAGATCTGTGTAGAAGACTAGCTGTGGGAACTTCCCTGGTGGTCTGGTGGTTGAGATGCTGCTGCCAATGCAGGGGTCACAGGTTTGATCCCTGGTCTGGGAATTAACATCCCACATGCTGTGCAGTGTGGCCAAAATATTTTTTAAAAAAGGGGGGGGCAGTGGATGGGTGAAATAAGGTATCTCCTTAGGATGGAATTTTATTTATTTTTATTTCTGGCTGCACCAGGTGTTGCTTTTACATGGGCTTTCTCTGGTTGCAGGGCATGGGCTTCTCTGGTTGTGGAGCGCAGGCTCTAGATGCAGGCTTCAGTAGTTGTGCACACAAGTTCAGTAGCTGTGGCTCCAGGCTTAGTTGCTCCATGGCATGTGGAATCTTCCCAGACCAGGGATCAAACCTGTGTCTGCTGCACTGACAGGCAGATTCTTATCCACTGTGCCACCAGGGAAGTCCTAGGCCAGAATTTTATGAACTTGTTGAAAGCTATAGGAAGGAAGCACTTAAAAAATTTAGGGGAGACACTTAAGACAGAATATTAAATGAAATAAGTATATACTATTGTACAGACCACTACTATAAAAATTGTATTAAGACCATTCATTGAAATATGTCAAATATGTCAAAAGATTAATAATAGAATTATGAGCAGTTTTTATACTCTGTTTTTCTGCATTTCCTAAGATTTCTACAATGTGCATATTTCTTTTATAATTAGGAAAAATAGTGCTTATGTAAAAAAAAGTGATTCATTTCATTCCCATAGCTTGGCCGGTCGAGTGAGGCACATTGTCCATCAGGCCTTCTGGGATGTCTTGGAATCAGAACTGAATGCAGAGCCTCCCGAGTATGAACACGCCATCAAACTGTTTGAAGAAATCAGAGAGGCAAGTTGATGTTGTTTGTATTCATTAGTAATCCTCTGCCCCAGCCCCCAGGCTGTTTTTCTGTTCTCTAAAGAGTATTGGAGGCTTCTTTTGAAACACTGAGCCAGTTCAATCACTGGAAGAGTTTTTGCTTGCATCTCTGAGAGGAGGATGGAGACGGGGAAGAGGGCAGTGACAGGAACACAGGCCCGTGCTTAGCTGGTAGGCAGCGGCTATGGTGCTTCAGAGCACAGAGCCCAGATTAGACAGGTCTGCTTTAGTGATCTGCTTCTGCTTTCTCCTAAGTCTCAGTCTCCTGAGTGAGTGAAGTGAAAGTTGCTCAGTCGTGTCCAACTCTTTGAGACCCCATGAGCTATACAGCCCATGGAATTTTCTAGGCCAGAATACTGGAGTGGATAGCCTTTCCCTTCTCCAGGGGATCTTCCCAACCTAGGGATCAAACTCAGGTTTCTTGCCTTGCAGGCAGAGTCTTTACCATCTGAGACGCAAGGGAAGCCAAAGTCTCCTGAGTAGTGGCAAGAATTAAATCAGATGACAGTCATGGCTAACATTTCACAAGACACTTGCTCTGTGCTAAGCACTAGAGTATTCATTTATTCCTTTCCATAATGCTATGAGGTAGTTATGCCTGTTACTATTTTATATAAAGAAACTGAGTTCCCTGACTCATCCAAGGTCACAAAGCTTTGAGGGGCAGAAGGTATTTGAACTGAGGCACTCCTGCTCAGAGATCATGCTCCTAACCACATGCTGTGTGTATAAGTACAGTGTCTACTGTGTTGTGAATAGGTTGCTCCCATAGTATATAATGTGCATGCATGCATGCTAAGTTGCTTTAGTTGTGTCCGACTCTTTACAACCGTATGGACTGTAACCCACCAGGCTCCTCTGTCCTTGAGATTATCCAGGCAAGAATACAGAAGTGGGTTGCCATGCCTCCCTCTAGGGATCTTTCCAACTCAGGGATCGAATCCCTGTCTCTTGCATCTCCTGCATTGTCAGGAGGGTTCTTCACCACTAGTGCCATCTGGGAAGCTGATAATATATATTTCACATGTAAATATACTGTATTATACTAATGGGGCCCATGGGGGTGTTACTATTTGCCCTTCTTTAAAAGGTTCTTTTGGATCCCTGATCTGCAACTTTTTCTTTCTTTGCATGATTTCTCTGTAAACTTTTTAAAGTTCTTTCAATACTATTGCTTCCTTACCAGTTATTTTCATTATGATGGTGTTAGTAACTTCCCACAGGAGGGAAGGGAAGGCTTTCATTCAGAAGTGCCGGGGTCCAGCCCCAGTGGATCCAGGGTAATTCGAAGGGTGGACGGAATCGGCGAAGAAAAACTTACTTATTTAGAAATGTAAAGAGAGATTAGGGAAGAATAGTATAGTAGGAAAATTAGTGGAGAAAAGAGGCTGAATAACTTGGTTTATGCAGAGAGCTAATAAAACCTCGAGACAAGAGGTTTGCACCATCTACGTAGGGCACTGGCGCCCGCTTGAATAGCGGAGGGTAACCCGCCTTGGGCTCCCTCTCATGTGGGTCTTAGAAGCCAGGGCAAGTAAGTAGACATGATGAGCCTACACACCCCAGATGGGAATTCAGCCAGAAAAGAAGAGAAGGAGAAAAGACCACACGGGGGAAACTAGTCTTTCCAGTGACTGGCTCATCCTTTATTGTTCGGGAAAGCCTTTTATACTTTTGGTTGTACATAGAGATCAATGGATAATACAAAATTATGCAGCATCAGCAGCCCTGACTCTTATCGAGACCAGGCTTTCTCTCTGCATACCTAGCTGTATACACAAGTCTTAGGTGATTTACATCATCTTCTGGCCAGGAGGCCAATTAACATTTTACGGCCCTTTTCTGATAAGGGTCTGTCAACCAGAAAACTTATTTGCCCTTAAAAGTGTTGTTCTTCCCAAAGTCTGGTGCCACTCTCAGAAAGCACTAATTAAGGTCACATTCTTACATAGCAAAGACACAACGATTTATAACAAAGAAAGAGGAGTACAGTGATTTATAACAAAGAGAAAGTTTACTAACTCAAAAGCCTAGTGTTGCTAACATCAAAACTACTATATTCCTTTTTCTATATCCCAATTACATTGATTAATATCCTCCAGGTGCCTAAAAGATGAAGAATATGGAGGTCTGGCAGCAGTCATTGACTCAACAGTGAAACCCATCACCAGTATAATTTTTAGCTTTTTAGGAAAGGCTCTATATCTTTAAGATGCTTTAAGCCTCGTGCCTCTCGCAGTTGGGGGCCGTAAACAATCACAAGTGTAGTTAAACCTGTCAGGCAAGTTAGAGAGCCATCAAAGGGGTTTGAGCTGAAACACTCCTTTTATTTGCAGGAGACTGTCAATTGGAGCTCTAAGTTAACTTTTTCCAGAGAAAGGTGGTGGGGAATAGCCCCCTGTTATGTCAAAAGAGTGGAAAGCACAGTACAATAAAGCAGGCAGACTCTGGTTTTGGGGGGTAGATGTTCAAGAAAATTCAGCGAGGCTCCCTTAAGGCCCGAATCGCCTTTGCCTGTCGGACCCCTTAACCTCCTGACCTTTGCCATGGGCGGGACTCCTCGTGCTGGCTCCCGGCACAGAAGATAGAGCTTTCTTTTTAGGATAGGACCCTGTCATGCTTCTCTGATCCACCACCGAGTCAGAGCAAACTTCTATGATATCCAGGGCATTCAAATACTGAGGGCAGGGAGCTTGGTCATCTAGACACTGAAATTTAAAAAATGACAGCCTTTCTTCATGTAATGATGCTGTTCATTCTCCCTGTGCAGATTCTCCTCTCTTTCCTGACTCCTGGTGGCAACAGGCTTCGCAACCAGATTTGTGAAGTTTTAGACACAGACCTCATTAGGCAGCAGGCTGAGCACAGTGCTGTTGACATCCAAGGCCTGGCCAACTACGTCATCAGTACCATGGGAAAGCTGTGCGCCCCTGTGCGAGATGACGACATCCGAGAGTTGAAAGCTACCAGCAACATCGTGGAGGTGCTGAGGTTAGTGCTGGCTGCTTGCATTTTCTTAAGGTACCTATGAGTGCATTCAGAAGGGAAATGTGGGAATTGAGGGGCACAGAATAGTAACTGGTCTCCCAAAGGAACTCTTAACCCTAGGGGAAAAACTGACTAAGCAAGGGGTCAATCATTTATTGTGTGCGTGGAACTTTCACATAGAATGAGCAAACAAGGGTGTTAGTTGGCAGTGCTGGGCCCTAGAGATGCAGTGATGAAAGGAGCAGATATGATCTCTGACCCCAGGGAGTTTACAATTTAATGAGGAGACAACCCTGAACAAGGAATTACAGTTGTGATAAAGCTCTGTGGGAAGGGAAGTAGAGAGGATTAATAGGGACCCCAGCAGAGGCACCTAATCTCGTCAAGGATACAGGAAGCTTTGATTAGGTAGGGTATTGGAGCTGCTTTGACACGTAAACCTTGAATTCTTAGTGATTTAACCACTAAAAGTTTGTTTCTCACTCATGCCACAGTCTGAGTCAGGGATTTTTGGTCAGGCAGCCTTCCAAGCACCAGTCAGGGACCCAGGCTCCTTCTCTCCTTGGCTCCACCCAGGTCTTTGGAGTCCTTTACATTCAGCTGGTGAATGGGGAAGAGATCATGAGGAAGGCATGCTGCTGCTGTTTAGTCGCTCAGCGGTGTCTGACTCTTCTGCGACCCCATGAACTGTAGCCCACCAGGCTGTTCTGTCCATGGGATTTTCCAGGCAAGATTACTGGAGTGGGTAGCCATTCCCTTCTCTAGGTGATCTTCCCAATCCAAGGATTGAACCCACTGAGCCACCTGGGAAGCCCTGAGGAAGACCTATTAAATGTTTAACCACCTCGCCCCAGAAATGACATATTCCACTGACTGTGCCTAGTCCTGTGGTCCCACATAGATTGAAGTGGGTCTAGGCAATGTGATTGCTGTGTGGAATCACATTTCCCAGCCACACATCCACACTGCAGAAAGGGAAATGGACCTTTGGTGGTTGGTTAGCTAACTCTGCTACAGCTTCCCTAAGGAAGTGAGGTATACAGTAAGATCATAAAGACTCTAGTTTGGCTGTGATCCCAGAGGAAAGAGGAGTCTACAGTACTTTTTGCCACTGAGACAAATTCTCCTCCCCAACCCCTTTTGTGTGTGTGTGTGTGAATACAGCCACATAGAGAATTAAATTTCATGTAATAGTATTGGAAAGGGAAGGGGAGGAAACTGGTTTGCATATAGCAAGTTCCTTACTTTCTGACTTTGAGAAAGTTGACAATTTCTCAAGTCACACTTTCTTCATCTGTAAAATGGGTTGTAAATATCCTTAAGAGTTGTGCTCAGCTTTGGCAGGTTGAGATTCTTCAGCTATGGAATCCTTGCTTTGAATGATCTTATTACCCATGTGTGATAATCAAATCTGTGGCATTCATCTTGCTCATATATTGAGCACTTAGTGGTTGGTACTGTCCCTGCATTTCTAATATGCTATCTCATTGACTCTTCACAACATCTCTCCAAGGTTGATCTTGTCCCTTTCTTTCACAGGTGAGGAAACTAAGGCTCAGAGAGATTGAGTAACTTGTTCCTGGCCACAGAGCTGGTCAGTTGTGAAGCTCTAATTGAACACAGGGCTGCCCAACTCTGAAATGCAGTGTTTTCCCTGGTGCTTCACTGTCCTGTCCTTTTCTTTTTTCTTATTTCCTTAGGAATAGAAACAGGGTATACTATATTCAGACTCCTTAAAATTTCAGGGACTTTCAAATGAAAATTCCTTCTTGAATCTTTTTTTATCTCATTGTTAAGACTCATTGTTTATACTTCTTAGTGTCTGTCAGTCTATGGCTGAATGTAATGAATCAGTTGGAAGTATATTTGCTAAAGCAAATACTCTTGAGATCTCTGGAAGAATACATTTGGAATGCATGTGTAATGCCTTTTATGAAACGTGTCCTTGTCAAAGTGATTGGAATTTCAAAACCATTTTGGAGATGTTTATCTTTTTCCAGCCTGTAAAATAAATAATAGTTAGTGAATTTCAGATGATTTTCTTGATTACCTGTGTAACTATTTTAACTCTGAAATTTTTAGACAAATATTTCATGTCCTGGACCTCATGAAAATGGACATGGTGAATTTTACAATTCGGAGTCTCAGACCACATCTTCAGCGCCAGTTGGTAGATTATGAGAGAACCAAGTTCCAAGAAATTTTAGAAGAAACTCCAAGTAAGTAAACTATGTGTGGATATATATTGAAATGGGGTGAAATATGGCATTTTGGTTTTTGATATCTTAAATAGTATTACTAAAGGCTTTTGGCATTTCTGTTCAACATCTTTTTGACTTCTAAAATTAATATCACAAACTTACAGCTGTTAACTTTGACCCCAGGAACTGCGCTAAGCACTACTCTTTATGCATTAAAAAAAAAGAAACATTTATTAACCACCTGCTGTGTCCCAGATACATCTTGGGTGCTGTAGATATGAACAAAAATAAAGTTGCAGCTCCCAAGGAGATGGCCGAGTAGGCATGACAGAAAAGCGTATGTGGTCAGATGTGTTATTTAGTGCTATGAATAAAAGTAGGATAAAGAAACAGACAGTAATGGGGCAGGAGTGAGGGTAAGAGGTTATTTTTTTTTTTTAGGTGAGGTGGACTGAGAGGCCTCTCAGAGAAGTAACATTTGAGCAGAGTTTGCAAAGGAATGAGGAAGGGCCATGTGAAGATGTGAGGGAAGAACATTCCAGCCAGAGAGAGCTGCAAGTACAAAGGCCTTGCAGTAGAAACTTGCTGTGTTTTGCACAAACACAGGGCAGACAGTGTGGCTGAAGTAAAGCAGGCAGGAAAGAGTGGTTACAGTTGAGGCCAAGAAGTAGACCGAGGCGGGTCCTATAGAGCCTTGTTAGGAAATAAGAGGAATTTGGATTTCAGTCCAAATGTGATGGGGAGTCATTGGAGAGCTTGAACAGGGACGCAGCATCTGCTTTTTATTTTTAAAACACTCTGGCTCCTGGGTAGAGAATAAATCATATGGGAGCAAGAAGGGAAACAGGGACACCAATTAGGTGGTATCACAGATGGCGGATGGTCCAAATGGTGGTGGTAGAACGTAGTGAGAAGACATCAGGTTCTGGTTGTATTTTGAAAATGGAGTAACAAGATTTGCTGCAAGTTGGATAAGGGAAAAATGAGAATGGAAGATGACTGAGCAACTCGATGAATAGTGATGCCTATTAGTGAGATGGGAGAGACCCAGGAAAGGAGGGTGGGAGATGGGATGAAGTCAGAGTTCAGTTTTGGACCTGTGAACTTTGAGATCTTGTTTGACATCAATATGAAGATACCGGAAGGGATTTAGGAATGAGATTGGAGTTGGGGGAATGGTGAGCACTGGGAGTGTACATCTAAAGCCATGGAACTGGATAGTAGCTGACGCATATAGAATGCTTACCATATTCTACACACTTTACCTGTTTTAACTGATTTAATCTTTATAAAAACTTTAGGAAATTACTTCCTATTTATGGATGAGGAAACTGAGACATAGAGAGGCTCAATAACTTGCCACCATAATACAACTTCAGAGTTGTAGAGCTGAGACTCACCCCAGAAGTCTGACTCCACACTCCTGTCCACTCCATGCTCTTATCCCAGGGTTACCCTGGGTGAAATTACCTAGACAGTGAGTGTAGATACTGAGTGGGCCTGACCTGGGACTTTGGCACATCTAGAGCTTAAGAAAAGGAGAAAGATCCAACAACAGAGACTGTGTAGCCAGAGAGGGGAAGAAAGACAGGAGAGGGTGGTGTCCTGCAGAACAAGTGAAGAGAAAGTGTTCAGTGATCAGCTGTGACAAGCGCTAAGTGGTCAAGAAAGATGAAGACCAAGGCTTGATTGTGGTATGAGACCGTATGAGGCTCCTTGGTAACTGTGATGGGAGCAGTTTCAGTGGACTAGTGGACATTAAAACCAGACCAGAAGCGGAGAGGAGGAAGTATGACCTCACTGAATCCTCACAGTTCCTCAGTGGGGGAGGTACTGTTCTCCCTTCATTCCACAGGTGAGGAAACCGAGATGCCAGATGTTGGACAGTTAGCAAGAGGCTAGCTCACTGGTTCTCTTATTAGCAAACCCTTGACAGCAGCATCTGGGCTTCAGTTGCAACCACAGTCTAAGTCTGGGTTAGGTGATACCCCCATGCCACCTTCCCCCTCGTGGACTGTGCTCTTCTGTCAAGATGGTCAATATGATAGCCTTATGTATACAGAGCCAAACACATGCCTCCTTTAGAGGGATTCCAGCAGACTGGAGCCTGTCCAGGGAAAAGGGCAGGGGCATGGAGGGTGACATGAGGAACAGTCAGTGAAGCTGGGCCCATAGTGCCTAGTACCAGGGAGACTCAGGTGGGCCATGAGCACTGCCTGCCCTGTGGTTAGTGATTCAGGGCTTTGGTTAAGTTCTGAAGAGCAGACTAGGACCCATGGGAGGGAAGTAGCCAACAGCCAGTTTAGCCTTTCCTAGCAGCTGGAGCTGCTCTTTTAACTTCAGAATGGACTTCCTGTCACTCATAGTAGCCCATGCTAGCTAACATTTTGTTTGCACACTTACTGTGTGCCAAGACCTTATTATGTGCCAAACACCTTACATTTATTAGCTTATAAACGCTTCACAAATCACCCTATGAGACTGTTATCACCTACTGTTTATAAAGGAAGAAATTGAGGTTAAAGGAAGAGATTGCTAGTGGGTGGAAGAGCCTAGATAACTCAGGCGTGTCTCTGCCCCAAAGTGTATGCATTCAACCACTATGCAAAACTGACTCTCTCCAAACAGTCTACCAACTGCTTTGGGAGTATTTGCAGAGAAAGTTCTAGCATTGAGTGGCAGATATGACTAGATGATGTCTAAGGATCCTTCTGCAACAAAAATTCTCTTGACTTTGGGGTTACATTGTTTTGACTTCAAAGCCAGAGAGGGATTATGGGAAATAGAACCCTACATCTACCCTGGATCTGAAACCTGAACTATTAATATGATAACCATGTTCTTAGCAGCATTTTCCTGAGACTCACTGGTTGGTTTCATTTCTGTCCCTGTGTGTTCATATACATGTGTACAAATGTCTCCATGTCTTGAGTCAAGATGGGCCTGTAATCTCTAACAAAACCCTTAATGTAGGGTTGAACTACAGTTTTGTTCATCTCAAATGATTTGTTTCTCTCCTTGAAATCCAGACTTAGTCACTTGTATTTCACTTGTACCTTTCACATTGACTTGGATATTTCCAGAGATTTAAGAATAGAATGAATCCAGCTGTGCAAATAGGTCATTATTGCCCAGCTCTAAATATGTTCCCAGAGAAATCAGGAGTCCAGGAAGCAGAGTGTATGTCAGCTGTTAATTATATCCTCAAGTCACGCTGCCAAAAGTCGGCCACTGTGCCCTGCTATCAAAATAAAAGTCTTACAGTACTGCACAGAAGTACAAAAGTGTTGGATGTATTTGTGTACATGATTTTTGTAAATAATTATTTGAAAAATCAATATTTAGAAGTACTCTGGGTTTCCTAGTTGACTCCCCAAAAGATTGTATTTTGCCAACAGAGAGATTTTATGTCATTTCCCTATTTAAAATACACTCAAGAAATCCTTACGCAGTGATTGGGTATGTGTCTTAAATGTCAGCAAAATAACCACATTAAATCCAACAACTAAATTATTTGTGGAAAGAATGGCACATAACCCCTAGGCCACAAGTAATTTTTCAGATACTCAGAAAGAAAAGGTTTTATTTAGATCATCTCTTATATCTGATAAAATGTTCTCAGGAACTTCATTTCATGTGATTCAGAAATCCTCATGGGACATAAATATTTTTCAAAAAATAAATGAAATTGCATTATGATTGTCTTTACCTGGCACCCAAGGCATTCGGGAAATATTTATTGAACATTGTAGAGATGAGCAAGCTCATGCTCAGCAGCAACCTGCCCAAAGATAGAGGCGCACAGCCGAGAAACAGCAAAGCTGGGACTGGAAACTAGGTCTCCCTGGCCAACCCAGGAGTAAACCAAGCTGCTGCCTTCATTCCTTTCTTTGGATTTTTCAATTTTGTGTTGTATCAGTTGAGTTATATCAGAGGCAACAGAAACTCACTGGCTGATTTAGCAGAAAAGGAAGTGAATGGAAGGAGAGGGCAGTTCACAGAAAAGCTAAACTTTCCTGAGACTGCACAAGGCCAGAAATCAGGATGGCATCAGGAATCTGGAGAGGAAAAAACAAGGGGAATTTCCCAGCTGCATCCTCAGATGGTTAATGTGCACTTCAACACGGACCATCCTTGAACGCTGTAATCATCATTCAGAGTCCCAGGAAAGAGTCTGATGGGCATATGACTCAGCCAGGCCAACTCCTGGGTAGGGAGGTTGCCTGGTCCTGGTCATGTGGCCTCTAATTAAATCCGCAAAAAGCACGGAGTGAAGGAAATGATTTCTCAAAATCAGTGCCAATAAAAGGGAAGGTGAGGTACAGCCAGGCATAAAAGAGTCGATGTCACGGATAAGCAGACTAGATTCTTCTAACTGAAAACTGGAATATTGGGTGTGAATGTTTTCCAGAATATTGAAAATAGGGGCCAGGCTAGCTCTCGGTCTTTGCAATTCTGAACAGGCACCATTCAGTAAACCAGGAGAATGGTGCAGAATACATGAATGGGAGTCCCTGGCATTGTCCAAACCTTTAGATAACCCCTATTTTCAATATTCTGGAATTTCAAAAGAGTTGGACATGACTGAGCATCTGAACACATGCTCACATACACAGAGCTGGCCTCATATGTACAGTAGGAAGTGTTCCCTCCTCTTGCTTTCTGAAAGTTTGCAAAAAACACCTTATATCTTTTAGTTTGATTTGCATACACTGTGTATATCAGTAAAAGGGAATGATATCTTCAGGTGTCAGGGATCAAATCAATTTGCCAATCTGAAGGAGACTATTTGAGTCAGTCCTTAAGCCCATGGTTAACTCCAGAGATAGGGAGTTAAAAAGGAAACCTGCCAGGTCTCATACTATATAGAGAGAGCAAAAGCTTTTTGAGAACCTACTAAGTGACAAGTACCACTGGGAAAATGTTTGATTAGTTTCCAAAGCAAGGTACAGTATTTAGTGTATGGTTGGTGCTCAGTTGTCTTTGAAGAAATTAATGGAGAGGCTTTTTTTCACATGGAAAACCAAGTACCAGTGCCTCCGAGGGTTGACCTTGCTCTTGGAGCTGCTCAGAGCAGTCAATATTCTTGCTTGTGGGAGTGAAATCTCAGCAGTGTGCGTGTGTGCTTAGCTGTGTCCAACTCTTTGGGGCCCGTGGACTGGGGCGCGCAAGGCTCTTCTGTCCATGGGATTATGCCAGCAAGAATGCTAGAGTGGGTTGCCATTTTTTCCTCCAGGGGATCTTCTCGACTCAGAGATAGAACCCATGTCTCCTGCTGCTCTTGCATTGGCAGGTGGATTTTCTTTACCACTGAGCCACCTGGGAAGCCCCTGAAATCTTAGCAGATCCCTTAGGGAAAATCCTTGTTTCCCTCTAAACTCTTGCTCTTTCTGCTTTACCAATTGTACTCACGCCTGGTTACATATAAGGATCACCTGGAGTGTTCAAACACAGATGCCTGAGCCCATCTCAGGCTGATTAAATCAAAATCTCCAAGAGCTGACACCCAAAATCTTTTTTGTTTTTTTTTTCTGTAAATTCCCAAGGTGATTGTACCATCAGCCAGGATTGAGAACCTCTGTGCTACACTGTTGCTTTTGTTTGAGATAACTAAATGGGCTTTTAAATGTGTCAGTTGTAAATGATTGCACTTGTATATAAATGCTTATTACTGCCACATTGTAATTATACCCGTGATGGTTTCCACTCTTACTCTCTGTTGGATCCCTTTTAAAGACTGTAAGTCTTTTATTTCTTTATAAACAAAACTGGGAAAACTAAGAACAACATTTGCCAACTGAAGAGAAGTAAAGTTGTGAAATTCTGGGGGTGGTATTGCTTTAGTATAGCAAATGGAGCTGTTCATAAATTACCCCTGTTTAAGGGTTGGGTCTGATGAATTTCAGGGTGACTGTTCTTTATTTCATTCTCTGGGTTTGTTTTTTTTTAAAATCTGCACCTATGTTCAGTCTGCATTTTTAAGCAATTGACACCTTATAAATTCTGCTGCTACTGCTAAGTCACTTCAGTCATGTCTGACTCTGTGCGACCCTATAGACGGCAGCCCACCAGGCTCCCCCATCCCTGGGATTCTCCAGGCAAGAACACTGGAGTGGGTTGCCATTGCCTTCTCCAATGCATGAAAGTGAAAAGTGAAAGTGAAGTCACTCAGTCGTGTCCGACTCTTAGCGACCCCATGGACTGCAGCCTACCAGGCTCCTCCATCCATGGGATTTTCCAGGCAAGAGTACTGGAGTGGGGTGCCATTGCCTTCTCCTTATAAATTCTACCAAATGCATATTTTTAAAATAAGAAATGTAGTCTATGGCACCCCACTCAGTACTCTTGCCTGGAAAAGCCCATGGATGGAGGAGCCTGGTAGGCTGCAGTCCATGGGGTCGCCAAGAGTCGGACACAACTGAGTGACTTCAGTTTCACTTTTCACTTTCATGCATTGGAGAAGGAAATGGCAACCCACTCCAGTGTTCTTGCCTGGCGAATCCCAGGGATGGGGGAGCCTGGTGGGCTGCCGTCTATGGGGTCACACAGAGTCGGACACGACTGAAGTGACTTAGCAGCAGTAGTCTAAAGAACAATTGATTTCTAGGGGTAAACCTTAGAACTGGGTCTGAAGTAAAAAAAAAAAAAAAGGTATTCATATTAGCATGTTGGGAAAGGCATACCTCTGATCAGATACTCCAAGGGGTCTGGAACCCAAAATGTCTAATCACCACTGCTTTTAATCTAGATAACTTCTCTGCACAAGACTCAAGGTCATGTGTGAGCTGGCCTGTCTGTCCATCTGATGCTATCTGCTGCAACTCTCTCCTCCCTTCCCCGCCTCTTTATGGACCAGCAGTACAGATTTGCTTGTAGCATCCAAACTGCCATGCTTTCCCATTATTCCGTCTGTCTGTGTGGCCTGTTCTCCTAGCCTGGAGTGACAGCTCTTCCCTCTATCTGCCTTGTGTCACTTATGGAGTTCTTCCTCTTAGAGTCCACCGTAGACTGCCTCTCCTCCCTCCACCCCACTGCGCCTTCGAGTACTCACTGTCTTCTGCTGTAACTGTGAGCTCACATGACTGTCTGCCCATCTGGACTGTAGGCCCCTTGAGGGCCGTGGCCATCTTACTGTTCATCGTGTGTGGAATGCACAAATGAAGGAGTCTATCAGCCGTAGGACAAGTGTGTGGCCTTTTCCCTTGCAGATGCTCTTGATCAAACTACAGAGTGGATAAAAGAATCTGTCCATGAAGAGTTACTTTCCCTTTCTGAGGCTACTTTAACGCCTGGGGCTGAAAACAACTCCAAGCCAAGCCTGAGCCCTACGTTGGTGCTAAATAATAGTTACTTGAAACTGTTACAGTGGGATTATCAGAAAAAAGAATTACCAGAGGTGAGTTTCCTCCCCCCACCCCCGCCTTTGGCTTCCCTCAAGTTTTCAATATTCTAATTCTTAAGTTCAAACAGTGTATCAGCTGGTCTGTCTGTGTTGCATGTGGTTTAATGACCTTAACTGGAATCAGATGAAAAATAGGGATTTGGATGTAACACTGCTGAATTTACATGTTCATGGTACTGAGCTAGCTTCCCTTTCTATTTTTACATCTTAAATATGCTAGACACTCATGACAGATGGAGCACGTCTTCAGGAACTGACAGAAAAGCTGAATCAACTGAAAATGATTGCCTGCCTGGCCCTTATCACCAATAACATGGTGGGTGCTCTTACAGAAGGCCTACCTGAGCTTGCAGTCAGACTAAAAAGGATTTCAGCTGTTCTACTTGAAGGCATGAACAAAGAGTGAGTTCCAGCATTTTTATCTGCTCTCCCTTGTATTCCAGCTCTGCATGTGTTTCAGAGAACATGAATAACCTTGGAAAATCTGGATGTGGTATTCAGGACCATGCTTTAGAGAAGCCTAGCTCATGCCTTCTTTTCCTAAAGTTTCTTTTCATGTCTCTGAAGGCTTAGATGTCCCTCACTGGTAGGGAGAGGTCTTTTCCATAACAGGTGCCAGGGTGAGTGTAGTGTTTCCACTTAGGATGGATGTGTGTACAAGATCTCCTTTGACAATGTTGTGGAAAAAACAAACAATACCTAGAAATTTGTCATGCTCAGGGTCTATCAGAGAGGCTTTCTGATTCAGTTATTCTGACTCCATCATTTTTCTGCAACGAAATGTTTACCAGCTTCACAGATCCAGCCTCTGTGAAGCCTACAGAAGTAGTGACATCTCTGTCCTTCAGAGATGTTTTACAAGTCAGTGAAAATTTTGTCTTTGCCAAATTCATTTCTCAGTGTCAAACCATCATTGAATACTAGAATCTCATTTCAATTTTGCATTATTGGGAATCCTGTCCAAGTCAGAAAATTTCTAATCCTGGCCAATGACCAGGTGTTTCCATTGGTCTCCTATATGTCAGCTCCTCTTGCTGACTGTCCTCTCAGGTGCTTTCAGGGACTTTACACCCAATACATCCAACATCCCATCTTCCTGCTTGTTATTCAGAGAGCACATGCATGACTTGATAAAATCCTAGAATCTTAAAAGCCAAACTAGCCCCAGTGATTCTGGCAATCCAGAGTTCTCATTTTGACCTAAAGCTCAGAGAGAATAGGATTTGCCTTGGGCTGTACTCCACGAAAAGGTCAAGCCAAGGCCTGAGCCCAAGCCTGACTGTCAAGTCCCTGCCCTTTCTACTGATCCTGGTGCTAACCTGCCAGGCTCTTTTTTTTCACATTCCAGAACCCAAGACCTATAAGGAAAAGAAACCTGCTCTGATTTTGCAGAAACCTGCTCTTGGCATTTCCCCACACTGGGTAACCATCATTTTCCAGGAATTCTAATTTATTAAGCCTTTAGTGAGTCCCCAGATACTGCTTAGTGTTAGCTGCTCAGTCGTGTCCAACTCTTTGCAACCCCATGGACTATAGCCCAACAGGCTCCTCTGTCCATTGAATTCTCCAGGCAAGATTACTGGAGTAGGTTGCCATTTTCTACTCCAGAAGATCTTCCTAACCAGGGACTGAACCCGCATCTCTGCATTTCTTGTATTGGCAGGCAGATTCTTTTACCACTGAGCCACCTGGGAAGCCCTCCAGTACTGCCTAAGTATTCATATGAAGCATATAGCAAAATGGTTACTAGAAGGACAGGCTTTTGGGTTAGACAAACCAGGGTTTAAATCCTAGCTGTGCTACTGACTTGTAATGTACCATTGAATAAGATCCTGAGTCGCTCTGAGTCTCATGGCCTCACTTGTAAGAAGGGATATAAAGATACCTACCTTAGAGTTATGGCAACTTAAGATGACATTTGAAAAGACCCTGATGCTGGGAGGGAATTGGGGGCAGGAGGAGAAGGGGATGACAGAGGATGAGATGGCGGGATGGCATCACTGACTCTATGGACATGAGTTTGGGTAAACTCCAGGAGCTGGTAATGGACAGGGAGGCTTAGTGTGCTATGGTTCATGGGGTTGAAAAGACTGAGCGACTGAACTGAACTGAAGATGACTCGTGTAGCATTTAGTGCAGGTGTGTGGCATGTGGAAAGTGCTTGATAAATGTTAGCTCTTAATAACTATTTAGTTGTTTGTTAAGTCATCTTCTCTATAGTTGTTCTGCTTATCTGATTATTTTGTGTTTTGTCTAATTCCTCTCACCACCATCCCCCCTTCTCTTACCTTTAATCCATTTTGCACAAAGTTGTCTTAAAGATCCTTTCTGAATAGCGAGATGCAATTTTCAATATCATTCACAATAGTGTGGACACAGCAAATGCTGCTTCCTGTTATACCTTTTTCATTACCTATTAAATAACCACCACTAACTACTTTTTACATCTTTCTGGACTGTATATATTTGGAACTATTGATCAGGTACTTGAAAGTAACAGTGGGAAAGAGTCTCTCATTTTTCATCATGATAGGTCAAGAGTTTTAGGTAATTTGTCTTTATGGTGTTGGCCTCTGAATGTCTTTATTTCTTGTTTTTGGCTGGTGTTAAAGGTTTCCCGCATTGGCATGGATAAATGAATTGTTTCTATTTTGTTTTCTAAGCACATTAAAAACAAAATCTATGACTGAATCCACTCAGGCCAGACGGTTTATTCTGTAAATTAAACAAATATTTTCTATCCTTTTCTGATAGCCCTGCCTGAAAATGGGGTTGCATATTTATTTTTAGGGACCTCATTTTTCTGTCTGTGCTTTTCATATTTCCTACAGAATTGAGTGGTTTTAAGCATTTAAAAGTCTGATGCATATAAAGCTTGGTGGTTGGGAGGAGTTGCCTATTTTCTAAGGTCATCCTAATAGGGGTAATTTTTGTCTGTATAAGAGAAAATTGGTAGACATTTGAAACAAGCTGGTATATTTTTTAAACAAAACAAAAACCTGCTGAATAAAAGCTGTCTCTGGTGGAATTATTGTTTCATATTTTGTAGGACCTTTAACTTGAAGGAAGTCCTGAATTCTATTGGCATTCAGACTTGTGTTGAGGTTAACAAGACCCTAATGGAGAGAGGTTTACCAACTTTAAATGCTGAGGTTCAAGCTAACCTTGTAGGCCAATTCTCAAGCATTGAAGAAGAAGACAATCCTATCTGGTCTTTAATTGGTGAGTCCTTATATTTTTATTGGTTTCTGCTTCAATGTCAATATGCTTTACCACGCTGGCTTTGGCTAATGTTAAGTATCAGTCAAATTTTAGTCTTAAACAGATTACCTGCTTCTCTTGGTGAATAAATATTGAAAATATGAAGAAAGCATTAATATTTTCAAAGGTTTGGGACTCACTGCTGCTTATGTGTGTATATGTAGTGGAGTGGGGGGATGTTTCAGGGTCTTCTACCTTACTACCCAGCTGATAGGGTTTTTGAAGAAAATAACATCATGCTGCCATCATTTTAAATTCCTAGATCAATACAGCAATCCAAACCAGATGGCAGTATGTTCACAGAAAGTAGACACATGCTCTGATGGAAGCTAACCTGTGTGAGCTGAGGCCCCTTGCTTGATCAGGCTTAGAAAGACTAAAAGTTAAAAGGCCCATAGAACTGAGAGGCATAGTGGGGGGATTTTTTTTTCCCTGCTTGATTGCTAAGAAAATAAATATCTCAGGATCAAATTGTGTTGGTGAGTTGGGGAAATGCAGAATGTATCAGGACTTTTTCCTGTTACCTGTGACAGATAATTTAAAACTCTAAAGTGGCTTCCCAGGTGGCTCAGTGGTAAAGAATCCGCCTGTCAAGCAGGAGACCTGGGTTTGATCCCTGGTTCTGGGAGATTCCCTGGAGAAGGAAATGGCTATCCACTCCAGTATTCTTGCCTGGGAAATCCCATGGACAGAGTATCCTGACGGGCTACAGTCCATGGGGTCACAAAGAGTCAGACATGGCTTAGTGACTAAACAACAAGGTGGCTTAAGCAGGAAGGGACTGTATTTGCTCATATCACAGAAAAGAGCAGTTGGGGGGGGGGGATTGGCTGCTGGTACAGCTTAATCAGAGTTCAGGTGATGTCTTGGCACTGTTTCCCTCTTGTGGTCCCTCAGTGCTGCCTTCCTCTGGGATGGCTGTCTCTAAAATAGTCTCTTCCCAATATAACAAGATGACTTCCACTCCAGCCTGCATCTTTCCATATTTAAATCAAGCCCCCCCCCCAAAAAAAATTCAGTTTCCCTCCCCTCTTAGCTCAAACTATGACCCTAGAATTGAATCCCATTAGCTCCAATTGGTGGTCACATCCCATTTTTGGTGGCCAGAGTGGAAGAAACTTAACCCTAAGACATGTGTTCAGCTCCTGGAAACAAAGTGAGTCAGCTTTACCTGAACACCTGATCTGAAACTAGGGAAGCAATTGTTTTCCCCAGACAGAATCAGGGTGCTGTGGCCATAAGAAGAGGATGGGGTGACGTGGGAGACAAAGCAAGTGTCAGCTGCAGTGGGAGAGGGACAGATGGAGGAAAGAGTGTGGAATTTGAATATCCAAACATTCCAGGAGGAATCTGCAAGTTTTCAAAGCACCGCACTGACTTCTCTAGGAACACAAACACTGGTTATTATTTAGCTGAGATTCTTAAAGGGTGTCTTTCAACCTGATCCCTGGGGACATGGGATGCTGGTAATCTAAGCCACCCAGGCCACTGAAGGGCTCTGGTGCGCAGCACGTGGGCTTCGAGGGGTGGCAGGGAGGACAGTCACACACACAGCCTAACCTCAGCTGCCTGTGGCCGAGCCCTGCCCGTCATGACCGTCACTGCTGACAAGCGTGTCACAGCCTGTCACCTCCGGCGGTACAGCCAGCACTTGGGCCATGGTGTTTCTCGGAGGAGGAGGGGCAGGCTGTCAGCCATCTCTGCCTCATACCAGGAGACCCTCGCTATTGCACGGGTCTCATGAGGAGGATGGGATGCATCTTTGCTCACAGCAATTTCCCCAGACCATGGGGGGTGGGGCCCAGAGATGACCTTTAATAGATATCTGAGGGGATGACAGAGGATGAGATGGCTGGATGGCATCACTGACTCGATGGACATGAGTCTGAGTGAACTCCGGGAGTTGGTGATGGACAGGGAGGTCTGGCATGCTGTGATTCATGGGGTCGCAAAGAGTTGGACACACCTGAGCGACTGAACTGAACTGAGGTGTCAGTCACAGATTGGCACTTGCCATCTACCTAAGGATTAAATCATGTGCTGCTGCAGCTGCTCACCTCCAACACCCCCTGAAAGGAGTTCAGGATGGAGAATAGAAAAGAGGCACTCTGTGCTCGGGGGAAAACTGGCAGGATAGGTCTTCATGTAGTTAGATATTCTCCGGAGCTTTTTATGAGCCCAATTCACATATCTCCTCTTATCTGGGAAAACACTAAAATCCTTCGTAGTGATGACTGTTTCTCGTGACTAGCAGAAGCTTCACGAGACTAGCAGAAACCTTTTGTAAAATGTGTTTTTTATTGCATGTATTCTCCCTTCACCAAAATCACATATATACTGTCCCTTTCCCCTATGACTTTGGAACAGTCTCTCAGAGCTATCTGAGGTGCTGTCTCCCAGGCTGCAGTCCTCATATTGCCTCAAATAAAACTCAATTTGCAACTCTCACATTGTGCATTTTTTTTAAGTCAGCAGTGGAGTGGATGAATGAATGCATGGAGACTTGGAGCAGTCAAGTATCTCTCACCTGAGGCCATATAACCAGCAGGTCTCAGGGTAGGGAGTCTTCCTGTCTCACTCACCTTCTCATCTGCTCTGATGGGTACTCCAGTCAGAGCTGGAGCCCTGCTGCCCGTTGGCAGGCTGGCCAGAGCCTCGGGTGTTCTCTGTGCTCTTGCTTTAGATCAGGGAACTACTGGCAGCGCCAGAGAGAGAGGGGGAAGCTGGGGGCCAGGAGATGCCCCACTCTGAGGAGGCCTCTTAAAATCCAGTCAAGCCACTTTTTCCACCCAGCCCTCCCTATTCCAAGTTTCCTGTTCTTTTGCAAATTGAAAGTATTTTATAACCTTGTTCAAAGTATTGTTGCCTAGCAACTTGCATGACTCACTTGAGCGTCTCTCCCTAGGCTCTGGAAGCCAAGGCTTGTCTTTGGCAGGGGCTGGGTTTGGCTGCTCCTAAATGGACAGACGCTTCTATCACTTTAGTCTTGGCCTAAAAACTGACTCATCCACAGAAGAGACAGAACTCCTTGTCAGCATAATAACAGTTTTGAAAGACCTGCATTCTTTAAACAGTCTCACAGAAAAGTGTCCAGACCATAACTGTGACAAAAATAGACCCGGGCTCATGAGAGTCTAGCAGCCAGCCTAATGGAGAGTTTAGTGGACCATTTGCTCTGAATTCTCTGCCCACAGAGGAGCAAGAATATATTAGACCTTAGAGGCATCCCTGGGACAGAAGAAGGGCTCCGGCTTAGCCCTAGCTTTCCTCCTCTGTTGTTCATGGTACCCACAGTCTGCCTTCTTCGTTCTCAGTTGATGTGCTATTTATTTACAATAAAATCACAACTCCCACTGTGTTTGCATGCTAATGGCCACCGACATTTTTAAAAAGTAATTTTCAACTGTACAAATGATCCCTCCATGAATAATTTCCTCTTGTTGAAAAATTATGGATAAGGCTCAGGTCTTCTTCAGCCCCCATTCCTCTCTGGCTCCTTGCATTTTCAGTTTGGGGTTTATCTTCATAGACCTTTTTCATTCCATTCTCACTTCACTACAGTCAACATTTATGACATGCCTGTTGCCTGCCAGACCAGGGAAATAAAGGCTAAAAAAGTAGCCCTCACCCTCAGAAAGCCTAATGTCTTAGAAATGAGAGAGAGAAATTCTCAAGTAACAATAATAAGGGTTGAGTATATAATAAGGTTGAGTAATAATAAGGGTATAACAGATGGTAAGGAAAGCCACAGAAAGGAGGTGACTTTAGTATCAGTATGTTGTTCTTGACTTTGGCAGAGATGAAGTGAGATGGAAGGGCATTCTAGTAACAGGAAATAGTCTGGGCTAAGATATGGACATGGGACACTGGGCACTTTGAGTTCCAGGTCAGATCTGGCTGAAATGTATGATTTGGGGTAGATGTGTTTGGATATAAGAATTTCAGTAATATTACAGCTGTCTGTATTAGATGAGTGTATTTAAATGGCAGCCCACTCCAGTATACTTGCCTGGAAAATCCCATGGATGGAGGAGCCTGGTGGATTGCAGTCCGTGGGGTCGCAGAGAGTCAGGCACGACTGAGCAACTTCACTCACTCACTCATTTTCCTTAATAAATGTTTTTATTTGTGAGATTTCTGTTTCCAGAGCCAGAGAATGTCCTTGGAGCAGCCTGGGCTGGAGCAGGTCTGGCTTGTCCAGTGCCATTTGTCCAGGACACCACAGCTTCCCTTTTTTAAGCATTTGCATGCATTTGTGAAGTCTTCGCAAATGCAGATGCACCGAAGCAGGAAGAGTGGAGAAGGTGGCAGTGCTAGTTGGGGTGGTCCTTCCTCAGTGCCTCCAGATTCTTGCCCACATGGGGGATGGTCATACAATTTATTTTCTAACCCGGGACACTGTTGAAAGTGTTCTTTTTATTAAGACCAGGACAGCAGGTGTCAACTTCAATTATCCTGAAAAAACCTAGATGTATGTTCCCCTTTGCCTTGTGGCAGTTTGGGCTCCCAAGTTTGCCAGATCTGTAGATTTTTCAAGAAGAACCAAAAATTTGATTTTCTATGTGAACGCCCCTCATTTTAAATAGCTTCTGTTTTTTAGAAAAACACTGTCTGGGCTAAACTAGCAATCCTAGTTTATATACTCAGCTTTAGGATATATAACTAAAATTATGGACATTTGAATTTTTATAAAAGATTCCCCACTCTACCCTGAAAGTGCTGTGTATGTTTTATTAGTTAGCTATTACTGTGTAACAGATTTCCCTAAGACTCCATCTATCATTGCTCACCAGTCTGTGGGGCAACTAGGCAGTTCATTTGGTCTTGCTGGACTCAATGCATGCATTTATGGTAAGCAGCCTCATGGGTAGTTAGCTCTGTTGGTCTTGCCTGGGCTGTCTCACGTGTTTGGGATTTGGTTGGCTACTGGTTGGTCTAGGATGGCCTAAGATGGAACAGCTGGGCTTCCCTCAACATGGGCTCTCATCTGGCTCAGGCTTGTTTACATAGTGGTGGCAGGCAGAAAGGGCAGATTCAAACCATGCCTCTTGAGCATGGAACTCACACACCATCACTCCGGCCACATTCTGCATGGGCCAAAGCAGGTCAGAAGGCCATCCCTGATCCAAGACCTGGGCACCTGGGCTCCAGCCCTGATGGGAAGAACTGCCAGGCTACCTTGGAAAGGGCATGAGTATAGGGAGGGGGTAAAGAATTGAGGATGTTGTTGCAATCCATCTACCACAATTACTATTCTCATGTTTAAAAAGTACATGCTTTAATAATAGGACAGATAAACCTATTTTCTTTTCCCCCAGATAAACGAATCCAGCTATACATGAAGAGCCTGCTTTGTCTGCCAAGCCCTCCAAGATGCATGCCTCCCGTGCCAGGAGGCCTTGCTGTCGTTCAGCAAGAGCTGGAGTCGCTAGGCTCGCAATACGCAAACATCGTGAATCTCAACAAACAAGTGTATGGACCATTTTATGCAAATATACTCCGAAAGCTGCTGTTTGGTGAGGAAGCCACAGGGAAGGCAGAAGCTTCTTCATCTACTAACTAAAGAGGAAATGACACTGGAAAAGAGATTGGAAGCCCAGCACTTAGGTACCCAGTCTGTTTCCACCAGCGGCATTACAGATGGGGCACATTCTCGATCCTGTGTGAAGCACAGTGTTAGCCCGAAGTTGTGTAACCCAGTAACATCAGCATTGCAGAGACATGCACATCACAATGCCCCCACATGTGCACCATTTTCGAGTCCTAAAGAGACTTTTTAACGAACAGAAAGCTATTTGTATTTAATTTTATTACCTATATAATACTTGTAAATGTTTTCTTAAGCATTTATATCTGGCTTATTCATTCAACCCTTAAGGAGTTGTATTTCCTCACCTGTTACTATCAGATCTAATGATTTTTTTTTTTAAACTTTGGTACAGCTTCTTAAAGGGTTGAAAGTTGTGATCATAACCAAGTGGACTGATGTTCTAAACAAATGATGTGAAGTAAGGATAATTGTATTTGAAATGTACAAATTAAATTTTACTCATATGTAATAGAAACTTACATAGTCCTCAAATTCTACAAATATACCTAATCACATTTGGTGATACCGATGGTCAGTATTTGTTTAGAATTTAAATGTATTAAATACATTTTTATGCTATGTACAAATTTTAGATAAAACCTCCCGTGATGATTTAATGGAAATAGAAACAAACCCCTTCTAAAATCTCATTCTAGAGGGTGGATTCTTCTTGCAACTTATGCTGCTCTCTGAGAGAAACACTTTTTGCACACATCTCTTTGTGAATGTCCTTGCATTTCTCAGGCCATTGCTAAGGTTTATATAAGATTTTAATATTTTTACATAAGGCAAGAGTGGTTTGAATTGGTAACTTGAATTTACTTGTAAGAAAAAGTTGATAAAATGGGACCCCCCATTCTCAGTGAAATTCACATCTGAAAAAGAAACAGATGTACTTTGGATTATTTTTCTTCTTTAAGCATATAATGTGCTAGCAAATGCCTTCTCTGTGGATTTAATTCTTACCCCACCGTGACCAAGAAGCTCTTCTCAGTACCATTATCATTTGCCATTCTTGTGCATTAAACTTTGCCACGCTGGCACTGCTTGTCAGGATCCTAGAGAAATCTGCTTGTCTTTGAATTACATGCTTCTGAAGTGTTGAGGGAAACACTGCTGGATAATGCTTTATTTGCATAAAATGCATTTTTGATGGTTTGATTTTCTGAGGACTCCTTGAACTTTAGCGGTCTGGTGGAGAAGAGCAAGTAGGAAGAAAAAGATTAATCCTTCTTTCTTCTTTACCTCCTCTTCCTCACCATGACCTCTACCATTATGGTGCTACCTAGTGATTTGATGAAGACCTGGGAAATTGTTGTGTGGATAACTTATCTCTGATCCTTACATTTTGGAGGGATCTGCCAAATTGAGGAAATGTTGAACATCAGCTTTTTTCTCCCAATGACCAATACATAAATCACCATTTTGTCCATTTGAGCAGCTATGTAGAAGTGGAATTTACTGAAGAGCACATCATTGGTCTTACCCATTTTTTCCCTCCTCCTGTATGTCCATTCTGCCTGTTTCCTGTGCTTAGAAATCATAAGGTGCTGTAGATTTTTATTTGCATTTTCTCTTAAGTTGAAATTGTTTTCAACTGTTCACTTTGGGGCCTGGACAGCACAGAGGGTCTGAAAGGTAGCGTGTAGTGTGATTTTTTGTCACTTTCCCGGTGAACTGTATATATAACTAGAAGACCAGGTGGTATACTTTTTTACTATCAGATTGGAATCTGGCTGGTATTCTTATATACTTGATTATACCATAGTTGCCAGCAGGAAAACAGTGTGCAAACATTTTTTTTTTTTTGGATGCATTTTAAAATGAAGGGCATTCTGCTTTTTTTTTTTAAAGTGGCAAAGTAAATCTCAATGTCCCATCTGGATTTAAGCAAGTACATTTATTAGGATTTTAAAATCCTGTCCCTTAGCATGTTGTTTATTTGGTTTTTACTTAAATGTTTACTTCTACTTTTGAGAATTTTCTTAACATGGTCTTGTTTTGTAATGTCAATTTTCCTAAACACCATACACACATTTTCATTCTTCTGCTAAAACATGTATTGTGCACACTAGTTACATTGTAAAACATTAAAAGTTATTTCAAGATAGATGGTGTCTCTGTTTTCTAAACCACCTTTGGGTAGCTTGGGGCTGGAATATTGCACACTCTTTATTACAGTGGTTCTAGAAGGAATCTTCTACTTAATGTCAAAGCCTCACAGACATCAATCGTGTTCATTCATTCATTTAGTGAACAAATAGCTATTGAGCATCTACTATGTGTCAAGAAGTATTCTAGGTATTTAATACACAGATGACTAGATAGACACTGTCCTGAGAAGTTTGTAACTTAGTAAGAAGGACAAAATTGTGAACAATAGCAATAAAGTGTAATTCGGGCTATGCTTTTAAAACAAGTACACATAGTACAGAAAGTGAAGAACTAAAGAACCGCTTGATGAAAATTAAACAAGAGAGTGAAAAAGTTGGCTTAAAACACAATATTAAAAAAACTAGGATCATGGCATCCGGTCCCATCACTTCATGGAAAATAGATGGGGAAACAATGGAAACGGTGACAGACTTTATTTTGGGGGGCTCCAAAATCACTGCAGATGGTGACTGCAGCCATGAAATTAAAAGATGCTTACTCCTTGGAAGAAAAGCGATGACCAACCTAGACAGCATATTACAAAGCAGAGACATTACTTTGCCAACAAAGGTCCATCTAGTCAAAGCTGTGGGTTTTCCAGTAGTCATGTATGGATGTGAGAATTGGACTATAAAAGAAGCTGAGTGCTGAAGAATTGATGCTTTTGAACTGGGATGTTGGAGAAGACTCTTGAGAGTCCCTTGGACTGCAAGATCAAACCAGTCAATCCTAAGGGAAATCAGTCCCGAATATTCATTGGAAGGATTGATGCTGAAGCTGAAACTCCAATACTTTGGCCACCTGATGTGAAGAACTGACTCCTTAGAAAAGAGCCTGATGCTGGGCAAGATTGAAGGCAGGAGGAGAAGTGGACAATAGAGGATGAGATGGCTGGATGGCATCACTGACTCGATGGACATGAGTTTGAGCAAGCTCTGGGAGTTGGTGATGGACAGGGAAGCCTGGCGTGCTGCAGTCCATGGGGTTGCAAAGAGTCGGATATGACTGAGCGACTGAACTGAACTGACACATAGTATTAGAGGAAAAATCACTGGACTCTTTCACGGATCACCCTTGAGCTAAAACATGAATGACAGGCAGGAACTTGCCAAGAGACCAGGAAAGGGAAAGGCGCAAGAGGCCAAGTGCACAGGAGGCACAGTCATGTGGAGAAATGGTGAGCCCAGGGAACAGCCTCCAAAAGAGGGGAAGTGACGGGAGGAAAAGCAAGCAAGGGAAAAGCCTTCTGGGATGTCATGCTCATATGTGTGGGGTTTGTTCTGAAAGAGGTAAAGAATCAGGGAATCCTTTGAAAGTTGCAAACAATTATGTTTGGGAAAGAGTGCCCTGGCAAAGCACATTTGCCATTGGTGCTAGAATATTATGTGCTGTGTACGTATGTGTACATGCCCTCAAACCTGAACACGTGGCACAAGCAGCAGAAATGGACTCTAGCTAACAGGCAGAAAGAGAGTTTATTGGAGAGATTTACATACTTCACAGAATCTATTTTGTTTGGGGAATTAAGCTTGGCAAATGGGTAGGAACCGAGGCAATGCAAGTGCAGGGCCTCAGCCAAGCGGGATTCAGAGATTGATTTCTCAACTGTCCTTGCTGCTTTGCCTCATTTGCTCAAGATTTAAAGTCCTAGATATCAACATTCAGTGGGACGAATCTCTGTCAAGGGCAATGCTCTTAATTTGCATGGGATGGAATGAAATAGTGGCTGACACTTAGACTCCCATGTTCCTACCAATCACCCAACTAGTGATTTCTTTCAAATAGGAAAGGTGTCCGGAGGAGCAGAAAGAGAAAAACAAATCCACTATCCTTTACATTTATGAGGTCTTTTGAACTTGACTGGGAGAAATGTGTGAGGAGACCCCTCCCCCCATCCAGTATTGCCTCTAAGAATGACACTGTAAGATGATTCCAGGAAGGGCATAGTCAGTGAAATCAGCCTTTACTGTGTGCGTTGATGAACTGCTGAACACATAGCTCTCAAGTCACCATGGCCTCAGCATAGCCTTATTTCTCAAATTATAGTTCCAAGTTTAGGGAATGTTGGTGGATGTATCAAGGGCCTTAATCCAGCTACTCAGAAATCCAACTTCCATTCATCTTATAACTCAGCAGTCCTCAAAACCTTCAGCATCTCCTGAATCACTCAGAAGACGGGAAATAAATGGATTGCCCACTTCTATTCATGGTGCATTGGCCAGAACTCAAAATCATCTGGCTCCAAGTGCAAGCAAGTCAGGAAAATGTGCTCAGGAGAAAAGAGGTGGACATGGGTATTGGGTATTGGTAAGCATTAGCAGTTTCTACCTCAGATCCTGCCAGTTTCCTTGAATAAGCTCTATGAATCCTCTTTTCTATGAAAGTAAGTTTAAAGTCATATGTCTCCTCTGATCTTTTAGTATTAGCTCCCCAGAACACCGAGTTGAGAGGATTCTGAAGCCAAATCCAGGATAAGCAGTAAAGAATTCTATGGCTGATTGGCCAAGTATGCCATGAGTGTGGGGCCTGCCACATTTTGTGCAACGTATATTTTTTCACTTGAATCCTCCTTAAAACTAAAATTCAATCTGTTCTTCCTCTGGGGATGTTAAGTACCAACAGCTCCCACTCGTTAGTCAGTAAAAGTGGCACAGGACCAAGAGTCAGGGGACTTGAGTTTGAATTCACTTATTTTTCATAGCTATTATGACCTCAAGTCAGCCTTCTAGTCTCGCCCTGAACATCAATTTCCTACCCTACCTGCCTGCCTCACAGAGCCCTAGCGAGAGTCAAATGAGATGTATTTGAAATTGTCTACAAACTTAAGCATAATGTGGCCAGGATACATTACAAAAGCTAATTTATTAGTCCTAAATCTCTTTCAAGCTTCAAGAGGTTTTAGTATTGTGAGATGTGGTGATCAAGTACTTAAGTACATAAGACCAAAAATTGTCAGCTCTCATCACAACCATGGTTCATTAAGCCCAATATTGTCATTGGCAGAGAAACTCAAGGGTATGTAGAGACTGCAGTTATTGTCCTTGATGTCGACTTCAAAGGATAGTGACACAACCCAACATGTTCCAATTTCGTTTAGTAAATCAGGTATGACTTTATCCTCCATGATTTAATCTAACCTTTTAGAAAGTACATTTGTACCAGCACCTGTGCCCTCTTGTTCTCTACTTTTCAAGTGAAACTTTATCTTTTCATGTCTAAGCTTGGTATGTTAGCCTTGTTCAGCTTTCAAAGGAAAGGAAAAACCTAGGGATTTATCGCAAGGCTTGAAGAAGAAGAAAGGAAACCTGGGAATCTGCCAGCAGTTGCACCTGCAGGCATGATAGAGAAGTTGAATATAATTTTTTTTCTTTCAGAATTTAGCAAAATAATTACTAACCACATGGACTAAGAATTTTATATAAATGGTCTCATGTAACTGCACAACCCGCTACAAGGCAGGTTCTATCATTATTTCCATTTGTGCAAAAAGAGACACAGAGAGGTTAAGTCACAGAGCTGATAATCAACTTGAACCCAAAGAGTCTAACCCTGGAACGTGTTAAACTACTCGCTATATTGGTTGCCTTAGGTCATCCAGTCAAAGGTATGTTTCACTGTTGTAATGCTACCAAATGCTGTTTACTTCTCTGCCTCTGTTTCCTGTTGCCCTTCCCTTTTGGTCTTCATTGAAAACCTCCCAGGAGAGAGAAAATGATTGGGTCCATTTGCCACTAGTCACTATGGATATCCTTCCCCGACTCTCTTGCCTTCGGTTGGGGGGGGGGGGTGGTGGGTCTCATAAGGAGCTCCATGCCCCGTCCCTGCCCCCTGCCTTAGGTGGCTGTCTTTAGCTGGTTGCTGGGCCTGTCAGTTTTGACAGGATGATGAGGTAACATGACACAAAGCAAGGCTTTTCAGAGAAAGACCTATGGGCCTGGCAGGCAACTAGAGGTTTTGGACCATCCAGTCTTGCTCAAAATGCAAAATGTTCTCTGATTACAGTAGAGACTTCTGTCCCGGCTTTTTCTTACCTTGCTGGCTGTGAAACAATAGACTTCCAGGATCTCCTTTGTTCTTGCCTTTTCAGATTGAAGAACCCTTATTCCTTCTCCAACATTGTTCTGGGCTTTCACTAGTTCTGCTGTAAATGTATTCAAATATAGAAATCAGGATTTTTTTTTTTCCCCAGTCTGAATGCACCAAGGTTTTCAAAGAGAGAGGGTCATCTTTTTCTTTTGTTTTCTAGTATCTTCAAGTTGAAGCCTCTCAAAATAAGTTCTAATTTCTTTAACATGGCATAAATGACAATTTCTGGTGTTATCTATAGACATGTCCCCCAACAAGCCCTGTGGGAGAACTACACTGAGCCGCCACACGTATTGATGGGATTATGTACTCTACAGCCCCCATGTTTTGCTCAGGCTGTCTTTCTCTGCTTGATGTCTTCTACTGACCCATTCAGCTGGTGTCACAAAACAGTGGTTTAAAACATGGGCTCTGGGGTCAGGTAAGTGCGGATTTAAATTCCAACCATGCTTGGCAAATTTCTCAAACCGCCTTAGTCTCCTCACTTGGCAAAATGGGGAGTATCATACTTCTCCCCCTTGATTATGAAATCAGAGAATGTACAAAAAGTGGTTATTCCAATGCCTGGCAAAGAGTAAACAGTCAATAGAAACACTCCCTAACATTCCAGGGCTCAGCTCTGACACCTCTGCTCTCCCCTTTCCCTTGCTCTTCTTTAACTGATACTCATGGTTCTCCTCCCATTGGTCACTTTCCCATCTGGGGACCACAACACTTCATACCTAGGTGATGGGATAGTATTCCAAGATGTCAACCATTTTTCTGCGATTTCCTTTCCCTAATTGCCCAGCCCTCTATTCAAACCACCAAGTCTTTTTTGTACCGATATTTCAGGAAAAGGACAGGAGAAAGCAGAAACCAGGAGACTGTTTCTGGTTTTTGAATTAAAAACTCCAACCCGTTAGGGCAGCAGTCCCCAAACATTTTGGCACGAGGGACCAGTTTTGTGGAAAACAATTTTTCCATGGACTGGGGTGGGGGTGGTTTCAGGATGTTTCAAGTGCATTACATTTATTGTGCATTTTGTTTCTATTGTTATTACATCATCTATACCTCAGATCATCAGGCATTAGATCCTGGAGGTTGGGAACCCTTGCCTTAGGGGATCAGAAAGACAATGGATCTGACCAGAGGATGCAAATACCCCTACCTCACGGACCAGACAGGTGTAAACAGGGTGGATACCACTTAGTGTCAGCCAATTGCTCCCACGTAGGACTCTGGGACCACTGCTACCAGATCTTCCTCCAGAGACACTTTAAAAAAATCAGAATTTTAAAAAGTATGACATGAAAAATTGAACTTATCACTCAACGCATGTTTTTTTCCCCCAAATCATTTATTCAACACAACTTTACTTAGGAACAAACAATGAGTTAGAACCTGAAAAGAGGAACACAAACAAGACAGTCCCTGTTCCAGGTGTTCCCTGTCAGAAGGAGAGGTAAACACA
This sequence comes from Ovis aries, assembly GCF_016772045.2. NCBI lineage: Eukaryota > Metazoa > Chordata > Mammalia > Artiodactyla > Bovidae > Ovis > Ovis aries. The sequence goes on from NC_056056.1 coordinate 175,317,732, forward strand.
TAAACAGGCTATGGGATCGAGTGATAAATCTTATGTTACATTACGTTACAGAGTGATTCTCAACTGTGATCACTGGGCCAGCAGCATCAGCATCATCACCTGGGAGCCTATTAGAAATGCAGATTTGCAGGCCCCAGCCCAAACCTACCAAATCAGAAAACTATGCTTATTTTAACAAAAAACAAAACGACGACAACAAAAAATTAGACTAGCCCAGTGCTAGGGTTGCATGCATGCATGTCGCTTTAGTTGTCTTCGACTCTTTGCAACCCTATGAACCATAGCCTGCCAGGCTCCTCTGTCCATGGGATTCTCCAGGCAAGAATACTAGAGTGGGGTGCTGTGCCCTCCTTCAGGGGATGTCCCTGACCCAGGGATTGAACCAGTGTCTCCCGCATTGGCAGGCTAGCTCTTTACCACTATCGCCACAAGGGTTAAACATTCAGAATGGCAAATGAATATTTATAAATTTTTGTAATTTACTATGGCAAAATATACTAAAATTTACCATTTCAAGTGCACAGTTCAGTGGTCTTATGTACACTCACACTGTTGTGAAACTATGATCATTATCCATTTCCAGAATTTTGCATCTTCCTGAACTAAAACTTTGTACATACTAAACAATTGTTGATTCTCTTTTGCCTTTACCCCCTCCAATGGGATTTTTTTTCCCTATTGATTCATGTAAGTTCATTTTAAATGAGGGATATCAATCCTTTCTCACCTGCCAACTTGTGTGTCTTGAAACCTATTCATGGAGATTTTTAACTGTCTCTTCAGAAAATTTTAAATTTTTCACGGAATCCTAAAACTATGGGTAGAATTTTATGATTCAATCTATGAATATTTTCCTTTATGATTTCTGTGTTGCCATGCTTGAAGGCAGTCACCATTCATTTTCATGAATTTGTTCACTTTATATTTCCTTGTAAGGTTGTTAACATTTAAATATCCAATCCCTATAGAATTTACATATTAAAAAAATATATACTTTTTCCTCTCAAAACAGCTAATCAGCAGCTCCAGCATCATTTTTTGGAAAAGCATCTTTCCAACTGACTTAAAATGTCACTTTTCATATTAAATTTCTGCTGACATTTACTCCTGGATCTTCTGCCTAGTTCTTTCAGAATGTAACTATCTTTATTGCTGTCCTGTTATGCTCTACTCTCTGCTGCTAAGTCACTTCAGTTGTGTCCGACTCTGTGCGACCCTATAGATGGCAGCCCATCAGGCTCCCCCTTCCCTGGGATTCTCCAGGCAAGAACACTGGAGTGGGTTGCCATTTCCTTCTCCAATGCATGAAAGTGAAAAGTGAAAGTGAAGTCGCTAAGTCCTGTCTGACTCTTAGCGACCCCATGGACTGCAGCCTACCAGGCTCCTCCATCCATGGGATTTTCCAGGCAAGAGTACTGGAGTGTGGTGCCATTGCCTTCTCTCTAGGTAAAGTTAATTCCTCCTCATTTTGTGGTCGTTTTAATGGCTGTATAGTAGTCCACCACACACGTACCTTAAGTTTTTAAACCAATCCCCTCCTACCACGTATTTGGTATATTTCCTACTTTTCCATAGTATACGTGTAGTTTGGGACTAAATTAAATGATTCCTATGCTTCTGTGGCTCAAGTCGTGCAAATTCTCCTTTTACCCTTTTCTGTGAAATATTTTTAAAACAATATGCTTTTTGGCCTCAATTATGGGATAACTGCGGAGAAGGCAATGGCACCCCACTCCAGTACTCTTGCCTGGAAAATCCCATGGACGGAGGAGCCTGGTGGGCTGCAGTCCATGGGGTCGCTGAGAGTTGGACACGACTCAGTGACTTCACTTTCCTTTTTCACTTTCATGCACTGGAGAAGGAAATGGCAACCCACTCCAATGTTCCTGCCTGGAGAATCCCAGGGACGGCGGAGCCTGGTGAGCTGCCCTCTCTGGGGTCGCACAGAGTCGGACACGACTGAAGCGACTTAGCAGCAGCAGCATGGGATAACTGGGGCTCTCCAGGAAGTGAAGTGTAAAAAAAAAAAAAAAAAAATTCGCCTGTCAATGCAAGAGAAGCAAGGGACACAGGTTCCACCTCTGGGTCGGGAAGATCCCCTGGGGGAGGGAAATGGCAACCTACTCTAGTATTTTGGGGGCTTCCCTGGTGGCTCAAACTGTAAAGAATCTGCCTGTAACGCAGGAGACCGGGGTTCCATTCCTGAGTCGGGAAGATCCTCTGGATTCCATGGACAGAAGAGCCTTGCGGGCTACGGTCCATAGGGTCACAAAGAGTCGACACGACTGAGCAACTAACAGTTTCTAGTATTCTTGCTAGGATAATCCCATAGCAAAGGAGTCTGGCGGGCTACAGTCCACGGGGTCCTAAAGAGTCGGACTGACTGAGATCGCAGGAACCGACAACCCTGCCTGGCTTTCAGATTACCCACGCGAGACTTCCGAAGGACACCAGAGGGCGCAGTTTCCTGGCGCCACCTCAGCCACATCCGGGTTCAACCGCAGGTTCCGACCGACAGCAGGCGGAACCTTTCTTCCTCCTTTAAGTTGTGCGGCGAACCCTTTAAGCCACCACGCACTGCTCTCCACAGGTACAGTGGATATCTTGACGCAGGGGAGGCACACGTGAGTATTCTGCTTACTGTCTGGTTCCTTGTGAGTAGCATGGACCTGCTTGCCGAAGAGTTTGGGAACCTGACCCCGGAGCAGCTGGCTGCGCCGATCCCAACTGTAGAGGTGAGTGCAGGGCAGATGGTGAGCGGAAGAGGCCGTGATGCGTCCCCGAGAGGCGTTGCCCCGAGAGTCCTGCTGTGGAGGGGGGCGGGCCGCGTCTTTTGCGCATGCTCAGGACTCAGCGCTGGCTCGGGGCTCGGCGAGTTCACTCCCTAGCGGACCGCTGGACCCACGTGCAATGGTTGAGCTGGGGGAGCTGGCAGGCGCCACGCTGGCCTAGCAGCCCCGCCCACGGCTCCGGCGTTGCACCCATTCTAGTGTGCGTGTGTTGTCAGGGGAGGACTGACTCTCACCCACCTTGGGGGACGTATTGCTTGCTTTCTTATAAAGGATGCTGAGGTCCAGGGAGCTTAGCGCTGGCTGTGGTGGTAAAACCAAATCGTCTGAATCCCAGGCTAGTAATTTCTCCTTTTCGCCGGGAACTCAAGTTGGGATTGCAAGAGTATTTTAAGTGCCCAGAAAATTTACTCCAAATTTTAAGTGTTTTCTCGGGGAGTACCCTGTAGCTTTCATCAGCTTCTCAGAAGTTAAGGATAACTATCCTACTCTGCGGAGAAGGCAGTGGCACTCCGTTCCAGTACTCCTGCCTGGAAAATCCCATGGATGGAGGAGCCTGGTAGGCTGCAGTCCATGGGGTCGCTAAGAGTCGGACATGACTGAGCGACTTCACTTTGACTTTTCACTTTCATGCATTGGAGAAGGAAATGGCAACCCACTCCAGTGTTCTTGCCTGGAGAATCTCAGGAACGGGGGAGCCTGATGGGCTGCCGTCTGTGGGGTCGCACAGAGTCGGACACGACTGAAGGGACTTAGCAGCATCCTACTCTGAGCTGCCTGATGAAGTTCAGCTGTTGATATAATTTTATTTTGTGGAAAGACATATAACTTCTCTGGGGCTCAAAATTTTAGTTTGCATCGGTTGGGGCCATAGAGAAATAGTCAAGGGAGAGATTGACGTAGCGGGAACAAGACACTTGAAACCTGGAGGCAAGGCCATCTGATATTTTTGAGAAATAAAAATAAATCCAGTAGTATTGGAGTGTGGAAAAGTAGAGGAGAGATTAAAGGTGACAGATAAGGGTCCTGGTTATGAAAGGTTTTGTTAGACATTTGTAGGAGGCCTGGGATGCTGTTGACAGGTTTAAGCAGGATGACTGACAAGATCAATGAATCAATTTCTTTATAATCATTCTGCAGATTACATTCTGACGAATTACAGTCAGTGTTAGATTCTGTGAGTGCCTTTGTACATGGTGATTTTCTTTAGGCAATACTGGATTTTTAAGTTTTTTTGTTTGTTTATTTTATATTGGAGTATAGTTGGTTTGAATTTTTAACTCTTGAACTGCTATTTAAGAGCCAGCATTTACTGAGCACTTATTATGTGCCAGCTGTGTTCAAACCTAGTGAGCATTATGTTATTTAATCCTCCGAAGCAAGTAATATTTTTGCCCCATTTTGCCAATGAAAATTTTAAAGACCCAGAGATGTTAAGTAAGTAACCCAGTGTCAGAAGGCCATTAAGTGACTGTTGGGGATTTTGGATTTCAGCAGTCAGACTCCAGAGCTCCTGACCTTAGCTGCTGACTGAACTGCTTTTCCAGAGAGCTGCAGGATTTCTGTTTCTTCTCTGAATCTGCACAGCAATGAAGGGACCAGAAACGTATTTTCAGTCTTCTGATTTAGAAATAAAAGTTCCTCTTTCTGACCCTCTGCATCCAGTCCACCATCCCATCTTAAGGGCCCCGACTACAAAATGTACTCAGTTCTGGCATTCCCCCTGTTCTCCAAGCCAGCCACTGTCATCTGTTACTTCCTTGGCTTCTTACTCGTCCCATTATTCTCTACTCTGTCACCAGGGCCATCAGTTTAAACATGCAGATATATTCATATTGCTCCATTGGTTAAAATTCTTCAGTCTGCCCATTGCTCTCAGGGCAAAAAAAAAAAAATCTAATCTTTACCATATTGGTAAGGCTTTTCTCAATCTGGCTACCACTTACTTCTCTAGCTTGTTTCTTCCCACCTGCCCCCTCTCCACTCCAGCTCCTCAAGCTCTTTCTACTCTCCTCATGTAGTCCATTTTGGTCTGTCTTTCATTGTTTGTAGATTTACATCCAGTAAAATGCAGAAGTACTTAGTTAGTGTTCATTTACATTAGTTTTTACAGTTATGTATACCCAAGTAACTACCACCCCATACAGGATATGGAACATTTTCATCGTTGCAGAAAGTGCCCTTTTCAGTTTAAGCCCTACACCACCATTTGATTTCTGTCATCATAGATTAGTTTTGCTAGAGTCATTTCTTGTGTGTGTGTGTGTGTGTGTGTGTGTGTGTGTGTGTGTGTGTTGATGTTTGGTAGAAACCAGTAAAATTCTGTAAAAGCAGTTATCCTTCAATTAAAAAAATTTTTGTTTTCTTTAAAGATGACTTTTTTAAAGAGCAGTTTTAGGTTCAGAGCAAAATTGAGAGGAAGGTATAGAGATTTTCTATTTACCCCTGCCCCCACTTATCATTTCTTAAAAAATGTTTTTCCGTTTTCCAGATTGTCTGCCTCCCTCTCTGGCCACTCCTCGATCTCTCTTGCTCAGTGTGCTTTCTGCTGCTCCAAGTGTTGGAGTGTTTTTGATCTCAGCTTCATGGAGCTCCTCTCCACCTACACTCCGTAGATGGTCTTATCTGTTTCATGACTTCCACTCCTGTCCGTCTGCTGACTTCCCCTGACTTAGATCTCCAGGCCACTCTTCCCAAGTTCCAGACTCATTTGTTGTCTATTTGGCATCTCCACCTGCATGTCTAATGGATATCTCAAATTTAACATACCCCCAGCCAAACTCCTGGTCGCCCCTTCAGACTAAAGGGGCTGCCTCAGCAGCATCCCTGCCTCCTCATCTCCAGAAATGGCAGCACTAAGGTGTCAGTCTCCGTTTGTCTTTCTCAGATTCCTGCATCTCATATACTATCAAGTCCTGTTGACTCTAACTTCACATCGTGTTTTCCTAGGCAACAGTTTCTCACTACCTGTATTGTTATCAGCCTAGAGTATTGCAGGAAACTCCTAAATGATCCCTCTGCTTCTAACCTTGTCTTTTCTCACCCCAGCAGCTGGAGTGATCAGTTAAAATGGACCACATCACCTTGTCACTCTTGCTCAAAACCTTCCAGCACTTCTCTGTTGCCCAAAGTCAAAAAAATTTTACAGTTTCTCACAAGGTCTTACATGATCCTTGGGCTCTTACTCAGAAACTGTGTTTTCTTACTTTAGACTCAGTTCTAACCATTTGTCAGATTTCCCATGAACAGATTAGATACCACTCATGAAGAGTTATATCATGATAGGCTGTTTACAACCTCAGGAAGGTGTGAAGAGCAGGCCTAAGAGCTGAACGTGGCAGTTAGTTCATAGCTGTTTAAATAGGTGAACACCGGGTAAATAGGTGAACACCGGGTAAATAGGTGAACACCGGGTGATATCTTTCTTCAGCCTGGGCTCTGACCAGGTGCTAGTTGAGAGAAAATAGGAGGGAGAAAGAACTCCCTTTGGGTTTAAACCAAACTCTCTGAAACTTACTGATACTTTCCCTTTCTCAAACTGGCAAACCCTGCTTACTCAGGAAGAGTCATGAGAATAAAATAAAGATGAAAAGTGCTTGAGTCATCAAATTGGGATTAAAGTATATTCTGTTTAAGAAATCTCTGGTTTATATATGCTTGTGTGTATGCATATGTTTGTATGCATGTACATGTACAGTACATATATGATTTCCATAAAAAGGTTACAATGTAAAAATTGTTCTTTCTGTTTCCACTTACTTTCTTTTGCTTACTGCGATAAAGTAAGTCACTTTTGTTACATTAAAATAACCTCATGAAAATATTGTGATCACTGACACAGAGTTCTGATACTTTTATTGTTCTGATTCACAGGAAAAATGGCGGCTGCTTCCAGCATTTTTAAAGGTAATTAATATCTAATAACAGTTATTTTTCCAATCAAGAGTCAAGAAATAAGCCTTTTTTAAAATTAAATTTTTATCACCAACATTTTTTGACTTTGTACAACTGTGCACTTTTCTAAGTTTTAGAAATATGAGAAATTATAAGGCAGTAACCCTGTCCATAAAGTACTAGGTAGGGGATTGTAATCTAATTTTAGAGGTAGGAAGTAGTTTACATTGTCACTTGGCATAGGAATAATACAAACCAAAGTGTACAAACCAAAGTGCTGCTGGCAGAAGATTGATGCCACAGGTGGTCAGAAAGGGCCTCCTAAAGGAGGTGAGACATAAACCACATCCTCAGAGGAGGGGAGGACTTCCCAGTTGGCTCAGTGGCCTGGCAGAGTGCAGTCCATGGGATTGCAAAAGAGTCAGATACAACTTAGCAAACTAAACAACAACAACAAGAGGAAAGGAATTTACCTAAGCCGAAAGGTAGGATGTGGGGAGCATGGCTTAATAAAAGACCTCAAGAGGAGGATCCATGGGGTCTGTTGAAAACAGAGTCCAGTCTGCTTGGCTGGAGTGGATGAGTGGTTCAGACAAAGGAAGTACAGATTATAAGGTTCCTGTTATCATTGAATTTCAGTTTTAAAGTGCTTATGCTAAATAGTAGCAGGTTCCACAATGAGAGACCACTTGACACCCAGTAGGATGGCTATAGTGAAGAAAGAAAGACAATAACAAATGTTGGTGGGGATGTGGAGCAATTGGAACCCTCACAGTCTACTGATGGAGATATAGCCGCTTTGGGAAACAGCCTGGCAGTTCATCAGATGGTTAAACATATAGTTACTGTATGATGCTGCAATTCTACTCCTAGGTATTTACTCAAGAGAAACAAAAACGTATGTCCATGCAAAAACTTGTACACAGATGTTCATAGCAGCATTATTTATAATAGCCAAAAATAGAAACAACTCGAATACCAAATGATGGATGGCTAAATGAAATATGATATATCCATACAATGCAATGTTTTTGGCAATAGAAAGTGCCAATACATGCTACAATGTGGATGCTCTTGGAAGCATTATGCTCAGTGAAAGAAAAGAGGGTTGAAAAATGAGTCAGGTTTTTTCCATCTTAGTTCTGTATTATTGGCAGAAGGGAGCATGCTGGCAGATGAGGCTGGGAATTGTCAAGGGCAGATTTCTGACCAGTTTTTACGGTCCATGGGCTGCTGAAGAGTCTGGAAAGCATGTCTGTGAGAAATAGTGGAAGAGCCTCTTCAGCCTGGAAGAGAGGACGTAAAAGAGATGTGATAACTAAATGGACTGTGGTGGAGAAGACATTTTCTCCAGAAAAGACATTAAGCCCATGGGGGGGAAACTGCAGGATGTTAGACTAGAGATCATTATCAGAGTGAATTTTTCCCCCAACAATCAGGACTATTTCAAAATGGGATAACTGCTTAGTAAGCCAGTGAGATCCCTCAAAAGAGGTGTAATTAAAGCAGAGGCCCTGTGATGCTTTCTGTTGAGTGTATTCTAGAAGTGTTGAACTAATTATGTTTGAACATTAATGTAAAAAGTTGAACACGTTACAGTCCTTTTAAATCCTAAGACTTTGGAATCTGTGTTTAGCCTTTCAGGGTTTTTCATAGCAGCACACAGCACTGTCTGTGTAGCTGTACTGACTTTTGAGATGAAAGGCAGTCACTGGAGCTGATCTGTTTGTTGGTCCCTGGGATTCACCTTGCTTTCAATTTTAAATGCATTTATTTTTGGTTTCCTTAATAGAGATCCTTATTTTTCCCCCTCATTCTTCTAAAAGTGATATGAAAGACCAGATATGGGGAAATCATAAAATCACTTACATAGGAGCAAGAAAAAAAGAAAATAGGCATTGTTTGAGGGTTGGAGACATGATGCTTGATTGCTATATTTTTTTCTTGGATTTTCTTTCTTGCCTAATTTGTTAGCTCATGGGGAGTCATTAGGTATATATCTTGAATTCCAAACGTCAAGTTGTTTTTCAGGGAGGAAAGTTTGAGAGTGTTCTAGTAAGATGGAGGAGAAATGGAATGAGGACGTGAAAATAGAAAGTTTTGCCAAGTAAAATGTATGGATTTTTTGTGGTCACTTTGGTCTTGGGGAAAATTTATAGATCAGGTTAAGCCCTTTGTGTAATCTGCTATTTTGTTGCTAACCTGCTTTTATTTTTTATCCATTTAGGTGAAAGGCCTTGTGAAACAGCATATAGATTCATTTAACTATTTCATTAATGTAGAGGTAAGCATCAAATCTTGGGAAAGGATATGATTACAAATGAACTGGAAGCCAGAGTCTTTCCTCATGTTACTCTTTCCATTGCAGATAAAGAAAATAATGAAAGCCAATGAAAAGGTTACAAGTGATGCTGACCCCATGTGGTACTTAAAGTAAGGAACCAACTACTCTTAGTTTGCTATTTTGATCATGTTTAACATTTTTGTGTGTCTATCTGACTTTTTTTAACAGTGATTGTAGTTGCTATCAAAATTCTTTTAATATAATTCTCCTTTTTTGTTTTGAATAGGAAGATAATTATCAAATATTCAATTTTTAATTGGTAAGCTAATGATAACAAGTAGTTATGAGTGAAAAGTTACTGAAACTTAGGTTTAAGCCTTTTTTAAAAACAATTTTATAGACTTAAAGAATTACAAAAATAAGACAGAGTTCCAATGTTACCCTTCACCCAGTTTATGCTGATGTTAACATCTTATGTAGGCATAGCACAATTAGCCACACTGGGAAATCAGCACTGATACAGTACTGTCAACTAATCTCAGGTTTCCGGCAAATGTCATTTACCTGGACTGGGATTCAATCCAGGACCTGCATTAGGTCCAGGTGGCATAGGTCTCCTTCGTCTTCTCCAACCTGTGCCAGTTGCTCAAGTTCTCTTAGTCGTGGTCTTGCACGTGACCTTGACATGTTTTTGACCTTGACACTTTTGAAGAATTCTGGTCAGTTGTTCTGTGAAAGGTCCTCACAGTTTGAGTGTGTGCGTTCGCTCATGGCTACATTGGTTTATGCCTTTTTGGCCTCAGAAGTGATGCTTTGTGTTGCTCTTACTGCACCATATCAGGTGGTAATAGCTGTCAATCTGTTTTATTATTGGTGATTTTAACTTTGTTTATTTGGTTAAGGTGGTACCTTCCAGGTTTCTCCACAGTAAAGTTACTATCTTTCCTTTAGTAATCCATCACAGTCTTACAGGGTGATCCTTTGAGACTATGCAAGTGTCTTATTTGTCATACTATTTTACCCACTACTTTAGCATGCATTGGTGGTTTTTACCTTTAAAAGTGATTACTTCGGTGTTTATCTAGTGGCCAGTATCTTTTTCTATCATTCCTTCTACATTAATGTAAGAATTCTACTGTGAGAAGAGCTTTTTTTCTTCCCCTCAGTTTCTTTCTGTTCAGTTCAGTTTAGTTCAGTCCAGTCGCTGTCATGTCTGACTCTTTGCAACCCCATGGACTGCAGCACACCAGGCCTTCCTGTCCGTCACCAGCTCCCAGAGTTTACTCAAACTGTTGTCTATTGAGTCGGTGATGCCATCCAACCATCCCATCCTCTGTTGTTACCTTCTCCTCCCTCCTTTAATCTTTCCCAGCATCAGAGTCTTTTCATAAGTTAGTTCTTCACATCAGGTGGCCAAAGTATTGCAGTTTCAGCTTCAGCATCAGTCCTTCCAATGTATATTCAGGACCTGCTTTCCTTTAGAATGGACTGGTTGAAACTTCTTGCAGTTCAAGGGACTCTCAAGAGTCTTCTCCAACACCACAGTTCAAAAGCATCAATTCTTTGGTGCTCAGCCTTCTTTATAGTCCAACTCTCACATCCATACATGACTACTGGAAAAACCATAGCTTTGACTAGACAGACCTTTGTTGGCAAGTAATGTCTCTGCTTTTTAATAAGCTGTCTAGGTTGGTTATAACTTTTCCTTCCAAGGAGCAACATCTTTTAATTTTATGGCTGCAGTCCCCATCTGCACTGATTTTGGAGCCCAAAAGGTAAAATCTGTCACTGTTTCCATTGCTTCCCCATCTATTTGTCATTAAGTGATGGGACCAGACCTTTTAGAACTAACACCCAAAACAGTTGTCCTTTACATTATAGGGGACTGGAATGCAAAAGTAGGAAGTCAAGAAACACCTGGAGTAACAGGCAAATTTGGCCTTGGAGTACGGAATGAAACAGGGCAAAGGCTAATAGAATTTTGTCAAGAGAACGCACTGGTCATAGCAAACACCCTCTTCCAACAACACAAAAGAAGACTCTACACATGGATATCACCAGATGATCAACACCAAAATTAGATTGATTATATTCTTTGCAGCCAAAGATGGAGAAGCTCTATACAGTCAGCGAAAACGAGACCAGGAGCTGACTGTGGCTCAGATCATGAACTCCTTATTGCCAGATTCAGACTTAAATTGAAGAAAGTAGGGAAAACCACTAGACCATTCAGGTATGACCTAAATCAAATCCCTTGTGATTATACAGTGGAAGTGAGAAATAGATTTAAGGGGCTAGATCTGATAGACAGAGTGCCTGATGAACTATGGAATGAGGTTCGTGACATTGTACAGAAGACAGGGATCAAGACCATCCCCATGGAAAAGAAATGCAGGAAAGCAAAATGGCTGTCTGGGGAGGCCTTACAAATAGCTGTGAAAAGAAGAGAGGGAAAAAGCAAAGGAGAAAAGGAAAGATATAAGCATCTAAATGCAGAGTTCCAAAGAATAGCAAGAAGAGATAAGAAAGCCTTCTTCAGCGATCAATGCAGAGAAATAGAGGAAAACAACAGAATGGGAAAGACTAGAGATCTCTTCAAGAAAATTAGAGATACAAAGGGAACATTTCATGGAAAGATGGCCTCGGTAAAGGACAGAAATGGTCTGGACCTAACAGAAGCAGAAGATATTAAGAAGAGGTGGCAAGAATACACAGAAGAACTGTACAAAAAAGATCTTCATGACCCAGATAATCATGATGGTGTGATCACTCACCTAGAGCCAGATATCCTGGAATGTGAAGTCAAGTGGGCCTTAGAAAGTATCACTATGAACAAAGCTAGTGGAGGTGATGGAATTCCAGCGGAGCTATTTCAAATCCTGAAAGATGATGCTGTGAAAGTGCTGCACTCAATATGCCAGCATATTTGGAAAACTCAGCAGTGACCACAGGACTGGAAAAGGTCAGTTTTCATTCCAATCTCAAAGAAAGGCAATGCCAAAGAATGCTCAAACTACCACACAATTACACTCATCTCACATGCTAGTAAAGAAATGCTCAAAATTCTCCAACCAGGCTTCAGCAATACATGAACCGTGAACTTCCTGATGTTCAAGCTGGTTTTAGAAAAGGTAGAGGAACCAGAGATCAAATTGCCAACATCTGCTGGATCATCGAAAAGGAAGAGAGTTCCAGAAAAACATCTATTTCTGCTTTATTGACTATGCCAAAGTCTTTGACTGTGTGGATCACAATCAACTGTGGAAACTTCTGAAAGAGATGGGAATACAGACCACCTGACCTGCCTCATGAGAAACCTATATGCAGGTCAGGAAGCAAAAGTTAGAACTGGACATGGAACAACAGACTGGTTCCAAAAAGGAAAAGGAATACATCAAGGCTGTATATTGTCACCCTGCTTATTTAACTTCTGTCCAGAGTACATCATGAGAAACGTTGGGCTGGAAGAAGCACAAGCTGGAATCAAGATTGCCAGGAGAAATAGCAATAACCTCAGATATGCAGATGACACCACCCTTATGGCAGAAAGTGAAGAGGAACTAAAAAGCCTCTTGATGAACATGAAAGAGGAAAGTGAAAAAGTTGGCTTAAAGCTCAACATTCAGAAAACTAAGATCATGGTATCTGGTCCCATCACTTTATGGGATGGGGAAATAACTGGAAACAGTGGCTGACTTTATTTTTCTGGGCTCCAAAATCACTACAGATGGTGACTGCAGCTATGAAATTAAAAGACGCTTACTCCTTGGAAGCAAAGTTATGACCAACCTAGACAGCATATTAAAAAGCAGAGACATTACTTTGTCAACAAAGGTCTGTCTCATCAAGGCTATGGTTGTTCCAGTGGTCATGTATGGATATGAGAGTTGGACTATAAAGAAAGCTGAGCACCGAAGAATTTGATGCTTTTGAACTGTGGTGTTGGAGAAGACTCTTGAGAGTCCCTTGGACTGCAAGGAGATCCAACCAATCCATTCTGAAGGAGATCAGCCCTGGGATTTCTTTGGAAGGAATGATGCTGAAGCTGAAACTCCAGTACTTTGGCCACCTCATGCGAAGAGTTGACTCATTGGAAAAGACTCTGATGCTGGGGGGAATTGTGGGCAGGTGGAGAAGGGGACGACAGAGGATGAGATGGCTGGATGGCATCACGGACTCGATGGACGTGAGTCTGAGTGAACTCCGGGGGTTGGTGATAGACAGGGAGGCCTGACGTGCTGCGACTCATGGGGTCGAAAAGAGTTGGACACGACTGAGCAATTGAACTGAACTGAACTGAGTGTAGCACTTTCACAGCATCATCTTTTAGGATTTGAAATAGCTCAACTGGAATTCCATCACCTCCACTAGCTTTGTTCACACTGATACTTCCTAAGGCCCTCTTGACTTAGCATTCCCAGATGTTTGACTCTAGGGAAGTGATCACATCATCGTGATTATCTGGGTCATGAAGATCCTTTTTGTACAGTTCTTCTGTGTATTCTTGCCATCTCTTCTTAATATCTTCTGCTTCTGTTAGGTCCATACCATTTCTGTCCTTTATTGAGCCCATCTTTGTATGAAATGTTCCCTTGGTATCTCTAATTTTCTTGAGGAGATCTCTAGTCTTTCCTATTCTATTGTAATTTTATTTAAATCAATATGAACTCATAGATAGTTATTTTATTATTTGCATCATAATCTAGTGCTGTCATTATTTTATTTCTCAAATAGTCCCAGATTCAACCGCAGGAAGCTTCCATAGATTTGACCTTTTAACATGCCCCTGTTTTGGGCACTCCTTTGCTTTCTTTTACCATGAGATGTGGTTCATGTAGTATTTCCCTGTTCCAGCCTGGAATCAATCACTTCTCCAAGCATCCTTAGTCTCCTCTTTTGGAGAGTAGTATTTTAGACAGCAAGATTTGGGTACTGAAATCTCAGTAGACAGAGCTATACTTATTGTTCATTCAGTCCTAGGATATATAGAAAGTAGTTTCAGAATTGTTAATTCATCACTCTGTGAGAATAAAATTTACGAATATTTGTATGTTGCCTTTCTTACAAGAATGGTAGCAAACTATAGATACTCTTGCATTTGCTTTTTTCCATAAGTATCATTTTTAGGGAGCTATAATTTCAGTATTTTTGTAGAGAGATTTACTGTATTTTTTTAAAAAGTCAGCTTGATGGTATTTCCTCTCTTTTGTAAACCGTGTGTTCTGTGACTTCAGGATCTCCAATTGTAATTTTTTAGTTTGCCATCCTCTGCAAAATAAGCATTTGTCAAAAGTGTAATGTCGTATTTAGAAGGAAAATAGCTTGATTGTTTATATGTTCTTTGAAGAAGTATAATTGATTCTGGAATAACTTGCCTTTCAGATATCTTAATATCTATGTCGGGCTCCCTGATGTTGAAGAAAGCTTCAACGTAACTAGACCAGTGTCCCCTCATGAGGTAATTACCAATCATAATTTAATTGGATTTGTTTGGCTCAATTGGAAGAGTCAATGCCCTTAAAATATCTTCTTAAAAAAATGATTTAAAGCTAGGGGAAAAATATATTCTCCGAAAAGGGAGAAGACAAAGAGTTCAAAGTAGTTCAAGAAGGCTGAGGCTGCAGCTGTCACAATAATTCCTCCTGACATTGAAGAAAACTCATGGGTGTTGCTGCAGTTAGAGAAAGAGGACACAAAGATTTCTTGGAGGGATTGTGACTCTTGGAGAGATGGGGAGCGTGAGCGAGCCGGGTGGGCAGGCAGTCATGGGGCCCAGCGAGGCTTGGGGTGCAGATATTGCAGGCTCTGCCGTACAGCTCTATTCCTGTTGGTAGCGGAGAGCGCCCGAGGGGCACAGGGGAGCCCTCAGGTAGTTTTGTGGCCCTGTCCAGTTTCGTTCCCATTAGAAGGGATTGTTAAGACCATGAATATCTGCCTATCATGGGTATTACTTTAGTTTTACTAAAAAAAGAAAACAAGATAATACTTATATAGTACGCTATACCAGCACCATTCTAAAATACATATTCATACTTTTAGGAATTAAAGTTACTCACATGACTGAGATACAGAAAGTTTATTTAAAACTTACTTGGTAGAGCCAGGATTTGAACACAGGCCAGAGTCCACACTAACCATCATGCCAGCCCACTTTCTGTCAGGCCTGAAGAAGGCTTGATCTAATTAAATGAATGGTGTAAGCAATGCTTACTGGTCAATAATAGGGCTTTACTGGTAGCTCAGACAGTGGAGAATCTGCCTGCAATGTGGGAGACCCGGGTTTCTGTCCCTGGGTTAGGAAGATCCCCTGGAGAAGGAAATGGCACTTAACTGGAGTGGGCACAACCCACTCCCGTGTTCTTGCATGGAGAATTTCATGGATAGAAGAACCTGGCGGGCTACAGTCCATGGGGTCACAAAGTATTGGACACAACTGAAGTGACTATTTGAAAACCCTAGGCACAATTAGGCTAGAAAAAAGTTTATATCTGTCTTTGGTTTAGTAAAAGCCCAAGAGAGAATTCAGCATCATGAATTATATGACTGAGGTTCAGAGGAATTCTCTTTTTGAGACCACAAGCCATCTGATGACCTTCAATATAATAGAGAAGTCTTCGGAAGATTCTGGTGGGTTTCCTGTGTCCAATCATGGCCCATGTCAGGGCATCACTTAGTGAGTCATGGCCATGTAAAAGTAAAGCTCGCACCAACCATTCCAAAAGTTCTGCAAGTGATTCAGAAACTGTTAGAATGATGAGTTTGAGTGATTCATGCTCTGACATGCCACTTGCAAAGGAATTTTATGATATAGTTTAGTTTATTTGAAGAAGACAAGGAGATACAGTTTAATTTTTTTAGTTTGTGTGTGTACATACTTCAATTATATGTGTGTGTTCAGTCACTGAACTGGTTGTTAACTGTTCTGAGTAAGCCACTGATGACTTTCCAAGGTCCCACTTTGTAAAGAAGGATCTAACGGCTTCAGAGATGTGGAAGGAGACTGGTGATAACATCAGGTCAGGGAGAAGAGACTCAGTCCAAGATTTATTGTCCCATTTCTGGGCTGTCAGAGGCAGGGATGCTGTGGCAATGTCTAGATCCATGATTGGCATTGTCCCCTCACGGAGAAGGTAAGGTCATAACTCCCAGTTCCCTTAAGGAAGCACGCGGGCAGCTGGGTATCATGGAGAGGTCAGAGTCCAGCATGGACCTTACTACTGCTTGAGATTGGCTCTTCGAGGCTGTTGGGACCCATTCTTTCCCCAGAGGAGGAGCAGTGATTGTGTGATTCTCTTCCAGTGCCGATTGCGGGACATGACGTACTCCGCTCCCATCACAGTGGATATCGAGTACACCCGAGGCAGCCAGAGGATCATCCGTAATGCCTTACCCATTGGCAGGTGAGGCCTGACGCTGCCTGTGTCGTGCCCTGTGAGGTGACCCCTGAGCAGTGCCGACACTCTCCTTACCCCATTCTCTCATCTGAAATGTGGGGGAATGGAGTCTCCTTCACCGGGTTGCTTTATGGGTCCAATGAGTCAGTATATGTAAAACACTTGGAGTAGCGTTCATCACGTTGTTGTGTTTCAATTGTGAGGTTAAGGAAACTGCTTCCATTTCCTCCTATAACTCCAGGCTGTTAGGGAAGCACTAGGTAAGATAGCATTTCATTCAACTCTCCTGGGCCAGTCTTCTTGATGGATTTTTACATATTTTGAGTTTTCTTGGAAGAGTGAATGTTCATAGCAGTATTTAGGGAAGAAGTTATTTGCCCAGGACAAGTTTGGAAATGATAGCACCAGCTGGCATTTTTGCTGCCTGCTTTTCCTAATTAGGGAAGTGTATCCACTCTCCTGTAGAAATGGACCAGATCCGCAATATTGTGTGGTTAATAATGATGTTAGACTTTAAACACAATGCAAATAATTGCCACTCAAGTGTTGCCCCTTGCCTCAAAATAACTTAATAAACATGCATTTGTTTATTACTAAGCCAAGAGCTCAATAAACATCCATTTGTTCATCAAATATGCACCAGCTACCTGTTAGTGTCGTGTGCTATGCTGGTACCTCTATCAGGTAAATAGAAGATACTTAGGACATTGCTCACTTGGCTACATTCTCCTCATTCTTCACTTAGAAAAAGAAATCGGGATATTAAAAAAATATTAATCTTTGTTTTAGCACAACTTTTATCAGTGTTAGAAGAAATTCTCTTATAAATGGACCATACTTGTGTCCAGTTAAATCTTAGCTCTTTTTCAGAACCTCCTGGTTAGTTCTGAGTCTCTGGTTCCTTACACTTTGATTCATAGTGCTATTTCTACATGACTAAGGCGAGCCACTTTGTTTTCCACGAATGAAGACTTGCTGCCATTTGTTGACTGTCACTCAGGCTTGTCTGCAAAGTTGGAGGGAACCATGGATTTGGGTTTTTGATATCTGTACCAGAAAAACAGTGTGCCTGAGGACATAACTTCATTTCGCTCAGCTCTCTACCGCAATACCATCCCTCTGCCTTTCCTCAAATGTCTTGACAGGAATGCAGATCCCTCAGTGGTGTGTGCACTGGCCAGCTTGTGTTCTGTTCAGCCTTTTTGCCAGTGACCATCTGAATATATTTTCTTTTTGTTTTATTTTAAACAGAATGCCCATAATGCTGCGTAGTTCAAACTGTGTTCTTACAGGAAAAACACCAGCAGAATTTGCTAAACTGAATGAATGTCCTTTAGATCCAGGTAGGTGTGATTTCTTAGATTTCCCCTCCATTTCCTTCCTTTTTTTTTTTTTTTAACTTTTGTTTTACTTTTGCTGTTGATTTACCATTTTTTCTCAGAAACAAGATCAGCCTTTCTTCTTTTAGTGAATTAGGATAAAATTTTGTTTGCAAAACATATAACAGTTTGGTTCCAACTTTATTCTGTTAGTCTGTATTTTTAAAGATATGTTGTTTCCTCTTTTATTTCAGGCTTAAAACTCTAATACCTCAGTTCAGTTCAGTTCAGTTGCTCAGTCACGTCCGACTCTTTGCGACCCCATGAACTGCAGTACGCCAGGCCTCCCTGTCCCATCACCAACTCCCGGAATTCACCCAAACCCATGTCCATTGAGTCAGTGATGCCATCCAACTGTCTCATCCTCTGTCGTCCCCTTCTCCTCCTGCCCTCAATCTTTCCCAACATCAGGATCTTTTCAAATGAGTCGGCTCTTCGCATCAGGTGGCCAATATACTGGAGTTTCAGCTTCAACATCAGTCCTTCCAGTGAACACCCAGGACCTTCTGGTTTATTGCTGTGGTTTATCAGGCTGTCTCTTTGCTTGATGGTGTTTTTTGGTATGCTTAAAAATTCAAAAATAACCTCATGAAGTTCTTTGTCTATCTCATCTGAAAAGACACAAGTAGCTCACTTCTGGCTGTTTTGAATGCCATATCTGGGCAAAAAATGAGTCTTCTGTTTAAATTTTTTAAAGTTATATTTTCGTACTTATTTCTAGGCAGTTTTTTTTAAGCTTCATGCTCAGCAGTTTACAGAATGTTCTTTTAATTCCTTAATTCATGTTTCACTTTGATTTAGTTAATGGTTAATCTAGTTCCTTTATAGTTGCATATATTGCATCCCTGATAGCTCAGTTGGTAAAGAATCTGCCTGCAATGCAGGAGACCCTGGTTCAATTCCTGGCTTGGGAAGATTCACTGGGGAGGGAATAGGCCACCCACTCCAGTATTCTTAGGCTTCCTTTGTGGCTCAGCTGGTAAAGAATTCTCCTGCAGTGTGGGAGACCTGGGTTTGATCCCTGGGTTGGGAAGGGAAAGGCTACCCACTCCAATATTCCGGCCTGGAGAATTCCATGGACTGTATAGACCATGGGGTCACAAAAAGTTGGACATGACTGAGCGACTGATGTAGAATCCCAGAAGGTTTTAGAAAGAGGATAACACAGAATGTGGCTTTACTAGAGCAATAATAAGATGTTCCATAAATCAAATATATTGCCTTGTTTTTGCTTATATTCTGAAGGTAAAACAGTCTCACTTTATCCCATTCTGAATTGTGTGCAAAAAAGCATAACATAATGTTTTATGAGTTTTGTCAAGTATAGACTATATTTTGGAAACCTGATCTTAATCTGCCAGTGTCAATGATTTGTTAGAAAACTTGGAGCGAATGTTAATTTATATTGAAGATTGTCAGTTATTTCTGTGCTTATGAAATCTGAAGACTAATTTATTTGGCTTTTTTTTTTCACTCACTTCTCATATGTCAGGTCCTGATGATCCATAGACCAATAAGATGCATTCCTGTCCTCCAGAAATTTATCTTGTGGCTCATTTGTTTAAATCATGTGCTGAGACTGTTAACAATTTGTAAAACAATATTGACAAACCCCTTTAAATTAAGGAAATGGCAGCCTACTCCAGTATTCTTGTCTGGAGAATTCCATGGACAGAGGAGCCTGACAGGCTACAATCCATGGGGTCGCAAAGAGTCAGACACTACTGGACTACTATCTCTCAGCACCATAAGGCGATGGTATTGAGTCAGCTGATAAGTTCATTTGGATTTTCCTCTAAGATGTTATAGAAAAATACAAATTAACCTTTTGGCCAACCCAGTAGAAAGACTAGGAGCTCACTGCCATTGCTCAGTCATGCTGTTGGAAAAACGGCTGGTGATGCTTTTCTTGTTTCCCTCTGGCAGGAGGCTACTTCATCGTTAAAGGAGTAGAAAAAGTTATTCTTATCCAAGAGCAACTGTCTAAGAACAGGATCATTGTGGAGGCCGACAGAAAAGGGGCTGTGGGTGCTTCAGTTACCAGGTATGGATGGCAGAGTTGTTGTTCTTGCAAAATATTGATCATCCCATTGGTGTCAGATGGTGATCACTGAATACAGAGGTAGCCTGTTATTTCTCTTCTATAACAGGGAGTGTGATATTTAAACTATCAAGCATTCAATTGATTGTGTAAGCCTGTGTCATAGAGTACTGATTTAAAATTTTTGGTAATGAAAAGTGCGAGACATTGTTCAGAAGGCCATTAGTTATTTTATCCAAGTTGAACTTGGCTGCAGTCCATGGAGTCACAAAGAGTTGGACACTGAGTGACTAACACAGCGTTAAAGGAACTTTTTAAAAAAGTTAAAAGTTCTGGGAATAAAAGTTATGTGGCATGGGTAAGATGTCAGTATGAAATAGAGTTTCTCTTCTGATGACTTATAATGAACGGCTCAGCTTAGAGTTTCTGAATTTTTCTGTCTGGTGAAGAGACACTAACAATAGTGCCCATTTGTTGAACAGTTAGTAGGAGCCAGAGAGTGTATTAGGTGTGTTATATATATTCGTCACCTCTGCCCTCCAAGATAAGTGCTGTTATTTTCAGGTGAGTAACAGGCCTTGCTCACAGGGTGACATTGACCATCAGAGGAAGCCAGCATTTGGATCAAGATGTAATAATTCTGCAACCCACATCTTCCTGTTGTACGCAGCTTTTGAAGCCAGGGCAATCAGGATTTGAATCCCACAGTTGTTTACTAGCCGTGAGGCACTTGGGGGCGAAATTACAATATTTAACTTCTCTAAGCCTTGGTTTCTTTCATACATGATTTAGGGACAACACTGCAAAATAAGTGTTAGTGTGTAGGAGATTAGAGCCAATGTTCATAGAGTGAATAACAGTGCACAGTATGTAATAGGTGATCAGTATGTGTTGTTATTGTGGTGGGTTAAAGCTGGGAAATGTTTTTAAATCCATCAGAAGAGTTTCAGCTGAGATATCAATAGGAGAGTCCTTAGTTTCTTTTGGCTTCACTGTATACCGAAACTATAGTATGTTTTATTGAATTATTAATTTAAAAATTCATAGTATTCTTTCATTTCCTTGTGGTTTTCCATTGTGGTATAGGCTCATTTTAAAGTTTTTCTTTTCAAATGTATAAAATTGGTCAGAAATATATCCCATATTTGAACAAAGCAGTTCAGGTGGAATCAAAGTAAAGTAGGTTAAAATGAATTGGTGATTGTTGCTTATTCACCCACAGAACTTCTGTCATAATCTCACAGCTAAAGAAACAATTCTAGTGTTCTAAAATGTTCATGGAAGTGGCAGAGGAGGCTGGAGAGGAGTTGTGTGTCTTTAAAAGGTACATGTTTGGAAGGACCTTACTGATCGTTGCTGATCACTGGAATCTTATTGATTAGTAGTTATTGCTCTTGCATGTTACTAGCTCGAAACTAGGTGGGGATGTAGTTTAACCAACTGTGTTTTCTTACAGCTCTACTCATGAGAAAAAAAGCAGAACCAATATGGCTGTGAAACAAGGACGGTTTTATTTGAGACATAATACTTTGTCAGAAGATATACCCATTGTCATCATATTTAAGGTGAGTCTGCAAGTATCATTTGAAAATTATAAAGAATTCTTTTATACTTTTATTTTTATATGTAGGTTAGAAAAATTGAGCCTGCAGATATCTTCTGAAAGTTATAAAGTTTTTATGGTTTATTTTCATATATAGGTAGAAAATTGAGCACAAGGAGTTGTAGGAATGTAAAGATCTGTGACATAGAGGAATTATCAGGCATGTAATATAAATTGAAAGCTAGTGAGGCTGGGGTTCGGGTATTTTTAAAAGTAGTGATCTATTCTTTAAAATGGAAACACAATAAGGAATTCCAAAGATACGAAAGGATGTATAGTAATGAGTAGGCCTCTCACCCACCTGTACCTAAAAACACAGTTGTCCTACCCAGGAACACTGGTTTCTGGTGCATCCCTGTAGAGCTAGTCTATGCATGTACAGCACCTGAGTATGTTGTAGGTTTCTTTTTTTGTTTTTACTTACATTGGAGAAGGAAATGGCAGCCCACTCCAGTACTGTTGCCTGGAAAATCCAATGGACAGAAGAGCCTGGTAGGCTACAGTCCCACGGGGTTCAGAGAGTTGGACACGAGTGAGCGATTTCACTTTCTTTCACTTTCACTTACATACACTGCACCCTATTTTGCACTTCGCTTTTTCTTTTTTTTTTTGGTAACTTACATCTTGAAGATAGAGTTTTATTAGTTCATATACAGCTAGTGTTTTTTTTTAATGGTTCCATTTATAGGTATACCATTATTTAACCATTGTCTTATCAATGGACACACAGCTCTTGCTATTTCAAAGCTGCTGTAATATTTTATACAGGGCAAGGATATCTGTAGGCAAAGTTTCTAGAAGTGTAATTTTCTAGGTCAAAGAGGATAATCTGAGTCTTTTGTTCTTTTTTTATGGACTTTGGGATTCCTGTGAATTTTTTCATAGATAACGAATCTTTAAGCTAAATCTGATTTTTAACATCTTCTCTGTGAATTGTTGACTTAGAACCCAAAAGACGTTTTCCTGTAGAAATAATGTTTTAGTGGTATTTACTGTTCAGTCACTCAGTTATATCCAACTCTCTGCAACCCCATGGACTGCAGCACAGCAGGCTTCCCTGTCCATCACCATCTCCTGGAGCTTGCTCAAACTCATGTCCACTGAGAATTTTAAAATTTACTTATTACCTTTCTTTGAAGTTTATGTTATTTGTAATTATAATTTTTGTAAAAGACAAAGTAATTCTGTCTTTTCTTGAAGGGAATCCCACATTGCCCAACGCAGTATCTTGTGTACAGAGTGAGGTTTAGTGGATAAATTTTACCTATGTGAAATTACATCTCCAGCAGAGGGCAGTATGTTACCATGCATCAGAAGGACTTTTATGGACAATTTCAGAGCTTATAAAGATGTGTAGGACTGTTTTCCCTAGACCAGAAATTATAAGTTAATTATAATGCAGATACTGTTATGTCACTCATGTGGAAAATGGATCATTAGACACATGGATGCATTAAACCCAGAAAACTTTTAAATACTTTACTTGGGTAGATGACAAAAGTTTGGTGAGACAGTTTTTTTCTGTCAAATTTAATATTATGTTGTAAATGTATACATATATTCATAGCTGACTTAAATCCTTTCTAGAATGGGGCTATAAGTTAATAATGTGCATTTTTATGCAGCCAGTAGTTGAGATTTCCAGCTTTTCCCTTTCTGATTGTAAAATAGTCCTTACGTTGAATTGAGAAAGTTACTAAAAAGTGTAACAACATTGGATAAAGTTTTTTAAGACCTTTTTTCCTTTGCTTTTGAAATATACACATTGATTTTATTTTACTTTTTTCACCTAGCAATGAATTTTGAATAACTTTCCTCATCTATAAATAAAATCCATATCATTATTTTTACTAGGTATTGTATAGAATCCATGTATATAATATAATCTACTTAAGCAAATTCCTATAGTGGGACATGTAGGTATCTTTTTTCCCTAAATTTTCACTCATGCACAGCACTGGGCGTCCTTATACATACATGTTTGTATGTGTTGCTGATTGTTTTTTGAGACTTAATTCCTGGGAGTGGGATTATATATATATTTAAAAACTTGTACACATTGTTTAATTTTTCCCCTAAATGTATTCATTACATTTTAATCAGCAGTGTATACTAACTAAAATAAATATTTGAAAATTTTAGGTCAAATGAATACATTGGTCACACATAGTCACTTTTTTTAGGTCTCTCACTATAGAGTTGTTTTAATGAACTTGCTTATTAACCACTGTTAAGACCTTCCCATTTGGGAGGCAGCACAGAATGAATATTGGCAGATCCAGGTTGATTTCCAGTCTCTTCACTGACTAGTCTCTGTGGCCTTGGATAGATTTCCCAGTCTTCCTGAGTCTTGGATAACTCATCTGAAGTGAGCCTTTTACCTAAGGTGGGGTTCTTTAAAGAGCAAATGAGATAATATATTTTTTGCAAAGTAGACTGCGTAGAAAGACAATGGTTTCTTTTTAGTGAGTCCTCTACACATTTAATGTCAGAAGCCCAGGAAAATAAAGTAGGCTACCAGAAAAGTCACATCATTTCTCTTTTTGTGTTGTGTGGCCCTAACATAGACCTTGACAGTCATTAGAACTTGATGGTTGTTGATTGTAGCCAACAATTGGCTAAAAGTGACAGAAGCAGCAGGGTTTCCAGACTCCATGCTGAGTCTGAATATGATGGATAAAGCTTTTAAGACCTAGATCAGCCTTATTTATGGACTTGAATCACAACAAAGGTTCTGCTGCCCATGAATCTTCCCCACTTTTATTTTTTGTACGCCTCAGTATTCAGCAATTGTGCTGTGACGGCATCTGCAGCCTGAAGATTTTTATGGAAAAAAAGGACAGATATCAAGGGGGCTGGGCATTGCATAATTTTGAAATTTTTGGTCTTTAAAGAGAAAAAAATTACAGAGTTCAAGTGAGCGAATGCAGTTCTTTTGTTATCTGTGTGGACTGCTTCTGGTAATGATAGGTTGACTTCTGTCTAAAGAAAAATCTCTGGTTTCTGAATGTTAGATATTTTAAGAACTTACCGTTTTCCCTTCTTCACATGATATGTTGCAACATATCACCATCAGCTTGCGTATCATTCTCTTCTGCTCATTAGTATTCTGCTTTCTGTCTCTAAAAAACACTGAGTGGATATCCAAGGAGAAGACTTCCTGCGACTTTTTAAAGAGCATGTCCCCTTATTTTTGTTGTTATCGCTGATCGCCAGACTGGGTGACCTTCTGTGGAAACGTATTATCTCTGCTGTTTTTTCATGAGATTATTGAATAGACTTCACTTTTGACTTATTCGTTAGGTGAAATGATTTCAGATATCTGGAGTACAGAGTTCCAGATAAAGCTGGTTTTCAGATGTCTAAATTATGTCTGTAGAGCAAAATGGTTGGGCATTTTGCTGTCGTTTCCATAGCAATATGTCATTTATTTGTAGCTGTGACTTCCGAAGGCTAAATAGTCATAAAGTCACTTCCATCTTTGGAGCTGGAGCACTATTGATGATGACCTGACTGAGTTATCACTGTGTGTTTCAGTGATCTGATATAGGAAGAGTTTAGGGCTTTTAGAGCTAAGCTCTGCCACAGATTCTTTCTGCATATATGGTGTCATTTACTGTGTGACATATCTTTGTTTCATAGCTTAAAAATATTTGGAAGGCCTAAGCAGTCTGTTTAGATTCA
The DNA here is from genome assembly GCF_016772045.2 of Ovis aries. Taxonomy (NCBI): domain Eukaryota; kingdom Metazoa; phylum Chordata; class Mammalia; order Artiodactyla; family Bovidae; genus Ovis; species Ovis aries. Next base: position 175,342,800 of record NC_056056.1, read on the forward strand.
TGTTAGGCTGCTCGAGAGTTTTGTGCAATTATAGACTTGCTCCTTAGATCAGCATCAGGGCAGCTTGAAGTGGCAGCTTCAAGGGAAGACTCTTTCATTATTATTAAACACCAAAAGAGACAATCAAGAACACTCTCTTTTTGGCTTGGAGATTACTGAGCTACAAAGTATTAAGGTGACGAACGGTGACCTTCACGTGGTTGAGGTGTTGTCTTGCTGAACGAAAGGGGACTGGCCCAGAATGCATCTGCTGCTTCAGCGCTAGGATTCTGTTTGTTTCAGCGAAGCCTTTTCCTGCTGTATTGTTTTGCCTCCTTGGTTTGGTGCTTTTTCTACACAGATCTCATCTCCTTTAGTGTGGGGTTGTTTTTTGTTTGTTTGTTTGTTTGGTTTTCTTCAGTGTTTGGGCTTTCCCTGAGAAGTGAGACTCCTAAGGTACAAAGTTTTACATTCAAGATTTTAGAGAAAGATGACTGCAAACTATTTATTGCCTTAGTGTTGTTTTTGTAAAAATATGTTGATTTCATGAAACCCATTATTTTGAGAGATTAACAGGTAAAAATTAACATATTCTAACTGGTTTTTCATACAGAACTGTCATCTGTTATTTCTGAGTGGCTCCTTGGCAGACCACAAAGGGTAGATGGTACCAGATATATGCCATCACCACCAGAGTAGATGCAACTCTGTGTTTGGATAAAGGATAATCTAGGATGTTCTTTTTTAAAATTAGAGCTGATAATTTTTTAGAATTGTTCTTCTTTAATCCATGAAAGACTAAATGTGTGTGTGTTTTCTTTTTTTGACTGTACTGGGTCTTCATGGAGGCACACAGGCTTCTCTAGTTCACGTAGCCTTAGTAGCTCCATTGCACGTGGGATCTTCGTTCCCTGACCAGGGATCAAACCCTTGTCCCCTGCATTGAAAGGTGGATTCTTAACCACTGGACCACAAGGGAAGTCCCAGGAAGACTGTGTTTTAATGAATTTGTGTAGTGTTTAGAGTTGCTGTCTAGTGTCCATTTGAATAAATGCATTGTATCAGAGATAAAAAAGACATGAAAACTGATGTGAAAATTAGCATATAAAAAAAAGGTTTGTATCCTCAAAACTTCTTCATTTTGTTCACGAAACAAAAAAATTTTTCAAAACAAGCTGTACGCTTAAAATATTAAGTTTAGTGGATTTAACCACCAAAGTTGGTTCATTAGTTATCTGTGCTGAGTAACAATTGCAGCAGAGTCTCTGTTGGTCAGGGCTTTGGGCCTTGCTAGACTTAGTCCTGGCTCAGGGTCTTTCATGAGGCGAGGTGTCAGCTAAGGCTTCAGTCATCTGAAGACTGGATTGGAGCTGGAGGTGGCTGACTATCAGGGTAAGAGGCCTGGCTCCTCACTGCTGGCCCTTTCATGGGAGCTGGAGTGTCTCCATGACATGGCCACTGGTCCCCAGAGGAGCCAGCAAGAAGCTGCAGTACCTTTGTGACCCAGGCTCCAGAGTCATACGGTGGTTTCTACCTTTTATCTGTAGAAGTGAGTCATTAAGTTTAGCCTGTACCCAAGCAGAGGTGCATCTTGATGAGGGTGAAAGAAGAGAGTGAAAAAGTTGGCTTAAAACTCAACGTTCAAAAAACTAAGATCATGGCATCCGGTCCCATCACTTCATGGCAAATAGATGGGGAAGAAGTGGAAACAGTGACAGATTTTCTTTTCTTGGCTCCATAATCACTGTGGATGGTGACTGCAGCCACAAAACTAAAAGACATTTGCTCCTTGGAAGAAAAACTATGACAAACCTAGACAGCATATTAAAAAGCAGAGACATTACTTTGCTGGCAAAGGTCCATATGGTCCAAGCTATGCTTTTTCCAGTAGTCATGTATGGATGTGAGAGTTGGACTATAAAGAAGGCTGAGCACCAAAGAACTGATGCTTTCAAATCGTGGTGCTAGAGAAGACACTTGAGTCTGTTGGACTGCAAGGAGATCAAACCAGTCAATCCTGAAGGAAGGACTGATGCTGAAGCTGAAGCCTCAATACTTTGGCCACCTGATAGAAAGAGCTGACTCACTGGAAAAGACCCTGATACTGGGAAAGACTGAAGGCTGGAGGAGAAGGGGACAACAGAGGATGAGATGGTTGGATGGCATCACGACTAAAAGGACATGAGTTTGAGCAAACTCTGGTAGATGGTGAAGGACAGGGGAGCTTGGTGTGCTGCAGTCCATGGGGTCGCAAAGAGTCGGACACCACTGAGCAACTGAACAACAGCAACTGTCCTAGCAAGCTTCGAAACTTTCAGTAAGCTTACATCTGATCCTAAGATATCCAAATTGAATTTGTATGATACAGACTATTAAAATTCAAATGCAGAGTGGTGGAATGTGGAGCTGCAAGGGACCTGGTTTGCCCTGTCATGACAGAAATGAAGAAAGTCAGGTGGAGGAGGTGATGTGCAATAGCGGTCGTCAGGCCTGTTGACATTCTCTGTCAACTTTGAAGAGATGTCCCTTCCATTGTGCCCAGAGTGATGCTGTCCGTGTTCTGCATCAGACTCAGAATTTGATTTACCCTGTCTTGTGTGTGGAAAAGAGCTAAGAACTAGACCGTCAAAGTTTAATAGATGAGTACCCCTGGTTCTCTTTTCTCTGCGTAGGTAAAGGAAGAATTTGAATACAAACGTAACTTTTCCCCTAACTGCTTAGAAGTGGATTACTTTTCTGCCAGGATAGGTTTAGTCAGATTATGCTCTTTTTCTTAATGTGGCAGAATGCCAGGCAAATGTGTGAAGGAGTGAGCCTTAGGACGACCATGTGGAATCTACAAAGACCTGCGTTGCTGGCTGCCACCTTGAAACACTTAAATGGGTTTTTAAAACCTAATGGTGTTCTTGGTTTTATAAAAATCTCATTAAAAACCTACAGAAAGTAGAGCTTGATATCTCTAGAATAGTGAGGTAAAACATCCTCTAGGAAAAATTCTTTGAGCCTAAAGGTGCATGATTTGACAGTTCTCAGAAAATCTTGGGGCAAAACTCTTTGAGGGTTCTGTTTATTTCCCGCCACGCATATTTTCTGATTTACTGCTTTTGTTTTGTTTTCTCTTTTTTCAGTTTGTCTTTGTAATTGTGACCAGGGTCTCCACTCTACCGCCCCACTTCCTTGGATACTTATAAATTGTAGGAGATAGTACACATGCAGAAAGTGCTTGAGAATGTTTGTTTTTCTTCTTCCTCATCAAAATTTCTGTTTCAGGTTCTTCTGCAGCTTGGGCTGTGACTGCCAATGCCAGATGGCACCGTTTCTGAGAAAAGAGCTAGCTTTTGCTTAGAAGTAATACCCACAAACAATGCCAAATTAGCATAAGCAAATGTCAGTGAGTTAACACAAAGCCCACACTCTTTCTATCTTTTCTTCCCTTCCTAGGCCATGGGTGTTGAGAGTGACCAGGAAATTGTGCAGATGATCGGAACAGAGGAGCACGTGATGGCTGCGTTTGGGCCCAGTCTGGAAGAGTGCCAGAAAGCTCAGATTTTCACACAGATGCAGGTGTGTCTTTTCACGTTGTCCTTCACTACGAAAAGGAATTAATTGGCGATTTAATACTGCTCGTCGCTAAAGCATCAGATGCAGTGACTTGGGGGTGGAGACTTGGGGTGGATGTTGGGGAGATGGGAGTAGTGGTCAAGGAGCTTCTTTGGCTCATTATTTGAGAGATTGGAGGAGTCTGCCTAGACAAATTATCAGCTTTGGTGTCCAACTTAGAAGCGGAGGGACCAAGAGGCTTTTGTTCTAATGTATAAATAGCAAGTACTCTTCTGTATTTGCCTGGTGACACAGTTTTTTAAACTACAGCACCTCTAGTGTAGAAAGCTTTTTTTTTTTTTTTACGTCTTTCTCTTTAGTATTCCTTTTTATTCCCTGCTTCGAGTTGCTTTCAGCATCCAGTTGTATGTGGTCTCTATCCCTTTTGCTGAATTTTCAATGTTTCCAGCAAGAAAGACCCAGGCTCAGAACCCATTTGCCACTGCAGAGCCTTCATTGCCCTGCCTTAAGCACTTCCAGCTGGAACCTGTGGATTTTAGGACCAAAGATGAAGATAGGGAACTGTATATATGCTTTGTTGTTGTTTAGTCACTAAGTCCTGTCTGACTCTGCAATCCCATGGACTGTAGCCTCCAGGCTCCTCTGTCAGTAGGATTTCCCAGGCAAAATACTGAAGTGGGTTGCCATTTCCTTTTCCAGGGGATCTTCCTGAACCAGGGATCGAACCCACATCTCCTTCTTGGCAGGTGAATTCTTTACAAATGAGCCACCTTGGAAGCCCCTTTATATGTGCTAAACATAATCAAAATAATTAGACTTCCCTTCCCATGTCACAGGTAGCCCTCGTAGCCATACTCAGGATTTTTAGTTACATGTTAGTAAGGTGCTTTGCTAAGTATAAATCAGTAGTGACCTTCCTCATAGCCATCCTGGTAGGTAGGATTTCCCTACTATAGAGAAGCACAATGGGCAGTTCTTATTTATCCATGTATACATTGTCTATTCTGTTAGGTTGCTTAAATAAGGTATAAACTCCATGCTGCTTTTTTCTTGTCACCCAGGATGTTTTTAGAGATAGCATTTTCCTTATATCTGTTGTATATGTTCTGAAAAATGAAATGAGTCCTGATATTTTCATAGACTGAACCAAACATTTAGGAAGATTGATTGTCATATGTAAGTACACATAAATTCCAAAGCAGAAAATAGTAAGAATTATTCTTAGCACTGCCGCCTTCTTTTTCTGTAGTTAATTAACCAGTCAACTCTAGTTATCAGGCAGGCAGCATCAGGAGAAGTTTCAATTTCAGTTCAGTTCAGTCACTCAGTTGTGTCCGACTCTTTGTGACCCCATGGACTACAACATGCCAGGCCTCCCTGTCCATCACCAATTCCTGGAGTTTCCTCAAACTCACATCCATTGATTCGGTGATGCCATTCAATCATCTCATCCTCTGTCGTCCTCTTCTCCTACCTTCAATCTTTCCCAGCATCAGGATCTTCTCAGATGAGTCAGTTCCTCATATCAGATGGCCAAAGTATTGGAGTTTCAGCTTCAGCATCGGTCCTTCCAAAGAATATTCAGGACCGATTGCCTTTAGGATGGACTGGTTGGATCTCCTTGCTATCTGAGGGATTCTCAAGAGTCTTCTCCGACACTGCAGTTTAAAAGCATCAATTCGTTGGCGCTCAGCTTTCTTTATAGTCCAGCTCTCACATCCATACGTGACTGCTAGAAAAACCATAGCTTTGACTAGATGGACCTTGGTTGTCAATGTGTCTGCTTGTTATTCAGCTGTCTAGGTTTGTCATAATTTTTCTTCCAAGGAGTAAGTGTCTTTTAATTTAATGGCTGCAGTCACCATCTGCAGTGATTTTGGAACCCCCCAAAATAAAATCTATCACTGTTTCCACTGTTTCCCCATCTATTTGCCATGAAATGATGGGACCAGATGCCATAATCTTAGTTTTCTGAATGTTGAATTTTAAGCCAACTTTTTCACTCTCCTCTTTCACTTTTATCAAGAAGCTCTTTAGTTCTTCTTCACTTTCTGCCATAAGGGTGGATATCTGAGGTTATTGATATTTCTTCTGGCAGTCTTAATTCCAGCTTGTGCTTCTTCCAGTCCAGTGTTTCTCATGATGTACTCTGCATATAAGTTAAGTAACCAGGGTGACAATATACAGCCTTGATGTATTCATTTCCCTATTTGGAACCAATCTGTTGTTCTATGTCCAGTTCTAACTGTTGCTTCTTGACCTGCATACAGATTTCTCAGAAAGCAAGTCAGGTGGTCAGGTATTCCCATCTTTTTCAGAATTTTCCACAGTTGATTGTGATCCACAGAGTCAAAGGCTTTGGCATAGTCAATAAAGCAGAAATAGATGTTTTTCTGGAACTCTCTTGCTTTTTCGATGATCCAGTGAATGTTGGCAATTTGATCTCTGGTTCCTCTGTCTTTTCTAAATCCAGCTTGAACATCTGGAAGTTCACGGTTCACGTACTGTTGAAGCCTGGCTTGGAGAACTTGGAGCATTACTTTGCTAGTGTGTGAGATGAGTGCAATTGTACGGTAGTTTGAGCATTCTTTGGCATTGCCTTTCTTTGGGATTGAAATGAAAACTGACCTTTTCCAGTCCTGTGGCCACTGCTGAGTTTTCCAAATTTGCTGGCATATTGAGTGCAGCACTTTCACAGCATCATCTTTTAGGATTTGAAGTAGCTCAACAGGAATTCCATCACCTCCACTAGCTTTGTTCATAGTGATGCTTCCTAAGGTCCACTAGACTTCACATTCCATGATGTCTAGGTCTAGGTGAGTGAGCACACTGTCGTGAATTTTCACTGGGTCATGAAGATCTGTTTTGTATAGTTTTCTGTGTATTCTTGCCACCTCTTCTTAATATCTTCTGTTTCTGTTAGGTCCATATCATTTCTGTCCTTCATTGTGCCCATCTTTGCATGAAAAGTTCCCTTGGTATCTCTAATTTTCTTAAAGAGATCTCTAGTCTTTCTCATTCTATTGTTTTCCTCTATTTCTCTATTTCCTCTGTCTCTTTGTATTGAGGAAGGCTTTCTTATCTCTCCTTGCTATTCTGGGAACTCCGCATTCAAATAGGTATATCTTTCCTTTTCTCCTTTGATATTTGCTTGTCTTTTCATAGCTGTTTGTAAGGCCTCCTCACAGAACTATTTTGTCTTTTTGCGTTTCTTTTTCTTGGAGATGGTCTTGATCTCTGTTTCCTGTACAATGTCACAAACCTCGGCCCATAGTTTTTCAGGTACTCTATCAGATCTAATCCCTTGAATCTATTTGTCACTTCCAAATAGTGACAAATAGTTGTAAGAGATTTGATTTAGGTCATACCTGAATAGTCTAGTGGTTTTCCCTACTTTCTTTAATTTAAGTCTGAATTTGGCAATAAACATTTCATGATCTGAGCCACAGTCAGCTCCCAGTCTTGTTTTTGCTGACGTATAGGGCTTCTCCATCTTTGGCTGCAAAGAATATAATCAGTCTGATTTCAGTGTTGACCATCTGGTGATGTCCATGTGTAGAGTCTTCTCTTGTGTTGTTGGAAGAGGGTGTTTACTATGACCGGTGCCGGTACGTTCTCATGGCAAAATTCTGTTAGCCTTTGCCCTGTTCTATTTTTGGTCTTCACGGAAAGTGAACTATTTGGTGAACATGCATCTTCATTATAAACTGAAATTACATTGTAATTATGTGAAGGGAAAATGTCAAATACTTAGGAGTTGGCTACATTTGGGGAGATAACACTCTGTGCTTTAAAGCTGTGTAATGCCTGGAAGAACAATTTACCTTAATAATAGCCCAATGGATTTAGTGAGATCCAGTATTTATATTATTTTAAGCATCATCATTGCTGGTCAGATAACTCTTATCATTGTTAAGCTGTTTGAGCAGGAGTTAAACAGTGGGTTGGAAGATCATTCATTTATTCCTCTTAAATAGGTATGACAGAAAATATTGGCTAACTACAAGTTACTAAACTGGAGAAGTTCTTTTAAAAGATGAGAATATGTGATTAGCTAAGAAAGACAAACGTATCTCACATGAGACAAACAGGAAGTAGAAGTTTGAGATGGCTTGTTCTCTGTGCTGGATCAAAGCAAATATTAATTTTTGCAACTGATAAAAGGTTACAGAAGCACAGGTAGTCCAAAATGGTTGATGACTTGAACATATGAGTTAGGGCAACACAAATATTCTATGTTATTCTAAGTAAAAATGTATTACCTTACGTAGTGGAACTTTCGACATGGCACTTCAGTAGGTTGTTTAAAGTACATGTTTTGCTTTGCTTTTAATGCCTCCCTTTTTAGTGACTCCTCCAGTTATTCTGCTCATAAAGCCCTTTTGCTGCTACATTTGTCACAGATGTTTTACGTAATCATTGCCAGGGGCTCTGAAAAACGGAGAAGAAATTAGTTACTACCTTTTTGGAAGGAGAGGATACACCAAGGGTAGCATCTTGGCCTGTTTATAAAGCCAACTGGGCTCTTACCCCAGCCCTGACACTGTGTAGCCCTGGCAACTGTATCAGCTATTCTAAGGAAAAGTGACTTTGTGCTGCATCAGAAGGCACCCCTGTATTCCTATTTCTTCCTCAAGGAAGTGAGGATTCTTTAGTCTCTTTCCCAAGGGAATTGAAAGACCAAAGTAATAAAGACAGCTAAGTTTAGGGAAAACTGAAGTGCCTGTCTATTCCTTGTTCCTACTATCTGCTGACTTGCTTCAATCAGTTACTTAGTTACTACTTCTTGCTTTGTTACTGCAGCTTGTTTTAAAGGTCTTAGTTTGTCTTACTCTCTGATGGCCTTGTTTTTTTTTTTTTTTTTAAACCAGGAAGGTTGTAGATTTGATCTGCAATCTTAACAGAGATGTTCCATTCAGTTTCAGGGACTATTTTAGTTAGGAATAAAAAAAAAAAAAAAAAAAAAGATGAGAAAATGTCTAGTAAGCGAGACATACAGGTAAGTAGACAGAATACAGTGCGATATGAACACAAATGGAAGTACTCAGTTATTTATATGTACGGAATTAAACAGCAGAGAAAAAGAAGTGGGGTTAGGAAAGGCTTCAAAGAGGAAATGGTACCTGATCTAGGTTTTGAAACATGGAAAAGAAATTTTCCCAGGCAGGAAACTGGCAGCAGGAATTCCAGGATAAAGAATCAGGGATCCCAGTGCTTTCTTATGACTAAATGGAAACCAATGTTTTGGTATTTTTTTAAATGCATTCCTCTTACAAAATAATAAGAACCACATGACCTTTTCAGACTTTTCTTATGGAAAAATTTCTAGATATAAAAAGTATACAGAATAGTATTATGAACCCCCATGTGCCTGTCACCCAGCTTCAACATGAAAAGCACTTTGCCAGGGACTTCCCTGGTGGTCCAGTGGCTAAGACTCCATGCTCCCAATGCAGGAGACCTGGGTTTAATCCCTGTTCAGGAAACTTGATCCTGCATGTTACAACAAAGATGGAAGATTCCGTGTGGTGTGACTAAGACCTGGTGGAGCTAAATAAATAAATATTAAAAACAGAAAAACTTTGCTATTCTTGTTTCATGTAAAGCTCTGTTTCTGCCTCACCTATTCCTTGGTTAAGTTTTTAAAATTTCTTTTTATTTGGGGGAAAATTTGCTTTACAGCATTGTGTTGGTTCCTGCTGAACGGCAACACAAATCAGTCATACGGTTAGTTTTTAATATTTCACTTTTTAGGTAAAGTGTGTATAAACATAATATACACGTCTTAATTGTACTTTTTAAGATACACAATATTTCCATGACCCCTGAAAATTCCCTCATGCCTCTTCTAATCAGTTTCCACCTCCATTCTCGTTTTTCCCCACTTTTGTTATTTTTTTTACCATAGATTAGTTTTGCCTATTCTAGAACTTTAGATAAGGAATTATGCAGTATATACTTCTTGTTTTGTCAGCTTCTTTTGTTGAACGTATTGACTTAGATTCATCCAAGTGTTTCCTCATTATGTCGTGTATCCATGTTCTTCATTCCTTTTAACTGTTGAGTAGTGTTCCACTGTATGAATATAACAGAGTTTGTTATCTTTTCCTGTTGACGGACATTTGGTTTGTTTCACTCTTTGGCTGTTATGAGTAAAACTGCCATAAACACTCCTGTCTAAGTCTCTGCCTAGACAGTTTGGCCTTTCTCGTAGATAAATACCTAAGAATAGAATTGCTGGATCAAAATGCAGTTGTGTGGAATAGTACTCAGCCGTTAGAAAGAATGAAATAATGCCATTTGCAGCAACATGGATGGACCTGGAGATTGTCATACTGACTGAAGTAAGTCAGACGGAGAAGGAGAAATATTGTATGGCACCCCTATACGTGGAATCTACAGAGGAATGAATGATGCAAGTGGGCTTACAAAACAAAGACTCACAGACTTAGAGAACAAGCTTACAGTTGCTGATGGGGAGAAGGATCAGGGAAGAGATAGTTAGGGAGTTTGGGACTGACATGTACACACTGCTATATTTGCAATGGATAACCAGCAAGGTCCTGCTGTATAGTATGTGGAACTCTGCTCAATATTATGTGGCAGTCTGGTTGGGAGGGGAGTTTGGGGGAGAATGGCTACATGTATATGTATGGCTGAGTCCGTTTACTCTTCACCTGAAACTATCACAACAGTGTTAATTGGCTAAACCCCAGCCCAAAATAAAAAATTTAAAAAAAAAAAAATCAGTTGTGTATGTAACTTTTATCAAGTCAGAACTGCCAGATGTGACAGTACCATTTTGCAGAGCCCCTCAGTCCTCTCACCCCTGAGAGTTCTGGTTGCTTGATGTCCTCACCAACATTCATTATTGTTAGTCTTTGTAACTTTAGCTGTTCCATTTTGTTTTGGTGGTATTTCATTGTGATTTTGATCATGCACTTTCCAGATGACTAATAAGGTTGACTACTTTTTGTGTGCTTACTGTCTTCCTTTATAGTTGAAATCATGTAAATCTTCTGACTGTTTCAACATTGTTTTCAGCTATTCTCCAGTCAATTTGTGTTTGTTAACAAACCCGTCAGGAGTATAATTAACAATAAAAATACATCTTTTGGTCAATCTGGAGAGAATTTTAACAGCAAGCCATCTTTAACTATATTAAATGTTCTAGTCAATGAAAATAGCATAACCCTTAGTTTATTTAGGTTTTGTCTTCTCACAGCAATGCTTTGTAGATTTCAGGGTAGAAGTCATACATGGTGTGATTCCTTTTTGAGGAGAGAAAGTACTCCCCCTCCCCCCAAAAGAATACTCACCCAAAGTGTTAACTGTTGACAGGATTCTCTTTGGGTGGAGGATTGATGACCAAAATACTTATCTCCTTTGTATTTTCTAAACTTCCTACAATTGTCCTGTATCAATTTTATAGTAAGAAAACAAATTCTAAAAAGAGAACTATTTTGTCATTGGTTTATGACAATTTTTTTTTTTTTTAAACTAGGACCAATTCAGTTTTCTTTATAAAGGTCCTTGCCTTTTTTGCTTATAGTGTTGTGTATGGGTAGCTACTAATAAATTCTCTCTGATGTCATTCAAACATTATTGTAATATATTCTGTTTTCTAATAGGCATTAAAATATATAGGGAACAAAGTCAGAAGGCAAAGGATGTGGGGAGGTGGCCCAAAGAAAACCAAAATAGAAGAAGCAAGAGAGCTCCTGGCTTCTACCATTCTGACCCACGTACCAGTGAGTAAATCCTTTGCAGTTGTGAATACTGATCATTGTGGGATCCATGAACTTCTGTTTGAGTACAAGTTTACATTAATTGAAGTCTAATTCCATAAGAAAAGAGAGAAGCCTAAAGAGGACTCTACTATGGACTGCCCTGGAAATAATCTTCCATTATCAACAGTTTATTTGTACTTAGAGAATGTTAGCTATATTATGTCGTCATCTGATCATGTTTATTGTCTTGATTTCTTCTTTCAATCCAAAATTTTAGTTTTTTCTTTGATATTCAAATATATATTAGCAATGCTGCTAGATTTCGTTTCTGAAGGTCAGACATGGTGTCTTAGATATTTTTAAATAAATTAAAAACAAGCTTACAGTTTCTTGCCTATATGTGTAACTTTTTGGAAAATTGTGGTAAAACATACAAAAAATAGCATGTACTCTTTTTATGTGTATGTTTCTGTGGAGTTATGTACATTCTCACTGTTATGTTACCATCACTACCATAGATACTTATTAAAATATTAGATGGGCTTATCTTCTAGACCTTGAGCTCACATTGTCCAGTTTCCTTCACTTAGAATGCAGATGCTCAGGTCCAGAAAAGCTGGATGCTTTTCCTTGTCATCCAGCTGGTTAGTGGTCAGAGAGAGAGAGAGCTAAAATCTCATCTTCTGACCCTTGAAACAGGGCTTAATATTTATTTTTATTAACTTATTATTAAACAGAGTTCAGCCATATTGGCAAGAGTCATTCTTCCCCTACCCTCACTTAATACATATGTACTCTTTCTAAGTTATAAAATTGTTAGTCAGACTTATCTTGTTAACCAAATAGTCTGGTTTATGTTGACATTTAGCATGTGTATTATTCACAGATGATCTAATTTGAGAATTGCACACTTTACCTTCAGGGGCTGATTATGAATAATGAAAAGTTGAGGGAACAGTAGAAGTGAACTGTGACCACCTACACACATGAAGATACAACTTTCTTAGTTTGAAACACCTTGTTAGCCAAATAATGCGGGTCTATGACTTTGCCCTTTTGCTGCCATTTGTGTGTGCCCTTGATCTGATTCAGAGAATTAGGAAAGTAAAACAAATTTTATAATATGAATTCTTTATAAGCAAGCCTATGAAATATTCCTTAGAATTGACAGAAACTTAGACTACTCTCAGTACTCATTGTTTGGGATGTAGAGAAAGAATTTACCTACTTATCTAAGATTTTTGTCTGTCCAAATAAACCAGTGCAATGATTTCGCCAGTTTTGATTTAACTTACTGATTGGGCTAGATTCATTTATGTAGATTTCAGTTGTACAAGAGAAAATTGAATAGAGCATTTGCAGCAATTTACTTATCAATCTGTTTATTTATTCTATAGATATTTGCTGAGTTCTGACAGTGTTTTAGTCCCATTCCTGTTATTTATCGTTGCACAGCAAATATTTCCAAAACTTAGTAGCTTGAGATAACTGTTTATTGCTCTCTCTCAGGATTCTCAGGTCTGAAGGGGCTCAGTGATAGGGAGGGAGGTTCTTTTTTATTTTTTTAAATTTTTATTTATTTAGCGGCATCAGGTCTTAGTTGTCGCACATAGCTCTAGAGCACGTGGGCCTAGTCGTTGTAGCTCACAGGCTTAATTGCATCACGTCATGTGGGATCTTAGTTCCCCAGCCAGAGATCAAACCTGTGTCCCCTGCATTGGAAGGAGGGTTCTTAACCACTGGACCACCAGGGAGGTCCCAGGAAGGAGGTTCTTGACATGAGTCTTATGAAGTTGCAGGCAGAATAGCAGCTGAGGGTGGAGTCATCCAAAGGCTTGACTGGGCTGAACATCAAAGATGTGTCATGAATCACATCTCTGACTCCTCACTGCCTTTCCCAGTGGCCCTTTTCTCCCCAGCAGAGTGTCCGAGACTTCTCATTTGGTGCTTCAGGACTCTTAAAAGGAAAGAAGTGGAAACTGCTAGTTTACAAGCCAACCCAAAGATGGTGATTAACTCTACCTCTTCATAAAGGAATGGCGTGAAACACATAGGGAGGGAAGGAGTTGATGGTGGTCATCTTTGAAGAAAAACTGCCACAAGTATTGAGTACAAAGATGGAAAGTCATCATCTCAGCTTTTAGAAAGTTTATAGACTGGTTGAGTTTTTTGAATAAGAAGAATTGTAACAATTCATTTTTCTCTTATTTAAATATTATAGCAGTGGTTATTTTCTTGAGGCACCTTAAATTTTAATGTGTAGAGTCTTAAACATTTTTCTCTAATTTCTGAATTACAGGTTAAAGAATTCAATTTCCGAGCCAAATGTATCTATACTGCAGTGATGGTGAGAAGAGTAATTCTGGCCCAAGGAGATAATAAAGTTGATGACAGAGATTATTATGGTAACAAGAGGTTGGAGTTGGCAGGACAGGTGATTTAACTATTTTATGTCAAATCTTATTTTCCTCAATAAAAGTTAATTTGCTATTCATTTTAGATAGGAGGAAGAAACAGTTGAATGGAATATAGGTTTGTATATTGGAATATAAACATTCATACGTGACTTACTATGTCTTTGACTTAAGAATTTCTTGAACTGTGAAAACTCTTAGCTCTTTAAATATGTTGGTAATGTTACCTATATCATATCTTTTTTGAGATGTTTATTTACTCTCATTGTGTTTAATGTAGAAAGTGATGTATGATATTAAGTAGTATCATTTATTCAGTTAACAGATGTCTATTAAACTTCTACCATGTGCCAGGCATAGTTATACAAACTGGGTAGAGAGGAAAAATAAGGCAGACAAAGGTCCCTTTTCTATCTTGGGGCTTAAAAGAAGTGCCTTGATATGGTGGTCTCTGTTAATGTCCTACTTAGAGTTTACTAAATTCTTCAGTCTGTAAATTTATGTCTAACTAAATTTGAGACATTTTTGGAACTTATTTCTTCAAATATCTTTTTATATTCTCTCTTGTCCTTCTAACTCAGATTATCTTGTTTGAGCCTTTGATATTGAGGCTCTGTTAATTTCTTTCCCCAAGTTTAGCTCTCTTCTTCAGGTTGGATAATTTCTATTGATCTATTTTCACGTTCCCTAATTTTTCTTATGTTGTCTGTAACATGCTTATTACACTGATCCAATTAATTTTTTAGTTTAGATGTGGTTGTTTTCAGTTCTAGAAATTTCATTCTGGTACTTTTAGCTTCAGTTTTCTCTACTGAGATTTCTTATTTGTTTATTCATCACAACCATGTTTTCATTTACATCCCTGAACCTTAACAACTGTTTTAGAATTCTGGTCTCATTCCAACAACTCAGTCATCTTAGAATCAATCTCTTGATTAAATCAATCGCTTAATGAAATATCTCTTTGAAAAAGTGATATATATTTTAAGCTGAGCCCTCAGACATTCCAGCTGAGACTTGAGAGGAGAATCCAGTCTCACACAACCTCTGGAACTGCATTCTATTAAGAGACCTGCATGAGCAACATATGTCTTCAGGCAGTGCCCTTATTGGAGGAACTGGAAGAAGACCAGTGTTTCTGGAGTGTGAGGTGTGGGGGTGGTGAGAGAGGACATTGGAGAACTAGCATCACATGCCATGGGAAGGGGTTTGGATTTAATTCCTCCTGCAGTAGAGAATCACAAGAGAGTTATAATCAGGGAAGTGACACCATCAATTTCAGTTTAAAAGATCTTATTTGGATCTTTCTTGGAACCTGCCAAGAAAGTCCGGTTAGGAGACTGTGGCAGTATTCCAGATGAGTGATGGTGGCTGGGATCATAACCGCAGGTATTAATTACCACATCTAAAATGTAAAAAACTGGAATTATAATTGTATCAGTTTTTTCTGAGAAAAAAAATTAACACCTGGAATACTTGGGAAGTTGTTTGGTCAATGGCTAAAGGCTAACAGGTGGGCTCTTGGCCACCTTCAGATTGACCACAGTTCAGGGGATTGCTTGTGTGTATCCCCGTCACCAACAATCCCAATTTTTTTACAGATCTTTATAATTGGAAAAGAAATCTTGATGTTCAACTAGCCCTTTAAAAAATGTTGGTTGTTTGGAGGACTAAGGAATGGAGTTGAGAGGGGAGAGAAAAAGACTATCCTGTTGCTTAAAAAATTAGACTTAAAAAGAGGGTTCCCATATGCAAGAAAACACTGCTTTATAAACAGTGTAAAAACATAAAAGGCATTGTGTTGGCAAAAATGTGTAAAAACAGTAGCTGCTAATTTCACACCCCATGGGATGAGGGAGTATGAATGTGCTTCAGCTTTAGATAACAGAGCTGTATCCACTGGCCAGGCGGGTTCACAGAGCCTTCCCTCAGTCTCACTGCCACCAGAGGGCTGGCCGGCTGGCCGCCAATAGAGGTGTTAGCAAAACCTACCGGTTTCAGGCTTAATCTTTGCACCTACCTTTTCTCTTTCGGTAATGTGTTCATTATTTGCTGAGCATTACTCTATTCTTTGTCTGCAGATGTTTTTGTTTCTAATGCAGCTTGCTTTGTATGGGTGAGATATGGAACGGCACCAAAATCCGGCACCCTGGAAAGCCAGGGATTTCCACCCGGTGACAAAAGAATGCCGTCTTGACTTCAGAGATTGCCTAATCCCAGCTGTTCTGATAATGTAATTAAGGCTGCCTAATGTCTTTAATTTTGCAACCAGTTTGTGTGAAAAGGAGAATTTGGCACTCTGAAGGCTTAAACACTAAATAGCAATCTCAAGACGCCTAATTAGAATTCTCTGACATTAAGCTAATTGGTGAAACTGTATTTCAGCAGCTTAACTTCTTTATTAATTTTTTTTAGCATTTTCATTGAAAATCAATTGATGAGCTGTCAGCATTTTTTCTTAAATATAACTTGCTCTTTAGTGCTCCTGTCTTAGGCAGGTTGAAAGGCCTCATGCCAACAGTGAGAGGTATTGAATATTATAATATCACCAACATTCCATCCCTTTTCATCATTTTACTCTTGACCTAAATAATGTGGCTTATTGTGGGAACAGGCCTTGTAGCTTCTTACTGCTCTGTGAACTGGAGCACGTTATTTCTCATGAAGAAATTTGAAGGATGGAGAAATTTATTAATGAGGCTGTAGTTTTGTTGAGTGTACTCTTACTCTTTACTTGTTTAGTACTGGAGCATTTCCTTGTACTTGAATCAGGCTACACACAAATTCATCTGGGATCCCCAAGAAAACTTTGTTGCAATTTGAGACACAAAAGTCTTAAGTGTAAGGGACTAATTAAAACAGAGCTGAGCTTTTGTGGTTAAAGGTTAAGGGCATTTGCTTCTGTTCAGGATACTTATTCAAGTCCCTTTGCCAGTTTCCACAGGAAGTTGCTGAAATGGGCTTGTCCATCCCTCTCTTCCCCTGCACCTGCTTCCATTCCCATATTCTTTTTCATGAAGGAAACTGCTGGGTCTGAGTGGAAGAAAAGATTAAGCTCTCAGAGGAGGAAGTTTTCTTTTTAGAACACTTCTGACATGGTAAATCAAGGACCCTGGCTTTCCCATCTGCAAAGTTGATTTTGTAGAAAAGTGGAAGGATGTGTCTCTCTTAAGGGAGAAGAGTGTAAAACCACATTCTACCTAGGAAATGCTTTCTTCAACAGTGGCTGGAAGAGAAGATTCATTGGCTTTCATATCTTCTAAATTATGAATCAAAAAACTACCTGTGGGTTGTAAACATTCAAGAATACAGTGTGGAATTTGGAAAATCTTTAGCTTATAAGATTTCCCTGAACTTCAGAATTCCTAAAGTTCAGAATTCCTGAATTATGTAAGGAGTGCATATATAATGTCCTCCGATACTACATTACTATTGTGCTAGGTAGCTTAAATTACATACATATCCAACTGTTTTATTCCTCTATAAAGGAATAAAAAACAAATGTAATTGATTTTTCAGGGGAATTTAAGTAGTTGTAATTTTATATTTGATTATTGAAGAAGTATGCCTATTATTTTTTGGTCATAAGCCACTTACTTAGTTTTGTGAACTGTCTATAAGCAGTGTTCTGGTTTTGTCTGTTGCTGCATTGTATGGTATCTATTGCAAAACTGAAGACAACCACCATTGTCTTAAGTGGCTTAAGACAGCCACCATTCTGTTATATCTGACGATTTTGTGGGTCAGGAATTCAGGCAAGATCCAGCTGTGTAACTCTTCTGTATCACATGGAGCTCGATTGGTAGTGTTCTGCTGGAGGTGGTGGGATTCCCAGAAGGCTGGGCTCAGCTCCGTCTTGACCATGCCAGCACTATGACATCAGAGTGGCTCAGGACTCAAGTGAGTTTCCCATGCACAGGAGAATCTGCATGACCTTAGTGAGTTCGTCTTAAAAGTCACATCTTCACTAACTTTATTGAAAAAAAGCAGTCACAGCCCTTGCCTGAATTGGGGCAGTAGGAGGCATCGCAAGCAGAGATTTGGGCAAAGTTTATTTACATAATCCTGGGGTTTTCTCTCAAGATTAAGTGGGTAGTGGATTTGAGGATGTAAATTTTATTTGTGGTTATCTCCTTTCTGTGACTTTCCCCTCACTTTCCAGCTACTGTGGTGGCTGGTATCTTCTCCCTCTGATCCTTCAGTCCAGTAAGACTGTGGGTCTTTCTCTGAGTTTTAGCTTCTAATGTCACCTGGACCCTTTTTGCTAATGTATTCTACTCTTAGTTGAAAAGCCTTCAAAATGGAAATGCATTTTTGATAAGTATCAAGTTTCCTCCAGTTTCTATCTGTATTTACTCTCCAGTGCTGTCAAATAGTTTTAATATTTTGTCCAGAGTTTATAATTTTTATCAACAAATGAGTCTGGTAGGAGCTGCTTCCATCAATTCTGAAACAGAACCGTTCTAGTCTATTTTTATGACTTTCCGTTCCCCATCCTACTGATTTGTTTTCCATGGTTAACATGGTTTAATGTCATTTATTTTCTAATTTTTAACATAAAGAGTAAAAGCAAAAATGTCACATATATGTAAGTTATGAAGGTGACAGATCACCTCAAATCCACTACCAGTTTAAGTAATTCTTAATAATTGACCACCAGTTGCCATTTCATTTACTTATATATTTTTTCCATACTCTGTCCTTCTCTTTCTCCTACTATCCTGAATTTGTGTATTTATTGTTTTCTTTTTTATTCTATCATTTATTTAAAAATTTAAAAATATTTATTACAGTGTACATTTTGCTTTTTTTAAATTGAAGTATAGTTTATTTAGTGTTGCATTTAAGATGTACAGCAAAGTGATTTAGTTTACGTGTGTGTGTGTGAGTATACTATATTTATATTCCTTTTCAGATTATTTTCCATTTTAGGTTATTACAAGATACCAAATATAATTCCCTGTGCTATACAGCAGGTCCTTGTTGTTTATCTATTTTATATATTGAGTATGTATCTGTTAATCCTAACTCCTAATTTATCCTCTCCCCACTCTTTCCTTTCTGGTAACCATAAGTTTGTTTTCTGCATCTGTGAGTATATTTCTGTTTTGTAAATAGGTTCATTTGTACCATTATTTTAGATTCCACATGTATCATACGGAGTGAAGTAAGTCAGGCAGAGAAAAACAACTGTCGTATGATATCACTTATGTTTAGAATGTTTTAATTTCATTCTTTTACATGTAGCTGTCCTCTTTTCCCAGCACAACTTATTGAAAAGACTGTTTTTTCTCCATTCAGTTCAGTTCAGTGGCTCAGTCGTGTCCGACTCTGCAACCCCATGAATCGCAGCACGCCAGGCCTCCCTGTCCATCACCAACTCCTGGAGTTCACTCAGACTCACATCCATAGAGTCAGTGATGCCATCCAGCCATCTCATTCTCTGTCGTCCCCTTCTTCTCCTGCCCCCAATCCCTCCCAACATCAGAGTCTTTTCCAATGAGTCAACTCTTCGCATGAGGTGGCCAAAGTACTGGAGCTTCAGCTTTAGCATCATTCCTTCCAAAGAAATCCCAGGGCTGATCTCCTTCAGAATGGATTGGTTGGATCTCCTTGCAGTCCAAGGGACTCTCAAGAGTCTTCTGCAACACCATAGTTCAGAAGCATCAATTCTTCAAGCTCAGCTTTCTCACAGTCCAACTCTCGCATACATACATGACCACAGGAAAAACCATAGCCTTGACTAGATGGACCTTAGTCGGCAAAGTAATGTCTCTGCTTTTGAATATGCTGTCTAGGTTGGTCATAACTTTTCTTCCAAGGAGTAAGTGTCTTTTAATTTCGTGGCTACAGTCACCATCTGCAGTGATTTTGGAGCCCCCCAAAATTGTCTGACACTGTTTCCACTGTTTCCCCATCTGTTTCCCATGAAGTGATGGGACCTGATGCCATTGTGTGTTCTTAAATATGTTTGGCTGCACTGCATGACGTGTGGGATCTTAGTGCCCCCACCAGGGATCAAACCCACACCCCTTGCACTGGAAGTCTGGAATCATAACCACTGGACTGCCAAAGAAGTTCCCCTATTGTGTATTCTTGCTTCCTTTGTCATAAATTAATTGACCATAAGTGTGTGGGTTTATTTCTGGGCTTTCTGTCCTATTCCAATGATCTCTGTTTTTTATGCTAGTGCCATACTGTTTTGATTATTGTAGCTTTGTAGTATAGTCTGAATTCAGGGAGTCTGATCCCTTCAGCTCTGTTCTTCTTTCTCAACATTATTTTTTTATTAAAACAGTTCAAAACTTGGCCTTCTCATCAATGTGGTTTCTCTTGTTGTGGAGTATGGAGTCTAGATGTGTGGGCTTGGTTGCTCCTCAGCATGTGGTATCTTCTGGACCAGGGATTGAGCCCATGCCCCCTGCATTCTCAGGTGAATTCTTAACCGCTGGACCACCAGGGAAGTTCCCTTAGGATTGTTTTGGCTATTTGGGATCTTGTTTCCGCACAAGTTTTTAAATTACTGGTTCTAGGTCTCTGAAAATTGCCATTGGTAATTTGATAGGGATTGCATTGAATCTGTAGTTTGCCTTGGGTAGTATGGTTGTTAACGGTTATTGATTCTTCCAGTCTAAGAGCTCAGTATTACTTTTGTATGTTTGAGTTTTATAAGAATAGATTCATATCATATACATTCTTTTGCAACTTTTTTCTTAACATTGTTTTAAAGATTCATCTATATTGTTTCACGTCACTGTATTTCACCTTCACATTCAATGTGTAAAGATATGATACATATGATAAATAACCCTTTATCCATCCTACTTATCAAGGCCATTGTATGACTTCTCTTTTTTAAAAACATTAACCTTCTTATTCATATCTTCTCTTGTCCATATGAAAGAGTTTCTGCAAATAGGATTGTCCAGTCATGGAATCAAGTTAAGCCTTCAGCTTGACTGAAGAGTGTCAAACTAGCTTCCCAAGTATTTGTTCATTGCATTGTATGTAAGACCTGATGGTCTCTATCCCGTAACTTAGTGTAAAAACTGAAAAATTTTTGTCTTGTCTAGCACTCTTGCCTGGAAAATCCCAAGGACAGAGGAGCCTGGTGGGCTGCAGTCCATGGGGTCGCTAAGAGTCGGACATGACTGAGCGACTTCACTCTCACTTTTCACTTTCATGCATTGGAGGAGGAAATGGCAGCCCACTCCAGTGTTCTTGCCTGGAGAATCCCAGAGACGGGAGAGCCTAGAGGGCTGCCGTCTCTGGAGTCTCACAGAGTCGGACACAACTGAAGCGACTTAGCAGCAGCAGCAGCAGTAGTGGGTGCAAAGTGCTATCTCCTTGTGGGCTTAATTTGCATTTCCTTCATTGCTAATGAAATTGAGTCTTTATGTTTCATATACTTATTGATCGTTTCTACTTTTTTCTTAAATATCTTTTGTGTTGTTTGTATTTTCCTTATTAATTTTAAGACTTTTTGGGTGTACTTTGGATCCAATTTTTTATGAGTTACATGTGTTGCTGGTATCTTCTTCCAGTCTGAATTATTTTTACTATTATGGGATCTTTTAATTATAGAAGTTTGTCATTTTAATTACATTCAATTTTGTCAGTCCTTTCTTCTTTTCAGTTGTACTTCTTATACTTTAAACTTATGCCTTTGTTATTTGTTCTTTAGTACTCTTGCCTGGAGAATCCCATGGACGGAGGAGCCTGGTAAGCTACAGTCCATGGGGTCGCTAAGAGTCGGACACGACTGAGCGACTTCACTTTCCCTTTTCACTTTCATGCATTGGAGAAGGAAATGGCAACCCACTCCAGTGTTCTTGCCTGGAGAATCCCAGGGACGGGGGAGCCTGGTGGGCTGCTGTCTATGGGGTCGCACAGAGTCGGACACGACTGACGCGACTTAGCAGCAGCAGCAGCAGTCTATCTGGAATGGGTTTTTGTGTGTAGAGTGAAGTAAGGAAAGGAGTTTCATTTGTTTTTGAAATGAATAACTGATTTTCCTAGCATTATTTATTTGTAGTCTTTCATTTCCTTGCAGATCTAAAGTGCTAAATGCTAAAGTGTCTTTACCATATAACAGATATTAATATATGTGTTGTTTATTTCTGGACTTTTTGTTCTGTTCGTTGGTAAGTTTATACATAAATCAATTCACTTGCCTTATTTTTCAGGACTGTCTGTCTCCTCTAGAGTCTTAGCTTTTCCATATTAATTTTAGAGTTAGCCTCCATTTTCATTAAAAACCTGGGGATTTTGATTAGAGTTGCATTGGAATTATAGATCAATTTGGGGAAAACTAGTAATCTTAAAATAGTATTTTCATCCATGAGTATTTTCTTCATTTATTTAGGTTTTCTTTGATGTCTTTCAATAAAGATTTATAATTGTCTCCATGAAAGCTTTGCACCTCTTTTGTTAGACTTACTCATTAGTATATTAGGGGTTTATTTTGCTAGATATTTGTAATATAAATATTAATAAGAAAAACCTCAAACCTATATAAAAATTAGCTTCCATGTTTTAATCACACAACTTTGGCTATCATCAATAGAAGTTAATCTGGTTTTATGTCCTCTTCAACTCTTTTCCTACTCGCCCCATTCCACAAATTCAGTTGTTTAAACAAATCCAAACCATCAAATCGTTTTAGCATTTTAAATAATCAAATCACATTCTGTAAGTACTTAAAAATGTGTCTCTAAAAGATACAATTTTAAAAAATTGTAACATCATTTTCACACATAAGATTTTTAAAGAATAATTGCTTAATGTCATTAAGCATCAATATCATCACTCATCAAATTTGAGTATTATGTATTCAGATTTCCCTGATTTCTTTATATTGTTGTTTAAAGTAGGATTATTCAAATAGAATCTAAACATGTTTCACATATTTCATTCAGTTGATGTCTCTTAAATTCCTTTTGATCAGTATGTATTCTGTGTGTGTGTGTCTGTCTTTGAAAAAACTGGACCTTTTTTGGTTTTGCTTCTACCCTCTCTCAGTGTGAGTTACCTTTGCCTGGGATCCTCGGCAGAAGGGTTTCCTGCCTTTTCTCCAGTGACGTAAAGGGTTTCTTCTCATGTAAGAGGAAGTCTAGGGAAGTAGGTAGAGTTTTGTTGCTTGTTGCAACAAAGGGGTCATTCTCATGTCTTCTTTCTCCTTCCAGTCTTTCCTGAGCACTCGTGGAATGAACTTCTAAGTATGGATCCTCTCGTGTCTGGAGCGCTGAAGAATTCTAAGCTTTCACGATAGCTCACATTTGGCATTCTAGCAGTCCTGAAAATTTGAGCTAATTTCTTCTTTTACGGCACACTTCTGCTCTGTCATGTGTCCCATCTCTTGGAGAGGCTTGACACTTCTGCAGTTTAGTTCCCCTGGTTGCCTTACAACTTACCTCTTTGTTAGAGTCAAGAAATTTTATGATTTTGTAGATGATTCATCTTTTAAAAAAAAGATTATCAGGGTGGGAAGGATGTTGTCTTGTGGCTTTCTACATTCTGGGTAGAAGCAGAACTTGCAAAATCTTTCTTAAGCTTTCCCCTTCCCCTCCAAGGTGTAATCTCCAACCTGATTTTTATGGTGTTTGTGTCTTTCCTTTTCATTTTGCCTGCTAGTTATCCTTCCTAAACAATATAGCTGATTATTGTGCTGAGTTTTGAACCCTATATAGAGTCACATCATATATATTCTTTTGGGCCTGGCTTCTCTCACTCAATATTATATTTTTAAGACTTAGCTGTGATTTTGTGGCCAGTTATTTTTTGTCCATTTTCAATGCTCTGTAGTATTCTGTTATATGAACATACTACAATTTGTTTAACTAAATAGTATTTGTGTGGTATCCAGTTTTTAACTGATACAAATAGTGCTGCTTTGAACATCTTGTGCATGTACCATGATGTACATAAAGACATTTCTGTAGGGTAGTGATTCTCAAGGGTACCCTTCCCCCACCAGCAACAGTGGCATTCTTAGAAACTTGTTAGAAATCAAAACTTTGGGGTTCTACCATAGACTTATGGAATCAGATACCAGAGGGGTATGGCCAGCAATTTGTGTTTTAATAATCCCTCAGTGTGATTACATGCAGGTTAAAGTTTGAGAACCATGGCTATAGAGGATGTACTTATGAGAGGAACTTTGGGGCCTAGGGATGGGCAGATAACTACAAGCTGATTGTTAGTGGTTATACAGTTCACATTTTTACCAGTGATGCAGGAAGGTTCAAATGGCACCCATCCTTGGTGCTGTCAGAATTTTTAACATTAATTCTTCTCCCCTGATCTTTTGTGGGTTTTAATAGTCTTTATTTGTAAAGTTAAAAATTAAGTCAGTGGAAACTTCGTCTGGGAGTAGCTGGTCTAAATGTCTTTGAATGCAGGGATTATGTCATAATCTTTGCTCATATTCTCAACACCAAGCATAGTGATAAGCACACAGCTAAGTACATGTTTATCATGTTGAATTTTTTAAATGTGTTTTTCCCAGTTTTAAGCAGTTTTGCCATCAGTTTTTTTAAACAAAGTTTAATAAAGACCTAAAATTTAGTAAATAAGCTAGTGATGCATTTTGAAAGTTCACCATATACTTTTTTTTTCTTTAGCTTTTATCTCTTCTTTTTGAAGATTTGTTCAAAAAATTTAATTCTGAAATGAAGAAGATTGCAGATCAGGTGATTCCTAAACAAAGAGCAGCCCAGTTTGACGTTGTGAAACATATGCGTCAGGACCAGATTACCAATGGCATGGTGAATGCCATTTCAACCGTAAGTCTTGATCCCTTGGGCACAGTTTTGTAACTTATTCGTACATCTGTTCAGTGGGAAATTTAAAGTATTTTGAGAATCTAGGTGGTGGGGGGGGAATTTATAATACACATATATATTTATTTGAGGATGCTACAAGTCATAGATTTTCTTCTTCGAAATAGTCTACAGTTGAAATCAGTAGAAATTTTGCTGCTATATGACTGTATTGCCAAATTATAGTTCCTGTTACAGTTTACTGAGGCAATAAGGAAATAGATACACTCTTCCATAAAGGAAAATATCTTTCAGTTTAACTGTTAATAACCATTCTTTGAATGGATACTTTCCCCCATTTTTTATGTAATAAAGCTGATATATTGCAAGTAGGTTTACTAATGACAGCTTTTGTCTGGAACATTGTAAAATGTTTCATTGCATTGTAGGTTCATAGTCTTCAAAGGGCTCTCAGCTGTTCTCATGTGAGCAGTGAATTCAGGCCTCAGCAGCTGCTGTGTATTCAGGGCCTCTGGCTGTTCATCAGGGGTTATCAGATAGGTTTTTGCTCCCTTTCTTAAAGCGTAACATCTATAGGTCTATCTGATAAAGTCTGGTTCACGTTTTGTATGCCAGACATAAAATTAGTTTTATGGATGGGATTTGGTCCCAACAAAAGAAGAGTATATCAGCAGCTGACTTGCCGCCCTGTCTGACTTGAGAAATGTGCAGCAGGTCTGTGTGAGCACCCCCGCTGTGACAGCTCCATCCAGACTGCAGGGGGCCCGGCTTCTGTGCCTCTCTGGGCCCGTCACAGTCATGGGGCCCAAAGTTGTCTGGAAGTTGATTCCTGGATATTTGAAAAGAAGCCTTCAAAGAGCACTCGAACACACTTCTGTTAGAGTGACTTTTCCTTGCTTTCTGACGCTTTATTTTCAGGTCAGAATAGCTGTTTTGAGTAGTTCTGTTGCCCCCAGATGACACCTTATTAACTCTGGGAGCAGACTGCTTATTGGGAGAATCAGTAGTGGGCCTTGTTGTGGGTGCACGCCAATCTGTAGGCAACTGGAAAAAGATGGGTCAGTTGGTGAGACTTCATCTTCCAGTGCAGGTGGTATGGGTTCAATTCCTGGTCAGGGACCTAACATCCCACATGTCTAGTGGCCAAAAAGCCAAAAATATAGAACAGAAGCAATATTGTAACAAATTCAATAAAGACCTTAAAGGTGGTCCACATAAAAAAATCTTAAAAATTGTGAGTGTTGTCATATGTAGAATATTTTCAAGAAATAAATTTTCTCAGAGGAGCAGTTTTAGACCCTTTGTCTGTTTGTCCTCTCTCCCTTTAAAAAAAAAGAATATTGGAAAAAATTATCTTGCTGAATGTTTTGACTTCATCCCCATCTATTTCTTCTTTGCCAGCAGCTGCTTAGTTCTGTGCTGAGTGTTTATCTTCCTTGCTCTTTTTGGTCTTGAATCAGTTTACTGGGTTCATTCTCATTCAGAGCATACAAGGACTTAACTGAATGAGCAGTATGAGGAGTTAACTTTTGAGATAAACATGTTTGCTGTTTCTCTGCTTTGTAATGCATTGTTTCTTCCCAGGTTTTAGCTTTTATCCACTCTATCAAAACTCAAGTTTTTGAAGTGATAGATCTTCGCTGTAATAGTGACTAAACCTTAGTTTGTGAGGAGCTCCTCTGAAGTCATGTATTTAAATTCAAACAGATGAATTTTTCTACTGGGAAGGATTTTAATCTGGGATCTGGGAATCCGCCCCTGAAATTGAATTAAAAATTTGTATTTGTGGTCCTGTGTGCATTTTTCTCACGAGAACAGTCATAGCTTTCATCAGATTATCAAAAGGAAAATGAAGAACCACTATTTAGCAGGTGTAATTTTCTTCCCTTTTGAATCAGAAATATTGAATCAATCATTTTTTGACATTTTATTTTCTACTTTGTTTTTTCTTTGCATACTATTTTCTGTTAATTCATGTTACCATGAGTTGAAAATTTGATTCCTAACCTTGATCTTTAAGTTATCCTTGAGAATATTTAATGTGTACAATTAATGCTTGTGTAAAATAATATATTTAATGTATTTCAGTTCTTCTAATGCATTTAAAGTAAATTTAAGGCTTCAGATTTATTTCACATAAATCTATTTTAAGATTGACATGATAACCAAAGAAGATATATTTATTAATGTGAATATGTGCAATTTTTAGCCTTGATTAATAAGCCTATACTTATTCATTTCCCCTGATAACTGCTATTAGAGACTTTTTTTTTCCTATTGCTATATTTTTCTCTAATTAAAACTAATTTTCAGTTCTAATGAGATGGATGAAACTGGAGCCAATTATACAGAGTGAAGTAAGCCAGAAAGAAAAACACCAATACAGTATACTAACACATATATATGGAATTTAGAAAGATGACAATGACGACCCTGTATGCAAGACAGCAAAAAAGACACAGATGTGTATAACGGACTTTTGGACTCAGAGGGAGAGGGAGAGGGTGGGATGATTTGGGAGAATGGCATTGTAACATGTATACCATCATGTAAGAATCGAATCGCCAGTCTATGTCCGACGCAGGATACAGCATGCTTGGGGCTAGTGCACGGTGATGACCCAGAGAGACGTTATGGGGAGGGAGGTGGGTGGGGGGTTCATGCTTGGGAACGCATGTACACCCGTGGTTGATTCATGTCAATGTATGGCAAAACCAATACAGTATTGTAAATTAAAATGAAGGAAAAAAAATTAAAAAAAAAAACAAAACTAATTTTGGAAGGCATCCAAATAATGGTACATTCCAACATGAAATTATCTCTTTGATCTTCAGGCTCATTTTACCTTAAATATGTGTAGAAATTGGTAGTTTTCTATTAGTTAGCTTATTGCTTCCAGTGAAAATCTCTGGTTGAACTGGCTTGTTTAGAATGTGATTAGTTCTTTAGAAAAATACCTGCTCTGATGTGATAATGTCAATCCATTGAAGCATTCTGAGGTGGTTGCTAGATATAGGTAATATTCACTAAATTCCTAGAAAACCCCAGTGAGTAACTTGGCTAGATTTTAATTGTGGTTTTTGATTTCTGAATATATATCATGACTCTAATTTCACAAATAAGCAGTTCCTGTGCAGAGCCTCTCAGAATGACTGCAGGGTGGCAGGCAGCACAAGCGGTCTGAGGTAGTCTCATGTCTCCCCTCTCTCTCCAGGGCAATTGGTCTCTAAAGAGATTTAAAATGGATCGCCAGGGCGTGACTCAGGTGCTGTCTCGCTTGTCATATATATCTGCACTGGGCATGATGACGAGAATCTCTTCCCAGTTCGAAAAAACAAGAAAAGTGAGCGGTCCTCGATCCCTCCAGCCATCGCAGTGGGGCATGCTGTGCCCTTCAGACACTCCTGAAGGAGAGGTAAGGTCCCTGAGGGTCTCCGCTGTGTCAGAGGTAATGGCTGTTCTGCTCCTGCCCTGTTCCCCCAGGCTGTATCCTCGCTGGGGTCAGCCATTTATCTGCCAGAGAAGTGTTGATGCAGCCTGTGAGAACATCAGTGTCATTCCCAAACAGTACCTCCAGAAGCCTTTGATTTACTATTAATAGCTCACCTAAAGAGGGGATTCCCTGGTGGCCCAGAGGTGAAGAATCCGCCTGCAATACAGGAGACCTAGGTTCAATCCTTGGGTTGGTAAGGTGTCCTGGAGAAGGGTATGGCCACCCACTGTAGTATTCTTGCCTGGAGAATTCCATGGACAGAGAAGCCTGGCAGGGTACAGTCCAGGGGTTGCAAAAGACTCAGACACGACTGAGTAACACTTTTACTTTCTTTTCTCACCTAAAGAGACATATGGGCCGAATTTTCTTGTTTGTTTTATTTTATCCCAAGAGTCAAACCACTCAATGACTAAGGGATAAGAATAGGAAGGAAAATTGGGAGACTCATCACCTTTGCTCATGAGGAGCTCTTTTTAAACAACTCCTTATTTTCCTTGACTCTTCTTAGAGGACATCAAAGTGACAACTGCAGCCATCCAGAAGCATACAGTCCAAGACTTAAAGTGGATTCCTGCTTACTTATATAGGAAACGTAAGCAGTTACGTGAACACTAAACCAAGGAGTTTAAATTGGTTTACAAGACACCAGCAACTTTCTGTGTCATGGCTCTTTCTCCTTGGGTTAGCTATCAGTGGTTTCACTTGATCTTATTCCTTCTAGCTTGTAAACTTCTGGTGGAAGGAACCATGTTAGGTTCACCACTGTATCCCAGGCTCCTTAGTCCAGAGCCTCATTCTGAGCAGAGGTCCCATAAATATATGCTGAATGAATAAATGACTTAATTAGGGCAAGTAAAAGATGTATGTTCCAAAGTATAGGAATTTGTT
This sequence comes from Ovis aries, assembly GCF_016772045.2. NCBI lineage: Eukaryota > Metazoa > Chordata > Mammalia > Artiodactyla > Bovidae > Ovis > Ovis aries. The sequence continues at coordinate 175,371,646 of NC_056056.1, forward strand.
ATGACTTGGGAGAGGTAAAAAATAGAAGTCCATACAGGGTTATAATTTTTGGAAATTACCATTTTTCTCGTAATTTATTTTAAACCATATGGAAAGTCATGCTAAAATTGTGCCGCTTATCAAATTTGCCTAGTCTATGCATCTTGAGCTTTGGGACACCAAGTTCCCCAGAGCTTGCTTCAGCTAATCTCATAAAGAAACTGTTTTGTGTATCACTACAGAAGATGGTTTTTAAGAATTAAAGATGTAATCTTTAAATATCACATGTGTCTCAAGTGGCTTTTTTTTCTTAATTTGTCATATTAAGTCCTTCTTTATGTTTGCTTTAAAATTTTTTCTTTGGTCGTATAGAAGTTTAAAAGATTTTTTTTTCATTTCCTTTTTACTTTGAAATAATTTTAGACATACCAAAAAAATTCCAAAAGTAGTGCAGAGAGTTAACATGATCGTTCACCTAGATTCCCTAAATGTGATGTCTTACATAACTATAGTACGTAATTATATTTATCAACCTCGTGAAATTAGCGTTGGTAACAGTATTGCAATTTCTGGACCTTATACAGATTTTGCCAATTGTCCTATACCTAGATTCCCTAAATGTGATCTTACGTAACTATAGTACATAATTAATATTTATCAACCTCATGAAATTAGCATTGGTAACAGTATTGCAGTTTCTAGACCTTATTCAGATTTTGCCAATTGTCCTATCATGTTTTTTCTGATCCCAAGATTGCACTTTCAGTAGTCAGGTTTCCTTAGTGTCTTAATTTGGAGCAGTTTGTTCAGTCTGTCTTTATTTTTTAAGACCAAGAAGCTTATAGAGTACTGGCCAGTTATTTTGCAGACTAACTCTTATTTCATGCCAGAAGTTTTATGTTCATGTATTCACAGTTATCAGTGTTTTTCTTTACTCTTTTTACACAACGTCGATTTAATGACTATGATATGCTGTTGTTGGGAAATAACAATTTAGGTAAATCAGTTTCTTTGGGGAGGGGACATTTATAATGCCATCATCATTTCCAGTTCAAATAGTCCTGAGCATTTCTGTGGCTAAATCTATATTTATATCCTCGCTTGTGACTTTAGTATCAGTTCCTCTGAAATAAAGGGTAGGTGCATCCTTCAGGCTTTGTATGAGCCTGCACAGTGTTCCCTGTGAGGCTGCACTACTGTGCCTTGTTGTCAGCAGAGTGGTGAGCTGTGTTCAGACACAGAGCGTATTTTGTGTTGTTCATGTTCATTCTTAGACATGACTATCTTTTGTCTTTTAGGCATGTGGTTTGGTTAAAAACTTGGCCCTTATGACGCACATCACGACTGACATGGAAGATGGACCCATTGTCAAATTAGCCAGTAACTTGGGAGTAGAAGATGTGAGCTTACTGTGTGGGGAAGAGCTCTCTTACCCAAACGTGTTCCTCGTCTTCCTCAATGGTGAGTCTGCTGGGGAGGCAGGTTGATCCTAAACAGTCTTGGGGGGAAGGGGAAGGAATTGACTATGTATTTAAAGCACGAATATACTTTTAATTCTGCAGTCAAATTCTCTGCCACTGACCTCTCAGTTCAGTTCAGTTCATTTCAGTCGCTCGGTCGTGTCCGACTCTTTGCGACCCCTTGAATCGCAGCACGCCAGGCCTCCCTGTCCATCACCATCTCCCGGAGTTCACTCAGACTCATGTCCATCGAGTCGGTGATGCCATCCAGCCATCTCATCCTGGGTCGTCCCCTTCTCCTCCTGCCCCCAATCCCTCCCAGCATCAGAGTCTTTTCCGGTGAGTCAACTCTTCGCATGAGGTGGCCAAAGTACTGGAGCTTCAGCTTCAGCATCATTCCTTCCAAAGAAATCCCAGGGCTGATCCTCTTCAGAATGGACTGGTTGGATCTCCTTGCAGTCCAAGGGACCCTCAAGAGTCTTCTCCAACACCACAGTTCAAACGCATCAATTCTTCAGTGCTCAGCCTTCTTCACAGTCCAACTCTCACATCCATACATGACCACAAGAAAAGCTATAGCCTTGACTAGGCGGACCTTAGTTGGCAAAGTAATGTCTCTGCTTTTGAATATACTATCTAGGTTGGTCATAACTTTTCTTCCAAGGAGTAAGCGTCCTTTAATTTCATGGCTGCAGTCACCATCTGCAGTGATTTTGGAGCCCCAAAAAATAAAGTCTGACACTGTTTCTACTGTTTCCCCATCTATTTCCCATGAAGTGATGGGACCAGATGCCATGATCTTCGTTTTCTGAATGTTGAGTTTTAAGCCAACTTTTTCACTCTCCTCTTTCACTGTCATCAAGAGGCTTTTTAGCTCCTCTTCACTTTCTGCCATAAGGGTGGTGTCATCTGCATATCTGAGGTTATTGATATTTCTCCCGGCAATCTTGATTCCAGCTTGTGTTTCTTCCAGTCCAGCGTTTCTCATGATGTACTCTGCATATAAGTTAAATAAGCCTCTACTCCCTAAATATACTTTAGTTCCGGACCAGGTTGACCTTAACTGAAAGGTAGAAAAAAATGGTAACAAACACTTCTTCCATTGACTGGGTCACCCAGGTTCTGAGATGATTTGGCTGTCAGAGCTAAAGGTAAAGGTGCAGAGACCCTGTGGCAGCTGCCAGTGTGTCCTCAGTGGAACAAGTTTCAACACGATAACCTTAAGTTCAAGTTAAATATGTGAGGCATTCTGCAGAAATAATCAGGTCAGCCCTTAGAGTGAGATGACCTGTCTTCAGCCACTGAGTGAGTGAGTGTCGGCAGGCTCTGCAGGAGGGTCCCTTTCCTTCTGCTCCAGCTCCATGTGCTGCTGTCTCACACCCCTCCCCATCCTCTCAGGGTCCTCCAGAGACGCTGCCGCAGGTGTGGCTTGGTGGCCTGAGTGTCTGTCCCCTGCCTGGGGTGCTGCACGTGCTTGTCCTTATCTCAGCCCCCACATCTTCTCCCCGTCCTTCCTGCTCTGGGGAGGCTTCACCATCTACTGTGAAGGCTAGTAGGAAGGAAAAGGGGCTGTTCACTGCCTGCCTGGTCAGTGAATTCTGGCAGCTCACACTGAATGTGACCTTACCCTGCACATTCACCCAGTACCTCCCTGAATCCTCCCACTCACCCTGGGAGCCCAAGTCTGTCTGCTTCATCTCTCAGATAATGACAACAATAGCAGCTTCATGATAGCAATTACTCAGTGCTGTGTCCAGTTCTAAGTGCCTTACAGGAGATCAGCTCATTTAATCCTCACATCACCACAGTGGAAGTGATAGAGCCAGGGTTCAACTCCAGGGCTCTGGAGCCCAAGTTCATGGCCCTGCACAGTGCTGACAGATAAGGAGACAGACTGACTTCACCAGCGATATGCAGTCAGCATGTGGTAGGGCCAACTCTGGATTTGAGTCTCCTGGGCTGCCCTTGACCCCTCTTGCTCCCTCCAGCCTTGTGGACTGGCTGCAGGCTTAGTAACAGTATTTCAAAATGACTGCTTACTGCTGGTTATTATTTTTATTGAGTAGATATTTTAAGTCCATTAGATGTATTTTTTATTTCAATCTTGAACATTCTTATTTCTTTCTGCTTAGGTAACATCCTGGGTGTCATTCGAGATCACAAGAAGCTGGTGAATACATTTCGACTGATGCGAAGAGCAGGCTATATCAATGAGTTTGTTTCCATCTCAACAAATCTGACAGATCGATGTGTCTATATTTCCTCTGATGGAGGGAGGCTGTGCAGGTAGTGTGTGGCTGGAAATAGTTAAGATCTCTTTATTTACTTTTGAAAGAAATGGACTTGTTTTTATTTTAGAAGTTGCTTTAACCTCTTTCATTGTTAAGATAAATTTAATTCAGTTAGCAAACACCTCATGAATATGCATATTGGCTACTGGGGATTCAGAGATTAATGGGAGTCAGTCTCTGCCCTCAGAGAAATCAGTCTGCTGGGAAAGGCAGAAATAATTAGTAATAACAACCAACTGTGAAGAAAGCTGAGCACCAAAGAATTGATGCTTTTGAACTGTGGTTTTGGAGAAGACTCTTGAGAGTCCCTTGGACTGCAAGGAGATCCAACCAGTCCATCCTAAAGGAGATCAGACCTGGGTGTTCATTGGAAAGACTGATGCTAAAGCTGAAACTCCAGTACTTTGGCCACCTCATGCAAAGAGTTGACTCATTGGAAAAGACTCTGATGCTGGGAGGGATTGCGGGCAGGAGGAGAACGGGACGACAGAGGATGAGATGGCTGGATGGCATCACCGACTTGATGGACATGAGTTTGGGTGAACTCTGGGAGTTGGTGTGGACAGGGAGACCTGGCATGCTGTGGTTCATGGGGTCGCAAAGAGTCAGACACGACTGAGCGACTGAGCTGAACTGATGCGAGTAGTAAGTGCTCGCCATTATGTGTTATCTTAATAGGTGCTCTGTCTGTAAGGCTTTAACCACATTCAACCCTATGAGGTTGGATTATTATTTTCATTTAACAAATGAGGTACTGGGATTTGGTGAGACTAAGTAAATTACCCAAAGCCAGATAGTGGTGGAGTCTGTTTTTTACTGGAAAGTTCTTAGAATTCATTTTACTCCAGTAATCCTGATTTTACCGACTCTATTCTGGTGCTCTGATCTGAGCTTTAAAGGATGCATACAGACGTCCCTGGTGGTCCAGTGGCTAAGACTTGGAGCTCCCAATGCAGGAGGCCCGGGTTTGATCCCTGGTCAGGGACTAGTTCCTGCATGCTGCAACTAGGATCCAGTGCAGCCAAATAAATAAATAATGAACAAAAGCCCAAATTCTTCGGGGAAACAAAGAGGCGGGAGTTGAGTACCGTTGCTTTAAAGGATAAAGGAGAAAAGGAAAAAGGCTAAGGAATGGCAAGAAAGAAAACGTGGCGGCACAAAGAGATGACACCACGTTAGACCCTTAGAAGAGCAGGTGCCTTGTATTCACTCGGAAGATGTTTAGGGCCCGTTTTGTTCAGCTGTGTCAGAGACGGGGACACAGAGACCAATATGACATGGTGTCTGGTGCTTTGGGGGACCTCGGCTGAGGATGTCACCTTGTTTCCCAGGCCTTCACTCAGTTCACCTGAGTCTCTCTTTGGGGATCTCAGATGGTGTGAGGGCGTGAGTCGCCGAGCTCGCAGTGGTTGGGGAGGAGGCAGGAGCTGCGAAGTCTGACAGCTGGGAACCTGGACTGCCTTTACCTATGTCTGTCCAGCCTCCCTTTCTCCTTCCAGTCGCTCTCCTTGTTTTCCTTAGGATTGCCCTTCCCCACTGGCAGTCTTCTTGGGTTGGTCAGTCAGGTGCTGTCTCTTGCTCAGCCAAAGATCAGGCGTATGACCCAAGCCAGGCCAGTCAGGCTTTCTTCAGAGAGCTTGAATCCCAAGGAGAATAACTGAGAGCAAGATGTGGTCAGAACAGATTCATCCTAGCAGCAGTGCATGCAAGAGACTGCCCGCTCCCCCTGCCTTTCTGGACCTTTGGGACTGTTCTGGCTCCTTTTCTTTCTGAGGCTGAGCCTTGCACCTTTTTCTTTCATTCTTATTTTTCTAGTACGTTTTGAGCCTGTTAGTAAATTCTTTAAAATTTTCTTCTTAGTTTTTAGTAAATTCCGTCTTTGCTTAAATTGGCCAGCATTGGTTCCTATTCTCTGCAATCAAAAAGCCCTAATTGAAGCTTATACCCATGTTTGAATCCTAATGTTCCACTTACTGACTCATGTGACTCTTGAGTTTATTACTTAAGTCTGTGGGCCTTGATTACAGTGCCTTCCTAGGATTGATACAAGGTGTGGTAAGTGCCTTGTAGGGTGCTGGGCAAACACAGAGTACTTACTTACAGCCACTTACATGGTCCAGTTAAGGGTGGGGAAAATACTGACATTTTCTCAATTACTCTTTTCTACGATGTTTCACTACACCCAATATAATATGGCATAGCCTAAAAAGAAAACTAGTTCTTTTTTTAGAAGTGATTTTATAATGACCCAACATAGATCTGGCAAGAAGAATTAGTAGAATTTATGGAATAAAGTGAGAGGTAACTGAGGTGGCTAAGTGCAGTCCCTTCCCTCGCCTGTGCCTGCTGTCCCCACTCCTCAGTCCCTTGTCCTGAGCTAAAGTGCAGCCCCACCTGGGGCAGGGTGGGGCTTCTGCTTCCCTGGTGAGAGGAGCAGCCAGGACTGCAAGGTGCATCCAGGCATCTTCAGCACCTTGTTTTCCCTTTTGTAATCGTGCCAGTCCTCCTCTTAACTGTCTCCAGGTGCTCCTTAGTCCCGAAGGGTGTGGTGACCTGAGGGTGGGGTGCACAAGTGCATGCTGGGTAGTGGCTCCTCTCTGCAAGAACCGCTTGTCCAAATAGCAACAGCCCTAGACATTCCAAGCCATGCGCCGTCCTTTGTGTAGTCGTTTCTCTCACAAGGGGAGCCCTCAGAGGCAGGTTCCCACTGCATTTACAGGTGAATCTATCAGAACGTGTGGACCGAGGCTCTCTGCCTTACTTAAACCCACGATATCAGTAAAAATCACAAAGTGAGGAAGCTTTATTTTCTGTCAGCTCATACTCACTCTTTGGTTGTACGTAGCTTCAAGTACCCTGCTAATGTCGTCCAGTGAGGTTTATCCTGAAGCAAAAGCACTGTAGACAGCTGACAGTCATCAGACCTTCACTAAAAATGCCACTGTTTTTCTCAGTGACTGGTCTCTCTGACTGCTGACTTCTCCATATTCCCAGTATGAAATCAGAAGACATTTTTGGTATGATGGGTGCATTTACAAAAACATATGATATTTAAGGTATTAAAGTGTGGGGTTTTTTTTTTGCTAGACTTTATCAGGTATTATTTCACATTGCTTTCTCATTCAGAACCAAATATTTCCAAAGATACTTGGACGAAGTAACCCTGTGTGTAAACATGTGCTTGTGTATGTGAAAGAGAAAATAGGCCCCTGTGCTCTCACACTTGTAAAAAATACCTGGTGTCCTCAAACAATCCAGAAACATGTCTATAGCTTCCCTCACTTCACTGTAGTGAATTTATTGGTTTTATTCTTCTGTTGAGCTATTGCTATCAAGCTGTTCTTTTCTCTTCCAGACCCTATATAATTGTAAAGAAACAGAAACCTGCAGTCACAAATAAACATATGGAAGAGCTGGCTCAGGGGTATAGGTAAGTAGCCGAAAGCAAAACTTCTCAGTCTCCTTAAGACTCATTTATATGACCTAAACGGAAGTAACGGTGTTTGAGCTGAGCTTTTACGAAAAGCATATTTTCAGTTTTAGTCTCTTAATTCCTCTCTACCGAATATAACAACCTGTTAAAAACCTCTTCTCTATGTGAGCTTGCTTGGACATAGTAAAAATGTTTATCAGTTCAGATAATGCAGGTTATAGATTGTTGGTGTAAATCAGCACAGATGAAGTAGTAGGAGAAAGTTATGTTAATGTAGATATTGGGTATCTCATCATATAGGACTTTTTAAATCAGAGAAGGTATTTTTAAAAGCAGGACCAGATTAACAAGAATCACAGATTTTTCTAATGTTTTGGTGATTTGTGATAACTGTGGTCTAAGAATAACATGTTTCAAGTATCCCAATGTATTGGTACTTTCTGGGAGAGAAGAATGCTTTGAGGCTAAATGAAAGCACATATCTTCCATTATTGCATATAAAATATGGCAGTAAAATGCTTTTTAAGTGTCCATTTCACCAATATTTTCTCAGGAATTTTGAAGATTTTTTACATGAGAGTCTGGTTGAATACTTAGATGTGAATGAAGAAAATGACTGTAACATCGCACTCTATGAACATACAATTAATAAGTAAGTAGGGTCCATAACAGCCGTAATTAAAACCTGTTCTGATGCTAGACGCAGCCTCCTTTTCTCATTTCATCTTCAGTTCTGTTACACAACAGAACTTCTTAGTAGGAACTGTTAGGAGTATTCTGTTTTATAATGAAGCATAATCCATTGCTTATCCAAAGAGTATCACAGAACTGCTAACAAATAATCTTGAGATTTAATTATCCTTCCTTTTCAATTTACACATAGTGTGTATTTCTTAAAAGAAATTGCTTCTCTGACTTCGATTACTGACAAAACTTGAACTAGTGAGTCAGGCTATGTAATGGTGTGTTTATCTCTCAGGGTTGATTTTGTCAGTGGATATCTGAATTCCTGTTGTCAGTGCAGAAATTCCCTATGTTGTTTTGCTGTAAAGATATCTCTAAACTTATGTGCAGTATTGACATGAAATGTTAATGTGTCCACAGTGTTTCTTCTAGAACAATGATATTTTTAGAAATATCTGTGTTCCATTTGAAATACATTAAAAGACATTTATATCACTTGCTGTCAGATGCTTGTGGCTAAGGTACCACTTTGGGCTTGCCTGATAGCTTAGTTGGTAAAGAATCTGCCTTCAATACAGAAGACCAGGATTTGATCCCTTGGTTGGAAAGATCCCCTGGAGAAGGAAATGGCAATCCACTCCAGTATTCTTGCCTGAGAAAATCCCATGGACAGAGGAGCCTGGCAAGCTACAGTCCATGGGATGGCAAGAGTCAGACGTGACTTAGAAACTAAACCACCAAGATACTAGTTACCTAAAATGAGAATTTTTGCAGTTATATTGTTAAATGGTTAATACTGCCACCTGATAACTATTTATGTCTTCAATCAGGAAAGTGCTTTTCTGCTTTCTGCTGCCAGATGAAATGTACCATTTTATTTTTGTCTTACTATAATTTAGTAAATAATGCTTTTCAGTCAGTTTTTCATTCTTAAATGTATGGCTCTCTCAAAGTACAATTTTTATACCCCTCATTTCAAGATTGACTGAGTGTAAAGGAGAAGTGTTATATGGTGGAGGTGGTTTAGTCACTAAGCCATGTCTGACTCTTGCGATCCCACAGACTGTATCCCACCAGGCTCCTCTGTCCATGAGATGTTCCAGGCAAGAATATTGGAGTGGGTTGCCATTTCCTTTTCCAGGGGGAGCTTCCTAAACCAGGGATCAAACCCATGTCTCCTACAGGGGCAGGCAGGTTTTTTACCCCTGAGCTGCCAAGGAAGCCTCCATCATGGTTACTCAAGCCCAAACCTCAGTTTCAGCTTTGCCTTCTCTTCTGCCCTGCACCTAACATCTAATCACTTAACACACCATGTGGGCTTTCCAGGTATACTCAGAATTTGAGCTCTCATTCACATACTCCCCTATTGGAGGCCACTGCCATTGCTTGTCTGGACCGTTGCAAAAGGCATCTGACTAGGTTTGCACCTGTTCTTACATAGTCTATTCTTCAAGGATCAGAATGCTCTCATCACTGCTCTTCTCAACCCCCTCCCCCACCACCACCTCCCAGTGGCTTCCCCCCCTCCCTCTGCAGTCGTTGCAGAGGCCTTCACGTTCCTACACGGAATCTGCCGCTGTGTTATCTCCTCCCTCACTCTGCTTTGACCACGCTGGCCTCGTCTTCACGTTCCTGCCCCAAGCCCTCTGCCTGAAATGCTCTCACCTACTTGCATGGCTCACTCCTTCACATTCTCCAGGTCTTCATTCAGGCACCACCTTCTCAGGGAGTTTTCCTGACCACCCTATTTAAAGTAGAAACCCTTCCTTGGTCCACCCCGTTCACAACTTTATTTTTCTAGTGCTTAAATCTTAAAATCTGTAAAATGCGCATTTTATTGATGCATCTGTGTGTTGTCTATCTCCCTCCAGTAGAAGCTTCATGAAGGCAGGGATTTTGTCTGTTTTGTTTACTGCTACAAGTTCAGTTCACTTGCTTAGTCGTGTCCAACTCTTTGTGACTCCATGGACTGCAGCGTGCCAGGCCTCCCTGTCCATCACCAACTCCTGGAGTTTACTCAAACTCATGTCCATTGAGTTGGTGATGCCATCTAACCATTTCATCCTCTGTCGTCCCCTTTCTCCTCCCACCTTCAATATTTCCCAGCATCAGGGTCTTTTCCAATGAGTCAGTTCTTCACATCAGGTGGCCAAAGTATTAAGAGTTTCAGCTTCAGCATCAGTTGGAATATTCATTTGTTTTGGAATATTCATTCCAATGAATATTCAGGACTGATTTCCTTTAGGATGGGCTGATTGGATCTCCTTGAAGTCCAAAGGACTCTCAAGAGTCTTCTCCAACACCACAGTTCAAAAGCATCAATTCTTCGGCACTCAGCTTTCTTTATAGTCCAACTCTCACACCCATACATGATTACTGGAAAAACCATAGCTTTGACTAGACGGACTTTGTCGGCAAAGTAATGTCTCTGCTTTTCAATAAGCTGTCTAGTTTGGTCATAATTTTTCTTCCAAGGAGCGAGTGTCTTTTCATTTCATGGCTGCATCACCATCTGTAGTGATTTTGGAGCCCCAAAAAGTAAAGTCTGTCACTGTTTCCGCTATTTCCCCATCTGTTTGCCATGAAGTGATGGGACCAAATGCCATGATCTTAGTTTTCTGAATGTTGAGTTTTAGACCGTTTTCACTCTCCTCTTTCACTTTCATCAAGAGACTCTTTAGTTTTTCTTTGCTTTCTGCCAGAAGTGTGATATCGTCTACATATGTGAGGTTATTGATATTTCTCCTGGCAATCTTGATTCCAGCTTGTGTTTCATCCAGCCCAGCATTTCTCATGATATATTCTGCATATAAGTTAAATAAAGCAGGGTGACAATATACAGCCTTGACATACTCCTTTCCCGATTTAGAACCAGTCTGTTGTTCCATGTCCAGTTCTAACTGTTGCTTCTTGACTTGCATACAGATTTCTTAGGAGGCATGTAGGTCAGGTGGTCTGGTATTCCCGTCTCTTGAAGAATTTTCCAACAGTTGGTTGTGATCCCCACAGTCAAAGGCTTTGATGTAGTTAATAAAGCAGAAATAGATGTTTTTCTGGAACTCTCTTGCTTTTTCGATGATCCAGTGGATATTGACAATTTGATCGCTGGTTCCTCTGCCTTTTCTAAATCCAGCTTGAACATCTGGAAGTTCATGGTTCACATACTGTTGAATCCTGGCTTGGAGAATTTTGCGCATTACTTTGCTAGCTTGTGAGATGAATGCAGTTGTGCAGTAGTTGGAGCATTGTTTGGCATTGCCTCTCTTTGGGATTGGAATGAAAACTGACCTTTTCCAGTCCTGTGGCCACTGCTGAGTTTTCCATATTTGCTGGCATATTGAATGCAGCACTTTCACAGTATCATCTTTTAGGATTTGAAATAGCTCAACTGGAATTCCATCACCTCCACTAGCTTTGTTCATAGTGATGCTTCCTAAGGCCCACTTAACTTTGCATTCCAGGATGTCTGGCTCTAGATGAGTGATCACACCATCATGGTTACCTGGGTCGTGAAGCTCTGTTTTGTACAGTTCTTCTGTGTATTCCTCTGCTTAATATCTTCTGTTCTGTCCACACCATTTCTGTCCTTCATTGTGCCCATCTTTGCATGAAAAGTTCCCTTGGTATCTCTAATTTTCTTGAAGAGATCTCTAGTCTTTCCCATTCTGTTATTTTCCTTTATTTCTTTTCATTGATCCCAGAGGAAGGCTTTCTTATCTCTCCTTGCTGTTCTTTGGAACTCTGCATTCAAATCTTTTCTTTCCCCCTTTGCCTTTGGCTTCTCTTCATTTCATAGCTGTAAGGCCTCCTCAGACAACCATTTTACCTTTTGCATTTCTTTTTCTTGGGGATGGTCTTGATCACTGCCTCCTATACAGTGTCACAAATCTCCCTCTGCAAAGGAAAATGATTATCAGTATCACCCAACACCAAGTTATCCCATACATCAAGTTAATTTTACTTTAAAAATAAGAAAAAAAGTGGTAGTAATTCATATTTAGGATATTTATTAAAATGTAGAAATGCATAAAGTAATTCCCCATTCCACCAAACTCCACCCTCCAGAAGTAGCCAGTGCTAAAGGTTTAATATGTACTCTTCTAGATTTTTTTTTAGGTAAATGCAAACATACATGCATGGTTACAATTATTTTCAGCATCTTGATATTTTTTTGTGTGTGTGTGAAAACAGGTACAAAGTTTATTTTTTTTTCTTTTTTCTAAATTTATTTATTTTAATTGGAGGCTAATTACTTTACAATATTGTATTGCTTTTGCCATACATCAACATGAATCTGCCATGAGTGTACACGTATTCCCAATCCTGAACCCCCCATCCCACCTCCCTCCCCATACCATCCCTCTGGGTCATCCCAGTGCACCAGCCCCAAGCATCCTGTATCCTGCATCGAACCTGGACTGGCAATTCATTTCTTATATGATATTATACATGTTTCAGTGCCATTCTCCCAAATCATCCCACCCTCTTCCTCTCCCACAGAGTCCAAAAGACTGTTCTATACATCTGTGTTTCTTTTGCTGTCTTGCATACAGGGTTATTGTTACCATCTTTCTAAATTCTATATATATGCGTTAGTATACTGTATTGGTGTTTTTCTTTCTGGCTTACTTCACTCTGTATAATAGGCTCCAGTTTCATCTACCTCATTAGAACTGATTCAAATGTATTCTTTTTAATGGCTGAGTAATACTCCATCTTGATTTTTTAACTCAATGCTATTAACATTATCATCCTGGATATTTTTCCACATGAATGTATGTGTATATATTTATACATATAAATATTTTAATTGCTTTCGATTATGTTGTCTATACATAAATACCTTATTTAATTTGTTCCACTATTGATGACAATTTAGGCTATTTCTAATTTTTTTGCTATTGCAAGCAACAGGTCAGTTATTCTTAATTTGAGCTAAATTTAATGCCCTTATGCACGGTGAACAGGAAGTCTCCTATTTCCTGTTTAGTATAGAAGCTTAGAGTGGTTTTAATTTTGAATAATATTGAATGATAAGGTGTTACACAAAAACCCAAGTAAATTTTTGGCCAATCCTATAAAATTCCTTTCTGTTTTGTAAAATTCAAATCCAGACTGAAAGTTTGGACTTTCATATAATCTTATATATGTTCTTGTCATGAAAAAAGAGGAAACTCAGATCTTTACCTTCTTCATTTTCAGCTTATCCCAATTTTTACATAAGAAAAAAAAAGTTTTTTGGATTGGTCAAATTGGCCATCATATTAAATATAAACAGAACAGTACCTTTTAACAAACTGTTTCATTCTTGGTTTTAAAATTTTTCTATAAGCTGTTTTTCTATCCAAAAAAAAAACAGAAAGAAAACAAAGCCTAGAGCCATTTTCCTTTCTGCTGACAAAGACCTAAAGTGTCTGAGAGGATTGGGGTTCTGCGAGGTCGTGAGGTCAGAAGTGTATTCTTCAAAACCAAAGACTGCATAGAAAGCATGCTCTCTAACCAAATGAGGGACAAAATTCAGTACACATTTTTTGAAAAATAAATAGATGGATAACTGGATAAGTGGGAGATCTTTGCCATGTACATTGCAACTAATTCTCCATGATGTGTTGGGTTATCTTGGAAATCACTTCTCTTCAGAAGTACTGTAAACTATTGAAATTACAGTTAAGGTTGTGCTTCAGAAACACTCAAGGGAGGGATAGAGGGTCATTGGAGACCACAGGTCCTGGATGTGAGATGTTTCATCAAGACCTGAAAACAGTCTGGCTACCCTTTCCCATTGCAGTATCTCAGTTGCCTTATCATTTAACCAAAACTGAGTTTTATGCAAAATTATATTGTGAAAGTAATCAAGATTCTGACATCTACTAGGCAAAGTCTTACTTTGTGGCCAGTATCTAGAACTGAGCTATCCAGTAAAAATATAATGCAAGTCACCATATAACTTTAAGTTTTCTCATAGCCACATTAAAGAAGTAAAAAAGAAACAGATGAAATTAATTTTAATAATTTTACTTAACCCAGTGTATCTGAAAGATTATCATGTCAACATGTAATCATTATAAAAATATTGAGATAATTTACATTTTTTTTCCTACTAAGTCTCATCTGGTGTGTAGTTATACCATATCTCAATTTGGATGCTAAATTTTCATTGGAAATACTTGATCTGATTTCATAACATTTACAATTGAAAAGGTAGATTAATACATTTAAGTGATTACAAGCATAACTGAAAGATTTAAAATAACTGATTAAAAATTCAGCTTCTCAGCTACACTATTCTAACTTTTCAAGTGCTCAACAGCCATGTTTAGCTAGTGGTTACAGTATTGATACCGTGGTGGCTCAGACGGTAAAGAATCTGCCAGCAGTGCAGGAGACCCAGGTTCAATCCCGAGTCAGGAAGATCCCCTGGAGAAGGGCATGGCAGCCCACTACAGTATTCTTGCCTGGAGAATTCCATGGTCAGAGGAGCCTGCTGGGAGTACAGTCCATGGGGCCGCAGAGACTCCTAGATGACTGAGTGACTAACACTTTAACTTTTCACTTCAGGTCTTAGTAATTGTTCTTAAAGGGGACACATTCCTCTCTCTAAGATGATAATACAACTTTTTCATTGATACAAGTTAGAAAAGTGGGAGAAAGCAGGCCACTCATCCACAGAGATCTATTTTTAAAATTTTTTAAAAAACTTATTAAAGTATGTGTGTCAGTTGCTCAGTTGTGTCCGACTCTTTGTGACACCATGGACTGTTGCCCACCAGGCTCCTCTGTCCATGGAATTCTCCAGGCAAGAATACCAGAATGGGTTGCCATTTCCTTCTGCAACTGAAGTATAGTTGATGTACAATGTTGTGCCATGTAGATATTCTTGATACTGCGTTTCTATATGCTATATATAGTAATTTCTTTAAAACTGTTAGTTATTGTTATTATTAGTTAGGATGTAATAATGTTTTATTTTTTATATAGGCATTCTATATTGTCTCCCTGTATTGCTTCATATAATAAAGTTGCATGTTTTAGTTTCACTGAAAAAAATAATTTGCTTTATTATATTTTATTTATGTATGGATTTTTTCCTATCAGCTTTACTAGCATCAAATTTTATTATGAGGTTTTATTATTATATAAATTTATTATATATGTTTTATATATAGATTTTTATATATATTTATGTAAACTTAAATTTTATTGTCTAGATCCCTCTGGGGCCTGGATAGTAATATTTTTTATATCCTTAAAGAGATATTTATTTTGTACTTGGTGCCTGAGACGTCTGATTCTTAATTAACTTGATAGAGATACCACCCACTTGGAGATTGAACCTTTCACTCTCCTTGGAGTCTGTGCTGGCCTGATCCCGTACCCTCATCACAACCAGTCCCCGAGAAACACATATCAGTGTGCCATGGGGAAACAAGCCATGGGTAAGAATTCCTTCTTGAACTTGGTTCTGAACACTTGGATGAATACTTATATCTTGATTCATGTTTCACCAGTATTGCATGTTTGGCCGAGTCAGATGTTGCTGACACACCTGCGTGTTACCAAACCCAGGAGGTTGTGGAATTCTGCAGTGCTTGCAAGTTCCCCTGTCCTGTCTCAAGCCTAAACAAAAATGGAGAAAACCTCTCTGAACTTGTTCCCTTGGCCAAACAAAAGGATACATAATAACTATCACAGAATTACAAGGTAGTAAATGTAAAGAGAACAGCCCTATATGAATGTAAGTTATTAACCAGGAGAGCTGGAAGAAAGAGCAGTGAAAACTGGAGGTAGAAGGAGGAGAGTGGAAGGCGATAGGGATAAGAGCTACAGTATTGATTAGGATGTACTTAGTCCTTGTCTGGATGACGATCACTGAGCCCGTTATATCCATATAGTTGCTCCTGTAGCTCCTGAAACATTCGGTATGTGTCACAGTTTCCTGAATTTGTGTTTCTTTCTTTCTTCTTTTCTTTCCTTTCCTTTCATTCGTTCGTTGATTTTTTTGTCATCCATAACATTTATTGAGCATCAAATATAAGCCAGACAGGAGTACTGGAACCTGAAAATACAGAGATGACAGAGTCCTGCCCTCAGTGAGTTCACAGTCTAGTAGGAGAGAACAGTAAATATACCAGGAATTGGATATAGTCTGATAAGCGCTGTGGTAGACTGATAGCTAGCGTCTAAGGAAGTAGGAGCAGAAAGAACACCTAAGGTTAGAGAGTGGGCTGTTTCTGGAGACTAGAACTGAATTGAGTCTTGAGGACTCTTGAGTATTTCTCACAGGTATGAGAATGTAAGCAAGCAGTGTGTGGGGAAGTCTTGGTATATACTCTGATACAGCTGTTCTGTATCGTGTTTGCTATATAGCATGGGCAGAGAGGCATGCTGGAGAGATGCCATATGTGTAGGAGTTTGGATTTTTGTCTTGAAGAGGATATAGAGGATACTGGCAAAAAAAAAAGTTTTGCTTATAAGCTTTTTTTTTTAATATTTTTAAAAACTCATTTAAATCCTAGTAAGTTTAATACATTTTCTTTTCATCTGTGTCTATGACATCAATATGATTTGTCATCTCTGATTTAAAGTATGCTACAAGGAGGTTCATAAAGAAACCGTAAAAGGTTTTTGCATTGCCTTTGGGTAACAACTGGAATGCAGTTAGCCTTTCAGTTACTGATAATTAGCTTGACAATTAAGGAATTCTGTTTCTCCTATGGATAAAGAGTATGCATGTCTTTTTGAGTTTTTATATTGCCCTTTGGTTGGCCACAAAGAAATAAGAAGCATGTTGTCCTGCTACCATTTACCTGAATGATGTAATGCCTGGACAGTTGAGAATAATTCCCAGTGGGAAAATCTAAACAGCGGCTCATCAATTTAGAGTTTCCCATTCATCCTCCACAGCAGTGTAGGCTGAGTTCTCGCTTGTGCTTCTGACTTGCTAACAAGTTGAAATATACAGTACTGAATCCTGTGTGTCCTGAAAGGGCTATCACTTCTATTGGGTTTACCAAACCATTTTGTTTCATGATGTGAATCCCAGCTGAAACAATACACCTTTTGTGTAGAACCTTCAGCAGAATTAACGGAAGACTAATCACTTCATCACGAATGCCACTCTTTAGTGTGTTTGAAGATTGAAACAGAAAGGGTTGTATCTCTCACCACTTGGCAAATCTTTTTGTTTTTGTAAATAAGTGACTCGAATGAAAGAAATAATATTTTTATTTTTGTAACTTCTCTTCCTACCAAAAAAGAAAAAAAAAGCCTTTATTTTGTAGCCCTGAGTACCTAAAACGTTTGGCCAGTTACCACACACAGTTAAGCAGGATCAGTGTGTACAGAAAGCCAATTCAGTGTCTGTAGAGTTCTTTTGTAGTTTTCTGTGTGAAGGTTTTTTTTCTCGTTTTGTTTTGAGTGTCATTTGCAATTCATTGTCTGTGTTTTCTGAGGTTGGTGTATTCAGCTGCTCTGACCCTGGGTCCTGCACATTTAGCTCCTTGGATACAATCCTCTGACGTGACTGCTGACGCTAGGAAGACAAAAGCCGCTGAATATCTTAAGTAATAATAATAATAATAAAAAGCCTTTGTCACTGTTTGTTATTATAAAACACCTGACTGGAAAGAAAAGCCATGAGATAAAAGTAATATTAAAAGTTGGCACATGAGAAGGCCACCTTGCGCTGTGGGCACTGAAATAGCTGCAGAAGTATTGAGCGAGGTCTATAGGAAAACTGGCAAAAGGAGAGAGGGCAGCAGAGGGAGACCAGAGCAGAGACCCAGGTCTGAAGCAAACCCAGCTCTTGGAGTGGGACTTCTCGGAGTCATTTTAATTCCATGCTGTCTTGACCACTAGTAACTAAAATCACACTATCCCATTTTAGGTATCAGCCATTGCTTAAGACTATATACAGCTCAGAGATTCTGTGTGGATTTTCTTTTCTTTTTTTTTTTTCGGATGAAAAATTATACAGTCACTTTTTGTGATTCCTTATATATCCTCCCAGTTTCTGTGTGGATTTTATAACAAAATATTTTAGTTGCTCTTCGTCTATTAGTCCATGTGGAAAGTGAAAGACAGTATCCCAGAATTAATTCACTAAATACTCTAACTAACCTGGAAGTTGACTATATGCAATTTACCACCAACCCCTCCCATTCAACAGTGAGAAAATAAGTCATTTTCTGTCACTATGAAGGAGACCAAGACAGCACAGACCAGAGACACTTGAGAGCCTTACCTTGTGTATAAGACAGGGCTGACTTGAATGCAGCCTGAAACACCAGCAGAGGGTGTTTCTTAAATCTAAGGCTTTATTCATGAAGTTCAGGGCTCCACACAGCGTGTTACTGAGCTACTGGGAGGCCTCCCTGCCATGCCTGTGGCTCTGTTGTGACGTGGTTCAGAGCGCGAAGGCAGGTCGGCGTGTGTGGAGGTGGCAGGGTCTTCAGGTCACCCAGTGCTGCAAGTGAAGGCTGTCTGAGGGGGCCGCGTTGTCTGCTCCCCCCGGCACCCGACGCCAAGTTCACATGAGTCACGCTTTCATATCCTGCCCATTTTATTAGTTGGCACGCCTCTAGTGGAACCCTTTCTCCCGTTTAAAAGGACCTTTTGGTCACTGTCAGCTTAATTAATGAATATGCATCACATCCCTCCTGCAGCCCCCGCTGCTTCTCACCGCCCCTTCCTCCTTCAGCTCCAAACTGCTTGGACTTTTTTAAAGTTCGGTGTTAACGCAGCTTCTGTTTTGGTTTTTGTCTGAGTCTGCTCCTAAGTGGGTAGTTCCTTCTTTTGTATCCCCCACTTTACAGTAGGATGGGATGTACTAGAAATGCGCTGGAGGATTTCAAAATACTAGAAACACATCATATACACATAGAAACTCATAAAATGTGGCTTCATTCTACATCTCTTCTCTCATTTTCTGTTTGAATTTTTTTTTAAGACAATTTTTTTTAATCCATTGGGGATACAAAGTGAAAAGATGTCTTGACCAAATTATCCATGGTAATTCTCTTTTAGAATTCTGTTGGTTAAAAAAGACATACTCATTTTACCTATTGTAAGTGTAAGCTTGTGTGACAGTTCCTGAGACTAGAATGTTTATAATGAGGAACAGTTCCAAATGTAGGGTTAGAGTTGGAGGTAGAATGAGCAGTCTTGCAGGATGATGAGTGTGTATTTTTACTGCTAATATTGTTAATATTAGTCATAATGAATATTGCCACTCATTGAATATCAACTGATTTAGGTACATTTCTTCATTTAACATATTAATAATAATAGTCCTGTCAGATATAATACATACCTGTTTGTTTCTGACAAGGAAACTGAATTCCAGTTTGGTTGAGTAACTCTTAAGAGATTACTTTATGTCTTCTATACAGTGATCTTTGTAAAACTTACTAAAATTTTTCTCAGCTAAAACTAACTTCTTTCCTCACTTTTCTGGTTCACCATGGATCATGATGAAGGTAGACTGTAAATTATAAGCTCCCTTGAGGACAGGCGCTACGTCTGCTATTTATCACTGTATCTCTGGGGCCTAGCCAGGTGCCAGCTTAGTAGGTACTTTATGTCTCAACAGCAAATGAATCTCTGAGGACATTAAAATTGTTAAGAAATCAGATGCAGATTTTTAAAACAATATTTGAAACGAAGAACTACGTTGGAGGACTTTACAAGCCAGTACTTAGACTTACCATAAAGCCATAGTAAGGAAGACAGCGTGATGTTGACATAAGGGTAGGCATGTAGATCAGTGGAACAGAATCCAGAAACAGAGCCACACTTTTATGAGCAATTGATTTTTGATGACTATATCAGGGCAATTCAGAGGAAAGAAAAATCTTTTCAACAAAATAAAATATCTGAGTATCTATATAGAAAAAAATGAATGTCAGCTCCTACCTCATACTGTACAAAAAGTTAATACAAAATGAATCACACCCCTAAATGTAAGAGCTGAAACTGTAAAACTTATAGAAGGAAACTTCAGCAAAAATCTTTGTGACCTCAAATGATGTAAGAGTTCTTAGAACACAAAAAGGACAAACTATAAAAAATGAAAATTTTAGCATATTGGATTTTCTCAAGTTATATTTCTTCTCTTTGAAGGTTGCTGTTAAGAATATGAAAGACAGGGCTTCCCTGGTGGTCCCGTGGTTAAGACTTAGCACTTCCACTGCAGGGAGCATGGGTTCAGTCCCTGGTGGGAATGAAGGTCCTGCATGCTGCTAGGTGTGACCAAAAAAAATATATATATATATGAAAGACAGCATTAAGCCACAGAATGGACAGAAGTATTTTCAGTATATCTGATAGAGGATTTGTGTCCAGAATACATACAAAGAACTCTTGGGTAATAAGACAACTCAATTAGAAGATGGGGGCCAGAGGAAAACTCAGACGTTTCTCAAAGAGTAATAGGAATAACCAATACGCTCATGAAAATATGTTCAACGTTATTAGTCATCAGGTAAATGTAAATTTCTGTAAGATGTGACTGCACACTCATTAGAACGATGCAGATGAAAAAGATTTGACATTTGTGGAGCAGCCAAAATGCTCACACATTGCTGGTGAAAATGTAAAACAGTAAAATCACTTTGGAAAACGCTAAAATTATTCTATAAAGTTAATTGTACTCTTAGCAAACAACACAGAAACTCCACTCCTGTGTATTTATCCAAGAGAAATGAGTAACAAAGATGTGTGCATCAGTGTTCATAACAACTGTATTCACAGTAGCCCCAAACTGGGAACATCTCAAATATCCATCAGCAGGTGAATGGATAGACAAAATGTATATTCTTATGATGGAATAGTACTCAGCAATAAAAAGAATGAATTCTGTTACACACAGACATGTGGATGCGTCTCAGAATCATGCTAAGTGAAAGAAGCAACTCAAAGAGTACACTTACTATATGATTTCATTTATATATGAAATTCTAGAAAATGCAAATTGAAACTGTACTGATAAATAGATCTTTGGTTGCCTGAGGCCAGGGACAGGATCATCTGGAAGTACTGGAAATGTTCTGGATCTTAATTGTGGTAGTGGTTTCACAGATTCATGTATCTGTCAGAAGTCATCAACTTGTACACTTTAAATGGGTGAAATTTATTATAATTCCATAATATATACAATTAAGTAAAAAGAGCTTGGGTGAAGGAAGATGGAAAAATTAGTTAAATATATAATTTATTTTTCTCAATATACCTTTTCTAAGTTGTGTTCATCCTTTTTTTCCTTTTATCTTAAAAAAACATTTTCACTGTTTTAACCTACATATACATACCACGTTATGCCAATTTGTGACTCCTTAAGAAAGTTTTGATCAAGAAAATAAGACTTTGTAAGAAAGATTATGTCCTGGGTAGTGAGCAGATAAATTCATTGGAGATTGTTTTTACAGCAGAATGGGCCAGTAGAAGGAGAATTCAGCTTATAGACATTCTATTAGTTATTATATACATGCGGTGCCCTTCTTAAGGAAGCTGACAATACTAAATAGCCGTCCTAGTTTGAGTATATGCCTCACCCTGGGCTAATGTTAAAATTTCTACATGACATTTTCTCCAAAAAGCTTACTTATTGATAAAAGTAGCTAGTCAGTCATTCATAATTTATATAAAAATTATGGGGTGTGGTGGCATTTGAGAATTTTATAACATAGAAGTCATAGTTTATAAATCATATTTTAACCTATGCACCCATTGCCAGTGCTGCTAGAGGTGTGTATACATGTATTGGCCTACAAGTTCTTTCAAAAGTCTTTAAGGAACATTTTCCGATGAGGTCATAAACCCCAAACTTTTGCTAAACTATTTAGCTGCTCCTCCAGTTCATAGTGGGTTGTGATGCCCAAGAATTATGCTCTGGGCCGAGTAGCACAATTTTATAGCAGGATGCCATCTCTGTCACCCTTGTTTGGAAGTGCAGCTGGCTCTGTGTCTCTGCTGCATGGTAACACTCGGCTCAGGTCTCAGAGGGCACGTTTGGCAGCCTGGTGGGACTTTGCCTGAACCCTTGTCTCCAGCGGGTGAAGTATACAGTTGAAGCTGAAATCTCAACATAAATTTGAATTGATTTCATGTAAAAGGATGAACTTACTGTCATGAACTTTACTGTAGTCTGAGCAGCAGCAATTTTATTTCTAAGGCCATAAGTGATCTATTATCAGGTATCCTGCCCAGTCTATTAGTTGGCACTAAAATAACAGTAATTGGGGATTTTTAGTGTCAACTTGAGAAAAAGTTCATGCAGTTCAGTTTAGCTATTGGTTTTCAGCTGAATCTTGATAAATTTTCTAGAGATTTAAGCACAAGTATGTACCTTCATAAAATGTATATTGAAATTCTTCCATTTCATTTACTTGACATTTATTGAGCATTGGTAATAAGCCTAGCAATGTACTAGGCACTTGTTTCTTTAGTGTCCTACAGATTTCATTAAAGCCCAACCATCAAGGAGTACTATATCATTTTTGCTGCCTGAATAGGTTGTTTTCATCTCTAAATTGAAATCACCATTGATTTAATGACATGAGTAAGAGAAAAAGGGAAAGGAAACAAATAATTGAGTTTTATATCTGCTCACATTAAAGCTTAACTCCATTAAATGACGTGTCAGCACCTTGGACGTGTGTGGGTATTGCAGATGTGCCACTACAGGACAAAGAAGAGATACTTGGGGAGAGTTAAAGAGGTCCAGAAACCTGCACTCAAGCTCAACAGTAGGGCAAACGTGGGTTTCCCGGTTTTAAGGTCTCTGAGTAGGAGCAATTGTGTGTTCACAAGCCCCGGAGACTGAAAGCCTTTTTGTGGAATCAATCTTTGAACTTTAATGCACCCAATGGGGAAAAAGAAGGGTAGGTAACATTCTAGCTTCACTTTCGGTTGACAGTGATACTCTTCCAAGGTCCAATCAGGTGGAAAGGCTGATTGCTAAGGAGAGAAAAGCCCATCCCTGACTGGACAGGGCCCTGGATTCCCTAGGGGAAAGGACCCTGCCTTTCTCCATTGTATCTCCAGTGCTGGGCCCCAAGTAGGTGCTTATTAACTGCTTAATAAGTGAATAGTTAGTTTTTCCTCCCTTTTTAAAATTTTTTCATGTTAAACATTTGGAATTGTTGGTTTCTTTATTTGTCCTATTGTCCAAGCTTTCTGCCGTCAGCACTGTGGGGTATTTTCTAATTGCAGCTGTAAATATGCCTGGAACATAGTAGAACCAAATGCAGAATTGTTGACATGTATGATTAACCAGCAGAGACAAAAGCTCTCCAAATGGGATCAATTTTATAAATCCAAAAGTTGAAATTATTCAGATTAGTATACCTTGAGTGTGATTTTTCTTCTTTGTAGGATTTTTGACATAACTGAGAAAAATTGTTTTTGAAAGTCATTAATCACTATGAGATATTGCTCTTTAAATATTTGAAAATTTTCTTCATTTTAACTATTAAAGTGAATGTTTCTCTCTATATTCATTGCTGCTTAATTATTTGATCTAATAGAGTGCTGCATTTTGTTTTCTCCAATGCCAATGAAGGTACCATTGGATACAACCAGAGGAACAGAATTGATACTCTCATGTATCTCCTAGCATATCCACAAAAACCCATGGTTAAAACAAAGACAATTGAGTTGATAGAATTTGAGAAACTGCCAGCCGGACAGAACGCGACAGTTGCCGTGATGAGTTATAGTGGCTATGATATCGAAGATGCTCTTGTTTTAAACAAGGCTTCCTTGGACAGAGGTAAGTGAATTTTCAAAGCACGAGCACCAAAGGTACCTTTGTGCAGATTCAGATACAAGCGTGATCAATGTGAAAGTCACTTGACGTCAGAATGTTAAGGTCAGTTTCAAGTGATTTGATTTT
Source organism: Ovis aries (assembly GCF_016772045.2). Lineage (NCBI taxonomy): Eukaryota > Metazoa > Chordata > Mammalia > Artiodactyla > Bovidae > Ovis > Ovis aries. The sequence continues at coordinate 175,395,385 of NC_056056.1, forward strand.
TATAATATACAGCCAGGAAGTGGTTATGTATGGTGTTGACATTTTTAAAATGAATATTATATAGAGGTATTAATAATTGTTACTAAGGAACCTTTTCTTTTCTTTGTTATTTAATTTATTGGTGACTTGAGACAGTTCAACAGAAAACAAAAATTGAAATGTAAGAATTTGATTATTTCCTAGCAGGAATTACAATAAATGAAATACCATTAAAAAAAAAAAAACCATCAAGTTGTATATTTAATTACAAACCTGTTGAAAGGGCAATAGCAATAGTTGTATATAAAAGACTTTTTATTATATATCTCAACTTCATAATGCTATACCTTTTTGTTAGCAAAATGATAAAAGTATACATGCACAAACCCTGATTCATCATTTTACCTTTTTCTTTCCCAGTTTTTTGATGGCTTACTTTTGCAGGTCCCCACCTGGGGGCTTGTTAGCCATCACCTGATCTGTGGTGTGACTTCTGTCTTCATCATCCATTTCTCTCCTCTCTCCCTGGCAGACCCGCCCTGCCTTCCCCTTCACTCTTTGCAGTTGCTAGGCAGCCATAATAGTACTCCTAGACATGTGTCTTTGGCGTTAATGTTGGCTGCACTTAATTTATGCCGCTTTTTTTCCTCCAAATGACAACAGCCATGCTTTAAAGCTAGATGTTTTCCTTTCTGATTAACTGGTAACGTTTATGTGGAAATCTGAAGACTTTGTGATATCTTTCAGAAACTCCGCAACACAATTTAATGATCTGAGTTTACTGTCCTCTTGCTTTTAAGCTCCCACCTGTAAATAAAATGTCTATTTATACTCAGAAGAAAACGCTTCTGATTCCATGCAGTTCAGATTCACACTGCACTCCAGCATGTTGCACTTAATGGCCATTGTATGAAATTTCAAGATCATGTAAGGTTTTCAAAGCAGCTTGCTCTCTGAGGCGAGTTTATTATGGCCATACACAATTTACCAGCAGCCACAACAACGAAGACTGTTAATCAAAGACACACAGATGTCTTCATCTACTGTCCAGATGTAGAAATGCGTTGTTTCATCCCATGGTCACCTTCATATTTAAAAAATGACATTAGAGCACTGAGATTTTATTTAGAAATCCACTCTTCCCCGATTAATTTCCTGAACTCAAATTCTTAGATTTCTTGAAAGAGTTCTGCTTTGGGTGGAGAATCATAAGCAAAGGATTTTACAGCCGTGCATTTATTTCTTCAGTAATAGCTGGCATTTAATCTGGAGACATTTTCCTATTTAAGCGAACTCTGACATGGCTCAGTATATCCTGGGGAGATCAGAGGGAGAATCCCATTTAAAATAACAGCTTGGCCAAAGAGGGAAGAAGAAAGAAATCTAGCCATAGCATCTTAGGAAATGTTACTTAGTGTGAAAGGATAGGCAGCTCTTTTGAGCAACTGACAAATCCTTCTGTGGATTTCAGTGGTTGAGTTTGCTCCATCTAAAGGCTATTTCTATTCATTTTGCTTACTTTTCTTAATGTTTAAGTTGTTAATCGGTCCCAGGACTTTTCCCTCCTCCACTAGATAAATGTAATATAAAAATGTAATCAAAGTAATCTCTAATCTTCAAGGCAAAGGTGAACTCTCTCTCCCATTAATATCATTTGATTGCTTCTTTTTATTCTCTCTTTTCTCTGGAGAAAGATTAATGTTCTTGTTTGCTTGTTTGAGACTTCCTCTAAATGCTAAAATCAGCATAAAGAAAACTTTCCAGAGAAGAGTAGCAAACATTTTGCAATAAAATGATATGTGAGAAGAATGAGGGCTAATCAGTGAACTTGCTCTGTCTCAACTCAGCCACCATGTTGCTGAGTGACCTTGGCCACTTAATTTTTCTGCCCCTCACTTGTGGCACCTGTAAGATAGAGGGATTAAGCCAGGTGATCTTTAAGGCCCTTTCCAATTTTCACATGCTATGGCTCTGCACTCTTAAAGAATCACAGTGATATTCTTAGGTTTTTCTCACCTTCCTCCAACCTGACAAGGTATATTCTGTGCTGGAAAATGATTGTAGAGATTCCAGTGTTTATATGTTTATATGGTGGAGATCTTGAGCCAGTTCTTCAAGTCATCAGATTGCTATTTGGCTTGGCTACTCTCATAATCTAAATGTAGAGCACATTTGGGGTGTGTTTCTATGGGCTTCCCAGGTGGCTCAGATGGTAAAGAATCTGCCTGCAACACAGGAGACCTGGGTTTGATCCCTGGGTCAAGAAGATCCCCTGGAGAAGGGAATGGCAACCCACTCCAGTATTCTTGCCTGGTGAGTTCCATGGACAGAGGAGCCTGGTGGGCTACAGTCGATGGGATCACTGAGTTGGACATGACTGAGTGACAAACACTTCGGAGGGGAAGGGAGGTAGAGTGGGGTGGCTTGTTGAGTAACACAAATCTGTGACTTCGTAGTTCCATATTGCTGGTGGTTCTGAACCCACTTTGGTTTCATTTTAGGTTTTGGGCGTTGCCTTGTATATAAAAATGCTAAATGCACCTTGAAACGATATACCAATCAGACTTTTGATAAAGTGATGGGGCCCATGTTGGATGCTGCTACAAGGAAACCCATCTGGCGACATGAGATTTTAGATGCAGATGGTATTTGTTCTCCAGGTAAAAGCCTTAAAATCATTTTTTTAATGTATATGCTTTTAAATTATGGAAAGTATTCAGCAGTATGTCTGAATGTTTGGTATACAGGGCAGAAAAAAAAATAACAACCTATAAAACCGTATCAACCGGGTGCTATGGCAGGGAAAACAAGTGCAGTGACAGCAGTGTAGTAGCTGGTGTCTGTGCTTACTGCAAATGCAGAGCACAGGTGAGGACAGCAGGAAAATCGAAGAAATACTTATAGTTTCTCATTGTCCACGTTTAAGTTGGTGGGGACTCATTACTAGCTGAAATCACTGTGACATGGCCCAAACCTATTCTAACACCCTAGGAGACATTTTAAAGTGGATGGATTTTCTGTCATTCATGTGGTCCCCTAAAGCAGCTTCTTAATTTTATACATGCTGTGATCTTAATCTATGTGGTGTTTTCAGATGGGCTTGCAGAGTTTCACACAAGCCCGTTGAACTCTGATTCCACCCATGTGGACTCTCTTTGTGACCTCTGCGTCTGAATTTCATGCACCAGGGGTTTCATGGGGTTTTATGCTCCAATAACCTTTGCCCTCCCCACGGATGATCGTGACTTGTCTGATGCTCTTCTCTCTCTCTCAGGTGAGAAAGTAGAAAACAAGCAAGTGCTTGTAAACAAGTCCATGCCCACAGTGACTCAGATTCCCCTGGAAGGAAGTAACGTGCCCCAGCAGCCGCAGTACAAAGATGTGCCCATCACGTATGTCCTGGTCATGCCTTGGAAATATTACATTGAAAGATTTTTAAAAAGAAGGGGTGGAGGAAATTAGAAGTTAGCTCCTTTGGCTGGTGACTGCCAGAGAGATGTCTGCCCAGTGTCAGCTCCGTACCCGCTCTTGGACAAAGGGGTCCCCAAACCCAGACCCAAACCGTCATCCTCCCCTCACCTACCCCAGCCTCAGACGTGCTTCCTCTGGGTCCGTTTCTCGGTGAGTAGTGCCGCCATCCAGCCAGTCGCCTACACATACACCTGACTCCTTTGCGTGGCCTGCTGCACGCCTTAGTTGGGTCGGGGCTGACAGTTCTGTCCCCTCAGAAGTCCTCTCACTCCCCAGTGGCAGGTGTGGCTCTCTGAGTTTGGCCCCCTTCTGCTGGACTCGCCGTTCCTGGAAGCTGCTCGTCTGCCTCCAGTCGTGCACCTCCCCACTCTTCTCAGGCTCCCTCTGTTACTGCCGGAGTGACTTATTTCTTCTCCTCAGTTACTCATCTGCTGCTCTTGCATAAATAGCATAAAACTTGAGTAGATAAAACTCCTAAGGACAATGTCGCCTGCATGATAAAGGCTGAACGAAATGATAATGTAATAAATACACGGCCATCCATGACTCTCGGCACATGTCTCTAGCCTCACCCTTTGGCACACCAGCCTTCATATTTCTAGTAAATTGTCTCTTATTCTCCAGACATTCCGTGTGACTTCTGTGCATTTACTCACGCTGCTCCCTCTGCCTGGAATTTCCTTCTGTCTGGCCAGGTCTCCACTCTAGGGTCTCCTCCTCCCGGAAGCAGTCCTTGATAGCTGGCCCCTCCCTGCCACCACTGTCACCACCACCGACCACTGGCGGGACCGACTGTCACCTCCTCAGGCCTTTCCCATGACCCCTCTTGCCGTCCCAGAAAACAAACTTTCTTGTGTCTCCCTTTCTCTCTCCCTTCGCTGTTTGTGAGTTTCTTGGGGGCAGCAGCTACGTCTTCTTAATCGTTGTATGTCCAGAGCCTGTAAGGATCTGACATAGGCAGACTCTGAATAAAGTTTGTTGAGTGAAAGACAGATGATGTGAAGTGTGTGAAAAGTTCCCAGTGGAAACGCTGAGTAGATTAAAGTAATATTTAAAAATTTCCAGTTGAGTAACGGGCTTCAGCATTTTAAATCCCAGGTCTGCTTTGTGTGAGTCATGTGTCCTGGGCAAGTTCTTAACCTTCCTAAGTTTTCCTCAGTTCTTATTTCCTATAAAGGAATAACAGTATGTGAATACCATGTGTGGTAATGATTAAATTGTATTGTGCCTGCCTCGTAATAAATGTTTAACCACTTTAAACTAGGACTGTCCAAGGGAAATTGTCACATTTTAAGTTATTCTTGAAAGAGAAAAGTCATTTTTCAGAACCTGAAATGGGAACATCAGAATATTCTGTGGTAGGTATTACATGAAATATGCCTGGAAGAGTAGGTTCACCCAGGGCGGCTTGAAAACTCTGCTATAGTGACTTTATCTTAATATTAGCTACAAAGGGGCAACAGACTCGTATATTGAGAAAGTGATGATATCTTCAAATGCCGAAGATGCTTTTCTGATCAAAATGCTGCTGAGACAGACAAGGCGTCCAGAGATTGGAGACAAATTCAGCAGTCGTCATGGGCAAAAAGGTAAGTTGTATCATTTCTCAGCTTTTTTATAAAGCTATAGTATTTATTAACCACATTATATAAGAACTACTTTATAATTCTCCCTGTTAGAAAAATTCAGTATGTTAGAAAAAGTATTACCATGTTATCAAAAGTATTCTTGTTTTATTTCCCAGATTAACCTGTTTATATTTTAATGGCATCTAACAGTATACCATGGAGAAGGCGATGGCACCCCACTCCAGTACTCTTGCCTGGAAAATCCCATGGATGAGGAGCCCGGTAGGCTGCAGTCCATGGGGTCACGAAGAGTCGGACATGACTGAGCGACTTCACTTTCACTTTTCACTTTCATGCATTGGAGAAGGAAATGGCAACCCACTCCAGTGTTCTTGCCTGGAGAATCCCAGGGATGGGGGAGCCTGGTGGGCTGCTGTCTATGGGGTCGCACAGAGTCAGACACGACTGAAGCGACTTAGCAGCAGCAGCAACAGCAGTGTACCATAGTGTTGCTTCTCTATACTATGTATTTCATTCTGCAACTGCTCAGCCCAAAATTTTAAATACATTCTAGATGACGTACCTGCTAAAGTACAAGTGGCTGTTCAGAAGTAAATAGTAATACCTATTTTTTACGAAAGGTGTGTATTTAAAATGCTGTTTATTCTTTTGGGTCATGTATCAGGATGTCAGCACCTCAGAGTCACCTGCCCCTTTGTTTAACACAAGAGAAAGTTCAGACCCTGCTCGGTAAGCAGCCTGTCACAGGCACCCAGCTCACTGCTGAGCTGGTGTTAGAACCGTGGTCTTCCCCGCCTCCAGTGCAGTGCCTCATAGTGACCCTTCTCCTAGATGCTCCTTCTCCATCAGATCCCGTTGGCGAGCCTATTTCTGTTGATGGTCAGTGCTGGGTTTTCATTCATTGTTGGTTTTGCTTTGTTTTTATCTTCAAGGAACACGTGGTCCTGTGTCACTACTGATCAACTTATCAGTAGAGTCTCTTTTAGTCATTATATACCTAGAGTTTAAGTTTGTCCTGGTGTTTGAATTTTAGCTCTGTCTGCCATGCACTAGTATTCAGAACAACAGCAGCTAACACTTGGGTAGCACTCAGTGTGCCTGGCACATTGCTCATTTGTTTCTTCCACAGTCCCAGGAGGTAGGTCAATCTGCACTTTATAGGTGAGGAAGTCAAGGCACAGAGAACTTAGTCGGTTGCCCACGTCCCCAGTTGGTGGCAGAGCTGGTTTTTAAGCCCTAGCAGCCTAGCTCCAGAGTTCATGCTCTGTAACTAACCTGTTTGCTATCCTGACCGTTAAGCAGTTAGGATTGTGCCTGACACGTAGTAAGTGCTCAAGAAGTGAAAGCTGTGATTATTAATACTGGCTATTATTCATTCACTCTTCAACTTTGAATCTCATTTGTGCTTATAAATTGCTGGTGTGGAATCTTCCTGTTTTTGTTTGTTTTTTTTTTTTCCCTCTCTCCTGAACCCCCCTCCTATCTCCTACCCCCATCCCATCTTCTTGTTTTTAATTTACTGGTTTGAAGATAATTATACATTAAATTCTTGATGATTCTGACTATTGCTTTGCCAGGCAAGTATATCAAATATTATAGTGTGTTTGGTCAAATGAATCTAGCCTTAGTTGTCATTCCATCAGTGGAACTGTTTCAGACTAAGGTACTAACTTTTTTATTGGAAGCATTTTTTAGTTCAATTAACAGACACAAGATTATTTCAGCCTATCAATATTTTATGAAACAGAGTTGGTTCCATCTGTAACTGTGAATTTGATACCTCTACTTCATACAGTTCCCTAAGATGCTGTCTTAACTCTTAAGTTTAAAACCTAGCTTGAGGTTCTGTTATTTCCTACTGCTTACCAGTGAAAGTCAGATTCTCTGTATTGAGATTGTTTCTCCTTCTCTGTTGGTCTTGACACTTTCTGAGACACACTACTAAGTCTTTCTGTGGGGTAACCATAGCCTCGTTAACAGCGTCTGTTTTACTTGACCTAGTTCCTGGACAAGAGCAAAGCTTGATACTCCTCTTATAAAATGTTGGCACTAAAAGTTTTACAAGCGTGCACACTGTAAGAGGATATCTCTATTCTGAATCAGTTTGCACACTTGAAGTCCAAATCCTGTGCTGTGTTCCATCAGAGTTACTGTGTAAAGAGTTGAAGGCTAGTGTACATTTCAGTAATTATCCACTGTGTTCACATTCCACTAAGCTTGAGGACAAGGACCATGTCCTTAGATTCTCATAAGAGCTTTTCTCAGAGTAGATATTTAGTAGGTAATTGATAACAGTTGATATATGAAGGAATTGAAGGTATGGGGAATATGAAAAGGAACAGATTCCCCACTCTTGATGGATTGATTTTCACCCAGATTTTAATCTGTACATTGTATGTGAGTGTGTGTATGTTACAGTAGAAACAAAGCAGTACTTTTGAATGAAAACCATGCTTGATTAGTAAGGTCCTGTGAATACAGACCTCGAGGTAAAATGTCATCAAGTCTGTGCTCTTGCATTTTTTCAGACTATTAATAAAATACAGATAGTGTTCATTGACGGAAGTGGTTTCCAACTTGCAGTGATCTGAAATGTAGCAGAGTTTAGAGATCTCTTCAGTCTTAGGGAGCTTTGACTAGAATATCTCTATACGAAACTGAAAGAAGTCCTCCTGGGTCTAAATGACCTTTCACTTGTAGTGAGGAGTTTATCTTGCTAGTTTTCTTTTTCCAGATGGCTTTTAATCCAAGGGTAAAACCTTCTGATTAGCCTAGATTCCCTTGATAGTCTCTTCTGTTACAACTTCGTTAGATTTATTGAAAAGATTGGGGGGGAACAGCAAACAAACAAAAAATAGATAATGTAAGCTTTATCAGAGTATAAGGACCATTAACATAATTTTTATTTAAGTATAATTTTATGAAATAATAAATGCACATGGCTTAAAAAGGTCAAATAGTACCAAAAAAGAGTGCTGCTGCTGCTGCTGCTGCTGCTAAGTCGCTGCAGTCATGTCTGACTCTGTGCGACCCCATAGACGGCAGCCCACCAGGCTCCCCCGTCCCTGGGATTCTCCAGGCAAGAACACTGGAGTGGGTTGCCAGAGTGCCTTGTACTAAAAAACATAGTTTTCCTTTCCTTTCCTTTCTTCTTCTTCTGCTTCCTGAAGCAGTTTCACCTCATTTTCATCTTAGTATTTCTAAATAATATTCTTAAGCAGCTCTGTGTTCATTCATCCATTTGCAGACGGATTCACCAGCAGATGTTGCCTGCTGATATCGCCTTGTGATAGATAGGAGGACCTACACTTGGCTACCTCTGTTTCCTATTCCCAACTTCCATTCCCTGCGTAGATTTATCATAATTTTAAGTTACTTAATTATTTATGTTGCATTATCTGGGCCATAAATATTATTTGCTTCCAAATCAAGTGATTGTTGAGTACATTTCCTTGGTATATAACTTTATTTTTTCAGAAGTTTATCGGTATCTCATTTAAGAATTTTGCTTAATTTTCCTTATTTTTATTACCATTCTATACCATCAACAGACTCTCAGCATGGGCTCAGTTTTCCACATGATCGGTAGTCTGTTAGAACCATTTTTCCCCAGATGGTTTCTTTTATAGTGTCCCCACTCCTCCTTCTCCAAGGCATAGTGGTCCTTCTCTGAGCCGGACCTTCCCAGTAAAGTGTGAAGAATTGTAATAGGTAAACTGAGAAGTTAATCCTTGGAACTCTCAGGAGTGCCGGGCAGAGCCTGGGGAAGCCAAGGCCTTTACAGCTCATCTTATGTGCCTTAGACTTGTTTTTTAGAAAGGTTGGGAAGCACTCTGTATTAGTACACTTAGACTGCTAAAATAAAATGCCACAGACTTAGGTGACCTAAACAAGAGAAGTTATTGTCTCTCAGTTCTAGAGACCAGAAATTCAACATCAGTAATATAAATTTTAGGAGGGACCCAGCCCATGCACTGCAATCTAAGCCTGCTGAATGGTAATCACTTATGACAGCCTCCTTTGAGCCCTTGTTTCTTGGCTCTTCCCTGTCACTTCTCTCTCTACCCCACCTCCCACCCCTGTAGTGGGATAGTCCATCTATTAAATTGCTGAGAAAGTACACATGTAAAGTATATTTTTTGAGCTCGTGTATGTCTGAACATATTCTGTCCTCATACTTGAAATATACTTTGGTTGAGTAAAGAATTCTAGATTTTAAAATTGTTCTCCCTAAGGATTTTGATTCCATCGCTACATTATTGTCCAGATTCCGTCTTACTTACATGAATTGCAGCGTCATTCTTCAGATCTTTGTCTGTGCGCTGTTTCTCTCTGTTTTCCTCCTTCCATCCTTCCCTATTTCCACACCCCTGGAAGCTTTTACTGTTTCCTTTTCTTGAATTCTGAAATTCCATAGACAATTTTTTCATTTCTTGTCCTTGAACATCAGACACCCTCTTATTCTGGAAGTTCGAGTTCCTTCAATTCTTGGACATTTTTGTGTACTTGTTGTTGGTAATTTCCTTTTCCTCATTTTCCCCATGCCCTTTCTAGTTTTCCTGTTAGTTAGATTTCTTCCAGACTGATGCTCTAGCTTTGTTATCTCTTCTCTCCCTGCTCTCCATTCTTTTCTCTTATTTTTCTTTCTAGGAGATTGGATCAGTTTTATTTTCAAGATCCTTTTTAACCTATTTATATTTTTGGTTTCCAATTATAATTTTAAATTTAATTTGTACTCTCCCATTTTATAACAACAGGTATGTATTTATATATTTTAAATTTTCTTTTAGTTTTTAGCTTTACTTTTTTGGTTATGTTTTCTTTTTTTGTTTGTTTTTTTTCTGTTTCTAATATAATCTCTGTTTCTTGAGAGCATTCTTTTCCTTGTGTGTGTTTTAGAGTCTGGTTGTTGTTGTTGGAAGCTTTCCTTTAATGTGCAGTGAAAGAATGGTTAGCAGGTCTGTGTATCAGGGATAGAACCTGTTGACTGGTGGAAGTCACTGTAGGTGATCAAGCAGTGAATCATATTTCTTGCAAGTGCCATTCGGTTCAATTTCAGGTTGCAGTTGGAAATGAGGGTGTGAGCAGTGCTTAAGGTTTATCTGTCAGCTGACCTTCTGGAAGCCAGACGGGGGCAGCAGGCTGTGAGCCCAGTGCACAGACTTTCACTTCATTCTTCTGTATCCTCGCCCAACCCTCTGCTGTGTCATCACCCCACACTGGGTCATGGGTCATTCTGGTTCATTTTCTTGGGTAAGTCTTTGGGAATAGAAGGTAGTTTCTTGGCTGTATAGGGTAGAGAATAAAAACTGAGGTTCTGATGATTTCTTATACAGACATATACTTCTATAAAGACTTGGTTATGTGTCTCCTGAGTGTTCAGTACTATTCTAGGTCCTGCTGATATGCAGTGAACAGAACAGACAAGATCTCAGCCTGTGTGGAGCTTACATTCCTGCGGGCAAGAGAGATAATGCTAAGTGCTGAGATGAAAAAAACTAAGAGATAGGGGAGCAAAACAGGAAGCAGGTCAAGGGGGAGTGATTATTCGTGACATTGTAAGTAAAGTGGTTGAGGAACAGTACCTTGCTGAGAAGATGACTGAGTAAAGTCCTGAGAGAAGGAAGGGAGCTCAAATGATGGAGGGAAATGGGAGGCCTGAGGCTGCGCTCAGCCTGGTGTACTGGAGGCCCAGCCAGGAGCCTGTGTGGCTGGAGCAGAGGCAGTCAGAGGTGAGGCCTCACTGGTCACTCCGTGAACTTCAGCTTTACCCTGAGGGAGAGAGGTGCCACTGGAGGGGTCTGAGCAAACGAGAAATATGATGGGACTTACTTTGGACCCCATGAAAACAAGACTGTATGGGGCAAGTGAGGGAGCCCTGATTCCAGTTCAAAGGCAGTTGTAACAGCCCCGGTGAGAGTTGGTGGTGAGTGGGGGAAGTGGTGGGCTTCACTGGTGGCTCAGACAGTAAAGAATCTGCCTGTGATATGGGAGACCCAGGTTCGATCCCTGGGTCAGGAAGATCCCCCGGAGGAGGAAATGGCAACCCGTTCCAGTATTCTTGCCTGGAGAATTCCGTGGACAGAGGAGCCTGGCAGGTACAATCCATGGAGTTGCAAAGAGTGAGACACATTTTAAATACAGAGCCCTCTGGGACTGCTGGTGGACAGGTAACCTATGAGTCAGTACTACTGCCCTCACCCCCACCGTTCACCCTGTTTCACAGCACTTTGAGCCTTCCCGGGAGTGGTGGAGAGATCTGAGTCAGTTCCCTCCCTTGTGCCTCCGTACAGGTTTAGTTCAGGTCAGTCACTCAGTTGTGTCCAACTCTGTGCAACCCCATGGACTACAGCATGCCAGGCCTGTCCATCACCAACTCCCAGAATTTGCTCAAACTCATGTCCATCAAGTCAGTGATGCTATCCAACCATCTAGTCCTTTATCATCCCCTTCTCCTCCCGCCTTCAATCTTTCCCAGCATCAGGCTCTTTTCCAGTGAGTCAACTCTTCGCGTCAGGTGGCCAAAGTATTGGAGTTTCAGCTTCAGCACCAGTTCTTCCAATGAATATTCAGGACTGATTTCCTTTAAGATGGACTGGTGGGATCTCCTTGCAGTCAAAGGGACTATCAAGAGTACCAACACCACAGTTCAAAAGCATCAATTCTTCAGTATTCAGCTTTCTTTAAGGTCTAACTCTCACATCTATACATGACTACTGGAAAAAAACATAGCTTTGACTAGACAGACCTTTGTCGGCAAAGTAATGTCTCTGCTTTTTAATATGCTGTCTAGGTTGGTCTTAACTTTTCTTCCAAGGAGTAAGCGTCTTTTAATTATCATGGCTGCAGTCACCATCAGCAGTGATTTTGGAGCCCCCCAAAATAAAGTCTCTCATTGTTTCCCCATCTATTTACTATGAAGTGATGGGACCATATGTCATGATCTTAGTTTTCTGAATGTTGAATTTTAAGCCAGCTTTTTCAGTCTCCTCTTTCACTTTCATCAAGAGGCTCTTCATTTCCTCTTTGCTTTCTGCCATAAGGGTGGTGTCATCTGCATATCCGAGGTTATTGATATTTCTCCTGGCAATCTTAATTCCAGCTTGTGCTTCATCCAGCCCAGCATTTTGCATGATGTACTTTGCATAGAAGTTAAATAAGCAGTGTGACAATATACAGCCTTGATGGACTCCTTTCCCAATTTGGAACCAGTCCCTTGTGGCATGTCCGGTTCTAATTGTTGTTTCTTGACTTGTATATAGATTTCTCAGGAGGCAGGTCAGGTGGTCTGGTATTCCCATCTCTTTCAGAATTTTCCACAGTTTGTTGTCATCCACACAGTCAAAGGCTTTGGCATAGTCAATAAAACAGAAGTAAATGTGTTTTTGGAACCCTCTTGCTTTTTCTATGATCCAGCGGATGTTGGCAATTTGATCTCTGGTTCCTCTGCCTTTTCTGAACCCAGCTTGGACATCTGAAAGTTCACAATTCACATACTGTTGAAGCCTGGCTTGGAGAATTTTGAGCATTACTTTGCTAGCATGTGAGATGAGTGCAATTGTGTGGTAGTTTGAGCATCCTTTGGCATTGCCTTTCTTTGGGATTGGAATGAAAACCTTTTCCAGGTGTAATTTTCTCCTCTTAAGCCACTTACTGTTCTTTCCTCTGTTCATCAGCTTTCAAAATTGTATAGTTCTCTCTTGCCCATTCTTTTTCCTTATAGGCTTATACCTTAATTTTGTCAACTCTCTTGTTAGTGAGGTTCAGAGAAGGAGTAGAGATAGACATGTTTCTTCTTCCCTGTTGCCTGGAAATCCATGTATCTATTATTCGAGAATGTTCAACACAAGAATGCTAAGTGTGTGAGTTTTTTTCCCTGCAGCATATAGAACTGAAATTAAAGTTATTTTAGTAAAAGGTGAGAAGAGTTTTTAGAACACCTTTTATCTGCTAATCAGAGCCTTTCTTCCAAGGTGCCTTGTTTTTGTTGGCTGTTGTAAGCATTTCTGAGATTGAAAACTAACTTAAAAACGGTTTAAAGTTCATATAATCAGAATTATGACATAAATGCTAATGATTATCAGAAAGGTATTCATCACAGTTTGGCAACTCTTATCTGAGAATAGCATATCCTTTTCCTGAATCATTATTATAGCTAAAGTCTGCCATTTTTATCCTTTCTGTGAATGTCACCCTTCTGAAACCAGAGACATGACAATGACAGAAACCTATTTTTTCAGGTTTTTTTCATTTATAGTAAAATCATAAAGATTCAAAAATAATCATGGTTTTGTTAAACCACTTGTATATATTGTTAAAATCAGAACACTTTGTTGGGCTAACTTAAGTATGCTTTAGATTTATTGAGGATGGAAAACATGCCTTACTAATTTATTTAACTACCCCCACCCAGCATCCCGCACAGCACTTTACATATTATACAGTATCTGTTCAATGTGTCTGTGGAATAGTTTAATAAATAAAGTATCACAAACATACAGATATAATAAGCCAAAATCTACCCTCCTCAAATTAATATAACTTATTTGTCCCAGTAAATATCAGAAATGAAATGTCCCATTTATATCCAGATTGGTTCCAGGGTTTTCATCACCCTGGACTCATAGCTCCCCAGCCCTAACTTACGACAGAAGCCCGCTAAAGCTTTTCAGCCAAGATAGCTAAATGCACACACACACCCGGAGATGCACTCTGAGCTTCAATAAAAATCTGCCTTGACAGCCCACAGAAATCTATTTGGTCATATTTAAATCCCTGCTGTGGGCTCAAAATCATGTTGGCTCTTTGGGAGGTAGCAAGGAAACTCAGCTCTTGGCTAGTGTCCCTGAGTAGTTGGCAAAAAGATGAATACAATGGATTGCATACAGTTCATACTAAACTAAATGGTGAAGACCATTCGTGATAGAGAAGTTGTGAGTTTGTTGTAGATAGGGATAACACTCAGCATTTGAAAATACTTTTAAGAAGTCTGGTCCAAATCCGTCTTCCCTAGTATAAGAATTTCTTAGATTATTTTTCACAGATGCTGTTCCTCTTTGCCTGTGACCTGTGAAGGGAGCCCCTTGCAGCTTTCTGAGGCTGCAGTTCTCTTATATGGAACCTGAGTGCACTTTCCTGTAATGTACACCCAGTACCCCTGCCCTGCCCTGTGGGCTTACTGAATGCACACTTCCCCTTTTCTTCGAGGTTACCTCTGTTCAGCATTTAAAGAAAGCCTTCAGGTTGAGAAAAAGTATAGCAAAGAGATAAAGGTCCTGAGTGCCGAGTGACCAGTTTTATCCCTTTGAAATGGAGTCGGTTTCCTAGGAGTTGTTACCGGGATTAAACAGAATGATGTGTGTGAAGCAGGCAGTGCCTGGTCCATGGCCACAGTCAGTAGAGGTGACCGCTGGATGGTATGCTGTCACAGGCTGGGCAGGAAAGGGAGACAGGCCAGGTGGGGTTTGGACTTGGAGGGCTGTGATGAAGGTTTTGTTTTTCCTGTGAAAGAAAAAATGGGGAGCAGCAGTAAAGAGTGAAAACCTGTTGACCTACAGGTATAGAGCCAAGAAAAGGCAGGAGGCCATAGTGACTGGTTTTAAGCCTGGTAAAGGATGGCACAGATCACAAAGCAACTTTGTGTCTCATTGAACTTGGTATAATGGAGGATTATCTCAAGTGCTTATATTATTAATCGATCATTTCTCAAGCTCTCACTGTGTACCAACTGTTCTCAATATTAGAAATAACAGTGGTAAATACTGACAGAGTCTCTGCTTTCCTGGGATGTATGTTTTCTTGGGGAAGAAAACAGAAAAAAAGAAAACAAAAATACAAAGAGAATAATTTAAGGTAGTGATCACTATGACACAGGAAGACTAATGCAAAAGTGACTGGTTTTCAGGAAGAGGGGGCTGCCCTGTAGATCATGATCAAGGTCGGCCTCTTGGAGGACGTGGACTTGAACTGAGACCTGGAGGATGAAAAGAATTAAGTTCACCAGCCCTGAGGCATGAGTGAGCTTGGTACAATCAGAGAAGACACACAAGGCCAGTCTGGCCAGACATGTGCCTGAGCAGGAACACGGTTTGAGATAGTGAGAGAAAACGGATGGGGCACAGCATACAGGGTCATGTGGCCAAAAGAAAGGGATTTAGACTTCATTCTAAATATACTGGGAACCAGCAGGCCTGTTGGGTAGTGACTATAAGCAAAGGAGTGACAAGATGGAATTACCGTTTTAAGAAATCACCCTGGGTTCCCCATGAAGAGTAGACTGGAGGGGAGCAGGCAGAGAAGCCCAGAGGTGGTGGCAGTGGTCCAGGCAGGAGGGGACAGTGGCTTGGACAAGGGCAGTAGTGGAGAACAGGAGAGAAGTGGTACATTCTGAGTGTGCTCTGGAATTAGAGCCAGCAGGACTTGCTGATGGCTGAGATGCTGGAGAAGGAAAAGACCAGGACTGAGGGTGAGGTCTGTGGCCTGAGCCACTGGCAAGGTGGTCTATCAAGAAGGGGAGGACTGGGAAGGAACAGTTTTTTGGAGTTAGGCTGGGGCAGGAGTTGAATTCAGAGAAGGCAATGGCACCCCACTCCAGTACTCTTGCCTGGAAAACCCCATGGACGGAGGAGCCTGGTAGGCTGCCGTCCATGGGGTCGCACAGAGTCAGACATGACTGATGCGGCTTAGCAGCAGCAGCACACAGATCAGGAAATTGAGGGTCAGAGTCGTGATTGGCTTGCCTCCTACAGCTTAGTGCTGGCAGAGTCAGCTCGGACCCAGATTTCCGATTCCGAGTGCATTGCCCATTCTGTGCCAAGTAAGGTGTCCTCTCTTGATATCCCATTGCCACTCTGTCCCCAAGGCTGCCCAGTCTTTTACCTACTGAGCTCCGAGGGAAGCCTCGGCTTCCCAGGTGGCACAGTGCTAAAGAATCCGCCTGTAGTGCAGGAGCTGTGAGTTCGATCCCCGGGACAGGAAGATCCCCTGGAGAAGGAAATGGCAACCCACTCCATTATTCTTGCCTGGGAAATCCTACAGAGAGAAGAGCCTGGTCAGCTATAGTCTGTGAGGTCACAGAGTCTGACACAGCTGAGCGACTACACCACCACCACTACCATCACCACACCTGGGAAGCCAAGGTTGCTATATTCCCTGGAATTTTCCCTTGAAGAAGATGCAGCCTTTTCCTGAGACAGAATTCTAATTTTTCTTAATATTATATTTAATATTACCTATTTAAATATTAATTCTAGTATTTCCTTGAGGAGATGGAAAATTCCCTTTCTTCCTGGATAAGCAGCTTTACATAGCACTCCTGTGCCACCAGTCCAAAGGAAATGCTATTCTCACATACCACATTCCCGAAATGCCTGACAATCCTCCACTTTAAGATATACTTCTGACACAGAGCTATGTTACCAGGTATTCCTGTCTTTTTAAAGTCAACTTATTGTAAAACTCACTGGCCCAGTAGCCTGGCCAGAAGACAGTGTTTGGTTAAAATTTCCAAATCTGTCAAGAGTTAGTATGTAGAAGAAAGACAAAGAAGATTTTTAATTTGCTTTGTCCACTCTCTTTGTCCCTCCACTTTGTCCACTCTCGTGGTTCGTCTGGCTCGATGTGGTGGCTAGAGCCAGGAGGGCCCTTGAGGGTAGTGACCTGGACAGGGCTGGAGGGAGCTGACTTGAATATTCGTGTGCAGTGGGCACAGCTGGTGGCATCTGTGTGGAGCCTTACAAGCCACGCAGCCCTCAGCATGGGGCCCAGAGAGGAGCTGGACAAGGCCTGAGAGAATAGCCTGTGAATGGAACGGAGACTAGTCCACAGTGTCCACTATGCTGTCGCCGCTGTCGTGAGATGAGCCAACCGAACTTCCGCAGTGTTGGGAGCTTTCGGGGCATTTCTTACGCGTGTCGTGCGGTGTCTCCTTCAATGATTTCCTTCTGTGTTGGTCTAGATGCACACCAGCATAAGAGAACTATTAGTTGAACTAAGCTTTTACTCTTGAAATGTAGAATTTTTTTGGAAGTATTTTTATTTTTATTTTTGGTAGCGTCTCCTGCAAGCTAACACAAGCGTGTTCTCTATGAGAAAATGTAAAGATTGTTTTGACGTAGATCATCTTTATGCCTACCTCTCTCACCCCCTCCATTTAGAGCATTAAATTTGTTAGTCTTGGCGTTTAAAAAGCAATGTGGCCCTGCAGATGGCCTGATTTTTGTCTTTTGGTGAAAGTTTACCTTGACAAAGTTGTTATTAGGAATTAGGAAGTCTTTTTTGTATATACATACTGTGTAGATGGCATTTCTGTACCTAATGCCTCTGAAAATATCCTCTCTAACAATTAAAGGAGACTTGAAAGTTTCACAGAACATGAGTGTCTATCCTGCTCCAGCCTGATCACTTCAAAGGTGGTGGGATAATTAGTAGCTAAACAAAACACAGCTAAAGAGGTAGCTAAACAGTGGTAGTTACAAGCTCTGTGTTATAAAAGCTCAAGAAGAAGGTTGAAGAGGCCACAGTACATGGGTGAACTGGGACAGAAAAATCAGTTCTGACTAGTTGGGTTCAACATCAGTGCTCTGTGATAAGCAAAGCTTGAATGCAATTGATTGGACAGAGAAGGCCCGCTGGAGAAGTGAAAGTATTTGATCAGTAGCTGTTTAAAATGTGGCAGACCCAGTCAGCAGCATCACTTCCTGTGACCTGGACCACAGAGGAGGACCAGGCAGAGAGAGCCAAGCGTGGAGGAGAGAGGAAGGATTCCGTAGGAGGAGGGAATTAACATGAAGCAGCCAGGATTCACTCACAGCACTCTCTTTATTTTTTTAAACTTTTTACTTTATATTGGAGTATAGCTGACTAACAATGCTGTAATAGTGTCAGGTGGACAGCAAAGGGACTCGGCCATACATATACATGTATCTGTTCTCCCCCTAAAATACACAACACACTTTTTAGATAAGGGAATTCCAGTAGAGAAATTCAAAGACTTTTAATGAAGTACATCATCCTCTGGGTCTTTGTGAGGTTCATTGTACATCTCATCAGTAAATGCATAGTGAATGAGCTCTCCCTCAAAGAAACTGGCCCTTGGTCAGAGATCTCTAGAACAGTTCATCCTTTTAGTAATATGCAAACTATTGGGGAAGGTGAGATGAGTTAGTAATAACTTGTATAGCAAAGTTATGAATTTGTTGTATGTTTGTTTATGAAGGAAGGAAAGCTTACTTTAACTTTAAATTCTGGTGGTGATGGGAAAATATTAGAACCCCAAAGTCTTGATCTACTTTCCCAAGTGTTCTCAACATCCGGGTACTTCATAGTGAAGCTATGACCTGTATAATAGATGCATAATGATGCTCCACAGGGGAAAGTAGAGCAGACATGGGTCTGGAATGTTCTTCGTGTTTTCTCTTCACCTTCTTCCTTGATCAAATTTATAGATAAGAGTTAAAGACAGGAAGGGGCTTCCTGGTAGCTCAGATGGTAAAGGATCTGCCTGCGATGTGGGAGACCTAGGTTTGATCCCTGGGTTGGGAAGATGCCGTGGAGGAGGGCATGGCAACCCACTACGATATTCTTGTCTGGAGAATCCCATGGACAGAGGAGCCTGGCGGGCTTCAGTCCATAGGGTCGCAGTGAGCCGGACATGACTGAGCGACTAAGCACAGCACACAAAGATAGGAAGGGGCATTCACATAGAGTGCTGATTGGAGTCATGTTTGGGACTAGAGTTTTTATTAAAGTCAAAATAATGTGTATAAGCCTCTTGAACTTTGGCATAAGTTCTGTATGAACAAGATTCATCAAGGGCAAACACTTGTATCTTGAGCCTTGCTTTCTATGATGCTCAGTGCATTTATTAGAAGGGTGAGCAGATTTCCTGCTCAGTTGGGTTTTTGTTTGCTTGTTTTATTGTTTAATCCTTTAACAAAAATTACCTGTCAGCCTAAGGAATTCCCAAGTTAAATTTCATTTCACTCCTCAGGAAACCAAATTATTATATTTCCAGATTTCCTCTGACTTTTGCTGCCATTCACAATGAGGGAGGAAAAAGTGGACTCCTTTGATGTGGGGGGAAAAAGCAATATATCACTTCTCTCAGAGGACATTTCTCAGTCTCTCATGTGAAAAAGGATTAGCACCTCCAACAAAGGTCCTGGAGATCACAGAATCGGCAGCAGCACCAAACAGTATTCCAAAGCAGAGGAAAAACTGTATTTGAGCAAGAGTGTTTGTCCTGGCAAACAGAAGATTTTTAATAACTGCAAATCTGAGATAATGGCATACCCTCCTCAGCATCGCCCCCTAAATCCTCAAACAGCCAGTTTAAGTGGAGTGAAGTCAACCTTTGTTTTAAAATAGAAATACAGTCTTATCAAAATGCAGTTTTTTTCCACAGGCTGATTCAGCTTATCTATCTTTGGTTCATAGGGATTACACATTTACGGATAACATCGTTTGGCAGATTCATCTTTGACCCTCTCTTGTTCAACAAAAGTTCCATGATAAGGTCACTTGCCTCCATTTTGCATTAATAAAAATTATTCAGCAACCTGCTAAATTAATTTATTAGATTTTAACTGAATGTCTATTAGAAGAAAAGAAAGTCTCCTCTGATTTCCCAACACATTAAAGAATCCGTATACAGTAAGCATGAAGAGGCAGTGGAAAGTAAGAAAATGTTAAATTTGCGTGTGGCAAAAAATCCAAGAGAAAAAGTTTGTTAAGCACGGCTGGGCAAAAAGCTTTGCTTTTTCCAGACCTTCACTTGTTATTTCAGTTTTCTATCTTCATGTTTTCTAAAATTGAGAGAATGAAAAGGCTTTGACTTAGAGTAATAAAAATAATACCTTGTACTCATGTAACACTTGAAACCGTCTAAAATCCTTTCTGCTAGTCTGAAGCTTCAAAGTCTGGATGTCTTTGGCTCCCTACTTTGCTTGATCCTTTTGAATGAAAGACTCCAGTGGGAGGGGAGAAGGGGGCTGATGGAGTTAACAGCGTGAGCCCCAAGATAAGGTATACGACACCAGACAGTCCTTCAGAGTTTCCTTCCAAAAAGAAATCCTGGCAACTCTTTAACCTTTGAAATCAAGGTGATTTTTGTCCACATAAACACCTCAGGAAGATTTTATTTAATTTGCTTTTTGAAGAACAAATTTTGGTCTTCGGTAGCTAGCCGGTAACCCTCTGACCTTTTAGTAAATATCCAAGTAAAGCTTTGAAATTAGGGTTTTTAGTGTTTTATGGCCCAGAATAAAAATCTCCAATTCTGTTTCCAAATAGTGTAGCCTCAACACATTTTATTAAGCTCTCGACACATTCAGCCATGTGTATTTTGTAAAGTTCCTATGGTTATTGTTTTACAATAGCTGCTTCCAGAAGCATTGTAAGGGTTTCAATTAATCAGCCCTTTGTGTGCTTCAGACTATGCAAATTTATCACATCAAACCATTCAACTGCTCATGGGAAAGCCGTGTAAAAACTGCATTGTCTTCTAGCGCCTCCTCTCATTGAGAGTGATGTTTTAATAAGAAAGCTAATCAAGTTTTCTTATGCATTATTTATCTGTTAACATGTAAGGAAGAGCCGAATTAAAATTATGTCAACCGGGATATGGCAAGCGATGTGATAGATCTGGAAGTGATTCAACATCAGAACAAAGCTAATATGATTCAACAGTTTTTTTTCCTCCTCCCCTCCCCCTCGGGATTATTTAAGGTGGTGGTGTGGAGAATAAAAGAAGGTTAATTCAATAACTGGAAAGGGGGAAAGGAAGAAAGGAGTAACCACCTGTGTTAGCCTTCCCATTTCGACTTAGAGATTTACATTTCTGAATATGTAAAGGCTTATCGAGATGAGTTTGTTCAAAGTAGAAACATTTCTTATTGAACACGAACAGTTCGAACTTGAAAGCATTCCTGCTGCTTCTTCAGCCCCATTTAGCACCATATTCATCAGCGGTAAGCTACTCTGCCCTGGAAATCCGCAGCCCAGGTCCTGTGAAGTCCTAAGTTATTACAAGAGACACTGTCCTGATCGCGTGAAATGATCTGCATGGCCCAGTGGAGGGAGCTGCCTTTCAGCCTCTTAAGCCACAGTTAGTACCACTGCATCTGCCCCTTCCATCCATTCATTAAGTTGGTCTCCTTTGCCTTGCTAGTTTGCTTCCTGCTGAGAGTAATTAGGTTTCTTATATAATAATAATTCCTTGTGTTTAGCTGCCGCCTTCCTCTGAGGACCTGAAAGTACCTCTCAGACATTAGCTCATCTGTTTTTGTAATACGATTTCCTCATGAGATAGATGCTAATTATTCCCATTCCAAAGACCAAACAACTAAGGCTCCCTGGAACGTGGTGCTTTATTTACCCCCCAGGTAACAATATCGGTTGAATAGCACAGAGACAAAGTAAGATCTCCTGCTTCCTTGATGCCCTGCCCTATGCAGGTCTCATCCAAGGGGTGATGAGCCTTTTATGGATGGCACTCCTCCTGCCCCTGTGTCTGAACCTCATTAATACTGGGCTTTGCAGTGATCACACCTTCCCCGAACACCAAGCTTCTTCCTGCACTGTGACCAGTAGAGAAGCATGGCAGCATCATTTCACCTTCACTTAGTGCTCAGAGTATGAAACTGTGCAGAATAAATAGCCTTGTCTAACCAGTACCCACAGAGAGTACAAGTTGGCAGTGTAGACTCTGATCGGTGTTATTTCAGCAGGATCGGCTCTGCATCACTTAGAGCATTAGAATGTGGTAAGCTGAACCGGTCCAGGTGTTTTTGTGGTCAGCATTCAGCTGAGCTGCTCTGCTTGGGGCAGCTCTGAAGTGGACCCAAGTTCTTGAACCTCTTCATATTCCTACCTCTATCACAACACTTGTCACACAGCCTGTTAATTGAGGAAAATGATTCTCTCTTTTTTACTCAGAAAAGAAAGAGTAAAAATATGTAGCAACCTGAAAGTGGTAAATTTAATCCAAAAGTGTTTATACTTAGAAGGTAGACTTGCTGCATAAAATTTTTAAAAATTAAGAAGTGAAGCAGAATGTGATCTTAAGGGGAGACCAGGCTGTCAACAAAAGAGAAAAACCTTTTGCTAGTTGGTTCTTGGCACGTTAAAGTCACACCAAAAATAGTTGTCAGGTTAAAGATGTTATTTCAGTTTTTGTCTTTAGCCAGCTGTTATTTGCTTTTCTATCTCTGTGTGGTAATGTAATGCTTTAGTTTTTTTTTCCATATCTTTTTTCTCACTTTCTTACGTTTTCTTCCCCCCCAACCCCCGTGTGGATTGAAATGGATCCATTACATTAAGACTAGTTTGTGTTTTTTTTTTTAATCCACAAATGACTTTTGAACAACTGAGTTGCTGTTTATAATTAGAAATACTTTCTAAGAGTGATTTGTCAGATTAACTGGAATTTTGCTGGGTAAACCTATTCTTAAAATGATTTATGTGTTGTTCTGCAAGGCACAGAAATAGAAATACAAATTGGTGTAAGAGCCTCCACTATCTGGACCGTGACACAGAGAGCTGTGACAGCGGGTCCCCAGACTTGCCTTTGCCGTGTGGCTGGGCAGTCAGACTTGTAGTTTCTTGAGACTCCGTAAGTTCTTCACCTTTACAACCTGATATTAAGATGGATGGTGACGGAATAATATTTTATTGACTGGGTATCCGTGGACTCTTTCTGCTCTAACTTTCTGTGTTCCAGTTTCTCCTTCTTGTCTGTTTCCATCTGTTAGAAGTTCTATAGTGTCATCTGTGGTCTAATTCTCACTTGGCCCCTGTGAGTGTGTTAAGTGTTCCAGGCCTGTTAAACTAGTGTATTTGTATTTCACTGCCAGGCAGTTGTGCTATAAACAATGGGGTTGAGACACCAGCATGAGCCAGGGGATGAAATTTTATTTTAAAATCTGAAATGCTGCGTAAGCATTTAAGGTATGAATCAGTAATTGTTTCACAACAGCTTCCATTAGATATGGTTTATTTGTAGTCCATCCTCTTTTCAAGGATCCAGGAGAGTGTTAACACACTGAAGCGTACGGCATATCATTTACATTTTTAAACTAGCATTAAAGGAGAGTAACTTTAAAGAGGTCTAAATATCGGAGGAGATTTTTATGCCAGTGTTCCTAAAGAAGCCAAAGTTTTAATTTTTCATTTGCAAAATAAGAGGAAAAAAAAAACCTTCCTGCTTTAATTAAAGATTTGAATAATTCTGAAACAGAAATACCTTAAAAAAAAAAAAAGAAAGAAAAGTCTGGTTCTAAGATCGAACACTCTCTGCCCCACCCCCTAATGAATTCAGTAAAATACAAAGTTTAAAAAAATCATCTGTCTCATTTGAGATTCGAGATCATCAAATTCTGTCTAAATATTTTGTTTTAACTCCTAAGCTCATTATGGTTCCTTTGTGTTAACTTGTATTAAAATCTGTCAGCTATGACTGGTCTCATAAGCACAGTCAGCGGACCAGAATAAGTTAATTATTTACTTGTGTCACTAGTGCTCTTCATCTAATGAAATGCACAGCTGTGTTGGATCTGCAGTTGGATGTGTAGCGCGCATTGTTCCGCAAGTCAGCAGAGGGTAGAAGCCGCAATGATGGAGAGCCCTCAGTTCTTTCTGCTGTTCTGGCTTTCTGTGTCGATTTCATGGATCTTTTATCATTCACTTTCACACAAAACAAACAACACAGGCCTGTCTGCTATGGGAACCATCTTGGCATATAAAAGGGTTTTCAGAGCCTAAAGTAATTTTAAGTTAGCGAAGATTTAATTTTTGGCTTACAGGTGCCCTTGATTCAGATGTGGCCCCAGCAGTTCCTATTATGGAATGAAAAAAAAAAAAAAATCTGTAAGTGACTTATATAACCAGTACTTTTTAAAATTGCAATGTCAGAAAAGGGCTGGTAAGAAAATTAACTTCCCAAGAAAGGAAGTTCTCTACCAAATATTAATCAGATCTCAAGCAGAGTTGTTGGAGATTCAGATTTAAGGGCGGGGAGCACTGCTTTCATTTTAATCACAAAATGAAGTTAAATTTGCTTGATAAAACGTGTCCACTAAGACTGGGAATACAGAATGCAAATCATGTCTTTCTTTACCCTCCACCAATCTGAGTGTGTCCAGCTTCCACCGGGGTTCCTGCACCTCCTGCTCCTCACTCCCACCTTCTCCTACCGGGCGAACAGGCAGCTTCCCCTAGAGCCGACGCCAGCATCCCCCTGTGAACTGCTGCGGAAGGGGGTGCTGAAGCTTTTCTTCAGTTTTGCTTTTAAGGGATGTAGCCAGCCCTTCACCTCCTCACCAGCCAAAGTGACATTCTCACCCAAGCACATCCTGGGACTGGCCTCTGCAGGAATTGCTGTTTTTAACATTTTGTTCACTGCTAAACAATGTTGTTGTCGGTTGCACCTAGATTTACAATTTGATCTCTTTCAGAGTAGATTTCCCAGTAGCCCCAGTGTTTTGTCGGATAATTTCAGTGTAGACAAGATGGATTTTTGGAGAGAAGAAAAGAGAGTCACAGACTCTGCTTGATTTAAATTCTAACACATTGTAGCTGAATTTGCAGTCAAGTGATCTGACTGTTTCTATGCTTGATGTAGGAAAGCATATGTTCTTTATGATAAACAATACAGTTTCAACCAAAAAGCCAAGTAAAGTACCTACATGCTCTAGAATTCAGCTTTATAAACCTAATTACCATTATTGTTGGCAGTGACTCGAAATCTGAGTATTGATAACTGATGTCAAATAGATAAATGGTGCTCTTTTTCTTTATACTTCAGGTCTTAGTGTTTATAACACGTCGCCAAAAAAAATCTCTTTTGAAATAGTTTGAGTAGTTATGTAGAAACCAAACTGAGGAAAGAAACGTTTCTTTGAGGACAGTTTCTTTTTAATAGATGCAGATGGTTGATAGCTTCATGTACAAAGGAAAATAAATTTCCTATTTTGAAATATTAAAGCACACCTGTGGCAGATTCATGTCAGTGTATGGCAAAACCAATACAGTATTGTAAAGTAAAATAAAAAATTTTAAAAAGCATTTTTTTTCTTGCTCCAATGCCATTGTACACTAGCTTTCTAATTCTGAATTTTGTAGATTGTGGTTAGCAATCTAAATTGTACTCTTGTATTCCTCCTATCAACAAAGAAGTCAGAGGAATTTAAAATTATTTAAGTGGTAAGATTTTATAAGTTAGATTTTTAATTCTACAGGTTAGAATAATATTTAGGGAGTAATAAAGTACAACCAATTTAAGAGACTATCAGTAGAGCGCAGAGAGTGGGTGGGGTTTTGTTTTGTTTTCATGCTTAGAATTTCATGTCGAACTCTAGCCTTTTCTTCCAAGAATAATTTGGCATTTAATTTTCTTGTTCAACTTCACACTTCAATCTGAGGTCCCTTTTCTGATGCGCTGTCAACTATAGGAATTACAATTCCTTAGGGCAGCTTAGGGAAAGCCAGGGGAGCTGGGGCAGAAACTGGCCCCCCAAGCCAAGGGCTCAGCAGCCAGTGGGTAGACCCGTCAGCACATCGGCCACGCACAAGTACTCCTTGTCCAAGGTTTCAAAACCACAATTTAAACACACCCCTCGCTCAGTCAGCTCTCTGTGTTTGGTGGTCAGAGAACTCGCATTCCTGGGACCTGGGTACGGCACATCAGAAGCTGGGTGACGCAGAGCGAGGCCGCTGCTGACCTGCAGCTTCAGGGCTCCTGACGGGGCCAGGACTGCTCTCCCCTCTCCATAGCTGGAGAGGCTGGGCTGGCAGCCGATGGCACGCTGTGTGTTGCGCCAGCAGGCCAGTCCGCAGGCTGCAGGGCCTTCCCGCCAGGACAGTTGTTTCGAACCGTTTGTCTAGCAGGGCGTTTGGAAATTGCTTTTGTTAACTCCTGATAGAGACCACGGAGAAGGTTTGAGAGCAGCAGAGATAGAAATGGCAATGAGGAGATCCCGGTTCAGTTCTGTGCTCTTCCTTCCTGCCGACTGGCTGTATGCGGCCCAAAATCTTCTCTCCCCTAGGTGTCTGCGGCTTGATCGTCCCTCAGGAAGACATGCCATTCTGTGACTCTGGCATTTGTCCGGACATCATCATGAATCCCCATGGCTTCCCATCTCGAATGACGGTCAGTCCGTTTTTCAGAGATGCTGCTTTTAAGGAAGAGGGCAAGGCAGTTGGAGGAGACGGGACCCTGAAATTGATTTTTAGAAAGGGCCCTTTGAGCAAAAATAGGTTCCTGACCAGGTGGGCTGATCTAACAAGGGGAGGCGGAGAGGTCTGGGCTGTTCTTCAATAGCAGTCTTCGGAGTGATGAAGTTACTCCCCAGCAAAAGACTCCGTCATGTCAAACCTAATGCATCTGCCTCTCCGTGGTTGTCATTGGTCAGCCTGGCTCCACTACTGACCAGCCTTGGGACTTCAAAGTCACTTAACCCCTTGTTCTTCAGTTTCCTTGTGTGCAAACAGGGAGATAATAGTATCTATCCCATTGGGGTTTTGGAGGCATAAACTTAGGTCACAGTAAGAGAGGGTAAATATTTGCTGCTCTTAATTTGTCACTCTTATTAAGAGTAATAGTCTCATAATCTTTGGGGGGAAGTAAGGCCAGAGCTAAATAAACCAACAGAATTCCTGCACCACAGGAAGATGCTTACTTAAATCTTTTTACATCACGCAGGTGGGAAAGCTAATCGAGCTGTTGGCAGGCAAGGCCGGCGTGTTAGATGGCAGATTCCACTACGGCACCGCATTTGGAGGCAGTAAAGTGAAGGATGTGTGTGAGGACCTCGTCCGCCACGGTTATAACTACTTAGGGAAAGACTACGTTACATCTGGCATCACAGGGTGAGTGTGTGTTTAGACATCTTAAAGGAAAAGTATGATTTTATTAAAGTAAAAGTCTGATAAGACTTAAGAGCCCTTAAAATATACAGCTGGACTTTTTTAAGAAATCTGAAACAAGACAATCCAGGCTGGTGGTGGATGTGGCAGCTCAGCTCTGGTGGTCATGCATGACTTTGCAGCATGTGTGCCTCACATCAGCACTCTGTATACTGTTCCTGATGCTGTATGTGAATTTTATCCCAGGTAAACTGGGGGAGCGGAGAGAGGAAAAGTCCGAATTTGGAAAACTAGGGCTTCCTGGGTGGCTCAGTGGTAAAGAATTTGCCTGCCAATGCAAGAGACACAGATTTGATCCCAGATCAGGGAAGATCCCACATGCCTCGGAGCAACTAAGCCCGCGCGTGCTGCAGCTATTGAGCCCGTGCTCGAGGTCCCGGAAGCCGCAGCTGCTGAGCCCACGCGCCACATTCACTGAAGCCTGCTCACGTAGAGCCTGTGCTCTGCAACAAGAGAAGCCTGCCCGCTGCAGGAAAGAATAGCCCTGCCTGCTTGCTGCACTAGGGAAAAGCCTGCATAGCCGCACAGATCCAGCACAGCCAAAAATGTAAACAAATAAATAAATGGTTTTTCATTAGAAAACTGATAAATTCAGGAATGCTGAGGAGGTTCTCATTTAAAAAGTAGAAAAGATCTTATTTACTAGGATTACTACACAACTTTTAAAGAACACATCAATTGTGTATAATACAAAATCTCTTAACTGTTGGCCTTTCTCTGTACTTCTATGATGAATTTCAGGTATTTTTGTGCTCTGACAGATAGCCTGAGGCCTAACGTTTGCACATTCATTCACCAACAGCGTGTTAAACACCTAAGTATATAACAATGAACAGAATAGACATGGTCCCTGACCTGTGCATCTGACCATTGAGATTTGTTACTAGACATTAAAAGATATAGATTACTTTCTCAGATGATCGACCCAGACTGTAGTAATGTGAATTTCTTTAGGTGTATCATGGTTGAGCTATTATAGAAAATCACATTACAGGAAAAGAGTGATGGTCCGTTTCAAAAATGATTCAGTGAAATAGCTAAGGTCCATTTCAAAAGAAAAGTTGTCGTTGCTCAACTGATCATTTTACTCTTTGCTCCTCATCCAGAAATAATGCAGTAGTTGACCAGAAGGTGTGCAGAACTGGTGACTCAATTTGGCAGACCTCCTGAACATAATTTTACTGGAAGATTTGAATGGGTTGTGCTCTGCTTCCTGTGAACAAAACTGTAGACTGTGTCTACACCACCTTCTCCAGTGCCTCCAGCCAAGCCATTCATCTCAGTGGCAAAGTTTGCAAAACACTGTTTTAGCTTGTTAGGTTCCACACAGGACTTAGAAACATATTCACCCACCAGCTTTCATCTCTTGTCACATTTCTGAGCATAGTTAGGAGGAAAAATTGCATATGGCTTTATTCAGTTAATGATAGAATGGCATTAGGTGCCAGAGTTCCAGAAATTCTACCATGAAGAGCCATACTATGTAGAAATAGAATCATTTATTATTAAAATCTGGAAAGAAAGGGGGTCAGTGTGACCCTCTTGTACAACTAAGAAAACTGAGATAGAGAGATCATGCAATTACTTTGTGACAGGCCTAGGATGAGAATAGTGTCTCCTGACACCCTGTCCATTGAGCCTTTCACTCTACTGTGTCTTCAAGAATCTGGCTGTACTTAAGCCAGCAGAATGGCTTGATAGATGCAAAAGTCTTTGCTAGTGATGCTGAAAGCATTGTAAGATGTGTACCACGCAAGCAAGGGCAGGTGCTTTTGTGTCCTCTCTGCTGTGTCTGTTGCTTTCTTTGTCTTTCCACTCTTGCATCAGGCTGTGGCCCAAAATTTACTTAGTAGGGAAAGCTCTGGATTTGAGTCACTGTACCACTCACCAGCTCTTATTTAGCCCTCTATGCCCATTTCTTCATCTTAAACATAGGGAAGACAGTCTCTCCCTCTGTGGACTGAGTTATGGATGAAGTCATGAGTTAGATGGCGCATACTAGATGCTTCCTTTCTTTTGAGGAAGAAGTTCTGGGGCAGTTAAACATGTTTTTAAAGGCATCTTTATGGCTGCTCTTGCTCCAAACTGAAGAAAAAAGCTTTCTATTGCCAAAGCATTTAAATATTCACTCTCTTTTGAAACTTTTAGTACACCTTTTCTAAAGGCTCATGAGTCAGCTATGTGACAGCTATTGACCAAGTACCAGTTGTGTGCCAGGCAGAGTCATTAGTGCAGGGACCACAGTGACAAGGAGATGAAGTGTTTATCCTGCAGAGTTTACTTCTCCTGGGGAAAAGAGGCAATAATCGAGAAATAACAAATGTGTATTTTAATACCAAACAGTGACAAATACTCTGAACAAAATATAACCTAAGTGAGAGCTGAGACAGTGCACTGGCACTGTGACGCTGGGGTGCGAGGGGGACCCCATCAGGGTGCATCTCTCTGAAGAGGTGGCGTATTTGACAGAGCCACATGAATGCCTGCTGAAAGAGTGTTTCAGGCAGAGGGGACAGTGAGTGCCAAGGCCCTGAAGCAGACTGGCATGCTACATTTGAGGAGCAGTGAAGAAGCCAGTGTTGCTGAAGCAGAGTTGCGTGGTGGGGAGAGGGAATAGAAAATGAGTCAGGTGGACAGGAACCAGCTTGTGTTAGACCTTGTGGCCATGATACACAGAATCTGGGTGATACAGATTCTGAATGTAATGGGAGACCACTGGGAATTTAGAGCAGAAGGAGAACCTGCTGTGAGCTCTGTTTTAGGAGGAACCATTCTGACTTACTCTGAAAAGAATAGGTTCTTAAGAGACAAGAGTAGGAGCAGAGAGACAGATCAGAGGATTGTCTGCAGTGGTCCAGGCCAGAAAGGAGGGTGACTTGATGAGGGTGGCAACGGTGAGAGAGGGGTTGTCCTATATACACTCTTTCACAACCTGTTTACATTTTTTCACTATTATTTTCAATTGAATGGAAGGCTCTTTTAATTTTACAGTGCTTTATGATTTTCAAAAGTTTCACACATGGTTTCATCAGTCAGTTCAGTCGCTTAGTCGTGTCCGACTCTTTGCGACCCCATGAATCACAGCACGCCAAGCCTCCCGGTCCATCACCATCTCCCGGAGTTTACTCAGATTCACGTCCATCGAGTCGGTGATGCCGTCCAGCCATCTCATCCTCTGTCGTCCCCTTCTCCTCCTGCCCTCAATCCCTCCCAGCATCAGAGTCTTTTCCAATGAGTCAACTCTTCACATGAGGTGGCCAAAGTTCTGGAGTTTCAGCTTCAACATCAGTCCTTCCAAAGAAATCCCAGGGTTGATTTCCTTCAGAATGGATTGGTTGGATCTCCCTGCAGTCCAAGGGACTCTCAAGAGTCTTCTCCAGCACCACACTTCAAAGCATCAATTCTTCAGTGCTCCGCTTTCTCCACAGTCCAACTCTCACATCCATACATGACCACTGGAAAAACCATAGCCTTGACTAGACAGACCTTTGTTGGCAAAGCAATGTCTCTGCTTTTGAATATGCTATCTAGGTTGGTCATAACTTTTCTTCCAAGGAGTAAGCATCTTTTAATTTCATGGCTGCAGTCACCATCTGCAGTGATTTTGGAGCCCAAAAAAATTAAGTCTGACACTGTTTCCACTGTTTCCCCATCTATTTCCCATGAAGTGATGGGACCAGATGCCATGATCTTTGTTTCCTTAATGTTGAGGTTTAAGCCAGCTTTTTCACTCTCATCTTTCATGTTCATCAAGAGGCTTTTTAGTTCCTCTTCACTTTCTCCCGTAAGGGTGGTGTCATCTGCATATCTGAGGTTGTTGATACTTCTCCCGGCAATCTTGATTCCATCTTATGCTTACCCAGCCCAGTGTTTCTCATGATGTATTCTGCATAGAAGTTAAATAAGCAGGGTGACAATATATAGCCTTGACGTACTCCTTTTCCTATTTGGAACCAGTCTGTTGTTCCATGTCCAGTTCTAACTTTTGCTTCCTGACCTGCATATAGGTTTCTCAAGAGGCAGGTCAGGTGGTCTGTATTCCCATCTCTTTCAGAATTTTCCACAGTTCCTTGTGATCCACACAGTCAAAGGCTTTGGCATAGTCAATAAAGCAGAAATAGATGTTTTTCTGGAACTCTCTAGCTTTTTCGATGACCCAGCAGATGTTGGCAATTGGATCTCTGGTTCCTCTGCCTTTTCTAAAACCAACATGGTTTCATATAATCCCATAATAACCCTTTTTCTCCTACCCCTATACTGCCCCTCTCTCTTCCCTCTCCCCACTGGTAACCAATAGTTTGTTCTTTATGAGTCTGGTTCTTTTTTGTTTTATTTACTAATTTGCTATAATTTTTAGATTCCACGTATAAGTGATATCATCTGGTATTAGACTTTCTCTGGCTTTTTCACGTAGCACAAGGCCCTGCAAGTACACCTGTGTTGCTGCAAATGGAAAAATGTCATTCTTCTTTATGCCTGAGTAGTGTTTCATCAGATAGATATGCCACATCTTTATCCACTCATCTGTTGATGGACACTTAGATTGCTTCCATACCTTGTGATTGTAAATAGTTTTAAAATGTTGTATAGAAGCACAGAAGACCCCAAAGACCCAAAACAATCTTGAGAAAGAAGAGTAGAGCTGGAGGAATCACTCTTCCTAACTTCAGACTGTACTACAAAGCTATAGTAATCAAAACAGTGTGGTACTGGCATAAAAACAAAAAGATCAATGGAACAGGATAGAAATCCCAGAAATAAGCCCACACACTATGGTTAATTAATCTGTGACAAAGGAGGCAAGAATATACAGTGGAGAAAAGACAGTCTTTTCAATAAGTGGTGCTGGGAAAACTGGACAGCTACTTGTAAAAGAATGAAATTAGAACAAACTCTAATACCATATACAAAAACAAACTTAAAATGGATGCAAGACTTAAATGCAGGACTAGATACTATAAAACTTCAAGAGAAAAACGTAGGCAGAATACTCTTTGACATAAATTGCAGCAATATTTTTTTTAATCCATCTCCTAAAGCAAAGGCTACAAAACCAAAAATAAGCAAATGGGACCTAATTAAACTGAAAAGCTTTTGCACAGCCAAAGAAACATCAATAAAACAAAAAGATAATCTAATGAATGGGAGAAGATATTTGCAAATGATAAGGCTGATAAGTGGACGGGGTTAATATCCAATACATAAAAACAGCTCATATGGCTCAACATTAAAAAAACAAAAACCTAATTAAAAACTGGATAGAAGAACTGAATAGACTTTCTCCAAGGAGGACATGCAGATGGCCAATAGGCACATGAAAAGATACTCAGCATTGCTAGTTATTGGCAAATGCAGATCAAAACCACAATGAGATACCACCTCACACCTGTCAGAATGGCTGTCATCAAAAAGAACAAAAATAACAAATGTTGGAGAGGATGTGGAGAAAAGGGAGCCCTTGTACACCATTGGTGGGAATGTAAATTTGTACAGCCACTGTAAAAACAGTATGGAGATTTCTGAAAAAGCAAAAAATAAAAACTACCATATGACTCAGGAATTCCATTCCAGGTTGTATATCCAAAACAACCAAAAACACTAATTTGAAAAGATACATGCACACAGTACTCATAAATTTTTATTTCTAATTGAACAGTATATCTTTTATTGTATCTGTGGTACTTTTATATTTTCAATTCTAGCATTTTGTTTTCTGCAGTCTGAAAGTCACTCTCTTGCCCATTCATTCAGTCATAAACTCATTCAAAAAACAGATTAGGACCTGCCAGTGATGAGTCCTAAAAAAGGTTGTCTCTTGTTATCCCAAACTTAGTTCCTTAACCTGAAACTCTGACCTTTCTTGCAGTGAGCCCTTGGAAGCATACATCTATTTTGGCCCTGTGTACTATCAGAAACTGAAACACATGGTGCTTGATAAGATGCACGCCCGGGCTCGGGGGCCGCGAGCCGTCCTCACCAGGTAAGAGAAGAGCGTTTGTAATGTAGTCAAGTCTACATTGCATTTCTCGGATGTAGCAGTAGGCAGATGTCAGAATTTAGGGTGTTAGGTAGGCATCAACAAAAATCACATGTCTGATTAACATGAGAAAATAGCCACCAATTGAAAATCAATTCATAGGTAAGCAAACCCATGGAAGGTCTTGCCAGTAGTCTCCTAACAAAGACATTTATCCTGCACCAGTTGGGACTTGGGTCCCTAACCTTTTAAAGTGTTCTCAACCCCAGCAGATACGTAAACCACAGGGAGTCCATTTAGGGGGCCAGTAGGGGGCCAGTTCTCATACAAGAAGGAACAGCCTGAGTGGGACACACAGAACCTTCCCAGTCTCTGGGGAACCTCCCATGTGGCTCAGGAACTCCATCCTTCCAGGGGATTACTGATCTATTCCAAATTTTGTAGAAAACTCTCTTTGCTTCTTCCCATGTTTAATTTATATCTTAACAGTAAAGCTCCTCTCTGGAGCCCTGGCAATAGCTATCGGGGACCCAGGTTAAGTTTTTCTATTTTTAAATAACAGAGAACTGAGACATCTTTGAAAATACTCAAAAGACTTTCTCCCCTGGTTTAAGGACTATACTGTGCTGATAATGATGATAGTGATGGTGATAGTAATGCTAGCAGTGCTATTTTATGTGATTATATGTTAACTTACTGTTATATCACAGAAGATTGTGTAATTATTATTTCCATCTAATAATAATATTAGCAGCCACTCAGGTTACATCTCTTCTCATTGAAGGCTCTTTGGGCTAGGTTGTCTCACATGCATTTTTACAAATGAGACTGAGAGGCTGAGCAGCGTGCTTTTGGTCACTGTCTACAAGCAGTTTGACAAATACCATACAATATCACTTACGTGTGGAATCTAGGAAAGTGGTATAGATGGGCTTATTTACAAAGCAGAAGCAGAGTCATAGATGTAGAGAACAAATTTATGGATACCAAGGAAGGAGATGGAGAAGGCAACGGCACCCCACTCCAGTACTCTTGCCTGGAAAATCCCATGGATGGAGGAGCCTGGTAGGCTGCAGTCCATGGGGTCTGCAAAGAGTCAGACAAGACTGAGCGACTTCACTTTCACTTTTCACTTTCATGCATTGAAGGAAATGGTAACCCACTCCAGTATTCTTGCCTGGCGAATCCCAGGGATGGCGGAGCCTGGTAGGCTGCCGTCTGTGGGGTCGCACAGAGTTGGACACGACTGAAGCGACTTAGCAGCAGCAGGAAGGAGAGGGTGGGATGAATTGGGAGATTGGGATTGACATATATACACTACCATGTATGAAATAGATAACTGATGAGAACCTACTGTATCACACAAGGATCTCTGTTCAGTGATCTGTGGTGACCTAACTGGGAAGGAAATCCGAAAAAAAGTGGATGTAGGTATATATATAGCGGATTCACTTTGCTGTACAGCAGAAACTAACACAACTATACACCAATAGGAAATTAATTTTAGGAAATAGAAGCAGTTTGAGTCCAGGTGAGCCCTGCTCTATAGCCTTGTGCTTTTAGCCAGCATGTGACGCTGCCTCTTTGTTTAGTACAAACACATTTGTCTGACTTGTTCCAAAGGCAGCCCACTGAAGGTCGATCTCGCGATGGTGGTTTGCGTCTTGGAGAAATGGAACGTGACTGTTTAATCGGCTATGGAGCCAGTATGCTTTTACTAGAGAGACTAATGATTTCAAGTGATGCCTTTGAGGTTGATGTCTGTGGGCAGTGCGGACTTCTGGGGTACTCCGGCTGGTAAGTGGATACCACATGTCTCTCGCACCACATCCCTCACCTCTTAAATCACAGCTCAGTGTTTCACCCTGCATCGTCCCCACATATTCTCCAGCCTTCCCTATCCAGGCATTCTGGAATTCAGGATTCTGTATGTACATGCTTAGTTTGTCTGCCCAGTGTTCTGCTCTCTACGACCTCTACAGTTTAAACTCCCAAGGAGACTTTGTCTTCTTTTTAATGTTATCTCAAGTACCT
This sequence comes from Ovis aries, assembly GCF_016772045.2. Taxonomy (NCBI): domain Eukaryota; kingdom Metazoa; phylum Chordata; class Mammalia; order Artiodactyla; family Bovidae; genus Ovis; species Ovis aries. The sequence goes on from NC_056056.1 coordinate 175,430,356, forward strand.
TTTATAACACTATTGTTATAAATTGTTATAAATACCTTATATAAATACCTTATATAACACTATTGTTATAATATCTGTAAATACCAGCAGATTCAGAATTATAGCATATTTTAACTAGTATCCTTCAATAGAAGACCGTGTCAAATGCCCTTGTTTAACCTCAAACCCAAGGAACCAGGTATGTTGCCCCAGCTCTTATAGCAAGTTGGTGAGAGAGCCGGGACCTTGTCTGTACCCTCTCTGCTTTACATTTGGCCTGTGAATTCCCTGAAGTCAGAGACCACGTCTATCTCAGTTTTTCACTCAACAGACATGGAGTAAGAATCAGCTACATGCCAGACACTGTTCTAGGCCCCAGAGGTATAGTGTGAATCAGATGAATGGCTGCTCATAGGGAGCTTGTCTTCTAGCTCATTCTAACTCTGTCTCGTCTACCTCTGCTTCTCCAGCCTGGGACCTTTCTGATGCTAAATAAAATATAATTGCTTAGGATTATTCATAGATAAATTGCATAGTTCATAAACTTTGTAATTTCTGTGTCGAGTTCAGTACACAGGCCAGTTAAAAGATGATACTCCATATTTTTTGTTTGTGCTTGTTTTCCTCCTTGTACTGGTTCTACTCTACCACTGAAGAGCAGCTGCTCTCCTTAGGTTAGTCGTGATCCAGAGCCCTGAAATACCCCTGTAGGCAGGAGGGCCAGCAGTTTCCTGGTGTTTACTCACTCTTCTGCCAGAGATGAGGTCTAGCAAGGTATAAGGCCAATGCTGTGGGACAGGAAATAGCCTCAACTCCCTCACCCGCCCTCCCAGAGTCCCTTTCCCCACTGAGTCCCCCTTCAGAGCCTCCTTCCAGAAAGAGCCCCAACTTTTTGCCATCTGTCACTGCCAGTTTCTTGGTGAATGAAAGCAAATCAAGAGTTGGAATGAGTGAACTTCTTTGAACACAGTGTATATACCTTGCTAGTTACACGACAAAACCCTTTAGCCAATCATTTTGATTTTTTTTTTTTTTTTTTGGTGTAAAATAGTTGAGGAGTCATCTGTTTCTTCTTATCTGTGAAGAAATGGCTTCATACTAAAAACCCAACACAAGAGGTGGCTGTTTGCACTTTGTTCCTTCCACACGATGGCAGAGAGGAGGCGACAGTATTCTGAGCATAAGCCTGGCGTTGCTCTGTCAGTGACATGGGAGGGGGTGTTTCCATCCTGGGATGTCTACTTGTCTTTTGAAATGCATATTGAGTGTGCTTTTTATTGTTCTGGCTGTGTAACACACCACAAAATGTGTAATAGCGAGATGCCTGGAACTAGTTTCACTATGGTTAAGTCTTCTAATTTGGTGCGAGGATCTTTTTTTTTTTAAAGCTTAAACTACAAGCATGTATTTCTCACATATATGGAGGCAGGGAAGTTCAAGATCAAGGTATCAGTAGATGTGCTGTCTGGAGAAGGCCTACCTCCTGGTTCGTAGACAGCCATCCTCTGGCACAAGGATCTCAAAGTAATTTTTTTTGAACAGATGGTACAGAGGAATCATTTTATTAAGAACAGGGATCATGAGACTTCAGAGTTTCCTTTTCTTCTCCATTCTCCCCACATTCCCTCCTGTGCTTCCCACTCAAAGAAGAAAGAGAGAGTGTGTGTGTGACAGGGAAGAGAGAGAGCAGAAAAGAACGGAAGCAGTAGATGAGCTTCATTCACATACTTTGAAAACCTTCCGCTAAATACTCAGGGAAACTCACAAGCTGTGGTTGATCTCCTCGTTCTTCTGTTAAATTCTCTTCTCCTTTGCTGCTGATCGTTTGATGGCAGTGCCTGATTTTGAAGCTTATGTGTTCAATGTGTATTGTATTTGAAATCCCTTGAAAGAGGACAACTCAGGTTATACAGTTTAAGGGTCTTTACTGTAATTAAACAGACATGGATATGCCATAGGTCTGATTTTGAGTGGCCTGCTTACAGGCCATTCAACCCCTTGTTGCCAACATAAAAAAATAAAATCTTCACCCACTCTGGGAGTCTGGCACCCTCCTTGCGCTGCTTCCTAGCAGAGGGGCCTAATGATGCTGTCATTTTCCCGTCCTTACCTGATCAGGCGAGCAGGGTTGTGTGGGAGGGAGCACGGGCATTTGTTGGAGGAAGTCGCTCTTTAATGAACAGCACAATGGAGGCTGAGTAATTAGAGCAGTTCAGAACCTTGAAACTGGCCTTTTGTCAGTGATTTGCACATTAGTAAGGCATTGCTATGGGGATGTTTACAGCAAGACTGTTGTTCTGCAGAAGACACGAGGGCGTAAGTCACAAAAGAGAGGAAAACTGCCGAGAAAAAAAAATCCCTATTCGGATAATTAGCTCGTAGAGGATATTTTACTGGACAGTCATTCCTCATGTGGAGCCACAGCCTCCTTCTTCCACTGCCTTCGCCTTAAAAAATCAGTTTCTTTTCTTGTTGTTTGGATCAAGTCTCTTCCTTTGGAACTCTTTCAGAAATAGGGTAAAACATTATATATTTTTATTTATGTGTATTTTATCTGTATATATGTGCATGTTTTATCTGTATATATTTATGCATGTATATATGTGCACTGGAACATCTTAAATGATGAGAAATATTTAATAGAGATTAGTGGACTTTCTGGATTATGAATCAGCACATATGGAAACTAAACAGATGAGCTTGGATTGAAGTCACAGGGTAATGTACTGGTCAGGAGAATCAGTAAGACATTCCCCCAGTTAAATCCATTTCTCCAGTTTAATTAAAGCATGAACATGATTCCTGAATAAATTAGATCAACCCAAGCACATTTAAAAACATAATTCATAAACTATAATACATTAGTGAGGTCTTTAGGTAGTCTTTTAGGAAAAAGCCATCCATAATGTTCCTACTATTAGTGTTGATGGAATCAGATCTCCACAGTGCTTGTTAAGGTCTCTGCAGGTCCCCTGGTGGGGACCCAGGCATGGGTCTATCATGGCTTGTCCTTTTTCCCTCCACCTCTCCTTGGAAAGTTCATACCTGCATAGTCACCCACCATCTCGTTCAAATTCTCAGCCTTAATGCTTTGCTTTTCTAAAATTAATAAAGCTTTATTTTACTGATGGCAAAAATGACTCCTGAATATTTTTATTATATTCAGTTATAAAAAATACATATATATAGAAAAAATAGATTGTCATGTTTGTGACAATACAAATTCCTGCCACCCACAGATGACCACTAATTTCAGTGACCCTTTGGGGACATTTCTGTTTGCCAGTCATTCTGTGCTTTAGTTGCTAACTCGTGTCCAACTCATGGACTGTAGCCCACCAGGCTCCTCTGTCCATGGGATTCTCTAGGCAAGAATACTGGAGTGGGTTGCCATTTCCTTCTCCAAATAGTCTGTGCCCTTTTTTACTTTAAATCATGAACCCCTTGGAGATTCTGATAATAGCATAAAAATAAAATTATATACACCAGAAAATCTGGTTACAGATGATTTTGGAAGCTTCATACATTTCCTGAAACCCGTCTGAGAACTGCCCATGTAATCAGGCTGTTGAGTAGACTGCTCTTTCACTCCACATTGTGTCCTGGACACCTTTACATTTCACTTATCTGGGTCTGGCTGCACAGGGTTCTTCTGCATAAATGTCCTGTGATCACAGAACCAGTAATTTATTGGACATGTGAGTTCTAGCTTTATGCTGTTAAAACCAGTTTGACCGTGAACATTCTTGTGCCACTTTTGTGGTTGCTCAGTGAAATGATACACACCTCTACATGTCTAACACAGGTGTCTTACTGCTCTGGTCTGCCGATCACTAAGGGGTCTCCCTCCAGCCCCCAGTCAGCACTGACTCTTCTAAGCCATGGTTGCTGTCCCTGCCACATTCATTGTGCACCCTGTTACCTGGGAGGGTCCAGTCTTCTACCTGTTAAGTTTTAGGATATATACCAGAAATCTATTGTCCCAGGTACCCCAGACCCTTGAGATATAGGGTGAGGTCCTATTTTGGTCTGAAACCTAAGAGAATAATTCAGCTTCTCCTCTGGGACCCTTCTTCCGTTGTAGCCATTGATTAAGATCTAGGTTCAGTTCACTGGCTTTTCCTGAAGGAAGAGAAAAGAAAACTAATTGAAAGAGCAGATACGTTGGCTCAGACTGGGTGCTGTTGTGAGGATAAAATGGGAATACGTGAACACACACAGGAATCAGTGCATTGTGAGTGCAGTGGCCTCCAGGACTAAGGGAAATATCTATGCTTGAAGAGCACTGGAAAAATAAGTAGCATTTGACTGGATACCACCTTCCTGTATGAAAGTCTTCTCTTGCCCATCACACTTCAAGCATTTCAGTGACAGAAAGCAAATTGAGCATCTTGTCTAGAATTGTATAGAGCAGTGGTAGCTTTTCAACTACAGGGATAGGGACTAAATTGTTTTGAAATTCTTTCAACAACAAAGACTAAATCTGAGTAACTTTCAGATAGTTCAGATTTCTAGGCCTCATTCAAAACAACTATATAGGCAGATATTTTGCATTTTAAAGAGAAAGGTCTAGAAGTGTGGCAGCAACTGATTGAAAGTACGTGCTTTTAAAACTGGAGGAGTAGTATTTGGTTTGTTTTTTTCTTTTCCTGCCTTGGATGCTTCTTTTTATTCCTGGGGTGCATACATACATATTTGGAGAAGGAAATGGCAACCCACTCAAGTATTCTTGCCCAGAGAATTTCATGGATAGAGGAGCCTGGTGGGCTACAGCCCATGGGGTCACAGAGAGTCGGACACCACCGAGTGGCTCACACTTTCACTTTCATACATACATATCTGATAGTGTGGATGAACACTGAGGACTGGGAAACGCGTGAACTCAATGGAATGGTCGTGGAATGGTGCAGAGCGCATCTTCCCTTCCTTCACGCTGCCTCCGCCCCTGTTGCTGTCCCTCTAACGCAGCTGACTTGGGTTTCAGGTGCCACTTCTGCAAGTCGTCCTGCCACGTGTCCTCCCTGCGCATCCCGTACGCCTGCAAGCTGCTCTTCCAGGAACTGCAGTCCATGAACATCATCCCCAGACTGAAACTGTCCAAATACAATGAGTAAGGATGGAGCAGATGGTTATTTGAAGAGAACAGTCGATATGTCCAACGCAGTGGAAAGCGGAAGAGATGAGGACCATCTCTACTCTGGAGAGTTCAGACATCCTTTGAATTGTTCTCTCTCTCAAAAAAAACAAACCGCATAATTGATGGAGAGGATTTTTATACATTGGGAGACTTAGCTAAGCAACCTCCATCAACGAGCCTCATGCCACAGGAGAGGTGCCAACGATACAGACTCTAATGAAGTCTCTTGTCCATATACCAAATGTGATTCACAGGTGGATGTGAACTGAAAGATAAACTTTTATTTATGGCCTGGTATCTTGAAATTTACCCATTAGAAAGACCTTCCTCCTTAAGAAAATAATGTTTAGGGTCAAAGAAAACTCAAGATTCTTAGGAGCAGGAACAGTCTGTTTGAGTTGGTTGACTCCTTTGTCTGGGAGGCTGTTCTGAGCTGTGTCTATAGGAAAGACGACAGCAGGAAGCTGAGAGGATAAGCGGGGTCTTTCTTGTCTGGTGCAGTGAGGGGATAAATTTCCCCAATAATTGAATCTTGTCTTTATACACCCAACTTTTTAATTCTGTTAATAAATGTCTTCCTACCCTCTTAAGTTTACCAAGGATGTCACCTTTTCTTAAGGACTAACTGCTACTCTTGTGAACTGCCATGATCATATGCAATAACATTTGTTGAGTGTCTGAAAATAATTCCATGGATGCTTTGTTAAGTTTTACATCCCTTCCACTCCTGCCAGGATGTTTAGCTGTTCATTTGGTTTTTAATCAGACAGCACTCTTTATCTGATTCTGTAATAGGTTGTTCTTAATTGCTCTGCCCTGAAGCCAGATAAATATTTTGTGTTAGGGATTGTTTGTAAGTCAGAAAAGCTTTGAGTAATGGTCTAAGGCCAGGTCCCCAGCATGTCAACATTCAACCTGTGCCACAGAATATTATTAGGTGTTCTAGAATCAAGGTCCAGTGTCAAATAAGGTTGAGAAACAGGGTATATCCACGTTAAACTACCGCAGACTTGTTCAGAGGCTTTACCAAGCTACCTTGCTGGGACCTCTGAAAGAGGGTCCACTGACATGGGAAGCCAAGCTCGACAGTCTCACTCACGTCCTGGAGGTTTCTCAGGATGGACTGCAGGGGAGCAGACCTTCTCCAGCCGTCTCCACATGTCTCTGTTCCCTTCAGGGACTGGATAGGATTCACAAAGGCAGAGGGGTTTGCATGCCCAGATCTCTTGCTTCAGCTGGTAGTTCCTTCTTTGCCTCTGGCTTTGTTGTTCTCAAGAGTGTTGGTGCCTGAAGATGACTCTACCAGACTCAATGTGTATGCATTTCGTGGGCTGTTTAAGGAGCTTTGTACAGTAACTCTGACTATTTCCTGTTACATGACAACTCACTATCAACTCTGCTAAAGATGCCGTAGCCCTGCCCTGTGAGGCACAACAGTGACCCCCGGGAGGAGCTGCCAGCATGCAGGGTGCTGGCCTGAGGGCTCCACCACATCCCCATTGTGAGACCCTGTACTGAGGATAGAAGGGGCAGGACACAACTGCTGCCCCAAGGGGCTCAGAGCCCAGTGGGGGACACTGCCCATCAGCCAGTGCCGAGGCTTAACCCGGTAGCGCTGAGGGTTAGCTGTGCTCTGAAGTTTCTGAAACAGCCCAAGAAGCTGAGGCTCCAAGTGGCTGACTCACCCTGCGCCCCACCACTGATGGGGAACAGCAGGGGCCTGGAGACCAGGGTTCCTGATTTGGAGGGCTCACTTTGGGTTTCATCCATGATTCTTATTTTTCTGGGTTTTTTTTTTTTTTTTTTGAAATTTTTTTATTGTGAAATTCACATAAAACGTGCTATTTTAACCAATAACTGTACAGTTCAGGGGCACTAAGTACATTCACACTGTGCAACTCTGACCATCATCCACAGGATTCTATTCTTCAGTCACTAAATGTGACAGTTTTTTGTTTTCTTTTTTTTAATCCAGGTGCCACTGAGTATTTGAATTCTTAAACTTCTTTTTTCAAAAACAATACAGTCAGTTCTGAAGGGAATTGGCTAGGAAGTTCCCAGCTCTCCAAGTTACCAAAGATCTGGAAAGTGTGGGTTCCAAACTGAGACCTCCTTAGAGCAAAAAATTGTGTCAGGTCGGTAATTTCAAAAACCAGCAGATAGGCCATTTGAATAACTAGTTGACTGAATAGTATTTTGATGGAAAGAACCCAGAATTGATATGAGCTCCACTACAGCTTTATTTGTAAGTTCCTTATTTTAAAAAATGACCATTTAGATTTCCATTTCCAGGAATGATAAATAACCTTTTGCAGGCCACCCTCAAAGTGCCTTTTTCCCTCTGGGCTTTGCCAGGCTGAAATTGGCTCTAGGATGAGAGGCTAAAAAGCCAGGCCAAAGCCACTGCAAGACTGCACCCCTTTCCTGAGCTTTGGTGAGTCCAAGGGCTGGGAAGACAAAACTGTGGGATCGGTGTGGCCAAGAGGACAGGCCTAGAAAGGCCAAGATCCCAAATAGAAAGCAAGCTCCCTGAGGCGAACCCAGCTTCTCCACTGCTTTTCCCCTCGTAGTAGTCTGCTCTGGACGCCGCAGCCGGATGCCGCAGACTGGGCGGTTACACAAGAGACATTTATTTTCTCACAGTTCTGGAGACTCAGAGTCCAGGACCAAGGTGCTGACAGGTTTGGTCTCTGGTGCGGACTCTTGTTTCTCCCTGGCTGCAGACAGCCACCTCTCACTGTGTCCTCACATGGCCTTTCTTCTGTGTGTGTTAGGAGAATGAGTGAGCTCTGCTCCTCCTCTGTTTCAAAGAACACCTGTGACGTCATTTAACGTTAATCACTTCCTTAAAGGCCCTGTCTGCAAATAAAGCCACATTGGGAGATGGGGCTTCAACACAGGAATTTTGGAGAGGCACCGTTCAGTCCATCATACCCGTCGAGGTATTTGCCAGCTCCTAACAGCACTGGCTGGCCTGCTCACAGTGTCTTTTAAAGCTGAACGTGCTCAGCAGTCCCGTTCCTGGATGTGTGTGCCCATCAGAAATGTGTGTGTCTGTCTTATCAGTAGGCAGGAGCAGAAATGTTTCTAATAGCACTGATGTAGTAGCCCTGACTTATTAATAACCCCTGCCTATTAACAATGTGGTATAGAAGGAAATGACAGCCCACTCCAGTATACTTGCCCTGGGAAATCCCATGGACAGAGGAGCCTGGCGGGCTACAGCCCATGGGGTCAAAAAGAGTCAGACATAACTGAGCAACTACTACTACTACTATTAATGATGAAATAGATCTGTTATAGCGTGTTTGCAAGTGCAACACTATATAGTGATGAAAAAACTCACACCAATCACAGATAATCTCACAGCGGTAATAGTGGGTTTAAAAAAAAAATGCTAAATACAAAAGAATGCATACTGTATTGATTCCATTTAAATTCAGAAATAAGCAAAACTAATCTATGATCTAAGAAAGCTTGATAACAGTTCCTGTGCAGAGTGAGGTGGCTGGTGACTGTGTAGTACATGAAGGGGCTTCTAGGGTGCTGGCTGTGTTTGTTTTTTGTGTTTTTTTTTTTGTACCTAAGTTGGTTATATGGATGTTTCTGAAAATACACTGAGCTACAGACACAGGATTTTTCACTTTTCTGAATACACATTATACTTCAACAAGTTTTTAAAAAGAACATAGACTCTAAACCTGTTGTTTAGCCTCTTCATCTAATGGCTTTGTCACCCCAACTATCATGTTATCTTTGCTTTAGTTTATCCATTTTCAAAATGGGAAAAAGTAACAAAACTGACACCCAGGGCCACTTTTAAAGGTTAAATGAGATAATATGTCTACATGACTCAGCACAGTGCCTGGCGCGTGACAGGCACACAGTGACAGAGTGTTCAGACTCCACACTTAGATCGCTGCCAGGACTGGCCTCGTCAGGAAAGGATCAGGAAAAGTAAGCCCCTGGTTTCCTTTGGAAGAAAGAGTATAGGAACCAGGGCCAAGGGCAGAGACTGCAGGGTTCTACCAAAGCTGTTTGTGAGAGCTGCCCTGGTTCACAGTGATGAGGGGGAAGGAGGGTGGTGGGATTAAAGAACACACTTCCCTGGAACAACCATTTTATCGCTGACATCAAAGTGAGGCCTGTCGTCGGCGCGGGAGCCCACAGAACCAGATCTCAAAACACTTCCATGTGGGGAGAGTCTAGTCAAGGCGGGGAGGGGCTTGATTGGGTGCTATATATTAGGATAGTTTTCAGCTGCTTCAGAGCGTTTGGGGCCAACACCTTCATTTGCCATAATGAGTCACATGAGAGAGCACAGGAGGGCTGGTGGCTGAGCCCATCCGCAGCTCGCCCAGCTGAGGACTAGAGAAGCCAGGTTCCCAGAGACCTGTAAGTAATTCCTTTGTGAGACGGATGTTCAGAAAAGTGACTGTAAAAGTAGCACCTCCTTACCGTCCATATTTACTCCATATGTGTCTTGAAAACAGTTTAGTTCATTTGCTGACTAAAAGTTGGACTTTTACTACATCAGCCCCACGGGGCCAAGGCTGGTGGGAAATTACTGTCAAGCCTTTAAAGAGGCCATTTCAAATGGAAGGAAGAAAATCAGCGGTGGCAATCCAGAAGTATATATACTCTCTGTTATCGAGGCCAAGCTACCAATTTGGATTTCAGACATGGGCTCCAGAAGCAATTAAGAGATTTGCTGCAGCAAATCAAATTTATTGTGATCAGGATATCATGGCAGACATTCTCAGGACAACCTGAAACTCACATTCTTTATTCAGGTCTAAAATCTCAGACCAAAGTCTAAGGATTTGTGTTTTTCAAGTCCGGGTAATAGATCCCATTCCATACATAATAAATTTTAAGTCTGGTAACTTCCGATCATCCATGTTAATGAAGACAAGGAGTATTGTGAATTAATTAAAACAGATGATGGATCCAAAATCTTTTGTATGGGATGCTGGAGTGACGTTTACATTTGCATTTTTCATACAGTTTTTTTGGAGATTAGGTACATTTACTATGTGTTAAATAGGGACTGCTATGAACACTGTCTTTGAAGACACTGGAATAATAATAATGATAATACCATTTATGGTTAAGTAACTGCTGTTTGGAGTGGGGCAGGTAGCCTGACTCAAAGTGTGGTCTGGACCAGTAGAGGCATCAGTGTCACCTGGGAACTTGTTAGGAATTTGGGTGTAACACAGAGGTCTGTGGGGCTTCCCAGGTGGGGCTAGTGACAACCTGCTTGCTGATACAGGAGATGTAAGAGACACGAGTTCGATCCCTGGGTCAGGGAGATGCCCTGGAGAAGGGCATGGCAATCCACTCCAGTATTCTTGCCTGGAGAATCCCATAGACAGAGGAGCCTGATGGGCTACAGTGCATGGGGTTGCAAGGAGTCAGACATGACTGAAACGACTTAGCACGCATGCACAGCAGTCTATAGATTGATGAACAAGCCCTCTATGTGGTTCCAGTGCAGTCTAAACGTTGAGACCCACTGTTGTAAGCTGTGTGAAGAGCTTTGGATTCCATCCTCTCTTAGAACCAGCCTTTGGATTTTTAGGGGTGCCAAAGAAGGCACACATTGAAAACTAGCCCCCCACTCTCTCTGCTGTGGTGTGACTTCCCCTTAAGAAGAAGATTGGCTGGGCCACTCCTCCCACAGGGCTCCAGCCCTACCTTCCCACCCTCCTGCGCCACCTCCCCACCCCCTGCTGGTGGAGAGGAAATTGCTCATTAAAGGCCAGATTTATGCAGGAAAAAACAACTCTCCAGCAACCTAGGACGCTGCTGTCACTTGTGCTGACCGATTTCTGACTCTCCAGCCCTGAGGTTCCCCTTTCTCCTCCTGCAGCTTCTTTCCACTCAGTCCAGATCTGCCTTCCAGCCCCACAGACACATCCCATGTCGAAGGTGGCTGTTTTCTCTCCAGAATACTCCAGTTTCTGTCTCTATCCCTGCTGGGCATTTCAGTGTACTGTCCAGGTCCTCCGGGGTACTACAGTGTCACCTCTCCCAAAGCAAAGCTCAAAGTCAGCAGAGATGCGCTGGGTGCCCCACAGCTTCTGTGGGCCCCGCAGGGCTAGTTTGGAGCTGTGATTTTCCTATTCTTTCCAGGTGCTGAGCCTGTAGGCCTGGGGGAGGGAGCACCAGAGCCACTAACCTTGGAGCTCCTGCCTGAACAGGCATTGGCAGTGGCGTTACCAACAAGGAGGGAGAGAGCAAGCGGAGCGCTCTGTCCTTCCTGCACTATGCGTGTGAGCACAGCAGAGGCGACGCCCTGCCCTGCGCTTCTCGTCTGTCTCATAGAGTAACCTACCTGCCTGCCTACCTCCTCCACCCGACCCGGCCTTGGTTCAGGAGTGAGAATAGTGCCTACCGCACAGGTTTGGGGTGAGATGAATGAATTCAGTTGAACAGCGCCTGAAAGTGAAAGGGTTAGTCGCTCAGTCGTGTCCTACTACTCTTTGTGACCCCATGGACTGTATAGCCCGCCAGGCTTCTCTGTCCATGGAATTCTCCAGGTAAGAATACTGGAGTGGGTAACCATTCCCTTCTGGAGATCTTCCTGACCCAAGGATCGAACCGGAGTCTCCTGCATCGTGGGCAAATTCTTTACCTCCTGAGCCACCAAGGAAGTCCCTCCTGCCCCCCTGGTAAACACTCAATAGCGGTTAGCTTTCCTCTCCCCATATGTGTAAACATCAAACTAGATCAGTTTCTCAACCTCTGCACTACTGACATTTTGAGCCAAATAATTTTCTGTGTGTGTGGGCGGGGTGCTGACCTGTGCACTGTAGGGCATTGAGCAGCACCTCTGGCTTCTACCCACTAGATGCCAGTAGCTTCCCCCTAGTCTTGATGATCAAGAATGTCTCCAGACAGGGCAGAGGAAAGCGGTTTTCATGACAAAGCAGACGAAAACAGTTTCAGACTGCAGTTGTATGGACTGGTCCTCAGATGGGCAACTCATACGCCTCTGGATGATGGAGTGACTATACTAACAAATGTTAACCCGAACCACAAAGCCCTTGTCTTGTCTTCAGTGTACCCGTCATAAATGACATCAGATAAAACACGTCAATCATGTTGGTCATTAAATTAATTGTTTCATTCCTATTGTAAAACGTGCTTTTATATATCTGATGATAATATTACAGATACCAAAAAAATAAGATTAGTTATAATCTACATTTCTATTCACATCTGCCCACAGCCTGACATTTTAGATTTCGCCTATTTTTTGTTTTTGTCAAAGATGGGTGCTGATTCTCATCTTTTACCCAAGCAAACCTGAGCTTTGCATCTGCTTGCCATGTGGCAGGGACTCTTTAGCCCCCCATCTACTCCAAAGCCAAAGACTGCCCTTCCTTTGTATAGTCCTGTGGGAGTAAACAGGGTCGTAGCCATCCCAGCAAGCCAGAGTCCCGCCTGCACTGTAAGGTGGCAGCCCTGGGGCGAGGGCTCTGGAATCTCAGCAGCAGCAGCTGTCTTTCTAAGTTCCTGGACATTTTTCTGAGTTCCTAGAAATTTTCCTTCATTGTTACTCTGGGTCTTGCACATCCCATGTAGGTCTCCAATCTTTCAGAAACTGAAATTTATCAACATCAGGCCAGAAAATGAAACAGGAGGCTCTTTGTGATCTGTTACTTGCTCTCCCTACAGGCAGAGTTACTCTAATTACCTTCCTCAGTGTCAGATGTTACAAAAATCTAGGAGTGAATATTTGCAGAGATTGAGACAGGCATGGTTCTGATAGCACAGATGTAAGACCTTTCTCTTTTCAGTAAAATCAGGGATGCAAGTACCACCCATGTGCTTCTTTTCTGTGTCTGCATCCCTTTGGCAGCTCTCTGATTAATCATGGCAGTCCACCCTGCTAAACCTGAATTTGGCCTCAGACCTACAGAGCTCAGACCGCCAGCCCCCAGTGGTTGGGAGGCCAGGACCATGGTTGGGAGCTAGGATGCTGCAGTCACACTGCTTGCCTTCAAATCCTGGCTCACCACCTACTAGCTGATCTTGGGCAAACTATTTTGCCCCAACTTCCTCATCCGCAAAATGAGGTGAAAGTGGCTCAGTTGTGTCCGACCCTTTGTGACCCCATGGACTGTACAGTCCGTGGAATTCTCCAGGCCAGAATACTGGAGCAGGTAGCCTTTCCCTTCTCCAGAGGATCTTCCCAACCCAGGGATCGAACCCAGATCTCCCACATCGCAGGCAGATTCTTTACCAGCTGAGCCACAGGGAAGCCCAAGAATACTGGAGTGGGTAGCCTATCCCTTCTCCAGTGGGTCTTCCTGATTCAGGAATCGAACCGGGTCTCCTACATTGCAGGCAGATTCTTTACCAACTGCGCTATCAATGAGGTAAGAATATTCAGTTTATGTGGCCCACATAAATGAGTGCTCAATAAATATCAGCTCTCATTATGATTGATTGGAAGTGGCTTCCGTATGGAACCTATTTGCCTTTCCTGTGTAATAACATCTCTCCTCTTTCTGAATCAAGTCCAGTTCAGCTGTGTGATTTGTTACCTTCACGCAGCAGCCTATAATACCGATAAAGCAAGCATTTGATCTTGGTTGGAGTGGGAAGTTCAAATTGCCCCTCACTTCTATTCAGACACTCCCAAATATGTGCCTTGGTTACAGTGGAGGCTGGGTCAGAGGGTGTGGTTGACTGAAAATAAAGCCATTTCCACTCTTGGAAGCAAACAGCTTCAAGTATTTTAACCCTAACCCTAATACTGGCTTAGGAGTGCCATCTTTGCATGTGAAAGAAATTCAGGACATGCCCATAATGTGCTGGTCTTCCCATCCAGCATCCTGACACCCTCAGTGACTAGGTTTTATATGTTTATATGCATATATATGTATTCATTTTCAGCTGTGTGCATTGAACTCCACATTAATGTCTCCCACACAAGAATCTGATGACCTGCATAAGAAAGAATTTGTGTCTGAAAGAATCTTTGGCTTATGTGCAAAGGAAAAAGTCTCCCCTAGAAAAATGCAGGCCTTACACATTTAACAGACCCTCGTGTCCACAGAAACAGTCATTGGCAATTAGGCGGCTGCCCAAAGATCAGAGGCAGGGGCCCGCACATGAAATAGGGGCCGCGTGCGGAGATCGCCGCCTTCTATCTCTGAGTTATGGGCGGCCCAGGCTGCTTCCCCCTGGGCCCAATCTACTCTGAGCTTTTCCTGCTGTGGACGGAGGCCCCAGGGACTTTTACGCACCCCAGTTTTCTTGCAGCTCGCTGATCCCTTTTCACATGAATGAAAACCGCCTTTGATTTTGAACACTCACGTCTGTTTTGTGTAACACTTAACTGATGTGCCAGAATCACTCTGTACCTTAAAGGGGGTCTCACACTGGGTTATTAAAATCAGTCCTTCTGTGAAGAGTCACTTTGCTCACTTAAAGGATAACTGCTCTGCCTCTCTTAATGATGCTCATCTCGTTAAACCTGGATTAGGGAAAAGAGGGACAAGCAGACCAGCAGTTGGAACATGGCCAGAGCCTATCGATGGGTTGGTCCAGCCACCGGAGAGGCTTCAGAGAGATGTTATCTGCTGATCAGCTGATCTGGAGCCCTCCCTGCCTTTCAATCCTGCTCCTCTGTGGGAACCCTGCTTCAGAGCATTAATTGCAGTTAGAATCCTGGGAAGGCAATAGAGACCTTGAGCCAGTGGATCTACTTCATTTGTTCAGATGACATAATGGGCTGTTTCATTGTCTATGGAATTCCGCATCCCTGGAGAGGTCCAGGAAGTTAAACCATCAGTTCATTCAACCAACATTCTCTGTTTCTTCTAAGTGGAGGGCTTTCTCCTAAGTCCTGGGAATATAGTCATGAGTTAGATTCTCAAACTGCGAGGGAAGACAGTGAAGATACAGGCTTCCCCAGTGGCTCAGCGGTAAAGAATCTGCCTGTAATAGAGGAGCTGCAGGAGATGCAGGTTTGATCCCTGGGTCAGGAAGATCCCCTGGAAGAGGTCTTGGCAACTCACTCCAGTATTCTTGCCTGGAGAGGAGCCTGGCGGGCTACAGTCCATAAAGTCGCAAAGAGTCAGACACGACTGAAGTGACTTAACACACTCACATGCGCAGAGAAGCTATAACACAAGGAGCAGGGAGGCTGCCCTTTACATACATAACTTGGGCAAATTCAACCACAATGCTCAGCATTGGAAAAGAGAGGGAAGGATAGTATTGAAACAAGGCAGACAATTCTGCTGCCACCTCCCCCTCATCTAGATTAAATGAAACATAACCTGCCATCTCCTGTGCCCCTCACTGTGTGAATCTCTGCTCTGGTGTGAGTTTCTAGAATTAAAATTGTAGGTGACTTTCTTTTTTTTTTTTGGTACATTCTGGGCCCTGAATTTATTAGGTGGTCAACCAAAGAAATAGCCAGTTGTTCCAATGCTGAGGAGTCTATGTTGTCTTCAGGAGTAATTTTAACTTTTTTCCCCCTTCCTTGCTCACTGTAGAAGCTAATTCCCTAGTGAGACTGGGTTCCTCCATCAGACTTCAGAGGGGAAAGCCAGCCTGTAACATCACAAAGTGGGATCTTCCAAGTAAGTTTCCCAGAGGATGAGACTCCCAGAAGTGATTTTTGATGAGTGAATGGACATTGGCCAATGGAAGAATAGTCTGGGTTGGGACTGGGGGTGAGAAGGAAGAGGAGGGTGGGAGGAGAGAATAAGGAAGTATAATTGATGTTGTAGGAGGTGAGAGAGGGAGAACGGAATCAATAAGAAACTCAGGAGTAGGGGCTTGGAAAGGCAACTGGGTAGTGAGCCACCAAGATGAGGAGTGGCTGGCAGAAAGCTAGTGGTGGGGGAAGTGGGTGATGATACGTTTCACTGGGAACGCACTGAGCTGGGTGCCTATGAGCATCTGAGTCAGCGGCCCTTCCCGAGATGAGAGGCTGGGTTGCCAAGGTAGACCTGGAAGTCACTGGGGATCAAGGTTTCCACTAACAATGTGCAAAGTTAGATTCATTGGAATTTGGTTTTTAAGACTTTTATTTAATTTTGTTTTATATTAAGTCTAGTTTCTATCCCTGTCTTCTCCACCTTATGTACTTCCTTCTCTAGGTAGCCACTTAAATGTTACACGTCTGTGTATATATTTTTAACTGTATACATATATCCTCCTCCTTGAAAAACAGAAACAACTACATATACTTCTCCACCTTGATTTTTTTTTCATTTAACACTGTATCCATGAGACCTCTCCATGGTAGTGTATAGAATAAATGGGTCTCTGTCAGTTGGATCAGATATTACACACTACTTTGTAGGCTGCCTTTCATCACCTAATACCCCAGATGCCTCCTGCCCTCTTCCTTTCCTGCTTTGGAAATAGTCAGATGCACACCACCTTTGTGGGAGGATCCCCAAGACAGTACTTCTCAGGATTTCATTTTCATCCATCAGCTAACAACTACACATATGCAGCCCATCAGTTTTACGTCAGATAATACCTAGACTTTCAACATGTTTTGTAAATAATAAAAACAATGTTTTAAAATTATTTCCAATTTAAATCTGTGAAAGAGATTATATTTGCCTTTTTTTTTTTTAACCCAGGTTTTATATGCAGCTTGATGATGAATGGCTAGAGACCTAGGTGAAGGTCTCCATCAATCTTGTTTTTTTCTCAACTATTACTTTTTACTCAATTAGAAAATCCTAACTCACAAGTCATAAGTGGTTCTGATAGGTAGTTCTGATATTCATTGTGGAAAATGTTTCTATTGCCACCTTGAACCACCTCAGAACTCAGCAGCTTAAAGCAACAGTTTATTTCTCATGATTCTGTGGGTCAGCAATGTGTGCAGGGCTCAGCCACGTGGTTCTTCAGCTCCCTGCCATGTCAGCAGGCATCTCTAGACTGTGTTCAGCTCTGTCTGGTCCAGGAAGGCCTCACTCACATGTCTGGGGCCTCAGCTGGAGTGTTTAGAATGACTGATAGCCTTTTCCACCATGTGGCTTCCCAGCAAGTGTCCAGTTTACAAAGGCAGATGGGCTCTAAGGCTGAGTGTTCCAAAGGGACAGCCCAGGTACTGCTCAAAGACAGCTTATTTGTTCATATCCTGTTGGTCAAAACAAGTCACATAGCCAAGTCCAGGGTTAATATGGGAAGGACCACAAAGTGTGTGAACCCTAGGAGGCATAACTGGGAGCCAACAACGTAACAGTATACACTGGAGACTTTCTCCTTTCAGCCTCCTTTTAGCACTGGGTGAAACTAGCTTCCAAATGTTTCCTGCCCAACAGCTGGAAGAGTCACTGTTTCAACTTGGGATGTAGTGATAAGTGCACCCTTTGTGGCAATCTTGGGATTTCGCCCTTGAAAGTATTTCCTTTCCATTGTAGCACTGGGGTGTGGTGATTTTGTTTTTGTTTTTGTTTGTTTTGTGCATGGCATGTAGGATCTACCAGGGATCAAACCCATGCCCCTGTAGTGGAGGTACTGGAAATGCAGAGTCTTAACCACCACACTGCCAGGGAAGTCCTTGAATGTGCTTTTTTTTTTTTTTTTTTTCATATAAAGATGCCCTGATTTATTCTGACGAGTAAAGGAAAAAGGGACTTCCCTGGTGGTCCAGTGGTTAAGAATTCGCCTGCCATGCAGGGCACATGGGTTCTATCCCTGGTTCAGGAAGATCCCATATGCCAACTGAGCCTATGTGCCACAACTGCTGAGCCCACATGCTGCAACTGCTGAAGCCCACGCCCCCTGGGCCCCTGCTCTGCAACAACAGAAGCCACTCCAGTGAGACGCCCAAGTACGGCAACTAGAGAATAGTCCCTGCTCACTGCAACCAGAGAAAGTCCATGCATCTCAACAAAGACCCAGCACAAAAAAAAAAAAAAACAAACAAACAAACAGTGGGGGAGGGGACTGGAAAAGATTCACACTTAGCATTTAAGTCATCTGCACCAGTTTGTCCTTCTTAAGAAGTCTTGATACCGGCTCCTCTTAGAAAAACTCATGGAATCCTAGCCCTGAAAAGACAAGCTCTGGCTACACAAAAGTAGTTCCTGTTTCACTGAGGTGCCCTTGAGCAAGACACCTGTAAATCATCCAAACAGTCCTTATTGGCTTTGTCAGCATCATAAAAAATGTTTTATCTCATCCCTCACTTTAAAAACTCATGATAGTGATTACTTCCAGGGCAAGAGGTAGGATCAGGGATGGTCCTTAGCGATCTTTAGCTTTATCTGTCCTTTCTGGTTTTCTGTAATCAGGTACTATTTGTATAATTAAAGATCCAATTAACAGAGAAGAGGCAATTTGCATGAACACTTTCACCTCCACAGCCAGCACACTTCACTGTGGAAAAAGACAAAAAATGTTCAAACTACCACACAATTGCACTCATCTTACACGCTAGTAAAGTAATGCTCAAAATTCTCCAAGCCAGGCTTCAGCAATACATAAACCATGAACTTCCAGATGTTCAAGCTGGTTTTAGAAAAGGTAGAGGAACCAGAGATCAAATTGCCAACATCCGCTGGATCATCAAAAAAGCTGGAGAGTTCCAGAAAAACATCTATTTCTGCTTTATTGACTATGCCAAAGCCTTTGACTCTGGATCACAATAAACTAGAAAATTCTGAAAGAGATGGGAATACCAGACCACCTGACCTGCCTCTTGAGAAACGTGTATGCAGGTCAAGAAGCAACAGTTAGAACTGGACATGGAACAACAGACTGGTTCCAAATAGGAAAAAGAGTACATCAAGGCTGTATATTGTCTCTGCTTATTGGGCTGGAAGAAGCACAAGATGGAATCAAGATTGCCAGGAGAAATATCAATAACCTCAGATATGCAGACGATACCACCCTTATGGCAGACAGTGAATAAGAATAAAGAGCCTCTTGATGAACATGAAAGAGGAGAGTGAAAAAGTTGGCTTAAAGCTCAACATTCAGAAAACGAAGATCATGGCATCTGGTCCCATCACTTCATGGGAAATAGATGGGGAAACAGTGGAAACAGTGGCTGACTTTATTTTTCTGGGCTCCAAAATCACTGCAGATGGTGATTGCAGCCATGAAATTAACAGATGCTTACTCCTTGGAAGGAAAGTTATGACCAACCTAGACAGCATATTAAAAAGCAGAGATATTACTTTGCCAACAAAGGTCCGTCTCATCAAGGCTATGGTTTTTTCCAGTGGTCATGTATGGATGCGAGAGTTGGACTGTGGAGAAAGCTGAGCACCGAAGAATTGATGCTTTTGAACTGTGGTGTTGGAGAAGACTCTTGAGAGTCCCTTGAACTGCAAGGAGATCCAACCAGTCCATCCTAAAGGAGATCAGTTCTGGGTGTTCACTGGAAGGACTGATGTTAAAGCTGAAACTCCAGTACTTTGGCCACCTCATGTGAAGAACTGACTCATTTAAAAAGACCCTGATGCTGGGGAAAATTGAAGGCAGGAGGAGAAGGGGACGACAGAGGATGAGATGGTTGGATGGCATCACCAACTCAATGGACGTAGGTTTGGGTGGGCTCCGGGAGTTGGTGATGGACAGAGAGGCCTGGTGTGCTGCGGTTCATGGGGTCACAAAGAGTTGGATGCGACTGAACTGAACTGAACTGAACTGGGCTTATATTTCATATGGGTCCTGAGATTGGGCCCTATTCAGCTTTCACTATTTCCCTCAATGCTGAGTCTAGATTCAGAAGCTTATTATCACACTGTTTTCTGTAATTCCGGTGCTGTGTGTTGGCTTTTATGGGCAGCTCCTTGTTAGAATATATTTCTCTTAACCTTTTTGTCACTTCTAGTCCCTGCATACCTTATCCTATCCACACCACCTCAGATAGAAGTAACAATTAATCAAGTAGGTAAAACATCTTGTTTCTCGTGTCAGTTTTCACTAATACGAAAACCCACTTTCAATATGCAGTACATGTTTGTCTCTGTACTGCGATACACTGTGAGCAGGACCATGATCTGTGATGTTAGAGGTTTTATCCAGCTGTGTGCACATCCACCCAAGGACTGGTCCATGTTGTGCATCACTGATAATATCTACACCCTTCAGGTCATTTAAGAAAGGAAAACTGCCAGATGATCACACCACTCTTTTTTAGAAGATAATCTGTTTTTTTTTTTTTTTTTTTGACTGCATCCTGTGGCATGTGGGATCTTAGTTCCTGACTAGGGATTGAACCCATGCCCCCCTGCATTGGAAGTATGGAGTCTTAACCACTGGACCACCAAGAAATTCCTTCATGCATGCCAAGAAAGTGCATGCATGCTCAGTTGCTAAGTCACGTCTGACTCTTTGCAACCCCATGGACTGTAGCCTGCCAGTCCCTTCAAGGATAATCTTAATAGTGAAGTTGGTTTCAGGTAGAGCGACCTGTGCTGAGGGCAGTTGAGGAGGAACTGCAGAATAAAGCTTCAGGAGGCCAGAGGACCTTGATTCGAAACCCAGTTCTGCCACTTTACTAGCTACACACATGGACCATTGGATAGGTGCCCAAGGTCAACCAGTTAGTAGGCCCCATTTTGAGAACTACTGCCTGAAGCATAACATCATGTAAGAGTCCTTGGAACAGCTCATGGTGGTGAGGAGTGAGGCTGAGTCCCAACATTCATACACTTCTCAGAGGTGTTTGTGACCATAAAACCTTTAATCATGTAAAGAAAGAATGCTTTTTACATTCTTACCTGGCCAGCAGGAAGAGAGGCCTCAAGAAAGAAGAAACCAAAGATGATATAAACAGAAGTTAAAATTGGGTATTTTGTGACCAAAAAGGCAAGAGCAACGATGTGTCCCCATTTCCTAAGTCAAGGTGCTAGACCCTCTCCACAGAATGTGCTGAGATTATGCAACCATCCCATCAGCAGCAGGAATCATCCGTGTCTAGCCTACAGAAGGAAGGGGTGGAAGAGGCCAGAGGGAGAGGGTTTCTTTGGAGAGAGGAACTGGATTGTTGTGGCATTTCCCCTTCCCCTCACCTATGAAAGCCAGTGAGATAGGGGGGTTCCTCCTTCCTGTCAACCCCAAAGAGAGGGACTTCAAGGGGACAGTTTGAAGGCTCTACAGAGGTCCAGTCTGAATCTTGATACATGCCCAAGAAAGCAGAAAGTGAGAGACTGTGGCCATGGGGCTGAGGGAGCAGAGGAGAGGGGCAGGGCTCTGCACTTTCACTGATGACAAGGACAAGGAAATGGTGAGTTTTCCCAAGGGCTGAATGGACTCACAGGAAGAAGGCTGCCTAGTAATACTGTCACAGGGATGGCAGCTATGAGGCCTGTTTCTAGAACTGATGCAGGGGCTTCCCTGGTGGCTCAGTGGTAAAGAATCCACCTGCCAGTGCAGGAGATGTGGTTCGATTGTTGGCTGGGGAAGACCCCACATGCTGCAGAGCAACTAAGCCTGTGCATCACAACTATTGACCCCGTACTCTAGAGTCCGGGAACTGCAACTATTGAGCCCACACTACTGAAGCCTGGGCACCCTAGAGCCCAAGCTTTGCAACAAGAGAACCCATTGCAATGAAAAGCCCATGCACTGCAATGAAGAGTAACCCCCACTAGCCACAACTAGAGAAAAGCCCGAGCAGCAAACCCACTCCAGTACTCTTGCCTGGAAAATCCCATGGACGGAGGAGCCTGGTAGGCTGCAGTTCATGGGGTCTCTAGGAGTCGGACACAACTGAGCGACTTCACTTTCACTTTTCACTTTCACTTTTCACTTTCATGCATTGGAGAAGGAAATAGCAACCCACTCCAGTATTCTTGCCTGGAGAATCCCAGGGACGGGGGAGCCTAGTGGGCTGCCGTCTATGGGGTCTCACAGAGTCGGACACGACTGAAGTGACTTAGCAGCAGCAGCAGCAGCAGCAAAGAAAACCAATAATAAACTAATTAATTTTAAAAAGTTTTTTAAGAGTTGATGCAGCTCTGAGAGAGTCAGAGTAGGAAAGCATAAGGTAAGATTTGTTTTGCTGCAAGTGAGGACAAATTAACAATGGCAGCACTTAAACAAAAAGGAAGTTAATTTCTATCAAGTAAGTATAAGCAAATGAGGGCCAATATGGTGGTTCCAAAATCATAAGGGGTCCAGGATACTTCTGTCTTGTTGCCTTGCTATACTCAATACATGGCTTGCACCAAAGGACCCAACATGGCTGTTCTGGCTCCATCCATTACTTCTGCATTACAGACAGCCAGAATAAAGGAGAAAAGCAGCCTTTTTGCATTTGAGGACAATTCCCAGAAATTGCAAATATGACTTTCATTTACAAATCATTGGATCGAACATGGTTATAGGCCACAGACAGCTACAAGGGAGGCTGGAAAATGATACTATTCCAAGATTCCATGTGCTCAGCTAGTTAGGGTTCCTGAGTAAAAAGGGTAAAACGGATATTGGGAAATAATTGGTAGACTCTATTGCATTGGTAGACTGCCCATGAGTAAGAATTGAGATATAGGAGTCTAGGCATATGAAAGGCGTTACCCAGGTCAAAAAAAAATTGCAGGAAGCTTCCATCAAAAGCATTGCCAAGGGCTTCCATGGTGGCTCAATGGTTAAAGAAAACAATCTGCCTGCCAATGCAGGGGACATGAGCTCGATCCCTGATCTGGGAAGATCCCGCATGCCATGGAGCAATTAAGCCCATGCGCCACAACTATTGAGCCTGTGCTCTAGAGCCTGGGAGTCACAGATGCTGAAGCCCATTTACCCGAGAGCCCATGCACCCGAGAGCCCATGCTCTGCAACAAGAGAAGCCACTGCAGTGAGGAGCCTGTGCACTGCAGCTAGAGGAGCCCCTGTTCCCCGCAACCAGAGAAAGACCTCGCAGCTACAAAGACCCAGAACAGCCAGAAATAAATAACTTAAGGTAAACAGGCATCGCCAAACACATTCTCAAAAGCACTGCTCAGTGGGGGAAGGAGAGGATGGGATGATTTGAGAGAATAGCACTGAAACATATATGTTACCATATGTAAAACAGATGACCAGCGCAAGTTTGGTGTATGATGCAGGGCACCTAAAGCCGGTGCTCTAGGACAACATAGAGGAATAGGGTGGTGAGGGAGGTGGGAAGGGGGTTCCAGACGGAGGGGACACATGTATCAGTTCAGTTCAGTTCAATTCAGTTCAGTCACTCAGTCATGTCTGACTTCTTGCGACCCCATGAATCTCAGCACACCAGGCCTCCCTGTCCATCACCATCTCCCGGAGTTCACTCAAACTCACGTCCATCGAGTTGGTGATGCCATCCAGCCATCTCATCCTTGTTTGTCCCCTTCTCCTCCTGCCCCCAATCCCTCCCAGCATCAGAGTCTTTTCCAATGAATCAACTCTTTGCATCAGGTGGCCAAAGTACTGGAGTTTCAGCTTCAGCATCAGTCTTTCCAAAGAACACCCAGGGCTGATCTCCTTCAGAATGGACTGGTTGGATCTCCTTGCAGTCCAAAGGACTCTCAAGAGTCTTCTCCAACACCACACTTCAAAAGCATCAATTCTTCGGCGCTCAGCTTTCTTCACAGTCCAACTCTCACATCCATACATGACCACTGGGAAAAACCATAGCCTTGACTGTGGACCTTTGTTGGCAAAGTAATGTCTCTGCTTTTGTTTGTTTGTTTGTTTGTTTTTTTGTCTCTGCTTTTTTTTTTTTAGTTTTTTATTTTTTAAATTTTAAAATCTTTAATTCTTACATGCGTTCCCAAACATGAACCCCCCTCCCACCTCCCTCCCCATAACATCTCTCTGGGTCATCCCCATGCACCAGCCCCAAGCATGCTGCATCCTGCGTCAGACATAGACTGGCGATTCAATTCTTACATGATAGTATACATGTTAGAATGTCATTCTCCCAAATCATCCCACCCTCTCCCTCTCCCTCTGAGTCCAAAACTCCGTTATACACATCTGTGTCTCTTTCCCTGTCTTGCATACAGGGTCGTCATTGCCATCTTCCTAAATTCCATATATATGTGTTAGTATACTGTATTGGTGTTTTTCTTTCTGGCTTACTTCACTGTGTATAATCGGCTCCAGTTTCATCCATCTCATCAGAACTGATTCAAATGAATTCTTTTTTACGGCTGAGTAATACTCCATTGTGTATATGTACCACAGCTTTCTTATCCATTCATCTGCTGATGGACATCTAGGTTGTTTCTATGTCCTGGCTATTATAAACAGTGCTGCGATGAACATTGGGATACATGTGTCTCTTTCAATTCTGGTTTCCTCGGTGTGTATGCCCAGAAGTGGGATTGCTGGGTCATAAGGTAGTTCTATTTGCAATTTTTTAAGGAATCTCCACACTGTTCTCCATAGTGGCTGTACTAGTTTGCATTCCCACCAACAGTGTAGGAGGGTCCCCTTTTCTCCACACCCTCTCCAGCATTTATTGCTTGCAGATTTTTGGATCGCAGCCATTCTGACTGGTGTGAAGTGGTACCTCATTGTGGTTTTGATTTGCATTTCTCTAATAATGAGTGATGTTGAGCATCTTTTCATGTGTTTGTTAGCCATCCATATGTCTTCTTTGGAGAAATGTCTATTTAGTTCTTTGGCCCATTTTTTGATTGGGTCATTTATTTTTCTGGAGTTGAGCTGCATAAGTTGCTTGTATATTTTTGAGATTAGTTGTTTGTCAGTTGCTTCATTTGCTATTATCTTCTCCCATTCAGAAGGCTGTCTTTTCACCTTGCTTATATTTTCCTTTGTTGTGCAGAAGCTTTTAATTTTAATTAGATCCCATTTGTTTATTTTTGCTTTTATTTCCAGAATTCTGGGAGGTGGATCATAGAGGATCCTGCTGTGATTTATGTCTGAGAGTGTTTTGCCTATGTTCTCCTCTAGGAGTTTTATAGTTTCTGATCTTACATTTAGATCTTTAATCCATTTTGAGTTTATTTTTGTGTGCGGTGTTAGAAAGTGATCTAGTTTCATTCTTT
This sequence comes from Ovis aries, assembly GCF_016772045.2. Taxonomy (NCBI): domain Eukaryota; kingdom Metazoa; phylum Chordata; class Mammalia; order Artiodactyla; family Bovidae; genus Ovis; species Ovis aries. Next base: position 175,455,457 of record NC_056056.1, read on the forward strand.
TACAAGTGGTTGACCAGTTTTCCCAGCACCACTTGTTAAAGAGATTGTCTTTACTCCATTGCATATTCTTGCCTCCTTTGTCAAAGATAAGGTGTCCATATGTGTGTGGATTTATCTCTGGGCTTTCTATTTTGTTCCATTGATCTATATGTCTGTCTTTGTGCCAGTACCATACTGTCTTGATGACTGTGGCTTTGTAGTAGAGCCTGAAGTCAGGCAGGTTGATTCCTCCAGTTCCATTCTTCTTTCTCAAGATTGCTTTGGCTATTCGAGGTTTTTTGTATTTCCATACAAATCTTAAAATTATTTGTTCTAGTTCTGTGAAAAATGTGGCTGATAGCTTGATAGGGATTGCATTGAATTTGTAAATTGCTTTGGGTAGTATACTCATTTTCACTATATTGATTCTTCCGATCCATGAACATGGTATATTTCTCCATCTATTAGTGTCCTCTTTGATTTCTTTCATCAGTGTTTTATAGTTTTCTATATATAGGTCTTTAGTTTCTTTAGGTAGATATATTCCTAAGTATTTTATTCTTTTCGTTGCAATGGTGAATGGAATTGTTTCCTTAATTTCCTTTTTCTACTTTCTCATTATTCATGTATAGGAATGCAAGGGATTTCTGTGTGTTGATTTTATATCCTGCAACTTTACTATATTCATTGATTAGCTCTAGTAATTTTCTGGTGGAGTCTTTAGGGTTTTCCATGTAGAGGATCATGTCATCTGCAAACAGTGAGAGTTTTACTTCTTCTTTTCCAATTTGGATTCCTTTTATTTCTTTTTCTGCTCTGATTGCTTGTCTCTGCTTTTGAATATGCTATCTAGGTTGGTCATAACTTTCCTTCCAAGGAGTAAGCATCTTTTAATTTCATGGCTGCAATCACCATCTGCAGTGATTTTGGAGCCCAGAAAAATAAAGTCAGCCACTGTTTCCACTGTTTTCCCATCTATTTGCCATGAAGTGATGGGACCAGATGCCATGATCTTCGTTTTCTTAATGTTGAGGTTTAAGCCAACTTTTTCACTCTCCTCTTTCATGTTCATCAAGAGGCTTTTTAGGTCCTCTTCACTTTCTGCCATAAGGGTGGTGTCATCTGCATATCTGAGGTTATTGATATTTCTCCCGGCAATCTTGATTCTAGCTTGTGCTTGTTCCAGCCCAGTGTTTCCCATGATGTACTCTGCATATAAGTTAAATAAGCAGGGTGACAATATATAGCCTTGACGTACTCCTTTTCCTCTTTGGAACCAGTCTGTTGTTCCATGTCCAGTTCTAACTGTTGCTTCCTGAGCTACATACAGGTTTCTCAAGAGGCAGGTCAGGTGGTCTACCTATGGCCAATTCATACTGATGTATGGCAAAAATCATCACAATATTATAAAATAATTAACTTCCAATTAAAAAAAAGTCTGAAGTCTGAGCGCCGAAGAAATCGATGCTTTTGAACTGTGGTGCTGTAAAAGATTCTTGAGAGTCCCTTGGACTGTAAGGAGATCAAATCAGTTAATCCTAAAGGAAATCAACCCTGAATATTCAAATACCCAACAATTCTGCTCCTAGGTATACACCCAAAAGAACTGAAAACATAACCACACAGAAACTTGTCTGTGAATGTTCCTAGCAGCATTATTAATAATAACTAAGAATTCTGAACAACACAAATGTACATCAACTGATGAACGGACAAACAAAATATGGTATATATCCAGACAATGGAATATTGTTCAGCCACAAAAGAAATAAAGTACTGATGAAATTTGAAAACATGCTAAGTGAAAAAAACAGACACAAAAGTCCATGTATTGTATGACCCAATTTATATAAAATATCCAGAATAGGCAAATCCATAGAGATAGAATGTTGATTAGTGGTTGCCAGGGACTAGGGGGAGAAGAAAGTGGAGAGTGACAGCTATGGGTATGGATTTTCTTTTTGAACTGATGAAAATGTTCTGGAATTGGTTGTGATTCATTGTAAAACTTTGTGAATATATTAGAAACCACTGAATTGTACACTTTAAGAGGGTACATTTTATGGCATTTGAATTTTCAAAGTTTAATATATAATACTAGACAGGAAGTTATTAAACCTGCCTGAGACTTCATTCAGAGCTGGGGAAAGAATGAGCCCACAGGCATATCTAAGGGAACAGTGGGAGAAAAGTTGTTTTTGAATTGTACTCAATAGAACCCATTATACTGAAAGGTCAGTATAATGGTTACATCTGTGAGAGCTCATCTAGGATCTTTTATATTAAACAGAAGTGATCAAAGTTTTATAAAGATCACTTGTAATTAGAGATTTCAAATTAAAACAATGAGATGCCACCACGTACATATGGAATGGCAAAACTCAAAAAAAGACTGACACTACAAATTGCTGGTGAGGATATGGAGCAGGAGGACTTCTCATTCATTGCTGGTAAAAAAGCAAATGGACAGCCACATTGGATGACAGTTTGGCAGTTTCTAACAAAAGTATACATTGCCTTACCATATAATCTAGCAATCATGAGGCTAAGAATTAATCCAACTGATTTGAAAACTTATGCAGAAAGGAAAGTCTGCATAGGTATGTTTATAGCAGCTTTATTCATAATTCCTAGAAGAAGGGAAGCAATCAAGGTGTCCTTCAAATCAAACTGTGGTACATACATACAATGGGATATTATTAAGCAATACAAGCGAGCAATCAAGCCACTAAAAGATATGGTTTAATCTTAATTTTATATTGCTAAGTGAGATTATCTGGAAAAGGCAAAATTTTATAAAAATGAGCTGGAAAAAATATTATTGATTGTCAGGTGATTGGAGATAAAGAAAGAGGTGGAATAGGTTATATGAAGCACAGATATTTTTAGGGTAGATAAATTATTATATGTAATACTGTAATTGTGACTACACTGACATTAGGCACTTGTCAAAATACGTAGAACTTTATAGCATACAGTGTGAATCTTAATGTTTGCAAAGTTAAAACATTATTTATGAGGTTAGATGGGGTATAAATGTGACTAAACAATCTCCTTTACAGATGAATGAAGCAACTTTATTGAAAGGAGTGGGTAGGAAAGGTACTGTCTCAAGTTACTTTGGAAATCAGTGGTCTGTAAGACCTAGGCCCTGGTTAACAAATTCAGTGCCACAGTACAATACTAGAATTGAACAGTTAAGAAAATGATGGTATATGGTGAGAGCCAGATTTCTCACTGTTGGAGATGGAGGGGCAAGAGGGAGCCAGGAGGACCCTAAGGAGACATGATTACCAAATGTAATGTGTATTTTGGATGGGATTCTGAAATAAGAACAGGACATTAGATCAACACTGAAGAAATGTGGATAAAGGGCTGACTAGTTAATAATCATGAGTCAATATTGGTTCACTAGTTAACAAGTATATTATACCAGTGTGAGATGTTGACAAGGGAAAATGGGGTGTGGGGTTTATGTGAACTCTCTCTATGACCTTCAGAACTGTCCTGTAAATTTAATTTCTTCTAAATAAAAAGGTTTTTGGAAAAAGCATTGTAGAAAGTAAGAGTTCCTCAGAATTGTAATTAGAATGATCTAAACTGATGTTTAATCTATTTATGGCAGTATAACAATAAATGAAACAATACTGAGTGCTAAAATTTTAAAGAATTAGAGAAAACACAATGAAATACCAATAAGCCATTAGGATGACTAAGAATGTTTAAATTTGACAAAGTCAAGTGATGATCTGAAGATGTGGAGACACTGGAACTCTCATACTGATGGGACTGCCCCATGCTACACATGCTTTGGGAAACTATTTGACAGTGTTCTCATAAGTTAAACATGCACCAATCCTATGGCCCAACAATTTAATTTCTAGGTGTTTCCCCAAGAGATATGAAAGCATATACATACACAAAGACTTATTGTGAATGTTCGTACAAGTCGTACTCATACTTGCCCAAATTGGTGACTGACTAAACAAAATGTGGTATTTTTATGTAATGGAGTACTATTCAGAATTAAAAAGGAACAAACTATTGTATATGCAACAAAGTGGATCAATATAAAAAACATTATACTGAGTGTAAGAAGCCAGACAGAAAAAGACTACGTACTATATAATTCCATTCTGATGAGACTCGAGGAGAGTCAAATCTAATCTATAGTGATGAAAAGTAGATCAGTGGTTGCTTAAGGCTGAAGATGGGAGGTAGAAACTGAAAAGAGGCAAAAGGGAACAAATGATGACAATAAGACTCAGGCAAAAAGTATTAAATGTGAGTAAATAAAGGCAATTTAGAATAAAGGGCAAGCTGCACAATGCAGACCTTACATTTATATTTATTTATTGACCTAACAGAAGCAGAAGATACTAAGAAGAGGTGGCAAGAATACATGGAAGAATTGTACAAACAGGATCTTCATGACCTGGATAGTCACGATGGTGTGATCACTCATCTAGAGCCAGACGTCCTGGAATGTGAAGTCAAGTGGGCCTTAGAAAGCATCACTACGAACAAAGCTAGTGGAGGTGATGGAATTCCAGTTGAGCTATTTCAAATCCTGAAAGATGATGCTGTGAAAGTGCTGCACTCAACATGCCAACAAATTTGGAAAACTCAGCAGTGGCCACAGGACTGGAAAAAGTCAGTTTTCATTCCAATCCCAAAGAAAGGCAATGCCAAAGAATGCTCAAACTACCGCACAATTGCACTCATCTCACACTCTAGAAAAGTAATGCTCAAAATTCTCCAAGCCAGGCTTCAGCAATACGTGAACCGTGAATTTCTAGATGTTCAAGCTGGTTTTGGAAAAGGCAGAGGAACCAGAGATCAAATTACCAACATCCGCTGGATCATCGAAAAAGCTAGAGAGTTCTAGAAAAACATCTATTTCTGCTTTATTTACTGTGTGGATCACAATAAACTGTGGAAAATTCTGAAAGAGATGGGAATACCAGACCACCTGACCTGCCTCTTGAGAAATCTGTATGCAGGCCGCGAAGCAACAGTTAAAACTGGACATGAAACAACAGACTGGTTCCAAATAGGAAAAGGAGTACATCAAGGCTGTATATTGTCACCCTGCTTGTTTAACTTCTATGCAGAGTACATCATGAGAAATGCTGGCCTGGAAGAAACACAAGCTGGAATCAAGATTGCTGGGAGAAATATCAATAACCTCAGATATGCAGATGACACCACCTTTATGGCAGAAAGTGAAGAGGAACTAAAGAGCCTTTTGATGAAAGTGAAAGAGGAGAGTGAAAAAGTTGGCTTAAAGCTCAACATTCAGAAAACGAAGATCATGGCATCTGGTCCCATCACTTCGTGGGAAATAGATGGGGAAGCAGTGGAAACAGTGTCAGACTTTATCTTTTTGGGCTCCAAAAATCACTGCAGATGGTGACTGCAGCCGTGAAATTAAAAGACGCTTGCTCCTTGAAAGGAAAGTTATGAGCAACCTAGACAGCATATTCAAAAGCAGAGACATTACTTTGCCGACTAAGGTCCATCTAGTCAAGGCTGTGGTTTTTCCAGTGGTCATGTATGGATGTGAGAGTTTGACTGTGAAGAAGGCTGAGCATCGAAGAATTGATGCTTTTGAACTGTGGTGTTGGAGAAGACTATTTAGAGTCCCCTGGGCTGCAAGGAGATCCAACCGTTCCATCCTAAAGGAGATCAGCCCTGGGATTTCTTTGGAAGGAATGATGCTAAAGCTGAAACTCTAGTACTTTGGCCACCTCATGCGAAGAGTTGACTCATTGGAAAAGACTCTGATGCTGGGAGGGATTGGGGGCAGGAGGAGAAGGGGACGACCCAGGATGAGATGGCTGGATGGCATCACGGACTCGATGGACATGAGTCTGAGTGAACTGCAGTAGTTGGTGATGGACAGGGAGGCCTGGCATGCTGTGATTCATGGGGTCACAAAGAGTCGGACACGACTGAGCGACTGAACTGAACTGAACTGAACTGATACACCAATTATAATATTCTAATTCATAGAGCAAAAATATTAAAAAATAGAAGAGAGAAATAGAAGTAAGATTCTTCATCTCTTTTAGCCTAAGAGATAAAGTTCACAAAATAATAAATAAGCTAAGTAAAACACATACAATAAACTTAGAACTGTGCACAACCAAAGCAAATAATTGTCAGTTTCTCAAGAATCATGCAACATATGACATTCTCTAGTCCTAATGCAAGAAAACTAAAAATCAATAGCAAAACTAGGAGACACAGAAAAACAAACAAACAAAAAAAAATCACTGACTGTTGAATCAAAGAAAAAAAATCAAAAAGAAATTAGAGAATATTGAAAAAATAACAGTAATGAAAACATATTTAAGTTGATGGTCTAGAGAGAAAAAGATTTATATATTATAAATATTTATAGATAGTTTTTAAATGTTAATAATCTAACTCAAGAAATTAGAAAAAATAGAATAAATATAAGAGGAACAGAAGGAAAATCTAACTTAAAAATAGAATTTAATGTATTAGAAAGTGAAAAAGGTATAAGTAAATAAGTAAAAGGGGTTATTTAGAAAGAAAAAAACCCAAGAATCTAATCAAGAGGAAAAGGAGAAAGCACACACACACACACACACACACACACACACCAAAAAAATACACAAAATGTTAAAGAAGAAGGATAAAGATAATCTTAGAGTGAACTAAAATAATTATGTCTAATTTGTTTGTTTCAAAATAAAATTATTTTCCAGGGAAGCATGAATGTCTAATAGAAACTTTAGAAAAGAAAAAAAATCTGATAAAACCACTAGATAGAAAAAAGTTAAATTTTAAAGATTTAGTCAGCTTTCACCAAAAAAAAAAAAAAAAGAAGACCCACATGGTTTCCCAGGGGGAACTGAACTAAAATTTTAAGGAATTGCAATGTTTTAAATTTTCTTCTGGAAAATTAAAGAGTATTATTCTATATATTTATGCATTGGGGGACTCCTTTTTCCCCCCCAGAGATAGCAACAATGGACAAACTACTCAAACAAAAATTAAATAAACATAGCCAGATTCAAAGACAAATCAAATATGTCTTTGCAATGGGAAATGGGACAGTGACATGAAATGCAAACCTCAACTAAAGAAACTAGCAAACTGGACTCAGAACCTGCCATGGCAGCTGAGAGTTTATCCTTTGCAGGGTTAACTGGGTCTAAACGTAATCATATGTAGACAAGGTCATCACCAGAAACCAGAGGCTGTACCAGGGTTCCCCCATCTGTGTCATGAGACTGAAAAATAATTGCCAACTGCTGCCTTACAAGGCTTGCATGAAGCTGTGGTCCTGGGCAGGCACAGCTTATGACCAGGAATTAAACCAAGCTTTCCACCAACAGCTTGGCAGCATATTTGCCATTGCTTCAATATCACCATGTGGTAGGAACCCTGCATTGCTAAATAAGACCTGATTCAGGACCAAGACGATAGGATAGAACCACTAGTCTGGCTGGCAAGAGAGTAAAGAAAGGGGAGGGTGTGATAGGGAATGATGCCAAAACAGACATTTTCCAACATGCAAATATTAAAAGAGTGTTAGTTAGTTAGTTCAGTCACTCAGTCGTGTCTGACTCTTTGCGACCCCGTGAATCACAGCCCACCAGACCCCCTGTCCACCAACTCCCGGAGTTCACCCATACTCATGTCCATCGAGTCGGTGATGCCATCCAGCCATCTCATCCTCTGCCATTCCCTTCTCCTACTGCCTTCAGTCTTTCCCAGCATCAGGGTCTTTTCAAATGAGTCAGCTCTTCACATCAGGTGGCCGAAGTATTGGAGTTTCAGCTTCAACATCAGTCCTTCTAATGAACACTCAGGACTGATCACCTTTAGGATGGACTGGTTGGATCTCCTTGCAGCCCAGGGGACTCTAAATAGTCTTCTCCAACACCACAGTTCAAAAGCATCAATTCTTCGGTGCTCAGCTTTCTTCACAGTCCAACTCTCACATCCATACATGACCACTGGAAAAAACCATAGCCTTGACTAGATGGAACTTCGTTGGCAAAGTAATATCTCTGCTTTTGAATATGCTATCTAGGTTGGTCATAACTTTCCTTCCAAGGAGTGTCTTTTAATATCATGGCTGCAGTCACCATCTGCAGTGATTTTGGAGCCCAAAAATATAAAGTCTGACACTGTTTCCACTGTTTCCCCATCTATTTGCCATGAAGTGATGGGACCAGATGCCATGATCTTTGTTTTCTGAATGTTGAGCTTTAAGCCAACTTTTTTACTCTCCTCTTTCACTTTCATCAAGAGGCTTTTTAGTTCCTCTTCACTTTCTCCCATAAGGGTGGTGTCATCTGCATATCTGAGGTTATTGATATTTCTCCCGGCAATCTTGATTCCAGCTTGTGCTTCTTCCAGCCCAACATTTCTCATGATGTACTCCGCATAGAAGTTAAATAGGCAGGGTGACAATATACACCCTTGATGTACTCCTTTTCCTATTTGGGACTAGTCTGTTGTTCCATTTCCAGTTCTAACTGTTGCTTCCTGACCTGCATATAGGTTTCTCAAGAGGCAGGTCAGGTGGTCTGATATTCCCATCTCTTTCAGAATTTTCCACAGTTTATTGTGATCCACACAGTCAAAGGCTTTGGCAGTCAATAAAGCAGAAATAGATGTTTTCTGGAACTCTCTTGCTTTTTCAGTGATCCAGAAGATGTTGGCAATTTGATCTCTGGTTCCTCTGCCTTTTCTAAAACCAGCTTGAACATCAGGAAGTTCATGGTTCACGTATTGCTGAAGCCTTGGCTTGGAGAAATTTGAGCATTACTTTACTAGAATGTGAGATGAGTGCAACTGTGCAGTAGTTTGAGCATTCTTTGGCATTGCCTTTCTTTGGGATTAGAATGAAAACTGACTTTTTCCAGTCCTGTGGCCACTGCTGAGTTTCCCAAATTTGCTGCCATATTGAGTGCAACACTTTCACAGCATCATCTTTCAGGATTTGAAATAGCTCAACTGGAATTCCATCACCTCCACTAGCTTTGTTCGTAGTGATGCTTTCTAAGGGCCACTTGACTTCACATTCCAGTGTGTTACCCATTAAATATGTTCTTTGTCTGTGCTGTCCTTAGTCACTCAGTTGTGACCAACTCTTTGCAGCCCCATGGACTATAGACCACCATGGGGATTTTTCCGTCAAGAATACTGGAGTGGTTTGCCGTGCTCTCCTTCAGGGGATCTTCCCAACCTAGGGATTGAGCCAGGTCTCCTGCAATGCATGCAGGTTCTTTACAGTCTGAGCCACCAGGGAAGCCCAAGGATACTGGAGTGGATAGCCTATCCCTTCTCCAGGGGGCTTCCCCATCCGGTAATTGAACCAGGGTGTCCTGCGTTTCAGGTGGGTTCTTTACCAGCTGAGCTACCTAACAAGAAGAAAGCTGTGGGATTCAAGAAACAATGGTGAACATAGAAATTAATAAATGTGTGGATAAACTTATTAACTCTAGACTATAAAATTCATTAACATTCTGTGTATGGAAAAATGAAACATTATGGGAATCAATATTAGATGGGGTTACATTCAGTGGGCAGTTAGCATGTTAAGATTCTTGTTTTATTTGTGACTCTGGGATTTTTATAAGAAAATTGATTAAATATATTTGCTAACACATTAAGGGGCAACCATTAGAAGAAGAGAAATACAATCAGCACAGAGGGAGTAAAAGAATATAGAAAGTCTTATTTGTTATGCCATAACAAATTACCACAAACTCAGTAAGTTAAAACAATTGAAGTTTATTCTCTCTGGGTTCTTGAGGCCAGAAGTCCACCATCAAGGTATCAGTTGGGCCATGCTCCTTCTGAAGTGTCTAGGAGAGAAAGCTTCCTTGCACCTTCCAGCTTCTTGTGGCTTTGGGAGCCCCTTTGGCTTGCAGCTACATAGCTCCAGCCTCTGCCTCCTTCACATGACCTTCTCTTTTCTCTGTGTCTCTCTCCTGTGTGTCTCTCTCCTGTGTGTCTCCTATAAAGACACTTGTCATCAGGTTTAGAGTGCCTCTGGATAATCCTAGCTGGTCTCATTTCAAGACTCTAGACTTGTTTATATCTGCAAAGATCCTTTGTCCAAATTAGGTCACATTCACAGACTGTGAGGGTCAGGAAGTGGTCATTCTTTTGGGAAGTTACCTTTCAACCTACTATAAAGGCTACTTTGTTGTTCAGTCTCTCAGTTGTGCTGACTCTTTGTGACCCCATGGACTGCTGCATGCCAGGCTTCCCTGTCCTTCACCATCTCCTGGAGCTTGCTCAAACTTATGTCCATTGAGTCAGTGATGCCATCCAACTATCTCATCCTCTGTCATCCCTTTCTCCTCCTGCCTTCAATCTTTCGCAGCATCAGGGTCTTTTCTAATAAGTTGGCTCCGGCCAAAATACTGGAGCTTCAGTTTCAGCATCAGTCCTTCCAATGAATATTCAGGACTGATTTCCTTTAGGATTGACTGGTTGGATCTCCTTGCAGTCCAAGGGACTCTCAAGAGTCTCCTCCAACAGCACAGTTCAAAAGCATCAATTCTTCAGCACTCAGCTTTCTTTATGGTCCAACTCTCACATCCATACACGACTACTGGAAAAACCATAGCTTTGACTAGATGGACCTTTGCTGGAAAAGTAATGTCTCTGCTTTTTAATATGCTGTCTAGGTTTGTCAGAGGTTCAGTTCAGTTCAGTTCAGTCGCTCAGTCATGTCTGACTCTTTGTGACCCCGTGAATCACACCACACCAGGCCTCCCTATCCATCACCATCTCCTGGAGTTCACTCAGACTCACGTCCATCGAGTCAGTGATGCCATCCAGCCATCTCATCCTCAGTCGTCCCCTTCTCCTCCTGCCCCCAATCCCTCCCAACATCAGAGTCTTTTCCAATGAGTCAACTCTTCGCATGAGGTGGCCAAAGTACTGGAGTTTCAGCTTTAGCATCATTCCTTCCAAAGAAATCCCAGGGCTGATCTCCTTCAGAATGGATTGGTTGGATCTCCTTGCAGTCCAAGGGACTCTCAAGAGTCTTCTCCAACACCACACTTCAAAAGCATCAATTCTTTGGTGCTCAGCCTTCTTCACAGTCCAACTCTCACATCCATACATGACCACAAGAAAAACCATAGCCTTGACTAGATGGACCTTTGTTGGCAAAGTAATGTCTCTGCTTTTGAATATGCTGTCTAGGTTGGTCATAACTTTTCTTCCAAGGAGTAAGCGTCTTTTAATTTCATGGCTGCAGTCACCATCTGCAGTGATTTTGGAGCCCAAAAAAATAAAGTCTGACACTGATTCCACTGTTTCCCTATCTATTTCCCATGAAGTGATGGGACCAGATGCCATGATCTTCGTCTATTAACAAAAAGAGAAACTATCAAATTGGATTTTTATAATATAGCTATACACCAAGTATGAATCACATATAATGACCAAAAATCAAGGGATTTTTGTATCCTGGTTCCTGGTTCACCTTAGACCATTCATTCTTTGATGACTCATTTCAACTCTGTATTAGTTCCTCATTGTTCCATCGAAGTTGAACCCTCAGTTTTCATATAGCGACATTAATGCTCAGTTTAAAAACTAGAGTTTTTAACCTCCCTTGTAGCTAAGAATTGTCATATAACAGTTCTGGGTAATAGGAGGTAAGCAGAAGCATATGGCAACTTATAGGAAACTTCTGTGGTTGTTAACCTCCAAAGATGGCCCCCAATAATTCTTCCTCTCCTGTATAATACCACTCTTCACATCAAGAGGTGGAATGTGTCCACTACCACCCTCTTCTTTGGGCTTGTCCTGTGACTGCTTTGACCAGTAGAATGCAGAGAATGGACATTCAGTCACCTCAAAATTTAGGCTTTAAGAGAATTGGAGCTTTCATTTTCTTCCTCTTCGGATATCCATGCTTGGAGTGATTTTTTTTTAAGTGCTATTCATTTTCCAAAAAATAAATTATTTATCTGGCTGCATCATGTCTTAGTTGTGGCATGTGGGGGCCTTTCATTGTTGTGCACAGGTTTCTGTCTAGTTGTGCCGTGCAGGCTCAGTAGTTATTGTATGTGGGCTTAGTTGCCCCACTACAGCTTGTAGGATCTTAGTTCCCTAACTAGGGATTGAACCTGTGTTCCTTGCATTGGAAAATGAATTCTTAACCACAACCACTGGACCACCAGGGAAGTCCCTGGAATGATACATTTTGAATGCAACTTCCATGCTGTGAGGGACCCCAAGCACCTTGAGGAAAAATCCTCATGAAGGAGAATTGAGGCTTCAGGCAATGGCCCCAGTGAGCTTCTAGATAAAAGCCAGTGATTGACATCACCTTGGATCTATCCTTTGTCCCTGAATGCTGGCCAAGAACAGGTGAGGCAGAACTGTGGTAGTCTACTCACAGAATCATGATGAAGAATAACTTAATAAATCATTGCTGTGTTAAGCCACCAAGTTTTGAGGTGGCTTGTTATGCTTCAGTAGAAAACAAAAACACTTTCCTTAAAATATCAGTTCAGTTCAGTTCAGTCGCTCAGTTGTGTCCAACTTTTTGCGACCCCATGTATCACAGCACGCCAGGCCTCCCTGTCCATCACCAACTCCGGGAGTTTACTCAGACTCACGTCCATCGAGTCAGTGATATCATCCAGCTATCTTCCCCTGTCATCCCCTTCTCCTCCTGCCCGCAATCCCTCCCAGCATCAGATTCTTTTCCAATGAGTCAACTCTTCGCATGAGGTGGCCAAAGTACTGGAGTTTCAGCTTTAGCATCATTCCTTCCAAAGAACACCTAGGGCTGATCTTCTTTAGAATGGACTGGTTGGATCTCCTTGCAGTCCAAGGGACTCTCAAGAGTCTTCTCCTACACCACAGTTCAAAAGCATCATGGTTATCCTCAAAAAGTTGACAGTCTACAACTTGGAAAAGGACAGTGACAAGAACAAAACAATGCTGGCACAGGGATCTCATACCTCCAGCCTTCAGAACTGTGACAAATAAATTTCTGTTGTTTATAAGCCTATAGATAGATAGATAGATAGATAGATAGATAGATAGATAGATAGATATAGATATAGATATAGATATAGATATATGGTTATCATATGCTCTTTACCTCTTTTTTTCCCTTTATCCTTCATGTATATAGGAATATATACATGATAAATAGAGTTGAAGCAGCCATGCTAGCTATGAGGTAATCTTAGGAATGTAGGTGATGCAAGCAAAAATAACTTGAAGTATCTCTACTACATAAAAGAAGCTTCTGTCTTGAATAAGCCACTCTTATTTTGCGTTTCCATTCAAGTTGAACCTAATTCTAACTATATTGACTCATCCTTAGGCACTGCTCAAATGATAACATTTGCACATCCCCTCAGTTTTTTTCAATTTGCTTCTTCTTCTGTTTATTTTTAAATTAAATTTTTTTTATCAAAATACATGTGTATCAGTTCAGTTCAGTCTCTCAGTTGTGTCTGACTCTTTGTGATCCCATGAATCACAGCACGCCAGTCCTCCCTGTCCATCACCATCTCCCAGAGTTCACTCAGACTCACGTCCATCGAGTCAGTGATGCCATCCAGCCATCTCATCCTCTGTCGTCCCCTTCTCCTCCTGCCCCCAATCCCTCCCAACATCAGAGTCTTCTCCAATGAGTCAACTTTTCGCAAGAGGTGGCTAAAGTACTGGAGTTTCAGTTTTAGCATCATTCCTTCCAAAGAAATCCCAGGGCTGATCCCCTTCAGAATGGACTGGCTGGATCTCCTGGCAGTCCAAGGGACTCTCAAGAGTCTTCTCCAACACCACAGTTCAAAAGCATCAATTCTTCGATGCTCAGCCTTCTTCACAGTCCAACTCTCACGTCCATACATGACCACTGGAACAACCATAGCCTTGACGAGACGGACCTTTGTTGACAAAGTAATGTCTCTGCTTTTTAATATGCTATCTAGGTTGGTCATAACTTTTCTTCCAAGGAGTAAGCGTCTTTTAATTTCATGGCTGCAGTCACCATCTGCAGTGATTTTGGAGCCCAGAAAAATGAAGTCAGCCACTGTTTCCACTGTTTCCCCATCCCATGAAGTGATGGAACCGGATACCATGATATTAGTTTTCTAAATGTTGAGCTTTAGGCCAACTTTTTCACTCTTCTCTTTCATGTTCATCAAGAGGCTTTTTAGTTCCTCTTCACTTTCTGTCATAAGGGTGGTGTCATCTGCATATCTGAGGTTATTGATATTTCTCCCAGCAATCTTGATTCCAGCTTGTGTTTCTTCCAGTCTAGAGTTTCTCATGATGTACTCTGCATAGAAGTTAAATAAGCAGGGTGACAATATACAGCCTTGACATACTCCTTTTCCTATTTGGAACTAGTCTGTTGTTCCATGTCCAGTTCTAACGGTTGCTTCCTGACCTGCATATAGGTTTCTCAAGAGGCAGGTCAGGTGGTCTGTATTCCCATCTCTTTCAGAATTTTCCTCAGTAGTGTCCAACTCTTTGTGACCCCATGAACCCCAGCATACCAGGCCTCCCTGTCCATCACCAACTGCCGGAGTCCACCCAAACCCATGTCCGTTGAGTCGGTGATGCCATCCAATCATCTCATCCTCCGTTGTCCCCTCCTCTTCCTCCCCTCAATCTTTCCCAGCATCAGGGTCTTTTCAAATGAGTCAGCTCTTTGCATCAGGTGACCAAAATATTGGAGTTTCAGCTTCAACATTAGTCCTTCCAATGAACACCCAGGACTGATCTCCTTTAGGATGGACTGGTTGGATCTCCTTGCAGTCCAAGGGTCTTCTCCACATCACAGTTCAAAAGCATCAATTCTTCGGCACTCAGCCTTCTTTATAGTCCAACTCTCATATCCATACATGACCACGGGAACAACCATAGCCTTGACTAGACAGACCTTTGTTGACAAAGTAATGTCTCTGCTTTTTAGTATGCTGTCTAGGTTGCTCATAACTTTCCTTCCAAGGAGTAAGCGTCTTTTAATTTCATAGCTGCAGTCACCATCTGTAGTGATTTTGGAGCCCAGAAAAATAAAGTCAGCCACTGTTTCCAGTATTTCCCCATCCCATGAAGTGATGGGACCAGATACCATGATCTTAGTTTTCTAAATGTTGAGTTTTAAGGCAACTTTTTCACTCTCCTCTTCCATGTTCATCAAGAGGCTTTTTAGGTCCTCTTCACTTTCTGTCATAAGGGTGGTGTCATCTGCATATCTGAGGTTATTGATATTTCTCCCGGCAATCTTGATTCCAGCTTGTGCTTGTTTCAGCCCAACGTTTCTCATGATGTACTCTGCACAGAAGTTAAATAATCAGGGTGACAATATACAGCCTTGATGTACTCCTTTTCCTATTTGGAACCAGTCTGTTGTTCCATGTCCAGTTCTAACGGTTGCTTCCTGACCTGCATATAGGTTTCTCAAGAGGCAGGTCAGGTGGTCTGTATTCCCATCTCTTTCAGAATTTTCCACAGTTGATTGTGATCCACACAGTCAAAGACTTTGGCATAGTCAATAAAGCAGAAATAGATGTTTTTCTGGAACTCTCTTCCTTTTCCATGATCCAGCAGATGTTGGCAATTTGATCTCTGGTTCCTCTGCCTTTTCTAAAACCAGCTTGAACATCAGGAAGTTCACGGTTCACGTATTGCTGAAGCCTGGCTTGGAGAATTTTAAGCATTACTTTACTAGAGTGTGAGATTAGTACAATTGTGCAGTAGTTTGAGCATTCTTTGGCATTGCCTTTCTTTGGGATTGGAATGAAAACTGACTTTTTCCAGTCCTGTGGGCACTGCTGAGTTTTCCAAATTTGCTGGCATATTGAATGCAGCACTTTCATAACATCATCTTTCAGGATTTGAAATAGTTCAACTGGAATTCCATCACCTCCACTAGCTTCATTCATAGCAATGCTTCCTAATGCCCACTTGAATTCACATTCTAGGATGTCTAGCTCTAGGTAGTAATCACACCATCGTGATTGTCTGGGTCGTGAAGATCTTTTTTGTTTAGTTCTTCTGTGTTTTCTTGTCACCTCTTCTTAATATCTTCTGCTTCTGTTAGGTCCCTACCATTTCTGTCCTTAATTGTGCCCATCTTTGCATAAAATGTTCCCTTGGTATCTCTAATTTTCTTGAAGAGATCTCTAGTCTTTCCCATTCTCTTGTTTTCCTCTATTTCTTTGCATTGATCACTGAGGAAGGCTTTCTTATCTCTCCTTGCTATTCTTTGGAACTCTGCATTCAAATGGGTATATCTTTCCTTTTCTCCTTTGATTTTCACTCCCCTTCTTTTCACAGCTATTTATAAGGCCTCTTCAGACAGCCATTTTCCTTTTTTGCATTTCTTTTTCTTGGGGATGGTCTTGATTCCTATCTCCTGTACAATGTCATGAACCTCCCTCCATAGTTCATCAGGCACTCTGTCTATCAGATCTAGTCCATTAAATCTATTTCTCACTTCTGCTGTATAGTCATAAGGAGACTGGAATGCAAAAGTAGGAAGTCAAGAAACACCTGGAGTAACAGGCAAATTTGGCCTTGGAGTACAGGAATGAAGCAGGGCAAAGGCTAATAGAGTTCTGCCAAGAGAATGCACTGGTCATAGCAAACACCCTCTTCCAACAACACAAGAGAAGACTCTACACATGGACATCATCAGATGGTCAACACCGAAATCAGATTGATTATATTTTTTGCAGCCAAAAATGGAGAAGCTCTATATAGTCAACAAAAACAAGATGGGGAGCTGACTGTGGCTCAGATCATGAACTCCTTATTGCCAAATTCAGACTGAAATTGAAGAAAGTGGACAAAATCACTAGACCATTCAGGTATGACCTAAATCAAATAGCTTATGACTAACTTGATTGTGGGGGGAAAGAATGAAGTGACACTCCACAACTTGTGCTGAATTCCATTCATTAGAAATGAGTCAATAGGTCCAGCACACACTCAAGGAGAGAGAATTACAGGAGTGTCTGAATTCCAGAGGTGGGGATTTAAATGTTGCTTAACAGGATAGAAACAAGCAATCCACATGGGACAAAACATTACCATCTAGTCAATACAAGAAATGGTGCTGAACCTCACTAGTTAAAACAGCAATTATTCACCATTTTTGCTCCCCATTTGGCTAAAAACATTTTTTAAGTAATAACATTTAGCACAAGCAAGGGCATGCATGTATTTTCATTCACTGGTGGTAGAAGTGTGAACTGTTAAACTTCTGAGGAAAGCAGTTCATCGAGGTCATTCAAATATTAAATGACCTAGCATTCCTGTTCATGGCAATCTATTTGATAGAGTACTTACGTACCAGTACTTAAGAACATAAGTGCAGGGAGGCCTGTTGTAACATTATTCATGATGGCAAAAAAATAACAGCAAAAAACCCCCCAAACTGGAAAGGTCCCTAAAAACCTTCAATGAAAGAAACACTGGTGAAATTATAATACATCTACACTATGAAATATTCTTACCCAGTTAATTTGTTTCTGTTTGAGCTTGGAAAAAGGTGTAGGATCACATAAACTATTAATATATGTTATCACAATAGAATTATGGGGGAGAGAGTGTATTAATTTTTAATACATGCTTATATATAATTTGAGTTTTTATTAAAAACATATTACTGTTGTTATTTGCTTTGTTGCCTAGTCACTAAGTCATGTCTGAATCTTTGTGACCCCCATGGACTATAGCCTGCCAGGCTCCTCTGTCCATGGGATTTCCCAGCCAAGAACACTGGAGTGGGTTGCTATTTCCTTCTCTAGGGGATTTTCCTGACCCAGAAATCTAACCTGTGTCTCCTGCATTGACAGGCGGATTCTTTACCACTGAGCCACCAGGGAAGCCCTTTTGTTATTTAGCAAAAATGAAAAATCATTTTTAAATCACCAGTCTATGTCCAATGCAGGATACAGCATGCTTGGGGCTGGTGCACGGGGATGACCCAGAGGGATGTTGTGGGGAGGGAGGTGGGAGGGGGGCTCATGTTTGGGATCGCATGTACATCCGTGGTGGATTCATGTCAATGTATGACAAAACCAATACAGTATTGTAAAGTAAAATAAAGTAAAAATACATATTTAAAGTATAAAAAAAGAGATAAATTTACATTTCCAGATGAATTAAAATCACTTTGGCATTTCTTTTAGAATTGAATTGAAATGCATAAATTATTTTCTACCAATCACTTATGCATTTTTAAAGCTTTACATAGTCCAAGTCTGACCTGTCTACTATATGTAGAAGGACCCACCATGAGTAAAGCATTTCATAGTGGTAAATCAGTTCTTCTGATGAATAACAACAGGGAGAGAGATTTTTCAGGACTTGGGACGTGGGTCTTCTTTGCACCTGTCAAACCAAACCGAGGAACTGAGTTTTGAAGATTCTATCTTGAAAAACGGGTGGAGCACAAAGCTTTGTGCCATTCTCAGTGAATATCTTTTCTCACAAATGAACTGTTGATGGGAATCAAACAGGAGAGTGTTGGAGGTCATGTGCTCCAGCAAGGCAAAGACCCGGAGGAAAGGAATTCATGGACAAGATGTATGTTTTGTTAGTTGAGTAAAGGGCCCTTCCCACTACCCAGCATGAAGTTATGCAAGGCTGATCCTCTTTTAAATGGTGTGGTAGACACTATTGCCTCCCTACCCATTCCTCTCCTTCTTCCTTGGTAACTGAACACAGATTTGGCTCATGTATCTGGTGTTTGTGTATTTCAGAGGAAGATGGACCCCTTTCTAGCCCCAGGGGAGAATTTTGGTTCATCTTAGACTATTATGGTATTTATATTATTTGCCCTTTGTCTTTCATTGGTTAAGCAATGAACAGGCAAATCAATTGCCCAATGGGACAGGAGGAAAAATCTTTGAAAATGTTTTTGAGAAAGTTTTCCTACTTTTAAGAAAAGACAAAGGAAGAGAGATATCCTCTTTTCTCCTTCCTGTCTCGGCAAGAGGTTATTTATCTTGTAATTCTCTTTATTGGCAGTTCATTCCTCTCTCTTTCCTTTCCTTTCAAACTTTCCAAAGTTAATGACGAGTACCAAATCACAGACCCAGGAAGCTCAGAAAACATCAAGCAGAATTTTTAAAACAAATCAGAAAACCAACCTACACATAGGCATATCATACCCTAAATGCAGAAAACTGAAGATAAGGAAAAGTCTTGAAAAAAGTCAAAGGGGAAAATAAAAACACCTTACCTAGAGAGGAGCAAGGGGAGGAATTACAATGACCTTCTCGTCCATACCATGCAGATAAGAAGGGGATGGACTGATACATTTAAAGTTGGTTTTGCTTTTTCCTTTTAAAGAACACCAACTTGGAATTCTGTATCTAACAAAATTATCCTTCAAAGTGAAGAGATAAAGACATTGTCTGACAGGCAAAAACTGAGGAAATTCTTTGCAATAAATATAAAAAGAAGTTTTTCAGAGAGAAACAAAAAAAAATCAGAAACTTTGATCTGTGTATAAGATGTAAGAGCATTGGAGGAGGAAGAAATAAAGGCAAAATTAAAATCTTTTATTTTCCTTATTCTTAATTGATCGAAAAGCTCACAGTTATTTAAAGGAATAATCATAACAACGTAATATTAATGATACCAATAAATGAAATAAATGCCAGCCACACATAAGGGATGGGCAGGAAGAATCGGGACTACTCTGTTTTAAGGTGGGCTTCCCTGGGGGCTCAGCTGGTAAAGAATCCGCCTGCAATGCGGGAGACCTGAGTTCGATCCCTGGGTTGGGAAGATTCCCTGAAGAACCTTCACTGCGTGTGAAACAGAATAGTGATATTTGAAGGCAGACTTAGATTGGTTAGAAATGTATATTTAAAACTCTAGAGCAGTTACCAAAAAAAAATGTTTAAGGTATAATTTACTAAGAGAGGAGATAAAATGCTTAATTAAAACTTAAAAATGAAAGAAGGCAGAAAAAGAAGTTTCTGGCAATAAACAGAAAACAGTTAAAAACATAATGTTTGGTTGATGTCAACCCAAGTACATTAATGATCACTTTAATATAAATATTGAAACATGCAAAGTAAAAGACAGACATTGCCACAGTATATTAAAAACGAGACTCAACTATATATTGTCTACTGAAACACACTTTAAACACTCTGATAGGTTGACAATAGAGGGATAGAGAAAGATATAAGCACTGTGCTAGCACTAATCAAAAGAAAGCTGGAATAACTATTAATTTCAGACAAAGCTGACTTCAGAATAATAGAAATTATTAGAAGGGTACAACTTAATAATAAAAAGATAAATTGTCTAAGAAGCTATAACAAATGAATAAAGCTATAACAAATGACAGCTTATCTACAGATACTCTTCCCAAGGAAATTTAAAACAATTATTTGTACAATCCTTGAAAAATATACCCTAATAACCAAATGCACCAAAAGATCTTAAATGACATTCACTAAGCACACTGTTGATATCGATATTCTGAAACTATCACACACATGCACACAACGGTAAAGAGCACTGTCCAGTCATGCACGGGCTTGGGACCAAGTGCAAGAGACAGACATAAAAGCTATTAATCATGAACGTGATAAGTAACATAGGATGTGAAAAAGATGCTGGGGTGACAGCCAGGAGGAAACACAGGTTTGCATAATAAGGTCAGGAAAAACTTCCTAGAAGAAGTAACAACTGAACCATTATTTTTCCTTAGGGGTTGAAAAATATATTATTTAATTCTGTCATTCCTGCTGCATGTATTAACTGGAATTCTCAATTTAAAATGTTTCCATCAGCTATTTTGTTGCCTTGAGATAGATTTCATATAGGAATATCAGGACAGATGTTTGACTTTCCCCCTTTACTTACCA
Organism: Ovis aries; assembly: GCF_016772045.2. Lineage (NCBI taxonomy): Eukaryota > Metazoa > Chordata > Mammalia > Artiodactyla > Bovidae > Ovis > Ovis aries. The sequence continues at coordinate 175,476,315 of NC_056056.1, forward strand.
GTATTTAAAATAATAATTCTATTCCCTAGGTTGCTCCAAAGGTTAATCTCTTAGGGTATTTTATTGTAGAAGTGTTATGACCTCATAGCATTAACACATTTCATATGCTTCAACCAATTGTGGTGGTTTAGTAGTTAAATCGTGTCTGACTTTTGCGACCCTATGGACTGTTGCCCGCCAGGCTTCTCTGTCCATAGGATTGTCCAGGAAGAAATACTAGAGCGGGTTGCCATTTCCCTCTCCAGGGGATCTTCCCAATCCAGGTATCAAACACAGGTCTCCTGCACTGCAGGCAGATTCTTTACCGATTGAGCTACCAGGGAAGCCTGCGTCAACCCATTAAGTTATTTTCAAAGCTAAAATTGTCCCATTTTTAAGTTGGCCTCTGCACTTTTTGACATCAGTTCAGTTCAGTTCAGTCGCTCACTCATGTCCGACTCTTTGCGACCCCATGAATTGCAGCACGCCAAGCCTCCCTGTCCATCACCAACTCCCAGAGTTCACTCAAACTCACGTCCATCGAGTCAGTGATGCCATCCAGCCATCTCATCCTCTGTCGTCCCCTTCTCCTCCTGCCCCCAATCCCTCCCAGCATCAGAGTCTTTTCCAATGAGTCAACTCTGCATGAGGTGGCCAAAGTACTGGAGCTTCAGCTTTAGCATCATTCCTTCCAAAGAACACCCAGGACTGATCTCCTTTAGGATGGACTGGTTGGATCTCCTTGCAGTCCAAGGGACTCTCAAGAGTCTTCTCCAACACCACAGTTCAAAAGCATCAATTCTTCTGCACTCAGCTTTCTTCACAGTCCAACTCTCACATCCATACATGACCCTTGTGTTTTTCCCCTATCTTTTTTTTAAAGTCTTTTTTGAATTTGTTACAATATTGCTCCTGCTTTATATTTTGGTTTTTTGACCCTAAGACATGTGGGATCTTAGGGACCAGGATCAAACCTACCTCCTGCATTGGAAGGCAAAGTTTTAACCACTGGACTGCCAGGGAAGTCCCAACCCTTGTGGTTTTCATAGCTTCCTTTCTCTTTGGCATGACCAAATGATCCAGAATCATCTTATACATTTCTTGCCCCACACATGGAATCAATCATTTCTCTAAGGAACTTTGGTTCCTTCAATGGGAAGTGGTATTTAGAGCATTTCGTAAGCTTTTTAAATGGCAGTCTCCTATGTCTAGTTTCCCTCTCTTTGAAAGCATTCGCCATCCTTTATGCCACTGTCTGATGATCTTTCTCTAACACAAATTATGTCCCATACCTGATGATAATTGTCCATGCTGCATCATCCTCCACAGCTTCAAGTCTCAGCCCCTTAGACTGGCACACAGGACCCTTTTTTTGTCTATCTTTGTGGTTTAATTTCTATCTACCTTTTTAGTCTACTTTCCTGGGCACACTCTGTCTTTGCTGCAAAAGTATTTTGCAGCTTTCCAACCGAGATGTACATTTTTTTCTTTACAATTACATGCTTGTAACTGTTTCCTATTCAGTGCCAGAAAATTCTGTTTCTACCTTCTTTGGTTTTCATTGATTGTTTTCTGACTATTGATGACAACTGTAGACAGAAATCAATTTAGCCCTCATGCGGTTCCAGAGAGTGAGCTAGGGTGTCCCTTCCTCCCATAGCAGCTACAGGCGCCCTCCTTGTAGATTACTAATCCTGCTGTTTTATTGTTCTTCTTGACTCACCTTCACTGAAACTAGACAATGTAAGATAAACACACTCTCACTGGATTACTTATCCCACCTTGCAGAGGTGTGTAGAAGGTACCCCAGCAGTGTTTGCTGAAGTGATTACTTACCTATGTCAATAACAAATGAAACATTAACAAACATTAAGTTTGGGCTCATATCTTTACTACAAGATCCACAAAAACAGGGATATTGTTTATCATTTGTTTATCATCAGACCTCCTAACAGTATGTAAACTCCAGGAGGTGCAAGGGAAGGGAAGAAACTTCTATCCTGTTCATCTCTGAACCTCTACCTAGAACAAGACTTCATGTATTGGCTGAAATAAAGAAAGAAAAGATGGAAGGCAGAGTCAAGGGAGGGAGCGAGGAAGGCATGGGAAGGGAAGGAAGAATGAATCTTATTTAGCAGAGGTTTATCTACTGAAGGTGATCCAGGCCTATAGCCACCCATAATGCGACTCTAAGATATAAATGTGCAATTGGAGATGCTGATAGAGGAGATATCGCCTTGCAGATTTAATTTTCAGAGTCAGTTGCACACAGGGACTTCCTGGTGATCCAGGGGCTAAGATTTTGCACTCTCAGTGCAGGGGGCCCATGTTTGATCCCTGGTCAGGGAACTAGATCCCAGTTGCTGCACCTGAGAGTTCACATGCCACAACTAAAGGTCACGCATGCTGCAATGAAGATCAAAGATCCCGTGTGCTGCCACCAAATAAATAAATACATTTAAAAAATAGTTGCACAGGGCTCTGATTTACACTTAGAGTGTTTCAGTGCTGTGCAAAGTGTGAAACTCGTGTCCCGTGACTTCACTGCACAAGGCAACTCCATTATCCCATGCTCTCGTGAGTCTGTGTCATCTGCAACCAGTCAGACCATTGAATGGATGGACCATTCATAGGGATCAATAAATGCTGTCCAGAGAGAGGAATGACAGCAGTGAGCAAGAGGGACAGAGTTCCAGCCCTCCTAAGGCTTGTGTTCTAGAGTGGAGAGGCATACAATGAAGAAGGAAACAAAATAATCTTAGATGGGGGTAAGTTCTGTAGAGAAAGTAAAACATCAGACAAGTAGTTACAATAAGGTGAGTGTTAGGATTGGGAAGTACAAGGCCCTATGATGACTATAGCAGTGGAGGCAGAGCATTCCAGAGCATTCCAGATGATCTCAGAGGGATCCACCCTGCCCTTCCTTTTCTGTGCTGCTCCTTCCTCCATTCCAGGGGCTTCAGCAGCCACCCAGGTTTACATATCAGTGCCAACTCCACACTTTTGTGGGGCTGCCTGCCTGTCATTGCTACCAGGCTGCTGGGAAATTTTACGAACTCTTCAAGTCACCTTTCTGTTGCTGCCAGATCCTCCCTCCTCCTGCCAGCCCCTCCTACAACTGGACAGTCTCTGTGAATTGTGTCAATAGACCAAGTCAGAGACCTGGACATCACTTCACCCTACACCTCACCTGGACATCACTTCACCCTACACCTCACTGGGCACATCGTCCAGTCAACACCAAGGCTGATAAATTCAACCTTCTCAGTGTCTCCTGAATTCAGTCATGCCTTCCTGCCCCTACTGCCATGTCCATATTTCAGGTCATCAGGATTCCCCGCACCCCACCCTCAGTGACCACCACCTCTACCAGCCTCGTTTCACACTGTGGCCACACTGGTATCTGCAAAATATGAATGTAGAGCCGACTCACTGGGAAAGACCCTGATGCTGGGAAAGATTGAGGGCATGAGGAGAAGGGGACGACAGAAGATGAGATGGTTGGATGGCATCATCGACTCAATGGACATGAGTTTGAGCAAACTCCAGGAGATAGTGAAGGACAGGGAAGCCTGACATGCTGCAGTCCATGGGATCGCAAAGAGTTAGATGTGACTTAGTGACTAAACAGCAACAAGTCCTGTATGCTCAGATCCCTTCCAGGATAGGATTAGCATGACCCTCCTGATCTGATTCCCCACCTATCTCCCAAAGAAATCACCTGTTATTCCTTCCTTCCATTCTATGTGCAGCCACACCAGGCTCCAACCCCCAAATATACCACATACTCTCCTCAATATATATACTCTCCTTAGTATATTACACCCTCAATCCCCCTGCCTGCTGAATCCACTTCCTGACTTCGTCATCACTTCCTAGAGGAGGTTGCCTTGACACCCGCCTCTCAGGCTCAGCTTCACTCCCCACTCTTGGTTCCCACAGTACCCACACTTTCTCCACTGCCCCATCCGCACACCGCCCCCTCCCCCCTGCCCGCCATGTGTTTGTTTTGGAGGATAGGAGCTGTGTGACTCACTGTGTTCACAGTGCCTGTCAAGGGCAGGAGAGCTATACACTGCACCCAAGTTGTCCTCCTCTCTAAAAGTGGGGGCAACAATAATACTTACATGTTAGCTATATTGTGAGGGTTAAATGAGATAATGAGTAGAAAATACCTATCACAGTTAATACATAACAGTAAAGGATAGCTATTATTAGTAGATGATATTGCTCACACTGAATTTAAACAAGCATTGAAGTTTGAAATGCATTCAGGAAAATGCATAAAATTACATGTGTACAGAGCTCAATGAATTTTCACAAATGAATGCACTCTTGTCATCAGCCCCCAGATAGCACTATTTTATTTTTTATTGAAGTATAGTTGATTTACAATGATATGATAGTTTCAGGTGTACAGCAAAGTGATTCAGTATTTGATGTTGCTCAGTTGCTCAGTCGTGTCCAACTCTTTGAGACCCCCATGGACTGCAGCACGCCAGGCTTCCCTATCACCATCTCCTGGAGTTGGCTCAAAACTCATGTCCATTGAGTTGGTAATGCTATCCAACCATTTCATCCTCTGTCATCCCCTTCTCCTCCTGCCTTCAATCTTTCCCAGCATCAGGGTCTTTTCCAATGAGTCAGCTCTTCGCATCAGGTGGCCAAAGTATTGGAGCTTCAACTTCAACATCAGTCTTTCCAACAAACATTCAGGACTTATTTCCTTTAGGATTGACTTGTTTGATCTCCTTGCTGTTCAAAGGACTCTCAAGATTCTACTTTATATATACTAGTGTGTATCTATTTATCCCAAGCTCCTAATATCCCTCACCCCTTCCCCTTTTAGTAACCATAAGTTGGTTTTCTGTGAGTCCGTTTCTGTTTCTGATTGGTAAGTTTATTTGTATCTCTTTTTGAGACTCCACATATAAGTGATATCATGTAATATTTGTCTTTGTCTGACTTACTTCATTTAGTATGATGATCTCTAGGTCCATCCATGTTTCTGCAAATAGGCATTATTTCATTATTTTTTATGGCTAGTACTTCATTGTGTATATGTGCCACATTTTTTTTTAATCCATTCATCTGTTGATGGACATATAGGTTGCTTCCACTTTTTGGTTATTGTAAATAGTGCTGCTATCAATATTGGGGTGCATGTATCTTTTCAAATTAGAGTTTTCATCTTTTCAGGATATATGCCCAAGAGTAGGATTGCTGGACCATATGTTAACTGTATTTTTAGTTTTTCAAGGAACCTCCATAGTGACTACACCAATTTACATTACCACCAACAGCAGATAGCACTTTTTTTAAGGTTCAAAGGTTACCTTCTCACAGAGGCCCTCCCTTATGTCTCGCCCCCTACATAGAACTCATCATCAGACATCCTGAAAATTTAACTATATATTTTATACATTATCTCTCTCACCTGACTCCAACATAAACTGCAGAAGAACAGGATTTTTTTTTTTTTGGTCTATTTTGTTCACTGCTGTATCCTCAGCTCCTGGAACAGCACTCGACACAGTAGGTATGCATTCAGAGTGAAAACATAAATGCTTATATTCATTTCTTTAAGCTCCCTGGTTCTGCTGGCACTGTCATGTCTGAGAAACAGTGCTCTCCCAGGTTAGACAGCACAGGGCAGGGACTGGATGCTCCTAAACTGCACAGAGGAACCAGAGATCAAATTGCCAACATCTGCTGGATCATGGAAAAGGAAGAGAGTTCCAGAAAAACATCTATTTCTGCTTTATTGACTATGCCAAAGCCTTTGACTGTGCGGATCATAATAAACTGTGAGAAAATTCTGAAAGAGATGGAAATACCAGACTACCTGACCTGCCTCTTGAGAAACCTATATGCAGGTCAGGAAGCAACCATTAGAACTGGACATGGAACAACAGACTGGTTCCAAATAGGAAAAGGAGTACATCAAGGCTGTATATTGTCACCCTGCTTATTTAATTTCTATGCAGAGTACATCATGAGAAACACTGGGCTGGAAGAAGCACAAGCTGGAATTAAGATTGCCGGGAAAAATATCAATAACCTCAGATATGCAGATGACACCATCCTTATGGCAGAACGTGAAGAGGACCTAAAAAGCCTCTTGATGAAAGTGAAAGAGGAGAGTGAAAAAGTTGGCTTAAAACTCCACATTTAGAAAACTAAGATCATGGCATCTGGTCCCATCACTTCATGGCAAATAGATGGGGAAACAGTGGAAACAGTGGCTAACTTTATTTTTCTGGGCTCCAAAATCACTGCAAATGGTGACTGCAGCCATGAAATTAAAAGACACTTACTCCTTGGAAGGAAAGTTATGACCAACCTAGACAGCATATTCAAAAGCAGAGACATTACTCTGCCAACAAAGGTCTGTCTAGTCAAGGCTATGGTTTTTCCGGTGGTCATGTATGGATGTGAGAGTCGGACTGTGAAGAAAGCTGAGCACCGAAGAATTGATGCTTTTGAAGTGTGGTGTTGGAGAAGACTCTTGAGAGTCCCTTGGACTGCAAGGAGATCCAACCAATCCATTCTAAAGGAGATCAGTCCTGGATGTTCTTTGGAAGGAATGATGCTGAAGCTGAAACTCCAGTACTTTGGCCACCTCATGCGAAGAGTTGACTCATTGGAAAAGACTCTGATGCTGGGAGGGATTGGGGGCACGAGTGAGCGACTGAACTAAACTGAACTGAAACTGCGCAGGGCACACATCCCATCCTGTGTGGTCCACCAATGAGTTCTTTATCCTCACTCCTCCCTGGAGAGCCTGGTCCACCCTGCCCCAGTTTTGAGTGCCTAATAATTAAAATAAGAGTAATATCTACAGCCATCATAATAATCTGGTCCGCCGTCCAGAGACTACCGGCCTGGTATCCCTCAAGGGTTTTCCCCGAGGCCTGAAGCACTCTGGGTGGTGTTGCCTCTGCCACCTCCGCAATGCACTTGGTCAATCTCCCAGCCAAGTGTTTTGCCTTCTGATGAGTTGCTCAGCTGGCTGATGGAGAGTTTTATCATTCACCCCATTTCGTCGGGGAAGAAGCTGAGGCTGAGAAAGCACCCGGCCACTGGGATCTTCTGGCTCCGAATCCCGCGGTCTTTGCCACCACGCCCACCACGACCAAGTGCGGTGATTCACCACAGTCGCCTTTGGTTGGTTTCATGCCCCTTTTCCCTTCACCAACCATCGCGGCCGGAAAGAATGTGCCGGTGCGGCTCTGGGCTCAGAGCAAATGGCTGAGAACAGAGTTGCTGCAGAAACAAACGCGTAAGGAACCAGGCACTGGCCGGAGCAAGAGGGGCCCCTCACACAGGGTGATCAGGCACACTCCGAGGACAGGAGGCTTGGCTGAGACCAGGGTGGTGGGAAGGAGCTGGTCCCACGGAGTACGTGTTGGGGACGGGTAGATGGTAAGGAGAGATCTAAGCGGAGAGAACAGCAAGTACTCAGCTCCTTTTATATCCACTACCTTGTCTGATCTTACCGCACACTTTGAAGGGGGACATTTCGGCCCCATTTTACAGACGAGGAAACCGAGGCCCATAAAGATGAAGACTATTACTGAGTTGGGATTCGAACCGGGCTCTCTGAAATACACTAAGCTGAAGCTCTGTCCAGCCCGCATTCCCCGCCCCCTCCTTCTTCCCGCACCGTGACCTTAATGGGCACGTGCTGGCCCCTCGCGCTCCCCACCTCCCCGCACTGTCCCACTTAGCCCCGCTCGGGGAGGGCAGACAGGGGTGGGGGGCTCTCTCAGGGGCCGCGGGAGCCGCAAGGGGCTTGGGGTCCCGGGTTAGAAACCCCTTGATCTGTCGTGAGGGACCCCGCCCGCGCGCCCCGCCCCGCCCCTTGCGCGGCCGGCCGGCGCTGCCTCTGTCCATGGTCAGAGCACCCGGGTAATCCGCCTTTCTCTCCGCCCGCCGAGTCCCATTCATATTCTAATCACAGCGCGGCCGGCCCGCGAACGCCCGGCCACTCTATCGGGGCCCGCGCAGACGCAGCCTGCCCCCCGCCCCACTTCCACTTCCAGCCCCCCACCCCCAGCTCCTCGCCACCCCCCCTCTTTTCTACACTTTACACCCGGCAGAGGAGGGAGGTGCCTGGGAAAACCGCGTCCCCCCCTTCAGACGCCGAGGCTTCTCACCAACTTCGCGGCTGGCTGGGGGCGGGCGGGGGCGGGGGAGGGAGGGAGGAAGGGCCGGAGACACAGACAGACTGACAGACAGGGTTACGGGAAGAGGCGGGGGCTGCGGGGGGTGTCCGAGAGACCAAGGGGGATAGAGACAGAGAAGGGTAGAGCCCCAGGGGGAGACAAAGAGATGAGGGAGCAGGGGCTAGACAGAGACGCAGGCAGCCCAGCGCGGAGAAGACGCGGGAGGAGAGGGCCAGAGGGACGGGGGAAGGAGACAGATAGTCCCAGAAGACGGAAAGTTCTGGAGGGGGATGAGTCAGCCCCCACCCCGCACCCCGCTCCCCCCGGCCAAGCGGCCTTGTCGCCGCCCAGGTTGGGGGTGGGGCGGGGGACCAGCGCCATAGTGCCCCCTCCCCTCCCCCCTCAGCCCTCCATCCTCCCCACGCGTGTCCGTGATCCTGGTGGCTGGGACAAGGCTTGCTTCATCCCCAAGGCTCCCACTCAAAATCTAACCCGGGACCAAACCTGGGGCCGGGGCCACAAGAGGAGAGGGAAAGAAGTGGGGCCCACTCGTGGCTGCGTAGGCGACTCCCCAGGCTCCTCGGGGTCCCCTGCCGCCGCCCCCTCACCCCCTTCCCATGCCTGCGCCGTGCCGGGCCGGATCGGGGGAGGGGTAGGCAGAGGGGGAGGGGGCCACATCTAAGCCAATTTTGATTTCGCCTGTAATGAGTGCCGGGCGAAGGCTGGAGAAGGCCTCTGGAACTTTAAATAAGAAAAACGTTGCTAATGCTATAATAGAAGGGGGAAGTCGGAGGGCTGGGATTGCGTCGCTCTGAGCCCCCCTTTTCGGAGGCGGCTTTTCTTATTCAAAACAGGCCCACAATGGGCTTCACAGTGCGCCTCGCCACGGCCCCATCTGACGAGCGGCCATTCATCAGGCCGGCTGGCCTATCAATGACATTGCTCCCATCGGGGCTCCTATAAAATGATGCTTTTTCCCATGAAACATCCGCAAACATTTTGACGGGTTTGGCTTTGCCCGGCTGGATTACTGAGTGTCCCCTCTCTGGCTTGCTCTTTCTCGCTCCCCCTTCTCCGAACTCTTTGCCTTCTCTCTCTCTCTCCTTTCTTCTCTTTCTGCCTTTTCCTTTCCTTCTTTCTATCCTTTCGTCCTTGCACTCTCTGCGTCTTTCCTTCCCTCCTTCCTCCCTTCCTCCCTGGGCAGCTCTAGCACAGGGGATCCCCAAACATCAGGATTTTTGGGGGGCGCCTGTGCTGTCCATGGGAAGAGCATGCATTGTGGGTTACTGGAGGAACCCGACATGGATTCCACAGGTTAGTCCTACTGGTGGGGGTTGGGGGTAGACATTGGGAGGGAAAGAAGAGGTAGCAGGGGAACTTCAGAAAGAGTCGCAAAAAGTTCAGAAGGGTCAACTTGACAGTGGAACCCCAGGAAATAATGGAGCGTGCAGAAGTTCTCAATCCCGTGCGATGCGCGATGTGTGTAAGCGGATGCGTGGAAGTGTGTGAGTGTGTGTAAACGTGTGATTGTGTGTGTGTAAATGTGTGTGCGCGCGCTGTGGAGTGCGCTTTCGCTTGCCCTGGACATAAAGTTACGTAAAGATTCGCTGGCTCGCGGCGAGCCCGAGGTGCCACTTGCAGAAACTTTGCGAGCCGACCGCCCCCTCCCGGGTCCAGCTCCTCCCCCGGTTTGGGGGTCCCGGAATAGCGGTGCGTTCCGGGGCTGGTGGCTGGGCCAGGAAGCCGAGCGGAACGCCCCAGAGGCGGGGGAGGGCGACGGTTCTGCACAGCGCCTGGGAGGTGGGGACAGAGGCTCCAACTGGTGGAGATGCGCAGCTGGAGGGAGTGGCAGAGGCGAGCCCGGTGGTCCTGGGGAATCCGCGCCCGGTCGGGAGGAGGGAGCCCCGGGCAGTCCGAAGCGCGGTGCAGCCTCCTTGGCCGGAAGGAGTACCTGACGATGCGTTCTGCTTGGGGACAGTAACTCTACGGAAGGGAACAGGATGCTGCGCGGCTGGCAAGGCCTGGCGTCTGGGTCTGCAAACTGCTAGGCACTTTGGGGTCTGTTGGCTGGAGGCGCCAGGTTTGGGGGTCGCGGCCGTCCGTAACCACCGAGAAAGTAAGCCAAGGCATCTTTTACAACGAAAAAGCCCAGCGTCTCGGTTGTTTTTCCAGTAGAGCCTCGCAGCTCTAGTATGTTTGAGGAGCCGCCAAACTTCTAGATCAGAGTTGTGCTCCCTACGCCCCTTCCAGGTGGAAGAAATTCTCCGGAAATTCACCTCCTCCTTCAGTTGCATGACTTAGCGACTGAACAAGGACAACCCTCAATTGCCATCTTCCAGCCAGTGCACTCCTACCCCGGCTAGGTTGCAGCCTCGGAGTTTCTTGGAGAGGCAGAAACAGCAGTGAGAGCAGCCTGGGCCGAGACAGCAGCTTGAAGCGATGCTTGGGAGAACGCCTACGAGAATCCGCTGCTGGACTTTGCCGCGCGGAGCAACAAGTGCCTTCCAGCCTCTGCCATCCTTAACACACACGCCTCTCTTCCCTGAGCAAATAAACAAACAACACAGGACGGCATCCTCACCTCCACCTGCAGGCTGGAAATGAATGTGGACTGGGAGTAGGGGTCATTCGGGCATCGGCCAGATGGTCTTCTTCCCATTCTTGCAGAAAGGTTTCCAGCCCCTTCTAGCTTCCGCTGGGGCCCTGGTGGCCAAGATGCCCACCCTACTCTGGTCAGAGGTATCTTTGATTTTCCAGGAAAATTGTCTATCTCTGATCTCAAGAGATCAAACCTCTCTTTTGCAGTCCCTGCCAAGTGGGTGTGGGCTCCCTGGGAGTGGGGATGGGCTGACCCCCCCCCCCCCGCAGCCTTCCTTACTATATGCAATGACAAATGAAGGCAAGGAGAGGGGTTACCTGCCCTGCGACTGGCTACTGAGTGTGGGGCCAGCCCTGACCGGGTCCTCTCTGCTGGCAGTAAAGAGGGCACCCAGAGAGAGAAAGAATCCTTTCCCTCCATACTTCCATGAGAAGTATTTGTGCCACCATGCATGTCCTGAGCACCCCAACTTTAGAAGTGAATATCCTTGAACAAAAGTAAACCCATGTCTGCATGGTTTGGGGCCAAGTGTTGATATTTGCAAGGGATCCACGCAGGACTTGAGGTGCCTGTGTGCCACACCAGCCACAGCCCAGCTGGGGGTTTTAGCAGCCCCCTCAACAGGACTGGAACTTCTCTGTGCATCCCGAGAGAGCTGCGGGTTTGTGGAGGCCTTCTGTTTTCTGCTCTACCTTGTGGTCATGGAGACACCTTGTCACTTTTACTTAATGCAGACATCCCCAACGGGTTCTGAAAACTTTTCTCCCGTCCACCAAAGGGGAAGGGAGTGAATGGCTAGATGGCCATCCTGAACTCAAAAAGTTCTGGGAAACGGCAGCGGGACGAAATGACACGAGGCGCACCAAGTGACATTCTCATGCGGGTTTGCAAAACCGATGGCGATGGAAGTGCAGCTGCCGCGCGCGGTCCGGTCCAGAACCTTCCCTCACCTCGCTTCCAGAGAGCTTAATCCCATTAGCTTTTCTTTGGAGTTTCCCTTGTTATGTAAAGGTTCCTTTCTTCCAGGCTAGCTGGGACCAGCGCTCCTTGGAGCAGTCCGATTCTGCTCCTTTAACGGCAAGATTGTGCGCAAATCTAGGGCCGAGACACGAATATCACTGTTAGTAATATTACTGTTAGTAGTGTTTCATCCCGAAAGGGCTGGCACAATCGATTAGCAGCAAGTGCTGAGCCGAACTCCGGAGCATCCCGGGTCAGAGAGGCCGGCGGGCCAGGCCTCCGTCCCCTACTGTTAAGAGGAAAATTCCCGCAACTTGCCTCGGCCCGGCAGGAAGGTTTTGCAGGGGCCGGGGCTCTAGTGTTCTGCCTGGGGGCCACTTCAGCGTGACCTGCGGCAAAGCGCCTCTTTGTTCCGCGCACGGAGCCGGTAATATATTCCTCGAGTTTTCCCCAAATACTCAGCAAGTGTGGGACTAAGATAATGGCCCCGTCGGAGGAGGTTGGGGAGCCGCCGGCGCGCTCCTCTGAGCCCTGGGCTAGCCCGCCGCCGAGCGCCACAAAGCAGAGCCGCTCTCCCCGGAGCTCCGCGGCGCGGCCGAGCCCGGGGAGGCGGTGGGGGCCACAGGCGCGCGCGTGGGGCCCAGGACGCGCCGTCCGGCCGGTGTGCTGTTGGCAGTGATATTGTTCCCGGCTCGCGCAGAAGTCCCGCACCGCGCAAAGCCTCGCGGATCCCGGGGTGGCCAGCCGTCCCCACGCGGGCCGCCGCCGCGCCTACGTGTTGGTGGCCTGTGGGTCCAATCCTGGCGGTCCTGCCAGGCCAGCGTTGCTCAGTTACTCAAGGTGTCTGGAGATTCGAGAACGAGAGGAGGGAAAGTAGGTCGAATTTTAGGCCGCAGAGAACTTGTGCACAGTGGGCCGGGGCCAGGTCCGTCGCCTACGCAACGGAAGAATTGTTTCTTGTTAAACGGGATGGCGCCTTAGCGACGGGCACTGATGAGCCCGACCTAGAGACGTTGTCTGCCTCCACCCGCTTTCCACCTGGAACTCCAAAATTCAGAGCCGCCAACGCACCCATAGAGCCTGCTTTGAGGCCCCTGGACCACAACGGCGGGAAGGCACTCTGGTCTACAGGCTCCCGGCTCAAAACAAGGCCCGACCTGGCTCCGTGGGCCTGCAGGTGGGGACATGCAGTGGATTTGGCATGGGGCAACGGGAGAGGGAGCGCCCGGGTGGGACCAGGCTCTAGGCCTCCTCCATCCTCTCCCAGGCACGGCCCTAGTAAAGGAGCCGCCTTCTCTGGCCCTGGGACCCGGACTGCGGGCTTGGGGAACAAGGATCGGAGCTCTGAACTTTGCCCTCACGTCCAAACCGGACTATCTCGCCCTCCTTGGGCCTGTGTGTGCCGTAAAGGAGGCATGCTCGCTCCACCCTCGCCACCTGCCAAGTGCCGGCGTCTGGGTTTGGCATCAGGATCCAGTAAGAGCCGCGTGGTCCCCAGGTCCCCTAGCCGTGTGGCTGCAGCACTGGGCAGCACGCGTGCAGCCGGGGATTCCGGAGTCCGGCTCGCGACTTGGTGCAAGTGGCCCAGGACCGCGCGCTTTCCCACCCGGCCTGCAGGTCCTGGAGACTCGGAAGTTTGCTGTGGCCGCCGCGCGGCCAGGCCCTGGGATTTCCATAGCTGCGCGCGCCCCCCTCCCCAGCGCGTCGCCATGGAGACTGCTGGAAGTTGGTGGTGGAAAACAGACCCAGCGCAAAGCAAAATATTATGAGTGCAGTTGGGGTGACTTCAGGGGGGCAGGGGACCGGAGGGCATGAGCGGGAGCCAGAGGCAGAGGCCGACAACAAAAGGCCGTATACGCGGAGGAGAGAGGAGTTCGCACGGGGCCTCCTGCCGCTGTGTGAGAGCTGGACCGTCCTGCTTCCCAGAGGCCCCGAGGTCTCTAATTTCTCTCCAGCAGCTACACCTTTTCTCATCCCGCCTGTGCCCCAACCCCGCCACCCCTCCTCCTCCGGGTTCTCGTCCAGCCTCCTTCCCCATCCCGAGGTTAGGAGCCAGCTGGGCAGTATGCCCGCCTCCCCCACGAGCAACAGGCTCTCCAACGTGAAAGGTTCTGGCATTTCTTCCCCAGGACCCATGGGTCGCCCCAGATGAATTTCTCAGCCCCACTTCTTAAACGGTATCTGAAAAAGTGAGGGGACTTAGCAGCAGCAGTAGAATAATGCGGGAAAGAGAAGAGCAGGAGGTGCCTGGTCAGAAATTTTGGAAGAATCGGACGGGTAGTAAAGGGAAGATTCTATGGATTCTTTTACTCCTTCGCGCAGTGGGGAAAGCTCCAGGTTATGATTCTGACTGGAGCACTTTGGGTAAATCTTTGAGCCTTTCCAAGATTAATTTTAATTGTCTGTAAAACGAAGGGTTAGACAGCTCCCAGACTGGGATTTTCTGACAAGTTAGACGGATCCTTTTCTACCATGGAGGCCAGGTTACCACTATCCCAACTGTGATCCACTGCAGAGTTAGTGAATCTCTCCTCAAACTAATACTATACTAAAATAGTTTTACAAGTCATTTAGGATTTTAAGAGTCAAGAACCTTGGATAACCCCTTTTTAAAGGCCTATGATTGCCTTTGTCAGTTAAACCTAAGGAGCATTAGGTTTTATGGGGCTGTGCCCAGGGTTGATTTAGGGAACACTAAAATGCCTCTAGGTGATGAAGCCACCATCACAGACCTTCACCTATGCTGGATAAGAAGACACACTGGCCCATGTGACGAGATGCTACCATCAAAAGAAAACCAGACTTTACTCTCCATTGCTTAAGCTTTTAGGAAGAGATGAGGCTCCTCTCACACTTGGCCACTCCTGGTGATACATTCGGCAGAGGAATCCTTCCCTTCTCTCCAGATTCTGTGGCCTCATCTATAAATGAACAGGTTGGATATAGAGACTGCCATGGTCTGTCTGAGAGTTTGTAGCTCATTTACATGCCCTGTGTGTCTGCGAACTCTGCCTGGGACTTGGTTTATAAAGTCGTTAGTTTATCACTCACTGAGCCTCATAGGCGCCCCATGAGAGAGGCATTTTTTGTGACCTGCATCAGGCACAGGGTTTTTCTTCCATTTTCAACACAGCAAGGTAGTGATTCTAAGTCAAGTTAATGCTTGTGTTTCCTGGTGTTTGTGCAAAAAAAAGGCTGAAAAGATATGGAACAGTGACATCACAAGTTGGATGCCAGAGAGTCAGGTCTCCACTTGCCTAGGCCCCTGATTGCTTGCCCCTGCCTGTTGTACAGGCCTTTTGGGACACTCTTCAGCTGCCCCTAGGGCTCCACAGCTCTGCAGAATGGAAAGGTGCGTGTGTGTGTCAGGAGCGGGGGGTGGATTTCTGATGTTGTTTCTTTCCCACTCATTACAAGATACTTGCAGTTTTATCAAGATGAGGGGAGAGAGTAACTCAAAGATAATTTGGAGGTATTGGGTAAAAGTAAAAAAAAATACTTTGGATGAATTTATCAGTTTTTATTTTATTTTATTAAAATTTTAGTCTGCCTCAGTCACTGAGCACCTGTTGGGTGGCAGAGCCTGGAGATGAATAAGGCCTAAGTCCCTGCTGTTAAGGACTTGAAAACGTTTTGGTGAGGGATGGTATGGGCATATTTAGAGCGGTGAGTGCTACAAGGGACAGAAAAAAAGAGTCCCCTTGAGGCCTGGAGGAAAGCATGCTCTGTGTTGTTGACTATCTACCATATGGCAGCCGTGTTTAGGGCATTTTCCCACACATTAGCCATTTATGTGTGTGCTCAGTCATGTCCAACTCTCTGCAACCACGCTGGACTGTAGCCCACCAGGCTCCTCTGTCCATGGAATTTTATAGACAAGAATACTGGAGTGAGTTGCCATCTCTTCGTCCAGGACATCTTCCTGATGCAGGAAGCGAACCCATGTCTCTTGCATGGGTTGGCATCTCCTATTCCAGGGGCTTTTCCCCACCCAGGGATCGAATCTGTGTCTCTTGCGTCTCCTGCATTGGCAGGAGGATTCTTTACCACTAGGGCCACCTGGGAAGCCCTTAGCCACTTATGCCTGATCACAATTCTGTGTTGTCCCATTTTAGGATGAAAGAGGGTCTGGAACTTCCATGGGGGTCACAACTAGTACCTGGCAGAGCTAGATCAGAGGCCAGGTTGGGAAAGCCCATTCCCTCTCTCCACGCAGGCTGTTTCAGCTGGACACCTGTAGAGTGCTAGCTTGGCGCGGCTTGGTGATGACACTGGCCACCAGGTGGGTTTGAATCTCACTTGGTGAGAAGGGAAATGCATGGATGAAAGTGAAAGAGCACATTGTTCCCTAGTGCTCCTAGAGAAAACCTTGCTGAAGCTGTCATGTGATCTGGGTTTGAAGAGGGTTTTAAATGATGGCAGTGGTAGGGAGCAGTGCATCAAAACGGTTGAGTACAGACTTTGGGCAAATGTTAGCTTGTTTCATTCCTCCATTCAAGAATTATATGGGTCTTCTATGTGCCTGCCCTGCATTGCGCTAAATGCTGGGCTTAAAAAATGCCATCTCTGCTCCTCTGGAGCATACATTCTAGACAGACAAACAGATAAATACAAAAATAATCTCAGCCAGTGATACATGCTATGAGGAGAAAATGTTCTCTAGATGAATGAAGATAGAGCGTGGTGGTGGGTAGGTTGCTGCCTTTCACAGGGTGCCCTTCTACCCCACGGAGCTGTATGTCTTTGGTCTGGAAGCTTCATATTGCTGGGCTTCAACTTACTTAGGGAACTGATAGAATGGTTTGATAGTACTGTTGAGAGTATATGATGTGAAAGGCGTACTAGGTAGCATATATTCAATACTTACTATATGTCTTTGATAAGCATTTTAATTTAAATGCATTATCTAAGTAATGCTTACAATAATGCTATGAAGAAGAAACTATTATCACTCACAGTTTGAAGGAAGAAACTGACAGGCTCAAAACAAGAAAGTTTCTGAACTCTAGAAGCTAAGCTGAAATGCACCTTGACAGCGTGGGGAGCAAGACTGATCTTAATTGTGTATGCATGCTATAGTTTCCTGGGAAAGAACACAAGTAATACATCTAGCTTTTTGTCTTCATTTTTAAAGCTAATGGTTGTCAAATGCCTTTCATATGCCAAACGTGTACTAAGCACTTTAAATTCATTATTAGTTATATTTTAAAATATATATTAGGGGTACTATTATTATCCACTCCATGTTATACATTGGAGAATGGAGGTGGATAAAGGATATCCTTGAAGTGGATAAGTACCCTAACCAATAAGCATTCCACACTGTTGGTTACAAGGCTGTAATATCTTTTTCTTCTTTTTGGTTTTAGCAAGGGAGTGGGTTGTGTTGGACAGGATGTCCAATGAAGTTCATATCATTTTAGCAAAACATGCTATTATCTCCCCATAAGAAAGTGATAGTCCTTTATACTGTGGAGACAAAATTTTAAATTATTGTTGGCAAAAATAGGGACAAAAAAGGACATCTCTTGGAGAAGGAATGGTAACCCACTCCAGTATTCTTGTCTGGATAAGTCCATGGACAGAGGAGCCTGGCGGGCTGTAGTCCGTGGGGTTACACGGCTGAGCATGCATGCATGAGGATAGAGGGAGATGGGTTGGGAGCAATAAACTGGTAGAACTAAAAAAAAAGGAACATCTCTTTACTCCTGATGTGAAATGCACTGTGGGGATTCATTTGAAGTTTAGTCATCATTCACTTTGTCTCTGTGAATGTCTAGGCTTCATTCATGCTCATATATAGACACAACCAAAATACACAAATGAGGCAGAAGCCAAGGCTGAGCGCCGAAGAACTGATGCTTTTGAACTGTGGTGTTGGAGAAGACTCATGAGAGTCCCTTGGACTGCAAGGAGATCCAACCAGTCCATTCTAAAGGAGATCAGCCCTGGGTGTTCTTTGGAAGGAATGATGCTAAAGCTGAAGCTCCAGTACTTTGGCCACCTCATGTGAAGAGTTGACTCATTGGAAAAGACTCTGATGCTGGGAGGGATTGGGGGCAGGAGGAGAAGGGGACGACAGAGGATGAGATGGCTGGATGGCATCACTGACTCGATGGACGTGAGTCTGAGTGAACTCCAGGAGATGGTGATGGACAGGGAGGCCTGGCATGCTGCGATTCATGGGGTTGCAAAGAGTCGGACACGACTGAGCGACTGAACTGAACTGAACTGTGATTATTTATGTAGCCTTTTGGTAATTTAACAAACTATATATTGCAGCTAGAAGTCATTCACACACATGTGTGTTGATCCATGACTTCAGGTGGATGTGGGTGTGACTTAATGAAAAGAACATGGGCTTTGCCATCGATAGACCAAGGCTGAAATCTCAGCTTAGTCACTTGCTTGCTGTGTGACCCGGGGAAAATGACCTAACTTCTCTAAGCCTTGCCTTCCTTATTTCTGTGTGAAAAATCCCCTCCTTATCTTTCAGTGTTCTTCAGAGGATATAAGTGTCCGGGGAGGGGGAGGTTGTAAAATAGGTGAAGGGGATTAAGAAATACAAGCTCTGGCTATAAAATGAATAAGTCACAGGGATGTAGTCAATAATACTGTAATAATTTTGTATGATGACGGCTACTGGACTTGTGGTGATTGTGTGGGAATGTATGTGATTGTCAGATCACTATGTTGTACACTTAAACTAACAGTATTGTATGTCAACTATACTTCAATAAGAACAAAAAGAGGATATGATGAGATTATGCACTTTAAGCTTGGCTCCTAGAAATTGCTCAGTAAGTGGAAGATCTTATTATTATTAAAAATAACTAACTGATCTTTCTCTGTCAAATTTTAGGTATCTAGTTGGGAAAAGGGATAAGAATCCTGAAAAAATTTAGATTGTTTCTGCATATCTAGATGTTTTCTGTACTAAGTGTGGTGCCTTGCTCAGTCGCTTCATTGTATCCAACTCTCTGCCACCCCATGGACTGTAGCCCACCAAGCTCCTCTGTCCATAGGATTCTCCAGGCAAGAGTACTGGAGTGGGTTGCCGTTTCCTCCTTCAGGAGATCTTCTCAGCCCAGGGATCAAACCCGTGTCTCTTTCATCTCCTCCATTGCAGGTGGATTCTTTGCCACTGAGCTACTGGGGAAGCCCCCCAATAGTCTCAATTCTCATGTCAGGATAAATAATTCTTTTCTAAGAGGATTGGACTGAGGGATTCATCTTATTTTCATTTCTCTACCTTTTCCATGAACAAGGCGTTTTCATGCTTCTGGTCGCCATGGTTTTACCCTTGTGTTTTCCAGTTTGTTAAAGGAAGGGGAAAATGTATCTTTGTAGAAGCAACACCTGTTGACTGGGATGTGACTCCTGGAAGAGAGTTGCATGGAGCTCTCAGAGAAGCCTCTGGTGGAGATCCTTGCACAACCCCAATGCCCTCTCAGTTCTGGAAGGTGATGGCCTATGTTCTTCATCCACCCCCTCCATACTTGTAGGCATCACTCTTCTAAAGACTGAACCATTTTACACTTGGTTTTCAAGAAGTAAAGAATTCAATTTCAAGTGAGCCTTTCTCTGAAACTCGTTTTAACGGGAAACCCGTTTAGTCCTTTTTGCCTTTCTTGCATATTTTTCTACTGTGAGGAGAAAATGTCCATTTGTTCTCTTTCTGTTTTTACAACTTGATTTTATATACATTGTGTTTTTTTTAGTTTTTGAAATATTTGACAACTTTCTTTAAGAGAGAAAGATCACACAAAGCAGAGAAGAGTGAAATTTGGCCCTTATGTTCTCACAGGGTCCAAACTTGGGCAACGAGGACTGGATTGACCTGTGCCAGTAGGTTGTGTGGTCTCTGTTGTAAGTTCTGATCCTCAGTGCAGAAGTTCTTTAAAATAGGTGTATAGTTTCCACTTTTGTGGTTGGTTAATCCTCAATGAAATATAAAAGCATAATCTGCCTCTGAGAAATAAAAAATCATTGGCAGACAGGTGAATCTGGACGTGTTGGGTTTATATTGTTGTAATTGTTTTGCTTTAATTTAAGGCGATAATGAGAAAGCTTTTGGAAAGGCTGCAACCCAGTGAAGGCTGGTTAGGGCTTAGTGTCCTGCGTGTTTTCTGACAACCGATTTGTGCTAAAGGTCAGCATTGTTTAGACGCAGCCTAAGTGAGATTGATGAATGCAGCAGGTTTTTATTTAACTGGAAAGGAGAATTACTACTTCATAAGCACTGATCCTCTGAATCCATCGTGTTGAAGGAAATCCACTATCAGTGAACACACAAGAGAACTACTCCTGAACTAGATTTTGGACTGTCATTCGAATAATCTTAAGAGTGATTAGTGATTGCTAATCATGCCGCAACTAATTTTTGAGGCACAAGTGCATCTGGTGGAGAAACATATCAACACGTTTGTTCTGAATCTTGTGACTGCTGTGAAGTCGTTTCAAGCTAATATTAGACTTTTGAAGAAGGAAGTGTTTCTTTGAATGTTACAGTTACAGGATTTATAATTTTTCAAAAATGAGCATGGGAGATATTTGAAATTTATTGATGATATTCCACATCATCTTTTCCCCAAATGATTAGTCTAAATTAGGGGTGTTCATGCATGTACTGTATTTATAATTTGTATACTGCTTCTAAATGCTCATGGGTAAGTGAAATTCCTATTGAAGTTATTGGGTCTTATAAAGTTCCAGAATTGGGCCCATGGCATAAACTCACATCTATTTATGATGGAATTGATTGATTAAACATTTTGACATGTTTTCTTTGTGGTGTTCAGTTTCATTGCTGATAAAAAAAAATCTAGAGTTGGGGGAGAATTTGAATGTTTCTGTAAGCTCTTTACTCGGTCTAAAAGAAAATAACTAATTTTATGTCATCCTTATGCAACTACTAAAACAGCTTAAATTTCTGTTTTTAGTTTTTTTTATTTTACTTGATGACTTCTTTTACATAACCAACATAGTTTATCCATAAAGCATTATTAGACATCATAAAAAATAAGTAACTTTGGCTGAGAAAGCCCTGGGAGTTTTACAAGGAAAAAGATTCCAGAGGGCTTGAGGCCCTCAGTTAAAATGTTCAAATTTTTAAACATTGAAAAGAAGATTTCTAAAGCATTGAGCTGTTGTTGTGAGAGAGCCTTTGGTCTCCATGAACTTTTATTTTCGACTCAGTGGGCAAAGTTTTTGAGGTTGCTGTGGTTTGGGTAGGGGACCTTTTCAGAAATGCCAGGCTTTTAGAAAAAAAAAAAAAAAAAACAAACCCACAGCTTTTCTTCTAATCAAGGCTCTGTTTTAAAGTTTGAAAACTTTGCTGTGATTAGAAGAATGAATTATTTCTCTGTTTCATTAGGGTTTCTGCTGGGTGCCCAGGCTGCAGAGTGTCTCCGCCTGTGTTACCTTGCACGGCACCCCAGAGGCACTGGAGACAGGAGGGCTGCCTGCCTGGAGCTGGTCCCTGCCACACTGTACCGGGCATGAGCATCACTCAGAGGCCAGCTGAGCCCTGAGCAGAGCTGGGAAATCACCCTGGGCAGAGGGGGTCTAGAGAAGTCCAAGAGATGAGGAACCTAAAGATAGCATTCCCAGGGGGTCTGTGTTTCGTTTAAAGTTCTTCTTGGTATTGAAAGGTGATTTTACAAAAAGAAAGGGGAAAAAAAACCACAAAACCCATCTAATTGTACATAGTACCTGGAGACTATATATTGATATATAGATTATTTTCAAGAAGGGAAAGGGAATAAAGAGAGAAAGAAGGAAGAAAGAGACAGAGGGAGGGAAGGAGAAAAGTACACTGAAATTATTTTGGTAATTAATGGCAGGCTGACCTAATGAGCTATTTTCAAAATTATTCATTGCTTTTTTAACAAAGTGACTCACTTTTTGAAATTGAATAGCAAGTTAATAATATTTATAATCTTTTCCAATCACTGTGTGAAATGCTTATGCATGTTAACTCAATTAATTCTCATACCCAACTTGTGGTATTAGTTACCCATCTTGTAGAAGAGGAAATTGAGGTGCAGAGAGCCCAGGTAACATCTCCAAGCCAAATGGCTAGCGGCAAACGAAGGTTTGAACCCCAATTTTTCTGATTTCAAACTCAGGCTGCCTCCTTGCGGCCTAAGACCAGGAGTTAGGAGGAGACCTTAGAGGTGTCCATCCTAGCTCACCTGCTCTACTACATAAGGAAATTCAGGAGGTCAGGTCACCCCTAAACCTAGGGGAGACAGCATCTCACTCTGCAGTTTCCTGGAGTGCACTTTACAACTGTCCCTGGGCTTCTGGTTGCCATGGGCACCACGACATGACTTTGGCCAAGGCTGCTGACCGAAGGCACCCAAAGAGGTTCCTTCCTGTGGGGGTGCCTTCATACCATGTATTCCTTTCATCTGAGTCCAACCTGGCACCACCACTGCGAAGGTAGTTCCCACCTGCCAGTCACTCTGGCCAATTTGACATCTTACATCATCAGTCTTCATACCTATTAACTCACAGGCTGCCTGCTTTTCCTTATAATGCACGTGTGTGTGCTCAGTCAAGTCCAACTCTGTGATTCCACGGACTGCAGCCCAAGCAGGCTCCTCTGTCCATAGTATTTTCCAGGCAAGAGTACTGGAATGGGCTGCCACTTCATACTCCAGGGGGTCTTCCCAACCCAGGGATCAAATCCGTGTCTCCTGCATTGGCAGGCAGATTCTTTATCACTGCTTGGTTCGGCATAAAAACCTTGGTGGTTAAAATAACAGCCAGCCCCTTCCACTGCATAGCATGTTATCATTTGCCGTCACTGATATAATCATTAACTGCTCCGGCCCTGGAATCCCACAGGCTTAGTAAGAACTGGCTTTGCCATGGGCTAGATAATCAGAACTCAGCAAGTCATGTGACCTCTCTGAGCCTCAGCTCAGTAAGGTGGGGCCATGCATAGCACCTACCTTATAGGGTATTGTGAAGACTAAATGAATTAGTGCATATAGAGGGGTCTGCACAGGGCCTTTGCATATTGTAAAAGCTCAATAAACAAAGGGGTTTTGAGGTCTTGCTTCTTCTTGAGTCCCCGTAATAGCTTCCAAGGCCTTCTCTCCACTCCCTGTCTCTGTCCTCCACCCAAGACTGCATAGGAGACAAAAACACTTTCTACAGCACTTCCACTATATTCAGTCTTTTCAACACATAACCTCATAAGCCTGTGACCTGGGTGGGATCATTCCCATCCTGTACTTAGGGAAATTGTCACTCCATGGGATTCAGTCACGTGCATTGGTTCATTTTTGTTGTTGTTTAGCTGCTAAGTTGTGTCTGACTCTTTGTGACATTATGGACTGTAGCCCACCAGGCTCCTCTGTCCATGGGATTTCTCAGGCAAGAATACTGGAGTGGGTTGCCATTTCCTTCTCCAAGGGATCTTCCTGACCCAGGGATCGAACCTGCATCTCCTACATTGCTTCGTACGGCAAGAGTATCCAAACTGAGGTTGTTATGCTACCAAAGCTAGTTGCACTTTTTAAAGCCAGGCCATCTCCACACCAATTAAAAACATGCAATTGCAGGGAAGGGGCTGGGGGTTTCCCTTGTGTGTCAAGTTCTGACTGACTTAACTTTGGCTCTCAGTGTACATACTTCCCATCCTCGTTTTCCATGTTTACTTGATGCTTCTTCCTTTCCTTCTCAAGATTTCCATCCATGTCATTATTCTCTGTGCTTAGTGAAGTGCAAATCACCTGCCAGAGTGTCTGACACAAGTCAGTGCTCAATAAGTATTTATTTAAGATATTAATCAACCTCTCTTTCATATTGTGAGGAATGCTTCATCTCTTTGCTTGCTTTCTAGAAAGCCTGACTCAAGGCTCTGTGTAAGCAAGTCCTTGATAGATTAACTGCAGATTCCCTGAGCCCCTGTGAACCAGGCATGGAGCTGGTGTTTCATTCATTTATTTCTTTCCCTTCCTCTTCTCTCCTCATTGATCTGCTCTTCTGTGCCAAGCACTGTCCTAAGAGTGGGGAATGAGGTACAGTCAGCTCTTAAGGAGCTTATTCTTAGGAGCATATTAGTACTGAGTACTAATATTAGGAGCATATTATTCTCCTAATCCTCATAATAACCTCATGGAGTAGATATTTTTAATATAGGAAGAAAATTGAGGTCCATGAGGTTAAGCAATTTGCCCAGGATTGTGTAGTTTACCTAGCCCCTTTTAAGGGGAAGATTAGAATTAATGCCCTCCTGGCTTCCCAGGCCATGCACCAAGAGATCCAAGTATCAAACAGAATGATAACAGGAAGGAGCTAAAGAGTAATGCTGGGGAGGTGGGCCTGATATAAGAATTACAATATTGGTAGCTAAGACTCACATAGTGCTTATCATGGAAACACTCTATGCCTCATGATACAAATCCCTTGAGGTGCCATTATTACCACTCCTATTTTGCAGATTAAAAAAATTGAGGCTCAAGGAAGTGGAGTTGCTCACCCAAGGTGACAGCAAGACAGTCCGACTTGAACCTGGCAGTTGAGCCCATGGTCTGTGTCTTTAACTACTACAATGTTAATTCAAACAAACCAGAGAAGTGCCCCAGGCATAAACAGATGCCTGGGACTCATGGCGGCTCCATGTGTCTACAGCTTGCCCTGTGCCACTCCTCTCCCTGAGCTGCCTGCTCTCCAGGTATGCTCTCCCCACTGCTAGAAGTGGAGAGAAAATGACGTTTTTCCAACCTGCTTTTGCAATTATGTGCATTACCTCTGGTGTTCTCAGGGATATTTTCGGAGCAGGGAGCTGCTTTTACATTGCATTTATCTTTGACAGGAGATGGCACTGAACATCTTAGGTTTAATTTTCTCTAGTCTCCGGAAACTGTTGGTGAGTTCAGGATCTGTGACATATTGGCATTGGTGTATCCTTGGGCTTCCCTTGCTAATTCTTGTTAAGTTGCAAATAATGACATCTTAATCTCTGCTCACTTCAGAGTTTTCTACATTGAGTTTTCCTAAAGTAAGAAGGGGCAGTAACATTTTTGAGCATATATTGTGTGTCTGGTATTATTTTAGACATAGCTTAGTGCTCACAACGAGACTTTAAGATGTGTAATTATGGGTCTCATAAGATTGCTGGGAGAAATATCAACAACTTCAGATATGCAGATGGTGCCACTCTAATGGCAAAAATTAAAGAGGAACCTAAGTGCCGCTTCATGAGGGTGGAAAAGGAGAGTGAAAAAACTGGCTTAAAATTCAACATTCAAAAAACTAAGATCATGGCATTCAGGCCCATCACTTTGTGGCAAGTAGATGGGAAAAAGTGGAAGCAGTGACAGATTTTATTTTCTTGGGCTCTAAAATCACTGCAGCCATGACATTAAAAGATGCTTGCTCCTTGAAAGGGTATCTATGACAAACCTAGACAGCATATTTAAAAGCAGAGATATCACATAGCTGGCAAAGATCCATACAGTCAAAGCTATGGTTTTTCCAATACTCATGTATGGATGTGAGAATTGGACCACAAAAAAGGCTGAACACTAAAGAATTGATGCTTTCAAGCTGTGGTGCTGGAGAAGACTCTTGAGAGTTCCCCAGACTGTAAGAAGATCAAACCAGGTAATCCTAAAGCAAATCAACACTGAATATTCATTGGAAGGACTGATGCTGAGGCTGAAGCTCCAGTAATTTGGCCATCTGATGCAAAGAGCTGACTCACTAGAAAAAATCCTGATGCTGAGAAAGACTGAAGGCAAAAGGAGAAGGGGGCGGCATAGGATGAGATGGTTCGATAGCAAGACTGACTCAATAGACATGAATTTGAGCCAACTCCAGGAGATAGTGGAGGTCTGAGGAGCTTGGCATGCTGCAGTCCATGGGGTCGCAGAGTTTTACAAGACTTAGCAACCGAACAACAACAACAAAACCTAAGTTAATGCTTAGGTTAGAGTTAGCTGGCTCAGTTGCTAGGCTGTGTGATCTTGGGCAAGTCATTGCTATGATGATGATGTTGACGAGGACGATGGTGCTTGCTTTGAGAGGCAGTATTCCAGGAGATGGCAAAAGTGTCACCTTGAACTCACTCACATCATGCAGTGACCGAGACCCCAGCAGATCAAGAAGAGACATGGGACACTGTTCCTGTGGCTAGGCCAGATGAGTGGATACAGTTAGCTAGAAAGAGGACACATTTCTTATCTCATCTCATCTGTTCTGACTCAAGCCTTAAGACTGAAACTCTTGTAGTGGCCTCCTACTAGGGGGACATTAAGTGCCAGTTAGCCTGGGGCAATCCTGGTTTACGTATAGTGTGTCAGTCGCTCAGTTGTGTCTGACTCTTTGTGACCCCATGGGCTGTGTAGCAAGCCATGCTCCTCTGTCCATGGAATTCTCTAGGCAAGAATACTAGAGTAGGTAGCCATTTCTTTCTCAAGAGGATCTTCCTGACCCAGGGGTCAAACCTGGGTCGCCTGCATTGAAGGCAGATTCTTCACTATCTGAGCTACCATGGAAACACCCGGTTTATGTATATGGTCCTGGCAAAATTCTTACCAGCATTGCTTTTTAATTTCAGAAATGTCCAGGTTTAGATGATAAGAGGTAGGGTCTCATGCTTCCCTTTTCCTCTCCCACTAAGACTGTGTTTAGCAGCCCCTGATGGAGCTGCCCGCAGAGCTGATTTGCTTCTGCCACACTCTGCTCGAAAACTTTTAGAGGTTCTCAAACCTCTACTGAATAGAGTCCAGACTCCTTAACCCAGCCCTGAGTATGAAGGCAGTGCCTTTATGTGCTCATGCCCCATAGCATCTTACAGAGTGCTAGTTAAACAGGATGGGTCTCATTAAGCACAAGTTGAATTAATACCTGTTCTTGAATGCGTCACTTTCCTGCCAGCCCCGGGGCCTTTGCACATGCTGTTTCTCCTGCCGTCCTCCCTCTGTTTACCTGGGGTAGTACTATGTGTCTTCTTACTCTTCAGCTGTCAGTTTGATGCTACTTATTCTGAGAAGCTTCTCTTACTCTCATGGGTTAGACCAGACCTTATTGTTTTTCCCCTCTCCCCTGGCTTTCTTTGTAATGACATCTCTATTTGTGAGATTACTGAATAGCTGACTCCTGCACTAAATGCTAACGTTCCACAAAGAAAGAAACCATCTGTCTTCTTCCCTGCTATGTTCCTACTGTCTAGCTGAGTGCCTGTAACAAGTTACCCTATAAAGAGTTGATAAACAGACAGTGGGATGTACGAGTGTAAGGCCCGTCACAGGCTGAGGCTGTCCTTTCTGAGCTAGTGCAGTTCATGTCACCCGATTAAACCCTGCAACAGAATCTTAGCACACTTGGAATACATATGAGGTTCTTACTCCGGCCAGCAAGTCACGCATCCTAACTTCCTGACCTCATTTCCTACGGCCCTCCCACTTCCTCCCTCTCCCCTACCACGCTGGTTTCCCACCTCTTCCTCACACCCTCGAGCCCTCTCCCACCTTGGGCCTTTGCACTTCAACATCACCTCCTCTGAGAGGCCCTCAGTGTCCCTGCCCCTTAAAACCGTACCCACATCTCTCTCTATCCTGTTCCCTGGCTCCATTTCTTCATGACACTCATTGTGCTCTAAGTCATCGTGTTTCTTGGTTTTCCTCCGTCTCCACCACAGAGTATAAGCTCCCTGAGAGCAGGGACCTTGCTGCATGTTCACCACTAGAGCCTCAGAGCCTGGCAAACAGTCGGTGCCAAATCACTGTTTGGTGGGCCAGGGATGGAATGAGAGCAGGGCCAGGGTGGGGCTGCCCCTTGGAGGCAGGGACAAGGGCCCCTTCCTGGAACCCAGTGGCCCCTGGGGCAAGGCCTGTAGTGTTGCCATGGCAACCCACTGACCTGAGGCGCCCCCACCCTGGAGAGGTCACAGCTGCCCACCTCCTGGGCCCACTTCCCACACGAACCTGTGTGTCACCACCGTGGGGAGCCCCAGGGGAGACAGGAAAGGGGCCGAGACAGAATGATCCAGAGGAACGCACATCCGGGCCTGAGGGGAGACAGGAGCAGGCCCCGGCGGCACGGGTCCACTGGTAATGACTGGGGTCTGGGGGAGGGCTGTGAGGGTGCGCCCTGGCACCCCCAGAGGGAACTGGGGCCCGGTCTTCCCTGGGTAGCTTCACGTGTGGCCTGTCAGCTCTCTTATGTAGCATTTCTAAAGCTGTGCGTTCCTAAAATAGGCCCCAGTGCAGCACCCCAAAAGACTGCTGATAAAAAGAGGATGAATGCCGCCTTCTATTAAAACCTGGTGACACTTCCTAAGATGAATGCCGCTTTCTATTAAAACCCAGTGACGCTTCCTAAGTCAGGCGGCATTTTCCTCAGGTATTGCATAAGTCAAGAACTCCCTGTTCTCACCCAGTTCCTCAGAAACAAAGCTCATCGTGTTATTCCCCCACTGCTTCAAATCATGGCCAGCTCCCAGCTGCCTGCAGGCGTCTTGGCCTGGGAGAGGGGGCAGTGAGGCCTTTGCAACCTGCTCCTAATGGAATCCCCCACTTGTCCCCTACCATGCCTTGGGTCACGGGTCATTGGGTTCTTCACCTTTCCCAGAGCCCATTTTGTGCCTTTGTCCGTGATGGTGGCCCTCTTCCCCAGAACACCCTTCTCTCCTCCTTGGTCTGGCAGATGCTGACCTCTTTAAGGGCCAGTTGAAATGCCCTCCCCCCTACCCTCTGTGAAGCAGCCCAGCTGAGCTGGAAGCCCCTTTTTGTCATCTAGACATACTCCCGGTTACCTGCTGGCTTAGAAAGGCAGGGTGCCGGGGTGACAGACAACAGCACTGGGGTCAGACAGACCTGTAGTGGTGACTTCACCTAGCTTGTCTGACACTCACTTTCCTCCTCACAGCGCTGGAGCTGTTCAGGGCTCTGTTCCAGAACTGCTGTGAGGAGGAGAGGTCAAGCAGAGTGACCAGCGTGGAGAGGGCACTCAATAAATGCTGTGTCTGTGTGCTTAGTCCCTCAGTTGTGTCTGGCTCTTTGCAACCCCACGGACTGTAGCTCATCAAGCTCCTCTGTTCATGGGACTTTCCAGGCAAGAATACTGGAGGGGGCTGCCATTTCTTCCTTCAGGGAATCTTCCAGACCCAGAGATCAAACCTGTGTCTCCTGCATTGGCAAGTGGATTCTCTACCACTGAGACACTTGGAAAGCCCTCAACATATGCTTGACTGTCCCCACCACAGCTGTGAGCACCTGGTGCGTAGAGACCATGCTTCCCTCACTTTCCCACAAGCCCAGCATGCTAAGTGCATCACCTATGTCATTTCAGCTAATTTTTGGAGAAACCTGGAAGGCAGGACTTTAAAGAGGTTCAGGAACCACCTCAATGTTACATAGCTAGTAAGTGGAAGGACTGGGCTTTGAAAGCTAGTTTTTCTAACCACTGGGTCCACATTCTTCCTGGCTTGCCTCTATCTTCTCTTTCATCTTGTACTGTCTGCCTGGGGTTACTCTGCATCAGCCACAAACATGTTCCATAAACAGATCACTCACGATCCACCCGTGAGCCTTTGTCTCTGTGGTCCCGGCTCTCAGAACCTCAGAAGTGCTCACTCCCTCACCATGTTCAGTCTCTGCTCCAGTGCTGTTTCTTCCCAGAGGTCTTCCTGAGGAAGGATGTTCCCTCTTCTTTCATTCACTTCATCACAACCATCACGACCAGCTCTGTGCTTGACACCACTCCAGGCTCTTGGGGACTAGGCACCAAACGAGATTCTCAGGATTGTTAGAATTTACATTTTTAAGACGGAGGGAAACGTTGTTGCTGTTGTTCAGTCACTCAGATGTGTCCACCTGTTTGTGACCCGATGGACTGCAGCACGCCAGGCTTCCCTGTCCTTCACCATCTCCTAGAGCTTGCTCAAAGTCATGTCCGTTGAGTCAATGATATCATCCAACTATCTTGTCCTCTGTCATCCCCTTCTCCTCATGCCTTCAATCTTTTCCAGCATCAGGGTCTTTTTCAATGAGTCGGGTCTTTGTATCAGGTGACCACAGTGTTGAAGCTTGAGTTTCAGCATCAGTCCCTCAAATAATATTCAGGGTTGATTTCCTTTAGGATGTACTGGTTTGATCTCCTTGCTGTCCAAGGGACTCTCAAGAGTCTTCAGCACCACAGTTTGAAAGCATCAGTTCTTCAGTGCTCAGCCTTCTTTATGGTCCACCTCTCACATCCATACATGACTACTGGAAAAACCATAGCTTTTCTATATAGAACTTTGTTGGCAAAGTGATGTTTCTGGTTTTTAGTACACTGTCTAGATTTGTCACAGCTTTCCTTCCAAGGAGCAGGCATCTTTTAATTTCATGGCTGCAGTCACCATCTGCAGGGGAAGGAAATGGCAACCCCCTCCAGTATTCTTGCTTGGAGAATCCTGTGGAAAGAAGAGCCTGGAGGGCTGCTGTCCATAGGGTTGCACAGAGTCGGACATGACTAAAGCGACTTAGCATGCATGCATACGTTGGAGAAGGAAAGGACAACCCACTCCAGTGTTCTTGCCCGGAGAATCCCAGGGACAGAGGAGCCTGGTGTGCTGCTGTCTATGGGGTCGCACAGAGTTGGACACGACTAAAGCTACTTAGCAGCAGCAGTAGCAGCAGTCACCATCTGCAGTGATTTTGGAGCCCACGAAAATAAAACCTGTCACTGTTTCCATTGTTTCCCCTCTATTTGCCACGAAGTGATGGAACCAGATGACACGATCTTAATTTTTTGAATACTGGGTTTTAACCTGAGTGAGGGAAATAAATAAAAAGAATGCATAACAACATCTTTTCAGGTCCTGAAACTCTCGTCCATCAGAAATATCCTGCTGTAATATAATGGTTTCCTGTTAAATAGCTTTTGTCCATCTCTTCTTTTTAAAATTATTTTATTTTCTTCTTCTTTTTTTTTTTCTTGGCCACACCACCTGACATGTGGGCTCTCAGTTCCCCAACCAGGGATCGAAACTCCGCCCTCTGTACTAGAAGTGCAGAGCCTTAACCACTTAAAACAGTGACAGATTTAATTTTCTTGGGCTCCAAAATCACTGCAGATGGTGATTGCTGCTACTGCTGCTGCTAAGTAGCTTTAGTCATGTCCAACTCTGTGCGACCCCATAGACAGCAGCCCACCAGGCTCCTCTGTCCCTGGGATTCTCCAGGCAAGAACACACGGGGAAGTCCCTGTTCATTTCTTCTGTTAGAACTTTACACTAAAGACCTTTGATAAGTATTTGCAAAATAAATAGATGGATGGATGAGAGGGAACCACTGGTCTGTGCCTGCTCTTGGGTGGCCTCGGGTGCAGTGGCTTGAAGCAGGGTTCCCGGCCAGAGTCTGAAGTGAGATCGCTGAATCCTCGGCACTAGACCGCCAGCTCCAGTGGCCAGTGACAAGGCCCTGGCAAATTCATGTGGAAATGAATTTGCACATAGAGACAGGAGTGAAACAAGTAATGTGTTTATTAGGAAAAAAAAAGGGTACATGCAGACAGACACGCAGGTGGGCTCCAGGAGACAGAATGGTAGTAATTGAATTACTTTTATGGGGCATTTCTTCTGGGTTTCCTTCGGCCAATCATCTTGCTTTGCCTGGTTCTGAGTCTGTATTGGGTGTATCTTAGGGTCCTCCCCTGTGTGTGTGCACATCTCTCAGCCAAGATGAATTCTAGGGAAGAGACCTATGGGTACGTTGACATCACTTACTATGGGTGGTGCCCCTTCCCCTTTTTGACCTCCAAGGAGCCTTTCTGTGCATGTGTAGTCAGAGACGTCTCCTTGACTTCGAGAATGAGGAACGTGTGGTCTTTTATCTTTTATCTGGACAGGGTCCAGCCTCCTCCATGATCCTGCTGTTATGGAGTTTCTGTCCACAGGGGAGAAACTATTCAGCCTGGGGCCCATCTATCTCTTGTAGGATGCAGTGGGAAGAATAAGCATAAGCTTTGGAGCCTGAAGATCTGGGTTTGAATTCTGACTTTAATACCTTTGAACTGTGTGACCTCGGGCACACCACTGCCAACAAGCCACAGCTATGTGCAATTTCCTTATCTGTGCCTACGTACTCAGTCCTTTAGGAGTGTCTGACTCTTTGTGGCCCTATGGACTGTAGCCGGTCAGGCTCCTCTGTCCATGAGATTCTCCAGGCAAAAATACTGGAGTGGGTTGCTCTGCCCTCCTCTAGGAGATCTTCCCAACCCAGGAATTGAACTCATATAACCTGCTGCTACTGTATTGCAGGCGAATTCTTTACCGCTGAGCCACTGAGGAAGCTATTCCTTATCTGTGACGTGGTGTAATTTTCTATCCCATGAGGTTGACTGTGAAGCTCAGATCAGGTTCTTTGTGTCAGGGTGCCCTGTAAACTTCAAGGATTATGTGCCTTTTGGCAACCAACGTGGTCGGCTCCTCCTGCCAGGCCAATGTATGTTCGCAAAGCACTGCTCTGAGTCTTGGACTGGCCTGGATATGCCGTGCCCCCGGTGCAGCTACTTCCTAATTGTTATTTGCTGCTGCTGCAAAGGGAAGCAAGATTTCCTCCTGGGAAACCCAATAACCACTTAAGGCTCTGCTCAACCTCATTTTAGGAACTTGAGAAAGTCACTTCAAATTCGGGTTTCCAAATCTCTGATCTGAAGTGGGGAGGCATGAAGATTGGCCTCTAAGTAATGTGGGTTAAACTCCCTGTAAGATGAAAAATCTATGAGGCATCCTCCTTCCTGCCCATGATCCCAGATGAGTCAGGTGAAAGGATGCTTTGCAGCCCAGGAGCCTATGCTCACAGTCATCTATAAATCCTGTTGGACACTTAGAGCAAGGCTCGTCCTTCCTAAAAGGTCAGATGGTTTTTATGGATCAAGTATGAGGCAGGTGGGAACAGGAGGTTATCCAAGTGTGAATTGAGCTCTGCTTCTCCAGTATCCCAGAGCACAGCGCCAATACTGCTGTGATGATCACAGTATGAGAACTTTTGTTTTTCATAACAATAAAATAGATATTAAGGCATATCACATCATATTGTCCTGAGTTTTAATTTATGACTTCTCCACACATGTAAAAACTCACATAGTATCTGGCACATAGTAGGAACTTACTGTTGTTTTTCAAAAACAGTAATGCATTCAACAACATATTTATTGTACTGTATCTGTGCACCCAGGCAGAGTGCCAGCTCCTGGGCACAGGTAAACAAAAATGACAGGGTCCCAGCAATCATGAGCTGATGGAGGTGCATCCGCCTTGTTTTTTTGATGGCAACTAGAGGGCAGAAACCAGTCTTACTCATGTTTATATCAGACTCACTTGACTACAGCTTCTTGATCTACATGGGACAAAATACATTTTTGTTAAATTTTTCTTGATTTGGAAAATTGCCTTTGATGTGTTTTCCTTTTTATGCTGTATGTGGTAGAAAAGAAAGCAATTAGGAAATTCTATAGACATGTGGATATATCTCCTTATACACTGTGCATTTTTTGATATCATTCATGTCAATAACATAATGTTCGTTGAAGCCAGCCTATAGGAAAAACTTTATACCAGGCATTAGTGGAGAATCAAGAGAAATAAATAAAATGGACTGCATTCTTAAGATGTTCAAGTTCTGAACTGAGGAGCCTGTTATGTAAAACAAAGGCTTGCAAAGAAACATGTAAATGAACTTAGCAAAAATTGTAATATGTAAGTTGAGTTTTAGCACAAGTTGTGATACAAGGCAGACTGTGATCATTGCTGCAATACTGGCAATGTGTTCTGGAGACCGTATGGGATATGGGATAAGGAGAGCTCAGAGCACGCTTGGAGAGACAACACTGTGGTTATGACCTGAGTGTGAATGCTGATCTTCCTCTTACTAGCTGGATGACTTTGGACAAGTCATCTAATCTTTCTGAGCCTTAGTTTCCTGATCTCTAAAATGGGCATATTGATAGAACCTATCTTGTAGGGCTGTTATGAGGATTACGTATGATGGTGTACCAGATGAGTTTACATAATACTTGACCCGTAAGAGCTCAGAATATGGTGGCCTTTGTTAAGCCCCTTCATCTACAAATGAGGGCTTCCCAGGTGACTCAGTGGTAAAGAATCCATTTGCCAATGCTGGAAACACAGGAGAGGAGGATTTGACCCCTGGATTGGGAAGATCCCCTGGAGGAAGGAATGGCAACCCACTCCAGTATTCTTACCTGGAAAATCCCATGGACAAAGGAGCCTGGCAGGCTACAGTCCATGGGAGTCACAAAGAGCTGGACATGACTGAGCACAGACACGCACACAATCTACAAATGAATAAGATAGATGAATGCAGTGTTTCATTAAACATTCAGTATGCCTGTCGTTCTGGTTGATTAATTCTTGATCTTTGTAAGACCATAACCCATTATTAATAGTTCTAAAGTATGTAATGTTTACATCAGGTGACCTGAACAGAGAGAGGCCTTTCAGTCCTATGGAGCAACCTGACTTATGGGACATGAGTTGCAGATGGCACTGTTAAGGGTCCCCCTAGGGAAGAAGACAAAGCTCAAAAAGCACCTGTGACTCCAAGGCTTGTGGCCTCC
Organism: Ovis aries; assembly: GCF_016772045.2. Lineage (NCBI taxonomy): Eukaryota > Metazoa > Chordata > Mammalia > Artiodactyla > Bovidae > Ovis > Ovis aries. Next base: position 175,510,608 of record NC_056056.1, read on the forward strand.
ATAGATTTTTCAGAATGTTGTGTTCATACTGTCTGGAATACAAGACCTTTGAACACTCTGGAAACCCCCATGTCTAGAACAACAGAGGTGGTGTTTCTGTCAGATCTGGCACAGCTTAGACCCCGTCTGAACCCTCAGAGCTCACTGAGCCCCACGTGTTCAAACAGACGTTGATTAAATAGAAGATGCCAGAAGCAGGAGAACTGGATGGCTAAAAAGTAGAGGAACAACTTCTCCCAAGAAAGTGCTGAAACAAGTGGGGTCCATTTTGACTAGAAAAAAATGAAGACGTGTGGCTTCCTCCTATATCTGACATGTGCCTCAGAGACCAGACCTACTCTGCACTGCTCCAGGGAGCAGAGCTGGGCAGCACAGTGGACACAAGCGTAAGCCATGGGTCAGAGAGGTCTGAATTGGGGGCAATGGATGGGGGAAAGGAGTACTTGGTGAGATTTCTTGTCTCTCCCCTCTCTCCCTCCTGTCACCTTGCTTTCATCTCTCTCCAGGGTTGGGGTTGGGCAGTGTTGGGGAGAGGGACTGCCCTCAGGACAGCTCTTACTTGACTTGAACTCTTGTGGACGGTTGTTGCATCTCTTGGCCCAGCTGGTGACCAGAGCCAGCTCCTTTCCAGAATGTTGCAGTGAGCTCTTCAGAGAGGGTTCCCCTTCCAGTTGCTGGGGATTATCACCTGCAAGTATAGGCCCCTTTGCGGAATAACAATGATGGTAACAAACCTGATTTTGGCACAGGCAAATGGGTGAGAGTGCTCCCTTTTACTGACGAAGGAGAGTGGCGGTGTATTTGTGAATGTGTGTGCCCACACGCACATGAGAGTGAGTAGGTGTGCATACCTAGCTAGGAAGACCAAGGGCTGACCTCGAACAATAGAAATTGATTTTGGTGGTATGGTTAGGTGGAGGGAGGGATTGCAAATTTCATGAGATGCCATCTGACATCAGCCACGGCTGTTGCCAGGGAAAATGTGCCAGGACTTGAAAGGGTTAGAAGATCTGAGTAGAGGCATTCTGGAGAATTCTGAAAAGACTTCTGGAGATTTGTATCCAGATGTGGTTTTGCATAAAATGTGATGACAAACACCCACCCTGTGTCATCACAGCTTTGAAACCATTGCAAGCTGTTTGTTTCTACATTGTGCGTTTGCTCTCTGGAAGCGGGTAGCGTTTTAATGCTTTGAATCTCTCGGCTGCTCCCTGTTTCCTTAGAAATACCAGATTTCCATATCCTCTTAACAAGCTGGTGCCTGTTCCACTCCTTGGATATTTCTCTGCTACTTATTTACAATTGGGGAAGCAGCTTTTTTAAAAAAGCAGTTTGTTGAAACATTCAATACACACCAAAACCCCAACATTTCACTCTGCTGTTGGCACTTGCTTTCCCTTCACTACATCGCTCGGGAGCCAGTGTTAGCGTGGTTTCCTTTAACAATATGTTACTAAGTAATGAACTTTTCCTTGGCTCTTTGAATTATGTGGCGTCACATTACTCGATTAAGCTTCAGTTGCTCTCTAGGGAAACTGGAGATGAAAATCCTTACTTCAGAGAGTTGCGGTCAGAATTCAATGAAATATGTTAACACTAAAATAGGGGTTCAGTAAATGCCAGCTCCCATATTATAAAGAAGGCAGCAGGCGACAGCACTGTTCAAAAGCACACATTCATAGGTGTAATCAGTTCTGCTCTAATACTAAATGCATGCCCCCCAGTTATCACCATTCTACAAAACTGCACAGCAAAAAGCACAGCATTCACTGGAATAATAAACTAGGGGCACAACGCTTAAAAACTTTGTCAGCGACGCGTGGGGAAAAAGATAGGACCCTAATAAGAAGGATAGCACGGTTTTACACATGTTAAATGGTTAAGAGGCATATAAATACAATAAGTATGGCACTTGACCTTGAAAAAGACTTGAAATTTACTTTTGGAAGTGGACTTTGGTAGGGCCACAGTTTGTGGGTTAGTGTGAAACGGTGGAACGTGGTCTATCTGTGGCTCACAAACCATGCCAAGAACTCAAGTAGCTGGTAGATGTTTGAAGTGTGAGCACGCGTGTCTTTTGCATATTCCTACAGGGCTCAGTTCAGCTATGTGCAGTTTCTGCGTTCACTTAATGTTTTCTAGGAAAGAAATCAAGCATAAGCAAACAGAAAATTTGTGCTAGGCACAAATGGTTCCCTAAGGTATCACTTGCATTGAACACATTTGTGGTTTCAAAACAAACATTGTAGCAGAACTGATGTACTTACCTGATGCTGTTGAATGAATGAACGAACCAATAGTGGATGCTCATAGAAAAAGCATTATGCCACTTCTTGGAAAGTACATTTGTATTGTCTGGAATTGGATTTTAAAAAAATCCTATGGTCTTTGGGTTTTAAAACTAATGCAGGGACTTCCTTGGTGGTCCAGTGGCTAAGATGCCATGCTCCCAATGCTGGGGACCCGGGTTCCATGCCTGGTCAGGGAACTAGCTCCCACATGAGACAACTGAAAGTTCATATGCCGCAACGAAGACCGGAGAGCCTGTGTGCCACAGCTAAAGCCCAGCAGAGTCAGCTAAATACATTTAAATAAATAAAACAATAGGTAGCTATTCCAGACCTTCTGAAGCCTCCTCCTGTGGTGACTTTCAGTCTGGGCTTGAAAGAGCCCCTTCAGGGGTCACTGACAGAGTAGGGGTGGAGGAAGCTGCAAGTTTCCCTGCCCTCCTCTTCAACCAGAACCCTCAGGGTTGTATCTGCTTTTCTTTTTGTTTTCTTTTGAACTAAGGGTTCTGCTGCTAACTCACAGGTCTCCAAACCATCAGTGATTCAGTTGACCAAATTTTGTTTTACAAACTAGTTCTCAGAAATATATTAATATCTTCTTTTTGAAGAAAGATAATCCCCTGTGGACACTCAGTTGGTACTAATACTCCAAAATTATTTGAATTTGGCCAAGAAATACTCAAGTGGGGCTTTGAATTACCATTTTGCCTCCAAGCTACTTAGCAAAGTCTCATCAGCAATGGTGCATACTGGGCTTCATGTTAAACCCAACTCCAGTCTGGGCAGATCTCAGAGGAAGGTTGATGGGCATTTAATCTAGTGCATTGATGATGTTCCTGTCTCTTTGCAAACACCAACAGTGTGATTTTCTTTATTTTTCATTTTCAGAGAGCTGGATTGAAAGATGTCTCAACGAAAGTGAAAACAAGCGTTATTCCAACCACACATCTCTGGGGAATGTTTCTAATGATGAAAGTAAGTGCTTAAAACTCAATCTTCCATGATGTCCTGGCTATGGGCTGTGTTCTGATGAGGAATGGTGCTTCTGGAATGCTAGACTAGGACGTGTTACCCGAAACAAAAGGCTCTCCAGCCATTTATGAAATACCCAAGCCTGCCTTATAATATCCTCCAGCAGGGAGTTCAATGCATTCAGATGGATGTGGAAACTGAGGCCACAGCAAAAACTTGCTGTTTACACATTCTCATTGTCTGAGTCCCTAAAAACTCCATCTCAGTGATGCTCCAGTGGGAAAATGTGGACTTTGAATAGGAAAGGCCATTCTCTGTAGATATGGATTTAAAGGAGTGTGTCTTGGGACTGTTGTTTTAAAGTCACAAATGTCTTTGGTGTTGGAAAGTAGCGATTTCTCCTGCATCTTGAACTAGAGAATTGGAATTGAGGATAGATATAAACTGCTGTGTTTGTTCCTTTCCCTGTGTATGTCAGGCTAGGGCTCCTGGGTACCTTATATTAAGAGCAGAGGACTACTTAGGACTTGAATTTGTCCCTAAAGCACTACGAAAAGGGGGCAGCTTATTACAAAGTCATTTCCAACAGGGACAGAATGTCTTTCTTAGTTGGTAAAGTGCATCTCCTTGGTTCAGTTTTCTCAAAGATTCAGGGACTCTTCAGGGAAGATTTAGCCATACTGTTATATGTCACAGTAGGTTTTCTTTTTCATTGCTGCATAGTACTCCACCGCATGCTTCTATCACAGTGTATCGATTTAGATGTTGACGGATATTTAAACTGCTTCAAGTTTTCAACTGTTTAAGCATCTCTGAACATTCTTTTTTAACGTTTATTTTAATGTGGTAGAATATGCCTGATGTAAAATTTATCATTTTAACCACGTTAAGTATATAATTCAGTGGCCTTAGGTACTTTCACCTCATTGTGCAACCATCACCACTATCCATCTCCAGAACTTTTTTCATCTCCCCAAACTAAAATTCTGTACCCATTAAACAATAGTTCTCCATCCTCCTTTCCCGCTAGTCCCTAGCAATTATTACTCTACTTTCTGCTATTCCTTATGAATTTGACTAACTGTAAGAATCTCATATAAGTGGAATCACATAGTATTTGTCCTTTTGTGACTGACTTATTTCATTTGGCATAATATTTATCCATGTTGTAGCATGTATCACAATTTCCTTCCTTTTTAAGGCTGAATGACACTCCACTGTATGTATATACACCACATTTTGTTTATCCATTGGTCCATTGATGGACATTTGGGGTATTTCTATTTTTTGGCTAGTGTGAATAATGCTGCTATACACACAGGTGAACAAATAACTGGTTGAGTTCTCCTTTCATTCCTTTTAGATATATAACCAGAAGTGAAATTGCTGGGTCTTATGGTAATTCCATATTTACTATTTTGAGGCACTGCTGTATTTCTATGGTGGCTGCACATTCTCACCAGCAATGTGCTAGAGCTCCAGTTTCTCAACATTCTTGCTAATACTTGTTATTTTCTGTTTTGTTTTGTTTTGTTTTGTTTTGTAATAGCCATTCTAATGTATAAGGTAATGTCTCATTGTGGTTTTGATTTGTAGTTTCCTAATGATTAGTGATGTTGAGCATCTTTTCGTGTGCTAAGTGACCGTTTATATTATGTATATTTTGGAGTAATGCCTATTCAAGTCTTTCAGCCAGTTTTGAAACATAAAGCTTGTGAACTCTGAAAATGTCATTCATTTGCTTTTGGCTGGGCTGGGTCTTTGCTGCTGCATTCAGGCTCTCTCTAGTTGCGGCAGGCGGGGCCTCTCTCTAGCTGTGGTGCACAGGCTTCTCGCTGTGGCGGCTTCTCTTGTCGAAGGGCATGTGGACTCCAGGGTGCACATGGGCTTCAGTAGCTGTGACCCATGGACTTAGTTCCCCCGGGGCATATGGAATCTTCCTGAACCAAGGACCAAACCTGTGTACCCTGTGTTGGCAGGCAGATTCTTAACCACTGAATCACCAAGGAAGTCCTTTTGATCCTTTTTTAAAAATCAGATGGTTTATTTCTGTGGTTGATGAATGTAGGAACTTCCCCGATGGTGAGTGATAGTGAACATTTCTTTCATGTGCTTATTGATTATTTGTTTTATTCTTTGTAGAAATGTCTATTTAAGTCTCCCAACTGCTAGTTCTTTACATATTTTGTATATTACCCCCCTATCAGATATATATGTTGCAAATATTTTTCTCCTATTCTGTGGGTTGCATTTTACTCTGTTGATTGTGCTCTTTGATGCACAGTTTTCAATTTTAAGGTAGTCTAATTTATCTATTTTTTCTTTTTCTTACATTTATTTATTTTTAATTGAAGGATAATTGCTTTACAGTATTGCATTGGTTTCTATCAAACATCAGTATGAATCAGCCATAGGTTTACCCATGTCCCCTCCCACTTGGACATCTATTTTTTCTTTTATCTGTGCTTTGGTGTCCATATTCAAGAAATCACTGCCAAATCAAATGTCATGAAGGTTTTCCTTTGTTTTCTTCCAAAAGTTTTATAGTTTTAGCTCTTATGTATAGGTTTTTGATTCATTTTGAGTTAATTTTTGGTAACTTTTCACTTTTCCTTTTCTCAGTTTATGTCTTTTTAAAATTTCATGTACTTCTGCTCTTATCTCTAGGTTTTCCTCCCTTGCACTTTCTTCGAGTTCAATTTTTTGCCTTTTTCTATTATGAGATAGACACTTAGATCACTGATTTTCAATTTTTTCTAAGGTAGGCATTTAAAGTTATAAAAACTCCTCTAAGTACTACTTAACTGCATCACATAATTTTCCTGGTATCATATGTGCATTATTATACAGTCAAACTTATTTTTTAATTCCTATTGTGATTTGTTCTTTTACCCATGATTTATTTAGAAATCTACTGCTAATTTCTAAAAACTTAGGGATTTCCTAGTTGCCTTTCTACTAGGAAACCTTATATGATTGCTGTTACAATTCCACCATGGTCACAGAATATATTCTGTATGACTTCAATGTTTAAAATTAGTAAGACTTGATTTTTGTCCAAACATATGTTTGATTTGGCAAATGCTCATGTATGTTTGTAAGGAATGAGTATTCTGCCATATTTGGATGGAATATCCTACAGGTATCAATTAGATCAGGTTTTTCAGATGTTCCATATCCCTATGGATTTTGATGTTGTCTCTAAGGTACTGAGAGAGGTATTACAGTGTGATTACCTATCTTTTCAGTTTTGTTAATTCCTGCTTTACATGTTTTAAAGTATTCATTTCTTAGAAATTTAGGATTGTTGAATCCTCTTGTTGAAATGATGTCCCTCCTTATATTGGGTTTCCCAGGTGGCTCAATGGTAAAGAATCCTCCTGCCAATGCAGGAGACACAGGAGACTTGGGTTCAATTCCTGGTCAGAAAAATCCCCTGGAGAAGGAAACTGCAATCCACTCCAATATTCTTGCCTGGAGACTCCCATGGACAGAGGAGCCTGCCAGGCTACAGTCCATGGGGTTGAAAAAGAGTCACACGTGACTTAGCGACTAAACAGCAGCATCTCCTTATATCCAGTAATACTTATTGCCTTCATGTCTATTTTATCTGATGTTACTGTAACTATACCAGCTTTCTTTTTTTTATTGGGATTGTTGTGGTATATCTTTGTCTTTTTATTTTTAACCTTTCTGAATTCAATATTAGGATTTTTTATATAGTTTAAAAAAACCAGTCAGATTATCTTTAACTAGAATATTCAGATCATTTAAATGTAATATAGTTACTTACATTGTTGAGCCTAAATCAGCAAACTTGCTATCTAGTTTTTATTTCTCCCATCTGACTTTATTTCTTTATTCCTCCCTTGTTCCTTTTTTGGGGGGAGGGATTAACACAGTTAAATATTTTAAAGTGTTTTTCTCTGCTAACTCTCTGATTAGATGTTCTTTTAGAGTGTTTCACTCAGGGATTACATTCTGCACCCTTCCTTTCATGTCTGCCTCACATGAATCCTTCCCCCACTTCAAATACAGGGCATGAACACTCTCACAGCCTGACCTAACTTAACACTTTTCCATCATCTGCGCCATTGCTTCAGTGTGTTTTACATCTAGCTATGTTAGAAGCCCTGTAAGACGTTTTTATCATTGTCTTACATATTAGTCAATGCTTATTGCTATTTATTCGCACGTTGACCCTTTCCAGGGCTCTTCATCCTTGCCAGCAAGTCCTTGTTTCCATCTTGGATAACTTTTTTTGTTTCCTTCATAACTTTATTTATTTATTTAGGCTGGAATGTGCGGCATGTGGAATCTTTGCAGGATCCTAGTTCCCTGACCAGGGATCAAACCCATGACCTCTGCATTGAGAGCACTGAGTCTTAACCACTGGACACCAGGGAAGCTCAGGGATCATTACTTCTTTAACCCAAAGAAATTCCTTTACTATTTTTGGTAGGGCTGTATAGAGTAGTGTAGATCATGAAAACCATTGTTTATTTTACCTTTATTTTTGAAAGATATTTTTGCTGAATATAGAATTCTAGTTTGGTAAGATTTTTATTTCCCTTTCAACCCTTTAAAGTTTTCATTGCATGGTTCTCTGGTTTCTAAAAGTTAGTCATCAGACTTACTTTTACTCGTTTGAATGAAGTGTGTCTTTTTGTCTCAGACAAAAAGATATTTTTCTTTGTCTTTAGTTTACAGCAGTTTGACTGTGATGTTCTACCCAAGGTTCAATCCCTTGTCCGGGAACTAGATCCTGCCTGCTGCAACTAAGATCTGGTACAGCCAAATAAATAAATATTTAAAACATTTCTTACCTCTTTAAAAAAAAAAAAAAAACCTGTCTCTTCTGTAGGTCCCTGCTCTCAAAGAATTTTCATTCCAGAAGGGAAGCTAAGGCACATGTTTGCATATTAGTAAGGCAAGGTTGTATGTGATAAATTCCACTTGAATTGTGTTCTACCTTGTCATACCAGGTATGTCCCTGGATTCCAGTATGACCTCACTGGAAGCTTGTTAGAAATGCAGAATCTCAGGCCCACTCCGGACCGACTGAGGCACACTCAAGGCATGCTAAAGTTTGGGATCAGTCAAACAGTTGGAAAATGACTAGGGAAGGCATCTTGAAGGAGGCGGCATTTGCGCTGGGTCTCGTAGGATCCATGTGGTTCCTTTAAGTAAAGAACTGGGAGGCAAAAACCCACAAGGCAGGTTTTGAACTTGAAGAGTTCTCCACAGTGTCTTGAGCAGAGAGATGGAAGGGTCATGGGAACCAGGACTAGGGAGGAGAGTTTGGACCAAGTTGGTGAGGGACTTGGATTCTGACAAGGGGTTTGGAGCTGCATAGCTGTGGTGCCACTGCAGGGGCTGAGTGGAGGAGTGGCAGACCCCAGTTTTCAGAGGGTGAGTTTGGTTCTCTGCAGGTGAATTGGAGCCAGGAAGACACTTCAGAGCCTCCCACCTGGTCTGGGGAAGGGGACGAGGCTGAAGCCCAGGGTGATATCAGTGGGACGGAGGGAACTGGACAGACTGGGGTGATGGGATGGGTCTGAAGAGCAGGAACCCAGTGGGATTCCTTGGGATTCCTGTTTCCCTGCGTGGGAAACAGAACAAATGACTGCGCAGTCCTATAACCCTGATGGGCCCAAGTCTTCTAGGCTTCAGGTCACCATTTCCTTAACAGCTAAATCAAATGACTTCAGCCTCTATCTTAGATTCTGGGCAGATGTCTAGAGTTTTCCCTGTATCTCCAAGAGTTATCAGACTGTGTGTGTGTGAGTGTGTGTGTGTGTGTGTGTGTGAGTGTGTGTGTGTGTATGAGTGACAGTCCATACGAAGTCCTGTTCCCTCTGCTCTCTGACAACTCCTAACAACTGTCAGACCCTTCGGCAGCTCCCTCCCACCTGCCCTGTGCAACATCCGCTTCCTTTACCCTTCCTGACCCTTCAGCAGCTCATTATCCTGGCGTTGCTGACAGACCGGTGCTGAAGGGGGTATTTATAGCACAGGGACAGGAAGAGTTGGAATTCAACAGCACGGCAGCGTAGAACTGGGGTCACCGTGGGCCACCACTTAATTCCACTCATCATTAACATTAAAATCCCATCAAACTCCAGGGCTAGAGAGGTGTAATTTACTTTTCTCTCCCCCACTCGGCATGTCCGGTTATCATCCAGTTTGGTATTTTCTAACTCCATAAGAGAGGGTTCCAGAGAAATGTGGTTCAACGGGTCCACATTCCCATGGAGTTGTAGGCAAAAGCCCCAGCCCCGCCAACAGCAGAAAGGCTCTGGGACACCTCCTAGAGCAAGGACAGGGGCTTAGAGCCAGAGGTCTGGGGTGGGAGGTGTGCCACAGAGAGTCCATCTAGGATGGCTTTCAAAAACTGGATTGCCCGTGTTGGATGAACCCTGCAGTGTTAGTCCCGGCTGGGCACCTAGGTGCAGCCCTGCAGGCGGGCTTGGGAGGCCCAGTGCTTCTGTTATGATTGAAGACAACCTCCAACTCTTGCCCTTCCTCGGTCTCCATACACATCATGGGCTGCCCTGTTTTGTTTTGTTTTTTAATATTTTCTTGAATGTGCCACACGACATGTAGAATCTCAGTTCTCCAACCAGGGATCGAAACTTGCATTGGAAGCTCGGAGTCTTAACCACTGGGCTGCCAGGCAAGTGTCCCTACAGATTGCCATTTCTGCCCCCCGAGTGTCTGTCTGTTCTCTCCTTGTAGAGAATTAGGTAGTTCCTCCTTTGCGTATGAAGCCCACTGCCAAGCCCTTCTGCACCTGCACTTACTCCCTCCACAGCTGTCAGTCCCTGAGGGGAAAGGAGCGTGTCTGATGGACTGGGCCTCACTTAATATAGAAGGCCTGGGGCATCATAGGTGCTTACTGAGTGCTCATTGCTGCTACTGCTGCTAAGTCGCTTCAGTCGTGTTTGACTCTGTGTGACCCCAGAGATGGCAGCCCACCAGGCTCCCCCGTCCCTGGGATTCTCCAGGCAAGAACACTGGAGTGGGTTGCCATTTCCTTCTCCAATGCATGAAAGTAAAAAGGGAAAGTGAAGTGGCTCAGTCGTGTCCGACTTTTAGTGACCCCATGGACTGCAGCCCACCAGGCTCCTCCATCCATGGGATTTTGCAGGCAAGAGTACTGGAGCGGGGTGAGTGCTTATTAAGTAATGGTTTTTAGCAAAGCAAAATACCGTACAGCCATGCTAGATTACGATCCATATCTGTACTTTACTTTCAGCTTTTGGCACTCCAGGACCATTTTAACCATTTGAAGAGGTTCTTCCTTCTGATATTCCCTCCCCAACAGGATCTTTAGGTCCCTCCCTGGTCTTCCCTTCTAAGCTTCCTAATGGGAAGCATATTTGTTTATGCATTCTTCGAGCATTTCCAATGTTTATGGTATATTCTTCCAGAATTTGATTTCTTTATGCAAACATTCATATATATGTTCTTTTTTTTTTGCCATTTTCTCTTTTATTGCCACTTTCTTACACACAAAAAATAGCACCTTATATACACTTTGCTGTGACTAGCTTTTTTACAGAAATCCTAGAGTGTAAGAATGGAGAGCGCATTCTCATTCTTTTCTTGTTTCTAGTCTTCTTTTTCACAGCTGTGTAGTATTCCACTGTGATGTCATTTAGCTAACTAGATGAGCACTGGGCTGTTTTCAACACTTTTGCTGTTATAGCCAAGTCGCAGTGAACAACCTTGTGTCTGGTCATTTCCCATGTGTCCAGGAGTAGTGGCAGTATCTGTTCACAGAGGTGGGACTGCTGGATAAAGGACATGCAGGATTTCAGTGATTCTGTTAAATGTCTTTCCACACTGGGGGAGGTCATCATTTTGCATTCTCCCTGCAAGATAGGAGTCATCTGTTTCCCACAGCTTCACAGCAGAGTTTTGTGACTGTGGTTTGGATTTTTGCCAATCTGATAAGTGAGAAATGGCATTTTAGTGTACTGTTCATTTTCATTGGAATCGATTATCTTTTCACATTTCAGGAAGATTTGCATTTTCCACCGCTCATGTATCTTGGACTTTTTCTTTTTTGAATATTTATCTATTTAATTCTGGCTGTGCTGGGTCTTCGTCACTGCATGGGCCTTTTCTCTAGCCGTGGTGAGCAGGGGCCACCCTCTAGTTGCAGTGCTCAGGCTTCTCCCTGTGGCGGCTTCTCTCGTTGCCGAGCGCAGGCTCTAGAACTTGCAGGCTTCATTAGCTGCGGCTCCCAGGCTCCATGGGACAGGCTCGAGAATTGCGGCCCACGGGGTCAGCTGTTCCGTGGTATGTGGGATTTTCCCCCGTCAGGGACTGAACCTGTGTCTCCTGCACTGGCGGGCAGGTTCTTCAACTCTGAGCCACCAGGGAAGCCCTCCTTTTGGTTTTAGTGGAGCTCTTTCTAATAAAAGAGGAGGGCGGTGAGACTGTTGTCTGTGGTATGATTGCAAGTTTCCCAAGAGAGTACTTACGGTGCGGGGGTTTTTTCCCCACTTAGAGACTTTAGATTTTTCTCATGTGGTAAAATTTCTCAAAATTTCCTCGTATGACTTTGGGCTTTGTATCAACATTAGAAAGGCTCTTTCCTGCTCCAAGATTATGAAGGAATTTACCCAGAGGAGGTGAAAGGAAGCAGGTGTGGGGCCCCCTCTGAGCGGTGCTGCCAACATCACAGTCTTGTTTGGGACTTAGCCCCATTCCCACGGGGAGAAGGGTTTGCTGCCAGGGGCTGATGCCCATTGCCAAAGGCCTGGTCCAGGCACCCTGATCATCAGCTGGTGCTCTTTGCAGGGGCTGGAAGGGAAGTAGATAAGGGGGAACGAAATGTTTGGCAGCCCCATTTGTTCCCAACAGGTGAGGTCTGGCCAGGTGCAGCCTGATTAGTATAATGAAAGGAAATAGAATTAGAACTTTGAAGTGAAACTTGAGGCTTACATAAATTTGAACCTTTCCTGGGATTTGAAAAGAAGTAATTAATTTAGAAACGTTCTCCATCCATATTAAACGCTGCCACACCAGCTCTAAGCAAGAAATGTTCTAAAATAGAGTTCCCAAATATTGTGAATTCAGCCAGCATAGAGGCAGAAGACAAATGATTAGGTAGGTAGTATGTTCCCTAAAAGTCTTTAGTTCAGTTCTACAGGTTTGAAGGGAGAATGAGCCTCATGAGTGTTGGGGTTCAGGGATGTTGGGGTGTCCTTTAGCCTGGGTCCGTCTCCTGGCTCCACTGCTAAACTGTATGACTTAAGGTAAATCACTTCGCCTCTCTGAGCCTCAGTTTCTTCCTCTGTAAAAGGGGATAATAGTCATAATTAAACCTAACATTAACTAAGCACTAAGAAAGTATCAAGTATTTGATGTTTCACATTCATTAAATTATTCACTGTTTCAGGAAGCCATGAAAATTAAATGCAGTAATGTGAGGAGCTTTGCCCAGTACCTGGCATGTTATAAGACCCCAGTGAACATTCCCTGATGAAAGTGAAAGTGTTATTTTCTCAGTTGTGTTCAACTCTGCGACTCCATGGACTGTAGCCTGCCAGCTCCCCTGCCCATGGAGTTCTTCAGTAAAGAATATTGGATAGCCATTTGCTTCTGCAGGGGATCTTCACGACCCAAGGATCGAACCCATGTCTCACACGTTGCACACAGTATCTTTACCATCTGGGCCACCAGGAAAGCAGCACTGTGACTTTATATGCTTACTGCAATCGGATGGGTAGACTCAGCTTTCGATTGTGGTATTGTCTTAGCCATTTATTCATTCCACAAATACCTTCCATGTGTGGGTATTAGAAATGCCATGGTGACTGTTGTCTGTGCCCGCAGAGCTTACAAACCCCCAAGGCAGGTGCACTGGCCAGCATGTAGGGATCGCATCCTGTGACAAGGGACATAGGGACATGGCTTTACTGGGGACCAGCCAGGGTGCTATGTTATTACCCCCATTTTACAAATAAGGAAATTAAGGCACCAAAAGTTTGCTTGAGGTCACACAGCCAGCAAGTGACAGAGCCAGGATCTGAGCCTAGGAATTTGACTGCCAAGTTAATATTAGGACATAGATCCAGGAAGGGCAGCAGAGATGCTCCCCATTGGGAAATGGACCAGGATTCCCTGGATGGGGATATTAGGAATTAAAACTGCAAAGTAGGAGCAGCATGGAGGGGCAGAGAGAAGACCAGGCACTGGGCAGCATCTCAGTGGGAGGAATTTTAAGCCAATGTTGCTCTCCGGCTTTGGTAGGACGAGCGATGTGGGCCTGGAGGGTGGATGGCTCAGTGTGGGCTGTGAATGGCTCCAGGAACCTTGTTGGGCTAGAATTCTGCCTTAAGCATTTCTGCCTGTTAAAATGAAGAGGTACTTGGCAAGGCTGATTCCAAAAGTCTCTATCAACCACGGCTATGTTCATTTTTCTAAAACCCTCTTTGCCTAGCTGGCTCCTGCTGCTCCTTCAGATCCCAAGCCTGGGCTTATACCCCTACTCGGTGCTGCCGTAGCTTCTTGGGTCTGCCTTCTCAGCTCTTGCCCAAGACTTACATTTTATTGGCTGACAGTTTGAGCTCAAGAAAGTAGAGACCATGTCTGTTTTTTCTCTTCCTTTAGCCCCTGGTATGGGGCTGGAACATACTCAATAAACATTTGATGAAAGAGTGCATTCTCCAGCACTTCTGGGGAATTAGGATTGAGAGCCATCAGATAAGAGGGTGATGCCCGAGTGTAACACACACAGTCTTTGAGGAAAAGATGCTGGGAATGAAGTCCTCAGGGGTCTGGAGGGAAAGTGGCTGCAGAGGTTGGAGGCCTCTGTTTGATGACTGAGCCAAGGGTCCCTGTTGGCTCCAGGTAGTTCTTGTCTAAATGCTTTCAGTAGCTACCTCATGCCCATCACTGAGGGAAGTCCAGTCTCCATCCATGGGGTGCATGGCTTCCTACAAGTGTTTCAGTCAGTTCAGTGTCTCAGTCGTGTCGGACTCTGAGACCCCATGGACTGCAGCATGCCAGGGCTCCCTGTCCATCACCAACTGCCGGAGTTTACTCAAACTCATGTCCATCGAGTCGGTGATGCCATCCAACCATCTCATTCTCTGTTGTCCTCTTCTCCTCCCACCTTCAATCTTTCCCAGCATCAGGGTCTTTTCAAATGAGTCATTCCTTCGCATCAGGTGGCCAAAGTGTTTCAGCCTCATGCAAAGCTCCGTTTCCTTACTTATAAAAGAATATAAAACAACTCCTTAACACTGTTGGGAGGACCAAAATAAGATGGCAAATGAAAAGTGGGGTACAGTGCCTGGTTTAAGTACTTAGCTGGTGAATGCTATCAGTATTTTTACGATCCTCTTTTTAAATGTTTCTAGTATCTTTTTAATCATAGTTTGTGATATTTAATCCTCAAATAATCTTTGTGATGTCAGTTATGATTTTCAAGTTTTAGGGGGGAGCCCTCCAACTTGGATGAGTCAAGCAACTGCTTAGGCTCTCATAGAGTTGAGGACAAAGTTGGAACTCAAACCCATGTCTGCCTGCCTTCAAAGCCAATTCTCTTACCAGTGGTTGGTATTGGAAATGCGGCCTTAACAAAGTTTAGTTGGGGGAAAAAACCTGATACAATGGAGATAGATAACCCCTGAATGGGCTTCCCAGGTGGCTCAGTGGTAAAGAATCCGCCTGCTACAGCACGAGACACAGGAGATGAGGGTTTGACCCGTGTTTCAGGAAGATCCTCTGGAATAGGTAGTGGCAACCCACTCCAGTATTCTTGCCTGGAAAATTCCATGGACAGAGAAGCCTGGTGGGCTACAATCCATGGGGTTGCAAAGAGTCAGACAGGACTGTGCAACTGAGCATACATGCATCCCCTGAACGGGAAGCACTAGGTATAATCTTGGTATGGGGAAATTTTCTGGCTCCGGACAATGGGCCACTTGCCCTTCCCCTCCCCCATGCCTTTTTGCATTCTGCTTGCCCTCCCCCTACCCAGAGCACCCCCTCCCTCAGGATCCTCCTCTCAAAATCTGACCTGTCCCTGTAAGGGTGACTGAGAGAAACGGTGTACAAGCCAGGATGTGCTATGTGGCCCTCACTTACCTTAAGTTAGGAGTGTTGTGTGTGTGTGCACTTGGGTGTGAAAGAGAACACCAAAAACAGACTGGCGGTGTATAGGATGAAGAGTTGACAATAGTTTGTCCTATTGAGAGGCACTTAGGTTTCCAGAGATTTCCATTTTCCATGTATTTTCCAAATTTTAAAAAAAAGTTTAATTTTTGCAAACAGTAAACAAAGCTGTGTTTTAAATTCTGATCATCTCTTCAAGGTCAGCTCAAATGCCACTTCCTCTTTGGAGCTGTGCTGTCCCCTGCTGTGTATTTGCTGTGCAGGGTCCCTATTAGTGCGGTTGTGTTTGCCCCCCATAAATTTTCCCAAGCAGAGAGGCAGCCTCCCTTGCCTGCTTCTTGCACTAGATTTCAGCTGAACAGGAGAAGGCAATGGTGCCCCACTCCAGTACTCTTGCCTGGAAAATCCCATGGATGGAGGAGCCTGGTGGGCTGCAGCCCATGGGGTCACCAAGAGTCGGACATGACTGAGTGACTTCACTTTCACTTTTCACTTTCATGCATTGGAGAAGGAAATGGCAACCCACTCCAGTGTTCTTGCCTGGAGAATCCCAGGGACGGGGGAGCCTGGTGGGCTGCCATCTATGGGGTCACACAGAGTCGGATACAACTGAAGCGACTTAGCAGAGATGCTCCAAGGCCTCGGAGCCAGAGCAGCCCAGGGCAGCCTTCCACGCAGCCTCCTGCACTGGCGTTTCCCAGCTCTCAGCTCCAAGCTCTACTCTCTGGCTGTGGCTCTCACTTTGACGGCTTCTTTTATGGCAGGACGTGGGCTCGTGGGCTCAGCAGCTGTGGTGCGTGGGCTCAGTTGTCCCAAGGCACTTGGGATCTCAGTTCCCAGACCACAGATCGAACCAGCGTCCCCCTCATTGCGAGGCGATTCTTAACCACTGGACCACCAGGGAAGGCCCTGAGTTCCTTTCACTCAATCTTCCTTGGTACCTTTCAGGATAGGCATTATTATTGTTGTCGTCAGTTTAGAGACCAGAGATTGTCTTAAAGTTTGAAGGGGATTACCAGATGTCATAGCACTTCTCCAGCACCCTTGCACCCCTTCACCTCTTGACCAGGACCTTCAGCCACCTTGCTTCTCAGAAGGTGGCCTGATTTTTCAAGTCCCTGTAGTTTTATCCCCTTACCTTCACCACCCTACCCTTGACTTTATGTCACCTTCCTTGACATCTGGTTCCCATCTCTGGCCCAGTTCAGGGTTCAGCTTACTTGTGGTTTCTCCTAGGAAATCTCTCTTGATTGGCCCCGCTTTTTCATGCCATCTGGGTTGGTGGTATCCTCTCTGCCTACCCATATCGCATTATTTATCATTTCTTATTGAACCTGATTTCTCTCGCTGCTGTTTGTTTGTCTCTTTCCCCAACCAGACTCTAGGACAAGAGCTTAATTTCTTTATCCTCAGTGTCTAGTTGGCATACATTAGATATGTAATGAATTTTTGTTGAATTAATTAATAGGATCCCTTCAATAGCCCTTTAAAATGACAAGGTTTACAAGTGAAGAAAAAATAAAGCCCAGAGGTTGAGGGGTTTTCTCAATCATGGCCAGTAAGGTTTTGAATTGATTTTAGAATATAGATCTTTTGTGACTCACGTTGACTGATGTGCTGAAATTTTAAAAAGCAGAGAAAAAATGCCACCCACTCCAGTGTTCTTGGGCTTCCCTGGTGGCTCAGATGCTAAAGAATCTGCCTGCAATGTAGGAGACCTGGGTTCAGTTCCTGGATTGGGAAGATCCCCTTAAGAAGGGAAAGGCTACCCACTCCAGTATTCTGGCCTGGAGAATCCCATGGACTATATAGTCCATGGAGTTGCAGGGAGTCAGACACAACTGAGTAACTTTCACTTTCAGAGAAAAAATTCCTGCCAATCCTAGGGGAAACAAAAATGTAAATCATGAGCCAGTACAAGCTGGACAGAGATATATAGGATGTTTATATATTTTTCCTTATTTAAAAAATGCAGTTGCTGGTTTTTTTTTTTTTTAACATAGCCTTCCTTTCAATTATTTACTTAGTGTAATTCTTAGGAGTTGAGTTGTGGGACCAAGTGACTGAATATTTTAGATAGCTGTCAATATCAGTGCAAAATTACTCACAAATCTATTGTACCAGTTACCACTACCTTCAGAGAAATGTGACACTGTCAATTTGATTTGCAAATATTTTCTCGCATTCGGTAGGCTGCCTTTTTTTGTTGTTGCTGTTTCTCTTTGCTGTGCAGAAGATTTTTAGTTTGATGTATTCTCACTTGTCTATTTTGCTTTTGTTGCCTTTCCTTTGGTATCAAGTCCAAAAAAACCATTGCCAAGTCCTATGTCAAGGTGCTTATTGCCTATGTTTTCTTCTAGGACATTTATAGTTTTAGTTTTTACACTCAAGTCTTTCATTGATTTTGAGTTAACTTTTTATATGGTATAAGATAGTGGTCCAGTTTAATTCTTTTGCATATTGCTATCCGGTTTTCCCAATACCATTTATTGGAGAGATTGTCCTTTTGCCATTGTGTATTCTTGGCTCCTTTGTCACAAATTATTGACTGTGCATGTGAGTTTATTTCTGGGCCCTCTGTTCTGTTCCATTTCTCTGTGTCTGTTTTTATGCCAGTGTTCTACTGTTTTGATCACTATAACTTTGTAATTTAGTTTGAAATCAGGCATCCTTGCCTTCTTAAGTGGGATCTTCTTAAGCAAGATACTCAAGTCAGAGAGATGAATGTGGATATGTGTAGAAAAATAGTGTTGTACAGTTTGGATGGTTTTGGAGGCAGGGAAGTGAATAACCAATGAAAAGAGGTTTTATTAACTCAGAAAATTGTATTATCTCACCAAACAAAGATGCAGGGATTTTTAGGGTTGGTTGATGAGAGGCACAGCATGATATTCAGAATCCCCAGGTTTTCCCCCTTTTCCTCTCTGACTTCCTTGGCACTGAATTTGTCCTCTGACTGCTCTTTTCCCAGTTGAAAGTTTGCTACCTCACTCCAGTTATCATGTCCACTCACAGCCATGTTCAAACGTAGGTCAGAGCAGGGTATCTCTTCTGTTTCTTTCCCTTCCCCCTCCCCTTTCTCCCTCTTTTCTCCTTTCATTTCTTTTCTTTCCTTTTGTCCTTCCTCCATTCCTCCCTTTCTTTCTCCCTCCCTCTCTCTCTCTCTCCCTCCTTCTTTCAAAAGCATACTCCCCCCAACCCACCCCACCCCAGTTTTGGAGACCAGAAATTTGAAATCAAGGCCCTTTTTCCTTTTTGTTAGGAAAAAAATAACTTTCCCAAAAGCACCACAGGGCTCCCTCTTAATCTGATAGTCCAGATCACCATGTCACATGCCCCACCTAATCCATCAGGGGGTCAGAGGATAAAAAATTACCATGATAGATTTAAGTTAACCAACATTCATGTCTCTAGGATTTGGAGGAGTGCAGTCATACTATTCAGTGATGGAGATGGCTCTTCAAACTATAATGTATTATGTCAAATAAAAATACAAATTGATATAAGATTTGTCTGTAAAAGTCAGTTTCTCCTTTTTTTCATGTTAAAGTGTGATAAATCTCTTATGTTGAAAAAAGCCAAAATGCCGTTGCTCTCAAAGCATCAACATTTGAGGACAGTGTAGTCTTCTGAAACTTGAGAGAGCTGAAACGCCCGGGTGGTTTCCTACTGAAGTTCGCTCCTTCTTCTTTTAACAGATGAGGAAAAAGAAAATAACAGAGCATCCAAGCCCCACTCCACTCCTGCTACTCTGCAATGGTGAGTTCCCTTCTGAACAAGCTTTCCTTGATGCAAAGCTCATGTGACTGGTCTTCTTGCCAACAGCACAGCATATTAGTTGGAATGTCATAGCAACTTGACACCCAATAGCCCATATGCAATCAATTTAATTTGCAGGTGTGTAAAAAATACTCACCTTAGATATAGCCTGGAGATATACATTTTCATATTTATTTTATTTGGGAGTAGACTTATTTTCCCCACATTGAAACACTGACAAGGACTGGATTCCACATGGATGTTATCGACTTGAATAAAATCTATTATTTTAATAAATAATGTTGCAGCCAATTATAGAGGTATAGGTCTGTTCTCCCTTACCAATGACCCCTCAATAAATTAATAATTAATTGCAACTATTCTACAATTGGGGCTTCCCTGGGGACTCAGAGAGTAAAGAATCTGCCTGCAATGCAGGAGACGCAGGTTCGATCCCTGGGTTGGGAAGAGCCCCTGGAGAAGGAAAGGGAAACCCACTCCAGTAGTCTTGCCTGGGAAGTCCCATGGACAGAGGCACTTGGTGGGCTACAGTCCCTAGGGTCATGAAAGAGCTGGACATGACTGAGGGCCTAACACTTCATACTATAATTATTTTTTGACATTAGTAACATGAATACAAATTATCTACTCAAGTGGCTCTCCCCTTACTATTTGGAATTCCTGGACTTGATGTAACAGTTAATGATGTGGTTTAAGTGTTTGCAGTCATGTTTCATATGTACAGGTAAACTCCCCTCTAAGAGCTTGACTTACAAATTATGTTGTAGCTTTGAACACCAAGGCTACAGGAACACCTGACACTCACCCCTCAGAGGATTTTGTCAGTTACGGGCTATTACTGCTTCTAGCAGTGCAGCCCACAAAGGTGAAGGAAGTGAGGAATTAAGGGGAAGGAGAGAGAAAGGGATGAATCTACTGTGTGCCAGGCTACATGTTAGGCACTTTGTACAAGTGTCTCATTTCATTCTTACAATTCTGTCAAGTTAGTGTTGTTATGCCCATTTTACAGATGAGGAAAAGAAAGCTTAGGCAGTTAAATCATTTATCCAAAAATACACACAGCCATGAAGTGGCAGAGGCAGGAACCTGGCTGGATCACTTTAACTACAAAGCCTTTGCTTCAGAAAAAAGGAAGAGAAAAATCAGGAAAGATGGAGAGACCAGATCAGAAAAGGAAGCAGATGGGCTTTAATGAGCAAATCATATTAGATTCTTTTGACTTATCCACCCACAGGTGAGAGGAAAACAACATCGGGAGAAAGCATTCAGGAACGCAACTCAATCTTCTCCAACAAGAGTCTCAATAGTCAGCTTGTTTTGCTTCAAGGATAGCAAAGGTTGTTTTCAAGAGCTCCATTTTCAGTCTTTTGGCTTGTTTCCTTCAATTTGTCCCTACATTCCTTTTCTCACTGCATTTGCTGCTTTTTTACTTTATTTAAAACTCTACTTCCCTCTTCAAATCTCTCCCTATACCCTTCTGCCCAAATTATGGCCACACAGATTCCCTCAATGCCAGCACATTGAGTGAAGGATCAACATAAAAGACTTTGGGAGTGAGAGTTTCTAGAAACGCTAGAAATCAGCAGATACTCTTGGTTTAATCATCTGAACACATTGTACACTTCAGAGTGAAAAATTTGAAGGGGACTAGAAGAAAATCACCTTTTTCACATCTGTTTTCCTGTGATCTCCTGACATTTGCCTGGCAACAGAGAGGCTGTCGATAGTGTCATCTCTTACGTCAGACTGCATGCATGTGTGTTGAGCTGCTTCAGTCGTGTCCAACTCTTTGCAGCTCCATGGACTGCAGCCCGCCAGGCTCCTCTGTCCATGGGATTCTCCAGGCATGAATACTGTAGTGGGTTGCCATGCCCTTCTCTGGGGGATCTTCCTAATCCAGGGATCAAACCCTCATCTTTTACATATCCTTCATTAACAGGGGGTTCTTTACCACTAGCACCACTTGGGAAGACTGCCAGGAATTAACTCCCAGCTGTGCTTTTCCGTGTGACCTTGAGCAAGTTCCTTCACCTTTCTGTGCCTCAGTCTACTCACCTGTAAAATGGGGATGGCAGTAGTATTTTCCTCATAATGTAATCACAAAGAGTATGTACAGAGGGCTTGAACAGTGTCTGGAGAAGAGTGGGTGCTGGATAAACCTTAGCAGCCGTGGATCACTCAGCAGACATCTTCCTTCTGAGTCCTGGAATAGGGCTTCTCTCCTTCCTGTTATACTCAAAGTCAGTTCTCCCGCTGCACCTAAGTCTATACAAAATATTTATTTTTCTAAATAAAAGGTCCCATATGTCATTCCAGAAGAAATTTCATCTTGCAATTTACAAAGCCAGGCAGTGGATTCGTTTTTATGAAAAAAAAAATCTGTTTTCAGAGCCAAATCAGGTTTGAAAATTTGTAAAATTTAGTCTTATTATTATCAAGAGGCATCAGGTTGTTCAAACCTCAAATTTTCCTCCAATCCCCTTTATATTTTTAAGATAGAATTTCAGTCATTCACTAAATTAAGAAATATTAGCACCTACTGTTTGCTGGCCCCTATTCTAGGCTCTGAGAATGCAGTGGTGGGTAAGACAGACCAAGAATAGGGGCTGATGAAAGAAAAATTTGGATAACAATTTAAAAAATTATTAATGATAAATAAATAAACAAGGAATATATTAGATAGAGATAAGCACAGAGTGAAGAATTAGAATTGGCTGAGATAATAGTATCTCACAGGCTATTTTAGGTTGAATAGTGAGGGAAAGCTTCCTTGAGGCAGTGACATCTACGTGGACATTTATGTGACAAGAAGTCCTCACGACACCACGATAGTGTTAAAATCAGGGAAACGTTCTCAGTAGAGGGGACAGTGTGGGTCAGGCTCTCCCAGAGGCAGACCCTGAGCAGAAACATGCGTGCAGGTAGTTTATTAGGTGGGTGGTACCGCAAGGGTGTAAGGAGGGTTATTGGTCTGCAAGGGGGTTACGGCAGTGGCTTTGGTGATCCCACAGGGAGTTCTGAGCTGGGGTGACCCGTCAGAGATAAGCCCTTCAGAGACTAACTGAGGCGATGGATCTGGGCCTTTTTTCTTGCACCTCACTCATCACAGCAGGTAGGCAGTCCCCAGGAACAGGGCTAAATTGGGGTGAGACAGTTCCCTTCCAGTCCTGCTGAGGATGACTCCCCAGGAAAGCTTCAGCCTCAGCAGTCAATCTCTCAGCAGTGGGGAAGGACATTTCAGTCCTGAAAGGTAACCCAGGCATGCACCAATGCACCACGGCTTGTTCACTCTCTCCAGGGTGGGAGCTTCCTCAGGGCACTGCAGAAGGTGGTCTGTGTGATGGGAGCTTAGCCAGTAAGGAAGACAGTGACACTGATGAGATGGGATTAAGAGGCTGGGAGACTGTAAACAGCAGGGGAGAAGCAAGGGCATTTCTCTAAACTTAGGGACAGCAGTTGTTTAGTCTCTAAGTTGGGATCTGTTTGTGATCCCATGGACTGCAGCGCACCAGGCTTCCCTGTCCTTCATCACCTCCCAGAGCTTGCTCAAACTCATGTCCCTAGAGTCAGTGATGCCATCCAACCATCTTATCCTCTGTCATTCCCTTCTCCTCCTGCCTTCAATCTTTCCCAGGATCAGGGTCTTTTCCAGCGAGTTGGTTGTTCATATCAGGTGGCCAAACTACTGGAGTTTCAGCTTCAGCATCAGTCATGCCAATGAATATTCAGGATTGATTCCTTTAGGATTGACTGCTTTGATCTCCTTGCTATTCAAGGGACTCTCAAGAGTCTTCTCCAATAACACACAGTTCAAAAGCATCAGTTCTTTCAGCACTCAGCCTTCTTTATGCTCCAGCTCTCACATCCGTACATGACTACTGGAAAAACAATAGCTTTGACTATTTGGACATTTGTCAGCAAAGTGATGTCTCTGCTTTTTAATATGCTGTCTAGGTTGGTCATAGCTTTTCTTCCAAGGAGCAAGTGTTTTTTCATTTCATGGCTACAGTCACCGTCCACAGTGATTTTGGAACCCAAGAAAGTAAAGTCTGTCACTGTTTGCATTGTTTCCCCACCTATTTGCCACGAAGTGATGGGACAGTCATGCTCAAAACCGTGGTGGAGGATATGTGACCTCTTACATCGAGTTCCACATGAGTACATTGTTTTAGACTAGAGTTTCAGCATAAAACTGTCTCTCAGAAGGAACTGAAGATACCTTCCATTTTACAAGGGAAAATGGCATAATTTATACTAGGTCCCCTTTCTGCTCTGGCTGCCAAGAAGTCCAGAGCTAAATCTGGTGTATCTATACTTTTCAACCTCTTTCCTTAGTCTAATTTTCTTCTCCTTTTTCTTATTTTGTTAGGCTTTTGGAAGAGGGCAGGATGCAAATAAATTCAACAAATACTCATTTACATTTGAATTTTAAATTCTTTACACAAAATGTATTTCCTTATTGAAAAACAAAAACATCACAGATAAGGTTAAAGTCCTTTTTTCATGTAGTTCCTTCCCTAGTCCTCCAAAGCAACGCTGTTACCAGTGAGAAATATGTGTGTGTGTGTGCATACATGCATACACGTGTGTGTATATGTGTGTGTGTGTTTACTGTCCCTTACCTATGCATTTACATGCATATGTACTGATAGGACGGACTTTCCTGGCGGTTCAGATGGTAAAGAATCTGCTTCCATGCAGGAGATCCAGGTTCAATCCCCAGGGTCAGGAAGATCCGTTGGAGGAGAGTATGGCAACCCACTCCAGTATTCTTGCCTGGGAAATCCCATGGACAGAGGAGCCTGGTGGGCTACAGTCCATGCAGTCACAAAGAGTCTGACATGACTGAGCAACTAACACACATGTACTGATAGAAGTTTCTGCACTGTGTTTTTTATTTAGTATTTTCTCCTTTATAAAAGAATGCAGATATATAACACCAAAATTATAGTTAGTTCCACAACCTGTCACACTGTCTTGATGCATAGCTTGTTTTCTTCCTCAGCTTGCTTTTCTTCTGCATATCCTCAAGCTATAGCCAGATTAGTCCACAAAGAACAACCTCATTTTAATCACTAAGCAGTATTTCAGGTAAGACCAAGGCAGAATTCCTTTCACCGTTTCCCTCTTTTTTAAGAAAAGCATTTATTTGGCTGCATGGGGTCTTAGTTGAGGCAGGCAGTTTCTTCCCGAAGATTCTTCTGTTGCAGCTCGGGCTTAGTTGCCCTGGGGCATGTGGGATCTTAGTTCCCTGACCAGGGGTCAAACAGACACCCGCTGCACTGAAAGGCAGTCTTAACCACTGGACCACCAGGGAAGTCCTGACATTTCCCTCTTGACATGCATTTAGCTGTGTCCAGATCTCATTTTTGCCATTACATACAGAGCCCCAAAGAACATCTTCATACATCCCCTCACACACCTAACAGAAGTGTATCTTCTGCATGGGTATCAGGCAGTGGAAGTGCTGGACACACAGAAAATGTTAACAGGATTGCAAAATTGCCCACTGTAACAGTCTTACCATTTTATATACAGCCTCAGTGCAAAATGCTTTTTTTAAAAAAAGAGCGTTGCTCCATGACAGGACATCTCATCCTTTGGGGTATCTACATCCTTCACGTTGTCCCCTTTCTCTAGGGGTATTGGGCAGGCTCAGGAAGGGACCCTGGCCTCACCACCCAGGTGGTAGCTGCTGGCCTGACAGTGCCCAGCTCTGCCGGGATGCTTGGCTTGTTTCTGGGATTGGGTTAGGAGCCATCTGCTTCTCTTGCCTTCCTCAGCCTCGTCGCCAGCCCCCTCCCCATGTCCCCAGATACCATCTCCGCTCTAAGAACAAATAACGCAGCAGCCAAGCTGCTGAAAATAAGCAGAGTCACATGATCTGAAGGCAGCCCCCAGCAGAAAACAGGCAAATATTGTCAAATGCCTTCCGCCAAACACTTTCCAGCATCCTCGGTCATGAGGTTAGTCAAGCCCAACCCACTGGGGATGGTGAGCCCTGCTGGAATCCTGGCCACACAATAACCTCTATTCACAAGGAGGATTTTGGCCGGGGAAGCAGCCCGTTCCACTGTCCCGGCCGGCTTGCGGCCAGCACATGTCCTCCTCCCTCTCACACACCTCCCCTGTGGCCGGTGTCACTCGGAGCTTCTCTGTGCTGTCAGAGTGGAGACACTTTCTCATCTGCAGCTTCCGGGGAAAGGAAGGCCCTTCCCCAAGGAGGGGAATGGAAGACCACGCTGTCACTTGCATGGGAGACATTTTCCTTTCTTTTGAAAAATAATAATTAGGCTTGAATGATTGCTAGGCTTTCAATATCTCAAATCAATATGAAACAAGATAAATTTGGTGTTTCTCTTTAAAATATCTTCAGAGGCCAGAGATAGAAAATCAGACTGGATACTATTCCAATACTTTGGCCACCTGATGCAAAGAGGTGACTCATTGAAAAAGACCCTGATGCTGGGAAAGATTGAGGGAAGGAGGAGAAGGGGATGTCAGAGGATCAGATGGTTGGATGGCGTCACTGACTGAATGGACATGAGTTTGAGCAAGCTCTGGGAGATGGTGAAGGTTAGTGAAGCCTGGTGTGCAGCAGTCCATGGGGTCACAAAGAGTTGAACACAACTAAGCAACTGAACAACAACAAAGCATAACCTTATTTGCTTCCATAAGTTAGACCACCTCTTTCCAGAAAGAGAGGCTAAACATTCTTAGTTGTGAATGTAACCAGAAGTGATAGATAATGGCAGCATCTAGCCCATGTGACTTAGTCCTGCTAGAAACCTTCACCTAGAGATGGAGAAAGATAAGCAGAACAACATGAAGGGTATAAACATCTCAGAGAATGAGATGCTATATTGTAGAGCTGGGTTCTTACTTTTAGAAAATATTTTATGCTGTGGGTAAAGGTATAAAATGGTAAAGCCTTTTGAGTGGGCAATTTTGCAATCCTGCAAATTAAAAACATGTTGATATATGTGTCCACGCCTGGATACTGACATGGAGAGACACTTCCCCAGGTGTGCAAGGGAGCACATATGATGTTCTCTGCAGTCCTATTTGTAATGTGAGGTGGAGTTGAGTAGACAGGGACTAGATGGAAAGGGAAGATTGAAAAGGGTGGTTTATGGTAGAGGATGGTGCCAAAATCTTATCTGCTGCCAGTCGGGGCCACTAGCACTCTGACTGCCAAACCCTAGCCTAGGCCCCAACAGATGGGTTAGCAACAACACCGAACTTGCGACACTCACCTATTACACTGCCTAGTTTCTGTAAAAAAAAAAAAAAAAAAAGACTTGATTAATCAAAAAACGAACAGAGCAATTTTGATGCCAAACCATTGCTAATGCCAGGCTTTTCTGGAATACCAGTTTGGTAGCTTGTAGGAGAGAAACAAGATTTGGATTAGATTACTCCAGATTCCGGTCCACTTGAGTCATTACAATGGCAGAAATAAATCCCTGATTCAGTCCATGGCTGAGCACTGACCAAACTAAACAGGTTGAGCCAACACCCGTGATGTGCCAGGCTTGCCCCAGCTGATGTCACCAACCGAGCTCCTTGGATCCCATGAATACTTGTAGAGAAGGCCGGACTGTTACCCCTCTTTGAAGAGGAGGAAAACAAGGCAGAGGTTCCCAGTCTCACTCTACCCAAGTCGGGGAAATGCCTAACTCCTAAGAAGACCCTCAACCAAGGGGAGGCGGGGCCAGTCGAGGTCCCGGGAGAAATACCAGGGGCCCACCTGAACTCATATTTGTCTGAAGACAGTTTAAATGTTAGTCATTCAGTCATGTCTGACTCTTTGCAACCCCATGGACTGGAGCCCACCAGGTTCTTCTGATCATGGGATTTTTCTAGGCAAGAATACTGGAATGGGTTGCCGTTTCCTTCTCCAGGGGATCTTCCCAACCCAAGGATCAAACTCAGGTTTCCTGCATTGCAGGTGAATTCTTTACCATCTGAGACACCAGGGAAGGCCGTTTGTCTACCCAACAGCAAATCTTGGATTTAATTGTTTGTTTAATAAAATAGATTTGGTGGGTTTTTTGTTTTGTTTTGGCCTTTTGGGGAATCTGACTCAAGCCTACTCAGAGCCCACGTGAGCCACCATTTTGTACTTATTTATCATCTGGTGATCGTCCTTCCAACTCTTTGTAACCCCATGCAACGTAGTCCATGGACTTCTCCAGGCCAGAATACTAGAGTGGGTAGCCTTTCCCTTCTCCAGAGGATCTTCCAAACCCAGGTATTAAACCCAGGTCTCTAGCATTGCAGACAGATTCTTTACCAGCTGAGCCACAAGAAAGCTCCTTCCTCGGTGATCAATGCAAAGAAATAGAGGAAAACAATAGAACAGGAAAGACTAGAGATCTCATCAAGAAAATTAGAGATATCAAGGGAATATTTCATGAAAATATGGGCACAATAAAGGACAGAAATTGTATGGACCTAACAGAAGCAGAAGATATTAAGAAGAGGTGGCAAGAATACACAGAAGAACTGTACAAAAAAGATCTTTATGACTCAGATAATCACAATGGTGTGATCATTCACCTAGAGCCAGACATTCTGGAATGTGAAGAGAAGTGGGCCTTAGGAAGCATCACTACAAACGATGATAGTGGAGGTGATGGAATTCCAGTTGAGTTATTTCAAATCCTAAAAGATGATGCTGTGAAAGCGTTGCACTCAATATGTCAGCAAATTTGGAAAACTCAGCAGTGCCCACAGGACTGGAAAAGGTCAGTTTTCATTCTAATCCCAAAGGAAGGCAATGCCAAAGAATGCTCAAACTACCGCACAATTGCATTCATCTCACACGTTAGAAAGGAATGCTCAAAATTCTCCAAGCCAGGCTTCAACAATACGTGAACTGTGAACTTCTAGATGTTCAAGCTGGTTTTGGAAAAGGCAGAGGAACCAGAGATCAAATTGCCAACATCTGCTAGATCATCGAAAAAGGAAGAGAGTTCCAGAAAAACATCTATTTCTGCTTTATTGACTATGCCAAAGCCTTTGACTGTGTGGATCACAATCAACTGTGGAAAATTCTGAAAGAGATAGGAATACCAGACTACCTGACGTGCCTCTTGAGAAACCTATATGCAGGTCAGGAAGCAACAGTTAGAACTGGACATGGAACAACAGACTGATTCCAAATAGGGAAAAGGAGTACATCAAGGCTGTATATTGTCACCCTGCTTATTTAACTTCTATGCAGAGTACATCACATGAAATGCTGGGCTGGATGAAGCACAAGCTAGAATCAAGATTGCCGGGAGAAACATCAATCACCTCAGATATGCAGATGACACCACCCTTATGGCAGAAAGTGAAGAGGAACTAAAGAGCCTCTTGATGAAAGTGAAAGAGGAGAGTGAAAAAGTTGGCTTAAAGCTCAACATTCAGAAAACGAAGGTCATGGCATCCAGTCCCATGACTTCATGGGAAATAGATGGGGAAACAGTGGAAACAGTGACTGACTATTTTGGGAGGCTCCAAAATCATCACAGATGCTGATTGCAGCCATGAAATTAAAAGATGCTTACTCCTTGGAAGGAAAGTTATGACCAACCTAGACAGCAGATTAAAAAATAGAGACATTACTTTGTCAACAAAGGTCTGTCTCGTCAAGGCTATGGTTTTCCAGGAGTCATGTATGGATGTGAGAGTTGGGCTATAAAGAAAGCTGAGCGCCGAAGAATTGATGCTTTTGAACTGTGGTGTTGGAGAAGACTCTTGAGAGTCCCTTGGACTGCAAGGAGATCCAACCAGTCCATCCTAAAGGAGATCAGTCCTAGGTGTTCATTGGAAGGATTGATGTTGAAGCTGAAACTCCAGTACTTTGGCCACCTCATGCGAAGAGCTGACTAAAAGACCCTGATGCTGGGAAAGATTGAGGGCATGAAGAGAAGGAGATGACAGAGGATGAGATGGTTGTATGACATCACCGACTGAATGGACATGAGTTTGGGTAAACTCCAGGAGTTGATGATGGACAGGGAGCCCTGGCGTGCTAAGGTTCAATGGGGTCGCAAAGAGTCGGACACTAGTGAGCAACTGAACTGAACTGAACTGAACTGATCATCCTTCCTGGGTTCCCACCTGCCTTCTGAGAAACTGTCAGCTTCCTAAAAGCAGAGGTTGGATTTGTGTCTCCTTGTTTACTGCTGTATTCTCCAGTGCCTGGCACATAGCAGATGCTCAATAGGTAAACACTGACTCACTGAGCAGATGGATATGAGTCCCTAGCAGAGTGAGAGCTTTATAAGGGTTGCCCCTGAGTTCATACTCCAAGGCAGGCTTTCTCCCAGCCTTGTGATTTGAGGCAAGTCACTTAGCCTCCCATCTCTTCCTTTACATCCTGGGGATAATGTTACCCATTGAGGGAATGGCAACAGCAAGTATGAGCATCTCTGGTACAGAGTTGGCCCTTGAAAATATATGTAAATCAAATCTGTTAGTGTAAACAGGTTTCCCTTTGACCACCCAGGTGTTGCAGTTTTTGTAAAAAGTGTTTTGAGGGACTTTCCCTGGCTGTGAGGCATGTGGGATCTTAGGTCCCTGCTGCTTCTATTGCTGCTAAGTTGCTTCAGTCGTGTCCGACTCTGTGCGACCCCAGAGACAGCAGCCCACCAGGCTCCCCTGTCCCTGGGATTCTCTAGGCAAGAACACTGGAGTGGGTTGCCATTTCCTTCTCCAATGCATGAAAGTGAAGTCGCTCAGTTGTGTCCGACTCCTAGCGACCCCATGGACTGCAGCCTACCAGGCTCCTCTGTCCATGGGATTTTCCAGGCAAGAGTACTGGAGTGGGTTGCCATTGTCTTCTCCGACCAGGGATCAAACCTGCATTTGCTGGGGGTGCGGGTTTGATCCCTGGTCCAGGACCTAAGATCCCACATGCCTCAGAGCCAAAAAATAGACATAAAACAGAAACAATGTTGTAACAAACCCATTAAAGACTTTAAAAATAGTCCACATAAAAAATTGTTTTTAAGTTTTTTGTTTTTTGGATCTGTGCAAAAGCTTGCTTTTCTTCCCCCCATCCTCACTCCCTTTCTCTTCCTTCCATCCGCTGTGTTACTGACCATGTTCAGGGCACAGTGCTAGGAACCTCGCTGACTAAATAGGAATGTGCTTTGGTCCCAGTCTTGAAAGAGCTTTCAGTCTAAGATGTGAAGCATTACCTGAATATTCCACAATAACATAGTTACCCTCCATACCGATAGCTACCCTCCATTGAGTGATTGGTGTATACCAGCCGGAGGGCTGAGGGCTATGCATGGATTCTTGTTTTACCCTCACAGCAGCCTTGGGAGATGAGTATTGGGTACCACTCCCTTTATTTTCACAGATGAAGGAAGTGAGAATCTGAGAGTTCAGGTAACATACCTGAGACAGTAGTGCTTGTCAGTGATGGAGGAGAATTCAAGCCCAGTGATCCCTGATGTAACACTGCTTTCTCTCAGTGAAGCTGTTAGAGCCATGAGAAGATGGGAAGAGCTCTGGAAATCCCTAGGAGGCAGTGAGAGCTTTGGGAGCAGAGGACGCATCTCCTCAAGTAAAATGCTTTCTACAGACATAACTCAGCACTCTACTTATTATCGAATGAACGAATATGTGAATTTGTCAAGGAAGAAATTAGTGTTTAGCAGATGGGGCTGTGTGGGAATTAAACATGGCTTCATGGAAGAGAAATTTCAAGTGAGCATTGAAGAGTGAGGCCCCAAAGAGGGAGTCCCCTCCGGTGGTGGGAAGGCCAGGGAGGGTGTATAGGAGGGTGGAATGTGGCAAGGTGTGTTTGAGGAGTGGCAGACAGTCTAGGGGTCTAGAAGTGTCTATGTAGGGGAGTGAGGCCAGAGAAGCTGGAGATGGAGAAGTTGTTAGGGGTCAGAGAGAAGGAGCTGTGGGTGTCAAGGCAAGGAGTTTGGACTTGTATGAGAGATAGATAGGAGCCAACTGAGTGCTTAACTAGTGTATTTTTCCCACGTATTTTACAGTCGCAGAGCTCTCTGATAACCTCAGTATTAAATTATGATGTTTAGCAAGTTAAAAATAAAAGAATCCTGGCGTCTTTTTGTTGTTCAGTTATTAAGTTGTGTCCGGCTCTTTGTCACCCCATCTACTGCAGGACACCAGGCTTCCCTGTCCTCCGCTATCTCCCAGAGTTTGCTTAAACTCATGTCCAGTGAGTCGGTGATACCACCCAACCATGTCATCCTCTGTCATCCTGTTGTCGTTAATTTTGGTAAAATAGAAGAAAAAAGTTTCTGTCCCAGACACGTCTACAAGGACTTGAGAAGCAGAGGCTGGACTGAATGCCCATGTGCATATACAAGAAAAATAGGTTTAAAATGAGAGCAGAGGAAGAGATTATGCTACCAGCTGAGACATCTGCTCTTCATTGTAAAGTGCTAATATGAAGCTTCCAGCACGTGCCCCCAGATGCTGTGTGCTGAAACTTAGTGAGGAGGCCTTTTGACAATGTATACTGCAGATAATGACTTGTGTTGGCGAGTGGATTGAGGTCATTATCCCTCCATAATAGGATAGGCTCAATTCAAATATGATCAAGTTGTTAAATAGAAGATCAGAAAATGGAAGAAGTAGAATGTTTTTGTGATCATTAAAGAAAAAAAAAATCCAGGTATAATGGAGTATTGTTCACCATGCCAGACTAATGATGTCCTGTAGAAGTGAGGAGGAAAAGGGGAAATTTCATCAGATACGAAGAGATATAATTAACTGCCTTTCTTTATGCCATGCCTTGGGCAGGGAAGCTGGCATTCCAATTAGCAACTTCGGTACACGCAGTTTGCGAGGAGGTTTGGGGAACAGTGTCATGATGCTATTCCTGTAGAAACTCATCAAGCATCAAAGTTGCCCTTAACGCCAATTACATCTCTTCGCTCCTAGAGCTTATTAAAATGCTTCATAGTCATAAGCCACCTAGATACCTTGAGGCGAAGAAGCTCCAGTAAGAGAAATGAAACATGGATAAGAATGTGGTTATTTTAGAAGGCTGTGGTCTTTGGTAGGTGGCTGCTTCGTTAGCTTAGCCTCTGTGAACCATGACTGACACCCATATGATTCAAACTGCTTGTCGTAGCTATGGTCTCAGTTAATGACATGTTATTTTAAACTTGATCTCATATTTAATCCTGATTCCATGAGTGACCAGATTTAGTGAGCAAACAAGCCACACAAACAACAAACAGAAATTGAGGCACAGGGGCTTAGGTCTTCCCGGGTGGCTTAGAGGTAAAGAATCCCCTTGCAATGCAGGAGACACAGGAAACAAGGGTTTGATCCCTGGGTTGGGAAGATCCCCTGGAAAAGGGAATGGCAGTCCACTCCAGTATTCTTGCCTGGAGAATCCCATAGACAGAGAAGCCTGGTATAGTCCATAGGATCGCAGAGTCGGACACGACTGAAGCAATTTAGCGCAGGGGGTTAAGTAAAGTAACCAGTGAGTGGGGGAGCAGAAATTTACCTGGGAGCCCATGCCCTTGAGCACCACATTTGGAAGCATTATCCTTCCCACCACCCCCCCATAATTTGCCTTGTTGGCATTTATTAATCATGGGAATGGAGCCCCCTTCCACCCATTCAGCTCAGTTAAACCTGAGGGCTTCCCAAGGTGCTCCCACCCTCCTCACATCTGGCATGAGACCCACACCCTATGTATTATCTCTGCCCCTTCAGCCACTCCTTCAGTCCACACGCCATCATTTCCTGCCCCAACTATTAAAGTCACTCCATCCTGATCTCATTTGTTCATTCATTCATTTGACAGGAACTAGTGTTAGCCACTTGGAGAAGGCAATGGCAACCCACTCCAGTACTCTTGCCTGGAAAATCCCATGGACGGAGGAGCCTGGAAGGCTGCAGTCCATGGGATCGCTGAGGGTCGGACACTACTGAATGATTTCCCGTTCACTTTTCACTTTCCTGCATTGGAGAAGGAAATGGCAGCCCACTCCAGTGTTCTTGCCTGGAGAATCCCAGGGACGGGGGAGCCTGGTGGGCTGCCATCTATGCGGTCACACAGAGTTGGACACGACTGAAGTGACTTAGCAGTGTTAGCCACTATGTGCCAGGCTTCATTAGTCCCCCTTGTCCAACCATCATGCAGGTACTAGGTGAGTTTTCCAGAGAATAAATTCCATCATGGCACTCCCATGCTTTGAAAAGTTAAGCTTCCTGTAATTTTAAAGATCATATGCTTTTTATAAGATGAATTCCAAATGGTTTAAAGCACATGTTTGTTGAATGTGTCTATGGATTTTTCTTGCCAAAATTAATTTTAGGAAATCATTAGCAAAGATAAGCAAAAAGTGGTATTTCCCTGCTCTGGGTAGCTGGCTATGCACTGGTTATGGGCAAGGTTCCAACTGCCCAGGTTGTTCTTGTGTGTGCATTAGACTGGAAAATGTCCCACAGCACAGTGGCCAAAAGAGTTAGAGTAAAGTTTTCTAAGGAACTCCCTTAGTGGAAATCTCAACAGTCCCAGATGAAAATTATGAGACCTGATTGAGTTGTTGTCTTTATTTTTTTAACATTCTTTTATACTCAATCTATTGCTGGCAAATACAACATACTAAATTTTCAATTAATGGTAGTTACTGTTGTTGATTACCTTTTAAATTGAAGTATAGTTGATTTACAATATTGTGTCAGTTTCTGGTATACAGCAAAGTAATTCAGTTGAACATATATATTTGTTTTCATATTCTTTTTTATTATAGTTGATTATAGGATATTGAATATAGTTCCCTGTAATATACAGTAAGGCCTTGTTGTTCATATGTTTTATGTATAATAGTTGGTATCTGTTAATCGCAAACTCCTAATTTATCCCTCCCCCACCCCGTTTCCCCTTGGTAACCATAAAATTGTTTTCCATGCCTGTGAGTCTGTTTCTGCTTTGTGAATAAGTTCATTTGTATCATATTTTAGATTCCACATAAGTGATATGGTATTAGTCTTTTTCTGACTTACTTTACTTAGTATAATATTATAATCTCTAGGTCCATCCATGTTGCTGCAAATGGCATTATGTCACTCTTTTTTATAGCTGAGTAGTATTCCATTGTATTTGATAACATTATTATTATTCCTACAACATCCTAGAAACACCTGGGACTTCCTGCCTCTGAATATTTTTTTTTCAGTTCTCTCAGTACCACTCCATTGCCTTCTGAAAATAACACTATCACAGTAACTTATTTTAAAAAATATTTATTTCATTTTTTGGCTGTGCTGGGTCTTTGTTGCCACTCCCGGGCTTTCTTTAGTTGTGGCAAGTGAGGGATATTCTGTAGTTGCTGCATGAGGGCTTGTCATTTCGGCGGCTTCTCATGTTGCAGAGCACGGGCTCTGGGCCATGTGGACTTCAATAGTGGTGGCCCGTGGGCTCAGTAGTTGCAGCTCAAGGGCTCCAGAGAATAGGCTCGTTAGTTGTGGTGCACATTTGCCCTGTGGCAAGTGGATTTTCCTGGACCTGGGATCAAACTGGTATCCTTTGCATTGCAAGGTGTATTCTTAGCCACTGGACTATGAAGGAAGCCCTGACCCTTGAGGTTTTATTTTCTCTGTTTCATGCCCAGATGTTGGAGGTCCATGCTTGGAGCAGGTACTTAAGCAAGTCACCAAGGATACAGGCTTCCTCTTGCTTCTTGCACCCCAGTCTTTGTCCTGTGGCTTTTATCCTCAAAGTGGCTGGTCTGCATCCGGGTTCTGCTTTTGGCTGTGGGCATCTGTGAGCAGCCACTGAGGGTTCACCAGCACAGCTCCACAGTAGAGCTGGTTGCCTCTTACTGACGGCATACCCTGCCCACGGCTGGCTGCGCTCTTGCACTTGGTCCCATTCACCCTGATAGCTCAATTGGTAAAGAATCCGCCTGCAATGCAGGCAACCCCGGTTCAATTCCTAGGTTGGGAAGATCCCCTGGAGAAGGGAAAGACTACCCACTCCAGTATTCTGGCCTGGAGAATTCCATGGACTGTATAGTCCATGGGGTTGCAAAGAGTTGGACACAACTGAGCGACTTTCACTTCACCATGTGGCTGCTACTGGTATCATCTGCCCTGGTGTACTTCCTTGCCCAAAGTCCAAGGTCTTGGGTGCTCCCAGAGGGCCTGATGGCAGAGGGATTGTCTCTCGAAGCAACACCATTTTCATAGAAACTCTTCAACTCTAGAGGTTGCTAACTCTTATGCCAAGCCATATTCTCCTATGTGGCATTCAAGGATTCTCCGTGCTCCCACAGTTCTCTCCTTGTAGATACTGCTTCACACACCCCACTCTCCACTCAGACCAGTGTCTCCATCATCCAAAGCTTGTGCCACATTGGTCTCTTATCCTTGCTGTTCTCCTTGCCTGGAACCCCCTCCATCTACCATGGCAGAATGCCACAGTGGCTCAGAGTGTGAAAAACTCTCCCGTTTACTAGCTGCATGACCATACGCAAATGAATTTCACCCTCTGAGCCTCAGTTTCCTCATCTAAAATATGGGCATAGCACTTCCATCATATGGTT
Organism: Ovis aries; assembly: GCF_016772045.2. Lineage (NCBI taxonomy): Eukaryota > Metazoa > Chordata > Mammalia > Artiodactyla > Bovidae > Ovis > Ovis aries. Next base: position 175,546,333 of record NC_056056.1, read on the forward strand.
ATTGAGAGATAATCCATACCCAGCGCCTGGCGCCTAATAAGAGCACAACAGATGATACTGTTTTTGTTATTGTTACAAAGATGGAACCATAATCATCTGTTCCCATTTTCACGGTAATTTCTGTTTTCCTACCTTCCTCTGCACCTGTGGTTGGGAATTTGTAGTACTTCAATATTCTTATTTCTGTGTGTTATTCTCCCTCAAATAAACTGCAAAGTAAACTAGGGCATAGATTGTGTCTTATGTCAACACAGGAGCCTACAGGAGGCAGACAGGGAACAGAAAATAGATTGAGTGTAAGAAAAATAGTGAGGAGGGAGGATTCTGGCCAACCCCAGGGTGCATGTAACTCTGGCCAATTGTTGTCATGCGGGAATATGGGCCGAATGCTGCCAGATCTCAGCCTTTTCAAAAGAAGCCAGAAATCCAGCTTCTTATGTGAAATGTCCTGAATTTTAAAAGTTGGGCCAACACTGTTCAAGCCAAACAAAGAATGTTTGTGAGACCCCACTTTGTGAAAGCTGCATTTTTCAGATGATCCCCACGAGTTTGTGCATAAGCTGGTTGTTTGGACCTTTGAACTTCACTTTTCTAGGGAGATGATACTGTGAATGGCATTTAGGGGTCCATTAAAAGGCTGATCCCCATTCACACCAGCCCCAAGGCTCAAGATAGAGCCTAATCTAATCTCTAAGTAAAACCTAATCTCTAAGTGAAACCATTTTTTCCACAGGGTGACACCCTTTGAGTTCCGATTCGTGATGCTGGGGACACACAGAATGTAAGCCCTTTCAGGACAGGGCCTTTGCTTTGTTCACCACCTATTCCTTAAAGTCTAGAACACTGGCACTCAGATATAGTTGTTGAGTTGAAGATGACCTGTATCTTTATCTGTCTATGCTATGTGCTGTGTTAAGTCACTTTAGTCATGTCTGACTCTTGGTGATCCATGGACTCTAGCCCACTAGGCTCCTCTGTCCATGGGGATGCTCCAGGCATGGATACTGGAGTGGTTAGCCATGCCCTTCTCCAGGGAATTTTCCCAACCCAGGGATCAAGCCCACATCTCTTACGTCTTCACATTGGCAGGTGGGTTCTTTATCACTAGTGCCATCTAAGAAGCCCCTTTATCCACTGTCCACCATTCATCAGTTCTCCAAGTACAAACAAGGACCACCCTGTGCCCCACGGCATCCCCAGCACCTGGTGGGCGATAAGAGAGCAATAAATATTTGCTGAAGGAATGTATGACTAAAACAATCTATCCAACAAACATTTACTGAGCACCTGCTGTGTACCCAGAGGTCTGCTGGACTTTAAAAACGCAGAAGTGAATCAGACACCACCCCGGCCTCATGGAATTAGGTTGCCTAGAAGGGATTGCATCAACTATTTCCTGGAACACTTCTAAAAATTGTCAGGCGTTACTCAGCGTTCCCCTTCCCGGAGGAAGGAGGAGTGGGTGAGATGACCTGGGACCGGTCGGTCAGCACAGGCGTCTTCACTCTTCCGAGCGTCCCTTGGGTTGTTTGGCTGTCTGCGTCATCCACGCACTTGGAATATGAAATGACTGAGCCGATTTTCTCTCAACCACATGTTGCAATGAGCCAAAGGACTACTGCCCTTTCAAGTGGGCACCTTGGGAGGCCGTGTCCTCATTCCTCTTCAGTTACGACAGCACTGAACCACTTCTTTGGCAAGTGCCCTCAGAGAAAGTTAGAAGCCACTTGAGGACATTTGTTTCATTGCTTTAGCATCATGCCTTATTTCTGACCCCCTAGAAAAAATCATTGGGAGAAAAGGGTATTCCAGTCACTTAAGCCCTCAAACTTGGTTCCAAATGACTTGGGATTGTTTCCTAAAATTCAATTCACCATCAAAGGAAAAATGTTTTCTGTTGGTGAGTTTATTGAACAGTGTGTGCCTCATGCTCTGGTGGCAGCAGGGCCCAAAGAGAAGTCCCCAAACTGTCATGTGCCCTGGCAGTTTTGTTGAAAAAGAGGTTTAACCTTCCAGTGTGTCCATGACAAAGGAGGCTGTTTCTTTTGGATGTTCACATTCTCCTTTTTTTATTTCAATAGTGAAAACTTTTATATTTAGACTTAGCCAACTGGACTCAGTTTAGATGATCCCAATTTTGTTTTCAGTATCCAAAGTATCACAGTCAGGAGCTGGTCAAATATATGCCTTTTCCTCTCCATCAGGTCTGATCAAGGTGTGACCTCAGCCGCATAAATGTCATAGAGCTTCTTCACAGGCTGTTTTTTTTTTTTTTTTAACTTTTTATTTTGTACTGAAAAGTGAAACTGTTAGTCACTCAGTGGTATCTGACTCTCTGCAATCCCATGGACTGTAGCCCTTCAGGCTCCTCTGTCCGTGGAATTCTCCAGGCAAGAATACTGGAGTGAGTTGCCATTCCCTTCTCCAGGGTATCTTCTTGACCCAGGGATTGAACCTGGGTGTTCTGCATTGCAGGCAGATTCTTCACCTTCTGAGCCACTAGGGAAGCCCCATTGGGGAATAGCAAATTAACAAACAATGTTGTGATAGTTTCCAGTGAAAGTGAAGGGACTCAGCCATACATATACGTCTATCCATTCTCCTCCCAAAGAAAGGCAATGCCAATGAATGTTCAAACTACCACACAATTGCACTCATCTCACATGCTAGCAAAATAATGCTCAAAATTCTCCAAGTGAGGCTTCAACAGTACATGAACTGAGAACATCCAGATGTTCAAGTTGGATTTAGAAAAGGCAGAGGAATCAGAGATCAAATTGCCAACATCTATGGGATCATAGAAAAATCAAGAGAGTTTCAGAAGAACATCTATTTCTGCTTTATTGACTACACCAAAGCCTTTGACTGTGTGGATCACAACAAACTGTGGAAAATTCTTCAAGAGATGGGAATACCAGACCACCTTATTTACCTGCCTCCTGAGAAATCTGTATGCAAGGCAAGAAGCAAGTCAAGAAGGAACAGTTAGAACCAGGCATGGAACAACAGACTGGTTCCAAATTGGCAAAAGGAGTACATCAAGACTGTATATTGTCACATTGCTTATTTAACGTATACGCAGAGTATAACATGCGAAATGCCAGGCTGGATGAAGCACAAGCTGGAATCAAGATTTCAGGGAGAAATATCTATAACCTCAGATACGCAGATGACACCATCCTTATGGCAGAAAGCAAAGAGGAACTAAATAGCCTCTTGATGAAAGTGATAGAGGAGAGTGAAAAAGCTGGCTAAAAACTCAACATTCAAAAAACGAAGATCATGGTATCCAGTCCCATCACTTCATGGCAAATAGATGGAGAAACATTGGAAACAGTGAGAGACTTTATTTTCTTGGGCTCTGAAATCACTGCGGATTGTGACTGCAGCCATGAAATTAAAAGACGCTTGCTCTTTGGAAGAAAAGCTGTGACCAACCTAGACAGTGTATTAAAATCAGAGACATTATTTTGCCAACAAAGGTCCATATAGTCAAAGCTATGATTTTTCCAGTAGTCATGTATGGACGTGAGAGTTGGACTATAAAGAAAGCTGAGTGCCGAAGAATTGATGCTTTTGAGCTGTGGTGTTGGAGAAGACTCTTGAGAGTCCTTTGACTTCTCCCTTGGAGGAGATCCAACCAGTCCATCCTAAAGGAAATCAGTTCTAAATATATATTGGAAAGACTGATGCTGAAGCTGAAACTCCAATCCTTTGGCCACCTGATGTGAAGAACTAACTCATTGGAAAAGACCTTGATGCTGGGCAAGACTGAAGGCAGGAGGAGAAGGGAGTGACAGAGGATGAGATGGTTGGATGGCATCACCAACTGAATGGACATGAGTTTGAGCAAGCTCCAAGAATTGTGATGGACAGGGAAGCCTGGCATCCTGCAGTCCATGGGGTCGCAGAGTCGGACATGATTTAGGACTGAACTGAACTGAACTGATTCTCCTCCAAACTCCCCTCCCATCCAGGTTGCCACATAACATTGAGCAAAGTTTCCTGTGCTAGGTCCTTGTTTATCCATTTTAAATATAGCAGGGTGTACATGTCCATCCCCAACTCCCTAACTATCCCTATCCCTCATCCTTCCCACTGGCAACCATAAACTTGTTCTTGAAGCCTTCACAGCCTGTTTAATTTGGTGCTGGTTGCTCTTGACATTCACAGTGAATACCAATGTGCTATTGTCTTCTGTTTTCTTCATGGCTGATTTAGTGAGGGGGAACTTGGTGATTGGATATCTATGTTTTGGTGTTTGGGTTAAAGAGGGGGAGGAAAAACAACTGTCTAGTTTACTCTTATGTCCCCAGTATCTAGCACAAATTCTGGACATCTGAGTGTTCAAAAATGTTTTATGGAGAGGGAGAGTGGATGATAATGAAGTCCAACACCTACTAAGTGCTCACCACATGCCAAGCCCCATGCTGGTTTGTGTCACACGTTACACCTGATCAACAATCAGATGTAACAGTCTGGCAGTTACAGTTGATACCTCCAGAAAGAAACTGAGGGCTGAGGTTAAATAACTTGCCTAAGGTCACGAAGCCAGCAAGTGCCAAAGCTGGAATTTGAACCCAGGGAGAAATTCCTTGGGCTTCTCTTGGTGGCTCAGACAGTAAAGAATCTGCCCACAGTGTGGTACCCTGAACCGCTAACCTATAGTCATTAAGAAGGTAATGGCTATGGAATCATATGATATAATCTCAGTACAGCAGGGAAGGTGAGCCTAAAGAAAGCAAGCAGTTTAGCCCCCTGCTGTGGTCATAGAACCTCCCTCAGTGAGCAGGTCAGAGCCTCTCGAGCTCCCAGCCTGTCTTGGGGTGTTTGTTTTCCCAGGCTGTCTCACTCCGCTGCTCTCATTAGCCAAGAAGCTGCAAAATTTTGACACCTATCAGAGATGGCTACACAGTGGGTAGCTTGGGTAAATGGGGGCACCTGCAAGATTCTGTATCATTGCTTGGAGTTGGGGGGAACCTGATTCATCCAGAATGCAGTCAGGTCAATGACCCCGCAGAGGAAAGGGATTAGGAATTTGCATTGGAAAAGCGACCTGAGGTAGTACCCAAAGGGACCAGGAGTCTGATCCTGCCAACTCCGTGCCTGACCTTAGGCAGGTTGCTTTGTTTTCCTGGGTCTCAGTTTTCACATCTGTAGTAGAAGAGTTATTTCTCAGGCCTGCCCAGCTCTGGAGAAGGACTAGAAAGAACAGGTCCTTCTTGCTTGGGTTCTCTCATCAAGCTTTCATTTCCCCAGGCTCGAGGAGAACTACGAGATTGCAGAAGGGGTGTGCATCCCCCGCAGCGCCCTCTACATGCATTACCTGGATTTTTGTGAGAAGAATGACACCCAGCCTGTTAATGCTGCCAGCTTTGGGAAGGTGAGTCCAACTTCATCCAGCTTATTCCTTTTCTCCCCCTTCTCAGTAATGGATGTGTAGTTCTTAACCATGTTTTAAATAATTCCATTTTTTTTTTAGGTTACCAAAGTAAATACTTTGGTTACTTTGCCATTAAAATGTCAAACAATTGTTAACAAAGTAGTACCAAACCGAATGCCAAAACAGAGTAATAACAAAGATTAAAATTTTCGAACAATTCAGACATGTTGTAAAATAAAAGTGAATGTCTACCTTGAATTTCCTCAGTACTTAGTTTGCAAACAATAACTTCTTTTCTCTGAGAGGTAGTTCTTGAACTGGAAGGTTTGTTATGTGGATGTCAGTGGGACAGGCTTGGGTTAGCAACGTGAGAGACCTGGAGAAACTGTGACGGGGCCTTGCATCATCAGCGTGGACGTCTGGGAGTCCTCAGCTGGAGGTAGTACAATTTGTACTATCACTGCAGACCCGAGTGTTCTCTATCCACTTATGATGAAAATACATTCCACACGTTTTCTGTAGTTATCTCTACAGAAAACCATTACCACTGAACATTCATATTCAGCAGGCCAAGGCAGGCAGCTGGAAGTTTAAGATTCACTCCATTGTACAGCAGAAACTAACACAACATTGTGAACCGATTGTATTCCAATAGGAAAAAAAAAAAAAAAAGACTCATCATGTGTTTATTTGATAGATTAAAAACCTAGATATTTTACATCCTGAAAACACTCATTTTGAGTCAATACATCTAAACTCTTTCTCCTTTTATTAGCTTCTTTTTTTACCATGTATAATTTTTTTTTTTCTGCATCTGCCAACAACAACAAAAAAAGACAGTCTTGTCCTGCACCATTATTCCTTACCAGTGTTCTGAGTGTAAGTGTAGTGGACTGAAACAACAGGAAGATGTTTCAGTTTCAGAAATTTCCTTTTCAGATCCCCAACAGATATATCATGAGCAAGAAAATAAAAAGCAGAGCAATGTTAGGCCTAGCAACCACCCCAGAGAGTCTGAAAGCAAGTGGCCAAGAACTGGCTTCACTCAAAAAATGTGAAGATGCTCGGTGGTGATTTAGGGAGGGAAAAATGTTTGTGTGATGGGTTAATGCTGGTTCTCCAAAATGAAAAGAACTTTAAAAAACAAAGGTCAATGAAGAAACAACTTTTGCCGGTTCATTTATTCATCTGGGCAGTGTTGACTGAGACACGCTGTGTGGCAAGCATTATGGCAGGCAGTGGGACTTAAAGGGAACCCGATCTGGGTCCCCCTGTGGAAAGGCTCGCAGACTAGGGAGGGGCAGTGTGAGCCCTCGGCAGTGGGAGAAGGAAGAATCCAGATGGAGGGCATTCCTGTTCTGTGGTCCTGCAACATTTTCTCGTATTCACACGCACCCTGAATGACTGTGATGGAGAGTCCAGATAAAGCCTCTCAGATAGGAAGACAGGGTGGGTGAACCAAATGACCAAGAATCCCAGCTCTCCTGGATTTATCACATGACCTTTCTGAGCCTCAGTCCTGTCAGCTCTGAAATGGGAATTAACCCCTGCATTCTTCCCAGGGATGTTGCAAGATACACAGGAGAGAATGGCGATGGCTGATACAGCCTACTGTGCTATCAGTCATCTGGTTGCTCAGATATTTAGTAACACCTACCATGTGCATTACAACTGTCGTTCTTATGAATTCTCCATGAGATGCTTGTGCACAGATACAAATAGCCATTGGTTAGCTTAGGTTCTGAAACAAAACAAACCAAAAAAATTCACCATTTCTAGAAACTCCAATTTGCCTGTGTAAGGACCTTCTATTCCTTTTTCTCTCAAATCTGTTGTCAGCTCAGGGTTTCCTTGACCTTGTGATCTAGGTAAAGTCAATTTATCTCTGACCCCTTCCTCCTAGCACCTCCTAGACCCCCTCTGCCTAGCATTCCAAGTCTTAAATCTGCCCCCAGGATTTCAACAAGTCCCAGGGTGTTTGCATCCTTCAGTTCAGTTCAGTTTAGTCACTCAGTCGTGTCCAACTCTTCACGACCCCATGGATTCCAGCACACCAGGCCTCCCTGTCCACCACCAACTCCCAGAGTTTACTCAAACTCATCTCCATTGAGTCGGTGATGCCATCCAACCATCTCATCCTCTGTCATCCCCTTCACCTCCTGCCCTCAGTCTTTCCCAGTATCAGGGTCTTTTTCAAATGAGTCAGTTCTTCCCATCAGGTGGTCAAAGTATTGGAGTTTCAGCTTCAGCATCATTCCTTTCAAAGAATATTCAGGACTGATTTCCTTTAGAATGGACTTGTTAGATCTCCTTGCAGTCCAAGGGACTCTCAAGAGTCTTCTCCAACACCACAGTTCAAAAGCATCAATTCTTCGGCGCTCAGCTTTCTTTATAGTCCAGTTCTCACATCCATATATGACTACTGGAGAAAAACCATAGCCTTGATGAGACAGACCTTTGTGGGCAAAGTAATGTCTCTGCTTTTTAATCTGCTGTCTAGGTTGGTCATAACTTTCCTTCCAAGGAGTAAGCGTCTTTTAATTTCATGGCTGCAATCACCATCTGCAGTGATTTTGGAGCCCAAAAAAATAAAGTCTGACACTGTGTCCACTGTTTCCCCATCTATTTCCTATGAAGTGATGGGACTGGATGCCATGATCTTAGTTTTCTGAATATTGAGCTTTAAGCCAGCTTTTTCACTCTCCTCTTTCACGTTCATCAAGAGGCTTTTTAGGTCCTCTTCACTTTCTGCCATAGGGGTGGTGTCATCTGCATATCTGAGGTTATTGATATTTCTCCCAGCCATCTTGATTCCAGCTTGTGTTTCTTCCAGTCCAGCATTTCTCATGATGTACTCTGCATATAAGTTAAATAAGCAGGGTGACAATATACAGCCTTGATGTACTCCTTTTCCTATTTGGAACCAGTCTGTTGTTCCATGTCCAGTTCTAACTGTTGCTTCCTGACCTGCATACAGGTTTCTCAAAAGGCAGGTCAGGTGGTCTGATATTCCCATCTCTTTCAGAATTTTCCACAGTTTATTGTGATCCACACAGTCAAAGGCTTTGGCATAGTCTATAAAGCAGAAATAGATGTTTTTCTGGGACTCTCTTGCTTTTTCCATGATCCAGCGGATGTTAGCAATTTGATCTCTGGTTCCTCTGCCTTTTCTAAAACCAGCTTGAACATCTGGAAGTTCACGGTTCATGAATTGCTGAAGCCTGGCTTGGAGAATTTTAAGCAGTACTTTACTAGCGTGTGAGATGAGTGCAATTGTGCGGTAGTTTGAGCAATCTTTAGGGTCACCTTGACTTATGACTCCTCCCTCTATATATACCACCTCTCTCCACACATACCACCTCTCTCCACACCTGCGCTGTTCAGTATAGTAGCCACTGGCCACATACAGTTGTTTAACTTAAAATTAAAATTCAGGTCCTCAGATGCACAGTAGCTACGTGTAACTGCAGGCTACCATATTGGACAGTGCCAATAGAACATTTGCATCTGCATAGCGAGTTCTGTTGGACAGCCCTATTCTGTACCGTCACAAGCTAGGGGTGGCACTCAGGGTCTTCTTTGCTTTGCACAAAGCAGTCCACAGAAAGCATCTGTGATCCTAACAGATTGAAGTTTGCAGTGGTAGTTTACACCCCAAACATTGTCCCATGGAACAGATGTCCCCATCTCAGAATGCTCCCTGGTCCTCCTTCTGCCAGTTCCCCAAAGCTGATCCCAGCACTCTGCTGCCACATCCTTCCTCCTAGAACTCCTCCTTCTGTTCCCTTCACTGTCTGCTTCTCTCTTGGGATGACCTCCACCAAATTTCCTCTGCTCTCCAATCCTTGGTTCCTGCTGACATCTATACCCACAGGTCTCATTTATTCCAAATGGCTTTTCAAAGTATTTTTCCAAATAGTAAGTTTCCTCTCTAAGAATTACAGTGCCAGCTGCTTTCAGAGTAGTCATTTAAAAAAGCATCCAAATGCCATCTTATCTTCAGTCCCAAAGCAGGGAAATACTCTAATGGAATTAAAAGCATAAATGAAAAACGCTCTCTGCAGCTGCCTTGCCATCAATTTCAAGTGCACTGGAAAGGAGGGCTGTCCTTCCAGCCACAGAGGACAGAAGGTGCCTGCTGAGGGTTTTCGCATTAAGTTTGTTGAATTGAAATCCCAGACACATTTGCCCTTCCTGAAGGCTCCAAGCAAGCTGCAGCTGCCATCTCCTAAAGAAAAAGGGACTAGTTGTTCTGAAAAACCTTGGAGGGGAATCGTGGACAGTCTTCCTTTGAGCAGTTCTGTCCGAACGTATGATTCATCTCTGAACTTTTAGCTCAGAACAAGCAAAGTTCACTATTTCGGCTTAGGTTTTAGAGAAAAATTAAACTGGTAGTCATCTTCCCATCTGACTTGTAAGTGGGCTGAAACGAAACAGGCATTGGTAGTGAAGCTCTCCCAAAGTCACCTGGCTGAGATACTGTTCTCGATAATGTGGACAGAAGCAATTACTCTGCTGCAAGTGAGATCCGAAATAGAAATTCTCTCTCCAATACTGTGGCCAAGCTCCAAAAGCACTGGCTTCCAGTAATGTTGTATTGACTCTGGGTCCTGGAACTAATTTAGGGATTACAGAGAATGCTGAAGCTGCTAGCTGAACTGGTCTTGTGCTTGCTTTTGCTGTTAACTAGGGTCATGAACGGTCACCCAACTTGGAGACCCTTAACTTTTCTGAGCTCCCATCTCCTCACCTTTCCTTGGAAGCATCCCTCACCAAACTACTGTGTGGATAAAATGAGACTGTGCTATGAGAACGTTTTTTAAAACTAAAATTCTCTACCAAGGGAAGAAATCACTGTCCAGAACTGGCTCCATTCCACTCTGTCTCCTCTGTTTTATTGTGCTCCATTTTTTACTTATCACTGTCTGAACTATTTTGTATATGTATGATGTTACTAGTATATACAGTTATCTATACTGTACTGTAGTTATCTATACTGTATTATAGTGTGTGTGCAGTCAGTCATGTACAACTCCTTGTGACTCCATGGACTGTAGCCCACCAGGTTCCTCTGACCATGGAATTCTCTAGGCAAGAATATTGGAGTTGAGTGCCGTTTCCTACTCCATGGGATCTTCACCACCCAGGGATCAAACCCACATCTCTTACATTTCCTGAACTGGCAGGCAGATTCTTTATCACTAGTGCCACCTGTACTGTATACAATGTATATATTGTATGCAATATATAATTACATATAATTAACATATCTATCTATATATAAGTTGCTTGTGTTTTGTCTGTCTCTTTCTTTAGAATGGAAGCTCCATGAGGACTTTTTTGTTCACCATGCATGCCTAACCCCTGGAATGGTGCCTGGAACATAGTAGGTCTTCAGATATTTGAAGACTGAATGATTTATATTATTGCTATTCACCAAGAACACTATGAATCATTTGACATATGGGAATTTGTTTAACCCATATGGTCACCCTATGAAATTGGCATTGTACCCACTTTCCATTAGCCCACTTGCCAAGTAAGGATAAACTTGTTGAGGTACCAGTGTCCGTCCTTCCTATTCTGCCCTCTGACAACCTCAAGGGGAAACCCCACGTCCGACCCTGGCATCATTCCATGATCAGGCATCGTATCAGTCCTGGATGGATTATTAAAACTCATCCTCAGCTATGAAAAAGCCCGTGCATGCGTGCTCGGTCGCTCAGTCGTGTCTGACTCTTGGCGACCCCATAGACAGTAGCCTCCAGGCTCCTCTGTCCATGGGATTCTCCAGACAAGAATACTGGAGTGGGTTGCCATGCCCTCCTCCAGGGGAGCTTCCTAACCCAGGGATCGAACCCAAGTCTCTTCTCCTGCATTGGAAGGTGGGTTCTTTACCATTAGCACCCACCTGGGTTCTCTCCAATTTAAAACTTCCATCTCACTTCCATGGAAGTAAGAGTTTCCCTCTCTCTATGCCTCAGAAATTGCTCTGCGAAAGGGGAAGGGGAGTTTTTTTCTTTCCTATTCTGACTCCTCCAGTGTTGGAGGAGGGGTCAGTGGGGGAGGGTGGCTAGAGAAAAGCAGCTGGAGCCATTTCACCCAGTCAGTGCTCTCCGAAGGCTCCTCCCAGCTCTCAGTGTGCCCTGCTTGGATTGCCATCCATGTGCTGTGGGTGGGCATCCAGCAGTGTGTTTGCAGGCACCTCCTGTGGGTCTCCCTCCACTGGCTGCAGGGCAGTGCTCTCCAGCTGACCTCCCATTGCCCATCACTCTCACTCCTCCCCTGAAGATTCACCCTGTGGCTCTGGCCTCATGCTGGAGGGTTTTGACCAGCTCTCTGCACACCTTGTGTTGCACTTATTCTCAGAGACACCCAGATGAGTTCCCACAAGTGTAATGAGTGTGGAACAGGCCAAACATACGAACAGAAAATGGCTTTGCTTTGTTCCTCAACTGTGTTCTGGCCAAACTGCCTTCCTGGACCCCTGATGGTTTTGTGGCAGGTAGAAGAGCTTTTTGGTCATCCACTAAAAAAACAAGCCTCTTTTCAATAATGTGGATGCTCTTGTAGACACTAGAGTCCAGTCTAGTGCTCCAGTTAAAATTGCAGTCTCTCATTTACTTCAGAACTCCGTCCCCCCAACCCCATCCCATGAGTGGCCAGTTGATGGGGGTTGGAAACTTTTAGTGGGGGCGGGGGAGGGGAATGGTCTGACCTTCTGCTCATCCCTGACCTTCCTTCCTGCTGCTGGTGCCTCCAGGCTTGCCAGGGTGAGAAAAAAACACTTCCAAAGGGATAGCCCTAGTGCTCCAGCAGAGGCAAGGAAATAAATATCTAGAGAACAACAGAACTGTCAATTGAAACAAACACAAGGTAATAGGGGTCAGAACTGGCCTACACCTGACATCATACTCAGTCAAATTACCCAATCTTATTAAAGACAATTCTTTTTAACAGATATTAGAAGTATCTGGGTGTGGGTAGTCGCGGAGTCATGTCCGACTCTTTGCAATCGTGTCTAACTATAGCCATCCAGGTTCTTCTGTCCTTATGGAATTATCCAGGCAAGAATCCTGGAGTAAGTTGTCATTCCCTTCTCCAGGGGATCTTCCCGACCCAGGGATCAAACCCGGGTCTCCTGCACTGCAGGCAGATTTTTTATCACTGAGCCACCAGGGAAGCCCTAGAGGTGTCTAGCTATGTGTAATTATAAATACAGCATTCACGGATGTTTAATAAAATTAACAAAAATAGCAAACACTTACATTAGTTCGGTTCACTCGTTCATTCATGTCCGACTCTTTGTGACCCCATGGACTGCTGCACGCCAGGCCTCCCTGTCCATCACCAACTCCTGGAGTTTACCCAGACTCAAGTGTATAGAGACGATGATGCCATCCAACCATCTCATCCTCTGTTGTCCCCTCCTCCTCCCGCCTTCAATCTTTCCCAGCATCAGAGTCTTTTCAAATGAGTCAGTTCTTCACATCAGGTGGCCAAAGTATTGGGGTTTCAGCTTTAGCATCAGACCTTCCAATGAATATTCAGGACTGATTTCCTTTATGATGGACTGGTTGGATCTCATTGCTGTCTAAGGGACTTTCAAGAGTTTTCTCCAACACCACAGTTCAAAGCATCAGTTCTTCGGTGCTTAGCTTTCTTTATGGTCCAACTCTCTCATCTATACACGACTATTGGAAAAACCATAGCCTTGATTAGACGGACCTTTGTTGGCCAAGTAATGTCTCTGCTTTTTAATATGCTGTCTAGGTTGGTCATAACTTTTCTTCCAAGGAGCAAGCATCTTTTAATTGCATGGGTACAGCAGTGATTTTGGAGTCCCTCTCCAAAATAAAGTCAGTCACTGTTTTCACTGTTTCTCCGTCTATTTGCCATGAAGTGATGGGACCATATGCCATGATCTTAGTTTTCTGAATGTTGAGTTTTAAGCCAACTTTTTCACTTTCCTCTTTCACTTTCATCAAGAGGCTCTTTAGTTCTTCTTCACTTTCTGTCATTAGGGTGGTGTCATCTGCATATCTGAGGTTATTGATATTTCTCCCGGCAATCTTGATTCCAGCTTGTGCTTCTTCCAGTCCAGAATTTCTCATGATGTACTCTGTATATAAGTTAAATAAGCAGGGTGACAATATACAGCTTGATGTACTCCTTTCCCAACTTGGAATCAGTCTGTTGTTCCATTTCCAGTTCTAACTGTTGCTTCTTGACCTGCATACAGATTTCTCAGGAGGCAGGGCAGGTGGTCTGGTATTCCCATCTCTTTCAGAATTTTCCACAGTTTATTGTGATCCACACAGTCAAAGGCTTTGGCATAGTCAATAAAGCAGAAGTAAATGTTTTTCTGGAACTCTCTTGCTTTTTCAATGATCTAGCAGATGTTGGCAATTTAATCTCTGGTTCCTCTGCCTTTTCTAAAACCAGCTTGAACATCTGGAACTTCACAGTTCACGTACTGTTGAAGCCTGGCTTTGAGAATTTTGAGCATTACTTTGCCAGTGTGTGAGATGGGTGCAATTGTGCATTATAATAGTTCAAGCATTCTTTGGCATTGTCTTCCTTTGGGATTGGAATGAAAACTGACCTTTTCCAGTCCTGTGGCCACTGCTGAGTTTTCCAAATTTGCTGACATATTGAATGCAACACTTTCACAGAATCATCTTCTAGGATTTGAAATAGCTCAGGTGGAATTCCATCATCTCCACTAGCTTTGTTTGTAGTGATGCTTCCTAAAGCCTACTTGACTTCACATTCCAGGATGTCTGGCTCTAGGTGAGTGATCACACCATCGTGATTATCTGGGTTGTGAAGATCTCTTTTGTGTAGTTCTTCTGTGTTTTCTTGCCACCTCTTCTTAATATCTTCTGCTTCTGTTAGGTCCATACCAGTTCTGTCCTTTATCGAGCCCATCTTTGCATGAAATGTTCCCTTGGTATCTCTAATTTTCTTGAAGAGACCTCTAGTCTTTCCCATTCTGTTGTTTTCCTCTATTTCTTTGCATTGATCACCAAGGAAGTATTTCTTATCTCTCCTTGCTATTCTTTGGAACTCTGCATTCAAATGGGTATATCTTTCCTCTCCTCCTTTGCCTTTCACTTCTTTTCATAGTTGTTTGTAAGGCCTCTTAAAACAACCATTTTGCCTTTTTGCATTTTTTTCCCCCTTGGGGACAGTCTTGATCACTGCCTCCTGTATAATGTCACGAACCTCCATCCATAGTTCATCAGGCACTCTATCTATCAGATCTAGTCCCTTAAATCTAATTCTCACTTCCACTGTATAATCATAGGGGATTTGATTTAGGTCATACCTGAATGGTCTAGTGGTTTTCCCTATTCTCTTCAAGTCTGAATTTGGCAATGAGTTCATGATCTGAGCCATAGTCAGCTCCCAGTCTTGTTTTTGCTGACTGTATAGAGCTTCTCCATCTTTGGCTGCAAGGAATATAATCAATCTGATTTCAGTATTGACCATCTGGTGATGTCCATTTGTAAAATCTTCTCTTGTGTTTTTGGAAGAGGGTGTTTGCTATGACCAGTGCGTTCTCTGGCTTCCATAAGCCTCTTATCCTTCTTCATCAGAGAGCAGACAGACTGTAACCCACAATCACAGAAAACTAATCAATCTGATCATATGGCAGCCTTGTCTAACTCAGTGAAAATGAGCCATGCTGTGTAGGGCCACCCAAGACGGATGGGTCATGGTGGAGAGTTCTGATAAAATGTGGTCCACTGGAGAAGGGAATGACAAACCACTTCAGTATTCTTGCCTTGAGAACCCCAAGAACAGTATGAATAGGCAAAAAGATAGAACACTGAAAGATGAACTCCCCAGGTCGGTAGGTGCCCAATATGCTACTGGAGATCAGTGGAGAACTAACTCCAGAAAGAATGAAGAGATGGAGCCAAAGCAAAAACAACACCCAGCTGTGGATCTGACTGGTGATGGAAGTAAAGTCCAATGCTGTAAAGAGCAATATTGCATAGGAACCTGGAATGTTAGGTCCATGAATCAAGGCAAATTGGTAGTGCAAACAGGAGATGGCAAGAGTGAACATCAACATTTTAGGAATCAGCAAACTAAAATGGACTGCTGCTGCTGCTGCTAAGTCGCTTCAGTCGTATCCGACTCTGTGCGACCCCATAGACGGCAGCCCACCAGGCTCCCCCGTCCCTGGGATTCTCCAGGCAAGAACACTGAAGTGGGTTGCCATTTCCTTCTCCAAAATGGACTGGAATGGGTGAATTTAACTCAGATGACCATTATATCTACTACTGTGGGCAAGAATCCCTTAGAAGAAATGGAGTAGCCATCATGGTCAACTAAAGAGTCCGAAATGCAGTACTCAGATGCAGTCTCAAAAACGACAGAATGATCTCTGTTCATTTCCAAGGCAAACCATCCAATATTATAGTAATCCAAGTCTATGTCCCAACCAGTAAAGCTGAAGAAGCTGAAGTTGAATGGTTCTGTGAAGACCTACAAAACCTTCTAGAACTAACACCCAAAAAGATGTCCTTTTCATTATAGGGGACTGGAATACAAAAGTAGGAAGTCAAGAAATACCTGGAGTAACAGGCAAATTTGGCCTTGGAATACAGAATGAAGCAGGACAAAGGCTAATAGAGTTTTGCCAAGAGAACACAGTGGTCCTAGCAAACCCCCTCTTCCAACACTTACATAGGACTTTCTACGTATCTGGCCCTGTTCTGAGCATTTTACATATGTCAACCTTGTCTAATCCCCCAAACAACTCTGTGAGGTGGTAACTGTTATTTTCGCCATTTCATAGATGGGTAAGCTGAATTCCAGAGAGGTTAGGTAATTCACCCAAGGTCAAAAAGCCAGTAAGTAGATCTGTGATTTAGAATGTGAACCTGAGAAGTCTGGTTCCAAAATCCGTGTACTTAACCGTCTCCTTTACACAGAGCAAGTTATTTTGGGGGTTAGGGTGGCACAGAGCAAGTTATTTTGGGGGTTAGGGTGGGTATGTGTAGAGGCAGGTTTTGCCTAAACAATTGTCCTTTAGACTTTGGTGTCATTAGCAGTCGCCTGGGCATTTCCACGTGATCAAATTTGGGGAGTGAAGTCTCAGCCTCTCCGTCTCTCAGTTGTTAAGCATGCTGGTCACTGCAATTGAGATATTCCCCCTTCAGCTCTTCCCCTCAGGGTGTTCCAGGCACTGGAAACCCCAGCCAGTATTTTCCAGCCTGCCTCCCCTCAGCCCGTGGGCTCACCCATTTATTAGGAGTGCATTTATCTCAGGAGATGGGCGAGAGGTTGGGCGTCCTCTGGGTGTTTGCACGTGAGAAACCGCAAAACAAGATGACAGGCGAGCCCTTGAGCTGTGAGCACCCAGGATGGGAGGGAGGGGTGCAGAGGAGGAAACTGTCACCTCTTCAGTGGCAGTCTGAGAACCAGGTCAGTCTGGAAGACCTCTCAGAACCCAGTATTGCCTTCTCCCAACCCACAGCCTTGTGAGATCCATGGAAGGCAGAAGCGGGTGTTCCCATTTCACCAAATGCTTCTGTCTCCTGCTCTTCTACTGGTCTTTTGTGTGCTAAGTCACTTCAGTGGTGTCCAGCTCTTTGCGACCCTATGGACTGTGGCCTCCCAGGCTCTTCTGTCCATGGGATTCTCCAGGCAAGGATATTGGAGTGGTTTGCCATGCCCTTCTCCAGATCTTCCTGACCCAAGGATCAAACTCTCATCTCTTAATGTCTACCTGCCTTGGCAGGCGGGTTCTTTACCACTAGCATCACTGGTCTTCTAGAAGTTCTGAAAACTCCACCCAGGCCACTCTGCTTTCTGAGGTGGCCCACACTCTTGTCTGTCAATTGTGTTTCTTTCTAAATAAATCCACTTCTTACCTAGCCAAAAATATATATATTCCATCCCTAAGACATCCCTGGTGGTCCAGTGGTTCAGAATCCACCTTTCAATGCAGGGGATGTGTGTTTGATCCCCAGTCAGGGAACTAAGTCCACGGCCCACACACTGCCAACAAAGAGCCCATCTCCTGAAACTAAGACCCGCTGCAACCCCCAAACAAAGCAACAACAAAAAGCTCTACCTGCACAGAGATTCAAACTGTGTTTAGCGAGAGTTAAGCTTTTCCAGAAAGAAAAACTGGGCCTCCGATTTCTGGCTAAGAGAACATCTCTAACTGGAATGCCTTCCAGGCACTTGCAGCAGATATTCCTTCCAGCGGAGGCTGAAATGCAAAAGAAAGTCTTCTTCCTCAAACTTCTCTTGAGGGCCCACCATGTGTGATAGGTGAGGAGTTCCCAATAATGCTAGTTTTCTGAGCCCTGAATGTGAGGGTCTAGCACCCTTACTCTCTGTGTGACCCTGGACAGGTCCCATTTCCCTCTCTGAACCTCAGTCCCTCCACCTATCACAGGGGGAAGCTACTCTACAAATGTGCAAAGATCTTTACCATATTAACTGAAGACACTTTTCAACTAGGAATCATGATGACAGTAACACTGATTCTTTCACCAGGCACTGGGTCAAGCCCTCTGCATGTATTACCTCATTTAGTCTTTCTACAGCTCTGTGAACTAGATGCCTTCTTTGTTCCCATTTAAAGATGAAATAGTTGATTCTAGGGCCACTGGAGCCTTTCTTATGAGGTAAATCCTGGGTAGAAATCAGAAGGTGTATCAGTTAGGAATTGTGTAGGGTTGTGGTTAAAAGATGCCCCTCCTCATTCCCTTAAATAAATTAGCAGCTTTACTTTTCTTCACATAGAGTAAGTCTAAAAGAGGATAACCTATGCTGGCATACAGCTCTACAGTAGCATCAGGGGGCCACCAGGACTACTTCTCTCTCTGTGCTCTGCCATCCCTAGCAGATGGCTTCTAATTTCTAGGTCACTTCATGGTCCAAAGTGGCTGCCTTACAACAAAGCCTATATTCCAGGCAAGAAGTATGAAAACAGGGTGTAGGGAGAGAAAGGTCAGAACTTCAGCCAAGTCAGCTCTCTTTAGGAGCTTTCCCAGAGCCCTGCCCAGCGATTTCCCTTTTGTCTCATTGGCTGCCCTTGGCTGTCAGGGAGGTGAGAAAATGTAGTCCATCATCTCCTGTAATAAAAAATTAGAGTTTGGTTAGAGAGGGAAAGGGGTAGACATTTAGCCATTTTATCCATATAAGAGCTTTTCAGAAATTCACATAGCCCTTTTCTTAAAAAAAAAAAAAAAAGAGCTGTAATTGACATTTAACATTATATTAGTTTTAGGTGTACAACACAGTGATTTGATGTATGTTTATATTTCAAAATAATTGACACAATCAATTTAGTTGACATCCATCGCTACACAGAGGTACAAGTTTCTTTCTTGTGATGAGAATTTTTTTAAATTCGTAGTTAGCGTGAGAAATTTGTTTGTTTATTCTTGGCTGTGCTGGGTCTTCCTTGCTGAACGTGGGCTTTCTCTCGTTGTGGGGAGTGCGGGCTGCTCTCTAGCTGCGGTATGTGGGCTTCTCCTTGCAGTGGCTCCTCTTACTGCACGGGTTCTAGAACGCAGCCTCAGTAGTTGTACACTGATTTAGTGGCTCCACAGCATGTGGGGTCTCCCCAGACCAGGGATCGAACCTGTGTCCCCTGCATTGGCAGCTGGATTCTTAACCACTGGACCACCAGACAAGTTCCATGAGAACTTTTAAGATCAACTCTCCTCACAACTTTCAAACATACAATACAGGTTTTTTAACTCTAGTCATCATATTGTATGTGACAACCCAGAACTTATTTATCTAATAAATGGAAGTATGCACTTTTTGATCACCTTCACACAGTTTCTCCCCCATGTGTCCTTTTTGTGTCCCAACTAGGAAATGGACCCCAGAATCCCGAGAGCTGGTAGGGTGTACTCTCAAATGTGGAGCCCACGGGATCCAGTGTAGGTGGCAACAGGTGACCAGCTTAGACTGTGTGTGAGTAACAAGATTTATGGTCCACGGTTTGTTGAACTTATCAGGAAGAGGCTGATTCACCAATAGGCAACTGGACACCTGTGACCACAGGGCAATTTGAATACATGCAGAGGCCCTTTGGCCTCGCAAATACTCCTCCCCACTCCCCACCCGCAGAAGGCTTGATGATTTCTCAAAATCCTTGATTCCTTTCATTAAGGCCTTTAGTTTGTCCTGTAAGTATGACAGAGCAGGATAATTCATTAATACTTACCAGTTACTAACACTTCAATACAAATAAGTTTAATCTATTAAAGGAACTTAGAGATCTGTTGGTGAGACCTCATCTTCCAGACCAGAACACTAATAGTCAGAGGGATTGAATGAGTTTCCTAAAGTCACACATGCAGTGGCAGGGCTGGGTCTGAGCAGGTAGGGGGCCGTCACTGGATGTCTGCTATGGGGCAGGAACCCCTATCAGATGTAGGAAGACTGGAGGAAGGGGATCTGGGGCAGCAGACGCACTTGTTTGAATTGAATTTATTTATATCCTGTCTCTTCCCCATGAGGCTTGAGGTACTTGGAAATTTGGGCTGTGGGTAGCGCTTACTTGAATGTATGGCTCCTTCCTTCCTGCCATCCTTGCTTGAGCAATGCAAAAAACAAACGAACAACGATGTTCTGGGACCTGTGCTTCTGTCAGCCACATAAATGGGGAACACAGATGAGGCCAAAGATTCCTCTCATTTTGAGAGACTGCCCTCCTCCAGTACTTTTGCCTGGAAAATCCCATGGATGGAGGAGCCTGGTAGGCTGCAGTCCATGGGGTCGCAAAGAGTCAGACACGACTGAGCGACTTCCCTTTCACTTTTCACTTTCATGCATTGAAGGAAATGGCAACCTACTCCGGTGTTCTTGCCTGGAGAATCCCAGGGACGGGGCAGCCTGGTGGGCTGCCATCTATGGGGTCGCACAGAGTCAGACACGACTGAAGCAACTTAGCAGCAGCAGCAGCTCCTCCTTGAGTCCTCACAATCTGCCTGACCCCAGGTCGCTCACACCTCTGTGGAGGGGCACAGAGACAGACAACAGGACTCTTGAGGGATCTTTAGGATTCTTCAGGGATGGTCTTTTTTCAACTTGCAAAGGAAAAAAATTAAGCACATGGATAGTTTCCTTCAATTTCTTGCATATTTTTTTCTTAACCTTTAGTATCTGCTATAGTGTGTCCATATCAGAATGTCTAATTTCACACCAGATTCCACATTTTGTTATTTCAGGAGTCTTTACTGACATGCAGCCTGAAAGTTCAGATATCAAAGTGTATGGGTTTGAATCCCATCTCCACCATTTACCTGCTGCATGAACTCAGGAGACTTCTTAATAGCTATGAGCCTCAGTTTCCTCCTCTGTAAAATAGGGGCATGGTTCTAACCACCTGAGGACTGTTGAGATAATGACTGTTAAAAGGGCTGCCTTACCACAGTGTGTGGTAAATATAAACAGTCAATGCACTTCAGCTGTAATTGTGCTTTCAGTTTACCTTTGCAACATTTTATGAGTTTAATACATCATACTTTTAATATACCATCAGCAACATATCAATGTTTCAACCCTTCTAGATGCTCTTCCTTCTGAACAATTTTGAGAACAATTGTTCTAAAAATTTCTTACATTGCACACATGCTACCTTCACCACCCTCACCCTCTCTTATTATCGTCTTCAGAATTATTCCATTTTTGACTTAACCTTATCTTATGTAACTCACCTCATTCTAGCTAAATCAGTGTATGATGACGGTTTCCCTTTACACTCACACACATGACACGTCATCCCATCAGCCTAAGGACAATCTTGGGCTCACATATGGATTTTGGGACTTCCTGGAATTGTTATCCACAGTACTTATCAAGGGGCAATAGATTGTTAGATTGTTACCTTTCTAGCCCTGGGAGTTTTCTTGGAATTCTTCACCAGTCTGTATGCATGATTTGAAATTCCATTTCTGTCTCATTGCTCTAGATGTAAGTTTCTTGTAATTTTTTGAAATTTCTTTTGTGGAATTTCCTGTGGAACCTGCAGCAGGATAGAACCTCCCTCAACCTCTAGCGCCTGGTACCCAAATGTGCTGCTTCTCCCCACATTATTAAATGCATAGAGCTATAATAGTAAAATTAGTCTGGCAAACACCCATTTCAAGGTGGTAGCTTTGAGGTATTGGAGAAGGAAATGGCAACCCACTCCAGTGTTCTTGCCTGGAGAATCCTAGGGACAGGGGGAGCCTGGTGGGCTGCTGTCTCTGGGGTCACACAGAGTTGGACACGACTGAAGCTACTTAGCAGCATTGAGGTAAAGTGTTCAGGAAAACTTATTCATACTACCAGCCTTAACTATTTTTTCTCCTCTGAAAAAGGGACAAGGTCTGTTGTCAACAAAGAGAATGAATATCCTGCTTTCAGATGTCAAGTTGTGACAATTAGGATCCCTTTTAAATAACTTCTTCCCCTCATCCTTTTTCTCTCTTGTTCAAAAAATTGTTGTGTGTTTTATGAGAAGGCCCAAGACTTCTACAATGCGTGGTTATAAAAGAACAACTTGTCCTTGTACTGAATTTATAATTTCGTACTATTTGAAAAGGCCCTTTTCTTTTTCCACACCAAAATGACCTCTGAAATAAGATGGGCAGCTTTTGTTTTAAAACTGTCTCCTGCAGCCTTGATTCTTTGTGCACATGAATTTGTCTCCCTCGGAGTCTGGAGGGATCTCCACTTCATTGCACTGGGACTTCTGGATTAGTTCTTGTCAGTGGCAAATCTTTGCCTACTACTGAGCGGGAATGAATGTGGGGGAACAACCCAAAGCCTTTTCTTAGCACATCCCCGATGACTCCGTTTGGAGATCAACCTGGATCGGGACCGTACGACTTGGAGTCAAAATCAAACAAGGCCTATTTGTAGAGTAATGAGGCGAGTGGCTTCCGTATGTGGCTCTGAAGGTGTCTCTTGAGGGGACACCCACAAAGGACACTGAGGGTCTCATGCAGTTAGTGGATGCCTTGCTGGCTCCCTTGGGGGTCAGCAAAAGTGGTGAACAGAAAACACCATGGAGCTGGATCCCTGCTTCTCCAGCTTGCTGGTGTCTGTGAGTCCAGGCAGCCTGTATCGCCATAAAGCCCAGCCTCTCGTCTGTGGGACGGGAACCATCATGTTCTCCTCCAGTGTGGTTTTTAGGATTAACTTTAGAGCCAAAAGTAAAATACTTCCTCTAGTGTGTGGGCATCCATTCTTCCTCTTACTCTTCCCCTTCCTTATCTTAAACCCTCCGAGGGTTCGAAGATGCCATTTCAGAACCATTTGCCCAAACTCGCTTATATTTCTTAAAAGACTACACCCACATGTCAGGGTAGCCTGTGTGCTGAGTTCCCTTTTACCTAAAACGATGTGTTGTATGGAATGAAGAACGGACCGTCGAAGGAGATAACCCAACCACTACCCAAGAAAAGTTTCCAGCAGCCCCCGGAGAGACCAGCTCTCCAGAGCTTCTCCACTTCCCACCCCCCGGCCCAGGGAGCCCCCTGCCCTGTCTGCCCAGGCTGAAAGAGCGGAGGGTGGGATTCCCGAGTAATTAAAGGGAATTTGGAAGACTGGGATGTCGCGGAATGTTAGATCAGTAGCTAGAACAGCATGTGGTGTTCTTTAGGCAGGCTTCATTGAATCCATACAAAAAAAGAAAGAGGGGCTGCCTGCCGTCTGCTCATTTATCAAACAGCGAAGCTCGACTCTCACTGCTTCACAAAAGTGTTTGACTGTTTGCTGAGTCTTGCTCCAGAAATTAAAAGCTGAACAGCCTTAGTGGGGCTGAACCAACCCTGCATTTTGAAACTCCAACTAAATTGTGCTGGGCTTTCAGATTCAGGGGCCAGCTGATTATTTCGTGAAAGGAGAGGAGAATAATTTGTAATTTTCAGCCTATAAGAAACACTTAAAAAAAAAAAAAAAGCAAACTCCCTTCCCACAGGTTTTTGTTGCAGCTGGAGGGAGGAGGTGCTGTCGGCAACAGCTTTCTTTGCTCAGAGTGGGAAAAGTCTTGACCTCCAGTGGGGCAGAGAGCGATGTGGTGCAGCCGGGCCTCCGCCCATCCCCCACCCCCCACTGCTAACAGACTTCCTCTCCTCTTCCTGCTTTATCTGAAATGACCTTTCTCTCTTTTTGGAAAAGAGGATTTGGCTATCAGATATTTTTAGAGAAAAAGCGTTTTCACAAACGGAACTAAAGATGCTAACAGTGCAGATATATGGCTTTGGATACTGTTGTTTAGTCACTGAGTCATGTCCGATTCTTTTGTGACCCCCCCGCCCCCCACGGACTATAGCCCTGCCAGGCTCCTC
The DNA here is from genome assembly GCF_016772045.2 of Ovis aries. Lineage (NCBI taxonomy): Eukaryota > Metazoa > Chordata > Mammalia > Artiodactyla > Bovidae > Ovis > Ovis aries. Next base: position 175,570,042 of record NC_056056.1, read on the forward strand.
TGTCCATGGGATTTCCCAGGCAAGAATACTGGAGTGGGTTGTCATTTCCTTCTCCAGGGGATCTTCCCGACCCAAGGATAGAACCTGCTTCTTCTGCATTGGCAGATGGATTCTTTACCTCTGAGCCAAGATACCACAAAAGCCTGAAAACTGAGTTAACTGAGAATCCTCTGAAGATCTATCAAAACATGGAAAGATACAGTGCTACCTCTGCCAATGAAGAGAATGTGCTAGAAAAGGATGATGGCTCGTGGAAGACATCATGAGGGAGGCAGAGATGTGTTGGCAGAGGTGACCCTCCCTGGCACCTCTTCACCTGTCCAGCCAGTGAAATTCCACTGAGGTGGATCCTCTAGCCTCCAGGCTCCTCGTCCTCCTGGCTGACAAAGCTCTAGGTCCACTCTCTAACTTCTCGGACCCTGCTATAAGGCTGAAAGTCAGGCCGAAGAAGTGTTACTATCTTCATCTGATAGATGAAAAAGCCTGGTGTTCAAATGGAAGAAAGAGACATAGGTCATTTTTTGGAGGGGGCTCTTCAATTTAGCACATTTTTTAAAAAGTGGGGTACAGCAGAAACTAACACAACACTGTAAAGCAATTTTACTCAAACAACAACAACAAAAGTGGTAATATCCTTCAATACTTCATGGGATGGGGAGAGGGGAAAGACGAGAGGTGAGCCAGAATGAAGGAAGGAACTGGTGGGTTTGGACTTGTCTGGAGGCTTTACTGAGAAGTAGTTAAGGTGAGGCGTGCCTGGCAGCGGGGGCAAAAGGAGACGGTTGCAGCAACCCAGGTGTGAGATCCTGGCTGGTAAAGATGGAGATACAGGTTATGTTGACAACAGAGGGAGAGTGGAACTTAGTCACCGGCTGGAAGCAGTAGGTGCAGCAGTTTGGAGATGGAAGCGCTCTTACCTGGTCAGGGAATCAGGAAAGTTGTGATGGAGGCAGACGGTGTATGTGGGGTAGTGGGTTTGAGGGCACAGTGGTGAGGAGGAAGAGACAGATGCAGGTGGAACGCACAGAGGTACGGAGCCCAGAAGCTGTGAAGCAGTCAGAGAACTCAGCTACATGAAGTAGGCTGACCTGGATGGAGCATGGGGCACCTGACTGGTAATTTAAAGAGAAAAGATGGCAGGAAAAGGTGGCATTGCACAAGGGTGTTGAGCTCCTGATGGAGGAGCCTATGGCCACAGAGAATTGTCAGTCCACTGAGTAGACAGGTATTGACCTGGGTTGTCCCCCGCTGGCAAATTCACTTCAGTTCAGTTCAGTTGCTCAGTTGTGTCCAACTCTTTGTGACCCCATGGACTGCAGCATGGCAGGCTTCCCTATCCATCACCAGTTCCTGGGGCTTGGTCAAACTTAAGTCCACTGACTCGGTGATGCCATCCAACCATCTCATCCTCTGTCGTACCCTTCTCCTCCTGCCTTCAGTCTTGCCCAGCATCAGGATCTTTTCCAATGAGTCAATTCTTCACATCAGATGGCCAAAGGATTGGAGATTCAGCTTCTGCATCACTCCTTCCAATGAATATTCAGGACTAGTTTCCTTTACGATTGACTGCTTGGATCTCCTTGCTGTCCAAGGGACTCTCAAGAGTCTTCTCCAACACCACAGTTCGAAAGCATCAATTATTCAGCACTTAGCTTTCTTTATGGTCCAACTCTCACATCCATACATGACTACTGGAAAAACTTTGACTAGATGGACTTTTGTGGGCAAAGTAATGTCCTGCTTTTTAATATGCTATCTAGGTTGGTCATAGCTTTTCTTCCAAGGAGCGAGCATCTTTTAATTTCATGGCTGCAGTCACAATCTGCAGTGATTTTGGAGCCCAAGAAAATAAAGTCTCTCACTGTTTCCATTGTTTCGCCATCTACTTGCCATGAAGTGATCCGACCGGATACTATGATCTTAGTTTTTTGAATGTTGAGTTTTCAAGCCAGCTTTTTTCACTCTCCTCTTTCACTTTCATCAAGAGGCTCTTTAGTTCTTCTTCACTTTCTGCCATAAGGGTGGGTCATCTGCATATCTGAGGTTATTGATATTTTCCCCAGTAATCTTGATTCCAGCTTGTGCTTCATTCAGTCCAGCATTTCATATGATGTAATGTGCATATAAGTTAAATAAACAGGGTGACAATATACAGTACTCCTATACATGACAATTGATGTACTCCTTTCCCAATTTGGAACCAGTCTGTTGGTCCATGTCTGGTTTTAACTGTTGCTTCTTGACCTTCTCGTAGATTTCTCAGGAGACAGGTAAGGTGGTCTGGTATTCCCATCTGTTGAAGAATTTTCCGCAGTTTGTTGTGATCCACATAATTAAAGGCTTTGACATAGTCAATAAAGCAGAAGTAGATGTTTTTCTTGAATTCTCTTGCTTTTTCTAGGATCCAACGGATGTTGGCAATTTGATCCCTGGTTCCTCTGCCTTTCCTAAATCCAGCTGGATATCTGGAAGTTCTTGGTTCATGGACTGTTGAACTCTGGCTTGGATAATTTTGAGCTTTACTTTGCTAGTGTGTGAGATGAGTGCAATTGTGCAGTAGTTTAAACATTTTTTGATATTCCCTTTCTTTGAGATTGGAATCAAAACTGACCTTTTCCAGTCCTGGAGCCACTGCTGAGTTTTCCAAATTTGCTGGCATATTGAGTGCAGCATTTTAACAGCATCATCTTCTAGAATTTGAAATAGCTCAGCTGCAATTCCATTTCAACTAGCTTTGTTAATAGTGATGCTCCCTAAGGCCCACTTGACCACATTCCAGGTTGTCTAGCTCTACGTGAGTGATCACACCATCGTGGTAATCTGGGTCATGAAGATCTTTTTGTATAGTTCTTCTGTATATTCTTGCCACCTCTTCTTAATATCTTCTGCTTCTGTTAGGGTCCATTCTGTTTCTGTCCTTTGTTGTGCCCATCTTTGCGTGAAATTGTTCCCTTGGTATCTCTAATTTTCTTGAAGAGATCTCTAGTCTTTTTCCCATTCTACTGTTTTCCTCTATTTCTTTGAATTGATCCCAGAGGAAGGCTTTCTTATCTCTCCTTGCTAGTCTTTGGAATTCTACATTCAAATGGGTATATCTTTCCTTTTCTCCTTTGCCTTTTGCTTCCCTTTTTTTCTCAGCTATTTGTAAGGCCTCCTCAGACAACCATTTGCCTTTTTGCATTTCTTTTTCTTGGGGATGGTATTGATCACTGCCTCCTGTACAATGTCATGAACCTCTGTCCATAGTCCAAATCCACCTGGGGACCTCATTTATCCAAAAAGGACTTTTTGCTTTGTTAATATTTTCATCAAGCAGAAGGAGTGTTTAATCGCTGGATCTCCTCTCTACTGGCTGTGGGTAGATTCAACCCAGAAGGAGACAACAGTCTGCCTGCTGATGTCAGTCCTCTCCAAAGTTTCCCACCTTTCCCGCCTATTAGGGGGCAGTGCTCTCAGATGCTGCTCATAGCCGAGGCCACCAGAACATTTCCAAGAGAGTCAGAGTTGGGGGGAACTGAAAAGAAACCTTCCTGGAAGTATAGATGGGAAGAAGAAATCATTTCCTTCCTCCAACACACCTGGCATGAACAAATGCAGGAATATGACATAAAAGAAAGACAAGTTTCTGTGAAAAGAAGGAATGAGGGACTTTGGGGCACCTTCATTCATTCAGAGGGAACCGTATGCTGTGGTAGAGTGCTGTGTCAGACGGGGTGCATTCAAATCCCAGGTCTGCACCTTGTGAGCTGTGTGGCTTTGTATGGGTTACTTAGCCTCTCCAAGTTTCAGTTTACTCATCTGTACAGAGGAAATAGCAGTGGAACCTGGCTTGTAATGACTGACTGAGACAGTATGTGCAAAGTGATGGGCACGGGGCCTGAGCTAGGACTTGCCTGTGTGCTTAACCAACTCACCTCCGTGTCCTACTGCTTCCCGGCTTACTAGGAAAAGAGAGGCAGGGGCACCTAAGGGTTCATGAGTAGGATCCCAGGGGAAGCGGGGAAGGCTCAGAGAGAGAGGAGCTCCTTGGGGTGAGTGGGAGACAAGGCGGGTTTGGCATTCCAGACAAAGGAATCAGCATGTCCCTGAAGCTCAGGGAGCACACTGGGGAAGAGGCCAGATTTGAGGCTGGGAGCTGGGCTGGGGGAGGTCACAGAGGGCATCCTGGGCTAGCCTGAGGATGCTGGCATTTTCTCCAGTGTGGGTAGTGAAGAGGTGCCCTCCGTTTTCTACAAGAAACTGAAATGATCGCACTTGAATTTTAGAACGATCCTGCTGGTGGAGCAGCAAGCCCGGAGACAGGGCAGCCAGTTAGGAAGCTGAGTCTGTGGTCCAGGTGAAAGGTCACAGGAGCTGGAGCTGTGGCAGGGCATCAAGAGAAGTGGCTGAAATCCACTGGATGTCTTGGGCAGAACCAACAGGAGAGGGGTTGTGCAGTGTTAGGAAGAGAGTGGAGTCTTGGGAGTGCCTCTGTCTTGGGTGACTCATCAAAGGGTGATGCTGATCTCAATGACAGTAAAACTGCGTGTATTGTTGTTGTTGTTTAGTCCCTAAGTCATGTCTGACTCTTTTTCAACCCTATTGACTGTAGCCCACCAGACTCCTCTGTCCATGGGACTTCCCAGGCAAGAATACTGGAGTGGGTTGCCATTCCCTTCCCCAGGGGATCTTCCCGACCCAGGTTTCAAACCTGCTTTTCCTATATTGGCAGGTAGATTCTTTACCACTGAGCCACCAGGGAAAAGTGAAAGTGAAAGTCACTCAGTCGTGTCCGAATCTTTTCAACCCCATGGACTGTATAGTCTGTGGAATTCTCCAGGCCAGAATACTAGAGTGGGTAGCCTTTCCCTTCTCCAGGGGATCTTCCCAACCCAGGGATCGAACCAAGGTTTCACACAGTGCAGGCAGATTCTTTACCAGCTGAGCTACCAGGTAAGCCCAGGAATATTGGAGACTGTAGCCTATCCCTTCTCCAGGGAACCAACCCAGGTACCAAGCCAGGGTCTCCTGCATTGCAGGCAGATTCTTTACCAGCTGAGCTACCAGGGAAGCACAAGCTATCAGGGAAGCCCTCAGTATCTACACATATTTCATAAGGAGTAAATAAAACCCATTGGCTCTGGAGGAAATCATAAGTTAAATTGATTGTGAATTTACAGTTCCTGTTCTATGACTTGATAGTTCCTCAAGAACCTAACGGAAAAAGTCACATACACGCTGGTTATGTTTTCTTGTCTCACAAAGGCAGGACAAGAACAGTGCCTCCTGAAGGCCTGTCCTCATTTCCCTGTGCCTCCAGACATGTCTCTGGACCAGAGTCTAGGGGCCAAGGGCCAGGCACTGCTGTTTGGTTTGTGGATGTTATGTTACACACCATTTGGATAAACATTTTAAAAGATTTCACAATTCTGCCCTTTCTGTTAAATCAAGTAAGAATCAAGCCTCTCAGTCAAAAAAAAAAAAAAAGAAAAGAAAAAGAAAAAGAAATCTACATATTGTCTGTAGGGAGTGATCTATTTTTAAAAAAGAAAAACAACCAGTATAACATTCTTACAGATTTTTTATCCTTCCTTCAAGAATATCTTGAACTTCCTTGTCAATTAAGAATATTTATAGGAAGAAAATCCTTTTCTATTTCCAAAAAAGAGTTGATTTTGTATACAATGCATTATATAAAAATCTTTTATTCTCCCCACCATCCTGCTACCCTAACAAATATCCATTTTTATGTTTTCATTCCTATATTTGTACAAAAATTGATTACAACCCTAGCATAAATTTTGATGCCTGCTGTTTCAGTTAATATTATGTCATAAGCATTTTCTGTGTCATAGCATAGACTTTGTTACCATAATATTCTATTGGGTAGATAGGCAATCATTTATTTAGCCAGTTCCCCGTCATTGTTCATTTCCATTGTTTCCAGTTTTTCAGTCTCATTAGTAGCCCTGCACAGAGCTTTTCCTTATTTTAGCTTTTTCCCTTGAAATTAGTAGAAAAAGTATAAATATTTTGTGGCATTTGATATTTATTGGTAAAAATGCTTCTCAGAAGGCTTGTACTAATAAACAATGTCATCAGCAATCTATGAGCTTTTCAGTTTTACCACACCCTTGACAGGATTCAGTATCATTGTTTTAAAAATGTCTGCTAATATCAGAGCATTTTTAAACATGGCACCTTACTGTTGTACCCATTGCATAGAAAAATTTCCCAGACTGAAAAAAAAAAAAACAAACCTCTGGTTTTCCTAAGCAACTGATATGCATTTATCTTACAGATGGGTTTCTCTGGTGGCTCGGTGGTAATGATTCCACCTACCAATGAAGGAGACCTGAGCTTGATCCCTGAGTCAGGAAGACCCCTTGGAGGAGGGCATGGCAGCCCACTCCAGTTTTCTTGCCTGGGAAATCCCATGGACAGAGAAGCCTGGCAGACTATAGTCCATGAAATCAAAAGAGAGTTGAACCTGTAGCTACTAAACAACATCTTATGGACACTGGACTAACTAACTTGACTGTATCTACTTTCTTTGCTTGAGTAGATAGAAGACTCAGAACCCAGATCATAACCCACTTTTAACTAAAGTGAAGAACATGTGGATCTGTCCTTACACTTCCTGTGCTTCTCTCTCCATTGCTGCTGCCACGTCTCTAGCTGTTCAGTAATTGTACCCTATGAACAGCTGCTTCACATCTTGGCTCTGAAACCAAACATGTGGTAAGGGACTGGAGGGCATCCTTGGCCAGAGTTAATATAAGTGACCCAAGGGGACGAGGCCACTAAACCTTGGTGTGGTCTTAGGCTGCATGGCAAACAAAGTGTTAGAGTCCTGTCACTGACCCCCTGAGTCAAACCCCATGCTTAGTGCTACATTTCCTTAGGTGGCAACAATTTTAAAACCTGAGATATAGCTGGGCAAACTCCGGGAAATGGTGAGGGAGAGAGAAGGCTGGCGTGCTATAGTCCATGGGGTCCCAAGGAGTCAGACTTGACTTGGCAACTGAACAACAACAAAAATAGTTGATTTACAATATTGTGTTAGTATCCGGTATACAGTAACATGATTCAGATGTGTGTGTGTGTGTGTATGTGTGTGTGTATATAATATGTATTTTCAGATTATTTTCCATTATAGTTTATTCAGTTCATTTCAGTTCAGTCACTCAGTCGTGTCCGTCTATTTGCGACTCCATTGACTGCACTTTGCCAGGCTTCCCTGTCCATCACCAATTCCCAAAGCTTACTCAAACTCAAGTCCATCAAGTTGGTGATGCCATCCAACCATCTCATCCTCTGTTGTTCCCTTCTCCTTCTGCCTTCAATCTTTCCCAGTATCAGGGTCTTTTCCAATGAGTCAGTTCTTTGCATCAGGTGGTCAAAGTATTGGAGCTTCAGCATCAGTCCTTCCAATGACTATTCAGGACTGATTTCCTCTAGGACTGACTGGTTGGATCTCCTTGCAGTCCAAGGGACTCTTAAGAGTCTTCTCCAACACCACATACAGCTCCAAATTCGCCAACACCACAGTTCACAGTTATAGTTTATTACAAGATATTAAAGTTTCTTGTGTTATACAGTAAATCCTTGCTATTTATCTATTTTATGTACGATACTGCACATCTGTTAATCCCATATTCCTAATTTATGCCTTCTCACTCCATAACCATACATTTGTTTTCAATCTTAGTTTCTGTAATATAAATAAGTTCATTTGTACTGTTTTTAGATCCCACCTATAGGTAATATCATATGATATTGTATAATATTTGTCTTTGATTCACTTCGTTTAGTACAATAATCTCTAAGTCCATCCATGTTGTTGCAAATGGCAGTATTTCACTCTTTTTTATAACTGAGTAATATTCCACTGTATATACACTATATCTTCTTAAATCAATCCTCTGTGTCAATCATCTGTGAATGGGAACTTGTGTTGTTTCCATGTCTTTGCTAATGTAAATAGTGCTGCTATGAACATTGAAGGGCATGTATCTTTTTGAATCAGGGTTTTCATATTTTGGGGATGTATGGGTCACAACAATTTGAGAGGGATGTAGACAAAGTGAGAAGCTCACATCCTTGGCTTACAGGAGTTGAGATTAAAGAAACCAGGGATGTGTTGTCTCAAAAGTGACACCCTTAGAGAATTTGGAGATTTACTGCATCGCTTTGTTCTACAGAACAAATCATCACTACAAGGTTACGTCTTAGAAGCACTTTTTCTTACTTCCAAAAGTGGTATCATGATGTTATCTTATTAGATTCTCTAACCATCCTTGTGAGGATTTCAGCTTTTTTCATCCCTTTTCAAATAAAGAAATACTGTGCCAGCCATTCTCTACCCTGGAGACAGTTGGCAGCTTCCTGATATACAGAAATAATCAACCTTCATGCTGTCTATTCCAGATTTTCAATTTCTGTCTAATTTCTCCACTTCTTTCCACCCTGCTGATGCCGATTCAGTTGGGGCCACCAACATCTATCCCTCTGATGAGGGGAGAACTACAGAAGACCCCGAGTATTCAGATGTTGGAGGAGGAAACTAAAGCACCGAGAGGTTAGATAGTGAGTCCAGGTTCACATAGGATCACAGTACATGTTTGTTGAATGAATGAGCAAATCAGTCAATGAGAGAATCAATGTAGTTGGAAAAGGCTGTGAGTGGACCAACAAAGATGGATGAAAAGATGCTCATAGCTCATGCCCTGCTAGTGGAAAACCAGCAACAGCCTCTCTCACGAAGGACAGTGTACACACTTGCTCTCCCTGACCATGCTTGCCTGCTCGATGCTGTATTAGAAGGGAAAATGAAAGTGTTAGTTGCTCAATCCTGTCCAACTCTTTGGAATTTTCCAAGCAAGAATTCCAGTATTCTTGCCAAGAGAATTCCATGGACAGAGGAGCCTGGCAGGTTGCAGTCCATGGGGTCACAAAGAGTCAGGCACGAGTGAGCAACTAACACTTTCACTTTCAAGCAAGAATACTGGAGTGGGTTACCATTCCCTTCTCCAGCAGATCTTCCTGACCCAGAGATTGAACCTGGGCCTCCTGCATTGCAGGCAGATTCTTTACCGCTGAGCCAGCCAGGAAGGGAGCTGGAAGAATGTGGCTAGACTTAAAAGTCCCTGGAAATGAGACAGAATGAATGAGTCATCAAGATAATCACTAGTAATAATGGATAACATTTATTGATCACTTACTAAGTGGCAGGCACTGTTGCAAATTATTTACATGTTTATGTTTTAAATTTTCACAAAGATTTTCTGAAGTAGATGTTATTATCATTCCCATTTTACAAATGGGAGTTATTTGAATGTTAAATAACTTGCTGGAGGGCCCCAGATAACAAATGGCTGAGCTCTGATCTAATCCAGGTAATCTAGCTCCAAAGCCTTTGCTCAGAACCTCTCCACCATCCTGCCTGTTCACACACGTCATTGCTCTAAACACCAAGAAAGATGCGCATTGGTTGTGTTTTCACCTTGGCAGATGGCTCCTCCTCCTAGCTTTCTGGCAAATCTGTGTAGTTGTCCTGGGCCGCAGCAGTTTGCATTGTCCACTAGGCAAATGAGCAAAGGAGGCTCTCCAGAGCCCGCGGAGTTGGGCTTCATGCCTTCATTCAATAAACACAGATTGAGCCCTCTTCACCTGAGGCCTGGGCCACGTCCCTGCTCTCATGGAGCTTGTGCTCAAGTGGAAGGAGATGTAAGATAAGTACTCAGAGAATAAGAGCTCAAGACAACTTCAGAGAGTTCAAAGTGAGAGAAAAGAGGAAAGCAGTGTCTCATGATGGGGGTCAGAGGTGTCTTCTTGTGTTACTCTGCACCTGCTGGGCAGAGAAGGCATAGGCAGAATGACTGTCCAGAGGCCCGAATGTTAAAGGAGCTAATACTGTGAGGATCTGGGTGAAATGGGGTGCTCAAGGCAAAAAGAATCTCAAGAAATGGAGGCTCTCAAGGCACAAGCTGGAATCAAGATTGCTGGGAGAAATACCAATAACCTCAGATACACAAATGACACCACCCTTATGACAGAAAGCAAAGAAGAACTAAACAGCCTCTTGATGGAAGTGAAACAGGAGAGTGAAAAAGTTGGCTTAAAACTGAACGTTCAGAAAACTAAGATCATGGCATCTGGTCCCATCACTTCATGGCAAATAGATGGGGAAACAGTGGAAACAGTGAGAGATTTTATTTTCTTGGGCTCCAAAATCACTGTAGATGGTGACTGCAGCCATGAAATTAAAAGACGCTTGCTCCTTGGAAGAAAAGCTATGACCAACCTAGATAGCATATTAAAAAGCAGATGGACCACAAAGGTCCATCTAGTCAAGGCTATGGTTTTTCCAGTAGTCATGTATGGATGTGAGAGTTGAACTATAAAGAAAGCTGAGCGCCAAACAATTGATGCTTTTGAACTGTGGTGTTGGAGAAGACTCTTGAGAGTCCCTTGGACTGCAAGGAGATCCAACCAGTCCATCCTAAAGGAAATCAGTCCTGAATATTCATTGGAAGGACTGATGCTGAAGCTGAAACTCCAATATTTGACCACCTGATGGGAAGAACTGACTCATTTGAAAAGACCCTGATGCTGGGAAAGATTAAAGGCTGGAGGAGAAGGGGATGACAGAGGATGATATGGTTGGATGGCATCACCGACTCAATGGACATGAGTTTGAGTAAGCATTGGGAGTTGGTGATGGACCAGGAGGCCTGGCGTGCTACAGTCCATGGGATTGCAAAGAGTCGGATGTGACTAAGTGACTGAACTGAACTGGGTGAAATTGTATTCCAGACAGAAGGAACTGCAGTGCTAGGGCCCCCAATGAAGAGAAAGCCTGCCATGTTTCAGAAATAAGAAAAAAAAAGAAAGCCAGTGTGGCTGGGATCCAGTGAGTCAGGGTGAGAGTCAGCAAAGAGGAAGGCCAGGAGGTAAGCACAAGTTACAGAGGCTGAGGTGGGGGGTTGATTCCAGGTACGTTGGAAGCCATCACTGGAGGGCTGTAAACAGGGGAGAGGCAGGCTCAGAGTCAGTGTGTGCACTGCCTACATTGTGAGCAGGGAGGGAAGCTCAGAGCAGCCAAGTGAGACCCTCTCAGGATCCAGAGCCCCAGCATCACGCAGGTGGTCTCTTCCTGACCCTCCGAAACCTGTGGTCCTCTCAGGGGGCCTGTCAGACGCCCTCATTGCAACCCAGGGTCCACGTTTTCCTCTGTTCTTTAGATTGCCATTTGTAAACACAGTCACTGTGCTCCCAGCCTTTTCCGATGGGTAACTGGTTCTTGCTTGACTTGCAGATCATAAGGCAGCAGTTTCCTCAGTTAACCACCAGGAGACTCGGGACCCGCGGACAGTCAAAGTAAGCACCGACGGCCTTTCCACCTGCAGAGCGCGCGTCCATGGGCCTCCAGAGACCCAGACTCCGGGCCTCTCATCCTGAGCTCAGTCTGGGGAGAAGTCTGTGCCTGGTGGGAGTGGCCCCCTCTCCTAGGAGCCCTAACAGAGATGCTGTCCAAAGACCAGCTGCTTTAAGGAATCCGACTTGATGCCACCCTGCCTGTAGGTGTTTATGTGACGTAGTCTTGAGCATCTTCTAAAAGGAGCACCTTGTGGTCTTTTGACCAGTTTCCAGGTTACTCGGATTGTTTTGACCAGCAAACTGTGTACTCTCACAGAATCCAATCAGCCAGAGAAGCAACACATACCAATGCCTGCAAGGGAGATGGGCCAAAAGATGCTGTGGTACCCAGGCATCCTGCTTCCCAGTCACCCATTCTGTCAACCAGCCCCTCAATGTTTGGTTCTCGTTTTCTGCTGTAAGATAATGGTGCTAACTGCTGGGGAGACATGAGCAGACAGGTCCCTGCACTCCTGGACGGAGCAAATATTCTCCAGGGGAAGACACACACACACACAAATATCATTAGATTGTGAAGGGGGTTGCCCTAGGGAATAATAAGACAGTGGCCTGGTCTAGAAAGGGTAGCCTAGGAAGGAAGGCCTTACTGAGGAGGTGACCCGAGGAGTGAGAAGGCTGTGCAGGCGTCTGTCTCCCAGGTGAGAGTCACTGGGAAGGGAATCCTGCCTATCCTGCCCAGGCTTCACAAAAATCTAGATTTATAAAGACTCATTTCAAAGGGTATTTCAAAAGACTGTTGGAAGTGACTAGGTGTTCTGTGAGGAAGGTCTGTTGACCATGAAAGTTTGTAAGCTCTGAACTAATCATGTTCCTTTATGCAGGACTTGTCAGAACCTTTATTATGCCAATTATACCTGGTGACTCCACTAGGGAGAGCTGTATTATGTAGCATTTCTAAACATTTTGACCATATTGGGTAGCGGATCAACCTAGTGACTTATAAAACAATGAAACTTTTTATTAAAACACAGCAACCACATATAGGACTTGTAAGACTTGTCACTTAAAGTGCTTCAGAAGCAGTTATCCAATACTGTCCCCCTCATCCCAGCCCCCGGCCATCCCTGGGCAGCACATTCCTACCCTCCAAGGGTAGGTTTAACTTTGGAGCCAAATTGGATAAAGAATGTGGAAAGTAGATGATCAAACTGGGGAAACTCTTTTTAGTAAAGGTCTGAAAATCAAATGAGCCTAATTTTTTTTTAACGTGGCTCAAAAGTTCTGGGGGCAATTTTCAAAGAGAAAAATTTTGACCAAGGGGTATTTTGGAATAAATTTCTAATAATTTTTCAGGGTGACTCCTCTGAAGAATAAGTTTCATTCATACTGAAGAATTCAAGTATTTGTTTAAAATGAGTTTTCAGCCCTGGTAAGAGTATGAAGTAGAAAACCCAGATTCTTTCTTTCTTGTTTGCTGGTGAGCATGTGGTTGGCACACAAGGGAAATTCAATCCACAGATAGTGGATGGTTGGAAGGCTATTCAATGAATGGAGAGGAATTATTTTTTTCTCCAGCCCATGGTCTTTTTAGCATCACTGGCTCCAATACATTGCTGCACATTTCTGAGATAAAAGAGTATAAGTAGATAGTAATGATATATACATGGTAAAAATAGGCAATAAAAATAGTAAAGATAGAAGGAAAGTTTTCCCATCCTACATAAACTTGGAGAAAGTTTCATTCTGTCTACATTTAAGAGCCTGTTTTTGTTTTTTGTTTGCTTTTTCTTTGACCTAGAGGTTGGCAAATGGGGAAATATCTTTAAAAATTCAGTTTCATTGTATCCTCTCCATAAGCATCCTCCAAGGTTGGTAACACATTCAACCAAACGAAAGGTAATAAGAAGCTCTAGTCTCCAACATGGCACTTGGCCTTACAGAGACAGTCGTGCCCGACTCTTTGCAACCCTATAGACTGTAACCCACCAGGCTCTTCTGTCCATGGGATTCTCTAGGGAAGAATACTGAGGAGGTTGCCATGCCCTCCTCCAGGGTATCTTCCCAACCCAGGAATTGAACCTGAGTCTCCTGCAGCTCCTGCATTTGCAGGCAGGTTCTTTACCACTGAGCCACCAGGGAAGCCCCTTACAGCGACAATCCCTCAGCAAATTTACCTGGACAGACTAAATGGGTGTGGGGTGGTGTGCTGGTGCAGAGTGTGTTGACCTGAAATAAAAAAAAAACTTACAGACCTGAAATAAAACCCTGAGAAGTGATCAGAGCACTAGCGTCACTAGCTTCACTGCAGTTGGCAATTCTAGCAGTATACTCTGAAAAATCAAGAAGTGGTCTGATTTTACGTTATTACCATCTTGAGCTTAAGAAAGAATAAAGGCGGACTTTGTAAAGTTAGGGAGGCGTGTCATAACTTCCTTCCCACCTGGAAGGGCTCCCAGAGCAAACGGAACTCCCCCACCCCACCCACCAAAGGAGTGCCTTCCAGGTGGGAAGGCAGTTATGACAGTTGGCAAGCAGAAGGCACAGGAGCTAGAAATCAGTTCGACATAAGGAAGAACTTTCTGATCACTACACTGACCTAAAATGAGCTGGGCTGCCTTTGGAGGGTCCGAGTTCTTCATCCCAGCAGGCATTCAGATAGAGGCGCGATGCCCTCTAAGCAGAAGTATCACAGAATGGTATCCGGAGTGGAGGGGGAGTTGAGGGAGGGAAGGTTACCTGTGCTCAGCTCTCCCCTCCCCAGGAAGGCTCTCCCAGAACTCAAGAGTGTTTTCTCCTTTGAGTTATTTCCTGGCTATCACCACCAAATCGCTACCAGTAGAAAAGAGTAGTTACCACATTATACAGCATTTCTGAAATCAAGGTCCAGAATTACTTACATTAATATTGCCATGTGATTGCACAAAATGACCCTGGACCTGCTAAATGAGAATCTCTGGGGGTGGGACCTGGGAGTCTGTATCTTAATATGTTTTGTGGGTGGTTCTTATCATTAGTAAAGTTTGAGAATCACTGGCTTAGTGGTGAAAAGCACCGTATTTACAGGCTCAAATCCTGCCTCTACTGCTTACTCACTAGGTGATCTGGGATGTCTTAAATTCTCTGGGTCTTAGCTTCCTAGTCTGTAATATGGGGATATTAATCAGTTCCAGCCTCCCAGGGGCTTTGTGAGATGAAATTAGGTAATGTGTGTAAAGCACTTAGCACCTTGTTGGCGGCTATGTTACAAATAGTAGATAATGACGGTCTCATCAAGCCAGGAACGTCCTGCAGGGCCACACCCAGCAGGCTTGTGGATCCCAGAGGGATGTGCATGAAAATTACCTGTGGTTTGTCTCAGTGCTGATTCTAGGGCCCTATCCCCTGTCCTGGGAAGGGGCCTTAGAATCTGTATTTGTATTATGTGCCATAAGAGGCTCTGACAAACATCAAAGTTTGCAGCAATGTGTTTTCTTAGTGCAGCACGGAGGCTCTGTGGTCAGACCGACCCACTTCCTCCCCTAAACAAGCTGTATGACCTTGAGCAAATTACTTAAGCTTTCTTGCCTCCAGTTCTCACCTGTAGAAAGGTTATAATAATCTCCACTTCATAGCATTATTGTACAAATAAATGTAGGGAAAGCATTTGCCAAAGTGCCTAGCACACCATAAGTTCTTGATAGATAGTTGCTAAAATCCAAGCAAAATGCAGCCTTCATCCCTCATTAGTCTTAATTGAAAACATTACTATTATTAAGCCCTTCCTGAGCTAATAAAAGGTTCTGGTCTTTGTTTTCCATTCAGTGTCAACTGAAACACTGAGTTTATCTTTTTAGATACAGTTGTTTAAGACTGCTATTTATTGATTAAGAAAAACATAGGCCAAATGAATTTTTGTTGTTGGTACAGCTGGCAGCCATGAACACCCTCGTCTTCTTGAGTCTTTGCAGAGGGGGATGTTCAGACGCTGTGCCTCTGGAATCATGCTTGGCTAGATACAAGAGATTAAGTACAAATGGAAATTTTTTCATCCCACTTTCTGCTTTGCAAAGTATTTGACTTAACATTGTCTGTAGGAGGCAATTCTGGTTATTTTTACCTGTCTGATTGATGGCTGGCAGCATGGAAATTTGTTTTAATTCTAGATTCTAAGATGTTGAGCCTAACAGGGGAGTTAACTCTTTTAGTTCAGGGAGGATGGGTCCAAGCCATCGTTGGCCTTGGGCTCCAATGGCTCAGGATCCCCCAGCTGATAAAGGTACACGTGGGTCTCTCTCTCTCTCTCTCTCTCTTTACGGCCCAGGTACCATTACTATGGTATTGCAGTGAAGGAAAGCTCCCAATATTATGATGTGATGTATTCCAAGAAAGGAGCCGCCTGGGTGAGCGAGACAGGCAAGAAAGAAGTGAGCAAGCAAACGGTGGCGTATTCACCCCGGTCCAAACTTGGAACATTGCTGCCAGAATTTCCGAATGTCAAAGATCTAAACCTACCGGCCAGTCTGCCAGAGGAGAAGGTGAGCACGCCTGCAGGACTGCTGGAGTGGGTGGTTTCTGTCTGTCTCTCACAATCACACCACACCCACACACACCACATCCACACAAACCACAACCACACACACACACCCCACAACCACACACACCACATCCACACACACCACAACCACACACACACACACCACAACCACACACACCACAACCACACACACACACCACAACCACACACACAACACACATACACCACACACACACACACACCATACTCACATACATCACTCATACATGCCACACTCACATACACCACACTCACACACACCACACCCACATACACCACACTTATACACACTTTTATTGCAAAATAGTGAGTTTAAAAGTATAAGGATAGAAATCTGAATCAAGTTGGTCCATTAGTTGCGACAAAGATAGCATCCCAAAGCAAGATGTTAATAGTAGAGGTAATGGGGTATGAGGTATACAGAAGCTGTCTGAACTACCTTCATAACTGTCCTGCAAACCCAATCCTATTCTAAAATAAAATGTTTACCTCTCTCCCTATCCAACTTGTCTACCTACCTACCCATCTGCGATGCTGCACTGGTTTCATTTCATAGGGGAGGGCCCCCTCCTCTGCATAGCTTTTTCACAGGATTAAGTTTATTTTCCCATGTGCTGCAGAGGATGTGGTGACCTCCACTCCCACAGACAAAGAAGATTTTAAAGGTGGTGGTGATTCAGAGAGTTTGGGCCATGGCACTGGGGAGAAATAATTGGAAACACCAATCTGGAGACTCTCTCCCGGGTGACCCCATCCTAAGCGATCTTTTTTTTTATGGGAGTATAGTTGCTTTATAATGTGTTTCTGAAGTGACTCAGTTAGATGTATACATATATCCCCTGGTGTTTTTTTTAATTTTCTTCCTGTTTAGGTCATCATAGAAGCATTAAGTAGAGTTCCCTCTGCTATACAGCATAATGCCTCTATCTTGATGTGGCCCAGGGTACCAGCAGGTGTTGAGTTTCTACATATCACACTGGAATGCAGTGATGAATGAGACTTGATTCTTGCTGTCAGGAAGCTTACAGTCAAGCCAGGGAGACAGATGCTTGTACAATCAAACTAAGTTTGTATGAAACGTATATCTATGTTCTCAAACAAAAAGAAAAAATAAATCCTTATTTTTCTCAAATTTGATTTTTTTCTCAGCAAACTTCCTGTACCATCGCTTTAAAATTCTTGGGAAAGTGAAGCTAGAGATGCATTTCTTTTGCTAAGCAGATTCCAGAGAATTTCCAAATGTCTTTTTTGTGATTTTGGCAAAAGCACCTCTTCTTATAGATATAGGCTGGATGTTAACTTTTCAATATCTCAGCTGATGAGAATTTAATCCAGTAGGCCTTAGTGAACTCTGTCTACAATGTGCCAGACACTGAGCTAAATGCTTGATACACAAGCATGAATAATATGCTGTTTTTATTAGTATTTTCCCAAAATCCACAATTTCAGGGGGTAGACACGGCGCAAAAAGAAAAACCTGTTCTTTCTGTACAACAGGGTGAGTGCTCTGAGAAATATGCAGGTGCTATGGAGCACAGAGGAGGGAGCTGAGGGAAATGAGTTTCACTGGGACCTTACAGGATGCATAGGAGTTAGACAAATTTCATCCCCTTGACAGAGAATGAATGACTTGAAATTCCAAAGGCAGCAGTAATGTGTATTAATGTATGCTTTTATTGTTGATCCTTCCCCACCCCCACAGGTTTCTACCTTTATTATGATGTACAGAACACACTGTCAGAGAATACTGGACACTGTAATAAGAGCCAACTTTGATGAGGTAGGTCACTAAGTGTTAGGCTGTGAATACTGTGCATTAAAATATTATATTACAATAACACTAGCTTTGACTATTTTCCAGGTCTCTAGAAGCCCTTGATGTACATTAGCTCCCTGGATCCTCAGTGATCCCAGGAAGCAGGCACTATCATTACCCCCATTTTGCAGATTTTCTGTGTGGGCAGCGGCTGGCATGGCTTTTTCCTTGTTCTAATGAGTGAACTACATCCTGCCCAGTTGGCCTACTGGGAACCCAGTTTTGTCAAGGTATCATTATGCCAGAATTATACATTCAGAAAAACTAAAGGAAAGCTTGTCTATATTTTGGGTTTAACCTTTTCCTGAGGCTCATCTGCTTCAGTGCATTTGGAACTGATTACCCTCCGTTCTCAAGTTCTGGTCCCCATGTCCATCTAACACTGCCCGTAGGGCCATCTTTGAATACAAACAGTGTGAGGATTTAATTTTGATTTTAAAATATTATAGTTAAAGAATGGAGAGAAGAAATGAGAGGATAGAAGCACTGGTTATATAAACAGAGAGAATAAAATATTCTTGTCTAAAATGCCATCCGAAAGAACCTTCCAAAAGGATGGCAGGAAACTACACATTTCACCCCATAACCTGAGTCCATTCTGTTTAAAGAAAATGCCTTTCAAACAAAAACAAAAACAAATAAAACCACCTGGGATCAGATGTGGACATTGAATCTGAGGGAAGATAACCTAGACTCTGGGCTTCCGGGATATCTCAGCTGGTCAAGAATCTGCCTGCAAAGCAGAAGACCCCAGTTCGATCCCTGGGTTGGGAAGTTCCCCTGGAGAAAGGATAGACTACTCACTCCAGTATTCTTGGGCTTCTCTGGTGGCTCAGACAGTAAAGAATCTGCCCACAGTGCAGGAGACCTGGGTCAAATCCCTGGGTTGGAAAGATTCCTTAGAGGAGGGCATGGCAACCCACTCCAGTATTCTTGCCTGGAGAATCTCCATGGACAGAGGAGCCTGGCGGGCCATAGGGTCACAAAGAGTCGGACATGACTGAGTGACTGAGCACAGCACAACCTAAGCTTTAAAGAGGGCTGCAAGAATCTGTTGTTGGTGGGAAAAAATGCCTGAGGTTTCCTGTTTTATTTATTTATTTTTTTTCCTCTGAGGCATTTTATTTGTATGTATTACATCCCTAGAAAAAGAATCCAAGGATTTTCCCTCCTGTATGTTTTCGTCTTGCTTCTTCATGGTCCATGATGCCAGCTGAGGTTGTCAGTACAATGAAACCAAACTGACAGGATGGGAGCAGGTTATTCTGCCATTTTTCTAGATCTTTGAGTTGTACATCAAATCTGGGGCTGATCACTCCACACTTATTTAGCCTGCCTGTGAGGTTCACAATTTTCCCAGCCCTGTGATCATCAATGATTTCAAATTCGCCAATGTAACCATGCTTCATCATCACTGTTAGAAACCTGAGGATGACTTTGGAGCATGGCCTAATAAGGACCTGGCGTTTGCCTCTCTTCTCGGCATTGTTGATACTCTTGAGAGCATCAGCCAGGACATTCATGCGCACCATTATGGCGGCACGGAAAGATGGCGGAAAGAGAGAGCAATTTCCTGTTTTAGAGTGGGGGGTTTGTGTGCTGCTGGAGATGGAGGGGACAGGATGAGGTAAGGCAGTGAAGACTTGCTGAGCACTTGCTGGTGCCTGTGCGGCCCCTTGCACTGTTCCCTCTGGAGCCTGCTGCAGCAGTGGTACCCCCGTATGTGAGCTCTCACTTGATTCATAGACACAGCTCCAGAAGAGGGGGCCATGTGTTGATCGAGTAGGACTCTTCTGCCTGCTCTTGACTTTCAGCCACTAGGTTTTTAAATCTCCCAAATTCCTTCTGTGACCATTTAAGTGGATTTTTTTTTTTTTTTTTTTGTCTTAAAGAAAGAAAGCTCATTGCTTTCTCTCATATTGTGGTTTGGCTATGTCTTACATATCAAAGAACCCTGAGATCTGGGCAAATCATGACTCATGATTAGTTAAGACAACACTGGCTTCTGTAACACACAAGCCCCAAGTCTCAACACAATTTGACAAGACATGTCACAATCCAATGTGGATGCCCTCGATTGGATGGCTGGTTGCTGGGGATAGTTCAGGGACCCAGGCTCCTCCTACCTTATGGCTGTAGCCTGCCCTAGAGTCTTGGCATCCTCTTTTTCAGCTGGTGGATCAGGGAAAATGATTACAGGGAAGACATCCTCCCTTCTTGAACGTGTTGGCCCAGAGATAAGATGCATCACTTTTGCCCATATTCCATTGGCAAGAGCTGGTCTCTTGGCACTCCCCCACCCCTCTCTGCTCCTTGAGGTAAGGGGAGATGGGAAGTGTGGTTCCTCTCTGGGCAGCAGCTTATTTACTAGAGGAGATCTAGTGGTCCCTCTCTGCCACAAGTACTCACAACAAAACTGGTGATAGTCCTCGCTTAACATTCAAAACTTATCAAAACTTACTCATCGTCTCCCTTCACTGTCTTCTGTTTCTTAATTCTGACACTTATTGGGCATCTAATGACTTACACACTGCTAGATCCCAGGAAAGGGGTGATAAGATAAGCCTCAAAGGGAAAAAAGTCATGCATACCAGTAACTCTGGAGAAGGGAATGGCAACTCACTCTAGTATTCTTGCCTGGAAAATTCCATGGACAGAGGAGCCTGGCAGGCTGTAGCCGGTGGAGTCACAAAGAGTTGGATACAACTGAGAAACTCACACACAACAGCAGTTAGGATGCAGAATATATGGTGAGAGGTCCAGAAGCCTTGTGAGGGCTTGAGTGTTCCTGTGGGAGAAGGGCCAGACTTGGAGCTCAGGCTTGGATTCAAGACGTGGCTCAATTCCTCATCCTAAGAATGAAGATAGGAACTGCCTATCCAGTTCACAGGATTGTTGGGAGGAGGAGATGAGACAATGCCTGGTAAAAGGTCATACAAATGCTTGCTTTTATCAGATATGTTAATCAAAGAATGAAGGGAGATCACACAGTTGGTTAGATCTTTGTCACCTAACACTGCTGGTCCAGTATTCTTTCCACCCCACTGGCAGGGGTATTTGGTGGCTATTTTTGAGGTGGCTGATGAAAATGTGGTTGATTCTACCCAAACACAAAAAGAATGAAAGGGGATATTTTACCTCTGATGAGAATGGCTTTTTCTCCTACAGCTGAGAGAAGTCATCAGTAAATAGATGGTGGATGTCTCTGGTACATTTTGATGATATAGTTTGTTTCAGATCTTCAAGATCTTTAATATCCATTGAGGTCACAATGTATGCTGGTATCACAGTCTTAAATTACCTTGTTTCCTTGTTCATTGTTTGTCTCCTGCTACCAGAACACAAGCCCTTAAGGGCAGGGACCTTGTTTACTACTGTATCCAGGTCAGCTATACTCTCAGGCTCTCAGTAAATATTCTTGGGTGGGTGAGTAGATGGATTGATGGATGATGGATGATGGAAAACCTCCACAGACTTACAGCATTATCAGGAGAGTGCAAAGAAGCCAGCTCTGCATGTAGGGGACTTCCTGCAAAGCCTTCTCCAAACTACATTGCACAAAGAGTTGTAAAATCAGATAGCCCCGTGTTTGAGTCTCAAATCCACCACTTACCAGCCTGTGACCTTGAAAAAGGTACTTAACCTCTGTGAGCCTCAGTTTCTTTTGCTGTAAAATGGAGGTAATAGCTATATCTACCTCATAGTAAAATTGTGATAATTACATGAAAATTGTATAGAGTATCTAATTTCAAACTCAGAGCATAATAACTGCTAGCTATTGTTTTGTCAAGTTCCTTTTAACACTATAGCAATTAAGTACCCATGACTCGAAATCATCAGATAAATTTCCACAAGATGCCAATATACCAGGAATAAAGTAAGTATGGACATGGAAAAGAAATAGAAAACTTACCTAGGTATTGCTAAGGAAATCACCTTCTGATGCTTTATTGAACAGAGAGGAAAAGGGCTGAGAATTCAAGGGACAAAAGTAGATAATCCAGAAAACTTGTTTTAAATAATCATTTTCAATCATTTACCTGTGATTCACCATTTTTGCTTGCAAGGAGTAAGGAGAACTTTTTCTGTCTAATTATGTTTCTATTTGTTAAATGCCTTCATGATGCCAGGCATTTTATAAATAATCTTATTTCATCCTGCTGCTGCTGCTGCTGCTAAGTCGCTTCAGTCGTGTCCAACTCTGTGTGACCCCAGAGACGGCAGCCCACCAGGCTCCCCTGTCCCTGGGATTCTCCAGGCAAGAACACTGGAGTGGGTTGCCATTTCCTTCTCCAATGCATGAAAGTGAAAAGGGAAAGTGAAGTCGCTCAGTTGTGCCCGACTCTTAGCGACCCCGTGGATTGCAGCCCACCAGGCTCCTCCGCCCATGGGATTTTCCAGGCAAGAGTACCTGGAGTGGGGTGCCATTGCCTTCTCTGTATTTCATCCTACTAATAGGTAAACATCATCTCCATTTTGCTAAAGTTGATAACTCTCTTTTTTACATAATTATTTAGTCCCAAGCCCCAGATTGAACTGACTTGCCATCTAACATAACATGGCCTAATCAGAGCTCTGACTTTCCACCCTAAATCTGTTTTTCCCAAGTCTTAGATAGCCACTACCACACATCCAACTACTCAAGCCACAAACCTCAATTCTTCATATCTAGTCTATCAGAATGTCCTGTTGGCTCCACTGCCTGATAAGAACACTGCGTCTGTTCATTTCACACCTAACTTCCAAGTATCAGCCCTTGAGCTTTGCAGTGTTTTCCCTCCTTCTGAGGAACCAGCCCGTCGGACATTGTTGTTGTTCAGTTGCCCAGTTGTGTCCGGCAGACATTGCTGCTGCTGCTGCTAAGTCACTTCAGTTGTGTCCGACTCTGTGTGACCCCAGAGATGGCAGTCCACCAGGCTTCCCCGTCCCTGGGATTCTCCAGGCAAGAACACTGGAGTGGGTTGCCATTTCCTTCTCCAATGCATGAAAGTGAAAAGTGAAAGTGAAGTCGCTCAGTTGTGCCTGACTCCTAGTGACCCCATGGACTGCAGCCTACCAGGCTCCTCTGTCCATGGGATTTTCCAGGCAAGAGTATTGGAGTGGGGTGTCATTGCCTTCGCCGCCGGCAGACATTAAATGCTCTTAAATGCAGAGTAGGAAGAGAGGTTGAAACTGGATAACACGGCATCTACAAATGCTGCTCCAGTGACAGAACTGACGGCGGTTCTCAGTGCCAGTTGGACAGACTTGAAAAAGACAGATGGCTGTTCATGCGAGTGATCCTCTACAGATTTGTTTTAATGTACACAGTCGCTGATGCTTTCCAGAATTTCTGCTGGAAACTGACTCATAAAAAGAGAGTAGGGCTACATGCAAGGAGAACTTAGAAAGACAAATGAATTTAGAATCTACCAAATATTAGGAATCAACTGGGCAGTGCTTCTTATTCAGAGTTGGAAGGGCAGGCAGGGAAGTCCAGGACCTGGCCAGAGGCCAATGTCCCGGGATGAAATGGGATCTGGGGACAGCCAGGGGTTGTCTGGAGGGTGAGCACCTTGTCTAAGAGATGCGGCTATTTCCAGGCTGAGGCCAGCTAATAGCCATCCGTTATCCCAATGACAATAAGAGCCTTGATAGGTGAGCAGAGCCACCATGGGGATCCTGGCTGGGTGATGCTCAGAAACTTAGGCGAGGGTGTCTTAAGTGTTTATGGCAGTGCAGGGATTTCTTGGGGCTTCCCAGGTGGCACTAGTGGTAAAGAACCCACCTGCCAATGAAGGAGGCATAAGAGATGCAGGTTTGATCCCTGGGTTGGGAAGATCCCCTGGAGGGGGGCATGGCAGCCCACTCCAGTATTCTTATCTGGAGAATCCCATGGACAGAGGAGCCTGGCGGGCTATAGTCCGTAGGGTCGCAAAGAGTCAGACATGACTGAGGTGACTTAGCGCATATGCGTGCACTGATTTCTTATGCCTGGAAGTGGTAGTGCCTCCATAATATAGTAATTGTAATAGAATTTAACCTTTATTAGGCATTTACTATGTGCCAATCACTATAATAAGTACTTTTATAGGAGTCTTTACCAAAATTTGGTTGATACTATTTTAATTCCCATGTCACTGATAAAGAAACTGAGGCATAGAGATATTACCCCTCTAGCTGGTAGTGGGGACTTAGAGGCAGTCTTCACTCATCTGATTTTTAGTTGTTGTTGATTTTAATTTTCAGTCTGGTTGAAAACTTTGCCATATTTTCACTGTGATGTGATTAACAGAACTGTGACTTGAGTTTTACAGTGTACAAACCTGACCTCATTCACCTTGATCATGTTTTTGGCAATTAACCATTTTCCCTCTAGGAAGTCAGGGGGCATGCTTTTCTCTCCATTCCTCATCCATCAAGCCTCCCATCCAGTGTTTGCACTGAGAAGTCCAGCCAGGCCACAGGCATCAGGACAGTCTGTCCACCTGAGGCTGAGCTGATGTCACCAGGCTGGGGTCAGAGGTAACCTGTAAAAAGGAAAGCAAGACCCCACTCCTAATAAGGGCTTGAAGGACATCTGCAGGTTCCCAGGGTGGGGCCAGAAAGCTGGGAGGCAGGAGACAGTCCAAGGAGAGCCATAGGTCTCGGGAATGGGATAGAAGTCCAGTTATCAAGAGAAGAGCAAAGTAACCATGGGATTGATTTATGGAAAGATAGGCAGACTTGTGCTCTAACTATCCATTTCCTGACTCGCTGTCTGGCTTTGGACAAATAAGTTAATCTCTGCAAGATGGGAGCAGCTATCCTCAACTGTAGTATCAACTGAGAGAAACTGTGCGAAGTTTCTAACATATAGTAGCACCCAGTAAATACATAATGCTGACACCAATAATTACACCACCTCCAAAGTGTTAGCTTCAAGTACTGAATTACTTCCTGCTTTGGATCAAGATTGACTTATAGAACCTGGGATATAGGCAGTGCTGTGCATGGGCTTCCGGGGTGCCCATCTCTGGAGGAAAGAATGATACCTGATCTAGGAACCAAATCGAGCTTGTAAGAATTCACAGCAATTCAGTTATTTCTTCCCTAACCTTAAGAAGAGTCATTCCTCAATGTTAGTTGCGTCTGACTCTTTGTGACCCTATGGACTGTAGCCCTCTAGGCTTCTTTGCCCATGGAATTCTCTAGGTAGGAACATGAAATGGTGTGCTGTGCTTAGTTGCTCAGTTGTGTCCGTCTCTTTGCAACTTCGTGGACTGCAGCCCACCAGGCTCCTCTGTTCATGGGGATTCATCAGGCAAGAATACTGTAATAGGTTGCCATACCTTCCTCCAGGGGATCTTCCCAACCCAGTGATCGAAGCCAGGTCTCTCGAATTGCAGGCAGATTCTTTACCGACTGAATCTCGAGGGGAGCCCACAGAGTGGGTAGCCTATCCCTTCTCCAGGGGGCCTTTCCAACCCAGGGATCAAACCTGGGTCTTTACATTGCAGGTGGATTCTTTACTATCTGAGCCACCAGGGAAGCCCCTTGAAAATGTTATTATATGCACTAAGTAAACATCCTCAACTCTGTCCATTCACTTCCTTTGTCTTGTCCCACCCCTCCCCCTACCTGGCTCTCTCACTGACCTCCAACTCACACCCTGGAAGATAGAGGTGTAGGGGCCTGCTATCCTGGTATTTACAACAATAATTCCATTTTGAGTACCTACTAGATTTCTGTCTGTTGCTAGTGGTTAGAGTTGTGGGTGGGGGGGTTGTCGTAGCTTACTGTCCAGATATCACCATCTAGCATCCCGTAATAACACCAGCCAGCCAAGGCTGCAGCAAAGGCTCTTTGAGAAAATGGTGGAATCTGGATACAAAGAGGCCCTTGCAGTTTATCAATTTGGGGGCACATGTGCATCAGGAGACTTCAGTTTGTAGCACCTACTCTCTTTCCTCCTAGACATATTCCTTTTACCAGCAGCTCATCACTGTTCTCTTCCTTTCCAGAACTCCTTGAGGCCCCCAGGGCACCAACAGGCCCAAAGAGTAGTTCTAGTGCTCCAAGCTTTTTAGAAGCCATGTCCCACTTTCCCTTTCTTAACCTTTTTACGCAGACCCCAGTAAGTATGAAGGGGCCGATGGGGTGACAAGCTACTCCTCTCTCCCAGGGCAGAGCAGACCCCAGGCTGCCAGGCCAGGTGCTCCTCCAGCAGGGGGCATGCACACAGATGGCCAGGGTCAGGACTTGGGATGGGAGGACCTTCCAAAGCTCCTAATCCACCCCAGGCTGAGAGCCTCTGCGTCTGCAGGGGGAGCAGAGAAGAGCACTGTGGACCAGAGTGGCCTTGGCCAAGTCCCCAGGCTCTGCCGGGAGGGCCCTGTGTAACCTCATGGTTCTTCTCTCTGTGGGTCAATACAGGTTCAAAGTTTCCTTCTGCACTTTTGGCAAGGAATGCCGCCCCACATGCTGCCTGTGCTGGGCTCCTCCACGGTGGTGAACATCGTCGGCGTGTGCGACTCTATCCTCTACAAGGCTATCTCCGGAGTGCTGATGCCCACCGTACTGCAGGCGCTACCTGACAGGTGGGCACGCTTTTTCTCCTATCCCCGTGTGGCAGGTCCTCGGCCATTTCTCAGTTATGGAAAATAACTGCGTTCTTTGGGGTCGTCCCTTGTAAAGATAATTAATTTTGTTGTTGCTGTTCAGTTGCTGTCATGTCTCACTCTTTGCAACCCAATAGGCTGCCACACTCCAAGCTCCCCAGTCCTCTTATCTCCTGGGGTTTGCTCAAGTTCATGTCCATTGAGTCAGTGATGCTATCCAACCATCTCATCCTCTGCCGCCCCCTTCTCCTTTTGTCTTCAATCTTTCCCAGCATCAGGGTCTTTTCCGATGAGTCAGTTCTTTGCATCAGATGGCCAAAGTACTGGAGCTTCAGCTTCAGCATCAGACCTTCCAATGAATATTCAGGATTTATTTCTTTTAGGATTGACTGGTTTGATCTCCTTGCTGTCCAAGGGATTCTCAAGAGTCTCCTCCAGCACCACAATTTGAAAGCATAAATTCTTCAGCACTCAGCCTTCTTTATGGTCCAACTCTAAAGTCTGTACATGACTACTGCAAAAATCACAGCTTTGACTGTACAGATCTTTGTTGGTAAATGATGTTTCTGCTTCTTGCTACACAGTCTGGGTTTGTCATAGTTTTTCTTCCAAGGAGCAAGTGTCTTTTAATTTCATGGCTGCAGTAACCATCTGCAGTGATTTTAGAGCCCCTCCCCCCCAAAAATATCTGTCATTACCTCCACTTTTTCTATTTGCCATGAAGTGATGGGACCAGAGGTCATGATCTTAGTTTTCTGAATGTTGAATTGTAAGCCAGCTTTTCCACTCTCCTCTTTCCCTCTCATCAAGAGGATTTTCAGTTCCTTTTTGCTTTCTGCCATTAGACTGGTATCGTCTGCATATCTGAGATTATTGATATTTCTCCTGGCAATCTTGATTCCAGCTTGTGAGTCATCCATTCTGGCATTTAGCATGATGTACTCTGGATAGAAGTTAAATAAGCAGGGTGACAATATACAGCCTTGACATACTTCTTTCCCAATTTTGAACCACTCCCTTGTTTCATGTCTGGTTCTAACTGTTGCTTGCTTCTTGACCTGCATACATGTTTCTCAGGAGGCAGATAAGGTGGTCTGATATTTCCCATCTCTTTAACAATTTCCCACAGTTTGTTTGGATCCACACAGTCAAAGGCTTTAACATAGTCAACGAAGCAGAATTGGACTTTAAATTTTAAAGTATAAGACATTAAATTTTATTTATATTTTTAAATATAAGTAAAAAAGTTTAATATTTTAAACCACTTGTACTTTTCAAAACTTTCTTGTGGTCCAATGGTTGGGACTTCACTTTTCAGTACAGTGGATGTGAGAGCTTCCCTGGATGGGGAGCTAAGACCCCACTTGCCGTGCAGCCTGAAAACAAAGACATAAAACAGAAGCAGTATTGTAACAAATTCTATAAATACTTTAAAAAATGGTCCATCCATGTCAAAAAATAATCTTATAAAACAAGATACAAAACATTAAAAAATTCAAAAAGTATGACATGGTACACAGTGAAACGTCTCTCCGTTCTATTCTTCTTCCCAGACACCCAGGTCCCCTCCCACAAAGCATCAAATAGAAACATTTTCTTGCCGGGGGGTGGGGGGGGCGGCATTCAGATCTGCTATTAACATGTAACCAATGCATGATATATACTTTTAAAATTTAATTTAATTTTTAATTGGAGGATAGTTACTTTATAATATGTTTTTGTCATACATCAACATGAGTCAGCCACAGGGACACATATCCACATCCTCTCCCTCTTAAACTTCCCTCCCACCTCCCTCCCCATCCCACCCTTCTAGGTTGTCAGAGAACACCAGCTCTGGGTTCCCTGTATCATACAGCGAATTCCCACTGGCTGTCTGGTTTACAACTGGTAATGTATTTGTTCCAATACTACTCTCTCAAGTCTTCCTACCCTCTCCCTCCCCGACTGAACAGTCTGTTCTTTATGGCTGTGTCTCCTCTGCTGACGTGCGAATAAGTTCATCTGTACCATCTTTCTAGATTCCATATATATGCGTTCATATACAATATTTGTTTTTCTCTTTCTGACTGACTTCACTCTGTATGGGCTTCCCTTGTGGTTCAACTGGTAAAGAGTCTGCAACATGGGAGACCTGGGTTCAATCCCTGGGTTGGGAAGATCCCTGGAGAAGTGAAAGGCTACCCACTCCAGTATTCTTGCCTGGAGAATTCCATGGATAATCGATGGAGTTGCAAAAAGTTGGACATGACTGAGCAACTTTCACTCACTTCACTCTGTGTAATAGGCTCTCGTGACACCCTATATATGCTGTTCTGTACCTTGTTTCTAAAAGGAACAAGTCTTGAAGACTGTGTTGGACAGCTTCTGTGCCCCTGCAGAGGAAGGCTCCGCTGTGTTCTGTGCCGCCTTCTGCCCTGTGAGGTGCAGCGGGGCAGGGTAGGCTGTGTGGAGCCCCTTATGGGGCTCCATTTCCCTTTGGCTTCCAGCTCAGATCAGCCAGTGTGAAGGTTGGGGTCAGCAGGGAGGTCAGAAGGAGGGAGAAGAGTGAAGTCGGGAGACTGCCTCTCTGCTTGCCTCCCTGTGAGGTCACCTCCGGCTGGCCACGTCCTCCTTGGGGCTCTGCACCCCTTCAGGCAGCCTCTCTCTCCCTCCACGCTGTCCTTTGGGTGTGAGGTGGGTGACAGCCTGCTGGCCCTAAACCCGGGTTGCTGCAGTCACCCTTATGGGTTCACCTATGCATATCCATGCCTTTATGACTTGTCCCCTGTAAATAAACTCCACTATTTTGAGTGGCATCTGTTTCCTGTCGGGACTGTTACAGAGAGCATTCTATATCCACCCATGATGAAGTTTGTTTTTTTCTTCTCTCTTAACACCTGCATATTATGCCTTTGTGTTGAGTTTAATTTTTGCCTTCATGTTTCCAGTCTTGTCCCACTACTCTACAGTGCTATGATGAATAATGTTCTCAGTACATTCTTTTATACAGTGCAGTTTGTTAGTTTCCTAGGGCTGCAATAACAAAAAGTACTGCAAACTGGGTAGTCTGAAAAAATATATATATATGCCTCACAGTTCTGAAGGCTGAAAGTCTGATATCAGGGTGCTGTCAGGGTTGCTTCCTTGGGCTTCCCAGGCGGTGCTAGTGGTAAAGAACCCACCTGACAATGCAGGAGACAGAAGAGACACAGGTTTGATTCCTGGGTTAGGAAAATTCCCTGGAGAAGGGCATGGCTACCCACTGCAGTATTCTTGCCTAGAAAGTCCCAGGGACAGAGGAGGCTGGCAGGCTACAGTCCATGGGGTCGCAGAGTTGGACACAGCTGAAGCAACGTGGCGCACATGCACGCACAGGGTTGGTTCGTTGCAGAGCCCGAGAGAAGATCTGTCCCACACCTCTCTCCCAGCTTCTGATGGCCACCATCAGTCCTGGGCACTCCTCGGTTTGCAGCTGCACCACTCATCTCTGCCTCCATCTTCACACTGACCCCCACTCTATATCTCACTGTCTCTTGTAAAGACACTTGTCATTGGATTTAGGGCCCACCCAGTTAATCAAAGGTTTCATCCTAAGATCGTTAATTTATCACATCTCTAAAAACCCTTCAACTTAATGGGTTCCAGTGGACTTATTTTGGGGGAAACAACCCTTCATCCTACTGCATAGAGTATACATGCAGGATCAATTCCTAAAGGGCTCAATTCCTAATTCAAAGCCTATGTGACTTAAACTTTTCACAGTGAAGTTTTAATTTGCATTTATCTTATTATGAATGGCATTAAATTATGGAATTATTCTATCTTTTCTTCACAGATTTAAGGTGCCTCCTATTTTATGTAGTAAATGTTATATGTTATATATATTGGTACTATTTCTAGCTTTCCTAGTCTATACCATTTATATTGCTGAATATTCATGTTCTATGCTTCCCAGGTGGCGCTAGTGGTAAAGAACCCAGCTGCCAATGCAGGAGACAAAAGAAACGTGGGTTCAGTTTCTGGGTTGAGAAGATCCCCTGGAGGAGGGCATGGCAACCCACTCCAGTATTCTTGCCTGGAGAATCCCGTGGATAGAGGAGCCAGGCACTCTATAGTCTACGGAGTCACAAAGAGTTGGACACGACTGAAGCGACTTAGTATGCACCCACGCATATTCATGCTTCAGGGTCACACTATCTTTAAGCTTTGTGCTTTTTTTTTTTTCTCTCTTGAAATACAGAATTTTATTTAGAAACTGTATAAAAATAGAAAAAAAAAACCCTGTCAAGAAAGACCAGGTGGAAAATGGGTTCCCAAGAAAATGGAATTTTAGGGCAACAAAAGTCTAAAAGGCCACAAAAGAGAAATAGCACCACTGTTATTTGAACAATGGCTAGTTACTTGCATTTTTTGGCATTGTTAATCACTGAATCTGGGTTTTCCTCTGAATTCCACACAGAGCATGCACTACACAACAATTTTATCATACAATACCTGCTTGCTACACACATTTCAGGACAAGCTACCACCAGAAACAAATCAATACAAATACATCAGGAGCTGAGCAGTCTCGGTAGTGGGTGACACACACGTTGCAGAATTCTGCCAAACAAAGGAACTGGGTCGGCTGTGAGCAAAGCAAATGAGGGGGTTAAGGAATGAAATATTTTAAATATTAATAATTAATTCAGACATGGTACTCTATTTTCTGCAAAAGAAAATTAACATTTAGTAACACGCTAACATTTTTATCTCCAAAGAGATTAGTGTACTGGCAAAGCATTCCAATAACAGTGGAGGGCTGTGGACAGCAGGTACCAAAACAGCCTTGTGTTTTAAATGTATTTTAATATTTGATAGGCTAGCTCCTCATACTTACTTTCTTTTGTAGAATTTTCCTCTTATTGTCAACACAGTGGCATGGTGGTTTTAAGTGTTTGTGTGTGCATGTACGTACATATTGAATATATGTACATATTTAAAACTTGTCAGTTAGAAATGCATGCTCTGTTTTTAGGGGTGAAATGATACAACATCTTGAATTTGCTTAAAACACTCTAGAAAAGAAAGAGTAGCATGTTATAAATCAAACCGGCAAAATGTCTCTAATTATTCATGCCGGGTCATGGGTATTGGAGGTTTAAAGTTTTTCATAATAAAAGTATTAAAAGCAAAACTTAACAGAAAGTAGAGTGCCCACTGAAATAGAAAACACAAGAAAAGAACCAGGTGTGATGGGGGAAATAATGAATTCTGTTTGAACGTGCTTAATTTGATGAATCTTTGAGGGCTTTGAAATGGCGGTGTCCCCGGGGCTGCCTGCCCCATCGCTGAGTTGCTGCTTTCAGTGACTCCTAATGGTTGCAGTCAAAACACCATCAGAGATCATAAGACTCTGTAGGGCCCTGCAGGGAGGACTGTGGCCTGTACTGTAGGGAACACATGAAGCCCTTTGTTGCTGTTGTTGTTTGGTTGCTAAGTTGTGTCTGACTCTTCTGCAGCCCCCATGGACTGTAGCCTGCCTGCCAGGCTCCTCTGTCCATGGAATTTCCCAGGCAAGGATGCTGGAGTGGTTGCCATTTCCTTCTGCAGGAAATCTTCCCGACCCAGGGATCGAACCCACATCTCCTGCATTGGCAGGTGCATTCTTTAACCGCTGAGCCACCTGGGAAGCCCACGAGGTGCTAACCATGTGTCATTCCTCTTTCTAGCTTGACTCAGGTGATTCGGAAGTTTGCTAAGCAGCTGGATGAGTGGCTAAAAGTGGCTCTCCATGACCTCCCAGAAAATTTGCGAAACATCAAGTTTGAATGTAAGTACTAAGTTTGGAAGCAGAGGGGAAGCGAGGGTAACACTTTAGTACCAGGTATTATACACAGGTTGTTAATAAAATAATAAGAGCTAACAATTTACTGGTGCCTACAAAGCACTGAGTACTATGCTTAGCACTTTCCATGCATTAATTTAGTTGATCCTTACAAAATGTTTATTACAGGTGGCACACCTCTCCTTTACAGAAAATGAAACAGGCTCAGAGACAGAGTCAGCGGCAGAGGGAGGTCTCTCTGTCTGACGTCCATGTTTCTGCTGTCACCTCCACACTTTTTATTCTAGTTAGTCCTCACTCACTCGCTGATGTAGAAAACAATATCCCTCTTCTGCTGATGAGGCTCAGAGAAGCAAAGAACGTTCCCCAAAGCTACACAGCCACATAGCTGGTAATTAGGGGCCAGAAGTTGAACTCATATCTTTCTGACCCTAAAACTGAGATTTCCCCGAAGCTCCTGCCCACAAAATGGGGCTAACAGGAGATGAAAAACAGCTTCAGGGGTCCACATATTTAATTCTCTGCCTAAGGGGAAAGCAAAATTAATATTTCTCACAGGGTATTGGGACTATGGATCTTTTCTCTGACAAGCGTCACCACTCAGTCCCCAGTAATCATTTTGCCTGAGAAAACTGGGCCTGTTTCTCTGGCTCAGTGTGTCCATACTTGTGGGAAGTCTCACGTGCCATTAAGTAAAGATGAAATGATTTTAAGCAAAACAAAGTTTTGAGGTATATGTTTCTTAGAGCTCCATTTGAAGACAGCTTGCCATTCTTGCCCGAAATAAGTGCCAGCAAGAAAAATGAAGGAGATCAAATTACCCTCTCTCCACAGGCAAAGGGGGCCCTTTCAGACTCCCTTTGAGGCCGCCTGCCGTGCCCATCACCTATTGATAAAGCCCGCTTTATTTCACGGCTCTCAGTTCTTTTCTTTTCACGAGCACTAAATTCCACATCACAAAGTTAAAGAAAAAGTAATTAAGGAGAAGGATTAACGATTGATCGCCCTGGAAAATTAGAAGTTCATCTGTCCCCCCACCCCACCCACCTACCCCTCATTCCTCCACCCCACGCCCTATTTTTCCAACCAGGCTGGCTCTGAGCACAAATTGGAATAATCCCAGGGAAATTTCTGATTGTTTCTTGACCAGTTCAGAAATTAATGAGAAGAATGCCCCGTGCCCATTTTAATTACGCTAGCAAAACAAACCTGTTGAAAGTCTGAAGCCAGGAGGTTTGTTGCACCTGCCACCTGTGGGTGCCTGGAGGCACCCGCTCTCCCCAGGGAGCCTTGGGGTTGCGCTTGGAGAACTTCCAAGGAGTAGAGACATACTCCTCTCCAAAGGACTCTGTAAGGACGAAGATCTCGGACTGGCATGTGGCTTGTCTGCTTCAAAATCTACAGATATAAGATCACCCCACTTCAAAGCATCAGCCTGTTATGTTAGCAGAGAACCCAGTCATCAAAACACACCAATAGGGCATGGGGACCGTTGGTTGAAAACGACAGATTGTGAATACAAAGCCATATTCAAGGTGCTGCCCAGGGTTCCATCCTAGGAGCAACCCTGCTCAATCAAGGTTTCCTAGTAGATACACTACTTTTTAAAGGGCCTTCTTCAAAGCCTCCACTTGATTCCTGCAATTATTTATGGGGAGAAGAGATTGAACTTGCAATTAGCGAAATGAAAGACAAGTAAATAATTGCTTTTACTCACGGTTGATTGACGCCACAATTTCTCACACCTGCCAGTGTGGAGTGCAGGCAACTTTGAAATATGTACCCCAAATATCGCCATCTTAGGAAGTAGTTGTCCAAATGGGAGAACAAAAGAGCAGATGCAGGGTTTCATCAGCAGGTAATAGAAAATAGTGTTGGACCATGCATGAGACAAAGTTAGGCAAATAAGGAAGCTACTTTTGAAAATCGCCCCTGGAAAATCCCAGGTCAGACCATAAAGCATGCAAGTATTTCATACTCACTCTTTTCTTCTTGCAGTGTCAAGAAGATTTTCCCAAATCCTGAGACGACAAACATCACTAAATCACCTTTGCCAGGTAGCTGTCCTGTGTTATACGTTCTAACGACTGCTAAGTCATTGCAACTGAGGGGCAAATCCACGGGAAACTCTGGAGCGGCTCCATCAGGACGTGGCTGTTTAACAGTACACTGTCATGGGACTTCTCTGGTGGTCCAGTGATTAAGACTTCACCCCCACCCCCCCCCCACCCCCGCCAGTGCAGGGGGTCCAGGTTCTATCTCTGGTTTGGGAGCTATGGTCTCACATACCTTGTGATGAACAAACCAAAACAGAAAACAGAGGCAATATTGTAACATTCAATAGAGACTTTAAAATGGTTCCACATCAGAAAAGTGTTTTAAAAAACACTAGTACACTCTCACTATTATCTTGAATTTCTACAGATAAGGGATGGAAATGTTAGCCAATCACCAAGTGGTTTCAGCTAACATAGAAAATGATTTCTGATGTCATTTGTCCATTAACCCTTTAGATACCCTAGGTCCACAAGTTTGCATTTTGCTTGAGTACGTCAGGGTTCCTCAGGCACTGTTGCCTTTGGGGCTGGGTGATTCTTTATTGTGGGGAGTTGTTTTGTGTATTGTAGATGTTTAGTAGCATCCTTGGCCTCTATTTACTCGATGCCAGGAAGGCCGCCCACCCCCAAGTACCACTTCAATTGCAACTGTCAAGAATGCCTTCACCATTGCCACATGTAACCTAGGGGGGGTGCAGAATCACCCCAATTTTGTTTTGCCCCAGATTTCTGTCCTTTTTAGCACAGAAGTGATATGTACTCACTACAAAAAAAAAAAAAAAACGAATAAAGGTATGTATAGTAAAAATTAGAAGATCCCACTCTAGTTCTGTAGTTCTAACTGAAGGCATAAATCTTTGCATTTCTGTTCATTTTGCACCTCAAGGAAGCAAATCTAAGTCTGTTAAGGCAGTCCACTAACATTCATTAAAATATGAATGACCTTAAAGCAGAGGGGACAAACTGGTGGCTACAGGTCAAATCTGGCCCTCAGATGTATGGCGTTATTTTTGTTTGACTGGCATAGGTTCAAAAATATTTTTTCATTTAGTCACTAACAGTGGAAACTAGGAGATGACAGCTAAACACCCACATTTTCTGTAGAAAACTTTTAAGAGCTGCCACCCCAGAACTAATTCCCCCAGCGTAGCAAGCAGCCAGATGGGCTGAGCGTCTTCATCATCAACCCCGCTTTCTCTTACGCTTGGCCCACCTCGCTCATGAGTGTCACCTGTCTGCCTTGTTTATGTGTTCGGGTCTGTAACCTCTCCCTTACACTGGTGGCTTCAGATTGGTGCTGGTTACTCAAGGTCGAGGTGGTGATGGGGGTCTCTAGTTGGAGTGGCCTGAAGGAAGGCGCCAGGCCAGGAACCAGAAAGTATAAAAGTACCCCCCAATACACACACACACACGTCACTGTTCCAGCCCTGCCCCTGGAATAAAATGGCACAAAGGGTGATTTGGAGACCAGAGGGAGACGCTCCACACTCATGCTGTCACAGAGCCCACCTCGGGGCATTGCTGTGGGGTAGGGTAGAGCCTCACAGATGGGTGGGATTCAGGAAATAAGATGAATATTAACGAAATAAACACTGCCAGGGTTAGTTTTTAAATCCTACCTCTCTCCATCAAAAGGTTTTAGGATGGACTCGACATAAGCCTGAGGGTTCCATTATATCACTAAACACGTAACATCTACCCATAAAGATCAAAAGTTTCTTGTTAAATGTTTTCTGCTAAATTTATATTGCATGGATGTGTATCTTGTTAAACAAAAACAATAATAATTTTATAATAACAAAATTAGCAATTTGATAGAAGCAAACATTTCCAGCCATTAAGGATGGTAAATTCTAGCTCATGGAAAGCCATATTCATCATGGGTATTGGGTCTTGGGAACTGTCATTTTTGTCTTTGTAGCTTACATATTTATTAAATATAAAATATTTTAATGTGTGTATAGAATTAATTGATTTGAGGTATTCTTTTACAAAGGAAAAAAAGAAACATTGTCATATTTCTGAGGGTGACTGTCTTCTGGTTCTTTTCCCCAGCTTGGAAGAGACAATCTTAGGGTCATATCAGGGAAATAGAAATGGTTTTAGGACATAGAACTAGACACTTAGGAAGTGTGGAAAGGCTTGACCCTTTAATGTACCAGGTAGTAAAAGCATCCACTTGCATGCCTACAATAGCCTACATGCTCATGTGCACACACAGACACACTCTTTCCACTTTCCAGACAGACAGTATGTAAGTTAATCAGCAATTATTACCTTTCCCATCTTCACTGGATAGCCACCAGACACATTCCTGGACCAGCCAAAGGATCAGGATTAGTGAGGGGGATGAGACATCATGTAACATCTCAGCTAATATCCCAGCGAGCTTTCCTAAACACACACAAAGCAAGTCAGACGAAACAACATCTGACCAAATGCCCACCCCCACCCCCACCCCTCAGATACTTAAAACCAAGAGCCAAATATTCAGGCCCTTCTGGATACACTAAGTGGGCAACTTGGCATTCATATCTCAGCCATTCATCCCACAAAATCCTTTGAGTGCCTACTGTGTGTACCAGACATTTATGCTTATATCCCAGACACTTGGCCTCAGCAGGAGGAAAAAAAAAAAAACCCACCAAAAGAATGAAAAGTGATAAGTGTTATGAAAGAAAGTGAGTGGAAATAGAGGATAACTGGGCATTTTAGATCCTATTCAAATGGTGTGGCTAGAGAAGTCCTCTGCATGGGTGCTGCACTTCACTTGGAGCACACATGATGGCCAGGAGGCCAGGGCAGGGTGAGAGAAGAACATTCCAGCAGCGGGAGCAGTCAGTGCAAAGGCCCCTGAGCTGTCAGTGCCCTCCCAACAAAGAGAACCGACCTGCATGACAGAAGGCCCATTTAGTGGGCTCTTACTCCCTGAAGCGTGCACCTTGCAAACATTACCCCAAGGAATATCCAACAGTGGCGCTCCAAAAGAAATGCATACTATTATATCTCTATTTTAGAGGTCAGGAAATGGAAATTAATCTTGCCTGCCTCTGATCAATCAGCTGGTCAGCAGCAAGGTCAGGATCTGAACTCAGTATGTTTGAATCCAGAATCTGAAATTTCCATATTCAGTTGTTCTCATTATCATTAGAAATCAACCCAACTCACCTTTCATGTATTCATATATTCTGGCTGCCTGTGTCCTTCAAGGCGTTCTACACTGATATGAGGAAGATTTTACCTGAGCTCAGACAGTCTACGTGTAAAAGGGGCTGTCAGTATTTACATCTGATTGGAAATTCACAAGCATTAGGAGAGTTAAAAGGTCCACTGTCTTTGAAATCTTGTTTCATTAAAGACATTTTTGAAAACATGCAAGGAAAGGAAATGATTCTGGAAATGTTTTTCTTTGCTTTTGTCAGTATTGTTCCAACTTGCTAGTTCCAACTATTGTTCCGAGTATTGTTCTAGCTCTCAAATTTAAATTCTGCTATGAGGATTGCTGGGGAAGCCACAGATTAAACACAGACACACTCACATTCACACTCACATTAACAAACCACTGAGCTGTAAGGTAGAGTTTTCCTTTTCTTCTACCTCAATTATTCATCTTTGTTTTAGTCATTATAGTCACATAAAAACCGAAAAACAAAAACGTAGACCATAAATTGCTTCCGAATGTATTTAGATGAAAAATATACCTGGTAACATTTCTGAGGTTGAAATCTATCATAGTCCCAAGGATAGTGGGACCTTTCCAAAATCTGAGCCTGTCAATTCTCAGGTGCTAGAGACATGGGTTGTTAAACACAGAGCTCTCACCCAACAAGCTCCCATCAGGAGGCTGACAGATCTCTGGGCCTCATCCCACTGTTCCACCAGGTCAAGACCAAAGCCGGGGGTGGGAGGGGGGGGGGGGGGGGGGGGGGGGGAATAGCAGGTTTGTTCTGGCCTAGGCCACCGGGGGGTAGTTTCTTATAAACAGAGACATGAGGAGAGAGCCACAGAAAACAGTATACAGATCTTCCAAGTTACAGACTCATCTTCTGAGTTTTCTTGAATTTCAAAGCACTTAGCGAAGCCCCATGAGCAGATTCATTAAAAAGAACTGAAAGGAAATAAAGGGAAGGCTTTGAACTTAACAACCCACGAGCTAATGAGTTTATTGGATTGCATTTCCAGGCATCTCGAACAGTGATCCACAGTGCAGACATCACGTTCCAAATGCTGGAAGACTGGAGGAACGTGGACCTCAACAGCATTACCAAGCAAACCCTTTACACCATGGAGGACACTCGTGATGAGCACCGGAAGCTCATCATCCAGTGTAAGATGCTCCACCAGGGCGTGTGTCTTTTTATTTGTTTAAAAAGAAAGAGTATGTTGGTAAACAAAGTGGCACACTCCCACCCTGTCCTTCTCCCTGGGATCTCATCCCTCCTGTTGTTCCTGTTAAAGTGGTTGGCTCAGGTGGAGGAGCTGGTTGATTTACAAGGACGTGGGTCCACATTGCTGGGGAAAATGGGTTCTGGGATATCGGGCGGGACACATCAGGCATTCCCTGGGTGGCATTAACAAATGAGGAACAAAGCTTGCCACCTCTCTTGGCGTACGTCAGCCTGGAGGCAACTGGATATGCTGCCTGCTTTTCCATGGAGAGTCACGGGAGTCAGCCCACATATTGGCAGGTGAACCTGTCAATCACAGCAGATATCTGAGAAGGAAGTGGATGGTGACTTACTTCTGTGAACCTGTGGCCCCTGTGGACAAAGACTGGGAGACTATTGCTCCTGATATTATCCTGATATTGCTGTTCTTGGCAGCAGAGGACATGGGAGGACTACAAAACACCACCATCCTTAACATATCTGTGCTTTTCCTCAACAGCCCATCACAGTCTCTGCCTGGGGAATCCCCTAGACCAGAGTCTGTTGACTTCTTCCTTTCTTAATTCAGCTGGCCCTTCTCATGCTTCTGGGCTTAGGGGGCTGGGGGAAGCGAGCATGAGGACAGAGGGTGAGTCCGCATTAGCTCTCAGGCAGCTTGGTGCTGATGTCAACCAGGAGGAAGGGGATATGGCAGCTGCTGCACCTTCTGAGAGGAGGAAGACCCAAGAACCTCATAGTAACATCATTTGGGAAGCTGCAGAGTGAGGTTCCCCTGAGAAGAGGGGCCAGCTCTCCTGAGAGCCCTCAGCCCCTTCAGTTTCTACTATACCCCCTCAACACTGTTGTCTTGCAGGAAGACTTTCTGCCTCCAACCTAAGTAGGTCATGTTTATAAACAGAGTTCTCAAAGGTGCTCCTATTAGGGACCTCTTTTCAACAGCAAATGGAGCAGCTGAAACATTGCGCCATGTCCCTCGAGTTTCTTTCCTGGTGACCTCAGGGCTCCTCTCAGGCTCATATTTCTTCCTCTGCAACAGCCTCCAGCCTGCTTTGCCCTGTTGAGAATGTTAGAGATTGTCGCTAAAAGCATAATTCAGCTGATACACTGCCCAGTTTATGCCAGATCCTGTGTCATGAGGGAAGATTCACTTCTCACCCCCATATTACAGATGAGCAAACTGAGCCTCCCTGAGCCAGTGAACCTTGCTCAAGGTAGCAGAGCTGACCCTGGAACCCAGGTCTAGTCTCCCTGTCCCTATCATGCACTAGAGCATGCCAGAGCAGACAAAGATAATGAGATGTGGGCAAGCTTCAGATGTTCCGGGACCATTCCAGGTTTTTACAGTCGTGCTCCCTGTCCTGCTTTTCCTTCTAGAAGGCAATGGAGAGCATGACTGTGAGCACCCTAACAGTGCTAGCTGTACCCAGATGGCTGTGCCCCCAGGGCCTCACACAGGGCCAGGTGTGGAGGAAGGGGCCAGCAAAGTTTGTGGAGGACCAAACAGAGGGGTAAAAGCCCAGAGCAATCCATCTTCCTGGTTCTGCTCACCATTCCTAGCAGCACTGGACTCAGCTCTCTTCTCTCTCCAGCTTTCGTGGGGGAAGAAACTGTGACACAGACTCATAAGGAAACATACAATCACCACTGCTTGTTTTGGGGCCAGGCTCTGAGCCTCTGCTGGAGCAGCATGCAGGTCACTACTGCCTCTCCTGGAAAGAATCTGTTGGGCCTTTCTCTTCTTGTTTTCTTCCCTGAAGGAGGGTACAGCAACCCAATCCAGGATTCTTGCCTGGAGAATCCCATGGATAAAGGAGCCTGGCGAGCTACAGTCCGTAGGGTCGCACAGAGTCAGACATGACTGAAGTGACTTAGCACGCGTACACACTTCTTGTTTTCTTAAGCTAGGGGCAGAATGTTGCCCTTTGAATCTTTGTATTCTTCTAGAGGAAGGGCAGAGAAGGCAACAGCAACCCACTCCAGTACTCTTGCCTGGCAAATCCCATGGACGGAGGAGCGTGGTAGGCTGCAGTCCATGGGGTCGCTAGGAGTCAGACACGACTGAGAGACTTCACTTTCACTTTTCACTTTCATGCATTGGAGAAGGAAATGGCAACCCACTCCAGTGTTCTTGCCTGGAGAATCCCAGGGATGGGGGAGCCTGGTGGGCTGCCGTCCCTGGGGTCGCACAGAGTTGGACACGACTGAAGCGACTTAGTAGCAGCAGCAGCAGCAGCAGAGGAAGGGAGTCGTAATGAAGTTTAGGTCAAGCCACCTGGTACTTACTGAATGCCTGTCCTGGGTCAAACACTGGGCTAGATGCTAAGCAGAGAGCAGTGAATAAGATAGACCCTGCCCTTCCCACACGGAGTTTAGAGCTAATGGCAAATCAGAAATCAAACAGGTAATTTCCAAATGGTTGCTTGTGTGCATGCTAAATCACTTCAGCTGTGTCTGACTCTTTGCAACCCCATGGACTGTAGCCCACTAGGCTCCTCTCTCCGTGGGATTCTCCAGGCAAGAATACTGGAGTGGGTTGCCATGCCCTCCTCCAGAGGATCTTCCCAACCAGGGGTTGAATCCATGTCTTTTATGTCTCCTGCATTGGCAGGCGGTCTTTACCATTAGTGTTACCTGCGAAGCCTTCCAAATGGATGAGTTTTACCAAAGGGAAGCCTGAAGGCAGATGGCCTGGCACATGAGTGTCACCCTTGCTCCTTCCAGACAGCTGGGAAATCAGTCCCTGGACACAGTGAGCTGGACCAAGGGCCAGTCTGAGAAAGACCAGGGGCAACTG
Source organism: Ovis aries (assembly GCF_016772045.2). NCBI lineage: Eukaryota > Metazoa > Chordata > Mammalia > Artiodactyla > Bovidae > Ovis > Ovis aries. The sequence goes on from NC_056056.1 coordinate 175,611,398, forward strand.
TGTACTACATTCTTCCTCCCTTACAACCAATTGACAAGTCTTCAGATTCTTGCTTGAGGGGGTTACCATGATGTCCATGATGTAGATGCTGGCAGGGGATGCTCATTTACCTTCAGTTAAAAAGTGCACATAAGGATTTGAGCGTGCTGATTAGAAGGGGTGTTAAGTGGTGCTGCGATGAGAACATGGGGTTGGGATGCCTGATAGACCTTAAGTCAAACGTTGGCTCTGGTGGACTCTGGCTACCAGATCTGTAAAATGGGGATAATGCAAAGAGATTAAATGGGACAATGTGTGCCTTGCTCTTGGCACATAGTGTAGAGCTAGTGAAGAGGTTGCAAGGCAAGCGCTTGAGTCCCACTGTGTTTGAAACTTGCCTCTAACCAGAGGTGAAACCTTTGGAAAGTCACTCATCTCTGAGTGCCTCTGTTTCCTCACTCGTCAAAGAGGGAAGTAATAACAGTACCTACTTCTTGGGGCCATTCATCCTTCCAACAAACATTTGAGCAGCTACCAAGCATCAGGCACTGTTCTCGGTTCTGGCCTCGTGACATTCACATACATGCTGGAGGTTGTTTCAGGTTAGAGGGTGTCCATATAAAACATTTTAGGGCAGTACCTGGCATACAGCAAGCACTCAGTAAATGTTGGCAGTTAACACTTTCACTGCAACCATGATCATTATCATATCATCATTGATTGAAGCACAGTAGCTTGGGCACACAGACCGTGCCAGGAAGGGGGAAGTGCCACCAAAGAGAAAGTGGTGCCAGTTCCTGTTCTGCCACCAACTCATCCTCTGACTCTGAGGGGGTCATTTGACCTCTTAGACATAGCCTCTTAGACATAGACATGAGACATCCTCATCTCGAAAATGACACAGATCAACTAAATGGTTTTGGAAAGCCTTTTCTCATTCTGAAGTGTTTGACTTTGGGTCCTGCAAGCCGACTTCTTGCAGAAGCTATCACAAGTAAAGCAGAGCAAATTGGTCGGTCCTGGAAAATGGAACAACAAAAATTGCTCAGACAAATGAAAACTGTAGGAATGCGTGGTTCCTGAATTATGGCTTGATTTATCGAGCCCCACAAACAAAAATACACAAAAATATAATAAAACAAGATGTTTTTGATTGGAGATCATCACAGCAATGTCTCTACTTTCTACAGTGCTCCAGTGATTACAAAATCTTTCTAGATTCAGTTGTTTGACTCGTGCCTGAAGACAGGTTGTGAAGTGGTACGATTATCCTCCTGTTAGTAATGTGGAAACTGAAGGCACAGAGATTGCTCCCTCTACTCCACAAATATTTGTTAAGCATCTGCTACATGTCAAGCACTAAGAGGCTGGTTCAGCTACTTGGCCAATACCATCATGGTTCAGAAACATTTGAATGATCAAATGTGCCGAGAGAGTGCAAGAGAGTATTAGCATGTGTCTGCCTGTTTGCACAAGCAAGTACTTGCTGGATAAGAGCTATGTCACAGGGAATGCACCAGCTAATAAAGATATCAGACAAAGATGTAGCAGGGGGACACACCCATAAACACCACTAACTATAACAAAGGGCTCTTTGTGACATAGTGAAGGTAAGAATACAAATAATTAAGGGCTATGAAAATATAGAGGAAGAATGATCAGCTCTGCTGACAAGGGGCATAGGAGGGTAAGTAGAATTTCACAGGAGGATCATTTCCACTGTTTTGTGATGGACTAAACAATCCAAGCAGAGGTTGGCAGGAATGGCAAGTAAGCTGGGGATGGCCATGGTTGAAAGTGTTCTTAGGCATGGAAGATGAGCTTGGAAAGGTAAGTTGGGGTGTATTCTCTAAATCCTTGAATGTGTGTCTGTTTAAACCCAACTACATGGTGTGGGGGGCTCTCCTTTGTTTGACAGTGTATCAGGAATTTGACCACCTCCTGGAGGAGCAGTCTCCCATCGAGTCCTACATCGAGTGGCTGGACACCATGGTGGACCGGTGTGTTGTGAAGGTGGGTCTGCTGACCAGAAGGTCCCAGCCCTGTATGGCAGTCCATCACTCTTGTTGATGGCACCTGGGTCACCAGCAGCAAGCTAGCTGAGTGTTTCCTTGGCAGCCTCAGAACCCTAAGGATCCAAGGCAAAGCTTGGGCTCCTCCTTAGGAAGTAGGCAGCAAAGAGAGTCAAAGGAGGCAAGACTCTGAGGGCTCCCTCCGCTGGTTCAACCAGGCCAGGATCTCTTTTTTCTGTTGTACACATTGAGTCTTAAGATTTCATTTCTTAGAGTAAACTTTTGCTGCTAAAAATAAAAAGCCAAAAACCACCGTTCCATGATATTGAACTTAGAGACACCTAAACCTTCTTGCCATTTTTTATAAGAAAGAATAATAAGTGAAGATCAAATCAGCCACTCTTAAAGCTGTTCACTCTCTCTTAGGTGGCTGCCAAGAGACACGGATCCCTGAAGAAGGTGGCCCAGCAGTTTCTCTTGATGTGGTCCTGTTTTGGCACAAGGGTGATCCGGGACATGACCTTGCACAGTGCCCCCAGCTTCGGTAAGACAACCCCAGCCCCCTCCAAACCAAAAACGTCTTCTCTGGGCTCCCTGGATCAAGTCCATCTCTCCAGAGTTAGGCATGGTCTTGTTGTCTCTGAGACCATAAGGGCAGCACCTGGAAACATCCTCTGTTCTGGGGGATGTGATGTTAGGACTTTCAGGGAGAAAGATGGCACTGCATGCTAAAGGAGAAGTATTCATATCTGCAGATGAGAGGTTGGCACGCACTACTATTTGAGTTTAAAGAGGAGTAAATAGCAGTGGCTGTGCTCCCCTTTTTCTGGAAGCCCCAGTCATGGCTGCTTTTACAGGACTATTTTGACAAATTTCATAGTGTGGATATGCTAAGACTGGGCACATGAAGAAGCCCCTGAGTCCAAACATTTGCAAATGGCTTGATTGACAGGCCAGCGGTGGGTAGACAAGTTTCTTTGATGACATGCCCCAGTCTGATCCCTCGTGAAGGACTTCTGCATTCATTTTCCCCTTTGCTTTACTGACCCCTTGGGTTTGCACCACCTCCAGGAGACATCCCTACCCCAAGTCCTTGTCTTCTGTTTTCTATTGTTAATGAGACTTGAACCCTCTGCCCAGAGGTGCTTCTAGTAGTCTCTGTGGGCAAGAACCTAATCACTGACTTGGGGGGAATATTATGTTTCATTAGAAAGAATGGCATATGCACAGAGTTCAGATCATCATTAAACAAGTGACGTAGGACTTCTAGGCATTATCCAGACATTTGAAGTCTCAAAAACACTCTGGCCTTCAATTTTCTAGGCATTTCAGCAAAAGGCTGTTGGCAAATTTTCAGGGTAATTGCCTTGTTCTCTGTTTAACTTTGCAAGTAGAAATGTGGTTTTTGCTTCTCATTATCTCCAATTAAGCCAATCAGCTCTGGGCTTTGCTCTGGGTTTAATCTAACACTTTTCCATCTAGTTTTTTGTGGTCTTGTCAGTATTTTCCAGTTGTGCTATACAACGTGGTGAATATGTGTTGAAACAAAGAATGCACTATTTTTTCTAAACAGCTCTGTCTGTGAAAGACTGTGTTTACCCAATTGGAGAAGTGTTTTGCTGTGGATTTCTTTAATCTCAGCATTGGGAAGTTCTCTGAACCTGCCTGCACCATGGCTACAGACGGAAATTCTCTCTGAGCTGTGTATGGAAATGCTCTGGTGACCGCTACCTGGGCAGTGACATCAGACACGGCATTTTGATGACTTCCAGTTCAACACAGTTAGTGTTAGCACATGTTACTTCTGGCTCTGGGAAAACCATTTGTGCATAACTGCTTTCAGTTAAGCCAATAGGTAAAAAATACTCAAGATTTTTTCACTGCTTTAGAATCAAGGAATTAAACAATGCCACACAAATAAAGATATACACAGCCACAAAGCAAGCATCCTCTCCTTGCTTTATACCTTATGCTTCAATTTGCTGGTTCTTGAACTGACTATATTATCAAAAACCCTTCATTAGATAGAGAATGTAGTTGACGTTGTAATAGTCTTTGAAATCCATTTGTATTTACTAAGTTAACAGTCGATGTTATGGACAGTAGAACAATGAGAGTTCAGTGAATAAGTACTAAGAAATACTATTCCTTAAAACGTGTTTGTTTCTTTTTGAACCGTACACTATTCTAGGATACACCGGAAACTCGGGCAAATGGCAAAGAATGGTCACAAAACTTTTAGAAAAGGAAAGAAAAGAGATATGAACCCAATTTCACTTTTACAGTATTTTTCAACCATGAACCGATGGAAATAATACCTGTCTCCAAGTCCGTTTAGCAAGGTCTCTGAAATGGTCCTGCTCATCCGACTCATTGTTGAGTTTTGTGGCTTGGGGTGACAGGCAAGTTGAAAGAATTTGCGGCAGACAAAAGCCCAGCTCCCCCTTTCTGCCTGTATATGTCAAAGACACAGTTGGTGGTTGTGTTTGGGTCATGTGTTCCCTGTATAAAAACAGCTAATTAGGAAAAAGAGCCCTCTGTTCCCTGGCCCCACCCCCAACCGCAGGGGCCAGCTCTATATATCTTATAACTCCCACACGATCCTGGCCCTGTGAATGGTGCGGGCGTTTGTGTGTCTGCGTAGCAGGCTGACCATCACAATGATCGTGTGGAATATCACAATGATCCCGCAGGGACTCTATCACCTCTTCCCAGAAGAGCCTCTTTCAAAGGTAGTTGACTCCTTTCTTCTCCTTAATTCCTTTTCATTCGTTTCTCCCTAATTCCTTTTCACTGAAAGAGCCTATGCTGTGAACTAAAGTAGCCAGACTTTCTTTCTTTGCTGCAAGCAGCACTTTCTAGCAAAATTAGTCAGCAAAGGTAGGGTGGTGGGCAATGAACTTTTTCATCCTAATGGAGCTGAGGAAATTAGAGACTCTATTTAAACAACAACAACAACAATGCATTTGTGGTTGACTGCTCTGAGTCCAGTTCCTAGGATACCTGGCTCCCGAGGCAGGCAGGTGTCTTTACCTTTTCACTCTGGGTTTTCACCAGATGCCCCTGTTTTCACTGTTTGGGAACATCTAGAAGGCAAACATAGTTCCTGGAAGGGCTTCAGCATGAAATGGTGTGGAAAGCTGCCTTGGATTTGAAGGCTAAGGGGGTGGGGCTACGTACCATTTCCCAAGTTTTCACCTTTCTGCACACTTTTGTCCTGGCCTAGAGTCAAAGCTCACCCACTCAGGCAAGGGCAGCGGAAGCCACATGGGAGCAGCTCCCAGGCCAAGTGACTGACGGACAGAGCCTCCAGACTACTTCTCAAGGTTTGGATGTCCTGGCCTGGCTCTCTTACCCAGAACCCGCTAAACTGTAGAATCTTGACCTTCAAAATGTCACTCACAACCCCGCCAAGCACCAGGTGGCATGAATTGCTTTCCCTGTATTGGAGAGAAAAAGCAGAAACCCAGAGAGGAGACGGGGCTTGCCGAGGATGTACAGCAAATTGAGCTGAGCTCCCCCGCTAGGGGCTCCCCTGCTAGGGCCACACTGCTAAGGCTTCTTCTAACCTTCTTCAGCCAAATAGTAATAAGAAAAACAAAGTAATGTTTATTCAGGGCCTAGTATACACTAGACACAGTATTAGGCACTTTCTCATTGAATTCTCACAACTTACGAGGTCTGCTAGCAGTGCCCTCAATATAACAGACGAGGAAGCTGTGATAGAACAGGAAGCAAAAGCAAGATAATGCTACTCTTTCTGACAAATGTGTAGGAAGCACACAGTACCATTTAATTCTCACATCAACTCTGCAAGGCAGACAATCAATATGGTAAGTGGCAGAGCTCTGTTTCAAAATCAGATCTGCCTTGCCACAAAAGCCACGCTTTCTCAATTACCATAATTAAGACAAGTATCCTGGGCTCGGATGCATGGCACAAAAAAGGCTAGATAAACTGTTTACCCCTCGTTGATGGTTTTTCTAAAGCCATATTGATGGAATAAAAAAAATATTTAAGCTATGAGAGAAAAGAACATTAATTAGATGATCATGAGTGACAAGAGAGATGCCAGAAGACAAGTGTTGAGAACAAAGAACTGTCAACCATTATAGAAAAATGAGGGCAAAGCAAAGATATTTTCAGTTATACAAAAAGTCAGAGAACTGTGGCGCCCGTAGAACTTCACTTAAAAAAATTAAACAGTGCATTTCAGTAAGAAGAAAAATAAAACCATCACTAAATTCTGGGATGCAAGAAACAGCAATGTTCTAGATATTGTTGTTTACCAAAAGTGTAGTGGTTTAAAACAATATTATGCCTACAGATTTGATGGGTCAGGAATGTGAACAGGATCCAGCAGAGATGGCTGGTCGCTGTTCTATGATGTCTGGGACCTGAGTCCAGCAGGGATGGCTGGCCTCTGTTCTGTGATATCTGGGACCTCAGATGGGAGGACTCAAAAGCTGGAGCTCACTCAGCTGGAGGCTGGAATCCTCTGGAATCCTTGGGTGTCTGGTGCCTGGGCTGGGATGACTTGGAGTCTAGGACGGCCGATCAGGGTGCACTCAAATGGCCTCTCTGTGTGGCTCACTTTCCGTGCTGTGTGCTCACAGCACGGTGGCCTCTGAACAGTTGAACTTCTCTCGTGGAGGCTCAGGCCCCCTGAATAAGTGTGCCAAGGAGGGAGCAGCCATGCCTCTTATAACTCAGTCTCAGAAGTGAAAGTGTCACTACCCTTGCTCTGGTGATCAAAGCAGTCACAAACCTACCGAGACTGAAGGAAGTGCATAGACCACCCCCACCCCCACCCCCGCCCCCCTGTACAACACACACAATTTTCCCAGGAAGGCTTGTTAAAGAATTTGGAGGCCTTCTTTAAGATGAAAGAAATTTTTAAATATATAAGCAAATTTAAGTAACTTTTGATTGTAATTTAAAAACTAACTTTGGTTGTGTGTTTTAAAAAGGTAAAATCAAACTGTAAGAAACAATAAAACACAGGGAAGTTTGGAGAGAACATTTCAGGAATAGTTAGAGTGTGCTAAAGGTCTTTGTCTTGAAATACTATATAACTTTAGATTTTGTTGAAAAGAATGTATGGTTTGGACTTAATAGATGTGTAGGATATAGAATCATCACTAGAAGAATAGAATCATAATTTGCCAAAGAAAAATGGAAAAATGTGAAAATTTAACTGACAAGAATTAAGAAAATAAAGGAAGTTTAGAAAAAATATATAGTAAACTCAAAACATGAAATAGGATGCTAGAAATAAGATCAACTAATAATCACAGTAAATGAAAAGATCTCTTCCCTCAAAAAAATCAGGCATTAAACTGCAACTTTTACTGAACCTTTAAGAAGCATAAAATCCTTAGTTTATGAAAATTAATATGAAAATTAGTGTTTTAGAGAATAAAAACAAAAGAAGGAAAGCTATACAGTTAATTTTATGAAGCTGATATAATCTCAGCTTCAAAACTTAGAAGAGCTATAGAGGAAAAGGAAATTATGACTCAACCACACATAAATATAGATGAAAATATTCATCTATCAGTTCAGTTCAGTCACTCAATCATGTCCAACTCTTTGTGACCTCATGAATCACAGCATGCCAGGCCTCCCTGTCCATCAGCAACTCCCGAAGTTCACTCAGACTCATGTCCATTGAGTCAGTGATGCCATCCAGCCATTGCATCCTCTGTCGTCCCCTTCTCCTCCTGCCCCCAATCCCTCCCAACATCAGAGTCTTTTCCAATGAGTCAACTCTTCACATGGGGTGGCCAAAGTACTGGAGTTTCAGCTTTAGCATCATTCCTTCCAAAGTAATCCCAGGGCTGATCTCCTTCAGAATGGACTGGTTGGATCTCCTTGCAGTCCAAGGGACTCTCAAGAGTCTTCTCCAACACCAAGGTTCAAAAGCATCAATTCTTCGGTGCTCAGCCTTCTTCACAGTCCAACTCTCACATCCATACATGACTACTGGAAAACCATAGCCTTGACTAGACAGATCTTAGTCGGCAAAGTAATGTCTCTGCTTTTGAATATGCTATCTAGGTTGGTCATAACTTTTCTTCCAAGGAGTAAGTGTCTTTTAATTTCATGGCTGCAGTCACCATCTGCAGTGATTTTGGAGCCCCCCAAAATAAAGTCTGACACTGTTTCCACTGTTTCCCCATCTATTTCCCATGAAGTGATGGGACCAGATGCCATGATCTTCGTTTTCTGAATGTTGAGCTTTAAGCCAACTTTTCCACTCTCCACTTTCACTTTCATCAAGAGGCTTTTAGTTCTCTTCACTTTCTGCCATAAGGGTGGTGTCATCTGCATATCTGAGGTTATATATATATATATATATATATGAATAAAATACTAGCAGATCAAATCCAGGGCAAATTTTTTTAAAATCATGGTTGATGAGTATGATGCCAAGAATTCAAGTATGATTCAAAGTCAGAAAATTACTCATTAACATACATTACAAATTAAAGGTCTTCCCTGTTAAAAGAGAAAAATGATATAAACATCTATAGATACAGAGGAAAACATGTATTTGATACAATTTAGCTCTCAAGTATAACTTTTAAAAACTCTTGGCAAACTAGGAACAGAAGGGAATTCATTGAATATGTTAAAGAGTATTTTAAAAACCTGCAGAAAACAATGTACTAAGTGGTGGAACTTTAGAAGTTTTCCCATTTCAATCATGAATAAGAAACAAATGCCTTTTAATACTGTTTCTGATAGCTATGTACTGGAGGTGCTGGCAAATGCAACAAGAAAAGGAAACGAAATATAAGAATCGGAAAGGAAAACACAAAATTGTCTTTATAGATGTCATGATGGCTGACAAAAAATAATCTACAAACTAATAGAACAAATAAGAATTCAGGCAGGTTACTGACTTCAGTTTTAAAAAAATCCTTAGCGCTCTTACCATTAAATAGAAAATAGCTATCTTTATGTATCAGTCTAAATGTCTATATCTATATATTGTATTCATAATGGCAACAGAAAGGCATCCATAAAATAATTCTAACAAAAATTATTTTAAGGCCTTCAAGGGAAAAATTTAAAAGTATTATTTACATGTACCCTGTTCATGTTTGGAAAGTAATATGTGATAAATAATTTAAATACAATCTTCACAAAAAATACCCTAACAGAAAAATGGGCAAAGAATATGAATAGATAGTTCACAGAAAAGTAAATTCAAATGGAAATAATCATATGAAAAGAGATTGCACCTCTAAAAATTAGGGTACTGCAATATAAAGACAGTAACATTTCACACCCTTCAGATGGCAAATACTGTGTTAACTACACTACCAGTAAGGAGGTGAAAAATACTAGTGAGCAGTTTGGCACTACCTCATAAGACTCAAGAATGTAGATGCTCTTGGACCCAGAGATTCTACCTATGGTCCTTAACACAAGGCAACAGGTACAAAAATTAAAAAAAGAGATTCATTACAGCCAGTTTCCAATAGTCAAAAATGTGAATAACCTAAATTCCATCAACAGGAGGATGGGCAAATAAATCGTGCTATGGTCACACAATGGCTATGGCCATTAAACAAGAGCAATGTGCCTTGGTGTGGCTAGATCTTAAAAAACCCAAGGTATCAAGTGCAGGTTGCAGAATGCTCTGCAAAATATGGTACCATTTCTATCAAGTTTGAAAATAAAAAACAATATAATTTGCTTTCGTGGATATATAAATGTATGTAGAAATGTGTTTGAACAATAAATGGCAGATTTGAGACAGTGATTACATAAGGGCTTGCTATGTCAGGGCATGCTGTGTCAGAGCAAGTTAAGGAAGGGAACACTGGGGCTTCATTTTTATCTTCAATTAAAAAATTCAAATATGTGAAATGTTAAAATTTTATAAAGCTTGGTGTTGAGTACACTGGGTGTTCATTTTAAAATTCTTTCTCTTTTTTTGGGGTGCCTTTGGAGAAGGCAATGGCAACCCACTCCAGTACTCTTGCCTGGAGAATCCCATGGAGGGAGGAGCCTGGTAGGCTACAGTCCATGGGGTCGCAAAGAGTCGGACACGACTGAGCGACTGAGCGACTTCACTTTCACTTTCACTTTCCCATGCAACATGTGAAATCTTAGTTTCCCAACGAGGGATCGAACCCAAGCTCCCTGCATAGGAAGTGCGGAATCCTAACCCCTGACTGCCAGGAAATTCTCTTAAAATTATTTATACTTTTCCATATATTTGAAATTTTTCAGAAGAAAAAGCAATGCTTTGATTCTATAAGACAGCATTAACTATGTCATCATATAACAACAACAGTCTCCTTTTGTCTGTATCCTAATACCTTTTTCCATAACAGACTCCAGTGCTCAATAGCTCTGTAACTTTAGGCAAGTGCTTTAAAATCTTCTGAGCTTTCATTTCCCCATGTGTTAACTGAAGATAATATCTTCTTCACAGAGTTGTTGGAAAATTAAAAGGGCTTAGCACAGTGCATATGGTAAGTGGTCAGTGCTTACTTATTTCATTTATTTGTCTAACAAATAACCATGGAGCCTCCACTGTGCCTGACACTGTTCTAGATGCCCAGTAGAGAACAGTGTGTGTGGGGGGCGGGGGGGGGGTGGTAGGGAGGTGTAGATAAAAAGACATAAAATTCCCTCCTTTTATGACACAATCTAGTGTAGGGAGGCACATAATAAAGATAAATAAATTCAGTCTATAGACTAGCAGATGTGTTAAGTGCTAAGGGAAGAAATAAAGCAGGAATGTTAGCTGTAATTGCCTCTCTCCTGTCTTTGCTGCTTCTGTCTTTCCTCTCCCTCCCCTCCACTCCCTCCTCTCATCAGTCTTTCTGAGTCTCCTTTTCCGCTTTCCTCCCTCCTGTCTGAACTGCTCCCATGGTCACGACACCCTGGCACTGAACTGTTTGTTGCCTAATAATCTTAAGGATGGATTTCTGCTCACCAAGGACACTGTAGCTTTTGTGGAGTCAGTGACTGAGCTTGAAGTTTCCTTTGTGCTCAAAGCACTTATCACGGTGGTGAGCGAGCAGCAGTAGCTCTACAAACTTTCCTTGTTTGAAGGATGATTGAAATGATCAGACCAGTTGGGTAGCTGATCAGAGTCATTAGGTGGAGAGCTTGAATCCTCAAATCAACACTTCCCCTGGAGTACTGGCCTCCAAGCCCAGCTCTGATATTTTCTAAGAGGGTGATCTTAGTGTCTTCACTTCATCAGATCTTGTTTCTTTATCTGTTAGACAGGAGTATTGTGTAGATGATCCGAGGTGCCTGTCTGTGCTAAAACTACTAAACCCATTTTTATTATCTAGGGTTTTCCCTTCTAATTTGGTTTCATAATGTCTTTCTCTCTATCCTTGTTGACTTAGAGCCACATCTCAGCAAATACTTCTTCATTGTGGAGACCCTTTGGAACTTTTTGGTATATGCTGCCGTCTTTTGACTTCTTTGACTCTGAATGAACAGTCACGCCATAGGACTTAGAACGTTAGAATGTTCTAATCTTAGAACATTACTAGCAAAAGAGACCTTAGCCACTGTTCATTAAGCACATGTACTTTTCTTCATTATGGCACTTCTGTAAAATAGAGTTGACTATTCCCCTCTCAGAGAACCTTATTACATGATTGATTGAAGAACAACTTCAGAATCAGTCAGACTTGGGTTCAAGTCCCATGTCTGACACTTAATAACCATGTGACATTGGACAGTTATCTTTACCCATCTGAGCCTCAATTTCCTCCTTTGTAGAGGGAGGGTATCACTCATCTCAAATGGTGGTGATGAGGATTAATGCAGTAGCAAATTTCCAGCAGTTAAACCAGTGGCTGCCACAGAGCAAGAGCTCAGTAAATAACTGGTTTTGTATCTAACATTTCCAAGGAGCAACTCATCCAAGCCTTACTCAGTCTTACTAAGTAGCAGAGCTGGAGTTCAACCTGGGCAGTTTGATCCAGCCCCATGCGGTTACCCACCGTGTTCTACCTACAGCTCACAGGACTCATTCTGGGGAAGTGGATGGAAAGTTTAGTTGTGGAAGTCTGCATCTCACAATGACTCAAAAACACCTGAATGTTCTGAATTCCAAATGGGGTCAAACAACAGACACAGCACCCTGGGAATGGAGGAAGAATGAAGACCAAGTTCAGGATGGGGGTCAGGGTCCTGGAGCTCTGTGGAGGGACTGGGGTAGATGTGCATGATCTGGGGGCATCTGGGTGGCCTCAGCGTTAAGCCAGGAATCTTGTTCTGTTGCATTTCTGGACCAAAAGAATCAATCTATCTGAACTGAAAGGTTGTTGTGTGTGTGTGTGCATGTGCACAAAGAACCCAGGTACAACTAAAAAGCAGAAAATAAATTCCACCTAAGAGGAGCCATCCTAAAGCCCCCAACTGGCCCTTATCAACTTATTTCTGAGACCTGTAAAAGCATAGCACCCAGCTCACATGGCCCTTCTGAGGACCAAACCCTTTAATCTTCCCATCTGTGCTATGAGGAAACTGAACCGGATGGATCTCTATGGGAAAGGGGAACAGAGTTTTGGAGCCAGACAACCTGAGACCAATCCTTGCTTAATTCCAATGGAGAGACTCATTTCCTCATCCATAAGAGAGTATAATGGGCTTCCCAGGTGGCTCAGATGGTAAAGAATCCACCTGCAATGCAGGAGACCTGGGTTCAATCTCTGGGTTGGGAAGATTCCCTGGAGGAGGGCATGGCAACCCACTCCAGTATTCTTGCCTGAAGAATCCCTATGGGCAGGAAAGCCTGGTGGGCTGCAGTCTATGGGGTCATAAAGAGTCAGACATGACTGAGTGACTAAATACAGCACAGCACAGTTCAGTTCATTTCAGTTCAATTCAGTCGCTCAGTCATGTCTGACTCTTGGCGACCCCATGAACTGCAGCATGCTAGGCCTCCCTGTCCATCACCAACTCCCAGAGTCCACCCAAACCCATGTCCATTGAGTTGGCGATGTCATCCAACCATCTCATCCTCTCTTGTCCCCTTCTCCTCCTGCCCTCAATCTTTCCCAGCATCAGGGTCTTTTCAAATGAGTATAGCACAAGAGAGGATAATACCACCTATCTCACAGTTTTGTTGAAAGAATGAACTCTCTGTTAAGCGCTTAGCAAGGTCCTTGGCATATAGTGAGCATCCGATAAATCTGTGATGACAGTCATAGTGGTGTTGATGATGATATGATGATCAGATCACGAGATAAATAATCCTGGGGAGTCTCAGAAGGCCTCTAAAAACAGCAAGGTGAATGGGGGAAGGAGAGGTCAGTGAGAAGTGCTGGACACTTCATGGGACAGCAGGATATCCATGTGGAAATGTCCCTTTGAGAGGTGGAAACATGGGACAAGAGATGAGGGCTTGGCCCCTCTCTCCGACTGCAGACATGGAGTACCCTCCCACATGTGGATCCATGTCCATTGGAGGCAGCACAACATGCAAGAAATGAGGGTTTTGAAGTAATGTATGCTGTCATTGTGAACAACTTGACTTTGCAAAACAGAAATAAAAGCACCTACTTTTACAAAGTGGTTATAGAAATTGAATTACTGAATATAATATTTTGAGAACAAAGACTGACACATTAGAAAAATCTTCCAAAATGATTGTTCATATCCCTTTTAATGAAATAATCTACTCTAAGTTTAAGATGAAGACTACTACTTGAGGATACCCAATCTTTTCAAGCAACACCTTTTGTAAGCACCATGTGGTAAACAGAGGTCTCAGAAACACTCAAGGAAATAATTCATTTGTTGCTAACTTAAAACATCGATTATGCTCCTAGAATTATGTCACATACATTGGTAGACACCAGTGAGTTAGAAGACAAAGTCTCTGCTGTGGATATCCTTACAGTCTAGTCAGGGGAATCAGAAGCTTGTGGAAGAGAGGAAAATGCAAGACACTATGTCCAGAAATGCTGAACAAAGTGAAGAGTGCCTGGACAAGGATAAGGACAGTGTGAGTGGAAGAGCTCAGATGCATTTTGACAGATGGCTCAATAGGTGCCATTTTTGATGATGTCCTATTAATAAATTGAACAAGGAAGAGACTCCCTTGTTCAATTTATTAACTGAAACACTTCAGTCCACTCAGTTGTGTCCAGCTCTTTGAGACCCCATGGACTGTAGCACGCCAGGCTTCCCTGTCTATCATCAACTCCTGGAGCTTACTCAAACTCATGTCCTAGAGTCAGTGATGCCATCCAACCATCTCATCCTCTGTCATCCCCTTCTCCTCCCACCTTCAATCTTTCCCAGCATCAGGGTCTTCCCCAATGAGTCAGTTCTTCACATCACGTGGCCAAAGTATTGGAGTTTCACCTGCAGCATCAGTCCTTCCAATGAATATTCAGGACTGATTTCCTTTAGGATGGACTGGTTGGATCTCCTTGCTGTCCAAGGGACTATCAAGAGTCTTTGCCAACACTTAACCTTATGCTAAACCCCAGGCTAGGAGAGGAGATGGCAAAGGAGAGCAAACTCTTGGCAACAAGGTAATTCGTACCTGAGTGGGAATGAGGGTCTGGGACAGGTGGTCAGAGCACTGCTCAATGTGTTGTCAGCCAGACCAGAGGGCACACCTGAGCTGAGACGGCTTACCTTCCCTTTGGATCTCCTCTTACCAGGGTCTTTTCATCTAATTCACTTGATGTTTGATGACTACGTGCTCTACCTGCTAGAATCGCTGCACTGCCAGGAGCGGGCCAATGAGCTCATGCGAGCCATGAAGGGAGAAGGAAGCACGGGTAAGCTGGCACTTCACTGGGACGTGCCCTCCTTCTCACATTGACTTGGATCCTTATGTCTGTGCTCTGTGTTTCTTCAGCTCCACATCCCAGAGAATTTAGTTTTGGTGAACAGGTCAGATGGTGGGAAACCAACACTGTCTTTTCCTTCTTGAGAGTGGGCATGTGTGTATGCAGGAATCGCCTCATGTGCCACCATTTTGATGGGAGACCATCAAAGATTTTAATCAGAGGAGTGCCATGATAGGGGCTTCCCAGGTGGCATCAGTGGTAAAGAACCTGCCTACCAATGCAGGAGATATAAGAGACGTGGGTTAGATCCCTGGGTCGGGAAGATCCCCTGGAGGAGGAAATGGCAACCCACTCCAGTGTTCTTGTCTGGAGAATCCCATGGACGGAGACTGGCGGGCTACAATTCATGGGGTTGCAAAGAGTCAGACATGACTGAAGCAACTGAGCACACAGCACGCACATGACTTGATAAGTACCACAAGAACATTTCCTTTTTAAAAGTCCCTTAAGGATAACTTGCCGTGACCTTTGGCTCTAAGAATCCACACTTCTTCTTCCCATAGCAGAAGTCCGAGAAGAGATAATCCTGACAGAGGCTGCCCCGCCTACCCCTTCACCTGTGCCATCATTTTCTCCAGCAAAGTCTGCCACATCAGTGGAAGTGCCGCCCCCCTCTTCCCCTGTCAGCAACCCATCGCCTGAATACACTGGCCTCAGCACTACAGGTAATGAACGTCCCTCCAAGGCTCTGAGTGGGGAGATGATGTGTAAAGCCAGGGCTCTGTGGAAAAACATTCTCCCTCCAGCACCCTCCCAGAACAGTGCCAACATCTGAGTATCCTCCTGGATTTATCCATTTATTCGTCTGCTCATATTCCTGATACTTCTGTTTTCAAGTTGGCAGATTAAGTACATGATAAAATCTCCAGATTCCCCCACCAAAAAAGAGAGACTAAGTCACTGACATGGTTGAAATTATATAAAACACAGGGCACAGACATTCTAGAAAATGAGAAAGGGTTCTCCATGAACCAGAAACTGAGAGGTATCTCTGGAAAATGGGGAGACAGGAAGCCATATGATAAGCTGTGGCCGTACTAAGGTAGGCAGGGCGGTAAGCAAGGTCCGAGCTAATGCTGTGGGTCCCCAAGGAAGGGGAGAGTCCATCTAGCTGTGGAGACCTCACAAGGGAGGAAGAAGCTGACACTAGATTTTAACTGACAAAGGTATTACAGGAGGGCCTCTGGGCAGAAGACAGTGTATGCAAACGCACAGGGGTGGGAAGTGTGGGACCCTTTCAGGGAATGGTAAACTGGCTAAAATATGGGTGGGCATGAAGGCGTGTTATAAGCCTGGGAAGGTAAATTTGAGTCACATCCCATAGGATCTTGCATGCCAAGACGTTTGAAAATGGAAGAAATGTTACAAGGATAATCATAGCTAGTTGCTAATATTTAAGTGTTACTTTACCATGAGCAAAGGACCCTCAGCATAATTGTTTTACTTGATTACAAGGTAACTATTGTCCCATTTTATGGAGGAGGAAAAGTAAAGGGTGGAAAAGAAATTCCCGGTCCTGGCAGGCCCCAGAGTCAGCAGTTGCCATAAACAAATTTATTCATTTGGTCATTCAGCAAATGTCCTAGCTCTCAAGACTTTTGGAAATGATATATTGTATGTGGAATATGCAGTAAGTGTTGGGTAATACAAATGAACAGAGTGCATGTGTGTATGGGTGTGTGTTTGTGTGCACCTCTAGGTTTTCTCACGTGGTTAGAAATATGGGAATTAGATGAGGTAAGAAAAGTCTAAGTGCTTGGTTAACAGTGCAGTGCTATCTAGACAGAAGTGGTTACTGTTCGGATTGCCTATAGGATGAGGGCTGTGGCCAAGAGCGCTGTAGGAGTTCAGAGAGAGGAGCAGACCCTGTCCATCCCACCAGAACCCCAGGCAGGCAGGAGGGAAGCCTTCGGGAGAGGGGTGAAACTCAAAGGCAGCCTCAAAAGATAAGAAGGAGTCAGCTAATAGGAGAAGAGTGAGCACATGGGAATGAAAGGCAGAGACAACTTTCTGCTGGATGGGCCTGGGTGAGAGTGGGGGTGAACAGACCAGACTGTAGAGTGGAGAGCTTGTGATAATAATTCTGTGATAATTCTAAGTCTGTGATAATAATTCCTTATCTTTCCTTTTTTATTTTTAAAATATTTACTTGGCTGTGTCAGGTCTTAGTTGTGGCATGTGGGATCCTGGTTAAGGTGTACAGTCACGATTTGTGGGCCCAGCAGTTGTGGCACCTGGGCTCTCTAGTTGTGGAGAGTGGGCCTAGTTGCTCTGCAGCATGTGGGATCTTAGTTCCCTGACAAGGGGTCAAACCTACTTCCACTGCAATGCAAGGTGGATTCTTAACCACTGGACCACCAGGGAAGTCCCTCATTATCTTTTCCACCCAAATCTGCTCTTCTATTCTGCCATTTGCCCAAGTACTAAATCTGGGAATCAGCTCTCCTCTCCCTCAGCTCCTCCAGGATTAGCTAGGGTAGGCTAAGCCGCTGTAACAGACCCAAACATGGCTGGAGTTAACACGATGGGAATCTATCTCACACAGGGTGTTTCAGTCAGAGAGGAGGCTGTCTTTAATACAACCATTTGGAAATGAATGTCCCCTCAATGTGGGGCTCCACCATACCCCCAGGGCATTGCTTCTCAAAGTGTGGTCCATGGACCAGTGGTATGAGCATCACCTTGGAACTTTTTGGAAATGCTTGTTATCACAGCCCATCACAGACCTACTGAATCAGAAAGTCTGGGCGGTGACTTTCCTGGTGGTCCAGTGGCTAAGACTCCATGCTTCCAATGCAGGGGCCCCAGATTCGATCCCTGGCCAGGGAACTAGATCCTGAACACCACAACAAAGATCAAAGATCCCGAGTGCTGCAACTAAGACCTGGATCAGCCAAATAAATAAATAATTAAAAAAAAAAAAAGAAAGAAACTCTAGGGTGGGGCCCAGCCATTTGCTCAAGAAGCCTCCAGGTGATGGTGAGGCTGACTAGTTTGAGGACCACTGGCTTTGGGCTTTGTTAAGCCTGCAACCAGCTGAGAGAAATGGAAAGTGGACCTGAAGGAGGAAAAAGCCACTGATAGAAGCCCTGGCCTGAAGGCAGCACGTGCCACTTCCACTTCCATTCTCTCAGTGAGGACTTTGTCACATGGCCTCATGTACCTGCACACAGAGGTGGGGAATGTGGATAGTGAGCCCCCAGGCGGGAAGAGGGACAGATTTGGGGGAGACAGCTGGCATTCTCCTCCACATCTCCCAAGGCCAGTTGTTCTAACCCAGACCTTGACCCACCATTCCTTCCAGCCCACTACGGCCACCAGGTTCAGGCCTTTCCCACCCCTCACGGGCATCCACAGTGACTCTGGAGCTGGGTTCCTTCCAGGTTAGAATCTTGCTCCAGACCCTCATAACATGGGCTTAGTTACATCACAGTTCCAATTCAAATACACTGGGAACGACATTACGTGTTTGTGAAGATCAAATAGGATGAGATTGTCGTGTTTAGGTTCTGTCTTTTATCTCTTCATTCAGTCACACATCTATGCATTTATCTATTCGTTTATCCCATAGATACTGTGGCAGACTTTATTTTGGGGGGCTTCAAAATCACTGCAGATGGTGACTGCAGCCATAAAATTAAAAGATGCTTACTCCTTGGAAGGAAAGTTATGACCAACCTAGACAGCATATTCAAAAGAAGAGACATTACTTTGCCAACAAAGGTCCATCTAGTCTAAGCTATGGTTTTTCTAGTGGTCATGTATGGATGTGAGAGTTGGACAATAAAGAAAGCTGAGCGCTGAAGAATTGATGCTTTTGAACTGTGGTGTTGGAGAAGACTCTTGAGAGTCCCTTGGACTGCAAGGAGATCCAACCAGTCCACCCTAAAGGAGATCAGTCCTGGGTGTTCATTGGAAGGACTGATGTTGAAGCTGAAACTCCAATATTGTGGCCACCTGATGTGAAGAGCTGACTCACTTGAAAGACCCTGATGCTGAGAAAGATTGAGGGTAGGAGGAGAAGGGGATAACAGAGGATGAGATGGTTGGATGGCATCACCAACTTAATGGACATGAGTTTGGATAAACTCTGTGAGTTGGTGATGGACAGGGAGGCCTGGCATGCTGCAGTTCATGGGGTCGCGAAGAGTCAGACACAACTGAGAGACTGAACTGAACTGATTCAATAGATATTTCTCAAGTGGCTTCTATGAGCTAAACACTTCAGAAGTTGGTGATACAAACAGGTGAACTACGGTGCCTGCCCTTGGGAGTTTATTGTTAGATGCCAGGGTTCTGATGGGGCTTCCCTGGTAGCTCAGCTGATAAAGAATCGGCCTGCAACACAGGAGACCCCAATTCAATTTCCGAGTCGGGAAGATCCCCTGGAGAAGGGATAGGCTGCCCATTCCAGTATTCTTGGGCTTCCCTGGTGTCTCAGACAGTAAAAAATCTACTTGCAGTGCTGGAGAGAAACCTGCATTGGGATCCCTGGGTTGGGAAGATCCCCCAGAGGAGGGCACGGCAACCCACGCCAATATTCTTGCACAGAGGACCCTGGCAAGCTACATACAGTCCACGGGGTCACAAAAAGTTGGACATGACTGAGGAATTAAGCACAGCACAGCACAGGGTTCTGAAGATCAAGACAGTAGCTATAATTTAAGGTAATGACTGCTGAATTGGAAGAAAGGTCAAAGAGTTAGGGAGCACAAAGCGGGGCCTCCAGCCTGTACTTGAAGGATCTGGGGAGCCAAATAATGAGAGAAAAGGTATTCCAAGCACAGGCATGGAGGCAAGAAACAGCATGTCATTTTCACGGGACTTCAAGTATTAATAGGTATCCCAGGAGACTTTTGTTTAATTCTTTTCCAAATGTTTCCAGAGCCGGAGCTACTCAGAGAGGAAATGAGCAGATGCTTAAAGCCTATAAGGTGCCTGCCCTCTTTTCCACATTGCCAGGGACAGAAAACGTGCTAACCATCCCAGTGGCCCTTCGTCAGGGACAGTTCAGGAGAATAGTTCTTCAGAGCAGTGATGGGAAGCAGGGTTGTCCATAACTGGCATTAGATGGAGCAGTGGTTTCACTTTGGGTCCACAGCTGGAGAGAGTCCTCCTTTTCAGTGGAAATTTAGATGTGAGCATCATCACATTTATTTACATGTGTGCTCAGTTCAGTTCAGTTCAGTTCAGTCGCTCAATCATGTCTGACTGTTTGCAACCCCATGAATTGCAGCACGCCAGGCCTCCCTGACCATCATCATCTCCTGAAGTTCACTCACACTCACATCCATCGAGTCAGTGATGCCATCCAGCCATCTCATCCTCTGTCATCCCCTTCTCCTCCTGCCCCCAATCCCTCCCAGCATCAGAGTCTTTTCCAATGAGTCAACTCTTGGCATGAGGTGGCCAAAGTACTAGAGTTTCAGCTTTAGCATCATTCCTTCCAAAGAACACCCAGGGCTGATCTCCTTTAGAATGGACTGGTTGGATCTCCTTGCAGTCCAAGGGACTTTCAAAATTCTCCATCACCACAGTTCAAAAGCACCAATTCTTCAGCGCTCAGCTTTCTTCACAGTCCAACTCTCACATCCATACATGACCACTGGAAAAACCATAGACTTGACTAGATGGACGTCTGTTGCCAAAGTAGTCTCTGCTTTTGAATATGCTATCTAGGTTGGTCATAACTTTTTTTCCAAGGAGTAAGCATCTTTTAATTTCATGGCTGCAATCAGCATCTGCAGTGATTTTGAAGCCCCCCAAAATAAAGTCTGACATGGTTTCCACTATTTCCCCATCTATTTCCCATGAAGTGATGGGACCAGATGCCATGATCTTTGTTTTCTGAATGTTGAGCTTTAAGCAAACTTTTTCACTCTCCTCTTTCACTTTCATCTTCACTTTCTGCCATAAGGGTGGTGTCATCTGCATATCTGAGGTGATTGATATTTCTCCCGGCAATCTTGATTCCAGCTTGGGCTTCTTCCAGCCCACCGTTTCTCATGATGTATTCTGCATAGAAGTTAAATAAGCAGGATGACAATATACAGCCTTGACGTATTCCTTTTCCTATTTGGAACCAGTCTGTTGTTCCATGTCCAGTTCTAACTGTTGCTTCCTGACCTGCATATAGGTTTCTCAAGAGGCAGGTCAGGTGGTCTGTATTCCCATCTCTTTCAGAATTTTCCACAGTTGATTGTGATCCACACAGTCAAAGGCTTTGGCATAGTCAATAAAGCAGAAATAGATGTTTTTCTGGAACTCTCTTGCTTTTCTGATGATCCAGAGGATGTTGGCAATTTGATCTCCGGTTCCTCTGCCTTTTCTAAAACCAGCTTGAACATCTAGAAGTTCACGGTTCGCGTATTGCTGAAGCCTGGCTTGGAGAATTTTGAGCATTACTTTACCAGCGTGTGAGATGAGTGCAATTGTGCGGTAGTTTGAGCATGCTTTGGCATTGCCTTTCTTTGGGATTGGAATGAAAACTGACCTTTTCCAGCCCTGTGGCCACTGCTGAGTTTTTCAAATTTGCTAACATGTTGAGTGCAGCACTTCACAGCGTCATCTTTCAGGATTTGAAATAGCTCAACTGGAATTCTATCACCTCCACTAGCTTTGTTCGTAGTGATGCTTTCTAAGGCCCACTTGACTTCACATTCCAGGATGTCTGGCTCTAGATGAGTGATCATACCATCATGATTATCTTGGTCGTGAATATATTTTTGGTACAGTTCTTCTGTGTATTCTTGCCACCTCTTCTTAATATCTTCTGCTTCTGTTAGGTCCATACCATTTCTGTCCTTTATCGAGCCCATCTTTGCATGAAATGTTCCCTTGGTATCTCTAATTTCCTTGAACAGATCTCTAGTCTTTCCCATTCTGTTGTTTTCCTCTATTTCTTTGCATTGATTGCTGAGGAAGGCTTTCTTATCTCTTCTTGCTATTCTTTGGAACTCTGCATTTAGATGCTTATATCTTTCCTTTTCTCCTTTGCCTTTCACTTCTCTCTTTTACACAGCTATTTGTAAGGCCTCCCCAGACAGCAGTCATGTCCAACTCTTTGCGACCCTAGGGACTGTAGCCCACCAGGTTCCTCAATCCACAAGATTTCCCAGGCAAGAATACTGGAGTGGGTTGCCATTTCCTTCTCCAGGGTATCTTCCCCACCCACGGTTCAAACCGTGTCTCTTGTGCCTCTTTCATTGCAGGCAGACTCTTTGCTGCTGAGCCACAGGGGAAGCCCTTATTTATGTAGATGCACCTCAAATCGCATTTCATTTTCTACTTTGAGGACGAAGAATCTGACTCCCTCTCACCTCCCTCCCATTTTCCCCTCCACAGTGGGTTACTGTAGTTCCTGCTTAGAAGGCTCAGGAAGAAAATTGTGCATCAAAGAACAACTTTATCTGCTGAAAATAAAATGGGATGAGAACTCGAGCATTGTTCGAGCTCTGCTGATGCTCAGGGGTTCTTTGGAGGCTGAATCGGGGGTCTCCCTCCTCACTCAGGAAGGAAGGGCAGTGAGAGCACCTAGAAGCCTCTTACCTGAATAATCCTGCCCGTGCACACACCCCTCCCCCCACCACCACCTCCTGGCAGACAAGCACATCAGTCAGCCAGTGATAACATCCATACTTCTAAAATCAACAGGGAAATTATGCAACTGGAACAGCTGTGCATTATGAAGCAGAAATAATTTGAGTGGAATCTTTTGGCCAACCTAGCAACAGATCAAACAAGAAGACTCCAAGGCAGTAAGGGGAAGGAGGAGTGTGAAGGAAAGACTTCTAGGGTCTCATCATCTTTCTCAGCCAGCTCGCAAGTCTGCCGCTGACTTTCTTTGTACTAATGTGGAGGCCTCGAGGTATGGCAGGTGTGATAGTCAAAGGCACAGGAATATCATAAACGTGTTGAGAGATTTCTGTGCAATGTGTTCAGGCGTCGTAAAAGTAGCTTCTTAGAAATACAAATGTGAAACAGGTTCTCCTCAGATGACTGTAACCTTTGAAGATTTTGGCACATTCCAGCTTTGTTCTCAGATATCTCCAGGGGGCATTAAAAATGTCATCCTGTATAAAACTATCTGTAATATTTTTCTCAAGTACCACTTTTGAAATACTCCATTGCTAAATTGGACTGGGCCTTGGCATGCATTGTGGCTCATGGTCTTGGAAGAACCACAAGCATAATTTCCTAACAGCATGTATGGTTTTATAGATACTATGATATAAAGCACGAGTTATCCATGGTATACACCTGAATATCAGGAAATCTATTACAGTAGGCTTAAATTTGGGAATTTGTGTGTTTTTTGAACAATATTGTACATTGGAAAGCAATTATTGGAAATCTTTTAAAATGCATCTGTCATGTTTTTTTAACTCAGCATATGGTTTTCATGCTCAGTTAATTTTTATTTCTATCTTTAAATGATTGCTTGATTTATATATTATTACTTTCCAAAAAATGGTTAAAAATTTTAGAAAAAGCAAAACCATTTTGTTTTTAAAAGGACCCAAACCAGGAAGCAAGAAGTAAAGAAGCAGAAAAAATTAAACAAAACAACTCTTGGCTGGAACAGCTTATTAACATCTTAAATGAAATTTTGTGTGATTCAGTGACTCTGTTGGGCTTCCAGCACTCTGAATATCATTGCTCAGATGATGTACATATTATCAAGTTCAGCTCCTTGAGTATTAGAGCCAATCAGGTGTTTGCAGGTCTTCCACTAACCAGCATCTCACTGTTGATGGACATTTCCTCATTTTTTTCAGCTGTGAAAAAGAGAACAGTATTATGTCTGCTTGGTGAGCACAAAGAGAACATTAATTCATTGCACACAACCTCTGGGGATCCTTTGATACAAGGAGTACAAAGTAGGGTGAGAATGGAGCTATGATTCACTAGGAAAACCACATCCCACCTATATCTGTATATAGTGCTCTGTCCATCCCTATATGGATTTCTAAATATGTTTTTTAAAAAGATTTATTTATATATGTATTTCTGGCTGTACTCATTTTCATTGCTGTGCCCCGGCTTTCTCTAGTTGTGGCAAGCAGGGACTGCTTCTCTTTGCAGTGCACAGGCTTCTCATTGTGGTGGCTTCTCTTGTTGTGGCTCGTGGACTCTATAGAGCACAGGCTGAGTAGTGCCGGCACACAGGCTTAGATGCTCCGTGGCATGTGGACCAGAGATGGTCCTTTGATGGACCTGCTGGACCAGAGATGGAACCTGTGTCCCCTGCACTGGCAGGTGGATTCTCAACCACTAGACCACCAGCGAAGCCCTAAATATGTTTTAAGATGGTATTTATTCATTGTTGTTAAAAGTCAGAGGGAAAAGGAAAGGCATATCAAGCACCTCGAATTGCACATGATGCACAGCCAGTTTTGACTGGGTATGTCAGAGTCTATGGGAATGCCTTGAGAGACTGCTTACAGGGTTCCATTTTAACAGATTTCTACAAGGCAGAATCAAGCCCATTTATCCTCCCCCCCCCCCCCAATGTTGGTGGCATGCCAGCTCCTTCATGACCCAGCAAGGTTCAGAAACCTTAGCTTACTTTAAAAAACGAGCTTCTCCTCCTGAGGAGCATGGCAGGTGGTTCCAAACTGAGTAGCCCACTTAACATGACACTGGGCTGCAATTCTTGAATGTCTTTAAAAGCAAAATGTTAAGATCCCACTCTCTCCAGGTCAGGCCACCAGAGGATTCTAAGAGCTTGTTTATGATGTCATTTTAAGTATGCCCTCTTTCAGCAATGACAATAAAAGTTAACTATTAAACTCATGTTTTCAACTTCCCATCATGGGTTCCCTACAACACAAAACCAGCAAATTAAATCACTGAGATGCTAGGATGCCTAAAGAAATACAGGCAAATTCCTCATAAATAGCCCTAACTGTAGAACATCTGGCCTTCCCAGCTGCGTTTTCTCTGCATCCGTTGAGGATGTAACAAAGATAACTGGCCCCTAGTCTTTCCAAATAACAAAAGCTCAGTTATTCTGAGGGAAGCCGAAGTGAGTGGGAGCTGGTGGTCACCGCAGCCCTGCCACAGAGCTGCATGACTCACTCACAGAACTCAGAATGGTCCCTGCCAGTGAATTCCTCCTCTTCCATCCCTGTTGCTTCCTTTTCTCTAAAGGAACAGGATTAGGAAATAGATGCTGGCATTGAAAATAAATTGTTTAATCTGCCCCTGACTTCACACCACCGAGGTCTTGGCTTCATGTTGGGATCTTTAGATTTGTTCATTCATTCATTTGGTCATTCATTCAGCCACAAGTAATTCCATGTCTAATCTGTGCCATGTCCTAGGGTACAAAAGTGAAGGAAAAAAAAAAAAAGGTACAGTTGCTGTCCTCATGATACTTATGTTCTAGTGGGTAAGAGAGTCAATATGGAAGTTAAGCATCAGGTAACTATATAATTTCAAATGGTCATAAGTGCCATGGTGGCATCATCTTAGTTGGGTGGTCAGAGGAGGCCTCTCTGAAGATGTGACATTTGTCTGAGACCTGAAGAGTCACAAGGGGCTAGCCACATAAAGACTAGGGAGAAGAAAAGATCATTTTAAGTAGTGGAGTACAGCATGTGTACGGGTTTGAGGCAGAAAAGAGCCTGGCATAGTGAGGACTGACTGATGGGTATAAATGAGGGGGAGAGTACAGGAGAGGAAGCTGCAGAGATGCACAGGGGCCAGGTCATGAACCAACTTATCTCTCTGGGAGCTGATTCACTTGCTGCCCCTGATCAGTTTTGTCAGTCTCCTTTTGGCCATGGAACTATTGGTACTGTGTAATTCAAACAGATGAATTTTCAACTTAGAAAATATTCTTCTTAAGCACAGCTACCTTTAGGATAGATGATAGCCAGTGGGGATGGAGCCAGATGTAAAATCTTTCTCTTCTCAGTTTTGAATGTTATGGGAAATGTTTTTTTGGTGTCAAATCCTCTCAAGCAATCCTATCCAAATAGAACTTTCTGTGATGATGGGAACTTTTTTTTTTTTTTTAACCTGAGCTGTCCAAAACAGTAGACACCAGTCACTTGGGGCCACTGAGTAACTGAATGCAGTTAGCGCAAGGAAGGAACTGAATTTTTAATTGTATTTAATTTTAGTGAATTTAAATTCGTACTGGCTACTGTATAGGGCAGCAGCTCTAGAATCTAGATGTACTTCTAGGAGCTTATTTCTCAGGAGGGTACTAAGAAAGGCTTAGGTTGGCCCCAAACCTGAGCAACATCTGTGATGGTTCATAGAATCCTTGTGGGGAAAAGGTTCATATGATTTAGTCCAAGACCTGAAGGGAGGGTATGGCCAGATAGACTAGGAAGCAGCTTAAATGTTCATAAGTCTGTACCGGAGTCACAGCTTGTGATCTGTAATGGCCCCAAACATGTAAAACACATGATAGGAGGCAGTGTTTCCTAGAGCCTTGCTGCTCAAAGTGTGCTCTGTGAACCAAGAGCATTGTCATCATTTCAGTTCAGTTGCTCAGTCATGTCTGACTCTTTGCAACCCCATGGACTGCAGCACATCAGGCTTCCCTGTCCATCACCAACTCCTCGAGCTTGCTCAAATTCATGTCCATCGAGTCAGCGATGCCATTCAACCATCTCATCCTCTGTCATCCCCCCTTCTCCTCCTGCTTTCAATCTTTCCCAGCATCAGGGTCTTTTCCAGTGAGTCAGTTCGTCGCATCAGGTGGCCAGAGTATTGGAGTTTTAGCTTTAGCATCAGTCCTTCCAATGACTATTCAGGACTGATTTCCTTTAGGATGGACTGGTTTGATCTCCTTGCAGTCCAAGGGATCACTTAGAAGCTTGTCATCATTTAGAAGCTTGTTACACATGCAGAATTGATGGCTCAACTCCCAGTCTCCCAACCAAATCAGATTTGCATTTTAACAAGATCTCCAAGTGATCCAAATGCACATGCAAGTGTGAGAAGCAATTCTTACTGTTGGGTTCAGATCCCCCTCTGCTACTCACCTGTCCAAGTTCTGGGCCTCAACTTTCTCACCTGAAAAAGGTGGTAATACTGCTTACTTCAAAAGGTTGTTGTGATGATTCAATGAGTCAATATATAAAAAGAAACTAACGTGAGGCCTGGTCTATGTTGATGATCATTCATGATGATCATGTCTATGGATGATCATTCATTCATTTATTCATTTAACAAGTTCATTATTGATTTCCTATTATATTCTAACCATTCTCCCTGTCCCAAGGCACCTTCTTTTTAAAGCAACCCCTTTCAAGGAAAAAAAAACAACACATATATAAAAAACTCAGGGAAGAAGAATATTTTATTGAGGATGGGAAGGAAGGAAAGTACTCCTCTCCAGTAGTTACAATATTATCATTCTCAAATCCTATAAGATCTTTAGAGGATTCTCAAAGATCAAGGACATTCACCACTATTCTCAGACTTAATTAGAGGTGGTGGACCGGGGAGGGGAGAAGAGAAAGATACGGAAATTAGACAAACAGGGAAGGTTTGTTATTGTTTTACCAACAAATAAAAAGCATTAGAGCTGTCTTAGAAATGAGGCACAAACTGTTAACTGCACAGATTTTCTTTTATTAGTTTCCTTAAAGAAGCAGCAGCAGCAATTCTCACTGGAGGTCCCACCGGTAGGAAAGGGAATGCAAGGGGTGTTCTTTTCTGCTCCCTAGGCAGAGAGGGTTTCTCACCCAAGCCAGTAGGTGTTAATCTGCTTAAGCCTGCCTGACTGGATCTGTTAGCTTGCTGGCACATGGCCATTTAGGGGTTTTGTTTCCCAGACCACAGGAGCCCATTTTTCCAAGAGTTCCACTAGCTTTTTGTTTGATAACGTCTATTTCTAGCAGCATTTACTCCTTCAACAACAAATTCAATGGAACAAAAATTTACTGAACACCTACTATTTGGCAGACCCTCTGTTGGGGATACAGAGATGAATAAGGAGCAGTTGCCGTGCTCCAGAAACTCACACAAAAGTAACTTCTGCATTCTCTCAGGTGATGGCTATTCTCACTGTGTCTTCCTACTGCTTGAGGGTGGGTAGGGGGAGAAAATCCTTTGGCTTCCTTGGTTGCCCCTTTTAAATACCCACTGACCTCACTCTGCTCTCCTGAGGGCCCAGGGGCTTGAAGGGTTAATTACTTGCTTGCTGTGGCTGGTTCATTGTTTGCCCAAACTTCTCACCCCCTCCAATTCCCTTTCTAATTGTGAAATTTGCTTAATATATTTTAATAATGCTTTTCTTTTCACAGAGGCAATATACATTCTTTATAAGAAAATACAGATAAACCAAAAGAAGATAAAATATTAAAACTGTTCTCAGCAATAACCTGTTTTTAATAAAAAGGGGACTTAAGATTATAAGTTATTTAATTTTATATGAAGTTCAAAATATAGAGGAGAGCAGTCACCCATAATCCAATCATCTGAGACACGGGCAATTTATTATTATTTTTTCCTTCCAGTCTTCTTGCATTTATTATAAATGACAGCTAGCATATAGCCTGCTAAGTCATTATCTTTGCGGGGGAAATATGGTATGGATGTCTAAACAAGGAAGGGGTACTTTTAGCTGTACTGGTGGATAAGGATTTTGTGATTTTGCAGAAAGACATGAATTTAGAAGTTTACTCACTGTTAGTTCAAGTCACTGTTGCTATTCAAACATTTCATCCCTAATGACAGAATCTGACCCAAGAAACTTGTCTTCTTTGGAATCTGAAATGGGAAATAAAGAAATGTCTACTTTAATAAAGTCTGATATGAGACTTCCCCGGTGGTCCAGTAGTTAAGACACCATGCCCCCAATGCAGGGGGCCAGATCAGGAAATTAAGATCCCACAGATGTCATGAAGCAGCCAAAAAAAATGTCTGATAGAAGAATACCTGAGAGTGCTTGAATAACATTAAAAGCCTACCACGTGCCAGGCTCTTTGACATATATTATCAGAGTTAATCCTCATAACAGTCATACAAGATAGGTGTATCTATTCCTAATTTACAGATGATGAAATAAAGGCATATAAATTTTAAGAAGCTAGCTCAAGATCTGACAACCAGTGCATGGCAGAACTAGGACCCAGAGACATTATGGTAGAATTCCACTTTTAAATGAAAACCTTTCCTTTATCTTCCCAGAAGAATTTCAAGATAAAAATGGTCTGCTGCAGAAAGTACAAGATTGGAGGACCAAAGTTTTCTCTTTTCAGTTCAGTTCAGTCGCTCAGTTGTGTCCGACTCTTTGCAACCCCTGCAGCACGCCAGGCCTCCTTGTCCATCACCAACTCCTGGAGTTTACCCAAACTCATGTCCATTGAGTCGGTGATGTCATCCAACCATCTCATCTTCTGTCATCCCTTTCTCCTCCTGCCTTTATTCTTTCCCAACATCAGGGTCTTTTCAAATGAGTCAGCTCTTCGTATCAGGTGGCCAAAATACTGGAGTTTCAGCTTTAACATCAGTCCTTCCAATGAACACCCAGGACAGATTTCCCTTAGGATGGACTGTTTGGATCTCCTTGCAGTCCAAGGGACTCTCAAGAGTCTTCTCCAACACCACAGTTCAAAAGCATCAATTCCTCTGTGCTCAGCCCTCTTTATAGTCCAACTCTCACATCCAAACATGACGACTAGAAAAACCATAGCCTTGACTAGACGGACCTTTGTTGACAAAGTAATGTCTCTGTTTTTTAATATACTGTCTAGGTTGGTCATAACTTTCCTTCCAAGGAGTGAGCATCTTTTAATTTCATGAGTGCAATCCCATCTGCAGTGATTTATTTTGCCTTAAAAATGACCTCCGTTTAACAAGTTCTTTAGTCTTCCATGTGCCTAAAAGGAGGTGTCTAATCCTATTCCCAGAACCTTTCAAAATCAGTTTAATCATTTCTATTGTATCAACATTCTAACACTTATCAGAAATTAAGTTGATGAATTTATTGTCACTATTAGTGATTTCTTAAATTACTCTTTTTTATTCTCAGCATCTCATAAAGTTTCTAAGCCTCTTGAAGTTTTTAAATTTTGTCAGGTTCTTTCCCCAATCCCTAGCACTTTCAAGGTATCCAATTAAAAAGCAAATTAATGGAATTAATAGTATGTATGGACGAGGTCAGCATTAAGGTCACTGTCTAATAATCTTTAAAAAGACCTGGGCAGGTGGAGCCCAATAATCTCCTTACGTTTGTTTAAAGCAATTTGTTGGATCCTTAACACCTGTTGAGTTGAGTGTTGCGAAGTTATTTGGAGAGCCCATTGGAGCTACATGGCCCGAGCTTTCTTTGTCCTCTCTCCATTCTTCAATCTTTTTTTCTTGTTTTCTCTTTCTTTTTTCTTCTTCTTTTTTTTTAAAATTTATTTTAATTGAAGGCTAATTACTTTACAATACTGTAGTGGTTTTTGCCATACAGTGACATGAATCAGCCATGGGTATACATGTGTCCCCCATCCTGAACCATTCCCCCCAACCTCATCCCTCAGGGTTGTCCCAGTACACTGGCTTTGAGTGCCCTGTTTCATGTATCAAACTTAGACTGGTGATCTATTCAGTGCTATTCTCTCAAATCATCCCACCCCCACCTTCTCCCACAGAGTCCAAAAGTCTGTTCTTTACATCTGTGTCTCTTTTGCTGTCTCGCATATAGGGCCATCATTACCATCTTTCTAAATTCCATATATATGCGTTAATATACTGTATTGGTGTTTTTCTTTCTGACTTACTTTACTCTGTATGATAGGCTCCAGTTTCATCCACCTCATTAGAACTGATTCAAATGCATTCTTTTTAATGGCTGAGTAATAGTCCATTGTGCTTATGTACCACAACTTTCTTATCCATTTGTCTACTGGTGGACATCTAGGTTGCTTCCATGTCCTAGCTATTGTAAACAGTGCTTTGATAAACACTGGGGTACACGTCTCTTTCAATTCTGGTTTCCTCAGTGTGTATGCCCAGCAGCGGGATTGCTGGGTCATATGGCATTTCTATTTCCAGTTTTTCAACGAATCTCCACACTGTTCTCCATAGTGGCTGTACCAGCTTGCACTCCCACCAACAGTGTAAGAGGGTTCCCTTTTCTCTGCACCCTCTCCAGCATTTATTATTTGTAGACTTATTGATAGCTGGCATGAAATGGCACCTCACTGTGGTTTATTTGCCTTTCTCTGATAATGAATGATGTTGAGCATCTTTTCATGTGTTCGTTAGTCATCTGTTATGTCTTCTTTGGAGAAATGTCTGTTTAATTCTTTGGCCCATTTTTTGATTGGGTCATTTATTTTTCTGGTATTTAGCTGCATGAGCTGCTTGTATATTTTTTAGATTAATTCTTTGCCAGTTGTTTCATTTGCTATTACTTTCTCCTATTCTGAAGGCTGTCTTTTCACCTTATAGTCTCCTTTGTTGTACAAAAGATTTTAAGTTTAATTAGGTTCCATTTGTTTATTTTTGCTTTTATTTCCATTACTCTGGGAGGCGGGTCATACAAGATCCTCCTGTGATTTATGTCAGAGAGTGTTTTGCCTATGTTTTCCTCTAGGAGTTTTATAGTTTCTGGCCTTACATTTAGATCTTTAATCCATTTTGAGTTTATTTTTGGGTATGGTGTTTAAAAGTGTTCTAGTTTCATTCTTTTACAGATGGTTGACCAGTTTTCCCAGCACCATTTGCTAAAGAGATTGTCTTTTCTCCATTGTATATTTTTGCCTCCTTTGTCAAAGATAAGGTGTCCATAGGTGCATGGATTCATCTCTGGGCTTTCTGTTTTGTTCCATTGATCTATATTTCAGTCTTTGTGTCAGTACCATACTGTCTTGATGA
Organism: Ovis aries; assembly: GCF_016772045.2. Taxonomy (NCBI): domain Eukaryota; kingdom Metazoa; phylum Chordata; class Mammalia; order Artiodactyla; family Bovidae; genus Ovis; species Ovis aries. Next base: position 175,643,079 of record NC_056056.1, read on the forward strand.
CTGTAGCTTTGTAATATAGTCTGAAGTCAGGCAGGTTGATTCCTCCAGTTCCATTCTTCTTTCTCAAAATTGCTTTGGCTATTCAAGGTTTTTTGTATTTCCATACAAATTGTGAAATTATTTGCTCTAGTCCTGTGAAAAATATCATTGGTAGCTTGATAGGGATTGCACTGAATCTATATATTGCTTTGGGTATTATACTCATTTTCACTATATTGATTCTTCCAATCCATGAATATGGTATATTTCTCCATCTATTTGTGTCATCTTTGATTTCTTTCATCAGTGTTTTATAGTTTTCTATATACAGGTCTTTTGTTCCTTTAGGTGGATTTATTGCTAAGTATGATGTCTTTAGGGATTTCTAAGTAGAGGATCATGTCATCTGCAAACAGTGAGAGTTTTACTTTTTCTTTTCCAGTCTGAATTCCTTTTATTTCTTTTTCTTCTCTGATTGCTATAGCTAAAACTTCCAAAACTATGTTGAAAAGTAGTGGTGAGATGTCGTGTTCCTGACTTCGGGGAAATGCTTTCAATTTTTCACCATTGAGGATAATGTTTGTTGTGGGTTTATCATATATGGCTTTTATTATGTTGAGGTATGTTCCTTCTATGCCTGCTTTCTGGACGATTTTTATCTCAAATGGAGGTTGAATTTTGTCAAAGTCTTTCTCTGCATCTATTGAGATAATCATATGGTTTTTATCTTTCAATTTGTTAATGTGGAAGAAATAGAAAATCTTAACAGACCCATCACAAGTATGGAAATCAAAACTGTAATAAAAAATCTTCCAACAAACAAAAGCCCAGCACCAGATGGCTTCACAGGTGAATTCTACCAAAAATTTAGAGAAGAGCTAACACCTATTCTACTCAAACTCTTCTAGAAAATTGCAGAGGAAGGTAAACTGCCAAACTCATTCTATGAGACCACCATCACCCTAATACCCAAACCAGACAAAGATGCCACAAAAAAAGAAAACTACAGGCCAATATCACTGATTATCATAGATGCAAAATTTTTCAACAAAATTCTAGCAAACAGAATCCAACAACATATTTAAAAAGATCATACATCATGACCAAGTGGGCTTTATCCCAGGGATGCAAGGATTCTCCTTTTTCTTTTAAAATTTTCATTGAAAACCCTTTGGCCAGCAGTCTCTGTACTAAACACTGGTGACTCAGTGGTGGGCAATATAGACAAGGCCCCTACCCTCATGTAGCTGACAGTCTGGTGGGGAGGGGGTTCATACATTAATTCAATCACACTCATGAATGGCTGTAAGGTTACAAATTGTGGTAGGCACAATCATGCTGTATGGGACCTGACTTAATGGGATCTGGGGTTAGGAGACAGCTTCTTTGTATTGAAATATGAAGAATGAGTGGGTACTTAGGGAAGACTGAGGGTTCCAGGCAGTGGAAATGGCTGTGCAAAGGCATGTGCAAAGGCCTTGTGGTGCTAGGAATTGTGGTACTCTGGAAAAATGGAAAAAAAAAAAAAAAAGCTATGGTGGCTAGATCAGAGGTACAAAAGCAGGGAGTGAGGGATGCTTCTGGTGAGGTCAGCAAGAACCAAGACACAGGATGTGTAAAGATTCTGGCTTTCAGCTAAAGAGCAGTGGGAAACCACTAGCATGCCAGAGAAGAACTGGGGGAGTGAGAACTGCTGGTGATGATGCATCTTTGCTTATCTCTGCAGGAGCGATGCAGTCGTACACATGGTCTCTAACGTACACGGTGACAACAGCAGCAGGGTCCCCCGCTGAAAACTCTCAACAGCTGCCCTGTATGCGGAGCACACACGTGCCTTCCTCTTCGGTCACACACAGGATACCAGTTTATCCCCACAGAGAGGAGCACGGGTAGGCGGCTTTCCTGGGATGTTGTTTTACTTTTGCTTTGAAAGGACAGGGTTTACTCAGCAATGGTTTCCTCAGAGGACAAGAAGGACTTGCCCTTTGTTGAGGTCTGCCCACACCTTGTATGACTATCTCATGCAGTCCCCTCAACAACCAGGTGCGGTGGGCAGGTGACCCACTTGGACAGACGAAGAAACTAAGGCTGGACTAAGTTCACTTCCTCAGGCCACATGGCTGCAAAGGGTGAGGCTGACTGAGATTCTGTCTGCCTCCTTTAGGAAAGAAAACGGAAAAGTCCCTTTCACCAGCTCTCCTGGGTGGCTACTTTATAGGCACATAACATACAGCTTCATGGTGGGTCCAAGTCTCAATCACAGGGGGGCTTCCCCACCCAAGGCTGGGGGTCCCTGGAGGACAGGGCTTACTCATGGGGTTCAACTCCAAGCGGGTTCCAGTGGTGATTTGGACCCTGAATAAATAAATCATTTGTTTTGCCCATATTTTCCCCTAAATCTGTAGTGGTGTTACTGTGATGTATAAATTACAAATCCCCTTAAAAGGGTAACCTGAATCATAGCAGCTTTTTGCCATTTTGCATTGTCTTTATGAAAAGACCTTCCTCCTCCAGTGTCTACTGTGCCCTGATCTGAGAAACACTGATGATGTTATAAAGGGCCCTCTTCTTGAGAAGGTGAGACTTGGCTCTGAGGGCACAGTGAGCCTCACAAACCAGGTTCCAACAGACCAGCTGTGGGGGACACAGGAAGGGAGGAAGGAGGACCACTCAGGTCCCTTCCACGCAGTAACTGAGGCCTGACTGTGGGCATACTTGGAGTTAATTCCAAAGGCTCAGGTGCCCCTGCCAGTCACTGGGACAGCCATTATTTTCTCAGGGGACCCCTGAGAGTATTTCCCCCACACATTCAAAATCGACTTAGAACTGTTTCAGAGAACTTTCAATTCTGCAGAAATGACAGCACAGACACTCGTGTGGTCATATACCAGCATCTTTGATGTAAAGATGTTATTAAGAATAGTGGTAACAGTGTTCTGTGTTTTCAAAGCAGTATCCTATGTTTATAAAGTGTCTTCACATATACGACTCTCAGAGTAGCGAGGTGCAGCATTTTTTACAGATGTGAGAAACAAGGATGCAGATAGCCCAGGGCCCCACAGCTGGGAGCTGGTGGAGCCAGGCTTAGAACCGGAGGCTGACGCCTGGTTGGCCATGTTGTTTTCCCCAGGAGAGAGCTCAGAGAAACACATTGCATCCTTCCCCAAGATGGAGAAGCAGAGGACTGAGCAAAACAAAAACATAAGTCCCAAAGTAATTTCTTCTTTTTTTCCTATTTGACTTCAGGCTATAATGTGGGGCTTTTTTACCACAACAGGAGACAAGGTCTCCATCACTAATGATGTTTTGCTCAGGGCTGTTTTTAATTCCCTGAGCACTCACTGGGTGGTGAGGGAGGTATGCCGAGGTGAGAAGGAAGACCCACCTGGGAGTTTGACACTGTCACAACAAAGCCAGAGTGGAGACGGTAGGAAACAAGAAGAAAAAGAAAAATGTAAAACAAAAAGAAAGAAAAGAAGGAGTAGATGAGGTTGATTTTTAAAGGTGTCAAACTGCTTTGTTCTCCCTGCCATTACTCATAATATTCCATGCGCCTCCTGCGTTTTAGATACACGGGAAGCTATAACTATGGGAGCTATGGCAACCAGCATCCTCCCCCGATGCAGAGCCAGTACCCAGCTCTCCCGCATGACACAGCCATCTCAGGACCGCTCCACTACTCCCCGTACCACAGGAGCTCTGCGCAGGTGAGTCGGTGGTCCTGCTTGCCTGCCCAGGCCTTGGTGAGCTTGATGCCAGGTCTAGTCAACACAATAGGCACCTTCTGCATACTGTGTGTGCAACCTCTGTGCCTCCAAGGGAAGGCTGGTCTTTTCCTCCGTGCCACTTTGTCCCTCCCGTGGCTGCCCACAGTGGGTGCTCAGTCAGCGTCATCCCAACTTGCTTTCACCTACGTGGGTACCGACCATGTGCCTCTAGTTCTGTCCTCCCTTTGACCTCTCTCCTATGAGCCAGTCAGCAGTGAGGTCTGTTACCCTTTTTTCGGGCGGCCACCTTCAGACTGGATCTTTTGTCTCCTCTCCCATCGCCCCTTCCTGGTGCAGTCAGACCTTCATCAAGTGCTGTCAGGATGGTCATCTCAGCATCATCCCAACTGGTCTCTCAGTTTCACGTGTGTTCCTTTTCTGTCCAGCAGCCCAACCACAGACTCTTAGTAGAAGAGTCTTCCTGAAATGGACCCCTAACACATCATTCTCAGGCCTTTGGGTCTTCACTGTCTCACAAGCCACACTAATCCTCTGTGGCCTTGGTGAATGGGAATGGTGGCTGCCACTGTTACACCAGTGTTAGGCACTCTCCATGCCTCAGACGCTTTGCTGTCTACTGGCCCTAAACACAAGTGTTGCCAGTTCCATCCAGTTCTGCATGCTTGGTGTCTCTGGACCCTCACCGTCCTTGCCTCAGATCAGGTCTTTATCTAACTTAGACGATGACCAAAGCGTTCCCGTCTGTCTGTCTCTGTGTCAGTAACTTGTCCCATCCTTGGTCCATCCTCAGTACTGCAGCTGAGAGAATCTTTTGGGTAAAACAAAACAAATCAGAAGCCTGGCCACAACACTCTTCCTCTTTTGCATATTATCACTTTGAGGGTCAAGTTCAATTCCTTAGCACAAGACTCATGACCATCTGGGCTCTGCCTGCCTTTCTGGCCTACCAGCCACACCCCACCTTTGTCCCTCCATGCCAGTTCATGTGTAGCTCCCTCAGGTCTTTGCAGATGCTGTTGTCTCGGGCTGGGACTCTCTTTCTCAATAAGCAGAACTCTTCTGCTTATTGTTCAGGACAAGCATCCCATTTGCTGACACTGTCCTTGTCCTTCTTCCAGAACCATATTAGGTGCCACTCCTCTGTACTCAAATGGTGCATTGGGCTTTCCACTATTGGTACACCTCTCATCACTGACTTTCCTGATACCTGCAAGAGACCTCAAAATTTCCTGAAGGCAGAAATTAAGTCTAGGATCCTCAGGTCACTGCACTCATCAAAAAGAAAAGCTAACTGTTACTAAACATTGTCCTGTGCCAAGCACAGTACCAAGCACCTTCCACATCCCCATGGTAACCCTTGCAGAAAGGAAGTGAGGGTAACTTGGTCAAGGACTTAACCCCGGGCAGAGTGACCCCAGCTGTACAGGCTCCTAAGCCCTAGCCTCTGTCACCATTCAGAGAGAGCACTCGCTGCTTAATTTAACAGAGGAGTGAACAGGAGGTGGGTCAGCAGAGACAACTGTGGTGTGAGGCAAGCAGGGAGGGAGCCGCAGTAGGTCTGGGAGACATGATGAGAGTTCAGCCTAGGAAAGAGCTTCTGTAGCACTGGTGAGACCAGGAAGTAGAGAGGGGACCGGCAGAGCAGGGAGGCTGCCAAGGAAGCACATGCAGGAGTCTTAGAACAGAGGTGGCAGGATGTGAGCTAAGTGGAGGCTGCAATTACATCAGCTGTCAGCACAGACTTGCCTCCGAGGGAGAGCGCTGAGCAGAGTGTATCCACAATAGATGGGCACTTGGGGCAAACAGGCATCTGTTTTGATGTCTATCCGCAGTCCCAGGGGAACCGTAGGATAATCCCTAGACAAGCCAAGGAGTTGATTCCTCTAAACCATCACCTGGGGCATTATTATAGGTCTCCATCTGTGTCACATGGAGACACCTGCTCCCTAGGTCCTGCTTCTCTTGGGACCAGGGTCTGTGCTCTCCATGGTGATCCCCTAAATGACTAAGAGCTGCCACCATATAAGCCACAGTATAAGCAGCCTATCCATCCAACCATTCATTCATTCCCCCATGACCGTTGAGTACCTACTATGTGGCAAGCATTGCCCTAGCCTGTGAGAATAAAGGGAGAAGGAGATGGAGGCAAGCCTGCTTTGAGGGAGCTTCCACTCCAGTAGGAGACCCTGGCGAGACCAAGCGGAGATCCCAAGCCACAGCTCCCAGCATTCTTCCCTCTTTCTTCACCCCCTCATCTCTTTCCTGAAACTTCTGGAGCTGGTTTTCCTGGGTATTAAATTTTTAAAGCCTTTTGCCATAAAAAGAAGCCACGGGCTCCTAAATGCCCACGCAGCCCACAGTGGTCCAAGACAGGCTGTAGCATCCCCTCTGGAAACCACAATGGTCCCCAGCTGGAGCACCATCATGTAATCACTCATCCTAACTGGAGAGCTGGGGACTAAACGAACGCCCATGGAGGAGCTGCTGAACCCAGACTGGCTGTTGGAGGCCACAGGGTCCTGCAGCCCCTTCACCACCATGCTCTGTGACGCTCAGGTCCTTTCACAACCTCTGACCCCCACCACATACTCACACTCTGCACTTTATGGTTAATGCCTCCGTCTCCATTTGTAAAGTGGGGTGGGGAGACATTTAGTTACACTACATCTCTGCCCAGGTTGATGGATGAGGTCAGGGTTTCTTCCGGGGAAGGTACTATCTAGTACTTTCTAAATCCTTCCTCTTTTTCCATTCACACTGATGCACGTTGAGGCACTCTGAAATACATAGGCTCACTCAAATCTCAGAGCAACCTTCCAAAGAAGGCATTTTCCCCACTTTTTAAAGATGAGGAAAAACTCAGAAGGCAATTTGCCCAAGGTCATGCATCTAGTAAGTGACCAAGCAGATTCAAAGGCAAATTCTCCAAATCTCAACCCCAAGCCTGTGGCACTGAACACTTACAGGGTGTGTGTTTTAGAGGACAGGAGGTAAATTCAAGAGGTTACTGAAGCTATTCTCAATAAGCTTCAGGTTCCCAAAGAGGAAAAAACACACACCAAGATACTGTATTTCTTTCCTTTCCTGGTACTGCGGTTTAAGGTTGAACACACAGGGGGAAATCTACTGTAGGCCTAATTAGTTTTAGCTTCCCAGAGCAGAAGTCAAGCCATCCCAATCCTGAATACCAAATATCACACTTCATTATAGCAGACTCAGCCGGGAAAAGATTAGTCTGAGGTGAAGAAAAATCATAATGATAAAATACGGTTAAAGAATGCAATTGGTCATTAACACAAGACACTACTTTCTGCAAATAAATGCCTACCATTTTAGTCTTAAAGAACTAATACAACATCTTTGTGAAGTCCAGTAATTATAGACATCCCAGCATTTATATACTCAAAATAATGTGAAGTCATTTGTTTTTTGAACTATGGTACCGTGTGCCCTTGTTTCTACTATTCATTTGTACAAGACATGCTTTCTTCATGAGTACTACAAAGGTAAACCTCCACACTCCTGCTTGAATGCTCATAATTCCTCAGTTAGTGAGTCCAGATGGATGAGGCTGCACAGGGAAAGGTTTGAATTATTCCAGAAAAACACCCTTCTTGCTGCTATGCTGCACGTGTCCCACATCATCAGTGAACAAGGGACAGTATCAACGGCCCCTTCCCAGGCGCCCCATCCTCATGGCCAACCAGAAAGAAAACAAACATGGAACCTCTACCTGTCCGCAGCCGTGAATGTGAACTGGGTTCTTGAGCTCAAAAGCTGTTAGACCAACCATAAGCAAACTGGCTGGAAAGACACTTACAGTGAACCAGAAAGTGTTGCTCATTTCTCAGCTGTATAGCCAAGACCCAGCCTTACCAGCTGGTCACACAGCTCTCACAGTGTCTCCAGTGGACCACGTCCAGTGGGTCCTTGATCTCAGAGGCACAGTGATTGCTTCAAAGTTTGCTTAGCATGCTCCACTTTGGGGTAGCATCCTCGGCCAAAGGTGAGTAAAAATAGAAAAACAGACTTTCTCTGACTATAGGGCCAGGCTTCCTGAGTTCAAATCTCAGCTTGGCCTCTGATTAACTCGGTGCCTCAATCTCCTCATCTGAAAAATGGGGATAATTCTAGTACTTATTTCATAGGGTTGTTGTGAGGGTTGAGTGATTTAACAAAGGTTAGGACAGGGGCTGGCTCATAGTTAACACTATCTGTGGATATTATTATGATTTTTCTTTGTAACACCACAGTTATTATTATTTTTTGTAATTGTAGAATTAATATCTGTCTTCCTCACTATACTAGCCCTGTGAAGGCGAGGGGGTCTAGGTCCTTCCCCTTCTGACCATTATATTCCCAGGACCCAAAACAGACCTGGCTCTTGGTTGGACCTCAGTATACAATGGTCAGTGAATGAAGGGATGAATGGATCCTTACTCTGGCAGTAAGTTGTGTGTGACCACAAGAAGATCATTTATCCCTCTCCTGACCTCAGTTCCCTCATCTGTAAAATGAGAGGTGGGATCAGATGGTCAATCACTTAAGGCTCTTCCTATCATTAGTGGACCACGAACCTATGACTCGAGGAAGAATAATATTCATAATTGCAACTATGTTTTGAAAACTTATTGTGTGGAAGCTCTGGGGCTTCTCAGGTGGCACTAGTGGTGAAGAACCCACCTGCCAGTGCAGGTGACATGCAATATGGGCTCGATCCCTGGGTCGGGAAGATCCCCTGGAGGAGGGCATGGCAACCCACTCCAGTATTCTTGCCTGGAGAATCCCATGGACAGAGGAGTCTAGCGGGCTACAGTCCATGGAGTCGCAAAGAGTCGGACATGACCGAAGTGACTGAGCACACGGACACACTGTGTGGAAGCTCTAAATGTTTCACATGTACTCACTTAATCATGACCCAAAAGGCTCAGCAGACGCGGACTGTCCAGCACAGATTTGGGGGAGTTGTGTCCTGGGTGGGGGATGCCTGTTGGCAGGACTTTGGGCAGTGAGAGCCGCCTTTCATGGGAAAACAGGGGGCCACCTTTCACCCATTCTCCAGTAGAGGCCCGTTTGGTGAAGGTCAGGGATAAAGGGCTCATTCTTCTCTCTCCACGTGCAGGAAAGTCAGCGCTTGGTGTGAGAAGTCACTTCTCAAAATAGCATTTCCTAATATGGTTCCAAAGAGGCTCAGGGTCAGTCTCAGCAGAGATGGACTCACACCCTGGTCCCTTGAGGGAATCTTTGCCCATTTGTGCACACACACACCCACACATGCCCACAGACACCCCTCACACACCTCCCACAGGGTGGGGACTGGGGACTTACCTCCATTTTCACATCAGTATCAACAGCCCTTGATCTGACCTAGAAAAGGGTAACTTCAAGTAAGGGCCTTCAACAAAAAGCACTTTTATCCTGGACAGAGCTCTGGGGACCCCAGGGTTTGTGCCCAGCATCTGGATGAGCCCCATGAACCCGGATGTGAAGTGTGAGCGGTGAGGCGGGCACTCCCATTGGACTGAAGAGCAACTTCACTGGTGGCTTTAATGGCCGGGCCAGACAGCCGGCACTCCAGCCTCTCAGCTTTCAATGGTCTCTTCACCAAGGGGAAGACGAGGCACTGACTCATTTGCAATTAGCTGACCTAACAGGACAGAATTTTCCAGGCCAGATCCTGTGGTAACAGAATTTTATTGTCACGCTGGAGATATTTTGAGCCCGTCTCATTTCCAGGCAATTACTCTTTTGAGCCTGTGACACAACCCCTGGGCACAGCTGCATTGAGGGGCCTTGACTTGGCACAAAAGCCACCCTCTCTTGGGTTCTATGGGGAGGAGGCTGCATGATACAGTCCCTATGCAGGCCAGGCAAGCGAGGCGCCTCTCAGGAGCATCAGGCTGAGGCCTGGTTGGGGTTACCAGACCCTGTGGTCTGCAGTGGGAGGAAGGTACTGAAAGGCAGAGTGACAGAGAGATTCAAGTTTAATGTGCTGTGTTCCAAAGGGGAGTCTTCCTCTCTGAATTCTCTGGACTTCAGTTGTGTGGTGGCTCCTGCCTTGTTTGGGCCAGACTGACGTGGGGGGAAAGAGCTAGCCCAGGCCCGGGCTCCCCTGCCAGCTCATCCACTAGCTCACCATGGGCTCCGCACCTCATCCTAGCTGGATCCTAGCTGTCTCATCAGTGCAACGTGGGGTTGGAGTACAGGAGCCCTGAGGTTATTTCTAGCAGTAACAACCTAGGGTTCATTTGCCGGATAGTAATGTGGCACCTGCTAGGTACCAGGCATCATTCCAGATGTTGGGAACACGCTGTGGAAGATGACACCACGCCACCAGGAGCTTAAGAATACAAGCCAGTGGGAAGAGATACCTGACAAGCAGGATGCTAAGATCCTGCCCTGAGAGGTGAAGGTGGGGCACTAGCTTGGAGAGACAAGATGTCCAGAAAAGTCTCTTTGAGTTGGTGACATTTGAGCTGAGACCTGAAGAATGATGAAAGGGCAAGCAGGGAAGGGGCTTGGAGGGAGGGGTGGGAGAGACGTGCTCCAGGCGGAGGGAACAGGTGGGACAAAATACCTTGAGATGGGAACCAGCCTGGCATGCCTGAGGGCCAGAAAGTAGGTCTCCGTGCTAGGGAGGGGACATGTATCCGAGGAGTTTACTAGAGAGGCTACTGGGAGCGGGGAGCAAACTTTTGGGAAAAATTAAAGACCATTTTGTAATAATATGCTTTAATATTACCTGTTTAGTACCTGGGGGCTCATTATCTTGGTCAGGACCCAGTCTTACCATGGTCTCTTTGGGGTTCAGAGGGGCTGCCACACACACACACACACGCACACACACACACACACAGCTGCTTTGGGGAGTATGAAAGCCTCCGGAGGCTCCCCGTGGTCTCCTTGGCAACAGCCCTGGGTGCCTCCTCTGCCCTGAGCTCCAGATACCACCTCTGCCCTTCTCACTCTTTTCCTACCTGTTCTTCTGACTGTGTAAGGCAAGCTGTCTGTCCTGTGGAAGACCAAGCCCTCACTACCAGACCTCCTTCTTCACCTGTAAATAGCTGGTTCTCTTTGCCTGCTTTGGGCCTAACAGCCTTCCCCCACTGCCCCTCGGACTCCCACTCAAAAGGCGGAGAACAGTTCACTTGGCCCCCTCGGCAACAGAGAGCAGCCATTGCTGTCATAACCCCCTCTCCTGGCTTGTCTAGGCTTCAGTCTGTCTGTCTCCCTCACACGGAGGCAGCCTCCCACCTAATCCCTCGGGGCTCCACTCTCCAACTGTCAGGGAAGACAGATGGGAGAACAGAAGACTTCGCACATTCGCAGGCAGACTCTCTCCCTACTCGCTGCCCTTGCCATCCTGGCTGACTGGCTCCTGTTCATGTTGGCGTGGCCCTTAGCACAGCAAGGAAATCTTTGTGTTGACCAGCCTGCAAACGGAGAGCTCTAGCAAAGGGAGCCCAGGACTCCTCCCCTTCCTCCCCTCTGATCTACTAAAAGCAGCTCGTTTGCATAGCTGTCTTGGAAACTGAATAGAATGTAAACGAAGCAGCACTTTGGGGCACTTCTCTTATTTCTGATTCTTTCTAGAAATGTGTGTTGTTGTTGTTGTTGTTGTTGTTGTTTTGCCTTCTTCTGGTAGCTATTAACACCCTTTTCCCTGACCTGCACAAAAGCACCTTCCTCCCCTCCCAAGGGGCTTATCTTGACTCCTTCCAGGTTCATACCAAGGCCAATAACTCGCCATCCTATCTTCTAGGACTTCAGTGAATGTGAACCCAAAAGAGATGTTCTCTAAATGATAGGCACTAATACTAACCTTTGACACTGTTGACTTGATTCCTCTTCAAAAACCTGCGTTTAGGCTGCAGTTCATAAGTGGATTCAATTGCAAAATGCTATTTTTAATGAGGTCGTTGTGTTTTTCTTGGCAGTATTGTTCTCTTGGGTTGATGGAGTGGGACCTATCACAACTCCATAAATGATAAAATGATACAGCTCAAACCCATCCATCCATCCATGTCTATTTGGACATACTGTGACTCAGGTACACACGCACTCACTCTTTCTCTCTCTCTCCTGTATTCCCAGTGGGGTTATTCCTTCTTTGGGGTTTGACTTCCCCAAACATTGCAGATGAAGAGCACAAAGCCTGTATGACTGGTTGAATGAATATCAGCCCAGCTCTGGCTATGAAATGTTTTGCTCTTCTCCTGCCGGTTGCTTCCTAGACCAAGAGTCAGTCTTGCAGAATCTCACTGATGACTTCCCACAAACTTTCATTAACAGAGTCTTAAGAATTTAACGTAAACTGTGAACGTGACTGATACTGTGTACATGCAACTTCAAGCTAATTTTAACTTTGTGGAATTTCTTTCCCCTCAACAAGTACCCTTTTAATAGCCCCACTTCCCGGATGGAACCTTGTCTGATGAGCAGTACTCCCAGACTGCATCCTACCCCAGTCACCCCCCGATGGCCAGAGGTGCCCACAGCCAACACGTGCTACACAAGCCCGTCTGTGCATTCCACGAGGTATGGAAACTCTAGTGACATGTACACACCCCTGACCACGCGCAGGAATTCTGAGTACGAGCACATGCAACACTTTCCTGGCTTTGCTTACATCAACGGAGAGGCCTCCACAGGATGGGCTAAGTGACTGCTTTCATAGGAATCCGTATTTAATATTAATAATAATTAATAATAATAATAATAAACCCATCACCCACCCACCCCCAGAAGACTTTATCTCTCTACATTGTAACTCCTGGACTATTCCTAGGCATCCACTTTCCTAATGAACATGAGGCTGGGATTCAGTGCGGGATGAATAAACTTTAGTTCTGAAAAGGGGCTCACTAAGAGTCAGTGAGATTGGGTTCCTGTATCCAAGCCAGACTTGACTGTTTGTACAGAGCACTATCTCAGGCAGGCCGACCGACCCGTGACATTTCCCTCTGTTCCATGTCTTCGCAACCACTCCCAGTAAACCACTTATTTTCCTGTTGACAAAAACTCTTTAGTCTTGAAGGATGGATACTAGAGACAGAATCTGGTTGGCGCTCTTGGATGGGCACATAATTGACCAAGAGCATTCACCTTTCTATCCGGCTGTCATCTTACTGTACAATGAACAGCCCTCAGAAGTGTCTTAAACATCCCAACTTGCTGGTGGTGTCAGCACTGCTTCCTGGAGCACCAGGGCTAAATGGAGGTGTCCAGAAACCCTAGAGTCCCTGTTACGCTCACGCTGTCACCATTCCTGCCTGGTCTTGGAACATAAGCACTGTTGAGAGGGAAGGAAGAGGCCTGTTCCGTATGCCTTAAGTAGATCGAGGTTTGTAGAAGACCGGTTCTTCTACATTCAAGTATTTGTCTTAAGTTTGCACAATGGCTAGTGTCAGCAAAAGGCAGAAGAGCATTTTCTAAAGTTCTGTGAGAATGCGGACTTATGGCATTCAGTATCACACTCAGCTCTGCTGTATTAACTTTGTGAACCTGAATGGACCAAACTTTTAACTTACCAAGCACCAAGTGTGAAGACGACTTTCATGGTTCCTTCATAAGACTATAATAATTTCCGACACTTTGATAGAAAAAATTCAAAGCTGTGCCTTTGAGCCTATACTATACTGTGTATGTGTGGAAATAAAAAAAATGTATTGTACTTTTGGAAAATTTTTTCGTAGGCATTTTTCTGTCAGATTTGTAGCAATTTGTGAGGTTTGTTAGAGATTAACATAGGTTTTCTTTCTGTATTATAAAAAACACCAAGAAATTATGGTGGACCTATTACCCTATGGGTAAGAAATAAGTGGAAATATGACACCGGATGTTTTAGCAATTGTTCTGTAAATAAAATCTTTGATCACACCACTCAGTGTGATAATCATGTCTACAGCTAAAATGGAAATAGTTTTATCTGTACAGTTGTGCAAGATATGAATGGTTTCACACTCAAATAAAAAGTATTGGAATGACGTTCTTTCTTTTTGTTCATTTTGCGTTTGATACGACCTGTGTGTGTGCACATATGTATTTTGTGTGTGTGTGTGTGTGTGTGTGTGTGTGTGTGTAATATATATGACATTCTAAATACCTAGGGTGTAAGTAGGCAAAACAAAAGTAAATGGTCTTCTATAGTTGTACTTATCGAGTTCCTTGTGATCTTGTCATTATTAAAATGTGGATAGGCCACACATGCAGTCCTTAAAAAATGATTTAGCACCTACAACCTGATTGTAAGAAGCAGTCCTACACACAAGGACTGACCTGGAGTTTTCATGATGGCTAATGTCAGCAAAGGGCAGAGCCTTTCAGCTCTTACAGAGGATATTATTCTTCAATGCCAATATCACTAAGAGGTCCCCTGACACTCAGTTCATTATGCTTTAATGATCGCTAGGTGTAAAGATATTTTGAGCACAGTGGTTTAAATGCTAATAAACTTCTGAAACAGGACAATAATATTGTTAAATAGTTAATAAATATCAACAGATTTTTTTTTCCAGGACTGCAGTTTGATTCTAGGGCTGGAAAGTGAGGCAAAATTATTAAATGCTTTGCCCAAATGTTAAAGAGTCTAGGATCTATGAGAAATTCAGAGCCACAGATTTCCAGAAATGGCAGTACTGACTATTTTAACTAAAAGGCATGAGAATTTGACAACTCAATTTGCATTTTAAAAGGTTTATTTTTAAAGCCAGGCTCTTACTTGCTATTACATAACATATGTACACCTGAAAATGCTTTGGGGATTAAAATTATACATTTTATATAGTATTCCCTTTAAAAAAATTAGCTGTGTTGTTCTACCAAAAGAAAGCAGATGTTGGATTTCACTCTGATGGTAATTAGTTTGATCTTTCGGCCAAGGTCCATTAGTTGGCTTTATATGAGGAAAATAAGGGAGAGGAAGGATGAAATTTCATATTTAGTCAGTGAAAATAAGCCTGAGAATAACCAGACCTATTGCTCTCTTTACAATCCAAAGCTCATGCTCCAGAAATGAATGGGTGTATTAAGTCTGACTTTTGACCTACTAAGCACAAAAAATTAAGCAGTTGCCAAATTCTCTGGCCAGGTAGCTGCTGCTGCTGCTGCTAAGTCGCTTCAGTCGTGTCTGACTCTGCGCGAACCCATAGATGGCAGCCCACCAGGCTCCAGGCAAGAACACTGGAGTGTGTTGCCATTTCCTTCTCCAATGCATGAAAGTGAAAAGTGAAAGTGAAGTCACTCAGTCGTGTCCGACTCTTCGAGACCCTATGGACTGCAGCCTACCAGGCTCTTCTGTCCATGGGATTTTCCAGGCAAGAGTGGTGTAAAGTAATTAACCTCCAATTACAATAAATAAATTTATATATATATAAAAGAGTACTGGAATGGGGTGGCAGCAGTACATAATATTGAAATAAACGACACCCATGTACACAAGTACTAACCACAAGCTCTTTAAACGCACAGATATTTAGGCAAAAATAGTCACAGCCAATAAGGGCCTGAATCCCGGAAAACACAGTGATTGCTCCAAGAACTTTGCAGAGGAAAGAATGTGTTCACAGCACAGCCAGGAACCGAGAGTCATCAGCACCACAGGAAGAAGGCAGCTTCAGGTGAGGCAAGTGGCCCCTGGGCGTTTCTCTCCAGACCACAAGATACCCATCTCTTGGGAGATGAGTGGACTACCTGTGTTCCCAATTGTTCTAAAGCTTCCACTTCAGAACAGAGAGGGATATGAGTAAGAAAAGATAACTTCTGTGAGTTCATGACTCAGCTGCACCTTCTCTCCCTCTTGACGGTTCCTAGCCAGTCACCAAGATGGGAATGGGCAAGGTCGGCCACTGGGAGTGGGGCCAGCCACTTGTCAGAGGAAGAACAGAGGAGTCTTGGCAATAAAGGGACCCTCCCCTCTTCAGGACACTCTCTGAAAAGGACTCTGCCAGCTTGAAACTAGCTGAAATCATGAACGGCAGCCAGGATGGCTCACCCACGTCGCAGGCCTGCGGAGTCCAGGCATCCATCCTGCTGAGCCCTTGTCAGGCCTCTAGCATAGCCCAGGTCTGGGAAGAAAGGGGAGCTGTGGCCCCTCGGAGACCACAGCCTGGTTACAGACCAATCAAAAATGTACATCATCAAATAAACCCAGCCTCACTGGAGAGAGGGCCTGAAATCATAGAAGGTGACCTTGGAGGGGTCACCTCCCTACTCTGGGCTGTGAGCAGGCCTGCTCTATGACTATGACATCCTGAATTACAGCCTGTGTGCTGATGGACCAGGGCAGGCAGATCTGGGTGAGGAGGGTGGACAGCTTAGGGAAAACAAAGAACAGACTGGCAGCTGGGCAGTGATTCAGGGAGGCAGCCACAAGAGAGAAGGCGATGGCTCCACCAGCTGGTGCTAAAGAAATGGCCTGAGGTTCACATCCACGAGCTGAGCCCATATCTCTGCACCACCATCACCAAGCAACACCCCTTCCTCGTACCTGATCCCACTCTCTCTTTCACAACTCCACTGGGGCAGTAGTCTCCTGCTATCTCCCCCATCCTGCAGATCTGTCCTATTTGCTTTAACGTGACATCAATCAAAATGAAGCGAATCTGGAGAAGGAAAGAGCAAAAACGAACAGGCTATTTGTCCCAGCTTTTCATACCTCTTAAAGGCAGAATGGAAAGATTGAAAAAAATTAAATCCTAGGAAAGGGCTAAACACTCCCTTTATCACATGGGAAAGAGTGTCGGGGTGGGGCAGCTGTAGAGCTCCTGAAACTCAGAGTTCAGACTTGGTCAAGGGCCTGAAGTATGCAAATCATCATTATCGTCAGAAGCTTAAAGGAAGAATAGAGGGATGTCCTCATTGGCTTTGAAGTGAGGTAGAACCGAGATTAAATCTTGGTTCCACCAGAGATGATGTAGAAGGAGCATTCCTACCCTCAGTAGGATTAGACGTCATCTGTTCTGAGTTCTAGCTGCCCATTAGCATTACTCTATCAACTTTGTAAAAATAGGGATGTGTAGGATTCACCCACAGTCAGTAACTGACCTAGAATGTGATGGGGAAATCTTTTAAACTCTCCAGATGATTCTAATACGCAGCCCAGGTTGAGAAACATGACCTCTGCCACCTTGAAGTTCTAAGATCCAGGGACTGCTCTCCCCTGAATAGGTACCCCAAGTTTCCTTTTTATAAGGTTCCGGTCTGTCCAGAGTGGCAGACGCCAATCATCCACACTGTTTATAGTTTTCCCCAGCTGACAAACCTCTCCCTGACAGCACTGTTTTGTTTGTGCTTCAGCCCAGCCCACCTCCCTACCACTCTGCCGCCTGCCCTCCTAACCTGGACCTTCTCTGCTTCGGTTCCTTGGCAGCCTCCCAAGCTAAGCCAGCCCTTGTGGTTTCCTCTTCTTCCAAGGAGGTCAGAACCTTTTGTGCTTCATCAGCCTCCTCCCTGAAGCTCTTCCTCCATCCCTCCTCCTGCATCTCAACTCCCCCCGCCCCGCCAGCCCTCTCACCCCCATATTTTGCTGCTACTGGTGTAGGTGGGACGGAAGATGTAGGCTCAAGAATTGAGAAAAGAGCTGTTGCTAGGAAAGGAGTGTGGGTGAAGAGAGAGCGTGGGTGGGAGAAACAGGGCTCCCCAGTTTTATTCCTCCCTTTGTCATCATAAATGCCTCCAGAGCTAAAACCAGTTGTTTTAAGAACTATTATGAAAAATAATAAGGTCTGACCGGGACAGCAGGGGTGAGAGAATCAGCCTCAGAACAGCTGCAGTGCTGATCCTTGATATTTATAACAGTCTTCTGATAGATGGGAAAGCCACTGAGAGAAGTCTCTAAGAGTGAATTCTCCAAGAACTACCAAACGGTGCCCTGACCAGACACAGTATCCAAAACGTCCCAGCCTGTGCTACACCTCTTGGAAACAAGAACCTGCCAAATGTCTTCTTAAGGACTGAAATGTAATTACAACAGAAGGCCAAGTTTTAAATGAGGAGACACACTTCCTTCTTCTCACATTGAGCAACGCGTGGTCCATTCCTGAACCAGCTCTAGAGGTTCTTGTTCCTGGGAGGTCTGCAACATGCTAGCCCCATCAGAAGCATCTTTCCCACTTCTTATAACCTCCTTGAGATGTCAGTGGTATAGTCATTTCTGTTTACAGGTGGAGAGACAGAGGCTATGACCGGTTTAGTGTCCTGCCAGAGCCAGGATGTACAAACTGCACTGTTCCACTCCAGACTGTCTTTTCTGCTACAGCACCCTGCCTTCTTCCTCCTTCCTACTTTTGTTTCCATGCCATCCCACCCCCATTCCTTTCTCCTAAGTGGCTTTGCAGTTTATAAATCAACCTTGACCGTGGTAAGAGAACCTGCTGGGGTTGAACAGAGTTTCAGAAGTTCTGGGAAATTTGTGTGTGTTCAATGAAGGCAGCTGCTAAGCTGCACCAGCTCTTTCGCCCACACCCAAAGTGGCATCCACTCACTGTAAGTTCACAGCAGACACTAGCTTCCCTCCGTCACTTCCCAGGGTACATACAAACCAACACATTATCAAGAATCAAGACTTGGTCATTCTACAGAGAAACAGGAACAAAAGAAAATCAATAATAATGTAAAAAAAAAAAAGCAGGGCACAGGAGAATTTTTATTACTAGGTCAAAAAAAAAGCTCTGCGGGGGAGATGCAATGAGCCAAGCATTCACTAGAATGAAGTCATTGGAGGGGGTGGAGGAGGGGTGCTGGCTACCTCTTGCTGTTCAGGTCACTACCCTTTGACAGCAGTGGCCTCTGACCTCAACAACCCTACAATTCTGTTTGGACTGACCCTGAAACCCATGAAAGTCAGATGTAGGCAGTGCCCAAAAGTTGAGATAAAGCTGACTAATATGGGAAAAGCTCCCGGTATGTGCCCCCAGCTGAAAGGAGCTGGCAGTTCTTTGGCGGGAGATGCAATTTATTCTGTCCTCCTCCTTTCAGGGAAATGCTAATCCTTCATAGGCAACTGGAGGGGAAGACTAAAAAGTGGTGATGATGAATGACAATAATCCTTTGTCCACTGCCACCTCCTCCTAGGGTTGAACCTTAAGAGTTTAATCGAATGTTGGTAAGTAAATTAATGCTTTACTGCATTAAGAGTTAAAAAGGAAGTGGCAGGAAGAAGAGTTGTGAAAATGCATGTCCTCTGATACGTGACTCTCAAAAGCTTAATTACAAAGACATTGGTACAGAGTGTGTGTGTGCACACGTGTGTATAGTGTTTTAGCCTCCTTCTTTACATACACAAACAAAGGACAGTCACTATCCCCAAACTCTTTTGTCAAAGCATGTCAGTGTTAAAGACATTAACTTCAAGGTTTAAAGATCAAAGTGGTATGTTAAAATTACTTTTCTGTTGTTAAAAACATCAACAACAACAAAATCTCAAGCATTTGTTCGCCAATAGTAATAACATGACCTTTATCCCCACATCTTCCAGCATCACTGTGAGGGAGGTTGCCTTTTTCATTCCAGTTCAGCTAACACCTGAGTGGCTACTCCATGCCAGGACTGCTGTGCTGGCCACTTGGACAGTCATCTCCTTTAACCCTTACAACATCCTGCAAAGTAGGTATTATCATGTTCGTCGCAGTTGAGAAAATCAATGTTCAAAGAAGGCAAGTAGAATCTTTTGGCTTTCAAGTTTTCCTCTGAGATACAAAAAACTGGTTGCCAGAACGGTTTTAAGGAATTTGACAAATGATGGGCTTCTGAGACTCACACAGTGAATTGGGACTAAACACCAGGTTTTCCAATTCCCAGTCCAGCTCTTTTGCCACATTACAGCACTGCCACCCAAAGTGCTGGGTTTTCCCAAGAGGTGTTTGGATGGGAGTCCAAGCCAGCGAGATGCAAATAGGTCTGACCCACATTCCAGCTCTTGGATAAATAAAAACTCCTAAAGGGCAGAGCCCATTTCGTGTGCTTAATTTGAGAGCCCCACTGTGGACAGTCAATCAGTATTAAACAACTACAGGTACATTTGCCAAGGACTAACAGCATGGGCTCAATTTTAGCAATTAGAATACTGCAGAGGAATATTACAGAGGAATCTCGTACAGGTACCGAAAGGCTGGATCAAGTAATCATAAATTTCTAAGAGTTTAAAAAGAAACCTCTGAAGTCACCTAATTAAACTCTAATTTTATAAATAAGATCCAGAGAAATTAAAACAACACACACAAGGGTTTGACACCAGTCAGCAACAGACCTTTTCCTGCCTCCCAGTTCTATTTATGTCATATGGTATTGTGACGTAGTTTTCAGGAATGGAACATGTTGTAAGCTGAAACTGGACTGGATGGTTATACAGAGTCATCAGTGATAATGACGTCTCCCAGATTTAATTTTTCCTTATCCTACTCGACCAACTGACCTCTAAGTCTCCCTTGCTGGCTTTCAAATTCAGCTAAGTTGGTTTTCATTTCTCAATAAGTGTTTCATTAGTTCTGGCCTCTCGAACTTCTCTCTTGGCATTTCCCCCATCTGCTAGCCCTCTAAGCTCTCTGTAGTATTCTCTATATAGTTCTCCAAGAAGGCTTCTCTGATTACTCTTCTTCCCATAAATGTTTATCTTGCTTTGATTTGCATAATATTTACATTCAATTTGTTCCTTCCTAACAGTAGAAAAGATCTGCCAACTGCCTGGGTGCTTCTTATATTCCCAAAGAACAGGATCAATTGATTTTACTTGTTTTTATTTTTTATGGTACCTAAGACAATGCTTTTCACACTGTTCATGGGGTTCTCAAGGCAAGAATACTGAAGTGGTTTGCCATTCCCTTCTCCAGTGGACCACGTTTTGTCAGATCTCTCCACCATGACCCATATGTCTTGGGTGGCCCTACATGGCATGGCTCATAGTTTCATTGAGTTAGACAAAGCTGTGGTCCATGTGATCAGTTTGGTTATTTTCCTGTGATTGTGGTTTTTCACAACAAACTGTGGAAAATTCTTAAAGATATAGGAATACGAGACCACCTGACCTGCCTCCTGAGAAATCTGTATGCAGCTCAAGAGACAACAGTTAGAACTGGACATGGAACAACAGACTGGTTCCAAATTGGGAAAGGAGTATGTCAAGACTGTATACTGTCACCCTGCTTATTTAACTTATATGCAGAGTAGGTTATGTGAAATGCCAGGCTGGATGAAGCACAAGCTGGAATCAAGATTGCTGAGAGAATTATCAATAACCTCAGATATGCAAATGATACCATCCTTATGACAGCAGAGAACTAAAGAGCCTCTTGATGAAAGTGGAAGAGGAGAGTGGAAAAGTTGGCCTAAAACTCAACATTCAGAAAACTAGGATCATGGCACCCAGTTCTACCACTTCATGGCAAGTAGATGGGGAAAACAGTAGACACAGTGACAGACTTTATTTTCTTGGGCTCCAAAATCACTGCAGATGGTGACTACAGCCATGAAATTAAAAGATACTTGCTCCTTGGAAGAAAAGCTATGACCAACTTGGCATATTAAAAAGCAGAGACATTACTTTGCCAACAAAGGTCCGTCTAGTCAAAGCTATGGTTTTTCCAGTGGTCATGTATGGATGTGAGAGTGGGACTATAAAGAAACTTGAGCACCAAAGAATTGATACTTTTGAGCTCTGGTGTTGGAGAAGACTCTTGAGAGTCCTTTGGACTGCAGAGATCCAACCAGTCCATCCTAAAGGAAATCAGTCCTGAATATTTTTTGGAAGAACTGATGCTGAAGCTGAAACTCCAATCCTTTGGCCACCTGATGTGAAGAACTGAGTCATTAGAAAAGACCCTGATGCTGGGAAAGATTGAAGGCGGGAGGAGAAGGGGACAACAGAGGATGAGATGATTGGATAGCATCACTGACTCATTGAACATGAGTTTGAGTAAGCTCCGGGAGTTGGAGCTGATGGACAGGAAAGCCTGGCGTGCTACAATCCATGGGATTGCAAAGAGTCAGACATGACTGAATGACTGAACTGACTGAAGACAATGCTATGCTCCAGTGAGCCCCAAATTATTTGTTAAAGGCACAAACCACGTCAAATAACTTTGCTACAAAAAAGAAACTTCATTCTTAATAGAAAATGAATTTAAGGTAACTTTTAACCTCCTAGATTATTCTGATTTCTCAAAGACTAATTAATGAGTCACATGCTTATAAGTTTGTTAGTCTACAAAAAAATTATATTCATTTAGTGGTTGATATTCTATCAGAATCTTGGTCCAGTGATTATCAACCAGGAAGCTTTTAAAACTACCAGTACCCAGGCCTCACCACAGATCAACTAAATCAGAATCCTTGCAGGTATGCCCAAGCCATGATTTGCATACATCATATTGTAATTTGATTTGCACATATTTATATGTAAAACCTCACTCTCATTAATAAATTGGTCTAAAGAATGAGCATGTTCAAATATGCTTTTGTTGTCCTTAGATCATAGAATGTTAGAACTGAGAGAGAACCAAGACTCTATCTGGATCAGATCCTTTATTTTACAGTTGAGGACACCAGATGACATTGAGAGTGTCATGACATTGAGAGAGCCTCACATGGTGGCGTGGTGGTTGTTGAGTGACACTTTGTATCTCGAATTAGTGAAATTCTCTGAAGTCCAATTGTGGAGCTGTAGTGAGTAGGCCAAGCTGTTTAAGTTTTTAAATTTCTTCTAAAGAAAATGTATAAAAAATACTACATGTGAAAGACTTGGATTGTAAAAGCTGTTACCGCCAGGTACTTCTATAAGACCTTTAATTTGGCACATTCCGACCAGTCCATTGTTATGGCAGAGGAAATGCCAGCACAGGATATATCAAAGTCCAAAATAAATGACTAGTATCTATTTGCAGGGTTTTTCACTGGCCCTGACCCATACGGTTGTAGCATTTTATGCTATCAGAGCCCAGAGCATTTCTAGCCCTTAACTATACCACTTACGAGCACTTATTGCTCATGAGCAAGCTAATCTATACATTGAACTTCCCTTTTCTTTATAAAAAGGAAGACAGTGCCTGTCCTACTGACCTTGCATTTTCCAGCTATTACAAGGATTAAGTCAGATGATCTCTGTGGAGATATTTTGAGAACAGTACAGCACTATCCAAACATAAATACAGAATTATATTATAATATCTTAGAGCAGTGACTTGTGAATAAATATTTGTTGCTTTGATTACCCAGACTCTAAATCCCAATTCCTTGGCACCAAGCCAGGCAAGAATCAACAGGAACTGGAGTTACTGCTGAACTAGAAACTCTAGTTACTGAAAGTATCACATAACTATTCAGGGAGGTAAAGTGATGTAGTGATCCAGAATTTAGCTAGTCTAGGCTCTAGTCCCAGAGTCTGCTTTTAACTATTGACTTTGGACAAGTCACTTAATTTTTCTGGGACCAGAGTCTCGTCAGTGGTCAAAGGATGACTTGAATCAAAGACCCTTTTGATTTATAAAATCAGAATATTAGTGCTTAATTAAAATTACTAAAGTGCAATTTCCCAAGCCATTAATTCATGTGGTTTCACATTTTAAAAATCTCTTTTTAGAAGTAGAGGGTTGAAGCCTAAAAACATAAGCCTATTTCTGGTAAACAGACATTTCAAACACATGTGTATAAGACCCTCTTTAAAATAAATGTCTCTACTCAGATACTTTATGCTAGCTAGTATCCTGTCCAGGAGCCGTTGCTCCAAAAATAAATATATGGTTACCCCAAAACCATGTAGAACAGTACTGGACAGAGAGTAGGCAACCAAATATTTTATGTTACACTTCTCAGTTTGAGTCTCAGTTGGTGTTATTTAACTAATCCGAGCCTGATTTCCTATATGTAAATGGGAATACCTCACTCAATGATCCACTGAGATGGTGTACAGTAGAATGCTTTGTAAACAATTAAAGATAACTGCAAGATATTACTACTAAATGAGGAATATAGTTTACTAAATCTTGCCTAAGAAGATGCTTTTTAAAGAGACAGACCAAAATCTGACTTTATTATGGATACAGCACTTACCCCAATATCTGGCTTAACAAATATGCTCAATAAAGGTTTGCTGCATGAAATGTACAATCCAACGAAAGGCCAAAAGCTCCATGAGCTCAAATTCCACTTCTTATTTCTAAGTTCTCAGATTCTAGCACAACATCTGATGCACAGAAGAAACTCAATAATTATTAGATGAATAAATTTTTGCCCCTTCTAATTCTTCAGCACAGCTCAAGAGGGAGAGGTAAGCAGGGCTGGCATGGAAGATGATTCTGGTAAAGGTAGCTTGGAATGGAAAACTGAAAGTTACTTAGAGAATTCATGCACACTCTAGCAAATAGTTTGGGAGAGTAGAAAGAGCATAGATAGGATCCTAGTTCAAATTCAGTTTTCAAATTCTGCCATCTCAGTAAATTAACCTATTAACCTCTTCAAGACTCAGATTCCTCAGCTTAACAGTACCTCCCTCACAAGCTTAGGGCTTCCCCAGTGGCTCAGCAGTAAAGAATTTGCCTGCAATGCAGGAGAGGCAGGAGATGTGGGTTTGATCCCTGGGTGGGGTAGCTCCCCTGGAGAAGGGCATGACACCTCACTCCAGTATCATTTCCTGGAATATCCCATGGACAGAGAAGCCTGGTGGGCTACAGTTCGTAGGGTCACCAAGAGTAGGATATGACTGAAGCAACTGAGCATAAGGTTAACGACTAAAATGGAAGCTCCATAATAGTAGGGACTTCATTTTGGGTCCACTGTAGACAGACTGAACTGTACTGTACGGTATTGAACAGTGTCTGGCACAGCATAGAGTCTCTAATATTTGTTGACTTGGTTTGTGAGAAACTGAGATAACATAGGTAACGTGTGTGACAGAATGTCTGCATGTAGCGAACACTTAGCAAATGTGAGATTCCATTATCATCATCATCATTACCATTACTAGTATATCCATATTATTATTTACTAGCGGTCGTAGAGGACCTGCCTTTGGGGAAAGACGTAGATACAAATATCGAATTCCCTACTTACTGGCTGTGTGAGTTTGGACAAATTACTTAACCTATTCGGATTCGTATGGTTCCACAAAAATCTCAGTGCCGTGAGAAATCACCTAACACTGAGTCTTGAGTCCCTAACACGCGATACACGGCGGCTATTATTATTATTATGAAGGCAAAAAAACCCGCCGAGTCCCCTTTTATCCGAGAGCTGTCTACCATTTTCCCACATTATTGTAGCTGAATACATAGCATGACCGCAAACAAGGAAGGAAGGAAAGAATTTCAAAGAGACCGAAACCGCTAAACGAGAAAAGAGGGAATTAAAACGGTGCCTGACAGTTCCCACCAAGGGGTGCCAGTTTCCGCGACTGTCAACCAGTCCGACCAGCCAGGGCTCGAGCAGGACAGTCAGCTCGGTAAGGAACAAAAAGGAGGCAGAGCCGACGTTTGGACCCTCCCCCTAACGGTCTCCCGGCCGCTGGCCTCAGGCGGCCGCTGGACTCCCTTTTCCGGCCTCTGCAGGACCACAGTTCCCAGCATGCCTTTGGCAGGAAGTCTTTCCCGCTGGATGACTACGAGTCCCGACATGCCATTCGGCACTCCAGTAGATTAGATGGAAGAGTGGAATGACCCCGTCGCACGCAGGGAATTGTAGTCCATTTAGCTGGTGGCTCTTAGAGGGGCGGGGAAGAGCCGGGTCGCTCTCGTCAGCTGAGGAGAATGATTCATAGAGGAGGGTCAGGAGAGAAGAACAGCTCTGTCCGTGAAAGCCCATTTAAAAGGCTGGACTCTTCTCCGAGGGAGAGAGAGACAGGGGAGCAAGCAGGGTCTCGGGCCTGACCCCGTCCGCCAGGCCTCTACCGAGTACTGGGCCTTGTCAGAGGTGGCGGCTAGGCGCCGGTTGCTGGGGGACCGGTGACGTCGCGGGGTGAAAGTTGAGGGGCGGTGACGTCGGGCCTGCCCGGGCGGAGGCTGGCGGGCTGGAGGCAGAGGGAGGGAGGGAAGGAGGGAAGGAAGGAAGCTGGGAAGAAGCGAGCGAGCGGGGGCGCGAGGCGTTTACCTGGAGGCAGCGGCTTGGGCGCGCAGAGCGGCCGCGGCTCCCCCGCACCTGCGGCCATGGATGAGGAGCGCGCCCTCTACATCGTCCGGGCCGGCGAGGCGGGGGCTATCGAGCGGGTCCTGAGGGATTACAGCGATAAGGTAAAGAGCCCTGGCCCCGGGCGTGCGGTATAGCACCCTTGGGCCGCCCCCCTGGGCTTGCATATCGCATCCCTCCCAACCCCCCCTCACGCCGGGGATGCGCATTGCTCTCCCCCGAAAACGTTTCCGGCTTGGGCATGCGTGTTTGTGCCCCCAGCCTTTTCCATCCGCGCATCCTGTATCCCCCCTGCCCCCATCCTGGCTCCCACCACTCTGATTCCGGCCCAGCAGCTTGTCCCACGGTCCTCTTCCCAAGCGTGCAAGTCACACCCCCGGAATCGGTGAATGTCCGTCTGTGCCCTGTGCCCCACTCTTGGATGCAGAAATGCACGCGAGGCTTCCTCACCTGCATAGCATAAAAATACGTGTTTCTTTGCATAAACACGGCCTTTGACATGCTTAAGACGTATCGGCCACGATGGCAGTTCTTTATAGACACAGCACTGTACAGTTTTCAAGGTGTGATGTCTCATATATGGTCTAACTTGATTCTCAGAATATTTGTAGAGTAGAGAGTATCATCCTTCCCATTTTCTAGATGAGAATACCGAGGCACGAGGAACTGAAATCACGCCAAGGTCATGGACCTACTGTGTTGTACTTGGGAGGAGACTAACTCCTAATAATACCTGTTACTTGTATCGCATTATCAGCTTTCCCATCCTTTATCTTATTTAATCTTGACAGCCGTTCTGTGAGGTTTCATCTGCGTTTTGCAATTGAGATTCTAGATCGGTTAAGTAACTTGCCCAAGGTCATACTTCTGAGCTGGGATTCCAACCTAGGTCTTCAAACCATTCATTATTCTTTCCACTTTACAACTCTACACTAAAAAGGTATCTTCTTTTATATCCCAGTCACTTCTCTGAATGTCTCTTCAAGAACCGTTAGCTCTCCATTACTTTTCCTTCCAGGAATTGTACAAGCTCGCTTCTAAAGGTGACATACCACACCTTTATTCTTCCATTTAGAAGACTACTTAATAGAAATGACTGACTTCTGTGAAAACACACCCAGCACCATGTCACATCCTAGATATAACATCTTCCTTCCTTTCATTTGCTTCCATTCATAATTTCTCCTGTGTTTGCTATGTGCCCACCACTGCCCTAACCTGTGCTTTGCATTGTGGAGCTGCCAGTATGCCATTTCTGCCCTATGTGGAGAATATCAAAAAATCAGGCAACTTCACTCCTGTTTGATCTTCTCAACAATCCTGTGAGGAAAGTGATGGTATTCCCTGTTTCACAAATGAGAAAATTTAGAATGTTGTTGCCCCAAGTCCACACAGTCATTGAGAGATGGGGCTGAGATTTGAATCTAGGTTTTCTGATTGCTCTTTTACAGTACTATGCTGTTTTCTTTGGGAGGCTGTATGGATTCAGTTAAATTCATATCTTAGTTTCTTCAGTCTCTGATATGCTTTATTGTTGCATATCTGCTTAACTTAGGAGAAATTCATTTAATGCACAGGTGTACATATTGTGGAGATTATGGTCGTCCAGTGGTATCTGCTGGGGATTTGTTCCAGGACCCTTTCCCTCCCTCATGGATACCAAAATTCATGGATGCTCAAGTCCTTTATATAAAATGGCATGTTGTTGTTGCTTAGTTGCTAAGTCATGTCCAAATATTTTGTGACTCCATGGACAATAGCCCACCAGGCTCTTCTGTCCATGGGATTTTCCAGGCACAAATACTGGGGTGGGGTGCCATTTTCTTCTCCAGGGGATCTTCCCGAAACAGGGATTGAGCCCGCGTCTTCTACATTGGCATGCAGATTCTTTACCACTGAGCCACCTGAGAAGCCCATAAAATGGCATGTGCGCTTGTGTGCTCAGTTGCTCAATCATGTCCAACTTGTTGCAGCCCCAAGGACTGTAGCCCACCAGGCTTCTCTGCCCATGGAACTTTCCAGGCAAGAAAACTGAAGTAGGTTGCCATTTCTTACTCCAGAGGATCTTCCTGACCCAGGGATTGAACCTGCGTCTCTTGTGTCTCCTGCATTGGCAGGCAGATTCTTACCACTAGCACCACCTGGGAATAACCTATACACATCCACCCTTATACTTTGAATCATCTCTGGATTGCTAATAATACAATGTAAATGCTATGTAAATGTAAATACAATGTAAGTACTATGTAGCTCAGTTTAGTTCAGTCGCTCAGTCATGTCCGACTCTTTGCGACCCCGTGAATAGCAGCACGCCAGGCCTCCCTGTCCATCACCAACTCCTGGAGTTCACTCAGATTCAGGTCCATCGAGTTGGTGATGCCATCCAGCCACCTCATCCTCTGTTGTCCCCTTTTCCTCCTGCCCCCAATCCCTCCCAGCATCAGAGTCTTTTCCAGTGAGTCAACTCTTCGCATGAGGTGGCCAAAGTACTGGAGTTTCAGCTTTAGCATCATTCCTTCCAAAGAACACCCAGGGCTCATCTCCTTTAGGATGGACTGGTTGGATCTCCTTGCAGTCCAAGGGACTCTTCAAGAGTCTTCTCCAACACCACAGTTCAAAAGCATCAATTCTTCAGCGCTCAGCCTTCTTCCCAGTCCAACTCTCACATCCATACATGACCACTGGAAAAACCATAGCCTTGACTAGATGGACCTTTGTTGGCAAAGTAATGTCTCTTCTTTTGAATATGCTGTCTAGGTTGGTCATAACTTTGCTTCCAAGGAGTAAACGTCTTTTAATTTCATGGCTGCAGTCACCATCTGCAGTGATTTTGGAGCCCCCAAAAATAAAGTCTGACACGGTTTCCACTGTTTCCCCATCTATTTCCTATGTAGCTAGTTGCCCATTAATTCAACTTTTGCTTTTTGGAACTTTCTCCAGTTTTGTTTTGTTTTGTTTTCCTTCAAATACTTTTGATCCATGGTTGACTGAATTCATGGATGTGGAACCTGTAGATATGGAGGCCTGATGGTATATTCAATGCAACTTGATTTATAATTGCTTTCCAAAAAATACTTGAGGCAGCTACAAACAGATTTTCAAAAGAACAAAATGCAATAGAAAACTTGGCTGTTGTGTTGAATCACCTAGTGTTTATTTAGCACTTACTATATCCCAGGTATCCAGCAATAAATAGAAACTTTCTTCTGTGGGAAGGGAGGAGGAAAAAACCTCTACCTGGATCTTATCACCTCCTTCAATATTCCTCCTTTTCTTCACGACTAAAGTAGTTAGAACTCCAGATTTGCTTCCTCTAGTTTATCTTTCCTTTTCTTGATCTCCCTCCAGGTTAGTTTCATTTACTACTCCTGGCCAAGTGCTATCAGAGCTTAAATTCTGAACTTTCACATTGGGAATGGTTTTAGAGTTATAATGCCCAATGTGTGTAGTTTTGGGGTGGTATTCTGGGGGCCAGCCTTGAGAATGCTGTGGCTTAATGTGAACTGGGTCGGCCAACTTCTTCAGAAAAGAGCTTTCATGTTTAATGCTGATTGCAGTAGATCCAGAGAACAAAGAAAATAGCTGCATTTCATGTTGGCAGTGGGGCTTTGCCCTCAAGGGAAGAGACATTAGAGGCAGATGAAGAAGAAGGGGAAGTATGATTGCAGTGGTCTGGCAGTAAGAATGAGGAGGTCAAATTAATTGTCCCACTCTCTGGGAAACGGAATCTGAAATTCTAAAAATGTGCCTGGGTCTACTGTGTGCCTCATTTTCTTTATCTGGAAGAGTGGATGAGAAATGTTTAGAATGAAGTGATTACGAGGCATTAAAGAGTCTAACCAAGAAGGGAAATGAATGATGTAGAGAGAGAATGATTAGTTTGTTCTCAAAAGGAAGCTCAAGTATTGTGGAAAGAAGGTTGAATTTGGAATCAGATAAATCTTGCTTCAGATCTACCATTTATTAGCTTCATGACTATGGATAAGTTATTTTAAGCCTGAGTCTCAGTTTCCTTATCTGTAACATAGTTAACAGATATGTACCTATGTACAGATATGTGCCTTATCTGTAACTTAGGTTCCATCACCTAAGTTATTATGAGGTCTAAATTAACTGATGTATGATACCAAATACTGTACAAGGCATCTAGGAGGCATTCCCTAATGATCAAAATTCTCAAGAGGTCCTGTGGCCACAGCACAGGTTCTAGAGCCAAATTGCCTGAATTCTGATCCCCAATTTACTATCCATGTGTATAAAACAAGGTACTTAACTTTACTGTCCCTCAGTTCACTCATCTGCCAAACACGGATAATAATAGTACCTGCATCATACATTGTTGCCAGGATTAAATAAGTTATATGTATAAATCAGAACAGTGCCTGGCACTGAAGAAAAACCCATAGCTGTTCTAAACAGAAAAAGTCAGGGATTAACCCTGTGCCATGGAGTTGACGTCGCCTGATTAAAAAAATAGAGAATATATTTCAGTTTTTCTTTTTCCTTGACCCTTGGCACTTATTAATGGCTGGCGAAATACTTTGTACCATGTTTAAAGCAACATTTACCTGTCTGGCTCCAGGTAACATCTAATTTCTACTGTGTTAAGGAGATTCTGATTTTCAAGCCACCTTCTCTTATTCACTGATCTTGTCATCTTGGGGAGAAGGAAGATCAAGCTATCCCTTTTAAAAGGAAATTTGCCTGTTTCTCAAGGGCATAATGCAAGTTGACTCAGTGTAGGAAAGTATTTTTTAAAAATAGGAAGAGTGGTTGCCCTTTTCTTCTCCTCTCAATTCATCTGTTAACATGTATTGAGTGCCATGTATTTTGTTCTTTTAACAGATTTAGTAGAGATATTGGTTGCCTTCATTATGATTATCAACAACAGACAGTGATCTGGGGCCTTGAGGTGCATAAAAGTATCTTAGTTCCTTGAATCCAGGATATTTGGACTAGAAGGAACCTCAAAGATCACTGGGTCCAATACTCTGAATTAATAGGAGAAGAAACTGGTGTAGCATCATCATCAACTGTGATGATAACTAGAGAGATATTTTGAGGCCATAGAGGCCACCGGGGCGTATGATTACCCCTTGGCAAGCTCCAACAGAATTCCATTATGTAAGTATGAGAAGTTTATGGCCAAATGAAAGGTAAAAGTTACTTAAGATACAGACAGGTAGGTAGGTCTCTGAGATGAGTCCTCATGAGAGGAAAACAGCACTGATAGTAGTGAAGTGTGTTTATGTGCTGCAGCTGCTGCTAAGTCATGTCAGCTGTGTCCGACTCTGTGTGACCCCATAGATGGCAGCCCACCAGGCTCCCATTCCTGGGATTCTCCAGGCAAGAATATGGAGTGGGTTGCCATTTCCTTCTCCAGGGCATGAAAGTGAAAAGTGAAAGTGAAGTCGCTCAGTCATGTCTGACTCCTCGCGACCCCATGAACTGTAGCCCACCAGGCTCCTCCGTCCATGGGATTTCCCAGGCAAGAGTACTGGAGTGGATTGCCATAAGAATCTAATTGATAGGGACCTAATTTGGAGACAGTTGTAGAAATACAGCCTCCTCATTTGAATAAGGGGTATAAACATCCTGGACCATGTAAGAGGACATTTTGTTTTATAGTTTGAGGTTGAGTTCTGACTCAGAGTTCATTCTACAGATTTTTGATGAGCATGTGTAGTGGGCTGTTCCTTTGTTATACATGTTCTTATTTCCAGATTGGATTGGAATTGCCTCAGTAATTGGCAGTTACTGAGGTTTAGTTCTAGAAATAATCTCCGTTCCTAAAACACAGCACAACACACATACACACACAGACACCACTCCAGTTAGGTTGATTCCTTTGCATTGGTACTGTTTGAGTATATATTTGGAAATCTATGAAATAAATCCTAGTTGTCTAGTGGATCAGTATTTGGCTGGATGCCTCCCTGTAGACTGTGCAGTAACAACAGTAGTGTCTACTTATTGAACACCTGCAATGTGCAAGGTGCTATACACAAAGATAAGGAAACTCTTGACAGGTAGTAAAGTTGAATAACTTGACCAAGGTCACGCTTTCAGTAAACAGTGGGACTGGACTCAAACCAGTGCTTTCTGACTATTGAGCCTATCCTGTTCATGGGATGTGAAGCTGGCGGGGGCAGTCCTCAAGAGCTGGATGTGTTACTGAGCTGTTACTAACTTACTTGGTCCCTAAAGCTTTACTGTTGAGTTCATATTTGCTCCTGTTCATCTGGAAATTAAGCATATAAAGAAGGTGAAGTGGTTGACTATTGGCCAGCAGTTCTAGAAAGGCATTTGCAGCCAGAAATGCTGGATAACCTTCCCTTCCCTTTCAGCCTTAAAAAGAGGAGAGAACAAGAGTTGTGGTGTGCTGTGCTTAGTTGCTCAGTCATGTCCGATGCTTTTTGACCCCGTGGACTGCAGCCCACCAGGCTCCTCTGTCCATGGCTTTTCTCCAGGCAAGAATACTGGAGTGGAGTATCATACCTTTCTCTAGGGGATCTTCCCAACCCAGGATTTGAACCCAGGTCTCCTGCATTGCAGGCAGATTCCTTCCTGTCTGAGCACCAGGGAAGCCCGGTACAGAATAGGTTAGGTATGATCTAAGTTGGATAAGAGAAGCCTGCCTTAGAGAAGTCAACATCTTTGAATCCAAACAACCATAGGCATCTGAGTTCCTGAATAGATTGGCATATTCTAAATTCAATTTATTGCCTCACAACACCAGTATATTTGCTAATTAAATTAAGTCCTCATGCTAGTTGGACAGGGCTTTTGAAAGCTTTTCTTCCTCTCTTCCTTCTTCCCTTCTTTTCTTTCTTTTTTAATATTGTAGTTTTACCACAGGATCAACTTTACATTTAAAAAGCAAAAGAAAAATTAGTCCTTGGTACTATTCTAAATTATCACCTTAAAAGATTTAATTCTATGTAGAAACCTTTTAAAAAATATTTTCGTAACTTAGTGATGGTCTTTCTAAAAGATGATTTCTTCTTCTGTTTCCTTACCACAAATGCAAAAAAAAAAAAAAGGTTTAGGAGGACTATTATATTGGCAACTAGGTACATTTATTCTAGATAATGTATGGAATTAATATTTCATATATGATGGCAAAAATTAAGCTTTCTTAGTTCTAAATGCAATTATGTATTTTCATTTGTAGTGAACCTTTACTAGGCTTCAGTTTATTACCAACAGAACAATCTATTGATTCTTTATCTTTTGTTCAGTGTTAGTTTTTACTAAACCTTGGATCTGTAAATTTCTAAGTTAAAGCTTTTGTTCTTCCTTCCTTTTCTTCTTTCTTTTCTTGTTTGTTCATTAATTCACTTTTCTGTTAATTTTTTTCTTTTAATAATAACAATATATCAACAAGTTTTATCAAAGGAACCACCAGAAATTCCACCAACCCTGTATAGGTTTTATTTTTGGATTTTTAACACTCAAGCCTTTGAATGCATCCATCCATACATTGATATAGGTACTGTCATCATAGACATACAATTTGATATTTTACTGTTTTTACAGTTATTGTCATAAAATAATTTTCCATGTTGTTACAGAACTTTTTAGCCATCTTTAAAAAAACTGCAGTATGATAATGTTTCAGATGAATGCACAGTAGTTTACTTAATCAGTCTCCTGTTGTTAGATATTCAGGTTGTCTCTTTTTTTCTTTTGTAACATTTGGTAACACTGCAGTGAATATAATTTTTATCTCCTCTGGATGATTTCATTAGGATAAATTTCTAGGAGTAGACGTTCTGGGTCAAAGGATATGAATATTTTTATGGTTGCTATTATGTGTTGCCAAATCACTTTCGTTTTTGAAGATGATGTCAATTTATACTGCCTCCAGCAATATTACACATGGATTACTGAAGCTTATTTTTCAGAGAGCTTTATGTCCTCAGCCTTGTTCTCCTTTGCTCTGGTCTGTAGGCTGCTGCTCAAAATATTCTTCCAGAATAAGCTACTGTTACACCTCCTTCAGAGTCTTCCCCTGGTGGCCTGTCACCTTTATGTCAGTTCAGGTATAAATTTTTAAATCCAAGCCCTCACCATCTGACATCCATTTTAATTGTTTTGCAAACCATATGTGAGGTAGCTTCTCTTTAGGTTTCCTCAAATGGCCCTTCTCTGTTACGTCTAAGTCTTCCCTCTGACTATTTTGCACTTTAGAACTGCTTCTTTGTCAACATTTCTCAATCTCATTTAATTTCAAAAATCAGTTCTTCTACAAAGCTGTCAGTGCAGAACCACCTGTAATGATAATATCTTTAGTACTTACTGTACTTAACTCCTAATGGGTTGCCAATAAATGTTTGTCAGTGTTGCCAATGAGAAATACAAAGGAAAGGCAGAGAGATGTTCAGTAAAGGTTTTTTTAAAGAGGAAAACTTAGAGGATTCTTAAGTGCACTTGGCTCTCTTGAATAAAACTTGAGAAGAGAATGAAGAACTTTATGCTCTATTTTTTTGGGGGTACTGCCTCTCTCTGACAGAGGACAACTTACTCCATTCTCTATTTCAGCTACAGAGAAAAAATAGTGTTGCCAGTAATTTCAGGAGAGTCGTGACCCTCCTTTTTCTTTCAGTTATTTTTTTCTCAGTATCATTGGCATCATCATTATCATCCTAATGATAATCATCCTCCTGCTAACTGAGTGTTTACTATGTGCCAGGCACTCAGATGGTACATTTTATGCCTTAGCGGCAGCAGCTTTGTGAAGTAGGCACCCCTCTTTCCACATGGGAAATACAGTTATAGTTTGTTACTTGCTTAACTATTAAGTGGTGGAACCATGGTTTAAACTCTCATTCTTACAGAATTACTGTCCTTCCCTATCTATAATTCTCTGATGACTTCTTATTGCATTTGATAAAGTACAAGCTCCTTAACAACACTGGAAGATCCTTCCAAATCTCTGTCCAGTCTACTTTCCCATTCTTATCTTCCTCCACTCCTATCATCCTCTAACATGTGTCCTGTGTTTCATTCCAACAGAGCTGCTTATTTCACAAATATATCATACCATTTGACACATGAGCCTTTGTTTCCGTCCCTAGAATGCTTTCATTTGCCTCCTGGCAAACTCCTATTCATTCCTCAAGGTCCAGCTCAAATGCTCTATACTCTATGCAAAGCATTCCAGATTTTCCTGGACAGTTTGTGGCTTGGTACTCTGTTCTTTTCTGTATATATTTTTGCTTTAGTCTTTTTGTACTGCTTTATAGTTATTTGCTTACTTCTCTTTTTCTTTAGTAAGAATATTGAGGTGATTTGGGAAGACAACTTTTTTTATAGACATCAGATATTTTTTAATGTAGCCAAAATGAAAAATCTGTATATTTAAAATGACATTGTTTCCCTTTTCTTCCTCTTCAGCATAGGGCTACTTTCAAATTTGAATCAACAGATGAAGATAAAAGAAAGGTAAGCCTTAATGTTACTTTGTGTGGTGTGTGTGTCTGTATGTATTTTTATTCATAAAGTCCGCTTTATAACAGCAGACTTGATTTCATCTGATGGTTTAGTATTCAGTTTCCCTTGTGTTTGATTTTTAGGACCTCTGAGAAGAAAGACAAGTGCCAGGTTTAGTATGAATTACACACAACACCCTCCTTCTCCATCCCCATAGGACCATTACACTTGGATAAGTCAGGGGAATGGGAGGGGTTCAGAGGGGACCCTTCCCCATATCTTCTCCTCTCCAGAGATTGGCTTTGTTTGATGGCAGGATTGCAGGCTGCCAAAAATTGCTAATTGCTAATATTGTAAAGCCAAGCTTGGCTTTGGGTTAAGTTTTGGGGAAACAGCTACTGATGCTGCTGTGCCTCAACCACATATTGTTCTCTGTGCTGGCAGCTTTTTTTGTAGCCAGCAATCATCTTCGTCACTGACTTCACTGGTAAAGAGGAAAATGGGATCAAGAGGCTCATCACTAGAGGAGTTATTATAAGAGAGGGTGCATCAGAGATCGGATCATAAAATGTTACATTGGCCTGTCGGGGTAGCTTGTGGTTGCTTTACTTAGTTGATTAGAACATGATGTTCAAGAAGCTCACCAGTTCTGCCTCAGTGTTTCCTGGGCCCTGTACTTCTATCCTTGGCCTTACAAACAGTAAGACGAGGTGAGAAAGCATGACTGAATCTGTGTAAACCCATGATTGCTGCTGGAAAAATAGCTTAAGTCCAGTGCTTTGCTGGTAATGGTTTGATCATACCTTGAAATCATCCCTCTCTTCACGTCTACCCCCATATTTAATGTCAACATCCTGCTCATTTTGCCTTGTAAGATTTCTCCATACATTCCCTCCTTAGCCCAGCCCTTGTTCATACCTCCATCTGGACTACTGTACCAGTTTCCTAACTGTTCATTCTTTTTCCAGTTATGTGGCCTTCCATAATTCCATTGTCCATAATTCTATAACAACAATCTGACTGTGTCACTCTCAACCTTGAAACCCTTGAGTGACTTTGTCTATAGGATAAAGTTCAAGCTTCTTATCATGACCTTGATGCTCAGTGATCTGAAGTTTGCCTACTTTTGCAGCCTGTTGCTTACTTCTGTCCCTTGTAATTTATGCTCTAGCAACATGAAATGTTTCCAGTTATGTACACATACACATCCCTTCTGTTTCCTACTTCCTATCTTTGCATGTGTTGTTTTCTGCCTGGAATGCCCTCTTGTATATTTCTTCACCCTTTCACCTGTTTAATTCCTACTCAGCTCTAGGAGCTTCTCCTTCAGGAAACCTCTGGCATTCCGATTAGGGTGAAATGCCCCTTTTCAGTATTCCTATAAAATTTTATGTAAATCTTTAATCCTAGGCTTATTATTTGTTTCTTAATTTTATATGTGTGTGTATGTTTCTCATTGTTAGCCTCTGTGAACTCCCTGAAAACAGATGCTATAATAATATTTATCTTTATATCCTCGGCATCTAGAATGCCCAGCACAGATAGATACTTGAAAAGTTTTATTCAGTGAGTGACATGGAGGATAAACTTTGGAAGTTAAAGATTTACTCTGATTTTCTTTTGAATTTAAACAATGTAAATAAGACTAGAATACCTTTTAGAACAGGGTTCTCAGCCAGGGATGTGCTGTTTGGGGAGCTTTTTCAACAGGCCTGCTCAGGCCCCATCGCTGCCTACTGAGTCAGAATTTGGGGGATGGAATCCAGGCATGTGCATTTTGATAAATGGTCTTCAGGAAATAAGTACCTTACTCACTTGGTGGGAGTAGAAAATAACACAAGTCCCTATGGAATAGAAGCTAGTTATATCCACCAAAATTACAGATGCATTTTGCCCTTTGACCAAGCAATGTCACTATTAGATCTATTCTGTGGGTAATTGAAATAAAGTAAGCAGCGTTACTCACTGAAACATTGTACATAATAGCAGATGATTGGAAACAATAAAACCTCCAGGAATCAGGGAATATTTGTAGAAACTTATAGAGATTTGCATAATGGAATACTGCACTGTGGTAAAAGAGAGAAGGACAGGGAGGAGAGAGACTATTATGTGCTAATGGGAGAGATGGTCAAGTGAGAAGAGAAAAGAAGCCAGGTGTTAAAAAATGAATATATACATTTTTTAGGTATTAAGGCTAGGAAGGCAGCTGCTGTTTAGTTTACTTGGGAGAATCCATACTATATCTATAGATTTGTGGTACCTTATGGATCTGACACCAGAATCTTTGACAGTGCTTTCACTAGTCAAAGTAAGTGCATAAAGACAGATTTCCCTCCCTCCATATGGCTTTCAGTTAAGGGAAGAAAAATCCCCACACAGTTGCTAGTAAAGCATGTTTATTTCCTGTAGGGTAGTAGCAAAACTTAACATTTTCAAGGTATTATCTTTTATTGCCTTTTAGATTTTTGCTGACCATAACTACTGTACTGGTGTTAATTTGGTTTAGTGTATAGATTGCTGCTTCCTGGGAGCAAATGTAACAAATGTCATTAGGGACCTAGCTAGGTAATCTTCATTAACGTAAAAACATTGGCAAACAAAACTATTTCAGTCTCCAAAGGTTGAAACCATTTAGTGACTCTTTCATGCCTAAGGCCCATAAAGACTTTGAAATCAAAATTACTGGATTTCTCTAAAGGATCTGTATCCTAACAGCTTTTTCAGTTCTCAGTGTAGAGAGACATGGAATAATAGGCATGTCTCCACATTAAACCCAATCTTAGAAAGGAGGAACTCAAATTACCATCCAGTTTGCTTTCCTGCTCTAGTTCTCTTTTTCTCTTTCCTAAACATGTCTCTGGAGCCTTCTATCAGTTTGTTGGTAACAGCATCACCCCTTTCCATAAACTACAGGTGCTGTTGCTCTGAAAAACACACCTCTCTTATGTAAAACCTTATGACAACCAATAAGTAGATGTAAGGGAACAGAGCCTTTCAAAAAATAAAACTTGATTATGTGAACTTTCTAGGAATTGATTATAAAGTAATGATCTTTAGAACTAATTCCTAACATTTGTGTAGCATTTTGCATTTTTATGAAGATTTGCTTTTCAGTAATAAAGTTGTAATGTTATAAGTATGGAGAGAATATCACCATACCAATTTTATGGATAAGAAAACAGGCTTATGTTAATGACAACTTGTTAACACTCACATTACTAGTAAGTGGTGGAGCCTCAAGCAGAGAACAGATTTTCTTGCCTTCACTGCTTAGTGCTCCATGGCTCCCTCTCATTATCACTTGAGGTATATTTCAGAAGGCTTGAAATTATGACTCAATACTTTGTTTCATCTCTTATACCTTGAGACACCATTTAGGCAACTAGACTTTAGACTTAAATCAGAAAATATCAAAGGAAATTACCAACTAGGAGTGCTTAAATTTTTCCAGAGAAGTAAAGACAGACACATTTCTGATGTTTGTGCACAGAATGCAAATAGTTCCAGGTGCATGTAGCTCATGATATATTTGGGTGTAAGCACCTGTGCTTACTGAAGCATTTACTTTACATCTTCTCTGCCTAAATAGATGGCTATGACTATATACCAACACATAAACAAATGTATCATGCAAATATGAAGGACGGAGGAAGGTATGATGAATAATCTGAAATTTTATACCTTAAGGAAATGAAAGTTCTTATATTGGTTTCTGAAGCACAGCTGATCTCAAGGCCAATAAAGAAAACTAATTGCAATAAATATTGAAAAATATCTATCGCAAAATGATTTTTAAAATTGCAGCTCTTTCACCTATAAGAATACAACCATATCCAATGCAGAAAACTTCAGTTGTTGTCTGAGATAAACTTTTAGGTATTTAGTTATTTTCCTCAAAAGAATCAAGTTAAAAATAGTTAAATTTCAAGCATTTATTTCATTAACTTCAAACTGACATAGGTAATTTCATATATCTGTGAAGGTATAAGGTAGTTACTGAGTTGAGAACTCTTTGAGGACAAAAATTCTAGCTTACTTTTCTTTGTACTTTCAGTCCTTGACACTGCATCTGGCACAAAATAGGTACCTACAATACATACCAGTTAAATGAATAAAGGGGATTGGAGATTAAGTGGAGACCAGAATTTGTATAACTTGTACATATGGTTTGGTTTTCAGTTTGATATTTTCTTAAATAGGCAGCAGATTCTCAAGCACTTTTCATACTATTGTTTACTGAAAATGCAGAATACAAAAATATTCATACAGGTGATCACAACCATGTAAAACTAATACAAAGAAAAATGTCTACAAGGAAATTCACTAAATAGTGGCTTTGTATTATTACTGTGGATGATATTTTCATTTCTCTTTTCTATATTTTAAACTTTTTCATTACAGTATATCAGATATAAGAATATGATGATAATATATGTGATAATATATTCTTTCAGAGTTATGTGATTCGGGATGTAAGCAAAGACCCAATACATTTTAAAATCATTTATTGTTTCTAAAATTGGCCCTTTGTGATTATCTTACATATACCTTTTGGGGGAACATAAAAATATTATTAGGTTTGGAGATAGTATCCCTTGTGGAGCTAGTTTATGGAGTGAAATAAATTTATTTGAACACAAAAGTCCATTTTACCATTTGAAATATTTCTTCTTTTTTCCACAAAGTTGGATGTACTTGGCATATTAGTAGAGATCTCTGTAGTCCACAAATATTTTTTCAGTAATTCCTGTGTGCCAGGTCCTGTGTTAGGCCTTGGTTCCTAAGTTGGCTATTTTCCTATGGTGTTTGGTTTGGCATTTCTCAGCTACAGATGCATACTGAGGGTTGTCATTGTGGACTATAGAAAATGAATGGGTAATTTTCCATATTAGAGTCCCCCAAGAAAGATGTGCCAAGATAGAACCATCAGTCGTATACTGTGAATCCATGCTTAGGGATAGCTTGAGGCATGAATGCTTGTTCTAAAAGCCTTTTACATTTAGTATAGTCATTTGAAATTGTTAAACTCCAATTTTCACTAAAAGAAAATGAGCTTTGTGTGTCTTGCAAATTTGACTCAAATTTTAGTTGATGTCTCACTTTGGGGAATAATTTGATATATGATGCAAGTTTGGTTCTCATTTAGAAACCAATAACTTTAAAGATAATCATTTTTAACATCTTGATTTCTTTAAAACACACAAACACACATATTACCAAATGCATTCTAAAACTTTTATTTTTAAAGTTTCTATCCAGTTGGATCTGGCATAAAAACTTGACTAGAAGGGCTGAATTATATCATAGGCCAGGATGAATACCTCACAGTAGTTCAGAAGTAAAATAATTTAGACTTCATTTCAGACTCCATTTTTTATATTAGATGTGCTGCCAAGGTATTGAAGGACAAATGTAGGAAGAAAGAACAGAACAGCCTTCTGATATAGTAAGCCTTAGATGTGACAGTCCATACATGATCTCTGTATGGATCACTTTCTGCCTGGGAATGTTAAGAGTAGTATCTCTGATTTGTACTTGAGAGTTTCAATCCTTTTTCTCATATAAAAAACTCAGCAAGAAGTTGTGCTTCCAGCCATGACAGTGTGAGAGCTTTATGAACCTGCTCCTTAATTAAAAACTGGTTATTTAAAAACAACAACAACAATAGCCATTTAAATTATCTGGAAATCGTCCTAAAAGCATGAAGTCAATGAAGGAACGCTTATTCAGGAAAATATACTGAAAGAAAAGTGTAAGTCTGTGGTATTTGAACTGAGACCTGCTCCCTTTCTTCCCACTTTCAGTGCAGTGAGATGGAAACCCTCCTCCAAACTGAGACCAAATTGCCAACATCACTTGGATCATAGAAAAAGCAAGGGAATTCCAGAAAAACATCTATAAAATGTTTTTATAATATTTTATAAATGTTATAAAATAATTCTGATTTATTAACTGTGCTAAAGCCTTTGACTCTGTGGATCACAACAAACTGGAAAATTCTTAAAGAGATGGAAATACCAGACCACCATACCTGCTTCCTCAGAAACCTATTTGCAGGTCAAGAAGCAACAGTTAGAACCGGACATAGACATACAGACTGGTTCAAAATTGGGAAAGGAGTATGTCAAGGCTGTATATTGTCACTCTGCTTATTTAACTTCTATGTAGAGTACATCATGCAAAATGCAGAGCCAGATGAATCACAAGCTAAAATCAAGATTGCTGGGAGAAATATCAACAACCTCAGATAAGCAGATAATACCATTCTAATGGCAGAAAGCAAAGAAGAACTAAAGAGCCTCTTAATGAGGATGAAAGAGGAGAGTGAAAAAGCTGGCTTAAAACAGCATTCAAAAAAGTAAGATCATGGCATCTGGTTCATCACTTCAAGGCAAATAGATGGGGGAAAAGTGGAGACAGTGGCAGATTTTATTTTCTTGGCTTCCAAGCTCACTGTGGATGGTGACTGCAGCCACGAAATTAAAAGACATTTGTTCCTTGGAAGAAAAGCTATGAACAACCTAAGCAGCTTATTAAAAAACAGAGAGACATCACTTTGCCAACAAAGGTCTGTGTAGTCAAAGCTATCGTTTTTCAGTAGTCATGTGTGGGTGTGAGAGTTGGATCATATGGCTGAACATCAAGGAACTGATGCTTTCCAGTTGTGCTGGAGAAGACTCTTGAGAGTCCCTTGGACAGCAGGGAGATAAAACCAGTCAGTCCTAAAGGAAATTAACCCTGAATATTTATTGGAAGGATAATGCTGAAGCTCTAATACTTTGGCCACTTGATGCGAAGTGCTGACTCATTGGAAAAGACTGTGATGCTGGGAAAGATTGAGGGCAGGAGGAGAAGGGGATGACAGAGAATGAGATGAGATGGTTAGATGTCATCACTGACTTGATGGACATGAGTTTGAGCAAGCTCAGGGAGATGGTGAAGGACAGGGAAGCCTGGAGTGCTGCAGTTCATGGGGTTGCAAAGAGTTCGACATGACTTAGTGACTGAACAACAGCAAACTGATAGAGCCAAGATCAGAGCTCCTACTTTCCTCAGTCCTCAGTTGGAAGGCTAACTAACCAGTAGGGACAGGGATAAGGTCAGCATTTGACATCCTGCCCCAGCCACATGTCACTGAGACAAAATTCTGGGTGAATTATAGCTGAGAGATGGGGTCTCTCTTCTTTCACCCAGTCTCCACTCGTGGGTCATGGGCTCTACCTTGAGTAAGGCAACACTGAGAATATTGGGGCACCAACTGCCCTTGCCCTGGCTGATGGGACAAGCGGATTCCACCTTGGAATCTGAGGAGGCAAATTGAGGAGTTTTGGGCCTGCTACTCCCCTGTCTCCTCCAGTTGAACTCTCAAGGAGGTGTCACCTAGAAAGAAGCATGCTGTTGTCTCTGCCCTCAGCATCAGAACCAAGGTTCAGGAATTTTGCCAAGAGAAATAAGCAGACCTTATAACAGTAAGCTCTGAATCTCTTCCCCAGAGGGACCAACTTTTTGCTACAGTGTGAAGTTTCTGCCTGAAGGTATGGGTTGTGGTGAAAGGAGGAGTTGGGAGGAGACTGACATTTTGATTGGAGTTATGGGGCTAACCAGACAGTCTAGCTAGTTTGCTAGAAAGGAAGGAGGAAAGACAGCTGGGAGGAACCTTCCTGTAATTAGAACAAATCTTAAATACTTACCTCAGGAACTATCTCTTCAAAAGAGCAGTAATAAATTGGTTCAGTCTGTAGAGCAATTTATGCCCCAGGACTTTGTTGAAGACAATAGATC
The DNA here is from genome assembly GCF_016772045.2 of Ovis aries. Taxonomy (NCBI): domain Eukaryota; kingdom Metazoa; phylum Chordata; class Mammalia; order Artiodactyla; family Bovidae; genus Ovis; species Ovis aries. Next base: position 175,686,113 of record NC_056056.1, read on the forward strand.
AATCATTCTGCAGTTAGTGGAGCTTAACAGCTGGGTGTGGTCAGGGAAGAGAAAGTCAAAGAGAGGCCTGCCAAAGCCACTGTCATCCGAGGATGACTGTAGCATACCAAAGGGTGAGACCCATGAGGAGCTATATCTGCAGGGAGGAGGAGGAAAATATACTCAACTAAAATAATTCATCTAGTCACTGAGCAAATAAGAAAAATAACAATAGCAAATCTTGGATGGCATAGACAATACCCAGTGTTGATGTATTATTTAAAATGGCTTCAAAAAAGAACAAACAAAGCTATGTGAAGAAACAGGAAAGAATGACCTATACACTGGGGGAAAAGCAGGCAGTAGAAACTGCCTGTGAGAACAACCAGAGGGTGGATTTAACAGACAGACTTCAACATATTCATTATAAATATATTCAGAAAGGACTTCCCTGGTGGTCCAGTGGTTACAACTCTGTGCTTTCACTTGAGGGGGCTTGGGTTTGATCCCTGGTTGGCAGAAGTTCTGCATGCTGTGCGGTGTGGCCAAAACAAAAAAGAGAAAAAACAAATATTCGGAAAAGTAAAGGAAACCATAATTAAAGAAGTAATACAAAATTTGATGATATCATAACAAATGAATATCAATACAAAGATAGAAATGATTAAAAAGACAAAGAAGAACCAAATGGAAATTTTGGAAGTGAAAAGTACAATAATGGGAAAAAGATCACTAAAGAGGCCCAATGTTGGGTTCAAACTGTCAGAAGAAAGAATGAGCAAATATGAAGATAAATCAATAGTGTATACAAGGTAAAGAACAGAGAATAAAGAATAATGAAAATGAGTGCCTCAGAGAAATATGAGATGATGTTAATGTATCAACATACATATAATTGGAGTACCAGAGGAGAGGAGAGAGAAAAGGGAAGAAAAAATATTTGAAGAAATGTCTAAAAACTTCCTAAACTTATTGGAAAACAACTTACATATCCAGGAAGCTCAATAATGTCTGAGTAGAATAACCTCAAAAAGATCCATAGACACATCACAATAAAAATGCTAGAACGCAAACACAATGAGAAAATTTTAAAAGTAGCAAAAGAAAAATGGATCATCACTTACAAAGTAGTCTCAGTGAGATACACAGCTGACTCCTCATCAGAAATGTAGGCCTGTGGCAGTGGAATAATGTATTCAAAGAGCTCAAAGAAAAAACCTCAACCAAGAATCTTATATCTAACAGAGCTATCTTTTTAACACTGCAAGGGAGATAAAAACATTTTTAGATAAATGAAAAAATGAATTTGTTCTAGACCCACCTTACAAGAAATACTAAAAGTCCTTCAAACAGATAGCAAGTTACCTCAAACAGCGATTTAAATCCACACAAAGAAACAAAAGAGAACTAGTAAAGGTAATTATATAATTATAAAAGATAATATAAATGCATATTTCTCCTATTCTTTTAAATGATCTTAAAAACAGTTGTATAAAACAATATGTCTATAATACATTGTTCAACTAGTAACACACAGAAACATCATGTATTTGTCAGAAATAGCACAAAGGTTGATGAGAGCAAAGCTGTACTGCACTAAGGAAGTGGCTCTAGATAATAAAGTCACTATTTGGTTCTAGAGAACCAAAAATTATAAATAAGGCCAAAATAACAAAAGCTGTAAGTATATACCAGCTGTCGTTTCTCCTAAGTGACTTCAAAAGACAAAATTATATATCAAGTAATCATTTTTGATATGTATAACAATAGTGCCACTAAAGGGGAAAGGGACAGCATCATATAGAAGTAGTGTTTCTACACCTGACTGGAACTGATGTAATTTGAAGCTAATTCTGTTAAGATATATATATATGTAAGCTATTTAAGCCCTAGAACAACAATTTAAGGAAATGACTCAGAAAATAATTCCATTTTGTAAAAGACTACAAAATGCTATTGAAAGAAACTAAAGAAGATCTAAGGGCTTCCCTGGAGGCTCAGTGGTAAAGAATCTGCCTGCTAGTCAACGCAGGAGACACAGGTTTGATCCTCAATCTGGGAAGATCCCACATGCTGTGGAGCAACTAAGCCTGTGCACCACAACTACTGAGCCTTTGCCCTGGAGCCCAGGAGCCACAACCACTGAGCCCTGCACAGTGCAGCTACCGAGACCTGAATGCCCTAGAGCCCGTGCTCCACACCAAGAGAAACCAACACAGTGAGAGGCCTGTGCATCACAGCTGGAGAATGGGCCCCGCTCCCACAGCTAGAGAAAAGCCCATGTAGCAATGAAGACCCACCACAGCCAAATGCAGAGAGTTGGACGGTGAAGAAAGTTGAACACTGAAGAATTGATGCTTTTTAACTGTGGTGTTAGAGAAGACTCTTGAGAGTCCCTTGGACTGCAAGGAGATCCAACCAGTCCATCCTAAAGGAGATCAGCCCTGGATGTTCACTGGAAGGACTGATGTTGAAGCTGAAACTCCAATACTTTGGCCACCTCATGCAAAGAGTTGACTCATTGGAAAAGACCCTAATGCTGGGGCAGATTGGGAGCAGGAGGAGAAGGGGACGACAGAGGATGAGATGGCTGGATGGCATCACCAACTCAATGGACATGGGTTTGGGTAGACTCTGGGAGTTGGTGATGGACGGGGAGGCCTGGCATGCTGCGATTCATGGGGTCGCAAAGAGTCGGACACGACTGAGTGACTGAACTGAACTGAAAAAGAAATTAAAGAAGATGTAAAGAAATGAGAAAACATCCCATGTTCATAGTTTGGAAGATTTATGCTCAGATGGCACTACTTCTCGTTTTGATCTGTAGATTTAATGAGATACCTCTTAGAATTCCGGGTAGCTTCTTTGTACAAATTGACAAGCCAGTTCTGAGATTCATATAGAATTGCAGGGGATGCAGAAGTGCCAAAACAATCTTGAAAGGAACAGACCTGGAGAACTTACAACTCCCAACATCAAAACCTATTACAAGGCAACAGTAATCAAGACAGTGAGTACTGTGACACAAAGATAGATAAACATACATATGGTTGACCTTTAAGCAACTCAAGGTTTAGGGGGCCAATTCCCTGAGCAGTCAAAAACCCATGTGTAACTTTATAGTTGATCTTTCACATCCACAGTTCTGCATCTGCAATTTCAACCAACTGTGGATCTTGTATGTATTTACTGGAAAAAAAACCTGCATATAGATATAGATGTAGATCAATGGAATAGTATTGAGAGTCCAGAAATAACCAGTGTGTCTGTGATCAACAGATTTTTGACAAGAGTGACAAGACCATTCAGTGGGGAAAGAATATTTTAACAAATGGCACTGAGAAACTTAGCTACATATAAAAGAATACATTGAACCTTTAATTCACACTATGTGCAAAATTTAACTCAAGATAGATCAGACCCAAATGTAAGATCTAAAACCATAAAACTCTTAGCAGGAACGTAGGGTAAGTCTTCATGGCCTGCATTTGACAGTGGATTCTTAGGACACCAAAAACACAAGCAACCAAAGAAAAATCAATACATTAAAGTTAACTTCATCAAAGTTAACTTTTGTGCTTATACTATCAAGAAAGTGAAAAGAGAACCCACAGAATGGAAGATAGTATTTGCAAATCATATGTCTGATAAGAGACTTGTATCTAGGATATATAAAGAACTCAATAATAAAAAGACAATTGAATTTTAAAATGGGCAAAGGATCTGAATATACATTTTTCCAAAGAAGATATACACATAGCCAATCAACATGTGATGCTCAACATCATTAACCATCAGGGAAATGAAAATCAAAACTGTAATGAGATACCAGTTTATACTCACTGGTATGGCTAAAATCAAAAAAGTCGGATAATAAGTATTGACAGGGATGTGGAGAAATCAGAATGCTCATACATTACTGATAGATTACTGCATGTAAAATGATGTGGCCACTTTGGAAAATAATCTAGGAGTTTCTCAAAGGATTAAACAGAGTTACTATATGACCCAACAGTTGCACTCCTAGGTATCTACAAAAAAGAAATGAAGATATGTGTCCACAGAAAACTGTGTACTTAAATATTCACAGCAATATTATTCATAATAGCCAAAAAATGGAACCAAACCAAATGTCTATCATTTTGTGAATAGATAAATGGAATGTATCATAGCCATACGATAGAATATTACTTATCCATAAAAAAGAATAAAAGTAACTGTTGTAAGTGCTTATAACATGGATGAACCTTGAGCATATTATGCTAAATGAAAGAAGGAAGACATAAAAGGCCACATAATGTACAATTCCATTCATATGAAATTTCTAAAATAGGCAGATCTGTAATAACAGAAAGTAGATCATTGGTTTCCCAGGGGCGAAGGAGAGAGGGGAATGGGGAGTTACTGCTAATGGGTATTGGGTTTTTTTTAGGGTGATGAAAATGTTTTAAACAGTGATGATGGTTGCACAAGTGTGAATATACTAAAAATCAATGAGCTGTATACTTTAACAGAGTAAATTTATGATATATAAATTATGTTGATAAAGCTGTTATTAAATACTACATGCCCATCATTCCTAGCACTATGTGAATATTAACACCTTTAATCCTAATAACAAAGCTAATAAATGAGGTACTGTTTTCTTACTTACTTTACAGATGAGGAAACTAAGGCACACAAAGAAATTACTTGCTTAAACTAGTGAAGTAAATTACTTGCCTAAACTTGTGAAGTGGGAGGACATGATTTAAGCCTGTGCAGTGTGGTCCACAGCCCTTGTGCTACACCATACTGCCACTCATTAATAATTGAGTTGACCTGTGTATAGCTTATGCATTGATTCTGTTTTCTGGTTGTAGGCTCCAACTCTCCAGAATTTGAGATTTGTTGCAGAGCATAAACAAAACTTTGACACTGAGTTAATTAAAACCATTGACAGAAAACGGAAGTCCAGGATTTACAGTATGACCGGATAGGGTAACTAGTGTCAGCCCTCCCCATAAGCAGTACAGTACTTGACCTATAGGCATGCTGCAGATGTCTTTTACGATTATTATTTTGCCTAAAATGTAGGGTTTTGATTTTTTTTCTTCTCAGCAGTTAGCTCTTCCTTACACAGTTTGGCCATGTACTAAGGAAAGGGTATAACATGTACATCTTTGGCTAATTGAAAACTCTTAGGACCTGAAAGAATTCCAGGCTGAACAGACATTTCCAGTTCCCCATTTATAGATGAAAAACTGTGAGGTTGACTGACTTGAGGTTATGAAAAATGAGTGGAGGATCTGGGACTCAAACTAGGTCCTCTGCCTCCTTTCCTGCCTTCAGTGGCTGTCATTGCAGCATGGCCCCTCAGGAATTTACAGTATAGTAAGGGACCCGGAAGATCTTCCAGGACAGTGATTCCTTCTAAGGTGTCTTGTGCTGAGGGTAACCAACCAGAATCTGACTGAATACTTTCAGTAATGGGATCTCCACAGCAGCCATTTTGCTGTTAGATAACTTTGTTAGAGAGTTTTTACTTGTATGAACTTGACATCTGCTTTAATTGATCCTCCTGCTTTATCCCTCTCTGCCTCTGCCTTTGTCCACCACTTAGCTTGTCTTCTACCTTCTTTCCCCTGCTCCGTCTCTTTCATTTTTTCCCCTACTTATTACCCAGCACTCACATTTATCAAGAAGCTTTTTCTAGCTAAATTCTCTATGTAGTTTATTTCTTTAAGCTTTAATACACAGTTTAAATTGCTATGCATTGAAATACATTTACAGTCCTTATTCATTTTACATATGTTCAGTCTCCATAGTATTGTAAATAACTTGAGTTATGTGCTTTTATAGCTCCCTAACCCCAACTCAACCTTTTGTCGCTTGGTTAGCATTTATTTCTCTTGAATAGTTTGCATGTACTTGAATTTTACATTGAGAGCATTTTAAGTTACGTGCCTGTATCAGGCCTGTGTGCGCAAGTGCTCAGCAGTGAACGCGATAGATTCTAAATGGATACTACAGAATCTATAAAACTAATACAAAATTGCCATGTTATAACATCCGCACTTACCTTTTCAAGTGGCTTTGGCATTAAATGGAAAATACAGATAAAATTTTCCTAGCCCTATTATGCTTGTGCAGAGTGTGCCTGTTAATATTACTTGATCTGCTCGTCCATCTGGCTATCTTTATGAGGTAATGTGCATAAGTCTCTATTCTATCCCAAGCACTGTGCTAGAGATTTTTAAATATATCATCTCATTTAATATTTATAAGCCCTAGATGTTATTCCTGTTTATAGAGATGAGGAAATTAGGCGCAGTGATTTTAAAAAATTTGCCAAGGTCATACAGCTATAAGCTAGTGTTTGAACCTAGGTGCTTTCCTTACTTCAGTTGTACTGTTTCCTAATAAATAACCTGTGAGATACCTTATTCCTTACAATATATTGTCTCACATGCTGTTCATGTTAAATAATATATGATATTAATAATATAGATCTTTCACAATAACTGTGAAATAGATATATTTATATCTTACACATGATGAAATTTAGCTTTAGGTGGAATAAATAAATTGCTCCAGATCCAAATTCAAAAAATAATAGAACTAGGAATTAGAAAAAGCCCAAACTGTTTCTGTGCTTTTTTTCTGCTACACCACTCATGTGTTCTTGTGCCTTTGAAGACCTCTAACATCACAGCTGTCTCATTGAAACAACTTTACTCTTGTCCTTATTCTCGGCTGTCTTAGTCTGCTCATGCTGCCATGACAAAATACCAAAAGCTGGGTTGCATAAGCAAAACAAATTTATGCCTCACAGCTTTGGAGGCTAGAAGTCCAAGATCAAGGTGTTGGTAAGGTAGATTTCCTTCTGAGACCTCTTCTCTTGGCTTATACTCACCTGCTTTCTGACTGTGTACTCATCTGATCTCCTCTTTGTGCAGAGAAGGAAGCGAGTGGGGAATGAGTGAGCCAGCCCTCTGGTGTCTCTTGTAAAAAGGATACTATTCCCATAAGACCAAGGCCTCTCCTTCATGACCCCATCTAACCTTAATAACCCTCTCAAAGCCCCATCTCCAAATACCATCACACTGGGATTAGAACATCAACATATGAATTTAATGGGGATACAAATATTTAGTCCATAACTTCAGCTTACCATCAGAGTCCCTGATTATCTTCTATAGGGGCCTGGGCAACTAGAGCTGAGATCTAGGGATTTAGAGTGTTTCAGAGTGAAGAGGTGAGCATTGTGGAGTAGACGACGTTGGAGACAAAGAAATTCCAGGGAAACCTTATATAGGTAACACTTTGATACACTGAAAAAGACAAAAAGCTGTAGAGATCCACGGGATGAGAATCTGTACCAGCCACCAAGGTATAGAATATATGTTGTGATGGAATGTATATCTGCCAGCTTTGTTAGTGTGCTTTTATATAATCAAACTATGACTTGGCTAAGAACTCAGTAAAGATTAAATGTGAGAATGTTCCCTTATTTGGCAAACTAAAATGCAACAAATGATAATGCTCCTGTATTTGTCAGTATATTAACTTAAAATACTAAAATATGTTTTGTATAGGTAGTGAAGAAGAACGTTTTCTGAAAAATAAAGACTCTTGCTTAAGTAGTAAGAAAACCAGAGTTGGCTGGTACTGTATTTGAAGAGAGATTAATAGTTTTGACATGTCCATTTCTGCCCTCAGTCAAGAAGGGAAAGGCAGCTGATTGGTTTTTAAGTTTTCGTTTACAGCTAAGCTATTTTTCCCATCTGTTAATGAACTCTTGATGATGCATCATGTCTTTCTCAGGATTGCTAAATTAGCAAAGAAACTTGAGCCAAACTTACATAATTGTTGTTACTGTGAACTCTCAGTCTTTTGGCAGGATCACCATGATATAGAACATAGCCAGAAGGGTTGTATTATTGAAAAAAAATGTACATGTGCAAGAAAGGGAGCTAAAGGTGAAATTAAGGAAGTGAAATAAAAACTTCATTCACAAGGACAGTATCCATTAACTAAAAAGTGATAATTACTATTGCCTCCCATAGTAAAAGTAGGAAAAAAAAAACCCAAAGTGTATAGGTATCATATCATATTAAACTAAATGTAATTGAAACCAGCTTCATGGGCATTTATTTATATTTTGCTTTTTATAAAGAGATTTCAAATTTGACCTCCAGAATCCTCTCTAACCTTTCTTAGAAGTGCAGTGTAGAATCCTGGCAGTAAGCCATTAATTGTTTAATGTTTTTGTAAAATACTATTTTTTAATAGGTCTGTCTTCTGGCAGTGACAGCACTGTTTCAACTATTGATTATAATAAGCTTATTTTAGAATTTAATACATCTGTTTCTGTCTTGTGCATATGCATGTGTGTGTGCGCACGTGCACGCACACACACACACACACACATTGCTGTGCACAGAAGGCAAAAGTTTAGAACTATCAGATTTAGGTGGCTGACCTTCAGCTCCAGTTAAGAACTAAAATTAGATCCCTGTGGAATATATATCCAGTGACATCCATCAGAAAAGAGTGTAGGCATAACCCTGAGAAGCCAGGGAGGCATCATTCAAGGGACTTTGCCTTAACTACAAAACTGTTTCCCATTTAAATTTTTATCTTAAAAATTCATGTGACTTTTTGTATTGTAAGTTGTAACACATTTGTTTATTTTCATGTAGAAACACTTCCCTGTTTCCACCCTTGATAAATCTTTTAGTAAATCTTCTAGTTAAAGAGGATGCACAAGGATTGTCCTGTGACTTTAAGTATCTCTGGCATTGTGCCAAATCTCCCAGATGAATGTGCCTATTTTAAGAGCAGGGTTCTCTCCCATCACTATAGGAACACTGGTTGATTGCAGTGAGAGCATAAATCAAGCATGTGGCTAACACTGCAGACATAATGGACAAGAAGGTGGGGGTGGGATGGGGAATCCACTCTTATTAGAGAGAAAGTGTTTAATTCTATTAAGGAGAATGGATAGGTATTTCAGCACACAATAGAAGACCAGAAACAGAAAATAATAATAAGAACCATGTTTAAGGACTTGTCTGTTGAAGGAGAAAAAACAATCAGTCCTTAGTAATTCCTTTCACAGACCTAGCTTATCCCAGAATTGCTTTGAATGTTGTAACATTCATTTTTTATTTATTTTGTCACCAGATACCAGTAGAATGAAAAGAGAGTAGGACTGGGAGTCAAATAATAATCTTAGTCCCCTTTTCCATTGTAGCTTTCTGTGCTGCTTAAGCAAATCATTTAGCTTCCTTGGGAGTCAATTTTCATTATCTATAAAGTAAATCCCCTGATCCTGAGTATGGGCTTCCTAGTTGGCTCAATGGGTAAAGAATCCACCTGCAATGCAGGAGATATAGGTTCCATTCTTGGGTTGGGAAGATCCCCTGGAGGAAGGCATGGTCACCTACTCCACTGTTCTTACCTGGATAATCTCATGGACAGAGGAGCCTGGTGGGCTTCAGTCCAGAGGGTCTCAAAGAGTTGGACATGACTGGGCACACACACACAATGTGTTATTAACATATGTTATTATTAACATATGTGAATATGTTATTAAGTATTATTTTCTAAAAGGATTCTATGGTCAAATAAATAAAGGAAGTATCAGCTTAAAAAACATGTTTTCTATAGTTCATCTGAGAATCTTTAATATTTTAATAAGCCTTATAAATTTCCCAGATTTATTCTTTTAACAAAACCCATTTTTTTAATAGAACCTTTTGCACTGCTAGTGTTTATTGATGTTAAGTAGTCATTATAGCCCTTTATAACTCTTAATATTCTGATTCTAGAAATTATACTCATTTTGTTTGGCTCTTCAACTGTTTTCTGGCCTGTAGTTATCATAGGGTTACTGCCAAGTTGAACTCACTGCCTCTGCTGTGTGTGTACTCTGCCCCTCTTTCCAAGTTGAACTGAAAAGTTATTGCATTTTCCTGTTTCTTATAAATAAAACAGACATTAGTTTAGTCCTTGTCTTTTGCAGTGTTCACTTTCTCTGTTCACTGCCATTTCATTTTTGATTTGGTTGTTCAGTCATTGGCCCATTTTTAGAGGTCTTGTCCTTAGAAATGTACAATTTTGTCTCTTACTGTGTACCATCCTCTCATTTAATAAGCAGCACTGTAATATATAGGGTATTATCCCCATTTCACATGTAATGAACCTTATGCTCAGAAAAAAACAAATAACTTGCCCAGATCTCACAGCTAATAAAATAGCAAAGTGAAGTCTCTCTGACTTGGCAACTCAAATTTTCTATTATGGCATATGCATTATAGTTATAGTGGTAAACTGAGTATTTTATTCTAAGGCAGCACATACATATTATCTTATTTAATTCCCCAAATAGCCCTATGAAGTAGATACTGTCATTCCCATTTTATCTTGAATTTAGTAAACAGACATTTGGTGAATTGTTAATGAATAGATAAATAGATGAACAAATGAATATACAAACCAACCATGGCACAAACAGGCCAAGTTAGTCTTGAGTCTTGGTATTAGATATAGAGTAGTTGCTTAGTCATTGAAAATGTTAATTGCTCAGTCATGTCTGACTCTTTGCGACCTCATGGACTATAGCCCACCAGGCTCCTCTGTCCAGGCAAGAATACTGGAGTGGGTAGCCATTCCCTTCTCCAAGGGATCTTCCCAACTCAGGGATCGAACCCACATGTCCTGAATTACAGGCAGAGTCTTTACCATCTGAGTCACCAGGGAGGTACAATATCACTTATGTTACTTACGAAATGATGGTATAAGAAGTTCTATATGGGGCATCATTAGGACATCATATTTCAAAGGTACATTCTTATTTAAATGTAAAGCCAAGTTGTTGCAACAGAGAGACCCCCAATGAAGAAGTGATTTAAGGAATATGGGCGTTTATTACCTTTCCAAATAACAGTTCATAGGTGATCAACCATGCAGGTGAGTAGCTCTGCTCCATGTGATGATTCAGTGACCTAGCTTCTTTACAGGTTTGTCAAGTCATATCTTTGCCATTGAACATTGTCTTAGCCTATACTGGGCTGCCACTTCCAGGTTCTGGGCTGCAGAAGGGGACAAGAAAGGGGAGAAGGCATGCCCACTATTGTAATGACCCAAACCTGAAAAGGGCATACAGTGTGTCCTCATATGTTCCATTAGCAAGAGTTCAATCATATGGCCATGAAGAAGAGCTGAGGAATGTAGTGTAACCAGGCAGCCATGAAACTTGCCACAGTTCTCTTACTGTTTAAGAAAGGGAGGATGGATTTTGATGGACATCTATCACTTTTTACCACAGTGCCTAATAATTAAAGCCTTAATAAGTTCCCTGGTGGCTCAGTGGTAAAGAGTCCACCTGCCAAGGAGAAAATGTGGGTTCAGTCCCTGGGTCTAGAAGATCCCCTGAGAAGGAAATGGCAACCCACTCTAGTATTCTTAGCTGGAAAATCCCATGGTCAGAGAGGAGCCTGGCGGGCTACAGTCTATGGGGTCGTAAAAGAGTTGGGCACAATTTAGTGACTGAGCAACAAAAACAAAGTCTGTTTATGAGGCATTATAGTATTTCCTCATTACTCTGGGATCTGAGTTAATTTTACTGCCTTCATTATATATTTGAAGAAAACATATGGGATAAAATGCATTCTCTAGAGCTGTGCCTTCACATTATTTGTGATGAAGGACCAAGTTTTTTGCTTATTTGTTTCTTAATTTTCCTCTAATTTGTAATAGACCAGTAGTTTTGAAAGTACAATAAAAATGAATCATTAAATAATTACATTCTTGGATAGCAAAGTCAAATCACTATAACAGTTTCTGAATACATATTCTCAACTTTTTATGTGCTTAGTTGTGTCTGACTCTGTGACCCCATGGACTGTAGCCCACCAGTTCCTCTGTCCATGAGGATCTCCAGGCAAGAATACTGGAGTGGGTTGCCATGCCCTCCTCCAGGAGATCGTCCCAACTCAGGAATCAAACCCAGGTCTTCCTCATTGCAGGCAGATTCTGTACCATCTGAGCCACCAGAGAAGTCTAAGAATACTGGAGTGGGTAGCCTATCCTTTCTCCAGCAGAACTTCTCAGCCCAGGAGTCAAACCAGGGTCTCCTGCATTGCAGGTGGATTATTTACCAGCTGAGCTACCAGGGATGGTCTGATAACAGTTTGTGAACTGGCACCAATCTGCAGACACTTTTGAGTAGTAATATTTGTCTCAAAAGTATTTTCTTACTACCTCTTTGGAGTTGCCAGAGTATAATAGACTAACTATGATGTCTATATTATAAGCAAAGACATTTTCTTTGTGTATATAAAACTTGACTTTTCTCTTTTAAAAATATTTTTAGAAATAAACTTTTAGGATAGCATATAAATCATGATGGATACATTATTTGAATGCTCATATATATGTCATAGCCTGTTTTCGCTTGTTTCATAGTTGAAGTTACAGCTAATCCTGGTTTTACAGATTGATAGTGAAAAGCTTACCATTCTGGAGCTGGAAGAAGGTTGCCTGAAAGAGTCTTGATGCACGATACAGAGGAAGAAGAAAATCTCATAAAGTGACATACTGAGGGTCACAGCTAAATGAGAGATAGCATAGTATGATCATGGACTTAAGTGGAAATCACACTGGAGTCAGATGATCTGGATTGAGTCCTGGCCTTCTACTTCTCAGTTAAGTGTTCTTAGGTAGTCATTTCAAGAACCATATAGTCAGTGTTCCAGAGAAGGCAATGGCACCCCATTCCAGTACTCTTGCCTGGAAAATCCCAGGGATGGAGGAGCCTGGTAGGCTGCAGTCCATGCTAAGGGTTGGACATGACTGAGCGACTTCCCTTTCACTTTTCACTTTCATGCATTGGAGAAGGAAATGGCAACCCACTCCAGTGTTCTTGCCTGGAGAATCCCAGGGACGGGGGAGCCTGGTGGGCTACCGTCTGTGGGGTCACACAGAGTCGGACACGACTAAAGTGACTTAGCATAGTCAGTGTTCAGTAAGCATTCCTTAGATTGAGGAATGTATATGAAAGTTTTTTGTAAACTATACAGCACTTAAGCAAACAATGTTGCTATTATTATTAAAATTATGAAATCATCCCTTCTGATACTAAGTCCACTGCTTTTCCTGAACTCTGCTATATTTCATGCTAAACACCTGTTGAAAACAGGAGTCATATTTAATATTGCATCAAATTAAAATTGCTCGAAAGGGGATAGGCTACCCACTCCAGTATTCTTGGGCTTCCCTTGTGGCTCAGGTGGTAAAGAATCCTCCTGCAATGCAGGAGACCTGGGTTTGATCCCTGCGTTGGGAAGATACCTTGGAGAAGGGAAAGGCTACCCACTCCAGTATTCTAGGCTCGAGAATTCCATGGACTGTATAGTCCATGGGGTCTCAAAGAGTTGGACATGACTGAGTGACTTTCACTTTCAAATTAAAATTACGTTTATAAGGACTCTATAGCAATGTGGAAAAAGTAAATTTAAAAGACAGGAAACAAAATTATTTACACATGATGATTGTGATTCTGTAGGCTGAAGTAATGTGCTTATTACTGATACTCAAGTAGATTGACTAATGATAAATCTGTCCACTGCATATAAAATATGTTAATACTACATAGTATAATTATAAATGTATTTTCTATTTTCTTTGATAGTTTAATGCATTTTACATTTTAAATAACATGCATAAGGAATTTAAACTCTTCAGAAAAGAGAACTTTATTTGAAGTCACATAATTTTTGCTTTTCATATAAAAAGACTTTTTTACACCATAGGACAAACCATCTTACCAGTACAATCACAAGAACAGCGTGATTGTACTGCTTCTCCCATTCCTTCTTAGAAAGCGCAACTATCCGGGCAACATTAGTTGACTTCTACTAATGCTTTAAATTCAGGGAACTTCTTAGTATAATCAGTTTATATGTTGGGTGCTCATTGTGTTCTTGTTGCTCTGCTGAGGGCTGCAAGGATTATGAAGAAATAAAACACAATAATAGTCACAATTCAAATGTGCTTGTTATGTCCCAGAGACTCTTTCACAACAGCCCTCTGAGATATAAGTGATATTATTCCCATTTTACAAATGAGAAAATGAGGCTCACAGAAGTAAAAAAAAAAAAGTCTGAATCATAGTGGTAAAGCTGGCTGTTAAATCCAGGTTTTTCTGATTTGAAAGCCTCTACAGTACATTTTCTTCTCTCATAAAAGAAAGATGTCCTTTCTACCTTCAGAGAGCTTTTAGTAGCTGAGGCAAACTCATAAAACAACAGGAAGAATTCACTAAATACCAATGATTGCTACAAATTTTGGTATGGGCATTACTTGGAGAGGAAGAATGTTGGGGGCTGAAGTAGTAAGGAAAAACTTTATATCAAAAGTTAATTTTAAGCTTAGTTTTGGAGAATGGATAAAACTTAAATAATCAAAGGAGAAGGACTGATGCATATACAAGGGAGATAGCAAGAAAGAAAAAAAAACTCTACATGAAATAATTTGAAATAAATATAATTAGAGAGGAGGGTTTGATAGGGGAGCAGTATGAAAGAGAAGACTCAAAATGCAGGTTCAGTTCAGTTCAGTCGTCAGTCATGTCCGACTCTTTGCGACTCCATGAATCGAAGCATGCCAGGCCTCCCTGTCCATCACCAACTCCTGGAGTTCACTCAGACTCATGTCCATCGAGTCAGTGATGCCATCCAGCCATCTCATCCTCTGTCGTCCCCTTCTCCTCCTGCCCCCAATCCCTCCCAGCATCAAAGTCTTTCCAATGAGTCAACTGTTCGCATGAGGTGGCCAAAGTACTGGAGTTTCAGCTTCAGCATCATTCCTTCCAAAGAAATCCCAGGGCTGATCTCCTTCAGAATGGAGTGGTTGGATCTCCCTGCAGTCCAAGGGACTCTCAAGAGTCTTCTCCAACACCACGGTTCAAAAGCATCAATTCTTCAGCGCTCAGCCTTCTTCACAGTCCAACTCTCACATCCATACATGACCACTGGAAAAACCATAGCCTTGACCAGACGGACCTTAGTTGGCAAAGTAATGTCTCTATTTTTGAATATGCTATCTAGGTTGGTCATAACTTTTCTTCCAAGGAGTAAGTGTCTTTTAATTTCATGGCTGCAGTCACCATCTGCAGTGATTTTTGGAGCCCAAAAAAATAAAGTCTGACACGGTTTCCACTGTTTCCCCATCTATTTCCCATGAAGTGATGGGACCAGATGCCATGATCTTTGTTTTCTGAATGTTGAGCTTTAAGCCAACTTTTTCACTCTCCACTTTGACTTTCATCATGAGGCTTTTTAGTTCCTCTTCACTTTCTGCCATAAGGGTGGTGTCATCTGCATATCTGAGGTTATTGATATTTCTCCTGGCAATCTTGATTCCAGCTTGTGCTTCTTCCAGTCCAGCGTTTCTCATGATATACTCTGCATAGAAGTTAAATAAGCAGGGTGACAATATACAGCCTTGACGTACTCCTTTTCCTATTTGGAACCAGTGTGTTGTTCCATGTCCAGTTCTAACTGTTGCTTCCTGACCTGCATACAGATTTCTCAAGGAGGATCATAAATCCTAAGCTGAGGATTTGAGATCTTTACCTTATAACAATATATAAATGATAACCAGTACTGAACACTTAATGCTTTCCAAGCACTGTTCTAAGTACTCTACATATGTGATTTCATTTAGTAACTTTCCAAGATCACACCATTAGAAGAGAGTAGAGTCAACCTTTAAACACAAATTTAAATCCAGAACCCCTGCTCTTAATCACAACACTGTTCTAGTTCTGGAGTCTATGATAAGTTGAACAAGTTTCAGGCCTAGGACCACTGATCTTAAACAAGTAATACACTTTACACCTCAAGTGATTTTTAATATTTACGAAAAGTAGTATGACCAGATAATGACATCCCATCCCTATTCTTGCCACCCTGATACGTCTTTAGGACAGTTGAGGAGAAGTTACGGTGTTTGTGCTAATGGCTTTCAGCTCTGCCTACTTTTCTGTGCTTATCTGGTCAGTTACTCTCAGTTAACCCCTGGTCCCCAACGTCCAAGTTATATCAGTCCATTGTTAGTTGTAGTTCATTGGCTCCTGAACTGACAGCAACAGCATCAACTGGGAACTTGTTAAGAGTCCCAATTCTGGCCTCATTCCAGACTGACTAAATCAGAAACTCTGATTCAATCTGTGTTTCAACAATCCTCACCTAGAGATTATGATACTAAGTGAAATAAGTCCGAAAGAGAATGACAAATACCATATGATATCACTTATATGTGGAATCTAAAATATGACACAAGTGAACATATCTATGAAACAAACAGACTCAGACATAGAGAACAGACTTGTGGTTCACCATGGAGGAGGGTGAGTAGGAAAGCGAAGGACTGAGAGTTTGGGACAAACTATTATATATGAATGGATAAACAACAAGGTCCTGTTATACGGCACAGAGTCCTATAGTTAGTATCCTGTGATAAACCATACAGAAGAGAACATGCAAAAGAATATATACATATATATGTGTAACTGAATCACTTTGCTGTACTGTAGATATTAACACAAGACTGTAAATCAACTCTACTTCAATAAAATTAACAAGAACAACAAATAATTCTTTTAAGAGATTATGATGCATGCTGAAAACCATTACTATAGTATACTCTAGGGTTTCCATTAGGGAGCAAGCTACCAAAAATTTTTTGACAAAACATGGTATTAACATTGAGAATCTCAATCTTGAGTCTCTGCTGCTGGGTCTTACAGCCTAACTTTATGGAAATAGCCATGGCTACTAAGCTAGTGGGGGGTTCCCAGATGGCTCAGTGGTAAAGAATCCACCTGCCAATATAGGAGATGTGGGTTCGATCCCTGGGTCAGGAACATCCCCTGGAGAAGGAAATGGCAAGCCACTTCAGTGTTCTTGCTGGGATAATACCATTCACAGTGGGCTACAGTTCATGGGCTTGCAGAGAATCTGACACGACTGAGCACGCGCACTGCAACCTAATGAGCATTTTAAAAGGGCTTTTTGTCAGCCTCTCTGAAGTAATTATACTTTATGAGCATACCTAAGCTTTGCTTTATGACTTTAGTTCATTCCTGAAAACGTTACCTCTTAGTGAAAAGATTTTAAAGCAGAAGATATTTCCATCAATTTTAATGGAAAAAAATTATGTGTTTCATGGTTATCTAAGATACCAAAATAGTTTTCAGATTAAAAAATATATCAGTTGAACCGTGATAACAAGTTTGTATAAATAAATACTTAGAAAGTTAATAAAAACAGTTTGTACTTAAAATGTTATGTAATGATGATTTATTGTACTTACAAAAAGAGGAAGAGAAGACTTGATAGTGAGAGGAGGCTGGTGGTGGAGGAATACAAAGGAATTATTCTTTGGAAGGGGTTGGAGAGTCAGGTAGTAAACTTTAAAGCAGATAATCTTTGGGAGTATGTGGGTATCTTGCACTGAGATGTTGTGGGAGGGAGGTGGGAGGGGGGTTCATGTTTGGGAACGCATGTAAGAATTAAAGATTTTAAAATTTAAAAAAAATTAAAAACAAACAAACAAACAACAAAAAAAACAGCTATAGCACACCTGGGCCTGCCAGTGGGATACAGATGAAAGGAGTGAGATGCCCCAACATCCATCTCACTCTATAAGGAACTAAGTGCTTATTGATACTAAGTGCTGTATAGAAGGAGAGCAGATGGAGCAGCTGGGGAATCTTTTGTTCCCTTCAGTCTTCAAATTAAGCCTTAGAAAAAGAGTGGAGTCCTGACTGGTGGAAATGGGGACAGGGTAGGCCATGCTGAGGTAATGGTGGGAGAAGGTTCAGGACATATTGTCAGGGAACTGGGAGTCCGTTTGGAGCACTTGGAAAGGAAAGAAAAGGGAGGGTGTATGTATGTGACAGAGATATAGGAAAGGGGACACTGAGCTTATTTCAGCTGTATTCTGTGGGCAGCAGGGAGCAATGGAAAGCATTTGAAGAAAGCAAGGCATGTTTTTGAAGGAGTAAAATCAACTGAAAAAAACAGTTATAGTACAGGAAAATACTGTTAAGGCAAAATAAAGAAACAAGAGCACCTTTGAAACAGAAGTCTTTCATGCACTCAACAGATGGGGGAATCATAAGGAATGCTACCTCTTCAGTGTTCTTAATGTGGTTCATATGCAAAGAAAAACTTCTGATTCATCCAAATGCGGTACATGGTTTAATTTTTCTTTATAATATTCTCTAAATAGAAATAATTGTATTGAGTAGAGCAATGAATGTGTCTGTTAAATATAACTTCTTATATTTTGAGTACGTCTTTGATTTTTTTTTAAAGTTGTAATACAAAAGGGGAGGGGTTCATTGTCCAAGAAGTGGTTATTACTTTTCAAGAGACATTATAACAAAAAGCTACCTAACAGTTGTCATGTGAGGCAAGTCTGTGATGAGAAATGACATATCTAAAAACAACTGATTGAAAACTGTGCTTGAAACAGTCTTGGTTGTGGATTTCCTGCAAGCCTTTAGGTGAGGCAGTTTTTAACTCTAAATTTTGTAGGCCTCTGTAATCGCTTTTATGTAGCCTTCTTATGTCCCAGAGTTTTAACAGTCCGTTTGGTTTATAGCCTTGGCTATTTGTATTCATACTTTGCTCTTTTTTTTCCTTGAATCTGACAGTGGAGGAAGAAAGAAGTCATTCCTACCCACAGACTTGGAGCGAGGGGAGGAGATTTTATTATTGTTTTTGGTTTAGAAAGAAAAGAACTAAAGATTTCTGTGTTTTATTAGATATGTAGAACTCCAAATACATGTATGTAATATTTTATAATACCTTATTTATTATGTATTTCTTAAATAGGAATGTAGATAATTCCTTCTTGGTTAAAATTATATGGGAACAAAGGTTATTTAACTCCACCACCCAGGAATATAGCACGTAGGAAACAGTGTGTAAAAGATATTTTTTTTCTTTGTCTCGGAAGTGAAAAATCTGAAATTGGAGAAATTTTCCTATTTTATGTATTATTAATAATGGGCATATTATACTTTCCTCTATCCCGAAACAGCATTCATGAAAAAAATGCTTTTATGATGATATTAAAATATTAAGTAGAAGTCCCTTCTAGTTAATCAGGTATATTAAGGGATAGAGTTATCAATGTAGTGAAGTGTTTTTTAGCTTGCTAGGTTAATTTTTTTTCCACCTCCATCTAGAGAACATAGTACATTTAAAATTGACATTTCCATAGCTGTTTGACTCAGATGTACTGAGAAGATGCACATGGCCTAAAATTTCTGCCAAGATCATAATTCTTGACCCACAGATAGCCTCTTTTAGTTAAAGTCTGATGACAGAGTAATAGAAACTTTGTAAAACCTCGTATTGGTCATAGTTGTTGCTTTTGTTTTTATAAAATATAATGGGTATAGAAATGGTTGGCAGTGGAATGGTTATACCTGCTTTTCCTCATACAAGGTTTGAGGTTCAGAGACCCAGATCTGCAGTTTATGGAGAAGAAAACTGGACATTGACTTTTAAGAGAATTATCAGTGGTTCTTAAATTTGGCAATGACAGAAAAAACTTTTTCAAAAAATTCAAGATAGCGTACACTTGGGTCCAAATAAAGAATTGTTTCTGAGATAGTGGTAGCAAGATTCAGAACCAGGACTACTAGTATACTTGTGTAATCTGTGCCCTACTCCAAGAGAACAACGGAGAGCTAAGATCCTGCCCACACTTTGAGCTTCCTAAGCCATGTGTCCTGGCACAGGGCTGTGTGGAGGAAGAGGGCTTTTTTGGTAATTTGACCACCCAGTAGGAACACTGTCTGCAGTTAGCGTGGAGAGGGGCACCTTTTTGCAATTGACTGAAAGGAATCACATATGCTAGCTGAGCCCTCTTTGCAACCCAGTACTTGAAATGATTGTTAGCAATGTTGTCAGCAAAATATCTTCTCTGGGGTCATTTGATAATTAAATGCTATTACATATTAGCTAAAGAGAGTTCTAAGGTTTATATAACATGGGACTACTGCCCATAGTACTATAAATTCGGAAAACATTAGCAAGGCTGAAACTGGGCATAAATGTAGGCTTCTTTAAGTCTTTTTATAAGAGCCTATACTTGTGGCCAAATGTGAACCAGTTCTCAAGGCATTAATTTTTATTTCCAGGAGGGGAATAGCTATGATTCAGACGATTACCTTCAATCCTCATAGTATATGTAGTCTGATGTTAAAAATTCTTGAGAACAAACTTATATAAGATATTTGAAACTCATCTGTATAAAGTCACTAATTCTCTTTGAAACTAAGAATATTAGGCTGGAAGTTAGGAAACCCATACTGTTATTCTTGCTACCCCACTAATTCATTCTGGCCTCATACAAGTAGCTTAACCTTTCTGGCCCTCAATTTCCAAATCTGTAAAATGAAAGAAGTGCACCAAATATAAGGTCTCTTTCAGTTCTAACATTCTGTGACTTTAAAAAGGTAAAAATCTTTTCTAGCCAGATCTTGAACTGCAGTTTAATACACTGATAGAGAAACAGTCCATTTTAAATCACTTAAGCCAAATAACCATATTTTTCATACTCATTCTTGTTTTTCAGAAACTCTGTGAAGGCATATTTAAAGTCCTTTTAAAGGACATCCCAACAACATGTCAAGTGTCCTGCCTGGAAGTTCTCCGCATTCTCTCCAGAGACAAAAAGGTTTTAGTTCCTGTAACAACCAAGGAAAATATGCAGATACTGCTGCGACTAGCCAAGCTAAATGAGTCGGATGATTCTTTGGAGAAGGTGTCAGAGTTCCCAGTTATTGTGGAGTCATTAAAATGTCTTTGTAACATAGTGTTCAACAGTCAGATGGCACAGCAGCTCAGTCTGGAACTTAACCTTGCTGCAAAGCTCTGTAACCTCCTGAGAAAGTGCAAGGACCGAAAGTTTATCAATGACATTAAGTGCTTTGACTTGCGCTTGCTCTTCGTCCTGTCACTTTTGCACACCGACATCAGGTCACAATTGCGCTATGAGCTCCAAGGACTACCGCTGCTAACCCAGATCTTGGAAAGTGCCTTTAGCATCAAGTGGACCGATGAATATGAATCGGCCATAGACCATAATGGACCTCCTCTCTCACCTCAGGAGACAGACTGTGCCATTGAGGCCCTTAAAGCTCTCTTCAATGTGACGGTAGACAGTTGGAAGGTGCATAAAGAGGTAAGGTCAAGAAGAGTATTCTCGTCTGCTTGGAATTTCATTGATTTGGGAGCTGCCTGAAACAAAGGAATGCTAAACAGGGAAATGGAAGAAGTTTCCAATTCCCACATTAATCAGTTATATGACTCAGGATACATTTCTTAACTATTTGTAACTCTTACTCTTTCCATCTGTGTGACACTTATCAGAATAGGGTGAGGATGGACTGCTGTTTTGTAAGGTGCCAAGTATAGTTCCTTTTTGAGTTGTACTATCATGTGTCTCTTTTTTTTTAAGTGCCTCTTTCAGAAACAAGGTTTAAATTATTATAAGAGTTGATGGGAAACAAAATAATAATTCATAAAGGTATAGGCATGTTCATTGCCTCTGTTTTAAAGAAACATTGAGATATTTATGCCAGTTGAAATCAGTCAGTCAGAGTGGATATCTGCTCAGAAGAATAAAAGACACTGTGTTTATCACCTGTCATACCAGTCTCCTGATGTGTTACTCTATCAGAAGTGTAGGATACAGCTAGGATATATGCTGATACACCAGTATAATTACACCAGAATATGGGAAGGTTATTTTAAACCACTTGATTTATTTCTAGACTAAGATCCTTTTCCGTGGCTTGGACCGTCCAGCAACCCAAAGTGAGGCAGATTTGATAGTTTGTATTTGAGTACCACAAGAACAATATGCTGAATGAGAAGATTAGTTTAAGAAAGTCAACTATTTTCAGTGAAGAGGACAAACCTTTTCCCTTGCTTCTACAATCTTAATATTTCACGTTTACCATCACTCTTTAACCTTAAGTAACTCATAAAATATAGTCTCTTACAAAAAGAAAGAAAAGAAGTATTTTGGTGCCAGAGCAAATTATCTTTTTTGACAGTTGACTTTAGGACTTAAGTTAACATTTTCCCGTGTCTATTTGAGGCAGTTCTCACCATGAATAAAGGTCTGTTTTTGCCAGCACCTTACTTTGAAAGGATTATCTCAGTGTGGTGCTATAGGAGCAGTATGCAGGCATCTGAGTTTTAAAGTGCAAATAGGTCTATATTTTGAAACCAAATATTTGAAGATCAGTCCTAACAGCTGTTTTAGATGACTGTAGTATGGTTAGTTTTTCCTGGGACTTGGCAGAAAAAGATGCAGAAAGCCCACATGCTCCATTTGTGCTTTGAAACCAAATATTTGGAAGTATTTAAAATGTTATGTCTCTATGCTTATTTGGTACCTTCTATGGTTATTTTTCTTATACTGTTTGCTTTGGTGTTTTTAAGTTCTCTATTTAGTTGCAAGAGCTTTTCTGAGACTGTTGGTTTGCCATTGTTGGAGGCCCTGTTATTTAAATTGTGTCCAAAATAGTAGCTCAGACCCTTTCAGATTCCTGACAGAAAGGATTTATAGTTCAGCGGCTGCACATCAGCATATGTATGGAATGATGTGTAATAAATAACAGTATACTGAGATTAGCCCTAATTAGTGTGCTTCAGTTATAATTAATAGCAGGGCTGGAAGAGGCTTTAGAAAATGTTGAAGTGGCAAATGCTTACTCTGTATTATAGACTGTTTATTTTTCAAAAGATACATGATAAAGGATCAGTAGTCCTGAAGTGGACATCTCAACAAATCCCTTGTGAGTCATGGATCACTGGATACAACCTTTGTAAAATGTACATAGTTAATATGCCTCTGGGCTATTTTGAAATTATCTGAAGTTGTAAACAGTATTGACAACAGAGTCTTGAGTCTGGAAAAGGTTGGGCTTCCCAGGTGGCCCTTGTGGTAATGCACGAGACTTAAGAGAGCCAGGTTTGATACCTGGGTTAGGAAGATCCCCTGGAGGAGAGCATGGAAACCCACTCCAGTATTCTTGCCTGGAGAATTGGACTACTAGTGGGCTACAGTCCATAGGGTTGCAAAGAATTGGACACGACTGAAGTAACTTTGCACGCACGCATGCATGCATGCATGGGAAAGGTTAATTTAAACCATTTGAGTCTCCATAAGTCTCTAAATTCAAATTTTAGCAAGCATTTAGTCAGTCAACAAATATTTATGAACAATTGCCAGGTATTACCCAGGCATTGTGAAATATATTGGTGAATAGTACTAAAGCAAACTTCAGTTCTATTGGTGAGACAGATAATTAGTAAGCAAATATGTAATTTAGATTGTGTTAAGTGCTAGGAAAGAAACAGTACAATGATGGAGAATATTTACTATAGTTAGAGAAGACCTCTGAAAGTCTCTCCTGAGATCTGAAGACTGAGAATGATTCAGCCTTCTAAAGAATGAGGGGAGGAAACCTTTCTCAGAGATTGAACAGCATGTGAAGAGACACAGAAATCAGAGTATAGAATACTTTTTATTGAGGTGTCTACAACTTGACTATGATGCTTTGGATGTGGCCAACAAAATTGGGATCATCTAAACTGAGTTGGGCTTCCTTGGTGGCTCAGACAGTAAAGAATCTGCCTGCAATGCAGGAGACCTAGGTTTGATTCCTGGGTCAGGAAGATCCTCTGGAGGAGGATGTATTACTGGCAATCCATTCCAGTATTCTTGCCTGGAGAATTCCATGGACAGAGGAGCCTGGTGGGCTATAGTCCATGAGCTCACAGAGTTGGACACAACTGAGAGACTAATACACTACAACTTGGCATAAAGAAAATCTGTAGTAAGGGTGCAGAGAAACTCTTCCTCTTGTCAGGAAGAGTTCATTTACCTGAATTTTAATATCTACTTGATTGTCAGATTAAAGACATCTTTCTCCAGGTGAGCAATCATCTAAAGAATTGCTAATACTTTAAAATACCAACTGAAAAAATAAATAAATAAATAAATAAAATACCAACTGAAATAAAGAGATGGGAAAGCTGACTGTATGGAAGAATCCAACTTTAAAATACATATTTAAAAATAATATTTTCCTTATTCTGAAAGGGAATACTTGCTAAATAATACTTCAAAGATCTAAGGGAAAAAGCATATGAGCAAGAAGAAAGGACAGATTACCTGTAAACCCACCACTCAGAGATAAGCCTTATTTGCATTTTGCTGTATATCTTTCTAATCATTCTTCATTGTATAATATGTAAACATATATATATACTTTTTTTTTAACAAAAATGCAGTCATTTTATCATCTTGCTTTTTTTCTTCTCCACAATAAATGTTCTTGAAGAGTAGTAGATTACGTGATGTGTTCCTTGAAGCTATAAAGTTCCTAGGAGTGACCTCTGAGGTTGAGTGGACAGTGTTTCAGTTTCCCACCCTTTCTTTAAAAAAAAGCACCTTTGATTGTTACTGTTGCTATTGTTATTTTTCTTTAAATTTAGGTTATAACTAGACTTCATTTGGGATATAGAGTTCTGCATCCAAAAAAAATAAATTTTAATAACCACTTTCTTTTCATATTTGTTAAAGATAAATCTTTATGAAAGAACAAAAGTGAAAGTTGCTCAGCCGTGTCCGACTCTTTGTGACCCCATGGGACTATACAGTTCATGGAATTCTCCAGGCCAGAATACTGAAGTGGGTAGCCTTTCCCTTCTCCAGGGGATGTTCCCAACCCAGGGATTGAACCCAGGTCTCCTGCACTGCAGGCGGATTCTTTACCAGCTGAGCCACCAGGGAAGCCCTTATGAAAGAACACTCACAAGTATATGTGTAAAAATACTTATAAGTATTCCTTCATAAGGATCCATCCACCTTTACCAAATGCCCTATGTGTAAGAATTTGGGTTTTTTGCAATTGTTTGCTACTTTAAATAGTAATACAGTGAATTTTCTTACAAAGTCTTTGTAGATAAATTCCTGAAATTCCTGTGCCAAAGGATTTTTCAAAACTTTAGGGTTTTTTGTATGTATCATATGTATTTAAATATATATGTATTACCAAATATTGACCTTCAGAAGAATAGTACTAGTTTATACCTTTCAAAACCTAAGCATTTCACTTTTTAAAATCTTTACCTATTTTACAACTCAGTTGTCACAAAAAAATATGTTTGGTTTTGGTTTTAACTGTTCCAGTAGGTATTTTTATGACTGTTCATTTATAATTCACAAAAACGGAAAATTAAATTTCTTTTGAGGTTTAGCAAATTAGTGGAATTTGTTCATTTTAGATTCATGCCTCAGTGTTACTATCTGGAAGCCAATGCTATCAGTAGAATTTGGAGATTCTTTTCCATTCATTAGGAAATGTAGCTAGCCTTATTTCCACATGTGGTGTCTGTCTGTCTCCCTACCTTCCTCCCTGTCTCTTTCTCTCCCTTTGCTGATAGTAGTGTATTTTAAAAGGTCAAATGGTCAAGTGATTCCTTTTATAGGACCCAAAGTCAATTCTGGAAAAGTTTATGGAAATGATCCTATCTTCTTCCTGTTTTAACCCTTTGCTAAATGTCTTGGCTCATCGAGGAAAGCATGTTATTCTAGAGATCCCTTACTTTTAACATATGTTCCCTTCTGCAGTGTTTCCTAGGTATCCATGCAATGTAGTGAAAAAATACAAGGACAAGCACACATGTTAGAGCCAGACAACCAAGTACAAACAGAGAAGTAGTACAAGTATCTGAGTATTAAAGGATGCTGTTTGAGTGAGATAAGAGAGTGAGTATCTTTAGGAGTCAATCGGAATGTCACATTGTAACAGAAGAGATTGATCCCATAATTATTGTAGAGACTTTGAAGGAAATGTGAAAAAAGTACATGACATTATTTAATTAAAAATAAAGTTTCTCTCTTTTAACTGAATCATTTTTTCAACAAACATTTATTTTGTCCCCAACATATGCAGAGTTTCATATTAGGTACACAATATGCATTATAAAGCATCTTTGCCCTCAGAGAACTAACAGTACAATAGGAAAATCAGACATGTGAACAGATGGATATACATAACTGTTTTGTCCTATTATTTACTCTCTACACTTTCTGTATGTTTGAAAATAAAGAATTACCTCAGAGTACACAGATGCTACAAATGCCATGTATTCTATAGATCTTTGCAGGTATATGTGACCTCACTGTCTTAGTCTTTTTGCTAAGCAATATACCTAGCACAGAATAAATGTTTAGTGAGTATTTGTTTTATGAAAAATAAAATGTGATGCAGTTTGTGCAATCTGCATAAACAGAAATATATAAGAAATAGCCCTAAGTGACAGGGAGGAAAGAAAGTTTATGATACCTTTAAAAATTTCAAAACTATTAAAAAATTTTTTCTGGAAACCTAAAACATTTAATAACATTGTTTAGAGAGCAGATTCTTTTTTGAAGATACAGCACACTATTTTATAGCATTTATATTTCCCTTTGTGAGTTAATTCAAAAAAACATTTATTACTTTATGCCCAGCACCATGTTAGCTGTAAAAGATGTGAAGGTAGAATACTTAATCTTTGCCTATAAGGAGACAGAGATCTTTGAACATAATATAATTTAGGAAGACAAATAACTGAAAAATAGCCTGGGTAAAATATAGGGTGAAATACTACCCAGGGTATAGCTATATTTCCAGGTAAGAGTACATGTTTACGTTTGTGTGTGCGTGTGTGTTTATGTTTCACCTTTGTAGAACTGAAATTTAATTTTCATAGGACTAGTTTCCTAAACCTTCTTGAACTAATTAGAACTACCCTGGGATAACATAGCCTGTTTAGGACTCACTGGTGTGAAGTATTCTCCTTTCAGACTTTTTCTCAGGCCTTGATTAGATCAGTTAAAGCTTTCAGTGAAAAGGTATGAAGATATTGATACCTTTACCAAACAAAAATGAAAATATTACACAGATTGTATAGGAGAAAGCAATGGTACAGTAGTGGAATCTATACATAAGAAGCAAAGTCTATATAAAAAGGTCCCCCCACCAAAAAAAGATTCCAAACAGTTTCATGAGTTTCTACCTCTCTTTTAGTGTCACCTCATTTTGATTTCTTCTATCCCAACAAGCGTGCTTGCTTTTCTCTTTTTTCCTCTTCTCTGTCTTAGGGATTTTTTTTCCTTATCAATCTTTGGCGATAGTAGGATTACAGAAGAGAAAATACTGATGCCCTAAAGATATCAAATCTAAGCTCTTGAAGAAGTAAATGACGGTTTATAAGTTGTTTGTATACTGTTTTGTAAAGAGCAATTATATTTAATCCTTCAAGCATCTATATGAGACAGGAGGAATATTAATCTCATTTGACAAATGAGGACAGTGAAGATCAAAGAGTTTATGTAGTCACACAGCAGAATAACCGATAGTAGGAAATCATGTCCACTTAACCTTTGTTAAGTAAGACATCTTAAATGATAGATCTTATTCAACAAATATTTATTGAGCCATAGACAAATAATAGGATAAAAAGTCTAGAAACAAACATATACATATATAGTCAACTGAGTTATGATACAGGAAACACTGAAGTGCAGTGGGAAAAGGTGGGTTTTTTAATCAATTAAAAATGAATTTAGGGATTTCCCTGGTAGTCCAATGGTTAAGAATCTGCTTGCCAGTGCAGGGGACACAGGTTTGATCCCTGGCCTAGCAAGATTCCACGTGCCACAGGGCAACTAAGCCATGGGCCACAACTCCTGATCCCACACCCTGGAGCCAACAAGCCACAACTATTGAGCCTGTGTTATGCCTAGAGGCCATGCTCGCAACAAGAGAAGCCTCTGCAATGAGACGCCCACACACCACAACTAGAGAGGAGCCCCTGCTCATTGTAACTAGCGAAAGCCCACATGTAGCAACAAAGACGCAGCACAGCCAAAACTACATAAATAAATTTAAATCTCTACCTTATACCATACAGAAAAAATTTGTGATGGGTAAGAGATTTTAAAATGTAAAAGGTAAAGTAATAAAAGCTTTTGGAAAAAAGCAGAAGATTATCTTCATGACTCTATTTTAAATAAATCAAGCATTTCTTAAATACGAAAGATTTTTAAAATAGTACAAAATAAAGATCAAGCCATAAAGGAAAAATTGACAAATTTGCTTTCATTAAAATGAGTTCATCAAGAGAAAAAGGTAAAAAAACCAAGCTACCAAATGGGAAATTCTATTTGTAATACATACATGCAATAGGTACTCTATCTAGAATGCTTTAAAGAAGTTCTACAAAGAGTGTCAATCAACCCAATGGGAAAATATGCGAAAGGCTTGAACAGGCACCTCATAAAAGAGCTATACAAATGACTTACAGACATAAGAAAAAAATGTGTTCAACATTATCGGTCATTGGGAAAATGCATAATAAAACCTCTGTATGGCAAATTTAAAAGGCTGACAATACCAAGTGTTGGCACAGCTGTAGAACACACTGATAGACGTGTAAGCTGGTATAAACACTTTGAAACACTGTTTTGTGGAACCTCCTAAAGTGTGTCTTATGTATATGACCCAGCGTACCAAATGGCATGTAAGAAAGTATGTACATGTTCATAGCAGCACTCTTCAGTATAGCCCACGTGTCCAGCAAGAGTAGGATGGATATGTGAATTATAATATATTCAGCAGTGACTTCCTAACCTAGCTATGAGGAAACAGATTGTTTTCCCTAGATGTCAGAATGGAACTCTTGTAATACAGTATTACACAACAATGTCAGACTGCTTGAAAAGTTTCTAAATGTTCAAATGTACCTTCTGTACTCATGGCATTGCAGATCAGTGGCAAACAGTGCAGACCAGCACTTCAAATAACTAATCTCAAGTAATGAAAATCAACAAACTACAACTGCACAGAGCAAAGTGGATGAATCCCACAACCAGATGCAGAAAGGTCTTTATTTTATGATTCCCTTCATATAAAATTCATGACAACAAAAATCACTCACCTATGATGTTATTTGTTAGAATTATAATTGAAGAGCTAGAGATCTATCATTTGAAGAGGTCATGAGGGCAGTTCTGAGGTTCTCAGTCCTGGCATTGCTTTGTTTTCATGCTGGTTGTATGGACGTGCTCATTTTGTGAAAGTTTATCTAGCTGTACACTTAGGATTTGAGCACTTTTTAATGTTTTATTTACATTAAAATTATTGAACATTTATTAAACAGATGCCTTCTAAACCTGTGAAGGTAATAGATGAATGGAGAAAACAATGCCTATGTAAGTATATAAACAAATGTGAAATTACAGATTATGATTCCCTGAAAGAAATCATAACAAGATACAGTGAAAGAGAATAATAAAAGAAGGAATTGAAGCTCCAAGAAGGGGCTTCTCTGAGACCTGGAGGATGAAAAGGAATCAGCGATAACCAAGGCAAAAACTCTAGGGACTTCAGTAGTTATTTTGAGTAAAGAAATAGAATTTAGTGTATTTACAGTAAAAGAGGATATGCAGACATAAGGTACAACCTGGGAATTGGTGTCACAAAGATTGGGACAGGAGGAGAAGGGATGGAAAGAAGTAGGATTTTCACTTGCAGTTGCAGAAGTGAAAAGACTAGTGGAAAGACCAGCATGGAGTTTTGCAAGAGGCTTGTCAACATCAGCATGAGAAGAGAATGATGTGATATTTAAAATAAAGAAAAATCTAGTGTTAAAGGAAGTGTATTCCTAGTTAATTATCCAAACCAAAGAAAATATGATCTTTTTAAGAGTTAACTGCTGTGGTTAGTTGCTCAGTCGTGTCCGACTCTTTGCAACCCCATGGACTATAGCCCACCAGGCTCCTCTGTTCATGGGGATTCTCCAGGTAAGAATACTGGAGTGGGTTGCCATGCCCTCCTCCAGGGGATCTTCCCAACTTAGGGATCAAACTCAGGTCTCCTGCATTGCAGGCGGATTCTTTATCATCTGAGCCACCAGGGAAGCCCAAGATTTAAGTAATAGATGAATTTCACGTGCATTTCAGTGTGCTTCATGTAATGTGATGTATGTAAAAGTAATTTGCATATTAGAGAATTTTGATTCAGACATTTGAAGATGGATGGCAGGTAGAACAGCATTCATTCCAAACCCTTAGCATTTCTAGCATTCCACTGGTCCCTCCTCCCCAGCACACAATAATTTCCTTATCACTCATTTCAGCTCTATCAGTCTTCCCTTTTGATTTCTTCCTACCTCATCCTTCCCCCTCACCCTCAAATGTTTCATTGAAAGTACTAAGCATTTTCATGTATGTCAGCTTCTTTAATCCTTTTGTAACCCCAGCAGTCTCATGTTTGTGGAGCTGCATAGAGGAAACTTTGGCTCAGAGAAGCTATATGACTTGCCTAAAGTCACAACCTATACTCTTGACTCTATGTGCAATGCTTTTTCTCTCATGCCATTGAGACCTTCATCTTTTCCAAATTAGCACGTGGTAATGTTATTTCCACTCCAGTGTTCTTGCCTGGAGAATCCCAGGGACGGGGGAGCCTGGTGGGCTGCCCTCTATGGGGTTGCACAGAGTCGGACACGACTGAAGCAACTTAGCAGCAGCAGCAAGCAGCAGTGTTATTTGAAAATATTGAAATATGAAATATTTGAAATATTGAGATATTCAAAATATTACATTATGAGTAATGCAACTGTGCTGTTTTTTGTTAGATTTTACAAAAGACATCTTTCTGGAAGTGCTAAGTTGTATATAGGGATATAAGATGTTGTTCAGTCATTAAGTCATGTCCAGCTCTTCACAACCCCATGGACTGCAGCGCGCCAGGCTTCCCTGTCCCTCATCATCTCCCGGAGTTTGCCCAAGTTCATGTCCATTGAATCAGTGCTGCCATCCCAACCATCTCATCCTCTGTCACCCTCTTCTCCTTCTGCCTTCAAGCATTCCCAGAAACAGGGTCTTTTCCATTAAGTCGGCTCTTCACATCAGGTGGCCAAAGTATTGGAGCTTCAACTTCAGCATCAGTCCATATATGTATAGTGACCATATTTCACTTTACATAGACTTGGAATCAATTATATATATATACACAAACAAAACTTTAAAGCTTTTAATAGCTTTTGAAGTAATTGGAAACTTCCTAAAATGTAACATATCTGCTGCTAAGTCACTTCAGTCATGTCCGACTCTGTGTGACCCCATAGACGGCAGCCCACCAGGCTCCCCCATCCCTGGGATTCTCCAGGCAAGAACACTGGAGTGGGTTGCCATTTCCTTCTCCAGTGCATGAAAGTGAAAAGTGAAAGGAAAGTTGCTCAGTCGTGTCCGACTCTACGCGACCCCATGGACCAAGGAGCCTTGTAGGCTGAGGTCCATGGGATTTTCCATATCTAGGATCTGATTATAGTAGATAATTATCACTAATTTCACATGTCTTCTTAATTACTAAAAATCTGGAATAAGAAAGGTACGACCTTGATGCAGATGGTTAAAAAAAATTGTAGTGGCCCAAGATCTCACTAAAAATAAAGAGGTAAACCAAATGATTATTCAGAGCTTAGCTTATTTCCTATTATTTGCCTTGCCTCTGACAGGTGAAAGTTGCTCAGTCGTGTCCGACTCTTTGCAACCCCATGGACTGTATGGTCCATGGAATTCTCTAGGCCAGAATACTGGAGCGGGTAGCCTTTCCTTTCTTCAGGGGATCTTCCCAACCCAGGGATTGAACCCAGGTCTTCCGCATTGCAGGCAGATTCTTTATCAGCTGAGCCACAAGGGAAGCCCAAGAATACTGAAGTGGGTAGCCTATTCCTTCTCTAGTGATCTTCCTCACCCAGGAATCAAACCGAGGTCTCCTATATTTCAGGCAGATTCTTTACCAACTGTGCTATCTGACTATCTACATGTCTTTAACACCACTGAAAGTGAAAGTGAAGTCACTCAGTTGTGTCCCACTCTTTGCGACCCCATGGACTGTAGACTACCAGGCTCCTTCGTCCATGGGATTTTCCAGACAAGAATACTGGAGTGGGTTGCCATTTCCTTCTCCAGGAGATCTTCCCAACCCAGGGATTGAACCCAGGTCTCCTGCATTGCAGGCAGACACTTTACCATCTCAGCCACCAAATACCACTACCAATGAGTAAACATTAGGAAAATAGGAGATTAAACTCAGATTGCTTGTTTTTCATCACTTGCTTGTCACTTTGGAGAGCCTAGGAGCAAGATTGGGAGGAACTAGGAGATTAAGAAGATTCATTAAAATGAAGTAGATAGATTAGTAGATTTTAATCCATTGTCTTTGAAACTTAAGAGATAAGGTATTTTTACTGAGAACCCACAACCTGCTTCTGAAATATCAGATAGTATTATATGTGTTTGAATTTTTACACTGACTTGTAAACTGGAACAGTATATTATCCAACAAAAGAATCTAGACTTTGTGGAAATGGAAAAGATCCCTAGTTGCACTGAATCTTGTCATCAGGTAAAACAGAGTAGGTAATATATGGATCTGATCATGTTTTTCTTTGACTGACACATCATAAGGGAGAGGCCAGATCAACAATTTCTGGTTTCAGCCATTTCTGGCAGTAGCTGTAGCTGTCCATATGAGATGACTGTTCACTTAGTGTTACCTTGGAAATTATTCCTGGAACATCCTAGTGTCTATTATGTACGCATGAGAATAAGTGTTTTGGGGGTCTGATATGCCATAGGATGACTCCCAGGAATGTGGTAATGTACCAGACTCTTTGCTAAGGCATTCTTTCAATCTCCAATTTTTTTTCTGTTTTATTTGCCATAGAGTGAGTCTCATCAGTTTCGTGTCATGGCAGCTGTCCTTCGTCACTGTTTACTAATCGTAGGTCCAACTGAAGACAAAACAGAAGAGCTACACAGGTAGGTAGCCTCTATTGATATCTCAGTGAAAGACATAATCAGTTCTTATTGTTTTTATGCATTTGATTTTAATTGTTATAAACACAAGAAAGTGGAAATATTATAGTAAATCAGGTAGCCAGTTGGTTGAAAATCATTACTGTGCCCTGATGAGAAATTTTCATTCTGTTTCCTTTGACTTTGTTATATTGAGCCCCTCAGCAAGAGAAGAGAATTTGGCATTTGTTGCATTCAACAGTAAAACCCAGAACAACAATAATAATATCACATAGTTATTGAATACTGTGTATAGCATTATGTTGAGTGCTTTATAAAGACTAACCTCTCTTAATCATCACACCAATCTTATGAGGTAGGTACTATTTTTCCCTTTCAATACGTGATGAAACTGAGTCATAGAAAAATCAAGCAGTTTCTCTGAGATTGCATATAAGTGAAAGAGCTTGGGGTTGAACCCTGATTTTAATTACTACACTTAAACTAATACTATATTTTCATTGTAAGAGGGTTTATCATAAAGTATATCTTAAGCAATGTTAATCAGATTTTTAAAACTTATTATAAGAATTGGGTCACAGTCTCAAGTATCATCAATATATAAAAAAATAGTTCAAGTTTTGTGACTTGCCCACGAGAGCTATTATGGACTGCTGTTAAAAGTTATCATTCTCTGAGAACAACTGAAGAAGTACTAATGCATTTTTCCAGTTCTCTTACTTTCTATTTTATGTCAGATTAGTAGTAACAGCACTTCTTACTTTAACATGAGATTGTCTATGGTGCTTTATTCTATAAGAACACAAATGACATTTTAAACAATTCAAATAAATTCAAATTTGTAAACTTTGGCATTAAATCTCCTTTAAAAACAATTTAAAACTGGGTTCTTCTAATAGTAGAAATTATCTTTAGAAATTATCCAAAACATACATTATATTTACAGTATATACAGCACATACAGTATATCCAAAATATATGGTATATCCAAAATATAGCTTAAGTAAAACTGTATAGAAATACAGCCAGAGTGTAAAATATACCCTTGTTATTTTTCAGTCATATCCATATTATTTTAGTTATGATTGGCAGTTTATCATTTGATATTGTACTCAGTTTGTTGGTAGGTTACCTTATGTACTCTGCCCTGCAGGCCTTCAAAAAATTGTTTTCTTCACAATTAAAAAGTATACTTTTTTCTGTAGCTACAGATCAAAAGTTCCTTTAAATATCTAGAACTGTGTCTTTAAAAATAATCAGATTAACTGCAGTAGCTCAAATCCTTTAAAAAAGATTTTATTGAGCATTTTTATCTCACTAATTTTTTCATAACAAGAAACACTGGAAACCTAGATATTAAAGCTAAAAGAAAATGGGTTTATAAGCCCAGGTATAAATTTCTTTATTTTGGAAATCTGATATCACAAGTTAAATGACATTCATACAAGGATATGAGAAGAAAGTGTTTTGATGGCAGTTGTTAACACTAGTCACAAAAACATTGCTAAGAATTTCTCTGAAAAGTGAATTTAATATTTTAAAACAGTACCCAGTATTCATCAAAAGAGAGCAAAACTGTATAGAGGTTTTAACAAGAAAAGATTTTTTTTAAGTAATCTGATATCTTTATTTCTGATATTTGCTTTAAATACTTATTTTTCTTAAATTTAAAAAAAATTTTTCTTTAAATTTATTTTTATCTTATAAGTTGCTCTGATAAATTATGTGTTAGTTCTACTATAAATAAAAAGGAATATCCCTAGGGCCACAGACAGATTTATATGTATTTCTAAAAGGCTTTCTTGGGAGATTGAGGTTGCTGCTGACATGACAGTTTATCTGGACTGGCCTTGCATGTCCCTTTAATCAGAATTAAAGTGATTAGTATCATTAGAGCAGTAGTAACTCTAAGCTAATCTATTTAAATGCAGAAAAACTGTACCAGCCTCAAAGGGTTATTTTAAGAACCTTATTAGAATTGTAATATCTACTAAATTCTGCCCAGTTGTAGTGGCTCTGAAAACTTATGTGTGTGGTTAAAAGCATCATTTTAAAGATAATCAGAATGTTTCATATTTCAACACCTCATTCCATTTTTTACCTTTATTTTGTAAATTTGTTTTTGCTTTTTTTTTTTAAGAGGAAAAAATGTAAGGAAATAAGTAAACCTAGATAGTGTGGTGGATGGATATGCATTGTCATCAAACTCAAAGGATTGTAATAGTGATTAAATGAGAGCAATTAGTAAAGCCATCCATCCCTGGTATGGAGTGAATTCTCAGAAAATGGGGAGAAGCTGCTCCTGCCAGCACCACAACCCTATTGCCACTGCTGCTTCTGTTACTGTTATTATAATGAGCATATTGGCTTTGAGATCCAATATTTCGTTCTAAATCTCTTCTTTAAAGTTTCTTCAATTTTGATATTTTGTTTAGAAAGCTGTTTCTTTATATATATTGTGATTGTGTAGTGAAATCTCTTTTCTGTTAATCTAAGATTTTATCAAGCCAGATGCTTGGCAGGCATGTCAGGAACCTGCTAAGGTGCTCTAGGAGACAAATGAGTAAAAATATGGCTTAGCAGCAGCTTTTTCTGATATGTTGTCTCTGTAAGACAGTGCCTTTCTTTTTCCCCCTAGAGAAATCAGGAGGACATGGACATAGAGATAAAATGAGTTAGCTGACAAAGACAACTGACCTTGACATAAACTTTATTACCACTAATCAGAATTTTATATACTTTCTAAAATCTATATGTTCTATTTCATTTCCTTCTGTCTTTATTTATGGTAAAAAGTAAATTGTTGGTATGATCCACCTTTGCGGCTCCATTAAAGGACACCCTAATTCTGTCTATCTCTGCTATCTGCTTGAGAGTATTTTCAGCCCTCTTGTCCATAATCAGTAAGTGTATGCTAAACACTTAGCCAAAAAAAAAAAAAGAGTTGCTTGTGGATGTGGTTGTGGTTTTGTTTTATTTTGGAGAGAAGGGGGAAGATGGGGATGGCCTGTATGCTAGAGAAGAAAGGAGAGAGAAGGACCAGATCTGATTTAATTTCCTTCAGCTTCTCACCCTAATTCTTTCACTCAACACATTGGCATCTACAAAGATTTCTTTTTTTGTATCCAAAAGTACCAGTGTGTATTTAAAAAGTACTTGCTTCCTTGCTTTTTTTGTTGTTCTTTGTTTAGACCAATTCATTTTATCTCACATATTTAAGGGGACAGTTCAGCACCTAATGACACCTCATTACAATGCTAAGTATAATGTCTTTTTCCCCCAGCTTTACTGAGTCATAATTGACATATAACATTATGTACATTTAAGGGGTATAGTGTGTTGATTTGATACACATATTACAAATATAAAATGTTAAAAAATAAGCATAATGTCTCACACATGGCAGACTTTTTTTTTTTTCTTTTTCTGCCTTTTTATTCTTTTTTTTTTTTTTTAGTTTTTTATTTTTTAAAAGACTTTTGATAAATGTTTGAAAATTGGAACATTTCATTTGATTTATATTTATAAACTGAGTACTTACTGTGTGTTAGATACTATGTTGAGCTCTAGAGGCGACAAAGAAAAAGAGAGTATGATCTTTGTTCTCCAAGGCTCACCAACTAAGTTGATGAGTTGTAGTTTTGAATAGGGTAATCTGGGCAGACCTCACCTAGATGGTATTTCAGCAGAGACTTAAAGGAAGTGAGGGAATGAGTGAGCCCTTTGACTGTGTGGGGAAAGAGCGGTCCAGGAAATAGCACAGAAGCAAAGGCCCAAGGGCAGGAGCAGTGGCAGGTGTGAAGAACTGCCAAGAAGTTTGTGGCTAAACCACCATGCACATGTCTCTTTACCCTCTTGAATTTTACTCTCAGAGCATTTATTGCCTTCTACTCAGTTAGCTTGTTTTGACTGATCTCTACATGCTAGAAAATAAGCTCCAGAAGGGGAGGGATTTACCTCTGTTTTCTTCATAATACCTGTCTAAAAATGCCTGGCATAAGTAATTAATAATTACTGAACTGAGTTAGATTAAGGTAAACTTAGGTATTTACCTCTGAAAATCTTTTGAAGATCTTGAGATTCATATAAGTAGATTTTCCAGCCATGAAAAAATGTATGTGAGCTCCCAATATCCAGAAGATACATTTGACCAGGAAAGTTTGCTAACAGCTGTAGGTCTGCTTATACTGTTATCATGCTCCTCAGTGTCATCTGGTATTAAATTATGTTTAGCCCAGCAATTGATACAGGACTGGATTTCAGATTGCCTTCCTTCTCCCACAACTAACTAGATTTTAATCAGAGCATTAAGGAGCTCTAAATAGGCCCTTGCTTTTGAATCTGCATATCAGGAGGGGGCTGGGAGCTTGAGTGGGAGGATGTCATGTCCCAGTGATTAATGATCTCTAGGAGGCTGAAAAGGGGAGAGTAATATACACAGTATTTCTACCCCCTGGAGTAGGAATGCAAACACCATTGTGCAGATTTGTGCATAGTCACTGACTTCCTGGTAGCTGGAGAATTTCATACACTCTTCTACCACAAATAAAACTGTCAGAGAAGTGACAACTCAAAAAGCTGGCTTTCCTTACTTAAAAAGAATAGCTCGGACACAGTGAGCCAGAAAATTAATTTTGTAGTTGTTTGGTAACCCAGTTGTTCAATAAGAAACGAGAAAATGGAACCTTTTCTTGAAAAGTCTAAAACCTCCAAATATTTGTTAACTCAAACTCTACATTTGATTTTTTAAATTTACCAAATTCCTAGAAACTGCCAATTTTAGATGAATTTAGAGGGAAGCAGTACTTTATAATGTAATGCATCACCTTAAATATTTCAGTGTGGTCTCTGTGTTAGATTCCAGCCTATTGCCCTCTGTGTTGAAAAAATACTGGTAACATTTCAAAATTGATTTTACAGTTTTAGGAATTAATTAAGAAGAGTTCTATTTTTTTTCTTTTACCCCCAGTAAATCTATGATATCTAATAATAGTTCCCAAATGCTTAAGTTAGGAGCACAATATTTTTATCTATAGATAATTATCTACAGATAATTGCAAAAATTTTAAAAGGAAAGTTTGAGGGAAAACTGTGGTATTTCAGCCAATTGTGATCTTTTACAAATAACCAAAAAGGGACTTTGTTTAATACTAGTAACAGTGATAGCAGCAGCAGCAGCTGTAGTAGGTTCTTTGTAGGTAGAACCAAATAACTTGTATTTTACCAGGAACCATTCATTCATAGGACTTGTTAAATTATTTTTCTTCTTGGTTTTGATTTTTTTTATATTTCCCATAATGTAAAAAGAAAGAAAAGAAATACTCATTCTTAGGGAAATGCAGCCACACTTCAGGATAGAGGAGAGAAAATATTTTGTATTTTATTTCTATTTTGTTGTTTATTTTTTATTTCTGAGGGTGTCACTATAATCTAAATTAAAAGAAACTACTGTGGCCTAAGTTAAGACTGCATCAGTTAGATTAAGACTTGAATTTGGTTTCCAAGTGGTTAGACTTTTAAATTGCATTTGCAAGAGTTTATTTTTAGTCAGGATGTGGTTATTTTTAGATCTGCTTCTCTGTCATTAGGAAATGTAATGCCTGTCTCTCCATTGTTGTTTATCAGGAAGTTCTGAGGCACAGGCTTTTAAGATCCAGTTAGCACAGAACACCACCTCTCCTTTTAAATGAAAAAATATGAAATAATACATGAAGGAAAATATATTAAGTAAGAGCATGTCTCATTTTTAAATTGTTAATGTCATTTTAATCTCTTACACACTGAGAAGCAGAACAAAATTTTTAGGAAATACCAAAAAATACAAGGTTTGGGTTCCCCCTACTGGTGTACATACTAGGCTTGTGATTTCATTAATACACAGTAAGAAAGGCCTAGGGGGATGAAGATTTGAAATAGCTATATTGGCCTCTTTTAAAGAAATCTGGGCATAAGAGAGGGAGAAAAAGCACCGTTTACCATTTTCTGGAAATGTCTTACGAAAAAGGGGATGACCTAAAAATTGTATTTCTACATCTAGAAAGGACAAAACTTAATCCTGCAATATTTGGTTTTTAATGCTGTTGCCTCCGTGATAAGCTGCTTATATACAGTGCTTCTCAAATGCTTTATGTTGTAATCTAAGGAATAATATAACACCAGTGAATCCACAAAAGGATTTAAAACCCCAAGGAAAAACTGCAAGACTAGTATTGTATCATAATGAAATTAAAGAGCTAGTGTTAAAGCTCACTAATTCCTATTTTAGCATTTCAGAAAGTGACATGACATCATGTGATTGTGTATGTCCATTTAACATCTGTTCTTTCTAATTTGCCATGTGTGTATTTGAAACAATTCTTTTTATTTTTTGTCTCTTTGTCAGTAAATGCCAAATAATATTAAAGGCTCATTTTGAAAAAGAAGAATTTTAATTGACTCCTTAAAGTCTTACTATGTTTGCATTTTAAAGGACTATTCAATCAAATTAAAATATTGTCTTTTTAAATTGCTTTTCAGCAATGCAGTCAACCTTTTAAGCAATGTTCCGGTCTCTTGTTTGGACGTTCTCATTTGTCCATTAACCCATGAAGAAACGGCCCAAGAAGCAACGACTTTAGATGAACTGCCCAGTGATAAAACAGCTGAGAAAGAAACAGTTTTGAAAAGCAATACCATGGTATACAATGGTATGAATATGGAAGCCATTCATGTCTTACTCAATTTTATGGAGAAGAGAATAGACAAGGTAATTCTGATAAAATGGAGAAGATGCTTCTAAAGAATGTAATTGTACACATATACAAACATCACAGGATGTGATTTTTTTAATCTAAATTTTTTATAGCTGATATCTTGAATAATTATTTATACTCTGGAAAGCTTTTTATTTACCATAAATGACAAATTGCTGAAACCAAGTGAATTTATTTGTTTAAAGCTGAAAAGTGTGTTGATGTGACACCAAAATTGTGACTAGTGCCTGAAAACAAAGGAAAAAGTAATTTTCTAGTGTAGATATTTTATAAGTTCTAGAGGTAAAAATTATCCCCCCCCCCCAAAAATTGATGATAAATATTTTCCATAACACCCAAAAGACATCTTTAAAGGAAAATTGCCACTGTAAGCTGCTTATTTTCTCCTTTCTGATCACTGTCTTTGTCAAGTAACTATATTAAAAGGCAGAAAGTTAGTTGGGGTCGGTCATGAAAACCTTTGCTGCCTTTAAGCCCATTGTCTGAGCCAGTGAGAGTCCTATAAAATGTAGGAAAAATCAAGGATATAAATGAGCATTAGTAAGCATGATGATAACTCATGAAATAGAAATATATTTAAGAAAATAATTTTTAAAATAGTTTTTACAGCTTTGGTAACATAAAATATCTCCCCCTCAAAAAGAGGAGTATTAATATACTCAGTTATATGAAGAAAAGTAATACTGATAGAAACTAATCTAATGCAGCATGTATGGTTTTCTTTATAGGGAAGCAGCTATAGAGAGGGTCTCACTCCAGTTCTCAGCTTGTTAACAGAATGTTCCCGAGCCCATCGAAACATCAGGAAATTTCTCAAAGATCAGGTAACTGTTTAATGTATATTTCATCTCAAAGTTAATCTTCCTATATGTATTTTTTAACGTAAAATCAATGAGTCAAATTCTTTCAGTTATTTCCTTTCAGAATGTCAGAAACTCAAAAAAGTTAGTGTTAATCTTTGAAATCTTCCTAATCCAGAAATAAGTGACCCTATATATTTTTTAAGTCATTCATTCATTTATTCAACAAATGTTTATTGAGATTTGTGTGCTGTGTTCTAAGCCTTGAAATATAAATGAAGTCTTTGCCTTGTGGAGTTTCCCTTATAGTAGGGAGATTAAAAAGTAAACAAGTATCTTGATACAATGGCAAGTAGTGATAAGTGTTCTGAAGAAAAATACAGAGGAAGGGAAAACTTAAGGGAATAAGGAAAAGCCTCTCTGAGAAAATTTGAGCAGAAGCTTGGATAAGTATGAAAAGGATCTTTGAAAATATCTGGAAGAGGATATTCTCTGAGAATAGTTCTGGGAATATTCTGGAAGAGGAATGTACCAGAGAGAATGAGTTCAGAGTCTCTGGATGAGAGGATATTTTGGTATGCTTAAGAAAAAGCAGAAAAGCTAGACAATGTCATGCCAGAGGGAGAGTGCTGAATAAAGTACAAGAGGTAAGCAAGAATCAAACATAGTAAGGTTGTGTAGGACTTTCAGTTTTCTTCTAAGTGACGTGGGAAAGCATTGGACGGATTTGAGAAGGGAAGTGGTGTCACCTCATTTATATTCTGGCTACTAGATAGGCCAGAGGAGTGTGACTAGATGTGAGGAGACCATCCCAAAAGAGAACTGATGCTGAAGGTTATGATGGTAGTAGTTAGAGTTCATGGTAAGAAATCATCTTCCTACCTGCTGTCTGTCTGCATCTGTCTATACCACCATATCCTTTGTCTCCCCTCTGTCATAGGGGATTAACTGTCCCCGCTTCCTTCTGTGGCCAGCCTCTGTGCTCATATCCTGGAACCCTTTCCCTCTCACCTCAAGAACTTTGCTCCTACATTTATTCTCTTTCTTCTCACCTTTTTTTTTTTTTTTTAATATATTGGATCATTTTTGCCTGCACCCAAACACATCTCCCATCTTAAAGGCAGAAAAACCTTCCCTTGATCCCACTTCTCAAGCTGCCTCCCCATTTCTCTGCTCTTCTTCATGGAGTGTTCCTCAGGAGAGTTTTCTGTGCTCACCTTCTCTCTCCTTTTCACTCATTTTGATTCTCATGTGAACCCACTGAAATTAGGTTTTCATGCTTTCCACCCCACTACAGAGGTGTTTATCAAAAGTTATCAACCCAATATTGCCAGATCTAATAGTTCTCAAATCTTTTTTTTTATTCCCCAATACCATTTTGATATAATTAAGTATTCTCTCCTTTTTGAAGTAATTTCTTCACTTGGTTTCTTGGACACACAGGGAACCTCTTCTTTGCAGTGTTCTGAGTTCCCCAAGACAATGTTATCTTTGTCCCTATGTCTGCTCTCTTGCTGATCTCATTTAACAATCTTGGTTTTGAAAATCTTCTATTCGCCAATGGCTCCCAAATTTCTAGCTCTAGCCTTATTTGTCCCCTAAGCTCTCCAGACTTATATAATGTAT
Source organism: Ovis aries (assembly GCF_016772045.2). NCBI lineage: Eukaryota > Metazoa > Chordata > Mammalia > Artiodactyla > Bovidae > Ovis > Ovis aries. The sequence continues at coordinate 175,728,237 of NC_056056.1, forward strand.
GCCTACCCATCTCCTCCCCTTAGATGGGTAGTAGGTAACTTAAGTTTAACATATCCCAAACTAATCTCCTGACTTGCTATCCTCCGTCCTTCTATCTTCTCCTTCTTTCCTCATTCAATACATGGCACCACCATTCACCCCATTGTTTATTGTCAGGTAGAATTTCTCTTAATAAATGAACTAGGTTCATTTTTCTCTGTATGTTTATGGTCAAGATTTAATAAGCACTTTGTGTAGATCATATTAATAGATATTGCTGATAAGGAGAGATTAGAAAGTAGGGACTCATACCTTTGAAGAATTTATAGTCCATTAGAGGACTAGGTACCATCAAACATGAATAATCATTTAAGCAAAATAAATTAGATAACTGAATTAAAGTCATTTCCAAGTTTGATTATTTTAAGACAGCCATTCTGACTAGAAAGACTTAGTGAAGAATAATATATGAAAATTTTTTGTGTCCTATATTTTAGCTTTTCACATAGGAGAGCCACATTCTACTAAACTGTTTAGATTTTGCTATCTCTAAGCAGGATACCCCAAATATATCCTGTTTGTTAAACAGATTCTTTATATGAAGGCCTTAGTCTATACATTATATAGGTACAAAAGACTGTGAGACCCACTCCTTGTCCTCAAAGAAATACTGTAGTACAAAGGAGACATAACAAGTAAAAAGTTGACTAAAGAAGGATAAATGGCACAATACAAAAATCAGCTTTCCTTCTGAGGAAGATGCGCTCTAGACTATGATGATCAAGAAGGGCAGAACCTCAAGTAACAGATGATTAGTTTTGGTAACAGAGTAAATGGAACCATGGCTAATTAGTTATTGTGCCCAGTGGTTAATACCTGCTTAAGTCTACCTTGTGCATACCCAAAGTAAATTGGTCTTGAATATTCAGTATTTGGGCAGGTAGAAAGAGAACAGATGGTAGAAATTACTGATTCAGGTTGGATTAGTCTGGAGAGGCATATAGAAGAGATGAAGATTCCATGGGTTTGAAAACGAAGTGGACGAGATTTCTCAAAAGAAAAAATTTAATGAAAGGTAGTATTTGGGGGAAAATAAAAATTTTGGAGAAAAATGATCCATTGGAGAAGGAAATGGCAACCCACTCCAGTATTCTTGCCTGGAGAATCCCATGGACAGAGGAGCCTGGCGGGCTATAGTCCATGCAGTCGCAAGAGTCAGACATGACTTAGCAACTAAACCACTACCACCGCCAGAGGTGATCCAGACTTATGCAGTTTAAAAACTACAAAATTTCACTTTAAAAACTTGTTTTAAGGAACCGAAAACATAGCTAATAAAATTTTTGTTTGATAATCTTTATTAATAGATACTGTGCTCTGGAACTGTAGGCACATACCACATGAAATCACTTGTTTCATGTCTCATTTCTCTAGAAATGGGAGATAAACTCAGTAGGGTTAGCTGAATCAAATAATAAGAATTTATTGTGTAATTATTTTATGCTTACAGGGCACAAATAGCAATCTGCTCTGTCCTGCCAGAGATATTGAAATATGGATTCTATAAACACTTGGGTAGATTATTCAGTTTTCTGAGATTTCGTTTCTGGTTTGTTTGTTTTTTTTTTACGCCACCTGATACATGGTAGGCACTCAATATAGAAAGAGATAAAGAAGGAAGGAAGGAAATCAGCTGAATGGATTAAACAAAAATAATATGCACATAAAGAGTCTGGCATAGTAAATTATAACTTGACTTTGTGTCTGTCTCCATTTCCTGGCCTAGTGCCTTGCCTATAGAAGGCACTTTTAAAAAGTTACTTGAATGAATTCATTCTTCCTTCAAATAGCAAATATTTATCGAAACCTGTAATGTGCCAGGCACTGAGAGTGATAAACAAAACAGAAAGAAATCCCTGCCCCCAGACTCTTATGGAAGAAGGTGGACAGTTAAGAAATGTATACTGTGTCAGGTGGTGATAAGTGCTGTGAGGAAGACTAAACCAGGAGCAAGGGATGAGAAAAGATAATGCTGAAGGTGAATTCCTTAGGGTGATCAAGGATTGTCTTCCTGTAAATGATATTTGAACAGAGACCTGAAGAAAGTAAGGGAATGAGCCAAGCCAGTTTCTAGAAAAAGGGTTTCTGGGCAGAGAGAGCAGCAAATGCAAAGACCATGAGGCAAGAAAGTAGTCAGTTAGTTTAAGGAGTTCCATCTGTGAAAGTATAGAAATGTGAGCAAGAAATTGTCAGAAAAGTAGCAGGAAGACACATTATGTGAAACCCAAGGAATCTGGAAAGATCTCGACTTTTATTATGCATGAGATGAGAGGCCATGGGAACTGGAGGACTTTGAGAAGAGGCATGACATGATCTGACTTTCAAAGGATCATCCTAACTGCTCTGTAGAGAATAGAACATAGAAGGACCAGAATGAAAGCAGGGATGACTTAGGAGACTGTGGGACAGTTCAGGTGAAAAATATTGGTACCTTGAATTTAGTAATACTAGAGGAGGTAGTGAGAAGTGGTCGAGTTGTGGATATAACGCAAAGGTAGAGCCAAAATAATTTGCTGATGGACTGGATATGGGATGTGAAAGAGAGGAATTAAGGCTGTTTGCAGTAAACAGTTGGAAGAGTGCTGAGTCGCTTCAGTCATGTCCAAGTCTTTGCGACCCTGTGGACTGCAGCCTGCCAGGCTTCTCTGTCCGTGGGATTCTCCAGGAAAGAATACTGGAGCGGGTTGCTATGCACTTCTACAGGGAATCTTTTCGACCCAGGGATTGAACCTGATTCTCTTATGTCTCCTGCATTGGCAGGTGGTTCTTTACCAATAGCACCACCTGGGAAGCCCAGGTTGAAAGAATGGACTTGCCACTTAATGAGATGGAAAACTGTAGAAGAAACAACTTTGTTGGGAGCTTCAATATCTGTTCAGGACATTCTAAATTTGAGAAGCTTTTAAAGTCTGGGGGTCATGGAAGAAATCAAGATAGAGATATACTTTAGGGAGTTAGCAGTAAATAGAGACCATATAAATCCATAAAACTGTATGAGATAACCAGTAGAAAGTGAAAATAGTAAAGAAATGTTGCCCAAGAACTCAACCCTTGAATATTCCAACAGTTAAAATACAAGAGGAAAGGGGTTTCCGTGGCAGTCCAGTGGCTAAGACTCCATGCTACCAATACAGGGAGCCCAGGTTTGATCCCTGATCAGGGAACTAGATCCCACATGCTCCCACTAAATATCCAGCATGCCACAACTAAAGATTCCATGTGCCACAACTAAGAGCCAGCACAGTCAAAAATATTTTTTTAAAGAACAAGAGAATAAAAGAGAATTGGCCTAGAGGCTAAGATGAAGCAAGCAGTAAGATAATAGGAGAACCAAAAGAGGAAAGGTCTAGGTGAGTGAGTGAGTTATCAAACAGACAAACCAAGCAAGTTTTGTAACTCCTCTAGGGACCAGTCTATAAAATAGGAATGACAGTGTTGATACCACCTCCCTTGTATGGTGACTGTGAGGGTTGATCATAGAGACTGTATGTATATCATCTATTACAGTACTCCTGCCTGGAAAATCCCATGGACAGAGGAGCCTGGTAGGCTGCAGTCCTTGGGGTTGCCGAGGATCGGACACGACTGAGCAACTTCACTTTCATTTTTCACTTTCATGCATTGGAGAAGGAAATGGCAACCCACTCCAGTGTTCTTGCCTGGAGAATCCCAGGGACGGGGGAGCCTGGTGGGCTGCTGTCTGTGGAGTCGCACAGAGTTGGACATGACTGCAATGACTTAGCAGCAGCAGCACGTAGGAAGTACTCAATAACTACTAACCATTTTATTATAAAGAAAACAACTAGAAAACATATGTACAGGGGTTTTTTGTTTGTTTGTTTAATAATTAATGAATATGTTGCAGGAATTAAAAGAAGGAAAAAAATCAATCAGTAAGGGTATTAAAGAAGTCTCTGAGGGAGAAAGAAATTTGACCCAGACTTTAAAATGGATTTTGGTAGAGGCAGCTGGGGCATTCCAAGGTACTGAGATGAGTAAACACCCAAGAATGGATTTGAATATATCATGATGGTCAGTGAAGAGCTGTTTCTCTTCAGATGAAATTTCATTGCAGACATGAAATGAAATTATATGAGGTTGTTTTTGTTGTTGTTTCAGTTCAGTTCAGTCGCTCACTTGTGTCCGACTCTTTGTGACCCCATGGACTGCAGCACGCCTGGCTCCCTGTCCATCACCAACCCCTGGAGTTTACTCAAACTCATGTCCATTGAGTTGGTGTTGTTGTTTAGTTTTATTTTATTTGGAAAACTATTTTTTTTAATGTTTGTTCTACTCTTGTAAAACTAAGCTTGGTAGACATTATAAGAAAGACTAGTTGGATAGTACCATTCTTACTTAATTCAGCACTTGAACGATTGATGATGGTTTTGCATTTGTGCCATTAGGTTTTACCGCCATTGAGGGATGTGACCAATCGACCTGAAGTTGGCTCAACTGTGAGAAATAAGCTGGTGCGCCTCATGACACATGTTGACCTGGGAGTCAAGCAAATTGCTGCTGAATTCCTTTTTGTCCTTTGCAAAGAGAGAGGTAGGTTAAACTCTTTGCCCTCTACTTTTTCACCTTTCTGAGGGTATTTGGGAAATGTTTCTGTTATTAGTGGCCATCCTGTTCTGCTCTTTTCAGAACTTATTCTCTATCTGTTCCATTAGAGGGTTTGAGGAGATAATAAAAATTAATAATTTAAAAGCTTTTCTATACACTTCTGAATTTATTGAGGCATGCAGACAGATACACTACTAAACACATTCACATTTAAACTTTGCCTCCTGTATCCTTAACCCAGACTTCTTAATCCTTATGAGTCAGGACCTGGAATCATTATGAAGAATCTGCTTACGTAATTAAGGTGTTACTATTTTGATAACCAGGCAAAGGCCTAGGTTAGTTCCCCTTTTTAATTTCTCTTGGAATTAAAACTACAGGAGTTTTAATCTCTTCATTTCTTCTTTAATCAATAAAAAGTTATTGAATGTGAGCTATAGATGCTTAAGATACATCCCTTACCTTTGTGTTAATGGTAGGACAAAAGTAGAAAGAAATTTAAAAGTAACTATACTATAATAAATACTATTCTATAAGTTCATATAAAGTGATTGCCTTCTGAAATACATCTAACAATTTAAATTATTGGGTTATTTTGCTCTGCAAAAGTTCTCCAAACAAGAACTTGAACCAAGTTATTCAGGTATTTTTACCTATTTCTTTCTTCATCGCCTAGTTTATAAGAGTACTAGTAAAAGTCCCAACTAAGCAGATTTTATATTCCACTTTTTAAAGTTCCCCAGTTTTGTGAGATAGATAACTTAGAGGTGAGAAACTTCACTCACTTCTTCAGTCAGTTGAATTCTTTTCTCCCCCACCAGCTTTACTGGGGTATATTTGACATATAAAATTATATATATTTAAAGTATACAACGTGATGATTTAATATACACTGTGAAATGATTACCTCTGTCATGTTAATTAACACATTCACTACCTCACATAGTTACGTGTCTGTGTGTGTGTGTGTGTGTGTGTGTGGTGAGAATGCTTAAGATTTATTATCTCAGCAACTTTAAAGTGTACAACAGGGTATTGTTAACTATAGTCATCATGCTGTATATTAGATCCCCAGAAATTATTAATCTTATAACTGAACTTATTCATCTTATAAATTGTACCCTTTGACCAGATCTCCTTGTTTCCCTACTCTCTACCCTCTGGTAATCACTACTCTCTATTTCTATGAGTTTGAATTTTTTTTCAGGTTCTACTTATAAGTGAGTTCGCTAGTATTTATCTTTCTCTGTCTGGCTTATTCATTTAGCATAAATATTCTCTAGGTCCATACATGTGTTGCAAATAGCAAGATTTCATCTTTGTCGTGGTTGAATAACATTCCATTTTATATACAGTTCACCATTGACACGAGTTTGAACTGTTTGGGTTCACTTATATATGGATGTTTTTTAAATAAATACACACTATAGTACTACATGATCCACAATAGGTTAGATCTACAGTTGGTTTGGTCTGTGAATGTGGAACCACAGACACAGAAAGCAGTCTATAAACCTATATCCATATTTTCAGCTGCATGAAGGATGGACATCCCTAACCCTAGGATTCTTTAAGGGCCAACTCTGTGTGTCTTAGCTGTTCTTCTGTTGGTGAACACTTAGCTTGTTTCCATTTCTTGGCTATTGTGAAAAATGCTGCCATGATCATGGGAGCTGAGATATCTCTTAGTTACTGACTTCATTTCCTTTGAATATATTTCCGGAAGTGGCATGCTGGATTATATTGCAGTTCTATATTTAATTTTTTAGTAACCTCCATTACTGTTTTCTGTAGTTGTTCTTCAGTCACTAAGTCATGTCCGACTCTCTGTGACTCCACAGACTGCAGCATGCCAGGCTTTCCTGTCCTTCATAATCTCCTGGAGTCTGCTCAGATTCAAATCCATTGAGTCAGTGATGCTGTCTAACCATATCGTCCTCTGCCGCCCTCTTCTTTTGCCTTCAGTCTTTCCCAGCATCAGGGTCTTTTCCAGTGAGTCAGCTGTTCACATCAGGTGGCCAAAATATTGGAACTTTGCTTCAGCATCAGTCCTTCCAGTGAATACTCAGGATTGATTTCCTTTAAGATTGACTTGTTTGATCTCCTTGCACTTCAAAGGACTCTCAAGAGTCTTCTCCAGCACCACAATTGATAAACATCAATTCTTTGGTTCTCGGCCTTCTTTGTGGTCCAACTCTCACATCTGTACATGACTCTTGGAATGGTAGCTAGTAGCTACACCAATTTCCATTCCCACCAACAGTGCCGCATCCCTCCACATCCCTGTATCTCTTGTTTTTGATAAAAGCCATTCTAATAGATGTGAGGTGATCTTTCATTGTGTTTTGATTTGCATTTTCCCTGATGATTAGTGACATTGAACACCTTTTCATGTACCTGTTGGGCATCTGTATGCCTTTGGAAAAGTGTTTATTCAGGTCTTTTGCCTAATTTTTAATTGAATTGTTTGGGAACTTTTGTTATTCAGTTGCATTCACTGAAATTCTTAACCTTCATTTCTGACTAATTGATACAACCATTTAAGTTACTGCTAAGATAGTATATCAATAAAATCAATATCACTATAGTGATAATAAACACAACTATTGAGGTATCATGTGTCAAACATTCTAAGCCATAATCTCATTTCATTCTCATAAGGATTCTAATGTAAATATTATTATTATTTCAGTGTCATAAATGAGGCAAGAGTTTTATCCAAGGTCATGCAGTTGCTTAAAGCTAAGCCTGAATTTGAGTCCTGTCTTTCCATTCTGCCATATTTCCTCTCATGATACAAGTGACCCATAATGCAATACAAATGAACAAACTGGGTTTGGACTGCTGTCTGTGGTCCACTTATATGCAGGTAAACATATACTACAGTACTATGCGAGCCACAGTCAGTTTAACTCACAGATGTAGAACTGCAGTAATGGAGGGCCAACTGTAAGGTTATGGGAGGACTTTCAACTGCTTGGAGGGCCATCATCCCTAATACCAGTGTTGCTCAAGGGTCACTAGTAATTATCCTCAACTGTTCTCACAGACTAGCTCATTTAACATCTACTTTTTTAAGCAATTCGATTATTTCTATGAAAAAAGATCCCACATCTTGAAATTAAGTGATTGGAATAGTGCCTTGCATTTAGTAGTCTGTAAAAACTTGCTGAATTCAATCAGTTTTTCTGAGATCAGAAATTAGCTGATTTTCAAGTATAATTGTTTGTATATATGTGTGTGTGTATGTATACATATATATGTACATATATATACATACACACACATAAATCTAAACCACACATGTATGTAGTCATTAAAAATGTTTATCAAAATATAATGTTTTTCAAACATTTATCAAAATCTTATCCATTGTTACCTCTAAGTAGTAGAATGCCTGGAGATTTTCTTTTAGTTCTCTATATTTTATAGTTTTCTACAGTGAACATGCATTTATTACCTAAATACATAAATTACATTTATAAATATATATCTAAATAATTTTATGAATCTAAATATAGTTCAGCTCAGTTGCTCAGTCATGTCAGACTCTTTGCCACCCCATGGACTGCAGCAAGCCAGGCTTCCCTGTCCATCACCAACTCCCAGAGCTTATTCAAACTCATGTCCATAGAGTCGGTGATGCCATCCAACCATCTTGTCCTCTCTTGTCCCCTTCTCCTCCTGCCTTCAGTCTTTCCCAGCATCAGGGTCTTTTCCAGTGAATCAGTTCTTCACATCAGGTGGCCAAAGTATTGGAGTTGCAGTTTCAGCATCAGTCCTTCCAATGAACATTCAGGACTGATCTCCTTTAGGATGGACTGGTTGGATCTCCTTGCTGTCCAAGGGACTCTCAAGAGTCTCCTCCAACATCACAGTTCAAAAGCATCAGTTCTTTGGTGTTCAGCTTTCTTTATAGTCCAATTCTCACATCCATATACGACTACTGGAAAAACCATAGCTTTGACTAGATGGACCTTTGTTGGCAAAGTAATGTCTCTGCTTTTTAATATGCTATCTAGGTTGGTCATAACTTTTCTCCCAAGGAGGAAGCATCTTTTATATATAAATGTATATATATAAATATAATCAATCACCTCACATATGTGTTAGTGTCATAACACATATGGTATATACATTTAAAATGAATTTGTTAATTGTTTTTTATTTGAAATGGTTAACTTTGTTCCCCTAGGACCCCGTATTCAAGGTTTCATAGTCCTAACTTTGAGCCCCAAATGCATGTTCGCAAAACTTTATCTTTTTCATTTGATCTTTAACAATTATTTATATTCATCTGCTTTTCCTTCCAGTTAGACTTTAATAGTAAAAGTATTCTTTTGGAATACAAATTTGCTTATTCAAATTTTAAATACTTTTTGAGGTAGACCCTGGGAATACAAAGATATACATGATAAACAAGGTCTCTGCCCTCATATTATTTACTTTATCAAGGATTATAAATTCAGATGCCTACAAAATTAATAAAGTAAGTCAAATGGATAGAACATAAAATGATCAATGAAAACTGATACTTAGCTAATTGTTGGGGAGATAGTGGGTTGGGAGTGGAGGAGCAAGGGGAATGTGGGGGACTAGAAAGAGGACCTTGGTGCTATTTAGCTCCAGCCGATTGTTACCATGAAGGGACATGTGGCCAGTGTTACCAAATCATCCAGATTTTTCAAGATAAGCCAGGACTCTGGATTTTTACATAAAATTCCTCAGTTTTTAAATGCTGTCAACTAATTCTCATTTAAAATTCTAATTCTAATTTAAAACCACCAAAAAGTTTGTAGTCCATATTCAACTTATAAGTCATCATAAGATTTTGGAGCTTGGGCTGGGTTTGGAGACAGATTATATCACAGTAAAATAAATTTAAAATAATTTATCAGAGTGATTAAACTTGCCTCTTAAAGATGAATGTCTTTAAGCTGAGTTTGAAAGTTAAGGTACGATGATCCAGGCACAAAGGTCAGACCACTAAGTATAAACAGCACAAATATAAAAAGCAGTCAAATTGGGTTAGGAACAGAGATGAGATTAAGAATGAAAACTGAAACAGAACGAGATACAAATTCAAAACTATGGAAGATTTGGTACAGAAACAGCTATCTAAGGGCCCTCTGTGCCAGGCTAAACATATCTCGCAACTAACAGCTGCCTCTTTGTTTTGTTGAGCCCTGACAAAACTAAATTTTTATTACCTGTTCTGCCAATTATGTACTTTATACAGGGGCCCTATAACAAGCCTCACATAGTTTAATAAAGAAAATAATTTGTAAAACAAGCCTTTGTGGGTATTTCCCCCCTTCCCAAACTCCTCCTCTTAACACATTTATTAATTCTCAGCATGTGTTAGGCACTGTGGTAGGGCAGAGGCTGAATTGCAGAGATAAATAAGGCTTAAACTCTCTCAGCACATAGCCCCACACTTTTATATGCTTACTTTTGTCTCATTTATTTCAGACACAGTAATAGGAGTGTCAGTGGCACCCCTCTCCAGTGTTCTTGCCTGGAAAATCCCAGGGACAGGGGGAGTCTGGTGGGCTGCTGTCTATGGGGTTGCACAGAGTCGGACACGACTGAAGCGACTTAGCAGCAGCAGCTTGAAAGCAAGCAGTCTCCCTCTCCTGATGATCTTTTCTCTTCTTGTCTTCTCAAAAGCCTTGTTCCATCAGGTGTTAACCCTTTGTTCCTTTATTAACTCTTCCTAATTTGTTCTTCTTTTCAGTATCCTTATTACCCACTCAGACTTCAACTTGCAGCAAGTAAGGCATTTCCACCATTCCCTACTTCCCAGATTCCACTGAAAATGCTTTCAGTAAGGTCACAAAGTCACAAAGAAACAAAGTGTTAGAAAGTGTTAGTTGCTCAGTCCTGAGACCCCTGTGGACTTGCCCTTCAGGCTTCTCTGTCCATGGAATTGTCCAGGCAAGGATACTGCAGTGGGTTATTATTTCCTTCTCCAAGGGTCTTCCTAACCCAGGGATCAAACCCTGGTCTCCTGCATTGCAGGCAGATTGTTTACCATCTGAGCCACAAGGGAAGCCACAACTAATTTTCAAAAGGAATGGATAGTTTTTAGTCTTTATCTTAATAGCATCTTTCTTTTGTAACAGTTGATACTGGTGACCGCTGTCTGTCTCTACTACAACACACTCCTAGATTTCCTTTGACCCACCTCTCTGTTCATTCTTTTCAGTCTGATTTGTTCACTCCTATCTTTGTCCACATCTAGTTGCTATCTTTCTCTAAAGTTCTCATCTGGCCCCGTCCTCACTTTACCTTGCTTCCTGAGCAGTATTATGCCCTCCCTTGGCTTCTGCTTCAGCCTATTTGAGGGGGATTTCCAAAGCTGCATCCCTCTTAATAAACTATTAAAATAATACTATCCCTGTGTTTCTGGTCAGGTTTTCTTCATTCTTTCTTACACACGGCTGAGAGCGGGACTGTTCTAGGGTACACATATCCTATTGGCATTCCCCCTTATAAAACTTTCAATGGCTCTGTCACCTCCATGGTAAAATACAAATCTTACCTCCATGGCCTACCTTTATAGTGTAAATATGCTAAATCTACTCCCTACCCTGCACTTTTTGCTTAATCATGCTAAAGACTTCTTTATTCTTGCCTGATTATACTGCACTGATCCTTGGCTTATCTCCACGGCTTTGCAGATGCTGTTCCTTTCGCATGGAATGCTTCTTCCATCCTTGTTAGCATAGTGAGCTTTATGTATTCTTGAAGATCATAATCTTCATCTGTGTCATCTGTGTGAAGATCATCCAATGAAGAGTTCATCATTCTCTGCTTGGTACCATTTTTACTTAGCCCTCTCTCTTTTTAAAATACTTCTGACATTTGTTATAACTCTTTGTTAAACTTTTATTCTGGACATTGAGTTTCTCTAGGTTAGATATCTTGTCTTCTTCACCTTTGGTTCCCCAGTGTTTAACAGAGTACCTTACAGGTAGTAGGTACCCCATAAATGTTTAATGAAAGACCAAACATTAATGCTGTCTATGAATTCAGTGTAGTGAATACACTGTCTTATGGACTTTTCCATATAAAGGAATAATTGTAATATACTTTGGTAAGCACCATAAGAGAAGAATGTGCCAGGTACAACCTGGAAGAGGAAATGATTGGTTGGTGTGGAAAAGGTCAGAGAAAGTCTTCATCCAAAAGAAAAGAGAACTGGGAAGAAGCCTTGTTATATACAGAAAAGAGACTAGTTCAAAGTGTGAGGAATCTGCATTGCGCAGGAGCAGTAGGAGATGAGTTTGGGAAAGAAGGCAGAGGCAAGAAAATGATCCCTCTAGGCCCTGTTTTAGAATTTGAGCTTTAGCCTTTGGGGGAGGTTTTGGAGGTTTTATCCAGAAAGGTGCTTATGTCATACTTTTGCTTTACAAGGATATAAGGGAGTTGTGTGTAACCAGGAGAGGAGGGGGTGTGAGATTGGAAGTCCAGAGACTAGTCAAAGGAAGCTTCTAGTACAGTATTTCAAAAAGTCACAGCATTTAACTGAAAGGAAAATTACTGTAAATCCTTCTCTGTGTAACAGAGAGGGGGGAATGGTTTCTGGTAGAATCTGGTTCTGCCCTTCTTTCTCCTCAGTAAAAGAGCAAAGCCTTTTTTCTTTTTTTCTCTTAGTCAAGTGTGATAAACCCATGCTTTGTATAAGCAGTAACGTCATTACTACCAGTGCAGTTCTGACTTTGCCATGTGCTGCTGTGGTTGCTTTCCTCTGTTCATAGTGCCCTCTAGCATCTTGATAAAATCGTGCGGAAATCTTTCTTGTCATTTGCTTCATTTCTTCAGCAGTTTCATCTAAGTGCATGGATGAGTACTGTGACAAAGACAAAAACATATGTTGTGTTTCTTTTTTTTTTTCTTTTAAGGACCACTCAGAAGATCTTTTGTTTGCCTTAACAGCTCATCTTAACATCCAAATTCAGTGCATTTTCCTTTTACTACTTTCCCAATATCAAATAGGATATTATAGAGAATATTCAAAAATAGACTGAAAAGTAATTAGAAACACTCCACTAGATATCAGTAATATAAATCAGAACTTCACAAAGAAAATGCCTCCTCACTATGTGGTTTTTGTAGTCCATTTGTCTCTCCTTCCGAACACCAGTTTTTAAGCGTTTATCTTATTAGCAAATGTTCATTTGATTTTTAAATTATCGGCTATAGCCTTATCTACTGTTCTGAAAGCAAAGTGTGTCTGAAACAGTCTTTGTAACCCAACCTATCACAGAGTTGACACAGAAGGTTTGTTCCAGTGAATGAACAGTAAGTACAATTTTCATAAAAGTGCTAGGAATTTTTACCATTCACTATCCAGGAGGATTTTCTACGTAAGAAAGCAGGTTATTTAGTGTTCTGTTGACTTCTTTTTAACCTATTTTGGCCTTTCATAAACTATATTCTTAAACTATTTTAATGTTTAGCCACTGTAGGTGGGTATTTAAATTTTGTGTCTTTTTTAGTTACTTTTTAGTATATTTATTTAAACCATTTATTCATAACATCTCAATTTAGACTTTCACAGTTTCAGTGAGTATTTTTTTTTTCTGGAACTGCTAAATATCTGTATTTGTTTAAAAATATATCTTATCCAAAAACTTGCAATGAGAGTGTCATTATTAATGTGGGTTCAGATATATGATCCTTCAGCCTCAGTGACTTTGTGTCTGACCATGTCTGGGGTCATGAATATTAGGAATATCTGTATATACTTTTTATTCACTTCCCCTAATAACCATTAAGGCTTCCCAGGTGGTGCATTGGTAAAGAATCTGTCTGCCAGTGCAGGAGACACAAGAGAATGGGTTTGATCCCTGTATGAGGAAGATCCCCTCGAGCAGGAAATGACAATCCACTCCAGTATTCTTGGCTGGAAAATTCCATGGACAGAGGAGCCTAGCGGGCTACAGTCCATAGGGTCACAAAGAGTTGGATATGACTGAGCATGCACATATAATAATCCATTAAGAATCCATTAATTCATCTAAATCACTCCATCCTGTGGAAGAACTGATGGAAAGAGAGAGCATATCAGATTTGTTCAGAGGGCTTTCAAATTATATCACCATGATCCCTCATTAAATTCTGATGATTCTACCCAACACCCATTGAGAATTAGTACCAAAGAGACCACAGTTACCAATAGGTTTTGATGTAGAAAATAGTTAAAAGTGACTAATGTAAAACTTTATTTAATCTACTTACATTATTAATCCATATTTCCTTTTGCATAAATTTTACTAGTTTCTGAGTCCTTTGAAAGCAGACTTCCCTTTACTTGCTCCCAAACTACCTATTTTCAGTGTCAAGGGAGATACTCTGTTATTAAAGTATTTGAAAATTTAATGAACAGTTCTATCCTGGACTGTTCGTCCTACATCCTCTCGGTGCCCTTCATGGTACAGTGCCATGGTGTTTCAAGAAGTTTTGCAAAGAAGACAAGAGCCTTGAGGGTGAGCGTAGTGACTCGCCATTGGAAGTAGAGAAGTTGCCCAAGAACTCAACGTCGACCATTCTACAGTCATTCAGCATTTGAAGCAAATTGGAAAGATGAAAAAGATAAGTGGGTGCCTTATGAGATGACTGAAAATTAAAAAAAAAAACAAACATCATTTTGAAGTGTCGTCCTCTCTTATTCTACACAGCAACAAACCATTTCTCAATTGGATTGTAATATGTGATGAAAAGTGGATTTTATATGACAACTAATGACCACCAGCTCAGTGGTTAGACTGAGAAGAAGCTCCAAACCACTTCCCAAAGCCAAACGTGCACCAAAAAACTGTCATGGTCACTGTTTGGTGGTCTGCTGCCTGTCTGATCTACTACAACTTTCTGAATCCCAGCAAAACCATTACATCTGAAAAGTATGCTCAGCAAATCAATGAGATGCACTGAAAATGGCAACATCTGCAGCCAGCATTGGTCAACGGAATGGGCCCAGTTCTTATCCATGACAATGCCTAATCGCATGGTTGCACAACCAGTGCTTCAAAAGTTGGACGAATTGGACTAGGAAGTTTTGCCTCATCTGCCATATTCACCTGACCTCTCGCCAGCCAACTACCACTTCAGTCATTTCGACAACTTTTTGCAAGGAAAAATGCTTCCACAACCAGCAGGAGGCAGAAAATGCTTTCCAAGAGTTTGTGGAATCCTGAAGCGTGGATTTTTACACTATAGGAATAAGCAAACTTACTTTTTGTTGGCAAAATGTGTTGATGATAATAGTTCCTATTTTGATTAATAAGGATGCATTTGAGCCTAGTTATGATGATTCATTCAAAATTCACTGTCCAAAACAGCAGTTATTTTTGTACCAACCTAACACCAGATACTTTTCTAAGTACCTTGCATGTATTAATCTGTGAGTTAGGTATTATTCCAGTTCTGTATATCTGAAAACTGGAGTGAAGAACTGCAAAATAATTTACCTAAGGTCCATGTGCTAATTGGTAGAGTTGTCATTAAGGTCCAGCAGTTCCTGGCCTTATACTCACTGGGTATATATAATGTGCTTCCATACTTTTTCTGATTTCTTTGAAAAAGCAGTAACTTAGCCTATCCTGTTTACATTTGCTAATATCCTTAGGTTTTCTTGGACTTCCCTTGTGGCTCAGCTGGTAAAGAATCCACCTGCAATGTGGGAGACCTGGGTTGGGAAGATCCCTTGAAGAAGGGAAGGCTACCCACTCCTGTATTCTGGCCTGGAGAATTCCATGGACTGTATAGTCCATGAGGCCACAAAGAGTCAGACACAACTGAGCAACTTTCATTTAGGTTTTGTTATTCCTTATTATCTTAATTCCTATTTCCCTCCAGTTCCTATAAAAGCAATAAGAAAGATTTTACATTATATGCTATATTGGTAAAATCCAAGTCTGGCTTTCCTTAACTCTAATCATCATTTCTCTGAAACTGAATAAAGAGAACAATTTTGTGATCAAAACCTTAAAACATCACCCTTACCAATGGCCTGGCAGTCACAGAAGCCCCACTCTTGCCACAGAGTGTATTCAAAACATCTCCATTTGAATTTCTGATACTTTAAAAAAGGGTTTTGGTCCTCAGAGCATATAGGATTACTACTACCACACTTTGACAGCCTCTCAACTTTTAAGATTACTACCATGGCATGTATGTCCAGCTTCCCTGTGTTGGTGGGTCGTTGGTGATGACAGTGAGCACTCAAGGATTCCTGTCTAAAAACCTGTTCTGTTTTTGCAGTGGATAGTCTCCTGAAATACACTGGCTATGGGAATGCTGCAGGACTGTTGGCGGCCAGGGGCCTCTTGGCTGGAGGAAGAGGAGATAATTGGTACTCAGAGGACGAGGACACAGACACTGAAGAATACAAAAATGCAAAACCAAAGTATAGTATCACATTTCTTTTCACCTAACTTTGTCTCCCTTTGGATTGGTTATTTGCCTTTCACTTCCTTTGTCTTTCATTTCTCTTCTTTTGTGGATTTGGAAGCTTCTGTTTAGTATTGTTTTAGAGATGGTTGCATAGCTAGTGCCTTAGAGAATGACATCAAGTGATTGAGGAAGGATAATTTTGCAAGAAAATGTTTTGCTGCATGATACTTTTAACATGCTCATCATCCTCTCCTAAGTATTAAGAGAGGTAGTATTTTTCGACGTCTCCTGTCATACATTTAAAGGATATTGTTGCTTATTTTGTGCTCTCCTTTCCATAAGTTGAGATTTTATAAGGTATAACCAAGACCAAGAATTTAAGTTGGTTATCTGATGCTTCAGTCTTTCTCAGAAATCTAAATGTAGGTTCCATACATTCTGATCTTTCCTCTTGTGTGAAAGTCCTTATAAGTCAATCAAGTAAAGCCACAAGGCACATTACTAGCCAAAGGAAAGAAGTCTGGCTCTGTGGTAAATTTTAATTTAGCAACTAGGGAACCATCTTTTAGCAGAGGCGTTAGTCCGCTGGGTAGGCAAGCCAGAGACTCTTATCAAGTTTTCCTTGACTCAGTGCCTGTAAGTCAAAGACACTAGTTGTCTCTCATCCCGAAACAAACCACCTCTACTCTCTTCTACTGCCTTCCCATCCTTTTCATCCCCCTCTCAACTCCTTAGTTTCTACTTATTAGGAGTTATTTGAGCTCAGTTTTTTGGTTTTTGTTACTGAATGTTAAAAGGGTATGCCCTTCCCTCTCAATGATGACATCGACATATGCTGTTTTCTACCCACGGTCTTCTAGAGTGTGATGTGGATCACGTAGTAGTTGATCAGGGCTGGAAAAATGATTATCTGCAAGATACAGCCCATTTTTAAAAGTGTAGATTGTGCCTTGTTGAAATGACAATAATGGGTTGTCAGAAGGTAAAAAAGATCACTCCCTAGTTTGATGAAGTTTCAAAACCAAAATCATTGCCAAAGCCAATGTAAAAGAAACCAAAAACAAATATCCTTCCCTAATCAGATAAGACTTATAGGGCCCGTATTCTTAGCAAATCAGGTCTGAGTAGGTGGTGTTACTTGTGGCATTCCCAGATCTTTCAGCCTTGGTAAGATCGTATAGAGTGTGTCCCAGAAGAAAAAGGCTTTGGGGGAAAAAAAGCTAGCAGTGACTTTAAGCATTAAATTCTTAAGACTGACACCATTTAGATGTTATAAATTGGGCATCTCTATCAGATATTTGAAGCTAAGGTAGAAAAATAATATATTAATCTTTGGATAATTATAGAAGTCATCATTCTAAATTATTCTTGCTAGCTCTTGATTTTTTTCATTTCATAAACTCTATTTCCATATTAGTTTAATATCCTCTATTTGAGACATTAAAGTGTACCACTTAAAGAGTCTCATGTTTTTAAATTAAGGAAGAAATTACATTAAGCATTCAGTGTGTCCCCGGGTATGTGGACACAGTCAGCTAACACAGGAAATTCTTGAGTACTCATGAGTGGTTGATATCATTGCATCTCAGTGTGTATTTTTGAATTTGTTTGGTGGATGACTTCTAAAATGGCATTGGTCATATACCAAGCAGGGCTTCCCTGGTGGCTAAGACAGTAAAGAATCTGCCTGCAATGCAGGAGACCCGGGTTCTACCCCTGGGTCAGAGAGATACCTTAGAGAAGGAAATGGCTACCCACTCCAGTATTCTTGCCTGTAGAATTCCATGGACAGAAGAGCCTGACTGGCTACAGTCCATGGGGTTACAAAGAGTCAGACATGACTGAGTGACTAACATAGATCCAACAAACACAAGACTACTACTATAACAAGAAAAACCTCAGAAAATATACAAGAACATTGGGTGTCTCCCAATAGTACAGGAAATAGAAATGTGTTACATTATGGAAGTGATGTTAGAGTTCAGGAAAGTACTGTTTTTTGAAATCAAGGACCATGATGTGTGATATTTTTATTATCTTGCCTCTTGACCATAGACGGATTTTGTGCTTAGGCCTTACATCCCTGGTTGGAATCTTCTTCAGCCTTTGGACTTGGCCTGTATCATTAATATAGGAATGGTGTGTTAGTGTGGCCAGAATAGTCACCATTGTGAAATCTTGTTGTGTTTCTTAAACACTGCTCATTACAAGTGTAAATATGTCTTTTAACATAGCATCACATCTTCCCTTTTCAGATAGATCTGCTTCTGTTTTTTTCTTACATCTTCCCCCTTTCAGGTGCAGCAGTGTTTCATTTGTTAATTTTAAATATTTATTAAACCGGTTCCCATGGAAGTGGTGGTAAACAAAGTGCTTTGCAAGCAAGATAATCCTTTGTGCTTTGGACAGTGATCCACAAGCTCAAAGAACTTCTTCCTTTAAGATTGTTATGAAAACTTCTTAGCAATCTGGTCAAGTTTATAAAGTCAGCATCTGAAAGGATGACTTACTCCCCTACCGCCTGATTAATCATCACCAGTCAGTGCTCTCAGGATCACAGTCTGCTTCTCTTATGATGCACTTATTCACAGTGTTAGTATTGGCAGAAGCAGAGAAATTACCCTTTATTCAGTTGGCCCTCATCCCGTTGTCAAAAATATAAGTGGATTCTGATTAATGCACCAAGGTAACCTGTAATCCTTTAATGGAATCTGAAACTAAGAATTGTATGGAGCTTACATTTAGGCCATGAGAGACAGTTAATATCACAACAGTCCTTTCTGTGTCAAGATAAATGTATTTAATGGGCTGGAAATAGCTTTCTGCAATTAACATACTTAGAGAAAATACAGTCATAGAATCAAGTATATGCCACACAGGTTTTTGGTGTATGTCTAGCCATGTTTGTAAAAAAATAATTAAATAAGCTTTGGTCCTGTATAAAAGAGAAACCATATTTCTAAATACTAACTTTATACCTGTTTCTTTTATGCCTCTGAGCATGAAGGCCCCTTGACTGTATTGGTGATATAATGTATAGGGCTTCCCAGGTGGTGCTCGTGATAAAGAACCTGCCTGCCAATGCAGGAGACATCAGAGATGCAGGTTCGATCCCTGGGTTGGGAAGATTCTCTGGAGAAGGAAATGGCCACCCCTTCCAGTATTCTTGCCTGGAGAATCCCATGGATAGAGGAGCCTGGCAGGCTATAGTCTCTAGGGTTGCAAAGAGTTGGACATGACTGAAGTGACTTAGCACACCTTTCTAAATTCTAACTTTATACCTGTTTCTTTTCCACCTCTGAGTATGAAGGCTCCTTGACTGTATAGATGGTACAGTGTAACTGATCACTGTGGTTTGTACATCATTCCAAACATCAGTTGACAGGTGTGTATCCTAGTGGCATCTGGCTCATTTTAGACCAGTTGCCTTCAGGCTTGGTATGGTGTATAGGAGCCTATCAGTCCAAAGGGTATCTTTAAAAAAGAGCTGCTGTATGGAGGGGGAGAAGGGAAGGGCCAAAGTGGGTAGAACTGTAGGATGCCCTGTTATATTCTTAATACACCACACTAGTTCATAATTACACCCAGCAGATTAAAGTATTATACTACTAAGCAATTTGGGGGTGTTTTCTTCTTGAGCATGTATTTTTCAACAGTAGCTATGGCAGCAGCTGTATAGATATTATAGTTTCTTCAGCACAAATGACTTTGTTTTGTCAAGATTTTGTTACGCTGCTTTAAGTCAAGTTCCATTATAATTTTCTCCATATGTTGGGGTTATACAAATGAAGAGATAGCTTTGTTTTTAATATTTCTTGAAGTAGATAAACCAGAACTAGGACTTGAAGATTTCTCGTTTTGCTTAGTTTAGACTATGATGGTATATTTATATATAGTAGGTTGTAACTAGCCTTTCTAGGAACTAGAATTAATTTCCTGTAAGCAGTCATGAAACACAATCTAAATTCAGATCTCTAAAGACCAGGATTGAAAATAAAATCACTGCCTCTACTGCTGTGCATACTGGTTAACTCGCCTTTGTGATATTTACAATTCATACCAGCTTTGCACTTCACAAATTGAGTTCTCTGATTTTTCTTTTGTATTTTAATTTTAAGAAATGACCAGCAAGAGCTGTGTTATCTGAATCTACAATATTGAGCTTTGCTTCAGATTTTATTTCCTACAGATTTACAACCATAGTTTTTTATATCCTTTATATCAAGGATATCACTTGAAACCAACAGCCCAATATAAGAAACATATAAAGCACTGTAATTTTAAAAGTATCTTGGAGCTTTTTTAGTTGCCTAGATGCAACTTGGTGTATATATGTGTATTCAGTGTGTCTACTTATATTGCTGATCCATGATACTTAATAAATGAATCATACCACATTACCCTATTTCTTTGCATTGTTAATAGGATGCAAAATCTTTGATTAAGACATTGTTCCATAATTTATCCTACTTCTTAAATGTGAAATCAGTCTTATTTATACAGTAATTCTCAAATTTTCACCTCAGTCAACATTATTAACTGGTATCTCTTTAAAATATCTTAAACTGGATTTAACCATAGCAAACTCCACAAAAAACCTAGTTGTTGCATGGCTTCTTTAGTTAATGAAGATTGCATGTGCAGCTCCATGGTGATGACTTAACTTAATAAACTAACTCACTGGATTCAAGGACTTCTGGCTTGCTTACTTCTTAACAAGTAGCTCACTTATGCTAATAATAGCTGGTGATTTCTTGAATGTCAGAGAAGGCAATGGCAACCCTCTCCAGTACTCTTGGATGGGACTTCCCTGGTGGCTCAGTGGTAAAGAATCTGCCTGCTAGTGCAGGAGATGCAAGTTCGATCCCTGGGTTGGGAAGATCCCCTGGAGAAGGAAATAGCAACCCACTCCAGTATTCTTGCCTGGGAAATCCCACAGACAAAGGAGCCTGGCAGGCTACGGTCCATAGAGATGCAGAGAGTCGGACATAACTGAGCGAATAAATAACATTTACTGAGTATCTAATGTGTTGTACTAAGAACTTTCTTAACATTATCTCATTTAATCTTCACAGCAAACTTTGGGCTAAAGGTTATCCACATTTTACAGATGAGGAAAATAAAGCTCAGTGGTTTCCAGAACTTGTCTAGGGCACACAGTTCATGAGCAATCAGGTGACCTAACTAGAGCTGGTCTTTTTTTGAGATTTTTGTTTGTTTGTTTTTGAGGCAGGCAAAGCAGGCTTTATTGTACTTTTCACTCTGCCTTATTTTGAGGGTAAAATATACATAAAATTTACCATTTTAAGCATACAGATCTGTGGCACCATGTACATTAACGTGTAGCCATTACTACCATCTATTTCCAGAACTTTTCATCTTCCCCAGCTGAAACTTTTATCTATCCCCTGTCTCCACAACCCCTTGTAACTATTGTTACACTTTCTCTGTGAATTTGCCTAGGAAACCTCATGTAAGTGAAATAATATACAATATTTCTCCTTTTATGACTAAGTTCACTTAAAATGTCTCTAAAATGCATCCATATTATAGCATGTGTCAAAATTTCCTTCCTTTTAAAGGCTGAGTAACATTCCGTTGTATGTATTTACCACATTTTGTTTATTGATTCATTCATCAGTGGATGCTTGGGTTATTTCCACCTTTTGGCTGTTGTGAATAATGCTGTGAATGATGAAGTTTGGGTATATACCCAAAGGGGAATTGCTAAATCATATGGTAATGCTATGTGTAATTTTTTGAGGAACTGCCATACCATTTTGCATTCCCACCAGCAGTGCACAAGGGTTCCAGTTTCTCCACATCCTCTCCAATACTTATTATTTTTCAGGTTTTTCTTTTAATATCTTAGCCATCCCAACGTGTGAAGTCAAAGCTTGTGTTTTAACTGCTACCATATTCTTCAGGGCCAATCAAAATGAGAGATGAGTTTGCCCTTCATGTAATCTCCCTGTTCTTAGAGCATCTATTATTTTTCTTTGATATAACCAAAATAGAAAATAAGGGAAAATATATTTTTTATAAATCCTGATATCCCTGAAAGTTAAAAGTTTTATTCAGTTCATTCTGATTCATATAAATCTCTCAGGTAATTCTGGCTCTCCCTTCATAGTACATTCAGAATTTAGTCACCCCTCACTACCATCACTGCCACTATTCTAGTCCAAGCTCAAATTTTATCTCTCTCTCAGATCATTTTAAATAGCTTCCTAACTGGTCTTGTTACTTCTATCTTTGTCATACTTTACTCATTCTTTACTTTTTTTACTTTACTTCTGTACTTTTTTTTGGTCATTCTTTTAGTTCTCAACACAGCAGCCAACATGATCTTTATAAAAATGTTAGTCAGACATTACCACTGCTCAAAACTCTCCAATGGCTAAAAATCAAAGTCCTTACAGTGACGTACATGTACCCTTTCTCACTGGGCTATCACCACGGTGATTCACTGTTTGTCACGCTCCAGACACACTCCTGAGGCCTCGGCATTGACTGTTCCTTCTGCCTGGAATGCCTGTTCTCCAGATAGCTAGAAGGCCATTCCCTTGGCTTCTGCACGTCTTTACTCAGTTATCGTCTTCCTGGTAAAGTCTGTTCTGTCCCCACAATAAAAATTGCCACAATCCTTCCTTCACCCTCTACCTCACACTTGCTTGCTCTTTTTTCTTCATAGCACTTATTACCTTCTAACATACCATACAATTTACTTATTCATTTAGTCTGTTTTTCCCAGTAGAAGATAAACTCCATGAGAGAATTTTTTTTATTCATTGAGATGTCCCCAAAATAGTGCCTCATGTGCAGTAGGCATTCAGTAAATTTTTGTTGAATACATTAGTTTTTTAAAGGTGTTAGTAAATTTAAGTTGATCAGCCCCTTCTTATCATGAGGATAACCAAGACAGATGAGGTCCCTGCCTTCTTCAGGCTCCACATCTAGCTGGGAAACGGGGCCAGCGGATGGAATTCAAGAAAACAGGGTATGGTAAATTTCCACTCTGTTTATTGTTTTATGGGTGGCAGATGTTATGGAGAGTTTTTCCTGGAAAGATATTTCATGAGCATATAATGTCTCCTTTCCCGCCCCACTGCCCTCTTCTTCCTTAATCTGGACTCACAAACGCCTTCTCCTAAAAATCCTGATCCCTTTCCTAGAAGTTGCAGATCGTTAGTCCACAGACTAGATTTAGCCCACAAGTAGGTTTTGCTTCACTTGCCTGATGTTGCATTGGTTATTTGGTTTTATGTTTTTAATATCTGTTTTACATAGGGCTTAAACTAATTTAGAATTCATATCTTTCAGATGAAAATTTAGATTCCTAACTTCTTTTGAAAAGATGGAAGTTCTGATAACATTAGGCCTACAGTGCCACATGGTACCTGACTGAGTTGAGTGACTGTGGCCCCTGTCATAACAGGCATAAAAAGCTCCTTCGATTTGATAATGTATCTTCTTTGTTCATCTTATCTGCCTTAGCCTCTGTAGGGACTTGACTTTACAGCTTGTTAACCAGGATGCTTGGAGTAAAATTTGACCTATGTTTTTTAGAGATAGATGTTAACTTTCTTATAGCTCAGGGAACATTTAATAGCTCCTTTTTTTTTTAAGTAAAGTAGTATAATGCAATTGATGTTGGCCAAATGTAGCAACAATTTGAAGAGTAAAAGTCTTAATCCTTTTGTCTCCAGACCTATAGCTGCAGTCATATAACAGCATTATATACAATATAAAATTCTTGATGAAATATCACACAGAAGAGTTAGGATTGGAGTGATGAAAATATGGGGGCCGGGAGCAGAGACAAGGTGGGAAAATCTGTGATAAATATAAAATTACCCAATAAAATATCTACCGTGGTTAGTGTACTTAAAGTATCTTAGGACCAGAGTCTTGGACAAAAAACCAGTCCCAGAATTTCAGTGTTAAGATTCTGAAACCTGGAAAGTTACATCTCAGACTATACTCTTAAGGTTATAAAGGTAGCAAGTATTTGTTCAGTGAAAATATTCTTTTATGAAGCCTCACTCTGTTGCTGTGGTGGTGACTATTATTTGTTTTCTCTTTCTCTGGGTGGGGAAACTGCATGAGACTGGTTTGAAGTGGGGAGCAGGGGGGGAGACCATGTCTTAGGCTGCCTCCTGCCCCGTGCATATTGGCGTTTTTGATTTTTTTTTTTTAACCATAACTGAGTGGCAGAGTTCAGCAACTTCTGCATGCCATGGTGGTGGTTATGTTCTTCTGAGTATCAGCTTGGGGTTTGGGGCGGGGGATGTTTTTTCAAGGAAAAAATTGAAAGCTCAATTCCCAGAGTGTTTTGAGGGGGTGGGTTGGAATGTTTTACTACATGGGTAAAGGATGGTAAGTTCTTAGTCTGTAAGAGTGAATTTTATGCTCAGTGAGAAAAGCATTGTATGACTCTAGTAGCTAATTTCACAGCAAGTTGTTAAATCATTTTAGCAGCAGCAGACTTGAGCTTGTGGAAAAGAGTCATCATTTCCACTAAGTCCTTAAAAGCACCAATAAAAGAATCAAATGTGTCCTGATCCAAGACTTCATGTGCTGTGGTATCCTCCTGACAGATTTTTTTCCCCTAAGGCACAAGATGACCTGTGCTGATTTCATTATATTCTAAATCAGTGTGTGGATCTAATTTTTTTGTCACCTTTCTATTGAACTTGAAGAGAGACTTCCCTTAAGAGACAGATGAGCATGACTTAAAATAGTTAATACACCTGTCTTGCCTTATACCTTCTTCTAAGGCCATATTTCTTTTGTCTGCTTGGAAAGTGGCATGTGCATTATAAGTACCTTTACTTACTTATTTTTAAGACTAGTTGTTTTTCTAATTTAACAGGCTGCGGAAGAGAAACCAGTGAAAATATGTCCTGTTGTTTTATGTCTAAGCAAATAAGAGATGAGTGGTGGAATTACATTTTCATTGTGGCATCTGGAGACTTCTTAAAAACTACCTTCTCAGAAGCCTTATTTGGGTCCTCATTGTTCCTGACTTTGGGGAAATATGATGACCCCATTCAACATTTTTGTTAATGGCCACCAACTCGAGGCCTTTTTCTTTTATTTTATGAGTACCTGACACTTCCCAGGTGGCACAGTGGTAAAGAATTCACCTGCCAGTGCAGGAAACGAGGAGACTTGGGTTTGATCCCTGGATGGGGCAGATCCCCTGAAGTAGAAAATAGCAACCCATTGCAGTATCGCCTAGTAAATCCCATGGACAGAGAAGTCTGGCAGGCTACATACAGTCCATGGGTCACAGAGTCAAGCACGACTTAGCAACTGAGCATGCATGAGCACCTGAAAAGAAAGGAGAGGGACTAGTAGCACACAGGGAGTGTCTCAGGTAGGCTGTATCCCGGTGGTTCGTAACCTCAGTGTGTATCACAGTCACCTGGGAAAAAACATTTAGTTGGTTTCAGGTGAGGCCCAGGTCGCAGCTTTTAAGTTTCTCAGGTGATTGCAGTTTACAGCCAAGGCTAAGAATCACTGACAAGCCCGTGGGTTTTCAGACTGTTTCCCCAGAGTTCCTGAAAGTGTCTTAGGGGCTGCCTTCAGAGGAAGCGAGTGAGTGAGGATAGAAGGGAAGCAAATAGAAGGGATTCTAGGCCCTTACTCTCTTTGGCCATCCCTGGCCCCTCTTCTGCCTGAGCAGTTCCACTTTCATCTATTTCATATATCAGCTTTCTGTGTAGATTTTATTTGTTTAAAAGGATGAGGGTTTCCACTGCTTTAAAGGAAAAAGAAGTTTTTTAGCCATGGCCCTTGACAAAGGTCTTTATACAAGAATGGTAAAATAGATGTTTGAGATCCAGTTTTTGAGGATGGTGAGCACTGAGTCCTTCTGCAAGGAATCTGTCAGGCAGCCTCTGAGAAATGTAGAAAAAGAAATATTTTTCTAACATTATAGTACCTAGCCCTTGCTCTGTGTGAGGAAAAGCCCTGCTTAGTTAAGGAAGTCAGCTTGCCCAAGTGAAAAGTCTAAAGCCAGGCCAGCAAGCTGGCCACGCGAGGACGTAATCAATCACAATGTCTTGGTTTTGGCCCACATGATTTTTTTCCCTGTTTAGGCTAGAACTGTTCTCCATTTTACCCTAGTGCACAATACTCCACGTTACTTATACTTAACCAGTTCACTCATCTGTCTGTCCTTAAGGCTTGGCCCCTGAAAGCATTTGTGTTTATAAACCCTAGAAAGTAATTTATTGGCACTTTGCTATTTGCAGGGATATTTGATCATTAAAAACATTACTGTCTGTCCTTGGCTGGTACAGAGTATTATAACCTCTTGTCTGCTTATCCAGAAAGATGTTTAAACTGTAGATATTTGGCAACAATTGAAAGAATTATCTTTTATTTCACCTCCTCCTCCTCAAAAAAAAAAAAATAGTATGACTTTTAATTAAGAGGATAGTTTGGTTTGGTATTAGAACTTCATACAAAGTTTATGGAACACATTCATTTTAAGTACTTTATTAAATCTATTTCCAGAAAGCCAGATGGCATACCTGTCTTTTGGTAGACTAGATTTCATTCCTTTTTTTTTTTTTAATCTAAGTTAGATCAAATCTGATTAAAATTGTTCTGCTTTATCTTTTATTATTTAAACACTCATTGCCTTCTGTGGTCTCACTAATGGACTAATTTCCTGAGATTATAAATTGGCATGCTTTCATTTTCAAATTCCAGCCTGTCATCATTTTTCCAATTTTTTTGACATATTTGTTTTATGCTGTATCACAAAATAGGTTTCTTTTCTCTGAAATCATTTGTCCCCTATATAATTAAGCTGTGCATCCAAGGATATTTATCCTAACGGCACCAATCAAATTTCCAATTTTTAGAAAGTAGCCATGCTTCAAAAAAAAACCTGGCAAGGTAGCTATTACCCACTTCCCAAAGCAAATTAGTAGGAAAAGTCAGTTTTTTAAAAAAATTCCTATAGCAGTTCTATACCATAAAATTGCTACTGCCAATTTTTTGGCTATTATACTCTTTCTTATTATAACTTAAAACTTGGACCAGAAAAGTATAGAAAGAGCATAATTTGAAAACATACAGCATAACTTTTTTTTCTTTTTGTAGCATTAATCTTATCACTGGTCATTTAGAGGAACCAATGCCAAACCCCATAGATGAAATGACAGAAGAACAAAAAGAATATGAAGCCATGAAACTTGTCAACATGCTTGATAAACTTTCCAGGTATTGTATTCCCCTCCATTTTTTGCTTGGTTTCTAAAAATGTTCTATTTCTTTGTCTCTCTCACTGAGAGTTACCATAGAACAGCAACTCTGGAAATCCATGTTGATTGGAACAGGCTGGCCCAGGCAGCACTAGTTCAGACCTCTCTTGGCCACTGTGGTTCTTCTACATGTGCCGCTTATGGATGTGCGTTCCTAAACATTTCAGCTCTCAAAGCTAGGAGAGTAGCTGCCAGGTCACTGTGATATTTAACCAACTAACCTCCCTGTCTTCAAAAAGATGCTGCGAATTAGGTTTGATGATTTTGCTGCTTCTTGTATTTTTTCGTTTTAGTCTGTTTTGGTTTTTGTTCCAAATCATGATGCTTTTTATTTTTATTCATTTTTGATGTGCAAGTTTGCATTCTTTCTTTTTGGATTGCTGCTGAAACCAAGAATTCTAAACTGTCTAGGAAAAGGTGAAAAGGAATAGCTCAAATGAAGGATTTTCTGAAAGCAGGCACTTGTATTAATTAGGGATTCTAAAAACAATTTCACCTTCCCTTCTTGCTTCACACCTCCTTCCCCTCCAAAAATAGCCAGTTTTTCAAATAATTAAACTAAATATATACTAATAAGTAACTAGTCATCTTGGAGGAGTTATTAGAAAGTATTCCTTTCACACTTGCCTGAATTGCTCAATTTTCTAGTCATATATTGAGTCACTGTCTCCTTTAAGCCATCTTGAATGAGTGCTTCTGTGTGTTGGTGGCAGCTGCCACCAGAAGGTGAATTTCTTCTGGTCATCTCCTTTTTACAACAACTCTGCACAGGCTAGTATCCCTCAGTCAAGAGAAATAGCAACTGGAGTGGTAAAGCCAGAAAGTGAACCATAGAAGGGAAAGGTATAATAAAGAAATAGTCAGAGGCTAAGAGCACAGCAGGAAGCTTAGAGCAGAAATGTTCAAAAACAGGAAGAGCTGACATGAGGAGTGTGACAAGTTAGGATATTTAGACCCTCTACAGAGTCTGAGTTTTCAAATGATGCTGATAATGCAATAGACTTACGTAGAAGTAAGTAGCTTCATATATAAAAAGCTAGTATGACTAGAATTTAGTTGAGTTCCAGCTATTCCTTTTAAATTTCCATCATTTTCCCAAGCTTAGAATTTACAGCTAACCATGCTCATAATATTCAAAAGACATTGTTATCTCTTTGCATATGACATTCTTCATACTTTGTATAGAATATACATGTTTCTACCCTGAATGAATTTACAGTTAAAGAGAAGATATGTTGTTAGAGCAAACATAGGAGGCAGAGGAACAAGTTCTGAATGAACAAATAAAAATAAGATTTGTACTTCACAAGGATCTGATGTGGCAAGTGAAACACAGCAGTGTAACTACAGCAGTTAGGATGAGAACCAACAGAGTCCACCTGGTAGATGGAGGGGGAAATATTAACAAGGACCAGAATGGAGCATACTAGCTTGAAGACAGTGAACTAGGTTGAATAAATTTCCTTTTTCTTAAATTTTATTTCAGTAATATGAGTTCTTAAAAGATAACACAGATACTATCCAACTGGCCCATTTGCCTTGGATGAGTAAACATCCAGCCGACTCTCAGCTCAGTCTGAAGGTGGTATTGATTTTTGCATAGCAAAATATGTTTTGTGTTGGCTTTGATGGTATGAATTTCGCCATTCAAGTTGAAGTTAAGGCAATTTTGAGAATAGTCCTAAATCACAACTTTTCCATGATGTGTGGTGGGTTTTTTTTTTTTTTAACATTGTCTGCCTTTATGTGCTTTCTAACATTTGCTCTCACTAATAATAGTCAATGACAAAACCGTATGGAGATCAGCAGTGGGCATTCCAAAGCTGGAATGCAAAGAATGAACCCATTCTTTATGCGTCGTCTTACGTGTTTGTCTTAGTTCCTTCTCTTTTTTCATTGTTGTTTTTGGTTGTTTTTTTTTTTTTTTTTTTTGAGGTAAAAAAGATGCCATAAAGCCAAGGGAGACTAAAATCAGTAAATTCGGGGAATGTTTATTAAGCAGGTACTCTGTGCAAGGCACTGTGCTAGGAAGATGAGGGAGATTCAGAGGTGAATGTGGTAGTCTCTGCCTTTGGAAAACTCACCTTTTAGTGTGGGATATGGCTATAAGCTATTTTAGAACACAGGGTAGAAGTTAGTAATGTCAAAATAAGGTCTGTATTGAACTGTGAGCACCAAGGAAAAGGAGCAGTTCATTCTGTTGCAATGAATCAGGGACTGTTTCACAGGGAAGGTAACAATTGTGCTGATCCTTGAAGTTTAAGAGGTGTTAGATTGACAAATGGAGAAATGACCATTCATTCCAGGTGGAGGGAAACTTACTCTTGTTAATAAGATAAATCTTTGAAATTCACATACTGCATCTTTCTTCCAAAGAGTTCTGGTTATTTTATCACAATCTGATTAAGTTATCAGATTTATCATTAGGGGAAGCAAGGCCCAAAGAATTGCCCTACACATTTCCAAGCTAATGACTGATGAAAATCCATTTCCTTTCACAGTTTACAAAACTGTTTACAAAATGTACACATTTCCTTTCACAGTTTACAAAACGTACACTGTCTTTCTAGCTAAAGTGAGGCTAAGAACTTCATTTTTCAGAATTCAAGACCTTTGCTCTGTCCACTGTGCTACTGTGTCTGTCTGTTAGAGTCAGTGTTCGCCAGAATATTTCCTAAATCATCCTCTTCAGCAATGTGCTATTGGTTAGTTCCTTCAGCTGTCACTTTTAGGATGTTCTGCATCCCACCAAGTCTTACTGTGCTAAGAGTGTACTATAGCTTTGTCTGGTTAGCTTTCCTTTCCAAAAATGAAATCATTTTCTCCTGGGCCTGAGTTGAAAGGCGTGTGAGTAAAGGATAGTATTGGAGGTGATGTGGCCAATGAATGGACACTAGACACTCCCTTTTTTCCATCCATAGGAGAGCAGATGTGAAGGACCTGCACCAGGATGGTGGTTAGCAACAGTGGCCCGTGCCAAAGCACTTACCAAAGTGATGACTAAGGTTGGTCATGCCAAGTACTATTACTGAGCCTGGTGTAGGGTACAGATGTTATTTACCACCAAAACTGTAAAAACCACCAATACGAAAATTTAAATTACATTTCCATTTTGCCTCCAGGCTGGACATAGCCACTGCCCCAAGTTGTGCACCACCTTAGCAACTTTATCTAAGCTAGATTTTTAAGGACACTGGAGAGAGCAGTGCTGAAACATTTTCTTCCCATTGAATACCAACTGACAGTGGTATTCCATGTGATCTTTCCTTTTTTAGTATAAGGATCCTGTTTGTGACAGATGTAGGTAAGGGGATTGGCAGTGGACCTGGAGGTCTTAAGAGTTTGAGAATAATCTGAACCCTATAAATCCCATCATGTCTAGCTAGTACAGTGCCTTGTACCCTGTGATTTTCCCAGTGTGTTTGATGAAATGTCAAAGCTGATCCCCAAATCAAAGGTTAATTTTTTTGCTCAATAAAATAGCCTACATGGTTTAAAGACTATAAAGTATACTTTTGTCATTTCAATTTCTTGGCCAGATGTCATAAAATTCAGGTCTGGAAAGGAATTCTGTAAGGTACTTTGGTCCATGAGTGGCTAATTTAAATAATGGGGTACCTAATTTCTTTAATATAGAATGATAATTGTAATATTTATCAGACATAAGCATTAAGAGGCATGGAGATTATAGAAAGCTTCATTGACATTTTTAATGTGGGAACAGAGGTGGGAAAGAGGATGAAATTGGCCTGCCTTTCCACCTCTTCTTTCCTCTTTTGAACTGGAAAAAACATAAGTCCCTGCAACTTAAGCGGGAGATTAGAATTCGGATTGTATGCGGTTAAGCAAGTCCAGTGTGGCTAATACAATTGCATTCACCTTAGCTACAGCACACAATTTGCATATTGCAGCACAGCCTCCTCCAGAAGAAGGGAGAGAGGATTGACTGGCTTAAGCCTAAACTAACCAAGGGAAGTAATATTTTAAGTTTCAAGTTTTGTTGTGACTTTTCTAATCCCCCTTAGTTTCTTAATTGGAACAGGACTGACTAATCTTCTACTGTACACTTACCCCATCACTGTTTAACAAGGTACATTGCCTTTTTGCTTATAAATTGTATCAAAATCTTCTAAAATTTACATCTATATAAATAATTGTTTTCCATTTCTTCCCTTTCTTATCTACTCCTTGTCCAATATATTTTTGCCAGCCATTGTGTAGTATTGGTGGGACATGGCTTTCTTAATAAATGAAAGTACCAAATATAGAAATAGTTCCCCTTTAATCTCCAAATATTATTTTTAAGCTTATTAAAGCTGGGACAGGTAATTTATGACTGAAAGTAATAACTATATAATTTCTTCCTTATGACTAAATTTCTTGACTCTGCTTATAAAAATAACAACTGTGATTACTCCCACCTTGGTGAGTTAATCAAGGAAATGCTTTGTAGGTACATTTCAGAAATACGATTCAGTTTTTATAGCATTGTAAGATCTATTGTGGGTACGAAAGTGCAATGATCTTAATTGCTTACATCAGAAAATCCTTTAGATCTGCACTGTCCAATATGGTAACCACTAGTCATATATGACTATGGCTAGTCTGAATTGGGATGTCTTCTAAGTGTTAAAATACTCAGACATTCAAAGACTCAGTACAAAAAGAGAATATAAAATACCTCAATTGTTTATTATGAATTTATGTTGAAATAGTATTTTTGATATATTGGGTTAAGCAAATTATTTTAAAACTAATCTTACTTATCTTTTCTCACTTTTTCAATGTGGCTACTAGAACATTTAAGATTGCATATGTATGGCTTACATTATGTTTCTGTTAGACAGCACTGTTATGCCTCATTAAAAATAAACTGTAAGTTTTCTTAGAAGCTTAATTAAAGGAACTTGGATCCAGTTAAACTAATATACCCTTACAGTGGTAAGGGAGAAATATGATATTGTTCATCTTTAGGTTAAAGAGGGCCTTTCCACTGGCTGGACACCTCTAAGTAGGATGTCATGCAATCTTTGTGTTGCTTATTAGTAGTCATTGTCCCTTAACTCTGTGGTAGGAATGCCTACTTTGAGCTCTTGATTTAAGCACTAGCCAAAATAGTGGCTTTTGTCTATTAGAGAAACATCAAATAAGAATAATCTCCATTGACTACTTGCTCTTAGTCACCCTCCTCCTTTCTAATTGAGAAGAGCATGTCAGAACTTCATTTCTACTGCTTTATTCAACACTGCCAGTTGGCATGCTGACCTCTTACTAATATTTATTTTGCTGATTTTGGACAACAGGATAGAAAGGTCTGTAGAGAAATTACCAAGAAATAAAGATCATCTTCACTTAAGGGTAAAACTCAGTTTTATTTTTCTAACACTATCCCTAACCTCTTTCTCTATATTTTCTTAACCATACTCTTTAATGGGAGGTGGATAGCACATTTTTAGAAGCTTTGCATGTGATCTTCTAACAGAAATGAGAATAATAAAAGACTAATATTTTATATATTGCTTTTAAGTTTGAAAACAGCCTTGTGAATTAGATAGGGTAAGAGATATTTTATTGAGGCGTAAATGGGACCAGTGATTAAGTATCTAAACCAAGATCAGTCATCTTGTCAATGACATAGTCAGGATTTTGTTCTTAGACTTCAGACTCCAAATCTTGAGTGGTATTTTTAAAAATTGCCAACATACAGCTCTCAAATTTGTCAGTCTGATTATCTTTAGTAAGATGCTCTAAATTTTAAATAGATTCAAAGGACAAAGACAGATAGTAAGCCTATTTACCTGAGAAGAAAATTAAGATTTGGAGGCCATTCCTGCTTATTCATTCCATAATTGAGCTTTTCTCAAATATCAAGTCGGGTCCTAAGCAGCTTATATCAAAAACAAAAACAGCTTCATATGAAGGAAACCAGTAAAACTGCTACGATTCTATGTTACTATAAAATATTTTAATTATTTTGAAAAGAGAATATTCTGACAGATTCTTATATTCAGTGTGATCATATGAAGAAAATTAACTTTAGAAAGACTTCCCTATTTATAAGGCTGTTGCCTGTTTATTCAACTCTCGAAGTGGAAGGACATGCATGGTGTGGACAATGTGCCATGTCCATTTCTCTTGGGAATGATATTTTATGTTATGTAGTTTAACTTCCCAACTGTACCCAATCCCAAAGCATGACGGTGAGGCTGAGGGAAGGGTCTCGAAATGTTTTTGAAAAATGGAGCTTGAAGACCTCAGATTTGGTACAGAAAAGCTACTACACCTCTCCTACCTGTTGGTTAGTGGCTTAGTAAAAGATGAGTGTAACTTCAGCACTAGGAAGCCATCAGATGGAAGATTATACTGAAGGGTGAAGGATCAGCAAAGGACATGCTCTAATGGTATATAACTGAACATTTAACTAGTGCCAAAAGTTGTATTAATTTCTTGAGGACAAAGCATTTAAAACACTTCAGAATATCACAAGTTTTGAGGAAATCCATTGTACTTCAGTAGATTATGGACTATTCCGTTGATGCTGAAGTATTGAAATAAGATGCACTGTCAGAATTATAGCAAAGATTACAGAGCTTCTTTCTCGGGGCTTTCACAGGCTCCGTTACAGCAGGCATTTTTGGAAAAGCTCTGTTAATTAAAATGCTTTATTTATATACTAATTTTCATCCCATCGTCCAAATGTGAAAGGGAATTAAATACAAAATGGCTAATTTTAAATGTCAGGGTTCTTTTTTTCCAAGCCAACCTTACATTAAGAACAGGAATCCCTGTGCCAAAGAAATGGTTCCCAATTATCCCATCCTGGGTTTTGTTATACATTGTACAGAAGTCAACAAAACAAGTATGTAACAGAACCTGCCTAAATAACAGCCACCCTCATTAAAATCAGAATTAATCAGGGGGTGATTGAAGGAAGCAATGCTTCATAGGTTCCCCCTTTTTCTTCTTTTCTAATCATAGAACAAAATATGTTACATAAAAGGATTGGAACTATTATGCAGTACTCAATTAGAGGGAGGTGAATAGGTCTCTAACATGCTGTTTTATCAAAAGAGCAGACTGGTGTTTGCATGACTGTTGTTTCATTACAGACCCTGTCATTAATTCCATGTGTCAATACTGCCCTGTAGTACACAGAGCAGACAAGAAAGAAGAGCCCTTGAAAACAAGGGAATGATTTTTGAGTCGTTATCAAGCTAAGTGGCAAGCGGGAAGCTGAAACTCGTATAGGTAAATTCGAAGGGACTCTTGGGAGATCTGCAAGTGGGAAACAAGAATGCATTTTACCAACTGCTTAATTATGTCCTGTTTTTCAACAAGTACACTTGAATTGAATGCTTTGTTTGTATTGCACAAAAACATGTGCTTTGGGCAAGAGTATTCTCTTGTTTCCAGGTCAAGTAAGGTGTTTTATACACATACACATCTGGCCTATTCTGTAATGTGCTATTGGGTATGTTAGTATCTGAGCCCCAATATTGCACTGTCATTTCTGGGGGAAAGTTACATAGGAACCAGAAGTCTAAAAAGTGGAGCTTTCTCTAAGGTCCTGAGAGGTTGTATAAGCCCAGGCATCCCAGAGGAGCATACTTACAAGGAAATGGTGGCTCAGGAAAATGCGGAACTATATCTGGGGAAAAAAAAGACAGACTATAAAACTTTCAGTATGGTATAAATTCCATAATCTCCCATCCCTAAACCTTTAAAAAAGTACTTTTTGGTTTCCGTTAGCAGTCCTGAGGGTTAGGCTGGGGCAAAATAAGGTTTCCTTTCTTGGACGTGCTTTATCTGTGTCCTCGTGCCTGGCCAAGCCCTTATAGATTATGGTTCCTTATCGTTTAGTAAGATCAAATTTCTAAATGATGTTTCGTTCCAGTTGAACATTCTTGGAGGCTTATCTCTTCCCTGGCCAGATGCCTGATCAGATGAGAAGCCCGCCATGATACTGTCACAGTGCCTAGAATGGGCTCTTTATCCAGTAGACATCACTGTACTTTTTGATGATAACGAGGGCAGTCTTAACTTGTGTTAAGGCCTGTGTATAGCATTGAAGGTAAGTATGAAGGAGTTATTGCTATGTGAATCTCTTAACCCTGATGCACATTTCAGTATACAGTATCTTCGTTTAACTACATGATCTACATATATCTAACACTTAGCCATCCTTTTTAGATGGGACCTTCATAATTTAGGACCAGTAACTCTTCATGAAATGGCCTGTTTATTGAGGGCCATGATTGAATTTAGATCCATCCTTAAAACATTTGCCATTGCTTTGATTTTATTTTTGGAATCATTCTAATCATTTGCTGGTAGCTTTGCAGAAAGGACTTGTGGTCTTGGTGTATGTCAGTGACAATTAGGTAGGCTGCTGTGCTTGACTTTTAGGTTTAGAAGATCTTTCTTAGAAATAAAAGCCTAGCAGTTTTAGTGTCTTAAAAACCTAGTAGCTTTTTAAGCAGATCATAACTATTTAGTAACCTAATATTTAGACTCTTGGAATTAGAATAGAATCTTAGGGATCATCTTGTCCAACCCCTTCATTTTATAGATGGGGAGACTCAAGCCCAGAGAAGGAAATGACTTGCCCAAGGACACCGAGCACATTAGTGGACAATCTGAGACTAGACCCAGTGGTGCCCCATATGTAAGCAGCCAAGTCTACATGAATCAGTGGTTGGAAATTCCAGGTTGTATGGCACAAAGAGGGCCTTGATTTCTGGACGGTCAGAATGTCTGATGACACTGACTCATCAGGGAAGTAATTATAGTTAAAATAGTATGAGGATGACTCGTGGCAAATGGTTCTCTACCATTGTCCATTTATGCTATGACCCATGTATTACATTCTCTCAGTAGAACTTTACTGAGCACCTGTTATGTGCCCATCCTAGATACTGCAGATCACAGCCAGATAAGACATGGACTCTGTCCTCAAGTTGCTCAAGTCCAGTAGAGAATGAGAAATCCCTGGAAAGCATCATACAGAATTCCCTGTAGAGTGCTAATACTTTTCCTAATTGTAAATCTTGGTGATGAAAGTGAACCTTTTCTCTTGGTCAGGGTTTGTTTATTAGGAGTCACATAAAACACTATACCATTCCTTTCTGTGAAAATACAAGATAATACCAACTGCAGCTAAATTGAGTTCATAAACACTTATTGAGGATCTACCATCTGCAAGGCACTGTGCTAGACACATAGGGATATGAAAATGAAGCGTAGAATATTTTCTTTTTAATATGTCAAAGCAGTATTGTTTTATAGCTTTCAACCTTTGTAATAAGAATTATTTTTAATAGTCTTAAAATACAGGACCCTTGAAATAGAAGACAAAATATCTCTGTACTGTAACCCAGACTTGTCAGCCCAGGATTACAAAGTCTCCATCCAAATCCTCTTTTGTACCCCATATCTGTCTTGAGCTTTCTTTTTCCTTTATCTCAGCCAAGCCAGCCTGCTTGCCAGTCCCTGCACACAACTAACTCTCGCTTCTGTGCCTTTGCTTGACTAATCTTCTGCTTCGGGATGCCTTTCTCCCCATGAATCTATGTCCATCACTGCCATTACAGTCTGGCCCTGAATCCATCTCCTGCCAGGAGCCTGTGATCAGCATCCCCATCTCCTCTGTGTTCCTCCCATGTGTACATAGCCCGTATGACTGGTGGAATAACAGTTCTGTGGTATTCATTAATGCTTCCCATTCTCTGTCCACATCTTGCTGATCTAGATACAACAGATCTTACTAAATGAAGCAGTTTAGTATAACCAGGTCACTTTTCAGACCTTTTAGGAGTAAGTTTCTATATCAAAGAATTCATTTTGGTATTTGTGGACTGTTACATGATAGAGAGGAAGATCAGAATCGTTAGGATGGGGGTTTGAAAAGTAAGCCTCAGGGTCCATAAGAGAAAACAGTCACATATCTATAAGTGATCCTCTCTCCTTCTATTCCCAAACAGGATGAGAAATCGCCTTTAAATAAATTTCAGATACAGTAAGGGTGTATTGAACTGTCAGGCTAGG
Organism: Ovis aries; assembly: GCF_016772045.2. NCBI lineage: Eukaryota > Metazoa > Chordata > Mammalia > Artiodactyla > Bovidae > Ovis > Ovis aries. The sequence continues at coordinate 175,765,568 of NC_056056.1, forward strand.
GGAAGCAGGGCTCTGCCTGTTAATCATCTCAAGCTTGTTGATCTGCTGTTCTGTAATTCCTTTAATATTGTTTAATGTGTGTGTGTTTTACCTTCTGAACTGACTAAAAGCTTCTTGAGGACAGGGACCATGTCTTTTATTTGCTTCTGCATACTCTTCCCCCACTTATTCCCAAAGACTGCCCTAACAATCTTGTGGAAACCTTCCTTGCATAAGCACATAAAGGACAGGAAATGCATTTCATGGGTTCCAACTACATCCCAGCCATTGCACTATGTACTTCATATGTATAATGACCTTTCACCCGCATGATGATTCAGTGAAATGGGTATTGCTATCCCAATTCTACCGATAAGGAAGCTGAAGTTCAGAGAGTTCAAGATCTTACTGCTGTAGAACCTAGGTCTGATTCCAAAACCTTTATATGCCTTTCACTGTACCATAATAACAACAACTAATATTTAGGACTCCTTTACAGTTCATAGAACTCTTTCATTTACACTATTATTGTTGCTGTTACTACTACCACTGCTAGTATTATAACCCCTTAAGTCATCACTAGGAAGTAGGTAGGTAGAGCTAGTATTATTATCCCCATTTCACAGATGGGAATACAGAGACTCAGAGACTTGCCCAAGATCACACAACTGGTAAGTGGAAGAGCCAGGACTTCAAAGAGACTTCCTGACTCTAGACCTTTTTGTTCTTTCCAGTGTATCACATTGCCACCTTAATTTATTTGCATGAATGCATAATTATTTGGCCAGTTATCACTGACACCTCTCCTACAGGAGTGTCAGTAAGACAAGACATCCTAAAGCATCCTATAGCCAAGTGAAAAAGAAAATAATTCATATCCTTAGAGGAGCATCTATGTTAGTAGAGGGGTGATACAGAAAATCCAAAAAATAAAGCCTTGAGAAGAATAGTTCACAAGTGAGAATTAAAATATGAGCCCCTTTATTCTATAGATGAATTTTCATAATTTGGCCATAAAACTTTTGTAATGTTTTTAATTATTTCTATTATAAAATTGGATTAGGGAGTAGGGGTGAAACCTATGGACTTGATTTGAAAATATTCCTCCTGGGTTTGGATGGGAAAGTACTGCCTACCTTGTGCAAGCTGGTAGCTAGCCCCAGTATCATTCTGTTACCAGAGAAATGCAGAAATATTAGGAGTGATGGCATGCCCCCCCCACCCCCCCGCCAGCAGTTCATCACTATCTTGGTAGAATTCATACAATCTCATCTACTGATCCCATTCCACCCACCCATACCCTTCACCACACCTCACCTTACTGTTCCTGCAGTCACCAACCCCTTCAAACCTTTGAACATTCTGATCCCTTAGTGTTTCACCCCCGAAGGTGGTCCCCTTCTCCTTTTGTATTGATTATTAGTAAACAGTGTCCAGGATCACAGAGTCCTTCAGGACAACCAGAACTAGGAATTGTTACTAAAGTACAGATGTGTAGTATGAACTGGTACTAGAGAGAAGTTTCAGTGGAAGCAGATTGTTCTCTAGTTCCACTAAACATTTCTACCTGGTTGTCGTGTAGAGTTCTTCACTGTCCTGAAAGATGTCAGTGTCTTCCCCCATCCCCCAAAATCTGCTCCATCTGCTGTGCTCTTGCTCGAATGAATGGTCACCATCCACATGGTCATCTGAGCTGGGAGCCATAGAGACACTCTTCCTCACTCCCCTTTACCAACTCTGCCCTCCCAGTGGATGACAGCTCTACCTTGGAAGTGATGCCTTTTCTTCCCGCAACCACAGCCCAACTTTGTGTCTCCTCTCACACACACTGTTACAGTGACATCCTCGTGACTTGCCTCTCTGCCAGTTTCCCTGATTCCGATGTGTCTTTGCACTGCTGCCAGAGATTCTTCCCTATAAAGCAGCCCTGGCTGGGCATTCCTTACAGACTAGGACCCAAGCTGCTTACTTTGACATTCAAGACACTTGACTCCCAGACCCCAAACTGCCCTTGCAGACTTACTTCCTGCTGTTCCTTCAGTGAACCTTACCCCTCCCCAAACACTGGGCCCTTTCCCAGCTTGAGAGAGCAGAGAAAGAAATTGACACAATCCAGAAAGGTCTACACAGTCACAAGTAGGTGGGACCATACAGAGCCCTCCACACAATCTCCCTTGCCAGAAAAGTCCTGTGCCATCTTTGCCTGGCATAGGACACCTCCCTGGAGGTGCTGCTCCCTCCCACCTTCCCCAGGTGATTAGATCGATGCTTCGTCTCAGGAGCTGTGATTTCCTTTGTTCCTGATCCTATTACAGCATTTACCCCATTATGTCCTAAGTTATTTTCCATGAGTATGTTTCACTCACTGCTCAAGGGCAGCAGCTGTGCCTGGCCTTCCTTCTCTCCCCAGTATATGACACAGTTCTCAGCACATAGTTGTTGAACAGCTGAACTCAGAGTGTGTTCCTTCAGTGCAGTTAGAGCAGTTAATCCAGATGTGCAAAGAGCCCTGAACTGGGATTCAGGGACTGTCCCAGGTCCAGCTTTGCCACTAGACATGTGACCTTGGGTAAGTCACTCAGTCTCCTTTATTAAACAAGGGAGTTGGACTAAATGATCTCTAAGGCCACTTTAAGTTCTATGATTCTGACCCCATTTCTGGGATCACAAAACACATTTCCTACTTTATAAATATTTAGCAACCTCAATTTAACCAGTCAAACATCCATATTAATAGAGTCTTCAGACTCTCAGCAGTAGTCTCCTGGTAAGAGCTGCTTGATTAGGCTCCTGTTGGCTTATCCAGTGACCACTGAGCTGTTCTTCCCCTTCCCCAGAAGTTTCTCTGCACTTGTAACACTAGCACACGGTTGTGTGGCTGGCCCTTCCCAGGAGGGAGCCCTTCTTTGTGCTGGCCTGAGGGACAACCACAAGGAAGCAGAGGGAGAGGAGGCTTTATTATCTTCCTTCACTCTAGCTCCCACCAACATTACAGTTGCTGCCATGTGGGTTCTTGCTGTAGACATGTTTGTAGGGGGCGATGCCCGTTTCTGTGAGAAATAAGCTTTAAGCAGCTCATGTGCTCTTCAAGACCCTTTTAAAGTACACTGCTGACCTTTTGGGGTGGGAGGAGGACTAGAGTTAGCAGCTCAACAGGTACATTCACCATAATCTCCATATAATAAATAAGAGCCCATGAAAAGATTAAACAAATCTTTCCTAACGCTTTTTGATTGGCTTAATCAATAATTAATCATCTTTAGATGAGGCTGTAACTTGTGGAGTAGATATAATTGGATTAGCTGAGGAGAGGCAGTTGGGGAGCTTTGAAGAGATTAAAATGGCTGTCAATCCCATAATTAAACTGCCACAAACAAAAGCAATGGTTTTTTGTTTTTTTTTTTTAAAGAAGGAGAGAAGAAGGAAAGAAAAGGGAGGGAGAAAGTTGGGAAAGGCCAACTGATTTGAAATCAATAAGTATTAATATATCGCTAGAGACTGGAGAGGGAAAAATCAAATGGCAGATTTATTCCATTAAATGATATCCATACATTTCAAATCAGCCATTTAATTACATGGCTGGTCCACTGGGACAGGTGAAATTTTGGCAGCTTCAACTTCACTAAAACAAATCCACAAAAGGAAAAAAGTTAATTATTAAAAACAGAAGAGACCTGCTCCTTGTCCTGAGCCCATTTAGACCTTGACTTTTCATACTTTTAATTGGCTTAGTAGGTTTGGCCTGTGTGAATGAAGTCTTTTATCTCCCTCTTTTTCTTTCCATACCCCTTTCATCTTTCCTGTTACAAACACACAGAGAGAGCTTGAGGAAAAATACTTTGGTTTTTAAAGACTTTTCTTTTTTTTTTAAAGGATGTGGATTTGGGCGGGGGGAGGGTGTGTGTGTGATGCTGGTGAATACTTTTTTCTCTCTCTTTTATCTCTTTTTCCAGAGAGGAGTTGCTTAAACCAATGGGACTAAAACCTGATGGGACAATAACGCCTTTGGAGGAAGCACTCAACCAGTACTCTGTCATCGAGGAGACCAGCTCTGACACAGACTGAAAGCATCACCTGCTCAAATCTCAATATTGCTTTTATCAGCATCTTTTCTCTGTAGCTCCAGGGGAATCTTTTCTCTAAAACATTTATGCCCTTGCTTTGGCTAGAAACACAATAACTGGTTTACTCATTGAGAATCCAGCGTATTTAAGAAGTGATCCTGTGTTTTTGCGATATTGAGGCATTCATACAGAGCTGCAGTTAGATGGAGTTGCAGGGACTAGGAACAGGAAAAGAAAATTCCATTCTGTCAAGATGGAACTGAAGGACTTCACTCTATAAGGCAGCCTTGGTTGAATCTGGCAGTTCTGTTTGCCAAGATTCTTAACAGAAGATTTAGCTGTGTCCTTCCTCTCACTTGTGTGAGCTGCCCTTTCTGAATCTCTCCAGAGACAGAGGCACATGAGAAGCAGAATGAGCTGCTAAAAGGGGCTAAGGCAAGTGACCCTTTAGATCAGGACTGAGTGAATGGAAGCCAAGCAGCTGCTCCATAGGCCTAGCCCCACTCTTCACTTCATTTCAATTTTGTATAAATCTATAGAGACTCACACACACACACATGTGCGCACACACACACACACACACACACAGCCCCAGACTTGCAAACTGATTAATTAAAAAAGTTTGTATGTCAGTTATCTAGAACTTCAGAATACATTTCTCCCTATAAAGTTACAAAGGATGGTTTAGTTCTGAGGCAGCTACCAATGCCTATTTATTCCCTAATAACCTGAACACTAGTACCATAGAACTGAACCCCGCCTGTATTGCTGCATGGGGAGCATGCATTCTGAGGTCTAACACAGGGGTGCCAGGAAAACATTCCCTCCAACCCGGAAGAGGGAATGGGGACCTCTGGGTACTGGGAGTTCTTCTGTGGCCTCTGCTGAGGGTGGAGGAGACAGCAGCACCCATTTGTACATATAGGTCATTCATACGCCACATGTTTTAAATCGGGGACTGTGTGTGCTTGTGTGTGTTCTACCTTTCTACCATATGTGATCAGTTTAATGGTAACTTTATTTATTTAAAAAAGAAACACAAATAGTTACTGTTAAACTGATTAAGGCTGTTTTTACTTTGGTAAAACAGATTGGTCATATGAAAAAGTAGAAAATGAATCATGCAATAGACAGTGGGCCTAGTTAATCAATGGCTAAAGTTGAAAAGGGGTTGGTTTCCTCTTATATATATATATGTATGTATGTATATACATACATATATATACACATAATGTGCTTAACCACTGCCTTTTAAAACTTTAAATTAAATAAAACATTGGGGTTGATTCAATTTAGCCATCTGTGTGTGTTTCTTTATAAACAATACTATTTATTGTTTATTGGGGTAAAAATACTATTTCACAGTTTATGCTTTTTTAAAGTGCTTTTACATCTATTATCTCAGTTGTAATAAATAGCTTTTCTAAGGATAAAGTACACAGAGTATTAGTGAAATGTCTTTTATCCAGAAGTCACTTCTCTGGCAAAAGTACAAATCAGGAATACAGTTTTAAAAGGCCTTTGAGCTGCCAAAAGAGATGTCAGAGTTTCTTAGAATTTATTTCTACGTGAGAGCCTCAAGAATCTATCTCACTTTTTGCCTCTCTGCTAAAATTTGCATATATTTTAACATGTTTAGTTAATCTGACTTTCAAGTCCACCAAAAAAAAAAAAAAAATGGCAAAGGAGGAGGCTGTTGGATGGAAGGCAGACCTACTGAAAGCAAAAATCCAACTGAAAACTGGATAGGAATGTGGGGAGAATGAGAACTACTTGAGGTATCATAAGTCTGGGACCATCTGTTTCCCAAAGGACATTCTAGTTGACCCAGAAAGTATCCATACAATAGTATGGCCTGTAAACTAATTCTAATAATGATGACCTTGTGTTTCTTTTTTAAAAAAGTTAAATCCAGAATACTCTATAAAAAGACTATAAAGAACACAATACATTTTAGGATTTTCATCCAAAATAACTGGAGTAGAAGTTATGGGCGACCCATGTTTTAACAGTAAATAAAGTGAAACTTGGTAATTCATAATTTTAGATTAAGTGAAAAAAAGTTTAGAAAAAAGAATTTTAAGTATTTTTGTTACTTCATTCTACAAATGCATTTTTAAGATATTTTTATAATTTCTGCAATCAGATAGCTTTGGCATGAGTGTCGCTTACCTAAATGAAGACATGTTTAATGAAATACCATCTTGCCAGCTTTATGCAGAGTTAGCGTTTGAACAGTCTTGTTTAAGTTACTGTGCTCTTCTGTTTTCAGTGAGTTCTGTTTCATTTTGAATTTCTCTGTGCTGGGCACTAGGCTTTGTTTTGAAGAGAGAATTTGCAGAGGGAGAAGATGAAAGTGACTTCATCTTGCACATGGAAAGAGAACCAACATCTGTCAATTGCTTGCTCTGTGCTGGGCTTTTTATGTATCTTTATCTTGTGTATCCTCATCACATCTCATGTTAGAGATCATCTCTGGAAAGCACAGTAAGTTACCCAACATCACACAGCAAGTAAGACGCCAACTTGCGCTGGTCTGACCCCCCAACACCTCACCTTCCCCTTCACATTGCCCACGGGGGTCCACCTTGTGCCTCCTTATGACTTTGGAATGCTGGGAGACTGATAATTCTCGGGCCATTTTAACCAATAACTATTTCAGCATAACTGGTTTAAAGAACTTATTATGTAGGGAGGTGACCCAAATGAAGTTAAAGTATGAGCAGAAAACTTGCTCAGTTAGTACTGAATTTCAGATAAGGGCGTGGAATCCTTTAGGTCAGAGATTAGGGCTGCAGGCTCCCCAACACTACCGCCCTGCCCTGACCCTCAACATGTCCTGGCTCGGTGACCTGCAGTGGGGATGGTGAGAATACACTGGCCAACTGCACTCTGCAGGCCCCTGTGTCTACATCCCTCCCAATCTTTAAAACAGGGTATGGGGAAGCAAGTTCGAACATAAGGCACTTGAGCTGCTTAGAGTAACAGTTAGCAAATACCTGAGGCCCTTTCTAGCCCTTTTAAGCCCCTTTCACACACCCACTGGTCCTAAGAAGTGGACAGGATGGACCTTACTGTCCCTCCTTAATAAAGGTGTGGGCAGAGGTGGTATAAGTATGCAACCTCCCCTCACGACCATCAGTCTTGCTGCCTCCCAGTACTAGATGTCTCTTATGTTGACTTCCCTTCCCCCTCAGATTTTAAAAATAATACATGTTTCATTGTGGAAAGTCTGGAGAATACAGAAAATGCTAAAGTTAATCATTGACCCCACAACCCACCACCTGAGATAGTCTCTGTTAATGTTTCAGTGTATTTCCATCCTGTGTTTTTTCTATGCGTATATAATTTATTTTACTACTAGATTGGGATCATGCTGTATTTACAGATTTGTATCCTGCTTTCTTCTTTAACATACTGTAAGCATTTTCCCATGTCAATAAATATTCTTCAAAAATTAATGGCTATATGATATTCCATTATATGCATTGTGGTAAACAGCAGTAATTGCTTACCCAGTATTATTCTTCCTTACTAATGGAGGAGACATCATGACCTATCCCTCATCCCCTCAAAAATCAGTGCCTGCTGCCTTTCTGGGTGGCAGCGTGGGCCTTGTCAGCACTGCAGAGCTGCAGGAAAGGGGAATGGGCACCAGGAGAGCAGACTAGCTCTGCCATACACAGCCCAGCAGGAGCCTTGGTGGCACAGATCATGACACAGCTAGATTAAGTGCCTAGATGATTCTATAATTTTTGTTAAGGAGAGGCATTTGAAAAGAGCACAGTATCTAGCTGACTTTAAGAAGTCTGCATGTGAGGAAAAAAAAAAAGATGTCAATCATGTTTACTATGGTGTCCAGTCACTGACATTACATTGTTTGGAGCTATTCTTCACTGCAATAGCAGAAGTGAAAGGGTCTACCCAGGGGTGGGGAGAGACATGTTATTCTTTCAAGAAAAGTGAAGGGACACCTGTCAACACCACTGGGTAGTGATGAGCCCAACACGGAGAAGGAACAAATGAATGGCATTCCAGGGACAGGTTATATGGGTGAGGGAGGCAGGAGGGAGGGAGAGCTGACAACTGCCCTAAGTGAAAAGATGCAAGGAAACAGGTTTCTAGAGAGGATGTGACTGACACACTGTCCCAGCACCCAGTCTTTAAGAAGACTCAGAACACCCTTTTCTTAAGGGAGGGGTGGGGAGATTAAGCCTCAGTTGCTGAATCATGCATTGTACACAGTGAACCAACATTCCTCTGCATCTAGAATGGTGTTAGCTACCTAGCATCCTTGACAGAGAGGGGAAAGTTGTCACTCCAGTCCAGAGTTCAGTGGTTCAGATGAACCCTGGTTGAGAAAGGCTGTCTTAAAAGATCAAAATGATTATCTGAGGCTTCTGGAGTCTGATTTGTGTTTTCCTTTAATGTAACAAAGGGAAGATCCTGGGCCCTAGTCTCCAGCTCTACTGTATCCAGGTCTCACAGACCTGTACCTTTTCTGCATTGAACATAATTATAGCTGTATATACTTCCTGAATAATTAGATAGTCTAAACACTTTATGTGCACTTACTAATTACATCTTCATGACTGTCTTATGAGGTAAGTACTAATTTTAGAATAATTCCCACTTTCCAGATGACAATAATAAGGCATAAAGATGTTACATACTATGTGCAAGCCACACAGACAATAAGTAGCAAAATTTGAACTCAAACCTACATGATATCTCTGTAAATACTATGCTATATGTTGCTTCTGCAATCAGAAATAATGCAATAAAGTCTTATTTGAGAGAAAAAATTTTCAGAAGAGATTGAATAGGAAAAACAAAATTGGAAAATAACTTCAACACATTTTTCCTCACTCCATTTCCAGATCCCCACTGCATAGGATACCATAGCCCTGCTAGTCTCAAAGAAAGGCCCATACTCACAAGCATACCAGTCCACACTGGTGTCTAGTAAACATTCACTGAGCATTTACCATGTACCATGCATGACTGACTGCCCTGGTGGCTCAAACGGTAAAGCGTCTGTCTACAATGCGGGAGACCCGGGTTCAATCCCTGGGTTGGGAAGATCCCCTGGAGAAGGAAATGGCAATCCACTCCAGTACTATTGCCTGGAAAATCCCATGGACAGAGGAGCCTGTCTGTGGGGTCACAAAGAGTCGGACATGACAGCGACTTCACTTTGATGCATGACTGAAGTGACAGCATGCACAGGCACTGTTTGAGGTGCTTGGGGACACAAACACAACTGAAAGTCCCTCTCCCCAAAGTGCCCATAGTGTGAGAAATCCATAACCAAAGCCTAGACAAAGTGCTACAGGATGCCAGCAGGAATGTGGGGTTGAGTAACAGTTTCATAAGTGACATTTGAGCTGAGCACGAGTTCACCATGTGGAGGAGAAAAAAAACTGTTCCCACCAAAAGAATTGGCCCCAACAAAAGCTTGTGTGTTTGATGTGATTATAGAACACAAGCAGCTGAGTAGGACTGAAATAAAGGCATCCCATATCTCAGATGGCACACGTGAGGAGCAGCATTTCAGGCGAGGAAAAGACAAACCAGAAGGATCATGCTGACCTCCCTATGGAGACTGGAGTGGAGAAGGGACAGGAAGTAAGAAAAGAGACCGGATAGAAGGCTGCCGCAGCTACACATGATGGGTAAGCAGGGCCTGAACTGGGTAGTGCCAGGTGTGAAAAAGAGGGAATGGAGTAAAGAAATACCTAGACATTGGCATAAACACAATTTGGCACTGTGGGAAGGCAAGAAAGAGCTCATTTAAACTCAGGTGGGAATGACTTTGGGGAAAAGATAGTCTAAAACACTGGCTCGACCAACCTGTGAGCTAAGCAACTTTCGGTTTGGGAACAGGAGGGTGGTGCTATGAAGTATTTCAAGGGATTTGCAAATCTGTAGGGTCTCCAAGCATCCTTTACACACTGAAAAATGTTTTGGATATCAAGTACAGCTGTTTTACAAATACTGTATCACATGTTGATGTGGTAAGAGTTCATTGATAAGCATTACTCAATTTATAATATCCTTTTGACCATCTGTATTTCTGTCAAAATATATAATGATAAATAGCTATCGTGTGGAAAGAAGATCCACAAAGTTCAGGTTTAAAAAAAAAACACACCCAAAACCTCGAAATTGGAAGGACTTAGCTCTTGGTAACAAGTATCAGAAATTCAAGTTGAACTATCTTGGTCATGAAAGCATAAGGGAAGGAGATGAACAACCGAGTTGTGCAAAGATGGAGACATCATGGGGGTCTCAGTTACAACCAAAACCCAAGTCTTGCTGTATTACAGGGGGAAGATAAAGGAACTTATAGAATCCTTTTATCCACAATGAGTTATGACTTTCAAAACTATTATTTTGTCTTTAAAGTTAAAAAAAAAAAACAATTTTTCTTGCTTTTTTCTTTTCTTCTCTAACAATTCCTTCCTCTTCCACCCCTCTATCTCAAGACAGATGATAAGCTACCCAGGAATAAAGTCATGAACTCAGTAAACAAAAATACATGTTGATAGATGTAAAACACTATTTCATTCTACCCAAAGCAAACATTCCTGAAACTAAAAATTTTTATTGTTTCAATGTCTGTGGTTATAAGTTACTATTATGTTATTAAATGAATCTATTTTCATACCAAAGGTACATTAAGCAATAGAAATTAATGAAGTGAATTTTATACTAAAATTTTATGTGAGCCATAAAAGGTCACCAATAGTAAAAATGAAAAAAAAAGGAAAAGGAAAAAAAGCAAGAGAGAAAACCTACATAGGTCAAAGAATATGGTAACATCATACATTTTCAAGCATGTACATGCAAGAAGAAATTAAAAGTAATTCCAAATAGAGACACTTCTGGCTAAACAAAGCAGTCTGAACACACGCATTTACCTTGACAACCTCCTAAACCTATTAAAATAGTGAATTGGATGTGTGGGAGTAAGGCTTAACCTCAGTAAGGCAATGAAAATGAGAAAGAAGATGACAGCTGAAAAGAGCTATCAACAAAATTTTGGAAACTAAAAATTTTGGAAATTTTAGATGAGCAAGAAATATTTGATGTAGGAAGAAGACAGAAGATGCAGAAATATTAAAGCCTACAAGAGACAAGGGAAGCCAAAAGCAAGATGACAGCTTATACCAGCTCATGAGAGCAGACTGTTAAATGCTTAGGAATTTTTACAAGCTGATTAAAATTGTTCCTTATTAAAAATTATATAAATTTTAATTAAATAAGTTATATTAAAAACAAAGTTAATAAATGCCCGAAACTCCAGATACATGGGTGGGGTTTGAAACAGGCAACCAGGCTCCTCTCCCCCAGCTGCCTCGGCACACATTCCTGTTTCACCTCCCCAAGAGAAACCAGGAATTTTCCCTCAGGAGAAGTTATTTCGAAGGGCTCTGCACCTAAGGACTCAAGCACAAAAGATAACTGAGTACCTTACTAAAAACAGAAGGATCGGGTAGAAGATCTCCTTCCCCCAGTCAACTCCAAGAACACTCGAAGCTAGTACCCTTATGGCTGGGAAAATGGCCCAAAAGAAGGATCTGAAGAGAATGAAAAGTAGGGATCTTCCAATGCAATGGCCAGATACCGGTCTTCTCACACTCAGGGAGGCCACCATTCACTCATTCACGAGATATGCACTGAATACATGCTAATGCCCCAGGCCTGCTTCAGGTACACATAAGTGAACAAAATAAAGACCCTGATCTTAGGAGTTTTAATTCTGGATAAAGACAGACAATAGATATAGTGTATCAGTGAACCTAAAAAAGCACACAATCCCTGATGCCATGTCAGGTGGCAATAATACCTATGGAAACTAAAGCAGAGTTAGGTCCAGATAGAAGTTTTATAAAATGGTGTCAGTGAAGGCATCTCTGATAAAGTGTTATTTGAGCAGAGACCTGAAAGCAGTGAAGAAATAAGCAATGTGAACGTCTAGCCGATATTCTCTCTAGGCAGTGGGAACAGCAAGTAAGCGCAAAGACCTCGGAGCAATAATACCAATAATGACTGGGGAACTACAAGGTGTCCAGTGTAGCTGGAGGAAGAAACGTAAAGAGCAGTCAGAGATCCCTGGGGTCGGGAAGATCCCCTGGAGAGGGAATGGCTTCCCACTCCAGAATATCAATATTTAAAAGATCCACTCCCTAACCAATTTCTACCCTCTGGGGGGGCACACTTACCACTGTTGAGAATGCACAGGAGATGTCATAGCAACTCATTTTCTGAGCCACCTTACACACAGCATCCCAACGTCCAGTGAAATAGTACTAGTCTATTCTGCCAAAGAATAAACTGAGGCTGGCTTCCCCGAATCCACCTGCAATGCAGGAGACCCCGGTTCAGTTCCTGAGTTGGGAAGACCCCCTGCAGAAGGGATAGGCTACCCACTCCAGTATTCTTGGTCTTCCCATTGTGGCTCAGCTGGTAAAGAATCCACCTGCAATGTGGGAGACCTAGATTCAATTCCTGGGTTGGGAAAATCCCGAGAAGGGAAAGCCTACCCACTCCAGTATTACCGCCTGGAGAATTCCATGGAATGTATAGTCCGTAGGATCGCAAATAGTCAGACACGACTGAGTGACTTTCACTCTCACATGAAAAAGAGAGACCTTGGCTCTCTATTCTGTTTCATTAATCTATGGATCTGTTTTTGTACCACACTACGCTGCAGCTTTGTAATACAGTCTGAGGTCTGGGAGGGTTATAGCTCCAGCTTTGTTCTTTTTGTGTCAGGACTGCTTTGGCAATTTGGGGTCTTTGGCAATTCCATATAAATTTTAGGATTATTTGTTCCAGTTCTGTGAAAAATGGTTTATTTTGATAGGCAGTGCATTAAATCTATAGATTGTTTGGGGTAATATGGCCATTTTCATAATTCTTCCATTCTAAGAGCACAAGATATCTTTCCATTTCTTTGAATTCTTTGAATTTCCTTCAATTTTTTTTTTATAGTTTTCAGCATATAGGTCCTTAGCCCCCTTGATTAGGTTTACTCCTAGTTTTTTGTTTTGTTTTGTTGAAGCTTTAAACAGGATTGTTTTCTTACTTCCTCTTTTTGGTATTTCATTATTAGCATATAGGGCTTCCCTGGTGGCTCGGATGGTAAAGAATATGCTTGCAATGCAGGAGACCTTGGTTTGATCTCTGGGTTAGGAAGATCCCCTGGAGAAGGAAATGGGCACCCACTCCAGTATTCTTACCTGGAGAATTCTATGGACAGAGCAGCCTGGCGTGCTATAGTCCATAGCGTCACAAAGAGACACGACTGAGCCACTAACACTTCCACTTCAGTTTTTCACTTTATTAGCATATACAGTGACAATTGATGCTTTTGAACTGTGGTGTTGGAGAAGACTCCTGAGAGTCCCTTGGACTGCAAGGAGATCCAACCAGTCCATTCTGAAGGAGATCAGCCCTGGGTGTTCTTTGGAAGAAATGATGCTAAAGCTGAAACTCCAATACTTTGGCCACCTCATGCGAAGAGTTGACTCATTGGAAAAGACTCTGATGCTGGGAGGGATTGGGGGCAGGAGGACAAGGGGACGCCAGAGGATGAGATGGCTGGATGGCATCACTGACTCGATGGACCTGAGTCTGGGTGAACTCCAGGAGTTGGTGATGGACAGGGAGGCCTGGCGTGCTGCGATTCATGGGATCACAAAGAGTCGGACACGACTGAGCGACTGAACTGAACTGAGCGTATAGAAATGCAGTACATTTCTGTATATTAATCTTGAATCCTGAAACCTTGCTGAATTTGTTATTAGTCCTAATAGCTTTGGATGGTGACTTTAGGGTTCTCTATATACAGTACCATTGTCATCTGCAAATAATGACAGTTTTCCCTCTTTCCCTCCAATTTGGATATCTTTTATTTCTTTTTCTTATTTGATTGCTATGATTAGGACTCCAATACTATGTTGAACAGAAATGGTGACAGTGGGCATCCTTGCCTTGTTCCTGAATTTAGAAGGAGGGCTTTCAGCTTTTCACTGCTGAGTATTATATTGGCTGTGAGTTTGTCATAAAAGACTTTATTATGTTGAGATATGTTCCCTCTACAACCATCTTGATGAGTTTTTTTTAATCAGAAATAAACCCATACACATGCCATTAATCTATGACAAAGGAGGCAAGAACTACAAGGGAGAAAAGACAATCTCTTCAACAAGTGGTGCTGTGTGGGAAAACCAGACATATAAAACAATGAGACTAGAACATCCCTTCAGTTCAGTTCAGTTCAATCGCTCAGTTGTGTCTGACACTGCGACCCCATGAATTGCAGCACACCAGGCCTCCCTGACCATCACCAACTCCGAGAGTTTACTCAAACTCATGTCCATCAAGTAGGTGATACCATCTCATCCTCTGCCATCCCCTGTCCTTCCTAACCCCAATCCCTCCCAGCATCAGGGTCTTTTCCAATGAGTCAACTCTTCACATGAGGTGGCCAAAGTATTGGAGTTTCGGCTTTAGCATCAGTCTTTCCAATGAACACACAGGACTGATCTCATTTAGAATGGACTGGTTGGATCTTCTTGCAGTCCAAGGGACTCTCAAGAGTCTTCTCCAACACCACAGTTCAAAAGCATCAATTCTTCAGCACTCAGCTTTCTTCATGTCCATGGAGTCAGTGATGACATCCAGCCGTCTCATCCTCTGAAATCCCCTGTCCTTCCTGCCCTCAATCCCTCCCAGCATCAGAGTCTTTTCCAATGAGTCAACTCTTCGAATGAGGTGGCCAAAGTATTGGAGTTTCAGCTTTAGCATCAGTCCTTCCAAAGAACACCCAGGGACTGATCTCCTTTAGAATGGAATGGTTGGATCTCCTTGCAGTCCAAGGGACTCTCAAGAGTCTTCTCCAAAAAAAGCATCAATTCTTCGGCACTCAGCTTTCTTCACAGTCCAGCTCTCATCCATACATAACCACTAGAAAAACCATAGTCTTGACTAGACAGACCTTTGTTGGCAAAGTAATGTCTCTGCTTTTGAATATGCTATCTAGGTTGGTCATATCTTTCCTTCCAAGGGGTGGGTATCTTTAATTACATTGCTGCAATCACCATCTACAGTGATTTTGGAGCCCCCAAAAATAAAGTCTGACACTGTTTCCACTGTTTCCCCATCTATTTCTCATGAAGTGATGGGACCAGATGCCATGATCTTTGTTTTCTGAATGTTGAGCCAACATTTTCCCTCTTCTCTTTCACTTTCATCAAGAGGCTTTTAGTTCCTCTTCACTTTCTGCCATAAGGGTGGTGTCATCTGCATATCTGAGGTGATTGATATTTCTCCTGGCAACCTTGATTCCAGCTTGTGCTTCTTCCAGCCCAGTGTTTCTCATGATGTACTCTGCATATAAGTTAAATAAGCACGGTGACAGTATACAGCCTTGACATACTCCTTTTCCTATTTGGAACCAGTCTGTTGTTCCATGTCCAGTTCTAACTGGTGCTTCCTGACCTGCATACAGGTTTCTCAAGAGGCAGGTCAGGTGGTCTGATATTCCCATCTCTTTCAGAAGTTTCCACAGTTGATTCTGATCCACACAGTCAAAGGCTTTGTCATAGTCAATAAAGCAGAAATAGATGTTTTCTGGAACTCTCTTGCTTTTTTGATGATCCAGTGGATGTTGGCAATTTGATCTCTGGTTCCTCTGCCTTTTCTAAATCCAGCTTGAATGTCTGGAAGTTCATGGTTCACGTATTGTTGAAGCCTGGCTTGGAGAATTTTGAGCATTACTTTACTAGCATGTGAGATGAGTGCAATTGTGGGGTAGTTTGAGCATTCTTTTGCATTACCTTTCTTTGGGATTGGAATGAAAACTGACCCTTTTCCAGTCCTGTGGCCACTGCTGAGTTTTCCAAATTTGCTGGCATCTTGAGTGCAGCACTTTCACAGTGTCATCTTTCACGATTTGCAATAGCTCAACTGGAATGCCATCACCTCCACTAGCTTTGTTCATAGTGATGCTTTCTAAGGCCCACTTGACTTCACATTCCAGGATATCTGGCTCTGGGTGAGTGATCACACCATTGTGATTATCTGGGTCATGAAGATCTTTTCTGTACAGTTCTTCTGTGTATTCTTGTCACCTCTTCTGAATATCTTCTGCCTCTGTTAGGTCCATACCATTTCTGTCCTTGATTGAGCCCATCTTTGCATGAAATGTTCCCTTGGTATCTCTAATTTTCTTGAAGAGATTTCCAGTCTTTCCCATTCTATTGTTTTCCTCTATTTCTTTGCATTGATCACTGAGGAAGGCTTTCTTATCTCTCCTTGCTATTCTTTGGAACTCTGCATTCAAATGGATATATATTTCCTTTTCTCCTTTGCTTTTCGCTTCTCTTCTTTTCACAGCTATTTGTAAGGCCTCCCCAGACAGCCATTTTTCTTTTTTGCATGGGGATGGTCTTGATCTCTATCTCCAGTACAATGTCATGAACCTCCATCTATAGTTCATCAGGCACTCTGTCTATCAGATCTAGGCCCTTAAATCTATTTCTCACTTCCACTGTATAGCACAAGGGATTTGATTTAGGTCATACCTGAATGGTCTAGTGGTTTTCTCCAGTTTCTTCAATTTCAGTCTGAATTTGGCAAAAAGGAGTTCATGATCTGAGCCACAGTCAGCTCCTGGTCTTGCTTTTGCTGACTGTGTAGAGCGTCTCCATCTTTGGCTGCAAAGAATATAATCAATCTGATTTCAGTGTTGACAATCTGGTGATGTCCATGTGTAGAATCTTCTCTTGTATTATTGAAAGAGGGTATTTTCTAGGACCAGTGTGTTCTCTTGGCAGAACTCTATTAGCCTTTGCCCTACTTCATTCTGTACTCCAAGGCCAAATTTGCCTGTTACTCCAGGTGTTTCTTGACTTCCTACTTTTGCATTCCAGTCCCCTATAATGAAAAAGACATCTTTTGGGGCTGTTAGTTCTAAAAGGTCTTGTAGGTCTTCATAGAACCGTTCAACTTCAGCTTCTTCAGCATTACTGGTAGGGGCATTGGCTTGGATTACTGTGATATTGAATGGTTTGCCTTGGAAATGAACAGAGATCATTCTGTTGTTTTTGAGATTGCATCCAAGTACTGCATTTCAGACTCTTTTGTTGACCATAATAGATACTCCATTTCTTCTAAGGGATTCCTGCCCACAGTAGTAGATATAATGGTCATCTGAGTTAAATTCACCCATTCCAGTCCATTTTAGTGTGCTGATTCCTAGAATGTTGACGTTCACTCTTGCCATCTCCTGTTTGACCACTTCCAATCTGCCTTGATTCATGGACCTAACATTCCAGGTTCCTATGCAATATTGCTCCTTACAGCATCGGACCTTGCTTCTATCACCAGTCACATCCACAACTAGGTATTGTTTTTGCTTTAGCTCCATCCCTTCATTCTTTCTGGAGTTATTTCTCCACTGATCTCCAGTAGCATATTGAGCACCTACCAACCTGGGGAGTTTGAACAGTATGAACAGTCCCTTATATATACGAAATAAACTCAAGTGTTTAAAGATCTAAGTGTAAGACCTGAAACCATAAAAATCCTGGAAGAAAACACAGGTGGGAAATCTTTGACATAAATTTTAACAATATTTTATTGGATCAGTCTCCTAAGGCAAAAGATATAAAAACAAAGATAAACAAATGGACCTAATTAAACTTAAAAGTTTGTATGCAGCAAAGAACACTTTCAACAAACTGAAAAGACAATCAGAGAATGGGAGAAAATATTTTGCAAGTGATGTGGCCAACAAGGGGTTAACATCTACACAAACGACTCATATAACTTTATATCAAAAAAACCTGAACAATCTAGTCTAAAATGCAAAGAAAACTTGAGTATACATTTTTTTAAAGAAGAAATACAGATGGCCAACAGACATACAAAAAATGTTCAAATATCACTAATTATTAGAGAAAGGCACATCAGAACCACAAGGAGGTATCATCTCACACCTGTCAGAATGTGTATTACCCAAAAGCCTACAAATAAATGTTGGCAAGGATGTGGAGAAAAGGGAACCCTCCAAAACTGTTGTTAGAAGTGTAGGTGCAGCCACTATGGAAAACAGTATGAAGATTCCTTGAAAAAGGAAAAATAGAACTACTACACAATCCAGAAAATTCACTGCTAGATATTTATTGGAAAAAAAAGAAAGCAGTAATTTGAAAAGATACATGTACTCCAATGTTCATCACAGTGCTAATTAAAATAACCAAGACAAAGAAGCAACCCAAGTGTCCATCAACAGATGACTAGATTAATAAAATGTGGCATATTCAAACATGTGTGTGTATGCACACACACACACACACACACACACACTGGAATACCACTCAGCCATAAAAAAGAACGAAATACTGATTTTGCAGCAACATGGGTAGAGCTAAGGAATATTACGCTTAGTGAATAAGTCAGAGAAAGACAAATACTATATGCTATCACTTCTATATGGAATCAAAACAATAATACAAGTGAATGTATATGCAAAACGAAATCAGACTCACAGAGAAAAAACTTGTGGTTACCAAAGGAAAGAGGAAAGTGGGGAGGAACAAATTTGGAGTATGGAATTAACTCTAGTATATATGAAATACTATACATAAAATAGACAAGCAATAATAATATACTGTCATAGGAAATTATAACTATTATAATAACCTAAAACAGAATATAATCTGCAAAAGTACCAAATCACAATGCTCTACACCTGAAACGAATACAATATTGTACATCAATTATATTTAAATTTAAAAAGAGACCAAATCAAACAGAAAAGCACAGAACCAATGAAAACTTACAGAAAACTATAATTAAATAATTGTAGACATCAACTCCATTATGAGGACAGAACAGATAAGGAGGAAACAATAACCGAAAATAAGTAACTCTAGAGCTGAACAATGCAATTAAGTAAAAATAAAAATTAACTGACAGGAGTAGACTCGGTAGCTGGACACTTTGTTTAAAGTACACTTATTTAGAAACCTTGATGGCATGTTGGTAGGAAACCCAGAGAATAAATATCACAAATACTATGTGAAAAGCTGGTTTTAGAAAAGGCAGAGGAACCAGAGATCAAATTGCCAACATCTGCTGGATCATCAAAAAAGCAAGAGAGTTCCAGAAAAACATCTACTTCTGCTTTATTGACTATGCCAAAGCCTTTGACTGTGGATCAGAGTCAACTGTGGAAAATTCTGAAAGAGATGAGACTACCAGACCACCTGACCTACCTCTTGAGAAACCTGTATGCAGGTCAGGAAGCACCAGTTAGAACTGGACATGGAACAACAGACTGGTTCCAAATAGGAGAAGGAGTACAACAAGGCTGTATATTGTCACCCTGCTTATTTCACTTCTATGCAGAGTACATCATGAGAAACGCTGGGCTGGAAGAAATACAAGCTAGAATCAAGATTGCCGGGAGAAATATCAATCACCTCAGATAAGCAGATGACACCACCCTTATGGCAGAAAGTGAAGAGGAACTAAAAAGCCTCTTGATGAAAGTGAAAGAGAAGAGTGAAAAAGTTGGCTTAAAGCTCAACATTCAGAAAACGAAGATCATGGCATCTGGTCCCATCACTTCATGGGAAATAGATGGGGAAACAGTGAAAACAGTAGCTGACTATTTTGGGGGGCTCCAAAATCACTGCAGATGGTGATTGCAGCCATGAAATTAAAAGACGCTTACTCCCTGGAAGAAAAGTTATGACCAACCTAGATAGTATATTCAAAAGCAGAGACATTACTTTGTCAACAAAGATCCGTCTAGTCAAAGCTATATGGTTTTTCCAGTGGTCATGTATGGATGTGAGAGTTGGACTGTGAAGAAAGCTGAGTGCCAAAGAATTGATGCTTCTTTTCGAGAAAACTATTGAGAGTCACTTGGACTGCAAGGAGATCCAACCATTCCATTCTAAAGGAGATCAGTCCCTGGGTGTTCTTTGGAAGGACTGATGCTAAAGCTGAAACTCCAATACTTTGGCCACCTCATTCGAAGAGTTGATTCATTGGAAAAGACTCTGATACTGGGAGGGATTGGGGGCAGGAGAAGAAGGGGACGACAGAGGAAGAGATGGCTGGATGTCATCACTGACTCGATGGACGTGAGTTTGAGTGAACTCCGGGAGTTGGTGATGGACAGGGAGGCCTGGCGTGTTGCACAAAGAGTCGGACATGACTGAGCAACTGAACTGAACTGATATAAAATACAGCAGGGGGCAAGCCAACAACTGCAGGGTCAGAAAACCAAAGCCCATAGAACACCAGGCTTCTTACACTCCCTGTGTTTGTTTCCTCTTTGTTTACCATTTTAAAAAATTATTAATTATTTACTTGCGGCTGCACTGGGTCTTCACTGCTGTGCATGGGCTTTCTCTAGCTGTGGTGAGCGCAGGCTCCTCACTGCGGTGGCTTCTCTTGTACCCAAGCACGGGTGTAGGGTGCACGGCCTTCAGTAGTTACAGCACACAGGCTCAGTAGTTGTGGCTCGCAGGCTCTAGGAGACGCAGGTTCAGTAGCCATGGAGCACGGGCTTAGCTGCCCCATGGCATGTAAAACCTTCTCGGACCAGGGACTGAACCCCTGCCCCTTGCATTGGCAGGTGAATTCTTAAACACTGGACCACCAGGGAAGGCCGACCCTTGTTTTTTTAATTAAAAAAGAAAAACACCTTTTATTTTCACCAGAATTAGCTGTATGTGGGGGCAACCACGGGAAGGGAGTTTTTCCCAAGCTAGAACAAAAATACTAGTGAGTAGGAAAACCCAGCCCTCCTTCTGAGTTCCCCCTTTCTCTCACACCAGCTCTACTTTCAACACTTCTGACACCAGAATAGGGGTGTGGGTGATTGCCCCACCGCAAACAAGTCTCTGACAGCGGCTGGGTGCCCTACAATTCAGCTCAAGTCTGACACCATCTACCTGGAGACCCTACAGGTGAAGGGCTCTGCCTTCCTCCACCTTCAGACACCCTTTGCAAGCCCAGATTGTTTTGTATGTTTCTGACCGACTGGTTATAGATTGGAGGCTCCCATACCCACTCTTTGTGTTTAGTTTCATTTGCAAGAGTAGCTCACACAACTCAGAGAAATCTTTTACTTACCCGACTACCAGTTTCTTAGGAAAGGATATATAACTCAGAGCCGGATGGAAGAGATGCACAGGGCCAGGTATGGGGAAAGGGCGCTTAACTTATGCTCTTGGAACACTGCAGTCTCCCCAAACCTTCTAGGTGTTTACCAACCTACAAGCTCTCTAAACACTGTTTTGGGTTTTCAGGGAGGCCTCGTGACACAGGTGTGATTGATTACTTCATTGGCCATCGGTGCCTGATTCAACCTGACCCCCTCCCTGGAGATCAGGGAGTGAGATTCTAAGTTCCACCACTCTAATCACCTGGTTGATTCCCCCAGCAACTAGCCCTTATCCATGGGCTGTTTCCAAAAGTCACCTCATTAACGTAACAAAGACACATTTTTGGCTCTCATCACTTAGGAAATTCCAAGGGTTTTAGGACCCCTAGACCAGGAACCAAAAGAAGACCAAATGCAGATTTCTTGTTATAAATTGGGATATCTCAGCTTGCTTTCATCCTCATCATCATCAAGCAAAGTGGAAACAGTGGGACACAATTTGAGAGAACGGTGAAGGTCAATCCCAGAACAGCACTGTGAGTACTTAGCAGAAGCTTCTCTCCTGGAAAATCTTTCAGAGTCGAATCCTAGAGATCCTCATTTATATATTCTGACAAGAGTCCCGGCTTCATTTTCATCATCCCATATCAGTATTCTATTATATTGCACACTCCTGCTTTTTCCAGTGCAAAACACAAGATAGGCAGACTCTCAGGAAAGAACAGAGGTAAAAATTACAAACATTATCTCAGTCAGTATGCACATCAACAAGTAAGGGTTCCTATACCTTTTAACTGATGAGAAAACTGAGGCTCAGAAAGATTACTTGTTTGAAGTCACCAAGTTGGAGGTGGCAGAGCAAGAATTTCATGCCTAGCTATAATGACCCTGATATTATGTTTTACCTTACTATACCACACCAACTAACAAAATGATGTACAGTCAATTCTGAAGAAACCAGTCCTAAATCACTGCTCTCTCCCTTATAAAGCAGCCAGACAGGCTGAAAGAAAAGGAAGGAAGGGAGGACATCATCAACCAGCCTCTTTTTCCCTCATCTCTGAGTTCTCAGGAATAATAAGAACTAGATGAAATAAGTACCTACTCTAAGACACTAAGGGCTTTGTATGATTAATCTCATTTTAGTCCTCACAACAACCTAAAAGCATAGCCATTGTTCCTAACTTACAGATGGAAAACGGAGGCCAAAAGATTAGATCATTTAACTAGCAATCAAGCTGGGCTTGAGAAGGAAAAAGGAAATCAAATATACCTGGAGACAAATGAAGACAAAAATACAGTGATCAAAAAACTATGGGACACAGCCAAAGCAGCTCTAAAAGGGAAGTTTATAGCAATGCAAATTTACCTCAGGAAACAAGAAAAATTGCAAATAAACAATGCAACCTTACACCTAAAGGAACTAGAGAAAGAAGAACAGAACCCAAAGTGAGCAGATGGAAAGAAATCATAAAGATCAGAACAGAAATTAATGAAATGGAGATTAAAAAAAACAATAGAAAAAAATCGATGAAATTAAAAGCTGATTCTTTGAAAAGGTAAATGAAATTGATAAACATTTAGCCAAACTCATCAAGAAGAAAAGGACCCAAACCAATAAAATCAGAAATAAAAAGAGTTATAACTGACTCCACAGAAATACAAAGGACTATAAAAACTACTATGAACAACTATATGCCAATAAAATGGACAGATTTTTAGAAAGGTAAAACCTCCCAAGACTGAACCAAGAATAAATATAAAATTGAACAGACCAATTATCAGTAACAAAATTGAATCAGTAATTTTAAAACCCCCAACAAACTAAAGTCCAGGACCATATGGCTCACAGATGAATTCTACCAGACATTTAAAGAAGAGTTAACACCTCTCCTTCTCAAACTATTCTAAAAATTGCAGAGGAAGGAACACTTCCGAACTCATTCTATGAGGCCAGCATCACTCTGATACCAAAACCAGACACATATATTACAAAAAAAGAAAATTACAGACCAATACCACTGATGAACATAGATGCAAAAATCCTCAAAATATTAGCAAACCAAATCTAACAATACATTAAAAGAATCATACACCAGATATATATCAGATATATCCTAGGGATGCAAGTATTTCTCAACACTGGCAAATCAATCAACATGATACATCAACCAAACAAATTGAAGAAAGAAAAAAAAAAAAACCATACGATCATCTCAACAGAGGGAGAAAAAGCTTCTGACAAAATCCAACATCCATTTATGATTAAAAAAAAAAAAAACTCTGCAGGAAGTGGGTATAGGGGGAACACATCTTAGCATATTAAAGGCCACAGCTAGCATCATACTCAGTGGTGAAAAGCTGGAGGCATTTCCTCCAAGATCAGGAACAAGACCAGGATACCCACTCTCACCACTTTCAATTAACACAGTATTAGAAGTCCTAGCCACATTGATCAGAGAAGAGGAAATCAACTGAAACCAAACTGGAACTGAAGTGAAACTGCCACTGTCTGCAGATGACGTGATACTATGCATAGAAAATCCCAAAGACACCACCAGAAGACTACTAGAGCTCATCAATGAATCTGGTAAGACTGCAGGATAGAAAATTAATTCACACAAATCTGTTGCATTTCTACACACTAACAACAAAATAGCAGGAAGAGAAATATAGGAAATTTACTATTGCATCAAAAAGAATAAAATACCTAGGAATAAACTCAACTAGTGAGTTAAACTCTTCACATGAGGTGGCCAAAGTATTGGAGTTTCAGCTTCAGCATCAGTCCTTCCAATGAACACCCAGGACTGATCTCCTTCAGAATGGACTGCTTGGATCTTCTTGCTGTCCAAGGGATTCTCAAGAGTCTTCTCCAACACCACAGTTCAAAAGCATCAATTCTTCAGTGCTCAGCTTTCTTCACAGTCCAACTCTGACATCCATACATGACCGCTGGAAAAACCCCCCTTGACTAGATGGACCTTTGTTGCCAAAGTAATGTCTCTGCTTTTGAATATGCTATCTAGGTTGGTCATAACTTTCCTTCCAAGGAGTAAGCGTCTTTTAATTTCATGGCTGCAATCACCATCTGCAGTGATTTTGGATCCCCAAAAAATAAACTCTGACGCTGTTTCCACTGTTTCCCCATCTATTTCTCATGAAGTGATGGGACCAGATGCCATGATCTTTGTTTTCTGAATGTTGAGCTTTAAGCCAACTTTTTCACTCTCCTCTTTCACTTTCATCAAGAGGCGTTTTAGTTCCTCTTCACTTTCTGCCATAAGGGTGGTGTCATCTGCATATCTGAGGTGATTGATATTTCTCCCGGCAATCTTGATTCCAGCTTGTGCTTCTTCCAGCCCAGCGTTTCTCATGATGTACTCTGTATATAAGTTAAATAAGCAGGGTGACAATATACAGCCTTGACATACTCCTTTTCCTATTTGGAACCAGTCTGTTGTTCCATGTCCAGTTCTAACTGGTGCTTCCTGACCTGCATACAGGTTTCTCAAGAGGCAGGTCAGGTGGTCTGATATTCCCACCTGTGGTCAGAAGTTTCCACAGTTGATTCTGATCCACACAGTCAAAGGCTTTGTCATAGTCAATAAAGCAGAAGTAGATGTTTTTCTGGAACTCTCTTGCTTTTTTGATGATCCAGTGGATGTTGGCAATTTGATCTCTGGTTCCTCTGCCTTTTCTAAAACCAGCTTGAACATCTGAAAGTTCTCTGTTCACGTACTGTTGAAGCCTGGCTTGGAGAATTTTGAGCATTACTTTATTAGCATGTGAGAATAGTGCAATTGTACAAAAAACATCTTCACAACCCAGATAATCACGATGGTGTGATCACTCACCTAGAGCCAGACATCCTGGAATGTGAAGTCAAGTGGGCCTTAGAAAGCATCACTACGAACAAAGCTAGTAGAGGTGATGGGATTCCAATTGAGCTATTGCAAAGCCTGAAAGATAATGCTGTGAAAGTGCTGCACTCAATATGCTACCAAATTTGGAAAACTCAGCAGGGGGCACAGCACTGGAAAAGATCCGTTTTCATTCCAATCCCAAAGAAAGGCAATGCCAAAGCATGCTCAGACTACCGCACAATTGCACTCATCTCACAGTGGGAGGGATTGGAGGCAGAAGGAGAAGAGGATGATGGAGGATGAGATGGCTGGATGACATCACTGACTCGATGGACATGAGTTTGAGTGAACTCCAGGAGTTGGTGATGGACAGGGAGGCCTGGCGTGCTGCAATTCCTGTGGTCGCAAAGAGTCGGACATGACTGAGCAACTGAACTGAACTGAACTGAAGGAGGTAAAAGACCTGTACCTGGGGAATGTAGTCTTAAGGAGTCAGTTTGGACTTTTCCTATCAGCACCAATGAGGTGATCAGACGCATAGTCCTCTTCCATCCCCACAGGTAGGTTACAAGCCTAAAACAATTCAGTCTTTCCCCCTTCTGCCTGTAAGAGCCTTCTATTTTGTTCAACTTCTCAGAGCTCCTTTCTACTTGCCATATCATTTGTCAAATGAGTCAATTTGATCTTTAAACTTCACTCAGTTGAAGTTTGTATTTAACAACCCTCATTCCAGTGTCATTACAAAACCCAGTCCTATTTCCTATGGCCCAACTGTCAGTCCCAAACCCAAATCATAAGAGAAGGGAGCTTCCTGGGGGTGGATGTCAAGCGGACACCACTTGGCCATCTTCCCTGAAGGCTGTGTGTTTCATTTCACTCTACCTCTCGTCTCTCTCGTCATCATCCTAACAAGCTTCCATCAATATCACACCTTTAAGATTGCAGACTGGGTACAGCCCTAAGAAGAGAAACTACTCCCCTGCCTACCCTACCCTGCACACTCCCCTCCTGCCCTCTGTGCTCTCTCCCTTCACCTGGTCAGACACACACAGGTAGCCTTTGGGCAGCCCTCCACATTTGAAACTCCTCAGCAAACACATTAAGAGTTTCCTCTTCACCTGAGCTGAGAAAATTATCCCATCTTAAAGGACTAGGCCGTAAGCCTCCTGCTCTTAATGCTTTCTGCATTCATGCATGCTAAGTCGCTTCTGTACTGTCTGACTCTTTGTGACCCCATGACTGTAGCCCGCCAGGCTCCTTTGTCCATGGGATTTTCCAGGCAAGAATACTGGAGTGGGTTGCCATGCCCTCCTCCAGGGGATCTTCCCAATCCAGGGATCGAACACACATCTCCTGCACTGCAGGCAGATTCTTTACCACTGAGCCACCAGGGAAGCCCAACTCTTTCTGAAACAGAAGGAAAAAGAAAAAAGTCCTGCTGATCTGGAGGTGGCCATTCCAGACACGGCAAACTTATTTTATGTGCCCTTTACTATAAGGAGAAGAGGGAGTTGGAGACAACGGAGGGCCTGGGTTAGCTGGAGATACCTATCCCTGTTTTTCTTGGTGTCAATTAGCATAATTTAAAAGACAAGGGTGGGGGAACTAGATATCTGTGCGCCTGCTTTCACGCTTTGAACTTTTCTGTCCTTTGGGGCTGATTATGGCCAAGTGACCCATATTTTAAAAGCATTTACAATAAAATGATGCACTTTCTTTTGTGCCATCGGCTTTCCCAAAGAAAAGCAAAAATGTTTTCAAATTGTCCCTTTTTGTCAGCGGTAATGGCTGTGCTATATTTCAGCTCGTCCCCCTTGCGGGCATAGAAAGGGATGGGTAATAAAGGCACAGCTGTAGACACTTTATGGCCTGCTTGGGGGGTAGAGGGGGAGGAGGGGAGTGGAGGCAAGAAACAGATTGACTGTGTGTCAACAAATGCAGCTGGGGAAAGAGAAAGCTCTTAAAGAGCTCTGCAACTTAAAGTCCAAGATAAATGATGTTCCTATTTGGAAAGGAAAAAAAAAAAAAATGGAGGTGAAATTCAATAAAGCCTAGTTCAAAAGAAAAGGTTTCCAAAGGCCTTTTTTTTTGCAGCTAGGCAGCTCCCAAGAGAAATGAGCAAGAGTAGCCATAGGCAAGGGGGGTGTGCAGCCCAAAGAGACAACAAAAACCCGTCCAGGCTGATGCATTATGACCCGGGCCTGGCAAAGCTGGGCTCAATGGAGCACCACCAGTGGGGGGCGGGGATGATCTGGTTCACAGAAGTGGGCCCAGGAAACTGACACAGTCCTGTTTCAGGGCCCAGTCAGGCCTTGAAATGGAGAAAGGGCAGAAAAGAATGAGATGATGTCCTAGGTGGTGAGGCTGAGTCATGTTTTGATAGAGATCATGTTGCATCGGAGGTCAGGAGATCAGATGAAGCCCCAGCTCTAACACCAACTGGCTTTGAGAGGACAGCGTGTCTATGAGGGGTGCTGGCCCTGACATCTCTGCAGCCCGTGATGGATTATGAAAACTTTCCCCTTCTAACACCTCATCTGAATCTCACAAACATCCTGTGAGGTCAGTTGAGATTCCTGGCCCCCAAGTTACAGATGGGAAAACTAAGGTTCAAGGAGATGAAGCACTTGCTGAGGGTCACACTCTACACACTGTAGCAGGTGCAAGAGTCAGGACTTGTCTCCCAAAGCACCTGCCTCTGGAGCTCATGTGCTTCCTTTTCTGTCCCTTAGGCCTCAGTGAATGGAGACAAGGGGCTTTCCTTCACTGGAAGCCCATAGGGAAGACCACCAGGAAGAAGCAGTTGAGTTTTCTTCCCACAGATGTGGGTGGGCACCAACTTTAAAGAAAAAGTTGTATCCATTAGGATGCAAGAAGCAGAAACATCAATTGGTTTAAACAGAAGGGAACAATTATCTCACAAAAACTAGAAGCCCAAGGTACTTGATTCAGCAGCTTATAAGGTTAAAGAGAATACTACTTCACCCCAAAGCTAGCAGCAAGATGAAAGAAATCCCAAATATGACATCACATCTGGACGCGACAGTATCTAAGATCACCTTTTCCTATGGTTCCCTCTTAAGACTAAGGAAACTTTACCCAAATCCTCCCAACAGACTTGCTGAAGATTCTTCAGACAGGATGGTGTCACCTGCCCATTCTCAAACTGATTATTATTAAGGAGAGTAGGATTACCCTCAGTGAAATAAAGCCCAGACATGGAAACAAGGCCAATGCCAGCTTCTGCCAAAGCCCGTGGAAAGGGATGGAGACAAAAGAAAAGAAAGGCAGACACTGAATTCTGGCAATTCTTAGGCAACCACTAGTGGCCACTAAACCAACAGCATCCACTAAAAAGGTGAAAGATACACACAGGCTTTGACTACATACCCACGCTAAAATGAAAAAGATGAAATGTCTCAAAAGATTAAACATGTTGGCAACCCAGATCTCTTAGATACAGCTGATAGGAGTGTGACTAGTACATCCACTTGAGCATCGAATAATGCTGACTATACATGTACTCTATGACCCAGCAATTCTACTCCTAGGATTGATCTAGAAAGAAACCCATCCTTATGCTCACCATAAGATATGTATAGAATGTTGATATGTCCATAAGAGCCTAAAACTGGGAAGTCACCCAAATGCCCATCAATAGTAGATCAGGCGAGTACATTGCGGCAGATTCACACAAGAATGAGAATAAGCAATCTACACCACATGCATATTAACAAATTGAAAGATGAAAACTATATGATAATCTCAACAGGTGCAGAAAAGCTTTGGACAAAATTCAACACCCATTTATGATAAAAAAAGAAAATCCCAGAAAATAGGTATAGAAGAAACCTACCTCAACATAATAAAGGCCATATACAACAAGCCTATACCACATGCAAACAATATGCGTGAATCTCACAGTGTTGAACAAAAGATGCCAGAGAATGGGTTTCCTCACAAAAACTGGAAGTCCAAGGTGGCTGATAGGTAGCTCCATGGTGACAAAATAAGTTTCCTGTGGCATGCCATTTATACAAAGTGCAAAAACTGGCCAACAATCTAAACAGGTAGAAGTCAGCGTAGAAACTACCCTTGGAAGGTTAGTACCTCAAAAGGAGCAGGAAGAAGGCTTGAGAGGCATCCATACAGTTATGACATGTGACTGTGCATATATCTCAATATTTTAAAATACAGACTCGAGAGTCATACAAGTTGGATTTGAATCCTTGATGCATCAGGTTCTTGCATGTGATTTGGGGCAAGTGACTTCACCCCAATTTTTCATCTATTATATGGTGATAATTATAATATGCAATAGAAGATTTTGAGCAAGAAATGAGGCAATACAAAGTGCTTAACACAATATCAATAACATAGTAAATAATCAATAAACAGTATCTATTATTTTATTATTACTACTGATAACAACAATAACAGTGCCTTCTCAGGCATTAAGGGTACAGGCTCTGAAAAGCCTCAGGAGTAAAGTTAGCAATTTTAGGGTCAATGGGGACAGGAGGCCTCAATGCAATAAGCTAAAGAAGACCAGGAAGAAAATGGCAGGCTCCACAGGCAACCCAGACCAGAGCTTCTCAAACTTTACTGGACATAAAAATGTACCAGGACCTGACTAAAATTCAGATTCTGCATTTTTAACAAAGTCCAAGGTGAAGTTGATGATGCTTTGAATAGCACAGACCACACTTTGAATAGCAAGGCTCTTTAACTTCTATGCAGAGGACATCATGAGAAACACTGGGCTGGAAGAAGCACAAGCTGGAATCAAGATTGCCAGGAGAAATATCAATAACCTCAGATATGCAGATGACACCACCCTTATGGCAGAAAGTGAAGAACTAAAGAGCCTCTTGATGAAAGTGAAAGAGGAGAGTGAAAAGGTTGGCTTAAAGCTCAACATTCAGAAAACTAAGATCATGGCATCTGGTCCCAGCACTTCATGGGAAGTAGATGGGGAAATAGTGGAAGCAGTGTCAGACTTAATTTCTTTGGGCTCCAGAATCACTGCAGATGGTGACTGCAGCCATGAAATTAAAAGACGCTTACTCCTTGGAAGGAAAGTTATGACCAACTTAGATAACATATTAAAAAGCAGAGACATTACTTTGCCAACAAAAGGTCTGTCTAGTCAAGGCTATGGTTTTTCCTGTGGTCATGTATGGATGTGAGAGTTGGACTGTGAAGAAAGCTGAGCGCCAAAGAACTGATGCTTTTGAACTGTGTTGTTGGAGAAGACTCTTGAAAGTCCCTTGGACTGCAAGGAGATCCAACCAGTCCATTCTGAAGGAGATCAGTCCCTGGGTGTTCTTTGGAAGGAATGATGCTAAAGCTGAAACTCCAATACTTTGGCCACCTCATGCGAAGAGTTGACTCATTGGAAAAGACTGATGCTGGGAGGGATTGGGGGCAGGAGGAGAAGGGGACAACAGAGGATGAGATGGCTGGATGGCATCACCAACTCAGTGGACATGAGTTTGAGTAAACTCTGGGAGTTAGTGATGGACAGGGAGGCCTGGCATGCTGCGATTCATGGGGTCACAAAGAGTCGGACACGACTGAGCGACTGAACTGAACTGAGGTCTTGAAAAGCACCCCACTCCAGTAGTCTTGCCTGGAAAATCCTATGGATGGAGGAGCCTGGTAGGCTGCAGTCCATGGGGTCACAAAGAGTCGGACACGACTAAGCGACTTCACTTTCCCTTTTCACTTTCATGCATTAGAGAAGGAAACAGCAACCTACTCCAGTGTTCTTGCCTGGAGAATCCCAGGGACGGGGGAGCCTGGTGCGCTGCCGCCTATGGAGTTGCACAGAGTCGGACATGACTGAAGTGACTTAGCAGCACAGGTCTTGAAGAACACATGAGTCAGAGGAATCTGGAGTGAGAGGAGGGGTCTGTCTCTTCCCTCTCATGGTGGAGACAGATCTAGAGATATAACGTGTGTAGCTCCCATAACGAATCCTGTCTCCCATAACATGTGTAATGATTCTGCTCTCTGATTCAACCATGACTGCTATACCTGTTATGAGGAAGAGATTTCTTTTTAAATTGAAAATATGAGACAGGCAAATTGTATAAGAAAAAGAAAGGCAATTAAAAACCCCAGGAGACAAAAAGCACTGTCAAAAAGGAAGTGTAATAAAAGGCAACAACTTGACTATGTGATGAAAAATAGTTATTGATTTAAAATATTTAGAATCAATGAATAGACAAAGTATGGAAGGGTTAAGTACCACTACCCAACCCAACAGAATTTAAAACTATGAATCTTGACAACACAAAAATAAAAGTTTGTAAAGTGAAACTGAGGAGAAAGGAGCTGAAGGGAAGGCAGGGGCCCTTAAAAACTCATTACAGGAAATGAGCCAAAACAATAGTGCTACAACTCTCTTACAGTTTATAGGGAGGGGACAGACCTTTGCCTTGTTTTCCTATTTATTCCCAACGTCTGGAATACTGTCTGGTACAGAGGTGTTCACCAATACTGGTCAAACAAAGTGAAGTCACTCAGTTGTGTCCGACTCTTTGCGACCCCATGGACTGTAGCCTACCACGTTTCTCCGTTCATGGGATTCTCCAGGCAACAACACTGGAGTGGGTTACCGTTTCCGAACTCGGGTCTCCTGCATTGGAGGCAGACGCTTTAACCTCTGAGCCACCAGGGAAGCCCCAAAAGGAAAATGTTAAAGTCCAAAGGCACCTCAGAGATCATCTCAGCCCACTCTCCTTACTTTACAGATGAGGAACTCAAGGTGCAGAGATGTATAGGCGAGACAAAAGTCTCACTACTCTTTTGCGGCCAAGCCAGGATTTAAATATAGATTCTCTGGCTCCCAAGTCTTATGCCTTCTCCTCCATGCTGCCTTGTTCGGGTCCACTCATGGGTGGAAGAGTCACACTGAGGCTTGGCAGAAGACCCTTCCAGTCTCAAGAGTGCATCTAAGTGCTCCTTGTGGAGTTCGCAGAGCAGAATGGCCACTGTGGTTGAACTTCACCCAGAGCTAAGGCCAGTGATGGAATGGAACATCAGTGGGTAGACCAACGTGCCATTCACCCACCGACCAAAGATAATCACGTGCGTGCATGCTCAGTCATGTCCAACTCTTTGTGACTCCATGGACTGTAGCCCACCAGGCTCCTCTGTCCATGGAGTTGTCCAGGCAAGAATACTAGACAGTGTTGCCCTTTCCTCCTCCCAGGAATATTCTTGACCCAGAGATCAAACCCAACCCTCTTGCATCTGCTGCATTACAGGTGGATTCTTTACCACTGTACTACCTGGGAAGCCCAACAGAAAATAGATTTTTAGGTTTTTTAAAATATATATATATTCACAATTGTGATTATATCATATAGAATTTTATAAACTGTTTCATTTGTTACCGTAACACATTTCTCCCTAGGAAATTACATACTGAACCATTTCAGTTTTGTTTTTTTGTTTTTGACCAAGCAGCTTGCAGGATCTTAGTTCCCTGACCTCAGCAATGAAAGCATGTAGTCCTAACCACTGGATCACCAGGGAATTCCCAGAAACACTTGGGTTTTTTTGTAACTTGAATAGTATTGCTTCACGTGGCCATACTGTCCTTAGCTTAAGCAACTTCCCTATGTTGGCAGATTAGGTTGCTTATTATTTAAGGTTTTTATTATTTTGGGTTTTACCATAATGGCATCAGTCAATAGCTCTGTAAGTAAGACTTTTAATTTCATTACTTGCTTAGTGGAGACTCCAAGAAGTAGAATAATGGAATAACAAGGAATAAACATTCGTAAGGGGCTTCACTGGTGGCATAGTGGTAAAGACTCTGCTTGCCGATGCAGGAGATGTGGGGCTCGATCACTGGGTCGGGAAGATCCCCTGGAGGAGGAAATGGTTACCCACTCCAGTATTCTTGCCTGGAAAACCCCATGGACAGAGGAGCCTGGCAGGCTCCAGTCCATAGGGTCACAAAGAGACGGACACAACTGAGCACGCACGCAACAAAATACCACTGACTCCCCTGGTGGCTCAGACGGTAAAGCGTCTGTCTACAGTGTGGGAGACCTGGGTTCGATCCCTGGGTCGGGAAGTTCCCTGGAGAAGGAAAAGGCAGCCCACTCCAGTACTCTTGCCTAGAAAATCCCATGGACGGAGAAGCCTGGTGTCCATGGGGTCGCAAAGAGTCGGACACGACTTAGCAACTTCACTTTCACTTTCAGGTAGCTTATAAAAAACAGAAGTTTACCTCTCACGGTTCTGGAGGCTGGGAGTCAAGATCAGGGTGCCAGCATGGGTGGGTGAGGGCCCTCTTTCAGGTTGCAGACTTCTTATATCTTCACCTAGAGGAAGAGGCAAGGGAGCTCACTCAGGCCTTTTCTATAAGGGCACTAATTACATTTGTGAGAGTTCCACCTTTATGACCTAATCACCCCCAAAGGTCCCATCACCTAATGCCATCACCATCAAATTGCATGAGGATTTCAATGTATGAATTTCTGAGTGGATTCAAACATTCAGACCACAGCAGAGGGCACACAGACTGGAGCTGCATAAATAAATACATATTCTAAGTAGCTGCCAAGCTCCCATCTTTCTAGAGTTCCTAGACTTTCTAAAGCCACTTTACACAAGGCTTTAGAGTCAAGCTTCATTTCTGATCCAAGATTCCATGGCACAGCTTGACCACCCACTTTGTCCAGGACACCCAGTTTGTAAGTGGCAGTGCCAGGATTCAGGTTTAGAACTGACCAAGAAGCTTCCAGAGGGAAGTTTATCCTCAGCCCCAGGAGACTCACAGAGTCGCTTGTATTTTCCTTTCACAACTCTTCTCACAATTTGTAATTACATAATTATACATTTGTGAGTACGTGTTTACTGACTGTCTCCCCAACTGGACTGTCAGCATTTTGCTTACCACTGTATTTTCAGGGCCAGGCGCTCAGAAAAGGTTCAGCAAATGCTTGCTCTTGGGTTTCCGGCGGCCACGACACCCCAAACCCAGGCCCAGGCCCTCCACATGACCCCCTCCACCCTCACGGGGCCCAGCCCTTCCCCCACGTGCCCCAAGCAGCCAGCCAGATGTCACCTCACCTCAGCGCGGCTCAGCCTCGCTACCCCAGGCCTGCCTGTCGTCCCTGCCCCCTCTGCCACTGCCCACTGCTGTCTGGGAAGAGCTGGAGGTCCAGAACGCCTGGTATCTCATCACTCCTTGAAACCTCTGACCCCAGGCAGTTCCGCTGGGTTCAACCTGCAGGGCTGCAGGAGAAGCCCAATCCTAGCCACTGAAAGACGACAGTCGCCACAGCGGCTCCCATGGAAAAGGGCCGCAGCAGGGAGAGGAAGGAGGCCTTGGGAGTTGCTGAGGGAGGGAAAGGCAGCGCTGACGACTGAGCTTAGAGGCTTTCTTAACCACCAGGGTCTCAGGGCTTTCCACAAATACGCTAATTTTGGTGCGCTGAGGCCCACCCAGAAGAGCCTAGCCCTGGCTGGGGCTAGGTGGGGCGGGTCCTGAGGGGAGGGCAGGGCCTGAGAGGGAGGGCAGAGCCCTGGGCAAGCAGATCTGATGTGAAGGAGGAGAGAAGCCTAATGGTAGGAGGGTAGACGGTAGGGGACGGCGCCTTGGCCAGGGGCCAGAACCTCAGTACAGTTCAGTTGCTCAGTCCTGTTTGACTCTTTGTGACCGCATGGACTACAGCACGCCAGGCCTCCCTGTCCATCACCAACTTCCGGAGCTTGCTCAGACTCATGTCCATTGTGTCGGTGATGCCACCCAACTATCTCACCCTCTGTTGTCCCCTTCTCCTGCCTTCAATCTTTCCCAGTGTCGGGTTTTTTCTAAGGAGTCAATTCTTCCCAACCGGTGGTCACAGTATTGGAGGTTCAGCTTCAGCATCAGTCCTTCCAGTGAATATTCAGGACTAATTTCCTTTAGGATTGAATGGTTGGATCTCCTTCCAGTCCAAGGGACTCTCAAGAGTTCTCTAACACCACAGATCAAAAAGCATCAATTCTTTGGCACTCAGCTTTCTTTACAGTACAACTCTCACATCCATACATGACTACAGGAAAAACCATAGCTTGTACTAGACGGACCTTGTAAAGTAATGACATTACTTGGCAAAGTAATGTCTCTGCTTTTTAATATGCTGTCTAGGTTGGTCATTTCAGATCCTGAAAGATGATGCTGTGAAAGTGCTGCACTCAATATGCCAGCAAATTTGGAAAACTCAGCAGTGGCCACAGGACTGGAAAAGGTCAGTTTTCATTCCAATCCCAAAGAAGAGCAATGCCAAAGAATGCTCAAACTACTCCACAATTCCACTCATCTCACACCCTAGCAAAGTAATGCTCAAAATTCTCCAAGCCAGGCTTCAGCAATATGTGAACCATGAACTTCCAGATATTCAAGCTGGTTTTAGAAAAGGCAGAGGAACCAGAGATCAAATTGCCAACATCTGCTGGATCATCAAAAAAGCAAGAGAGTTCCAGAAAAACATCTACTTCTGCTTTATTGACTATGCCAAAGCCTTTGACTGTGTGGATCAGAGTCAACTGTGGAAAATTCTGAAAGAGATGGGAATACCAGACCACCTGACCTGCCTCTTGAGAAACCTGTATGCAGGTCAGGAAGCAACAGTTAGAACTGAACATGGAACAACAGACTGGTTCCAAATAGGAAAAAGCTGTATATTGTCACCCTGCTTATTTAACTTCTATGCAGAGTACATCATGAGAAACGCCGGACTGGAAGAAACACAAGCTGGAATCAAGATTGCCGGGAGAAATATCAATCACCTCAGATATGCAGATGACACCACCCTTATGGCAGAAAGTGAAGAGGAACTAAAAGCCTCTTGATGAAAATGAAAGAGGAGAGTAAAAAAGTTGGCTTAAAGCTCAACATTCAGAAAATGAAGATCATGGCATCTGGTCCCATCACTTCATGGGAAATAGATGGGGAAACAGTGGAAACAGTGTCAGACTTTATTTTTTGGGACTCCAGAATCACTGCAGATGGTGATTGCAGCCATGAAATTAAAAGATGCTTACTCCTTGGAAGAAAGGTTATGACCAACCTAGATAGCATATTCAAAAACAGAGACATTACTTTCGCAACAAAGGTCCATCTAGTCAAGACTATGGTTTTCCAGTGGTCATGTATGGATGTGAGAGTTGGACTGTGAAGAAAGCTGAGCACTGAAGAATTGATGCTTTTGAACTGTGGTGTTGGAGAAGACTCTTGAGAGTCCCTTGGACTGCAAGGAGATCCAACCAATCCATTCTAAAGGAGATCAGTCCTGGATGTTCTTTGGAAGGACTGATGCTAAAGGTGAAACTCCAATACTTTGGCCACCTCATTCGAAGTTGACTCATTGGAAAAGACTCTGATGCTGGAAGGGATTGGGGACAGGAGGAGAAGGGGATGACAGAGGATGAGATGGCTGGATGGCATCACCGACTCGATGGACAGGAGTTTGAGTGAACTCTGGGAGTTGGTGATGGACAGGGAGGCCTGGTGTGCTGCGATTCATGGGGTCACAGAGAGTCAGACATGACTGAGTGACTGAACTGAACTGAGGTTGGTCATAGCTTTTCTTCCAGGGAGTAAGCGTCTTTTAATTTTATAGCTGTAGTCACCATCTGCAGTGATTTTGGAACCTCCAAATAATAAAGTCTCTCACTGTTTCCACTGTTGCCCATCTATCTGACACGAAGTGATGGGACTGGATGCCATGATCTTAGTTTTCTGAATGTTGAGCTTTAAGCCAAGTTTTTCACTCTCCTCTTTCACTTTCATCAAGAGGCTCTTTAGTTCCTCTTCACTTTCTGCCATAAGGGTGGTGTCATCTGCATATCTGAGGTGATTGATATTTCTCCTGGTAATCTTGATTCCAGCTTGTGCTTCATCCAGCCCAGCATTTCTCATGATGTACCCTGCATAGAAGTTAAATAAGCGGGGTGACAATATACAGCCTTGACATACTCCTTTTCCTGTTTGGAACCAGTCTGTTGTTCCATGTTCAGTTCTAACTGGTGCTTCCTGACCTGCATACAGGTTTCTCAAGAGGCAGGTCAGGTGGTCTGGGATTCCCATCTCTCTCAGAATTTTCCACAGTTGATTCTGATCCACACAGTCAAAGGCTTTGTCGTAGTCAATAAAGCAGAAATAGATGTTTTCTGGAACTCTCTTGCTTTTTTGATGATCCAGTGGATGTTGGCAATTTAATCTCTGGTTCCTCTGCCTTTTCTAAATCCAGCTTGAACATCTGGTAGTTCCCAGTTCACGTACTGTTGAAGCCTGGCTTGGAGAATTTTGAGCATTACTTTGCTAGCGTATGAGATGAGTGGAATTGTGGAGTAGTTTGAGCATTCTTTGGCATTGCCCTTCTTTGGGATTGGAATGAAAACAGATCTTTTCCAGTCCTGTGGCCACTGCTGAGTTCTCCAAATTTGCTGGCATATTGAGTGCAGCACTTTCACAGCACCATCTTTTAGTATTGAAATAGCTCAACTGGAATTTCATCACCTCCACTAATTTTTGTGTAGTGATGCTTCCTAAGACCCACTTTACTTGACACTCCATGATGTCTGACTCTAGGTGAGTGATCACACCATTGTGGTTATATGGGTCATGAAGATCTTTTTTATACAGTTCTGTGTATTCGTGCCACCTCTTCTGAATATCTTCTGCTTCAGTTAGGTCTATACCATTTCTGTCCTTTATTGAGCCCATCTTTGCATAAAATTTTCCCTTGGTATCTCTAATTTTCTTGAAGAGATCTCTAGTCTTTCCTATTTTATTGTTTTCCTCTGTTTCTTCACATTGAAATGCAATGGACATTTAATTGATGGACATTTTTTCACATTCTTCGCACGTAGGAAGGCTTTCTTATCTCTCCTTGCTATTCTTTGGAACTCTGCAATCAGATGAGTATATCTTTCCTTTTCTCCTTTGCCTTTTGTTTCTCTTCTTTTTTTCAGCTATTTGCAAGGCCTCTTCAGACAACCAATTCTGCCTTTTTGCATTTCTTTTTCTTGGGAATGGTTTGGATCACTGCCTCCTCTTCAGTATTACAAACCTCCATCCATAGTTCTTCAGGCACTCTATCAGATCTACTCCCTTGAATCTATTTGTCACTTCCACTGTATAAGGGGTTTGATTTAGGTCCTACCTAAATGGCCTAGTGTTTTTCCCTACTTTCTTCAATTTAAGTCTGAATTTTTCAATAAGTAGTTCATGATCTGAGCCAGTCAGCTGTGGCTCAGATCCAATTGTAAATCACCCCATTTCCACCCTCTATAGAACATAATCACTTTTACCATAATCATTTCCAAGTTTTTCTTTCTAATTTTATAACCACAGTGTGCATCCCTAAACACATGCTTATTTTTGAACTTCATGTAAATGGAAGCCCTACAATAGGAAATATTTGGGGTCTGGCTTCTTTCCTTGAACACTGTATTTGTGAGACTGATCCGTGTCCTTGCATGTAACTGTGATGTGTTGGTTTCCATTACTGTGTAGTATTCCACTCCATGACTACCACAATTCCATTACCTCTTCCACAGTTGATGCACATTTCGATTGTTTCTATATTGGGGTTGTTACAAATAATGCTCTGATGAGCATTCTTATAGCATTCTTGTGCAAGTTTCCTGTTGGTTTGAGGCTCACTTTGTAGGCTAGACACATGCTAGTGGAAATGCTGTACCAGACATATGGAATTTCCAACAGAGCAAATAACGATAAGTGGTTTTTGAAAGTGAATGCATAGAACCACACTCTCTACCGCAGTGTGTGGCAGTTCTTGTTGTTCTTATCCTCTCTTTCTCCCTAATATGTTTTCCAAAGGCTTCCCATTTTGCTCATTGAGGCGCCTGGACCCCATCCCAGGTGAAACAGAAACCAGAGCTTTGGGTGGCAGTTCTTGGGCTAAACTCTTGTGCTCCTAATGTCACCTATCAGGAACTCCAGTTCCTAACTAGCATTAGACCTTTCCTGAGGACTGACCAGGGGCTTCCCAGGTGATGCCTGGGGAAAGAATCCGCCTGCTAATGCAGGAGCTGCAGGAGATGCAGGTTCAATCCCTGGGTCTGGAAGATCCTCTGAAGGAGGAAATGGCAACCCACTTCAGCATTCTTGCTGAGACAATCCTATGGACAGAGGAGCCTGGGGTTGCAAGGAGTCAGACATGACTGAACAACTGAGCACTAGGACTGAAAGTGAAAGAAAACTCCCTGGACAGTCCAGGCTGAGCCACCTGTGGAGGGAGCAAGCACAGGCGAAGGCAGGACTGGCAACCTTGGGAACTGGACCAGCATTTAGACACCTGTATCTTCTCTCTACGTGGCCATTAATTAGCTCTGTTTGGGGCACACCCATTCGCCTCTCTGTGCACCCACTAGCCTCTTCTGGGAATGAGAAGAACCACTGATATCCGCCTACCTCCTAGGTGGGGGCTCATCTGGGCATCACAAGATGACAGATAAGGCCGCCAGAAAAGAATTCTAAAATGCAGGTCACATTGTGGTTTGCATTGCTTCCTGATTTTACCAGTTAGAGTAATATACAAAACCACTTCTTCCCTTTATTTCCTCCCATCTGTAAAAATTGTATGATGGACGTTTTACTTCTTAGTTCTCCCCAAAAGCCCATCCAGAGCCTCTGGGGCTTCAAGTGAAGGAAGATAGCCATTCTGCTGAAGAGAAGACAGTATGGAGTCCTATTCTAGGCAAGTGTTACTTCCCAAAGAGTAGTTCACATCCCAATTCCCAGTGATAGTGGCAATCCCCTAGTTCCCCCTGTGGGGTGCCCTGTCATGTCAGACACTGAGAACTCCTGGCTGATGATAACCTTACAGGGGTTTTCTATGCCACCTCTATCTCAGGAAGTGATGGGAGAAGAAAGCTAAGTACATTTGACAGTAAGTGGTGGGCACTGTGCTTTTGAAATAGGATTTCTTATCCTTATTTTTCAGTGGGGGAAACTGAGTCTCTGAGCAATAAAGCTCTCCCAAGATAACTTAGCTAATAAGAGCTGCAGAGTCTGCCTATACACCTAAGTCTATCCTGATTCCAGAAGCCAGAGGCCTTTTGCTCTAGTTTTGTTTTAGAATTGTACTCTCCTGATTCCATATTGTTAGACTAGGAGTCTTTATGAATGGAATATTTCACAAAGTCCCTCAGTCAATAGCAAATTGGAGAATCTCCCCATAAAAGCTCTGAGCATCTACCAATGCAGGGTGAAAGTGGCTCAGTCATGTCTGATTCTTTGCAACCCCATGGACTGTAGCCCAACAGGCTCCTCTGCCCACAAAATTCTCCAGGCCAGAATACTGGAGTGGGTAGCTGTTCCCTTCCCCAGGGGCTCTTCGCAACCCAGGCAACGAACCCAGTTCTCCCATATTGCAGGCGGATTCTTTCATCATACTGAGCCACCAAGGAAGCCCAATGCAGGCTGGGAGAGGGGTTAACAGAGTTTCTAGTTCTGGTCTTTTCTGAGGCTTGACCATATCTCCTGTCGTTGGAGGCCATGAGATGCCCCTATATTTTCCCACCCCCCCCCCTTTTTTAAAAATTATTTTTATTTTTGGCTGTACTGGGTCTCAGTTGCCTGGTTGCTCGTGGGCTTTCCCCAGATTCAGCAAGTGGGGCTTCTCTTAGTGCAGCGGTTTCTCTTGTTATGGAGTGTTGGCTCTACGGTGCACAGGCTTCGGTAGTCGTGGCCCATGGGCTTAGTTGCCCAGTGGCATTTGGGATCTTCCCAGACCAGGGATCAAACCTGCGTCTCCTGCATTGGCACCCTACCCCTTTTTTGACGAAACAGGGAGAATAGGTTTTTGTTTCTAGCAATCACATGAACCCTCCCTGGATTCCTCAACGATATCTGTGAAGTCTCAGACACCAAAAATGTCGCTATAGCTGGTCAAATTGAGGAGCACAAACAAGTTCTCCCAGCCTTGTCTCCTCTCGGCTCTGCTGTATACATACTCTCTCCCGGCTGCCTCCCGGATTTGCAGGAAGCACAGCCTAGTGGGAGAAGCTTGGGTTTAGGTATGAGAGCAGAGTTTCAATCAGGGATCCACAGACGTGAGCAAGCAGCTTCATGTCATTGAATCTCAGTGTCTCCCCAATGTACAATGGGAATAATAATATCTCCAACTGTAATAATTTGTTAGGGCTGTCCTAACAAATACCATAGAGTGGGTAGTTTTCTCATGGATTTGGAGGCCACAAAAATCTGTTTTCTCATGGCTCTGGAGCCTAGAAGTCAAAGATCAAGGTGTTAGCAGGGTTGGTTTCTCCTGAGGCTCTCTCTTTGACTTCTAGAGGGCTGTGTGTTCATAAGGCTGCCCCTCTGTCTGTTGTCTACATCCTGATCACCTCACCTTATAAGGACTCGAGTCATACTGGGTTAGGGCTCACGCTAATGGCCTCATTTTAACTCAGTTACCTCTTCAAGGCCCCTATCTCCAAATACAATCTCAATCTAAGATATTGGGAATTAGGACTTGAACATAAAATTTGGGGTGGAGGGGACATAATTTAGCCCAAAACACCATTGCAGTTTGTTTTTAAGGCTTTTAGAAGATGAATCAGCACAGAGGAGGTATGAATAAGGATGAAGACCTATAGGTTCAACCCAGCCTCATTTACCCATCCTGGGAGCCCAGGACCCACCTAGCGGAGCAATTGCATGGGAGCGAGGTGGAGAAGATCAAGGCCTCAGGCAGCGCCGCTTGCAGAAGGCCGGCAAGGGCGCCCTGCTGGCCCAAGTTCCAGATAGAACTGACCCCTCTGGAGCCCACAGCTTGGGCTTTGCTCTGAAGATGGTGCGGAAGAATTCACTGAGGCATATGTTCAAGCACAAAGTGATGAATGACTGTCTCCACAAATTAAAAAGAATGCTTTTCTCTAGCCCAATGACTTTTAGATATTTCAGACGTTTTCTGTGGCCTGGCACTATAGCCAAACTCCTACAGAACTTGGTGAATCATTCAATTAAGGAACCTGGGTGAAGGAGTAAATTTTTAAATAAAAATCACCTGGTTCTTTTGGTGAACTGCTTTATACTTAAAGCAAACCAAATCATTATCATGAAATATATCAAAATACATCTCTTTCATGAGTGAATTACTGGTGTTTGTGTACCTGGAATATCATATATACTTTGTTTATTGAATGTTTACATTATAAGAAGGAAAACATTTTTAAAAAATTGAATGTCTGTAATCAGTTGTTCCTAAGTTTTCTATACTATAACATAAATTTCTTCTTTTCCTGTGAATTTACAATTTCTAAATGAGGACCAGCAAGTGTAATACCAGGGGAAGAATAGATTTTACCAATCAAATGATGTCTTTGCTTTTGTAAATGAAAACATTGTTTTATTTTTAACACTAAATCTGGCAAGTATTTCTTAGAAAATGTGTTTGGAAAGATTAATGCTGTGTTGTATATTAGATTTCCCCATCTGATATATGAAATAGATTTGATCTTTGTCTCCCTAATTTCCTCTACTTTATGATTGTGGTACTCCTGTACCACAAGAGTACTATGATTGTTCTCTTTAAAAATACTGTCTTATTTCATGCCTTTAAAAAAATGTTTTAAATAAGACCTGCAAAACATTGCAAATGGTTAAAAAAAGTAGTGTGAAAATTTTACAACCTCAAAGGATTCTTAATGTTACAAGCGTTTAACTTTGATGATGTCATTCTGATTTAACATGCACACTTTTAAAAGGATAGTTTATGTTTATCATAAACTTTGAAGAGCTTAGAAATAAAATTTCTGCTTAATTTATGAAAAAGAGTAGTAAATATTACTTTAATGTGAACCTCAAGGCAATGGCACCCCACTCCAGTACTCTTCCCTAGAGAATCCCATGGATGGAAGAGCCTGGTAGGCTGCAGTCCATGGGGTCGCTAAGAGTCGGATGCGACTGAGCGACTTCACTTTCACTTTTCACTTTCACGCACTGGAGAAGGAAATGGCAACCCACTCCAGTGTTCTTGCCTGGAGAATCCCAGGGACGGGGGAGCCTGGTGGGCTACCGTCTATGGGGTCGCACAGAGTCGGACACGACTGAAGCGACTTAGCAATAGCAGCAGCAGATTTCCAGAGACAATCTTCATTAAAGTAGTATTTATTCACTCCTATTGTTCATGTAAAATGTGGAGTTTTCCTGGACATTCCATTATTTTGGTATCCAATCTCCAAAACTGAATCAGCATGTCCCAGTCTTGGGTGGAAATCTGTGGTGCACTTGAGACCTGGGCTCCAGGAGGGGTGGACGGTGGCAGAAGGAGCTCACTGGTCTCTAACAGAAGGACTTCACCGCTTCCAGCCTTGAGAATCCTGTTCTGTGTTGACAGTATTGTTCCTGCTGCCCCCACAGAGCCGCAATTCAGGCCCCAGGCTTGGCCCTGCCAAGTTCCCGGAGAGCTCTGGATCCTACGGAGTGGTCACTGGCCCCCAGTGCCAACCATGTGAAAAGAGGCCGCTTTACATTTGATACAAAGCGTCAGCCGGTCTCATTCACGGTGCCCGGAACATGCTAAGCTCCGGACGTGGAGCTGGAAAGTGGCACTTCAACACAAACTCCCTTTCCTGCCAACCCCACCCACAAGGATTTTACAGGCAGAGAGGAACACGCGAAGGCTTGTCTTTTCCACCCCTTCTCTCCCCAGATGTCAAGAGAGGTTGTTCTGGGGAACAGCCCAAGAAAAGCCCTATTCTCCTCGCTCCTCCTCACCTGCCAAGAAGCCCTGGCCTGCAGGTGCCTGACCGAACCTCGGAGCTGCCAGGAAGTGTTCGGCCCATTCACTCTGGTTGAGAAGCCGCCTCCCCTGTGCCAAGTCCCAACTTTGGCAGCTCCATCCACGGCGCCGGATTTTCATGAGCAGCAC
This sequence comes from Ovis aries, assembly GCF_016772045.2. NCBI lineage: Eukaryota > Metazoa > Chordata > Mammalia > Artiodactyla > Bovidae > Ovis > Ovis aries. The sequence goes on from NC_056056.1 coordinate 175,809,588, forward strand.
CTGTTTGCCTAGCCTTCGAACCCCAGCTCCCACCCGCCGCTTCACACAAATGCAGGTGACCCCATGACCGGGAGGGCCTCCCTCGGAGCCACTGTGCCCCCTCTTACAAAGCCCGGGCTTGTTCGAATCACTGCGCCTCAGAGAGGTCTGAGTCCCCGAAGTAAGGGAAGCCAGCAGACGGATGATATTTCCCAAAGTGCTTTTTTTTTCTTCTTTTTTTTTACAGATGGATAAATTCGGGTGGAGCGAGAAGAGGGACCTGGGAGAGTATCATCAGGTGTAGGGGTTCTTAGCTCTGGTTACAACTAGAATCAGCTGGAGGAACTTTAAAACATGAGATATAGTCTGGTGTGGAGGAAGGGCATGACCCCTCAGTGGAGCCCATGTTGAGAATCCCTGATCTGGTTCAACACACTTGTTTTACAGAGGAGAAAAACTGAGGTCCTGACAGTAGGGACTTTTGAGGTCCTTTTGTTGTTGTTCAGTTGCTAAGCTGTGTCCGGCTCTTTGAGACCCCATGGACTGCCTCACCCCAAGCTCCCCTGTCCACTATCTCTGGAAGTTTGCTTAAACTTATGTCCATAGAGTCTGTGATGCCATCCAACCATCTCACACTCTGTCACTCACGCTGTTGATCTTGTCCAATTCTCTAGTTTTACAGATGGGGAACTGAGGCCCAGAGAAGTTAAGGAGGGTCACCTAAGCCTCCATAGCTAGTAGGATGTATCTTAGTACTTTGGCAGTTTGACTTTTGTCTTAGAATGGTTCTACTTCTATCGTATCTAGTTTTATTACCATAAAGCTCTGCTTTAAACCCATTATGCTTCTCTACTGCTCAAGAAATAAAGTCTACATTCCATAACATGGCATCCAAAGCCCTGTCACAACCTGGCCCCACTTACTTTTCTAAGAAAAGTATTAATAATCCCTTTATACACAGGCAAGTGGGTAGGGTCTATGCCCTGGTCCCCTCACTTTACAGGGCTCCACTCTCGCCCTTTTCTATCTGTATCACACCTCATGGGACAGAGTCCACAGGGTTAAGGAGATATGCTCAATGGGGTACTCTCAACCTCAGAATATCTTGAATTTACCTACAGCACCTGTTAAGAAGACCTCTTTCTGAAAAACACAATAGTGCTGCTGGGCCTGAGGGACAGCCGCACAGCATCTGTCCAGTGGGAGGTGAGAGAGGAGCTTTGGCTCCTCCTGGCCTGATGGTGGAGCTGCGCATGCAGGTTGGATGTCATCAGGTATGTACCCAAGTCTCCTCCCAGTGCGCTAGTCCTGAGTGGGAAGAGCAGAGAAGCGGGCTGCAAGCTGGGAGCTGGCTCCTCTATGTTCCAGAGAATCTAAGAATTCTAAATTCAAATGTTACCTTCTTGTCACGAAGGTGTATTTGTCAAGACAGGTGGATAAAACGTATCTGACTGTTTCCTTTATAATTTTTTATTTAGTTTTGGCACTGGGTCTTTGTTGCTGCATGCAGGCCTCCTCTAGTGGTGGAAATCAGAAGCTGCTCTTCAGTTGCAGTGTGTGGATGTCTCGTTGTGGTGGCTTCTCTGGTTGCAGAGCACAGGCTCCAGGCACATGAGCTCCAGGAACTGAGGCATGAGGGCTCAGCAGGGATTTGCTGGCTCTAGGATGCACGGGCTTCAGCCCTGGTGGTGCAGGGCTTAGTTGCTCCGAGGCATGTGGAATCTACCCAGACCAGGGATCAAACCCATGTCCCTTGCATTGGCAAGCACATTCTTATCCACTGTGCCACCAAGGAAGTCCTTCTTTATAAATTTTAAAGATTTACATATGGTATGTAGGCCTGATATTAAAGCTGAAGCTCCAATACTTTGGCCACCTGATGTGAAGAGCTGACTCATTGGAAAAGACCCTGATGCTGGGGAAGATTGAGGGAAGGAGGAGGAGGGGGTGATGGATGATGAGATGGTTGGATGGCATCAGTGACTCAAGGGACATGAGTTGGAGCAAACTCTGGGAAGATGGTGAAGATCAGGGAAGCCTGGCATGCTGCAGTCCACAGGGTCACAAAGAGTCAGACCCAACTCAGCAGCTGAACAACAGCAAAGGCCTCCTTTTGCATACTTGCCTTGACCCTGTGCATGCTAGGGAGGGGGGTTGAGCACTGAGGGAGTCAGGGAGGGAGGGATGGTAGTCAGCCTTGCTGTTGGAAGGTGAGTGGTACAGCTCTCCAGTATGTATGAGATCTGCACTGGCGATTCCTGGAGGGATCACAAGTGTACTTATGGTTAAAAAAAAAAAAAATATATATATATATATATATAGTGTTGATGTGATATGAAACCAGGATGTGGTGTCATTCAGGTCCTGGCTGGTGAGCACTTCCTTCCTTCCTCCCTGCAATACAGTTCTTACAAACTCATGTGTTTAAATTCTGGTGAGGGGCTTCTTCTGTGTTGCAGATGGCTGTTTTCTCATTGGATCTCCCCATGGCAGAGACAGCAGAAAGCTCTCTGGCGTCCCTTTTATAAGGGCACTAATCGCATTCATGAGGGCTCTATCCTCATGACCTAATTACTTCTCAAAGGACTCACCTCTTAATATTATCACACTGGGGATTAAGATTTCAACCTATGAATTTTAGTGTGTGGGGGGGACATATTCAATCCATACAATGACTAATGATTTTCAGCAGCTCAAATCCAATTTTTTTTTCAAACTAAAATAACTATAATCAGCTCCAGATCCTATTGGGCAGCCCACCTTTTTCTACCGTTGTCTGCAAGGATAGCTCGAGAGACCAGGAACCAGTCTGCAATCTAGATTCACCACGGCACTGAATAGTGGAGATACTCATGATGGTACAGCATTTGCCATTTCTGTTTATCCTCATCCTTTGGGAAATTCATGTCCTGCCTTCTAGTCCCCTCTAGTCCCTTCTTCTCCAGTTGCACTGGCCATGAGCATGCAAAGCCATCCCCACACCCTAGGAACTTTGTCTCCCCGTTTCCCCTGCCAGGACCACTGACATTCTAAAGATGTGTTCCTTCCCTCGCTTGAGTTTCTGTTCAAAAGTTGTCTCATTTGTGATACCTCCTCTTTCCTTTGTAACTAAAGTAGCTCTTTGTCTACTTTCTCCCCTCAAGTTTTCTTAACACCCCTCAGTAACTGGTATTCCCACTGTCTGTTTATTTAGTGTCTGTGTACTGGATGCCACAATAGCAAAGACTGTATCACTTCTATATCCCAAGTGCATGGAGGGTGCCTGGTAGACACTCAATAGTCACTTATTAAATTTAATAAATTGTTACTGGTTACTCCCAGGGCTTTCCAGGTGGCAGTGGTAAAGAATTGCCTACCAATGCGAGAGATGCGGGTTCGATCTCTGGGTCGAGAAGATCTGCTTGAGCAGGAAATGACAACCCACTCCGATATTCTTGCCTGGGAAATTCCATGACAGAGGAGCCTGGTGAGCTACAGTCCATGGGGACACAAAGGGTCGGACACGGCTGAACGTGTGCACACTGGTTACTCCTATCTTCACACATTGACACAACATAATTGCAAACATTTAGACATTTATTAATTTTCACAGGGTAGTTTTTAGATCATTAAATAAATGGTAGTTTTTAGATCATTTAGAGGAATTACAAAATGACAACCGTCAAACAGGCGAATAAATCATAGAGTGAGGGGATTTCATTATCTCCCCCAGGGTCTCTAGTGCCTTCCCCAAACTGACCAAAGAGATACTTTTCCAGAACTGGCTTTGAAAAAAATCCAGGTTTCTCCTAAATGTGAGATAATTTCCTAAAGTTCACATAGCACACATTATTTTGGTTGTCTTGTATCAGTGATACGAGTTCAGTTACAAGTGATCAGTTTTTAGCTTGAAATTTTAGTCCAAAACAATGATGAATAATAGGAAAAGCACCTTGTCACAGTTGCACAAATGCTTTCTAAATAACTCTACTCGCCTTCTCGGAAACTTCAGGGAAAAAAGTGATTAGGAAACACTAGGGCTAGAATTCAGCCACAGCCATGTCTTTCTTTAAAAAAAAAAAGTCAGTTGGCATGCCAGCTGTATAGGGCTGTCCATTGTCTAAGAAAAAAAAAGTTTTAACCCCGGGGTGGAAAAACTAACATTGTCACTAGGATATGAAGAAACCATGGTGAAGAACTAGCCACAGCGAGGCCCCACAGAATGGCCGGCGGCATCTGCTCCGAGGGCCTTTATCAGCAGCCTTGTATGTTCTATTCAAGACTCTCAGAACGATTGTTGGCATGATGTAGACAAATTGACGCAAATTAGTTTAGCATGGGCTATGCAAAGTTTAAGCTTGTTGAGCAACGCACGTGGACCACATAGCAACAGCTCCCAACACTATGCAAAAGGTGTTGGATGCAAAGTACTAACTACCCAGACTCTCCTCTTCCAGATTGGAAGCAGGATTTGCAAATCATTGGTAGAGGATGGGGGAGGCATCTGGGGAGTCAGGAAGCTGGTAACAGAGAGCGGAGCCCCTATACTGACCCTGAAGGCCAGTGAGGGCTGTGAAAAATATCTCCTGAAAGGGCCGCTTTCCCCATCGAAAACCGACTGCCTGTTATTTCATGGCCACAAATCCTCAAAGGATTGGCCCCCAAAGATTAAGGGGATTCCGGCACTTTGCTCTTTACTTTGGTTCAAATATCTCAAGACAATTCCTTTGGGGCTAGTGTCACACAGACCACCTAGAGGGGCCTTCTAATTGTATTTACAGTAATTTAATTACATCAGGGAGAGCTTCAGAAGGCAGGATTTACCAAGATCGATACTATAGGTGTCGCTGGCAGAGTTTTAATCTGTTAAATCAACAGAGAAATGGTAAAAATAAAGCCACTCCAGAGTCTAGAAACCACTTCATAAACTTTCTTTTTCTTTTCTTTTTATTTTTTTCAAGAAGAATGGGAGGGTGAAGGAGACATTTTCCTGGGGTCCACAGCTTTCCCACTTTTGTTCATATTATTTTATACTCCATGCACACATTAAATCCATGTGAACACACACACAGGAGTCTGGATATTATAAATGCACCACAGCCAAGTATGTGTGTGTGCGCATGTTTAATTAAATACATCTCTGGAGAGTTATTTAAGAATTTGGTGGCAGCGGGGTTTCTGGGGAAGACACCTAATGGGAATACAGGGTTGGGGCGTGAGACAGACTTACTTTTAATCTCATTCCTATTTGTTTGTTCTGCTTCTTTAAAAAAAAAATTTTACACCAAATATTTTAAATAGTTTTCAAATGAATCCATAAGGAAGTTTTTGACAAATATTAAATCATGAAATTCAGCAATCTGTATAAAATTTAGATTGTTTGGCTAACTACCTAGCCTTGGTTGGTAACTTTCCCTTGGAGCTTTAGCTTTCCTACCGGTAAAGTATTTGGGAATGAACCAATTACCCTGGAAAGCCCTTTCCTCTCTGTGAGATTGTTAGCTGGAGTCTAAAAACAGCATGTGCTGCTACTGCCATCTAGTAGTTCAACTGGGACCATGTGGGTCCAGCTTTTCCTGGGCATTTAAAAAGAAGGCTGGGGCTATTATTCAACACACAAAGACAACATTGGCTATGCAGACACCCTGCCGTCCCAAAGCGCTTTCTGGAGTAGCAGAGATTTTAAACATATAAATAAATCCTTAGATACTTAAAAAATAGTCCTCTATCAAAAAACTGTTAGAACAAATTAATTCAGTAAAGTTGAAGTATATAAAATCAATATACAAAATCAGTTGTTTTTCTTTACACAAATAACTATCAGAGAAATTAAGAAAACAATCCTATTTACAATTGCATTATAAAAAATAAGATCCCTGGGATACCAAGGAGGTGAAAGACCTATATATTGAAAACTATAACACATTAACAAAAGAAACTGAGTAGACAGAATTAAGTGGAAAGATTCTGCACTCATGGATTAGAATAATTAATATTGTTAAAATGGCCACACTACCCAAACAATCTACAGATTCAATGCAATCTCTATTGAGATTCCAATGGTATTTTTCACGTAAATGGAACAAACTATCCTCAAATTTGTATGGAACCATAAAAGACCCTAATTAGCCAAAGCAGTCTTGAGAAAGAAAAATAAACCTGGAGGCATCATGATCCCTGATTTGAAACTATATAACAAAGCTACAGTAATTTAAAAAGTATGGTATTGGCATAAGAATGGACTCAGAGATAATGGAGCAGAAGAGAAAGCCCAGAAATAAACCCAAGCATATATAGTAAATTAACTTACAGCAAAGGAGCTAAGAATGTACAATAAGGGAGGGTCTCTTCAATAAATCTGTTGGGAAAACTGGACACCTCCACACAATAAAACAACCACTGTCTTACACTATACACAAAAATTAGCTCAAAATGGATTAACAACTTAAATGTAAGACCTGAAACCATAAAAATTCTAGAAGGAAACATAGGCCTCAAACTCTTGACATAGGTCTTGGCAATAATTTTTTGAATCTGATACCAAAAGCAAAGACAATGAAAACGAAAATAAACAAGTGGGACTGCATCCAACTAAAAAGCTTTTGCATAGCGAAAGAGAAGATCCACAAAATGAAAAAGCTGTCTACTAAATGGAAGAAAATCATTCCAAAGCATACATATGATAAGGGGCTAGTACCCAAAATATAAAGAACTCAAACTACTCATTAGAGAAAACAAAACCCAAGCAATCTGATTTTAAAATGAGCAGAAGATATGAATATACATTTTTCCAAAGATGACATACAGATGGCCAACAGGTACATGAAAGATGCTCAACATTATTAATCATTGTTGTTATTGGCCAACTAAGTCATGCCCAACTCTTTTGCAACCCCATGAACTATAGGATACAATGCTCCTCTGTCCATGGGATTTCTCAGGCAAGAATACTAGAGTGGGTTACCATTTCTTTCTCCAGGGAATATTCCTGACTCAGGAATTGAACCCATGTCTCCTGCTTGGCAGGCAGATTCTTTACCACTGATCCACCTATGAAGCCCTATTCATCATTAGGGAAATGTTAAGTCAAAATACAATGAACTATCTACTCCACACAAGTTAGAAAGGCTATTATCAAAAAGACAAGAACTGACAGATGTTGGTAAGTGTGTAGAGAAAAGGGAACCCTATGCACTGTTGGTGGAAATGTAAATTGGTACAACCACCATGGAAAATGGTAGGAAGTTTCCTCAAAAAATTAAAAACAGAACTACCATACAATCCATTTCTGGGTATTTATCTGAAGAAATTTAAAAACTAATTTGAAAAGATAGATGCATTTCCATGCTCACTGAAGCTTTATTTACAATAGCCAAGATGTGAAAACAACCTAAGTGTCCATCACTGAATGATTGGGTAAAGAAAGTGTGAATATATGTACACATACGTATATGTATATTATTAAAAAGAAGACAATCTTGCCATCTGTGGTAATATGATAATTGAGGGCACTATTCTAAGTGAGATAAGTCAGAGACAGACAAATAACATATGAACTTCCACAGTATAATCTAAAAACAAAAACAGACCAAGAAACACCACCAAAAACCAACCATATAGATACAGAGGATAGACTGGTGGCCAGAGGTGGGGAGCTGGAGGAGGAGGGTTGTAGGAGAAATGGGTGAAATGTGGAATTTTTTGTTTGTTTATATAAATTGAATTTTAAAAATTTTAAGATAGTTTTGAGCCTATAATATTTGACTAACTATAAAACCCTCATTGCAATTTACTAGCCTCAAGGGCCTCTATTAACAAGTATTTGTTGGGTATCAGCTATGTGTCGAGTGCAACATACAGATGTGCGTGTGGCAGGAAGAGGCGGAAATCTGGTGTCCTGGAGTTCAGACACTGTAGCCCTGTAAGGACAGAGACTAAGACCTTTTGGAGGTATATTCCTGGTTAGCCCATTGCCTCCCAGGAGATAGCATGGTACTGGCATAAATCAGTTCAGTTCAGTCACTCAGTTGTGTCTGACTCTTTGTGACCGCATGAATTGCAGCACGCCAGGCCTCCCTGTCCATCACCAACTCCCAGAGTTCACTCAGACTCATGTCCATCGAGTCAGTGATACCATCCAGCCATCTCATCCTCTGTCATCCCCTTCTCCTACTGCCCCCAATCCCTCCCCAGCATCAGAGTCTTTTCCAATGAGTCAACTCTTCGCATGAGGTGGCCAAAGTATTGGAGTTTCAGTTTTAGCATCAGTCCTTCCAAAGAACACCCAGGACTGATCTCCTTTAGAATGGACTGGTTGGATCTCCTTGCAGTCCAAGGGACTCTCAAGAATCTTCTGCAACACCACAGTTCAAAAGCATCAATTCTTTGGCACTCAGCTTTCTTCACAGTCCAACTCTCACATCCATACATGACCACTGGAAAAACCATAGCCTTGACTAGACAGACCTTTGTTGCCAAAGTAATGTCTCTGCTTTTGAATATGCTATCTAGGTTGACCATAACTTTCCTTCCAAGGAGTAAGCGTCTTTTAATTTCATGGCTGCAATCACCATCTGCAGTGATTTTGGAGTCCAAACACAAACAAAGTCTGACACTGTTTCCCCATCTATTTCCCATGAAGTGATGGGACCAGATGCCATGATCTTCGTTTTCTGAATGTTGAGCTTTAAGCCAAGTTTTTCACTCCCCTCTTTCACTTTCATCAAGAGGCTTTTAGTTCCTCTTCACTTTCTGCCGTAAGGGTGGTGTCATCTGCATATCTGAGGTTATTGATATTTCTCCCGGCAATCTTGATTCCAGCTTGTGCTTCTTCCAGCCTAGCATTTCTCGTGATGTACTCTGCATATAAGTTAAATAAGCAGGGTGATAATATACAGCCTTGACGGACTCCTTTTTCTATTTGGAACCAGGAACTTAACAAATTCTTGTTTCCGATGAATGAATGAGCTAGATTTGAATTCATAATTTCTGCTTATGATAGCATTTTTTTCTCTGAGCCTCCATTTCCTGGCCTGTAAAACAGAAGTAATCCTTGCCCCTAATTGTGAAGGTCCAGTGATTAACAAAGGGCAATGCCTCGGTCAAGTGGAAAACATTTTTTAAAGGAGATGGGGCAGGGGACTCTCCATAATTCGAGACTCATCGAAACATTTATTTTGTGTGACTGTGGTGCTGGAGAAGACTCTTGAGAGTCCCTTGGACTGCGAGGAGATCCAACCAGTCCATTCTAAAGGAGATCAGTCCTGGGTGTTCTTTGGAAGGACTGATGCTAAAACTGAAACTCCAATACTTTGGCCACCTCATGCGAAGAGTTGACTCATTGGAAAAGACTCTGATGCTGGGAGGGATTGGGGGCAGTAGGAGAAGGGGACGAGGATGAGATGGCTGGATGGCATCACTGACTCAATGGACATGAGTCTCAATGAACTCCGGGAGTTGGTGATGGGGTCGCAAAGAGTCGGACACGACTGAGCGACTGAACTGAAGAAATATATTCTTTACTCCCAAGGCTGGTATTTCCATTTGAGAATTAGAAAATGTTTTCCACCATGTATTCTAAGTTTACTTGATAGCTAAAGGGGATACTGTGGAAATAGGCCACAGAGGTTGTTCTCAACAGCTTTTCCCCTGATCTGCCCTTTAAGCAAATGAACACATTGTGTTTTTTGTTTTTACCACATATCCAGGTTTCCATATAGGTAAATTGGGGGAGTCAAATTAAACTCAGCAGTCTCTTACTTTCAAAACAGATTCTAACAAGGAAAATTGTCCAGCACAGACACAAAGACAGGCCTAAAATGGTGAAGAAACCATGATATGCTGCCACCTGTCGGTGATGCATGAAATTATCTTAAATTTTAAACAAAGCTGAAGTCAAGTATTGAAATAATGTTAACTACAAACTAATGGATTTACATACATATTTACAGTTAGAAGCTCATTACAGTGCCAAGGGAGAGAGATCTTTTCTCCCAAAGTAATAACAGTTGACTCTTAAGAAGTATTTATTACCAAGTGCTTGCATGTATTCTCCAAATTAAATCCTCACATCCAACTTAAGCTAAGATTCTTTTATGATCCCCACACCCACCCCCCTTTACAGATGAGGAAACATAATCATGGAGGTAATAACCTGCCCCAGATCACATGGCTGAAAAGTAACAGAGGCAGAACTCAAGTCCAGTCATTTCTGACTCCAGGGCCTGAACCTTAACATTAATATATACCCTCTGCTAGTGTATTCTTTGCTTAATTTCCTTGTTTCTGGTTAGAAAAGTACCTAACACCTATGTAGAAGTTTTATAAATTATAATGGAAATAAAAATAACTTGCGATCCTACAACTTAAAATCAATGTTAGCATTTTGTACATATCTATCAAGTATTTTTAATGCTTATACTGTGTACACATTTGTACTTTTATATATAAATTGTGTCAAAACAATAGATCTCCTTTCCATTTATTTTTTTTGTTTCCTTTTTAAATTCATTCAGCTATTTAATTAAATTTAGCAAATACTTACTTTGTGCCAGGTAGAGATAGTAGTGGATGAGATTAAAAAGCAAAAACAACATGATCACCAACTTTGTGAAGCTAATAACCTAGAAGAAATATACAAATAATCACAAAGAGATTAAATGCTCTAGAGGAAAATTATTTCAGGAGACTAGGTGACAAGGGATGCTAGTCTACTCTGTGCAACCACAGAAGGCTTCCTTGAGGAAGTGATACTTAGTAGGTATGGACAGTTCATGCACCTCATTCCCCTACCCCCACAATCAACTTTTCAAGCAATTGGCTTCAAGGAGGGGAAAACCTGCCCTCTCCATTCTCCTCCCTTTGGTCAAGGAGGCACAGGGATGGATTGGTAAAGCCTTCCCTAAGCAGACGAAAGAGTGAGAATTAGATGTTATTCTTTTCTTATTGCTGGCACCTTGATATTTGCGATCATCCCTCTCTTGTCTTTAGGGAAAACACCTTCCCCATAAACATTGCATTTCCACTCCTACCACTAAAGGGATCTAGCGGTCTATCCCCAGTTGTTGGGACCTCTACTGGGGGAGATCTAGAGTCTAAAGTCCTAGTTCCTGGGTGACAGAAGGAGGCCTGCCTAGCAATTGCATGACTTGTTCTCAATCCTAACAGTATGTGAAAATCAGCAGAGCTGTGGCCCTCAGCCTCAGCGGGTGTGATTTAAGCGGTCTGGGGAGGGTGTGATTTAAGCGGTCTGGGGAAGTGCCTGGGTCTCGGGTTTGGTTTTGTTTTTTTTTTTAAGCTACCTATGTGAAAAGGAAGCTGACAACAACAGCATTTAAAACTGTTATCTGCTTCCATCTCCCACGCTCTTCTTTCTTTCCTTGGTTTCTGATGCTTTATAGAATGTTTAATACTTGAGAGGACTTTAGTTTCCTCTCATTATTTTCTTTTTCAGTTTTCTTGGCAACTTTTCTTTGTTTTTTATATTAATTTCAGATTCAATTTGTATAGATTTTTTTAAATGGTTGATATTTTCATTGGTTACATCGATATATGGACAGTTACAATCTTTTTGATGTTCAAATTGTCCTATCTTTTCCGTTGAAAATCAATTTAAATTCATTTGAATTCTTTCTAAATTAAAAAAATGGTTATAAATATTTCAGACATACACAAAAGTGAAGAGACTAGAACAACATATTACCCTCATGTACACAAAATCCAGCTTTAATGATTATCAACTAATCACCAGTCTTAATATCAATAAGTGTTGGGGAGGATACAGAGAAAAAAGAACCCTCATATACTCTTGGTGGTAATGTAAATTAGTGCAGCTACTGTGGAAAACAGTTTTCAGGTTTCTCAAAAAGCTAAAAATAGAGTTACCATATGATCCAGCAATTCCACTCCTGGGCATATATCCAAAATATAGAAAATAATAATTCAAAAAGATATCTGCACTCCCATGTTCAATCAGCATTATTTACAATAGACAAGACATGGAAACAATTGAAATGTTCACCAGTGAATGAAGGATAAAGAAAATGTGGTATTCTAAATGTGAGACCAGACACTATAAAACGCTTAGAGGAAAATACAGGCAGAAAATTCTCTGATATAAATTGCAGCAATATTTTTTTATTTGTCTCCCAGAATAATGAAAATGAAAACAAAAATAAATAAATGGGACATACTTAAAAGCTTTTGCATAGCAAAGTAAATAGTAAACAAGACAAAAAGACAACCCACAGATTGGGAGAAAACATTTGCAAATGATGTGACTGATAAGGAATTTGTCTCCAAAATTTATAAACAGTTCATGATGCATCAAAACAAAAAACCCAGTAAAAAAAAAAGGGCAGAAGACCCAAATAGACATTTCTCCAAAGACATACAGGGGTGGGCACATGAAAAGATGTTCAACACTGCTAATTATTAAAGAAATGCAAACTAAAACTACAGTGAGATATTACTCACACAAGCCAAAATGGCCATCATAAAAAACCTGAGTTCAGTTCAGTTGAGTTGCTCAGTTGTGTCCGACTCTTAGTGACCCCATGAACTGCAGCACACCAGGCCTCCCTGTCCATCACCAACTCCCGGAGTTTACCCAAACTCATGTCCATTGAGTCGGTGATGCCATCCAACCATCTCATCCTCTGTCATCCCCTTCTCTTCCTGCCCTCAACCCTTCCCAACATCAGAGTCTTTTCAAATGAGTCAGCTCTTTGCATCAGGTGGCCAAAATATTGGAGTTTCAGCTTCAATATCAGTCCTTCCAATGAACACTGAGGATTGATTTCCTTTAGGATGCTCCAACACCACAGTTCAAAAGCATCAATTCTTCAGTGCTTAGCTTTCTTTATAGTCCAACTCTCACATCCGTATATGACTACTGGAAAACCATAGCCTTGACTAGACGGAACTTTGTTGACAAATAAAGAAAGCTAAGTGCCAAAAAATTGATGCTTTTGAACTGTGGTGTTGGAAAAGACTCTTGAGAGTCCCTTGGACTGCAAGGAGATCAAACCAATCAATCTTAAAGGAAATCAGTCCTGAATATTTATTGGAAGGACTGATGCTGAAGCTGAAACTCCAATACTTTGGCCACCTGATGCAAAGAACAGACTCATTGGAAAAGACTCTGATGCTGGGAAAGATTGAAGGCAGGAGGAGAAGGGGATGACAGAGGATGAGATGGTTGGATGGCATCACCAACTTGATGGACGTGAGTTTGAGTAAGCTCTGGGAGTTGGTGATGGACAGGGAAGCCTGGCATACTGCAGTCCATGTGGTCTCAGACACAACTGAGTGACTGAACTGACTGAAAAATTCCACAAACAGTAAATGCTGGAGAGAGTGTAGAGAGAAGGGAACCCTCCCACACTTTTGGTGGGAGTGTAAATTGGTACAGCCACTATGGAGAACAGTATGGAGGTTCCTAAAAAAACTAAAACTAGACCTACCATATGACCCTGCAATCCTATTCCTGGGCATGTATCCAGAGAAAAACATGGTTTGAAAGGATGCACGCACCCCAGTGTTCATTGCAGCACTGTTTACAATAGGCAAGACATGGAAGCAACCTAAGCGTCCACTGACAGAGGAATGGATAAAGAAGGTGTGTACATATACACGATGGAATATTACTCAGCATTAAAAAGAATGAAATAATGCCATTTGCAGCAACATGGATGGATGTAGAGAGTGTCATAGTGAATGAAGCGAGTCAGACAGAAAAGGAAAAATATCGTATGATATCCCTTATTTATGGAATCTAAAAAGAAATGATACAAATGATCTTATTTACAAAACAGAGACTCACAGACTTAGAGGACAAACGTATGGTTGTCAGGGGGAAAGGATAGTTAGGGAGTTGGGATGGACATGTACACACTGCTATATTTAAAATTGATTACCAAAAAGAACCTACTATATAGCACATGGAACTCTGCTAAGCATTATGCGGCAACCTGGAGGGGAGGGGGATTGGGGAGAGAATGGATACACGTATATATACAGCTGAGTCCCTTCACTGTTCACCTGAAACTATCACAACATTGTTAGTTGACTATGCTGCTGCTGCTGCCAAGTCACTTCAGTCGTGTCCGACTCTGTGTGACCCCATAGATAGCAGCCCACCAGGCTCTCCAGTCCCTGGGATTCTCCAGGTAAGAACACTGGAGTGGGTTGCCATTTCCTTTCCCAGTGCATGAAAGTGAAAAGTGAAAGTAGTGTCACTCAGTCGTGTCCGACCCTCAGCGACCCCATGGGCTGTAGCTTACCAGGCTCCTCTGTCCATGGGATTTTCCAGGCAAGAGTACTGGAGTGGGGTGCCATTGCCTTCTCCTATACCCCAATACAAAATAAGAAGTTAAAAAAACAGAAAATGTGGTATACATATACAATAGAATACTATTCAGTCAGAAAAAAAGCCATTTGCAACAGCATGGATGGACCTTAAGAACGTTATGCTTAGTGAAATAGGCCAGAGAGGGAAAGACAAATACTGGATTTCATTTATATCCGCAATCTTAAAAAAAAACTGAACTCATAGATATTGAGAATATATTGGAATGGGTAGATAAAATGGGTGAAGGTGGTCAAAAGGTACAAATTTCCTGTTACAAGATAAACAAGTGTTGAAGATATAATGCATCATATGACAATTATAGTTACAATAATATGTTGTATATTGGAAAGCTGCTAAGAGTAGATCTTAAAAGTTCCCATTACAAGAAAAAAATGTAATTATGTGTAATGATGAATGTTAACTAAACTTATTGTGGTGATCATTTTGCAATGCGATATACATGTCAAATCAATATGTTGTAAACCTAAAACTAATACAATATTATATGTCAATTATAAGTGAAAGAAAGTGAAATTGCTCAGTCGTGTCCAACTCTTTGTGACTCCATGGACTGTAGCCCACCAGGCTCCTCCATCCATGGAATTTTCTAGGCAAGAGTACTGGAGTGGGTTGCTATTTCCTTTTCCAGGGGATATTCCTGACCCAGGGATCGAACTGGGTCTCCCGCTTTGCGGGCAGATGCTTTACCGTCTGAGCCACCAGGGAATCAATTATAAATCAACTTAAAATTATTTGCCTTCTCTGAAAGTTTCACATAAATGAAATCATATAGTATGTAATCTTTTCCATCTGGCTTCTTTCGCAGGTGGGAAACATTACTGAAGAATGTCGAAGCATGTCACTGATCATACATCCTAGAGTTACTGGCAGAGGCAAATTGGAAGTATTGATAAAGAATTATCAGGAACAATATTGGAGTAAGGCTGATAAATTTTGGAAATATGGATATCAGAGTAAACTTGATAAAAAATTATGAAAAAGATGATATGAGTAAACTCGATGTAACTCAATGTAACATGAATTTAAAAACTGCTTCTGTTTATTAAAATTTAGATGAGGTGTAACAACTGTACCTTTAATTCTAGACTAAGTAATTTCCAGAACTGAAAATCCATTATAGATTTATGGTCACTTTTTAGTAACTTGCTTGCATTGTGATTTTTTTTTTTTTGCTCAATAATAAAATGATCTAATTCTATATTTATTATTTACCATGTTCCTTTGGGTCTCAAGTTCTCATTTCTCCTACATACACAGCAACAATGGAAACAGTGATAGACTTTATTTTGTGGGGGTTCCAAAATCACTGCAGATGGTGACTGCAGCCATGAAATTAAAAGACATTTGCTTCTTGGAAGAAAAGTTATGACCAACCTAGACAGCATATTGAAAAGCAGAGACATTACTTTGCCAACAAAGATCCATATAGTCAAAGCTTTGGTTTTTCCAGTAGTCATGTATGGATGTGAGAGTTGGACTATAAAGAAAGCTGAGTGCCAAAGAATTGATGAACTGTGGTGTTGAAGACTCTTGAGAGTCCCTTGGACAGCAAGGAGATCCAACCAATCCATCCTAAAGGAAATCAGTCCTGAATATTCATTGGAAGGGCTGATGCTGAAGCTGAAACTGCAATACTTTGGCCACCTGATTCGAAGAACTGACTCATTGGAAAAGACCCTGATGCTGGGAATGGTTGAAGGCAGGAGGAGAAGGGAACGACAAGAGGGTGAGATGGTTGGATGGCATCACCAACTCAATGGACGTGAGTTTGAGTAAGCTCTGAGAGTTGGTGATGGACAGGGAGGCCTGGTGTACTGCAGTCCATGGGGTCACAAAGAGTCGGACACGACTGGGCAACTGAACTGAACTGAACTGAAGGATATACAACCTATTCTCATTATTCCTGGTAGTTATGTTCTATAAAGTTGCTTCAAACACTGAATTAGTGAATTCTGAATTACTGTCCCTAGAGGAAATATAGAATTAAGTTCTTGCAAAATGTTATTTTCATCAGCTAATCAATACATAACCTTTTTTGTGTGTGTGAGTTTCTGTTTAAAGATGCCTTATTTAAAATATATTGTTGATTCATTAAAACTGAACTCATGGCAAACAGCACTATAATTTATGCCTGAATGAAGCTTATCTAATACATGTATTTTCTCCATCAAGTACATCACAACCTTCTCATGCTTAGGAACAGTAGATAACATGCTAGTCCTATGCTTGGATGCTATTTTAAACAAAATCATGAACAAAGAGCACAAAACAGTGAAAACTACAGCAAAAAGGACACTCGTGTACAGCAAAAGTGCTGAAACAAGAAGGCAGAGTGTTGCCTTGTTTGACCTCAGCTGGGAACATGTTTGTTGGGTGACTCAAAGTTTTTGCTTTTCTGCACATGTACATGTCTTTCATGACCAAGGAGTCACTGTCTTGATCTGGAGTTACAAATAAGTTTCAGCAAGTAAGCAAATATGGAAAATATGGAATCCATGAATAATAAGAATTAACTATACTATGTTTTATTTATTCATCAGTTGATGGACAGCACCTGGACTTTCTTCGTCACTCAGCTTTCTTCACAGTCCAACTCGCACATCCATATGTCACCACTGGAAAAACCATAGCCCTGACTAGACAGACCTTTGTTGCCAAAGTAATGTCTCTGCTTTTCAATATGCTATCTAGGTTGGTCATAACTTTCCTTCCAAGGAGTAAGCGTCTTTTAATTTTATGGCTGCAGTCACCATCTGCAGTGATTTTGGATCCCCAAAAACATAAAGTCTGACACTGTTTCCACTGTTTCCCCAACTATTTCCCATGAAGTGATGGGACCAGATGCCATGATCTTCGTTTTCTGAATGTTGAGCTGTAAGCCAACTTTTTCACTCTCCTCTTTCACTTTCATCAAGAGGCTTTTTAGTTCCTCTTCACTTTCTGCCATAAGGGTGGTGTCATCTGCATATCTGAGGTTATTGATATTTCTCCTGGCAATCTTGATTCCAGCTTGTGCTTCTTCCAGCCCAGCATTTCTCATGATGTATTCTGCATATAAGTTAAGTAAGCAGGGTGACAATATACAGCCTTGACGTACTCCTTTTCCTATTTGGAACCAGTCTGTTGCTCCATGTCCAGTTCTGACTGTTGCTTCCTGACCTGCATACAGAGTTCTCAAGAGGCAGGTCAGGTGGTCTGGTATTCCTATCTCTTTCAGAATTTTCCACAGTTTCTTGTGATCCACACAGTCAAAGGCTTTGGCATAGTCAATAAAGCAGAAAGATGTGTGAAAGCTGAGCAATGAAGAACTGATGCTTTTGAACTGTGGTGTTGGAGAAGACTCCTGAGAGTCCCTTGGACTGCAAGGAGATCCAACCAGTCCATTCTGAAGGAAATCAGCCCTGGGTGTTCTTTGGAGGGACTGATGCTAAAGCTGAAGCTCCAGTAGTTTGGCCACCTCATGTGAAGAGTTGACTCATTGGAAAAGACTCTGATGCTGGGGGGGACTGGGGACAGGAGGAGAAGAGGATGACAAAGGATGAGATGGTTGGATGGCATCACTGACTCAATGGACGTGAGTCTGAGTGAACTCCAGGAATTGGTGATGGACTGGGCTGCCTGGCATGCTGCGATTCGTGGGTTTGCAAAGAGTCAGACACTGAGCGACTGAGCTGAAATGAAATGAACTGAACTGAACCTGGACTTAGATTCACCATGTCATATTGTCTGGTCATATCATCTTGAAATTCAAATTTAATCTACTCAAAGCTCAGAAATCTTGAAGGCAGAGGGGAGGGGTATAATTAAGGTACCCAACAGAGACCAACTGAGTCAAGAGGATTGGAGGTCCAAGTTTCACAAGTATAGATGCACTGAAAGGCATATCTTGCTCAATTCTGTCACTCCTATAATCAATTCTCCTAAGAAGCAATAGGCGGTGGGACTAGTGGTCTATTTTTGGACTTTTTAACTAGCACGAAAGCTCTGAAAAGCTAATTAATCTCTTGGCAAATAAGTGATTAGACCCTATGTAAGAATGTGCCCTCAAATCAAGGATGGAAAGTAGGTCAAGCAGTTACCAATGAAAAGTGTTTTCTTGGCAGTTTTATATCTAGAAAGTGATTAATTGGCTCCTCTACCCTTTGGTGAAAGATGTGTGGCTATTTCCCTCACATTCAAGGAGAATACAAAGGACAGATTTTTAAAGTTGCCCTAAAACAGGATTTTCTCTCCAAGAACTCATTTGCCTTTGTATATTGTTTGGTATCAGAATCTCATGTAAAGAGAAATCCACTTACCTGGGTTACAGAGAACTTGATTTAGGATGCCACTAATAGATACCCTCAGGCTTTTTAATTACCTCCATAAAAGGGATCATACATCTTATGCATACAGCACTACCTAAACCATAGTTGCGTAACTGTTCCCAAAGACCAAACGGAGAGGTTCTCTGATTGTAGTGCACACAAATCCCAGGCAAACTGCACTGTGTTCTGGTGTCACGTGAAAAATGTTTACATGCTAAGTCTCCCCTCTCATGGAAAATGTGCATGCTCTTTCAATCTGACTATTCTAGACAATAAAGACCCTATGGCTCAACTTTGGATTCCACTTTGTTTTTTTTAAAGCTCTATTTTGCCCATCTTCTCTTATCCTCATTTATCTCTCTCTTATGTTTTGGCCATGCCACACTAAACCAAAGGTTGAACCCAGGCAATGGCAGTGAAAGCACTGAGTCGTAACCACTGGACAACCAGGGAATTTCCCATTAACTCTTTACCATTGAAAAGGCTTATGCTTGGTGAGCTATGTTATCATTCTATGCTTTTTATTAGTCTCTTCCATGGATCTAACACCTATACTAGATGTACACGGAAAACAGTAATCATTCTATGCTGCCTATGTATAAGTATCCAGCTCAAGTTCTAGTAAAAGTAGGTACTTAATAATTATTTAAAAGATAACTTCCTCTCCCTTTCCCATCCCAGAAGGTTTCTGCAGCCCACTTTCATATTTATCTTTTCTGCATTCATTTAGTACTCATTTTATGACCACTCATAGGGGCTTCCCAGGGGCTTTCTTGATGGCTCAGAAGGTAAAGAATCTGCCTGCAATGTGGGAGACCTGGGTACGATTCCTGGGTTGGGAAGATCCCCTGGAGAATGAACTGGCAACCCACGCCAGTATTCTTGCCTGGAGAATGCCATGGACAGAGGAGCCTGGTGGACCATGGGGTCTCAAAGAGTTGGACACAATTCTCTAGAAAGAATTGCAGAGCTGGAAACGGAACTAATGCCAAAGATGAACCTGAGTGACTAGATGACATGATATATATTATCCTTCAATGATATACAAACGCTTACTGTCCACATCTTTCTCAACAGTATAAACCCCTTAAAGAATAAGATTTATATCATCTATCTTCTAGTGTTAGACACATGAATAGTGTGTAAGAAATGCTCAGTGTTTTGCTTAGATTCTCCTGGCTACAAGAAATAAAGGCTACAGTTCCCTCAAGTGATGGAGGGAGACTACTGAAACAGAAACCAGACAGTTAGCTAGCCCATAGGATGAGCAGGGCCTGCAGCAGGATCAGGTTTTTGCATATTTAGTATTCTACCACTCTAGAATATAGAACCAGGGGTAGAAGCCAGATTCAAACTGGGGTATTTAGGTTATTTTCCCCAAGCATATAGACTTGTCTCCCAATCATTTTAGCAGGAAAGATGGTTTGAAGCTAATCTGGTAAGGGATATGGAAAGATGAGAGTAGGAATGAGGGAGAATTCTCAAAAGAGCTAGAAGTGAGACTGAGAAAAGCAGAGGGTAGTTTCCTTGATCATAGAACGCCTACCATTTCATGGTTATAGGCTCTCGTGAGGTTTTATTGCACTTAGTGCCCTTGTCTTCAGTGAGATATTTCTAGTTATCCTCCCAATTTCACCTCTCTTTTGACTCTAGCTTAAATGGGTTGCTTCTTTTTACAATTATAGCATCCTTTTCTATAAGTCAATTGCCTCCTATAAAGTGGTTCCTCATTAAGATCACAAGATAGCAGTAGTCTGTTAAAGCACCCAAATTACTCCATGAATAATGGAATTTTCCATTATTCAAATCATGAATTTTATTAAAGTTAGTTATTTACCTTTCATAACTGAAGTCCCTCCTTTTGGGAACTACTGGGAAGAGAGAATATCACCCTCAGTGTACACACTGTAGCCTGTACTGCCTCTTTTGACCACTGAGGGCTTAGAGGAGGAAATGCAAAAATGCAGACCACACTGGGCCTGAGAAAACTCTAAGTCACAGGATAGATGAGCCAGACAAATATTCAATGACTGAAAGAAGAAAAGGAGACTTAACTTAGGAACTGACAGAAAGGATAAGAGAGAATATTTCAACAGTTATAGATTTTCTGTCACAGGTACAGGTTAAAAAACTTGGAAAGAATTGCAGAGCTGGAAACAGAACTAATGCCAAAGATGAACTTGAACTCAAGGTTGAAAAATGGGGGAGAGGAGGGAAGCCACTGTGGCCGAGCAGGAGAAAGAGATTCTAGGGAAGTCTAGCATCTAGTCTAGATGCTAGCCAAATTAAAGATGGCTGTGTGAAAAATATGGAAGTGCAACTGATTGACCCCAAAGACATCCTATACCCCAAAGCTTTACTTCACCAGGAAAAAGTTACCTTGGAAAAGTTATAAGAAATTTCAGGATAACAAAGACAACAGTAGCTACTGATGCTGGAAGAGTTGGTAGATAAACCAACCTGGGTTAATCATTGAGGTCTGTTAAGTAGAGAGACAGTTCTATGGCATGTCTGATGAAATTTTGTACTCACCCAGGGAACATGGGTTTGATACCTGGGTTGGGAAGATCCCTTGCAGTAGGAAATGGCAACCCACTATAGTATTCTTGCCTGGAAAATTCCATAGACAGAGGAGCCTGGTGGGCTACAGTCCATGGGATCACAGAGTCGGACACGATGGAGCACGCATGCAGCCGCAGAGAACAATGAGTAAGACTGAACTCTCTAAGTGAAATTGGAAGGTTTCCAAGTACTATGCAGTCTTCACTAAGGGCCTCATAGGAACCTGGAGCACTTAAGGAGAATGAAGTCTCTGGCCTCCACTGCCACTAGAGAAATAGGAAATTAGAAGTTCCATCAAAAGCAGGCCTTCTGAGAACTGATGTGTGAGCCCAGGATGACTGTTTGTTTCTACTAGCCAGAGAGAAATCTCTCTACTGCAGCAAAGATTTTTACAGACTTTCAGTAGTTGAACCAAGATTAGCATGAACTATGAAATTAATCTCAAATTAATCCACCTGTAGCTCTGCTAGATCTCTAAATCACATGATGGGGTTACAACGTGTATTTGCACATTTTAAATCATTCTAGTTTACTCCCTCTCATTCTCATCCCCTTTTCAGAGGCCTAAAGCAGAGCTGCTATTTATGTTCCTAAAGGATAGCACTTCATGGTAATTTCAGTAATTATAACCTCAGTTTGAAGATGCTTAATTTGCTGTTACATTTTTGTCTAATTGCTCACCACTATTTACCCCTGTTGGTTACTTCCTGCTCTCAAATGCCCTTACCTCTACAGTAGAGTACAGGAACCTCATTTGTACAATAAACATGTTCCTGAAAAATTGTAAATCAGAGTTTTTGAAATGCAATTTTATTTTCCCACAGTCCCAGAGATGCTCTATACTCATCTATGATTGATCAGTTGGCAATGATTTTCAACTTCAGTTTTGTTATTCCACTATAAATCAAGTAGTTCCTCAATTATAAAAAAAATTTCAGTGTACTATGAACTCTGTTACTCTACAAAAAAAGAATAGATTTTTTTATAAGGTAGATCACCTATTAATAATTTATCTGATTTATTTAGAATTTAATATCTGGTGAGATACTCTGTTAGTGTCTTCATATTCATGGTGCTGGGCAGCCCTGCCTCATCCCAACCTTTTCCCCCTTTCAACTTCTTTCCTTTTTAAAGTCAAGTTTACTGAAATATAATTTACATAGAATAAAACTGTTCTTTTTATTATACGGTTTTGTGAGTTTTGAAAGATGCACACATTGTGTAACCCGCATCACACTTCAAGACATGGAACTGTTCCATCACCCCACAAAATTCCAAGCCCCTCTGCAATCAACCCCTCCCAACTCACAGGCAATGACAGATATGTTTATCTCCCCAGTAATTTTGGCATTTCCAGAATTTCATATAAATGGAAGCAATATGGACTTTTTTGAGTCTACATCTCTCACTTAGAATAACACACCTAAGCTCATTTAGGTTGTGGTATCAATAGTTGGTTCCTTCCATTGCTGAGTAGTTTCCATTGTATATATGTACCACAATTTGCTTATCTAGTCACCAACTAAAGGGCACTTAAGATTGTTTCCAGTTTGGGGCTGTTATATAGCATGTGTCCAGGTTTTTGTGTGAACATGTTTTTATTTCCCTTGGGTAAATATCTAGGCATGGGATTGCTGGGTCATATGGTAATGTATACTTAACTTTGTAAGAAACTGCCAAACTATTTTCCCAAGTGTATCACTCTGCATTCCCACCCACAAAGTCTGGGAATTCTAGTTGCTCTACATGCTCAACAGCACTTGGAATTATTTTTAAGTAAGTACTGATACTTCTTTATGGTTTTGATATGCATTTCTCCAATGACTAATAACGTTATCATTTCTTGTTGATTGTTCAGTTATACTAATATTTTAAAAATTGATTTCTTGCCTTTTACCAAATTGTAGTTCTTCATACAGTCTGGATACAGTCATTTGTCAGATATATGTTTTGCAAATATTTTCTCTTGGTTTGCTGCTTGTTCTTGCATTTTATTAAGTGCTGGTGAAAGAATAGAAGCTTTCATAAATTAAAAACAATTTTTTTTTCTTTTATGGACTGTGCTTTGGGTGTTGTAGCTGGGAAATTTTTTGCCTAGCCAGAGATGGCAGACTTCCTGTTTTCTTCTAAAAACTTTATAATTTTACATTCAAATTTATAATCTATTTTGAGTTATTTTGCACGTGGTACAAGGCATAGGTTGACACGTTGAAATTCTTTCTTCTTGCAAAATGATGTCCAATTATTCCAGTACCATTTGTCTCTTTTGACTATCTTTTGATAAAGTTCCATTAGCATAGAGTCTATGTAGAACCTACTAACAGGAAGATAATCCTCTGGCTTTGGTGTGACAGTCCTATGGCTGGAGGTGGGAGGGAAGTCCCCAATTTCTTTGACTGGTAAGAAATAGCAAGGCGGTATGCCTTCCACTCCATATATTATACATGTATGGTGTATGACAATTCAGAAAGAACTGTCAAAGCTCTCTAGCAAAAGATCACCATAAACACACGTGTGGCTGAGGAAGCTAAGTTTATTACTCACTGCAACAAGAGGGAACATAAACTATGGTAACCGTGAGGTATCTCAATAAGAGTGTTAGAAATGACCTATGTTAAGATTTGGGTTTGTTGAGTGATTTGAAGAACTCTTCTCTAAGTTGGATGCTGTCAGGAAGCAGGACTAATTCTGTAATTGGGTATCTTAATAAATCTTATGTAGAAAAATGAAGACTAGAATGAGGATAAAACTGATAAAGAATAGTCATTTATACTAATCTGATTGTTTTTAATTTGTGTCTTCCATTTGATTGCTTAGATAAGGTTTGTGTTTTTGTCTGTGTTCAGACATGATTATGGAGTAGTCTTATTTTTGTCCTGATCCATCACATTCGTGAAATGGACTTTTCTGATGTTGATGTTCTCTGCAACTGTTTATATCCAACAGAATATACCAGAACCCAGTTATGCCAGGCCAACTGCTAGCAACTCCAAGACCTAGGCGACAGCATCAGACCAGCTACTTGACATCAGGAACTGTCTTTCTCTTTCATGGTTAAGAACTTAGGTCCTAAAGTCATAAAAAATCATGTTTTATTACAGAGTCTGCCTCTTGGGTAAATTATCTAACTTCTTTATGCCTCAATTTCCTAATATGAACATGGGGATAATAATAGATCTTGCCTCATTGGGATGTTGGGGGTACATGTCAGAAATTACATTAAATAAGTCTTGAAAGTGAAGTAAAAGTGTTTGTCACTCAGTCATGCCCAACTCTTGCGAGCCCATGGACTGTAGCCCATCCATGGAATTCTCCAGGCAACAATACTAGAGCAGGTTAATATTTCCTCCTCTAGGAGATCTCCCCAACCCAGGGATCAAACCTGGGTCTCCTGCATTGCAGGCAGATTTTTCACCGTCTCAGCCACCAGGGAAGCCTAAAATAAGTCTCAGCTGTCATTATTATATCAGAGAAAAGCTTAAGAAGGATTGGGGCAGAAAACCAAGAATAGTCCAGGTTACTGTGCCAGGAAAGTCTGCCTGTCATTCACACTGGAAAGGTCACATATTAAGTGGTTTCTGTTAAAACAAGCAAACAGAGTTGCTTTGTATCTTGTCACATGATGGGCAAACACAACAATGCATAGATCCTGCTAACCATCCAGATCATGTTTTAAAGTGACCAGATTATCTCATTTCTCTTTCAACATCTGGAAAACTAAAATATCTTGATAGTGTCACAACAATGGTCTAACTGGATCTAAGTCACTGCTTTCAAAAAAAAAAAACACATCAATGATTAGGCTGAAACCATAAATTATATTTGATCTACTCTAAGACATG
The DNA here is from genome assembly GCF_016772045.2 of Ovis aries. Taxonomy (NCBI): domain Eukaryota; kingdom Metazoa; phylum Chordata; class Mammalia; order Artiodactyla; family Bovidae; genus Ovis; species Ovis aries. The sequence goes on from NC_056056.1 coordinate 175,834,628, forward strand.
GCTCAAAGGTAGTTTCTTCCAGGATGCTTTCCTATCTTAGCATGTCCTTTTCTGGGCCTTGTCCAAGTTATCATTCAGTCACACCACCCTGATTATTTTGTATTCGAAAAAATACTTTGTGAGGTTATTCAGTTCAGTTCAGTCGCTCAGTTGTGTCCAACTCTTTGCGACCCCATGAACTGCATCATGCCAGGCCTCCCTGTCCATCACCAACTCCCAGAGTCCACCCAACCCATGTCCATTGAGTCAGTGATGCCATCCAACTGTCTCATCCTCTGTCATCCCCTTCTCCTCCTGCCTTCAATCATTCCCAGCATCAGGGTCTTTTCCAATGAGTCAGTTCTTCGAATCAGGTGGCCAAAGTATTGCAGTTTCAGCTTCAACATCAGTCTTTCCAATGAACACCAGGACTGACCTCCTTTAGGATGGAGTGGTTGGATCTCCTTGCAGTCCAAGGGACTCTCAAGAGTCTTCTCCAACACCACGGTTCAAAAGCATGAATTCTTCGGCACTCAGCTTTCTTCACAGTCCAACTCTCACATCCATACATGACCACGGGAAAAACCATAGTCTTGACTAGATGGACCTTTGTTGCCAAAGTAATGTCTCTGCTTTTTAATATGCTAAGTTGGTCATAACTTTCCTTCCAAGGAGTAAGCATCTCAATTTCATGGCTGCAATCACCGTCTGCAGTGATTGTGGAGCCCAGAAAAATAAAGTCAGCCACTGTTTTCACTGTTTTCCCATCTATTTGCCATGAAGTGATACTGGATGCCATGATCTTCATTTTCTGAATGTTGAGCTTTAAGCCAACTTTTTCAGTCTCCTCTTTCACTTTCATCAAGAGGCTCTTTAGTTCTTCACTTTCTGCCATAAAGGTGGTGTCATCTGCACATCTGAGGTTATTGATATTTCTTCCGGCAATCTTGATTCCAGCTTGTGCTTCCTCCAGCCCAGCGTTTCTCATGATGTATTCTGCATATAAGTTAAATAAGCAGGGTGACAATACACAGTCTTGAAGTACTCCTTTTCCTATTTGGAACCAGTGTGTTGTTCCACGTCCAGTTCTAACTTTTGCTTCCTGACCTGCATACAGGTTTCTCAAGAGGCAGGTCAGGTGGTCTGGTATTCCTATCTCTTTCAGAATTTTCCACAGTTTATTGTGATCTACATAGTCAAAGGCTTTGGCATAGTCAATAAAGCAGAAATAGATGTTTTTTTTTTGGAACTCTCTTGCTTTTTCGATGATCCAGCTGATTATTTTGTATCCAAAAAACACTTTGTGAGGTTATTAGATATTTCTTAAACACACACTGATGCTTTCAAATTGTGGTGCTGGAGAAGACTCTTCAGAGCTTGGACTGTGAGGAGATTACACCAGCCAATCCTAAAAGAAATCAGTCCTGAATATTCATTGGAAGGACTGATGCTGAAGCTGAAGCTCCAATACTTGGGCCACCTGATGCAAAGAACTGACTCACTGGAAAATATCCTGATGCTGGGAAAGATTGAAGGTAGGAGAAGTGGACGACAGAGGATGAGATGGTTGGATGGCATCACCCACTCAAAGGACAGGAGTTTGAGCAACTTCCGGGAATTGGTGATGGACAGGGAACCGTGGTATGCTGCAGTCCATGGGGTCGCAAAGTGTTGTATGCGACTGAGTGACTGAACTGAACTGAAACACACATTAGTGTATTTTGTCTTGCTAACCAAACTTTGAAAGATTTCATACCTAGACAGGAATTCAGTTTATAAACCCCTTTCACATCCACCATCTCTTTTCTCTCTCGAAAAACCCCTGATGGACTTACTGTCATCATTATTTCATAGGTGTGGAAAGAGGAAAGGAAAAGTTAATAGATAAGGTTTATCCAATTCGGTACCCTTTCCTCCTGATAACCACCTGTGCGGTGGATGTCACGACCCTCACTGTGCAGCGCAGAGACGCCTCACCTCACTAGGAGCTTAGGTGCAGACTCTGTCCTCTCACTGCTACCCTCAACACCTTCCAGAACAGCGAGCAGGACCAGAGCCGGGAGACCTCAAGGGGCGCCGTGCCAGGTTGCAGGTGGCGAGAGAGGGGCGCGAAGCCGGGTGTTCTAATTTTCAACTCACGTCCCTGGTGGCTCAGCCGGTAAAGTGCCCGCCTACAACGCAGGAGACCAGGGTTCAGTCCCTGGGTTGGGAAGACCTCATGGAGAAGGAAATGGCAACCCACTCCAGTATTCTTGCCTGGAAAATCCCATGGACGGAGGAGCCTGGTAGACTACAGTCCATGGGGTCGCAAAGAGTCGGACACGACTGAACGATTTCACTCACTTTTCTCTCTTCATTACTGAACACCCACTCTCTCCTGTCAATTTCCAGCTTCTGGCGAGCCCTCGGTAATGCGGTAAGTGGTGGGTGACCGCGGCGAAGCCGAGTTCTCCCATGATCAATTCTAGGGGCAGAGATTTCAAATAAAAATAACAAAAACAGTGACAATAATAAATGAGCAGTGTCTCTCAACAACAAAAAATAATAAAGGAGCAGCGTCTCTGTCGTCACCCCTGTCACCTGGAGAGTAAATAGAGCTCACAGGGAGCCCCAAGGGTGAAAGGCTGAGAGCAGGCCCAGCTCATTCACTCTCCTGAGGGAAAGCAGGTAAGGGGACGTCGAGGCCCCAGGCGAGGGATTGGAGAAACTGGCAACCGTCCCATATTCCCTAGAGCGAAGGTTCGGAATTCAGAGCGACCGTTATCCGTGGCGGAACTGAAGCTTCGCAGGGCCGCAGGCATTGGCGGTAGGGCCGCAGGGCAGCCGACTACGCGTTGCTAGCGCTCCGCGCCCCTCGCCCGATCTGATTGGACGGCAGCGGGGAAGGGGGCGGGCCAGGGGGAAGCGCGCGGAGACCAGCCCGGGGTTCTCGCGGTTGCACCCAGCGGGCGAAGGGGCGGGAGTAGGCCTGAAGCTGAGGAGCGGCGCGCGTGCGCACGTCGGGAGGCGACCGGCTGGGGGCTGCTGGGAGGGCTGGGTAGTTCGAGAAACGGGTGGGCGTGTGCCCGGTGGGCGCAGGAGGGGCCCCGGGTGCGCGTGCGCGTTGGAGCGCGAGCCGTAGGAGGAGGCGGGAGCTGAGCAGGCGGTGGAGGGGGCGGGTCGCGTCGGCGCCACGTCCGCAGCCAGAGGCCGCCGTCGCAAACCGTGTCTTCTGGCTCCACAGCCGGAGGAGGCGTCTCCGGAGCCCGCGACTGCCCGAGGCTGTGCCCACCGCTCAGGCCGCCTCGCCCTTCCTCGGTGCTGCCCGCTCCTCCGCCCGGCCCCGGCGCCGGTCCCCGACCCAGCGGTAAGTCGGTTAGGGAGGGTAGGGGGCGCCGTTCCGGCTTCCTGCCCTCCTCTCTGTTGCCTTTTTCCGTTAGCTTTTCTGCACCTCCCTGCCTCCCTGCCCAGGCTTGGCTGCCGAGAGCCTTTTTTGGTGGTGGTGGTGGCGAGGGGTTGCTGAACGGGGAAGGGGGAGGGGCGGGACCGTGTTGCGGTGGAGGTTAGCTGGCGGGGTTACCCCCCCTCCCCGCCCCTTTACTCGTTTCTGACTCCCCCGCCGTGGTTTGAGATTGGGACCCTTATTGGACGCTTCCTCCTGACTTCTTATCTCCTGGGGTGTCAGGCCGGAAAAATGGGGGGTGGGAGGATGTCAGCAGCCTGGGAGAAGAGAGGGATGCGGCAGAGGGGGTTGTGTGCTTCCCCGCCCCGCTCACTCTTAACCTGTTGATAAACTGTTCTCTTGGGTTCATCCACACGAGACTTGGTCCCCAGTGGACATTCCCAGTGCTCTTCCCAGGTAGCTCTGCCCCCACACCTAACCTGAGCTTGAAAGTGAAGCGATGGGCGGAGGTGCTGACGGCCCCGGGGGGTGACTGGGGACCGCTGAAGCACCCATAAGTGCCATCAGTGCCTCCTGGGTCTACATAAAAACCGTGCCTGCTGTGCACACGCACCTCAAAACTGATCCCCAAGCTCCCACCTATGATCAGTTCCTCTCCTAAGCAGATCGCCTCTTATATGTTAGAAGACAGAAATTCTGGAACTCTGTGGGAGTGGGGTTTGCTGGGTGTACAACGTGGAGCAGAGGGAGGAGGTGCTGAGCTCAGCCTCAGCCAGGGCTCCTTCAGGGTCATTTTCTGCCTCTCCTGCCACGTCACTCCCTCCGCTAAAGAAAAAAAAAAAAAGGACTTGCTAGTGCCCAGAGGGATGGGGGGTGGGGATGGCGGGGAGGGGGAAGGGGCCTTTGGGAAAGGTTTAGAAACACCCAGGGAAGGAGGAGAGTTTATTTGATTTATTCTGCCCTTGTGCACACTTCTGCTAATTCCAAATGAAAGCACTTTATTTACTGTCTGTGATTATTTGCTGTTTGTTGTTTAACCTTTAAAATTGGTGTGGGTGCTCTAAAGAGTTCCCGAGGAGTATTGATATAACATCAACAGGTATTATGTCTGAGTGTGTACCCATGTCTGTTTTCTTAAAGTAAGAAGGAAGTAACTTTTAATAAACTTATATGCATCCTGTTTTATTTTTTTCACTTTCATTTTTTTAGTCTTTGTTATAACGTACACTAGAAAGCAAGTGCAGGAAAAATATGCCATTATGTGGAGAACATTGTTATATCTTGTGTGTGGTTCTTTTTAACTCCAGGAAAATCTTTACCTTTTTCTTGTTTTAGTCATTGAATTGTTTTTGTTATGCTACTTCCTGAAGGTACCTTACTGGATTATACATAAACACCCTGAAAGGAGGGCTTTAACATGCTTGTTCAGAATAAACCTTCAGTGTCTAACGCAGTGTCTGACATAGCAGGGACACAGATATCTGTTGAACTAATGAAGTATAATTTAGTGAAAATGACTGGTGTGATGGTTATGTGGTTTGATAGGTTATTGTAATTCTGCTTAATGTTTCATTTAAGAGCAACACTCAAAAATTGCCCTTTCAATACTGTCAGTTGTTACTTGTCACTAGGTGTAAGTTTTACTGGCAGATTTCTTTTTCTTTCCTGACACATTCAGTGCATTTCCTGCAGTTCACTTGCTGTTGATTTAATGGGCAGGGACCATTTTTAAAAGGAGCCTGTTGAGGAGAGCTAGTTAACTAGAGAAGCCTAAAAACAGTAAGCTGGTGTTTTAATATACACTGTTTGTTGGTGTATGTGGGCTAAAGCTCTGTATAAATACATATTTTAAACTCCTTGTAGTTACTTGGCAAAGAAGCTAAAGCATAGGAGTGAGAACGTGGCAGAGTTTCTACATATATTAAAATATGTAGAATAATGTAGCTAATTGATTTACAGTCTTTTTCTTATAGGGAAATTGGCACTTACTGTTTAGTAAGAAATTTGTGCAGTGTCTTTGGAGGTGAACATCGTGCACTGTATTTTGCAGTTGTGCTTCATATGCAGTTTGTTAGTGCTCTTTAACTTCCCTTAGTACACAGGGCTGTGGAGCCTTAGACACATTTGAGTACTATTTTCAGATTTTCTTTTCATTATTAACAAAAATTTTATATATATTACAGACATCTGTAAACAACACTGATTTGTTTTCTTTTAAAAAAGGGAGGGGGTTCATAGAGGCATTTGTTTACTTATTTCTATTATTGGAAGAAATTACCCTCTAGAGAATAGTGTTGTTATAAATCTTGGTCAATGTATTTGCCAGCTGTTATATCTATGATATTGTTGTACTGGACAAGAATTATTTCTCCCTGGCCTAAAATGCTTAAAGGAACTGCAGATGAATTGCAGTCTACAGTAAAGAACTCTTTCACATTTCAGAGTTTCTTAAAAAAACATACTTATGACCAGTTTTAGCTGGTACTATAATCGTTTATTCACATGTCAGGACCACATGGTAAAACTGATTTATGTCCTTAGAGTAAGTTAAATTATTTATCCTTATCTAAAGGCTGTTTTCTGTCTTTATTGCCTTTCTTAGGAAAGTACATTTTTTTAAAAGAAATTTGTGTGCATTATGAGTTCCTATAGAGCAGCCTTTTTTTGGTTTTTGAATGAAATTAAATAAATGATGGTAAAGTATATAACCACTGGATTGTAAACTCTTAGAGTAGTCCTCTGTTGTTTAATCACACTCACACTGAAACCTTGAGTGCCGAGCAGGGTACCTGGCACACAGCAGGGACCCAAGTATATGTTGAATTTAGGGCTGATGGTTTGCATAGAATTTAATAATGTTGTTTAAGGGTAATATTTTTAAATGGTCTTTTCAATACTTTCATTGTCAGTTGTTATTTGTCTTCATGTGTATACTTTAAAATTTTATTAAGTAGATTATTTACCTCTTCCAGTTTTAGAATATTAGGGGTGTATTTGTCTTCACAATTCCATATTTAAGAGATAAAAGTGTAATGATGATAATGACCAGGATAGTAATATAAAAAGTATTTCTCCTAGTGATGAAGTGATAATATTCATGAAGAGGTAGTACCACCAGAAGTTTGGCACATATATGTGTGTAGAAGTTGGGAATGGTTTATGTGAGTAAAAAGTAAAGATGGTATTACAGACAGTTAAGGGTTTTAGCAAAAATACCTTTATAAGGAAAATTGCTGTCTTGGGTTCTGAAAAATATATCCCATACACTTAAATATACTTAAAAAGCTCTTACACAATTTTTACTACCCTAAAGTGTTCTGTAGGAATTTTAATAATACATACTTGCTGTTAATATGAGTGACGTACAAGAAATGTAGACATTAAAAAAATATATTTACAAAACAAATATCAATCTTTGTGCCGTCTTAGGGCTGCCGTCTGTGGGGTCGCACAGAGTTGGACACGACTGAAGCGACTTAGCAGCAGCAGCAGGGCTTTCAAAGTCAAGTTGTTTCAGTCTAGATAGCCAGGTTCTGGCCTGCACAACTCTAGACTTTGTATTGTTTATTGATAATCCTGTTTGTTACTATTGATAACACTAGTAAATGTAAGTGTAAATGTAATTTAAGAATGGGGTAAATTAAGGGGAGGTGGAGTGTGGTTGGGCAGGGAAAAGAGCTGGTAAATTATACTCTGAAGGTCCTGATGCTGGGAAAGATTGAAGGCAAAAGGAGAAGGTGGCAGCAGAGGATGAGTTGGACACGACTTAGTGACCAAATAACAACATACCCTGAAAGAAGCTCCAGGCAAGAATGACATTTATTGAAAATCTGGTTATCTTAAAAAATTCCCAAGCACTTTTAACTTTTTAGTTAGTGTATATTTAAAAATAAAACTATTTTGAATTACTGTGTAGTAGACTTTATGCATTATATCTCTCCTGTGGTTCTTGAAGCCCCTGGCATACCAGTGCCTATTCTTCAGGAGGTACATTTGAAGAGCATGAATCCAGCTGAAAGTTTTTTTTTAAAAAACCAGAAATTTGGATCATGTATTGGTATGCGTATTTTCTTATGATGCTTAAAGGCAGTATGGATACAAATTATAGTTTTTTTTTCCATTTATTCCACAAATACTTTGTTTCGGCTTACAACCAAAATATGTGCTATAAGATGGTAAGAATTATAAATAAGATTTTCAAATTGCAAATCAGGGAAAAGAGCTATAAGAGTGAAGGTCTTGGTGTGCTGTCAGGACTGGGGTTGGGGAGGAGAAGGGAACAAAACCATGAATAAAACTCAGTGATGTTATTTTCTTTAAGTCAGCATTTTATGATTCAGGAACATTGCTTTTTAAATGATCAACTTGATTTAAGGATAAAAACCTATTAGTTACAATAACTATATAGATGAACTGTGTCATCTTTAAAAATATCCTTTGTGAATATCACTGATTTCTAAGACTTAAAAATATAATTTTCTTTAATTACAAAATCAGTACATGTTTATGGTAGAAAATTAAAATATAGATGTTAAGTATATATCTCTCTCTCTATAGAAATACTATGTATCTCTTCCTCCTCACCATATATATAATTTCTATCCCCTTCCCTGGTGGCTCAGAGGTTAAAACGTCTACCTGCAATGTGGGAGACCTGGGTTCGATCCCTGGGTCAGGAAGATTCCCCTGGAGAAGGAAATGGCAACCCACTCCAATATTCTTGCCTGGAGAATCCCATGGACGGAGGAGCCTGGTGGGCTACAGTCCACCGGGTCGCAAAGAGTCGACAGGACTGAGCGACTTCACTTTCACTTTCAGTGGCAATCTTTGTTAGCACTTTGGAGCTTCCCAGGTGGCGCTAGCGGTAAAGAACCCGCCTGTCAATGCAGGAGATGCAAGAAATGCAGGTTTGCTCCCTGGGTCAGGAAGATCCCTTGGAGGAGGAAATGACAACCCCACTCTAGTATTCTTGACTGGAGAATCCCATGGACAGAGGAACCTAGCAGGCTACAGTCCATAGGGTTGCAAAGTCGGACATGACTAAAGCAACTTAGTGTGTATATTTACCTTCAGTCTTTTATGTGCACTTGAAAAAAATAGTATCATGTGACATATGCCTTTTATATCCTCTAAATAGAACATTAACACTCCCCCATACTCTTTGACCTTCATAAATGATTTTAATGTCTCATTGTATGTATCTTTAGGAAGCTTATAAATTCATCTCTTGCTATCCATGAGACTCTACTTTGACTATCTTTAGGTATATTTTATTTTTGCTGGCTTCTCTTGCTCACTTCTTAAATATGAACAGTCCAATTAAGCTTATCAAGCTACTCTCTTACTGCACTTTTCCTTAGTCATACCACTTACCCCATGCAACTTTAGCTGTCACTTCAGACCATTCTTAGGACCTCAGTTCTAACTCAGACTTCATGCTAAGTTTCAGGCCCTTTAAGTCCAATTGACTGCTAAATATCTCCTGTGGATGCGCTGAAGGTATCTCAAATAGCTGTTCAGGAGCAGATTATAGTCAACAGTCAGTGTACACTTAATTAAAGGGGAGATCTCATGGTAAGTGTTCTTATTGCAATAAAATAAACATTAAAAAAAAGAGTCCATCTCTCTCAGCATTCGTTTTCTCTCTTCTGTCCCCTGTCTTCATCATTTCTATTTTGTTTCTCACACTAGAAATTTTATATCCTATATTCTCCTTCTGTCTCACATTAACACCCAAGTTATGTTCTACTTCACTCAAAAAATTCCAGTATTTGAGTGTCCACTTACTAAGGCATCGGTTAAGGCTCTGGAAATGAAGCAGTGACACCACCAAGCTTTGTTACAGTAGCTTTCATTCTAATTGGGAGAGACACAGAATAAACATGTATACCAAGTGACAGTAAAAGCAATGAGGAAAATAGAGCAGTGTTAGATGGAAATGGTAGGGAAAGGAGTTAGGAAGGTGCTAATCTGTTTTAAGGTAGTCAGGGAAGACCTCTGAGAAGGGGACATTTGCACAGACCTGAAGGCAGTAAGGAATCAAGCCATGTACATGTATTGGGGAAGAGCCTTTCAGGAAAAGATGAGCAAAGAAGCCTATGTTGTCAGGCTGGAGTGAGCAAGAAACAGAATGGTAGGGCATGATATCAGGGTATTAGATGCTGACCCTCAAAGGCGAAGGAAAGGACTCTGGATTATATTCTGAGCAAAATAGGAAGCAGCTGGAAGGTTTTAAGCAGAGTATGACATGGCTAGACTGAAGGAAGAGCAAAGATGGAAGCTTGGAGGCCGGTTAAGAGACTTTGTAGTTGTTCAAATAAGAGATTGTGATGGGTTAGTTAAAAGTGGTAGCAGAAGAGGTGATGTGTAGTAGTTGTATCTTGGACTTATTCAGGCAACAGAATTTACCAACGATATGATGGGAATGTTAAAAAGGAAATCAAGGGTGACTTCTAGGGTTTTGGTCTAAACATTTATTTAGACAAGAACAATTGACAAGAATTCAGGTTGCTGTTCCATCTCATTAGACTATAAAGTAGCCACTTGCTGTATTTAATCTCTGTCCTTCCATCTGATCTTGGTTTAGTTAGCTTCTTAAAATACAGATCTGACAGTATTACTTGGCTGATGGCTCCTCATTGCCTGCTGGCAGGAGAGTAAAGTCACTTCATAGTATTTAGATGAATTTGTATACGTCTTTTATGCTATCATAGAATACAACAGCTCTGATCTTTTAATATGATGGTCTTTTTCTTTTTTAAACTACCAGGTAGATACATGTGAAGAAGTTACTTTTTGTTTGTTTTTTCAAAAGGGATTCTGTATTAGGAGGAAAAGGCAAGATTTTGGTAGGAATTTGTGGGATATATACAGAAAAGCAGAAATGTATGTAGTTACTAGCATGTCTGTTTTATAACTCCAGCTAAAATATGAAAGGTGTATGTGTTTATAATATCCCTGTATTTCTGTACAGAATATTGTGACATCTATTAATTACTTGATCACCCAAATGATCTTCTGATATACAGATACTGGGTTTAGTGCTGAGTAAGGCAGACAAAGTGTCTTTCCTTTTGGAATTAACAGTTCAGTGGGAAAGAAAGTGGGGATCCCAGGTAGCTCAGTGGTAAAGAATCCACCTGCAATGCAGGAGATATGGGTTCAAGTCTAAGATCCCCTGGAGAAGGAAATGGCAACCCACTCCAGTATTCTTGCCTGGGAAATCCCATGGACAGAGGAGAGCCTGGCGGGCTACAGTCCATGGGGTCACAAAGAGTCGGACAGGACTGAAGCGACTACAACAATGGGGAAGAAAGTGGCTCCAAAATAGTTATTTCTCAAGAAGGGGCACACACACTCCTGGCCATTCTGCCAGGAGTTTCTGCATATTTTTGTTTTCAATTGTTAAGTAGTATTCTCAGAGTGAGGGTTAGAATATCTTTAATTTCTGTTTCCTGAACAGCAAGGATCTGGAGAAGTTATTTGTCCTCAGTCATATAATTTATATAGTCAAGGTGGAATTCAAATGCAGGTTCTCTGATCCCAAAACTTTAAACACTGTGCTGTATAATTCTCATGATCTTAACATGACAATAAGTTAAAGAAATATAAAAATGAGAATGAAATTTAACTTTCTGGCTTGAAAGAGTTTCAAAATGAAAGCAAATCAGTCAGGAACTCCTAGTAATGCATCAGCTGATACTCTTTCAGATATTGTTGTTGTCAGAGATTACATATCTTTAGTGTTCCTTTTAAAATCTTAAGTGTTTATGAAATAACATTAAGTTGACAACGAGACCAGCATAAGATGAGATGCGCGTGATCTGTGGTCTGAGTCAGACTTTTAATTAGAGCAACTAAAAATTACTTATTTAAACACAGGATGTATGCTGCTGAATGCTAAGGGTGCAGTTACACACCCTTTCGGTTTTAAAGACAGTTCAAGTTGAATTAATGAAGTTAAATTACCTTTGAAAAGTCTACCTCTAGCATCCTCATTTGCCGTCAGTGTGTTTTGCCTGGCTTATTGACATACAGAAGGAAATATGAATGACTTTTTATTTGATCAACTGGTGCCTAAAAGCAATAGGAGTCATAAAGGAAAAGGGAACTTCCCTGACCCTCCTCTGATCATGTAACATTAGTCCTGATAAACACTGCAGTACGTGTAAACCCTGAAAACCCTAGGTTGAGACTGATAGGTCTTTCTGTGCTCGTTTCTGTTCGCTTGTTCTCCCCACACAGCCAGAATGAACTCTAAAAAGGGTAACTCAGGATACATGACCTCCCTGGTCAGCTCCTTTCTCTGACTCCCCGTCTCAGAGTTACTCGCCTCTCTGGCCTGTAAGGGACTGTCATCATACCTCACTCTGACCTTTCCTACTGCGTTTTGCTGCAGCCCCCGCCACATTTTTCTGGCTGTTCCTTCCTGTTTGTGGTAAGCTCCTACTTCAGGACCTTTGCTTTTATTGTTTTTTCTGCCTTGAGGGCACTTGACTGAAGTACCTTTTGTCCTTAGCTCCTTTGGGATGTCACCACAATGAGGCCTTCAAAGACTCCCAGTTAAAATATTACATCCTCTCCCCTTCATCTTTTTTTTCCACAGCAGGTAACATTATCTGATACACAATATGAAACTGAAAGTTGCTCAGTCGTGTCTGACTCTTTGCCCTCCCATGGACTGTAGCTCTCCAGGCTCCTCTGTCTGGAATTCTCCAAGCAAGAATACTGGAGTGGGTAGCCACTCCCTTCTCCAGGGGATCTTCCTAATCCAGGGATTCAACCTGGTTCTCCTGCGTTGCAGGCAGATTCTTCACTGTTTGAGCCACCAGTGAAGCTCCAATATACAGTATATTCTTTGCATATTTATTGTCTTTCCCACTAGACAATATGGGATGTTCATGATGGAGTTTTGGTCTGTATTGATCACAGCTATATCCCATGCATAAAACATGACACATAGTAGGTACTCAATCTGTCAATCAGCATATTAAAGTATACTGTTTGCACAATATTATTTTTTCCTAGCTTTCTTGAGATATAATTGACATACAGCATTGTGTAAGTCTAGGTGTATAATGTGATACACATATATTGCAAAATGTTTATCAGATTAAGGTTAGTTAACACATCCTTAACTCATATAATTACTTTTGTTGTTGTTATTATGGTGAGAACTTTTTAAAATCTATTAGCAATGTTCAAGCATACAATACAGTATTTTTAACTATAGTCATCATGCTGTATATTAGATCCTCAGAACTTATTCCTCTTATAATGGAAAGTTTGTACCCTTTGACCAACATGTTATTTCCCCAACTCTACACTCCCAGCCCCATGTAACCACCTTATCTTTAAGTTTGGCTTTTTTAGATTTCATATATAATTGAGATTATATACTGTTTGTCTTTCTCTGACTTATTTCACTTAAAATAATATCCTCAAGGTTCATGCATGTTGTTTTGCAGATGGCAGGATTTTATAATATTCTTTAAAATCTCTGTTGTATATTTACATATTTAATAATTTAGGCTCTATGGTTTTATGATTAGTAAATACTTATTTGACTACTGAGGTCACAACCCTAGTTTTCTGGCCAAGCAAGAAAGCTTTTAGACTAGTCTTGCTTTTTTAAATCTTTACTTAGTCAAGTGAATATTAAAGCAAATATTTTAAGATAGTAAAGAAAATTGGGCAAAGAAAGTTTGTTTTTCCTCCCAACATAGCTTATTTTATTTCTTAGTTTCCCTTATTACTTGTATTTAGACATAATCATAGTATCATGTGTTTTTTAATAGTAGATTTTGAATTAGTTTGCTAGTGAACACTGCTGTTTATAAGAGCTCTGATAACAATACAAATTAATCAAAATCCTCCTCTAAGTGATTCAGATTGGTGCTGTCATCTCTATAGAAGAATGTCATGTTTTTATGAAATTTTTCAGGTAGAATTTTTTTTTTTAGTTCATAGTATAGTTTTTCTTTAAGTCTCTTGTGAAATAAATGATAGTTAACCAGTATTCTGTAGAGAATACCAGATGTACTTCCAGAGGTATAAGCTGGATTTAGAAAAGGCAGAGGAACTAGAGATCAAATTGCCAACATGTGTTGGATCATAGAGCAAAGGAATTCCGGAAAAACATCTACTTCTGCTTCATTGACTACTTTAAACCTTTGACTGTGTGGATCACTACAAACTGGAAAATTCTTAAAGAGATAGGAATACCAGACCACCTTACCAGTCTCCTGAGAAAACTGTATGTAGGTCAAGAAACAACAGTTAAAACTCACATGGAACAACAGACTAGTACAAAATTGGGAAAGGAGTCAGGCTGTATATTGTTACCCTGCTTATTTAACTTATATTCAGAGTACAGCATGTGAAATGCCAGGCTGGATGAATCACAGGCTGGAATCAAGAGTGCTGGGAGAAATGTAAATATCCTCAGATATGCAGAAAGTGAAGGGGAACTAAAGAGCCTCTTGATGAGAGTGAATTAAGAGAGTGAAAAAGCTGGCTTAAAACTCAATATTCAGAAAACTAAGATCATGTCATCTGGTCCCATCACTTAATGGCAGACAGATGGGGAAGCAATGGAAACAGTGACAGACTTTATTTTCTTGGGCTCCAATATCACTACAGATGGTGACTTCAGCCATTAAATTAAAAGACGCTCGCTCCTTGAAAGAAAAGCTATGACAAACCTAGACAGCATATTAAAAAGCAGAGACATCACTTTGTTGACAAAAGTTTGTCTAGTTAAGGGTAGTTTTTCCATTAGTCACGTATGGATATGACAATTGAACCATAAAGAAGGCTGAGAGCTGAAGGATGATGGATGCTTTTGAACTGTGGTGTTGGAGGAGACTCTTGAGAGTCCCTTCGACATCAAAGAGACCAAACCAGTCAATCCTAAAAGATGTCAACCCTGAATATTCATTGGAAGGACTGATGCTGAAGCTGAAGCTCCAATACTTTGGCCACCTGATGGGAAGAGCTGACTCACTGGAAAAGACTTTGATACCGGGAAAGATTGAGGGCAGGAGGAGAAGGGGGTACCAGAGAATGAGATGATTAGATGGCATCATCAACTCAATGGACATGAGTTTGAGCAAACTCCGGAAGATACTGAGGGACTAGGAAGCCTGGCATGCGGCAGTCTATGGGGTTGCAGAGTCAGACATGACTTGGCAACTAAACATAGGTTTTTCTTTAGGTCTGTTGTGAAATAAAAAAAATATATATTTTAGTATGCATCATGTAAGATTTATTATGAAGATTTATTGTCTAAATAAGTAATAAAAACATCATCTCAAAAAATTAACAGTAACGTGACGGAGTTATCTAGCATTCAGTCCATATTAAACTTTCCCTAGTTTTTCCAAGAGTGTCTTTTATGGCTAATATTTTTCCCTCACCTTGAACAAATATCCAGTTGAAGTTTATATATTACGATGAAAGGTATTCAGTTTTCCTAGTGTGTTTCTGCCCAGGAAGTAATCATTATCCTATTTACCTGTCAGGTCTGTACTTTCATACTTATGCTATAGATGTTATAGATGTGAAATAATATAGTTTTTGTTTAAAATTTTACTTAAGTAGTATTATAATGTGTGTATTATCCATCAGTTTTCGACTTTATTTTTTTGGGGGGGTGGGGGTTCAGGATGGGGAACACATGTACACCCATGGTGGATTCATGTTAATGTATGGCAAAACCAATATAGTAAAGTAATTAGCCTCCAATTTAAATAAAAAAATTTATATTAAAAAAATGAAATATTCTGTAGGAGGAAGCACTTAACATTTTTGTCTGCTGACCCCACCTTTCAACTTTATTTCAATTAGTAATTTTCAATTTAAGTTGAAGCTGTAGTACAACATAGAGCCTGTATTGTGCCTGCCAGTCTTTGCTTGATTTAAAATTTATGTTTTCAACCAGTAATTTTAACTATTTCTCAGCACCACAGAGTAGGAGACAAACAGGTGAAGTAGTCTTGTTATGGGTGTTTTAAAATATTGTTTATCAGGCGTTCCCTGGTTGGTAGTTAGGATTCTGTGCTTTTATTGCCATGGTCTCAGTTTAATGCCTGGCCGCATAGCTTGGCCAAAATAATAATAAATAAGTAAAATGTAGTTTATCAACTTAATAAAGTTGATTAAGTGTTAATAAGCATATGATAAGAGTAGTTTCAGAGGTTGAAATTGAGATATGTGTGTTTTTTAGGTGATCATGAATCAGACAGATAAAAATCAAGAAATCCCATCATACCTTAGTGATGAGCCACCAGAAGGTAAGTACACATCAATAGCACTAAGAATGAAAAAACGTCCTAGTGAATTAAAGTTCAGATTGTCTTTATTAAAGTAACAACCTGTTTTGTCAGCAGATGTGTTCCAAAAATACTTAAACGTTTTTTTAAATAAGAAAGCATAGATATTATGAATAGGGACACTATGTAACTGTTTTATTGTTTAAGATCTATTTTTCTGCTACTCTTTTATTCTTCTAAGACCATTTCACAAGTAGAGCATCCTTTCATTTGTAAAGAATTGGGTGGGGTGCAGAGGAAGGATGGACTGGGTTTAGTTTTGATGTCATGAATACAAAAACTCAATTCAGGAGGCACTTGAGATTTGTAAAACTCCTGTTGTTGTCTATGTTATAATAGGTAACTTCCTTTTTTAATACATGGTCTTGGGGTTTGCTTAATTTATTTTTTAGTTTGAAAATCGTGACATCAGGAATCATTTTTATCTTCAAAAATCTTTGGAAACACTAAACGCACACCTGAATGTTTCGACTATACACAGAAACAACTAGCTGTTTGCTTTCCTTTATTTTTTAGGGACTAGAACTCTGGAGTATTGAAGAGAAAAGTTAGGGCTCAATGAGAAAGTAAATAAGGACTTGTGAGAATGATGTCAGGAAAGAGATAAAGGCTATCCAGGAGCATGACTGTTAAGGAAGAGAACAGCCTCAACAGTGTCTTTATATTGGCAACCTGTTAAACAAAAGTAGTCTGCAAAGTGAATAATTTATATGGTGGTAATTAAGAGCACAGTGATAACAGTATTAAAATTTGTCTGATTTGACGGAGAAAAATTGTCTTAATTAAATGCATGTACACCAAATTTAGCATCTGAGGTATTCAGCATGAGGTTTTTATGTTTTATCCTCAAGTCAAGATTCGCCCCCTCCCCACCTTTTCCTAGTGTTACTAACCTTGATTACAAAAGAATTACCACTTATGTAATTCTTTCCATCATAATTTTATAATTAATATATTCAAATGCTTATCTGTGTCTTAAGTCTCTTATTTAGCTATTTTAAAATTTATATTAACTATGCTTATTACTCAGTTTCAATTAAAAAATTGGTTTTATAAATTTAACTATTGCTGTATCTTTATAAGTGAGCTATTTTGACTAAGCAGTGAGGCTTTCTTCCTTGTGAAATGATGTAAACTCTCCAAACAATGAGAAGAAAATGTTACTCAAGGTAAATTTGTGCCTTGTGTATTTAAAGAAACTCTATTTTCAGAATTTTTTCTCTCTTAAATATTGTTGGTTTCCCAGAGTTATCTAACCACGATTTTAGTAGCTTTGGTGGTGTTGAACCTATTTATCCATGAATTTACCTTTCTTGTGTGAGATTATACCTTTTTTAGTGGTTATAGCCTGACTTATAGTTACCAAGCATTTTTTCATGAAGTTAAAAAAAAATAAAAACACCATTGCTCATGTGTTGTTGCTGCCTGAGTCACTCGATTACGAAGGAGAAAAGATCTCTGTGCATTTGAGAGTGGCAGAAGTGAATTTTTATGAAGTCTTCCTGCTAGTCATTTTATGCTGGAGTTTGGGTTACATGCCAGTTTGAGTGCCTCTATTAAACAAACAGAAAAAATTCATGACAGTAAATCTGAATTTCTCATAATGATGTTCCTTTTCTGGGAGTATACGATGAGTTTTTACAAACCAGATGCTTAAATAACATATTCTCTTCTATAAAAATTACTGAGCCTGTGGAAGTATTAATCATAGCTATGGTTTTCTCATTACAAAATAAATTTTATGTAGGTGACATGATTTTAAGTGATGAATGATTTTCCTGTTTTTGCATATAGTATTAGCTCTTAAAATACATTATGAAGGAGCTCATAGAATAAGAAACTAAGTATTTTACTGTGAGGAGAATTCAGCAGGCCCATGTAACACATTTTTTGAAAAATATACAACTATTTTCCAAAAAAAGAAAAATAACATTGTGAGCAGAGTGACATTTTGTTTGTGGCAGTGCCATGGCTTGCAGGATTTTAGTTCCCCAACGAGGGAATGAACCCAGGCCTTTGGTATTGAAAGGGTGGGGTCCTAACCACTGAACCACCAGGGAATTCCTGACATTGTTTTAAAATTTTTGCAAATCTCTTTAATATTTGGATTAATAGAAGAGAGATAGATTCTCATAGTTGCTTCTGTGTTTAGTCTGTTGTGTTACTGCACATCATTTAGCTTCTGGAAAATCCTGTTGTAGACTGGTGACAGAATGAAAGTGAAGAGACACGTTAATATTGATGTTTTAGTATTACTATGAAAGCAGTTTGTAACCCCTTAAATAGTCCTGGGGATACTCAGGGGTTCCACACCACACCTTGAGAACCAGTGCTTTAAATGAGGAAGCTTTTTTCAATAATGACTGAATTCTATCAAGGAAATAAGGGCTAAATATATTTATCTTTTCATGCTTTTAGGATATAAAACAAAGCTTTTTAAAAAGTTAACAGCAACAGAACTGTAAATCAAGGAAACACTTAAAATAGTTTTCTATTTCATGAAAGTTGTCAAGTCTTTAAAGCATTTCTTCTTATAGATACTAAGACTTAGCATTGGACCAAGATGTTTTAAAAACATGTACAATTATGCCCTTGAGGGAATAGCTCATCTGATCAATGTCTTGATCAGATTTGTGTTTATATGGTTGACCTTATCAATACAGTCTCCTGATTGTTAGGAAGTCTTAGGCTACTCAGTGATTTGTACTGTTTTTATAAAGACTTACATTTGACTGTCTTATATTTTCTCTCATTAGGTTCAATGAAAGATCACCCACAACAGCAACCAGGCATGCTGTCCCGTGTGACTGGGGGTATCTTCAGTGTTACAAAGGGAGCTGTTGGTGCCACCATTGGTGGCGTGGCTTGGATTGGTGGAAAGAGTCTGGAGGTGACCAAAACAGCTGTTACAACTGTGCCTTCCATGGGAATAGGGCTGGTGAAAGGGGGCGTGTCTGCTGTGGCTGGAGGTGTTACAGCTGTCGGGTCTGCTGTTGTAAACAAAGTGCCCTTAACAGGAAAGAAAAAAGACAAATCTGACTAAAATATGGAGATGCATTTGTTCTCCACAGCATTATGATGCCAGTGGCATTGAATTGCTAAATTATGGACTACAACCAAGTCACCTGTTTTGGACGTTTATCTTCTAACTGCTGTGTTGAAAGTATTGATGACTGACTGACTGGCTTTTGTCTAAAAAGAAGAGACCAATACTAGCACAGTGTATGAAGGTTTCTCATACTTAAATTCCAGCTTTTTATCTGGTAAAATGTTACACTTATTCAGTTGTAACTGAAGATATGGTGTATTTGAATATTTACTATATAAGTCTTTCAGTTTAACTCAAAATGTGAAAGTTGAATTTAGTGGATGATCTTCACAGTTCCATATGTATAATGTGCCAGGTAACTCATCTGCCCCTTAAGAAGGGAACCTTGAACTACATAAACTGTACCTTTGATGTGCCTAATAGTTTCAGATGTTTTAATTAGTTTTTTTTTTAATAACCATAGTTGATTAGACCAAGAGGCATTCTTTTATAATTTAAGATGGTAAAAGTAGCAGGAACTAGAGAAGGTTAAAAGATTCATGGTTTTGTGAGTATTAACCATCTTGTATTAGACATGCATTATATTAATTTAATCATTGATGCCTTACAAAAGAAAACATCTTTTCTAATACCCTGATATGTGCGGTTCTTAGGATTATTATTATATATGGATTCTTTCAAAAGTTGTTTGTGAAATTAGTTTTCCCTCAAGAATCTCAGGATTAGTGGGGTAAAGGCATTTCTTGCTCTCAGCAGATAAGATAGTGCTTGTTAACTGTTAGTAGTTATACCAAATTGTATACTTCAACCTGGGTTCATGCTCCATCATTAATAAACCTTACAGTGCCTAAGGAACATTTCTTTGCTGGTCAGAAGCTATGTTAAAAGAGTTTCATATTAAGGAGGAACACATAAATCATTTTAAGTTCCTAAGAATTATCTGAAGCATCCAAGATATAAAAAGAATTCTTCACACCTATTTTGTCTCACGTGCTTACATACTCAGTTGTGCCCAACTCTTTGTGACTCCATGGACTGTAACCCATCAAGTTCCTTTGTCCATGGAATTTTTCAGGCAAGAATACTGGAGTGGGTTGTGATTTCCTACTCCAGGGGATCTTCCCAATGCAGGGATCAAACCCATGTCTCCTGCTTGGCAGATGGATTCTTAACCACTTGTGCCACCTGGGAAGCCCCATTTTGTCTCAAGGATGGCTTAAATTATTAGCAGTACCCCTTTTAAAAAACACAGTAAAAGCAATTATGGATATATGACTTAAATTGAATGGAGTGGGCTCCATAGATTAGTTCTGAAGATTAAGGATATTGATAAGTGCTATCAGTGTTTGACAGGTTTTTTAAATGTTATCTTACAGTCCTTTAAAGCAGCAGTAGACTGTATCATTTTCCAAGTCAACTTCAGGCAGGGAATTCAATTTTTTGGTTACGGATGATAAGCGTGTCATAGCTTAATAACGTCTCATCATGTCTTTTTCATTCTAAAAGAATATGACTTAGCTGGAATTCATCTTTGTTTCATGTTCAATTTCATAAAAATTTTAAAGTGGAATATATATTCGGCATATCTCTTAACTAAGGGTTTAATCCAAGTTTGAAAAAATCTTAATTTTCTTTAAGTTTGGAAATTTGCTACCATTCTGCACTTTTTTTTTTTTTTTTAATGAGTGAGGGGAAGAAAGGAGGTGATACTCTAGTCAGTAAGTAAAAATAGCACTCCTGAGAACTTAAATCACTCCAACACCCAAAGCTTAAGTGTTTGTTTGCAAACCCCTACGAGTTTTACATTAATAATGTGGATCAATAAATGGATAAAAACAAAACTTAACTTTTAAAAGCTTTTATAAATACCAGCAGGGACTTAGGCAAATCCAGTTTCCTGAACCTTTCTACCATATACAAATCTGGAAGGTCATTAAGGAGTTAATCAGAAATTAAATTGCCATTTATTTCATCCTGTATGATTTATCTTGTTGGTATAAAGAAAGAAAGTGAAGTCACTCAGTGGTGTCCGACTCTTTGCAACCCCATGGACTGTAGCCTACCAGGCTCCTCTGTCGATGGGATTTTCCAGACAAGAATACTGGGAGTGGGTTGCCATTTCCTTCTCCAGGAGATCTTCCTGACCCAGGGATTGAACCCAGGTCTCCTGCATGGTAGGCAGACGCTTTACCGTCTGAGCCACCAGGGAAGTATTTGTTGGTAAACTGTGATCAAATATAATTAGAAGCAGGATTAAAAAAAAAAACCTGAAATTAATAAACACTAAATGATCTAAATAATGGTATTGGAGAACTTTTTCCTGTTATTTGAAAGAAATTATTGCTTTGTTGCTAGTTTATGTTTCTTAATTATCTTTATAGGCTCTGCTGTGCTTTGTACCTGAATTTCTACATATAGACTTTAGTTTACTGTATGCTTGAATATTTATTTTCAACTTGGCTTGTCTTTAAAATTGCTTGAGAAAAAATGGTTGTAATTAATTTCTGCTACAGAAAAGCCACCTGGTACATTTTATCTCATCAAGCTTGTTTTAAATTTTGAACTTATAACTTTGTTCAGGAGAGGCTTTGCAGTGATAGCAGAGAACTTGTACAAATGAACAGTTAGTTGTAGAGGTTCTTGTTGAAATGAACTTGCCATTTGATATGTAAAGCTGTACACTTGAGTCTTTTCCAGTTTATTTTTGTAGACTAGCAATTTGACCTGTTGAACAGTACTAGCTAACTTCAAGAAACTGAGGTTGTTGTATACACCTGGAGGCATCTGTTATTCAGCTTATCTTTAGAGTGGGTATTTGGCACAATGAGGATAAACTTGTGTGACCCACTAGAATGACTGATCTAATAATGTTGACATCATGAATCCTGTACTTAGTGAAATGTCAGATGAAAATGATTGATGATTGAGTAAATTTTTTGTGTTAAAGAAATGGGAAAATAATACATGAATCTTTAATAAAGCACTATGATCTGCAAAAGATGAACTGTTTCATAAAGATCTAAGGAAATAAAGGGAATTTTAAAACAGGGTATTCTTAAAATTGTAGTTATATAGCAAATCAGAAAGTACTGTAGCCAGTTTTTAAATTTTTTTATACTAATGCACAAACATGACAGAACATCTCCAAATATGAATTCTGATGCCAACAATCAAGTCCATATATATTTTAAACAACTCTAATAAATATTAAAAATGCAGATTTCTAGGTTTGACAGCAACTTGCTGAATCTTTGCAGGGTGGAATTCAAGACTGCAGTTTAATAACCTCTGCAGTTGGTTCTTGTGCGCTCTAAACTTCGGGAATTGATGCAGGAATTATAAAATAGGGAGGGCACTTCTATGTCCTAAGCAGATGTGGAACCAACTTAAGACTGCTTACTGGCCAGAAATGACTCAAAGGGAAGGGAACCAACTGGAAGAAGGAAGAATACTGATACTTACTGGGCACCTACTTACCTATCAGGCATGGCCCATAAATTCTCTTATTTAATCAGTATGAGGCCCTTTAGGAGGAAAGTATCTGTATTCCCTTTGTACAAATATGAACAAGCTAACCTCCAATGTTAGTTGAGTTTCCCATAACGCTTGAATTAGTGTCAATCACCACCTCTCCAGCGTATGTCCAGAAACAGAAGGGACTACTCAACTAGTCCTTCATTCTGCTGTAGTGCTGCCTGTATGCTTGATTTACCAAGCTGTGTGATTTGAGCTCACTTCAAGTCTTCTGGGTGATCATATTTATTTGGCAGCTAATTGCGTTCTGCCACAGAAATGAATTTATACATAAATTGTTTAAAGGGAATAATGTAATTTGTTGTTAGAGCCTATTTTTCCACAGGGGAAATGAAATTTTGACTCTAGTGTTTTATGTAAGGGTATCTCCCCCTGCTATGTTGTTGATTTTGGGTATCTAAAATTTTACTTGTAGGAAGATCTGGGTTAAGAATGCAAGAATGGAAAAAAGCAGAGGTTCACGGGCTAAAAAGTATGGACTAGGATTTGGTCTAAAGGAAAATAAAGGTGGTATACTGCATGTTTGACCATGAATGTCGATTTTTTTTTTTTAACTTTTCTAGTTAGACTAAGCTACAAATGTATTTCTGTAACCACAACTGCCTCTGGTTTGCTAGTGTACTGACAAGTTTTTATTTATTTAATTGAAGGATAATTGTTTTACAATATTGCATTGGTTTTTACACAAAGCTTTTTACATTAATGGCCACAAAGCACACAGGGCTACTCAACTCTGCTAAACTTTCTTATATACTTTCTTGTTTGTTTACTTCCCTACTCCTCAAAATGACTCATTCCCCCGCTTCCTACCCCTCCTGCTGTACTCCCTTTCTCCCATTCTAAATCTCTCTGTAAAAAGAGGTAACCAGACAGCAACTCTTCTGCCTCTCACAATGCACACCCCTCCAACCAGCCTGCATGTGTTCCCATGCTCTGTGGGCCGGACATGGGCCAGAACTAATGTCTCTGCTCTTATCCAAAGTAAAGCCCACTTTCATTTCCTCAAGGATTTTAATCCTTAGTATTAATTCACTTTCCACCTATCATCCATCTCTTTCTCCTTGGGTCATACCCACTGGCATATAAACATGTTCCAGTATTTCCTTTCTTTAAAGAAAAATTACTCAAAATCTCATTACCTCCATTTTCTGCTTCCATTTGCAGCAAAATTTCTTGAAAAACGATATAGTCCCTGACTCTTATCTCCTATTCTCTCAACCCACTCCAGTTGCCTTCTTACCTGTCTCATTCCACCAGAATCACTCTTGACAGGTCCAACCAATGATCTCCTTTTGCCAGATCCACTGGTCATTTCTTATCTTAGCTGACCTCCCCATGGCATTTGATATTGAAAACGTCCTTTTCTCTTGGCAGACTTACTCTGGTCAACCCATTCCAGACCTGGTCTGTTGCTACTACAAATTTATCCTCTTTCTAGGCAGTCTCACCTAGAGCTATAGCAGATAAGCAGATGATCTCCAGGTAACTATCTCCAGTCCTGATTTCTCACAACTCCAGACTTCACTATTTTTCTGTTTGAAAACTCTGCTCAAGTTGGGCATCTCAAGATTGACATCGGTTAATAGAATTACCAAGGTGACCATATAATGAATAATGCATTTCAAACTGAGACACTTTTGAGGGTGAAAGAGAACACTGCTAATAATTTTGTCAGGGCAGCAAGCATAAACAAAAATCTGCCAAAGGATTTCCCATCACATTTAGAATGAGATCCTGTTCCTTAGACCTGTGCTGTTCATCTTGTGTCACTCTTCCCATCACTTAACTCTGCCCTGCCTGTACTGGCTGCCATGCTCCCCTTGAGCAAACATTTCTGTATGACTTTGAGTGAGTGACTTAGCCTCTCTGTGCCTAAGTGTCCTCATCTGCTAGAACAATAAACAATGGTACTCTTAGCTCTTAAGAGTTGTAAAGTACAACATGCCTAGCACTTAGTAGATGCTGCAGAGATACCTTTCAGTCTCCTAACTAAGGAACTGAACAGATTTGGACAGTAAGGGTTACCTGCATTTGCTGAATGAAGGAATAAAGTGAAGATGTGGTCTATATTTTTCATAATTTTTCATTACTTAAGGGCCTTGCATACATAGTGCACATATGTTTGAGTGTCAAGAGTCAGTTGTTGGTGTGTGTGTTACATAGTTCAGACTCCACTGCTGAAAGTGAGCCAGTCTATCTGGATAATACTTATCTTGAAACAAAACTTAGAAACTTAAAACCTAACTAAAATCAGTACCATCACACACTTAACCTTTCATATATTACAGTCAGACCTGGATTCTCAGTTTCCTTAAAAGCTGTACTTCAAATGAATATGAATTAGATCATTTTAAATTTAAGGAATTTTACAGAGACGTTTTCATAAAAACTCCTGAATTTGCAGCTGGTACTCTTAACATGTCAGGTAGTGGTAACTTTTTCTTATGCCAACTCATAAGCAATCCTTTTTCTGTTCACAAGCTTTGAACAGAAGAGAGATCTCAGTAAATCTGGGCTCTGGCACTTGGCAGCTGGATGGTTCTCTAAGCTTGATTCCTCATCTGTAAAAAAGGGAGCGTAATACATGCACACAGAAGTGTTTTATTAAATAAAACCGTCAATTTTAAACAAACCGACCATATAAATGAGTTCTAATTATTCCTTATGATGGGTAATACTAGGTTCTAAAAGATACCTATTCCAACCTGGAGATAAAGTTTCTCCACCAAAATGTTTTAGAAATTTGCTAATGTTTCACCAAACACTACAGGATTCAGACCATAGTGGCGTGATGTTTCAGAGCTGGTGGTGAGAAAGAAGGCTGGGTCTGCATCCCAGATGAAATGTGCTATATCAAAAAAAAAGTATCCATAATTTGAATGGAGTACACTTTTCAGTTTCTAAAACTATTCACTTACAAAATATCACACTTGTGGCATTTAATAGTAGTTTTTTTTTAATAGCTTAAGGACAAAACTACAAACTTTATTAAATGCAATTTATATATTCAAGTATAGCAGCTGAGTCAGAGATCGTCTGCTGCTGCTGCTGCTAAGTCACATCAGTCGTGTCTGACTCTGCGACCCCACAGACGGCACCCAACAGGCTCCTCTGTCCCTAGGATTCTCCAGGCAAGAACACTAGAGTGGGTTGCCATTTCCTTCTCCAATGCGTGAAAGTGAAAAGTGAAAGTAAAGTTGCTCAGTCATGTCTGACTCTTAGCGACCCCATGAACTGCAGCCTACCATGCCCCTTCATCCATGGGATTCTCCAGGCAAGAGTACTGGAGTGGGTTGCCATTGCCTTCTCCTACTGAGAGGTAATTTAAACACAACTCAGAAGCTACTTAGGTTCTTAAAATTACCCACAATGTTTTAGAAATTTGTACCCACAATATTCCTGAATCACTTAAGTTTTTGCTACTTGGTTTCACTCTGCACTGGTGAAAAGAAGCAACATCAGTAAGCAAGTTACTCTTCAACATTTAATGGTGCCACAGGGTTAAATAATGGCCGCCTTTTTTTGGCCTGAATTTTACCAAAGTTAGCCTCAAATTCTTTTTTTGTTCCATTCAGATTTGCTAGATGTCCATCCTTTATTCCATAGCCTAAGGAATTCAGTTTCTTTATCCTGTATTGTACTATTTGTGGTGTTAATTCAAGAACCATTGGTGTCTCTCTTATCTGAGCTATGGAAATTCCTTCTTTCAATAATCCCTGAATTCTCTCCTCCAAAACTGGAACAGAGTAATACAAAAGGGCAGGACATTTCAAAACCAATTGCTTCAGGTCATGATCAGTACATTTAAAAGCATTTTTAGAGAAAGACATACTGTTCTGTATACTTCTCGGGCAAAGCTGAAAAAGAAATCCTTTGAGTTTGGAGAGAAGCTGGAGAATTTCAAAGTTTGTGAAACCCTGCTCCTGGAAAAATTCTAGTGTTTCCTTTATAGCTGCAGAAGAGTTTAACAAAATAAATGGATTTTGGCTTAACAATTTTAGAAGCCAAACTTTCATGTTGGCCTCGGAGCCACCTAAATTTAGATAACTCTCTTGGAGAATCTTTATCATTTGTTTATTCTTCTCCATAGGATTATGAAAAATATTAGTTGCAGTTGTCAAAAATCTGCTAATGACCACATTTTTAAGTCCCAACTCTTGAAAGAACTGAATATTTAGCTTCCAGTTTTCCTGGTCTTTAACAGTAAAGAAAGATTCTGGAAACTGTTCTATTAACTTGACTAACTCTTCCTCATTTTTACAGACCAATTGCCAGAGTTCTCTTTGAGTGTTAACAGCAGTTGGACTGCAGATAATTGCTTCTGGGCAGCGTTCCAAGATACTGGCTACAGCAGTCTCATTGGCACCCAGCTGTTGTAAAATATTTGCAATTTCTTCAACATAGGTTTCATCCTCCAGAAGTACCCAGCCTTTTAATCTTCGAATTTTCCTGATGTCAACTGACAATTTAAAGAGCTTTTCTACTGTCTTTTTATTTTCTTTCTTTGACTGACTATCAGTTGTACAGGTGAAGGATGCTAGAAAAGGTCTGTATTTTGGAGCTGATAGCATTTTCCGGAAAGAACAGAGTCTGCAGGGCTGGGATCTCATCAGCAACTTCCACAACATGGCTGCAATCCACTGGCTAATTTCCACCGTCCTGAGACTCCAAATGTACAAATCATACCTGTAAGAAAGAAAATACAGGTTCTCTTAGAATACAAACACAAATCTGAGCTACAAATATTGAGCATGAAAATAAAATGGACAAATTAGACAGGTAAACTACTCATGTGGAGTATTAAATAGAGCTGTTTAAATAATTTATGAAGTAACTGTCATATACTGCTTCCCATCTTAAATTTAATAAATACCCTCTTTGAGCTTTGCAACAACTTGTGAAGTAGTTATTTCCATTTAACAGATCAGTAGCAAAACCACAGGGAGTTCAAAGATTCACAAACCTCAAATGTTATTTTGACATAAATTTCATTTCTTACAACTCTGTTTCTGTCTAGGGCATATACATTTATACACATACCCATTTTTTAAAAATGTTTTTCGTATTTTAAAGTTGATGTCTAGGTAAAGCAAATACTTTTTAAGGAGGAGAGTCAATTTTAATTTTATATTGTATTTTTTGCTGAATAGCTATTATCCAAAATAAGCCACTGAATTTGTTTTAAAAATGAGTTAATAAATGTAATACTGTTTTATGAGAATTTATGAAAATCTTTTTTTATAAACCCAGAATTAAGTCTCAGCCAGGTAAAACAAGGAATACCATGTGACTGCCCAGTGGAATCATGGGAAATCATGTTAGCTGTGGAATGTCTTGGTGACCATGGCTTATTTCACTTAGCATAGTATAGCATGTGTTAGGACAAATCAGTTAATTTTAATAGGTCAAAGAGTCAGGAAAGTTTCCCTTTCCTTTACGATTCCTATCGCTTTTATGCATCAGATGAAAAGATAAAAATTCATCCCTATTTCCTTCTATATTATTGTTTGAATCTTAAAAGCTAGCTCCTTTAATTCATTTGAAATTTCTGGTTGTGAGCTGAGAATGTATATAGACTTTATCAATAGTTTAGCTATCTCTAAGCACCATTTTTGAACAATCCTTTCCTTCCCCATGATTTGTGATGTCTCTTTTGTTATGTTGTATTAAACGTAGCTTCTGTTTCTAGCTAGCCTCCATCCTTGTGCATGCGTGCTAAGTCACTTCAGCCCGCCAGGCTCCTTTGTGCATGGGATTCTCCAGGCAAGAATACTGGAGTGGGTTGCCATGCCCTCCTCCAGGGATCTTCCCCGCTCAAGAGATCGAACCCGTGTCTCTTACATCTCTTGCATTGGCAGGTGGGTTCATCACTAGTGCCACCTGGCAAAAATAGAAGGGGAATCCTCACTCCCCTACTATTTTTGCAATTCCCCGAAGGAGCCAGGTGGCTAATTTCCAACCTTTGCTTCATACTTGACTCCCTCTGCTAGACCATCCTAAAACAATCTCTGGTCAGCTCATTCTTTCATACCCCTCACAATGATGTCAAATGTCAGCTTAGACCTCCAGTTTCCCCCAACACCCATTCTCTCATTCACTCTCAACCCGATACCCTTGCCTCTAACTAGTACAAAGAAAGGAGTGCAATTCACCACACCAAACATAAACCTCCTGCTGTTTCCCCTTCCCTAGAGTTACACCTTTCATCTTCCAGGTAATTCCTGCTCTTGTGCTCATCCCAGCCTCTCTAGCCTGAGATCTCTAGAGCCCTTCTTTCTCATGTATTCACTCTTCAGTTGAATCCTCCTCTCTCAGGTTCCCACCCTTCACCTCAATGGCTCCTTCTCTCACTGCCCCTCCAGCTAAAATTATTTTTCTCTTCCCCTCAGTTAATTCTTGCACAGCCTTTCTCTTCATTTCTTCTCTTCTTATTTACATAACTGCCCATAAAGACAACTTCCATGTGATTAAAGCCAATGAATAGTTTTAGGTCCTCTTGGCATCTGCAGCTTTCAGCACAGGTGACCACTTTCTTTGGGAAATAACTCTTGAAATGACTTTCAAGACTTCCCACTCCCCTGGTCCTCCTTCCTTCCTCTTTTTTTGACCACCCTTTATCTGTCTCCTCTGCAGGCTCATCTTCAAGGCTTGATTCTAGGTGCTCCTCTTCTTACCTTAGAGTTTCTCCTCAGAGATCCTGTCCTTATCCAGGGCTTGTTAATCCACGGAAACTTCATTCCAGCTTCTCCAAATGTAATCTTGTCACTTCCCTGCAATAAACTTTTTAATCGCACTTTAGGATAGACATAAAATAAATGTCTGCTTTACCATGGCCTTTTAAGGCCTCTCTGTCTTAGGCTCTGTCACCACCCAAATCTCCTGTCCCCCACTGCCTATACTCAACTGTACCAACTCCCTTTCAGCCCTTGGTGCTCTACCTGTTCCCATCACAGGGTCTCTAAAGACTGAGGGCTGTTTCCCATGCCCACAATCCTCCTAAATCTAAGTGTCACTTTCTCAGGGAAGGTTTCCTGCCCTTTGTGAACAGATGAGGCCTCTTGTCCCCCAGATAGGCTGTCTTGGCACTGTGGACTGTTCCTCTGTGTGCTTAGTTGCTCAGTTGTGTCCAACTCTTTGCAACCCCATGGACTGTAGCCTGCCAGGCTCCTCTGTCCATGGGGATTCTCTAGGCAAGAATACTGGAGTGAGTTGCCATGCCCTCCTCCAGGGGATCTTCCCAACCCAGGGATCGAATCCAGGTCTCTGCACTGCAGGCGGATTCTTTACTGTCTGAGCCACCAGGGAATGCCACTTGTCATAGCTGCAGCTGCTCATGTGTGATTTCTGTCTCACTCTCCGTGAGGGTAGGGATGGTTTACTGCCCTGTTCCTATGATAAAATGCTTCTCTACCTTTCGCCTGACTGTCACTGCTGACTCTAGCAGGCACGCCTGGGCAGATGACTTTCACGTGTGCTCTTCCCCAGCACGCTGCTCCTGACCCTACTGTGGCACTTATACTCCTGTAAGTTCTTCATTCTTTCAACCAGTTCTTTTGGGTTTGTATGTTTAGCTCATTCTCTGTGACAGACATTACACTAGGCACTAGCTTTTCTGCTAAAACATTCTTCATACCTTTGGATCACAGACCCAGCAGAGAATATGGTGTGAGTCAGAGGCTCTCTTTCCAAAAAAAAAAAAAGACCTATACTCACAACATTTTGCAAACAACTTTAGCAGGATTTGTGAGCACCCTGCAGTCCAACTATGAACAACCTGCACCAGATTGCAAGCATCTGGAAGACAGGATGTGAGTGCGGTTCTACTTTATCCCCTGTACCCAACAAAGAACTTGGTCCACAGAGAAACAAAGTATCTGTCAATGGAAAAGCAGCGACAAACCAAGTGCACCACAACTTAAAGTAGTGGGTAAAGCTGTGGGCTGCCTGGGCCTAGTTCTGGATCATTAGTTGTGTCATGACTTGCGGAAGTCACTTCTCTGTGCCTCAGTTTGAGCATCAGGAAAGTGGCAACATTCAGTGTTTGTCAAGGTTACAAACTGGGTGATTGTGAAGATTAATACCATGAATCAGAGTATTCAGAAACTCACTGTCATCACAACAACCTATTATTAAAGATGAGTTAACAGGTGAAAGTAAAGTACCCCAAGGTTGCTCAGCTAAAAAAATACCAGATCTCGCATTCAAACCCGAAAGCTTAGCTCGAGCCTGCTCCTGGCCCGTGCTCTGCCCATAGTAATAATCCAGGTAAATCTTTGTTAAATCACAACATGGGCTATTTTTCTGATGCTTCATTTTTCTTAAGCATTTTTTGGGGCGTAAAACCCACTTCTGTAATATGCACAGTTTTCATAATAACGGCCCACTAGACGAACATTAGTAATTCAATTAAGTTCGACTGTGACAACACGTTTGATCTGCTCAGTTTCAAAGTAACCCGTTTGTAAAAAAGAAAAAACGAGGGCCCACGGAAGACGGTGTGGGGGAGAGACCGAAAACCACACATCCGTCATGTGGGGCAGGCGCTTTCAAACAGAAACTTCCGGCTGGCGGCGCCCCGGATTCCACCAGCACCCTGGCCAGCCAGTCAGAGCTGAAGCAGCTGACGGGGAGTCTGTCTTCATGATGGGCAGCTCCCAACTCCAGACTGCAGCGGCGAGCACCCACAGGTGTGCAGGACCGGGACGACTCACCTGTCAGTGTCGGCTCTGTACACGGTACGAGTTCCGGGTCTCCAGCCGCCGGCCAATTCCTCTCAGCAGCGCTGACCCGGCCACCTGTGAACCCGCAGACACGCCCGGAGCCCCCAACGCAGCCAATCAGGACGAGAGGCACAGGCTACGTGACCCCTCTGACGCAGAGCGGAGGGGTGACGCGAGGCGGGGCGGGGCGGCGGAGTTCAACGCGACCGGCTTTTTAGCTTTCAACGGAACAGCCCCTCTGGCCAGCAATTATTGCCGCTGGCATTCTCACGCCTTTGCCCTCTGTGTAGTTTAGAGAACTTGGGAGTTTCAGTCTTTTTGTCCCTTGGTGAATGTCACAGCCCGCGAGAAGAAAAAAAGGTAGAAATAACTCAGAAACCGCTCTATGTTTAAGCTGTAGCCATTCAGAATTCCCAAAATAAGCCTACAGATAAATATCTAATTTACAAAATAAATTTAGTTTAAAAAAATCCTGAAACTTCTTTGGAACATATCTAGCCTTCCTGTCCCCCGCCCCTGCCAACCCAGCAGTCAGCTACAGTGCCTGATTCTTTAATGAAGAATTAAAGAACTTTCAAGAATTAAACTGCCTCCTGACACTTTAACCCAAATAACTAGCCTTTTCAGATAAACTGCTAGGTGGTTTATATTCTGATTATTACCGGTGACTCCAATCTCATAAACAAATCTCTCCCTAAATCCAGGCTCAAAGTCTGCCCCATTTACTGTCATATTTATCCATACACATATTTATAGCATGCCTATTAAGTGTTTACATTTACAGCAGCAATGACAAGTGCACAAGACAAGGGGGAATATGGAGTTCACATTCTGGTGGTCACATTCTAGTGTCATTAACAATCAATGACACTATTAATTGCAACTATAATAGAGTTAAATGTAAAGGACAAAGTGCCAAAACTGGAATAGTTGTCCTATGCTCAGTATGGAGTTGGGATCAGGAAAGCAGTGATTTACACAGGCGCTAGGCCCCTCACTTTGTATTTCATAGTATACTGTTCAGTTCAGTCGCTCAGTCATGTCCGACTCTTCGCGACCCCATGAATCGCAGCACGCCAGGCCTCCCTGTCCATCACCAACTCCCGGAATTCACTCAGACTCACGTCCATCGAGTCAGTGATGCCATCCAGCCATCATCCTCTCTTGTCCCCTTCTCCTCCTGCCCCCAATCCCTCCCAGCATCACAGTCTTTTCCAGTGAGTCAACTCTTCACATGAGGTGGCCAAAGTACTGGAGTTTCAGCTTTAGCATCATTCCTTCCAAAGAACACCCAGGATCGATCTCCTTCAGAATGGACTGGTTGGATTTCCTTGCAGTCCAAGGGACTCTCAAGAGTCTTCTCCAACACCATAGTTCAAAAGCATCAATTCTTCGGCCTTCAGCCTCCTTCACAG
Source organism: Ovis aries (assembly GCF_016772045.2). Classification (NCBI taxonomy): domain Eukaryota; kingdom Metazoa; phylum Chordata; class Mammalia; order Artiodactyla; family Bovidae; genus Ovis; species Ovis aries. The sequence goes on from NC_056056.1 coordinate 175,867,039, forward strand.
TCCAACTCCACGTCCATACGTGACCACAGGAAAAACCACAGCCTTGACTAGATGGACCTTAGTCGGCAAAGTAATGTCTCTGCTTTTGAATATGCTATCTAGGTTGGTCATAACTTTTCTTCCAAGGAGTAAGCGTCTTTTAATTTCATGGCTGCAATCACCATCTGCAGTGATTCTGGAGCCCCCCCAAAATAAAAGTCTGACACTGTTTCCACTGTTTCCCCATCTATTTCCCATGAAGTGATGGGACCGGATGCCATGATCTTCGTTTTCTGGATGTTGAGCTTTAAGTAAACTTTTTCACTCTCCACTTTCACTTTCATCAAGAGGCTTTTGAGTTCCTCTTCACTTTCTTCCATAAGGGTGGTGTCATCTGCATATCTGAGGTTATTGATATTTCTCCCGGCAATCTTGATTTCAGCTTGTTTCTTCCAGCCCAGCGTTTCTCAGGATGTACTCTGCATAGGAGTTAAATAAGCGGGGTGACAATATACAGCCTTGACGTACTCTTTTTCCTATTTGGAACCAGTCTGTTGTTCCATGTCCAGTTTTAATTGTTGCTTCCTAACCTACATACAGATTTCTCAAGTGGCAGGTCAGGTGGTCTGGTATTCCCATCTCTTTCAGAATTTTCCACAGTTGATTGTGATCCACACGGTCAAAGGCTTTGGCATAGTCAATAAAGCAGAAATAGATGTTTTCCTGGAACTCCCTTGCTTTTCCATGATCCAGCGGATGTTGGCAATTTGATCTCTGGTTCCTCTGCCTTTTCTAAAACCAGCTTGAACATCAGGAAGTTCACGGTTCACATATTGCTGAAGCCTGGCTTGGAGAATTTTGAGCATTATTTTACTAGCATGTGAGATGAGTGCAATTGTGTAGTAGTTTGAGCATTCTTTGGCATTGCCTTTCTTTGGGATTGGAATGAAAACGGACATTTTCTAGTCCTGTGGCCACTGCTGAGTTTTCCAAATTTGCTGGCATCTTGAGTGCAGCACTTTCACAGCATCATCTTTCAGGATTTGAAATAGCCTCACTGGAATTCCATCACCTCCACTAGCTTTGTTCATAGTGATGCTTTCTAAGGCCCACTTGACTTCACATTCCAGGATGTCTGGCTCTAGATGAGTGATCACACCATCATGATTATCTGGGTCGTGAAGATCTTTTTTGTACAGTTCTTCCATGTATTCTTCCCACCTCTTCTTATCTTCTGCTTCTGTTAGGTCCATACCATTTCTGTCCTTTATCAAGCCCATCTTTGCATGAAATGTTCCCTTGGTATCTCTAAATTTTCTTGAAGAGATTTCCAGTCTTTCCCATTCTATTGTTTTCCTCTATTTCTTTGCATTGATCGCTGAAGAAGGCTTTCTTATCTCTTCTTGCTATTCTTTGGAACTCTGCATTCAGATGCTTGTATCTTTCCTTTTCTCCTTTGTTTTTTGTCTCTCTTTTCACAGCTATTTGTAAGGCCTCCCCAGACAGCCATTTTGCTTTTTTTGCATTTCTTTTCCATGGGGATGGTCTTGATCCCTGTCTCCTGTACAATGTCATGAACCTCATTCTATAGTTCATCAGGCACTCTATCAGATCTAGGCCCTTAAATCTATTTCTCACTTCCACTGTATAATCATAAGGGATTTGATTTAGGTCATACCTGAATGGTCTAGCGGTTTTCCCTGCTTTCTTCAATTTAAGTCTGAATTTGGCAATAAGGAGTTCATGATCTGAGCCACAGTCAGCTCCTGGTCTTGTTTTTGTTGACTATATAGAGCTTCTCCATCTTTGGCTGCAAAGAATATATAATCAATCTGATTTCGGTTTGACCATCTGGTGATATCCATGTGTAGAGTCTTCTCTTGTGTTGTTGGAAGAGGGTGTTTGCTATGACCAGTGCATTTTCTTAGCAAAACTCTTATTAGTCTTTGCCCTGCTTCATTCCACGGCCAAATTTGCCTGTTACTCCAGTTGTTTCTTGACTTCCTACTTTTGCTTTCCAGTCCCCTATAATGAAAAGGACATCTTTTTTGGGTGTTAGTTCTAAAAGGTCTTGTAGGTCTTCATAGAACCGTTCAACTTCAGCTTCTTCAGCATTACTGGTTGGGGCATAGACTTGGATTACTGTGATACTAAATGGTTTGCCTTGGAGAAGAACAGAGATCATTCTGTCATTTTTGAGATTGCATCCAAGTACTGCATTTTGGACTCCTTTGTTGACCATGATGGCTACTCCATTTCTTCTGAGGGATTCCTGCCCGCAGCAGTAGATATAACGGTTATCTGAGTTAAATTCACCCATTCCAGTCCATTTTAGTGCGCTGATTCCTAGAATGTCGACGTTCACTCTTGCCATCTCATTTGACCACTTCCAATTTGCCTTGATTCATGGACCTGACATTCCAGGTTCCTAGGCAATATTCTCTTTACAGCATTGGACCTTGCTTCAACCACCAGTCACATCCACATCTGGGTATTGTTTTTGCTTTGGTGCCATCCCTTCACTCTGGAGTTATTTCTCCACTGATATCCAGTACCATGTTGAGCACCTACTGACCTGGGGAGTTCCTCTTTGGTATCCTATCATTTTTCCCTTTTCATACTGTTCATGGGGTTCTCAAAGCAAGAATACTGAAGTGGTTTGCCATTCCCCTCTCCAGTGGACCACATTCTGTCAGACCTCTCCATCATGACCCGCTTGTCTTGGGTTGCCCCACAGGCCTGGCTTAGTTTCATTGAGTTAGACAAGGCTGTGGTCCTAGTGTGATTAGATTGACTAGTTTTCTGTGAGTATGGTTTCAGTGTGTCTGCCCTCTGATGCCCTCTTGCAACACCTACCACCTTACTTGGGTTTCTCTTACCTTAAGTCCGGGCGGCTGCGACCGATGCACTAAGTGTGGCCGAGAGGAGCTACTGCATGTCTGAGGTCAGGGGCAGAAGCCGGGAGGACCCCATGTCCGAAGGGCAGTGGCCAAGAGGAGTTACCCCACGTCCGAGGTCAGGGGCAGCAGCCGAGAGTGCCAGGCTGCGACGGCGCAGGAACAGCTGAGAGGAGCTACCCAACGTTTGAGGCCAGGGGTGGCTGTGCATACTTCTAAAAACATCCTTACCACAAAGGACTGTAATTCTTCTAGACTGCCCTGTCTCCTTGTGGAGTGTACTCATTGTGGATACTGATAATTATTCCTATGAACAACTGTGAAGGAGCTGGGAGGCTTTAAGCAAATACTGAGAATGTATTTGCTCCACTCGTGACGAAGGTTGGAAGCTGGGACGAGCATAACAAAGGGTTATGGGCGTTCACCAAGTGCCCAAGGCTGGGAACGGATGACGAAGGGTCATACGCCCGGCCTTGAAGCGTTCGGAGGCTTCCTTCTGACCACCTGTTTCTGGCAGCAAGGACTGTTGTTTCATGATAGGACTCCCTTTAGAGTTTCGCCAAAGCTATGTTACGGCTTGGGTGGTGGGAACTGTATTTTATGCTTGAATGCTTTGATGTTTTATCGAGAAAGGTTACGTGCAAGTCTGCTTTATGCTCTGCTCCCTGAGACCATGTATCTGCGAAAGCTGGATAATAAGATCTGTCAGTCCACTAGAGGCTGTCCCTGAGTGTTCCTTTCAGAGTGTGGTTCTCCGAGCCTTACAACTGGTGCCCAATGTGGGGCTCAAGCAGCAGACTGATTTTAAACAAGGACTGCATTCCTGCAGAAGCAAGGTAAGCAGGATGGGACATCAGACAAGTAAAATTCCTTTTGTTCATCTCATGCATCATTTCTTGAAACAATACGGGGTTAATCTGCCTGAAGAGCAGTTAACTAGCTGTTACCAGACAGTGGTTGAATATAATCCATGGTTTCCGGAGGAAGGAACCTTGGATTTACAAACTTGGACCAGAGTAAAGAATAATGTTCTAAAAGCTTATACACAGGGGGTAAAAATTCCCCCACAATGGTGGGTAACTAGGTCTCTTTTACAGGCCATTATGGAACAATTAGATGGTTCAGGAGGAGATTTAGAGGTTGAAACTGTTCGATCCCTGCATGAATATGAATTAGAAGAGAAAGATCTATCAGAGGTTTTAAATCAGAAAAATGTCATGCTAGGGCAGATTACGGACAAATTAGAGTCACAGGTGCTGAAAGCTGTTAAACAATCAACTTTGCCAGAGGTCCCTGATCCGCCGCGAGCTCATATTAACAAGCCTCTAACACCGGCGTTTCCGCCCACTGCAACGCTGTCTGCTGCTGCTTCTGCTCCCCTATTTCCTAGCATTCCTCCTCCGGACATGCCTCTTTTGGCATGGGCTTTTCCAGTCCAATTTAATAATCCTCAACCTGGACATAATCAGTGGCAATCACCTGATTTCGGTTTGCTCACACAATTCAAAAAGGCATGTACGCTATATGGTCCTACCTCACCCTACTGTATGGAATTTCTTAGGGGCTAAGCAGATCAATGGCTTCATGCAGATTTTTTCACAGTTGCTAAAATGGTTATGACTCCACAACAGCTACTACAATGGCAAATGTGGGTCACGGATGAAGCCAAATTAATCTTGCAAGAACAGCAAAGCAAGGGAAACCCTACTGGACTAAATTTTGAAATTCTCACCGGCACCAAAGCTATGGCTAAAACTGCTGCACAATTACAATTTGTGCAGCCGCCCATGTTATACTGGATTAAGGAAGTAGCTATCAGAGCATGGGCTAAAATTGACAGTTCCACCTCTGATGGATCTTTTGTAAAAATACTGCAGGGACCAACTGAAGAATATGCTCAATTTATTGGTAAATTGAAGGAGGCCATTGATCACAGTCTTAAGGATGCATCTTTGTGAGAAATCATTTTGAAACAACTGGCTTTTGACAGTGCTAATGAAGATTGTCAGGCTATTATCAGACCTATTAGGGAGCAAGGAGGAATTATGGAATACTTGAAAGCCTGCAGGAATGTGGGGACGATTCAACATAAAGCTAAAATAGCCGCTTTAGAAACCTTAAATGTTTCCCAAAAGTCTAAAGTTATATGTTTTAGCTGCGGCAAGCCAGGACACATGTGGAAGCAGTGTCGCTTGCCTCGGCAAACAGGTCTTTCTCCTGACAAAGGAGGGGCTATTAAAACTAAGCCCCCCGGGCTCTACCCAAGATGTAAAAAGGGGAATCATTGTCTGAGTGAATGCCGCTCTAGATTTGATAAACAAGGTAATGCTTTACCCATTCAGACACCTCCTTCGGGAAACTAGAACAAGGGCTCTCCTCTAGCCCCATTAAACAAGGAGGACAACCAAATATTACTGAATTAACAGCGGCTACCAGACATAGCACATGTGTACACATTCCTGCTCCCCAAGATATGGAATTATTAATGGTAAATAATCCTATGAAAATCTTAACTGGGTATTTTGGCCCTATACCAAAAAATACTGTAGGCCTCCTGTTGGGACGAAGCAGCAACACCATGCGCAGGATAATTGTACATACTGGGATCACTGATGAAGATTACACGGGTGAAACTGCAGTAATATTACATGTGACCTGCAACTTGTATTTACAAAAGGGTGACAAATTTGCTCAGCTATTGCTGTTACCTTATGGACCCTCCACTTAACAGAAAAGCAGACACCAAAACAGGTGGCTTTGGGAGTACCAACATTACTGCAGCCCTTTCTACTGTTATAAAAAAAAATCAATAGGCCCATGTTAAAATTAAAAATCAGAGGAAGAACTTTGGAAGGAATGTTAGACACTGGGGCAGATGTTTCCATCATAAGAACAGAGGAATGGCCTTCAGATTGGCCTGCAGTTTTAGCCTCACACCAGTTGGTGGGAATAAGAACTGCAGATGCAGCTCAAACTTATGTTAGTTCATCTTATTTACAAGCCCTGGGCCCTGATCAATTAGTCGCTTACATTAAATCGTATATTGCCATTACCATTAAATCTGTGGGGAAGAGACTATCTACAACAAACTCAGGTGACTATACAATTGAATAAGAACCTTTTTCTTAGGGGTCACTAAGATAAAGCCACTGAAGTTAGAATGGAAGTCTGATAAACCTATCTGGACAGCTCAATGGCCCCTATCAAAAGAGAAACTGTCTGCTTTGCATACTTTGGTGGCTGAACTACTACAACAAAATAGAATAGAAACTACTCAATCACCATGGAACTCACCAGTTTTTGTCATTAAAAAGAAATCAGGTAAATGGAAACTGCTAACAGATTTAAGGAATAGTAACGCTATAATGACTCCTATGGGAGCATTACAACCAGGACTCCCAAGCCCTGCTATGGTCCCTAAGGACTGGGCTATTATGATTATTGATTTAAAAGATTGATTTTTCACTATACCTTTATATCCCGATGACAGGCAACGCTTTGCCTTCTCAATACCTTCCATTAATAATCAATCTCCTGTTCAACAGTATCAATGGAAGGTCCTGCCTCAAGGAATGATGAACTCCCCTACGGTCTGTCAATTCGTTGTTGATAAAATTTTGCAGCCCATCAGACAGCAATTCCCTGAGGCATATCTCATTCATTACATGGATGACATTTTATTGGCTTCTCCCTCAGAATCTCAATTAAGTTTATTAGGTAATGAGGTCATAAATAATTTAACTAACCATGGGCTGCTAATAGCAGAAGATAAATTGCAACACCATTCCCCTTTTAAATATCCTGGATATCTTATGGACTGCTGCACTGTAAAGCCACAGAAACTTTCTATCAGGAGGGATAATTTACAAACACTTAATGACTTCCAGAAACTTCTTGGGGATATTAATTGGCTACAACCTACCTTGGGAATTCCCACATATGCTTTACAAAACTTATTCAAATATTAGAAGGTTCCTCTGATTTGAATAGTCCCCGACAACTTACCCCTGAGGCTGAGAAAGAATTACAATTGGTAAAACAGAGCATTCAACAAGCATTTGTTTACCGTATTAATTACAATTCCCCTTTTCAGAGATATGTCTTTGGTACTAAGATATCTCCTACTGCCATTATAGTGCAGGATAATCACCCTATTGAATGGGTATATCTCCATTCCAAACAGACTAAACACACTGTTTCCTATATAGACTTAACAGGGAAAATCATTTTTCTTGCACACTCTCGCTTATGCACTGTAGCTGGATATAACCCTACTAAGATTTACCTACCTTTAGCAAAAACAGAAATTGATAATGCTCTTCAGGTGTATACTACCATTCAGATAGCCCTTGCTGATTATTCAGGGGAATTATTGGCCAACCCACCTAAAAGAAAATTATGGAATTTCTTACAAAACACTTCTTTTATCATCAACAATATTGTTTCTGAACACTTTCTCATGAATGCACCTAACTATTTCATAGATGGAAATAAGGCAGGATAGACAGCCATAATAGGTCCCAACCTGCAAGAGAAAATTAAAAGTCCTTATCAATCCGTTCAAAAAACAGAATTATTCACATTATATTGTTTACTTACTCTAATAAAAACCCCATTGAATGTTTTAACTGATTCTCGCTACGTGGCACATCTTTTTCCATCCTTTGTAATGGCTCATTTTATATCCAATGAAAGTAATCTTATACATTTGTTCTTATTGATTCAGCAAGAAATAAGAGCTAGACTCCATCCCTTCTTCATTACTCACATTCGTGCTCATTCCCATTTACCAGGACCCCTCAGTTTAGGCAATGATTTGGCTGATCGCCTCATTGCCTCTATATTTTCTTCCCCCAAACAGGAACATCAGCTCTTCACACTAACGCAATAGACTACACGTTCAATATAAAATACCATTACAAATGGCTAGAAAAATTGTTCGGGACTATGCCACATGTGCCCCCTTTCATTTGACCACTAGTCCCCAAGGGACTAATCCTAGAGGCTTACAAGCAAATGAATTATGGCAAGCTGATTTTACACATTACAAACTGCCCCCTTTTAAATTGTTATTTGTAGTCATAGATACCTTTTCCAGCTTCATTTGGGCAGTTCCTTCCACCGCCAAGACTACTAAAGCTGCCGTCACAGCTCTTCTGCAATGTTTTTCAATGATGGGGATCCCTGCCTCCATCAAAACGGACAATGGTCCTGCTTTTACAGCCAATGCTTTTCGTAATTTCATGCATCAATGGGGTATTTGCCATCTTACTGGTATCCCGTACAACCCTCAAGGCCAAGCCATCATTGAACGGGCCCACCGTACACTCAAGCTCGTTCTTAATAAACAAAACAGGGGGAATAAGCTAAGGGACCCCTATGGACCTAAAGCCATCTTGCCTATAGCCCTTTTAACAATCATTTATTTTAATTGGCCTCTACACAGTCAGGAAACACGAGCAGAGCGACATTTTTCTGATTCACCCTCACGTATGCCTGAACAAACTGTTGTTTGTTCTTGATCAATGGCGGCCAGGAATACTTAAGCTCCTAGGCAAGGGATGTTGTCTTGTCATTTTAGATGATGGAACCGAACAGTGGGTCCCAATCAGAAGAGTCAGAAGACGGACAGACCTTGCTCCACACCCCTTGACCGGTAACAGCACTAAAACAGAAATTGCAACAGATGACATTGAAAGACAGCAAGAAAATGTAACGTCCCCAATGCAATGTGCCTTTTCCGACCTGGGCTCAAATGAAAAATCTGTCAAGACGAGCTGAGGATACTCTGTTGATGACCAACAGCGAGGTAACACCGGAAAAACTGTTGCTGGCCATGATGGCCGTTTTAACCTGTGCTTCTGGGGTAAGCAGTAATTATACTGATTGGGCTTATATCCCCGACCCGCCTCTTTTACAAGTGGTGGATTGGACAGAATCATCTCCTGTGGTTTTCACAAGTGATAGCTTACATTTTCCTGCCCCCAGTTGGATCTAGGACCACGAATAAAAGAAGAAGAAGGAAAGACAGTTAACACTTACGTATCCAGTGCTCCCCATCTGTTTTGGTGCCCTCCCTTTGTGTCTCCACCTATATCCACAATGGTGGGTTTACTCTTTCTCAAATGGCTCTTTCCGTCTTGGAATGTTTGCTACCATGACCTTTATTCTTAACTGGACAGACTACCTACCATGGACAAATAGCCAACTTCACCCACTATCTATTTAGGCCTGCTGAGCCTCCTTGCGACAATGTATCTTGGAAGAAAAAATTGTCTGTGCTGGGAATGGACTGGTCCACCTGTAGAGAGTTTGGAAAAGTCTCTGTTCATGCCATCATGACTTTTGTTGATTGGGGGCATCATGGACTCTTTGTGAATTGCTCAGAATCACAAAAAATAATAACACCTGCCCATGGTGTAATGTTTCAGCACCACATTTTAACCGAACACAAACAGGACTCTGGCATCAACGCGATGAACTTCTGAACTGGTACAACGGAGGTCTTTCACCTCCCAGACCCCGGATAATCAGTCCAGTCCCGGGGCCTGAACACTGGCATCTTGGAAAATTCCTGCTTGCTTGTCCTGGTTTAGCGTCTCATATGCTTATGCACGTTTCCATCCCACAAAATTATACTACTGAGTATAATTATACCAGTTACGTTCATTCTTGTGTAAATGCGCCCTATCTTTTTGCTATTGGACAGTTTAGGAGTAATGGCTCAATTCTGTCCTGTACTGAGTGTTGTTTACTTGCTTAAACCATATTGTGCCAATTAATGTTAGTAAAGACAGTGGTTTTTTAGTCTGGCAAAGGACTGATTTGTGGGTTCCAGTTAAGATTTCTGAACCCTGGTCAGATTCCATGTTGTTGTTTTTTGTTCTGAGAGAATCCCTAAAAAGCAGCAAATGCTTTACTGGCTGGATTGTAGCTGCCATAGTGGGTATTATTTCAGTTGTAACTGTTGGTACAGTTTCTGGAATGGCATTGTATAATTCTATTCAAAATCATGATTTCATTACTGCTTGAAAAAAGGATTCTCATGAGCTCTGGGCCCGGCAAGCTCAGATAGATCAACAAATACAAACACGCTTAGATGACCTACAAGCCGCCCTTATGTATGTGGGGGATGATCTGCATACTTTACAGGTACAATTGAAGTTGTGGTGTCACTGGAATTTCACTACTTTCTGTTTGACCAATATGCCATACAGTGCCACTGAATATCCTTGGGAACAAATAAAGTTACATCTTTTAGGTTCGAAATCAAACACTAGTCTAGATATAGAGAAACTGAAGCAACAAATCACGTCTACTACCTTCAGCAGCATTCCCCCTGTTATATAACACTGACTTCTATAATACACTATCCGCTAGTACTTCCTTTCTAAATCCAAAAAATTGGGTACCCCATACGATGGCTTCTTACGCGCTGATCTGTTTATTGTTTGTTACTGTTCTTATAGGATTCCGAACGTTATGTGCTCAAGCCACCGCTGCCCAAAAAGCAGGAGTAACCATAGCTGCAGCAGTTCTTGCTCTTGAGGAAAAAGGGAGGAAATATGGAGGAGCTGGAAGGCTTTAAGCAAATACTGAGAATGTATTTGCTCCACTCGTGACGAAGGTTGGAAGCTGGGATGAGCATAACAAAGGGTTATGAGCGTTCATCAAGTGCCCAAGGCTGGGAACGGATGACGAAGGGTCATACGCCCAGCCTTGAAGCATTCGGAGGCTTCCTTCTGACCACCTGTTTCTGGGAGCAAGGACTGTTGTTTCATGATAAGACTCCCTTTAGAGTTTCGCCAAAGCTATGTTACGGCTTGGGTGGTGGGAACTGTATTTTATGCTTGAATGCTTTGATGTTTTATCGAGAAAGGTTACGTGCAAGTCTGCTTTATGCTCTGCTCCCTGAGACCATGTATCTGCGAAAACTGGATAATAAAATTTGTCAGTCCACTGGAGGCTGTCCCTGAGTGTTCCTTTCAGAGTGTGGTTCTCTGAGTCTTACAAACAATGCTTGGCACATGATAGGGACTTGGGAAATGCTAACCAAATCTTTGAGTCTAGCCTTATTACCCAGTTTGTGCTCAACAGCCTTTGCTGAGAGGGTGACAAGTTGTACTTTAATTCCACAGAGTAGCAGCAAAAATACTGACTCCTTGTCTCTAGATCAACTTTGATCTCCAGGATATTCTAGAATTAACTGAATGGCTAACCATATATGAGGTAGGGGAGTGTTTGTCCAGTAACTCTTTTCCCTCTGAGTTACCCCCACGCAAAATCCCCATTATTTATGGCTTTATTGCACTCTATTTCCTGAAATACTAGGATTCTGGGTCCAGACTAACCAAACTGTGTCACCTGCATCTGGGTCTGATACCTGGGTCAGGAAGATGCCCTGGAGAAGGAAATGGCAACCCACTCCAGTATTCTTGCCTGGGAAATGGACAAAGGAGCCTGGCAGGTTACAGTCCATGGGGTTACAAGAGTCAGATACAACTTACCAACTAAACTACCACCACAGAAAAGAGAAGGAAGTTACAGAATGTAAAGTCGGGCCTTAGAACTGCATGCCACAGTCACTGGTCAGGAGGGAGGGGGCAGGGATGTGCATTAAGGAGCTGGCAGCTAGTACCAGGGCTCCACAAAATTGTATGAGGAATGACAACACAACCCTGTACATTGTAATCAACACTTGAAACTGACCAACTGAGCTATGCCAGTTGTCTTAAATAAATGCCACCCAAAGTTTCTTCCATCCTAAATATTTAAAGAATTCACTTCTAGGACAATACAATCAGACAAACACTGGATAGCAAAATGGAATTACCAGATTAATAATAGTTATGATAACAATAATTGGCAGCTAACCAGAGCTGCAGCATACAGTTATGCAGACTATGTGCTGTGCAATTCAGGGGGCTACACAGCACGACCACCCTATAGCTAACATTTATTGACCATCTTACCACATGCCAGGCACTAGAGTAGGTAACGGACAGGGAAGCCTGGCATGCTGCAGTCCGTGGGGTCACAAAGAGATGGACACAACTGAGTGACTGAGCGCCAAAGAATTGATGCTTTTGAACCGTGGTGTTGGAGAAGACTTTTGAGAGTCCCTTGGACTGCAAGGAGATCCAACCAGTCCATTCTGAAGGAGATCAGCCCTGAGATTTCTTTGGAAGAAATGATGCTAAAGCTGAAACTCCAGTACTTTGGCCACCTCATGTGAAGACTTGACTCACTGGAAAAGACTGATGCTGGGAAGGATTGGGGGCAGGAGGAGAAGGGGACGACAGAGGATGAGATGGCTGGATGGCATCACTGACTCAATGGACGTGAGTGTGAGTGAACTCCGGGAGTTGGTGATGGACAGGGAGGCCTGGTGTACTGCGATTCATGGGGTCGCAAAGAGTCGAACACGACTGAGCGACTGAACTGAACTGAACTGAACTGAGTGACTGAATTCAATGAACTGATGAAGCAGATACTACTCTCATCCTCATTTTATAGATGAGAAAAAAGAAGGCACAAAAGGTTAATAACTGCCCAAGATCTCACAGCCGATGAATGGCAGAACCAGGCATTTGATTCCAGAGCCCACACTCTTAATTATTACCGCATACTGACTGAATAATTCAGAGTTGTAAGCCCAATTACTTGAAAAAAAAAAATCTCTTTGGTTTTAAATATTTCTTATAGATACGTTTATTTTTAAAAGTACTAAGTATTTAGAAGATAGTACTCTTACTTAGAATAATTTTGAAAAGTATTTTACTAAATTATAGTAGCTGTTTCTTCTTTCAGAATGGTGACATGTAGTTTACAGACTCTGTTTTTAGTCTGTGATCACATCTCACATACCAAAGCTCTCCTCCTTACCTAAAACAAGCAAAAAAATTTTTTAAAGAAAAAAAATCAAGTACACAAGATTCCATATATGCATATACTTTAATAACATAGTCACTTTAGCTGTAATCGAACAAAGAAAGGGAGAACAAAAAGAACTTAACATACGACACTTCCACAACTTTGGGTCAAAACAGGCATACATGAAGCTTTAAAACATATACTGTCTATGTTAACAGAGGCTATAACCCCTAATTTTGATTATGCACATTTTTTAAAACATTATTATCAAAGAGTGTAAAGTTAGACCAAACAATGATGTGAAGAAAAATTCTGTCTTAAAATTTTAACAAAGTCTTTTAAGAAAGTCTAAAAACCTATTTTCCCACACTGACTCTCAAAACTTTGATTTTTTGTATTAGAATATCAGTTAGCCATTTTAATTTTTACCATACATGAAAAATTATCAAAAATATATTGATGGGTCTATACTAATTGTGACTATTTATATTTACATTAAGCAAATTCTTTTACCAAGTTCTTTATATACAAATTACCATTTGTCCTATGTCAAATATATTTAAAAAGTTAAAAACCACAGAAATGTTATTAGAAATAATGCATTTCAATATGTAACTGCTTTCCATCAATGAGGAATATTTTAAAATAATTTAACTGAAAAAGTATTGAACTCCCCACCAATTTCAGCTGCAACAGTATTCCTTCTGAATGTTTTCTGTGATGTAAGGAAAAAAAAAAACTGCGTAAAGCTTGATTGCAAGGAATGATAAAAATCTGATGAGTGTTTACTAATCGTCAAGAAATTTACAGACTAATTAGGTTCACATTAAAAAAAACAGCAATGATTTTAAAAATGTGAACAGTTCAAGATAACTGAAGAAACAAAAGTCTTAACTGGCAAATTCACTGTATGAAATCTTTTCATATAAATTTAAATCATAAAACAGTATTCCAAAACCAATTGAACTGAATACAGGCATGGCTTTTTGACATTTTCAAAAAGGACCAACATTTAAAAAAACTTAAGCTACCTATCAAACTGGAAATAATTTAGATTTCAGATCTATCACAACAGATAAATTTATAAACACTTAAGATACGAGGAAAAGTTCACAAAGGGATATTATTAATATCACTAGAAGTTAAAAGTCACTTTAATTGTTTTAGACTCATGGTCACATAGGAAGGAAATGAAAAGGATGGCTTTTTCTGAGGAGAAATCTGAGCAGAACACCATAAGCTTTTCAGATTTGAAGATCATCAGTTCAGAGGACGTAAAACTGAGTATAGCACTGTGCCCAGTACAGGTGCATTTCTCTTGTCCCAGAGTTGATTTTGTAACAATCACTGAAAAATTTATGCCTGGGACTTCCCTTGTGGTCCAGCGGTTAAGACTCCGTGCTCCCAATGCAGGAAGCCCAGGTTTGATCCTTGGCCAGGGATCTAAACCCCACAGCCACAGCTAAGAGTTAGCATGCCACAACTCAAGATCCTGCATGCTGCAACTAAGACCCAGAGCAGTCAAATAAATAAATATTTTTTAAAAATTTATGCCCCAGATTCTCTGGTTTGAAAATAGAGATAAGCTCCATTTCAGAAATTATCTTAATTTATGTTAATTACGTACTCTGGCTTAAGCAAGAAATAAAGCTCTAAAATATTTACCTAATTAGTACTTTGTCGCTGGACTTTAGGACCAACACTCTGCGTGTCCTCTTCCTGACTAGGACGTTTTCCACTGCCAAGACCGGCGGCTGTGGAGCTTCTTCCTACACATTAGAAAAAAAAAGTACGTTTAAGATACGAAAGGTGAAAAGAACAATATGCTTGAATGCTTCATTCTTACCTTGCTTTAATAGATGAGTTTGCTGACTGTCTCCATGAGCATAATGTAAAATACCACTTCCTTGAGTACAACCTGTTAGTATTTAAAAGACAGTTTTAAAAGACAGTAAAATCACTCAAGTAAATTCCAAGTTGTATGTATTAAGATTACAAATCTAATTTTTAGTATTTGAATTACGTTTTTTTAGAACTAATCCACAATGCTTCATAAGAACCAAAAATCATATGCCCAAATCAGGAAAACTTAACTTGTCCTTAAATTTAGGGACACAGAAATGTTGACTATTCAATGGAAAAATCACTGATAATCATTTTGTAAAAAACATTTCTTTACTGGATGACAATGATTAGACACTTGATCATGAAGGCAAAACATAGGGCATCAGTAAGATATACATGCTTTCTTCACCTCCTCCTTTCTCAGCACGTATCTAAAACATATGTCCTTGGAGATGAGAGAATTAAGCGTCTGTCAGATGACAGCTAAACAGTTCACACAAGGAGGAGACACAGACGAAGGTGCTACCCACCCACCATCTTCCAAGTAAAGTTTCCTAGTTTCTTTAGCTCTCAATGTTCTTCTCCTTTTTTTCCTATTGCATGGGGAGGCAAGATCTTAACAATTTATCACTTACTTCATTTATTTTTTTCTCTTTCCACACCTCCATTTAGACTCCAAGCTCAATGTAGCTTTTATGTCTTCTGTTTTTTTAAAGCCTCACAGTATCTAGCTACAAAGTGTGTTACAGGCAAATATTTACATAATTAGACGACTTTCAGATTTATTAATCCTACCATAAAACATCATGTGTATAAATTTGTGAAGCTAAATCATTCCAATTTAACTTGCTAACATGATTAGCTTTGCAGATAACTTCATATAATGAATACAGATTTGAACTAAGAAAGAGTATGTACCATCATCCCTCATTAGCTAGGTAACTGGAGTGTGTTGCTTTCTACCCTTCTGCTGCCTCCCTGTTATCTCAGTGTTTCACAGAACTTCTGTCCCTAAAACTCAAGTGTAGAGAAAAAAGGCAGTCTGTGAACTGTGTAAGAAATGTGACAGAACTTTTGAAATGAGTCCTTGTTAAAGTTTATTTTAAATTGTAGGAGACTTTGAGAAAGAACATTTCTGAAGTACACTACCATCAACAGCAACAATTTGAATGTAGGCCAAACACATAATAAAATCTTTTGTTTTATAAACACTACACATGGCCTTACATTTACAGGAGAGGCCCAGTGATACAGGAAAGAGTATGAACTTTAGGACAAGTTAGACTTGGATCTGAGTCTTAGCTCAGCTACTTACTAACTGTGGGATCTCGGTTAAGTTGCCTAACTCTTCGAGGCTTATTTCTCAAATCACAGAATGAGAATCCTACCACCACTGCTCCAGGATACTGTGAGTATGTGGCAAAAATGTCCTCATACACAAAAGTAGGCAAGTAAGATATGAGTGCTTTCATTCCTTTTACCCTAAGCTAACTGTTGATGCTCTCAAAAGTATGCAAAATATTTCTGAATTCAGAAGAGGGTTCAATTTGTTAAAAGATTTTATTCTTAATATCAAATTTTGAGTATCTGACATTAAAAAAAAAAAAGACCAGGAGCTGTGACTCAGATCATCAACTCCTATTGCCAAATTCAGACTGAAATTGAAGAAAGTAGGTAAAACCACTAGACCATTCAGGTATGACCTAAATCAAATCCCTTATGGTTAAACAGTGGAAGTGACAAAGAGATTCAAGGGATTAGATCAGATAGAGTGCCTGAAGAACTATGGACGGAGGTTCATGACATTGTACAGGAGGCAGAAACCATCCCCAAGAAAAAGATGCAAAAAGGCAAAATGGTTGTCTGAGGAGGTCTTACAAATAGCTGGGAAAAGAAGAGAAGCAAAAGGCAAAGGAGAAAAGGAAAGATATATTCATCTGACTGCAGAGTTCCAAAGAATAGCAAGGAGAGATAAGAAAGCCTTCCTCAGTGATCAATGCAAAGAAATACAAGAAAAAAAAAATAGACTGGGAAAGACTAGAGATCTTTTCAAGAAAATTAGAGATACCAAGGGAACATTTCATGCAAAGATGGACACAATAAAGGACAGAAATGGTATGGACCTAACAGAAGCAGAAGATAATAGGAAGAGGTGGCAAGAATACACAGAAGAACTATACAAAAAAGATCTTCATGACTCAGATAACGACGATGATGTGCTCACTCACCTAGAGTCAGACATCCTGGAATGTGAAGTCAAGTGGGCCTTAGCAAGCAATACTACAAACAAAGCTGGTGGAGGTGATGGAATTCCAGTTAAGCTATTTCAAATCCTAAAAGATGAGGCTGTTAAAATGTGCTGCACTCAATATGCCAGCAAATTTGGAAAACTCAGCAGTGGCCAAAGGACTGGAAAAGGTCAGTTTTCATTCCAATTCCAAAGAAAGGCAATGCCAAAGAATGCTCAAACTACCACACAATTGAACTCATCTCCCATACTAGCAAAGTAATGCTCAAAATTCTCCAAGCCAGGCTTCAACAGTATGTGAACCGTGAACTTCCAGATGTTCAAGCTGGTTTTAGAAAAGGCAGAGGAACCAGAGATCAAATTGCCAACATCCGTTGGATCACAGAAAAAGCAAGAGAATTCCAGACAAACATCTACTTCTGCTTTACTGACTATGCCAAAGCCTTTGACTGTATGGATCACAACAAACTGTGGAAAATTCTGAAAGAGATGGGAATACCAGATCTGACCTGCCTCCTGAGAAATCTGTATGCAGGTTAAAACTGGACATGGAACATCAGACTGGTTCCAAATCAGGAAAGGAGTACGTCAAGGCTGTATATTGTCACCTGCTTATTTAATTTATGTACTCTGCATATCATGAGAAATGCTAGACTGAATGAAGCACAAGCTAGAATCAAGTTGCTGGGAGAAATATCAATAACCTCAGATATGCAGTGATACCACCCTTTATGGCAGAAAGA
Source organism: Ovis aries (assembly GCF_016772045.2). Lineage (NCBI taxonomy): Eukaryota > Metazoa > Chordata > Mammalia > Artiodactyla > Bovidae > Ovis > Ovis aries. Next base: position 175,884,624 of record NC_056056.1, read on the forward strand.
GAAAAAAAAATAAAGAGCCTCTTGATTAAGGTGAAAGGGAAGAGTGAAAAAGTTGGCTTAAAATTCAACATTCAGAAAACTAAGATCATGGCATCTGGTCCTATCACTTCATGGCAAATAGATGGGGAAACAATGGAAACAGTGAGAGACTTTATTTTTGGGGGGCTCCAAAATCACTGCAGATGGTGACTGCAGCCATGAAATTAAAAGACGCTTGCTCCTTGGAAGAAAAGCTATGATGAACCTAGATAGCATATTAAAAAGCAGAGACATTACTTGCAACAAAGATCCATCTAGTCAAAGCTACGGTTTTTCCAGTAGTCATGGATGGATGTGAGAGTTGGACTATAAAGAAAGCTGAGTGCTGAAGAATTGATGCTTTCGAACTGTGATGTTGTAGAAGATTCTTTAGGGTCCCTTGGACTGCAAGGAGACCAACTAGTCCATCCTACAGGAAATCAGTCCTGAATATTCACTGGAAGGACTGATGCTAAAGCTGAAACTCCAATGCTTTGGCCATCTGATGCGAAGAATGGACTCATTTGAAGAGACCCTGATGCTGGGAATGATTGAAGGCAGGAGGAGAAGGGGACAACAAAGGATGAGATGGTTGGATGGCATCACCGACTCAATGGACGTGAGTTTGAGTAAGCTCTGGGAGTTGGTGATAGACAGGGAAGCCTGGTGGAGAAGGAAATGGCAACCCACTCCAGTGTTCTTGCCTGGAGAATCCCAGGGACGAGGGAGCCTGATGGGCTGCCATCTATGGGGGCGCACAGAGTCAGACACGACTGAAGCGACTTAGCAGCAGCAGCAGCAGCAGGGAAGACTGGCATGCTGCAGTCCATGGGGTTGCAAAGAGTCGGACATGACTGAGCGACTGAACTGATTTTTGGTTAGAACATTTGAAAATTGAGGTGATTCAAATGTCGAATACATTCTGACTTCTTCACATGTACTAAGAATATATGTGTGGCAAATAACTATATATATATCACAAGAACACTATTACAGACCAGGCTTTGTAAGGAAAAACTTATGTGCAAAAAGACTAGCGTCACTATGCATGTTTATGATAAATCTCTGGCCACATTCACAGGGCCTCTGACCCTCTTAATTATCTTATAGTTAATACACACTTAAAGAGAATAAAAAATAATGGGCATTCTGAAAATATAACATCTGAGTTTCATTTTCCTTGATATGGCTATCCTCATTCAGTTTGCAAGATCTTTGACCCAAATTCCACTGTATGTAATGATATTTTCCATCTCCATTGTTGTTTTTCAGTCACTAAGTCATGTCTGACCCTTTTGCAACCCCACGGACTGCAGACCCCTAGGCTCCTCTGTCCATGCGATCTCAAGGCAAGAACACTGGAGTGAGTTGCCATTTCCAGCTCTAAAATGTCACTAATGGAATAAGGGGGTGTGTACATATGTACATGTATGCATATATACCAGGAACCTATTACACAAATTTTAGATAGAATTTTAAAAACATATTATAGTGAGGTACAATAAACAATATATTTTATTATTCATCTCTTTATGTTACTAAGTACAGAAATTTTCTTTTTACTTACTTGCACTGCTGCTACAACCTGGGATATTTTCTCCCGGAGAATACCCCATGAGGCCTCCATTCCCATTAGGATTAGATGGCACTGAAGCAAGAAGACCTAAGGGGAAAAAATTTCCTATTAAATTATGATCAAGATGAAATTCAAGGATGGGGACATAAACAGCTGCCAAAGAAACAAATCAAAGGCATTTACTGACATACCGAGTCCTCTGTATCGTGAAAGCTGCTGATAGATCTGTTTCATCCTCTCAATATTCAAACGGCTTGCCTCAGCATGGTTCACCATTGGTTTAGGATAATTAACTCCTATCAAACATTTGGCTACCTTTTGAATACCTTCTGGTGCATTCCAGGGATCATAGATGTATTTTGCAGGGAAGCCTCTTAGGACAGGCAAATAGCGCCTTTTAGGAAAAGGAAGAAAAATTATTAATAAAATGAACTGTAAGCAAATTATAACATACTATCTATTAGCTATAAATGACCCAAATCAAATAAATATCATTTAAATGATTTATTACCCTTTTCCTCATCTCTGCTGCCCATCAGGAGTGGGGAATACCTTAGGCGTTGTTTAAGCATGACAAGCTCTTCCTGGATTAACTATTCCAAACTGAATAATAATCATCCTTGATTTACCTGATATAGTCTCCATTGGGATCTGTTCTCCTACCAAAACCAACAGGGCAATAGCAGTGAAAAAACTGTTGGAAAAAGGAACTACAAGACAGCCACATCCAACTTCCAGCATTTATGCTCCAATCTGCATCAAGCAGTAATTCTTCAAATACCTTCAGAAGTAACGGTAATCAATTAGTTTGCACACAGATATTTCTCAAAGCAAGCATTTTCCAGGTCTCTGTAGATCAAAAGTCAAGGTAAAGAAAATCTAGCACTGAACTATAAAATTAAACATTCCAAAGTTAGTTTCCTTATCTATGTTCTATCCTATAATGAGTTATTCCAGGGGAAAAAAACATATTAGTACTATACAGATTTCTGAATAGAATTTACCATTGTAAGCTTGGCAGTGTTATTGGAAAGGGGAGGGAAAAAGTTATTCAACTCATTGATTTAAAAGGATAAGTTAGGATATGGGAAGATTTTTTTTTTTTAAACAGGAAGAAAAAGTAGTAAACACTTTCAAGAAAGCAAAAATACTACCAAATAAACCACCAAAAAACAACTTGGAAGTTTGGTACATTGGTCTACATAATGGGAACAATCAAATACAAATGACCTTTAAAATTTAATTAGAATTATGGAATTTAAATTTGGGATTCCTTGATCCAAAAGGGAAACAGAATTAAATTATTTTAATAAATTCATTAAGTGTGTGCTATGTATCTACCTCATGTATGACTTGGTGCTAGGAAACAGAGATATAAAAAAACATAGGATCAGAAATGGTCTTTGGAAAGGGGAAATTTATGATAATAGATAGGAAGGTAAAACATATTTAAGTCCTCTTATATATACCCATAAGATGATGTCACAAAATGTAGTATGCATCACATTACATAAAAAGCTATGGTGTTGAAGTGAGGCAAAATTTTTTATATTTTAAAATTTATAATATAAAGATGGCTATTTCTAAGACTCTTTGATGACTCCTTTATGTGACAGAAATGATCACCTATAAATATACACAAATCTGCTAAGTCCAGAGTATTAAATTTTGGAGTTCCCTTGATGGGTAGGCTGATTTAGCCACTGAAATGACTTCAGGTTAACTGACTTCAGGTTAATGCACTCTGATTATGCCCAAAAGTTGCCTCTATAGTTAAGAAATAAATGCTTTTCTATTGAAAAAAAGAAACAAGACTATAAACGAATCTATATAATAGACAACTTTTAGGAACTGTTTTATATATATATACGTGTGTGTGTATGTGTGTGTGTATGTGTGTGTGTGTATATATATATATATAAAAGGTATAGAGTTCTTCATAATAAAGCCATACTACATTAGTTGGAAGAACATTTACCTTCATTCCTTCTTCCCAACTAATCCACAGGTCACCTCGTGTCAGGAAACAAGCAACTGCATGTCTGGCTAAATGATGAATCCAACCCTCCTGACGAAGCTGTGTCATGATGGCATCAATCCATGGAAAGCCTGTGCGTCCTTCTGCCCATTTTGCTAAAGCCTCAGGATTCTTATCCCATGGAATCTGAACACAAATGGGGTTTCCTTCCATTTTGTCAAAGCGTGGATTATTTGTTGCTGCTGTATAGAAAAATTCACGCCATAATAGTTGCCCATAAAGGGAAAGGGGAGGGGAACTGTTCTTCTTCACCTAAGATTAAAAAGCAAAGAAGTATTATCAGTGATTTTTTTTTGATAAAAAGTATTTTTTAAAAATAAGCTCCAGTTCTAGATAATACCTTTTTGTAGAGATCTGTCAGTTTGAAATAAAAGAGTCGACATGACAAACAACCAAATCGGAGATAAGGACTGAGTCCAGTAGGGCTAGCGAGCAGGGAATTTGCATTCATTCGAGGTCTTTCAAAGTTTGCCACCCAAGCCTGAACAAAACACAGAGAAAATTATGCTGCCTTTCCAATTTTAAAAGACTGTTTGAAATTGAGCTTTTCAAGAACGTTACATAGTCCTTGGGGAATAAAATCTCATTTTTTCAGCCATAAATGACAGATTTTAATAAAAAACAAGATAAAAGTGAGCATTCTTTTGTTTTAGTCATCCTCATGCGGCAAATTCCTAACACAAGGTTGAGAGCACCTTCAACCTGTCTTTCTGACACTGAGATAATGTGAAATAGAAGAACTCTATCCTAGCTTTAAAGTCATCAGATACTTACACAGAAACCATAGAGGGGTGGTACTGATACTAGCTAAAGAGGAAATAATCAGACAGGAGGAAGATGGGTATTTAAATGAAAACAGTTGTTAATCTTCAATTACATTTGTGCTATTTTAATTATTTCTCTTAATCCTCCTTTTTCAACAGCCTATTTTTTTGTTTTTAAAAAAGAGTGAATATTTTTTAAATGACAATTTGACAATATAAACATCATCTGTATTATCATACTTTTCTTTCCAAATGCCTTTCCAAACGTGTAAGTGCTTCAGTTTCTCCACCTGGCCACACTGCAGAGGGTAAGCCATCTGTATCAAAACCTAAAAAAAAAAAAAGGAAATGGAAAAAAAATCTGACAGCATAAAAATGAAATGACTCCCTGGATAGGTCCTCACAGATAGATGATAAATAACATGGTCTCTGTCCTTTGAGACATTTATCTTAAGGTGATAACAGATAGACCATGAATTAATAGCATACGTAAATAATACACAGATTAATCACTTTTTAGTTTAAGACTTTCTTTTTTCTCCTTTCTTTTCCTTTTAGTGCAAAATACATGTCAAATTAGAAGTGGAATTTTTCTGAATGGTTTATTAACTCTTAAGCTCCACATGTATTATTGCTTATACCTACCTAGTTCTTCCAGTGATGGGACTCCATATTTCTCATCATGGTCATCAGATAGAGGAGTTGTGCACTTTTCCATCACTTCTGAAGTAATTGTCTCTACTGGTATTTCTAGTGGTTCCATTTTACTGATGAGAGTCTGGAATCTTTTATAGGTAAGAGGTGGCTGACCACCATTTAGTTCTATGATCCTATTACAAAAATTAGTAAAATACTATTAGTATTTTTAAAAGGACAATATAATTTGATAAACATTTAAAAGTCTAAAATAAGAAAATTAAATGGAGATAGTAAAAATGAAAATAAAAATGAAAAATCACTTCTATTTTCTATTGTACGTTTTTGTTTAATGTCAATATATGTATCTTACGTATATCTTTTATATTTAATTCTGATCACTAATTTCTCAATTAAGTAATACTATAAGGAAAGAGCCTTGTCAATGGTAATCTGAATTAGATACAATTTGGGAATAACCCATTATTCTTTTTCACCATAGCCATTTGCACTTAAGACTTCAAGAATATTAGCTTCTTATAGGACCAAGAAACTTGTTAAAACAATTAACAAATCTAAAAATCAGTTTATAAACATCTGCTAGATGTCAAAAATATACAGCCTGCAAATATCAAAACTTTTATGACAAAGAAAATTAAGCATCTATAAGTGGAAAAAACAAGTGGCTAATAAGCCTAAAGGCAAAAACAAAAAATAATACACATGGAAATGTAAAACTATTTTGCAGCATAGCTCAGAGAACCTTCTAATCATCAATAAAAGCTAAACCAGGCCAATATTGTATCAAGGAGTAATTAGCAAGTTTTATTAATTAGGATTCTATATTACTATAGTGATAATTACTTGGTATTTTCTATTGTGCATGTTTTTTTTAAATGTTAACATATGTATCTTACATATATATTTTATATTTAATTCTGATCACTAATTTCTCAATTAAGTAATACTAAAAACAAAGAGCTTGCTAATGGTATTTATAACCAAATTAAATACAATTTGGGAATAACCAATTATTCTTTTTCACTATAGCCATTTGCATACTAGCATTTAGGCTTCATAAAAAATTATTGGTAAAATTATACTCTATCACTTTATGGATCGGAAACTGAAGCCTCAAGAGAAGTTAATAAACTAGTCAAGGTCACATAACTAATAAATAGCAAATCGAGATTTTCTTAATCCAAATAGAATAAAGTTTTCTCTATACCACATATAATGGTGAATCAATTATATGTATGGAAAGTAACCACCATAAAAACTATGCTTTGCTTTTAGAAATATTGCTTTGATGTAATTCTTTGAGTTTATACCTAGGATCATAATGAAATCTGTCCACTATAATGATCTACAATGATACTACTGAGGACACCGCTAATTATATAACAGAAGCAAAATAAAAATCTTAGAAAAGATATTTTCTATATGCTACATTTTTATATGATGGATTTATATAGTAAATATTCACATTCAGTCTAACAAACAATCTACTTTTATACATAACATAATTATATACTGAGCTTCCCACTTTAAGCAACTGCCCTTATCTTGTTTTGCCTCCTTCCTATCAGCTCTCTAAGGTTAAGAAATATGGTAAACGAGCAGGTAAGGTTTTTATCAAAGGATATATGACTTCTGGCTTAATAGGAAGTTAAGACTGTTGCCTGAATCAAACCACAATTTTTTGTACAACTGGAAAAGTGGAATAAAATAGTTTGTCATGTTACAGAATCAGCTTCATTATTTTGATAAAATGTGAACACAACTAAAAAAAGTAAAATAAAAGGTACATAAATTATGAGATTTCAGCACCTGTAAGGATGACAGTATGCCAAAGGTTAATGTTAAAAAATCTTATGAATCCTCAAATCTTACAGCACATATTAATAAAACTCCCAAAATTTAACCTTGACCACAGAACCCCTGTTGGACAAAGCATGACAAAAGACTGATATTTCATGAAATATACTTTGAGAAATAAGATATCATACCATTGTTCAGAGGACTACATAATATTAATACAATTTGCATATGAACTAAAAATTCAGACAGACTACAGACACATAAAATAATTTATGACAAGCATGTAAAATATACCAAGGCACTTGACGGCTATGTATCATATAAACTATAAAATTAATGTTGCTGAGAGCCCAGAATGGCAAATTAGTAGGCTGAGCTAGAATAGTCAAAGATAATTTTGTGATTCTTTTAATAGTTTTGGAACTGAAATTCTGAGTATTTTTATCTTATGCACTTAGGTCTGTAATTTTGGCGTCTGTCTTTGGGTAAACAAAAATTACAGAAGTTAAATAAAATGCTACAAGTTTGAGTTAATTTAATTCTCCACAATTCTATTATGCATGTCTTTATTTTCACTTTTGAACTTAAGTCCCACAGTACATTGTCTTTCTACTTAATACCACTTAAATGTACACTTCAGAATGGTTAAAATGACAAATTTAATGTTATATGTATTAAAAAATCTTACTTGTCTAGATCATATAATGTGTGTGAAATTCGTATAATTACTTCTACTCCAGCTTCAGTTGCCAGTTTCTTAATAGCTGCATCTCGTTCCTTTCCAAAGGGCTCAGAATCATATTCAATTGAAAGTTTAGTAATGTTCCATTCCTAAAGAGAAAGGAGCAAAAACATACATAAAATTTAATGATTATTTTTTCTACTATAACAACACAGGCTGGAAAAACATGAAAAGCTCCAACTCTACATATCAAATGATTATACTACTTTGAATATACAGAAAGAAAATGCACAATTTATAAATTCAAAATTATGTAAATCAGAAATGTGTACTCACTAGATTTATGCTAGGCATTATAAAATCTAGCAATATGCTTAACCTAAGCTTCCTACATTAAATGTGTTTGTATAGCACTTTACTTGTTCAAATAATTTACACTTACATTATCTCATTTGTTACTCAAAATAATCCTCAGAGTTTGGCATTTTGGTTGTTAACTCCATTTTGCAGATAAGATTATTTTGAAAATTCAAGAATTTGTCCAAGTTCAGAGAGAGCCATAATACCTGATTTTATGTCTGTTGATTCTAAGACTAGGTTCTTTTTTTAAAAAAATTGGAGTATAATTGCTTTACAGTGTTGTGTTATTTCCTGTGGAACAACCACATGAATCAGCCATACTCCCTCCTTCTTATATCTCCGTTCTACCCACTCCCTTATCCTACCAGTCTAGGTCATCACAGAGTACTGAGCTGAGCTCCCTGTATACAGCAGCTTCCCATTAGCTACTTGTTTTCCACATGGTAGTGTATACATGTCAATGCTACTCTCTCAATTCATTCCACTCCCTCCTTCCCACCTTGTGTCCATAAGTCCATTCTCCATGTCTGTGTCTCTATTCCTGCCCTGCAAAAAGGTTTATCAGTAACATTTTTCTAGATTAATGCATATATGCATTAATATACAATAATTGGTTTACCCTTTCTGACTTAACTTCACTCCATGACATTCTAGGTTCATCCCCATCACCACATATGACCCAATTTTGTTTCTTTTTATGGCTGAGCAATATTCCATTGTATATATGTTCCACATTTTCTTTATTCATTTATCTGTTGATGGACATTTAGGTTGCTTCCATGTCCTAACTACTATTAATATAAACCTTTGACAGTTAATGTGGTACAAGCTGCTCTGGTGAGGTATTGTTTTACAATGTTTTACTCTTGATTATCAAAAAATATTAACTGTGGAAAACATAAACACACTTATAACAAGAGCAGATATTGAGTGCCAGGTGCTGTATTAATAAGTCCTGTAAACCTTCTTATAATCACTTTCAGTGAAGAGACTGTGACTTAAGGGAATTAAGTGATTTCCCAGGGTGGGGTAGTAAAGTTTCATTGTTTTTTTAATTCTAAAATCTATTCCGATATACCTTACAAATAAAAAAAAATTCACCTGTCATTCTACCATTATTTAACTGATTATATAATTACAAGTTGTACTTCTCCAAACCTGTATAGATTCAGTTCAGTTCAGTTCAGTTGCTCAGTGGTGTCCGACTCTTTGCGATCCCATGAATCGCACGCAGCATGCCAGGCCTCCCTGTCTGTCCATCACCATCTCCCGGAGTTTACCCAAACTCATGCCCATCGAGTCGGTGATGCCATCCAGCCATCTCATCCTCTGTCGTCCCCTTCTCCTCCTGCCTCCAATCCTTCCCAGCATCAGGGTCTTTTCCAATGAGTCAACTCTTTGCATGAGGTGGCCAAAGTACTGGAGTTTCAGCTTTAGCATCAGTCCTTCCAATCAACACCCAGGACTGATTGCCTTTAGGATGGACTGGTTGGATCTCCTTGCAGTCCAAGGGACTCTCAAAAGTCTTCTCCAACACCACAGCTCTAAAGCATCAATTCTTTGGTGCTCAGCTTTCTTCACAGTCCAACTCTCACATCCATACATGACCACTGGAAAACCATAGCCTTGACTAGATGGACCTTTGTTGGCAAAGTAATATCTCTGCTTTTGAATATACTATCTAGGTTGGTCATAACTTTTCTTCCAACGAGTAAGTGTCTTTTAATTTCATGGCTGCAATCACCATTTGCAGTGATTTTGGAGCCCCTCAAAATAAAGTCTGACACTGTTTCCACTGTTTCGCCATCTATTTCCCATGAAGTGATGGGACCAGATGCCATGATCTTTGTTTTCTGAATGTTGAGCTTTAAGCCAACTTTTTCACTCCCTTTTTTCACTCTCATCAAGAGGGTTTTTAGTTCCTCTTCACTTTCTGCCATAAGGGTGGTGTCATCTGCGTATCTGAGGTTATTGATATTTCTCCCGGCAATCTTAATTCCAGCTTGTGCTTCATTCAGCCCAGTGTTCCTCATGATGTACTCTGCATATAAGTTAAATAAGCAGGGTGACAATATACAGCCTTGACATATTCCTTTTCCTATGTGGAACCAGTCTATTGTTCCATCTCCAGTTCTAACTGTTGCTTCCTGACCTGCATATAGGTGTCTCAACAAGGGCTATTTCCAATAGTGAGGTTTTTTTAAAATTGCTATTATAAACCTTTCAGTATACACCTTTATACATAAATCTTAAACATTTTGGGACATTTGTCTCATTTTTTCTAGAAGTAATTTTTTGAAACACAATTAATGGATACAATAAATTATATTTAAAATTTTGATAGATATTGCCAAGTTTTCCACCAGATATCCTGCACCAATTTACACTCTCAATAGTAATACACCAGTATTTTAAAACCACTAATATAAACACATAACATACACAGGAAAATAATATCTCATTAAAAACTTTTTCATTTCTTGAAAGTCTTGGAGAATGCATACAAAGCTGTCAATAGCTGTTATCTTTGCAGGGTAGAATTTAGGAATATAAATAATTATTTTTTATTTTATACAATGTTGTATTGTTCATATTTGTTAAATACAATCATGTACTGTTTTTGAAATTTAAAAATGAAATTAAAATGAGAACAGGAAAGAAAGCATTATATTTCTTTGTTTTATAGCGAGAGGCGGTATAGACTGGTAGTTAAAAAACAAAGGATCTAAAGTCAAACTTCTCAAGTTCGAACACTGGTGCAACTATCTGTGCAAACTTCTAAACCTTCCATGCCTGTTTCCTGATCTTAAAATGGGTAGCATGTAAGTAGAGTACTTAGAGAGTACCTAGTATATAACAAACACTATGTATTTATTAGAGTAAAATGAAAAAAAAATGACATTTTTGTTGTTGTTGTATAAAGATTAAATTGAGAAAAAATTAAATGAGACAATGTATGTAAATTATTTGGAAGAGAAAAGATGGTGATGCTGGGAAAGACTGAGGGCAGGAGAAGAGGGCGATAAAGGATGAGATGGTTGGATGGCACCACCAACTCAGTGGACATGAGTTTGAGCAAGCTCCGGGAGATAGTGAAAGACGGGGAAGCCTGGCATGCTGCAGTTCATTGGGTCATAGAGTTGGACACGACTTAGCAACTGAGCAACAACAATGTAAATTGTTGAGTACACAGTTAAGTCCTCAATGAATGACAGCTGTTATTACTGTTGTTTACTAGCTATTTGTATATTTTTTTCTTTATGAATTGCAGCTTATGTTTGCTTACGTTTCTATTGCAATTAATTCTCTTATGGATTTGTACACTCCTTATTTTTAATGACAAACTTTGTCACATGGTCACTTCCTAAATAGTCCATAATTTAATTCTATGATATTTCTTGACAATTTTTTAGTTTTTGGTTAGTAAATATTGGAGCTTAAAACAAGTCAGTAACAGTCCCTTCCCTTTTCCCTTTTTGAAGAGGAAGGGAAATATAAGTCAGAAAACTAAATGTAAAATAATAACCCACACAGTCTTCCCAGGCAATTGAAATAAAAACAAAAGTAAATAAATGGGACCTAATCAAACTTACAATCTTTTGCACAGCAAAGGAAATCATAAACAAAATGAAAAGACAACCTAAAGAGTGAGAGAAAATTTTGCAAATTATACAATTGACAAGGGCTTAATATCCAAAATATACAAACAGCTCATATAACTCAATATAAGAAAAAACAAACAATCCAATTAAAAAATTGGCAGAAGATTTAAACAGACATTTCTCCAAAGAAGTAATACAAATGGCCAATAGGTACATGAAAAGATGCTCAACATTGTTATTAGAGAAATACAAATCTAAATCTAAACTACAATAAGGTACCATCTTACATTGATTTTGCTGGTTAAAATGGCCATCATTAAAATGTCTACAAATAAATACTGGAAAGGATTTGGTTTTTCAAGTAATGTATGGATGTGAGAGTTGGACTATAAAGAAAGCTGAGTACCAAAGAATTGATGCTCTTGGGCTATGGTGTTGGAGAAGACTCTTGAGAGTCTCTTGGACAGCAAGGAGATCCAACCAGTCCATCCTGAAGGAAATCAGTCCTCAATATTCACTGGAAGGACTAATGCTGAGGCTGAAACTCCAATACTTTGACCACTTGATGAGAAGAACTGACTAACTGGAAAAGACGCTAATGCTGGGAAAGACTGAAGATGGGACAAGGGGACAACAGAGGATGAGATGGTTGGATGGCATCACCGACTTGATGGACATGAGTTTGAGTAAGCTCCGGGAGTTGGTGAAGGACAGGGAAGCCTGGCATGCTGCAGTCCATGGGGTCGCAAAGAGTTGGACACCACTGAGCAACTGAACTGAACTGGAGAGAATATGGAGAAAAGGGAATCCTCCTACACTGTTGGTGGGAATGTAATTTGAGACAGCCACTATGGAAAACAGTATGGAGGTTCCTCAGAAAACTGAAAGTAGAATTACCACATGATCCAGTGATGCCTCTCCTGGGCATATATCTAGACAAAACTCTAATGAAAAAAGACAGACCCAACCCCATGTTCACAGCAGCACTATTCACAATAGCCAACACAGAGAAACAACCTGAACGCCCATCGATAAATGAATGGATAAAGAAGATGTGGTACATATATACAATAGAATACAACTCAGTCATAAAAACAACAAAATAATGCCATTTGCCCCAATATGGATGCAACTAGAGATTATCATACTAAGTGAAGCAAGTCAGAAAGAGAAAGGCAAATACCATACATATCACTTATGTGTGGAATCTAAAATATGATACAAATGAATCTATCTACAAAACATAAACATACCCATGAGCACAGAGAACATACTTGTGGTTGCCAAGGCAGAAGAAGTTAAGGGAAGTAGGGAGTGGGAGGTTGGGGTTAGCAGATGTAAGCTATTATATATAGAATGGATAAACAATCAGGTTGTACTGTATAGCACAGAGAACTATATTCAATATCCTATGATAAACCATAATGGAAAAGAATATATAAAAAATAATGTATATAACGGAATCATTTTATGGTATAGCAGAAATTAATACAACATTGTAAATCATATATGCATGTATACATACCACATTACTAGTAAAGCTGAACTGGAAGAAATATATTAGGTTTAAGGACAGGTAAGCTTACAGATTTTTTACCACTGAATTAAACAGATTTAGCTACCCAAGGCTAAACAGCACATTTCTTTTAGTGTGGGCTGCCCCTATAAAATTTATCACATGGAAGAAGGGAACAGGACATGTACTCTCTGCAACTGAAGAGGTGAAAGGGGATGATCTGACCAATACTCACCTAACTCCTTCTATTAAACTCACTAGTGAGATCATTCATTTCTTCCCTGGGGATAAATTAGTGGACATCTCTCCACAAGAAATATGAAAAGCTAGGGAAGAGAAAGTTCCCCAAATATTAAATTTATTCATTCATATTCTAAGTATTTATTATAATTCTTAGCTCCTATTGTAGGTCCCTCCATCCTGGAACTTACTGAAGATTGGCAACACAGAGGGAAATAAATAGTCAAATATATATACTATTAGGAAAAAAAGGATGTTATGACAGAGAATACGGGGGTGAGGATAAGCTGGTAAGTTAGTTATCTACTCTTAATTACACTAGCTAGACTTTCAGTTAGTGGTGAAAAGTGAACATCCCTGCTTTGTTCTCTATTTCAGGTGTAAAGCATGTTTCACCATTAAGTATGCCATTAGCTATGTTTCTGTTGATATTACCAAGTTGATATTCAGCAATTTTCTATTGCTAGTTTGCATAAAGGTTTCTAAAAAATTACAAATGGGTGCTGACTACTGTCAAATGCTTTTATCACTGACATAATAATACCTTTTCATTTACTAATAGGATATATTATTATTTTATAATGTTGAACCAACTTTGTATTCCTGAAATAAACTCCATTGATCATGATGCAGTATTATTTCAAAATATTGTTAAGTTCTCTTTGTTAATATATTAAGGATATCTGAGTTTGTGTTTATGGGGACGCTTGGCTACACTTTTTTTCTTTCTTAGAAGTTCTTCATCAGATTTTGGTATCAGAGTTATGCTGCCCTCATAAACAAGTTCAGTGTTCCCAATATTATCCTGTTTCCTGAAAGAGTGTTATAAGACTGGCATTATTTCTTTCTTAAATATGTGATAGAATAAGTAAAGCCACCTGGGACCTGGAGTTTTACTTATTGGAATGTTTTTGATTATAAATTCAGTTTTGTAAAGAGAGGGCTATTCAATTTTTCTTTTTTTTCTTCTGAAATTTTAAGAACTTGTACTTTTCAAGAGTATTTTTCATTTTATCTTAGTTGTGAACATTGACACTCAGTTCACTTCAGTCGCTCAGTCGTGTCTGACTCTTTGAGACCCCATGCACCGCAGCATACCAAGCTTGCCTGTCCATCACCAACTCCTGGAGCTTACTCAAACTCATGTCCATAGCTTCAACTAGACAGACCTTTGTTGGCATAGTAATGTCTCTGCTTTTTAATATGCTGTCTAGGTTGGTCATAGCTTTTCTTTCAAGGAGCAAGCATCTTTTAATTTCATGGCTGCAGTCACCATCTGCAGTAATTTTGGAGTCCAAAAAAACAAAGTCTGTCACTGTCTCCTTTGTTTCCCCATCTATTTGCCATGAAGTGATGGGACTAGATGCCATGATCCTAGTTTTCTGAATGTTTAGTTTTAAGCCAACTTTTTCACTCTCCTCTTTCACTTTCATGAAGAGGCTCTTTAGTTCTTTTGTTTATATTGATGTTATGTTCTCTAGTTTATATTGACATTATGACATTTATAATATCTTTTATGTTTTCAAAGTTTAGAGACAATTTAGTGATGTCCCCTTTTTTATTCTTGATAAAGGTAATTTGTGTTTTCTCTCTTTTGGGCCCTGATCAGTACTGATAAGAGTTTATCAGTTTTATTAATCTTTTCAAAAGAAAACTGAACTCTGACTCAGAGTTTAATCAGGTGACAGAAACCACATTAGTAATTTGAACAGGGAAAATTTAATCTGAACAACTGTCAGCAAGTAAAAGGTGGTCAACAATGGTAAGGAGCAGAAGAAGAGTTAAGGCTATACTGTCCAATACAGTAGATAACCACTAGCCACAGAAGCAGCTTCTGAGCACTTGAAATGTGGCTAGTTGGAATAGAGACATCCTATAAGCATAAAATATACTCTGGATTTCAAAGACTTCATATTAATATAAAAAAGGTTAAAATAGTATAGTGGTTTTATAATGATTTTATATTGGAAAGATAGTATTTTAGCTATACTATGTTAAATAAAATATATCTTAAAAATTAACTTCACATTTTTCTTACTTTTTAAAATATACATGTTAGAAATTTTAAATTACACATGTCTGTTGGATAGCACTGTTCTAAGCAGCTACCACATCTAAATGAAGGGAAAATAATTAAGCAATGAATTAAGAAAGTTTTCCTTCTTCCCCTGCTGAGATTCACACCTCATTGTGAATGAGGTGTGCTGCCTCAGGAATAACCATCCCCATAGGAAAGAAGCCTGCCAAGGGGCTAAGACCACCAGGAAAGTCTCTGATAAACTGTCTTTAAATGAAGAGTTTAATATAGACTATTTACATTTAATACAATTATTGATATAGCTGTGCTTAATTTTACCATGTTGGTAAGCTTTCCTTTTATCCATGTTTTCATTTACTCCTCTGTGCTCCCTTGTGCTCAGTTGCCCAGTCATGTCATAGTAGCCCCATGGATTGTAGTCCTCCAGGTTCCTCGGTCCATGGGGTTTTCCAGCAAGAATACTGGATTGGGGTACCATTTCCTACTCACATGGATTTTCCAAACCCAGGGACTGAACCCATGTCTCCTGAGTCTCCTGCATTGGCAGGTGGATTCTTTACCACTAGCACTACCTGGAAAGCCCTCTGTGCCCCCATCTGCCTTTATTTGAATGAGAGATATTTTTAGAATTCCATTTAAAATTCCTCTATTAACTTTTTAGAAATAGCTTTTTGTGCTACTTAGATCACAGTATACTGTTATTATAGTCTACCTTCAAATAATATATTACAATTGAATGCTGTTAAAAATTTACATATACTTTCATTTACCTTTTTCCTGCCTTATGTGATCCTGCAATAGATTTTATTTCACATGCGTGTCAAGTCCCAAGATACTGGTATTATTCCCTACAATTTATCAATATTAGTTGGTTTTAATCTGTCAATGGTCTTCCAAAAACAGGACATATGAATGTACATAACTAAAAATAATGAAAAAAGAGGTCTTTTATATTTACCCATGTATTTAGTGCTCTTTTTCTTTCCTGAAGATCCTGTCTTTAGCCTAGAGTTATCTTCTTTCACCTAGCAGAATTTCCTTTAATATTAGTATTTTTTATAGTATAGATATGATGGAAAAAATTATTTCTGCTTTTTTGTGCCTAAAAATGCCTCCATTGTGCCTTTTCTTTTTTAAAAAAATGAATGTTTTTGCTAAGTAAACAGGGCTATTTCTAGTTTTTTAAAGCTGCCATTCCATTCTGTAAGAAAACACTGAATGCTATTATCATGGTTCCCTGAATATATCTTTTATCCTCTGGCGGCTTATAAAATTTTCCATCTTTGGTTTTCAGTTAATCGAGTATATGACATGACAAGATGTGATTTCCTTTATATTTATGTTGTTTGGGGTCTGTTGAGCTTCTTGGCACTGCAGGTTGATACCTTCCATCAATTTTGGAAACTCAATTATCTCTTCAAATTTTTTTCCTGTCCCAATCTCTCTTTCCCTCTTTTCTCTAGGTCTATAAGTACAGATATGTTAGGCCATTTACTACTGTTCCAGAGATCTCAAACACCCTATTCCCCTTTTAAAAACATCTTCCTTCTCTTTGTGCTTCAGTTGGGATACTGACTGTCTTCAACTTTACTGATCTTTTTGTCTGCTCTGTTCAATCCAGATATCCAATTAATCAATCCAATTAATGAATTCTTCATTTTGATAGTATGTTTCAGTTCTAAGATTTTATTTGGTCCTTTTTAATATTTTCCATTTCTGTATTAAATTACCACCTCGTCACATCATTTTTCACCTCTTGACTAGATTCTCTACTACTATCCTTGTTGTTGTTTAGTAGTTCAGACATGTCTAATTCTTTGCGACCCATGAACTGCAACACACCACTTCGCCGTCCTTCACCATGTCCCAGAGTTTGCTTAAACTCATGTCCATTGAGTCAGTGATGCCATCCACGCAGCTCATCCTCTATCATCCCCTTCTCCTCCTGCCTTCAATCTTTTCTAGCACTAGTGTCTTTTCTAATGAGTCGGTTCCTCATATCAGGTGGCCAAAGTATTGGAACTTCAGCATCAGTCCTTCTAATGAATATTTAGAGTTGATTTCCTTTAGGATTGACTGGTTTGATCTCCTTGCAGTCCAAGGGATTCTCAAAAATCTTCTCCAACACCACAGTTCAATAGCATCAATTCTTCGGCGCTCAGCCTTCTTTATGGTCCAACTCTCACACCTGTACATGACTACTGGAAAACCCATGGTGACTGCAGCCATGAAATTTAAAGACACTTACTCCTTGGAAGAAAAGTTATGACCAACCTAGATAGTATATTCAAAAGCAGAGACATTACTTTGCTGACTAAGGTCCGTCTAGTCAAGGCTATGGTTTTTCCTGCAGTCATGTATGGATGTGAGAGTTGGACTGTGATGAAGGCTGAGTGCCGAAGAATTGATGCTTTTGAACTGTGGTGTTGGAGAAGACTCTTGAGAGTCCCTTGGACTGCAAGGAGATCAACCCTGGGATTTCTTTGGAAGGAATGATGCTGAAGCTGAAGCTCCAGTACTCTGGATACCTCATGCGAAGAGCTGACTCATTGGAAAAGACTCTGATGCTGGGAGGGATTGGGGGCAGGAGGAGAAGGGGACGGCCAAGGATGAGATGGCTGGATGGCATCACTGACTCGATGGATGTGAGTCTGAGTGAACTCCGGGAGATGGTGATGGACAGGGAGGCCTGGCGTGCTGCGATTCATGGGGTCGCAAAGAGCTGGACACGACTGAGTGACTGAACTTATAGACCTTTGTCAGATCTCCATTATCTACAGAATAACAATTGTAAAGTCCTTTTTTATCCTAATCCCAAAATCCTCATCAACTGTGGGACTGTTTCTGTTTCTCTTTGCTTGATAGCAAGTTACATATAATTGCTTCTTCATGCGTCTCACAATTTGTGATCATATAACAGGCAATGGTATAAAGATTAGAGACAGAATAAACAATATTTATCTCTAGAAAAGTACATAGTCTTTCCTCTGACTGATAGAAGTCAAATTGATGGAGTCTGCAATTGAGCTGGGTCTGGGCTTTGTTGCTGCTTTCCTTAAATTTCATTCACCACTGGCTTCAAATATTTTGAAGGCAGGATTCAGATTTTTCTTCAACAGGGCTTAAGTTCTGAGTAGTAACAAGAGTCCAGCTGTCTCTCTCTGCTTTATAGCTTGGGCACTAGCTTTAAAAATTATATGACATTTCTCTTTGCTTTGCTGTCTACCCAGCAGCTTTGCTTTCTGAGGACTTCTCTTTGTTTTCCAACCCTGTCCCCTAATATTCTGCACCTTTGGAGGCATCTTTCTACACTGATGTCCTGTTGCCAGCTTCAGGGTACAGCTCCTTTGCACTAAGTGAATTCCTAGTGCACTTAAGAGGGATCCCTCTCAACACTTCTGCTTCACCCCAGCCTTTGGCATGCTGCCACTGGAGCTCCATGAATACGCTGAAGAAAAGTACTGGACAGTGGGTACAAACTTGCTCTGTGACTAGGGCTTCTTGGAATTCTAATCTGCCATGTCAGCACACATATTACCACAAAGACTTTGGTAAAATTTCAACAAGTTTCTCTTTACTCTTAACTATGGTAAATTCCCTTCTCTTCCTGATGTGATTCCAGGGGTGTAGCCTTGGGTATCTTTTTTCCCATGAAAGGCTCATCCCCTAATGGAACTTAATTTATTAGGTTTATTTGTGTCATTAACTCTCTAATAGATTAAAAACAAACAAACAAACAAATCTATGATACTATGGCATATTCACTTTCTTCACATTATTAAGACAGGAGTGAATGGTCTACTGCAACTCTGTACATCTTAACCAGAAGTGGAAGTCTCTATCTACTCTTCAGCACAGGGTTTATTATTTATTTTTTAATATTTATTTATTTATTTGTCTGCACTGTGTCCTAGTTGCAGCAAGCAGGATCTTTGGATGCAGCATGTGGGATCTAGTTCCCTTACCAGGTATTGAACCCGGGCCCCCTGCATTGTGAGTGTGGAGTCTTGGCCACTGGACCACCAGGGAAGTCCCAGCATAGGTTTTATTTCAAGCAACATATGGTTAACCTTTGCATTTCAACAGTAAATATAATAAGATTGTTGTAGTATTAACATATTTTCATGTGAAATAAGTATTCACTTCACAATTTTAAGCACTAAGATTCCTATCTGTTTTTATATATCACAATTATTTGTTTAACCATTCAGAAGGCATAATATGAACCATTAAATGATGTAAAGTTCTTAAACAGTAATATTGTAAAATATTATTTCACAAGTAATATTGTGAAAATAAGAAACATAAAATTTTATAGCAAAACAAAGTTATAAATCACAAACTTCCTTGGAGAAAGCATTTAAAGTAGTATAATTACATTAAAAAATGTTAATTCACAAAATAACCAAAATATAATGAAGGTAAAGGTCCAAAAATTTCTGCCCATCCATCCATTACCCCTTCTTTTATTAAATAAATCTAGTTTCAGAGTTTTAAACAGAATTTATATTTAAGGTTCCTAAATTTACTGTAGACTTCTCCCCTGAGCTCTGGAGTTCAATGATACTCAACAAACACATTCATATGTCTAAAAGGCATCTCAAACTTAAAATGTTAAAAATAATGAACTCCTCATTTTTTCCCAAGTTGTTCCTCCTAGAGTCTTCCTCATCTTGCTGAATGACAAACCACTGGGTCACTTGCCCAGGCTAAAAACCTAGAAGCTATCCTTGACTTTCTAATACCACATATAAACAAACTCTGTAGCCTCTATTTTAAAAATATATTTAAAATCCTACCATTTCTCAACACTCCTACTGCTATTCTAGTCCTAGTCACCATCATCGTGTTTCTATATAATTGCCTTGGCCTCCTAATTGACCCTTCTGCTTAAGTCTTTACAGCATTTCCATTCAACTTCTATTCTCTACAGCCAGAGTGATTCTTTAAAAATGTAAGTGAAATCATGTCACTCCTCTACTCAGTGATCTCCTGTGGCATTCCATTTCACTCAGAGTAAAAGCCATAAAACATGGTAAAATCCTATGATCTGGCTCCTGCAATCTCTCTGACCCTATCTCTTATTTTTGCTCACTGTGCTCTGGCTAGAGCACACTGGCCTCCTTGCTGTTCTAAACAAGTCATGGCCCACATCTACATCAGGGCCTCTGTAACTGCAGCTCCCTCTGCCTGCGACACTCTTTCCCCATGTTGCAGTTACTCAGTAGCTTAAAACAACTGATTAATTCTCCAAGCCTCTCAGTTAACTAGATGGTTCTTCTGTTGGTCTCACCTGGGCTCACTCATGTGCCTGCAACCAGTGGGCAGCTTGGCTGGTACCAGATGATCTAAATGACCTCTCTCATACACTTCAGGCCTCGGTGCTGGCTGCTGGTTGGCCCGTTCTCTTCGTATGTGTGCACATGCTCAGTTGCTCAGTCGTGCCTGACTCTTTGCAACCCGATGAACTGTAGCCCATTAGGTTCCTCGCTCCATGGGACTTCCAAGGCAAGAATACTGGAGGAGGTTGTTAATTTCCGACTCCAGGATATCTTCCTGACCCACGGACTGAACCTGCATCTCTTGCATCTCTTGCATCTCCTGCATTGGCAGGCAGATTCTTTACCACTGAGTCACCTGGGAAGCCCCTCTCTACAGGTGGTCTCCCACAATTTGACATTCTAGCCCAGTCCTTACCCAGTACAAGGAGCATTCCAGTGGGAAAAGGTAGAAGCTGCAAGGCCGCTTGAGGCCTAGGATTTGGAACTTGCCATCTCCTTTGGCACTTAGTCAAAACAACATATAAGGCCAACCCAGATTTAAGGGAGTAGGGAAAAAAAAATCTACCCTTTGATGAACAAGTTGCAAAATTTTGTGGATTCAATATATCACAGCCCAGATATCTGCATGGCTCAGTCTCTTCATACATTTGCTCACATGTCACCACATCAGTGAGGCCTTCTATGACTCCATATAAATTAACTATCCTTCCCTCACCTTGGGACTTTCTTTCCCACATTTTATTTTAGCATCTACATCACCTGACATTGCATATTTATTTTATTACTGATCTCTTTCCCAAAAGAGTGTAAGATCTGTGAAGGTAGGAATTTTCTCTTTGGTTCACCATTATGTCCCCAGCACCTTGAACACTGCCGTGTATACACAGCAGGCACTCAAGCAATATCTGACAAATGAATTATCTTATTCAAATGAGCATGTACCATGAAATAACAAAGAATCCAAAGAATCCAAAATGACTCAAAAAGCATAATATAAATTTAGGCATGTGAAATGTTAGTGGCAGAGGATGAGATGGTTAGATAGCATCACTGACTCAATGGGCATGAATCTGAGCAAACTCCAGGAGACAGTGAAGGACAGGAAAGCCTGGTGTGCTACCCTAACCCTAACCCAGTCCACGGGGTTGCAAACAGTCAGACATGACTTAGTGACTGAACAACAACATTAGTGGCTTTATATGTTCTTCTTTTATTTATTCTGTGATTTTGAACAAAATATTTTATTATGCCTCACTGTGTCCATCTATAAAGACTTAGACACATGTCTCTTGTTTCTTGGATATAACGAGAATTTTTTATACCAATACTTTAAACTCTTCATAAAAAGCTTCTACAGGCCCTAGAATATGCACTGTCTGAACAGCTTATCAGTCTGGAACCAAATGTAGACAATACAAGATTTAGCTGCATAGTAATAATAATTTATGTAAGACACCTATGATTAATAGTGTCATTCAAGTTTTGCCTAGGCTAGTGTCTGCTAAGTTTATCATTTCCTAAGTAGAACATGAAAAAAATACAAGTTTTTTAAAAAGCCATCTTGTCAGCTTACATTAAGTAGAACTTAACAGAAAAATTCTAAGTAGAAAACACATAAAAAAAAAACAAGTTTATCAGATACAGGTGTGTGTAAATATATGTTTTAAAAATGCTCTGGCCCCATTCCTAAATCTATTCAGTATAAACAGAATAAAACGAATGAATGCTGTAGAGAGGGTGTACACTAGAGGAGACATCAGTACTAAAATCACTGTCACCATCCCAATAAATTAAAGGCACTGTTATCAGGTCTAAATCAGTTTTATCTCCAATGTAGGAAGAAGCTGAATTACTTACCCATTAAAAGTTCTCACTATTTGCTGTATTAGAATAATAAAACCAGAGACAATAATGTAAATAAGTCAGCTAGTTGGCAAAAGTCACCCTTATGGCAGAAAGTGAAGAGCAACTAAAGAGCCTCTTGAGAAAGAGAAGAGTGAAAAAGTTGGCTTAAAGCTCAACATTCAAAAAACGAAGATCATGGCATCTGGTCCCATCACTTCATGGGAAATAGATGGGAAAACAGTGGAAACAGTGGCTGACTTTATTTTGGGCGGCTCCAAAATCAACTGCAGATGGTGACTGCAGCCATGAAATTAAAAGACACTTACTCCTTGGAAGGAAACTTATGACCAACCTAGATAGCATATTGAAAAGCAGAGATATTACTTTGCCAACAAAGGTCCATCTAGTCAAGGCTATGGTCTTTCCAGTGGTCATGTATGATGTGAGAGTTGGACTGTGAACAAAGCTGAGTGCTAAAGAATTGATGCTTTTGAACTGTGGTGTTGGAGAAGACTCTTGAGAGTCCCTTGGACTGCAAGGAGATCCAACCAGTCCATCCTAAAGGAGATCAGTCCTGGGTGTTGATTGGAAGGACTGATGCTAAAGCTGAAACTCCAATACTTTGGCCACTTCATGTGAAGAGTTGACTCACTGGAAAAGACTCTGATGCTGGGAGGGATTGGGGGCAGGAGGAGAAGGGGACAACAGAGGATGAGATGGCTGGATGGCATCACTGACTCGATGGAAGTGAGTCTGAGTGAAGTCTGGGAGTTGGTGATGGACAGGGAGGCCTGGCGTGCTTCAATTCATGGGGTCGCAAAGAGTAGGATACGACTGAGCGACTGAACTGAACTGATTTGCTGCACTAGAATAATAAAACCAGAGACAATAATGTAAATGAGTCAGCTAGTTACTGACAAAAGAATCTTCCTCCTCAGAAAAACTGGGGGTGTAAGGGTCAGAGATGAGGAGACCCCTTTTTATTGTACACACTCTTGGGCTCATTTCTGAAATACATGCATACAGTACCTCGAAACAAAAACAGTAAAAATAAAAACAATACAATAAAAAGAAGAATTAACTCTCTCTATGGTTCTGACATATTAAATAAATCTGAAAGTTTTCATAAAATATATTTTATATGGACTATATCAGAATCAAATAATAAGCACTCTAGGCACAGTAATATATATTCATGTATCTATATTTTATGGCCTTTGTAGAAACCACTGCCTCTCTGTCAAAGTGACAAGACAAGAAGCATAGCATCTAAATTCAGAAGATAGTCTGATCCAATAATATGCTATTTCAGGCAGAAGAAAGCTCAAAATAAAGAACACAAAAGACTTGCTTCAGTTCAGTTCAGTCACTCAGTCGTGTCCGACTCTTTGCGACCCCATGAATCGCAGCACGCCAGGCCTCCCTGTCCATCACCATCTCCCGGAGTTCACTCAGACTCACATCCATCGAGTCCATGATGCCATCCAGCCATCTCATCCTTGGTCGTCCCCTTCTCCTCCTGCCCCCAATCCCTCCCAGCATCAGTCTTGCTTACTTAAACCATTTTTGTCAAAGGAGGTAAATAAATGTTTTGTTATTTTAAAGGTACTTAAAAATCCTCAAGATTCAATTTACTTATAATACATGGATTTATATAAAGTTGAAGCAGATATTCACATATACTTTATACATATGAGTTGCTGATTAACTATTACCATTGTTCCTGATATACTTTCTGCTCAGAGCTCTTGCATGTAACTAGGTTAAATTCTGACCCTAAGAAGCTATAGTAGTAAGAAAACTTCAGTAAAATAAATTTTGACTAGCCACAACTGTTGCATTAGTCATATCCTAAACGTTAAAAATTTCTTTCATGCTGATGAAAAAAGGCAAGGTAGTGTTAATTGAATTCCCAGAATTGGGGATATTTTCACTCAGGAAAAGGAACTGTTCTCTTCTGCATTCGAAATAGAAACAATGCTATTATAAAAATTTGATGAATCAAACTGTTGTAAGAAAAAAACAGATATACATTAGGAATTCTAACTGCAGTAAATAGGAAGGGATGAACTAAGCCAAGAAACTCAGCCTGAGCACTTCCATGAGCTACTTTATGACCTTGGTCAGCTCATTTAATCTCTTTAGGACTAAATTTTTCATGTGGACAACAGGGGAAAATAAGATTAGGAGATCTTTAAGATTCTACCAAGTTTAAAAAAATTACAGTTTTGTAGCATGTCAATTGATATAGTCCTTTGACTCAGAAAGTCTTACAAGAGTTATCCCACAAATGTACTAGCAAATGTGAGTAAAGACATGTATATTTGAACAAGGACATTCACTGACAGCATAACTTGAACTAGCAAAAGGCCTGTGGAAAAACAACTAAGTGTTCATTAGAAAGCTAGTGAAAGAAATGATACCCTCAAAAAATAAAAAATAGAACACAGATCATATGGTAATATGATCCAGCAACTCTACTCCCATTATTTATCTGAAGAAAACAAAAACACTAATTTAAAAAGATGTATGTACCTCAATGTTCACGTCAGCATTATTTACAATAGCCAATATATGGAAGCAACCTAAGTGCCTGCCAACAGATGAATAACGATTTACATATACACACACAGAAATATTACTCAGCCATAAAAAGAAAGAATGAAATCTTGTCATTAGCAACAGCATCGCAAATGTATGAATTTGAGGACATTATGCTAAGTGGTAATAACTTTGCATGGTATGTAATCAATAAAATATTGAACCACTACATTGTATACCTGAAATATAAATTATAAGTCAATAATAATTTTTTAAAAAGGAAACTATAGCATATCTACACAATCGAATACTATGAAGCCATTTAAAAGACTGAGAAAGTAATATGGAACAATATCCAAAATACATGATTATGCAAATAAAGCACAGCATAAAATGGTATTACATAGCATGTTCTCATCTTGGTTTTAAAAACAGAGGTTTTTAAAAACTTTTAACAGAGGTTTTAAGGTTTTTAAACAGAGGTTTAAAAGCACATGAATAAAGCACGTGAATAAAGCATGGCATAGAATGGTATAACATGGCATGTTCTTATCTTGGTTTTAAAAACAAGAGGTTTTTAAAAGGTTTTAACAGAGGTTTTAAATACACATAAACCACACAAATATATGTATATAAATACACATACACATATGCATTCTTATTTATGCAAGGACTATTTCTAATGCATATATAAGAAAGCGGTAGTAGCTGTTGCTTCTGAGAGGGGAACTAGCAGTTTAAAATAGAAGAAAGATTTAACTTCAATGTAAATCATTTTTTTCACAGTCTGATTTCACACTGTCTGTGTAACATTTTCATTAAGAAAAAATCCACATATATTTTATTTAAAATTTTTACATTTCCCATACTAAAATTTAAATTATCCCCCCCACAAATGTGTCTTCTCTGACAAGAGATTTTTCTTTTATGCAAAGATTTTTTTCAATTACCTTGAAAAGCCGGGGAAACACATCTGCTGGTTGTCCACGAATCACAAACAGACGAGAGTTTAATTTTCGCAGATTGGCATCAAGGTCTTCAAGACACTGAAGCAAAAATCTAGAGAGAGGAAAATATTATTTAAATTCTTCAAAATACATATTTATAAAATTTAAAGTAAAGTAATAAAAAGTCATGCTATTCTAAAATTTGAAATCTCATCTTTTTTACCTCTTTAAAATCTTCTAATTTCTAGATCATGTATAAATTACTGCTTCCAGAAACCATTCTTATAAGTTTTTAAAAATTATGGCACAAGTTTCTCAGTATTTTTAAATGAACTTCCTAAATTAAATGAATAACTGTCATTAAATAATGGTGATGTTAGTAAAAATCATATAAAGAAATAAAATAATTAAATGAATTGATCTCATTGTTTAAACTTGGTGAAATAAATCCAAGTTAATATAGAAAAGCCACCTTGAAAAACCTAGGACACTAGGTTTTCTTCGGGAAAAAAAGAACACTTTTAACATCCTATTTAATCACTCTGAACAAGTGAATAAGAATTTGAGCCCTTTATTAGGGGATGTTGTAATCATCTAAGAGAGAGAAGGAGTAAAGTCCATTTTCAGTTTCTAATATAAAGAATCTGATAATAAATAGATGTTAAATTATGTGCGTTAACTCTCTGAGTATAGAGAATACCAAATTAATTTTTTCATAAAAGGTTTCTGAGGAAGGTGGGGCTGTAAGTTTTTTCAATGAAGTTAGCGTCAATAAGTCCTATGCATAATAGATATCTGGGGAAATTCTGGGGTGGAGGCAGAAGACTGCTTATTTTGCATCTTCCATTGTAAAGAAATGGGGCAGTCCACAAGAGCAAATCCAAAATAGATGTCACCCCTGGAAGGTTCAACCTCATTGTTTGCCTCATGTTAATTTTCTCTAAGGTTTCATGTAGATTCTGTTCCTCTCTCTGTTCTGTTCCTCTCTCGACTCTGCTTCTTTTATGTTTTTCATTTTTAATATCTATCCATCTTTTCCACAGGGCTTATGATCTTCCAGAATAATGACTGCGCCTTACGTATGAGGAGGAGTGGTTAAAATGAATACAAAGGCATATTTCAGAACCGCATTGTTCAACATGGTAGCCACTAGGCATTTGTAACCATTTAAATTAGTTAAAATTAAAATTTCAATTCCTCAGTCACACTTGCCATATAGCAAGGCCTCTCAATAGCCACATGTATGGCTAGCAGTGACCATATTGGACAGCACAAGCAAAGAATGCTTCCATCATTGCAGAAATTTCTATTTGACAGCACTGTTCTAGAAGATTATTCAGAATAGATCATTTTGTTCTCTTTGCCCATTCCAATCCCCATTCCTCATTGCCCATTCCAATTTCATTTCACCAAGAAAGTCTTGTTAATTTTCTATAGATGTAGTTATTAAATGACATCAGTCAGTTCAGTCGCTCAGTCGTGTCTGACTCTTTGCAACTCCATGAATCGCAGCACGCCAGGCCTCCCTGTCCATCACCAACTCCTGGAGTTCACTCAAACTCACGTCCATCGAGTTGGTGATGCCATCCAGCCGTCTCATCCTCTGTCGTCCCCTTCTCCTCCTGCCCCCAATCCCTCCCAGCATCAGAGTCTTTTCCAATGCGAAGAGTCAACTCTTCGCATGAGATGGCCAAAGTACTGGAGTTTCAGCTTTAGCGTCATTCCTTCCAAAGAACACCCAGGACTGACCTCCTTTAGAATGGACTGGTTGGATCTCCTTGCAGTCCAAGGGACTCTCAAGTGACATCAGTATAACTAGTCAAATCTGATATTCTTTCCCCTTAGGAGTCATTATCTCTATGGGCTTAGGGAGTCAAAGTGCTATATTCACAAGGCTGTTAAAGACATCCCACCATTTCACCTTAGGAAGTCTAACAGTTGTCCTTCAAGAAATAGGAAATAAACCTTTATATACTCACACTTATGTTACACCAAATCTTTTTGTCTTGGTTTACAGTCACCTCCCTAACACACTATTCTTAATGCTCAAACTACTGCACAACTGCTCTCATCTCACATGCTAGCCAAGTAATGCTCAAAATTCTCCAAGACAGGCTTCAACAGTATGTGAACCATGAACTTCCAGATATTCAAGGTGGATTTAGAAAAGGTAGAGGAACCAGGGATCAAATTGCCAACATCTACTGGATCATCAAAAAAGTGAGACAGTTTGAGACAAACATCTACTTCTGCTTTATTGACTACACCAAAGCCTTTGTGTGGATCACAATAAACTGTGGAAAATTCTGAAAGAGATGGGAATATCAGACCATCCGACCTGCCTCTTGAGAAATCTGTATGCAGGTCAAGCAGCAACAGTTAGAACTGGACATGGAACAACACACTAGTTCCAAATCGGGAAAGGAGTACGTCAAGCTGTATATTGTCACCCTGCTTACTTAACTTATATGCAGAGTACATCATGAGAAACACTGGGCTGGAAGAAGCACAGGCTGGAATCAAGATTGCCGGGAGAAATATCAATAACCTCAGATATGCAGATGACACCACCCTTATGGCAGAAAGCGAAGAGAAATAAAGAGCCTCTTGATGAAAGTGAAAGAGGAGAGTGAAAAAGTTGGCTTAAAGCTCAACAGTCAGATAACTAAGATCATGGCATCCGGTCCCATCACTTAGTGGCAAATAGATGGGGAAACAATGGAAACAGTGAGAGACTTTATTTTGGGGGGCTCCAAAATCACTGCAGATGGTGATTGCAGTCATGAAATTAAAAAGACACTTACTCCTTGGAAGGAAAGTTATGACCAACCTAGACAGCATATTAAAAGAGACATAGACATGCTCACTGTGATGCAGGTCTGTCTGAAGTCTATGGTTTTTCCAATAGTCATGGATGGATGTGATAGTTGGACTATAGAGAAAGCTGAGTGCCAAAGAAGTGATGCTTTTGAACTGTGGTATTGGAGAAGACTCTTGAGAGTCCCTTGGACAGCAAGGAGATCCAACCAGTCCATCCTGAAGGAAATCAGTCCTGAATATTCACTGGAAGGACTGATGCTGAAACTCCAATACTCTGGCCACCTGATGTGAAGAGCTAACTCACTGGAAAAGACCCTGATACTGGGAAAGATTGAAGGCGGGAGGAGAAGGGGATCAGAGAGGATGAGATGGTTGGATGGCATCACCGACTCAATGAACATGAGTTTTCTAAGCTCCCAGAGTTAGTGATGAACAGGGAGGCCTGGCATACTGCAGTTCATGGGGTCACAAAGAGTCAGACACGACTGAGCAACTGAACTGAACTGAACTGATCCCAACCCACCAGTACCAATGTGTAAATCCTTTGGGGAGAATATTGTTGCTCACTATTGTTGTTAAAGCAATATAAAAGCATCTAAGTTTTATAAAATTATCCATAACTATGAATAACATCATGTTTAGTGATAAATGTTTCCTGGGAAGCAGATAGTTTTCTGTATTTGCTTGGCAAAATAATTTTTAGACCCTGAGGTACTCAGATCAAAAATTAACAAGTTGAATGAACTAGCAATTTTAAAGTTTTTTAAATTCAAACAGTACAAAACTAAAATGTCCTGGAAAGATAATCCATGGAAGAAATAATACTCAAATCTCTTTTGTAGTGTGAGTTTCAGTATCTTCTCTACCAGACCAGACAGTAAGTAGCAGAGCTCTCCACATTCTACATTTTGGGTAGAAAAGTTTTCATGTAGTACAAGTAGGTCAGTGACAGATAATAAGATGGGAAAAGGAAAAAAAAGGACCTGATTAATTTATAAAATGAAGTAGTAAGCCTCAACTAGTTAATAATTAGCCCCTTATTTTTCCCTTTCTTGTTCACAGTTGAATAAGCATTCTTAATGATTTTCAATAAACACTCTATGAACCAAACAAACACTGTACATGATGATGTGGACTAAAGCAATGGAAAAAGTTTTGCAACCAGAATTAACTTTGTTTTGGCATTCCATAAAACAAAGGAATAGAAATTGTATTCCAGTATAGTGTTTTTCTCCAACAGATGTTATTGATGACTTTTTTCTTCCATAGTATGTTTTCCTTCCATGGCTATTATTGTTTATATCACTGTAACTTAACATAAAAATTGCAGAGATACAGTAGATTCAAATATGTATTTCAGAAAATAATTGTGAAGGAAAGAAAAAGAGCAGCATGGAGAATGCATGGTGTTGCTTTTCTCTGTTATAAGCCTTTCTATGCTATGACTTTTAAAATGACTGCATATATTATTTTGATAAAATAAAATTTACTTTGCATATATCTACTTGTTACATGTGTATAAGAAAATAACTGTAAGCATACTCATCAACCTGTTAATAATAGCTACCCTGAGCACCAAAGAATTCATGTTTTCAAACTGTGGTGTTAAAGAAGACTCTTGAGAGTCCCTTGGACTGCAGGAGATCAAACCAGTCAATCCTAAAGGAAATCAACCCTGAATACTCATTGGAAGGACTTATGCTGAAGCTGAAGCTCCAATATTTTGGCCACCTGATGCCAAGAGCCTACTCATTAGAAAAGACCCTGATGCTAGGAAAGAGTGAAGGCAGGAGAAGGGTATGACAGACGATGAGATGGTTGGATGCATCACTGACTCAATGGACATGAGTTTGAGCAAACTCTGGGAGATAGTGAAGGACAGGGAAGCCTCAAATGTTGCATCCATGGTGTTGCAAAGAGTCAGACACAACAGAGCGACTGAACAACTATTGGGGAGAGCAAGTTTGGGGTGGGGGTAAAGAAGAGAGAAACATACTTTTTTAAACCTCATAAAAGGTATAAAATTGATAATTAGCATAGATTCCTTCCAAGTAGAACAAAATTGAAAAATATTACATCTGATGGAAACCTGGGTTAACACATAATGAACATCTTTCAAAGCAACTGGCATACTTCTATGGCATCAGTTTTCACAGTTTATGGTATCTCATTGCATAGATGTCCCATAATTTAATAATTAATAGCAACAAATTACTATCCTTCAACCAATCCTGGGAAGTTCTAATTTCCTCATGTGTTAAACTGGGATAGTAATAGGGCCCATATCATAGTACTGTTGTGAGAATTAAATGTTAATGTATATGAAGCTCTTAAAACAGTGCCTGACCCACAGTAAGCATGATTATATGTCTCATCATTCCTACAATAATTTTAGTTCCCTCTTTCCTACAATAATTCTACTTCTTGTTATCTCATGTTAGTATTATTTGCTCAATGCCTTAAAATAGTCCTGCCTACCAATACCAAATTTTCCTGAGGCACACTTTCCTGTAAAAAGGTCTTCAAAGGTTCATTCACCTATAGAATGAAGAACAAATTATTTTGTTTGACTAACTTAGGGTTTCAGGTTCATTTTTCTGCCACTCCTCTTTCCCTTCTGCCAAATCAAACTACTTTCCCCCACACACATTTAATCTCCTGGAATTTGCTCCATGCTCTTCCCTTGGCCTGGAGCACCTTCCTAATTCCCATCTCTATTTTCTGCTAATTTTCAGTCTTCCATATGAAAGTAATTTCTCCATCCCATATACTCTCAAGGGACATAATGTATCTCATCATAGAGAAACTTTCAGATTGTATGTTACATGATAGTTATCATATAAATCACCTCCTCCTCCTGAAGGATTTCAAATTAAGTATCTGTGTCTCATGCCTAACTACACAGTTAACTTCATCTGTGTTTTGGTTTCTGTATTTGGCAAACAAATTTCAATATGTGCCTTACACAGTTTGCTGAAAAGATCAGAAATAGGAGAAATGACCTATAGAAATGTCTGTAACATCTGTTGAAAGGATTTGTTGTTCTTCAGTTGCTAAGTCACATCCAACTCTGTGACCCCACGGACAGTAGCATGCAAGGCTCTTCTGTCCACTATATCCTGGAGTTTGATCAAATTCAAAGGATTAAAAAAAGTATAAAATCACTAGTACTTGGTAGATATTCATTAAACAGAAGTTGCAATTATTCTCCCTTGCGAAAAATTTATAGTTTTGAAAAAATAACATGTATTTTTATATATAAATAACTGGGCATGACAACAGATGACAATGAATTAGTTGGATGCCTACAAGTATAAACACAATTGACTCGACTCTTAACCTTCCCTGAATGTGAATTTGAACAAAGGTTTAAGGTTTGATGAAAATCTTTTCCACAAGCAAAGCAAATGTGAATATGAATATATATACACACAGATACAGTGCAATTAAGACCCTGAATCAACTAATCTCTAAGCATATAATTCTTCCTTGGTAACACCGTAAAATCTCCAATACTCTAAGTTCAAAGTATCAACTCACTGACAGGTAAGATTTCTTTTTAGTACTGAAGGAATAATGTTACTTCAAAGAATACTATATAAAGTCTAATCTTTCATTCTTGACCCTCATCAGGGAAGAGAGTGGGTTCTGCCAGAGTTCAGATTCAATGTATTCCAGATCATATCATTTTCAACCTTTATATATTACAAATGCATGTACCTAAGTACAGGAATCCAATGCTGAATGGACTGATTTAATACACTGAAATTATACACAGCTTGTAGGATCTCAGATCCTGGATCATGGATTAAACTTGGGCCATGACAGTGAAAGCCTGGACTCCTAACCACCAGGCCAACAGGGAACTCCTTATAAGGTACAGTTTAAATAGGAACATATTTTCAGACCTTATTCAGTTTGGTGTGTTTACTGTTTTCTTGAAACCATATCCATTTGAAGGCTCAGTTAATAATGCTATTAACTACTGATACATGCACTGGGTTGATTTTTAAACAGGACAAATGTTAGTAAAACTCACTACAGCCTTTTGCATAATCGTACTGCCTAAACAGAAGAATAGTTCTGTTGATATTTAATTACTGAATACAATATGAATTGTAGCACTTCACAATAAATTGAAGAGATGTTAGGTTAATAAAATATATTTCTTCACTTTAAATATTTTAAGGATTTTTTTAAAACCTCCAGTGATCACTACCTTATTGCTATTAGAAAAAATTACATGTTGGTGAGTTTCCTTATACCAGTTCCAAAAGATGATTTCAACATGAATCAACAGAAATAGTTTCTTAAAGTAGGTCATTGCTATAGCAACCAGTGGGCAGTTTGGTATACTCCCCATAACAATGACCTACTTTCCAGCCTGTGCTAGAACAGCTTTATATAACTTGAATTTCTTGTTCTGTCTAGAAAATAGTCTAAAAAAGGCAATAGTAAGATACAACATAATCCCATTCCTGCTAAAAACAAGGCATTATGAATTAACATGTATCATACCAAAATAAAGCCATCTGGTTCTGCACTTTAGTTTATAAAATATATCTTATCACATGCTCAACGATGAAAACTACACTTCGAATATCTCAACCAAAACAATTCACTGCTGACCCTAGAGAACTGATTTACAGAATATAAATTAAGATCATTAAAACCACATGCAAAATATCTTCTCTTTCTACTCTTTCTCCTCATGAAACAACAGTTAGATTTTTAAAAATAAAAGTTCTGGATATATTAACTATAATAAAAGAAAAAATGGAGAGTCTCAGTCGTTAAGAGTCTATGGTGTTTCATTAGAAACTTAAAAGTTATCAATATAAATAGTAATTTGTCTCTCCATAAATTGACTTAAGTTTACATATGCTTTTTTTCTGGTTTGTGACAAAATTTTAGTGTTCTTATCTAACTTTACTCAAATTATCAGAGTATTTGTGATGTATACTTTCCCTGAAGAAAGTAGTTTAATATTGAAAGAGGATTAAACATATACTTTAAAAGCAAATTTCTTATTTTGCCAGGCTTTAATGGTTCATAAATCCGTGTCTGATACCATGACACAATGTCATTTTTTATAACAAATATTTTTCACTACCTCTTTTAAATTCTGAAATTCATAGATAATATAACATCCTTATATACAATTTAAAAGCATTAATATAATGCTCCAATGTAACATATGAAGGAAGTTTAAGGAAAGTCATTTATATTTGAAACAGAAGTAACATTTACTTCCCGTAAGTAAATATCTGGGGATGAAACAAAAAGACAGTGAATTAACTGGATGCCTACACCTACATACAGAATCATTTAAAATTCAACAGCTACAAAAACAGAATGACACAGCTGTATTATCGGTGACTAAAATACCATGAACGGTACTGCCTTTGGTAACATGCTTTTCTGTAATGTTAAGCAAGACTTAGTAAAGTTCTTGACAAAGTTCAGTCTTCCCTGATTTACATGGGTGATAAATATATTTTAGGAGCACTTGATGCATATTAAAATTGTCTAAAAAATAACTAATGTTTACATATAAAAATGAATTTAGGCTCTAGATTCTGAAGGTTATGAGTAAGTTTTTCACTCATATGAAACATCTAGTAGACTATTTGAAAGTTATGTGGGACTCAGGACAACTATTTATTTTGAGAGATTGTCCTGAGCATTGCAAGAAGTTTTCCATTCTTGACCTCTCCTCACTAATTCTACTAGGACCTTTCAAACACTGTCACCCCCCAAAATGCCCCAATAAACTCCTAAAATATCTTCTAATTAGTGACATTATTAATTATTCACATAATTTTATTGATCTGAGGAACACATGATAAATGATAGGAAATGCCAACACTTACGAAGCTTAAAATCTAGAAAACAAACCTGAAAATGTACACGATACATATGAATGTAACAGAACCTGTTATGGTAGAACGCAATATATAAGAGACATGTATAAATATCATTAATTTGCTTTGAAAAATCAGGAGGGAGGAATCACTTCTAGATTTTTTTTTTGAGATGGGGAGAAACTGAGGCAAAAAATTCCAAGGTGATGGCAGAAAGAAGCCTTGAAGCATTAATTTGATTGTAATAGATGAAGACAGGAAGGAAGAATATTGGCTACAGAATTGTAACCTTCTTAAAGACCAAGTCTAGGCCTTTCTCACCAGTTTTAATTGGTCAGGGAAGGTCCCAAGGCCAAACCAAACTTCAAGAAGGTAGAAGCATACATTTTCTGTAAGTGAACAATAATATCTACCACAATATTCAAACCAACACTGATATATATGTATTCATACTTTTTAATGAAGGGTATATTATAGCAGCACAGAAGAAATCAAACTGTGTACAGGGGCAGAGGAAAGGAGATAGGAGGCATGAGCAAGAAAACATCTGAGCAGAGTTTGGAATCAACAGGTGTTGATCATGAGGATCAGGTAGCAAAGAGCATTCAAAGCAGGGAAAACAGTATCCTTAAGTCAAGAAATTCAAAAGGGGACTACCACCTGGTAGTCCAGTGGCTAAGACTCGGCGTTCCCAATGCAAGGAAGCTGGGTTCCATCTCTGGTTGGGGAACTATATCCCACACACAGCAACTACGACCCAGCACAACCAAATAAATAAATAAATATTAAAAAAAAGAAATTTAAAAGAACTGTGTGTGTTTGGGTGAGGGATGGATGGATAGTGAGCAACTGGGAGAACGTATCATACTTTCTAACACTAAACTACTTCCCCCCAACACAAGTGTTAACATTTCAAAAAATATTCAAAAACAATGACAAAAGAAACCTACAAACTTCTGTCACTGACAGGACATTGGACCAAGATACTCTAACAGAAATAACTAACAAGTTAACAAAAATAAATAAATAAAACTTTTAAACATAATTCACTGGACTGCCCCAAAAGTAAGGAGTCATAAATAGGTTAAGCAAAGCACTAAGGACAGCTTTAGCCTTGAGGATTTCTACAGATTCCTGGAAACGTTGAACATAATCCAGGCTGAGGAGGACAGGAGATAAAGACCAGGCCCATTCAACTGAAAAAACTAATAAAAGACCCTCAATATTATGCCTGAGCTTTAAAGAGCTCCATGCACAGCTCAACTGTACAGTAGACATAAACCTTAATAGGGCAGACGAGGACAGGAAGGAAGCTCGCCTGTCTCTACTTGGTTAGTGTAGAAAGAAAATAAAATCTCCCATTCCTGAATGGAAAGGTTAAACACAGTGATTTTACAGTGGAGAAAACTGGCAAACACTACCTTAACCACATGATCAGAGCAAACATCACCAGTGATAAGTCAATAGGGTATCAGGTACATCTTGATACAATATGATGAGATATTTTTTTATGGTATTTTCCACAAAGCAGTAATCCCACTCTAAAGATGAGAAAAACATTACACAAAACTAAACTGAGGCTGGCTATTCTATAAGACAGATGACTAAATCAAAAAGGTCTTAAAAAACAAGGGACGCCTGAGGAACTGGCACAGAACAGAGGAGCCTAAGTGCAATGTGGTATTTTGGATGGAATCCTGGAACAGAAAAAGAACATTTTAGGAAATCTGAATATAGTCCAGAATTTAGCTAGTGCTATGATTTCTTAGTTTTGACAAAAATATGGTATTAATGTTAAGATGTTAATATCAGGGAAAACTGGGTACAGAGTAATCAGGAACTCTTTGTATTATATTTCCACATTTTCTACAAACCTAAAATTATTTATTTTATTTAAAAATTCTAGTGCATCCCCCCAAAGCATAACCTCACTGCAAATTCATGGGATTTAAATGGTACCAATCACCTCAAGCATATCATTGCATTTAATGCAGTCCCAGGTTGGTTATGATCTGAGATAATTGCTAAAAGAAAGTATAAATACTCTCTGGATTCTCAACTTCAACCAACACTTCATTTTCTACAGAAAAAGTTCTACCAAAATCAATCAACCAACCAACAAATCAATCATAAAATACATAAGGAAACAAGAATTTATTCCACAAGTTGCAGAATGAGAGGCCCAAATTTTACCGAGAATTTTCCAGAACCATTGAAAGATAGCAATTCAAGAAATTCATGAATCTCATGCCTCTCTCTTCTCATGTAAGAAGAGAGGGACGTGGAGTTGGAGATGGGAGGTGACATGGAGAGAAGGGAAAATAAAAATAGAAAAAAGAACAAGTAAAAATGAGCAGAGATACACAGATGGGGAGATGAGACAGTCAGAGAAAGATCCACATCTAGATGTATCATACTAAAACCACACAAAACAAAAGAAAAAGACAAAAGATATAAGGCAGTCAGAGAACACTATACCCAATAAACAGAGAATATTTATTCAAGTATAAATGGAATACTCATGAAAATTGACCTGTACTAGGTCATAACACTATTAGCAAATTTAAAGGAACTGGTATCTAGCATACATTCTGAAATTAAAAAACACTTCCTCAAACAATTCATAGGAAAAAGAGCATCGCAATGGATTTCAGGAAACACCTAGAACAGACTGATAATGAGGAAAATATATCTAAAATGTACAGAATACAAAACAACAAAAAGATGGTATATAACGGCTTAAATGCTTATGTCAGAAAAAAAGGACTTGAAATTGAGTTAGGAAAACAGCAGAATAAATAAGTCCTAAAAAGAATTAACACAAAGAAGGAAATGATCTCTTTCCAGCCAGCACTGAGCAACAGGCATTTTTCTGGACAACTGACACAAGTGCCACAAGACCAGAAGCAAGAAAGCCCTACCACAGGAAGCAGAAGTAGGAGCTGAGAATCCCTGCTGCCAACACTAAGATTGATGCTGGCCTCATACACACAGTCCATGTGCAGGGAGGCAACAAGAAATACCATATCTTGAGGCTGGACATAGCGAAATTCTACTGAGGCTTGGAGTGTTGTATGTGCAAAGCAAGGATTAAAGATGTTGTTCACAGTGCATAACTGGTCAGTACCAAGACCCTAGTGAAGAACTGCATCTTGCTCACTGACAGCACACTATTCTGAGAGAAGTAGGGATCCCACTATGCATTGCCTCTGGGCTGCAAGAATGGAGCCAAGCGGACTCTCAAGGAAGAGGGATTTTAAACAACAACAACAAAAAATGATCTAAGAAAATTCAGAAGAAATATGATGAAAACGAGAATGCCCAAATCACCAGTCTTCTGGCCAAGAAGATGACTATGTGCTAGACAGCAAGGAGCTGAACTTCCATCTGAAGAAAATCAAGGCCTGGAAAGGCAAACAAATCTTCCTCCATCATACCTTAGCTCAAGTAATAAAGGTGTTTATTGTTCTAAAAAAGAAGAAATGGGAAAGACGGAAATGATCAAAGAAAAATGAAATTTAGGAATTAGTGAAAAGAGAACACATATATAATAGAAACAAGCCAAAATGTATTGCTTTAAGAAACAATATTATAAATATCTGACAAGGTAAATGAAGGGAAAAAATGAGAGAAGGCGAAATAAACAATATTAAGAATAAAAAAGAAGAGGGACTTACCTGGTAACCCAGTGGTTAAGACTCTGCATTCCCAATCCAGGGAGCACAGGTTAAAAAAAAAAAATTAAAATGAAGATATAATCTCAGATACTGTAGGGATTAAGTGGAAAATAAGACAGTATGAACAATTTTAAGGAAATAAATCTGAAAATTTGATAAGGTAGATGAATTCCTTATTAAAAGATACTCAGCAAGAAATTTAAAACTCACCAGAACTGACTCAAGAGCAAAAAAAGAACATGAAGTGGATCTCACAGCTATTAAAGAGATTGAATTCGTGGTTAAAAATCTTACATGAAAATCATAAGTGAGTCAGTTATACAGATGAATTGTACCAAACATTCATAAAATAGACAGTTTTAATTTTATAGAAGATTGTAACCTCATACTGAGTATAGACAAAAAGGAACACTCCTCAACTGACTTTATGAGATGAGATTTACTTGGATGCCAAAATCAGAACAGATGCAGAAGGAGAAACTATTAAAATTCAATTTCCATTTTGCCTCAACAAACCAGGACTAGAAGATAACCTCCTTAATGGTGAAAAGGGCATTTACAAAAAGTATAGAAAACATTCTATTTAATGGCAAAATGTTTTAAGTATTTCTTTCAGGACTAGGAAGAAGACAAGGATGCCTGCCACTGTTTCTATTCAACTTGGTACTAGCAGGACTAAAAAATATAGTAAAAAGATCAAGAGATAAAAGGAAATAAAGAAATGAAAGCACAGTTATTTACAGATGGCATGAGAGTTGACACTATCAAATACAGAAAAAGAATACAGAGAAAATTATTAAAATTAGTAATTAGAGTTTAAAAGGGTCAAGATCACTCAATCTCTGGAATCAATTTATACTAATACAACCTATGTAATTAGGCCTCCTTGATCTCAAAAATCACACAAAGCTATTTATAATCTAGAACTCTTACTCCTTGTCTATTTTTAGAAATCACAGCATTATGACTCTATCAGGTTAGGCCAAAATCAAGTATAAGATGTACTTCTAGGCTTTAAAGGATTTACATACAAATAAATAAAATCTAACGTGTTCAAAAGCATGCTTTTCCAGATCTATGTGTAATGCATCTCAGTAGTCTGTCTTATTTGAAATTTCTCTCTCTCAGAAAAAGACTAGTTACATGTAAATTATATCTCAATAAAGCTGGGGAAAAAAGATTTAATAATATTTTTATTTTCATCTGTGGAAAATAAGGTTCGTGGTTATCAGAGAGGATAGAAGCACAATAAAGGCAAAGGGGCTCAACTGTATGGTGACTGTTTTCATGATGAGCAGGCTACAGTATACACATATATTGAATCATAACATACAAATGAAACTTCTGTGTTATAAACCAATTTACCTCAATAATAATTTTAAAAGATAGGAATCCTTTAAAAGGTTTTGTGCAAACACTGGGACGCAATATGATAACTTTTAGAATAATTTCTTGGACTGATGGGTGGAAAATGAGTATCAGCACAGGGCAGAAATAGGATGACTACTGAGGAGACTACCATACTACTCTAGAGAAGAGATGATGGTGCCATGAATAGGAGTGGTAACAGTAAAAATGATAAGAGCAGTTGGTATCTGGGTAGATATTCAAGAAGTAATACAGCAAAGGAAGTGGATTGTTAAATCTGGAGTCTAAGACAGAAGTGAGATTGCAAGATATAAAACTGGAATTCATCAGCACATATATGGCAGCCATAAGGAGAAAGGAAAAGACCTGATAGAAGAAAAGGACCTTCACTTTGAATGGACAGAAGGACTGACAGGACAGAAAGAAGGTTGGAGAGACAGAAGAAAAAGAAGAGAAAGGACAGAATGAGGTCTGGATATACAGAAAGTGAAAGTGCAGTTGCTCAGTCATGTCCGACTCTTTGTGACCCCGTGGATTGTAGCCTATCAGGCTCCTCCGTCCACGGGATTTTCCAGGCACGAGTGCTGGAGTGGACTGCCATTTCCTTCTCCGAAGCAGAGGATAAATATGTGAATTCCTAGAAGGAAATATGGGAAGAATGACTGATGGAAGAAAGGGAGGGAGAGAGGACAGATAAATGGGATAAAGATGTAATAACACATGAGAGAAGTAAGGATACATGACAGAAAGAAGCAAGAGTATATGGGACAGAGAAGTAAAGACTGATATGATAAAGAAGAAAGAATGAACATAGGATAGAGAAGAGGGAGAGATGGTAAAAGGGTCAAAAAAGGGGGGGGGGAAGATAACATGGAAATCAAACTGAAATTTGAGAAGCCTAAGTCTGATGCAATTATCATGAACAAAAGGGGTTAATTTTATATAATTACTAATAAGTGAGTTATGAACCAGTCATAGACCTCAAACGCATCCCATTAATTTCATGGTTGAAAATAAGAAACGTCTCATCTTTATAGACACTATATAACTACTTACAGAAGTTGTTCTATGCTTAGAGAGAGAACTATAGGTGAAACTAAATGAACCCAAAGTATTATCCTGTCATTTACTTGATAAACAGACTCATTTGGATTCATGTTAACTTTTATTCTCTTTAGAGATATTTGAGAGTTAATTACTATTAGTAATAAATGTGAAGTTGTATTCTGAGGTACATTCTTTCATTCATACAACCAACATCTGGGTATCTACACAGAACACAATAAATCCAGGATTCCAGTTCTTGGAGTCTCCAAGTTCAATGAGGGAATAAGATATGCACATTTATTATTCTACTAATACATCGTATTATTAAAGTCCCTAGCGTTAAAGGACATATAAAAGGAAAGCAATTATGCTGAAGAAGATCTCTACAACTTTACAAAGACAACTGATCTGGATCTACAGTATCTATCACAGCACTCTGTGACAGAAGTTTTACTCAGTCTTTCTTGAAATATATTTTAACTTCTGAGGTTCATTTAAACTAGTATGGTTATGTAATATGTCTCCCTAATCCCCAAATCACAAAGGTACTTGAAATCTAAGACTTTTACTATTCCATGTGTATTTTTAGAAACCAGAACATTCTAACCCTATGACGGTAGGCCAAAAATCATACTGAAAATCTACTTCTAGGCTTCAGAGGATTAAAACAGAACTAAATAAAATTTGTGTAACACATGTACAAAAGCAAATGACAGCATTACATGTATTGGTTTTCTGATATTCCTACCAGAAAATTCTCTTCTAATAATGCTAGTTTCCTCTAGACATTAAGTCAAGATTTTTAGAGGTTTTCATGCTGGTAGTACTATGAAAAAGAAGAGGGAAAAAAGTGCCAGAGAAGGAAAAAACGCTATAAAAGATGAAACAAGTACCCAAATGTTGCTTTCCAAATATCCTTCTCCAATAAGAAGAACCAGGATTCCACAGAGTGGTGGCTGATTTCAGAATAGAGCGAAAAAATATAAAAGATGAGAGGAGCATCTCATGGTGTCAGAAAGTAAGAAAGTGCTAAAGGAAAATAAGATGAGTGCATGTCTAAAAATAAGATGGATATCAAAGGTGGACCAATTTAAACAAAACAAACAGCAATGGTAATAGATTATAACCCAAAGAACAAAACAAACATAAATCTACAAATTTATAAATCTACAAATTTCATTACTGAATAATGAAACGTGGAGGGAGAAGGAATACATCTTCAATTACAGAAGAAATCCAACTAATAAATATGGAAGGGATGAAAAAAATCACGATTGGAATAGCACTTAATAACTGCTTCAATCAAGCAAGAGCCACTGATGAATATAAAAATTAGTATCTGAAATAAGAAGAAGAAAAAGAATATTAATATAACCTCTGGTGGCTCAGATGATAAAGAAATCTGCCTGCAGTGTAGGAGATCTGGGTTTGATCCCTGGGTTAGAAGATCTTCTGGACAGGGAATAGTACCCACTCTAGTATTCTTGCCTGGAGAATTTCATGGACAGAGGAGCCTGGCAGGCTACACTCCATGGGGTCACAAAGAGTTGGACACAACTGAGCAACTAACATTTTCACTTTTCATATAACCTCAAAATATCTCTCCCAAAATATTTATTAATTACAAAGGAAAAAAATAGTAATCTTACAATGGAGAAACCCAGCAGACACTCTTAGCCAATGATCAGTGGTAATATCACCAATAATAATACACATTGATACCATGTCTCCCGTCATATGAGAAAGCCACATCACTTGTGGTATTTTTCAAAAATGCAAAGCCTCAAGCACAAGAAAACATAAGTCCATTTTGTAGGGACATCCTACAAAATGCCTAATTAGTACTTTTAAAACTCTTAAGGTCTTGAAAGACAAGGAAAGACCAAGATATTGTTACCAGCCAGAAGAAAATAAGGAGACATGCAATGGAGAATTCTAGACTGGACATTGAAACAGAAAAAGATGTCAGTGAAAAAATTGTGAAATTCATATAAAGTCTATAGTTTCATTAACAGCACCATACAAATGCTAATTTCCTACTTCTGATTAACTATGCTGGTGCTGCTAAGTCGCTTCAGTCGTGTCCAACTCTGTGCGACCCCAGAGACCGCAGTCCACCAGGCTCCCCCGTCCCTGGAATTCTCCAGGCAAGAACACTGGAGTGGGTTGCCATTTCCTTCTCCAGTGCATGAAAGTGAAAAGTCAAAGTGAAGTCGTTCAGTCGTGTCTCACTCTTAGCAACCCCATGGACTGCAGCCTATCAGGCTCCTCTGTCCATGGGATTTTCCAGGCAAGAGTACTGGAGTAGGTAGCTGTTCCCTTCTCCAGGGTATCTATCTTCCCAACCCAGGGAGCGAACCCAGGTCTCCTGCATTGCAGGCAGATTCTTTACCAGCTGAGCCACCAGGGAAGCCCAAGAATACTGGAGTGGGTAGCCTATCCCTTCTCCAGTGGATCTACCTGACCCAGGAATCTAACCAGGGTCTCCTGCATTGTAGGTGGATTCTTGACCAGCTAAGATACCAGGGAAGCCATTTACATAAGCATTATGTAACTATACTATTAGTTACTGATTAACTTAGTTACTGATTAACTTAGTTACTGATACTGATTAACTATACTATGACTACATAAGATATTAACATTAAGAGATGCTGGGTGAAGGGTACACAATAACTATTATTTTTGCAATTCTTAAATAAGCCTAAAATTATTTCAAAATAAAACAAAAAAACAGATCATTGAGAGCACTGCATCCTGAAATAAACAGGTTTGGAAAGTTCCTTCCTACATGAATATTACTTTCACATCTCTACCAGTGGTGGTTGGATGGCATCACCAACTGAATGGGCTTAAGTTGAGTAAACTCCAGGAGACAGTGAAGGATAGGGAAGCCTGGCCTGCTGCAGTCCATGGGGTCACAAAGAGTTGGACAAGACTTAGCAACTGAACAACAACAGGTAGTAACCACTTACAGTAGGGAATGCCAAGTATGGGGGAAAGAATGGATGTTTTATGGGCTAATTGATACGATTTCATCAATAAGGCAATACTCAGCAAGGTTCTGAAATGAGACTACACGAAAGCCTTTGACTATGTAGATCACAACAAACTGGAAAATGCAAAGAGATGGGAATACCAGACCACCTGATCTGCCTCCTGAGAAATGTGTATGCA
Organism: Ovis aries; assembly: GCF_016772045.2. Classification (NCBI taxonomy): domain Eukaryota; kingdom Metazoa; phylum Chordata; class Mammalia; order Artiodactyla; family Bovidae; genus Ovis; species Ovis aries. The sequence goes on from NC_056056.1 coordinate 175,928,483, forward strand.
GGTCAACAAGCAACAGTTAGAACCGGACATGGAACAATGGACTGGTTCAAAATTGGGAAAGGAGTACGTCAAGGCTATATGTTGTCACCTTGCTTACTTAACTTCTATGCAGAGTACATCACGGGAAATGTCAAGCTGGATGAAGCACAAACTGGAATCAAGACTGCCAGGAGAAATATCAATAATCTCAGATATGCAGATGACACCAACCTTATGGCAGAAAGCAAAAAGAAACCAAAGAGCCTCTTGATGAAGCTGCAAGAGAAGAGTGAAAAAGCTGGCTTAAAACTCAACATTCAAAAAACAAAGATCATGGCATCTGGTCCCATCACTTATCGGCAAATAGAAGGAGAAACAACGGGAACAGTCAGAGACTATTATCTTGGGCTCCAAAATCACTGCAGATGGTAACTGCAGCTATGAAATTAAAAGATGCTTGCTCCTTGGAAGAAAAGCTATGACCAACCTAGACAGCATATTAAAAGTAGAGACATTACTTTGCCAACAAAGGTCCGTCTAGTCAAAGTGATGGTTTTTCCAGTAGTCATGTATGGCTGTGATAGCTGGACCATAAAGAAGGCTGAATGCCAAAGAATTGATGCTTTTGAGCTGTGGTGTTGGAGAAGATGCTTGAGAGTCCCTTGGACTGCAAAGAGATCAAACCAGTTAATCTTAAAGGAAATCAACCCTGAATATTCATTGGAAGGACTGATGCTGAAGCTAAAGCTCCAATACTTCAGCCACCTGATGCAAAGCGCCAACTCATTAGAAAAGATCCTGATGCTGAGAGAGACTGAAGGAAGGAAATGGGGGTGACGGAGGATAAGATGACTGGATGGCATCGCTGGCTCAATGGATATGAGTTTGAGCAAACTCCCGGAGATAGTGAACGACAGGGAAGCCTGGCCTGCTGCAGTCCATGGGATTGCAAAGAGTTGGACATGAGTGAACAACAACAGCAAAGCCAAGAGGGTACTGGGGAAGAGCAACAGCCTAGAGATTTAATAGCATGTTTGAGGAATAGCAAGATGGTCAATATGGTTGCCGCTCAGGGAGGAATAGGAAGAAGACAAAGAATAGATAAGGTGAGCAAATTATTTAAGGCCTCGTTGATGCTTTTGAACTGTGTTGTTGGAGAAGACTCTTGAGAGTCCCTTGGACTGCAAGGAGATCCAACCAGTCCATCCTAAAGGAGATCAGTCCAGGGTGTTCATTGGAAGGATTGATGTTGAAGCTGAAACTCCAATACTTTGGCCACCTGATGCGAAGAGCTGACTCATTTGAAAAGACCCTGATGCTGGGAAAGATTGAGAGCAGGAGGAGAAGGGAACGACAGAGGATGAGATGGTTGGATGGCATCACCAACTCAATGGACATGGGTATGGGTGGACTCTGGGAGTTGGTGATGGACAGGGAGGCCTGGCGTGCTGCGGTTCATGGGGTCACAAAGAGTCGGACATGACTGAGCGACTGAACTGAACTGGACACTGTAAGAGTTTTCTTTGCCTTTTGCACCAAGATAAATGGAAAGGGACTGGAAAGTTAAGAGAACAATAGCAACACGAAGGTTTTACAGGGTAATTCTGACAATCAGATGAAGAACTGGGCTAAGAGATCAATTAAGAAATTAAAGCAGTTATCCAGGTAAGAGATAATGATGGCTTAGGTCAAGCTGTAATAATGATGGAATGAGAAATGACTAGATTCTGGATATATTTTTAAGGTATAACCTATAGAATCACATGAAAAATGTGAGATATGAGATAGGGAGCAAAGCTGATTTCAAATTAAGGGCACATGACAGGATAAAATTTCTATTTATTAAGATGGGAGAATACAGGACAAGGTGCTTTAGGGATTTTGTTTTATTTAAAAATTGGGAACAAACTTTCCAGTTTTAATTTGTATTCATATTCATTATTTTCTTCCTTTCACCTTCTTGTAGTTTATTTTTTCTAATTTTTTTTCAACTTCTTGGAAAGGAATACTTCCGTCTCAGATTTTTGTCTTTCTTCTTTTCAACCTTATGCTTTTGGGGCCATAAATGTCTTTGGCTGTATTTCACAAATTTTGATATGTCATTGTCATTTAGTCCAAATATTTTAAAATTTCCACTGTAATTTCTATTTTATTATTTGTAAGAATATTGCTTAACTATTGGTATTTGGGGATTTTTTGTTAGTAATTCTGAACTTATCTCATTGTGATTAAAGAACATACCCTCTGTTATTTCAATGTTGTGAAATATTAGACTTGCTTTATGACCCAGGATACAATTAATTTTGTTAATCTTTCAATGTACTCTTGAAAAGAATATGTATACTGTAGGTGTTGGATAAAATGCTCTACTTATGTGAATTCAAAGTTGTTAATCATACTGTTCCAATCCTTTAAACTACTGATTTCTGGTCTGCCTATTCCACTAGTTATTTAAAGAAGTATATATTTTTCTCTGTGACTCTAAATTTTTCTATTTCTCCTTTTAGTTCTATCAATATTGGCTTTCTGTATTTTGAAACTATATTTTACACATACAAATTTAGAAGTGCTATGTCTTTCTGAAGGACTATCCATTTTAAAGACCTGGATATTTCCTTCTTTATCTTTAATAAAGCTTCTTGCTTTAAACTCTATCTGATATTACTAAAGTGATACTAGCTTTCTATTAGTATTTGCATGGTATATCTTTTCCCATGGTTTTACTTCAGCTCATCTTTCAGTTCCGTTCAGTCGCTCAGTTGTGCCCGACTTTTTGTAATAGCATGAACTGCAGCATGCCAGGCCTCCCTATCCATCACCAGCTGCCAGAGTTTACTCAAACTCATGTCCATTGAGTTGATGATGTCATCCAGCCATCTCATCCTCTGTCGTCCCATTCTCCTCCTGCCCTCAATCTTTCCCAGCATCAGGGTCTTTTCAAATAAGTCAGCTCTTCATATCAGGTGGCCAAAGTATTGGAGTTTCAGCTTCAACATCAGTCCTTCCAATGAACACCCAGGACTGATCTCCTTTAGGATGGACTGGTTGGATCTCCTTGCAGTCCAAGGAACTCTCAAGAGTCTTCTCCAATACCACAGTTCGAAAGCATCAATTCTTCTGCACTCAGCTTTCTTCTCTATAGTCCAACTCTTACATCCATACATGACTACTGGAAAACCATAGCCTTGACTAGACAGACCTTTGTTGGCAAAGTAATGTCTCTGCTTTTTAATATGCTGTCTAGATTGGTCATAACTTTTGGACAGAGGATGAGATGGCTGGATGGCATCACCGACTCGATGGACGTGAATCTGAGTGAACTCTGGGAGTTGGTGATGGGCAGGGAGGCTTGGCGTGCTGCAATTCATGGGGTCGCAAAGAGTCCGACACCACTGAGTGATTGAACTGAACTGATTATGTGTTAATTACAGATTAACACAATGGAAAAATGGACAAGAGACCTGAAGAAGCACTTTCTGAAAGAAAGTATCCAATGACTACTAACAACATGAAAAAACACTCAACTTCTTTGGTAATCACAAAGTGAAAATTAAAGCTATAATGAAATAACACTTCACATCCATCAGAATGATTGAAAAGAAAAAGACCAACAATAACAAGTGTTGATAAGAGTACAGGTCATCTCAAGACTCCCATGAACTGCTGACAGGAATGTGAATGACATAATCACTTTGGAAAACTCACACTGTTACTAACAGTGAAGAAATGCCTACCCTATGACTCAGCAGTGCCACTCCTATGCATATATCCTCCCAGAATGTGTAGACATATTTACTGGGAGATGTACAAAAATGTTCTCTGTAGCTTTGTTCATAATGGTTCATCTGGAGAAAAATGGATGAGTTATGATGTTCATAAAAGGAACTTGATGGAATTCAACAACTAATCTATGGAAAATAAACAGTGATTAAAAGAAACAGTTGGATCCTTCATACTTACTTTCCATTATCATATTTTTTAATGGATAGGAAGCTCTTACTGAAAGTTTAGGGTAGTGGTAGGAAATGACACTACAAGACAGGTAACAATTAAGTTGAATATAGTAAGTCCCCTACATACCAAACAACTCCCATTCTGAGAACATGTTCATAAGTACAGGTTATTCATCCAATCTGTTCATAAGTTCCACAAAATTAGCCTAGGTACCCAACTAATGGGGCTTCCCAGGTGGCACTAGCAGTAAAGAACCTGCCTGCCTTTGCAGGAGATGCAAGAGATGCAGGTTTGACCCCTGGGTCGGGGAAAATCCACTGGAGGAGGACATGACGACCCACTCCAGTATTCTTTACTGGAGAATCCCATGGACAGAAGAACCTGGCAGGCTATAGTCACTAGGGATGCAAAGAGATGGACATGCCTGAAGCACGCATGCACCCAACTAATACAATCAGCTATCTAGTATTATAATACTTATAATACTTTTTACATTAATAATGAACTAAAACAAACAAATATAAAAAATAAAATGTTTTTAATCTTACAATACAGTATCTTGAAAAGTACAACAGAACCAGCTACATTACTGCTGCTTTTATGCTTGCTTCCAGACATCCTGGGCTTGAAATAATGATACTGCACTACTGCACTCTATACAGTAGTATAAAGTACACAAAAGCACAAGCACTTGTGGAGGATGTATGCACATGATAATGGGCATCAGACACGTGAACCAGCTTACATAACTAGACACACAAACACACATTCACATCTGTGAAAGTTTACAGCTTGAAGGTTTGTATACAGGGGACTTACTATATTAGACAACTTTACCCTGTATGTCTTCTTTGGGAAAATTCCTATTCAGGTTTTTTTACCCACTTTTTGACTGTATTGATAACTTCTACAATATTGAGTTGTACAATGTGTTTTTATATTTTAGATGTTAACGACTCATTAGTCACATCATTTGACATATTTTCTCCATCTATAATCTGCCTTCTCATTTTGTCAATGGTTTCCTTTGTTGTGCAAAAGCTTTTAAGTTTGATTAAGCCTCATTTGTTTATTTTTGCTTGATTTCTTTTACCTTGGGAGACTGATTTTTAAAAATATTTTTATGATTTATGTCAGAGAATGTTTCCCCTATATTCTTTTAGGAGTTTCATGGTTGTCATATCTTATATTTAGGTCTTTAAACCATTTTGACTTTATTTTTATATATGGTACGAGGGAATGTTCTAATTTCATTGATTTACATGCAGTTATCTAGCATTCCCAACACCATTTACTGAAGAGATTGTCTTTTCTCCATTGAATATCTTGCCTCCTTTGTCATAGATTAATTGACTGTAGGTGTGTGGGTTTATTTCTGAGCTCTCTATTCTCTATTGAACCATATGTCTGTTTTTGTACCAATACCATATTTTTTTGATTGCTGCTGTTTTGTAGTAGAGTCAGAACTCTGGGAGGGTTATGTCTCCAACTTTGTCCTTTTTCCTCAGGACTGCTTTGACAATTTTAGGTCATTTAGGTTCCATTTAGGTCATATAAAATTTTAAGATCATTTGTTCTAGTTGTGAAAAATGTCATGGGTATTTTGATAGAGCTTGCATTAACTCTGTAGATTGCTTTGGGCAGTATGACCATTTTAACAATACTAATTCTTTCCAACCAGTCCATTCTGAAGGAGATCAGCTTTGGGATTTCTTTGGAAGGAATGATGCTAAAGCTGAAACTCCAGTACTTTGGCCACCTCATGCGAAGAGTTGACTCATTGGAAAAGACCCTGATACTGGGAGGGACTGGGGGCAGGAGGAGAAGGGGACAACAGAGGATGAGATGGCTGGATGGCATCACCGACTCCATGGACATGAGTTTGAGTGAACTCTGGGAGTTGGTGATGGACAGGGAGGCCTGGTGCGCTGTGATTCATGGGGTCGCAAAGAGTTGGACACGACTGAGCAAACTGAACTGAACTGAATTCTTTCAAGAGGATGGGATATCTTTCCATTTCTTTGAATCATCTTCAGTTTCCTTTATCAATGTTTTACAGTTTTCAGTGTATAGATCTTTTACCTCCTTGGTTACATTTATTCCTAGGTATTTTAAATTTTTGATGTGATTTTAAATCTTTACACTCTTTTTTGATATTTCATTGCCAGTGTAAAAAGAAATAAAATGGATTTCTGTATATTAATATTATATATTGCTATCTTGGTGAATTCACTTATTAGTTCTAATAGATTTTGTGTGGAGACTTTATGGCTTTCCATATTATGTACCACGTCATCCACAAATGCTGACAGTTTTACCTCTTCCCTTCCAATTTTGAGTATCTTTTGTATCTTTTTCTTGTTTAATTGTGGCTAGGATTTCCAATATTATGTGGAATAAAAGTGGTGAGGGTGACCATCCTCATCTTATTCCTAAAGTTAGTGGGAAGTCTTTCAGTTTTTCACCATTGAGAATTATGTTCAGTTCAGTCACTCAGTAATGGCCGACTCTGCGACCCCATGGACTGCAGCACACCAGGCTTCCCTGTCCATCACCAGCTCCCAGAGCTTACTCAAACTCATGTCCATCGAATTGGTGATGCCATCCAACCATCTCAACCTTTGCCGTCCCCTTCTCCTCCCACCTTCAATCTTTCCAGCATCAGGGTCTTTTCCAATGAGTCAGTCCTTTGCATCAGATGGCCAAAGTACTGGAATTTCAGTTTCAGCATCAGTCCTTCCAGCAAATATTCAGGACTGATTTCCTTTACAATTGACTGGTTGGATCTCCTTGCAGTCCAAGAGACTCTCAAGAGTCTTTTCCAACACCACAGTTCAAAAGCATGAATTCTTTGGCACTCAGCTTTCTTTATAGTCCAACTCTTACATCCATACATGACTAATGCAATTATGAGTTGAGAATTATGTTAACTATGGATTTGTCATGAATTGCTTTTATTATGTTGAGATAAGTTCCCTCTATAACCACTCTGATGACAGTGTTTATAAGTGGACACTGAACTTGGTCAAATGCTTTCTCTACACCTATTAAGATGATCATGTGGTTTTTTATCTTTCCTTTTGTTAATGTGGTATATCACATTGATTGATTTGGATATACAGAACTATTCTTGTGCAAATGGAATAAATCCAACTTGATCATGTATTTATTGTTGGACTCAGTTTGCAAATATTTTGTTAAGAGTTTTCTCATCTATATTTATCAAAGAAATTGATCTGTAATTTTCTGCTTTTAAAATAATCTTATTTATTTATTTTTGAGTGTGCTGTATCTTCGTTGCTGCATGGGATTTACCTAGTTGCAGTGGCTCAGACGGTAAAGCCTCTGTCTACAATGCAGGAGACCCAGGTTCGAGCCCTGGGTTGGGAAGATCCCCTGGAGAAGGAAATGATAATCCACTCCAGTACTATTGCCTAGAAAATCCCATGGACAGAGGAGCCTGGCAGGCTGCAGTCTATGGGGTCGCAAAGAGTCGGACACGACTGAGTGACTTCAGTTCACTTCAGTGAGTGGAGGCTACCCTCTAGTTATGATGGGTGGGCTTCTCATTGCAGTGGCTTTTCTTATTGCAAAGCACAGGCTCTAGGGCCATTGGCTTCAGTAGTTGTGGCACATGAGGTCAATGGTTGTGGCTCCCAAGCTCTAGGGCACAGGCTCACTAGTTGTGGCTCACAGGTGTAGCTGCTCCGTGGCATGTGGAATCATCTTGGAACAGGGATCGAACCAGTGTCTCCTGCATTGGTAGGAGGATTCTTTACCATTGAGCCACCAAGGAAGCCCCTGTAATTTTCTCTTTTTTTGTAGTACTTTATGTTATTTTGGTATCAGGCTCTTGGTGGCTTCATAGGATGAATTTGGGAGTGTTTCTTCCTCCTCAATTTTCTGTAATAATTTGAGCAGGATAGGTGTAAGTTCATCTTTGTCTGATAAGAGTTCTCCAGTGAAGCTGTCTGGACTTGGACTTTTATTTGGAAGGACTTTTAAAAATCATAGCTTCTATCTCACTTCTAATGATTGTCTGTTCAACTCATCTATCTCTTGTTGAATCAATTTTGGCAGACTATATGTTTCTAGAAACTTCTCCATTTCATTTCGGTTGTCCAATTTGTTTGCATGGATCTTTTCACAGTACTCTCCTATGATATTTTTTTCTATTTCTGTGGTATCTGTTGTTGTTTCTTTCCTTCATTTCTTATTTTATTTGGGTCTCTCTTCTTCTTGGTGCACATACCTAAAGGTTTGACAATTTTATCTTTCCAAAAAGAGCACTCTCGATTTTACTGCTATTTTCTACTTTTTAGGTCTATTTTATTTGTTTCTTCTCTGATTCTTCTCTCATCTTTATTATTTCTTTCCTTCTGCTGACTTTGGGTTTTGTCTGTTCATTTACTTTAGGTGGTAGGTTAGGTTGTTTATTTGAGAATTTCTTGATTCCTGAAGGCCTGTACTGCTATTAACTTCCCTCTTAAAACAGCTTTTGCTGTATCCCATAGATTTTTTTAATATTGTATTTTCATTTTCACTTGTCTTAATGTATTTTCTGATTTCTTCTTTGATGATGTCATTGACCCATTGGTTTTTTTAGTAGCATGTTGTTTAGTCTCCATGTATTCATTCTTTACCTGTTTTTCTTTCTGTGGTTGCTTTCAAGTTTCATAAAATTGTAGTCAGAAAAGATTCTTAAAATAATTTCTATCCTCTTAAATTTACTGAGGCTTGTTTTTACTAGAGAACATTCCATGAGTGCTTGAAAAGAATGTTTACTTCTTGGATGAAGTGTCCTGTAGATATCAGTTAAGTCCAACTGATCTATTATCTCATGCAGTTTCCAAAGACAGAGGAAGACAGAAACATTTCTTAAATTCCAAACAAGAGGGCCTGGACGTGTCATGGACCACAAATTCTAATCACATCTGCTTGCACATGTGAGAAAAGAATGTTCCCTGACTGTCAGATGTTACATAATTATATGACAAAACATAATCTAATTAGAGAAAAAAGCAACAACAGAAGTGTACTTAATGAACTGTGTGAACCACCTTATTTTACTTAGGTTAAAAAGTCATATTTAGGCCTGTATTAACTTTTACTATCTTTAGGGTCCACTAGTGGAATGGTCCACACCATTTATATATATATATATATATATTTTAATATTAAGAACCAGTGACACAATGTAGAAAAATATATCTGAAGCATTTTCATTCATTCATTCATTCTTTAAATAAACATTTTGGCATTTTCCTGAGATACAAAAACAAATATAGAACTCCCATCTGTCAGGCCTCCCTAGTTTAATGAACATAAGCTATAAAAAACTATTACATTTCTTAGTAAATGGTATTATTAAAGTTTATGGTACTAAGTAAACGCAGAGGAATTAACTCTGTCAAGGGAGGATCATAAAGTTTCACAAAGATGATGTTTGATATGAGTCTTTAACTATCACAGCACTTCAATTTTATGACAGTAGTGGAAGATGATCTTAAATACAAGTATTATATATCTTTTGGAACTGAATTACACTAGTACAACTATATGTAACTTATGTTGTCCTCATTTCAAAAATCACTTTGAAATACTTGTAATCTAGGCCTCCTACTAATCTTTGTCTATTTTTAGAGAGCACTGCACTGTAACATCTGAAGGATAGGCAAAATCAGGTAGGAGGTCTATTTTGGGGCTCTAGAGGACTTACATGGAATTAAATAAAATCTGTTAAACATTTGTAAAAAGCAAACTGTCTTAGAGAACTATAAATAATGGGTTTTGTTGTCAAATAGCCTAAAAGAAATTTCTTTTCTGAAAATTTTATTCAAAAATGCTGAAAGTTATACTGATTTTGCTTATCCATGACCTAAATTAAACATAAGCAATTCAAGTTTTCCAGAAGATTTCTCCAATAGTAACTAAATAAGTACACCAAAAGTAACAATAATAAAAGAAGAAACCTAGGTCATAGAAGGTGAACCACAGTATTCTAATGTAATATGATTTGTGACTTTCCCAAAATGTCAGTACCTACTCACCATATTGACAATGCCTTGAACAATCCTATGTAACCATTTATTTATTCAATAAGTATTTATTGAGAACCTATCAGGAACTGGGGACTATAATAGATATTAGGGATACAACTGTTACTATTGTATTGCTATAGCTTACCTTCTAGTAGGGGATGGATGGTGACAGAATAATAAAAAAGAAATCAGTCAAATGGTAATAAGTGAAGAATAAAAGGTTAAAGGGGGAATAAAAGAATGGAGATTGCTATTTTATATAAGACTGTCAGGTAAATCCTCAGTGATAATGGAATATTCATGCAGAGATCTGAAGGGAACTGAGAGAACAAGTCACACTGATAGAAAAACATTCTCCACAAAGGGAACAGCAAATGTACAGTCCAGATTGGGAATATGTATAATACTGTAAAAACAACACTCAAAAGGCCATGATGGCTGTAGCACAGAGACTGAAAGACAGAGTGGTAAGAAACCAAGTTAGAAAGCTATCAAATTCCCATTCACACAGTATCTTACAAACTATTTTAAGGGTTATGCCTTTTACTCTTGAGACATAAGTCATTAGAAGATTGATCTTATGGCTACAAAGAATCATTAATAGGTTGAATTGGAGGAAAGGCAGAGCCAGGGAATTCTAAACGGGAACTAATGCAATAGTCTATGTAGTGGCTTGGGCCAAGGTAGTTAATATGGGGGTATGAGACATGGTCTGAGTTTGGATACTTCTTGAAAGCAGATCCAATACAATTTAATTATGTTTAAGTAAAAAGGTATAAATAAAAGCAGGCAAACAAGCAAAAAAACAAAAACAAAAAGTTTAAGAAGAAATGGCACATTTGAAAAGGGACCAAAGAAAACTTCTACTTAAAAATAACTGAAATGAAACATAATGATGAAGCTTAAAAGAGAACTCATGAAACGGAAAGCTGACATAAAGGAATTTTACAAAACAAAATAATGAGAGACAAAGAGATGGAAAATAAGGAGAAGACCTTAAGAACGCAGTGAAAACATCTAACATGTACAAACAGAGTTCCGAAAGGAGGATGAGGTGAGGGCAATATCTGAACAGGAAATAGCTGAAAAATTTTCAGAGCTCATGAAAGATACCAACTTTCAGATTCAAGGAGCCTTACAAATCTAAGAGGAACAAATGTAAAGAAACTTACACAACACTCATCACTGCAAAGCTGAAGAATATATAAGAGAAAGAGAAGATATAAAATTAGACAAAAAGGAACAACATATTACCCTCAAAAAAGTAACAGTGGGAATGGTAGCTGACTATAACTATTATCTCCAGAATGCTGGGAGAAATACTGTCAAGCTAGAATTCTGTACCCAGTGTAAGGACAGAAACACAATATTCAGACAAACAAAACTTGAGAGTCTCCCATTAGCACTATAGACAATGTGATTCCAAGTGGAATATTTGAGATTTTAGGAAGAAAAAAGAATACAGAAGTTAATACATATGTATATAAACACTGGCTTTATAAAACAATAAAATAATGCATTTTGGCTTTTTAAAAAGCAAATAAACACACAAAAACCAGACAGACAGATAGAATATACAAGTCAGGAGGAGACTAACTGGAGTTTAAAAGTTTAAGTGTTTTTTTTCCTCCACACCCTCTCCAGCAAAAAGAATACATTTGAATCAGTTCTAATGAGGTGGATGAAACTGGAGCCGATTATACAGAGTGAAGTAAGCCAGAAAGAAAAACACCAATACAGTATGCTAACACATATATATGGAACTTAGAAAGATGGTAACAATAACCCTGTATGCGAGACAGCAAAAGAGACACAGATGTATAGAACAGTCTTTTGGACTCTGTGAGAGGGAGAGGGTGGGATGATTTGGGAGAATGGCATTGAAACATGTATACTATCATATAAGAAATGAATCGCCAGTCTAGGTTCGATGCAGGATACAGAATGCTTGGGGCTGGTGCACTGGGATGACCCAGAGAGATGGTATGGGGAGGGAGGTGCGAGGGGGGTTCAGGATTGGGAACACGTGGACACCCGTGGCGGATTCATGTTGATGTATGGCAAAACCAATACAGTATTGTAAAGTAAAATAAAGTAAAACACACACACACACACACACACACACACACACACACACACAAAAGTTTAAGTGTTTTAAAGTATGATCCAATATACGAAGTCACTGATTAACTGATCAGTATGGCTGCAGTAATTTCTAGGGTAAACACTAGAACAATAGCTAAAATAATGTATAATTACCAAGCTTGTACAAAGAAATGAACAAAATGTAAAATAATTAAGTTTAGAAGAGGACGATAAAGAAATAAAACAAGCAGAAAAAAAAGTAAACACAAAATAAGATAGCAGACATAAATCCAACACAAAGGCAATTATAACAAATGTAAATAGGCTTCAATTAAAAACTACAAACCATCAGGCTAATTAATCAAAATGCCAAAGATACGCTACTTATAAGAGATATCTAAAAACAGGTTTCCAGAAAGAGTGAAACAAAAGGATACCAAAAGTTCACCATAAAAATATCAAAGAAAGCTGCTGCAGCCATATCAGTTACAAACTAATTAACTAAGAAAAAATACTTAGCAAAATTCATGACAAACACTTCAATTCACCAGAAAAATAAATAAATTTAAATATAACACAGCCATCACACTTCATGATATAAAACCTAGAATAATCCATTAATCAGGAGGACATACATTACAATAATCTTACAATGTATAAAGTAAAAGTGACAGAACTTCAAAGAGAAACTCATGACTAAATTGGGGGAGATTTTAACACTCTTCTGATAATAACTGAGATATACAAGCAGACCAAAACTAATCATAGAAGATTTGGAGAACACATTAACAACTTTGACCTGATGAGGAAAAAAAAAATACTCCACACAACCACAGTAGTAGAAGAATAGTATTAACATGGAACTTAGGAAAAAAAAAAGAAAATTGACTAGGACATTAAAAACGTCTAAACAAATTTCATAGAATTAAATACTGCAGAGCATATTCTTTGGCCTTTATGTATTTAAGCTAAAAATTAATACTAAAAAGATAATTAGAAAAACTTTATGTTTGAAATATAATAAATATTATAAATAAATACTATAGTAATACTAAAGTATATTTAACATCTAAATGCCTACTGCTAAGTTGCTTCAGTCGTGTCTGACTTTGTGTGACCCCATAGACGGCCTCCCACCACGCTCCCCAATCCCTGGGATTCTCCAAGCAAGAACACTGGAGTGGGTTGCCATTTCCTTCTCCAATGCATGAAAGTGAAAGTGAAGTCGCTCAGTCATGCCCGACTCTTAGCGACCTCATGGACTGCAGCCTACCAGGCTCCTCTGTCCATGGGATTCTCCAGGCAAGAACAATGGAGTGGGGTGCCATTGCCTTCTCCATTAGGGAAAAAAAGGCTAAATATTATCAGCCTAAACATGCATCTCAAGAAGTTAGAGTAACAAAAAGATATCAGAAGGAAGAAATAAAAATAACAGGAGCTATTAATGAAATTGAAAACAAATCTATAATAGAGAAAGATGATCAGTAAGGACAACAGTTGGTTCTCTGAGGATAATTAATCAACATTTGACAAATTCATCACAACAAAAAGAGAGGACAGAAATAAGCAATATCTAAGACCGAAAGGGAAAATAATAACACTACTTACATTTGGATCATACACAAAAATAAGTAGGTTTCAATTTCAAGTAATGGCCTAATTATTTAGATCACTATTCCCAGTAAAACAAATAAAAATATTTGTTTTTAACATATAAAAATACATCTTATTAAAGCAGCTAAGATCTGACAAGACAATAAGGAATTAATAAACTAAAAGCTAAGTAGAACACATAATCAGCTTTTGCCCTAAGAGCATTTGCTATCCCTAAAGCATCTGAAGAGTGGTTTTAATCATCTCATGACACAAGGGAAATAGACGACAAAGCCTAGGCTCTGTCCAAGATAGAAGGGTTAAAATAAGATACCCCTAACAGTGGCCAGGATGCCAAAACACCACACAAACCCTCAGGAAATGAGTAAACATATAAAGTCCTCCTTTACACCACACAGTGGGGAGGTTGCCCATGGCATTCAACAAAAAAAAGGGAAGAAAATCAACAAAAAGAAATGAAGCTTCTTAAGCACTGACCAGCCCTGGGACAGAGATGCAGCCCAAATTCAAATCATCAGGATAGTACAAGAAACTTCACACCAGAACATTGAACTGTCCCTCAAGTTGCAGCGACGGATGACTCTGAGAAGTAAGTTCAAATTCTCTCTGAAGAAAGGAACCGTCAGGAATTCCCCACCAATAACTTTCAAAGGCAATGAGAAAAGTCCTCAAAGCAGCTATAGCATAGGGATAGATGACAGATTACCTTTAAGGGATCAACAGTTCTCAATAGCAACAGTGGAAACCATAAAGCAGGAGTATATTTTCAATACGCTGAAAAAACGAAAACAACCCAAAACAGCAGTCTAAAATTCTATATGCATGAAAATATTTTTAAAGAACTGAGATGAACATATAGGCATACTATAATAAAAGATGAAAAGATATGTCTTTAAAAGATCTCACTAAAGGAAACTATAAATATGTTTCAGAGAGAAGTGGTTTCAGATGACTGCCTAGTATGTAAGAAAAATAAAAAAGAAAGTAGTAAATATAGGCATAAATCAAAATGAACTCTGACTTTACAAAATAACTATCTAATAATACCTAATAGAATTTTTAAAAAAGGACAGAATTAAAACACAGAGCAAATGCTAACATATGGGGCGGGGTAAATGAGATTTCAGACTCCCTGTCTCGTGTCCGACTCTTTGCGACCCTGTGGACTGTAGCTCACCAGGCTCCTCCGTCCATGAGATTCTCTAGGCAAGAATACTGGAGTGCGTTGCCATTTCCTTCTCCAGGGGATCTTCCCAACCCGTGGATCAAACCCAGGTCTCCCGCATTGCAGGCAGATGCTTTAACCTCTGAGTCACCAGGGAAGCCGCATACTATGCAGAAGGAGGTCAAAAGTTCTACGTTCAGTTCAGTTCACTCGTTCAATCGTGTTCAACTCTTTGCAACACCATAAACCACAGCACACCAGGCCTCCCTGTCCATCACCAACTGCCAGAGTCTACCCAAACCCATGTCCATCGAGTCGGTGATGCCATCCAACCATCTCATCCTCTGTGGTCCCCTTCTCTTCCTGGCCTCAGTCTTTCCAACATTAAGGTCTTTCAAATGAGTCAGCTCTTCGCATCAGGAGGCCAAAGTACTGGAGTTTCAGCTTCAACATCAGTCCTTCCAATGAACATCCAGGACTGATCTCTTTTCAGGATGGACTGGTTGGATCTCCTTGCACTCCAAGGGACTCTCAAGAGTCTTCTCCAACACCACAACCCCAAAGCATCAATTCTTCGGTATTCAGCCTTCTTTATAGTCCAACTCTCACAACCATACATAACTACTGGAAAAACCATAGCCTTGACTACACAGACCTTTGTTGGCAAAGTGATGTCTCTGCTTTTGAATATGCTGTCTAGGTTGGTCATAACTTTTCTTTCAAGGAGTAAGTGTCTTTTAATTTCATGGCTGCAATCACCATCTGCAGTGGTTTTGGAGCCCAGAAAAATAAAGTCTGCCACTTTTCCCACTGTTTCTCCATCTATTTGCCATAGTGATAGGCCCGGATGCCATGGATGAACTGTTTTTTGAATGTTGAGCTTTAAGCCAGCTTTTTCACTCTCCTCTTTCACTTTCATCAAGAGGCTCTTTAGTTCCCCTTCACTTTCTGCCATAAAGGTGGTGTCATCTGCCTATCTGAGGTTATTGATACTTCCTGGCAATCTTGATTCCAGCTTGTGCTTCTTCCAGCCCAGCGTTTCTCATAATGTACTCTGCATATAAGTTAAATAAGCAGGGTGACAATATACAGCCTTGATGTACTCTGCATATAAGTTAAATAAGCAGGATGACAATATACAGCCTTGACGTACTCCTTTTCCTATTTGGAACCAGTCTGTTGTTCCATGTCCAGTTCTAACTGGTGCTTCCTGACCTGCATACAGATTTCTCAAGAGGCAGGTCAGGTGGTCTGTATTCCCATCTCTTTCAGAATTTTCCACAGTTGATTGTGATCCACACAGTCAAAGGCTTTGGCATAGTCAATAAAGCAGAAGTAGATGTTTTTCTGGAACTCTCTTGCTTTTTCCATGATCCAGCGGATGTTGGCAATTTGATCTCTGGTTCCTCTGCCTTTTCTAAAACCAGCTTGAACATCTGGAAGTTCTCAGTTCATGTATTATTGAAGCCTGGCTTAGAGAATTTTGAGCATTACTTTGCTAGTGTGTAAGCTGAGTGCAACTGTGGTAGTTTGAGCGTTCTTTGGCATTGCCTTTCTTTGGCATTGGAATGAAAACGGACCTTTTCCAGTCCTGTGGCCACTGCTGAGTTTTCCAAATTTGCTGGCATATTGAGTGCAGCACTTTCACAGCATCATCTCTCAGGATTTGAAATAGCTCAACTGGAATTCCATCACCTCCACTAGCTTTGTTCATAGTGTTGCTTTCTAAGGCCCATTTGACTTCACATTCCAGGATGTCTGGCTCTAGGTGAGTGTGAGTGATCACACCATTATGATTATCTGGGTCGTGAAGATCTTTTTTGTACAGTTCTTCTGTGTACTCTTGCCATCTCTTCTTAATATCTTCTGCTTCTGTTAGGTCCATACTATTTCTGTCCTTGATTGAGCCCATCTTTGTATGAAATGTTACCTCGGTATCTCTAATTTTCTTGAAGAGATGTCTAGTCTTTCCCAGTTTATTATTTTCCTCTATTTCTTTGCATTGACCACTGAGGAAGGCTTTCTTATCTCTCCTTGCTATTCTTTGGAACTTGGCATTCAAATGTGTGTATCTTTCCTCTTCCTCTTTTTGCTTCTCTTCTTTTCACAGCTATTTGTAAGGCCTCCTCAGATAGCCATTTTGCTTTTTTGCATTTCTTTTTCTTGGGGATGGTCTTGATCCATGTCTCCTGTACAATGTCACGAACCTCCGTCCATAGTTCATCAGGCACTCTGTCTATCAGATCTAGTCCCTTCAATCTATTTCTCAGTTCCACTGTATAGTCATAAGGGATTTGATTTAGGTGCTACCTGAATGGTCTAGTGGTTTTCCCCACTTTCTTCAATTTAAGTCTGAATTTGGCAATAAGGAGTTCATGATCTGAGCCACAGTCAGCTCCTGGTCTTGTTTTTGTTGACTGTATAGAGCTTCTCCATCTTTGGCTGCAAAGAATATAATCAATCTGATTTCGGTGTTGACCATCTGGTGATGTCCATGTGTAGAATCTTCTCTTGTGTTGTTCGAAAAGGGTGTTTGCTATGACCAGTGCATTCTCTTAGCAGAACTCTATTAGCCTTTGCCCTGCTTCATTCTGTACTCCAAGGCCAAATTTGCCTGTTACTCCAGGTGTTTCTTGACTTCCTACTTTTGCATTCCAGTCCCCTATAATGAAAAGGACATCTTTCTGGGGTATTAGTTCTAGAAGGTCTTGTAGGTCTTCATAGAACCGTTCAGCTTCAGCTTCTTCACCATTACTGGTTGGGGTATAGACTTGGATTACTGTGATATTGAATGGTTTGCCTTGGAATTAAACAAATATCATTCTGTCATTTTTCAGATTGCATCCAAGTACTGCATTTCAAGCTCTTTTTTTGACTATGATGCATACTCCATTTCTTCTAAGGGATTCCTGCCCACCGTAGTAGATATAATGGTCATTTGAGTTAA
The DNA here is from genome assembly GCF_016772045.2 of Ovis aries. NCBI lineage: Eukaryota > Metazoa > Chordata > Mammalia > Artiodactyla > Bovidae > Ovis > Ovis aries. Next base: position 175,946,268 of record NC_056056.1, read on the forward strand.
ATTCACCCATTCCAGTCCATCTTAGTTCACTGATTCCTAGAATGTCAGTGTTTACTCTTGCCATCTCCTGTTGGACCACTTTAATTTGCCTTGATTCATGGACCTAACATTCCAGGTTCCTATGAAGTATTGCTCTTTTCAGCATCAGACCTTGCTTCTCTAACCAGTCCCATCCACAACTGGGTGTTGTTTTTGCTTTGGCTCCATCCCTTCATTCTTTCTGGAGTTATTAGGTGCTGAGAGAGGGCATCAGAGGACAGACAGACTGAAACCACAATCACAGACAACTAGCCAATCTGATCATATGGACCACAGCCTTGTCTAACTCAATGAAAGTAAGTCATGCCATGTAGGGCCACCCAAGACGGATGGGTCATGATGGAGAGGTCTGACAGAATGTGGTCCACTGGAGAAGAGAATGGCAAACCACTTCAGTATTTTTGCCTTGAGAACCCCATGAACAGTATGAAAAGGCAATAAGATAGGACACTGAAAGATGAACTCCCCAGTTTGGTAGGTGCCCAGTATGCTCCTGGAGATCAGTGGAGAAATAACTCCAGAAAGTTCTACTTTAGGCTTTGAAAAATTAAGTATATTATATCCTTTTCAAAATAAAATCTTAAAAGTCATAGAATATATTTGTGGTATTTGATTAAATTTAATCACCTATATGAACATATTCTTAGAAACTTAGAAATAATGTTTCTTAACTGGTTTACTCTGATAAAAAGCTACTGATGAAAAATATAAGCAAAAAGCATACTCAGTGGAAAAATATTAAAAGATTCCCTTTAAAAAGTGGGTTAAGACAAGAAAAGCTATTACTCTCTGGCCACTTCTATATAATACTTCTTAGAGATCCTAGTTAGTGCAGTCAGACAAACAAACACCAATCAGCTAATCAAATAAATACCAAATAAAGAGAAGGTAGATAGATGGATTGTAAGGGAAGAAACAAAATTACCCTTATTCTGATGATATGATGTATACTTAGAAAATTTGACACTCTATAGGTAAATAAGAAGTAAACATAAATGGATATAAATCATCTCTGCAGCTGCTGCTAAGTCACGTCTGTTGTGTTCGACTCTGAGTGACCCCACAGACGGCAGCCCACCAGGCTCCGCTGTCCCTGGGATTCTCCAGGCAAGAACACTTGAGTGGTTTGCCATTTCCTTCTACAGTGCATGAAAGTGAAAAGTGAAAGTGAAGTCGCTCAGCGACCCCATGGACTGCAGCCTACTAGGCTCCTCCACCCATGGGATTTTCCAGGCAAGAGTACTGGAGTGGGTTGCCATTGCCTTCTCCTAAATCATTTCTATATTCTCCTAACAAATAAATCATTTTATTTTTAAAGTAATAAAGTTTGTATTAAATTAAAGTTGGATACTATATCCAACAACATTAGAAAACATGAAGATTCTAGGAATAAATGTAACAAAAGTACAAAAGATTTTAATGGCGAAAAATGTCTTTCAATAAAATTTTAGCTATAAACAAAGTAAATGAATAAATATACTATAGAATGAAGTGAAAGATGCAATGGGGCAAAGACATCAATTCCTCCTAATTCATATATAGAGTTACTACACTACAATTCAAATAAAAATTCCAAAAGGTGTTTGTGAGAATTGAGAAGAGGATGACTGGAGAAGGGTCAACAATGAGTATGTTCTGCTTTTTTCTAAAGAGCCTTAGCATTTTTTGACAGTTCAAACTGTAAGAATATTTAACTTTGAGAAAGATAAACATAGCAAGGAAAAAATATGAATGAAAATGTGCCAAAATGTAAGCAACTGTTGATTTTGGATGAAGGGATTCAGAGGGTCTCACCTTGACTCTTAAAAAAAATAATTTTCCATTCTTTCCAATCTTTCTTTAATGAATTCCACTCTTCATTCCCCTCAAACTGCTTCTTTTTGCCTGGGGAGAAACAAATACCCCTGGGGAAAGAGGTAAGTAACTTTGTTTAAAGAATCAAACAACCATGGCAGACTTCAAATTCTGAAAACACTTTGAGAGCCCCAAATAGAGGAAGATTCACAATTCAAAACCTGACAGTATGCCCCCATGAGAAAAGGTATTTCCTAATCTAGATAGAAAAGACCCCAGTATAGAATTTTAACACCAGTTAACACACAGAAGAATTCAGCTCTAAAGCAAAAGGTTTAGTCTAATGGAGCTGTCCTTTAAGCAAAATACACACATACACACACACACACACACACACATACACACACACACCCAATGCCACCAAGTAAAGAGAAGTAGATTAAATGGAATGTTTCAGCTCCAAGTATACTTTCCAGGGAAAAACTGAAAAGGTCTCAAATAAATAGGGAAGGAGTTAGAACACACATGTACTTCAACAAAACAGAAGGCTTCAGAACAGCTCCCAGAGTCTACATGCTAAAACTACAAGACTCACGGAAAAAAAAAAAAAAAAAAAAGACCTAAATAGATGGAGAGATACACTGTGTTTATAGACTGAAAGACTCAATATTGTTAAGAAGTCAATTCTTTCCAAATTGAACTATAGACTCAGTGCATTTTCAATCAAAATCCCAGTAGGATTTTTTTGGTAAATACTGACCAATTAATTGTAAAATTTATAAAACAAAGGAAAAATAATAGACAAAAAATTTTTTTAAAAAGAACAAATTTGGAGAAATCACACTATATGATTTCAGGACAGTATGGTTTTCAGTGAAAGGACAGATACATACATCAATGGAACAGAAGACAGAGACCAAAGATAAATTAATTTATATATGAATACACATACACTCACTGATTTTTGACAAAGGTGTAAAAACAATTCAATGGAGAAAGGACAGTCTTATCAACAAATGGTATTGGAACCAATTGAGATCCATATGCAACAAAAGAAACTTTGATACACACCACTACCTTACACAAAAATTAACTAAAAACAAGTCAAAGACCTAAATATAAAATGTAGAACTATGAAAGTTTTAAAAGAAAACACATTAGAAATCCTTGCACCTTTGGATTATGCAAAGACAATACATATGGCATGATATTAAAACCATAACCCATATAAGAAAAAATTAACAAACAGAATTTTACTTAAAAATTTTAAACTGTTCTTTGAAAGGCACTGTTAAAAGAATGAAAAGATAATCTACTGATGGGAAGAAAATATTTGCAAATCATTTATCTTATATCTCACAACTTGGATCTAGAATATGTAAAGAACTCTTTAAACTCAACAATAAAAAATAACCCAATTAAAAACACCCAAAAGATGAGAACATACAGTTCACTAAAGATTATATGGATATGAGAAATAAGTACATAAAAATGCAAACTGAAACCACAATGAGATGCCATTACATCTTATCAGAATTGGGGGCGGGGGGAGCCTGATAATACCAAATGGTGACAAGGATAAGGAGCAACTTGAATGCTCATGCATAGCTAGTAGAAATGCAAAATGGTACAATTTGCATTTTCAAATGGTATAAAAACAATTTGGCAGTGTTTATAAAGGTAAAATAAACAGTGACCATAAGACCCAGCAATCTCACCCCTAGATATGCACTCAAGCAAAATGAAAACCATGTTCACACAAAAAAGCCTGTGTGTGAATGTTTATAGTGGTTATGCTAGAGGTCCCCAAGACAATGCCCAGATTCAGTGATTCACTTGAAGAACTCACAGGACTCAGCATATAATTAGTTATACTTAGGATTAAGATTTAATGCAGAGAAAGGAAACAAAGCAAAACGAGCAAAGGAAAAAGGCACATGGGGTAAAATTGGAAACCTGATGAAAACTTCCAGGAGTCCTCTCCCAGCAGGATGCATGCACTTAATTCTTCCATCAGTGAATTTATGACAGTGTATGTGAAGTACTATCTACCAGTGAAACTTCCCTGACATAGGAGTACAAGGTTTTATTGGGGGCTGGTCATACAGTCACAGTAGCTTATAGCATGTGTCAAAATTCCATACTTCTTTAAGGAAGGAAGGTGTTTAGCATACAGTTTAGGCACATAAATCACCTCCATCAGTTAGAGAATGGTGGAAACACTCTCAAAATCCAAGTTCCAGACAATAGCCAAGAGCCAACCTTGCAAACAGGCTTCCTAGCAACAGCAATCTTACGCTTGTTATGCTCTTTGCTACACAGTGGCTTTATTTGTAACTGCCAAAGTTGGAAACAATCCAAATAGTCAATTAACTGGGGAATGGATAAACAAACTGTAGTACATTTATACGATGGAATATTACTCAGCAATGAAAAGAAATTAATGCTACCTACAACAACATGGATAAATATCAAATGCATGTTTGATATTAAGTAAAAGAAGCCAAGGGGCTTCCCAGGTGGCTGAGTGGTAAAGAATCTGCCTGCCAATGAAGGAGACTTAGGAGACGTGGGTTCAATCCCTGGGTGGGGAAGACTCCCTGGAGGAGGAAATGGCAATCCACTCCAGTAATTCTTGCCTGGAAAATCCCATGGACAGAGGAGCCTGGTGGGTTACGGCCTATGGGGTTGCAAAGAGTTGGACATGACTGAGTGACTGAGCACATACACACACACAAAAGAAGTCAAATTCAAAAGGCAACAGGCTATGGCATTCTGGAAAACACAAAATAGATCAGTGGTTGCTAAAGGGCTAAGACTGGCGGGGAGTCTGAATACAAAGGGATAGCATGATGGAATTTTTCAGGAATGATGGAACCATCCTGGTTCTTGATTTTGGTGATGGTTGTAATGTTCTGTGCATTAAAACTCAGAGATGTATAAAAGTGATTTTACCAACTTTTTTGGGTAAAAGTGATTTTTACTACATTTTAAATGTTTATAAAAGTAAAATATAGTTCCCCACATTAAACATGAATAAAATCAAAAGAAGAAACATGACAGTGTTAATGTAAATAACACAAAAATAATTCCAAAGCAGGCAAAAAACTACAAAACCCAGCATATTATATAAAAACAGAAGACAAGCAACAAGAAAAATCTGCCAAAAAGATCTGCATCTTCAGATGAACTTAAAAAGAATATCAAGTTAATTTATCAAATGCTTGGAGACAAAATGATAGAACAGGAAAATGAGATAAAAAGACTGAAGAGCTATGCAATAAAAATAAAAGCTAAGATCCAATCACCAATCTCTTTGTATCTGAATTCAAGTTATCACTGGGTATTGTTCATCTCTCTTTGTTGCTGTTAAAAATAGGATTTTTTTTTACTATGATACTTTCTACCTGGCTCTGTATATGTAGCAGAGGCTTAGCAAGGTAAGGCCATGGGTCAATCCAGCTGCCTGCTTTGCAAATAAAGTTTTTTTGGAACACAGACATGTTCATTTTATTTACATATTTTCTATGGCAGCTTTCATGCTACAGGAGGAAATTTGGGTAGCTATAACAGAAGTTGTAAGATCTAAAATATTTATCATCTGGCCCTTATACAAAAAGTTAGCCAATCTCTAATATGTAAGAAAGCTATTTGTAATTTTGTGAGGTAAAATACATATCACATAATTTTACCCATTTTAAAGTGTATAATTTAGTGGCATTTAGTTCAGTTCATAATGTTGCATAATCATTATCTTTCTTTTAGTTTCAAAGCGTTTTCATCACCCCAAAGGGAACACTGTACCCATTAAGCAATCACTCTCCATTTCTGCCTTCCCCCATCCCTGGCTACCACTCATTTGCTTTCCTATGGATTTTTCTATTTTGAATACTGCACATGAATGAAATAATTTAATGTATGATCTTTTGTGTCTGACTTCTTTCATTTAGCATAATGTTTTAGACATTCATCCAGGACATAGTTCCTTTTTATCCACTGAATAACATTCAATTGTATGGATATACTACATTTTGTTTACCCATCATCAGTTGATAGACATTCTGGTGACTGTGCACTGAGCTGCTATAAACATTCACAAAAAATTTTTTGTTTCAATACCTGCTTTCAATTCTCCTGGTAGTCTAAGAGTGAAACTGCTTGGTCACATGGTATGACTCATAACACAGCCATGAGAAATTCTGTTTACAACTTTCTATGGAACTACCAAACAATTTTTACAGTGACCATACCATTTTACACTTCCAACCAACAATGTTTGAGGGTTCAGATTTCCTCACATCCTCACTCATACTTATTTTCCTTTAAAGGAAGTTTTACGATAACTATCCTAGTGGGTGTAAAGTAGATACACACTGTGGTTCTGCTCTGCATTCCCTAATGACTAACAGTGTTAGTCACTCAGTCGTGTCTTTGCGACTCCAAGGACTGTAGCCTGCCAGGCTCCTCTGACCACTGAATTCTCCAGGCAAGAATACTGGAGTGAGTTGCCTTTCCCTTTACCAGGGAATCTTCCTGACCCAGGGATCAAACCCAGGTTTCCACCATTGCATACAGATTCTTTGCTGTCTGAGCCACCAGAGAGCAAACTGACAACATCCGTTGGATCATAAAAAAAGCAAGAGAATTCCAGAAAAACATCTACTTCTGCTTCACTGACTATGCTAAAGCCTTGACTATGTGGATCACAACAAATTATGGAAAATTCTTAAAGAGATGGGAATACCAGATCACCTTACCTGACTCCTGAGAAACCTGTATGCAGGTCAAGAAGCAATAGTTAGAACTGGAAATGGAACAGTAGACTGGTTCCAAATTGGGAAAGGAGTACATCAAGGCTGTATACTGTCACCCTGCTTATTAAATTTCTATGCAGAGTACATCATGTGAAATGCTGGGCTGGATGAAGCACGAGCTGGAATCAAGACTGCCAGGAGAAATATCAACAACCTCAGATATGCAGATGATACCACCCTTATGGCAGAAAGCAAAGAGGAACTAAAGAGCCTCTTGATGAAGGTGAAAGAAGAGAGTAAAAAAGCTGGCTTAAACTATTTACAATAGCTAGGACTTGGAAGCAACCTAGATGTCCATTGGCAGATGAATGAATAGGCAAGTTGTGGTGTATATACACAATGGAATATTACTCAGCAATAAAAAAAAAAAGAATGCATTTGAGTCAGTTCTACTGAGACGGATGAAACTGGAGCCTATTATATATAGTGAAGTAAGCCAGAAAAAGAAACACCAATACTGTATATTAACACATATATATCCCTGGTAGCTCAGACGGTAAAGTGTCTGCCTACAATGCAAGAGACCTGGGTTCAATCCCTGGGTCGGGAAGATCCCCTGGAGAAGGAAATGGCAATCCACTACAGTATTCTTGCCTGGAAAATTCCATGGACGGAGGAGCCTGGTAGGCTACAGTCCATGGGGTTGCAAAGAGTCGGACATGACTGAGCAACTTCACTTTCACTTTCATGGGATTTAGAAAGACAGTAATGACGACCCTATACACAAGAGAGCAAAAGAGATAGAGATGTAAAGAACAGACTTTTGGACTATGCGGGAGAAGGAGAGGGTGGGACAATATGAAAGAACAGCAGTGAAACACGTGTATTACCATAAGTAAAATAGATGACCAGTGTAAATCCGATACATGAAGCAGGGCACGCAAAGCTGGTGCTCTGGGACAACCCAGAGGGATGGGGTGGGAGGGAGGTGGGAGGGGGATTCAGAATGGTGCGACTCATGTACACACAGGGCTGATTCACATCAATGTGTGGCAAAAACCACCACAATATTGTAAAGTAATTTGCCTCCAATTAAAATAAATAAATCAATTTTTTTTTAAACTAGCTAAACTCAACATTCAAAAAACTAAGATCATAGCATCCAGTCCCATCACTGCATGGCAAACAGATGGGGAAACCCTGGGAGATAGTGAAGGACAGGGAAGCCTGGCATGCTGCAGTCCCGGGAGTTGCAAAGAATCAGACATGACTAGTGACTGAAAGACAGAGAAGCAAAAATGTTAATACCCTGGAAGTCAACTGGAGGCTTTAGAGCATAGGAATGACCTAATCTGATTAAGGTTTTTTAAAACTACTACTCTGGCTTCCACTGAGAAACACTGAGAAAGAAGGTATAAAGATGGAAGTAAAGAAGTTAGGAGGTTACTGCAGTAATCCTGCAAGAAATATTGGTGACCTGGAGAGTATGATGGTAGTAGAAGTGTGAAATTTGAATGAATATGGGATTCTGAAGGAAAAGCCATAATAATTTCAGAAAGACTAGAAACAGGGTTGTGAGTGGGAAAAAACTAATGAAGGTTAAGATGGTTCCTAGGTTTTTGATGAAGGTAAGATGGTTCCTAGGCAGCAATGAGGTGAATGTTGCCATATGTGACACAGAGAAACCATGGAAGGTTGGAGAGAGGGAGGCAAAATTGAATTTAAGATGCTTATTTGAAATCTGAGTAAAACTACTGGATACCTAGGTCTGTAATTCAAGATAGAGGTCAGGTTAGGACATGCATGAAGTATGCGACTAGGTTAAATTACCTAAGGAGCAAATGTAGATAAAGAAGAGAGAGAGAATTGAGACCTAGAATTTCACTCCACATCAAAAGCTGTCAAAATAATGTATATTTATGCTATTTTTTATACTTGTCTTTTTCAAAGACAGTGATATCAGATAAGAGGGCTTTTATTTTTTAGTACCTCCCTCTTCATATTAGGATAATCTTAGCACAGAAGAGAGACAACCCTGGTAGAGGGGAGGAGGGATTAGGATAGAGGTGGTGAAGGAGGATATGTGGGAGGGAGGAGGAAGGGAAATACTGGTTTGAGAGAGGAGGAGTTCCAGATATTTCAGAATATTTCTACAGAAGTCCTATGTAACATCCTATATTCTAATTATTTGTCCTTGAGTGGTGTGAAAGTTTCTTTACGGGCAAAAATTATGACCCTCATCTTTGTGCCCTGCCAAGCGCCTGGCAAACAACAATCTTTTAATGAACATTACTGAATGGCTATAAAGGAGTGACTTACTCACAGTCAGTCTAACTGCTACTTAATAGGGAAGGAGGGACTAGTATCTAGGTTTTAGGACAGCCAGATGTTCTAAACTCACTTCAGTCTGTCATTCAAAGGACTACACATTCAGACAGTCCACTACTCATCCTATCTATATATTTTATTTTCTCTTTATCATCCTGTCTGGACTCTTAAGTCTGATGATTTCATTGCCTTGACTGTAAATCTAATTATCTACCCAAAATTCACTTTGCCTCAGCCTATCCAGAACCTGTGCATCCAGCTTGTCTTCAGTTCAGTCGCTCAGTCGTGTCCGACTCTTTGCAACCCCATGAATCGCAGCACGCCAGGTCTCCCTGTCCATCACCAACTCTCAGAGTTCACTCAAACTCACATCCATCGAGTCGGTGATGCCATCCAGCCATCTCATCCTCTGTCGTCCCCTTCTCCTCCTGCCTCCAATCCCTTCCAGCATCAGTCTTTTCCAATGAGTCAACTCTTCACATGAGGTGGCCAAAGTACTGGAGTTTCAGCTTTAGCATCAGTCCTTCCAAAGAACACCTAGGACTGACCTCCTTTAGAATGGACTGGTTGGATCTCCTTGCAGTCCAAGGGACTCTCAAGAGTCTGCTCCAACACCACAGTTCAAAAGCATCAATTCTTCGGCACTCAGCTTTCTTCACAGTCCAACTCTCACATCCATACATGACCACAGGAAAAACCATAGCCTTGACTAGATGGACCTTTGTTGGCAAAGTAATGTCTCTGCTTTTGAATATGCTATCTAGGTTGGTCATAACTTTCCTTCCAAGGAGTTAGCGTCTTTTAATTTCATGGCTGCAATCACCATCTGCAGTGATTTTGGAGCCCTCAAAAATAAAATCTGACACTGTTTCCACTGTTTCCCCATCTATTTGCCATGAAGTGATGGGACCAGATGCCATGATCTTAGTTTTCTGAATGTTGAGCTTTCAGCTTGTCTTACTTCTCCCATAAAAACTCTCTCCACCAGTCCCTCAAATATCACCATCCTCCCATACACCAGCTAGACACACACATACACTTTCTGTAACACCCTACACAGTCTGATATCTGTCCTTACAACTACATTAAAGCTGCTTTCTCAAGTTTACCAAAGGTCTTTGTAACAGTTAAAGTATAATTTGCAAAGTGGTCAAATCATGACTCTCATTATTCAGTCACTCAGTTGTGTCCGACTCTTTGCAACCCCATGGACTGTAGCACGCCAGGCTTCCCTCTCCTTCACCATCTCCCAGAGCTTGCTCAAACTCATGACCCTCCCTTGAGTCAGTGATGCCATCCAACCATCTCATCCTCGTCATCCCCTTCTCCTCCTGCCCTCAATCTTTCCCCGCATCAGGGTCTTTTCTAATCAGTCAGCTCTTTGCATCAGGTGGCCAAAGTACTGGAGCTTCAACTTCAGCATCAGATCTTCCAATGAACATCCAGGATTTATTTCCGTTAGGATTGACTGGTTTAATCTCCTTGCAGGAGACTCTCATACAGACATGAAATGAATATGAGAAAGGTTTTATTTAACTCATTAATAAATGAAGCAACCAGTAAGATGTTAAATCTGGTTCAAATGAGAATCTGACTCTCAGAGGTTTATATTGTCCAGTCTATGAAATTCATTTGCATGGCATGAACAGGAATAACTGCACTGGTACAGGTAGGGAACATCTGTTCCATTATTGGTTTTCTACAACTTAACTTTTGCCCCTTTTTGCAGAGTTGTAAATCAGTCTAGTCAACCAAGGACAAAAAATAATATCTCTAAATCAAAGTAATATAATTCTTAGAGGGCCCTCTAGGTCCTAGAGAGTCCAATGCCCATTCAGATACACAGTATTTAGGGCATTCAGATACACAGTAATTTCTTCTGCCCATTTTCAAGTCTTTGACAAATTTTTCTTGCATAACTGTCAAAACTCATTCTAACCTGCCTTCTTTAGCACAATGAGGGAAAATTCTTACCACCTTTGGTTTCCATGATACATCATTCTCCTGACTCCTCTGATTTTCTTCAGTCTCACCAGTTCCTATTCATATTAAATACAGTATTCTTCAAGGTACTGATGGGTCTGATTCCATCCAGTATCATCAGTTATGCTTAACCTATTAATTGCATAGGAATTATTCCCATGACCACAGCTCTAACGTCTATGATCCCCAAACTTGAACTTCTATTTCCTCCATTTCCCATGCTGGTATCTTAGCAGCACATCAAATTCATCATGAGCTTAGGTGATACATATTTAGATAGATTATCTAAATATGATATATGCCCGTGTTTTCTAACTTAATTAATGTCTAATTGTCAAAGAGGCATATAACATGAGCAGCTTATATTCTACTCTCTCCCTCATACTCCACTATGAAAACTGCCTTTTACAGACAGTCACCTAAGCTATCCATTGCACCTCTACAGTTACTCTCTTGCAACCTTCCCCTTCCTTACAGCCCTTTCCCTAATTCAAGTCTGTATTATCTTTCAAGTGAACTGCTGATAAAGCTTCCACACTGTTACTGGGTCTCTTTCCTCCATCATTCACTCAGATGCTAAAGTTATATTTCCCTAAACGGACTCAAAGTTTTTCTGACTTGGTCCTACTTTCTGATCTGAGTTTTCAAACTCAGTTTTGTTTTAGGGCATCCACCTACTCCCTACTTATTCTTCTTCAGCTTAGTCAAGCTGAGGCATACAACTTCAGCTCAGATATCAGGTTCACAATGACTGATTCAGAATTGGCCCAAACAGAGCCACTGAAGTGCCACAGACTTTTGCTGCTACTTCTGGGACAGAAACAAATGCTTTTTTACTCTATATCTGCTATTGTCATTGCTATATTTTACCACCAGAGGACAGACTGCCTGAAAAGCCAATGTAGAATAAGTCAAGTCTGGAGATGCTGAGACTTCAGCCCTTCTGAGCCCTAGCTAGCATCAAGCCATGTCTGAAGCCAATTTCCCTTGGATCATTCAATTACACTTGGCAATAAACCCTCTTTCTCCTTACGCCCATCTGAGTAAGGCAACCATCTAAACCACTGAACCAAAAGAATACTAAATAACACCTATCTTTTTATGTACCCATATGATTCAGTTACATCAACCTCCTCATCAGTATTAAAATATAGAACCTTCCCTTATGTTATTTCCTCAGTCTGGAATTCCCTTCCCTCTTTCCTCTGTTTAATAAGATCCATCTCCTACTTCAATGCCTCAGTGAAGCAATCCCTAGAGGCTGGGAAAAGAAGCAGAAGACCAGATTACACAGAGATTTTAAACCATGCTATGGCTTTTTCAACCTTTGTGTGTGCTTAGTCACTTAGTCGTGTCTGACTCTTTGCAACCCCACGGACTGTAGCCCACCAGGCTCCTCTGTTCTTGAGATTCTCCAGGAAAGAATAGTGAAGTGAGTTGCCATGCCCTTCTCCAGGGGATCTTCCCAACCCAGGGATCAAACCCAGGTCTCCCGCATTGTAGGCAGATTATCAGCTGAGCTACCAGGGAAGCCCCATTTGAACCTTTATGTAAGGGTAAATAAATGTCATCGAAGGTTAGTAAAGGACATGATCATATTAGCAATTTTAAAAGTTTACTCTGGTTGTTGTGTAAAGGAGGAATCAGAGAAGACCAAACAATAGTTTATAAACTATGAAAAATCTATGCAAAAAGACAGTAGGATAGACTCAAGTGGCAATGGAGACAGAAGAATGTTATTTCTGTGATTATTTCTGAATATATCCCTCCTACGTTGCAAACACCCTGAGGACAGAGAATTTATCTGTTGACTACCATTTTATCGAGATAAATTAGCAAAGTGATTGGCATACAGTGAAAGTGAAAGTGAAAGTGAAAGTCACTCAGTTTGTAACCCCATGGACTATACAGTCCATAGAATTCTCCAGGCCAGAATACTGGAGTGGGTAGCCATTCCCTTTAGTAGCCATTCCCTTCTCCAGGAGATCTTCCCAATACAGGGATTGAACTCAGGTCTCCTGCATGGCAGGCAGATTCTTTACCAACTGAGCCAGAGAAGCACAAGAATACTGGAGTGGGTAGCCTATCCCTTCTCTAGCAGATTTTCCCAACCCAGGAATCGAACCGGGGTCTTCTGCATTGCAGGCAGGTTCCTTACGAACTGAGTTACCAGGGAAGCCTGGCACACAGTAGAAGCACACATTTATTTGTTGAATAAATTAATACACAATTAACAACCTAATATGTAAACTATATGAGCAACTAGGCAAATGGCAATGTAATTTACGAAGATCAGAAACACAAGAAAAATCAGTTTGGGGTTTTTGTTTGTTTTTGAGAAAGAGGTAAGGGAAAAGATGAACCTGGTTTTGAGCAAACTGAGTTTACGGTAATAAACCCTCCATAAGATTCAAATATGGAGGGAATATTATAGTGGACACATATCTGGGGATCAGGTGAGAGATCTGGGCTGAGGATACTAATTTGTGAATTCTGAGCATATAGATAGTAACCAACTTTATGAAGAGAAAAGACTACCTCAAAATGATGAAAAGAGGGTAGAGACTACAGATTTAAGGAGCACTTAAGGGTTTCCCTGGTGGCTCAGAGGTTAAAGCGTCTGTCTGGAATGCAGGAGAGCCGGGTTTGATCCCTGGGTCGGGAAGATACCCTGGAGAAGGAAATGGCAACCCACTCCAGTACTCTTGCCTGGAGAATCCCATGGAGGGAGGAGCCTGGTGGGCTACAGTCCATGGGGTCACAAAGAGTCGGACACGACTGAATGAATTCACTTCTAAGGGTTGAAAAGAGAGAAACGGAAGTAAAGGAAGGTCGCTAACAACTCTGGCAGAAAAACAAACACAGGAGAGTCCTCTAACCAAAGCAGAAGGAAGAACAGGATGGTATGGTCAAATGCGTCAAAAATTTAAAAGTCCAGGAATGAAAAGTTTTAAAGTATCCCTTGAATGAAAGCAGTTTTGGTGGAGAAGATGGGGTAAAACCAAGTTTAGAGTGGGTTCAAGGTTGAGCAGGAGATAAAGATATGGAGTCAGCCAGTATTAGACCCATGTTTGTGTTAGACATTCTTGTTCAGGAAGTGTGGCTATAAAGGAATTGAGAAGTAAAGCTTCAGGAGAGGAATGTCAAGGGTAGATTTTGTTCCTGTTTGGTTTTTTGTTGTTATTTCTTTATCTCTTTGTAGAATTTGGTTTCAAGCATGTTTAAATGTTGTTTGGAAGCAACTTAAAAAGAGAACAGGGTTAAATAAAAGGTGAAACAGAATAATAAAAAATGAGCTTCATGATGTATACATATATCATATCATATTGTATATCTTAAACATACAGTTTCAAATTTGTCAATTATACTGAGTTGGCCAAAAAGTTCATTCAGGTACTTCTGCGTGTCAATAATATGGCTAAAAAATAAGACCGAAGTTTATAAAATAGAGTACACATAAAGAAATTGGGATTTTTAAGGCATTTACTTTTATACAATTTTTAAAGGTTACATTCCATTTACAATCATTACAAAATACTGGCTATTTTCTTCATGTTGTACAATACATCCTCACAGTGTACCTTACACTCAACAGTTGTTACCTCCTCCTCTCCCTTCCTACTAGTGAACACTACTTTGTTATCTGTATCTGTGATTCTGTTTATTTTTTGTTATATTCACTACTCCGTTGTATTTTTTAGATTCCATATATAACTGGTATCATACAGCATTTCTTTCTCTGTCTGACATTTCATTTACCCTCCAAGTCTATCTATGTTATTGCAAACACCAAATTTTCTAATGGCTGAATATTATTTAATTTTGTGTGTGTGTATATACACACCACATCTTCTTTATCCATTTTTATCTATTCAGATGCTGATGAACACTTAGGTTGCTTCCATATTTTGGCAATTGTAAACAATGTTGCTATGAGCACTAGATTCATGTAACTTTTCAAATTAGAAAATCCTAAAGACACTACCGGAAAACTGCTAGAGCTGATCAATGAATAGGATAAAAGTTGCAGGATACAAAATTCATGCGCAAAAATCTTTTGCGTTTTCATATACTAACAACAAAAGAGCAGAAAGAGAAATTAAGAAAGCAATCAAATTTACTATTGCATCAAAAAGAATAAAATACCTAGGACTAAACTGACTTAAGGGGGCAAAAGACATGTACTCCAAAAACTATAAGATGCTGATGAAAGAAATCAAAGATGACACCAACAGATGGAAAGATGTACTGTATTCTTGGGTTGAAAGAATCAACACTGTCAAAACAACTATATTACCCAAGGCTCTCTACAGATTCAGTGCAATCCCTATCAAATTACTAATAGCATTTATCACAGAACTAGAATAAAAATTTTTACATTTGTATGGAAACAAAAAGACCATGAAGTACATCTTTCCATCTGTTTGTGTCATCAAAACTATGTTGAATAAAGGTGGTGAGAGTGAACATACTTGTTTTGTTCCTAATCTTAGAGGAAAAGCAGCTTTTTACCACTGAGTATGCTAGAGGGACAGGGAGGCCTGACGTGCTGCAGTCCATGGGGTCGCAAAGAATCAGACAAGACTGGGCAACTGAACAACAGCAGCAACATGCTAGCTGTGAGTTTGTTATATACGGCCTTTAGTATGCTGAGGTATGTTCCTTCTATGCCCACTTTCTGGGGGATTTTATTATAAATGGATGTTGAATTTTATCAAAAGCCTTCTTCTGCGTCTTCTGATATGGTTTTTATTCTTCAATTTGTTGATGGGGTGTATCATACTGATTGATTTGTGGATATTGAAAAATCCATGCATCACTGAATAAATTCCGCTTGATCATGGCGTATGACCCTTTTAATGTTTTGTTGGATTCAGTTTAATAATCTTTTGTTGTTGATTTTTCCATCTATGTTCATCAGTGATATTGGCCTGTAATTGTCTTTTTTTTCTTTTTTTTTTTTCTTTTGTGGTGCCTTTTTCTGATTGGTATTAGGGTGATGGTGACTTCACAGAATGAGTGAAGCCATTCACACAATGAGTGAAGAAGTGTTTCTTCCAGATTTTTGGATTTGTTTCAGAAAGATAAGTGTTAACTCTTCTCTGAATGTTGGACAGAATTTGCCTGTGAAGCCATCTGGTCCTGGACTTTTGTTTATTGGGAGTTATTTAATCAACGACTGAATTTCAGTACTTATAACTTGTCTGCTTGTACTTTCTATTTCTTCCTGGTTCAGCCTTGGGAGATTCGCACCTTACTAAGAATTTGCTAATTTCTTCTAGGCTGTTCATTTTATTGGCATATAGTTGCTTGTAGTAATCTCTTACAGTCTTTTGTACTTTTGTGGGGTAATATATCCTTTTTCATTTCTAACTTTACTGATTTGAGCCCTCTCCCTTTTTTTCTTGATGAGTCTGGTTTGTTACTGTTTTGTCGCTCAGTCATGTCCGACTCTTTGCAACCCATGGATTGCACCACACCAGGCTTGCTCAAACTCATGTCCATTGAGTTGGTGATACCACCCAACCATCTCATCCTCTGTCACTCCCTTCTCCTCTAGCCCCCAATCTTTCCCAGCATCAGGGTCAGCTCTTCACATCATATAGCTAAAGTACTGAAGCTTCGGCTTCAGCATCAGTCCTTCTAATTAACAGTCAGGGTTGATTTCCTTTAGGATTGACTGCTTGATCTCCTTGCAGTCCAAGGGATTCTGAAGAGTCTTCTCCTGCACCACAGTTCAAAAGCATCAATTCTTCAGCACTCAGCCTTCTTTATGGTCCAAATCTCACACCTGTACATGACTACTGAAAGACCCATAGTTTTGACTATATGGACCTCTGTCAGCAAAGTGATGTCTCTGCTTTTTAATATACTGTGAATCTGGCTAAATGTTCATTAATTTTGTTTATCTTTTCAAAGAACTACCTTTTAGCTTCATTGATCTTTTTATTGTTTTCTTGGTCTCTATTTCATTTATTTCTGGTCTTTACGATTTTATTACTTCTGCGAACTTTGGGTTTTGCTTGTTCTTCTTTCAGTTGCCTTAGAAAGAACCCATTTTAAATGAAAATTACAGCAACATCAAAAGGTAATTTTGTTAATTTTCTTATGCAAAATAGATTTTTGAGATTTGTTTTTCTGTTAAATCCAAAAATCTAGGAAATTTTGTTAATTAAGGAAATAGTACAAAGGAAAGAAGACCAAAACCCACAAGACAGCCTGAATGCCAAGTTAAGGAGTTTGCACCTTATTCTATGGTCAATAAGTAAGGTAGCAAAGTTGTTTAAACATAAAACTATTGACTCCAGGATGTCATTTCATTAACAAACAGTAACTGAGTTACCACTATATGAAAGCACTGAATCTGATGCTGAGAGAAAAGTCTAAAACTCTGTCCCTCCTTTTTATATAGTCATCAGTGGAAGAAAGTCTGTCTCTACTCATTATTTACATCTTTACCTATCTATTATTCATCAAGGGCAATATTTAGTAGTAAAAAAAAAAATCCTTTTTAAAAGGAAAATATGAGATTCCTATCAGTTCAGTCCAGTCGCTCAGTTGTGTCCGACTCTTTGCAGCCCCATCGACTGCAGCATGCCAGGCCTCCCTGTCCATCACCAACTCCCAGAGTTTACCCAAACTCGTGTCCATTGAGTCGGTGATGCCATTCAACTGTCTCATCCTCTGTCATCCCCTTCTCCTCCCGCCTTCAATCTTTCCCAGCATCAGGGTCTTTTCCAATGAGTCAGTTCTTCACATCAGATGGCCAAAGTATTGGAGTTTCAACTTCAGCATCAGTCCTTCCAATGAATATTCAGGACTGATTTCCTTTAGGATGGACTGGCTGGATCTCCTTGTTATTCAAGGGATTCCTATACTTATCAGTTTTAGTCTTAAAATGCTAAAACTGTAGGCATTTAAGTAGATACTATTTACCTAGGACTTTCAATTTAAGAGCAAACAGCAAATAAGCACTTCCTAGTATGACTTAGTAGTAGCAGTAGTAGCACCACTCACATTTTAAGCATTTCACATCTTTTAACTAATTTAATTCTCCTAACAATATTATGAAGAGAGACTTATTACTATATTATTGTTAAGATATGAATAGATTAGAATATATAACATGCATTATCTTTTTCCAGAATCAATGACACCAATTCTGCTAATGAAAATGTTTTATATACAGTTGCTGTATTATTCTCATGAGCACACAAATATCCTGTAATTTCTCTCATCTTTAAAAAAAAAAAAATCTTCTCTTGAGTTCACCTTCTTCTACACCATTTCTCTGATTCCCCCCCAATGGAAAACTTAAAAGAGCTATCTATGTGAGTTATCCCCACCTTCTCTCCTCTCAGCCTCTCTCAAGCCAGTCCAAAAAGGCTTTTGCCCCTGACACTACTGAAACCACTTTAATCAAGATTATGATCTCAAAATGCTAAATATGATTCTTAATTTTCAGTCCTCATCTCACACGACGAGCAACCTGACAAAGGTCAAACATTTTCTTTGAGCCACTGTCCTTTTTTCCTTGGCTTCTATGACACCATTATCTTCAGGTTTTCTTAGCTTACCAGATGTTCTTTCTCAAACTCCTATGCTACTTCTTCCACACGTCCACAATTTAAATACATTCAAGTACCCAGGCTCAGTTCTTTTCTATCTGTATAAATTCACATAATGTTTTCATATAGTCTCACAGCTCTACTAGAATGTATCTTCAACACTGCAGAGATATTTTAGCTATTCTGTTTAATGTCCTGCACCTAAAAGTGTCTAGCACATAGTAGATCCATACAATATATTTGGTCAATATATGAATGGATTAATAGTTTTAAATGTTATCTATAAAGTGATGAATCTCTAATTTATACCTCCTGCCAGGATCTCTAACCTTAACTCTAGACATATCTATCTGCTATCTCCACTTGGATGCATAATAAACATCTCATACTAACCAAGTTCAAAAGAAAACTCAAAGCACCCTCTCAATGGCTTCTTCAACTGACCACTTAGTAAAGATCAGTTCCACCCTTCTAGATTCTCAAATCAAATTTTGAAATTATTCCTAATTCCTTTTCTCTCACACCACATCTGTCAATAAATACTGTGAATTCTGCCTTCAAAATACACTCAGCACTTGACTTCTTCTCCCTATGTCCACCACAATCACTATGGTCCAAGTTATTATCATATCTCACCTGGATTAATGCAATTGACTCCTAACCTGTCTTATTGCTTCTTGTCCACCTCCACCCCACAATTTGGGTCTGTTCTCAGAACCACGGCCAGAGAAGTTTAAAAAAAAAAAAAACACACCTTCAGTCAAATCACATCACTTTTCTGCTCATAATCTTAGAATTATTCCTATTTTCATCTAAGTAAAGGCCCAAATCTTGACAACTGCCTATAAAGCTCTACTCAGTCTGGCCCTATTACATCTCTGACCTCATACACTACTATTCCTCTCACTCTGTTCCAGTCACATTGGCTTCTTCTGCTGTTCCTTCCAAAGGTTAAGCATATTCCACCTCAGGCCCTTTTTCTTAGTTCTTTCTCCCTGGAATGCTTTTCCCTAGATATCTGTAATCTACTTGTTTCATCATCTTGCTCAACTGTCCCTTTCTCTGAGTTTTTCCCTATCACCATATTTTAAACTCCCAATTCCAATCCCACTCCCTTGTACACATAAAAGCTGTATTTCCGCACATCATTTATCATCTACTACATTACTACATACTTTCTGGGACATGTGCTAGAAAAGGACAAGAATTTCTATTTGTTTCATTCACTACTGTATCCCTGGTGTTTAAAGCTGTGGCTGTAAGTGATTGTGAGTGAAATCGCTCAGTCGTGTCAGACTCTTTGAGACCCCAAAGACTATACAGTCCATGGATTTCTCCGGGCCATTATACTGGAGTGCGTAGCCTTTCCCCTTGCCAGGGGATCTTCCCAATCCAGGGATAGAACCCAGGTCTCCCGCTTTGCAGGGGGATTTTTTTTTTACCAGCTGAGCCACAAGGGAAGCCCTGGTATACAGCAGGTGATCAATACTCTGCTGAAAGAATGCTTTCATTTCCACCACGGGGCCTAATAATCATCTGGCCTGGCATGTCAGGAAAAGATCATAAAGCTTCTCTAAGATTTCTTCCAGTGCTCTAAATCCTGGAAGGATTATACTTTGCCTAGAAAGAAAAACTGTGCTTTGTCTATTCAACCACAAGGAGGAGTTGAGAGGAAGAACTGAGCAAAGAAATGTCCCTTGCTTTTCCTCTGGCAACCTCAAGGTGGAAGAAAACTAGATTTGGAGGGGACTCTACTGAATGAATGATTTTCTCCATACTATGAGTTAACACACAAACGTAAACACTAAAGACCGCAACCCCAAATGCCACAGAGGCCAAGGAAATCAACACACGGGCCATTGAGAACTGGAAGGGTGTTTCTTTAACTCCACCACTAAGAATTCTCCATAAATCCAGGGGAAGAATTCCTACGAGCGCAGAGACACGTAACTCACACCTGAAGGCCAAGGTGTTTCAGGCTGCCGGAACTCTCTCGCCTCAAGGCTATTAAGTCCGTTCTATTTAATACTTAAAGCACCTGCAATAATTCAAACAGTACGGGCAAGGCGGTGCAAGATTTCAATTCTCAGGTCTGGCTGATGGCATGTAAAGTCTTGATTCATTAAACAGCGAAATCAATTTCCCACAGGATTTTGACTCACCGCCACCTGTTGATCCCCACGTTGGAGGAGCCGGCGAACCAGGGGTCGAGGATGTAGACGCAGCGGATGGTGTCGGCGCCCTGGATGCACTCCTTCAGGGCGGGGTTGTCGTGAAGCCGGAGCCCCTTTCGGAACCAGTGCACGGCGTTCACCCCCATCCCGGGGGCTGGGGGCGGGGGGGGGGGCGTGCCGCGGTGCGGCGCCGCCGAGCTCCTCCGCCGAGAAATTCAGGGTGGGAGGGTCCGGCTCATAACCGACAACTCCGAACGCAGGAGAATCGCCGCACCCAAGGAGTGAGGAAAGCAGAGGAGGGGAAGGAAAAGATGAGTCCGAGGAAGGGACTGAAGAGGGAGAGGGCGCTGGCGGCGCAGCTGGAAGATGAATGGAGGTTGCCCAGTCAGCGGAGTCCCGGTGTGACGCCCTTTAGGGGCCGGCACCCGCCGCCACAGACTGGAAAAGACGCATAACTTCGAGGTCCCCGGACCTCTGGAGGCTGACCAAGTTCCACAAGCCCGAGACTCCACCACGGCCCGCGCGGGCGCGGGCAGCCCCAAGAGGTTCTCTGCACGGAAACCTCGCCCACCGAGGCGGCCCCCGAGGAGCAGACGGCCCCGCCTGAGGCGAGCCACCGACAAGGATGAGAGAGAATTCAGTCACTGTCGGCCACGCTGCCTCTCGGCCCGGGTAAGAGAAGTGAGGACAGAGCACGCAAGGCGGTGGTCGAGGCCGCTGGACCGCTGCCGGCCGGTGACCCGTCCCGAGGCTGCCCGGGTGACTCCGCCGCCACCGCCGCGTCAGCGGCTTCAGCCCCGCCTTCGGCTCCTCATTGGAGGGCGCACTCCTCACGTGACCACCGGCACCTCACGTTTCTGAAGTGTGTTTACTACAGCGGCTCCGACTGGGGTATCAGCTTGCACTTCAGTCGCTTCTAGGAGGCGGCAGCTGCTCCATGTCAAATCCATCGGTCCTCTCCCAGACGCTAGACACTTTGCCTCTGTCCCTTTTCTCGGCCAACAAATCGCGGTTGCCTGAAAGCGCCCAGAGTGAGCCGAGGCCCCATGTGAGGGAAAATTTAGCCCCGCCCTCGGGGGCTGTGAACGTCCACCATTGGCTGAGACTCGCTGAGACCCGGATGAGCACGGGGCTGCGGGGAGCTAGAGAGCTCGCGCTCTGCCCGTGAGGGCGCGCGTGCGCTCTCGCTGCGTTTCGGAGTCAAGGAGGGCGGGGCCGGCGATCCGGAGCCCGCTAGGGGATTCCTCCCGCGGAGTTCGCGGAAGGCGTGGAGACATCGCGGTGTCTTCCAGGAGTCGGAACGAGGATCCGGCGGGGAATGAGTGAGGGCAGGATGGAGTGGAAAGAGCAGAGTAGGAGGCTCCACATCGACTTAGAGCCCAAAACATGTGTTTCCATCCAGCTTTAGCTGGAGAACCCAACCCTACTTTGGAGTGTATAGAGCTGGCTCCCTTCTCATTCTTGTGCCCCTAGCGTTACTGGATCCTTGTATGAGCTCTGGGGAAGAGGATTAATTCGGAGGGTGGTGCCAGGCATCCCTGGAACTCCTTAATAGTATCTCTGTGTTGTCAACATGTCAGCCTTCCTTTCTTACACCTAGTGCGGTTTACAGGGCTCTTTGCGATGGGACTTTGCCTACCCCTCTAAGGACAATGAACTTCAGGCCTTGCTGTTCCTTGATTTAGTCACTAAGTCGTGTCCAACTTTTGCGACCCCATGGACTGTAGCCTGCCAGGCTCCTCTGTACATGGGATTCTCCAGACAAGGAGTGGGTTGCCGTTTCCTTCTCCAGGGGATCTTTCCCACGCAGGAATCGAACCTGGGTCTTTTGCATTGCAGGCAGGTTATTTAGGGACTGAACTACAAGGGAATCGCTGTTCCTTAGGCATGCAATAACTTTAAGTTCATTCAACAATCACTTATTGAATGAAACTGGCACTATTTAAAGTACTGGAGGTACACAGAGAGAGGAAGAGAAAAGCCCTCTTGAAGTTCACGATGTGTCTCCTAACCTTTATATGTGCTGTTTTTCGCTCTGTAAATGCTGTTTAGAATCTGCCGCTCACTACAACACCTTTGAGCTAGGGAATATATTTCGACACAGTCAAATGTTTATTGAATGAAAGAGTGAATGAATTAATTGTTTGTCACCAGTGTGTTTCACAAGGCTAGAAGGAGGAAAGATATGGCAATTATTACAAACCAAGTTGTGTACCTCTAAAAGTCATGTAACCCCTAGTACCTGTGAATTTGACCTGACTTGGAAATAAGATCGTTGCAGATGATGAAATTAAGATGAGGTCATTCGGGGACCAAATCCAATGACTAGTGTCCTTATAAAAGGGGAAATTTGGGTGCAGACAGCAGTCTCATACTCAGGAGAGAAGGCCTTATGGAAATTGGACTTCAGTTCAGTCAGTTCAGTCGCTCAATCGTGTCCGACTCTTTGCGACCCCATGAATCGCAGCACACCAGGCCTCCCTGTCCATCACCAACTCCCAGAGCTTACTCAAACTCATGTCCATCAAGTCAGTGATGCCATCCAGCCATCTCATCCTCGGTCGTCCCCTTCTCCTCCTGCCCCCAGTCCCTCCCAGCATCAGAGTCTTTTCCAATGAGTCAACTCTTCACATGAGGTGGCCAAAGGACTGGAGTTTCAGCTTTAGCATCAGTCCTTCCAAAGAACACCCAGGACTGATCTCGTTTAGGATGGACTGGTTGGATCTCCTTGCAGTCCAAGGAACTCTTAAGAGTCTGCTCCAACACCACAGTTCAAAAGCATCAATTCTTCGACGCTCAGCTTTCTTCACAGTCCAACTCTCACATCCATACATGACCACTGGAAAAACCATAGCCTTGACTAGACGGACCTTAGTCGGCAAAGTAATGTCTCTGCTTTTGAATATGCTATCTAGGTTGGTCATAACTTTCCTTCCAAGGAGTAAGCGTCTTTTAATTCCATGGCTGCAATCACCATCTGCAGTGATTTTGGAGCCCCCCAAAATAAAGTCTGACACTGATTCCACTGTTTTCCCATCTATTTCCCATGAAGTAATGGGACCAGATGCCGTGATCTTAGTTTGGCTGCCATAAACTAAGGACCTACTCGAAACTAGGAGAGTAGCCTGGAACAGATCCTTCCCTAGTGTCTTCAGAGGGAGAATGGCCCTGCCAACGTTTTGATTTCAGACTTCCAGCCTCCAGAACTGTGAGACAATAAATTCCTGCTGTTTTAAGCCACTCATTTTGGGGTACATTGCCACTGCAGCTCTAGCAAACTAATACAGCAGCAAAATAAGTTTCATCGTTTAGTGAGCCAGTATGTCTGGATGTCTTTCCTAACCCTGCTTTCGTTGCCATAGGAAGGACATAGCATCCTCTCTTCAATTTGCTAAGAACATTGAAAATTATATAGTATGTGAAAGCCTGTTGTTCACTATGAAGCATTAAACAGTTATTTTTATGAGGGTGAGCCTTGATTAATTACCACTCCAAGGGGCCGATCGCTTTTGTAGAGGATGTGGCAGACAGAGCTGTGCCTTCACTTGGATTGTCTCATACTCCAGGGCCTAACATACTTTTAAAAATACAATGTTTCATGTTTCATTTTAGGCAGTTTGAAAATAAGCAGAGTATGTCTAAAGATATAAGTATTTTCAAGCAGCCAAATGAAACAGTGGAAGATAGAATATTGATTTGTGTGGAATTGGTTTATGTTTGCCAACTGTCCATTCAATAAAGATGGATCTTTTAAACAGACAGCTATATGTGGGTATGTGTGTAACTTTCATTTACACATGAAAGTAGTAAATTATGAAAATGTCAGTACTGTCAACCATGCATTCCTCAAAGAGTGTGGGGTTTTTATAGCATGGCATCTGGTCCCTTCTATTGTCATGGCAAATAGAAGAGGAAAAACTGGAAGCAGTGACATTTTATTTTCTTGGGCTCCAAAATCACTGCAGATGGTGACAGCAACCATGAAATTAAAAGACACTTGCTCCTTGGAAGAAAAGCTATGACAAACGTAGACAATATATTAAAAAGCAGAGACATCAGTTTGCTGACAAAAAGCCATATAGTCAAAGCTATGGTTTTTCCAGCAGTCATGTACAAATGTGAGAGTTAGACCATAAAGAAGGCTGAGCACCAAAGAATTGATGTTTTTGAATTGTGGTGCTGGAGAAGACCCTCAAGATGCCCTTGGACTACAAGGAGCTCAGTCAATCCTAAAAGAAATCAACCCTGAATATTCACTGGAAGGACTGATGCTGAAGCTGAAACTCCAGTAATTTGGCCACCTGATGTGGAGAGCTGACTCATTGGAAAAGACCTTGATGCTGGGAAAGATTGAAGGCAATAGAAGGGGGCTGCAGAGGATGAGATGGTTAAATATTATCACCAACTCAATTGACATGAGTTTGAGCAAACTCTGGGAGATAGTGAAGGACAGGGAAGCCTGGCATGCTGCAGTCTATGAGGTTACAAAGAATTGGACACAACTTAGCAACTGAACAACAAGATTATTACTTTAATATGTTTTGCAACAATTTAATAAACGGTGATTTTGAGGTGGAGAGTTATGGGTGGGAGTGGGGTTCAAGAGGGAGAGATTATATATATATATACAGCTGACTCACTTTGTTGTACTTCAGAAACTAACCCAACATTGTAAAGCAATTATACTTCAATAAAATAAAGCTGTGACTTATTGAGCATCTACTATACTCCAGGTACTTTATGCAGGTTATTATTAATCCAGTAAGGCCACTTATTATTATTTAATAATAGTTTATGCTTACTGTGCAGATGAAGATGCTAAAGCTCAAATACAAATAAGTAGTAAAACCAGATGAAAAACTACGACTATTTCTGAACCCAAAGCTCTTTGCTTATCACATACTATCCCTCACTGATAACACCTCTCCCTTTCTTTTTCAGATTGAGTGTTTATGTGTAAGGAAAAGAAGGTATGGGTAACATTTTCAGGAATCTCTTGTGAAGTTCTGGTTGGTTCCAACTTCCTGGTGGTTGAACAAGTATGGGACTAACAAGGAAAATGCTGGGTTATATCTCAGCTTGCAGTTAATTAGTTGTTGCTCTTGAGCAAGTCATTAGGGTTTTCCTGACCAGCTTAATTCATATGTAAAATGGGGGGTTTTAACTGGATGATTTCTAAATTTTCTATACTGTTTTAAAATTCTAAGATTCTATAAGCACAACCCTACCTTGGGCTCAAAAATATCTATAAGGAGTCCTATTAAATGTTCTTTTAACTGCCAACAGTGTTAGAAAAATCAGTATCTCTTTGACTTCATGAGCACTCTTGATAAAACTGCATCAGCCTCTAAACTGAAAGCTTGTGTTCTTCTTTGACCCCATCTTCTAGATGTGATTCTGGGCATGTGTTATCAACACACAAATAATGAAGTAGAGGAAAGTGTGATCAGATCATTCAGTCTTGATGTGTTGTGAATATTAGGCTGGTGGCCCCAGGCTGAGTGAACCTCAGCACTAGACTCTTTGAATTTAAATGTATTAAAGGATCTTTTCTTAAAAACTGAAGTATCATTATTTTATAACATAAGTGTCAGGTGTACAACGTTATATTTTGACTTCTTTTTGCATTATAGCGTGCTTACCACTAAGTTTAGTTTCCATCCATCACCATACAATTGACCCCCTTTACTCACTTTGCCTTCCCTCCAAAATTGTTATTTTTTAAAGGTAAATTATGACTCTCATATGAATGTAAAATACATGTTGAAGATTTCACTTAACTTGTTAATTAATGAGAGAACCAGTAAAATGTTACAATGGAATAAAAGAAGATTCCAAAGAGCAGTTACATATATAGGCCATCAGAAATGCTAAAAGTAAATTTGCTTAATATATGCAAAACACTGTTACGAGGCAGGGTTGGAGGGAAATCAACTTCACTTTCACAGAACGAAATCCTATGAAATTCACTTGCATATTTATAGTGAACATTCATTTGTGTTGCATTGATTATCTACAATTTACAGAGTTGTTAAATAGTTTAAAGATAATAACAAGCAGAGAATAACTTGAAGGGTGCTCCAGACAAGAGACCTTTGCCTATTTTAAAAATTATTCATAATTTTTGTCACCTCCTCAGAGAGGTCTTCCCTGTCAGCCCATTCTAAAAAGAACCCCTTCTTAGTTTCTATTATAGCCCTCTGTTTACTTTCATCATATAACCAATTTTTATCTGTATTTTTTGATTATTTACTTATTTAACTTCAGGCAATCTCTATCTGTCCCCAACCCATATGCAAGCTTCAGAAGGGCAGACATTTTGGTCTGTCATGTTCCTCATTATACATTAGCACATGCCCCAGTGCCCGGTACCCAACAGACTCTCAATCACTGCTCTTCTACAGATCACTATAAACACCCAGTTGATCACATGAGTACGGTACCTCACTCACATGTTAGTTATCAACATACTGCCTCTCAACTCCTAATTCACCTTTCATGCCTCCTAGGTGTTGGTGGAACTATATTCTCTTTAAGGATTACTCTTTCACCACTGCTGCTGCTGCTGCTGCTAGGTCACTTCAGTCGTGTCCGACTCTGTGTGACCTCATAGACGGCAGCCCACCAGACTCCCCCTGTCCCTGGGATTCTCCAGGCAAGAACACTGGAGTGGGTTGCCATTTCCTTCTCCAATGCATGAAAGTGAAAAGTGAAAGTGAAGTCGCTTAGTCGTGTCCGACCCTCAGCAACCCCATGGACTGCAGCCCACTAGGCTCCTCCGTCCATAGGATTTTCCAGGTAGGAGTGCTGGAGTGGGGCGCCATTGCCTTCTCCACTGGCGCCATGTAAAACATTGTCAGTAGAGGCGCCGGAGGGAAACTAAAGGAGGAGGGTCTTCTCTTCCTGTTTTGGTATATTGGTTTCCTCTGTTGTTTGTGCTGTAGTTCTTCCATTGATATCACAGTGCTTGGGGGAGGAACATACACTAGGCTCTCTGCATCCATGGGTTCCACATCCACAGATTCAACCAACTGCAGATCAAAAACATTAAAAAATCAGCAGTACACAGGCAACTATTTACATATCATTTACATGGTATTTACTTCTATTTGCACAGCATTTACATTGAATTGTAAGTAAGCTAGAGATGGTTTAAAGTATACAGGAGGATGTGTGGACATTATATGCAGATACTGTGCCATTTTATATAAGGGACTTGAGCATCTCCAACTTTCGGTATCTTGGCAGGAAGAGGTGAGCAGAGGGGTCCCAGGAGCAATCCTCCCGGACACTAAGGGATGCTTATACTGTGGAGCTCACGTCTATCGAGTTTTGGTGGCATCCAGGCAGACGGACTCCCAGTTAGCCTTGCAGGCATCTCAGGTGGCAGCTGCCCTGCCTCAGCCCCTGCATTCTGGCCGTGTGTCTCCTGTGGGCACTCCCAAAGCTTACCCAGTCCAAGCTCACCCTGCTCACCACACAACAGACCAATGAATATGAGAGATGAGGTTCTGAGGCCTGGAATATGACTTTATTTGGAAAGCCAGAAGACCAAGAAGATCACAGAATCATGTCTCAAAATAACCATCTTATCGGGGTCTGGATGCCAGGTCCTTTTATAGAACAGAGATGGGGAAAAGTGAGGAAACAAAGTAAAAAAAAATCAACCTTCCAAATATCTCCTAGAATGGCAAGCCTGGGGCAGGAGATGTGTTGATTTATTCTTTCCTGCCACCCACTGGTGGACAGGGTCCTGAACATAAGCACTCTAACAGTCAGGCAGAGGAGCAGGATTCTCTGAGGCAGACCACTGTGTATGATTATAATAACAAAAGCAATGAAAAGCAAGTCAATGAGGTCTGAATCTCACTTTTGAAAGTAGCTCCTGGCACTTTCCCTTCCAAATTTGTCTTTCCTTGGTTACCCTCCCTAAGTCCTGGGTTTCCTGCTAGTTCCTTTTCTCCCTTTATTGTTAATCACCTGTAATCGTTGGGCTTCCCAGGTGGTGCTAGTGGTAAAGAACCCACCTGTCAATGCAGAAGAATTAAGAGACATGGGTTCAGTCCTTGAGTCCGGAAGATCTCCTGGGGGAGGGCATGACAACCCCACTTCAGTATTCTTGCCTAGAGTCCCATGGACTGAAAAGCCTGGTGGGCTACAGTCGATAGGGTCTCAAAGAGTCAGACACGACTGAAGCAACTTAGCATGCACTCAGGTAATACTTAATAATTCTTTTTATGAAACATTTCCTGTTGGGGCTTATTGTGTGGTTTCTGTTTCCTCATCAGACGCTAACTGATATAGTCCATTAACTGATGGCATCCACAGAGGATGTAAAGTTTTCTTGCTTGTGCTCCTTTTTCGTGATCAAGTGCATTTAGAAAGTCAATAGTTACAAATGTGGTAATATATATTGTGACATATTAGTTTTCCCCTCATTTTTTTTTCTTTTTGTCCTATGACCATCCCTATTCAGGTCTTTGGGTGTAAGTCTTCTGTTGCCTCAGAATGGCACAATTAGAGGACCGAGGTGGCCCAGTGTTTTTGTTCTAAATACAAGAGCCTTGATCCAGATGTAAATTGGGAAAGATTTGATGTTCCCCACCCCTTCCCTCATCACTATCTAACAGTTCTCTCAGCTGGGGTGGGATATGAGTGCCATTTGAGGGAAATGAGATAGATAAGTATCAATCTTTTCCTAAAATAAGAAGATAGTGTCACACCTACACTTTTTGGATTAACTCCAGATTTCTAGATAAGTTTAGGCTGATCTGAAAAGAAGAGAGGTGAAAAGAAAAGGAGAAAAGGAAAGGTATAAGCATCTGAATGCAGAGTTCTAAAGAATAGCAAGAAGAGATAAGAAAGCCTTCCTCAGCGATCAATGCAAAGAAACATAGGAAAACAACAGAATGGGAAAGACTAGAGATCTCTTCAAGAAAATTAGAGATACCAAGGGAACATTTCATGCAAAGATGGGCTCGATAAAGGACAGAAATGGTATGGACCTAACAGAAGCAGAAGATATTAAGAAGAGGTGGCAAGAATACACAGAAGAACTGTACAAAAAAGATCTTCATGACCAAGATAATCATAATGGTGTGATCACTCACCTAGAGCCAGACATCCTGGAATGTGAAGTCAAGTGGCCCTTGGAAAGCATCACTATGAACAAAGCTAGTGGAGGTGATGGAATTCCAGTTGAGCTATTTCAAAGCCTGAAAGATGATGCTGTGAAAGTGCTGCACTCAAGATGCCAGCAAATTTGGAAAACTCAGCAGTGGCCACAGGACTGGAAAAGGTCCGTTTTCATTCCAATGCCAAAGAAGGCTCAAACTACCACACAATTGCACTCATCTCACACGCTAGTAAAGTAATGCTCAAAATTCTCCAAGCCAGGCTTCAGCAATACATGAACCGTGAATTTCTTGATGTCCAAGCTGGTTTTAGAAAAGGCAGGGGAACCAGAGATCAGATTGCCAACATCCGCTGGATCATGGAAAAGCAAGAGAGTTCCAGAAAAACATCTATTTCTGCTTTATTGACTATGCCAAAGCCTTTGACTGTGTGGATCACAATCAACTGTGGAAAATTCTGAAAGAGATGGGAATGCCAGACCACCTGACCTGCCTCTTGAGAAACCTGTATGCAGGTCAGGAAGCAGCAGTTAAAACTGGACATGGAACAACAGACTGGTTCCAAATAGGGAAAGGAGTACGTCAAGGCTGTATACTGTCACCCTGCTTATTTAACTTCTATGCAGAGTACATCATGAGAAATGCTGGGCTGGAAGAAACACAAGCTGGAATCAAGATTGCCGGGAGAAATATCAATAACCTCAGATATGCAGATGATACCACCTTTATGGCAGAAAGTGAAGAAGAACTAAAGAGCCTCTTGATGAAAGTGAAAGAGGAGAGTGAAAAAGTTGGCTTAAAGCTCAACATTCAGAAAATGAAGATCATGGCATCTGGTCACTTCATGGCAGATAGATGGGGAAACAGTGGAAACAGGGTCAGACTATTTTTCTGGGCTCCAGAATCACTGCAAATGGTGATTGCAGCCATGAAATTAAAAGACGCTTACTCCTTGGAAGGAAAGTTATGACCAACCTAGATAGCAGAGACATTACTTTGCCAACAAAGGCCTGTCTAGTCAAGGCTATGATTTTTCCAGTGGTCATGTATGGATGTGAGAGTTGGACTGTGAAGAAAGCTGAGCGCCAAAGAATTGATGCTTTTGAACTGTGGTGTTGGAGCAGACTCTTGAGAGTCCCTTGGACTGCAAGGAGATCCAACCAGTCCATTCTAAAGGAGATCAGCCCTGGGTGTTCTTTGGAAGGAATGATGCTAAAGCTGAAACTCCAGTACTTTGGCCACCTCATGCGAAGAGTGGCTTTCCTCACTGGAAAAGACTCTGATGCTGGGAGGGATTGGGGACAGGAGGAAAAGGGGACGACAGAGCATGAGATGGCTGGATGGCATCACTGACTTGATAGACATGAGTGTGAGTGAACCCTGGGAGTTGGTGGTGATGGACAGGGAGGCCTGGCATGCTGCGATTCATGGGGTCACAAAGAGTCGGACACGACTGAGTGACTGAACTGAACTGAGAGTAGAAGAGATCTTGTGCTAACTTTCCATCTGAAATTTGGAGGCTGACCCCTCATGAAAGTTCCATTACCACTTTACTGTGACTCAGCACAAAAACTTTAGCGGGATGCCATTGGACAGAGAGGGGCAGGGGAGCCCTACCCCGCATCCTGCCATCTGAGAGAAGATCTGGATTTCTTTCCTTAGAGGGCTGTCAAAGTTAACTGAAAGAGAAAACCAGTTAGCCAAGGAGTTTTGCCAAAGAGCACCACGTGGGCAAAATGTCGCAAGAGATTGTGGCCAAGGACTAGATGGGGATGTGATCATCTCAACAGATGCCATCCAGAGAGACAACAACCTCTGAGAACCAGACAGGATCAGACATTCTGCCGATGTCAGTGCTGGCAATTGAGGAATGACAAGTTAGATCAGCACCCCTCCTTCCCCAAGAGGTGCTGTCTTTTAAATATCTGGAAACTTAAATGATTAAATGCTACTCTAGAGAGAAGCAGAAAAAGGAGTTTTGTTGCGTGTGTGTGTTTTTAAAGAATTGATTGATTTTAAACTTGGGATGACAGGAAAATCCAGAAATGATCAAGCAAACCTGAAACTGATTGGACCAGTTTTTAACCAGTGAGCATCAAACTGAGATAAACTTTAATAAGACAGTAAGATAAAGACTTTTGGACTAAAAATAGTTACTTTTGAATTATGTTTTGCAGACTAAAAAAATTACACTTGCCACAAAATCCAGCCATTTATTGTAGAAACTCCAGAGACCTTTCTCAAGCTTTCTGGCCGTGAGATCTGCTCTGCACTCCTACTAGTCTCACTCTGCTTCTTACTCTCTCCTTGCTGTTCCTCAAGCAGGCCAGAAACTCACGAAGGACTTTGCACTTGCTGTGTTCCCTGCTTGAAACATTCTGTCCCGAGATATTCTGGTAGCTCCTTCCTCATTTCCTTAAGTGGTCTGCCTCAGTATCGCCTCCTTAGGGTGGCCTTTCCTGTCCACTGAATCTATACTTATTCTAAAATCCACTCACCCAGCTGTGTTTTCCTTCTGTCACTCACCTGACCTGAACTATATATCTTTTTGGTTACATGTGCATATTAGTTGGCACTAGTGGTAAAGAACCTACCTGCCAATGCAGGTTAGATGTAGGGGATGTGGGTTCGATCCCTGGGTCAGAAAGATCCCTGAAGGAGGGCATGGCAACCCACTCCAGTATTCTTGCCTAGAGAATCCCATGGACAGAGGAGCCTGGCAGGCTGCAGTCCTTAGGGTCACAGAAAGTTGGACATGACTGAAGCCATGTAACATGCAAGCATGCGCACTTATTAGTCATCTTGGGCTGCTACAACAAAATATCATAGATTGGTGGCTTAAACAGTATATTTTCTTACGATTCTAGAGGCTGGAAGTCCAAGCTCAGTCTAAGTCCAGTGCTAGTATGGTCGGGTTTTGGTGAGAATGCTACTCCTGTCTTGTAGACTACCTTCTTATGCCCGCACATGGCAGACAGAGATAGAGAGAGAGAGAGAGAGAGAGAGAGAGAGAGAGAGAGAGAGAGAGAGAGAGAGAGAGAGAGAGGTGGGGAAAGAGAACTACTTGGTGTCTCTTATAAGGACACTAATCCTATTGGTTCAGGGTCCCATACTTATGACCACATTTAACCTTAATTACTTCCAGCAAGGCCCTACCCCTATCTCCAAATGCAGACACATTGGAGTTTAGGGCTTCAGCCTATGCATTTTGAGGGGATACAATTCAGTCCATAGCAATATGCCTCTCCCCTACTCTGGTGGGTCAGTTAGTAAAGAATCTGCCTGCAATGCAAGAGACTGCCTGCCGGAGACCTGAGTTTGATCCTGGTTTCAACCCCTGGGAAGATCCCCTGGAGAAGGAAATGGCAACCTACTCCAGTAATCTTGCTTCAGAAACCCCATGGACAAAGGAGCCTGGCAGGCTAACGGTCCATGGTGTCACAAGAGTCAGATATGACTTAGTGGCTAAACTACCATCACTGCTCTATAGAGTAAGCCTCATGCTATGGAACATTTGTGTACCCTTCCCCCCTCCCCTAAATTCATCTGTTGAAATGCTAATCCTCTTCATGAATGGGATTAGTGACTTATAAAGGAGGCTCCAAGGAGCTCCTGACCCCTTCTATCATGTGAGGACACAGTAGGAGGTCAGCAGTCTGCTACTGGGAATAGGGCTTTTCCCAGAGCCTACTGTGCTGGCACCCTGACCTTGGTGAGGTCTGAGAGACTTCCAGCCTCTAGAACTGTAAGGGATAAGTTTTTGATGTTTATAATCTATTTAGTCCATGGCTTTATGTTATAGTAACCCTCCAAAATTAACACACTCCACAGTATTTTTAAAGTAAATGAATAGATAAATATCCTAAATACTATTAATAATATCCAAGATCAATTCAAGTCCTTAATATGTGCCAGACACAGAACCACTATAGTAGGTAAGTACTGTGCAAAGAACCTTAGATACACAATTTAATTTTTAAAATGCCATATGAGATAGGTATCACTATTCCTGTTTAACAGATGAGATAACTGGTGCCCAGAGTAGTTAAGGTTTCATATCGTTGCTGTTCAGTTGCTAAGTTTTGTCCTCATGTCTGACTCTTTTGTGATCCCAGGAACTTGGCCCACCAGGTTCCTCTGTCCTTGGGATTTCCCTGGCAAGATTACTGGAGAGGATTGGCATGCCCTTCGCCAGGGGATCTTCCCAACCCATGGATCAAAGCTGTGTCTCCTGCTTTGGCAAGTGGATTCTTTACCTCTGAGCTACCAGGTAAGCTTAAGGCTTCATATCAAAAGTGGAAAAGACAGGAAGCAAACCCAAGTTCTCCCAAATGCAGAGGCTGTGGGTTGCCCAGGACACACTTCTGCCCTGGCAGTAGGTGCTTTTATACAGATGTAGGACAAGGTCTTTCAGACTGTGGGGAGAAGGCTGAGTAATTCTGGTTAAGATGAATCTGGATAGGCTTTTTATAGAAAGTAGTATTTGAACTGGGGGGAAAAATAAATGAAGAAAGGATTCCAAAGAAGTAGATAATAATGCAATATAAGGCAATATACTTATTTAAAATATTCATGTGGTACAGCAAGTGTATAGAGGAAAAACAGTTATCGAGTATAAACTGAAAACCCAGTGAACAGTAGCAGAAACCTGGAAGATATTTGCTATAACTGCAGCATCAGTTTCAACAGGAAGGAGGATGGAGATGGAAAGAAAGGGCAGAAAGATGGCACTGAACTATGCTGCATATTGCTCAGAGCTATCGATGGGCTTTTAAAGGGCTCATCTCCACAGTTCTTGAGCGTTTGATGAGGATTAAGCCAGCCTGGATTGACATGATAGCACTCCAAGAAGGGTCAGGATAGAAAAGTGGATTTAGAAGTTGGTTCATAAGTTAATCAAGGCCAAAAAGATCGGCCAGGAACTCTATAAAGAAAATACTCAAAAAACAAGTATTATGAACTCAAAGCAAAAGAGTGAAGGCAATTCTTCTGTCCTTAATGTTAGATTTTTTAAGTAAGAGTAGTTAGCAGGCAAAACTCAGACAAGTTGGAAGAGGCCAGGTGTGGAAACAGGCACACCTGCTACTTTGCTGAACTTAAGCTCTCAGAATTCCTGGAAAGCAAAGTTGCCTGGGGCAACCACCTAGTGATGCCACCTGGTGGCTAATGCAAGAACACTACAAGCAGCTCCACAAGAATCCGTAAACATATTCAGAAAAGACTCCCTTCTGCAAAAAAGCACAGTTAAAACAAGTCTTAGAGAAAATAGTTGGTTGGGACAGCCACTGAAAATGAGTGCAACTTAATAACCACAGCACTAACAACAACAAACCTGATTCTAATAAAAATATGATTAAAAGACAAGTTTAACCCCTATTATGAAAGTCGCTTAGTCATGGCCAACTCTTTGTGACCCCATGAACTACACAGTCCGTGGAATCCTCCAGGCCAGGCTACTGGAGTGGGTAGCCTTTCCCTTCTCCAGAGTATCTTCCCAACGCAGAGACTGAACCCAGGTCTCCTGCACTGCAGGCAGATTCTTTACCGGTTGAGCCACAAGCGAAGCCCAAGAATACTGGAGTGGGTAGCCCATCCCTTCTCCAGAGATCTTCCTGACCCAGGAATTGAACTGGTGTCTCTTGCATTGCAGGCAGATTCTTTACCAACTGAGCTATCAGGGAAGCCCCAACCCCTATTATAAGAAATTATATGTTGGGTTTTACTTTAAAAAAGTGAAGCCAACCTAGATAGCATATTCAAAAGCAGAGACATTACTTTGCCGACTAAGGTCCGTCTAGTCAAGGCTATGGTTTTCCCAGTGGTCATGTATGGATGTGAGAGTTGGACTGTGAAGAAGGCTGAGCACTGAAGAACTGATGCTTTTGAACTGTGGTGTTGGAGCAGACTCTTGAGAGTCCCTTGGACTGCAAGGAGATCCAACCAGTCCATTCTGAAGGAGATCAACCCTGGGATTTCTTTGGAAGGAATGATGCTAAAGCTGAAACTCCAGTACTTTGGCCACCTCATGTGAAGAGTTGACTCATTGGAAAAGACTTTGGAAAAGGGATTGGGGGTGAGAGGAGAAGGGGACGACCGAGGATGAGATGGCTGGATAGCATCACTGACTCGATGGACGCGAGTCTGAGTGAACTCTGGGAGATGGTGATGGACAGCGAGGCCTAGCGTGCTGCGATTCATGGGGTTGCAAAGAGTCAGACATGACTGAGTGACTGAACTGAACTGAACTGAGCTGAACTGAGCTTGATGTAAAGAGTATAAGAACAGGTTGAATATACACTCTACTATATATAAAATAGATAACTAATAAGGACCTACTGTACTGTACTGTCTGTAATGACCTATATGGGAAAAGCATCT
Source organism: Ovis aries (assembly GCF_016772045.2). NCBI lineage: Eukaryota > Metazoa > Chordata > Mammalia > Artiodactyla > Bovidae > Ovis > Ovis aries. The sequence goes on from NC_056056.1 coordinate 175,982,420, forward strand.
TAAAAAAGAGATGATTTATGTATATGTATAACTGATTCACTTGGCTGTGCACCTGAAACTAATACAACATTTTCAATCAGCTATACTCCAATTAAAAAAACCAACAAGTTGCAGCTGTTGATTTATGGAGATAAGAATTCAATAAACAAATATCAGGGAGAATTCCATCTCTTAGACTGAGGACATGGCTAAATGGCAAGAGAAAAACATTGGATGAATCATGGCTATTCTATAGAGTACTGTATTCCTCTGTGGCTTGCTGTATTTAGCTGTGTGCATCTACATTGCCGTTGTCTATTGTTACCTAGTGGAACAAAGTGGAATAAATTTGTGGAGTAAAACATCAACCTATTGGGTAAAATTTCATGAGTCAAGATACCTTTTGCCTTTTACTGTTATCATTTCTCTATTAGGCAATCACATATAGACTAACTTGCATATTCAGAAACACTTGTAGTTTTCTGTAGTGGAGGAAGGTTGTAGTAGAAGAGCTTGTAAGTTACTTTCGCTTCCCCAACCCTCAAGGGGAGCTTCACCTACTAAGCATTCTGCATCAGATCCCTACCAATCAATCTCCCACATTCTGCTCACATTCCCTCCAGTATTCAAAACTTAAGTCCAACTCAGGCAAGCTCTTTATCACTCTTGTTTAGTTGATAGGAATCCCAGTCCACAAAGCCAGGTGTGCTGAATTATTTTCTACACATCAACTTGATTTTTCTTGTCATGCTCCTACTCTGCCAGGTTGAGCAGGAAATTGATCATAGTCATTCTTGGAGCTTTCCTTTCCCTTCCTGTGAGTCAAGCCAAAGTTATGTGGCCTCATGCAGGACCCACATTTTGGAAGCCCTCAGTCAACTGTCCACACTGGCCTCTGTGGAGATGGCTATTGTCTCTCCCCCTAGTCCATTCAGATCTGGATGCTGTCTGCTGATTTTCGTGCCTCACTTACGGAATGATGGCTTGGCTTTTGCTGCTGGAATCTCCCCCAGCCTCAGCCAGGCAGCCACCTCCCTTGGTCACCACTCCATCCCTCTGAGGCCTTTCCATCTCCTCAGGGCACTGCCACCAACAGGCATGTGGGATCCATCCCTGCTTCTCCTCCATCACTAGGGACATCTCCTCCGAGTCCCTGGTCATCTGAATCCCTCTTCTTTCTTCTCAGAGATGCTTTATTCTCTTTACACCCTGATCTCTCTCTTATCCTTCAAGAATCTTATAGTTGTAAGCAACAGAAAATACAGTTCCAATTGGCTCAAAAGCAAATATATTGGCTCAGATGACTGAAAATCCAAACGCAGGTCTGGTTTCAGATTGGGATTGATCCAGTCAGCCAAAAAATATTGATTGAAATAGACTCCTAGTTCCAGGTCCAGTTAGAACTAGTGATATAAGGGTGAGCATGTGTTTTTCTTTGTCCCCAGTCAAATGCCACATGGAACACAGACAGCTGTCCCTCCAAGCCCTTCTCAAATTGTGTACTTGTTAGCAAATTAATGAGTATTACTGTTTTAAGCCACTAAGTTTTGGAGTAATGAAGTGACAGCAGGTTTTTCCTAATCAGTTTTGAGTAAATCAGTTTTGGAAGCCACTGTTAGGGGACACAGGAGGGTCTTCTGAGGTACTGGGAAGGTTCTGTTTGATCTGGAACTGGTTACATGAACACTCATCAAGCTGTACACTGACGGGCATTTTGCTGTATGTTAATTTCAGTATAACGTTTCTCTCTATATATGTCAAATTTGAAATCATCAGAAATCTTTTTCTTATGATTCCATTTTTCCTGTATTATTTTTATATTTGATACACTAACTACAACATATTTAATGCATATAGAGTTCTGTAATAAATATCAGGTATAAAGCATAATGGTCTTCCCTGGTGGCTCAGTGGTGAAGAATCTGCCTGCAATGATGGAGATGCAGGAGAAGTAGGTTCGACCCCTGAGTCGAGAAGATACCCCAGATGAGGACATGGTAACCCACTCCAGTATTCTTGCCTGGAGAACCCCATGGACAGAGGAGCCTGGAGGGCTATGGTCCATAGGATTCCACAGAGTTGGACCTGACTGAAGTGACTTAGCATGCATGCATAAAGCATAATATAATAAGCAATCATAAACATCACTAACAACCTGCATCTACCTATGTGTCCCTCCACTGTCCACTCCCTCTGTGAAATCTGCAGAAATCTATAACTCTGTATTAAACCTGTTTCTCTCAAATGCTAAATTTCAAGATACAGTATTTCTTCTTTTTTAGAAATTAGAGTTTAAATTTAAATTCAGATCTACATTACAAATAGTTCTGTGGAACAATTAGTTATATGCCAGACATGTGCTAGGCACTGAAAATAAGAATTAAGCACAAACACAGCCCTTGCCCTAGTGGAGCCCTGCCTGTGGGGCAGACCACCCTGGAAAGGTATCACAACCCAGATGCGGGTGCGGGTCTTTCCCAATAGGGACTTCATTAGAATGTGTGAGCTCATAAAGAAAGAAGTTAATGCAAGTGAGATTGAAACCAAGACCTGAAGATTAAAGGTGAGGGGAGGAAGAGGGAGCTGGGCAGAAGAAACGTCAGGGTAAAGATCCTGAATGGAGACGAAGCAGAAGTGAAAGCCTGCTGAGAAGTGGAGAGAGCAAGGTAGGGAATGATAGGAAAGGAGGTTAGGGGAATAAAGAGATAAAGTCAGCCAACAAAAGCCACAGTTCAGGAAAGAATTTTCCAGTAATTTTCTAGTAGTCCAGTGGCTAATACACCACACTCCCAGGGCAGGGGGGCCTGGGTTTGATCCCTGGTCAGGGAATTAGATCCCACGTGGTACAACTAAAAGATCTGGTGCAAATGAATTAAAATAAATTTTAATACATTCTTAAAAAAAAAAAAAGAATGAATTTTCTGGGTTTGATCCCTGGTCAGGGAATTAGATCCCACATAATACAACTAAGATCTGGTGCAAATGAATTATAACAAATTTTAATACATTTCTTAAAAAAAAAAAAAAGAATGAATTTTCTGGGGGAAAAAGTTTATCAGTGGTTATCAGTAGCTCCCAGACCTGCTTGCAAAGAAGTACTTGGGAACAAAATCTATATTCAGATGTTTCCCTTGAGACATCAGGATGTCAGAAATAATCTCCATAGAGCTGTGAGATGTGCATGTGCTGCGTGCTAAGTTGCTTCAGTTGTGTCTGACTCTTTGCAACCCCATGGACTGCAACCCCTCTCCTCTGTCCATGGAATTTCCCCAGGCAAGAATACTGGAGTGGGTTGCCATGCCCTCTTTCCTCCAGGGGATCTTCCCAACCCAGAGATGAACAAACAGCAAAGGGGCGAAAAGAGTTGATAAGACAGAGACTGGACAGATAATAGACAAAGACAAAAATTTGAAAATAATGCTTGGTTCAATCAAGTAGTAGAAAGACTAGTTGAATCCATGTAAAGAGGTAAAGCAGCTTAAGGGATGGAGTGGGTTGCAAATTCAAAGAATTAGATAATGATGTAATTAACACAGAGAAGATGGATTCAGCAAAACTATTTCCCTTGGAAAGATTTGGATTATTGTCCCCAGTTGGAATAAGTGACTAATTTAAAAAAGGCAAGTGCATCTATTTTTAGTGCTAGAAAAATAACCCTGGAATTCATATCCTGCCCTGAGCCAAAAAATCTCTGGCAAGAAATCAATGCAACTTGCTTCGGATGGGAGCATCAACTCATTTTGAGATGCTGTAACTGTTCCCTTAGTTGTAGTGTGTTCATGTATTTTAGCCTTGGGAAGACTTAAAATTAAATATAGAAAAGCAAGGGACCAAATACCCAGTATTAACACTTTGCATTAAACTTAGGAACAACAATCTGTGTATATTTGGTATTCACAGTATATATAGTGTTCAAAATAATTGGGTGTAGGAGAATGGCTGAGAGATTAGCCTTCCAATTCCAACTTGAAATGTGTAATGGGGTAATTGACTTAAGATTTGTAATCTATTGCTGAAAGGTGTAAGAGGATTTTATGGTTTGCAAGTAATACAGTATTAGAATGTTTAACAGATTTGTTATATTTATAAATTTAATTTAGTCCAAGTATTGAGAATGTTTTGTTTGTCAGGATAAGTGATAAATGTACTTTAAAAAGAAAATTGAATATGTTGAATTTATTAATGCAATTTAAAACATTTAGTGAAAATTTAATTAAAGTAAGCTTGTAAACATAACAGGTTGGAAGTAGTTTAGCTTGTTCAACTTGAGAATATTAATCAAAGCCCCCTTATGAAAATGTACTAGATTTATTAATAGAATAATGAGATTTGTATGTTGAATTTAAAAGCTTGAGGAAAATGGCTTTAAATTTTATCATTAAAAAGTTTGAATATGTTTAAAAATCATATTTTCTGTACATGTCACCAACCTTCCACCAACCTTCTGATGGAGGTCTCCTCCATTGACCTCAAGCTAAAAGAGCAGTCTTTTCATTTCTTTCCTTAAGAGTTCTTACTATTTGAAAGATTGATGAAAAGGGATGATAGAGGGCTGTGATGAACTCCCAAGAGTTCAGAAGAAAACTGGGAGAGTGGAGAGGGAAAAAGAGCTTATGAGACCATGAGGCCAATTAAGCTGTATCAGCTTTTACTGCAGGGCTATTTATGCATAAAAAGCCACACATGTGTTGTATCTTTCTATGCTCAGTTCAGTTCAGTTGCTCAGTCGTGTCCGACTCTGCAACCCCATGAATCGCAGCACGCCAGGCCTCCTGTCCATCACCAACTCCAAGAGTTCACTCAGGCTCACATCCATCGAGTCAGTGATGCTATCCAGCCATCTCATCCTCTGTCGTCCCCTTCTCCTCCTGCCCCCAATCCCTCCCAGCATCAGCGTCTTTTCCAATGAGTCAACTCTTTGCATGAGGTGGCCAAAGTATTGGAGTTTCACCTTCAGCATTATTCCCTCCAAAGAAATCCCAGGGCTAATCTCCTTCAGAATGGATTGGTTGGATCTCCTTGCAGTCCAAGGGACTCTCAAGAGTCTGCTCCAACACCACAGTTCAAAAGCATCTATTCTTTGGCGCTCAGCCTTCTTCACAGTCCAACTCTCACATCCATACATGACCACAGGAAAAACCATAGCCTTGACTAGATGGACCTTTGTTGGCAAAGTAATGTCTCTGCTCTTCAATATGCTATCTAGGTTGGTCATAACTTTTCTTCCAAGGAGTTAGCGTCTTTTAATTTCATGGCTGCAGTCACCATCTGCAGTGATTTTGGAGCCCTGCAAAATAAAGTCTGACACTGTTTCCACTGTTTCCCCATCTATTTCCCATGAAGTGATGGGACCAGATGCCATGATCTTCATTTTCTGAATGTTGAGCTTTAAGCCAACTTTTTCACTCTCCTCTTTCACTTTCATCAACAGGCTTTTTCGGTCCTCTCCACTTTCTGCCATAAGGGTGGTGTCATCTGCATATCTGAGGTTATTGATATTTCTCCCGGCAATCTTGATTCCAGCTTGTGTTTCTTCCAGTCCAGCGTTTCTCATGATGTACTCTGCATAGAAGTTAAATAAGCAGGGTGACAATATACAGCCTTGACGTACTCCTTTCCCTATTTGGAACCAGTGTGTTGTTCCATGTCCAGTTCTAACTGTTGCTTCCTGACCTGCATACAGGTTTCTCAGGAGGCAGGTCAGGTGGTCTGGTATTCCCATCTCTTTCAGAATTTTCCACAGTTTCTACGCTCAGAGTTCTTTAAATAATGTAACAGTATTATTTTCTACAATTTTCAGTTCAAACATAATTGATTTCTGCTATAAGATGAATGAAATAGGCTTGGAGAATTAGTCTGAAAACTGAGCTAATTGACAAAACTGTTTTATTGGAATGGAATTCCAGAACATTTTAGAACTTTTAAAACGTGAAACATTTATAAGTTTGAAGTCAAATGTTGACACACAAATGGGCGAAAAATTTGAGAGTATCTAGGCAGAATATTGTGAATTAGCTACATGACTTTCCCTGAAAACTAATGATGCATCCTTTTGTAAATGGCCCACTTTAGAGCCTATGAGAGTGAGTGCATGTTACTGTTGCTGCTCTCACTAAAGCTTTTAAAGGACTATAACTAAAGACTAATAAAGGACTATAACTTTATTAATGAGTATGCAAGGTGATATTGTAAAGTATTTAATAAAGTATTCTCTCTCTTCAACCCCTACAAAAAAAGTTCAATCCTGGATTGGACTCTGGAACAATAAAGGAACATTAGGTAAAAATAAAGGAAATCTGAATAAACTTTGTACTTAGTTGATAATAATTTATCAATATTGATTCATTAACTGTATATATCAGTTAATGAAAGATGCTAATAATAGGGAAAACTGGGTATGTCTGTGGAGGCACAAGGAAACTCTCAGTACCATCTGCTCATTTTTTCTGTAAATCTACAACTGTTTTAAAAATAATGTCTATAAATTTTAAAGTCAGGAAACTGATAGTGCATGGAAGGCAGGATTGGGCTGAAATTGGGCCAAGACATATCAAGAGACTTCTGAGGTAGCCTGAAACATTCTATTTCTTAACTTGGTTAGTTGTGACACGGATGTTGTTGCTGTTCAATTGCTCAGTCTCGTCCAACTCTCTGCGACCCCATGGACTGCAGCATGCCAGGCTTCCCTGCCATCACCAACTCCTGGAGCTCACTCACACTCATGTCCATTGTGTCAGTGATGCCATCCAACCATCATCTGTTGTCTCCTTCTCCTGCCCTCAACCTTTCCCAGCACCAGGGTCTTTTCCAATGAGTTGGCTCTTCACATCAGGTGGCCAAAGTATTGGAACTTCAGCTTTAGCATCAGTCATTCTAATGAATATTCAAGGCTGATTTCCTTTAGGTTTGACTGGTTTGATCTCCTTGCAGTCCAAGGGACTCTCAGGCATCTTCTCCAGCACCACAGTTTGAAAGCATCAATTCTTCTTCGCTCAGTCTTCCTCACCTTATAAAAACTCATTAAGTTATGCATTTGTTCTGTGACATTTTCAGTGTTTACGGTCTCATTTTTTCTTATAAAAACCAAAACCAAATAAACCAACAATGAACTTTACCTGTTCTTTTTACCTGTTTTTTTTTAAGATGGCTACTTTAAATTGCATATACAATCAACACTTTACATATGTGATTCACGTAATGTTTTTATTGGAGAGCTCTGTCCTCAAGCCTCCAGTGTCAGAATATTGTTACATTTTGCGTTTGTGTGTTTCATGCAAGATTCTTATAGGACTCTAAAAGGGCAGAGAAGGAATCTCACTGCAATCACTGTGACTGGTCACATGATTTTTTGTCGCTGTTGGCTGATACATATTGTTTCCATTATATGATATCATCTGTTAGTAAGATTGTGCAGAGAGACACATCAGTGCCTCTAATCATGGGACACTCTTGATCCTTACTAAAGGAACCTGGCAATTATAGAATAATAGATACATTCACTTCAGACAGTTTGAAAGGAAGAACAAGCCCAATTTACAGAGTCTTCATGAAAATTTTAAAAATGAGCAAAGAGAGAAAGGGAAAGAGAATTACAGAACAATTCTCAGTTCCAGGGAGGCACTGCTTCAGAAAGCAAGAAAGCAGCATGGATGACGCACCACTTGGGGCATGGCTGCCTCAGTAGAAACCAACAAAAAATAATACACATGCCCTAAGTTCATTTTAACCAATTGAAACAGGAGGAAAGGGGTAGGGCACAACCTTTACAAGAATGACATAGCCACAGACATGACAAAAACTGGTTGGAACCAACTAGGTCCAAGATGGAAGATTTGACATCTAGTAAACTCTTTCAGGATATCAGTCCTGAATATTCACTGGAAGGACCAATGCTGAAGCTGAAACTCCAATACTTTGGCCACCTGATGCAAAGAGCCGACTCATTGGAAAAGACCCTGATGCTGGGAAAGACTGAAGGCAGGAGGAGAAGAGGACGACAGAGGATGAGATGGCTGGATGGCATCACCGACTCGATGGACATGGGTTTGAGCAAGCTCGGGAAGTTGGTAATGGACAGGGAGGCCTGGCGTGCTGTGGTCCATGGGGTTGCAAAGAGTTGGACATGACTGAGCAACTGAACTGAACTGAACTGAACCCTTTGTTGTTCAGTCCTTGGTCATGTTGGACTCTATGCGACTCCATGGACGGTAGCATGCTTTGAGCCTCATTATATACTCATTGAAATACATTACATGTGTGCTCAGTTGCTCAATCATGTCTAGATCTCTGTGACTCCATGGACTCCACAGACAGCTTCCTCTGTCCATGGAATCTTCCAGGCAAGAATATTGGAGTAGGTTGCCATTTTATTCTCCAGGGGATCTTCCTGACCCAAGGATCAAACCCTCACCTCCTGTGTCTCCTGCATTGGCAGGCAGATTCTTTACCACTGCATCACCTGGGAAGCCCTGTAAGACATTAGTATAAGCTAAGGTGAAAAGCAACAGAGTTCCAGAACATCTATTTCTGCTGTATTGACTATGCTAAAGTCTTTGACTGTGTGGATCACAATCAACTGTGGAAAATTTTGAAAGAGATGGGAATACCAGACCACCTGACCTGCCTCTTGAGAAACCTGTATGCAGGTCAGGAAGCAACAGTTAGAACTGGACATGGAACAACACACTGGTTCCAAATAGGAAAAGGAGCACGTCGAGACTGTATATTGTCACCCTGCTTATTTAACTTCTATGCAGAGTACATCATGAGAAATGCTGGGCTGGAAGAAGCACAAGCTGGAATCAAGATTGCCAGGAGAAATAACAATAACTCCAGATATGCAGATGACACCACCTTTATGGCAGAAAGTGAAGAGGAACTAAAAAGCCTCTTGATGAAAGTGAAAGAGGAGAGTGAAAAAGTTGGCTTAAAGTTCATTATTCAGAAAATGAAGATCATGGCATCTGGTCCCATCACTTCATGGCAGATAGATGGGGAAACAGTGGAAACAGTATCAGACTTTATTTTTGGGGGCTCCAAAATCACTGCAGATGGTGAATGCAGCCATGAAATTATAAGACACTTACTCCTTGGAAGGAAATTATGACCAACCTAAATAACATATTGAAAATCAGAGATATTACTTTGCCAACAAAGGTCTGTCTAGTCAAGGCTATCGTTTTTCCAGTGGTCATGTATGGATGTGAGAGTTGGACTGTGAAGAAAGCTGAGCGCCAAAGAATTGATGCTTTTGAACTGTGGTGTTGGAGCAGACTCTTGAGAGTCCCTTGCAAGGAGTTCCAACCAATCCATCCTAAAGGAGATTAGTCCTGGGTGTTCTTTGGAAGGACTGGTGCTAAAGCTGAAACTCCAATGCTTTGGCCACCTCATGCGAAGAGTTGACTCATTAGAAAAGACCCTGATGCTGGAAGGGATTGGGGGCAGGAGGAGAAGGGGATGACAGAGGATGAGATGGTTGGATGGCATCACCCACTCGATGGACATGAGTGAGTTTGAGTGAACTCTGGGAGATGGTGATGGACAGGGAGGCCTGGCGTGCTGCAATTCATGGGGTCGCAAAGAGTCGATCATGACTGAGCGGCTGAACTGAACTGATGTGACACACCCACCAGTGCCATGACTGTTCCAAGCCCAACCATCAAGGGTCGTATCCAATTCCTGGAAATCTTCACCCCTTCCCCAAAATAGTTGGACAAATCCTCCCACTCAAAGGCTTATGAAATTACCCAGCCCCTAAAACACCATATTCTGGGGCGGCTCTCACTTTCTAACATGACCCCCATTCTGTCTGTGGAATGTATTTCTCTCTAAATAAATCAACTTCTCACCTATCACTTTGTCTTGTCACTGAACTTTTTCTGCTATGAAACATCAATAACCTGAGCTTCATTAAATCCTGAGACCAGGTATGATCTCAGTTTAAAGACCATGGGTTCAAGACACACTCTGAGTTACACAGTTTCACAATGAACCATTGATTTCAGTGAGATTTATCCTTTTAACCAATGTCAGCATATGACCAAGGACAACTGCAAGTCAGACATTTTCTTGCCTTGCTTCCAAGTTGCCTGGAATGGAGATCATTGTCAAACTCAAGCCCCTGTGCCTAAATCACAGTGAAGCCAAACAAGCCTAAATGTTGGAGTTTGGAACAGAGAAATGGTTATTGCAGAGTTAAGCAAGGAGTTAACCTCAGATATGCAGATGACACCACCCTTATGGCAGAAAGTGAAGAGGAACTAAAGAGCCTCTTGATGAAAGTGAAAGAGGAGAGTGAAAAAGTTTGCTTAAAACTCAACATTCAGAAAACGAAGATCATGGCGTCTGGTCCCATCACTTCATGGCAAATAGATGGGGAAACAGTGGAAACAGTGGCTGACTATTTTTGGGGGCTCCAAAATCACTGCAGATGGTGATTGCAGCCATGAAATTAAAAGACACTTACTCCTTGGAAGGAAAGTTATGACCAACTTAGACAGCATATTAAAAAGCAGAGACATTACTGTGCCAGCAAAGGTCTGTCTAGTCAAGCCTATGGTTTTTCCAGTAGTCATGGATGGATGTGAGAGTTGGACTATAAAGAAAGCTGAGCGCCGAAGAATTGATGGTTTTGGGTTGTGGTGTTGGAGAAGACTCTTGAGAGTCCCTTGGACTGCAAGGAGATCCAACCAGTCCATCCTAAAGGAAATCAGCCCTGAATATTCATTGGAAGGACTGATGCTGAAGCTGAAACTCCAATACTTTGGCCACCTTACGTGAGGAACCGACTAGTTGGAAAAGACCCTGAGGCTGGGAAAGATTGAAGGCAGGAGGAGAAGGGAACAACAGAGGATGAGATGGTTGGATGGCATCACCAACTCAATGGACATGAGTTTGAGTAAGCTCCGGGAGTTGGTGATGGACAGGGAAGTCTGGTATGCTGCAGTCCATGGGGTTGCAAAGAGTTGGACACAACTGACTGAACTGAACTGAACTGAACTGAGTGACTGAACTGAACTGGCTTATTTATGGATAAGAAACACTTGCTATCTTCAGAAACAATGCTTTGGCTATTTCTTTGGCAGTTTCTGGCATAGGAGCCATGTTCTCTGCAGGCAACCACTGGTGGTTTGTAAGCCCGGCTATATCGCTATTTTATTGTGCAAAGTATTGCATTAAAGTCTTTCATTCAAGCAGCCTTTTAATAATGTAATTGCAGCTATTTTATCTTGTTTGAACATCCTATATATAAGTACATGACAAGGCAATTCTGAAATCCTTTGTCTGCCTTTCTGTGCATGAAGAAAAATGATGAAAGTATCCTTGTTATCTCTCCGTTTACAGTTAGTAATTCTGCTTCATTAGGCTGCATGGTAATTATTTTCAGAAAACACAACTGAAGATTCATGGTCTAAATAGAACTAAATAACTAAAATCCAAAGGCAGTTTTAGAGGTTAAGGTTATTTTATTTAATGTTATGAATCTTGGAACAGTTCTATAAAAATTAGAATTATGATAATCTCCATTATTTCACCTTGTTATTTACATTTTAATAAAGGCTGTTGATTCAAAAAAGATGGCAATCTCCCTAAAATTTTCTAGTTAATGCTGTCTCTCTATTCTCTCTAATATTAGAAGTTTCTTAATTTTTCCCATAACATATAGAGCTTGCAAAATCTTTATTAACATTTTACTCCACAAACTAAAAATACACATTTAGACTTCAACTGAGTGATAGGAATTAAAACTCCAAAGTGTACACTATTTTTCTTTTGCTCTGAGTTACATTAAAAATCTTACTTATATTTGAAAGTACATGTGCATGCTTGTATACTCAGTTATTCAGTTGCATCCAGTTCTTTGTGATCGTATGGACTGTAGCCTGCCAAGCTCCTCTGTCCATGGAATTTTCCAGGCAAGAATACTGGAGTGGGTTGCCACTCCTTCTCCAGGGGATCTTCCCAACCCAGGGATTGAACCCATGTCTCCTGCATTAGCAAACGGATTCTTTACCAGTGGGCCACCTAGGAAACCATTCAGATATTAATTATGATCCTGAATGATATGTCATTCTATTATTGACATTGTTAAGCTGAGTAGACTTGATCGTTAACTGCAGTCACTTGCAAATAGATCATATGCAAGTTCAGGAGGTTAGAAAGGACGTTAAAGTTGGCATTCTGTCACTCAGAATGCCAGAAGGCGTTTGAACTTTCAAAGATCAAAGCTGATGCCAAAGACAGATTTCGGGGAAATACTGTGGCTGAAGTCAAGCTTTAGTACAATCTTCATTCCTAGGGAAAGTGATTGAAGGACAAGGCATTTAGGAAGAAAAGGGTACCTATCATAGGCAGCTACAACACACAGAAATAAATTTTTGCTCAAATTAACAGGGAATGTAGAACTAGGCCAGGAATAGGATTTGATAATCAGGACTATAACACATTCTTATCAATTAAGGGGAAGCTTAAATGAGAACTAGCCTTTATGAAAAGTCTACTAAATATCATACCTATGGTACTTATTTTCCATGTGCAGCCTAGACGTCTGCTAGTCTGATAGGCCCTGCTAATTAGCCTTTGTCCCACAACCTGCCCCCACTTCTATCAGTGGCCCCAGTTATTTGCAGAAGACATCCAAAGGTGTGAGTCCCATCTTCCTTCAGTTGGTTGGTAGCTTGTGTCTATGGACATTGCGTGGGAGAAGACTCACTACCCAGCATGGGATTGCCCAGGGCTCTGCTAAGGACACTGCCTCTGGGTTTGCCAAAAGTAGCTTTCCATATGTTTGAAAGCCCCTCAAATTCCCCTTGAACTCTCAACTTTTAGGCTCCTAAGAGACTGAAAACTAGTCTGAAAACTAGTCACTATTCTATCACCTTTCAACTTCCTGGGTTTTTTTCTCCCATTACTCAGCCTTTCTCATAAAAACATTTGTCCACCTTCTTTCAGTTAAAAAAAAAAAAAAACAACCTTCAAATGCAGACAGAGATAAATCAACGCTAGTGTGCATAGAGGATAGAGGAGTGAGAATAGGATATTATTTCTAGCTGTTCCCAAGTTTGAATATTGTTCTGATTTTTTATGGCTGCATAGCAAGTTGCCACAAGTTTAGTGACTTCAAACAATCCCCATTTTATTAGCTAATAGTTCCATAGGTCAAAAGTCCAGGTGAGCTCCACTGGGCTCTCTCCTTAGGGTTTCACATATTTTCTCTTCTGTTATCTGCTGGAGAAAACTCTGCTTTTAAAGTGCTCATGTGATGAGATGAAACTCACTCAGATAATGATATCTGAGTGATATCATTATCACAAATGATAATCTCATCATAATCACAGATTTCATCCCTACTCAAAAGGGATGGGATTATGCAAGAGTGAGGTCATTGGGGGCTATTCTTAGAATGGTGCCTACCACATATGTATGTCAGAATTATCACTTTGATCAGAATTAAATGTAGATTCTCAGCCATCCCCCATCTTCTCTGAGATTCTGATTTAGCAGAGCTGAGCAGAGCTCAGAATCTTTTTGCTTCACAGGGTCCCAATGTGATCCTGAGGTAGTCTTTTCTGGGAGAGAGAAAGGATATTAGTAAGTAGCCTCAAAGGGTCTGCAACATGTATACCATCTTTTGTCCTCCCTATAACTCTTTCAGATAAGTCTTATTTTTCCTCCATTTTAGAGGAGAGGAAACTGAGATACAAAAAGTCTAAGTAACTTGTTCAAGATCTCGAGTAAGTGAAGAGCTCAGGATGTATAGTTTACAAAACTGCATGGTTCCTCATTCTTTTAGAAATGGATTGGTACCTTGGAATCTTCTGAGAGCCAGGCATGTAGACAAATTTAGAATAACCTGGATAGGATGTTGGGCAGGAATCCTAAATTAAGGGAACTAACAGATAACTCAATACTTGATAAATCTGACTTCTAGACCATGCAGAGAGACCACTCTAGAAAGGTAAATAATGATCCCTATGGGACTGAAGATAAAGAAAAAGGAGGAAACTTGAAAAACAATGGAAATGTGGGACCCTCTTTTCTCACCAAAGGCAACCCCTTCAGAGCCAGGGAAGAGATCATGGGAATTACGAAGTGATTAGATCTGGAGCCTACTGTGCCAAGTTAATAGATGAGGGTTTTGTAATGTAACCCAGGATCTTTATCATAAGATCAAAGTAAAGCTGAGATGGGGGGTAGTGAGAGACAGTGGTGGGGGGTGGGGTGAATGTCATACACAGACAGGATGCAAGCCATTATAGGGGATTTACTGTTGCTTTCTCGATGAATCTGATGAACTTTAGATACTCTTCTCCTATATAGCCACGTGGCTTATTTTCTCATACAGTTCAGGTTCCTGCTGAAGATGGGGAGAAAAAAAATTGCTGTAAAAAAAACTGGTTGAAAAAATAAACCCAAGTTTCTCTTTTGTCTAGGTTTTGGAAAACAAGGAAAAGGGATTTAAATCACTCTTGTTTTCAAATTTAAAATTTTTATTATTTCTGCTATTGCACACTCATCATTCACTATATTCCATGCATTTGTAAAGGCTTTAATTTTCTTATCATTTTTATTGGATACTGAATATATGTAAAGTAGTAATTATAACATATGTGGAAGGCTTAAAGAATAACAACCCCATGAACACCCATGAATTCAGTAGCTGGTTTAAAAATGGGCAATTACAATACCTTTGTAGCCAAGCCCACTCTGTGTCTCCTTGCTCTCATTCATCTGTCTTCCCAGAGGTAACCACAATCCTGAATTTTATATTTATTATTCCCTTATTTTTCTTTATGATCTTATTACATATCAGTCTCCAACCAATATGTTGTTTGGTTTTCTGTATTTTTGAACTTTATGTAAGTAGAATTATACTGAGTCTAGTCTTCTGTGACTTTTTTTTTGCTTACTTTGTGCTTTTTTGCTCACCTTGAAAGGCAGCCAACTTCATACCTAATATTCCATTTAAAGAACAAGTCATTCTTTTATCAAACAATTTGGGTAAATTTCATTAAAAAAATTATTGCAAACATTGCTGCTATAAACATTTTGCCTTCTGATATTTATTTTCAAGAGTTTTTCAGCCAATCCACTTGGAAGTAGAATTACTGGGTTATAGGTTAGGTGCTTCTTTGAAATTATTAAGTCAAACAATTTTCCAAATAGGTGGTATCTACTTCTACTTCCATTAGAAGAGCACATGAGTATCCCTTGTTTCTCATCTGCAATCAAAACAAAATTTTAAAATATTTGTTTATTTGTCTGCCCCGAGTCCTTAGTTTTAGCATGTGGGATCCTTAGTTGCTCTTAAGTTGCAGCATGAAGGATATTTAGTTGTGATGTGTGAATTCTTCGTTGCGGGCATGTGGGATTTAGTTCCCTGCCCTGGGATCGAACCGGGACACCTGGCACTGTGAGCTGGGAGTCTTAGCCACTGGATTACCAGGGAAGTCCCTCTGGCTGCTTTAAGTGAATATGCTTTACCTGGCTTTGGTTAACAGCTGCAGATATTTTTAGAAAGTACAACCAAAATTATATTAAAATTTTTAGATGAGTGCAAAGAGGATTTATAAATTAGTCCTATACTCTTAGAATATGAAAACTATTTTCCTGTGTAAACTGTATCAAACATGTTTCTTAGTTTCTCTACCGTTGAAGTCCTTAACCCACAACACAGCTGAAATTCACTCATAAGTCTCCTTTGACTCTTTTTTAAAAAAATATAAATTTATTTATTTTAATTGGAGGTTAATTACTTTACAATATTGTATTGGTTTCGCCATACATCAACATGAATCCGTCACAGGTATACATGTGTTCCCCATCCTGAAACCCCCTCCCTCCTCCCTCCCCGTACCATCCCTCTGGGTCGTCTTGATGTCTCACTTCAGAAATCCTTTCCTTTTCCAAGGTCGTAAACATATTCTCCTGTTTGTTTTATCAAAGTTTTATAGTTTTACTTTCTACATTTTAGCCTTTAATCTGTCTGGAATTTGTCTCTGTGTATGGTGTGAGGTGGGCTTCCCTGGTGGCTCAGAGGGTAAAACGTCTGCCTGCAATGCAGGAGACCTGGGTTCGATCCCTGGGTCGGGAAGATCCCCTGGAGAAGGAAATGGCAACCCACTCCAGTACTCTTGCCTGGAAAATCCCATGGACAGAGAAGCCTGGTAGACTACAGTCCATGGGATCGCAAAGAGTTGGACACGACTGAGCGACTTCACTTTCTTTCTTTATGGTATGAGGTGAGGCTTGCCTGGTGGCTCAGTGGTAAAAAGAATCTACCTGCCAAGCAGGATACACAATTTTGGTTCCTGGGTGGGAAAGATGCCCTGGAGAAGGAAATGGCAACACACTCCAGTATTCTTGCCTGGGAAAGCACATGGACAGAGGAGCCGGGTGGGCTACAGTCCATGGTGTCTCAGAGAGTCAGATAAGACTTAGCGACTAAACAACAACAATGTGAGGTAGGGTCCAATTTTTTATTCAGTATGGATAACCTATTTGATAGGTCCTCCATTTCTCACTAGCCTGTAAGTTCAACTGTGTTAGATAAGCTCCAAAGACAGCCATGATCGATTCCTTCCCTCCTGGTATATATATACTACTCCATCCATCAGGAAGTAGGTTTATTTTCTTTTTCCTTGAATCTGAGTTGATCCTGCTACTGGCTTTATTTTTTTTTCATTGCCTTTGTTTGTTTGTTTGTTTGTTTGTTTTTTTACTTTACAATACTGTATTGGTTTTGCCATACATTGACATGAATCCACCACAGGTGTACATGAGTTCCCAACCCTGAACCCACCTCCCACCACCCTCCCCATATCATCTCTCTGGGTCATCCCAGTGCACCAGCCCCAAGCATCCAGTATCCTGTATCGAACCTAGACTGGCGATTCATTTCTTACATGATAGTATACATGTTTCAATGCCATTCTCCCAAATCATCCCACCCTCTCCCTCTCCCACAGAGTCCAAAAGTCTGTTCTTTACATCTGTGTCTTTTTTGCTGTCTCGCATACAGGATTATCATTACCATCTTTCTAAATTCCATATATATGTGTTAGTATACTGTATTGGTGTTTTTCTTTCTGGCTTACTTCACTCTGTATAATTGGCTCCAGTTTCATCCACCTCATTAGAACTGATTCAAATGTATTGTTTTTAATGGCTGAGTAATACTCCATTGTGTATGTGTACCACAGCTTTCTTATCCATTTGTCTGCTGATGGACATCTAGGTTGCTTCCATGTCCTGGCTATTATAAACAGTGCTGCAATGAATATTGGGGTACATGTGTCTCTTTCAATTCTGGTTTCCTCGGTGTGTATGCCCAGCAGTGGGATTGCTGGGTCATAAGGCAGTTCTATTTGCAGTTTTTTAAGGAATCTCCACACTGTTCTCCATAGTGGCTGTACTAGTTTGCATTCCCACCAACAGTGTAAGAGGCTTCCCTTTTCTCCATACCCTCTCCAGCATTTATTGCTTGTCGACTTTTGGAATGCAGCCATTCTGACTGGTGTGAAATGGTACCTCGTTGTGGTCTTGATTTGCATTTCTCTGATAATGAGTGATGTTGAGCATCTTTTCATGTGTTTGTTATCTGTCTGTATGTCTTCTTTGAAGAAATGTCTATTTAGTTCTTTGGCCCATTTTCTGATTGGGTCATTTATTTTTCTGGAATTGAGCTGCATAAGTTGCTTGTATATTTTTGAGATTAGTTATTTGTCAATTGCTTCATTTGCTATTATTTTCTCCCATTCTGAAGGCTGTCTTTTCTCCTTGCTTATAGTTTCCTTTGTATAGTGAGAGGTCACCTGGAAGAGAATTGAAACCCCAGCCAACAGTCAGCACTAAGGTCCCAGCCAGGTGAGAGCAGTCTTTGGACTTGCCAGCCCAGTAGAGTCACTAACCTGAATGAAGCTGCATGACTGAGTGGAGGTGAGACCAACACAAGAACTGGCTAATCAATCCACAGAACTGTAAGAAATTATAAAACTATTGCTGTTTTAAGATCTGAAGTGTTGGGGTAGTTTATGACATAGCGACAGGTAATTGCTCTGTAACAAATTCAGTTTCTATATATGTTAGAGTCTGTTTCAGGATATTGATCAGTTAGTCTCAATTACTATATAATAGAGCAAGTATTCCCATTTTGTTCTTATTCACATTTTCATATAATTTTCATATAATAGAATTGGGCTTCCCTGGTGGCTCAGATGGTAAAGAATATGCCTACAAGGAGGAGACTCAGGTTTGATCCCTGGGTTGGGAAGATCCCCTGGAGAAAGGAATGGCAACCCACTCTAGTACTCTTGCCTGGAGAATTTTATGGACAGAGGAGCCTAGTGGGCTACGAAGACCCCTTCATGGGGTCTCAAGAGTCAGACACGACTGAGTGACTAACACACACATGTACTTTTAGTTTACACATACACACATGCACTCATATATATCCTTCTCCATTTATATGGTCTTGTAAACTGAGGCATATTAAATTTTTTGAGAATTTATTTGAGCAAACATAGATTTGAATAGAGCAGCATTAAACCTGAAGTGGTTATATTCTGCAGTCCACCAACAGGAGCTAGGGGAAATGTCTTTTATACATCAGAGGTGGAAGCAAAGCAAGGAAATTATTTGATTGGCTATAGCTTAAGTGGCTGCATTATTTTGAGAAGTCTAGTTGGCTGTTTGCAATTGATAGTCCAAAGGTTTCAATTTCTTAACCTTGAGACATTACAAGCTTAGGTTCTAGTTTGCTTACACAAACTACTAGGCACTAAAGTCACCTTTGTACGATGTTCTCCTTGTTTAAGTCTTCCTTAATATTCAGTTCAGTTCAGTCACTCAGTTGTGTCCGACTCTTTGCAACCCATGGACTGCAGCATGTCAGGCTTCCTTGTCCATCACCAACTCCAGGAGCCTACTCAAACTCATGTCCATTGAGTTGGTGATGCCATCCAACCATCGCATCCTCTGTCATCCCCTTCTCCTCCCACCTTCAATCTTTGCCAGTATCAGGGTCTTTTCCAACGAGTCTGTTCTTCACATCAGGTGGCCAGAGTACTGGAGTTTCAGCTTCAGCATCAGTCCTTCCAATGAATATTCAGGACTGATTTCCTTTAGGATGGACTGGTTGGATCTCCTTGCAGTCCAAGGGACTCTCAAGAGTCTTCTCCAACACCACAGTTCAAAAGCATCAATTCTTCGGCACTCAGCTTTCTTTATAGTCCAACTCTCACATCCATCCATGACTACTGGAAAAACCATAGCTTTGACTAGATGGATCTTTGTTGGCAAAGTAATGTCTCTACTTTTTAACAAGCTGTCTAGGTTGGTCATAACTTTTCTTCCAAGGAGCAAGTGTCTTTTTATTTCATGGCTGCAGTCACCATCTGCAGCACCCCTCAAAATTTGGCGCTGATTTTGGAGCCCCCCAAAATGTAGTCTCCCACTGTTTCCCCATCTATTTGCCATGGAGTGATGGGACTGGATGCCATGATCTTAGTTTTCTGAATATTAAGTTTTAAGCCAACTTTTTCACTCTCCTCTTACACTTTCATCAAGAGGCTCTTTAGTTCCTCTTCACCTTCTGCCATAAGAGTGGTGTCATCTGCATATCTGAGGTTATTGATATTTCTCCCGACAATCTTGATTCCAGCTTGTGCTTCATCCAGCCCAGTGTTTCTCATGATGTACTCTGTATATAATTTAAATAAGCAGGGTGACAATATATAGCCTTGATGTACTCCTTTCCCAATTTGGAACCAGTCTTTTCCATGTCCAGTTCAAACTGTTGCTTCTTGACCTGTGTGCAGATTTCTCAGGAGGCAGGTCAGGTGGTCTGGTATTCCCATCTCTTTGATTTAATCTAATATTTAATATTAGATTTATATATTCTCCATAGAGGTCTTACATGTCTTTTATTAGATTTATCTTCATTTTAAAGTTTTTAAAACTTTATATGTGACTTGGTATTTGTGAATATATCTGATGTTCTGAGAATTTCAAACAAAATAATAAAGTCACAATGTAAAGAACAGATAAATAGAACAAATCATTATTTTTATAACATTCTACTAAAACACATTTCAAAACATTCAGTCTTTTCCTTCCTTTTCTTTTTCTTTTTAAAAACATAGCCATTATATTCAGAAGCAGCTCTGTTGGACTCTGCCTAATCCTTTTTCAGTGCTCTGTTGTGGAGGAATCTGTCTTTGAGGATGCTGACTTTCTTCTAATTGTCCTGCTTCTTTATAATGTCCTCTTCTTAGGGAACTACTCTCTCAAAAACTTAACATTTACAGACGAAATTGGTATTAGATTTATTTCTAAGTAATTTTGTTGCTGTTATTATATATCTTCTTTGTTCATTATATATAAATGCAATTTGCTATTGTATACTGATTTCATAACCAGAAATTTTGCTGATTTTTATTAATTTCTAACCTTTAATATCTTTATTTCTTTTCCCCCTTAATTTGCTTCTTTGTTTACTTGGATACAGACCTTTTAATAGGTTTATTTAATTTCTTGTCTTGCTCTAGAAAGTTGTGTCTATTCTATATTGGCTCTTTATTTCCTTTTGAGCCTCTGTTTGAATCCCATTGGGTGTCTGAAACCTGGTGATCTTGTCTGCTCTCGCTAGGTTATGTGAAATACAAGCAACCACCAAGTCCCAGTGACTTACAGCCACAAAGGTTTATTTCTTATTCATCTTATGTGTTATTCACTGGTCGGCTCTGCTACACATGTTCTTTATTCTGGGACTAGGTTGGAGAAAGAGCCCATTCCTGGAATAGAGCAATACATAACTACTGGAAATCTCTTCAAGCTTCCGCTTGGATAGTGCATACAATACCGCCAAGTACATTGCATTAGGCAAAACCAGCCATGTGGCCAAGTCTGATGTGTGTGTTTGGGGAGGAGGGTTGTGGTGGAGAAGTTTAATCAAATCACAAGGAGAGAAGAGAGAATGATGGGGAACAATGGTACAGTCTTCATCACCTGCTTTTGTTGTTGTTGTTGTTGTTCTCTTTGAAAAGTCTCCACATAGATTTTCTAAACAGGAGCTTTTGGTAACTGGTTCAGAGCTGCCCCTGCCTGTCCCCAGTTATATAGGACATCCAGTTCAAAACAACCACGCTGGTCACTTGTTTATGCTTTGGTTATACATGCTGTTGTGCATTTTGCATGTAGTTTTGTCTCGCCTCAACTATTAGACTGAAGATGATTAAGGGTTTGCTGAAAACAATGAAAATTACACATAAACACATACATCCAGTTGTGTTTACCATTTAAAGGATTTAAAACAAACAGAAACCCTCCCTGAATTCTGTCCATGAGCTGTAGACCCCTGCTATTTTTGCAATTGCCTATTAACACATCTATATTCTCAACCAGACTACACTGTGAGGTCAGGTAGCATCTGTCTTGTTCACTGTTATGTCCCAGTAACTAGTGCAACATTTGGTGTGTAACAGCCTTCACAAAAAAAAAAAAAAAAAAGGTGTGAGATGAACAAACTAAATCAGAATTAGAATACAAGGCTAGGGTCCTAAATTAAATGAATAAGGTCAAGTTAGTAAAGCTATAGTCATTAGAAGCCCAGGATAAATTAGAAATAATATTTATACTAAATCAATAGTCTTTAGAGATTGTCTGCTGTTTTTGTGCGTAAAGCCAATTGAACAACAAAAAGTCTGAACAGATTGAAGCTAGCTTCTAAGTCGGAGAAGGCAATGGCACCCCACTTCAGTACTCTTGCCTGGGAAATCCCATGGACGGAGGAGCCTGGTAGGCTGCAGTCCATGGGGTCGCTAAAAGTCGGACACGACTGAGCGACTTCACTTTCAGTTTTCACTGTCATGCATTGGAGAAGGAAATGGCAACCCACTCCAGTGTTCTTGCCTGGAGAATCTCAGGGACGGGGGAGCCTGGTGAGCTGCCGTCTGTGGGGTCGCACAGAGTCGGACACGACTGAAGTGACTTAGCAGATCAGCAGCAGCTTCTAAGTCAGTGTAAGTGGTCTGGTTTTCATTTTTTCCTTCAAGGGTTTTGCAGGCAGAACTTGTCAGGCTGGTAATGATTTTATGCCATGCCCCTCCGAGAACAGCATCATGTGAGAGTCCCCTAAAGGCAGACAGTCTGAATGAATATATGAGTGGGTGCTGGCGGCAAGAAAGAATGGTTTATGTCAAGGATTTTTAAAAACCTCACGGCGCTTCCAGCCGGGGCCCAGGGTCGGGTAGGCCAGCCAGTTCTCAGTCATGGGGACCACGAGAAGAAGCAGCCGCCAGCTCGGTTCCCGACCGGTACCTTCAACAGTTCTAGGTCCGCGAACCCATGACGAGGATCCCGCCTGTGGCTTTCGCCTTCTCCAGCTCCTCTTTCTCCTCCGCAGCCGCTTCCCTTTTAAGAACCAGCCTCTCCTATATACTCCGAACCACCAGCAGAGGGCAGGCCTGCCTGATCTCTGTGATGATCAGTCCGTCTGTTTTCGGTTGTGTTTTCAATATTTTTCCACATGTAGCGTGTAGCGTGCTTCCTTTATGTAGGCTACGTTTTCTCTATCACCTCCCCGTGATCAACGAAACAGCTATGTTGTCCTTACTTATGTATTCATACAATAAAGATTTATTATGTGCCAAATCTCTGCCCTGTACTAAGATTACAGTGGATGCAAAACACAGTCCCTACCTTCTGGAAGAATTCTGCTAGGGAAGATAATTAACTCAATTAGTATTTTCAAAAATTATGATTTGGCTTATACTGGTTGAAATAGTTGGTACTAGGAGTGTAAGTGTAAGAGAATGGACCAAAAATAGCCTAAGAACTAGGGAAATTCTTTTAGGAAAGCAAGGTTTCTAGTGAGTTCTGAAAGGTATCTGAATTAAGTAGACCAGGAACCATAGAGAGAGCATGTAAGTTATTTTGAGCAAGTCTTTGTTCTTGTAATGAGAGGAGAGAAGAGTGAGGGTCTTGTTAGACTGGAGACTCTGGGCTAAACTATCAAGAAAGTAACAGTTCTTGGACTTCCCTGGTGGTCCAGTGGCTAAGACTTCATGCTCCTAATGCAGGGGACCCAGGTTCAGTCCCTGCTCAGGGAACTAGATACCACAAGCCGCAACTGAAAGATCCCGCATGCTGCAATGAAGACCCAGTGCAGCCAAATTAATAAATATTTAAAAAAGGGAAAGTAACAGTTCTTGGTTCATGGGCCTATTGTGAACTCATGATAGTGTCTGGCATAAAGTAAGCATTCATGTTGGCCCTGATTGTTATTCACTGGGATATTCAACAGTATCCTTTGCCCCTAGATTATTTTTTGGATTCAAAAATTCTCTGTGAATCAGAACTGTGCTAACCTAATGGACTTCAATCTGCTAAATTTTGCTTCAGAAACACAGCCACTTTTTGGCTTTGATTGTTGTTTATGGGTCTTATGTAGACAGCACAGGAGGATCTGGCTGAATTTCCCATGACAATGTGAGATGTACAGCTCCAAGGCACATAATGTAGTTATCCGTTGTATAATGTAATTTTTTCCTAATCTGGTAAGAAATTCCATAGATAACATGACTACATGGATAGAAATAGAGTCCTTGGATCTTAAGATAGCAAATCACAGGCTTATTTCAAAGTTATTGATGCACAGCACTTTGTAGTATCTTATATTCAATCAGTTTTAACAGCATTTTCATCTCACTTGACAATGTAATCCCATCAGTCTCAGAGCTGCACAGTATCTTAAGTCATATAACTTTCTTTGACTGTTTAATAAAGATCTTTGTGGCTAAATTTTGGGGAGTGCTTTGAAGTCTCTTCCCAATAAAGAAAGCATTAAAAAAAAAGATGTATAGGGCTTAATTGAATGGTTTCAGGAAGCAAAAAACTGCAAAATAAACAAATAGGCCTGACAGGAAACACACACACACAGACACACAAATCTCTGATAAGAAGAGGACACCTTTTAAATTACAGATTATTTTTGTTTTCTGTTTACCTCTTGTCCAAGGTAAGGAGCAGCGGCTGTGCTTTGCTGGAGCAGCCATGAAGAGATACCCCATGCCCAAGGTAAGAGAAACCCAAGTAAGATGGTAGGTGTTGCAAGAGGGCATCAGAGGGCAGACACACTGAAACCATACTCACAGAAATCTAGTCAATCTAATCACACTAGGACCACAGCCTTGTCTAACTCAATGAAACCAAGCCATGCCTGAGGGGCAACCCAAGATGGGCGGGTCATGGTGGAGAGGTCTGACAGAATGTGGTCCACTGGAGAAGGGAATGGCAAGCCACTTCAGTATTCTTGCCTTGAGAACCCCATGAACAGTATGAAAAGGCAAAATGATAGGATACCAAAAGAGGAACTCTCCAGGTCATTAGGTGCCCAATATGCTACTGGAGATCAGTGGAGAAAAAACTCCAGAAAGAATGAAGGGATGGAGCCAAAGCAAACACAACACCCAGATGTGGATGTGACTGGTGATAGAAGCAAGGTCCGATGCTGTAAAGAGCAATATTGCATAGGAACCTGGAATGTCAGGTCCATGATTCCAGGAAAATTGGAAGTGGTCAAACAAGAGATGGCAAGAGTGAACGTCGACATTCTAGGAATCAGCGAACTAAAATGGACTGGAATAGGTGAATTTAACTCAGATGACCATTATATCTACTACTGCGGGCAGGAATCCCTCAGAAGAAATGGAGTAGCCATCATGGTCAACAAAAGAGTACGAAATACAGTCCTTGGATGCAATCTCAAAAATGACAGAATGATCTCTGTTGGTCTCCAAGGCAAACCATTCAGTATCACAGTAATCCAAGTCTATGCCCCAACCAGTAATGCCAAAGAAGCTGAAGTTGAATGGTTCCATGAAGACCTATGAGACTTTTTAGAATTAACACTAAAAAAAGATGTCCTTTTCATTATAGGGGACTGGAATGCAAAAGTAGGAAGTCAAGAAACACCTGGAGTAACAGGCAATTTGGCCGTTGAATGCAGAATGAAGCAGGGCAAAGACTAATAGAGTTTTGCCTAGAGAATGAACTGGTCATAGCAAACACCCTCTCCCAACTACACAAGAGAAGACTCTACACATGGACATCACCAGATGGTCAACAATGAAATCAGATTGATTATATTCTTTGCAGCCAAAGATGGAGAAGCTCTATATAGTCAACAAAAACAAGACCAGGAGCTGACTGTGGCTCAGATCATGAACTCCTTATTACCAAATTCAGACTCAAATTGAAGAAAGTAGGGAAAACTGCTAGACCAATCAGGTATGACCTAAATCAAATCCCTTATGATTATACAGTGGAAGTGAGAAATAGATTTAAGGGCCTAGCTCTGATAGATAGAGTGCCTGATGAACTATGGAATCAGGTTTGTGACATTGTACAGGAGACAGGGATCAAGACCATCCCCATGGAAAAGAAATGCAAAAAAGCAAAATGGCTGTCTGGGGAGGCCTTACTAGTAGCTGTGAAAAGAAGAGAAGTGAAAAGCAAAGGAGAAAAGGAAAGATATAAGCATCCGAATGCAGAGTTCCAAAGAATAGCAAGAAGAGATAAGAAAGCCTTCCTCAGTGGTCAATGCAAAGAAATAGAGGAAAACAACAGAATGGGAAAGACTAGAGATCTCTTCAAGAAAATTAGAGATACCAAGGGAACATTTCATGCAAAGATGGGCTCGATAAAGGACAGAAATGGTATGGACCTAACAGAAGCAGAAGATATTAAGAAGAGGTGGCAAGAGTACACAGAAGAACTGTACAAAAAAGATCTTCACGACCCAGATAATCATGATGATGTGATCACTAATCTAGAGCCAGACATCTTGGAATGTGAAGTCAAGTAGGCCTTAGAAAACATCACTATGAACAAAGCTAGTGGAGGTGATGGAATTCCAGTTGAGCTGTTTCAAATCCTGAAAGATGATGCTGTGAAAGTGCTGCACTCAAGATGCCAGCAAATTTGGAAAACTCAGCAGTGGCCACAGGACTGGAAAAGGTGTTTTCATTCCAATTCCAAAGAAAGGCAAGTCCAAAGAATGCTCAAACTACCGCACAACTGCACTCATCTCACACGCTAGTAAAGTAATGCTCAAAATTCTCCAAGCCAGGCTTCAGCAGTATGTGAACTGTGGACTTCCTGATGTTCAAGCTGATCTTAGAAAAGGCAGAGGAACCAGAGATCAAATTGCCAACATCCGCTGGATCATGGAAAAAGCAAGAGAGTTCCAGAAAAACATCTATTTCTGCTTTATTGACTATGCCAAAGCCTTTGACTGTGTGGATCACAATCAACTCTGGAAAATTCTGAAAGAGATGGGAATACCAGACCACCTGACCTGCCTCTTGAGAAATCTGTATATAGGTCAGGAAGCAGCAGTTAAAACTGGACATGGAACAACAGACTGGTTCCAAATAGGGAAAGGAGTATGTCAAGGCTGTATATTGTCACCCTGCTTATTTAACTTCTATGCAGAGTACATCATGAGAAACGCTGGACTGGAAGAAACACAAGCTGGAATCAAGATTGCCAGGAGAAATATCAATAACCTCAGATATGCAGATGACACCACCCTTATGGCAGAAAGTGAAGAGGAACTAAAAAGCCTCTTGATGAAAGTGAAAGAGGAGAGTGAAAAAGTTGGCTTAAAGCTCAACATTCAGGAAACGAAGATCATGGCATCTGATCCCATCACTTCATGACAAATAGATGGGGAAACAGTGGAAACAGTGTCAGACTTTATTTTTTTGGGCTCCAAAATCCCTGCAGATGGTGATTGCAACCATGAAATTAAAAGACGCTTACTCCTTGGAAGAAAAGTTATGACCACCTAGATAGCATATTCAAAAGCAGAGACATTACTTTGCCGACTAAGGTCCATCTAGTCAAGGTTATGGTTTTTCCTGTGGTCATGTATGGATGTGAGAGTTGGACTGTGAAGAAGGCTGAGCACCTTAGAATTGATGGTTTTGATCTGTGGTGTTGGAGCAGACTCTTGAGAGTCCCTTGGACTGCAAGGAGATTCAACCAGTCCATTCTGAAGGAGATCAGCCCTGGGATTTCTTTGGAGGAAATGATGCTAAAGCTGAAACTCTAGTACTTTGGCCACCTCATGTGAAGAGTTGACTCACTGGAAAAGACTTTGATGCTGGGAGGGATTGGGGGCAGCAGGAGAAGGGGACAACCAAGGATGAGATGCCTGGATGGCATCACGGACTCGATGGACATGAGTCTGAGTGAACTCCGGGAGTTGGTGATGGACAGGGAGGCCTGGCGTGCTGCGATTCATGGGGTTGCAAAGAGTCAGACATGACTGAGCGACTGAACTGAACTGAACTGAACAGCTACATAGAAAAATACTGTAAGACGTTACTCACGGGTCTCATTGGGTTCTGGCGTTAAGGGAAGCTTTTTTTGTTGTTGTAATTTTTCTATTTATAATACTAGCTTTGTATAATATAAAAATGTGTGGTGTTGGTTTTCTAAGTGGGCCTAAACAATAGTTCTCAGTCCTAAGCAATTCCATTTGAACATAATCCACTGATTTTAAAACAAAACAAAGTCAATTAAGGAAAGTTATCTGGCAAAAGAAATATTATATTTTATTGGAAAATTCCCCAGTTTTAGAATGCTTTGCTGCTCAAGGGTAAGTATATGAGATCTACAACTTGCCTTTATATGATCATTAAGGGTCTTATCCTTGGATTGATTCATAATTGAGACCAAGTTAAATTTTCTGGAAAAAAGAATTGCACAGCTCAGCAGGCTAGCTGCCTTCAGACTGGCTACATTAACTCTGCCTATCCCCAATCTTGCCAGAGAATCAATAAAAGCTGGTGGAATAAGACAGGTCATAAATTTGATTTCTATATCCCAAATCACTTCCATTCTGGGCTGACCTCATATTGGCAGTCTGGTTTGATTACAAGGTCATTTTCCCACAGGCTGTTCAGCAGTTTGAAAGGTACAATGTGTTGGTTCAAATCTGATCCTTGGGGAATATTTACTAGTTTTACAAGCAGCTCCTCTATCTGACATAATTCAATCCAACGGTCAGTTGTCCCCCAGGGAACCTGATGTGCTAAGCCTCAGGGTTGTCCCAGCTGGGTCTCTAGGTGCCCTGCAAAAGACTACCCTGAGCTCTGCTCAGCCAGGCCGGAGTTGCTCAGGCCCTGCTCCCCCTTCCCCCAATTTCAACAATCAACAAGGACCTCTTTGTGTTCCAAAATGTTCTCTTATTTATGATAGCTCTAGTGGAGGGTCGGGAGGCCAGACTCAACCTAAAGGTTTGATTGAAAAGTTTCTTCTTAGCCCCAGAAGAGTCATTTTAATAATAATAACATTCTTTCCTTTACTCAGAACCTTAAAACTTACTACTTTAAAAGCAACAAATTTCATTGATTTTAATTTCAGAACTGAAAAAGACCAGGCACACTAGTGATTTTATCTAGTAAGTGAAGAAATTGAGGCCCTCAAGAAAACCAAGTGGACTGGTCTCATGTTATATGAGTCAGTCTTATTGGATCTGGGATAAAGACCTAATTTCCAATCCAGTGCTCTTTCCACTGCCTCATTCTGCCCTTCTAATCCTCTAATCAGTGCTGGCTAAGGGACTATTTTATAGATAAAATCATTATTAATAATGATCATTACCATTTATAGAGACATTTTTAGGTGCCTGGTGCTGTGTATCAATCTTGAAAACAGCCCAGTGAGGTATGTCTTCTTCTTATCCCATTTTATAGTTGAGAAAATTGAGTCCCAGAGAGGCTAAGTAACTTACCCAGCCTTTTAAATGACAGTGAGCAAAAGTCAGGACGGAGATATAAATCTGGTCCTTTCTGACCTCAGAATCCAAGTTTTGAACTATTTAGCACTATGACTGGATTTCTCAGAATCTTTTCTTACCTATCTTTTAAAGGCTCTTGGCCTTGAAGGCTTAAATTATCCCACCTGATGTATCAGCATTATTCTCAGGCCCTAGGGTCTCATCCTAATGCTCTGTCCCTTCCCTGCCCACAAGTCAGAAAATAATTCTTTTAAAATAGGCTCCTTTTGTTGGAAGATAACTAACCTCTCTTCAGTCTGTCTTACACTGCTAAAGTCTGTTCTTTGGGGGATGGGCTAGTAACAAAACCACATCAGAGTCCCCACAAAGATTTCAAGCACCCTCCAGTGGTAGTTACTAAAGACAGATTTTAAAAAGCCAGGGATGGCTGAGCAGAGGCTTCTTGCTTGGGAAAGACAAGAGTGTGGGGCCCATCTGGGCTGCCCACCGGATCCAGGCAGGCATAGCACGTCATAAATAACCTCTTACTCAAGCCTCCCTGCCAGGTCAAATGGGTTTTGAAGGTATTTGGTTTGTTTTTAAAGAGAGTGTGAGCTAAAGGCTGTCATTTAAAACTGCCCTGATCTCACATCACAAGAACAGGTGGGCCCAGAATGAAAACAAAATAAATGAAAATCTGAATTTACCAAAGCAAACATTATGGACTGATTATTTTGCTTGCGAACAGGATTACCCCTGGGACTATTGAAAGCGGAGAGTCCCTTGACTGCAATTAAAATGGAAATTTCTCTATTCAAATTTGGTTAATACTCCTGACCTTTCAGGGAAATGTGCATTTTGTTAGGCAAAGATCCCTTGTGCGGAAGAACAAATTAAAGGTTTAATCCTTTCTTAGAAATAGTAAAGAAAGTCTGCAAAGCTTTATTTCCTCTTCCTTTCTGAATGTTAATGGTGTTATAGAAGTCCCGTTATGGAAGCATTTTTGTTTTTAAATATTACTTGACACTCTTTCCTAAAACATACTTATTAAAGCCCAAGATGAGCAAGAGGTAACAAGTCTTTTTGAGATCACATTTTATCTGCGGCTTGAAAAGTCCTTTATCAGTAGGTGGCACTCTAAGAATGAGATTACTATACTGTGGGGCCAATGAAGTCAGTCTAGAAAGCAAAATTCCACCCTTTCTGGGGCATCTTTCTGAAGAAACAGTTTTGTCCTACCCTCTGAGAAAGCCCCTCTTCCTAAGCTGTCCATCTTTGCATCTGCTGTTTGCATAAAAGGATGCCCACACTGTACCCTTCTTAGAATTGCAGAGTATGAAGGCTAGAAAGGACCTCTTATGTAATGGCTTAGCTTGCAGCTCTTTTGGTCCTGGGATAACAGGATCTGTAAAGCTTGGAGGAAACTTAGAAGTCTTCTTCAACTCTCATTTTTTTGACAAGGAAGTTGAGACCTGATATGAAAGACTGATCACCCAGCTAGTTCTTGCTCATGTGCTCGGTCACTCCAGTCGTGTCCAGCTCTTTGAGATCCCATGGACTATAGGCCACCAGGTTACTCTGTCCGTGGGATTCTCCAGGCAATAATACTGGAGTGGGTTGCCATTGCCTTCTCCAGGGGATCTTCCCAACCCAGGGATCAAACCTGCATCTTTTACGTCTCCTGCATTGGCAGGCAGGTTCTTTACCTCTAGAGCCACCTGGGAAGCCCCTGAGGTCATCTAGCTAGTTCTTAGCTGAGCCAGGACATAAGCCCTAATGGGCTGGCTCTGTGTCCAGTGATTTCTGGCTTATTGGTGAACCTCATGGGGGTATGGTGGAGGATGAAAAGATACCAGCCTCTGTGCTTTACTTTCATGATGGCCACTCTGTGTGTGTGTGCACGCGTGCATTTGTGCACGCTCAGTCCCTTCAGTCATGTCCAACTCTTTGTGACCCTGTGGACTGTAGCCCACTAGTAGTCCACGGGATTCTCCAGGCAAGAATACTGGAGTGAGTTGCCATGCCCTCCCCCAGGGGATCTTCCTGGCCCAGGGATTGAACCTGCATCTCCTGCATCAAAGGTGAATTCTTTACTGCTGAGCCACCAGGGAAGCCCCAGCCACTCTACCAGGACTCATTACAAATGTCAGGTGCTGAGTCTTTCTCTCCAAACCAAATTTGTCAGATATCATATTTCTGCCAACCAAACCAGCATTTCCCCCGTTACCTTTGAAACTCTAGGGTCCCTGTTGGCTAGTCCCTGGATTCAGTGTGTTCTTGGAGATGTTCTGGGCTCCAGCATATAGATGTGAACAAAACAGACAAAATCTCTACCTTCAGGAAGGAAACAGAAAATAAAGAGAATAGATTAGGCAGTTATATATAGCATGTTAGTAATGAATGCTAAAGATGGGGGGGGAAGCAGAAAAGAGGAATATAAAGTTTTAGGGAGGGAATGGAAATTGGGTCAGGGGAAGCTTCACTGAGAAAGTCACTTTTGAGCTAAGATGGGAGGAAAAGACGGTGCTAGTTATAAAGCTAGGGAGAAGAAAAGTATTTTAGGGAAGGGGAATAGCAGGTATGAATGAAGGCTCTGAGTCAGGAGCAGTCTTGGAATTTTTAGAAACAGTAAGGAGACCAATAGAATATTTATAAATTCTTATCAAGTATAGATTTTTTTCTTTATCAAGGTAACCCACCCCCTCCCTGTTTTAATCTCTTTAGTCTAGATTCCTGAACCTGGATTCTTACTTATCTAATTGGTCTCTTCACCCTGAATCTCTCTCCTAGGACGCAAGATCTTTAACTCAATGGAATGTGGCCTCCTGGGCCTCCTTGGATCTGTTGTGTATTTACCATTTCCATCTGATGATTGAGTACTGCTGTGAACACTCGACTTCATGGCTCTTTGGGTCAGATAACACCGCGTTCATGATGGACAGTTTGGATCACTGGCAACTTGGAGCCATTCAGTCTCCCCTAGGCCCAGTAGTAGGAAAAGACCTGTTTTCCAAAAGGAGAGAAGCTATCCACTGATGATTGCAGAGCTTTGCTTCAAAATCCTGTCTGTGCTGTGATTCATCTACAGGGGCTGCCAAAGGCTCCAAAACGCATTCCTGTTTGCCACCAAGGTTCCATGCACCATTGGATCTGCTGGACCCTCTAAACCAAGCGGCAAGAGTCTTCTCTACAAGACTGTCTCTTGTTCCGTGCTCCACTCAAAACTGGCACCTTTTGCTCTACAGTGCCTTACTAAGGCATTTCTTTCCTCTTAAATTACTTTTCCTTCCCTCTCTATTTTTCCATATTAGCTTTCGAGGCTTAAGAGAAGTTAAATTTAAATAAATAAATAATGAGTTTTGCAGAAGGAACTTGGAACTGGTTCATTCAACTCCAAAGTCTGTATACTTAACCTCTATACTGTATGCAAGTTTGTCAACTGCTCCTCCCACATTTAATATATGTTGAGCACTTTCCTTACAATATTACATTTCTCAGAACACTAAAAACATAAAACTGTTTCTTATAACATAAAAACTCCTCATAAACATAATTTCTGTGACTACTTAACAGTCAGTTGTGTGACCTTTTGACTACTGATAGCAGCACATTGTTAACATCTTTTTGCATGTATTCTTATCTGGCTTTCTAATTGTTTACCTAGCATATTCTTGGAATGAAATTCCTAGGTTAAAGGCATGAACACTTCTTAAGCTCTTCATACTTAATGTCAGATTTTTTTCCACAGGGTTCTCAAATTCTTTTGTTTTGGGCACCTTTTGCCATAGAGATTATATCATCTGTAAGGTCAGTCATCATTTCTAAATCCCCAGGACCTTATGCAGCACAGGGCATAGTTCTGCATACATATTAGGAATGTAATAAATAGTTGACTTGATTGGAATGGTTGGAATTGAGTAACTTGGGTACCTTATTTATGTTTTTAATATTCATTAATTTATGTTTGTCTGCGTTGGGTTTTAGTTGTGGCTTGTTGCGGTACGCAGGCTTAGTTACCCCGCCATATGTGGGATCTTATTTCCCTGACCAGGGCTTGAACCCAGTCCCCTGTATTGGAAGGCAGAGTCTTAACCACTGGACCACTAGGGAAGTCCCTGGGTGCATTGTCTTGTGTGGAGGAATCCAGATCCAGGTGGATACTGTCTGGATAAGAAGTCAAACTGTTCAGTTCAACTAGCTTATCCAGGGGAAAAGGGGACATAAAAACAGATATGTGTCAAAATGAAAAGACAGCCTGCTGAATGGAAGAAAATATTTGCAAATGATAGGACTGATAAGGGGTTAATATCCAACATATATAAACAGCTCATAACATGAAAAAAACAAACAACCTAATTAGAAAGTGGGCGGGAGACCTGAATAGACATTTTCCAGAGAGGACACACAGATGGCCAACAGGCACGTGAAAAGATTCCCAACATCGCTAACCAGCAGGGAAATGTAAATCACAACCAGAATGAAATTTCACCACACACTGTCAGAATGGCTGTCATCAAAAAGAACACAAGTAACAAATGTTGGTGAGGACGCGGAGAAAAGGGAACTCTTCTACCCCGTTGGTAGGACTGTAAACTGGTACCGCCACTGTGGCAAGCAGTATAAAGGGTTCTCAAAAAATCAGTTTCTCAAAGAACTGCCACATGAACCAGCAATTCTACTCCTGGATATATATCCCCCCAAAACCCCAAACACTATTTCAAAAAGTTGCATGCACCCCAATGATTATAGCAGCATTGTTTACAATTGTCAACATATGGAAACAACCTAAGTATTCAACAACTGAATGGATAAAGATGTACACACACACTCACACACACACACACACACACACAATGGAATACTACTCAGCCATAAAAAGAATGAAAAATTTTACATTAGCAACAACATAGATGGACTTGCAGGGTGTTATGCTAAGCGAAATGTCAGACAAAGAAAGTCAAATACTGTATGATATCACTTAATGTAGAATCTAAAAAAAAATATCAAAAAGTAAATATAAGGGAAAACAAACAAACAAACCAGATTCACAAACATAGAGAACAAAGTAGTGGTTACCAGTGCAGAGATGGGAGAAGGAGGGATAATATAGGGGTAGAAAACTGAAAGGTACAAACTATTGTGTATAAAATAAGCTACAAGGATATACTATATAATACAGGGAATGTAGCCAATATTTTATAATAATTATAACCTTTAAAAATTGTGGATCACTATACTGTACACTTGTAACATATAACTTTATTCATCAAATATACTTCGATAAAAGTTATAAAAACAAAACAGGTATGTATCAAATATTAACAACAGACTTCCCTGGTGGCTCAGTAACAAAGAATCTGCCTGTCAATGTAGGGAACAGGAGTTCAAACCCTGGTCTCGGAAGATCTCACATGTCATGGAGCAGCTGAGCCCGTGCTCCACAACGAGAAGCCACCGCAATGAGAAGCCCACAGACAGCAACCAGAAGTATCCCCCACTCTCTGAAACTAGAGAAAAGCCCATGCAACAGTGAAGACCCAGCACAGCCCAAAACAAGTAAAGAAATAAAATTTTAAAAGTGTATATTAAGAGCAATTGTCTCTGGAAGCCACAACAGACACTGTTGGTTGCCTATAATCCAGTACCCAGTCTCCATTCATGATCTCCTTAACTCATGTACAATCTCATTCTCCACCACTTTCCAGCCAGGTATGGCCATAGGACACAGCTCTGTCCAGTGCAAGGGGAGCAAATTCTGCTGGGCAGGACTCTCAGAGAAGTTTGTGTGCTCTTGATTTTAAAAGGATCAGATTAAGCTGGTATGCCATTTTCTTTTTTAAAAAAAATTTTAATTGGAGGATAATTGCTTTATGATGTTGTGTGGGTTTCTGCCAAAGGATAATGTCAATCAGTTATGATTGTATATATATCCCCTCCTTTCTGGACCTCCCTTCCTCCTCCCGTCTCGCCTCTCTAGGTCATCATAGAGTGCCAGGCCGCGCTCCCTGTGTTATATAGCGGCTTCCCACTAGCTATTCTACACATGATAGTGTGTATAGGTCAATGCTGCCTCCTCAATTCCTTCCACTGTCTCCTCCTGCTGTGTTCACAGGTCTGTTCTCTACCTCTGTCTCCAGTTTCTTCCCCCTAAAAACAGGATCATCAGTACTTAAAAAAATGTTTTTTCTGGATTCCACATAGAAGTGTTAATATACAATGTTTTTTTTTTTTTTCTGACTTACTTCACTCTGAATAACAGGCTTTAGGTTCATTCACCTCACTACAACTGACTCAAATTCATTCATTTTTATGGCTGAGTAATATTTCATTGCATATACATACCACATCTTCTTTATCCATTCATCTGTCATTCTTTCCCCTTCTTCCTATCCAGAATACTATATGCCTGAGGATGCAACAGCCTTCTTGAGATTATGAGAGGCCAGAGCATAAGGACAAACCCCAGTGTGCGTATTAACAACTCTAATAACAAGTACACATTGCCTATTTCACTATTTCAGCAGTTTGCACATAATAAACTATTAATCCTTTCAATAGGCCTAGGAGGTAAAGGCTATTATTCGAAAGACAATTTTTTAAAGACAAGTTTTAGGTTCACAGCAAAATCGAGGGGGGAGGTGCAAAGACTACCCCACATGCCCTCACATAGCCTCGCCCATTATCATTACCCCCCAGAGTGGTCCATTTGTTACAATTGATGAACCTAACTTGACTCATCATAATCACCCCAAAATCGATAGTTTACATTAAGGTTCACTCTTGTATTGTATGTTCTATGAGTTTGACATATGCGTAGTGAAACATACCCGATATTATAATGTCATGCATAGTAATTTCACTGCCCTAAATGCCTCTGTGCTCTGCCTAGTCATCCTTTTCCTTAACCCCTGGCAACCACTGATATTTTTACTGCCTCCATAGTTTTGCATTTTCCAGAATGTCTTATGGAATCATATAGTATATAGCCTTCTCAGATTGGCTTCTTCCATTTAGTGAGGCACATTCAAGATTCCTCCATGTGTTTCCATGATTTGACAATTCATTTCCCCCCAACCCCCATCCCTGGGATTCTCCAGGCAAGAACACTGGAGCGGGTTGCCATTTCCTTCTCCAATGCAGGGAAGTGCAAATTAAAGCCTTGCAGTTTTCAGAGTGTAAAAGTTGTACTTCTTTTGTTATATGTACATACACATATATATCCTTATGAATTTTATTCTTTTTGATGCAATTATAAATGAAAATGTTTTCTTAATTTTATTTCCAAATTATTCATCAGAAGTATTCAGAAATACAATTGATTTTACATATATTCATCCCATATCCTAGCAATTTGCCAAACTCATTAAAAATTTATTCCTTTTTTAAAAAATTATTTATTTTTTGATTGAAGGATAATTGCTTTACAGAATTTTGTTGTTTTCTGTCAAACATCAACATGAATCAGCCATAGGTGTGCATATGTCCTCTGATAACTCATTTCTTTTGCACTGAAAAATATTCCAGTATCTGGATATACCACAATTTATTCATCCATTCACCTATGGAAAGATATTTTGGATGCTTCCAAGTTTTGACAGTTATGAATAAAGCTGCCACAAACATCTGTGTATAGCTTTTTGTGTGGATGCAAGCCTTCAACTCCTTTGGGTAGATACCAAGGAGCTCGGTTATTAGATAGTATGGTAAGAGTATGTTTACTTTGATTAAAAAAAAAAAACTGCCAAGAAGTCTTTGCAAGTGTCTTTACTGTTTTTCTCTCCCAATGGAATAAATGAGAGTTCTTATTTAAAGTTTCTACATCTTCGCCAGTATTTGGTGCATCAGTGTTCTGGATTTTGGCCATTCTAAAAGGTGTGTAGTGGTATCTTATGGTTCTAGTTTTCATTTTCCTCATGACACATGATATAGAGCATCTTTTAATGTGCTTATGCTATTTGCAATCTGTATATCGTCTTTGGTGAGCTGTCAAGATCTTTGTCCTGTTTTTTAATTGAATTGTTTGTGTTCTTTGTACGTATATGTTGGATAATGGTTCTTTATCAGATGTGTCTATTGCAAATATCTTCTCCCAGTCTGTGCCTGTTTTCTCATTTCCTTGACATTGCTTTTTGCAGAGTTCAAGTTTTTAATTTTAATGATGTCCAGCTTATCAGTTATTTCTTCTATGGATTGTGTCTTTCACGTTGTATCTAAAAAAGCATCATCATATCCAAGGTCATTTAGGTTTTCTCCTATTTTATTTTGTAGGAATTTTATAGTTTTGCATTTTACACTTATATCTGTACTCTATTTCAGTTAAATTTTGTGAAGGTATAAGGTATATATCTAATTCACTTTTTCACATGTGGATGTCCAGTTATTCCAGAACCATTTGTTGAAAAGACTCCTTTTGTTGCATCACATTGCTTTTGCTTTTTTGTCAATGATCAGTTGACTTTATTTATGTGGGGGGCTATTATTTTCATCACTGTTTTACAGATAAGAAAACTGAAAAACTAGAAGGAGGTTAAGTAACCTTGTCAAAGTATATGGATAATAAGTAGCAGAACCAAGATTTAATAATGAGTTGACAAGCATCCTTGGTGGCTCAGTGGTAAAGAATCTGCCTGGCAATGCAGGAGACGCGGGTTCAATCCCTGGTCTGGAAAGATCCCCTGGAGAAGGAAATTGCAATCTGATCCAATATTCTTGCCTAGGAAATGCCATGGACAGAGGAGCCTGGCAGGCTACAGTCCACAGGGTCACAAAGAGTTGGACACAAGTTAGAGACTGAAGAATAACAACCACCATAATAGGTAACAGTCTGATGCCAACAGTCTAGATTTAGCCACTGTGCTACACTCCTTGTTTAGAAAACAGACCCAATTTGGGTCCTGGTGTCATGCTTGAGCAGTTGCACCTTTGGACAGCCTATGTTTATATTTTTATGTGCAAAAAAGATATCTCTATCTACCTGTATTTCTTATAGTGTGTGAAAAATAAATCTCTAATTGTTTAATCCACTATTACTTGGAGTTTTTGCTATATGTAATAGAATACAGTCCTGATGTGCAAGCCATCAGAAACTAATACCCCAAATTACCTCTATGTGTCTTGGTAGTACATCACTCCCCTCACCCTACCTCCTTTAGCATGTTAGCTCAATGAAGACAGGGACCACAGCAATCTTGTGTATTTTTGTGCTTTACTACAGTGCCTATTACATATTAGATGCTCATTATATATGTTTGAATAATTGAATAAGTCAATAAATGGTTGATAGCTAAAACTTCAATGAATTGATCTCCTGTTCATGCTTTACTTAGCATCACACTGATTTTTAAACATTTTATTTGTTTATTTATTTTCATTTTTTTGCTGTGCTGGGTCTTCATCTGGTGTACGGGATTTTCTCTAGCTATGGCCAGCAGGGGCTGCTTTTCACGCTGGTGCATAGGTTTCTCATTGCAGTGGCTCCTTGTTTCAGAGCAGGGGCTCTAGGGTATGTGGGTGTAGTTGGGGTGCATGGGGTCAGTAGTTGTGGTTCCCAGGCTCTAGAGTACAGGCTCAATAGTTGTGGTGTGTGGGCTTAGTTGCTCTGCAGCATGTGGGATCTTCCCAGATCAGGGACTGAACCCATGTCTCCTGCACTGGCAGGCGGATTCATTACTGCTGAGCTACCAGGAAAGCCCCCAGCAACACACTAATTTGCATTCTCTGTGTATTGCCTGGCTAGCCAAGAGAGAGGATGGTAGTTCTGTACCTCATGGGTACATCAGTCTAAACTGGCATTAAAAAAATGTACTATGAATAAATCATCAAGTCCATGAACTATTGAGAACTAAGTATATTTTTTGGCTTTTGTTTCCCTTGCAGTTTTTCTGTCCCCTTTCAGCTTCCTCTTTAGCTATCAGTTTCTTTTAATTTCAGGCTGCTTCTAACATCCATTTGTCCTTTTGATTTGTGTATCTCATATATGCTCTTAATTTCTTCCTCGTCTCTCATTATTTCCCTGGACATGCTGCATGGTTCCTCGCCACCTCTGATAGAGTGATTTCTCCAAGGCACAGAGAATTGCTTGCTGCCCTATAATGTACCCTGCTTGTGCCATCCTCACCACTTGTTTCAATTTCCTGGTGTGATTTATCCAGCAATCAGATCATTGCCCAAAATTGGCTTTGCAGAAAGACTTTAATACATTTGTCATACCCCTTCAGGGATTGCACCCGATTATCATCCAGAGACACTCAAGTCTCCATTTTGCTGATTTTTCACTTGAGCCAGATCAGCCACATGAGCCATTTTGTTTAGTACCAAATTGTGCTATTCTCAGAGTAACGTGCAATATGTGGAAAGAGTCGAGTGCCTCTGTTGGCGAGAAGGGAATTCTGCTTCTCTCTGGAAGCACCGCTCGTTTTTTCTTCCTGTGATGCAGCGGAGGGAGCATTGGAAGAACAGGTGAGCTGGAGCAGAGGCTCATCTCATGGATATGATGGTCCTGAGCCATTGGTCCTCTTGGGGCCTCACTTTCCCTCCCTACTCTCTAAGATATCATCCAGCCCTG
Organism: Ovis aries; assembly: GCF_016772045.2. Classification (NCBI taxonomy): domain Eukaryota; kingdom Metazoa; phylum Chordata; class Mammalia; order Artiodactyla; family Bovidae; genus Ovis; species Ovis aries. The sequence goes on from NC_056056.1 coordinate 176,021,749, forward strand.
CAATCTATGATTTTATAAATAAGAAATGGCAAAATAACTTGAAAAAAATTCATATTACCAAGACAATTTGAAGTAAATGTTAGGGAAAAAACTCAGTCTTCCTCTATAACATTTGTTATCAAATTAATCATATTCAATCTCATAGGTGGAGTTCAGAAAAATAGATTGTAAGAGTCAAATAACAGGATATGTCAGAATCCAGGACTCAAGGTTAGATTCTCGACAGGAATGGAGAACAAAGGAATCAAGTCCAACCAGTGACTTGGGTGAGGCCCAGGGGAAACAGCCTCTAAAAGGTGAACTGTGCCTGGTATCTTTCCCAATTCTGCTGCTTGTGTGCTCTTATTTCCTGACCCCTGCACTCTGCTCTCCTGCCTCTCCTGTTGATAAGTGTACAATTCATATTTGTTGTTATTGTTATATAAAAATGTATTTTGGTCATTTTTGTGGGAAATTTATAAAATAAGAAATTATGTATTTCTTCCTTGTTCTTCTCTGATGATCACAGCCAGGTGTGTTGGGCTTTCGTGCACTGTAGAGTCTAATCAGTAGCTACAGTTGATGTGGTCCCCAGTCAACAGATGAATGAGCTCCTGACATTCCCCAGACATTCAGGGTTCCTTCCAGGCAGTGATGCCAATGGGAGGAGCAGGTGGAAAATTTCAAATATACAACCGCATGATTTATTATCTACATGGACTCCATATGAATTGGTAGGAAAAAAATGAATACGTCATTCAGAACCCAGAAGTTCTAAAATGTATTGGCTCAATTTAAGCCATTTATACACTTGCTTCTTGGAAGAAAAGCTACAACAAACATAAACGGTGTATTCAAAAACAGAAACATCAGTTTGCCAACAAAGGCCTATATAATCAAACCTATGATTTTTCCAGTATTCATGTACAGATGTGAGAGTTGGACCATAAAGAAGGCTGAGAGTCGAAGAATTGAGGCTTTCAAACTGTGGTGTTGGAGAAGACTCTTAAGAGTCCCTGGGACAGCGAGGAGGTCAGACCAGTCAATTCTTTTTTTTCTCTCTCTTTATTATTTTATTTTATATATATATATATATATATATATATATATATATATATATATATATATATAAAATTACAATACTGTATTGGTTTTGCCATACATTGACATGAACCTGATACAGGTATACATGAGTTCCCAATCCTGATCCCCCCTCCCACCACCCTCCCCATATCATCTCTCTGGGTCATCCCAGTGCACCAGCCCCAAGCATCCTGTATCCTATATCGAACCTAGACTGGCGATTCATTTCTTACATGATAGTATACATGTTTCAATGCCATTCTCCCAAATCATCCCACCCTCGCCCTCTCCCACAGAGTCCAAAAGTCTGTTCTATACATCTGTGTCTCTTTTGCTGTCTCACATACAGTCCTGAATATTCATTGGAAGAACTGATGTTGAAGCTGAAGCTCCAATACTTTGTTCACCTGATGCGAAGAACTGACTCTCTGGAAAAGACTGTGATGCTGGGAAAGATTGAAAACAGAATAAGGGAACAATAGAGGATGAGATGGTTGGATGGCATCACCAAGTCAATGGATATAAGTTTGAACAAACTCTGGGAGTTGGTGATGGACAGGGAAGCCTGGTGTGCTGTACTCCATGGAGCTGCAAAAAGTTAGACACGTTGGAGCGACTGAAGAACAACTTATGTGTTCCCTCTCCTACACAAACCTCTCCCAGATCCCTTCTCTGATGTTGTCCCAAAGTGGTGCCAGTTAGACCATGATTTTTTTTACTTCACTTGCATGCAGTTGCCTCATATGAAGTCCCTTAGTTGTAGTGAGGCTGTTGTGATGGCTAATTTTATGTCTCAAAAATATTACTGATTTAAAATGTGCCCAGATATTTGGTCAAACATTATTCTGGATGTTTCTGTGAAGGTGCTTTTTTGAATATTAACATTTAAATCAGTGAACTTTGACTAAAGTAGATTACCCTCCATAACATGGGTGGGTTTCATTCAATCAAGTGAAGGCCTGTCTAGAACCCTTTGCTCCCGCTGCCCCCACAAAGAGCAATTCCTGCCAGCACATGACCTGAAACTCTTCCATGAGTCTCCAGGATCCAAGCATGTGAGCCAACTCCTTAACATCAATCTCTCTATGCATTCATACATCCTGTTAGTTCTGTTTCTCTGCGGAACACTGACTAGTACAGATTTCCATGGCTAGTCATGCACATAGAAAGCTCCTAGGAAGAGAGAAACAAAAACCTCCTGTCCTTGAAGCGCAGGTACAGATAATGGAAGATTACCCTCGTGCAAAATTTCAAGTCTTGGAACCAGAACCTTCAGCTTAGATGACCCAACTGGCTGAGAAGCACAGTTGCTGCCTTATATGGTAATATTAGTTGTTTCTAGCCACTGCCATGGGGTGTAGAATGCACTGAGTCTGTGATTCTATGCTCCTTCGACCTGGCAGAGACTCACTCAGCATGGGCTGAGTTTAGGTGCAGCTCTTTGAGATAATATGCCAGAAAATTTGGAAAACTCAGCGGTGGTCACAGGACTGGAAAAGGTCAGCTTTCATTCCAATCCCAAAGAAAGGCAATGCCTAAGAATGCTCAAACTACTGCACAATTGCACTCATCTCACATGCTAGCAAAATAATGCTCATATTCTTCAAGCCAGGCTTCAACAGTATGTGAACACTATGTGAGCTGTGAATTTTCATGTTCAAGCTGGATTTAGAAAAGGCAGAGGAACCAGAGATCAAATTGCCAACATCTTTTGGATCATCGAAAAAGCAAGAGAGTTCTAGAAAAACACCTACTTCTGTTTTATTGACTACACCAAAGCCTTTGACTGTGTGGATCACAACACACCGTGGAAAATTCTTAGAGAGATGGGAATACCAGACCACCTTACCTGCCTCCTGAGAAATGTGTATGCAGGTCAGGAAGCAACAGTTAGAACTGGACATGGAACAACAGACTGGTTCCAAATCGGGAAATGAGTATGTCAAGGCTGTATATTGTCACCCTGTTTATTTAAATTATATGCAGAGTACATCATGAGAAACGCTGGGCTGGATGAAGCACAAGCTGGAATCGACATCTCTGGGAGAAACATCAATAACCTCAGATATGCAGATGATACCAACCTTATGGCAGAAAGCAAAGAAGAACCAAAGAGCCTCTTGATGAATGTGAAACAGGAGAGTGAAAAAGGTGGCTTAAAACTCAACATTCAGAAAACTAAGATCATGGCATCTGGTCCCATCACCAATGGCAAATAGATGGGGAAACAGTGGAAACACTGAGAAACTTTATTTTGGGGGGCTCCAAAATCACTGCAGATGGTGACTGCAGCCATGAAATAAAAAGATGCTTGCTCCTTGGAAGAAAAGCTATGACAAACCTAGACATCATATTAAAAAGCAGTGATATTACTTTTCCAACAAAGGTCCATCTAGTCAAAGCTATGGTTTTTTCCAGTAGTTATGAGAGTTGGACTGTAAAGAAAGCTGAGCACAGAAGAATTGATGCTTTTGAACTGTGGTGTTGGAGAAGACTCTTGAGAGTCCCCTGGACAGCAAAGAGATCCAACCAGTCCATCCTAAAGGAAATCAGCCCTGAATATTCATTGGAAGGAGTGATGCTGCTGCTGAAACTCCAATACTTTGGCCACCTGATGTGAAGAACGGACTCATTTGAAAAGAGCCTGATGCTGGGAAAAATTGAAGGCAGGAGGAGAAGGGGATGACAGAGGATGAGATGGTTGGATGGCAACACTGTCTCAATGGACATGAATTTGAGTAGGCTTCTGGAGTTGGTGATGGACAGGGAGGCCTGGCGTGCTGCAGTCCATGGGGTTGCAAAGAGTTGGACACAACTGAGCGACTGTACTGAACTGAACTGAGTTTTGAGATAAGAGAGAATGGGGACCAAGTTCACACTCTCACATCCTTGTCCTATTTATACTCTTTGTGATACTTCAGGAGTAATCCTAAGGAGAAGGAATTTTGAACTGAGTCTCAGGTGTCATTCTTTCCTAGTCTAGTGCCCATGCTCAGTTGCTTCAGTCGTGGCTGACTCTGTGTGATCCTATGGACTGCAGTCGACCAGCTCCTCTGTCCATGGGATTCTCCAGGAACTGGAGTGGGTTGCCATGCCCTCCTACAAGGATCTTCTCGACCTAGGGATTGAACTCACATCTGCCTGCATCTCCTGCATTGCAGGCGAGTTCTTTATCTACTGTGTCACCCCGGAAGCCCTTCAGAGTCCAGAACTCAGACCAAATAGTATGGTCCAAGCACATGCAATAATGCCAAGTCCTATAACTGTCCATCTCACAGGGACCTGCTGCTTCTGTTGGTCAAATTTCAGGCGCTCTTGGCTACCTTACCTTCCTGTTCAAAACGATGCAAAAATTTTGCAGTTTCCAGTTTCCACCTCCTTACTTTACCTGTTTTTTTCCTACCAGGTCTTTGCTTTTGTACCCATTGCCTTAAATTTAGAGTCCATTTCTACACTTTATTCTTGAGTCCTTTCTCTTCTCTAATATGATTGGTTCTTCCTCTGATCAGTACTGCTTATTCAACAGAAGATCCCCTGAAAGAGGGCATGGTAACCCACTCCAGCATCCTTGCCTGGAGAATTCCATGGACCAAGGATCCATGCGGGCCTAGGGCATAGGCACAGTCCATAGGGTTGCAAAGAGTCAGACATGAACTGAAGCAATTTAGCATACATGCACATAAAGAAAAACAGGAAAATCACCTGTTATCTACTAACCAGCTCCTATTAATATACAGTCTTGGACAACAAGGTGAATGGTAGTGCCCATTTACTAATATTGGATGACTGGAGGAAGAGAAAATTTCAGATATGGATGTCAGGGTTTAGGGGAAATGAAGAATCCAGTTTTAGACAAGGTTGGGATACCTATTAGATATCCAAGTACAGAAATAGAGTAAGCATTTTAATATAGGAATCTGGAGTTCAGAGGAGAAACCCAAGTTGAAGTTAGAACTTGGAAGTTATCAGCACATAGGTAAATGTAAAGCAATGGGCAGAAGAGGTCATTAAGCGAGTATAAAGGAAAAAGAGTAGAGATTTGAGGACTAAGTTATGGGCTCTACAGTGTCTAGAAGTGGGGAGAAGGGGAAAGAACCAGTAAAAATGACTGAGAAAGAGTGAACAGGGAAGTAGGAGAATAAGAATGTCAAATTTCAGGAACAAATGGAGGAAGAATTCCAAGAAGATGTAAGCCATTGATCTGTCAAATGCTGCTGATTAGGTCTAGAAAATGAGGACTAAGAATTGGCCAGTGGAGCTGGCAACATGGTCACTGGTGACTTGGAGAACAATTTTGGTGGAGCAAAGTCTGATTAGAGGGGGATTCTGGAAAGAATGGTAGTAGAGACCAGTACAGTGAGTTTAGATAAATCTTCCCAGGAGTTTTGCAAAAAAGGAAAAGATATGGGTTGTGGGATGGAGGATGACTTGGTGAATCAAGGGAGGATATCTTTTTAAATGGAATATATTACATATGTTTGAATGCTGATGGTATGATCATAATACTGTACTCCATTTATCGATGTACCATAGTTTACTTGATACATTTACTTGAGGATGAGATGGTTGGATGGCATCACCGACTCAATGGACATGAGTTTGAGCAAGCTCCAGGAGTTGGTGATGGACAGGGAAGCCTGGTGTGCTGTAGTCCATGGGGTCACAAAGAGTCAGACATGACTGAGCGACTGTACTGAACTGATAGTTTACTGAACCAGTCCTATATTAGAACACATTTTATGTCCAAGTTTTGCTATTAATAATGCTGCACTAAGCATTTGCAATATTTCAAACGCAAGTGAGACACAACTTGAAAAATTACCCAGATCAATAAACGATGACTGATCAAAGAGGTGGTGTAGCCAGAAATTTGGCCTCTGTACCCCTGTACCAAGGGCTTCCCTGGTGACTCAGTGGTAGAGAATCTGCCTGCAATGCAAGAGACACAGGAGTTGTGAGTTTGATCCCTGGGTCAGGAAGATCCTCTGGAGAGGGAGTGTCAACCTGCTCCACTATTCTTGCCTAGAAAATCCCATGGACAGAGGAGCCCGGGCCTACAGTCCATAGGGTCACAAAGAGGTGGCCATGACTGAGTGGCTACGCACACATGAACCACTGTACCAAATTAAATCTTGGAGACAGGGTTTTGGTTAAAGTAGAAAAGAAGAGTTTTTATTGCTTTGCCAGACAAAGGGGACCACAAAGGGCAAATGTCCTCAGAACTATGTGTCCCGACCTGAAGGGGATGGTGAGGAGTTTTATAGTAAAATAGTTCAAAAAGGAGGGCATAATCAGCTCACAGACATTCTTTTCACTGGATGGTGAGGCAACTGGGTGGGAGTCAGCATCATCAACCTTTTGGTTCCAACTGGTCTGGGGTCTACATGCTTATGGGCAGCACAACATTAATTCCTCCCACCTGGTAAGGGTTTCGGTATCTGCAAAACAGCTCAAAGATATTGCTATGTATATCCCTGAGGGGGAACTGTCAAGGCAGGACTCTTTGCCAAGGCAGTACTATTGTCTCTTGATTGCTTCTCCTTGGTCTCCACATCCCTTCCCTTCCCAGATTAGTTGTTTGACTCTGCTCTGTGGAACTCAGGGAAGGTTAGGATGCTGAGGGAAGCCTGTTTTCCTGCAAACAAGAATGGGGGGCACAGAAAGGCTTTTGTGCCCAGAAGCCCCACAGGGTCCTGCTGGTTTCAGTAGGAATGCTCACTGACCCCATTTAGGTCAGGTGCCCTGTCCCACTCCCTCCAGTCAGTAGGGGGCTGAGATGAGTGATAAAATGGCATTTCTGCAGTAGCAGTGGCCTCCCCAGCTCCAACCCTCCCCTTCCTTTCCACGAGCAGTACCCACCCCCACCCCCAGCCCATCAGGCCAGCCGGCACTGGCCGCTCTGCTCCTGGGGTGCCAGCTCCCAGGCCAGCTCCTTGGTCACGAGTTGCTCATGGGTTAAGCCCACAGCATCCGCTGCTTCAGTGATCCTGGTTAATGCGCACATCAACCGTCTCTGCGTGGCCACTATGATCTCCGACACCTGCATGCCTCGCTTCAGCAAGGCCTGGAAGATGACGTTACTGGAGCGGCTTGGAGCAGCCAGGTACTTCTTCATTCCCGGCTGCTTCTTGGCATCACACTTTTCTGCTGGCGGGGAGCGGGTGGTGAGGGTGGGGGGCTGGTGCAGCGGCAGGAGGCAGCCACGAGTTATAGTAGCCCCTTCCAGCCATTGGTTGATGCCACAGTGGGCCCCTCCCCAACCAGAGAACGTTAGTGATCCCACCCAACCATTGGTCAGTGCCGCGGTGGTCTCCGCCCCCTCCCCTCCTATATAAAAGGAGCCCGAAGCTGACTTGAAAGGAGATGGTTTTTGGAGAGGCCGGTGTGTCATCATATCCGTCTGCTAGCTTTCCAATTAAAATCGTTATTCCTTGTTCCAACAGTTCGTCTCCCCTGATTTACTGGCCTGTCTTGCAGTGAGCAGGATAAATTTGGGCTCCGTAACATTTCCATCAAATTGCCAACATCCGCTGGATCATGGAAAAGCAAGAGGGTTCCAGAAAACATCTATTTCTGCTTTATTGACTATGCCAAAGCCTTTGACTCTGTGGATCACAATCAACTGTGGAAAATTCTGAAAGAGATGGGAATACCAGACCACCTAACCTGCCTCTTGAGAAATCTGTATGCAGGTCAGGAAGCAACAGTTAGAACTGGACATGAAACAACAGACTGGTTCCAAATACGAAAAGGAGTACGTCAAGACTGTATATTGTCACCCTGCTTATTTAACTTCTATGCAGAGTACATCATGAGAAACGCTGGGCTGGAAGAAACACAAGCTGGAATCAAGATTGCCAGGAGAAATATCAATAACCTCAGATATGCAGATGACACCACCCTTATGGCAGAAAGTGAAGAGGAACTAAAAGCCTCTTGATTAAAGTGAAAGAAGAGAGTGAAAAAGTTGGCTTAAAGCTCAACATTCAGAAAACGAAGATCATGGCATCCGGTCCCATCACTTCATGGGAAATACATGGGGCAACAGTGGAAGCAGTGTCAGACTTTATTTTGGGGGGCTCCAGAATCACTGCAGATGGTGATTGCAGCCATGAAATTAAAAGACGCTTACTCCTTGGAAGAAAAGTTATGACCAACCTAGATGGTATATTCAAAAGCAGAGACATTACTTTGCCGACTAAGGTCCGTCTAGTCAAGGCTATGGTTTTTCCTGTGGTCATGTATGGATGTGAGAGTTGGACTGTGAAGAAGGCTGAACACTGAAGAACTGATGCTTTTGAACTGTGGTGTTGGAGAAGACTCTTGAGAGTCCCTTGGACTGCAAGGAGATCCAATCAGTCCATTCTGAAGGAGATCAGTCCTGGGATTTCTTTGGAAGGAATGATGCTAAAGCTGAAGCTCCAGTACTTTGGCCACCTCATGCGAAGAGTTGACTCATTAGAAAAGACTCTGTCTGATGCTGGGAGGGATTGGGGGCAGGAGGAGAAGGGGACGACTGAGGATGAAATGGCTGAATGGCATCACGGACTTGATGGGCGTGAGTCTGAGTGAACTCCGGGAGATGGTAATGGACAGGGAGGCCTGGCGTGCTGCGATTCATGGGGTTGCAAAGAGTCAGACATGACTGAGCGACTGAACTGAACATTTCCACCACAGGAGAAGGGGAATTTCCACAAAGGTGAGTGTGTGGCAGTTGCTCTGCACAGTTTTTCAAAAACAGTGTTTATTACAGCATCCTTGAAAGCCATTGTTTGCAGTTCCAATTCTTAAGATAAATTCCAGAGTGAAATTAATGGGTCCAAGAATATAAACTTTTTAAAGGCTATTGCCAAGCCCTTTCCCAATCTTTTTGCCCTCCTGCTGAAGCGAAGTGAAGTGAAAGTTGCTTGGTCTTGTCCGACTCTTTGTGACCCCATGGACTTATACAGTCCATGGAATTCTCCAGGCCAGGATACTGGAGTGGGTAGCCTTTCCTTTCTCCAGGGGATCTTCTCAACCCAGGGATTGAACCCAGGTCTCCCGCATTGCAGGTGGATTCTTTACCAACTAAGCCACAAGGAAAGTCCAAGAATACTGGATTGGGTAACCTATCCCTGCTCCAGTGGATCTTCCTGACCCAGGAATCAAACCAGGGTCTCCTGCATTGCAGGCAGATTCTTCCATCAGTTGAACTCTCAGGGAAGCGTATTAGACAATCATTCCATTTCCCATCTCAGCAGTGACTACTGAAAAAAAAAAACAGTATTCGAAAAGTGGAAAGCAGTTTCTTGTTGCCTCTATTTTACTAAGATTCACTTATCAACAAACTTGAATCCAACTGAAAATTTGCTTTAACCAGCACGAGCTCTCAGAGTCCACTCACGGGGCTGTTGAGCATGGCGGAACTGAAGGATGCCTCCACGGTTCTGCAGCTCTTCCCACGCTGGGCAGCACTGCAGCCGAATGTTTCTAAACACAGCCCCAGAGACCTGTCTCCTTTTACAGACCTCAAGCTTGAATTGCTGGAGAGCACAGGCAGGGCATCTCTATCCGTCCCCCTCAGGGTCCCAGCAAAGAGAAAAGACCAAGCAGATGCCTGGGGAGCCCAACTCAGTGCACCAGAAAGTAAATTTCAGCTTTGGCTTGGGATTTCTTTTGTGTCCTCCATTCACCTCAGTGACTTTTCCTGTCAGCTGAAAGAACGTGCTGGAGGCCACGGAAAGCAGCAGCCAACAGTGGCTACACTGCAGGTCATCCCAGCTCAGCCCCTTCTCCTTCCAAGGCGCTCGTTTGGATGTCAATATGATCCATGAGGCATGTTTCCATTCCAGGCACTTTTAACCCCAGCAGCCCCTGATTCCCTAATACACGAGCATTGTTCCCAGACTATTCGCTGCAGTGAGTGAATTCCTTAGGAGTGAGAAATGGACCTTTATTCTGAAACGGAGAGAGGAGGAAGGGGGATAGTTTCATCTTTAAAAGTTCCTCTTTAAGTCTGTGGTCTATAAGACCAGTATTCTTGCCTGGGAAATCCCATGGACAGAGGGGCCTGGCTGGCTACAGTCCATGGGGTCACCAGAGTTGGACATAACTTAGTGACTAAACCACCACCACTATAAGGACATTTACAAGTTCAGAATTATGCAGAATTCCATCCTTCATCTCATGACTAAACTGCCAGAACTTGTATCCTGTGCCTTACCATCAGAGTGTGTTTTGTTTCCTTTATTGTATTTGGGTAAGTCTCATGATCTCTTGGGCTTCCCTGATAGCTTAGTTGGTAAAGAATCTGCCTGCCATGCAGGAGACCTCAGTTTGATTCCTGGGTCAGGAAGATCTGCTGGAGAAGGGATTGGCTACCTACTCCAGTATTCTTGGGCTTCCCTTGAGGTTCAGCTGGTAAAGAATCTGCCTGCAATGTGGGAGACCTGGATTTGATCCCTGGGTTGGGAAGATCCCCTGGAGAAGGGAAAGGCTACCCACTCCAGTATTCTGGCCTGGAGAATTCCATGGACTAGTCCAAGGGGTTGCAAAGAATCAGACACAGCTGAGTGACTTTCACTTTCACTTTCTTTTCATGACCTCTGCTTCCAAATGTGTAAAATAAGGAGCATAATGGGTATCATTTTCCCGGCTGTTATTAATACCTCTATGAGTGAATTTATATAGTGTTTGCTTCTAATGGTGAATAGAGCTTTGGATAACTAAGGTACACTGTATGCTGTCATTTATTTTCTGGCTTTTTAGTCAATTACAAATTCAGAGGCCTTGAAAAAGTTTAGAAAAAATAAACTCCCTCAATGTTTTATTAGTTCTGCAGTGAGACAAACTTGGGTTCAAATCCTAGGTCTCCCACTTTCTAACTACATGTACATGCTAAATCCCTTTAGTCATGTCTGACTCTTTGTAACCCTATGAACCATTCATGCCAGGCTCCTCTGTCCATGGGATTCTCCAGGCAAGAATACTGGAGTGGGTAGCCTTTCCCTTCTCCAGGGGATCATTCTGACCCAGGGATCGAACCAGAGTCTCTCACATCTCCTGCACAGGCAGGCGGGTTCTTTACCACTAGAGCCACCTGGGAAGCCCCTTCTAACTACATAGATCATGGGCAAATCTCTTAACCTCTTTTGGCCTCAGTTTCCTCATCTACAAAGTGGAGATACTGGTTGTGTTTACCTCATGAGGTTGTTGAAAGTTAATACATGTATTGGGTTGGCCAGAAAGATTTGTTTGGGTTTTTTCATTACAAGCAAAAACTTTGTTTGCTCATATGGAAAAACCCGAGTGGACCTCTTGGCCAACCTATCAAAATGTTTGGCACATGAAAAGTGCTTGATATTGGTTGGCTATTATTATTATTTTTAAAATTATTGCTAGTTAGAGCTAAGGCTCTGGCACGAGATAGACCTTGGTTCAAATGTCAGGTCTCTTGTTTTTTTTTTAATGTCTGTGTACCTCATTTTTCTCATCTGTAAAATGAGATGATAACAATACCACCTAACCTCATAGGGATGTTGTAAGAAATAAATGAAATAATGTAGGTAAAGTGCATGGTACAGACTGTGTGCTCTGTAAACAATGATTTTACTACTGCTCCTTCACCTGGGTCCACCCAAGGCAAGCTTATGAAGCTTGGGAAATACATCATCTGGGCCCTAGTACTGACCCATCTGCCTCAGCCATGATCTCCTCTCCCTTTCATCAGGTGTTCATCCATATATTCTTCCCTCAGCCCCAGTCAAAACCTAGGACAAGTTTAGAGAATAAATTTTAGTCCATGAGACATCTATCTCAAGGGTGTTTGCAACTTAAGCCCTGTTTTGAGTGGTAAAACAAGGCTATGGCCACTCTCAGGTAATTTTAACCATCAGTAACCAGCTGCTTCTTCTCAAGCAACTGGCTCTTTCAGGACTCTTAATATAGCAGTACTTTGGTGGCAGGTCTCAGAGAAGGCCAGACCTGAACAGAATAGGAATTCAAAGTTAGGTGTACTATAAGCTGACATATCAGTTAGGAATTGTGTTCAGTTGCTAATACAAGAAACCTGTAGGCAAAAATTTTAGAGAAGAGATGGGGGTCTTTACTTGTGATTCAGTGGCTAAGACTCCCCACTCCCAATGCTGGGGGCCCAGGTTTGATTCCTGGTCAGGGAACTAGATCCCACATGCTGCAACTAAAGATCCTGGATGCCACAACTAAAGATTCTGCATGCTGCAACTAAAAAGATCCTGTATGCCACAACTAAAGATCCCACATGCTTCAATTAGGATCAAAGATCTCACAGCCAAAATAAATAAGTAAATATTTTTTTAAAAAAAGAGAGAAGAGATGGCATCGCTGTGACAACATTAGGGACCTGACCATTAGGAACAGCATTATTTTCTGCTGTTCCATCCTCATCTGCATCTTCCATCTTCAAAGGGCTCCGTGGCTTGATATTGCTACTGGAGGTCCAGCCATCACATCTTCTCTCCATAAAAGAAGAGAAAGAGCAAGGGTCAAAAGAGGCCTTATCTGCTAGTTCAGCTCAGTTGCTCAGTCATGTCTGACTCTTTGCAACCCTATGGACTGCAGCATGCCAGGCTTCCCTGTCCATCACCAACTCCTGGAGCCTACTCAAACTCATGTCCATTGAGTTGGTGATACCCCCCAACCATCTCATCATCTGTTGTCCCCTTCTCCTCTTGCCTTCAATCTTTCCCAGCATCATGGTCTTTTAAAATGAGTCAGTTCTTCATATCAGGTGGCCAAAGTATTGGAGTTTCAGCTTCAGCATCAGTCCTTCCAATGAATATTCAAGGCTGATTTCCTTTAGGATGGACTGGTTGGATCTCCTTGCTGTCCAAGGGACTCTCAAGAGTCTTCTCCAACACCACAGTTCAAAAGCATCAATTCTTCGGTGCTCAGCTTTCTTTATAGTCCAATTCTCACATTCATACATGACTACTGGAAAAACCATAGCTTTGACTAGATGGACCTTTGTTGGCAAAGTAATGTCTCTGCTTTTTGATATGCTATCTAGGTTGGTCTTAGCTTTTCTTCCAAGGAGCAAGCATCTTTTAATTTCATGGCTGCAATCACCATCTGCAGTGATTTTGGAGCCCCCCAAAATAAAGTTTCTCAGTGTTTCCACTGTTTCCCCATCTATTTGCCATTGGTGATGGGACCAGATGCCATGATCTTAGTTTTCTGAATGTTGAGTTTTAAGCCAACTTTTTCACTCTCCTGTTTCACATTCATCAAGAGGCTTTTTGGTTCTTCTTTGCTTTCTTCCATAAGGTTGGTGTCATCTGCATATCTGAGGTTATTGATGTTTCTCCCAGAGATGTCGATTCCAGCTTGTGCTTCATCCAGCCCAGCGTTTCTCATGATGTACTCTGCATATAATTTAAATAAACAGGGTGACAGTATACAGCCTTGACATACTTCTTTCCCGATTTGGAACCAGTCTGTTGTTCCATGTCCAGTTCTAACTGTTGATTCCTGACCTGCATATAGATTTCTCAGGAGGCAGGTCAGGTGGTCTGGTATTCCCATCTCTCTAAGAATTTTCCACGGTTTGTTGTGATCCACACAGTCAAAGGCTTTGGCATAGTCAATAAAAGTAGATGTTTTTCTGGAACTCTCTTGCTTATTCTATGATCCAACAGATGTTGGCAATTTGATCTCTGGTTCCTCTGCCTTTTCTAAATCCAGCTTGACCATCTGGAAGTTCACAGTTCATGTACTGTTGAAGCCTGGCTTGGAGAATTTTGAACATTACTTTGCTAGCGTGTAAGATGAGTGCAGTTGTGTGATAGTTTGAGCATTCTTTGACATTGTCTTTCTTTGGGATTGGAATGAAAGCTGACCTTTTCCAGTCCTGTGGCTACTGCTGTGTTTTCCAGATTTGCTGGCTTATTGAGTACAGCACTTTGACAGCATCATCTTTTAGGGTTTGAAATAGTTCAACTAGAATTCCGTCACCTCCGCTAGGTTTGTTTGTGGTGATGCTTCCTAAGGCCTACTTGACTTCACATTCCAGGATGTCTGACTCTAGGTGAGTGATCACACCATTGTGCTTATCTGGGTCATGTAGATCTTTTTTGTATCATTCTTCTCGCTAAGTTGTCTTCTTTAAGCAGCTCTCCTGAAAGCTCCACCCAAAGATTTACACTTATATATCCCTAGCTGAAAGGGAGGCTAGGAGAGGGAGACTTTTGGCTGAACATATTGGAGCTCTGAATAAAGTTACAATTCTGTTACTGATGAAGCAAATGATAAAGAATGATGGGTAGAGAGCTGCTGTCTCTAACACAGATAAAACCAGCTACCCTCTTTATTTTGTTTTGTTTTCTTAGGGCTGAGTGGGTAGGCATGCAAACTTACTTGGTAAAGTGAGATCATTACCAAAAATAAGTGGCTTATTCTTAGCCATGCCTTTTCTACTTCCTTCTTGGTAGTTTCATTGCAATTTGGTTTTTAAACCTGAAGTTGCTCCTGTTAAGATCTTTGATATTCCCAATGTCTAGATTTAAAGGATCCACTTTAATACATATATTTCTTGAATCCCTATATCTTGATACCAGTGAACACCCTTTGGTCTTAAAACCATTGACTTCCTCCTGCTTCTAGCTTTCAACACTTTCTTCATTGTCTCCCCAACCCCCAGTTCCTATCCCAAACCTCTCTTGTCTTCTTTCTCCAACAAGCTTCCTAAGGAATGTGCAGTAATTCCAGTGACTATATGCTAACGCTACCAAATCGGTACTTTCAGCTCAAACTTCTCTCTTGAGATCCAGAATTATGTATTCAAAAGCTAACTGGGCATCTCCACCTGAAAGACTTAGAGATCACTCCAACTTAATTTCAAAACTGACACCATCATCTTCTCCTCCTTAAATCTATTCCTCCATCTCTTTCTGTTGAGGGCACCCTTCCCACTCCAGGTGCTCAACTGGCAACACGGATATCATTCCTTTCCTTGTCCTCCCTCCCCACTAGCAATCTTAAAATCCCACTGCTCATTTCCTTTGTATCTCTGGAATCTGTCCCCTCCTGTCTTCCATTTCATTCCTTCTGCTCTGGTTTGCATGGTCTTTCTCAATGCGTTTTTTGGGGTGGGAGTACGCAGTGCTCTGTGTTCCCAGCTTTCATGATCTCTGTTCCCCAGCAAGGAATTGGAACCTGGCTTCCAGCAGTGTAAGCATGGAGTCCAAGCCACTGGACCACTAGGGAATTCTCTTTCTTAATGCCTTTTGTAGTAGCTCCCTTATTGCCTTCTCTCCTTCATCTCAAATGCCTTCTCCCCACTACTGAGTTTGCTTTTAAAATGCAAATATGATTTTGTTGTTTCCTTGATTAAAGATGTTCTTTGGCTTCTGATTAGGCAAATATGAGATTTAAAACTGAAACACGGCACACAGGAATCCTCGTGATATGATCTGTTTGTCTTGCCTCATCTCCTAACATTTTCTTCTGAGTTTTGTACCACTAAGACTTTACCTGAAGTCCTACATTTATCAAATGGTTTAATTAATTCATTCATTGAGCAAATGTTTATTGACCACTTACTGTTCTTGGCATGGGGGATACAGCAGTGAACAAAACAAAATCCTTGCCTTTATGATGCTTCTATTTCTGGTGAATGATAACAGTGGTAAAAGGCCGTAAACATACATAATATGTCAGGTGGTGATAAGTGGCATAAACAAAAATAAAGAGACTCAGAGTGTTGGAGGGAGTTGCTGCTTTAGATAAGGTGGTCATGGAAGACCTCTTTAATGAGGTGACTTTCAAACAGGGACCTGATATATGAGAGGGGGGACGGGGATATGTCGGGAAAGGCAGATGTCAGGGAGGTTGCCGTGAATGGAAGGCTTTGGGACAGTAAGAGTATCAAGGAGCTCTGTATGGCAGGAGTAAAGCGAGCAAGGGAAACAGTTGCTGAAGATGAGGCCTGAGAAGTAGAAGGGAAACAGATCATATAGGGTCTTAGGAAGCCATGGGAAGGACTTGGATTGGTCTCAGTAAGATGGGAAGTCATCGAGGATACTGAGACAAAGAGGGACAAGATAGGACAATGTTTTGAAATGATCTCTCCAATACTGTGTGTGGCATCCGCACTGTAGTGGGCAAGTATGGAAGCAAAGATTGCAGATGAAGGATCATGTAAGTATTCCAGGCAACAGATGCTTGGACAAGAGGGTTGCAATGGAGGTGGTGAGATGTAGTCAGATTCTGGACATAATCTGAAAGTAGAGCTAACAGAATTTGTTGAGGAACTGGGTTACAGGAGAGAAAGGGAGGCATGACTGTAAATTTGTGGCTTTTCAGCCAAATGGAATAATGCAGCATAATTATGCAACCATAATTATGAAGACTGGAAAAATGAACAAGTAATTATGATAAAATGTTAAGTGAAAAAAGTAGAATTCAAAACAGTATGTTTTTTGATGATTTCAAGTTTGTACATTGCCAACAAATGATAATATGCCAAAATAACAATTATATGATAAATATGTTGTAAAAATTTATCATCCTTAAATCCAAGGATAACACTGGCAAAAGGTTAGCATGGCCTTTTCAGGATTTGGCCATCATGTAGCTTCACAAATTAGCTCTTTTGATCTTATTGCATAAGAAATAGAATCATAGAACTTAGACTGGACAGGACTTTGAAGATCACCTAGTACAATCCTCTTCTCTTACAGGACTAAAGCCCCTGAATGTTAGAGTTCCATAAGGTCACACTGCTAATTATGAGTAGAACCCGGTCTAAAGCTGTTCCTCACTCACTGCTAAGTCGCTTCAGTCGTGTCCGACTCTGTGTGACCCCATAGACGGAAGCCCAGGAGGCTCCCCCATCCCTGGGATTCTCCAGGCAAGAACACTGGAGTGGGTTGCCATTGCCTTCTCCAATTCCTCACTCACTAGTGCATGTAAATTCTTGCACCTAATTTTATTTTCTGCTTTTAAAATAATCTTGGAACAATGTTTCTTATAGTTTACTCAAAGCTTGTCTCTTGGTGATTTATTTAAAATCACCATACTCACATAGACTTGTTTGCATGCAAAGTATACCCTATTTTCAAAGTCAGGAAGATGTGAAATGTCTTTTCCTTTGCAAAACCTTGCACAACATATGAATCCTAATATTAGACCTTCAAATGTAGAAATTTGGTAAATCCCAAATGTGCATAACAAATGCTTACTCCACATTTTTCAGGGTCTCTGATTTATTCAGCAGTGCAAGTTATTAATAACTCTGTAGTGTTGGGTGAGAGAGAGTTACCTATCATAATAAATTTGAGTCTGGAAGTAAGTCAAGTCAAAAACTGGGAAAACCCCACAAACCCTACAAAGATCTTCAATTTATTAGATTTCCATCAATGTCACATTCCTGTTACTAAGGTTTTTGGGTGAATACTACAGAGGAATTGGAAAGAAAACCCCCAATAATAGGATTGGTTACATATCTTTTAGAGGAATTCAGATACTGAGAGAGATAGAAGGATGATTCTTGAAAAGAATGCAGAACCAAATACTCATATTACTGGATTTATAATATTGAGGTAGTACTAGGGGTAGAAAGAGCTTTGGGTGGAAACAGAATACCTAAGACCCAATCTCTGTTCTGCCTCCAGGATGAACTGGTTTACTCGTTCAACCTTGAATGTCCAGTGCTGTGATTCAGCCTCCAAATAGTTATCAAGCTTCTACTGTGTCACAGACAGCAGCAGACACTGTGGGTGGCCAACTTAATATTCATCTCCCCTTCTTAGCTGCTCACAGATCCCTGAGTTTTTGAGGGGAGGTAATGTGCCCTGTAAAAAGAAATCTCATTCTTAACCTCCTTGGCAAGCTAAGGGTGATCATGTGACACAGTTTGGGACAGTGAAATAGAAGCACTTGGTGGCTGGAGATTTCCATGGAGGTCCAAGATTCCTGAGATGCAGAGAAGAATTGGTTCCTTTCTCCAAGGAGTTCAGAATCTTGTTCCGTCTATTACTAAGTTCTGTGGCAGGGGAAGGGTACCCCGCTCAGCTTGTGAGGGAGAAGAGAACACTGAGAAAACTTACTGGAGGAGGTGATACTTAAACTGGGTCCTGGAATATCTCTGGGCTTCTCTTTCCTCATTTATAAACAAGAGAAATGAACCAGATCCACTATTTATGTCTTGAGTTGAAAAAGAACACCGTGACTTAAAAAAATCCTACTTATAAACACAGAGGAAATTGAAAACAACAAAAAACCCATATTCTATTGGGAACAATGGACAGGGCTTTGGAGATTATATATAGATATGTTTTTCTTTCGGAGGGTGTTGCACCTAAGAAATTCAACAACTTCAGTGTGAAACTACAGCCCAGGGCAAAGAATGAGCTTTCTTGTAAACCATGGCCCCAAGATGTACAGAAATTATTTCTATTAATTTGTTTTGGATTCATTTTTTAAAATCATTCTTCCTTGGGCCAAACTCAAATTGCAAAAATTCCAGTGAAAAGAACTATTTTCCTATTAATAGAGATGAGAGAGAGTGGAAGGAAGTGAACCTGACCACCTGGGAGAAAGGGAGGGGGCAATTAACTTCATAGCACCATGACCAGAGAGAAGGAACTTAAAAAGGCAAATGCAACTTGACTCTCTGTTACTGGAGATGAGAACTAATTTTGTCTAAAGTGTTGTTGTGAACAAAACGTTTCCACATCCCTTATCTTATTTGATCCTCATAACAACCTGACAGAGAGGCATTATTAATATCCTTGTTTGACAGGGAGGAAAGCTGATGGGATCTGCCCAAGGTCAGTCAGCAGAAGTAAGTGGTAGAACTTATATTCCAACTACTATACCTTTTATATGATTCCAGAACTCCAGAAAAAAGAAATAATTTGGATGTTTTCTAACAGAAAAAAAATCTAATCAAATATTTCCTATAAAGATGGTCAAACAGGAAAATCTTGGTGAGACAGCAAGTAGCCAATTTTCTACTCCAGTCTTTTCTTCTAGCTATTATAATTTGAACCCAAGTTTGGGGAATTTGACAGTGGGATTACAGCAGGTCACTACAGAGTGAAAGGCCTTACTTTAGTCAGGACAGGCCAACTGCTATAATAAAGAATCAATCGCTCTTACCAAAATAAAAGTTTACTTGTCACTTTCAAGTGGTGGCTATTCCTGGTCACATGGCAGAATGTTTTTCAGGTAAGTAGTGACTTAGGTATTTGGGTCTATCCTATGTGACACCTCAGTTTTTGCATCTGATCTCCATTGTCACTGTGAGCATGAGGTCACACTGCATAGAGTCTTGGCTCTGCAGACACACATCACCTCTCATTTCATTGGCCAGAACTAGAATGTGAGTCTGGGTGATGTAGTTCCTGGCTGGGTGGCTGCTTCGCAGTACCGAGGCTACATAACGGAAGGGAAACATGATCTTCAGTGTCAGCTGTCTCAGCTGTAGGCTGCATAGTAATCAGGCATGTGGTTCCTCTCAGCCTGCTAAAACCTAGAGAGGCCTAGGAACATTGTTTCATTGCTGCAATCTAGAAAATGGCTAAGCAAAGCGAAAGTAGCTAGGAGAGATGCTGTGAAGAGGCTGTGCTTTAAAGATGCGCTGATGGTTAATATCTGGTATTCACTTCATACGGTTGTGTTAGAAGCACAGCGTCATTGAGGCAGCGTGCCAGCCATCTTCTGGGGAACAGTGCATCTCCTAGTTTCATGCTCACCCTTTTCGGCTTTGCCCTCTGCCCTCTACCCTAGGAACTTCCCTGTATGTTCTACATTAAAAGGTTCCATTGACCTCTGGATTCTAGATGAATTTGGCCAAGGGGACTCCACACAAGAGACTGGAGGGAAGGGCAGGGACTTAGACAACCCCACCCCTACCCCATTCCTGCAAAGTCCCTCTCTTGGAGGTTACTACTCTCTCTCAAGGCTTCTTGGTCTATACGATTCTCTTTTCTTCCAGATTCTGGCAATCTCTCCTCATGTCCCTTCGATCCTAGGGGTAGTAACAACCCCTTAGTTGCTGGCGTAGGATTTCTGCATTGTCTTTGTGGTCCGCCTACATCCTAATCACGTTTTCATTCCTAGTTCCTTTGTAAACATATTATTCTAATTTTATTTTACCATTTGTTATTTCTTTTTTCCTATCTGTTAACATTGTGGTTCCAGCCCTGAGCAGAAGGCCTATTCGCTGTATAAACTACAAGAATCCTTTTTCATTGTTCTTAGCATTTTTAAATAAGCCTTAGAGATTCAAGGCTTTAGCTTCCCAGATATAGCTCTTACTGGGCTTTGCTAAGTCTTTGTACATTCAGTTTGATTCTGTGTCCCTCATCTCTCTTCTTGCACATGCCCTTTGAAAATCTGAGCTCATCAGCACACTCTCCACCCGGTCACATGTCCCTCATCATTGCTCCCTGAATCTTCTAAAAGAAGAAATTGCTAACAAGGCAAGTGGAACATTCATCAAGTATTTTCCTTTTTGCAGAAAGAAAGTTCCATCAGATATCAAAAAAACTGAATTAGGACAAACCCAGTACAGGAGGTAAAAACTTGTTTTGAAATGTACTGTTACCAGAGAAATCCAGATACACTGGATACCAGAATTCAGCTGTTTTTTGTTCAATTCTTTTTCTTCCTGATTATTTTAGAAGTCTGCATTTGATTTGATTTTTCAGTTTTACCTGTTTCTATCCCAGTTCCAAGCTGAGTCATCTCCCTCCCCCAACTCTCAAATCTCCAAGGAGGATTTTGTTCGATTTCCAGTTCCTGCTCCTAGCCTATACTTCTTTGATCCTGCCTAGATGAGAAGCATCTTCTAGCCTTGACTGTACTGAACCCACTCTTCCTTTTAATTTTCCTCTTCCTTTTATTTTCCTGAGTGCCAGTGTAGAATAATGGTAAACAAAAGGATTTTTCTGTCAGATAGATCTAACCCTGAGTCCTGGTTCTGTTGCTTTCCAAGCGACCTTGGGGAGATTCCTTAACACAATTCTCATTTTCCTCATTTATAAAACAGACAATTAAGACTCCTAGTTTAGAGAACTGTTATGAGGATTGAATGAGGAAATGAATATACAATGTGTGGCACTTGGTGATCACTCAATAAACCTTGGTCCCTTTTTTTTTTTATTATTACTATAACCCTCTGCATGTCACTCAGAGAAGGACTGTATATTTGATCTGTTGTTCAGCGTAGGACCTGAAGTCTTTATATGCTTTCCAGAAGACCCCAGAAGTGTTCATGTTCATTCATTGCCCACTGATGCCTTTTAGTTACTTCTGGTTATTGTTCTGAATAGAGAACAGTTACTTAAAATACCTTCTACAGAGTCAGATCTAAGCAATATTCATGGAGTACTTTACAAATATCAGATATTTTGCTCATAGATTTTCTATCAAAAAGGTTAATGCCACTACAGAATCAGACACAAGCAGTGAGTAGCTTTGTTTTGTGAAGAACTGTAGATAATCATCAGCTCTTTTGTTTTTTAGACACTCAAAATATTCTAATCTTCTGACCCACAGATGATCTTTTCTAGTAAGATGGCAGTTTAAAAAAATCAACTACAGACACATAAAATTTAGATGAGAAGGGATCATTTTGAAGTTACTTGTCTTTAGAACTCTTTTACTTATCAAAAGACAGAAATTACTTTGAATGAGTATAATTTCAAAAGGCTTTTTTATGGTCATTTGTTTCTTGATCAAGCTGTGCATTTGTTCAGGTTCCGTTTACCCTCTAATGCCATTCCTGCAAACTTGTGCCAGCTCTTTTCTCTCCTCCATAGGGACCTGGCCCAATTTTCTGTTTCTATGGGCATTCCAATTTGCATTTCAGTGCTTTATGCTATCCTTGTCACCTGGTTGATATATCTAAGTTTAACCACCTACAATTGTTTCTTCATTTTTAAAAACTTTTCCTATCCTTTTGTATATTCCAGGACAGTTGCTTTCCCTCCCCCCCCCTCTATTTTGGAATGTTGTTTAATACTCTAACAATTTTGGACCTGCAAAGACCTCTGAAAGTTATCTACTTTGTTATTTAGGAATGCTCTTGGCTGCAAGTAACAGGATATGCAAATAAACTGGTTCAAACCATAAGGGTGCACATTTTCCAAGTAACACTTGAAAGGCACTTCCGAGACTGGAAATAGATTGTCCCAAAGTGTTTCAAAAGCTCAAAAATGTTATTGAGGACCCTGTTCCTTCAGTATTTCTGTGCTGGATCTTTGGTGTGCATGCAATGTCTCCTTTCAGAGAACCCGGGAAACTTCAGCAGCTCCAAGTTGCACAATCTCACATCTCAGCATTTCAAGAAGAAATAAATGGATAGGGCCAAAAAGTCCTTCTTAGGCAGCTTTCTTTTTTATCTGGGATGATTTCTCCTGAAAGCCTCCAGAAGTTTTCCCCTTCATTCCATTGGCCATAACCTGATCACAGCCTTACCTTTAGATCAATTAGTGGCCATCGCTGGCTTAAATCAATCATTATCCCCTGAAGATGGGCGCATTGTCACCAACAAACAATTCGTGTTCTGCTATCCAAGAAAGAGGTGAAAGGACTGCTGGAAATAGGCATATATTTCTCCTACTACCATTTATAGATGAAGAATCTGAGGTTTATTGAGTTGAAGGGCTTTGTTAACAACCACATACCTAGAAAATGTCAAAGCCAAGACCAAATCCTTGGTTTTATGTTCTAGAATGAATTTCTCCATCGTATGCTCTTAAAAGTAACCTCTTAACCATAAAAGTTCTGGGGAAGAAATGAAAGTCAGGGAGGATCCAGGTCAAGGTGAATTTCTGTTTGTATTCCAAGTGTGATGGAATACAAGGTTGATGAGTTTGTCATCCAAATGTGTGAAGTTATTTCATTCATTCACTCAACAAATATTTATTGCCCTCCTACAGTGTGTTAGGAAGTGTTAAGTGCTGGGGATACAGTTCATTTCATTTCTTTTCATAATTACCTCCTCAAATATTAAGTGAAAATCTAGGGGTAAAATTGTACAAATCATTATATTTGGGTACAAAGATGATCTATACATCTCCTAAATCTGTATTTATCTTCCTAGTCACATAGGAAGACTACATTTCCCAGCCCCCTTTGCAATTACATTGAACCATATGACTGACATGTGGCCAATGGGATGTGAGAAGAAGGTGTATATATATATGTGTGTGTATATATATATATATATATATACACACACACCTTTTCCAGATCTGGCTGTAAAATCCATTGTACTCTTGATGGAGGTCTCAAAGCTAAAACAAGGCCATCTCTGCTAGTCATTTTGCCAGTTGTTTGGATTGTCAATAAATCAATACCTCCACCTTTCCCCCTCTTTAGCTTTATATGATTTAGAAAACTGATAGCTTTGGGAGCAGTCTTGAACTCTCATAGCTTTTTAATTTTTCTCATGAATTCCTTTCAACTAATAGCTTCATCTTGTTTTACTTCAGCTTCTTTAAGATGAGGAAAGGTTTTCCTTTTTAAAATCTGAAACAGAACTAGACTTCCATTCAGAGAGTTCAGAGAGGAAGATCTAGAAGTAACGATCTTGTCTGTGGAGGTTCAAGCCAGTCAGAGGTATGGGGTTGAGGCTCATTTTAGGGCTTAGGCTTTAGTAATTGCTCAAACTTCTTTGGTTTTGAGATTCCATATTTTCAAGCATTCATTCTGTTTCTCCGGTCACCAACAGCCCAATGGGGAAAGGAAAAAAAAAAGCAATAGTAAGTAACAAGGTAAACCTAAGCCTTTAAGAAGTCTTTAAAATGGCAATAGAAAACCCAAGTTCATTGGGATGTCAGAAAGATTAATGAAATAAAAGATAAGATAGTCTCAAAGTAGGGCCTAGCATATATTAAGAGCTTAAAAATGATATTACTTAAATTATTATGTTGTTGAGAGATACCAGAGCGCAGAGGTTAAAAGTCTGGAGTGCCCGTGTTCCAGTCTCTGGTCAGCTACTTTTCGTGTCACTGTGTATTGCATATTGGTCCAACCTCACGTTGCATGTGTCCCTATCTGCAAAATGATACTTAGGACATTATCTGTTTCACCGAGTTGTTGTGAGGATTGAGGTAAGCACCCCAAAATATTAGCTATTAGTGTAGGAGTTTTAAGTTCTGTTGGCCTAATTCTATCTCTTTCTCAAATGAAACAGCATGCCACCAAATAGCCATCATGAGTTGATATAAATCATGTAATATTGGCCCTTTCAAGTTCTCCATATTAGGAAATAAGAAAATCTTTGTTTTGGTTTTATACCTGCAGCTTATTCTTGCTCTGTCTTATAACTCTCTGTTCAGTGCTTGGTATTAACAATAGGTTCATAATTAATTCTATGTTATAATTATTTGCTTACCCTTCTGTATTATATATACATATTTTTTTCATATGAAACATTTGGTTTTGTGACTATTTCACATGTTCTAGTATCAAAAAGTGTTAAATCATTTCTAAAATCCATCTAATACTTGTGTGAATAAAAATGACATTCTCATAAAAGTTGAGGAAAATAGAAATTGTTATCCTTTGAAAACTTAGTGTACCATGAAATGCTTTGCATTTTTACTTCTCTTCAACTGAAGCTTTAACATCTGAATCAGTGATTCAGTGTTAGCTATTGGCTACATGTAAAACTCTCATAAGTAAGCACTGGGGATTGAATAACAGTCTTAATCAAGATGTCATTAAAATGCATGGGAACCTTGAAAAGGTAACCAATGATAACCAGTGACCTATGTAGTATAGGAAAAGGTTATCCAACTTCTAAGCCATTTATAGTTGATTTGAACATAAAAAGATAAAGTAGCTTTTTAATCCTTTGAATAGACAACAGAATCAATTCCAAAATCTCTGTAATTTGTTCTAATAATATACACAGTATCACATGTTCAAGCTAGCCTGCTTGTATGTTTCATTAAAGGTAATCTATTTGTGGAGATTAAAACCAGGGACAGAGAAATGCAATAGATTGACTCTCACTCTACTTCCTCAGTTTAATAGGAACCAAGTTCAAAGAACATAAGAACAATAAAATCAGTGCAGGAACCCACAGAAGCCAACTATCCAGGCTGCTCTTATCTACCAAACTCAAGAGGATGGGAGACCAGTACTGGTTGTTACGACACAACGACTTATGTGACCCTGGAAAATTGTATAGGGTTGTGGCTTTAACATAAAACTAGATCCGGATTTGAGTACTGGCTCCATTCTTTCCTGACTGTGTGGCTTTAGGCTCTCTGCTTCATCTTCATAGTGTCATATTTTCCTCATCTGTAACATAGGGATAGCATGAGAAGTATGCGAATTATAAAGCACCTTGCAATGGATCTGTAAAGTAGTAACTGCAAAATAAGTGTGTCTATTGTCATCATTATGTTTAATTTTTAACTTACTTTGGCTCTCTGGGGTTCAGTTTGCCTCAGATATTAAAAGAAATATGACTATTTACTCTCATCTGAGAGTACCAGGATGCATTAGATGACCTCCCAAGGTCATATCCTGTGATTCTTAGATGGATATATATTCATCCACTTGTCTTGAAAATAGTGTAGGATTAAGGCTGATTTCATAATGAATCAGGAAATACACAAAACCAGCCCCATGATGGAGTCATTTTGACATCTCTGTTTTTCTTACTCCTCATATTCAATGCATTATTCATTAAACAAATACATAACAAATATATATTGAGTGCCAATTGTATGGCAGGCACTATTTTAGGAACTGGGGATAAAGTGATGAAAAGTCAGACGAAACAAAACCTCAAAATTCTTGCCTGTTTGGAGGTCATTTCCTACCACCAGCGATGGATAATGAATGAACAAATAAATGAATAACATGGCATCAACTCCTGCAGGCTGTATCTTCAAGATATATCTCAAATCTGACCGTGCTTACTGCCTTTGCTGGTACCACTGTACAAACCACCATCATTTCTGGCCTTGGTTACTGAACCAGCGCCCTAACTGGCTGCCCTGTATCCATTCCTGGTTCCCCAATGTGTATTCTACACTCAACAATATGTCTGGATATCACATCATATCACTTCCTTCCTAAAAATCTGCAAATGGCTTCCTATCACACTTAAAAGCCCAACTCTTTCTACATGTGATAACCATTGGCAATTCTTCAGTGTCTTCTGACCATGCATCCGCTTATGTCTACTCTAAACACACTGCTCTTCTCTGAACCTGCCAAGCATGCTGCTGAACTCAGAGCCTTTCTACTTCCTACCCGCTTTGCTGGGCTTCACTTTTTGTATCTTTCTTCTTGACCTCATTTAGGTCTCAGCTCTTCAGAGAGGTTTTCCAACAAGTCTTTTGAAAAAAGCTCACCAGTCCATCTCTCTTTAGCACCCTTATCCTGCTTTATTTCTCTTCATAGCACTTATTATCCCATGGCATTCTATACTTATTCATTTGCTTGTTGATTGCTATCTCCCTGCAGTGGAATATAGGCCCCAAGAATGTCGGGGCTTTTACTCACCATTGAGCCTCCAGCCTCCAGCACTGTGCCTGATTCTGTGAGCCACACATATGGTGAAGAGCACAGGTTCTGAAGCTGGATTGTCGACGGGTTTGAAGCTCAGTTCCTCTCAGCTGTGAAATCTTAGGCAAGTCTCTTACCTTCTCATCTGTATAGTGGGGACAGTAATAGGCATGTAGATATAAAGTTGTTATTATGAGGACTGAACTGGTTAACATTTGTAAAGTGCTTTGAACAGTGCTTAGTGCATAATGGGTCTATGCCAATATTTGCTAAATTAAAAAAAAAATCTGTGAGATGAATGTCAGGAGGCCTAGCTGTACAAAAACATCTTACATAGCCAGCCTCAGTATCTTGAATGCTACCATTGTTGATGAATTAGTTTGTTTTACTGCTTAATAAATGCTTAGTATATCCTGCCTTTTAATGACTAAGCTTCCCCCAGGGATATGTCTTATTTCTCTAGCTGGATTGTCAGCTGCTAGAGGACAGGGACTTTATTATTATGCTTTTAAACTTTCACTCTCCTCCTAGCCTCTCCCCTTACTCTCCCACTCCTGCCCCTGTCCTCATCCCTGGGTTCACACACATGGCACCTCTTCTTAAGAAATATGCCTAAAAATGTAGCATCTTACAGCCTGTCAAGTTCTGAAGCCCTAATCTGATTTGTGAATCCCTCTTCATCTCCACCAAGTGGCTGTCTGCTTTTATGCTTCCAGTTGCTAGGAACTCACTGATTTTTGTTTTTTAACCAATATTTTCTTTTTACTGTTATACAATTTACTGAGTACTTATGACATGCCAAATACTGCAACATGTTGGATATGCGGTATCTTCTCTAACCCTGACAACAACTCCTGGGTATAAATATGGACATTATCTCATTTGCAATTGAATTACAGGAACTCAGAAATGGAGTTGGGTAGTGAACCCAAGCTTTCTGTCAGTCTGACTGTTGCATATTACTATATTGCCTCTAGAAAGTTGCTCCTTATTATGATTCCTTTGGTACTGGAAAGCTTTTTAAAGTTTCCTTTTAATCTTCCCTATCTATGTAAGAGTATTTGTTCTGATATGTCTGTTTATCCCATTGCTATGAGCCTTTAAAGCTGGGGATGGAGTCTCATTCAGTTTTCCATCTTCATCATCTGGCAGAACCAGGCAGGTAACAAGCATTCAGTAAATGTCCACTGAACTGACCTCTTGAAATGTGAACAAAACTGGGAGGGGCTTGCTAGGCGCAGTGCAGCCTCAGCTCTTCCTCTCCCTCCCTTTTCTCTCAGTTAGCCTCCCCCATGCCTCGTCAATGCCACACTGTTCAAAAGTTTTCCAGGATGTGGATTTTTAAAACTGAAGATTATAAATAATAGTCGCAGAAGCAGATTCTCTTTGGCTCTGCTCTAGTCTATGAAAGACGTTCAGAATAGCAGTGGGTGGGTGGCCAGACCTGGAGCAGCACTGATTTATAAGTAAAGTGAACTGGTAACTAGGTACATACAGTGTAGACACACAGACACACATGTATCCTTTTTATATACAAGAGAGAAACAAAGTGAAAGATTTTTCACTTTTCTCCTGTTTTAACCACAGAATGTTGTTTTAGTTTGCTGGAGTGAGTGATTATCTACTCGGCAGAAAATTACTATTTTGGTTTTTGCTAAAGGATGGTTTGTTCTACAGTAGAGAAGTAGGAAAAGACTAAGTTACCAATAGGAGTATTTTTGTCATTGAGCAGAGCACCAGGGTATGGAAGCAAGAGTGCTGGCCTGGGGGTCAGGTATCCTACATGTACACTCTTCTTTGCCCTGGGCAAATTATTGTGTCGGGGCAAATCCCCTTTCCAGGTTTCAGAGTCTGACCTGGGATTATTGCTCATCTATAAAGGAAATGTTAGAGAAGCAACCCCTATCTCCCAACCTCTACTCTATAACCTGACCTATGGTGACTCTTGGGAACCAGATGGAGCTGAGACAGCTTGGCCGCTTCATGCTGGAGATTCAGCCTCCGAGAGTCCTTGAGTGCTCCTCTGTGAACCCACTAATAATTGTGCCCACTTTCTAATGATGCTGTGATGCACTACTAAGGGATGCATGAAAACACTTGGTTCAGTGTTTGACACATGATGTGTGTCCTTGACAAGCATTAAGTATAAGAATAGTAGCAACGACATGAATTAGTAAAAGAACGAACTATCAAAAATTATCAAAATAACAACGATTACCAAAAGAGCAATAATTATCAAAACCACGTGGTTGAAAATAGATGGGAGGTACAAAGCAGAAGACATAGTCCCTGACCTTGAAGAGATAAGATATAGAAATGTGAAGACAATAGAAGCCAATGTGGACTGAGCTCCAGGACGGAGTAGAGAAAGGTGATATCAGGATTTAGATGTGGTGAGAGCCCCTCAGACGGACTCAGTCCATAGCCGCTTCCCAGAGGTGGCCGGAGAGGAGCTGATAAAATCAGTGTCTGGGTGCCAGGAAGGAAGATGGTGAGGTTTCCAGGAGAGGATGTAATGGGCTGTCTGAGGTCAGGACACAAATGCTTTGCCAGACCAGAGGCTTTTTAATAAAATATAAGTAGGTCAAAGGCCTCTCTGGTTTCTTTCCCAGGGAATACAAATCAATAGTCATTGTTTCCTTTCTATACAAAATTTTAAATCTGAAATTTACTTCAGTGAAAGGCTGGCTTTGCGTTTGGGGTTGCATCAGTGTGGCCTGGACACTCCTCCCGGGCCATGTGTATAACTTGCGGACATGGCCTGGACTGGCTGTAAGCAGGGGACAATGAACGTGCTCACAAGAGTGCGCTGGCCAGTGCCTCTAGGTACACAGAGAATTTGGCTGAGGAGCACTGGAAGGTGAGTCCTTCTTTCTGTGTCACCTTTATAGGTTTACACTGTTATCAGTGGTTTGGATCCCCTGTAGCGGCCACCCATGAGGCAACACATCCAGAATTATTCTGTTGAAGAGGCCATGAGTTTGTGTGTTGAGCCTCATAGTTGGATGAAATTCTGGATAGTTTAAATTATTAAACACACACACACACACACACACACTCGACTAACTTAGTCTTTGCCCACTCCTCGGGGTCTCTCCCCACGGTCAAAAGGTCAGTTGTTGAGCAGGCCCATCCCCTGAGAGCAGGGACTGTCCAGGAACCTGGCCAGGTGACAGGTAAGCATGGTGTTTGTGCATACCAGGCCTGGAGGCTTCAGTGTCTCAGGTCATGTTACAACTGAAAGGGTCATGTTACAGGTGAAGAATTTATGAAACAAAGGACTTATGCAAAGATATATACCTATAGAGACATCTACAGAGAGAAACAGAGACAGAGGGAGGGACAATTTCCAAGGACAATTCTGAATTGTGATCCCTGAATTCTTCAGCCAGATCAAGGATATAAAAAAGGGTCAGAGTATGGGAGAGATTTGTTGAGAAGGTTCTTTGGGGAAGAAGTGTGCAAGTCTTCTCTATCTTCCCAGGAGGAGAAGAGAGTTCAACCTTCACCCCAAATCTAATGTAGTCATGGCCATAATCAATTTTACAGCATTTTCATCACCCCAGTAGAAACCCCACACTCATTGGCAGTCATTCCCCATTTCCCTCCAAGCACCTGAACCCTAGGCAACTAGGGTTGAAGGCAACTACTAATTATCTTTCTGTTTCCACAGACTTGCTTATTCTGGGCCTTTCATGTAAATGGAATCATGTTACATGGTATTTTATGACTGACTTCTTTCACATAGCATAATGGTTTCAAGGTTCATCCATGCTGCATCAAATCAATACTTCATTCCTTTTTATTGCCCAGTAATTCCAGTATATGAATGTGCCACATTTTCTTTATCCATTTATCAGTTGATGGACATTTGAATAGCTTCCAACTTTTGGCTACTATGACTATGACTGCTGTGAACATTGGTGTACAAGTTTGTGTTTGGACATATGTTTTCATTTCTCTTGGGTATATATACTTAGGCATGAAATTGTTGTGTCATATGATAACTCTATGTTTTAACCTTTTGAGGAACTACCAGACAGGAGATAAATATAAAATCATGTTTTGATTATGTCACAAGTTGTACTTGTTCAACATACTGGCTACTGATGAATTCATCCCCTAGCACACCTCAGTTACCCTCTGTGGTCAGGACAAGATCAGTAAGTGAGGGACAGAGGAAAAGGGAGAAATAGAGACATATACAGAGAGAGAGGGGGGGAACAGGCAAACAGGAAGTTAAAGACAAGGCATAGAGGCACCAGATGAGACTTTAGGAGTGATCAGACCTGGAAAAGAAGTGGTTTGGATCTAGAGGTCTGTGAAGCAATTAGCTGGCTGTGTGCATTTGAAATTTAACCTAATGTTTAATGCCTCTGTGCCTTCTACTACAATTCCACTATGCCAGGTACTAGCTTCAGGTGAAGCTATGATTATGCGCATATTGTTTTACCTAATCATCACAAACATTGGTTGTTCAGTTGTTCAGTCATGTCTGACTTCTTGTGATCCCATGGACTGCAGCAGCCTCCCCAGTCCTTCACTATC
This sequence comes from Ovis aries, assembly GCF_016772045.2. Lineage (NCBI taxonomy): Eukaryota > Metazoa > Chordata > Mammalia > Artiodactyla > Bovidae > Ovis > Ovis aries. Next base: position 176,052,856 of record NC_056056.1, read on the forward strand.
TCCCACAGTCATATTGTTCTACCTAATCATCACAAACATGTGTGGTGGCTAACATTATTCCATTTTACAAATGAGAAAACTCAGGCTCAGGTAAATAAATTGGTCAGAATCATACAACTGTAAGTCACAATCTGATATTTATTTTTATTTATTTATTTGGCTGCCCTGGGTCTTAGTTGCAGCACGTAGGATCTTTACTGCAGCATATGAACTCTTAGTTTTGGTTGTGGAATCTAGTTTCTTGACCAGGGATCAAACCTGGGCCTTCTGCATTGGGAGCATGGAGTTTTAGCTACTGGACCACTAGGGAAATCCCTATAAGCAGCAATCTGAGATCAGAAACCTGTCTGCCTGCCCCTTAGGCCAATGTTCTTAACCACTACATGCCTCTCATCCTGGACATCTGGGCTTACCCTGCCAGCTTCTGAATGACTAGTCCTGTGTGCTTCCAAAAATCCTTCTATGTTGTGAGGTGCATTGGTAAAATGGCCCTCAAAAAGGGGGCAGGGGTAAAATATGTAGTATGTGCCAATTTCCATAGTGTAAGTATTCTCACCACAGCAGATGTCAGGCTATCATCACTTTACAAACTAGCTCACAAAATTCCTGAATATTTAACAAGTAGCTTTCATGAACCAGTATGAGCAACTTAGAGCACATCCCTGCTTCTATGCCTTCGAGTTGTATGGACCTTTGCTCTTAGTCTTTTGAAGACTAAGAGAACCAAAGTTCTCAACTGGGAACCAAAGTTCCCCGATGACATGCATCCCTGAGTTTTCTGGTTAACTGAATGATTTAACCTGTAATACTAACTCAGAAACCATTTTGAGGGCAAGACATGCCTGTAAAACCTGGTGTTTCATGACTCACGGAAATAGAAACACATTCATATTAAAGAAATGCCCTAAATTTGTATGCATTTTCCTCTTTTACCTCTAAGTAATAGTTAACATACTTTTAGGCTTATTCCAGAAATGTGAGTTATAAACCAGTGACCATATGATAGAAGCTAAAATTGAGGGAAGCCTGACCTTCTTCACACGGTACTTCTCAAACTTGGGTCTGCGTGTTCTACCAGAATTTTAAAAATATAGTACATATTTTCTTAAAAAAAACTTTTTCAGTTACATAGATAAAGGCAAATATTCTCTTTATGTATGATTCACTGACATTTAGCAAAAACACTTTAGTTTTTTATGGGAATAAATTCTTTGATGGGGGAGGGGAGTGACTTTTTTCCCTTACAAATAGGTGTGTCTTTAGACTCTGATAATCATTTTTTAAAAATTATCCTGCCATATTGTTTCCAGATTTTTTTATTTTTACAGACTCTTTTCAGCTTTATTTAGTTTCTTTTGTTTTTGCACAGACAGGCAACTGGTGACAAACCTCAAGCGTCGTGCGACAGATCGGCGAGAGCAGGATAAAGTGGCAATCTAAAATCTCACAACCAGCGTCACGTGGTTCACCGGAGCAAGAGCTGCTGGAATGGTATTTCCTAGCTGCTAATGACCAGCTTCATTATCACACCGCCCTGAACTAACATTTTCGCCTTTGGCTTATAATGGGTGTCATTAGATTCTAGAAAATTCCCTGTTTGTCCCATCCCAAAATTTGGTTTCTTGAGAATCAGAGAGAAAACAAGTTATTCTGAGCTTTGTGTATGACAAATGAATGTGTGGGTGAAACAAGAACCTGCGTCACCTTGGTGCTGCTGGACTTTGTCCCCTGATCCTGTTGAAAGGAGTCAAGCTCCAGGTGGAACTGCAGCTCGGGCTTGCTGATATAGCACGAGTGGAGTTTTCCATAGGAAATTAACTAAATAACACTCACATTCTTTCCCTTCCTTTTCCCTCTTCTCTTCCCTCTTTAATGAAACAGCTTAAGCTCAGCACTTGAACTCTCTCGCAGGGGTGAAGTGTTTGACAATTTCAATCCCTTCTGACACTCTGATCAAAAAGAACAGTCTCTTCTTCACTTGCTTATTCCAAAAAGTGCTTTTCCTCAAAGCTATTGTATTTCACTGAAGATGCAACTTTCTGAAAACAAGATGTCCTAAAATGATTGTTCAGAGATGCCTTCCTTTAAAAAATGGCAAAAGTGGCACTTTAAAAACAACCCAGTCACATAAGTGGATCTGGTCCTGTATGCAAAAAAATAATTGTGGCACAGTCAAATAGTAGGTTGCTAATGCCATAGACATAAAATCACCCAAGGAATCAAAATGAGGGTGAAATCTTCCCCAAGTAGTCATTCTTTTGTTTAATGTGTGTGCTCCTTCTTCATAATGAAACCAGTAATGGAAGGTTTAAGGAAATGTTCAGTAGTAATTTAATAAAAATATTGATAGAGTGCCTTGTAGATTCAAAGCAGTTCCTATCCACTTTAGAGACACAATTCAGCATGGTTGTGACCTATGAAATACAAAACTCTATGATAGGTGATATGAGGTATAAATTGTTGGTCCCTATGTAGATTAGAATAGAAGAGAAAACTAAGTATAAGAATAATCAGAATACAGATAGTTACCCATGTAGTGTATATTCCCTGAGCTCCTCTGATGGGTCAGGCACTTTGCTACAATGATTGAGATAGTGGTGAGCCAAAGAGTACTGGTAACCTACCTCCCTGAAGGGAAAATGTAAGTGTCAAAATTCTGTCCTTCCTTCAACAACTATTTATGAGTATGAACTGTATGTCAGCTGCCCTTTTTGGAGCTGTTGATATAGCCACAAGCTAAAAAACCTCTCTGTTCTCAGAGATTATGTTCTATTGTGGAGGTAGAAAAACAAACACATGTACAGTTTCAGACAGAAGTAAGTACTATGAAGAATATAGACAGGGGGAACTTCCCTGGTGGTCTAGTGGCTAAAATTCCATGCTTCCAATGCAGGGGGCCTGGATTTGATCCCTGGCTGGGGAACAGATCACATGCTGCAACTAAGACCCAGTGCAGCAAAATAAATAAACATTTTTTAAAAAAGAATATAGAAAGGGGTCAGTGGATTAAAAATGACAGAAGGTACTACATTAGATGGGGTAGTTGGGGAAGTCCTTTCTGGGAAGACCTTTGAGCAGGGACATGGTGGAAGAGAGGAGCCCATGGAGATCTCTTAGGTACAGGGAATCCCATATGTAAAGATGCTGAGGTGAGAAGGAGCTTGGTGTGTTTGTGGAAGAGCAAAGAGGCCAGTGTGGCTGGAGGAGATAAAGTCATGGAGAGGGAAGCTGGCAGGGAAGCTGAGGTCAGATTGTGTGAGGCCTTGGTAAGGACTTTAGATGTTGTTCTGAGGGTGATGGGAAGCCAACAGAGAATCTTGAGAAGGGGAATGATCTTAAATAAATTTTTATTGGAGGACAGTTACTTTACAATGTTGTATTAGTTTCTTGCTCTATAGCAAAGCACACTGTCATATATATATGTATATCTCCTCTTTTTAAGATTTCCTTCCCATTTAGGTCACCACAGAGCACTGAGTAGAATTTCCTGTGTTCTCATTAGTTATCTCTTTTGTACATAGAAGTATGCATATTTCAGTCCCAGTCTCCTAATTCATCCTGCTCCAGACCTGCTTGATTATTTATTCTCAGTCATTCTGGCTATGGTGTGGGGGAATAGATGGTGTGCGGGGGCCGGCAAGGGTAGAAAGCAAAACGAAGCTAACTCTCCCAGAAGTAAGAGGCAATGCCTCTCACCTAACTGCCTTAGATCTGAGACATCAGCTTTTCCTGACTTAGGACTTGAACTGAAATATTGGCTCTTTCTGGGTTTCAAGCCTGCTGGCCTTTGGACTAAAATAATGCCATTTCCTGGGTTTCCAGCTTGCTGACCCAACCTGTAGATCTTGGGACTTGTCAGCCATCATAATCGCATGAGTTTTTCTTGTTCTACTTAAGAACAACTGATTGAATGAGACCCATCCACATTAGGGAGGATAATCTGCTTTAATCAGTCTACCCATTAAAATTTTAAACTCACTCCTACAATACCCTCACAGAAATATCCAGAGAAATGTTTGACCAAATATCTGGAAACCCTGCAGCCTGGTCAGGTTGATGTATAAAGTTAGCTGTAACACTGCTGTTGGGGTACCCCTGCCTCTTTTTCAGCCCCATCTCTCAGTCACTCTTCTATACACTTTATACTCCAGTTGAATAAGACTCCCCACTGCTTTCTAATCATGCCCAGCACTTCCAACTATCCTATAGAGGGGTCCCTTCCCTTATTTCTGCTTGTTCAACTCCTACCCACGCACTGAGGCATACGCCACCTCCTCCAGGCAGTGGGTCCTGCTCTCCTTACTGTGCTGTGCCTCACTCTTCTTTTGTCCCTTCTTTGTTTCTGTCTTTCTTTGGCATTTAATGCACTATAGCCATAATTTACATGTTTATAAGTGATATGAGATGCTTAGCAAGAACTATCCAGGGAGTCACCTAGGAAACACAGAAAGATGGAATCCCTTGTGACATTCTTTGGTAAATGGTTTGCTGTCTCTTGCTTCCTCCTCTGGAAAGTGAGGATATGGATACTACCTACCTCAAAAGAGTATTGTGAAGACTAAATGAGATGATGCATTGCAAGCACCTAACATAGGATGTCCTGGATATGCATTGGAAGGACTGATGCTGAAGCTGAAACTCCAATACTGTGGCCACCTGATGCAAAGAATGGACTCATTGGAAAAGACCCTGATGCTGGGAAAGTTGAAGGCAGGAGGAGAAGGGGATGAGAGAGGATGAGATGGTTGGATGGCATCACCGACTCCATGGACATGCGTTTGAGTAAGCTCTGGGAGTTAGTGATGGACAGGAAAGCCTGGCGTGCTGCAGTCCATGGGGTCACAGAGTCGGACATGACCGAGCAACTGAACTGAACTGAACATAAGATGTGATGAAGAGTAAACCCTATCTAAAGAAGAGTTATCTCTGAGGAGAACCTCCCTCAGAGAGGTAGACACATGGCTCCCACAAGTCCTGAGGGGAGTTTTCCACAGGAAGATGGAACAGATGGGGGGAAGATAGACTATAAAGGTCTTAAATTTACAAGTTCTTAGTTCAACCAAGGGCTTCCCTGCATTCTGCCTGAATCTGCCTGCAATGCAGGAGACCCAGGTTCAATCCCTGGGTCGGGAAGGTTCCCTGGAGAAGGGTGGCAACCCACTCCAGTTCAAGTGAACAGTGAAGGCTAATGAGCATCCCTGGACCCCAGTTTGAAAGGGGAGAGAACCAAAGTCACTCAGCTTAGGCCAGTTGTCCACCTCTTCTATCTGTTCCGACTGGATGGCAAGATTGCTGTCTCACATCACCACCAGGTCCTGTTCCTGGGGATCATTAGGGGCAAGTCTCAGAGGCGTGAGAGCCTGGGTTGAGTGTACTGTGGCTAACATAGCATAACACCCATCACACTCTCTGGAAATCTTTTGCCATACTCTTTTGGCTCTTCTATTAGGCCATAAGCCCCCGAGGGCACATCCCTATAACTCCAGTGCCAAGCATACCACCTGGCACATTGTGGGCTCCCAGCAAAGACTCCTTGAGTGAAGGAGCATTTACTCATTTGCTTCCATACTTAAATGATCATGGAAGCCCTGTGTTTACAAACCTCTCAAAACACTGCCAAACAGAACCGGTAAGTAAAAAGCAATGACAACAGTGAAGGTCTTGAGGCATAACCTTTGAAATGAGAGAAAAACAAACCTGAAAAGTACTTGCCTAGAAGTTACTGAGAGTGGGAAAATTTTCCTTCCAAGGCAATCACTGTTAATCATGGACAGGGCAACTATTACATGTGAAAATACTAGTGTCAAACCTCCTTATGGAAGATGATTTAAAACTTTACTTGGCATTTCCTTCCATATTCTAAAACCAGAATTTCTTTACATAAAAAAAAAAAAAAAAAGACCACAGACACTGCATTTTCAGAGACAGCCTCTGTGTTAGGGCCATTCACCAACAATCCTCTCAGCTTAGGCTTCACTATCTAAAACCTGCTTATGCAAAAGTCACCTATGATGCGGTCAGAGTGATCATGTACTGTGCTGTGCTTAGTTGCTCAGTCGTGTCCCACCCTTTGCATCCGCATGGACTATAGCCCATTCAGCTCCTCTGTCCAAGGGGATTCTCCAGGCAAGAATACTAGAGTGGGTTGCCATGCCCTCTTCCAGGGAATCTTCCCAACCCAGGGATCAAACCCAGGTCTCCCACATTTCAGGCAGATTCTTTATAGTCTGAGCCACCAGGGAAGCTCCAGAGTGATCATAGGCATTAAAAAATGAAAACAGTATTAAATCATGCTATGAGCTGAATTGTGTTCCCCCAATTCATATGTTGAAGCCCTAACCCTCAGTACCTCAGAATGTGACTGTCTTTGAAGATAGAACCCTTAAAGACAGTGATTAAGTTAAAGTAAAATCATTAGGATGAGTCTTAATCCCATCCGGCTAGTGTCCTTATAAGAAGAGGAGTTTAGACACGTGGAGATATAAGGGATGACTATTTGTGGTCACAGGGAGAAAGTGGTCATTGCAAGGCAAGGAGAAGGACCTCAGAAGACACCAAACCTGTCAGCGCCTTGATCTTGGACCTCCAGTCTCCAGAACTCTGAGAAAATACAATTCTGTCCTTTAAGCCAACCAGTTCTGTGATGTTTTGTCATGGCAGCCCTAGTAAGCTAATACAATCACTTTCTCTAATGGCTCCTCATCCTTTTAAGAATAAGGACTTTTTATTTTATTATTTGCTTATAAAATAAATATACTTCACTGAACCAGCAAAGGAAAAGCACAGAACATTTAACTCCATAGCTAGTTTATCAGACATGCACAGAAAAAAATCTTAAAAAAAAACCCAAAAAACAAAAAAACACGGATGAGGGCCCATCTTAATCCAGAATGATCTCATCTTGATGACAGCTACAAAGACCCTATGTGCAAATAAGGCCCTTCTCACAGGTACTGGGGGTAAAGATTCAAATATATTTTTCTGGGAAGGGGAGAGATGCAATTCTACCCTCTGAAAATGTCTAAGCTTGAAGGGAGTTGAAGAGTAATTGCAAGAAGTATAAAGAATCTTCTGGAATGTGGTTGATATTCTTGATCCAGGGGCTGGTTATACTGTAGTTTCGGTTTATGAAAATTCATCCAGCTATTCCCTTATAATATGTGAGTGTTTCTCTATGGATGTTATGCGTCAATAAAATGATTTTTTAAAGTCACTTTTGTTTAGAATTTGCAGTTGTTTCTTCTTTTGATTTATGTTTCTCTAAAATATCAGAGAAAAGCAAATCTATCAGTGTCTTCAAATAAAGCAAAAGAAGACTCTAGTTGGATATATCACCGTGGGCTTTGATTTCTCCTCTGTATCTGTGATCAAGAAACTCTATAATGAGTAAAAGCCACAATGTATTCGATATTTTTAAATTGATGTTTTTATCTTCACAGTAACATCTATATATACTTGAAAAATATTTGTACATAAATGTCTCAGGTATTATATATCTGTTTACAGATTATGCTTGCCTGCCATATGGCTTCACAGGCATTTAGTACTAGTTCTGTGGTCACTCGATAGTCACAAGCTGTGGGTCACCTGTCTGCAGCCCCTCAGGGGAAAATGTACAGTGGTGAAGAGCATGGAATTAGGAGCTGAACTGTCTTGGTTAGAATCCCAGATTGTCATTGTTTTGGTATATGCAATTTTTGTGTGTTTCATTTTTCCCACCTGTAAAATGGAGTGATAATAATAAGATCTAACTCATAGGATTCTTGTATTAAGAAGAGTTTATACACTTTAATACACAGTAATTGGGCCAGATTATATATAAGCATTAGCTATTATTATTATTGTTGGGGCTTCCCAGGTAGCTCAGTGGGTAAAGAAACTGCCTGCAATGGAGGTGATGCAGGAGTCACGGGTTCAGTCCCTGGGTTGGGAAAATCCCCAGAGGAAGGCATGGCAACCCACTCTGTTACTCTTGCCTGGAGAATCCTGTGGACGGAGGAACCTGGCAGGCTACAGTCCATAGCATTGTAAAGAGTCAGACACAACCACAATGACTGAGCACGCATGCACAGCTATTATTATTATTATCAAGGTTTGCAAGCTCGAGTGAGGGTCCAAGGCTGTTAACTGCCCTGCTCCTGACTGGAGTAGGTATAAGGGGTACAGATTACTTTGGAGGAGTCTTGTCTTTCAGCTGTTGTGAATAACGCTGCTATGAACTTAAATGTACAAATATCTGTTTCTGTCCCTGTTTTCAATTATTTTGTTTTTATACCCAGAGTAGAATAACTCAATGATAATTCTATGTACACCATTGTATATTCCTACCAGCAATGCACAAGTGTTCTAATATCTCCATATCCTTGCCAACACTCATTTTCTGTTTTGTTTTACGTGTGTGGTGTGGTTGTTTGTGTGTTTGTGTGTCTGTGTTTGTAAATAGCTGTGATAGTTAATTTTATGTGTGAACTTACTGCACCAAGGGATTCTTTAGGCAAGAATACTGGAGTGGGTTGCCATTTCCTCCTTCAGGGGATCTTCCTGACCCAGGGATCAAACTTGCATCTCTTAGGTCTCCTGCATTGACAAGCAGGTTCTTACCACTAGGGCCACCTGGGAAGTCCCTGTCCACATGTTTGTTCAAATATTATTCTGGGTGTTTCTGTGGGGATGTTTTTGGATGGGGCTAACATTTAAGTTGGTGGACTTTGAATAAAGCAGATTTCTCTTCATAATGGGACTGGGTCTCATCCAGTCAGTTGAGGGCTGGATTAGAACAGAAAGACCTACAAGTGGGAATTCTCCAGCAGTTGGTTTTTTGGATTAGAACTAGAATACTGGCTCTTCCTGGTCCTCCAGCCTGACAGGCTTTGAACTGGAAGGGTAGCATCAGCTCTCCTGGTGTTCCAGCCCGTTTGGCCCACTCTAAAGATTTTGGACTTGTCATCCTTTATAATCACATATATATGTATATATATATGTGTGTGTGTGTGTATGTATATATATATGTATACATATGTGTATATATATATGTATAAAATATTGTATTGGTTCTATATTATAAAAATTGTATTGCTTCTATTTCTTTGGAGAACCCTGACTTATATAATAGCCCTCCTAATGGGCATGAAAGTCTCATTAGAATTCAAATATGTGTTATAAATACATGGTATATACACACTGTATAGAAAACCTTTATTGAGACTTATCATGAGCCAGGTACAGCCCTAAGCACTTCACATATCTTAATTCATGTGATGTACACAATGCCTCTGATGCAATCATCAGTATGACCTCTAATCTGTAGATGAGAAGGAAAGCACATTAAAGATTGAATAACACAGGCTAAGGTCATGCAGCTGTTATGTGGTGATTTGAAATCAGCAGTCTGGTTCCAGAATTCTTGCTTTTGCCAAATGATGCTCAGGCACCTTCTGTACTAGTAGCTGCACTTAATTCTAATCATCTTGGTGATTTCTTATGCCCTGGATTTCCCTTTACATGACCTCTCTTCTTCCCCAAAGTCCTTCTCTACTTCAGTTCCCACAAATCAGTCAAGACTGATCCATATTCCCTGTTGTGGCATGTGGTGTCAAGGGGAAGAACAGTGGTTTCTGGCCCCAACAAAACCCTGAAAATATGCCCTTGGGGAAAAAAAATTAGAAACTGCTAATTCCTTTACTCTGGAAGCAGAAAAGTTAAAGTATTTAAAAATGAAAATTATTCCCGTAGTGTATTTGAGCCAAATAATTAACGTGTACTCATGTATTAATTATACTTCAATACTATCCTTGCTTTGCTTTGTGGGGCTGTCCTTTTTCTGGGGTTAAATGAGGATAAGCTTTTTGAGGTAGCACTGAATTCCATTTCAAGAAAATCCTCACAAGTCTGGTTAGGCGAAGATTTCCATCCAAAAGAATTGCCCAGCCAAGCAATTAAGTCACTTTCAGAAGTTACCAACTTCCAGCTGACCTTTGTGGAAGCCGGAGCTGCAGTTATAACTCATAGTTTTTGTTTTTTTGTTTTTTGTTTTTGTTTGTTTTGTTTTTTTAAGATCAAACTACCCCTCTAGGAAAAAATGTATCCAGTGCTTGAAACTTGGAAAGAGTACTAAGCCAGATCCCTCCCTTTAGAATGGCTGCAAACATTTTCACATTCAGTTGGCCTTACTGTGTCCCATCTTTTAAAACCAAAGCCTGAATAATTTCATCAGAGCTGTTTGCTTTGACCTTGATGGGCTTCTCAGGGTAACTGTTTCCTGCAGTGTATCTTGGGAATGTGGACTCTCCCAGATTGCAAAGCTTTAGCTACTGCTAGAAAGAGGCATAGCAGGGCGTGTCACACCTCGAATGATATCAAGAATTTTAAATCAGGGAGGATCTCCAAGACCACCAAATCATACTCCTTAACTTCACAGATGAGGAGATGGAAGCTCAGCAGGGTTGGAGGAAGACATTGAAGTATTTTAAACAGGATGGGACAATAGGGCTCTTATATTGAATTCACTTATTAAATCTATGGGTGAGACAAAGCAAAGAGCTCGGGATACCACTATAGGCTGGAACAGACCAGCATGATAAAACTCAATAAGCAGTAATAATAAAGCACTGCTTCCAGATGCAGAACCAGCAAGACTGTCTAATAACTTGAGGATATGGGTCAGACAGGGTTTGGTGGACTGCAATCTCTGTATGAGTCTGCAGAGACAGTGGTCAGCCAGATGTTTAAAAACCTAATTAAATTCTAATAACAGTACAAATCATGTTGTGTTAGTGTGTAGATATATTCTATAAGGACACATAAAATTATTCATGGTAGTTATCTTTGACAGTAGAACTAGGAGGACTAGCTATGACAAACCTAGACAACATATTAAAAAGTGGAGACATCACTTTGCTGACAAAGCTCTATATAGTCAAAACTATGGCTTTTCAAGTAGTCATGTACGGTTATGAGAGTTGACCATAAAGAAGGCTGAGCACCAAAGAATTGATGCTTTTGAATTGTGGTGCTGAAGAAGACTCTTGAGAGTCCCTTGGACGGCAAGGAGATCAAAAGTAGTCAATCCTAAAGGAAATCAACCTTGAATATTCATTGGAAAGACTAATGCTGAAGCTGAAGCTCCAATGCTTTGGCCACCTGATGCAGAGAGTCAACTCACTGGAAAAGGCCCTGATACTGGGAAAGATTGAAGACAAAAGGAGAAGAGGATGGCAGAGGATGAGATGGTTAGATAGTATCACTGGCTCAGTGGATGTGAACTTGAGCCAACTAAAATGGATGGAAGAGGACAGAGGAGCCTGGTGTGCTACAGTCCATGGGGTCTCAAAGAGTCGAACATGACCTAGGGACTGAACAACAACAACAACTAGGAGAAAGGGTTGTACGTTTTACTTTAGACATATTGTATTACTTGACAGATTTTATGATAAACATTTTCTTGATTTTGCAGTAAACAAATCTTAGAAACTTAAAATGATGGTGATTGACAAAACTTGAAGCTGAAGGAGAGTGTCCAGATGGACAGGAAAATGCTAAATAGAGTGTATGGAATGTACACTGTAGAGCCTTGGACATTGAAGGACATCAATAAGTTTAAGTATTATATTCAGGAGGAGTGAGATCACAGTGGTGGTGAGGGCTGTGAATAAGATCACAGAGAAAATTGTTGAGCAAATCTAGCTAACTTCAAATTTTTGAAAACTCAGCACGGAGGAGAGCATGGCAACCCACTCTAGTGTTCTTGCCTGGAAAATCCCCACAGACAGTTGAGCCTGGTGGGCTATACAGTCCATGGGGTTGCAAAAAGCAGGACATGACTGAGTGACTAAGCACACAGCACAATATGTAAAACAGAGACTTATTGTCTATCTCATTCTGAAGGGCTAGTACACAGAAATTCATTTGCTCTTTCATCCATAAAATGTGTATCTTCCTTAGAAAAGCTTTTGAGAACGTATGTCCATAGCAAAGAATTGGACTACTTTAAGAAGAATGAGCTGCCTTTTCAGAAATGTATTCAAGAAATGGTTGATCAATTCAACCATGAGAGAGGGACACCTGCATTTTTAAGAAGGATAGACTGGAAAACATCTAACGAATCTTGTCACTTTATGCTTATACCATTTTCCTGCTCAAAAATACTGTATAAAGGCTCTACAACAAAGTCTAGAAAGGTCAAATTACTCCCTGTGGTGTTCAAGGCCCTTCAGACTGTTGCTCCATTCACCTTTTCCAGTTTATCTTCTGCTGTCCCCATTAGGCACCCACTGCCCAGTCTCATTGGTCCATTTCTCAGATAACCTTCTTACCTCCTTGTTTTTTCTTTCTTATCCTGTTCTTTTCTAGAATGGCTTTTTGGCTTTTCTTGCTCTGCTAAGTGCTAGCCATGTGAAGTTGGTGAAATGCAATGCATTTTTCAATTTGAATCCTCAAATACTACCTTGCTTTAAGGCTTCCCTCTTTCCTAGGTATTAGGAAAGGCTTTTCAAAGCTGACAGTTGCTGGTAGGAATTCACAGTCAAACCAGTAATTTATAGCTAAGGTCTACTTGGTTGATCAGTGCCCACATGATATTAGACGTAAAAAGTGAAACACCACCTTCCTGTCACTATAATATATCTAATATTCAAATATATATTTCAATGGTTGTGGCATTTATATTCCAAAAGGAATATGCTTTTCTATTTGCATATTTTAGTGTTATAGTTTTTGCCTAAAATTCAGCAACAAATCGACTTGACCCATTTGTATTAAGCCCTTTACATGAGCAGAGCACTGTGGCTTGGGCTTAACTCAAATCCAAATTAAGATCTAAATCTGAAGAAAGAAAGTAACCTTTTTAAAGAATCAAACTCCATGAGGAGAGAAAGTAGGCCAAACACCTACTGGACAAACTGTTAGAAGGATCCATTATCTCTTTTAACTTTTGTTACTTGTTACTGGCACTAAAATAAATCCATTTGTGCCAACACCTATTATTTCCCCACTTTCGAAAAAGGTCAACATTCAAATAACACAGAAAATTCTGGATATGACCTCATACTGTCTCTTCTCATGGGAAGTCTGAGTTCTGGTTCTGCATATTTCTGGCTGTGTGACCTTTGCCATACCTCAACCCTTCAGAAGACTGAAAACGTGATGATCGTGGTTTTAGTCACTAAGTTGTGTCTGACTCTTCATGACTCCATGCACGGTAGCCCACCAGACTCCTCTGTCCATGGGATTTCCCAGTCAAGAATACTGGAGTGAGTTGCCATTTCCTTCTCTAGATCTTCTGACCCAGGCGTTGAACCCACATCTCCTGCATTGGCAGACAAATTCTTTACCACTGAGCCACCAGGAAAGCCCCAAAGAAAATGTATATATATGCAAATGTGTGAAAGGATTAATTGCTCAGTTATGTCCAACTCTTTGCGACCCCATGTAGCCCTCAGCCCATCAGGCTCCTCAGTCAATGGAATTCTCCAGACAAGAATACTGGAGTAGATAGTCATTCCCTTCGTCAAGGGATCGTCATGACCTAGGGATCAAACCCAGGTTTCCTGCATTGCAGGCGGGTTCTTTACCATCTGAACCACCAGGGAAGCATATACACAAAAATATAAATATAAATAAGTATACTATATGTTATATATATTAGTAATTAGTATATACTTATGCTATATACTGGAGAAGGCAATGGCACCCCCCCCCCCCCACTCCAGTACTCTTGCCTGGAAAATCCCATGGACGGAGGAACCTGGTAGGCTGCAGTCCATGGGGTCACTAGGAGTTGGACACGACTGAGCGACTTCACTTTCACTTTTCCCTTTCATGCATTGGAGAAAGAAATGGCAACCCACTCCACTGTTCTTGCCTGGAGAATCCCAGGGACAGGGGAGCCTGGTGGGCTGCCGTCTGTGGGGTTGCACAGAGTCGGACACAACTGAAGCGACTTAGCCACAGCAGCAGCAGCATGCTATATACTATATGTACATACATGATACATAAATATATACTAAGTACTGTTATTATAATATATATAACTAGTATATTGTGTTATAGTCATTCTAACAGATACATAGTGGTATCCCACTATAGTTTTTTTAAACAATCTTATATCTTGTATTTATTGCCTAACATCTTAAGAAATATTTTTTTGTAATTTAAAAAATTAACGTATAGTTGATGCACAAGATTATACAAGTTACAGATTTACAATACAGTGAATCACAATTTTTAAAGGTTATACTACATTTATAGGTTTCCCTGGTGGCTCAGTGGTGAAAATCCTGCTTGCTAATGCAGGGGACATGGGTTTGATCTTTGGGTCAGAAAGATCCCTTGAAGAAGGAAATGACAACCCACTCTAGTATTCTTGTCTGGGAAATCCCATGGACAGAGGAGCCTGGCAGGCTATAGTCCATGGGGTTATGAAAGAGCTGGACACGACTTAATGACTAAACAAAACATACATTTATAGTTATTAGTAAATATTGGCTATATTCCCTGTATTGTGTAATATATCCCTAGCTTATTTTATATGTAATAATTTTTAACTCTTACCTCCCTTACCCCATATTACCCAGCAAAGTGATTCAGTTATATGCATATAGACATTCTTTTGTGTTTAACTTCTTGCTTTCCACAGCATTTGCACTATTTTACATACTCACCAGCAATGTATGTGCGCTCCAAATTTCCACATCTCACCAAACCTTGCTACTTTCTTTTCTTTTTTAATTATAACCATCCTAATGGATGCAAAGTAGTATCTCTTTGTGGTTTTGATTTATATTTCCCTAATGATATCATACGGAGAAGGCAATGGCAACCCACTCCAGTACTCTTGCCTGGAAAATCCCATGGATGGAGGAGCCTGGTAGGCTGCAGTCCCTGAGGTCACGAAGAGTTGGACACAACTGAGCGACTTCACTTTCACTTTTCACTTTCATGCATTGGAGAAGGAAATGGCAACCCACTCCAGTGTTCTTGCCTGGAGAATCCCAGGGATGGGGGAGCCTGGTGGGCTGCCGTCTATGGGGTCGCACAGTCGAACACGACTGAAGCGACTTAGCATGAGATCATATTTTGTAACTCTATATTTTTAGTTGTTTTCTTTAGGAATTATGTATCTTAAATTTATATTTTACTTGAGGTTATTCCTGACTTAATTTGACTAAAATATAGCAAATTTGCTTCAATATATTCCCCCCTCTCATGCTATTATTCTCATATACATTACACCTATATATATTAAAAACCAGGTAATACAGTGTTATAATTACTGCTTTACACAGTTTGTATCTTGTAAAGACACTAAGAGAAGAGAAGAGACAAAATATATTTATACAGTTTTTCATAATTACCATTTGTCTCTTTCTGTCCATTCAGATTATCATCTGGTGTCATTTTCTGTCAGTCTGATGGACTTCCTTCAGTATTTAAAGGCAAGTCTCCTAGCAACATACTCCTTCAGATTGTTTATCTGCTAATACCACTACTTTGTCTTCATTGTTGAAGGATGGTTTTTGGGATGCGGCATCCTCTGTTGACAGTTCATGTCTTCAGTGCTTTGGATGTGCTAGTCCACTGCCGATTGCCCTCTGCTGCTTCTGACGGAAGTCAGCCATTAATCGCGGGGCTGTTTTCCTGTAGGTAATATCGTTTTCCTCTTGCTGCTTTTAAGAGTTTATCTTTGTTTTCGGCATTCAGTAGTTTTACTCAGGGGTTTTACAGATTCTTGGATCTACAGATTAATGTACACAGACTCTGAATTAGCCAAAGATGTGTGGAGAACTTATCTAGCACTTCCCTTTTAAACATCTGTGTAGACCCCCATTCTGCCACTCACCCCAACCAGCAGTGCACCTTCAAGCTATCATAACTGTGGGCGTTCCCTGTTTGTTTCCTAC
The DNA here is from genome assembly GCF_016772045.2 of Ovis aries. Lineage (NCBI taxonomy): Eukaryota > Metazoa > Chordata > Mammalia > Artiodactyla > Bovidae > Ovis > Ovis aries. Next base: position 176,068,752 of record NC_056056.1, read on the forward strand.
CAAGCTTATTGCTCTTACTGACAATGTGCTGGGCACAAGTTTCTCTTCCTCCACTCCACATCAAGCCTTCTCCAGCCACAGTTACTGATATTTACAGACTACCCTGCCCTATAGCACTACATAGCTAGGTGAGAGGAGAGAAGCAGTTTCAGGCGAGAATGCCATAGACTCTTCTGTCTTACCCAAAGTTAACCAATTTTTCATGAAGTTCACCAGTTCTTCTATTTTCTACTTGCCTTTAGTCAATTTCCAGAGCTCTGAGATGATCATTTTTGAAAAATTTTGTCCAGGTTTATTGTTTCCTTTTGGGGGGTAGGGGGCGGAGAGTAAGATTTTACCTATCTCTTTTCTATCCTAGCCAGAAGTTCTGCCTACACAAGCATTTTTAAAATACTTTTGACACAAAGCTATAAATTGCTCTCCAGAAAAAATTATACAAATTTGTGTTTCTGTCAGTTGTATGATAATTTTCCCCATAATTTTCCAGGATTGGATAATAGCTTTAAATAATTCTATCATAATTTATAGGTGAAATCTTACCATACTCTAAGTTTAATTTAAATTTCTCTAATTTCTATTACTTCAAGGATCTTACTCAAAAATAAGATGAGATAATATTTTATGTGCTAAAATCCTTCAGATGCAAAATTTTCTATAGAAATGTAAACCACATATTATCATCTTGCAATACTTAAAGTCTGACCACAAACCAAACTGTTCTCACAAATCCAAGATGCTTAGGATAAACCCAGAAAGATCCCTGCTATATATATGGAGAACTCAGGGCTTAATGCATGAATCATACTTGTCCTTGGGGAACATTAGTGATGATGTTCCAGAAAACCAAGGCTAAGAATAATTTCATAGTAAATGCAAGAACTGCATGATTTGGCAGGAAATTGGGGGAGGGAGTACAAACCACAATTCCACCTGACACCTCGGTGCTTGGAGACCAGCTCTGATATGGATTTAACATCTAAGAGTGTCAAGACAACAGTTCTATGACAGTGTCTTATGACTTTCCAGGAATGATGTATGAAACACTGAAGTTCATTCACCATTTCCTCTAAAGGGAAGAGGGAATAAGAAGGAAAATTCTTGGAATGTTCATAAAATGCAGGAGATGAGGGCATGGGCTTCTTTTTCTTTTTATAATATAATATATATTCAACAGGGTTTCCCTGGTAGCTCAGTTGGTAAAGAATCCACCTGCAATGCAGGAGACCTGGGTTTGATCCGTGAGTTGGGAAGATCTCCTGGAGAAGAGAACGGCTACCCACTCCAGTATTTTGGTCCAGTGAATATATTCACTGGGGCTTCCCAGATGGTGCTAGTGGTAAAGAATTCACCTGCCAATGCAGGAGGTGCAAGAGATGTGGCTTTGATCTCTGGATCAGAGAAGATCCCCTGGAGGAGGAAATGGCAACCTACTCCGGTATTCTTGCCTGGGAAATGCCATGGGCAGAGGAGCCTGGCAGGCCACAATCTGTGGAGTCACAGAGTCGGACACGACTGAGCACAAGCACAGCTAACACAACATATATTCATTATGGAAAACATAGAAAATTCAGATACACAAAAGAACACATCTACTCACAGTCTCATCACCTAACAATAACCGTTGTTACAAGTTTGTATATATCCTTCTCAGTTTTATATATGGAAAAGGGAAGGGATAAAGAGATATTTCATAACCCATGTGAGTTTTTAAAAACTCTGCACTTCTTTTTAGCTCTTCAGCTGGGAGAGGAGGCTGCTAAGGAGAAGTCACAACAGTGGAACCTAAGCAAAGACACAGAATCGATTTTTAAAGGTTATGTGGTAAGAAGCTGATGAAGAATCTATGTACACTTAGATAATGAGACATTCCATACCCGGAAAGACAATGTCAATACCTGTTGTATCAGGTGAGAAGTGTGCAACAAAGAACTATGAGAGTGAATAGTACTTCTCAAAACACCTGTGATGATGGATCAGTTTTAAATTTCCAATCCATCCTAGACTAACGCTTTCATGAAGTTTAAAAAAAACATATGCATTGAGATGTCATAAATTGCTATAAATTACTCTAAATTTCTGAAGTTATTGCATAATGATAATAAACATTTGGAAGGCTAGCACAGGTCTGTGGATCCCACTTTGGGTAGGACTATTGTAAGTACTTGTCTTTTTACACTGACAACTTAGATATCAACAAGGGTAAAGACAGTGTGCTAGTAAATGTTTAACTGGTTCTCTGGGACTGGGAAAATAACCTGATTTTAGTGTTTGAAAATATCCATGGTGTACATACTCTGACCATGACATATTTCAAGTTACTAAGATGAAATTGATGAATGCAGAGTAGAGAGAGATGAGTACAAGTTATAATCCATACAGCATGCAACTCATCTTTTTTTTCAGGTAGACAAAAGTCAGTATACATTTCCACTGATTTCAAGGTCAGAGTTTTATACAAAAATTCTGATAAAAGCATGTAAAAATAATGTCTTAAAATTTTTATATAAACAGATCATCAACTGTAATGTATAATTATGAAAGCATTTAGAGCACTTCAATTTAAAATCAGTCTAATAGCAGGCAGTATATAATGAAAGGAAATTTACATTTTTAATAATTATAACTTTCCATTAAATTTTTAAAAAAGATTATTTGTGTTTTCAAAATTCAAAGTATGTTTTTATTATGTGTTCTCTGAGTGTAATAATATTTAGAAAATCTGCATATTGTATTATCACATATTTAAAGTGACTAATTCAGTGGTTTTTAGTATCAGTCAGTTCAGTCACTCAGTTGTGTCCGACTCTTTGCAACCCCATGGACTGCAGCACGCCAGGCTTCCCTGTCCATCACCAACTCCTGGAGCCTACTCAAAGTCATGTCCATCAAGTCGGTGATGCCATCCAACCATCTCATCCTCTGTTGTCCCCTGCTCCTCCTGCCTTCAATCTTTCCCATTATCAGAGTCTTTTAAAATGAGTCTGTTCTTCGCATCAGGTGGCTGAAGTATTGTAGTTTCACCTTCACCATCAGTCCTTCCAATGAATATTCAGGACTGATTTCCTTTACAATTGACTAGTTGGAACTCCTTGCAGTCCAAAGGACTCTCAAGAGTCTTCTCCAACACCACAGTTCAAAAGCATCAATTCTTTGGCACTCAGCTTTCTTTATAGTCCAACTCTCACATCCATATGTGACTACTGGAAAAACCATAGGTTTGACTAGACAGACCTTTGTTGGCAAAGTAACGTCTCTGCTTTTTAATATGCTGTCTAGGTTGGTCATAGTTTATAAAATGGTTTTTAGTATATTCACAAAGTTGTACAACCATCCACAATTTTATATTTTCATCACCTCCAAGAGAAGCTCTGCAGCCGTTTAGCAGTCACTCCTGATTTTCCCCAACACCCTGGACCCCTGTGTTTACCCCTCAAACTCTAGGCAACCAATATCCACTCTCTGTCTCTATGCATTTGCCTATTCTGGCCATTTCAAAGAAATGGAGTCATGCACTATGTCGTCTTTTGTGACTGACTTGTGTCACTTAGTTTCAGTATTTTAAGACTCACTCATGGTGTGGTATGTTTCAGTACTTCATCCCCTCTTATTGTAGAATAATATTCCATTGTATGAATAGAATTTATCTGGGTTCTTTCCACTATTGTGAGTAATGCTTCTGTGAACGTTTGTATACAAGTTTGTTGCTGTTTGTGGTCACATGTTTTTGTTTCTCTTGGGATACATTTAGGAGTGGAACTGCTGGGTTACATGATGGTGGTGGTGGTTTAGTCATTAAGTCGCTTCCAACTCTTGTGACCCCGTGGACTGTAGCTAGCCAGGCTCCTCTGCCCATGGGGATTCTCCAGGCGGAATACTGGAGTGGGTTGCCATGCCCTCCTCCAGGGGATTTTCCCAAACCAGGTATCGAACCCAAGTTTCCTGCACTGCAGGTGGATTCTTTACAGGGGAGCCCTTATCCTTTCTGCTGCTGCTGCTGCTGCTAAGTCGCCTCAATTGTGTCCGACTCTGTGCAGCCCACCAGGCTCCCCCGTCTCTGGGATTCTCCAGGCAAGAACACTGGAGTGGGTTGCCATTTCCTTCTCCAATGCATGAAAGTGAAAAGTGAAAGTGAAGTCGCTCAGTCATGTCTGACTCTTTGCAACCCCATGGACTGCAGCCTACCAGGCTCCTCCGTCCATGGGATTTTCCAGGCAAGAGTACTGGAGTGGAGTGCCATTGCCTTTCTAGTGGATGTGAAATCATTGTAGTTTTAATTTTCATTTGTTTGATGGGTAATGCTGTTGAGTATCTTGTCATGTGCTTACTGGCCATTTGTGTATCTTTGGAGAAATATCTGTTCAGATCTTTTGTTTATTTTCAAATGAGTTATTATATTTTATTATTAAATTGTAAAGTTCTTTATATATTCTAGATATAAACCCCTTATCAGATACATTATTTGCAAATGTTTTCTCCCATTCTGTGGGCTGTCTTCTCACTTTTCTTGATGAACAACTCATTTTTTATTGACAAAACAGAACTAGTTAAGTCTTGAGTGTTGAAAGAATCACAAATATAGATGGTTTGTGAGTATTTAGAAAATACTAACGAGATCCCTTGGAACCAATATGGGTTTGCTGAGAATAATTACATTTTGCTCTTATACCCATACCTTGCTTCTGTTGCCTTTTCTCTTATTAAAAATATTACCTCCTCTTACTATGAATATCGGGCTTTCCAGGTGGCTCAGTGGTAAAGAATTAGCCTGCCAATGTAGGCGATGCGAGAGACTTGGGTTCGATCCCTGGGTCAGGAAGATCCCCTGGAGGAGGAAATAGCAACATACTTCAGTATCCTTGGCTGGAAAATCCCATGGACACAGGAGCCTGGTAGGCTGCAGTCCATGGGGTTACAAAGACATGACTGAGTAGCTGAGCACACATAGACACTATGAATATCAGTATTACTTCCTCAAAGGAAGCAGATAGCAACTCTTTAAAAGTCACTATATTTTAATAGTAAAGATGGAATGGAAAGTGCTGAAGTTTTAATTACTGCAAAATCAAATTCAGGCAGTTGAACTGACCAGTTGTTGAGATGTTTAAAAGAAAAGATATGCACTGAATTATAATCTAGGGTTTCCAAGATTGTCTTCTAAGATTCTCTTTGCTCATTTATCATCCATCCATCCTTTCTATGTTTCAAAAAGAATGTTAAGAATCTTGCAGGAACTCACAAAATACCATCAGAGAACACAAATTAGAAGAAGTGAGAAATAGAAACGAAATAAGCCACATTAGCGATATTAAATGAAATCAGGAATTAGGCAAATCGAAAGGGGCCTGTTTTACCAGCCTTTATGTCTTTAGATGTAAACCTACACATCTGGCTTCCAGTTTTCCAACAGGCAAGGCCAAGAGGGAGACTTGATCAGCTACACAATTTACAGCCCATTAGGTACAATTCTTTTTGATTCTAGGACCAGAAAGAAATGTCTCCTGATCCCAGCCCCACAAAAGTCACTCTGTTATATGACGGTATTTCCTTTTCTAGTTCCCCTTTGGGCTTTTAATCACTTTACTAACTGCCTTCTCTCTCACATTGGGCAGCATTAGGGAATGCTGACAGCTCTGAAACTGAGAGCTATTGCCCCACAAATGAAAATAGTAAAAATGTCTTTCCTCCTAAGAACCCCAACACTCCAGTCCTCTTCAATTGGCTCTTCTAGTGATGCCTTTTGGGTGATAATCACAACTACCATTTATTAAGCACTGGGCACTTCATTGTTTTGACCTCTAATCTTTACAATAATCCCAAACAAGATACCATCTCCCTATTTTATAGATGGGGAAAGAGACTCAGGGAAAATTATCTGTTCAAGGTCACATAGCTAGTAAGCAACAATCAGGGTTCCAATCCAGGACTATCAGGCTCCATAGACTGTCTTCTTTCAATACAATCCCACTGTTGTTTCTTTTCCCCTGATGATCAGTCAGTTCAGTCACTCAGCCATGTCCAACTCCTTGCAACCCCATGGACTGCAGTATGCCAGGCTTCTGTCCATTACCAATTCCGGAGCTTGCTCAAACTCATGTCCATCGAGTCAGTGATGCCATCCAACCATCTCGTCCTCTGTTGTCCCCTTCTCTTCCTGCCTTCAATCTTTCTCAGCATCAGGGTCTTTTCCAATGAGTCAGTTCTTTGCATCAGGTGGCCAAAGTATTGGAGCTTCAGCATCAGTCCTTCCAATGAATATTCAGGACTGATTTCCTTTAGGATTGACTGGTTGGATCTTCTTACAGTCCAAGGGTCTCTCAAGAGTCTTCTCCAACACCACAGTTCAAAAGCACCAGTTCTTCAGCACTCAGGTTTCTTTATGGGCCAAATCTCATGTCTATAAATGACTACTGGAAAGCTATCATCCCCTGATGATAGTTACTTCAAAACTTCTTTACCTAAAGACCTTCATGTTGGTTAGGCTAAAGTTTATCTGCTGTAACAGAGGGACCAGAAGTGCAGGTTCTTAAACAGGGTAGGAGCATTCTTTTTGTCTCTTATGTAAAAGTGTTGCCTTGAGTGGTCCAGGCTAGCACAAAGGCTCTGGCACTCATCACGTGGCTTCCTGGGGGGCTCCACTCACCACCATTGATCAACTGGTGGGAAATGGGAGAAAAAGTCAATCAAGAACATGCAAATTTAAGGAAGGTTGTAGAAACTGCACACAGCACTACTGCTCGTATACCACTATGCTGAATGGACCATTGTAGCCCCATCTTCAAGGTCTACAAGGCTGGGAAATTTGGGTTCTAGCTGGATGGTCAAATGCTCAGATAAAATTTGATGTGTCTGTTTGTGTCAGAGTAAGTTTCTCTATCCTAAAAAAGGGGGAGGGGAAACAGGTTCTGGGGAATGGCTACAGGCTCCATCATAGTTCCCCTAGGCACAGTTTTCATCTTTCTGATTCTGAGTTCTCCTATCAGTCAGCTTCCATGCACCAGTGATCAGACAACCTTTTTGCTATTTGCTTTGTATCTGGCGGAGAAATAGATGTTGTCCCTTGTTTTTGCAAGTTTTCTTCCTTTTTATTTCTTCTCTCTGCCCCTAAAGCAAAGCCATTGTTTACATAGGAATTTTGAGACAGAAGGACTTTCCGATTTCACAGATGGAGAAATTGGGATTCAAAATGACTGACTTGTCTGGGGTTGAACAAACAGTAGTAGAGGGGACTTAAACCTGGGTATTTTGGTTCCTGCCCCCCATAAGGTAGATATAAGTCCTTCTCCACCTAAGCCCCTTCCTTTGCCATTTTTGTTTGTTTGTTTTGGTGGAGGACAATGGCAAGAAAGTTAACAAAACATATGGGCCTCTCTGAAGTTTTCTTTAGAAAATCCTTACAGCCAGTCAGTTCAGTTGCTCAGTAGTGTCCAACTCTTTGTGACCCCATGAATCACAGCACGCCAGGCCTCCCTGTCCATCACTAACTCCTGGAGTTCACTCAAACTCATGTCCATCAAGTCAGTGATGCCATCCAGCCATCTCATCCTCTGTTGTCCTCTTCTCCTCCTGCCCCCAATCCCTCCCAGCATCAGAGTCTTGTCCAATGAGTCAACTCTTCGCATGAGGTGGCCAAAGTATTGGAGCTTCACTTCAGCATCAGTCCTTCCAGTGAACACCCAGGACTGATCTCTTTTAGGATGGACTGATTGGATCTCCTTGCAGTCCAAGGGACTCTCAAGAGTCTTCTCCAACACCACAGTTCAAAAGCATCAATTCTTCGGCGCTCAGCTTTCTTCACAGTCCAACTCTCACATCCATACATGACCACTGGAAAAACCACAGCCTTGACTAGACGGACCTTAGTCAGCAAAGTAATATCTCTGCTTTTGAATATGCTATCTAGGTTGGTCATAACTTTTCTTCCAAGGAGTAAGCGTCTTTTAATGTCATGGCTGCAGTCACCATCTGCAGTGATTTTGGAGCCCCCCAAAATGAAGTCTGACACTGTTTCCACTGTTTCCCCATCTATCTGCCATGAAGTGATGGGACCAGATGCCATGATCTTCGTTTTCTGAATGTTGAGCTTTAAGCCAACTTTTTCACTCTCCTCTTTCACTTTAATCAAGAGGCTTTTAGTTCCTCTTCACTTTCTGCCATAAGGGTGGCATCATCTGCATATCTGAGAGTATTGATATTTCTCCCGGCAATCTTGATTCCAGCTTGTGCTCCCTCCAGCCCAGTGTTTCTCATGATGTACTCTGCATATAAGTTAAACAAGCAGGTGACAATATACAGCCTTGACGTACTCCTTTTCCTATTTGGAACCAGTCTGTTGTTCCATGTCCAGTTCTAACTGTTGCTTCCTGACCTGCATATGGGTTTCTCAAGAGGCAGGTTAAGTGGTCTGGTATTCCCATCTCTTTCAAAATTTTCCAGAGTTGATTGTGATCCACACAGTCAAAGGCTTTGGCATAGTCAATAAAGCAGAAATAGATGTTTTTCTGAAGGTGAGGCTAATCAGAACACAGACAAATCCTTCGACCTAGATAAAGTACAGTCATGCTCATTTGAAAGCTGGTAGAAGCACTCCAAACTAACTCCTAGTCATTTCCAGGTTTCTTCCAAATCCTCCTGACACACCTGAAGATTTCCTTCTGAACCAGCTCATAGTTATGTCTCCATTCATTGACTGTAAATGCTTTCTCAAAGCATCAGCAATTTCTGATCCTGTTAGCACCACGAGGATCCAAGATAACATTACTTTCTCCTTTTATTTCTACTTTTCTCAGTTCAAATTCAATGCAGCTTGAAGGGCTGGAGGAATTCCATGGGCTCTAGGGTTTCAATGAATTAGCCCCTCAACAGTATTGCAACTAGATGGGCAGTCATCAGCAGGGCTGCTCAGCCTGTGTGTTTGTCTTTTTTTTTTTTTTCTTTGGCCCTGTGGCTTGTAGTATTTTAGTTCTCCAACCAGGGATTGAATCCAGGTTCTTAGCAGGGAGAGTGCTGAGTCTTAACCACTGGCCTGCCAAGGAATTCCTAGTCTAGTGTTTTAAAGGCTGGCTTTTCTTCACTGAGGAGGAGAGACAAAGAACAGAGGGAGGGATGCAGAGTGTGATGGACACTCCATCTAGAGGTGTGTGTGTGAGAGCATGTGGGCTGTGTGTGTGTGTGTGTGTGAGGATGTGGGTGTGAGGGTGTGACATGGGTCTGTATATTGTGTGGAGAGGAAAAAGAGAAGAGGAAAAGAAAGAGGAGGAATTTTAGAGTTTGTGTCAGCACAGTAAGCTTAAGGTGAACACAAGAAGGGAGAGTGAAAGTGAGACAGAGACAGAGGCAGGTTAGAACATGTGTGAGCGGGGAGGGGAATAAAGCACAGGTGGGGGAACTCTTGATAGGAAGAGGCCCAATTTAGGAGCAAATACTGCTTTCAGAGATTGGCTGGCTGGCTGGCTGTGTATCAGTCAGTCACGGGCAGTTCTGCACAGGCTGTAGGAGTTTCAGATGTTTGGAGATCATGGTCCCACCCACAAGGAACTTACAAGGAGATGGGGAACATCAGGAGAAAGCCCTAGGAGCCCCAACACAAAGGGTGAGAACCAGTTAGAACTGGTTCTAAAATTTTTTAGAGCAAAAATTGTTATGTTAGTTTGTTGCTGGGTGTGGGGATTGGGAAGAGACAAAGATTCTAGTCCAGCACTGAGTTCAGCAAGAGGGAATTGTTAAATAAATTATGATTGTGTGCCATATAATGTACCAGCAGGAATAACGATGTAGCTGTGTATTAACTGCCATAGTGAGAGGTCTACAATTTATTATGAAGTAGAAAAAAAGCCAGCAGGTTGTGAAACAGTACATATGGCATGACGCAATGTTATTTCAAAAAATTATACATTTAGATATATGGAAAAAATCTGGAAGAATATACATAGAACTGTTAACAGTGGTGATTTTTGGATGGAGAGGGTCTTGATTTCCTCATCTATTTTCTTTCAGGAAACGTATTTCTGTTACAATCAGGAAAATAGGAAAGAGAGAATGTACACAAGAGAGAAAATGAGAGGCTGAGGATAGGATAAGAGCAAGTGGACATTTATCAGTTCTGTGTTGGAGGGAGCAAAAGGCTCTGCTTGGAAGCCCAGAACCAACCAATCAATTACCACCCATGGCTGATCAGTGACCAGCCAGTGCTGACACCATGTGCCTCCCATCTCCCACCCCGCTCCTTTACTCCTACCCTCCCTGGTCTCCTGTTTCCCCCCTTCCACGTCAGCTGCCTGACACTGTGACTACCAGACCATGACTAGCTTTGTGTAGCTGATCCCTGGGAAGGTGTCTCCCAACCCTGCACTGAGTTGGATCCAGCTGGAACATGCATGTGACCCAGGGAGGAGGAGGACAAGGAGGGAGCAGTGGGCTTCCCTTTAGGTTTTCCCTTTTCCTTTCGCAGAAAGCAAAGCTGAGTCAGACCTGGGAAACAACATACATTCTCCTCCTCAGATGGACTCGGAAGATGACTTTGTCCTGTCCCATGTGACACCTAGACTGGAAGTTCCTATGGAGGAAAATGCAGAAGCACATTCTTGGCAGCTGACTAATTAATTCTTTGAAAGTTTGGGTCTGAGGTTGGCTCACACGTGGAGGCCTCTACCAGTGGGGCAAGGGGTAGTTCAAAAAATAGCACACTGAGGGGCTGGCATAATGGGAGATGATGATAAATACCCTTTGGGACTAGCTGATCTCAGAAGGTGGGCTTAATTTGGATTGTTCCTATTCAAGTTTGTCTTGTTCAAGCCTATCTCTGGACTTGCTTCTCCATACAAGTGAGTTTTTTATTTTTAACTATGCATATCAAATAAAAATGGCCCCTACTTAAAAACACATTTGTTAACAGCTGCTTCTGCTCACAAACAATGATATAATTTCCCTCTAGGCGGGGTGGCTTTTTGGTTGCCGGGGGCGCCAGCGTGAGGAACTCCGCCCATGGCAAAGGTCATGAGGAAGGAGGCTTGGCATATGAAAAGGCGTGATCAAGCCTCAGGAAACCCCCTGTTCCCGAGCATCTACCCCAAAACCAGAGTCTGTTTTATGCTTTCCTCCATAACCGTTTTTCTTGGAGAAGGAGTAAACGTGCAGCTCCAAGGCAATAAAAATTCTTGGGCGTGACAAGAGTGTTTCAGCTTACGGACTCCTCTGAAGGTTATCTAGCCCACCTGTAAAGGTTCGTCCGGCCACATGTGATTGTTTACAGCCTCCCAACCTGAGAGGCATGAGATGTTTTAGACTTACTAAAGGAATATTCTTTTGGGGAGTTAGAAATTATTAGTATAGTGGGTTGGTTAGGAATTATATTGGTGAAGGGTTTTTCATTTGTTGTGTCAATAATTGCTGCTAATTCCTTGCTCTAGGTGGGACAAGGATGTCTCAGGTCAAACCTCTCTGCTGACAGACTAGCTTGTGTGACAGGATTATCCATACTGCTGCCACTAGGCACATGATTGTTTACTACCTCTCAACCATAAACAGCACAGAGAGTTTTGGAGTATTTTGAGAGTCTTAATTAACATAGGGCTTTTTCTTCTTGTTGAGTCAATGATTGCTGCCAGGCCTCCATATCCTTAGGCACCTGGGAATATATTAATCAATATATTTGGACTAGAGAAAAGGAAATATGGTAGTTTTTGATGTTAGCATTTGGTTAGCAAAATTCAATTTAATTAGGAGCTCAAGCAAGCACCTCTTCCTGTGCCCTCCCCTGTCCGCAGCAGGGATGGTTGAGAAAGTGACAAGAAAGCAGAGAGAGCTAAACTCCATTAGGAAATGAATAGAAACTTTGGGGCATGGAGACGGAAGAGCTTAAAAGTGAAATGGTGGGACTTCCTTGGTGGTATAGTGGATGAGAATCCACCTGGCAATGCAAGGGACACAGATTTAATCCCTGGCCTGGGAAGATTCCACATGCCTTGGAGCAGCTAAGCCCATGGGCCACAACTACTGGGCCCATGTGCAGCAACTACTGTAGCCTGCGCACCCTAGAACCTGCACTCTGCAACAAGAGACGCCACCACAGAGAGAAGCCCATGCGCCGCAACGAAGAGTGGCCCCCACTCAGTGCAACTAGGGAAAGCCTGAGCGCAGCAATGAAGACCAGGCACAGCCCAAAATAAATATTTAAACGTATGAAATGGTGGCGGGCAGCAGCTATAGAAAAACATGCCTCGAAAGGCCCCAGTGTCTAAGGTGGCTTAGACAACTAACACAAAGTGTTTTTCACATTCAGTGTTTTTCTTTTTTTTTTAATCAGTTCTGAGACCCTGGAGGCCCCTCAGTCACCCCATTTTAAAGAACATTGTTCAAGTGACAGAGTGAAGCACCAGCGGTTTAGAGATTGGGCTCTGGGGCAGGCTGCCCAGTTTGAGATCGAGCCATGCCACGTGGGGGCTCTGTAACTTTGAGTAAGTTCAATGACTTCTCAAAGCCTTAGTTCTTTCACCTGGAAACGGAAAGTAATGGTATTTGTGGGGATAAATGAGATCAGCTTTATAAGCACTTAGTACAGCGCTTGCTCATAGTAAACACCCTGTGTCAGCAATAGTGGCGGTGGTTATGATGATGATGGAGAAGACAGTGATAACATGGGTAGCCACAGCTGCATTAGACAGTCTTTCATCTGCCAGTATTAAATATCAACTAGAGAAATCATAGAAGACCTAGTTGAACACTGGACTTTAGATGAATTAGTGCAGTGGTTCTTAAAGTGTGGTCCCTGGACCAGCAGATCAGCATCCCCTGGGAATTGTTAGAAATGCTGGTTCTAGGCCCTCCCCAGATCTACTGAAATAGAAACTCTGGGTATGGGTCCTGCAATCAGCATTCTAACATGACTTCCAGATGATTCTGATGCACACTTTAACATTGAGAACTACTAACATCGTGAACACTGCCTCAGTGACTTGCAAGATAGGAGCCACATTGCTGGTGGGTTAATTATTTTCACCCTTGTTCAAACATGACTACTTTACAATCAATTTCACTGAACGTGACTATAAATAAGTATATGGTGGAGTCAAAATTTATCCAGGTGTGAAAACTAGTACTTCAGTTTTCTAAAACTGATCTCATCTTGCTCTAGGGTTCCCATTATTCCAGGCAAAGTATTTTTCAGTTTAGATCCCTGATTTGCATCATCAATTCCAAGTTTAAACTCCTCTTTGGGTTGTGTTTCCTCCACCCCTCATCCCCTTTCTCAGAAGGCATCTGGGTGCAGGAGGGAGCTGAGGCAGTCTTACAGCAGCAGGGAGAAGTCTTTGCACAGCCTGGGTGCCTTCCCACTGTGGGCCTTGCTCATCCCTCTGGGCTCACAGATGTGACTTTGCTCCGAGGCTCTGGGCTCTGGCTGTTCCCACCTGGTCTTTCGGTACTTCAGGCTGGCACCTGCTGCTGGAAGCTGTGATCTTTGTCACAGCTTCCTCCCCTGCAGCCTTCTCATCCTAATCCTACCAGCTAGATCTCCTTGGATCCTAGCAACCTGGATGGCAGACAAGAGCCCAGAGTGCTTCAAACCAGGGAGGACGCAAGGGAAAAAACGCTGTTAGTAAGAAAGGACAAAACATCAACGTATTCCATAACTATTTGCCCTCCCTCCCTCCTCTCCTGTTTCTTTTTTTTTTTTTTAAATTATGTATAAACATATTTTCATTGAAGTATATTTGATTTACCATGTTGTGTTAGTTTTAGGTCTATAGCAAAGTGATTCAGCTTTATAAATATATATATGTATATTTGTATATATATGTGTGTGTGTGTATATATATATATAAAGCAAATTCTTTTCTTTAATGAAAAGCCAGAAAGGAAGACATCTGTCTTGAAAATTGAGATTTAATAAAAGCAGGTTATACTCAGGGAGGACTTGGTTGCTAAAATTGCTCAAATATTCAATTCAAGAGTGTTCCCAAGAAGGGAACTAGGTCTAGGTTATATGACAAGACACATCAGAAATTAAATTTCCTTTTTACTTCAGATAGAACAAAAATTAAAGCCCTGGTAAATTTGGGTTTAATATAAAACCAGACCTTTTCTAATCATTGTAGGACAGCCCTCTCTTTCTCTTCACTGCCTTCTAGAATATATACTATATTAAAATTTAATTTTTTTTCATTTATTTAGCACTTCTAATAAGCAGTGAAGACTTATTACTTAATATTTCATTTTCTTAAGTCTTGCTTCTGTTCTACATAAGTTGTAAGCCACTCAAGGACAATGATTTTAATAATGATAACTGATAGTCATTTAAGATAGTACTGTGTATCACATTTGTTAGGCAGGTGGACTAGGTTATTCTGTAATAACAAATGACCTCACATTCTCTGTGGCTTAACACAACTAAGGTTTTCTTCTTGCTCACTGTACATGTCCATTGGGGTCATCAGGCAGTCTCTGCTCTCTGTAGACTCTCTGGATCCAGGATGACAAAGGGACCTGTGTTCTCACAGTCTCCCCAGGAGAGCAAAGGGGATGTGGAAGATTGTATAATAACTCTTAAAACTTCTGCCCAGAAGTGACGTATCAGTTCTGCTCAATTTCATTGGCCAAAGTATTCATACCGTCACACAGAACTTTATATTGGGAAGGTACAAATTTATTGTGTGCCTGGAAGGTAGAGAGAGAAAAATATTTGGAGAGTTCAGTTCAGTTCAGTCACTCAGTCGTGTCCGACTCTTTGCGACCCCATGGACTGCAGTATACCAGGCTTCCCTGTCCATCACCAAATCCCAGAGTTTACTCAAACTCATGTCCATTGAGTCAGTGATGCCATGCAACCATCTTATCACTAAGGATTATTGGTCTTCCCTGGTGACTCAGAGGGTAAAGAATATGACTGCAATGTGGGAGACCTAGGTTCAGTCCCTGGGTCAGGAAGATCCCCTGGAGAAGGGAATGGCTACCCGCTCCAGTATTCTTGCCTGGAGAATTTCATGGACAGAGGAACCTGGCAGGCTATAGTCCGTGAGGTCACAGACAATCAGACACAACCAAGCGATTAACACTTTCACTTCACTTTTCACTTGCACTGAAGATTATACCAGGTATTATGTTATGTTCTTGACTCATGTTTCCATCTTTGCAACTCCACAATGAAGGACCTGTATTAGCCCTGCATTTTTATAGGATGAGGAACCAAGTCCTCATGGCTTGTAAATGATGGAACAAGATTCAAGATTAAATCCATTAGATTCCAATATTTGTGCTTATAATCAAGAGACTATTCTGCTTCTTAAAGAATAGTGAGTTAACTTTCATTGAACTCAGAGATTATCAAGGCACAAGGTCTAAGTGTTTTCTATGCTTTATCTCATTTTATCAGACTTTACTACTTCACCACTCAGACTTTACTACTTTGTGAAATAGACTCAGTTATTAGTTGATGCCAAGGAAACCCAAAGCTTAGATTGCAAAGAGTAGGACATGACTGAGCGACTGAACTGGCTGACTGAAATTAACTCCACAGGTCATAATTACAGAACTCATTACTGACCTAAAGCAAAATCAAAAGGCTAATTAAGATTCTGTGAGTGTAGGCAGTGGGTCCCTTTCTCTCTCTCCATACCCTACACTAAGGCAGCTGGATTCTGATGCTCTGAACACAGAAAGGGCAAGTCCATTGTACACAGCTGTGCAGGCTGAGCAGTGCATGATGAGGATGCCACTCACATAGCCTATGATGTCTTAACATCTGCTGTGAGAGTCACAGATGTGGCCAGACCTGACTTGTGAGCCGGTCACAGGTTTACACCTCTCTAGCTAGTGTGACTTGGGCAGACTTAACTTTTCTGAACCTCCAAAATGTCATGATTTTGTGAGGTACATTAAATGAAGATTTTACTGATTATCACAGTTATTGAGTACTTTATAGTCCCTAGTCCTATTCCAGTACTTTAAGGCATGTATCAATAAATCTTGAAATAACTCTATGAATTAGGTGCCATCTCCTTTTCAAAGATGAGGAAACAGGCACAGAGAGGTTAAATGATTTGTGCAAAGCCATCCAACTGCTACATTGTAGAAAGGGGAATCAAATACAGGTGGTGGACTCCCTAGCTCAATTCTAGATAGCCTTTATATGCTTTCAACTCTATGGTACCCAAAGATAGCAAGTGTAAAACTTGACATCCAGAATGAACTAGTCCAGTTGACTTGGGCTGGCCAGACTGTAATCAGTGGTAGGCTCAGCTCTAGATAATTTACTTTATTTATTTATTTTTATTATTTATTATTTATTTATTTTTAGTTTTTTATTTTTTAAATTTTAAAATCTTTAATTCTTACATGCGTTCCCAAACATGAACCCCCCTCCCACCTCCCTCCCCATAACATCTCTCTGGGTCATCCCCATGCACCAGCCCCAAGCATGCTGTATCCTGCGTCAGACATAGACTGGCGATTCAATTCTTACATGATAGTATACATGTTAGAATGCCATTCTCCCAAATCATCCCACCCTCTCCCTCTCCCTCTGAGTCCAAAAGTCCGTTATACACATCTGTGTCTTTTTTCCTGTCTTGCATACAGGGTCGTCATTGCCATCTTCCTAAATTCCATATATATGTGTTCGTATACTGTATTGGTGTTTTTCTTTCTGGCTTACTTCACTCTGTATAATCGGCTCCAGTTTCATCCATCTCATCAGAACTGATTCAAATGAATTCTTTTTAACGGCTGAGTAATACTCCATTGTGTATATGTACCACAGCTTTCTTATCCATTCATTTGCTGATGGACATCTAGGTTGTTTCCATGTCCTGGCTATTATAAACAGTGCTGCGATGAACATTGGGGTACATGTGTCTCTTTCCATTCTGGTTTCTTTGGTGTGTATGCCCAGCAGTGGGATTGCTGGGTCATAAGGTAGTTCTATTTGCAATTTTTTAAGGAATCTCCACACTGTTCTCCATAGTGGCTGTACTAGTTTGCATTCCCACCAACAGTGTAGGAGGGTTCCCTTTTCTCCACACCCTCTCCAGCATTTATTGCTTGCAGATTTTTGGATCACAGACATTCTGACTGGTGTGAAGTGGTACCTCATTGTGGTTTTGATTTGCATTTCTCTAATAATGAGTGATGTTGAGCATCTTTTCTTGTGTTTGTTAGCCATTCGTATGTCTTCTTTGGAGAAATGTCTATTTAGTTCTTTGGCCCATTTTTTGATTGGGTCGTTTATTTTTCTGGAATTGAGCTGCATAAGTTGCTTGTATATTTTTGAGATTAGTTGTTTGTCAGTTGCTTCATTTGCTATTATTTTCTCCCATTCAGAAGGCTGTCTTTTCACCTTGCTTATAGTTTCCTTTGTTGTGCAGAAGCTTTTAATTTTAATTAGATCCCATTCGTTTATTTTTGCTTTTATTTCCAGAATTCTGGGAGGTGGATTATAGAGGATCCTGCTGTGATTTACTTTAAAATAGGCATGGACTGAAGCAACCTGTAACTTATTATTTATTTTATTTTTGTCCTTTGAGTCATTCTTTATTTGGTACTCCATCTTCCCAATTCAATTCAGATTTTTCCCCCCTGGGACTTTTTTTTTTTTTTTTTACTTTTTATGTTGTATTGGAGTATAGCTAATTAACAGTGTTATGATAGTTTCAGTGGACAGCAAAGAAATTCAGCCATACACATACATCTATCCATTCTCCCCCAAACTCCCCTCCCATCCAGGCTGCCACGTAACATTGAGCAGATTCCTTGTGCTAGACAGTAGCTCCTTGTTGCCAACCTGAAATTTTAATCAGCCCTGTGGGAGATGGTGCTAGTGGTAAAGAACCTGCTTGCCAATGCAGGAGATATAAGAGATGCAGGTTCAGTCCTGGATTGAGAAGACCCCTTGGAGAAGGGCATGGCAACACACTCCAGTATTCTTATCTGAAGAATCCCATGGACAAAAGATCCTGGCAGGCTACAGTCCATAGGGTCACTAAGGGTTGGACATGACTGAAGCGACTTAGCACACGCATGTCTACAAATCATGGCATGGGAGGGGGCAGATCCTGTTAAAATGCAGACTTTGATTCAGTAGATCTGGGGTGAGTCTGAGATTTTGAACATGAACAGTATAAAAAGGCAAAAAGATAGGACACTGAAAGATGAACTCCCCAGGTCAGTAGGTGTCAACTATGCTACTGGAGATCAGTGGAGAAATAACTCCAGAAAGAATGAAGAGATGGAGCCAAAGCAACAACAAGACCCAGTTGTGGATGTGTCTGGTGATGGAAGTAAAGTCCAATGCTGTAAAGAGCAATATTGCATAGGAACCTGGAAAGTTAGGTCCATGAATCAAGGCAAATTGGAAGTGGTCAAACAAGAGATGGCAAGAGTGAACATCGACATTTTAGGAATCAGCGAACTGAAATGGACTGAAATGGGTGAATTTAACTCAGATGACCATGATATCTACTACTGTGGGCAGGAATCCCTTAGAAGAAATGGAGTAGCCATCATAGTCAACAAAAGAGTCTGAAATGCAGTACTTGGATGCAATCTCAAAAATGACAGAATGATCCCTGTTCATTTCCAAGGCAAACCATTCAATATCACAGTAATCCAAGTCTATGCCCTGACCAGTAATGCTGAAGAAGCTGAAGAGTTCTATGAAGACCTACAAGACCTTCTAGAACTAACACCCCCAAAAGATGTCCTTTTTATTAAAGGGGACTGGAATGCAAAAGTAGGAAGTCAAGAAACACCTGGAGTAACAGGCAAATTTGGCCTTGGAGTACAGAATGAAGTAAGGCAAAGGCTAATAGAGTTTTCCCAAGAGAACATGCTGATCATAGCAAACACCCTCTTCCAACAACACAAGAGAAGACTCTATACAGGGACATCACCAGATGGTCAATACTGAAATCAGATTGATTATATTCTTTGCAGCCAAAAATGGAGAAACTCTATACAGTCCGCAGAAACAAGACCAGGAGAGGACTGGCTCAGATCATGAACTCCTTATTGCCAAATTCAGACTTAACTTGAAGAAAGTAGGGAAAACCACTAGACCATTCAGGTGTGACCTAAATCAAATCCCTTATGATTGTATAGTGGAAGTGAGAAGTAGATTCAAGGGATTAGATCTGATAGACAGAGTGCCTGAAGAACTATGGATGGAGGTTCGTGATATTGTACAGGAGGTAGGTATCAAGACCATCTCCAAGAAAAAGAAAGCAAAAAGGCAAAATGATTGTCTGAGGACGCCTTACATATAGCTGTGAAAAGAAGAGAAGTGAAAGGCAAAGGAAAAAAGGAAAGATATACCCATTTGAATGCAGAGTTTAAAAGAATAGCAAGGAGAGATAAGAACGCCTTCCTCAGTGATCAATGCAAAGAAATATAGGAAAACAATAGAATCAGAAAGACTAAAGATCTCTTCAAGAAAATTAGAAATACCAAGGGAACTTTTCATACAAAAATGGGTAAAATAAAGAACAGAAATGGTATGGACCTAACAGAAGCAGAAGATATTAAGATGAGGTGGCAAGAATACACAGAACTATACAAAAAAAGACCTTCATGACCCATATAATCATGATGGTGTGATCACTCACCTAGAGCCAGACATCCTGGAATGTGAAGTCAAGTGAGCCTTAGGAAGCATCACCACAAACAAAGCTAATGGAGAGGATGGAATTCCAGTTGAGCTATTTCAAATCCTAAAAGATGATGCTATGAAAGTGCTCCACTCAATATGATAGCAAATTTGGAAAACTCAGCAGTGGCCACAGGACTAGAAAAGTGCAGTTTTCATTCCAATCCCAAAGAAAGGCAATGCCAAAGAATGCTCAAACTACCACACAATTGCACTCATCTCACACACTAGCAAAGTAATGCTCACAATTCTCCAAGGCAGGCTTCAGCAGTATGTGAATCATGAACTTCCATGTTCAAGCTGGATTTAGAAAAGGCAGAGGAACCAGAGATCAAATTGCCAACATCTGTTGGATCATTGAAAAAGGAAGAGAGTTCCAGACAAACTTCTAGTTCTGCTTTATTGACTATGCCAAAGCCTTTGACTGTGTGGATCACAACAAACTGGAAAATTCTTAGAAAGATGGGAATACCAGACCACTTGACCTGTCTCCAGAGAAATCTGTATGCGATCAAGAAGCAACAGTTAGAACTGGACACGGAACAACAAACTGGTTCCAAATTGGGAAAGGAGTATATCAAGGCTGTATATTGTCACCCTGCTTATTTAACTTGTATGCAGAGTACATCATGAGAAATGGTGGGCTGGATGAAGCACAAGCTGGAATCAAGATTGCCGGGAGAAATATCAACACCCTCAAATATGCAGTTGACACCACCCTTATGGCAGAAAGTGAAGAAGACCTAAAGAGCCTTCTGTTTGAAAGTGAAAGAAGAGAGTAAAAAGTTGGCTTAAAACCCAACATTCAGAAAACAAAGATCATGGCATCTGGTCCCATCACTTCATGGCAATAGATGGGAAAACAGTGGAAACAGACACTTTATTTTTGGGAGCTCCAAAATCACTGCAGATGGTGACTGCAGCCATGAAATTAAAAGATGCTTGCTCCTTGGAAGAAAAGCTATGATTGACTTAGACAGCATATTCAAAAGCAGAGACATTACTTTGCCAACAATGGTCTGTCTAGTCAAAAGTATGGTTTATCCAGTAGTCATGTATAGATGTGAGAGTTGGACTATAAAGAAAGTTGAGCACCAAAGAATTGATGGTTTTGAACTCTGGTGGTGAAGAAGACTCTTAAGAGTTCCTTGGACTGTGGGGAGATCCAACCAGTCCATCCTAATGGAAATCAGTCCTGAATATTCATTGGAAGGACTGATGCTGAAGCTGAAACTCCAATACTTTGGCTACCTGATTTGAAGAACGGACTCATTTGAAAAGACCCTGATGCAGGGAAAGATTGAAGGTGGGAGGAGAAGGGGATGACAGAGGATGAGATGGTTAGCTGGCATCACTGACTCGATGGACATGAGTTTGAGTAGGCTCCAGGAGTTCGTGATGGACAGGGAAGCCTGGCGTGCTGCAGTCCATGGGGTCGCAAAGAGTTGGACACGACTTAGTGGCTGAACTGAACTGATTGAGAATGTCAAGGACAGATCCTCAACCTTTCCCTGAGCTTCAGACTTCCATATCTAACTGCGTGCAGGACCACCCCCCTAAGTATCCGTCAGGCAACTCATACTCAATATGTCCATTTACGATCACAGACTTTCCCCTGATTTTCCTCCTTAGTCACTCTCATCAGGAACTTGAACCATCCTGGACCACGCTGAATCACCCCAACATTCCATCAGCCCTCAAGACCTGCCCATTTTACCTTTTGTTTCTTCATTTTTAATCTTTAACATTGAGATATAATTGACATTCAACATTTATTAGTTTTAGGTGTATATCATAATGAGTTGATATATGTAGATATTGCAAAATGATTACCTCAAGTTTAGTTAACATCACTACATATAGTTACAAATTTTTTTTCATGATGAGAACTTTCCAGATTTACTCTCTTAGCAACATTTAAATGTCAAGTTATCGTTAACTACCGTCACCATGCTATACATGATATCATATCCCTAGGACTTACTTGCCTTAAAATTGGAAGTTTGTATCTTTTGACCCTCTTTACCCATTTTTGCTCACCCGCATTCCTGCTTCTGGCCACAGCCAATCTGTTCTCTGTATTTATAAATTAGGATTTAAAAATTGATTATGCATGTGATATCCTACCATGTTTGTCTTTTGTCTGACTTAGTGCAGTGCCCTCAAGGTCCATCCTACCTTCTTTTTCTCTAAAACACATCCTCCCTTGCTTGCAATGCAGAAGACCCAGGTTCAGTTCCTGGGTCAGGAAGATATCCTGGAGATGGAAGTGGCAATCCAGTTCAGTATTTTTGCCTGGAGAATTTCATGGACGAGAAACCTGGTGGAATACAGTCCATGGGGTTGCAAAGAGTCGTGCAAAACTGAGTGACTAACACACACACACACTCAGTTTCTTTGCTTCTATCTACTGTGTTACTTGAGTCTCTTAGCATTTTTTACCTGAACTACTATTACAACTTCCACACTGACCTCCAATGTGATTGCAGCTCCTTTCTTCACACTTTGTTTGCCAGGATGATCTTTCTGAGGCCCACACCTCTCTACAGATCTTCTTGGTTTAATACTCACCCACAGCCCCTCATTGTCCTCAGGATAAAACCTCAGCTCCTTAGGATGGCAAGACTCTTCTCGGCTTAGGCTCTGTGTGTGCTTCCACCCTCATTTCCTTCAATGCCCTGCCTTTCACACTCACTTCAGGTAATATCCAGCGCTTGGTGTTGTCCTCAGGCCTCAGCCAGGCTAGTCCCACCCCTGGGAAAGATCTTCATCTGCCAAGCTGACAAATCCAACTCTCCTATAGCTATTTCTCCCCTAGAAAGTCCTTCTTGCTTGTTTTCTGGGATCCCAAGTATATTCAGTTTAATATTTAGCATAGAATTTATTCTTTATTATTATTGGTTTTTAATTTTCAAAAGAAAAATCCTAAACTTTTTTTAACCGGATCTTTAATATATTAGGCAATAATATATTCAAATGACCTGGGAGTGTGTCTCTCTCTTTCTAGGGAGTACATAAGCAGTCATGTTTTTATTTATAGAGCATCCCCGCCATGCTACATGAATATTTGTTGATGTAAAGTTGCCTGTGTGAAGGGAACTTGGAATTATCTCAGACGCTCCTCTTACTCTCCTGTTTGCATGCGCACTCGGTCGCTTCAGTCGTGTCCAACTCTTTGAACACTACGGACTACAGCCCCCCAGGCTCCTCCTCCACCCAAGGGATTCATCAGGCAAGAGTACTGGAGGGTTTGCCATTTCCTCCTCCAGGGGATCGTCCGAACCAGCAATTGAACTCACATCTCCTGCACTGCAGGTGGATTCTTTACTGCTGAGCCACCAGGGCGTTCCCAGATCCCACAGGCCTCAGCTAAAAAACCTGCATGCGGCAACAAAGATCCCACGTGCCATAACTAAGACCCGATGCAGTTAAAGAAATGAATGAATAAAATTTAAAAAAATGAATAAATAAAATACATCTAGAGTCCAACCACTTATAACCCATTTGCTACCTGGACAATTAGAGCAACCTCCTCACTGGTCTCCCCTCCTCCCTCTTCTTCACCTTTCTGTTCTCACATCGCAGCTGGGGTGATGCTTTGAAAATATCAATCAGCACCTGTCAGTCCTCTGCTCAAAAATCTCTGGCAGTTTCCCATGACTCTTAGCTGAAATCTAAAGTCCTCAGCACAGCCCTCAAGGTCCTCTTGCTCTGCCCCCATGATCTCCCCTGCCCTCTTTCTCCTGCCTTTCTCTCCGGAATTCACCATTGTCCAGTCATCCTGGCCTTCCAGCTGTCACTCAGATAAGCCGAGCGGGCTTCTGCTTCAGAACTTGCCCTTGATGCTGCTCCATCAGGAATGTTCTTCCCTCAGATATTCATAAGCTCCCTTTCTCACTTCTGTCAGGCCTCCAGGGTCACCTCCCCAGGGTGGCCTGCCCTGACCACCTTCTTAAAAATTGTACTCTTCGCTTTTAATCCCCTTGCCTTGCCTTACTTTCTTCAGAGTTCTTAGTACTATCTGTTTTAATATATATATATATATATATATATATATATATATATATATATATATATATATAAACACTATGTTTCTCTCCCACTAGAATCTAAGCTCCTTGGAAATAAGACTTTATCTCTCTTGCTCTCTGTTGTATCCCAGGACTTAGAACAATGCGTGGCACATGGTAGGCCTTCAACAAAGACTTCATGAATACTGGTTTCATGGACAGTATCAGTGAGTGGAAGCTCCAGGGAGAACTCTTCAGTTCATTAGAAGGGAAGATTCTGTGTCATCTGAGATTGAAGATGGGAAGCACTGGCTCCGGATGGGTGAAGTTTCCTGTCATGGAGACCTTTCGTTCACAGAAAAGCTGGGCAGCAACAGTCTCATGGGCATGCAAACAGGAGATTTAGAGCAGTTGGGAGACTGGACGGGATGAGAATGTCTCTAGTACCCCCCAAGGCTTCATGCAACAGCAAATGACCCTCAGGAAAGCCTAAGGGGCACCCTTGAATGTGATTAAAGGAGCTTGGATGCCAAAAAAAGTCACAGTTAAATGCTTTTCAACATACAATCTAGTTTTTCAGTTTTTCAAGGAAATATATGATCATTTGATAAATTCAGAAGGAAAGGGAAGGAAGAAAACATAGATATAATTCCACTGGAGATGATCATTGTTAATACTTTGGGGTATCTTGTTTATTTAAATATATTTTTTGCTATTACTTTTACATAGTTACACATTTTGTATATTTACATAGTAATCCATTGCTGCATAAGAAATCACACCAAAACTCAGTGACCTAAAACGGCAATAATCATGTATTGTCTGTAGGTCAGGAATTCAGGAGCACCTCAGCTGGGACCTCTGGCTGGGGCCGTGCATGTGGTTGCATTTGAGCTGGGGCTAGGGTAAGACTCCTCTTGGTGGCTTCTATATTTTTGAGTCTGGTGCCTGGACTTGAAGACTCAAGTACCTGGAATTCCTCAGGCATTTTTTATCTCTGTTTGTGGTCTGGCCACACAGTCTTTTCAACATGGGCTTCAGGGACAAGGTGGACATCTTGATGGCAGCTCAGATTCCCAAAGCTATTTGTCTCAAGAGAGAGAACCAGACAAGATTCCTTAATGGGTTATCTTTGGAAGGCAATAGCAGCATTTCTGTCACTTTTACTGGTAGAGGTACTTACATAACTCCACCAAGGGAGGAGGGTTAATGTCAAATTGTGACAAAAATAACAATCCATCCATCATCTCTCTGTCTATCTATCCATTCTCTCTCTTTCCCCCTTTCCTTCCCCAGCTTTGGAAAATACAATGACTATAAGTTATAATTATAAAATATTTCCTATATTTAACAAATTTATAACATAAGCTTTCTCTCAAACTATAGACCTTTTCAAACATTTTAATTGCCAATAATATTTGCTATAATTAATTTTACCTGGTTTTGGACCTATATTTGGTTTCTAGATATTTTTTCATTACTATAAATAATCATGGGGCTTCCTTGGTGGTTCAGATGGTAAAGAATCCATTGGCAGTGAGGGAGACCTGGATTCGATCCCTGGGTTGGGAAGATCCCCTGGAGGAAAGCATGGCAATCCACTCCAGTATTTTTGCCTGGAAAATCCCCATGGACAGAGGAGCCTGGCAGGCTATAGTCCATGGGGTCACAAAGAGTCAGACATGACTGAGCAACTAAGCACATAAATAATCATGTAATGAACTTATTTGTTAATTATAAAGTTTTTCCTCCTTTATCTCAACAATTGGGGATATGGAACTATTCTATAAAATCACTGATTTAAAGAATATGAATATAAGAATACATTTCCTTTTTCTAAGTAGGATAGAAAGGATAGAAATGTTTCTTTTAATATTCTAACCACATACTACCAAATTGCTTTCCAAAAGTGTTTTATTGGGTTGGCTAAAACATCCGTTCAGATTTTCCAAATGAACTTTTTGGCCAGCTGGTGTATGGATGCATGCTAAGTCATTTCAGTTATGTCTGACTCTTTGAGACCCTATAGGCTATAGACTGCCAGGATCCTCTGTCCATGGGATTCTTCAGGCAAGAATAATGGAGTGAGTTGCCTGGCTCTCCTCCAGGGAATCTTCCTGACCCAGGAATTGAAGCTGAGTCTTTTACGTCTTGGAGAAGGCAATGGCAACCCACTCCAGTATTCTTGCCTGGGAAATCCCATGGATGGAGGAGCCTGGTAGGCTGCAGTCCATTGGGTTCGCAACGAGTCAGACATGACTGAGTGACTTCACTTTTACTTTTCACTTTCATGCATTGGAGAAAGAAATGTCAACCCACTCCAGTGTTCTTGCCTGGAGAATCCCAGGGATGGTGGAGCCTGGTGGGCTGCCATCTCTGGGGTCACACAGAGTCGGACACGACTGAAGCGACTTAGCAGCAGCAGCAGCAGCAGCTCTTATGTCTCCTGAATTGACAGGTGGATTCTTTACCACTAGAGCCACCAACCCAATACCTACCAGTTTATATTCCTGCTACAATACAGGCAAATGTTTCACCTAACCTTAGAAATCACTACTAAAATAAAATTGTTGCTAATTCAACAGGCCAAAAAGTATCTTTCTTTACATTTGTTGAATTAGTTGTAAGAGTGAGCATGTTTGCTCTGATAGCCTACAACGTTCAAACACTTAAAAAACATTTTATAACTGCAAACATTAAGCATTCAGAAAAGTAGAGAAAATATTGTAGCGAACCTCAACGTACCCATCATCCAACTTTAAGACATACAACCCACGGATGGATGAATGTTGTCTATTACCTGCTTCCTCTGCCTCCCACATTAAATTATTTTAAAGGAAATCCCAGACAGCATATCATTTTCCTTGTAAATATTTCAGAATGTATCTCTAAAACATAAACATTTTTACAAAATGTCAGCATAAAACCACTATGACACCTAAAATCTTATTAATGTTAAGTATCAAAGTATTTCTTAAATTACCCAGTCAATGTTCAAGTTTCCCTACTTATCTCATAATGTTTTTTTAAAGCAGAATTTCCTTGATGTGTATCTTAAACCTCTTTTAAATTTATGGATTTCTCCCCCCTTTTTTTAGCTTTTGCATTTTTAAAAAAAGAAAACAGGTCACTTGTCCTATGGAACTTCCCATATCCTGAATTTTACTATTGCATCCCTCTACTGTTCAACATGTTCCTCTGTCCCATGTATTTTCTGTGAATTAGTAGTTAGATGGAGGGAGTTTGTCTGGCTCAGGTTTGAATTTTGGCAAACAGTAACTTACAGATGACATTGTACACTTTCATTAGGAGCCATGATGTCTAGCTCTGTCTTCTTGTGATGGCAGCTACTGTTGATGACCGTTGCCTGAACCACTGCTTCCTAAAGGGCTTTGTAAAATAGTTATTTAATTTTTTTCACCCCTTCTTGAGTTTTTAGGGCTTCCCTGGTAGCTCAGATGGTAAAGAATCAGCCTGCAATGTAGGAAGACATGGGTTTAATCCCTGGATTGGGAAGATCCCCTGGAGAAGGGAATGGCTACCCACTCCAGTATTCTTATCTGGAGAATTCTATGGAGAGAGAAGCCTGGCAGGCTACAGTCCATAGGATCACAAAGAGTCAGACATGACTGGGTGACTAACACACTTTGATTCATTAGATGGAATATATCCATAAGGAGAAACTTTTCCTCAATTGTTTGATTATCCCAAGGTATGTAGGAAAGGCAGGATAAATGCTTGATTCTTTCCCTTAGCAAATTTCAAAGTGATAAGTTGATGTATTAATTTGCTAGGGCCACCACAACAATTGCCACAAACTGGGTGACAAAAAACAGAAGTTAATTTTCTCACAGTTCTGGAGGCTAGAAGTCTGAGATCAAAGTATTATCAGGGTTGGTTTCTTCTGAGCCTCTCTCCTTGGTTGTAGGTGGCTGTCTTCTTGCTGCTTCTTCACATGGTTGTCCTTCTGTGTATGTCTATGTCCCAATCTCCTCTTCTTATAAGGACACAGTCATATTGGATTAGGATCCACCCCAAAGACCTTATTTTACCTTAGTCACCTCCTTAAATGCCCTGTCTCCAAATACAGTCATAATCTGAGATCCCATAGATTTCAACCTATGGGACACAATTCAGCCCAAAACAGTTGATTCCCTGCCATTCTCTAAAGGTGACCAGTGAGAGTCACCCCCACCCCACCTAGTATCATTAAGAATCATGGATGTAAGCATATTTGATATATTTTAATTCATTGTAGTTATTCTAATTGCTGCTGAAATTATCCCTCCTTGACTGGTAGGAGACTCTTTTTTTTTTCTTTTCTTTTTTTTAATTAATTAATTTATTTTTTTAAATTTAAAAATCTTTAATTCTTACAGGTGTTCCCAAACATGAACCCCCCTCCCACCTCCCTCCCCTCTTTTTTAAATTTAATTTATTTATTTTACTTTACAATATTGTATTGGTTTTGCCATACATCAACATGAATCTGCCACGGGTGTACACATGTTCCCCATCCTGAACCCCCCTCCCACCTCTCTCCTCATACCATCCCTCTGGGTCATCCCAGTGCACCAGCCCCAAGCATCCTGTATCCTGCATTGAACCTAGACTGGCAATTCTTTTCTTATACGATATTATACATGTTTCAATGCCATTCTCCCAAATCATCCCACCCTCTCCTTTCAGAATGGGAGACTCTTAAAGTTGACTCCTGAGTCCTTTAGACATAGCACAGTTGTCTTTGATAGATTTCTTGTTTTCTGACACAGCAAAATATTCCAGGCTCATCCATGTGAATCAGTCTTTTCTACAAGCAGCTATGTTCCTTTTTTCATGGATCAGGGCCCACACTGTAGGTATGAGGGATGCTCAGTACTACTGGATTGGTTATGAAATGTTTATATTTGTAAAACTAAAATACCAAAATATTGATGGAAATTGATGAGATTACACAGCAACCACAAAACTCAAACTGCTAGAGAGGCGGGATATACTCCTTTACTCACAGTAGATCTGCTTCACTGATTCACACTTTCATTGCTGCCTATGTCCTTTAGCTTAACAATGAGTGATCCCTAAGGCAGGGCACCTGCAATGTGTTGGGGACACAAAGATGAGTAAGGCATGGTTCCTCCTCGCAATTTATTTTTAATCCAATAGATGCGCGCACATGCCATTATTCTCTTTGGGTTGCTTCAGTAATATTCAATTACTTTAATAATAGGCCTAACATTGATCGGGCACTTCAAACGCTGGTTCTGTGAGTTGCTAACAGGTTTAAATGAATTAATCCATAAAAAGCACTCAGTCTAGCGCTTGGCTTATGGTAAGAGCTCAACAATGTCAGCCATTGCCAGTTAATTGCCTGTTTGCACTCAGATTCCTCCCTGCCCTTTTTTTGCTCTGTTCTGTATTTCAGGGAATGACATTTTCTCAGCTCTTTGACCCTATATCTCCTAAGGGGATTCAGTCGTGAAAGGCCTTAGTAGAAAA
Source organism: Ovis aries (assembly GCF_016772045.2). Taxonomy (NCBI): domain Eukaryota; kingdom Metazoa; phylum Chordata; class Mammalia; order Artiodactyla; family Bovidae; genus Ovis; species Ovis aries. The sequence goes on from NC_056056.1 coordinate 176,097,888, forward strand.
CTGGAAGATAAGATTTGAGGAGAGGCCAGAGTATTTCTCCTCCTCCTCTTTGCCTCTGGTGGTATCTCCCCCATGGTTCCAGCTCAGGTCCTGCTATGGTTTCAGTCCCTGCAGGACAGCCTCCTACTGTCCCTTTGGCCCTAACTGTGCCCCACTATTTCTAACCTCTGGGTTGCTTTATGGGCATCTATTTCGTGTCTGAGCTCTGTTGTCTCCTGAATCATTTAATTTCCTGTATTAAATTCCTGCTGATTGAAAGACCTAGAGTGATTCATGTTTCCTGAAAGAGTTAAGTGCTAATGTTAATATTAGTATCTCACTTAGCTGTATAATCACTCTATCAGGTGAATACTATATTATGCTCATTGTACGGGTGAGGAAACTGAGGCAGAGGGAGGTTAAGTCACTTGTCCCCAGTTACGTACTTAGTAAGTGGTGGAGCCAGTATATGAACCCAGAAGTGTCTGTCTTCAGTCTCATTCTTGATGCGCATGACTAGGTAAGACAGCCACCCTCTCACTCCCTGTGCTTTAAGAAACCCCTTCTTAAACTTTCTAGCCTGTTCCTAAGCTAAGGAGGGGTGCCTCTTGATATCATGGGGCTATTTCTCTTCAGGGAGTTTTTCTAGGCCATTTTCTCATGAAGCTCTTCTTCCTGAGAACTCATGAATGAATAAAATGCTGTGGTTCTTTCCTGCATTGTTCTGTTTTAGTGATTTATTGATAATTTAGAAGACTTTGCTGTCTAATGTAAGGCATGTAATGGGCGGTTGATTAAGCGCAGGGTTTGTGGTCATGTCTGTAAAACGGAGTATCAGCTCTCAGAAAGACTGTAATTCCACATGGTAACTGTTTCCCCCATGGCACCTAGAATCAAATGACAATATCTTTTTCTAAAAAGCCATCCATAATAGTCCCAGGAATGCCCCTGTTACACAAAAGACACCCAAAATTTAGAACAGCTGTCTTTGAGTGGAATGAAAAGTGAGAGAAAGCTTTACAAGGTGGAAAATTACTACTGTTCCCTGGAGCCCAGTAGGAGAAATGGAACATCAGATTAATCTCATAGATGAAATAAAAAGTATTAAAAATTCCTATTGTCCCATAAAGGCATTAAACATGGACACTGATGAAAGATTACTTTGTTTCAGAGAACTGGGGCTTTTCCCTACAACTGATATCATTGTTATTACTGAGAAGGTATTTTACCACTTTAATCATGAATGGACTCTCAGATTTTGCCAGTTAGGTGGGGACTAAATTTGGAGAGAGCTGATCACTTGGGGCTTCACACGAGAGTCTATGTCACCTTGGTGAGTCCGGTTGAGCCGGTTATGTAACAGGGTTGCTGTATTTGTGAATTCCACCTTCCTAGGCTCCAGCCATGAAAATCATTTATCTTCACTGATTTGAAGATTGGTTACATCCTCCCCAGTCTGATGTTTTTACTGTAAACAATACTGGAATGAGAGTCTTTAATGAGGACTTTTGAAATAGGATCCAGTTTCAGCAGGATGCTAGAGAGGGTCAGAAGAAAGACACTCCATCCCCTTCATCATACACCCCTGCTCCCTGTCCCAGGAAACTAGTGAGTCCTTTCTTTATGGTCTTTTCCTGTTTTACAAAGCATCCTCTGTTTCCAATGACACCAAAGCTCAAGGCCACACCTAAGTCATAAGTTTAGAGAAACCATTCTGCAGCTTTAATTCCTGAGCATTTTTTTTCCTGACAATTATTCATGATTGCAAGACACTGTAGCTAATTAATTTTTACTTTATCCAGAAGAGCGCACCTGATAAGTCTGTTGCAGGCTTTTCTGTGGCAATTTCAAAGGTCCAAAGTCAGTTCAATCACAAGATGAGTCTCATTAAATTCCGAACTCACTAAACGTAGTGAGCCAGGCGTAGTGTACAAGCCTCTGCTTGAAGGAGGCATTTGAGGCTGGCTCATGGTGTTGATGACCTTTCAGAGTCTCTGCCGTCTTATCAATAATGCAAAGAGCAGCCCTCATAGCTTAGAGCAGGCCAGAACAGATCACTCCTAAGGAACAGGTACATCCCTACTGCTGTTCCAGAGAATAAATATGGAGAAGAGGATGGTCAGCATGTATCCAGAGAGCGGGCTGCAGCCAGCACCTTGGCTAAGGGCCTGGGCTGACCCTGACAATAGCTAATTAGTGAGGAACAGAAAGAAGCTATCAGCCTATTTGCACATGTCACCATATCAGTTTTTAGCATGAGGCAGAGAGCTTTCCCAGCTTATAACCATCTAACTCAGAAGAGTAGAATCTCCAGGCACTACTTCTTCCAGTCCCATCACACTCAGTGAACAGAGTTCTTGAGGCCGTTGTGAGAATAGGACTTCGCTGTAATAGTCAGTGATTGCTAATAACTGTAAGTCTCCTCCTTTCAAAAGGCTGATTCAGAATGAACTAGAATCTTCTAGTCCCAGACCCAAACACTCAGGATATGGGTTCTGATTGGCTCAACATGAGTCACATATTCATAGTTGGTCCAATCAGCTTTGGGTAGGGTAGCAGAGGGCCTCATAGAACACACATGGCTACCTGGGCCCGCCCCTGTAGGTGAGGGGCAAAATAGGATCCTTGTGAGCTTAGCAGAATGTGCAAATTGTATGCACAATGTCTTGCAAAGAAAGGATGAGTAAGAATTTTTGTTCTCCTGTGAATAGAATGCCACTGCTCTAACACTACCCTCCTTCTTTATTAAATAAATTCTGCACTTTCTGATTTAATTGTACTTTCAGAATTCAGAGCATATACTGTTAAATGGACACAGTGCTAAGAACTCCAGGTCCTAGTTTTTGAATTTTGCAACATGTTTGCACATTCCTCTAGGTTCAGTCTTAGCTAGGTCCACCCACATGATAGCCACCTTAGATGAATCATCAAGTATCATGCTTAGGTGCCAACATGTACTGGACATTTTCAATCTCTCATCCTTTGTCATTGCTGTCTTCTCAGCCTGGAATAGTCCTAAATAATCCAGCTATTGAAATCCCATTCATTATCCCTTAAAGCACAATTCAAATGCCAATTTCTCTCTGAAGTCTCCCTTCATCCTCCCAAGTTTAAACTTGCCAGATCTAGCAAATAAAAATAGAGGATACCAGTTAAATTTGTTTAAAGTATTTCTCAAATATTTCATAGAACATACATACACTAAAATTTTATTTGCTATTTATCTGAAAATAAAATTGAACTGGGTATCTTTTATTTTTATCTGGTAACTCTGCTTCTGTTGGATTTAGGTACAATCTCTTCTCACTCCCAGCATTTAGCTTACATTCATTTTTCATATTTCTTTATTCTGTTGTGGTTTAGTTGGTTGTTCCTGTTTTCTTTCTTTCTCACTAAATTATAAGATACTTGAAGGCAATATTCTCACTTGTTTCTAAAGACTTTTTTAAAAGAGAAGTTTTAGGTTTACAGTAAAATCAAGTGGAAGGTAGAGAGATTTCCCATATGACCCCCTCCCCAACCCTATGCATAGCTTCCCCAATGTCAACGTCACTTATCAGATTGGTATGTATATGTGTATATATATATATATATATATATATATATATATATATATATATATTAAACAAAAGATGAACCTACATTGACACATCATAACACCCAAAGTCTACAGCTTACCTTAGAGTTTACTAGTGATGTTGTATACTCTATGACTTTGGACAAATGTATGATAATTATCCATCATCATAATATCCTACAGAGTAGGATATTTTTTACTTGCTCTAAAAGTCCTCTGTTCTCTCCCTGCCTATCACCATCCTCCCAGAAGCACTCATCTTTTTATCATTTCCACATTCTGCCTTTTCTGGAATGGCATATAGTTGGAATCACACCATATCTAGCCTTCTCCAGTTGGCTTTTCTTAGTTGTTAATATGCATTTAAATATCCTCCATATCTTTTTGTGGCTGGATAGCTCATTTGTTTTTAGTACTGAAAAATACTCCGTTGTCTGGATGTACCACAGTTTATATTTCTGTTCACCTGCTGAAGGACATTTTGATTGCTCCCATGTTTTGGCCAGAATTTAGGCACAGAGCCACATCTTATGTATAAGAATATGAATGCAGAGAACTGGAGAGTCAGAGGGGTGAGAACATAGAGATAGTAAGGTAAACCACAGGTGAATGGCTAGATTAAAGGCTGAGCTGATTTTCACATCTTCCTGAGCTCCCTGGGCTCTGTTGTGAAGGTGAGTGTAGTGGACATTTGGCCACCAATACCTTGAACAGCCTTCCAGTGCTTGAGAAATTCTCTATTTAAATGAATCAACTGCCCCACCTCCATCTTCAGTAGAAGCCAGGAACTTGTTTTTGCAGCCTCCTTGATAGCCAAGATACAGTCCATGGGATATGCCTGCTGTAAATAGTAAATCAGAAACTAGTTAAGCAGAAAAGTAGTTTCTGGTAAAATCCATTCTGGCGAGGATGTAAATGCCTCCATTTACAAGAGGCTGTAGGGACGGAGGTTCTAAGAGTAGAACTCCTAGTGGTATAAGGGGCTGTGCCTAAGGGTGGCGCAGTGGGAATATGGTAGATAAGAAAATTGTCTCTACTCTTCACTCTCTCTCTGTAATAGAATCCATGCCTTTGGACATGTGACTTGCAGTGCCTCTCATGAGTGTAGACAAAGTCTACATTCCAGACCCATTCATCTTGAGCTTCGCTATATGACTATTTTGAGCCATGGAAAGTAGATGGAAGGGACAATGTCTTAATTCTTAGGCTGAGAGTTTTAGAAGTGTAGTGAGTTTTCATTAGCCCACTGGAGTTTTCACCCTCACTGTGAGAAAATCATGCTTCATATAGCCACTGTCCCTTCAGCCTGGATCCTAGAATGAAGATACTTAAAATAGACCTGATCTTAACCCCAAATCTGGGCCCAAACCCCAACTCAGCTCAGCTGAACCCAGCCAAGATGAGCCAAACCACAACTGACCCAGGAAGATAAAATAAAACGCATGTTGTTGCGAGTGGAGAATAATTTGCTATGTGGCATTATCATAGAAGAAACCTGACTAATACAAAGCTCTTATTGGCGTGCTTCCAAAGTTTGAACAGGGCTGGTATTCAGCAACTATGTTCCAGAACAGCTGTAGAGGTTATTTACCATGCTCTGCTATTCTGATTAGCTGGAATCTATGTCTAACAGTTCTCATATATTTGACAGTCATCCCTAGGTTTGGTTGTCCCAGCTACGTAGCTACTAAGCTTGGTTCTTTAGACTTTCTGGAGATTCTATGATGTAGCTAATGTCCTTGAATAAATTAATTTCTCCATATAATGAAAGGAGTAAGTATGCATTGATTTGCAACTTAAAACCTTGGCTAAAAGAGACGAGAGTGCCAAAGTCAAGGCCATTGATGGAGGTCTCTCACCTCCCTCAGTGACCACAGTACATTTTCAAATTTGTTTCATGAAAGGGTTTCAGCACTTTCTATCTTTGGATTTGGGGTAAAAATGTCAACAACCTAAGAACTCCTGATTTTGCAGACTTGGCACCAGTACTTAAGACTCTTCTTGTTGTTGCCCTTGGGGCAGATTTCCTTTTTCAGTCCAGTGGAAAGAAGACTTGGCCATGACCCAAGAGACCAAGGCTCCGGTCTCAGCTGTGCCAGCAATCTGTGTGACCTTGAGAAAGCGACTTTACTTTTTTGGGTCTTAGTTTTCCTGGATGCAGAATCCCAGGACAGTTAACATCTGCTTTCCTTTTTAATGATGGTGGCCTGTGAATAAAGAAATGATGGGAATGTGTCATGGAAACTCACAGGATCTAAATATATATAAAGTGTATGACAGGCACTTCTGTTTAATATGTAGTCTGGCACTAATTATGTACGAATGTATATATAAGCATACTTAAATAACAGTCTGGAAGGAAACATGCAAGTATACTAGTTATGGTTTCCTCAGGATGCTGAGATTATGGGTGATTTAAATATTCTATTTTAAATGCTTCTGAATTTTCCACATTTTCTATAATGAGCATTTATTACTTTTGTAATGAGGAGATTGTTTTTGTGTTTTTTTGTGTTTTTTTTTTTTTGAGATTGCTTTTTAAAAGGAAAGGAAGGCACTCCCGATCTCCTAATTCCCCCCACCTCCCCTCCTTTCCCCCATGGTAACCATATTGTTCTCTGCATCTGTGCCTCTATTTCTGTATGGCTGTTTCATTTTTCTGTGCAGTAGAAACTAACACAACTTTGTAAAGCAACTATACTCCAATAAAAATTAATTTTGAAAAAAAAAAGGATGGCACTAATATACTATGTTAACATAGGGCATTTATTATAATTGCTCTTGAAAGTGCTTTGACTCAGAGCAGAACCTTTGTTCAAGTAAAAGTAAACACAAGGAAAGGCAGGGGAAATGGAAAGAGAGAACAAGGAATGGTAGCAGGGAGGGGCCCCCATTGCAGTCAGGCCCCTTTGCAGGAAGGGAGATGAGGAGAGGGAATAAGAATCCCCCTTGTAAACCCAGGGACCACTCCCCACCCCCCGCCCATAATATGGCACTTTGAGTCATGGAATCATTCATCAACAAAGCCATGACCGTCATCAGTTAAGCCATGACCATCAAATGCACAGGAAGTCGAGTAGAAACCTGACCGCCAAGCATTAAGCTATAGGTGACTGTTATTCCTGTCCCTGAGCACAGGGTGATAAAGGATCTGGTTACACACATCCTCAGGAAATCCTCAGGAAATACTCTGGGCACATGACCCTGGTGAAGAGGGGCCAAAAACTTTCTCTGGGTCCTGGGTTTTTTGAGATGCCTGAAGCAACCATCTCCAAAAAGGTTTCCTGTTGTAAATGTAATGGCAAGGAGAGGAACAGAAGCTACAGGTTGAGAGTAGGCAGAGGCTGCAGAGTTCAGCTGCCACCATATCCTAACTTTCTTTTCACAACTTTGGCCCTACCAAAACAATGAAGTGAAGTGAAGTCACTCAGTCGTGTCCGACTCTTTGTGACCCCATGGACTGTAGCCTACCAGGCTCCTCAGTCCATGGGATTTTCCAGGCAAGAGTACTGGAGTGGGTTGCCATTTCCTTCTCCAGGGGATCTTCCCAACTCAGGGATTGAACCTGGGTCTTCCGCATTGTAGGCAGACGCTTTACTGTCTGAGCTACCAGGGAAGGTACCAAAACAATGAGAGAGGAAAATCAGTTATGATCGCATTGCTTCTAAAGCCTAAAGACAGTACTCTCCTCCCTTCCCTCAACGCATTCTTCCTGAAAAGTGGCCAGATTCATTCACAAATGTTCCAGGCACAGGGTAAGGCTAGGGGTGCAAGGCATGTGCCAAGATGACAGTCTGGTGAGGGAGATAAACAGACATGCAGCTTTCAATACTGACTGGTGGGTTCACCAAGAAAGACAGTTAATAATAATAATTGCTGGGACTTCCCTGGCGGTCCTGTGGTTAAGAATCTACCTCCCAATGCAGAGGACACAGGTTTGATCCTTGGTCCTGGAAGATTCCATATGCCACAGGGCAACCATGTTCATGCACCACAACTACTGAGCCTGCACTTAGAGCCTGTGAGCCACAACTGCTGAAGCCCATGCACCCTAGAGCTGGTGCTCCGCAACAAGAGAAGACACTGCGATGAGAAAGTCCATGCATCGTCAGGAACAGGAGCTCCTGCCCGCTACAACTAGAGAAAGCCCCAGGGCAGCAACCAAGACTCAGCACAGCCCCAAAGAGTAAAACCAAAACACAATAATTATAATAAGGATAATTGATAACATTTATTGAAGGCTCAGTATACACAAGCTATGTGCTGGACATTTTACATGGGTTATCTCATTTAAGCTTCACATCAATACACGAAGTAGGTGTTATCATCAACCCCATTTAACAAAAGGGAAAACCACAGCTTAGGACATTTAAGTAACTGGTTGAGGTCACACAGGTTTCTAGCAGAGGAGCAAATCTCTGAATCTAACTTGCCTAGCGTCAAATCCACTTGCTTAATCCCTCTGCTCTACAGCACAGAGAGGAAAGACAGAGGAAGAACAGTCTAATTAGCATGGGGAGGCTCAGAGAAAGCTTCACGGAAGGGGTGACTCTTGAGTTGGGTCTTAAAAGAGGAGCAGGAGTTTGTTTGAGGACAAGAAGGAAAGAAGGGCATGCCAGGCTGGGGGTGGGGGGTGCTGGGGTGCGGGGGGGGGGGGGGGGAGGGAGGCGGTGCAGAATATTGAGGCAAGAGGTAGAGAAGTAACTTGGCAATGCCAAATATTCTGGTACAACTGGAAGGTAGGTGGCCAGCAAAGGTAGGCTGTGAATGATGAGGAGCCTGCTGAGACCCTTGGCTCAGCGACTCCCTGTACCTGGTGGCTTTTCTGTGGAATCTTTACCAACATGTGGTGCTGCCAGCAAGCAGGGTGTGAGCCAGCAGGTGGCCTCGAAGAGCCTGGGACTCCAAGCCCAGCTGGAGCTCCTTCCCAAGGAGCTAAGTTGGGTGTTTTCCAAGATGTTCCCTGGTGGACCTGAAGGCAGCCTGCCTGCATGCCAGCTACAGCAGTGGTGTTGGAATGTGAGAGGCAGCGTTCTGGCAAGGAGAGACGGGACAAGTCTTTCACCTGACTACAGGCTTTGCCTACAGAATGGTAAGACCTGAAGCCCAGCTCCTCCACTTACCTACTCGGTAACCCTGAGCAGGTCACTTAGCAGCTCTGCCCTTCCTGTGGGCATCATCACATTGATTTCTTAGACTATTTGTGAAGATTAAATGAAGCAATTTGTATCAAGTAATTTGCATGATGCCTTGCACAAAGTAAACGCTCAGTTTATGGTGGTCTTTTTATAAGCAGTCATGGTTACTCATTCAACATTCACTCAGCAGAGATTTATTGAATGTTTTTTCAGGCCTTGAGAAAGTCCTTGTCTTCCTGGAGCTTATGTTCTAGGAAGGGAGACAGACAATAAGCAATTAATACATGTAATAATTTTAGATACTGATGGGTGCTACACAGATAGTAAAAGGGTAAAGTGTGAAGTGTGTGTGTGTGTATGTATGTACATGTGAGCTTTAGATAAGATAATTGGCTATGGTTTCCTTGAGGAGGTGACATTTGAGCAAAGTCCTGAATCAGAATAGCTTTCCTCATGAAAATGTAGACCAAAAATGATTTTGGTGGAGAACACAGAAAATATAAAGGCCCAGTGGCAGGAAAGAACTCTACATAGTCAAGGAATTATAAGAAAGTCAAGGAATTATAAGGAAGTCAATGGCCTGGAGGAGGGAAGAGTCATAGAAAATGAAGGGGTAATAGTAATAATAACAACAATAATAATTTATATGAAGTATTTGGTTAGGGTTAGATGATTCACACTCATTTTCACAACTGCTCTGTGAAGAAGGGGCTATTAGAGCTCCCATTTTTAAACTGGGAAATTAAGGCTCAACAAAGCAAAGAAACTTGTCCAAGATCACACAACCCTCATAGGACTACAGAGGATTTGTAGTCCCATCTGTTGGGATTTGAGCCCAACAGATGACTCCAGAATCTATTCACTGCCCAATTCCACCTCCATGGAGAAGGCCTCAACTGTGTACCCAGCTCTATGTGTGGCAGATGGGTGTGCAAGTGTGTGTGTGCATATGACTGTGTGCATGCCTACATGTGAGATCAGAGAAGGACAGTGTGAATTATAGATATGTCTGAGCTCTTGAGTTGTGGAGGCAAAAATAACACACCAGCAAGTGTGATTTCTTTAAGACAAAGTACTCTTAAGTGACAAATTGCCCCAAGCACTTTAGGAACTCTCTAGGGAAGAGGGAATGGATAAAGGGAGCAGACGGAAGCAGCACAGTTTAGTGATTAAAAGAACGAACTCCAGACTTGATGCCCAGGGCTCAAATCTCACCTGCTCCCCCTGTCAACTTACCTCTCTGCTAGTTTCCTCCTCTATAGATTGGGGATAATGACAATATCTATCTCATAGAATTATTGTGAGTAGTAAATAAATTAATCTCTATAAAGTACTTAAAATATTGTTAAGCAGAGTGTTTGTCATGATTAAGTTTTGGCATTTTTTTTTAAATTTTGCTATTTGGGTCTAGATTTTTAATTTTTGTTGACTTCAGTAAAACATACATTTTCATTAGTAACCTCTTTAATTTATAATTTATTAGTTTATTTCTACTACCTCCTAGTTCAGCAATTTCAATATAGATGGTCTAGCTCCCCCTCCCTATCATCTGACACCTTGGTGTTTCAGTTGCTTGAACTTCTTTCCTCCAGTGATCTTCTCCTCTACCCTCTCATTCACTCTCTCTCGTAGCCACATCCTATAACTCCACTCCACCTTTAATCCTGATTTCTGCGTCTCTTCCCTAACCTCTATGGTCTTTCTCTAAAGTTCCCCAATACCAACAATCCCTTGTCCCCACTGGGACCTCCACTTTATTGATTCTACCATGTCACTATCCATGGTCAACCACTGTAGTATTATAGTATGTCGTGTGTGTGTGCGCGTGTGTGTGCTGCATGCTCACTCGTGTTCCACTCTTTGTGACCCTATGGACTGTAAACCACCAGGATCCTCTGTCTGTGGCAGGAATATTGGAGTGGGTTGCCATTTCCTCCTCCAGGGGATCTTCCTGACCCAGGGATAGAACCGCATCTCCTGAAAGTCTCCTGCATTGCAGGTGGATTCTTTACTGCTGAGCCACTGGGGAATCTCCAGATACCACGTATTTTATATATACCTTACATATAGTATATGCACATATGTATGCTATTATATATACTACAACTATACTACGTGTACTATAATATATACAATGTAGTATGTATATATATCTCTTGCCCTCTTTAGCTTAGTCATCCTTTCTTGGCAGAAGGAAACCCTGGTTAAATCCAGAACCACTGACTCTGTGTCTAAACCCATGCAGCTATAAACATGGATGGAGAAAAATATACAGACTTTTTCCTGGTTTCACTTTAAATTCATGACCACAAATTTCACATGATATTTCTCTAGTGAATTCACTCTCTCACCATGTAGATGAATTTTGGCTTCTATTTAAAGTCAGTCCCTCCTCCTGTACAGCAGGTAGTAGATCTATCCCCCCTACCAAAGGGCATCACTTGAGCAGTTTTCTCCTCTCTCTCCTGGATTTTTCCCTCTATAGATCATTTACAACAGGACACAAATCTATTTTCTTTCTTTCATCTTAAGAAACCTTTATCTAGCTCCACTCCATTAGATCTCTGTTGCTACTTAACAAATGACACCCCAAACTTAGCAGCTTAAGACAACAAACACTTATTATCTCAAAGTTCTTTTGGGCTTGGAATCCAAGCGTGGCTTAGTTGGATGTCTCTGGCTCAATGTCTCCTTCAAGGCTGAAAGCAAGATGTCCTTGGGGGCTATAGTCATTTCAAGGCTCAATGTGGGAATGACCCCCTTCCAAGCTCACACACTTGGCTATTGGCAAGCCTCAGGTACTTCCTGACTCTTGGCTGGATACATTAGTTCTTTGCCATGTGGACCTCTCCATATGGGCACCTCACAGCATTGCAGTTTGCTTCCCTCAGAATCAGCAGACCCAGAAACAAGCCTTTTATAACCTAACATTGGAGGTGACTTCCTATTACTTCTGCCTCATTCTATTTGTTAGAAGGAGTCAATAAATAAGCCTGGGGAAAATAGTGCACTAGGAATGTAAAATGATGCAGTCATTTTGGAAAACAGAGTGGTAGTTCCTTAAAAAATGAAAAATAGAATTACCATATGATCCAGTCATTTCATTTCTGGGCGTATACACAAAAGAATTGAAAGTAAGGACTCAAACACTTATTTCTGCACTCATGTTCAAACAGCATTATTCACAATAGCCAAAAGGGGAAACAACCCAAATATCCATTAACAAGTAAATGGATAAACAAAATGTGGTATACACATACAACAGAATATTATTCAGCTTTAAAAAGGGATGAAATTCTGATGTATGTAAGAACATGGATAAACCTTCAAGACATTATGCCAAGTAAAATAAGCCAGTCACAGAGAACAAATACTGTATGAATCTGTTTACATAAGGTATCAGGAATGGTCAAATTCACAGGGACAGAAAGAAAACAGAACAGTGATTACCAGGGACTGGAGCAGAGGTGGGGAATGGGGAGTTGGTGTTTAATGGGGGCAGTTTCAGTTTGGGATGATGAGAAAGTTCTGGAGATGGATAGTGCTGATAGTTGCGTGGCAATGTAAATATACATAAGGCCACTCAACAATACACTTAAAAATGGTTAAAATGGGGAATTTTAAAAGTGTATTTTACTACATTTTTTAAACTGGTAGGCAAAAAAAGCCCACCTGCCCACACTTGAGAGAGGAAATGAACGTGTGAACATGAGGTCATGAACACCAGAAGACAGAAGCAGGTGGACAGTATATCTGTATTATTCACATTTCATGGGAAATCTATTAGGAAAAAGGTGCTCCTTTAGGTAGGGCCATAACACTGGCATAAGGCATAAAACTGGCCTCTTCTGGCCACAGTTTTGTGAGGTGGGGTTGTGGGAACCCAAAATCAATGATGAGGATCACTTATATTTCTCTTACTCCATAGAATTTATCAAGGATTCTCCAGTATGGCGAATGTTCTTAGTTCTAATATATGGGCTTTTAAGTGACAGTGGATGGGCTTTGGGTGGATAAATCTGTGACTTTCCTGAATTGTATGCACAATGTAGGTACCCTGGTATGAGGAGCAATGAAGCATCATCTGAGTTTGAGTCAGATGACCTGGGTTCAAATTCTGGTCTTGCTGCTTACTGTGTGACTTGAACAAGTTACTTAACCTCTCTGAGTTAGTATCAAATCACAGTTTGCCAAGATGATTAAATGAAACTTCTATAACATGGCTAGAAAGTAGTAAGTGTTTAACAAATGTTAACGGGAGAAGGTAATGGCACCCCACTCCAGGACTCTTGCCTGGAAAATCCCATGGACAGAGGAGCCTGGTGGGCTGCAGTCCATGGGGTTGCTAAGAGTCGGACATGACTGAGCGACTTCACTTCCACTTTTCACTTTCATGCATTGGAGGAGGAAATGGCAACCCACTCCAGTGTTCTTGCCTGGAGAATCCCAGGGACCAGGGAGCCTGGTGGGGTGCTGTCTATGGGGTCGCACAGAGTCGGACACGACTGAAGTGACTTAACAGCAGCAGCAGCAGCAACTATTATTTCCACACATGCTAATATTTCTGGGAAGAGAACATACAGATTTCAGAAATTCTGGAGGGATCCATGACTTCCAAAAAGTTAAGAATCTTGGAAATGCAAGAACTATTCTCATCAAAAAACCCATAAGGTAATATACAGTCCTCACCCTGCTTCTCCACATTAAAAGAACTTGTCTAGATGCTGTCTGTTCAATTACTACAGCTACTTTGTTGTTGTTGTTGTTTAGTTGCTAAGTTGTGCCTGACTCTGTGTGACCCCAAGGACTGTAGCCCTCAAGGCTCCTCTATCTATGGGATTCTCCAGGCAAGCATACTGGAGTGTGTTGCCACTTCCTTCTCCAGGGGATCTCCCCGACCCAGGGATCAAACTGCATCTCCTGCTTCTCCTGCACTAGCAGCAGATTCTTTAGCATTGAGCCACCAGGGAAGCCCCCTACTACACCTACTATCTTATCCAAGTCACTCACCATCTCACTTTGGTCAGTTTCAACAGCCACCTCCCCCAGTCCCTCACTCCTACCATCTCTACATCCCTTTGCCTCCCATTGCTCCCTTTTTCAGTCATCTGGAATTGTTAACTTGTGTATTGGTTGGGTTTTTTAAATCTTTCACGTTCTAGCCAATCTCTCCCCTACTGAAAATTCTTCAGTGACTCATGATGACTTTTAGAATAAAGGCCCAACTCCTTTGCTTGACATAGTCGTGACCCGGCCCCACCCACGTTTCCTGGCTGATGGGGGCCCCTCCCAGCTTCCTATGCTATGCCAGAGCTGTCCTACCCCGACTCCTCTCCAACCTTCATGCCTTTGCAGATACTCTTCTCTTCTAGAATGCCCTTGTCTCTCTAGCAGCAGGGCTCAAGATCAAAGCATTACTTATATCATCTGCCAGTCAGACTTTTATGCTTTCTCTATTCTCCTGTTGAATTTTAGAACAACTTTTCTATTGTTTGGGGTTTCTTTCTTTTTTTTCTTTTTTGGTTTTTCAATAATACTATGAGCTCCTTAAAGACGGGAATAGTTGCATCTTTCATCCTCAGTGCCAAGCTCAGTCTATAGAACTTAGTATATCCTCAATAAAGATCTTTTAAATAAGAGAATGAGTAAATAAATGAAAGAATGAATAAGTTTAATAACTTGCCCAGGTTCATATGTTAGTAAGTGGAATGGTTGCATCTAGAATTCAGTAAATTCAGACTCTTTTTGACAATAAGGGACAACAAAACCTCAAGTCAGCATAGTTCAATTGCAAAGAACAACAGGCCCTACACTTGAAGTCCAAGGGGTGGGTTTCAGTCCAGGTATAGCTGGGCCCCAGGGGTCCAAACACAGCATATCTGTCCACCCCTCAGCTCTGTTTTCTTTTCAGCTCTTCAGTCTTCCCTGGGCTCTGTTCATTACAGATGGCCTCTTTCAGGAGCAGGATTAGTTCGTCCTTACAGCACCATGATTCTAGAAAAAATAAAGCAAATCCCCCTCCTTACCATCACAGATTGAATTTCAGATTTTCCTCAGTTTACAGTTAGGTTACATCCTGATTAACCCATCATAAATACTGTATATTGAAAACATCATAAGTTGAAAATATACTTAATATACCTCACCTACTGAATCATCACTCAGCCTAGACCATCTTACACATGCTCAAAACACATATACTGGCTTACAGTTGGGCATAATCATCTAACACAAAGCCTATTTTATAATCAAGTGTTGAATATCTTATGTAATTTATTGAATACTGTACTGAAAGTGAAAACCAGAATGGTAGTCTGCGTACAGGATGGTTATAAGTGTATCTAGTTGTTTACCCTCAGGGTCACGTGCTGGCTGGGAGCTGCAGCTCGATGCCAATGCCCAGCATCACCAGAGAGTATTGGATTATGTATCACTAGCCTAGGAAAAGATCAAATCCAAAATGTGAAGTATGGTTTCTACTGAGTGTGTATCACTTTAGCACCATCATAACGCTGAAAAATTAAAAGTCTAATCACCATAAGTTGGGAATTGTCTGTAATTGAAAGGGCTCTACTTGGGTCTTGTGTCCCCTCCTACCCCCACCCCATGACACGAATCATTGTCAGGAGGAGATGGGGTGTCATGATTGGACAGGCTTGAATCACAAGTCTTCCCATGGGGCCTCTGTCTGATGGGGTGCTCTGTGTAGATGGTATGGGTGGTTACCTAGGGGCAATACTGAGCCTCATCCTGATCCCTGCTGTCCATGACCATCTCATCCCCTGCCAGTGGCCCCTCACCTTGTGGGATATCCTTTCCCTTGGCACTGTTGGACAGCCCACATCTCCTCTTCCTTCCTCTAACCCCTGCTGTCTGACAGGGAGCCCTGGGCATCTCTGATTTCCTCTTTGACCCTCAGATGGCTGCAGGAAACTGGGCTGGAGTGGAGGATGCCCCATTTTTATCAGGTGCTCACTATCCATGGCCCCCTCTCTGAGCCATCACAGGCAACTCCAGAAAGCCGCTTGCCTTCAAAAATGTCCAGTCAAGAGGCCCTTGGGTCACACCAGCCCCCCATACAGAGCTGCCACTAAATACACACTCTGCCTAATGCAGATTGTAAAAGGGCACCCCATCTGAGTGGAGTTTACTAAAAAGTTTCCCTTTTCCATTGCTCCTCAGCCCTTATTCACTCCTTCAGCTAGGTGACCTAATGCAGGGCAAATATGCACAATCCTATACGTGACCCTCCCAAATTCTAGGGGACACACACTAGGTTCTCCCAAGAATCCCCTCACCTTGATGGCAGCCCAGGGGTTACCTGCTAACTGCAGTTCCTCAAGCATCCAGAGAGGGAGCCAGTCTCCACTTCTCACATGCACCTCCTGCTCAGTGATTTTCTTGACACTTCACTTTCCCTCAATTTGCTAGGACAGTGGTTCTTATAGTGTGGTCTGTGGACCCCTGGGGGTCTTCAAGAAATTTTCAAGGCATCCACAAGGTCAAAATTATTTTAATAATAAAATATTATTGCCTTTTCACTCTGTTGATATTTGCATTTGTTGGTACAAAAATAATTGGTATGTAAAACTGCTGGTCCTTTAGCTTAAAGTAAGGCAGTGGCACCTGAATGTTTTATTTGGTGCTGGATTCACTACCACATACTCAGCAGTAGGAAAAATTCCAGTGTCACTCAAGAATGTCTTGATGAAGCAGTAAAAATGATTACATTTAACCTCAGCCCTTGAGTATATGTCTTTATAATAATATTCTGTGTGGGAGAATGAGAAATACATGAAAAGCATCTAGCTACATGCTGAAGTATGATGGTTGTCTTAAGAAATAAACACTTGCAACTCAGTTGTGGACAGAACTAGCCTCTTCATTCATGGAACACCATTTTTTACTTGGAAGAAAGGCTGATATATAAACTATTGCTATCCTGACTTTGGTTCAGTTCAGTTCAGTCACTCAGTCATGTCCGACTCTTTGTGACCCCATGAATCGCAGCATGCCAAGCCTCACTGTCCATCACCAACTCCCGGAGTTCACTCAGACTCATGTCCATCGAGTCAGTGATGCTATCCAGCCACCTCATCCTCTGTCGTCCCCTTCTCCTCGCGCCCCCAAACCCTCGCAGCATCAGAGTCTTTTCCAATGAATCAACTCTTCGCATGAGGTGGACAAAGTACTGGAGTTTCAGCTTTAGAATCATTCCTTCCAAAGAAATTCCAGGGCTAATCTCCTTCAGAACACACTGTGGAAGCTATTTTCCTAAAAAGGAAACTGACCCTGTCAGTTCCAGAAAAAAAATAGATGACAGTATTTGTCACCAATGATAAAAGTTGAGTTTCCAAGCAGTAATTGGAATTTTCCAAAACTTGTATCTGAAACCATGAACTTGATAGCTTCCTGGACTTAGATTTTTCTGATATCACTATGGGTAATGATAATTAATGTGATTTCTGACTAGTAAATGTCATGTTCTTATTTGAGAGATCTACATGGATGGGAAAACAGTGGAAACAGTGTCAGATTTTATTTTTTGGGGCTCCAAAATCACTGCAAATGGTGATTGCAGCCATGAAATTAAAAGATGCTTACTCCTTGGAAGGAAAGTTATGACCAACATAGACAGCATATTCAAAAGCAGAGACATTACTTTGCCAACAAAGATCCATCTAGTCAAGGCTATGATTTTTCCACTAGTCATGTATGGATGTGAGAGTTGGACTGTGAAGAAATCTGAGTGCCGAAGAATTGATGCTTTTGAACTGTGGTGGTGGTGAAGACTCTTGAGAGTCCCTTGGGCTGCAAGGAGATCCACAGTCCATCCTAAAGGAGATCAGTCCTGGATGTTCTTTGGAGGGACTGATGCTAAAGCTGAAACTCCAGTCCTTTGGCCACCTCATGAGAAGAGTTGACTCATTGGAAAAGACCCTGATGCTGGGAGGGATTGGGGGCACGAGGAGAAGGGGACGACAGAGGATGAGATGGCTGGATGGCATCACAGACTCGATGGACGTGAGTCTGTGTGAACTCTGGGAGTTGGTGATGGACAGGGTGGCCTGGCGTGCTGCAATTCATGGGGTTGCAAAGAGTTGGACATGCCTGAGCAACTGAACTGAACATAACTCATGAACCAAAATTTTCAAATAACTAATCAATGAATGATGTTACAAAAATTAGTAAAAGACTTATTCCTAGTAGAAGATAGACCAATGGATTAAAGCAGTTTTTAATTGAGATATAATGACATGTAACATTATATTAGTTTCAGATGTACAACAAAATGATTTGATATATGTATTTACTGCAAAATTGTCATCATAATATGTTTAGTTAACATCCATCACATTCAGTTTCAAAATTCTTTTGAATTTTGAAGATTACTCTATTAACAAATGTATATTTGCTAACTGATTACCACAGTGTTTAGCTAACATCCATACCACACATGGTTGCAATTTTTTTCTTGTGATCAGAACTTTTAAGATCTATTCTCTCAGCAACTTTCAAATATACAATGCAACATTGTTACCTATAGTCACCGTGCTGTACATTTCTATCCCCCGGGCTTGTCTTAAAACTGAGAATGTATATCTTTTGACCAAATTTATCCATTTCACTCACTGGGCTTTAATATAACAAAGTACAAACAAAGATTGAAATGGTTTCAGATTCCACTTAAGAAATTGCACTCGTTGAGTTTTAGTGTAATATCAAAGTAGAATATCCAGTTATATAAAATGAAATATTACTCTTTTCCAATTGCATATCCATATTTCTTCATATTTTTCAATCAAACAAACATAGTACAACAGAGTGAATGGAAAACAGAATTATTTTTTAATAAAAAGTTATTTATGTTAACAGGTAATAGGTGTATTATTTTTTAATGAAGTATACAATTTAAATTTTTCTAGTTTTAACTTCTAATTCTCTGAATATTTATAGATAGAATTCACAGAAATAAAAGCTCCTTAGGGTCATCAATAATTTTTAAGAGTGTAAAGGAGTCTTGAATCTAAAAAATTTGATAAGTGCTAATGTTAAGAAATGAGGAAGCATCCCTCCTACCCACTATAGAAGAAAAATTCTCTGACCCCAAATGCAGTAGGACCCACGAGGCCTGTGACTGACTACCCAGACCACCACAACTCCTCTCATCTTGATATAGAACATGTCCTTCTGCTGCTCTTCTGAAGTCCTGGGTGGATAACTGGCACAGCTATTTATGGCTCTATTAGAAATCTAGTTGCATGGAATCTTCATTCAGTCTTAGTTATCAATTCCAGGAACTAAGATACTTTCCCCTTAATATCGTATTAAATAAGTTTTTTGAAAGATATCATGAGTACAAAATTTCCATTTTATTTATTTTTACTTTGTATATTTTATTATTTTAAAGTTTTATTTATTTATTTATTTATTTATTTATTTATTGGAGGCTAATTACTTTACAATATTGTATTGGTTTTGCCATACATTGACATGAATCCACCACGTGTGTACATGTGTTCCCCATCCTGAACCCCCTCCCCATCCCTCCCCATCCCATCCCTCTGGGTCATCCCAGTGCACCAGTCCTGAGCACCCTGTATTATGCCTTGAACCTGGACTGGTGATCCGTTTCACATATGATAATATACATGTTTCAATGCCATTCTCCCAAACCATTCCACCCTCACCCTCTCCCACAGAGTCCAAAAGACTGTTCTATATATCTGTGTCTCTTTGGCTGTCTTGCATATAGGGTTATCGTTACCATCTTTCTAAATTCCATATATATGCGTTAGTATACTGTATTGGTGTTTTTCTTTCTGGCTTACTTCACTCTGTGTAGTAGGCGCCAGTTTCATCCACCTCATTAGAACTGATTCAAATGTGTTCTTTTTAATGGCTGAGTAATACTCCATTGTGTACATGTACCACAGCTTTCTTATCCATTCATCTGCTGATGGACATCTAGGTTGCTTCCATGTCCTGGCTATTATAAACAGTGCTTCGATGAACATTGGGGTACACGTGTCTCTTTTGATTCTGGTTTCCTTGGTGTGTATGCCCAGTAGTGGGATTGCTGGGTCATATGTCAGTTCTATTTACAGTTTTTTAAGGAATCACCACACTGTTCTCCATAGTGGCTGTACTAGTTTGCATTCCCACCAACAGTGTAAGAGGGTTCTCTTTTCTCCACACCCTCTCCAGCATTTATTACTTGTAGACTTTTGGATAGCAGCCATTATGACTGGTGTGAAATGGTACCTCATTGTGGTTTTGATTTGCCTTTCTCTGATAATGAGTGATGTTGAGCATCTTTTCATGTGTTTGTTAGCCATCTGTATGTCTTCTTGTCTGTTCAGTTCTTTGGCCCATTTTTTGATTGGGTCATTTATTTTTCTGGACTGGAGCTGCAGGAGTTGCTTGTATATTTTTGAGATTAATTCTTTGTCAGTTTGCTTCATTTGCTATTATTTTCTCCCATTTCTGAAGGCTGTCTTTTCACCTTGCTTATAGTTTCCTTTGTTGTGCAAAAGCTTTTAATTTTAATTAGGTCCCATTTGTTTATTTTTGCTTTTATTTCCAATATTCTGAGAGGTGGGTCATAGAGGATCCTGTGATTTATGTCAGAGAGTGTTTTGCCTATGTCTTTCTCTAGGGGTTTTATAGTTTCTGGCCTTACATTTAGATCTTTAATCCATTTTGAGTTTATTTTTGTGTATGCTGTTAGAAAGTGTTCTAGTTTCATTTTTTTTATAAGTCATTGACCAGTTTTCCCAGCACCACTTGTTAAAGATTGTCTTTTCTCCACTCTATATTCTTGCCTCCTTTGTTGAAGATAAGGTGACCATAGGTGCCTGGATTTATCTCTGGGCTTTCTATTTTGTTCCATTGATCTATATTTCTGTCTTTGTGCCAGTACCATACTGTCTTGATGACTGTGGCTTTGTAGTAGAGCCAAAGTCAGGCAGGTTGATTCCTCTAGTTCCATTCTTCTTTCTCAAGATGCTTTGGCTATTCGAGGTTTTTTTGTATTTCCATACAAATTGTGAAATTATTTGATCTAGTTCTGTGAAAAATACCATTGGTAGCTTGATAGGGATTGCATTGAAACTATAGATTGCTTTGGGTAATATACTCATTTTCACTATATTGCTTCTTCCGATCCATGAACATATATTTCTCCATCTATGTGTCCTCTTTAATTTCTTTCACCAGTGTTTTATAGATTTTTTATATATAGGTCTTTTGTTTCTTTAGGTAGATATATTCATAAGTATTTTATTCTTTTCATTGCAATGGTGAATGGAATTGTTTCCTTAATTTCTCTTTCTGTTTTCTCATTGCTAGTGTATAGGAATGCAAGGGATTTCTGTGTGTTGATTTTATATCCTGCAACTTTACTATATTCATTGA
Source organism: Ovis aries (assembly GCF_016772045.2). Classification (NCBI taxonomy): domain Eukaryota; kingdom Metazoa; phylum Chordata; class Mammalia; order Artiodactyla; family Bovidae; genus Ovis; species Ovis aries. The sequence continues at coordinate 176,118,999 of NC_056056.1, forward strand.
CCAGCTCTAGTAATTTTCTGGTAGAGTCTTTAGGGTTTTCTATGCATGAAGGTGAAAAGTGAAAGTGAAGTCGCTCAGTCGTGTCCGACTCTTAGCGACCCCATGGACTGCAGCCCACCAGGCTCCTCCGTCCATGGGATTTTCCAGGCAAGAGTACTGGAGTGGGGTGCCATTGCCCTCTCCAATGTAGAGGATCATGTCATCTGCAAACAGTGAGAGTTTTACTTCTTCTTTTCCAATTTAGATTCCTTTTATTTCTTTTTCTGCTCTGATTGCTGTGGCCAAAACTTCCAGAACTATGTTGAATAGTAGCAGTGAAAGTGGGCACCCTTGTCTTGTTCCTGACTTTAGGGGAAATGCTTTCAATTTTTCACCATTGAGGATAATGTTTGCTTGGGTTTGTCATATATAGCTTTTATCATGTTGAGGTATGTTCCTTCTATTCCTGCTTTCTGGAGGGTTTTTATCATACATGGATGTTGAATTTTGTCAAAGGCTTTCTCTGCATCTATTGAGATAATCATATGGTTTTTAGCTTTCAATTTGTTAATGTGGTATATTACATTGATTGATTTGTGGATATTGAAGAATCCTTGCATCCCTGGGATAAGGCCCACTTGGTCACAATGTATGATCTTTTTAATATGCTGTTGGATTCTGTTTGCTAGAATTTTGTTAAGGATTTTTCCAATCTATGTTCATCAGTGATATTGGCCTGTAGTTTTCTTTTTTTGTGGCATCTTTGTCTGGTTTTGGTATTAGGGTGATGGTGGCCTCATAGAAAGGGTTTGGAAGTTTACCTTCCTCTGCAATTTTCTGGAAGAGTTTGAGTAGGATAGTTGTTAGCTCTTCTCTAAATTTTTGGTAGAATTCAGCTGTGAAGCCATCTGGTCCTGGGCTTTTGTTTGCTGCAAGATTTCTGATTACAGTTTCAATTTCTGTGCTTGTGATGGGTCTGTTAAGATTTTCCATTTCTTCCTGGTTCAGTTTTGGAAAGTTGTACTTTTCTAAGAATCTTTCCATTTCTTCCACGTTGTCCATTTTATTGGCATATAGTTGCTAATAGTAGTCTCTTATGATCATTTGTATTTCTGTGTTGTCTGTTGTGATCTCTCCATTTTCATTTCTAATTTTGTTGATTTGATTTTTCTCCCTTTGTTTCTTGATGAGTCTGGCTAATGGTTTGTCAATTTTATTTATCCTTTCAAAGAACCACCTTTTGGCTTTGTTGAATTTTGCTATAGTCTCTTTTGCTTTTTTTTGCATTTATTTCTGCCCTAATTTTTAAGATTTATTTCCTTCTACTAACCCTGGGGTTCTTCATTTCTTCCTTTTCTAGTTGCTTTAGGTGTAGAGTTAGGTTACTTATTTGACTTTTTTCTTGTTTCTTGAGGTAAGCCTGTATTGCTATGAACCTTCCCCTTAGCACTGCTTTTACAGTGTCCTATAGGTTTTGGCTTGTTGTGTTTTCATTTTCATTCATTTCTATGCATATTTTGATTTCTTCTGTGATTTGTTGGTTATTCAGCAGCATGTTGTTCAGCCTCCATATGTTGGAAATTTTAATAGTTTTTCTCCTGTCAGTCAGTCAGTTCAGTTCAGTTGCTCAGTCGTGTCCGACTCTTTGTGACCCCATGTGTCACAGCACACCAGTCCTCCCTGTCCATCACCATCTCCCAGAGTTCACTCAGACTCACATCCATCGAGTCAGTGATGCCATCCAGCCATCTCATCCTCGGTCGTCCCTTCTCCTCCTGCCCCCAATCCCTCCCAGCATCAGAGTCTTTTCCAATGAGTCAACTCTTCTCATGAGGTGCCCAAAGTGCTGGAGTTTCAGCTTTAGCATCAATCCTTCCAAAGAAATCCCAGGGCTGATCTCCTTCAGAATGGATTGGTTGAATCTCCTTGCAGTCCAAGGGACTCTCAAGAGTCTTCTCCAACACCACAGTTCAAAAGCATCAATTCTTCGGCGCTCAGCCTTCTTCACAGTCCAACTCTCACATCCATACATGACTACTGGAAAACCATAGCCTTGACTAGATGGACCTTAGTTGGCAAAGTAATATCTCTGCTTTTGAATATGCTATTGACATCCAATCTTACTGCACTGTGGTCAGAAAAGATGCCTGGAATGATTTCAATTTTTTTGAATTTACCAAGGCTAGATTTATGGCCCAGGATGTGATCTATCCTGGAGAAGGTTCCATGTGCACTTGAGAAAAAGGTGAAATTCATTGTTTTGGAGTAAAATGTCCTAAAGATATCAATTAGGTTTAACTGGTCTATTTATTTTATTTTTAAAAGTGAAGTATAGTTGATTTCAGTTCAGTTCAGTTGCTCAATTATGTCCGACTTTTTGCAACCCCATGAACCACAGCACGCCAGGCCTCCCTGTCCATCACCAATTCCCGGAATCCACCCAAAACCATGTCCATTGAGTCGGTAATGCCATCCAACTGTCTCCTCCTCTGTCGTCCCCTTCTCCTCCTGCCCTCAATCTTTCCCAGCATCTGGGTCTTTTCCAATGAGTCAGCTCTTTGCATCAGGTGGCCAAAGTACTGGAGATTCAGCTTCAACATCAGTCCTTCTTGTGGTAAATCAACTTTTTTATTTCAGGTATACAGCAATGTGATTGAGTTATACATACATATATGTTTTTTTCAGATTCTTTTCTCTTATAGGTTATTACTTGAGTATAGTTCCTTGTGCTATACAGTACATCTTTGTTGGTTACCTATTAAAAAAAAATAGTAGTGTCTATATGTTAATCCCAAAATAATAAGGACAGTATTTATTTTTATTTCTCTAAGGGATAACAGTTTTTCTGCTATAGAATAGATTCACTCTCATTGAAAAATATCCATTACCATTTGGTATGACAATGAAGAGAAATCAGAAGATAGGGTAGTGTTTTGAAAAGAACATTGCCTTTAATTTAGCATCCTAGCTTTGCCATTTACAGAGAAACTGTCTCAAAGTACTCAACCTTTCTAACTTTATCTTCTTATCTGTAAACTAGTATAAAAACCTAACTTTCAGGTTGCTTAGAGATAATGCATACAGATCATCTGGAGAAGGAAATGGCAACCCACTCAAGTATTCTTCCCTGGGAAATCCCATGGACAGAGGAGCCTGGCAGGCTACAGTCCGTGGAGTCACAAAAGCTGGACATGACTTAGTGACTAAACCACCACCACCACCACCATATAAGATCGTCTGACACATAATAGCCAATCAAATGAACTATCATCATCATTATCCTGGTACATGAGTTGGGAAAGAGTTTCTGTTGGAATTCTCTGAGACAAGTGCCATAAATCCTTTCTGATGCCCTTGCTAAGTTCTTAGTGGCCTCTGAGTTACTTTCTGATCAGAAATTCAGAGTTTCTCTCTGAATACTGAGGAACAGCAGATTGATTGGGTAAGATGAATATATGCCACCTTCTTCCACATTCTGTCTTGACAAAGAGGGATTGTTTCACCTTAACTGAAGGATTGTTCTCCCCAGGAGGCTTTTTACCTCCAATGTCCCTGAAAGCAAACACCGTTCTCTGGGCTTCTCCCAAATTCTAGGCTTCAGTGCAGGCTGTGCTTAGTCATTCAGTAGTGTCCAACTCTTGGCATCCTCCATGGACTGTAGCCCTCTAGGCTCTTCTATTGTCTGTGGGGATTCTCCAAGCAAGAATACTGGAGTGGATTGCCATGCCCTCCTCTAGGGAATCTTCCCAACCCAGGGATCAAACCCAGGTCTCCCACAGTGTGAGCGGATTCTTTACCATCTGAGCGACCAGGGAAGCCCCTCGGTGCAGGCTATAATGAACCAAAAAACAACCAATGAATATCACTTTTGGCTGATGGTGGAAAAAATAAACAGCTGGGTGAATTTTTACGGGGTAAGATTAGCTATACAATGAGTTATATGATGCTGCAGAGTCTTCCCTTGAGTACTTCTTTGTTTTCTTAGATAAGGGCTCCAGGTGGGGATTTTTATGGAATGATGTGTGAAAATAGTATGCTTCCTCATGCTGGTATAATGGAAGCCCTGGGTCCCTTTCAGATCCGAGGGAGGTAGATTAATGGGTTGGGGATGTGACTGCTGCCTCCCAGCAGCTGGCTCAATTACCTCTCCTGCTTAAGCTGTGCTCTGAGCCTTGGAACACAAGCCTGATGGAATTCTGACCTTGCTGGAGGACTTGTTCCCTCACTGAGGCTGCCTACTTGTAGCCTGAACATGTCCTTTACTTCTCACAGGCATACTTCTCATACTTCTTTTGCTGGAAACATGGGTGTAAGGGAATTATCCAGGGGGTTTCATTTTAAAAAACAAGGAAAAGTGAAAGGGAAAGTGAAGTCGCTCAGCCGTGTCCGACTCTTTGAGACCCCATAGACTGTAGCCTACCAGGCTCCTCTGTCCATGGGATTTTCCAGGCAATAGTACTGGAGTGGATTGCTATTTCCTTCTCCAGGGGATCTTCCCGACCCAGGGCTCGAACCTGGGTCTCTCTCATTGTAGATAGACGCTTTACCATCTGAGCCACCAGGGAAGTCCAAAAAAACAAGGAGGATGTTAATAAATGAGACACTCTAGGAAGGAAAATTATATCTATTTGGGGGAAGGATCTTAGTACGTTTCATTCTTATGAAGCATTTTTGAGGGAGAAGTGGCTTGTCCAAAGAGCTTGGTCGTGATTATCTGTAAGTGACAGAAACCCACTCAGATTAACTCAAGTAAAACATGGTTTTAATATAAGGCATTAGGTACACCTCATGGATTCCAATTCCAGAAAGAACTGAGAATTAAGAATTTTATAGTCCGATGGCTTAAGTGTAAGTTTCTAAGTCAAGTTACCTGACTTCAAATTCTAGATCTACTACTTACCTTGCATGGTTTTGGACAAACTATTTATCTCTCTATGCATCAGTTCTTTTCTCTGTAAAGTGAGGGAAAATAAGAATTTAATAAATAAGAATTATATTTTAGAATTGGATGAGGTTAAAATGAGCAGATACCCATGAAGTACATGGAGCAGTGCCAGGCACATACTAAGCTCTTAATAAGTGTTAGATATGGAGAATTTCCATAGTAGCTATCTTGTTTCAGACCAACTCTCCCACCAAAGACAATGAGAAAAGCTGGATGAAAATTTCAAAAATCATTCCAAAGATATTGGAAAACTACTAAAGTGAGTCCTTTAAGAGCCTAAGATCTCAGAAAAAAGGGAAACAAAGAACAATGAGCCTGACATTCTGTGCTGCTTTTCCTCCAGGGCATTTGCTAGTTGACAAGCATTACCTAGGATACTGAGAAGCTGCACAGAAAAGACTGACAAGGGAAAAGCTGAGTGTCACTTCTGGCAGTTTTAGCGGGTAGAAGAGACAAAAGTGGAGTTTAGGGCCAACCAAAGGAAAGGCAACATGATGTTTACCCTATTCTTTCAGTTAGAACTCCCAAGGGTTATAACCCAGAAATATGGATGAACTATAAATGCATCAACCTTCATGAAGACTGAAGCCTGGTTCTGAATCTGTTCACTCACTGATTTAATTAAGGTGGGCCAGTCTCACCAGAAGCAAAAATAATCCTCTCTGGAGGAAGATAACACCATCCAGAACCTTGTATAGCATGTCTTATATCCAATGCAAAATTACTAGACTCACCTGGAAGCAAGAAAAAATGTCCAAAAACCATTAGAAAAGAAACTCAGGCAACATAAAGAAACTAGCAGGAAATAAAAATGTCGGCGTTCGCATAGGTACTAAAATAGCTGTCATTAATACATTCAAGAAATTAGATGATGGAGAATTCCCTAGTAGTTAGGACTCCAAACTTTACTGAAGAGAAAAAAAAAATTGAAAAAGGAACATTAAACAGGTGAGACAGTGAAAACAATCTAATAGTCAAATTTAAAAATTCACCGAAGTATGTGGCTAATTCCATGAAATACAAAAAGACGTAGTATTTTGATTAAAAGCCAAATGTTGAAAAACTAAAATGGAAAAATAAAACCATATTCCACTTACAACATATACTTTAAATACTAATATGCAGAGGGGAAAGGTGGGCAGTAGAAAGGTGAGGAAAAGGTATAGCAAGTAATGCCCACCAAAAGAGACCTGACATAGTTATATTAAGAGCAGACAAGTAGACTTTAAGGCAAGAAGAACGACTAGTGATCAGAGAAATAGTTCAAGATGGTGAAAGAGACCATCCACAGAAAAATAAATATTCTGTTTGTATGAACCTATTTACAATACCTCAAAAATTTGGAAGCAGCTATGACATAACTAAAAAGAGAAATAGGCAGGGACTTCCCTGGAAGTCCAGTGGTTAAGACTTTGCCTTCCAGTGTAGGTAGTACAGGTTCAATCCATGGTCAGAGAACTAGGATCCCACATACACTGAAGCTAAAAAGACCCCCAAACATAAATAGAAACAATATTCTAACAAATACAATAAAGCCATTTAAAATGGTCTACATTTTAAAAAATCTTTAAAAAAGAGAGAGAAATAGATATCTATAAGCATACTGGGAGATTTTAGCATTCATTTCTCAGTAACTGACAGAACAAACAGACCAAAGTTTGACATGATTATAAAACTTGGTTTAGTTGAAACACCTAGAACTCTACATCCAAAAACTGTAGAATAGTTTCTCTCCAAGTTCACGTGGACATTTACCAAAATTGGCCATATGCTAAGCCTTAAAGCAAATCTCAACAAGTTTTAAAGGATTGGGAAAAAAAACAACAACAAACAACTCTCTAGCCATAACAGAATTAAGCTCAAAATAAATAACAATGGGCAACCAGAATATCTCTAATTATTTGGAAATTATGCAAGACGCTTCTAAACTATCCATAGATCAAAGGTAAAAATCAGACTGAAAACCAGAAAATATTTAGAACTGGATGGTTATGAAAATATGGCACATCAAAACTTGTGGGCTACAGATAAAGAATTGCTTAAAAGGAAATACATAGTATTAAATGCATATAATGGAGAAGAAGAAAGGCTGAAATTTAATTATATAAGTATCCATTTTGAGAAGTTTATAAATATTCAGTGATAAACCCCTAGAAAGTAGAAGGAAAGAAGTAATAAATATAAGAGCAACAATTAATAAAACAAAAAATAAAAAAAGGAAGTCAAGAAAACCAAAAGTTCTTTGAGAAGACTCATGAAGTCAATAAATCATTGGAGAAAGAATTAAAAAAGAAAAAGAAGAAAGAAGGTAGAGATTTCAGGAATAAAAAAGGAGATGTTACTACTGATTCTATGGTATTAAAAATATTCTAAACAACTCAAGACTATTTGAAAACTTGGAGTTTTAAAGGAAATGAATAAATCCATAGGAAAACAAAACTTAAAACTGGCATGTGAGGAAATGAAAGATATGAATAGTATCAAATCTGTAAAAGAAATATAATGAATAATTTCTAATTTTCCCTCACTTTAGCCTTCAGGCCCAGATAGTTCAATGTTGAGAGTAGTGGAAGAAATTTCACATATTGAGGTAGAGAGAAGTCATTCTGGCTTATACCTGACTTGGCTTGAACTTTAGCAGTCTTATGGCCTGTCAAACATGCAATGTACATGTATAGTGCATGTATATCTGCTTTAACTGTTAAAGAAAAGAATGCATTTAAAAATCAAAATGGAGTAACTATGGTTCAGGCATTCAAAATGGAGCCAGGTGGCCATTGCAGATGTGGTTTCAGACACATTCCTGCATCTCTGAGAACTTGAATTTGCTGAATTGTATCAAACTCAAGGACACCACCAGCTGTTTTCTAAACAATATCTACTAGCAGCTGCCAACTGCACCTTTATGGTCTTAAGGTGTAGGACTCCAATCAATCCTAGCTTAACAACCACCCTTACTTCTTGCCAGTTCCAATCCTAATTTCTGACAAACAAGTTAGGTAATTTTGAGGTTTTTTTCCTGTATAAGCCTCCCTCATTTTGTAGTCTGGCAGAGCACAATTCAAGTGCTTCTTCAATCTCCAGGACACTAGTCCTCAGTTTGACTTGAATAAAACTCTCTTCTTGTTTTTATTATAGATTGTTTGTTGACTATTTACATCAACAGGAGAATAGACAAAGCAAGAACATCTCTCAGCTTCTTTGTTACAAAGAAAGAAAACTCGCCAATGAATTTATCTTGTAATTGTAGATCTAAAAACTCCTAAGCTAAATATTGCCAAATCAAATTCAGCAATATATTAAAAGGATAATCTTTAATGCATTACAACTAAGTTAGATTTACTTCGGGAATGCATGGTAGATTTAACAGTAGAAGTGATCAATATAATTCATTATACTCACAGAATAAAGGAGAAAAATCATGAGCATGAAATAGTTACAGAGGAAATTTGCTAAAACATCCAGGAGCACATCAAGGTTTTGCAAGGCTTGAAACTGCTCCAATTTCTAATATTAATAAAAGTGATACAAAATTATCAGCAAAATATAAAATATATGGAAGTGAAGTTTTATTTAGTGAAAGAAATCCCAATAAGTTACAAATAGTAAAAAGCTGACAAATATCATAAGCATTACAGAGCCTAGAAAAATTTAAAAAATTATTTTAATTGTCTGACATAACTCTATAATATTTTCCCTTACACTTTTTGGCTGGATAAATCTTTGGTCACTCCTTTTTATGATGATTATTTTTGCAATACTTTCTACAGAGAAAATAAAAAGATAATTGGGTATTTTTTCTAGCATGATGTTCTTTAAATTCTTTATTACTTATTTGGAAATATATATTTTATCTTAAAAACTTGTTCTTGCTACACTCAATGACATAAAGCAAGATTCTCTATGACCCACATCCTAGAATCATGGAAATAAAAACCAAAGTAAACAAGTGGGATCTGATTAAACTTAAAAGCTTAGGAAACTATAAGTAATGTGAAAAGACAACCCTCAGTATGGGAGAAAACAATAGGAAATGAAACAACTGACAAAGGATTAATTTCCAACATATACAAGCTGCTCATACAACTCAATACCAGAAAAACAAACGACTCATCAAAAAGTGGGAAAAAGACCTAAACAGATATTTCTCCAAAGAAGACATACAAATGGCTAACAAACACATGGAAAGAAGCTTAACATTGCTTTTTATTAGAGAAATGCAAATCAAAACTACAATGAGATTATCACCTCACACCAGTCAGAATGGCCATCATCAAAAAGTCTACAAAATGCTGGAGAGGGTGTGAAGAAAAGGGAATGCTCTTGCACTGTTGATGGGAATGTAAATTGATATAGCCACTATGGAAGACGGTATGGAGATTCCTTAAAAAACTAGGAATAAAACCACCATATGACCCAGCAATCCCACTCCTAGGCATATACCCTGAGGAAACCAAAATTGAAAGAGACACATGTATGCCATTGTTCACTGCAGCACTATCTACAATAGCCAGAACATGGAAGCAACCTAGATGTCCATTGGCAAATGAATGGATAAAGAAGCTGTAGTACATATACACAATGGAATACTACTCAGCCATAAAAAGGAACACCTTCGAGTCAGTTCCAAGGTGGATGAACCTAGAACCTATTATACAGAGTGAAGTGAGTCAGAAAGAGAAAGATAAATATTGTATTCTAATGCATATACACGGAATTTAGAAAAATGGTACTCAATTTATTCACAGAGCAGCAATAGAGAAACAGACATAGAGAATAAACTTATGGACACACAGAGAGGGAAGGAGAGGGTGAGATGTATGGAAAGAGTAACATGGAAACTTACATTACCTGGTGTAAAAGAGATGGCTGATGGGAATTTGCTGTTTGGCTCAGGAAACTTAAACAGGGGCTCTGTGTCAACCTAGGGGGTGTGATGGGGAGGGAGATGGGAGCAGGATTCAGGAGGGAGGGGATATATGTATCCCTATGGCTGATTCATGTTGAGGTGTGACAGGAAACAACAAAATTCTGTAAAGCAGTTATCCTTCAATTAAAAAAATCAATAAATTTTAAAAATGTTACAGAAAAAAACTTGTTCTTGAAAAGAAATATAAATATTAAGGATTGTTGTCAATATGGGGAAAATCCATCAAAATTTTTTCAGATAAAATTTTTAACATTTCAGGGAATATGAATTTTTCTTCTGTAGTGGCTTTTCTTAAGAACTTTTTGAACTGATAACATTTATTAATCAATAGGCATATTCTCAGGAGTCATTTCTACATTAGGACAGCAGCAATGACTCAACTATTCACAGATATGACTGAAAACCACATAAATATATCCCACAAATTAAGTATATTCCAGGTTGAATGTCTACCTTTCCTACATTCCCCACAAATGATCACAGCCACTTCAGTACTATCTGACATAAAGCAAAGTATAATGAGATCAAGCTGGAGTGGAAAAACACAGTGATCCAAACTAATCATAGTGTGTATATCTTTTTCACATTTAACACAATACATCTTCATGTAAACACTTTGCTAGAGCCTTTCTCACAGTCCTGAAGAAGGTCCTTGGAAGTAAGGCATCTTGAAGCTGAAGCCTCATTAGTTCCCATAAATCTCCCTCTGTCGCCTATTCATGTTAAAAACCCACAGCAAACCAGGGATAGAAGATGTATCAGCCAACTATCACTAGCTAATGAACAACCATAAAATAATGATATAAAACAACAAGCACTTATTTCTTGCACATTTATCTAAGGGTTGACTGCGGCAGCTATAATTCAACTTATGGGTCCGTGGATTGGCTGAGGTGTCTCTGCTCCTCTCATCATATTCTATGGCTCAGGCTCCCCAGGGTATGTTCTTGTGGTGGTGAAAGAGTACAAGAGTACTATATCCCATTTGTCAAGGCATCTCATGTAATGGATGTCAAATTCAAAGTGGGGAAATGCACTTTGCCTTCTTTGAGGCAATAGAATTCTCAATTCCCTCCAAGTTCAGAACTCTCAGTAACAGTGCAGGAAGAAACAGCCCCTAGTCCCCACCTCCTAACCTGCTCTGCCTCACTTCCCATCTCTGACTCTCTGCAAAGGGGCTTGTACATTCCTGTGGACGTGCCAGCCTGCCCAGGCATGCTCCTTCCACACTCCCAGCAAACTATCTGCCCCATGGCTACCCCTCAGGTTCAGGGACACATAAGCCAGCAGTGTGGTCCAGCTTTAGGAAGACAGGTCTGGAGAAGTCTGTAAGGTCCTGGGGTCAGGCTCCAGAACATTGTGGCAGTGGATACAGAGTCATAGGTACAAAGGGCATGGTGTAGGAGGGTGCCATGCAGCTTTGGAGTAGATGTATGTTCTTAGCCTCATGGGCCCTCTGTATGCAGGCACGTGGGCAGAGAAAGATCAGAGCAGGACCCTCCAACATGTGGGCCAAGGGTAGAGTCTCTTGCCCAGCTGTAAAGGAAATGTGCACTTTCTTATAAAAACCAACTATGCATTTTCAACCATTAAAGAAACAGAGGTTTCCCTGGTGGTCCGGTGGTTAAGAATCCACCTTGCAATGCAAGGAACACCAGTTTGATCCTTAGCCCTGGAAGATCCCCCATGCTGCAGAACAACTAAGCCCACATTCCACAATACTGCCCATGAGCCAAGAGCCCAGGAGTGTAACTATTGAAGCCTGAGCACCTAGAGCCTGTGCTCTGCAACAAGAGGAGCCATGGGAATGAGAAGCCCCCACATCCCAACGAAGAGTAGCCCTGCTCTCTGCAACCAGAAAAAGCCCATGTGCAAGTACTAAAGATCCACCAGAGCCAAAAGGTTAAATAAATGAATAAATATTTTTTAAAAAAGAAGAAGAAAAGAGATAAACCTTCCTCTCACCACCCCCCGGAGGTCCAGGAGAGAGGGGATATATGTATTCGTATAGCTGATTCACTTTATTGTACAGCAGTAACTAACACAACATTGTAAAGCAATCATACTCCCATTAAAAAAGAGAGAGAGACAGACAGACAGACAGACAGACACACACACACACACACACACACACACAGAAAAGGAGAGAGGCAGAAAAAGATTTTTAAGTAGAATGGGGCATTCCACTCAATGAGTGTATGTCCTGATACAAATCTCCCTTCAGAATATAAGTACCATGAATGTGAGGACTTGTTTTGCTCACTACTATATGCACCCAGAGCCTGTGCCTAGGAAGACTCAGTAAATATTTGACCGAAAAATGGATCTGCATTTCCCTCAGTTGTTATCAGATGCTGCATGCCTATTCTGGTGTGAGCCTCTTGCTGATGGTAGTGTTTAAAGATGTATCACAGGTATTTTGAACAACAGTGAAAAAGGGGTAAAGTATTGAAGAGTTCGGGATTATGGACCAGAAAGCTGGAAAGGGCGTTATTGGTCTGTTCGATCAGCATCTCAAGGAGTCCAAGCACCCCAGAAGCAAATATGCGAGTGTGTTGGAATGTTTGTTTTCCTGGGGAAATATCAAGAGCGTTCATGATAATTCTAAAGTGTCCATGACTCCCAAAATGTCAAAATCAGAACTGTCAGTGAAAACTCTTGTTTTGCAGATTGTAGGTGTGTAGCACAGGGAGGTGAAGAAATTCAAGATCACTCAGAGCTCTACTTAAATTTACTGACTCCTGAAGTTTCTTTTTATTGCCTCGTAGCGGAACTCATGTCCTCATGTGGAAAGGGGTAGGAGGAATTATTAAGCCCTGCTTTGCAAAGGTTTTCCAGTTTAGCCACACATTAGAACCATAGTGATTTCAGGTGTGGAAGCTGATTCCAACCTGCAGCCAGGGTTTACAATCACCGGGTTAAAATATTTCATTAAAAAGCATGTTGTGGGGATGGTGTAGTGGGATTTTAGTTCCAAACCCTGCTCTATGAATGCCCCACTCCCAGAAGTTTGACTGTGAGAACCTAGAGTTCAGATAACAAGGAAAAAAGACCTAAATGAGAACTAATGTTCCATTCTATTAATGGATGAGGAGGTATCCCATTACTCCACCATCACTCATGCAACTTAGTGCTTCTCTGGTAAACAGAGCCCAACAGCTGGACTTCAGGGCAAACTCAAGTAGGACTTCCAGTTTCTTTGCCCTGAAAAAGACTGTATAGCCTACAAAGCACACCCTACCCAGATGACCTATGTGGGTGCAGGTGAAGAGGTGGGCACAGAGAAGAGAGGGGATCCTTGCAGGGCTTCATCGTACATCTTCATCATACACAAGGCTGCATATTCTCTTACTTTACCAACTGCACAAAGGGAAGAAATGAAATAAAAAGAGAGTTGACCAAGTTACCTCCCAGACCCTCTGTTGGTGTTAGGGAAAGTCCAGAAAAGTCTTGACCCTCTCCAGGAAGGACAAAGTGGTCTTAACCATGGCAACCTCACTCACTAATAAAATGTGGCTGAGTCAATATCTTAGGTCATTAGATGGGGGATGGGGAAAGATGGGAATTGGAAAAGAGAGTGACTTCACAGAGGAAGGAGAAGAACATTTCACTTCAACAGCAAAGAGTGATGAGAGTTAATGTCAGGGTTTACTGGGCTGTGGAAGAAAGTGCTGTTGACCTCTGCAGATGGAAAGTGAAAGGCCAAGGGCAGCTTTATGGAGGAGGTGCCTCTTTAGCTGAAATCTACTTTGTGGACTAAGGTCCGTCTAGTCAAGGCTATGGTTTTTCCTGTGGTCATGTATGGATGTGAGAGTTGGACTGTGAAGAAGGCTGAGCACTGAAGAATTGATGCTTTTGAACTGTGGTGTTGGAAAAGACTCTTGAGAGTCTCTTGGACTGCAAGGAGATCCAACCAGTCCATTCTGAAGGAGATCAGCCCTGGGATTTCTTTGGAAAGAATGATGCTAAAGCTGAAACTCCAGTACTTTGGGCACCTCATGAGAAGAGTTGACTCATTGGAAAAGACTCTGATGCTGGGAGGGATTGGGGGCAGGAGGAGAAGGGGACGACTGAGGATGAGATGATTGGATGGCATCACGGACTCGATGGACGTGAGTCTGAGTGAACTCTGGGAGTTGGTGATGGACAGGGAGGCCTGGCATGCTGTGATTCATGGGGTCACAAAGAGTAGGACACGACTGAGCAACTGAACTGAAATGAACTGAACTGAAGGAAGAATGCAAGTTTTCCAGATGGGCAGGCAGAGGGAAATGAATTTTCACAGATATTATGGCATAGAGGGTGAATAATATGGTATTTGAGAGGACTGTAACATTGTAAATTGCATGAAGAAGGTATATTTGTAATGGTTTATTAAAATAGAAAAATTAGGGATGGCACCACTCAACAAATATTGGTTAGGATAAATGAATTACTTAGCTGACTCCCAAATTAAAGAAATTCTTAAAATCTTGGTTTGGAAAATTTCCACCTATTTTGACCAGCTTCTTTTTTTTTTTTTCATTAGACTCTGGATAATTCTCCAAGGACAAGACTGCTTTGAATTTGGTTCAATCAGAGATACAAATAACAATGCCTGGCTTTTCATCAGTTCTGAATTAGTGGAGTTTAAATACACTTTCTAGGACCAGACTTCACAGGAGAATCTCAGAATTACTGAAAGCTATTGAATTGGCCCATGTATAAATAAAGCATAACCCTCAGAGTGGAGATGTCTTGTGCAGGTTAGAGAGAAAATGGTCTTGCAGTCAGCTGTTGATTCCAACACTGACCAGGTCTCCTGTGGTGGTGGTGGGGGGGGCGGGGGTTGTGCTAAAGTCTGGAGCTGGACAAGCCTGGGTTTGAATGAGTCAACCACTTACTAGCTAAGAGCTTCAGCAGGTTATGTTGCCCCTCTAAGCCTTGGTATCCACATTAATACTGAGAAAGAATACCTGTCTCATTGAATTGTTGTAAGGATTAACCTAGAAAAATGTTTGTGAGCAGACCGTCCTGACCAAGGCTCTTTTTACTGCAAGGAACAGGAAACCACTTAAACTATTAATAGTTCAACTGAAATCAAGGAACAGGAAACAAAGTATTTCTCAGAGAGGAACCAAGAACTGGATTACTGGAATCCAGGTACATGCTCCATCTCCCAGGAATCACAGACTTTGTCTTATGGGGTCTCCATATGTTCTTCACACATTCTCCCCTTTGCTCTCCACACACTGGTGTCCTCAGCTTTCCTCAGTTTCATTTCACTTCTTACTACTTCCTCCTTCCCTAGATCTGTCTACACCCTAGGCTTTCTAGAGAAGGTCCAGTTCAGTTTTCTGGTGCCCAGTGCTGTATTTCTGGGAGCAGAACTAGATTGATGGAGTTTAGGTCCAATGTCCAACCCTGGTCCAGTGATCTGTAACCAGGACATGAGATTGTCACTCAAATACAAGCATGGCCCTCGCTAGCCCACTCCTTCAGCTCTAGGAGTGCAGACACTAAAACATTTCAACTGCAAGCATCTCACACAACACATATTAGCCTCCATCTCTTTCCCCTCTCCTTACTCTAGCACAGCAGGTTCCCATAATGAGCCCTATACAAATTCATGATTCACTTCAAGTTTTCACTTTTTCTTGGACTATACCTCTTACTAAGGATATCCTACTC
Organism: Ovis aries; assembly: GCF_016772045.2. Taxonomy (NCBI): domain Eukaryota; kingdom Metazoa; phylum Chordata; class Mammalia; order Artiodactyla; family Bovidae; genus Ovis; species Ovis aries. The sequence goes on from NC_056056.1 coordinate 176,134,523, forward strand.
CATCCATCCATCCCTCCCCCCCCATTCACCCATCCCTCCCCCCATTCATCCATCCCTCCCCCATTCATCCATCCCTCCCTCCATCCATCTCTATCTTCATTTTACCTTCTATGTCCTGCATGAAATCTTCTCTGATATCTTCAGCCCCTCTGTTCTTCCTTATTTCTGACAGTTCCTTATAGTTTAGAGCATACAATTTAGCACAAAATTGTACTAAGCTAAGTCACTTCAGTCGTGTCTGACTCTGTGCAACCCCATAGACGGCAGCCCACCAGGCTCCCCCATTCCTGGGATTCTCCAGGCAAGAACACTGGAGTGGGTTGCCATTTCCTTCTCCATGAAAATATTCCATAAATGAATTTCAGTAACTCTTAAACATTCCACAAAATTTCCTAAGAACCTGTGAGAGTATAATACCTGGCAATCCTCTCTAAAACAGAAATTCACCTATCTGCTACATTACTGCTGATGATCTGAAATGTACATGATCTCTAAAAAAATTGTACAATGGCTTGAATTTATGTCTCAGTTACTTTCAGGAAAAGGAAGTGATTTGTCCAAGCTCATGTATGTATTCAGTGGCAGAACTGGGGCCAGACTCCCCATATCTTTTTACTCACTCTTACAGTTTTCCCTTGCCCTCCACTGTCACCAAATCATTGCCTATGGCCATAAGTATTCTCATCCTCCCCACCAAACCATGCACCCAGCACCACGAAAGAGGTGAGCATCAGGCTCATTTGCTCTTTACAGTATTTATTGTATTACCTGCCATGATCTGTTCCTTATACTATATTCCTTTTGGCCTCCTCTTCCTCCTGTTTGCTTTCCCTCTGCTCTCTTTGTCATTTTTTTGCCTTGCTTTGCCCTGTGGACTAAATGGGACTAAATGCTTTGTCCTGTCTCCTTGGCTATAACTTTGCTTCTGCTCCTAACCTCTGGCTGGTATAAATACCCTTCCCAGCTCAGCTTGGCCTCAGGAATGGGTGTTGCCCACTACTGGTTAATTTTGCATTGATTTAATACAAATGTTCTGTGTTTGTCCTCTATGAAAGGTTCTGAATTCTGAGGGATTCAGAGATGAAGAACTCTTGGTCTGCACCTCAGTAAGCTCTCAATCTGGTGATGAGAGGTAGATATTTTTAAACTATGTGGCATGCATCTTCCTTTCAGAGACTTATTCATACAGGACCCCAAAACGGAACCTGGAGTGGTGGAGAGGTGACAGTCGGGGAAGACTTCCTGGATGAGGTGTCCCTGAAATGAGGCGTTAAGGAGAGGTAATTGGATAAGTGTTAGGAGATGAGGCAGTAGGATGGAGAAGAGTGGATATGCAGGCAGAAGAAATAATATAAGCAAAGACATAAAAGTATGAAATAGCAAGAACCGTGAAAGAAATTATAAGCACCCTGATATCTTTGAAGGATAAACCAAGAGCAATAATCCACAACCAATGGGTAGTATAAGATGAAGCTGATGAGGGGGGTAACCAAATTGGAGGGCCTGTCTGCAAGTAAAGATAATTCAACTGTTGGGATTTAGGGCACTAATAAATGACACCTCTGTTCCCTGCCCAGGTTCCTAATTAATTGAGAAAAACCCTAAGGAGTCATCCAGATGGAGCTTAAAATGTCAGTTTTATTGCTGATAAAACAATAAGCATGGCTTAGATCTGGCCACATTGCTTGCTACCACTTTCCAGTACTGAGTTTAATTCCCCAAACACAGACTTCTCTTGCAGGGACAGATCTGCTTAGAGCTGATGAGCATCTGGCCCCTAGAGAAAGAGAGAGATGAAACTGAGCATGCTTACCTCCTTGTCTTAAATTCAGCAATCCAGTAAGGCACTCCTCCTCTGGGGAAAGAGGGAAGATGTGTTACTCTAATGGTGGTCCCTCCATTTGGAAACATGAAGTAAGGGGAAAGGAGGTTCCCATTTAACATGTATCTACCATTTACTGAGCACCTACTATGTGCTGCCGTGCAGAATGCCCTGGTTCCACAAACTGGAACTGGACAGAATCAGAATTAGGTTGGGAAGATTCTCTAACAGAATGGGCAAAAGGACATGGAAACCTCCACCCTAGGATGTCAGGATTGAAAGAAACTTGAAAATTCATTGAATTTGTGGTTCTCCATCAACGCTTAAAAATATCTGTATCATCTTATCCATGCAAAATGGCCGTTCAACCTCTTGAATATATCATTGACAGGAAACTCCCTATCTCCCACTGCACAGACATAGCAGAGAAAATGGCTGGTGTTAGCTTAGATGGGGGAGGGCTCCCTAGAAGATGATGCCTAGAATCTTTGTTTTTAATTTCCATTTGGCTGAAATTTTCTCAGTTTTATGTTACTGTGGGGAAAAGAGAACACTGCTTTATATTTTCCATTTTTGTTTTTGTGTACTTTGGACAGGTTACAGCTGTACATGGAACAACAGACTGGTTCCAAATTGGGAAAGGCGTATGTCAAGGCTGTATATTGTCACCCTGTTTATTTACCTTATATGCTGAGTACATCATGTGAAATGCTGGGCTGGATGAAGCAGAAGCTGGAATAAAGATTGCTGGAAAAAATATCAATAACCTCAGATATGCAGAAGACACCACCATTATGGCAGAAAGTGAAGAGGAACTAAAGAGCCTCTTGATGAAAGTGAAAGAAGAGAGTGCAAAAGTTGGCTTAAAACTCACCATTCAGAAAGCTAAGATCATGGCATTCAGTCCCATCACTTCATGGGCAAATAGATGGGGAAACAATGAAAACAGTGAGAGATTTTCTTTTGGGGAGCTCCAAAATCTGTGCAGATGGTGACTGCAGCCATGAAATTAAAAGATGCTTGCTCCTTGGAAGAAAAGCTATGACCAACCTAGACAGCATATTCAAAAGCAGAGACATAACTTTGCCAACAAAGGTCCATCTGGTCAAGGCTATGGTTTTTCCAGTGGTCATGTATGGATGGGACAGTTGGACTGTGAAGAAAGCTGAGCACCGAAGAATTGATGCTTTTGAACTGTGGTGTTGGAGAAGACTCTTGAGAGTCCCTTGGACTGCAAGGAGATCCAACCAGTCCATCCTAGAGGAGATCAGTCCTGGGTGTTCATTGGAGGGACTGATGCTGAAGCTGAAACTCCAATACTTTGGCCACCTCATGCCAAGAGTTGACTCATTGGAAAAGACCCTGATGCTGGGAGGGATTGGGGGCAGGAGGAGAAGGGGACGACAGAAGATGAGATGGTTGGATGGCATCACTGACTCGATGGACATGAGTTTGTGTAAACGCCAGGAGCTGGTGATGGACAGGGAAGCCTGGTGTGCTGCAGTCATGGGGTCGCAGAGTCGGACACGGCTGAGCAACTGAACTGAACTGAATGGATATCTAGTTCTTTTCATTTTTTCCCCTTCTAGGACATTCAGACATCAATTTGGGATGTTGGGGGAAAAGGCAACACCCTTGCAATCCTCCCAATGCTGGGTTTATGTGGAACCACAGCAGTCCATTCCATCAACAACAACAAACTAGCTCTCACTTTGGTCTTAGTCACGGAGCCTGAAGCATTGTGAGCTGGTTCTGGCATCCTCTCCTCCAGCAGAACAAACTAGTCTTCAACATTGATCAGATGCTGAGGAATACATCAGGGAGTTCATCTTCTGAGTCTAGCCCTGGCTGTTCACATATAACTCCACAGGGATTCACATAGAGACTGGACTAGGTATGGATGGCACAGGCCTCTGTGCTTGGACAGTGCTGCAGCCAGAGTTCCATGACCTGGCATTAGAGACCTTCCTCAAAGGAGGGACTGCAGCCCATTAATCTGTATGCTCTGGGCACAGTCATTTAGCCAGTTATGCCTCCAGCCAGTCTAACTAGCATCCACCCGATGTATCTCTATCTGACATTAATACTGCAGGACAAAGAGACGCTGACAAGCCTGGCTTAACTGCTCAACCACAACTGCAGGAGACTCGGAACCAAATATAATCCAGGTTAGGATTTGAATACCAATACTTACTTTCTGTTGTGTTTCATGCAAATGACTTAATGTCTTTCAGTCTCAGATGCCTTATCTGTAGACTGAATATTTCCTACTTCCGAGGATTATCATGAGCATTAAATGGAGTGTACCTAGCTCATGGGGTTAGCAGAGCAGAATGGTTACACTTAATGTTGGCTTCAGACTCATACTGCCTGGGCTCACAATCCAGTTTGCTGCTGACTTAATTCTGAGGAATGGAAGTGATGGTGCACTCTTTAACAAATGTATTTTTTTATGTTAGTATTAAGCAAAATCTTCCAAGGAGCAGGGCCCAGGGCAGAGGTCCCACCAGTCTAGGTCTATTGGAAGCACTGGAATCGGGAGTGAAGGGTGATGTACAAAGGGGTATAAAAATATTTTCTTTTGTTTTATCTTGGTAAGACAGCTCTGGTGTGATGATGTCTAGTACAGTGCTTGCCTGATGGTAGGTGCTCAATAATAATGATAACAGAAATGATAATAGCCAATGTTTCTTGAGTGCCTACCAAGAGCCTGACATTGTTCTAAATTCTTCATATAAGATTATATCATTTAACCCTTGTAACAGCCTTATGCTGCTGCTGCTGCTACTGCTAAGTCACTTCAGTTGTGTCTGACTCTGTGTGACCCCATAGACTGCAGCCTACCAGGCTCCCCCATCCCTGGGATTCTCCAGGCAAGAACACTGGAGTGGGTTGCCATTTCCTTCTCCAATGCATGAAAGTGAAAAGTGAAAATGAAGTTGCTCAGTCGTGTCCGACTCTTGGCAACCCCATGGACTGCAGCCTACCAGGCTCCTCTGCCCATGGGATTTTCCAGGCAAGGGTACTGGAGTGGGGTGCCATTGCCTTCTCCAGTAACAGCCTTATAAGATAAAGAATATTAATTGCCTAATTTCATTAGAAGTTAAAAAGAAAGGCTTTAATTTGCTCAGAGTAATATAGCCAGTAACTAGAAAAGCTGGGAAACAAGCCTAGACAGCTCCATATAGAGCCATACTCTTATTATACTATTCTGCCCCAGTCATTTTTGTATTGTTACTGGATTACTGAGTAAGAAGAGTACTGGGATGGGATAGCTGATTCTGAGGCTGCGGGACAGGGTGTGCCAGATTGCATGGGTCCTTTCCAAATTGACAAGTGAAGAAAAGGAGGTCTTTGATTTTCCTGTAACTTTTCCTGTAGACTCAATTTTCCTATAGACTCAGTTTTCCTGTAGACTCAATGCAGGTTGGCAAAGGAGGAGAGATGAGAGTACAGAAGAGAATTCTATCTGAGTGATGCAGACAATTTTTTGCTGGAGCCACCATCTCCCTTGTTGGACATGTCTAGTCAACTTCACCTCTGCATTGTTCCCCAGGGCCTTTTCCTCTTTGGTCTCCAGCCACTGCCACAGATCAGGCTTTTATAATTTTTCACTTGGACTTTTGCTTTCATCTTAAATGTGATCCTTGCTTCCTGTCCCTGAATCTTCTAATCCATCATTGGCTCAGCTACATATAAAACCCCTAATGTCTCGTCACTCCCTACAAAACAAGGTCAAATTCCTGGCATGAAATTCAAGCTCCCTTGAGGATCTTCCCTAGCCGGTCATATTTACTATTTCAGATTCCTTCTTAGACACTGCTCACATCACCCTTGTAACCTAAAACTCAACCACAGCAACTTACTCTCTGCACCTCTAATACACCACAATTCCAGGGTCTGCATAAGTCCCTGCCTCTTCTTTGCATGCTCTTCATCTCCCTTCTCTGCCTACTAAAAGTCCTACGGTAGCAGAGATGATTAACTGGTTAACAGAAATGACACCACCCTTCCATATTGGAGAGTTGTTGTTCATGGAGGTGGGACCACGCAAATAGCACCAGTAGTATGTGAACAGAAATATGTGGCACTTCAGGCTGATGTGGTCTGTTTGGGTTCACAATCCTTCGCACACTTTCTCTTCACTGGTATTTGGAAAGGACTCTGAGGCCTCAGGGGACAGTGGGGTCACCAGATGGAACAGCATAAATCCTTTGCGTCACCAGGTGATGGAGAAGTACCCGGGAGAGCCTCCTGACTAGTTATGTCTGCATCCACTTTAAGTGTGGAAGAAATTTTTATTGTGCTAATCCCCTCAGATTTGGGGATTTACTTGTTACCACAGCACATCACAACCTATCCTGACTTACTTCCTTTTTAAGGCCCAGGCCAAATGTCACTTCTCCTCTGAAGCTTCCCCCTGACTCACCTGTGCAGATAGGGTTAGTGATCACTCCCTGGACCATGCTCCTATTGTTCTATGGACCTACAGCTAATACCCCATTCACCAGATTTATATTGTAACAATTTGTTTTTGTCAATCTTCTTCCTTAACCTGAGAGCTCCTTCCATGCAGAAATCATCTCTTAGTATTTCTGTAATCTCACATTGCTTAGCACAATATCTGGCAACTTGTTGACTGGGTAAATGAATGAATAAACAACTTAATAAATTAGCTAATTTATTAACTAATTAATTAATATTTGTCTATAATTAAGAGCTTGATAGGAAATATCAGTGAGGTTCTCTGGGGTTCAGGTAAACCTAGCTACCTAATGGAAGTTAGAGTATAGTAAACCCTGTGAGTTTCCTGTCTAATATTCATTCTCTGTCTTCCTTTGAAAAGAATCCTGATTTTCTTTGGGGTAGCAACACACCCAGATAAACAGAATTCCTGCAGCTGTATTTGGACATAAAATGTGTAAACTTCTATTGGAAAAGTTTTTATATTTCTGATACAGATAACCACCTCTTCCTGCTTCCCTCTGCTTCTCCCTGGATGGAATGTAGAAGTGATCCCTAGAGATAAAGCAGCCATCTTGTGTCCTGAGAATAAAAGCTGTCCATGGATAGCAGAGCAGACAGGAAGATTCAGGATCACTGATGGCATTGTAGGGTCCCCACACAGCCAGGATCAGCTTCTTCCAACATTCAATTGTGTGAGAAAAATAAACCTCATGTGCTTAAGTTACCACAACTTGGAGTTTCTGTTGCTTAAGCTGATGTAAACGAATTGATATTAAAAGGAGAGTTTTGAAGCATGGTAACCCTACCCTCTACTTGGCCAAATTTACATCAATGACAACACTTCAAAATAATGGATTGTGAATTAGATCTAAACTCTTTGATTCTTTAAGGGAATCTGATAAATCTAAGAAAGGATAAATTGAGTCCTTAGATAACTAGGTAACCTGAAAATTATCTTATGTTCCTGTGCTGTACAATATAAACATTTAGAACTGTCATTTTGTAAGCACCTAGACTGTAGTAGGCTAAATGGTAAACATGTTACAATAGGTTAAGTTGTACAACTTGATAATGTAGAGATATTTTAAACTTCTGTTTGAAGATGTGAGGAAATTAGGGCTCAGCAAGTTTACTTATCCAATGCCACAGAGAGGTGAAGTCTGGATTTGAACCCACAGTTTTGACTACTAAACTAAACCCTTAATCATTATTATACTTGCTTGGACTAGTAGGCACTTGATAGATATCCACTTAATGATCATATGAAAAAAATGAATACAGCTATCCCTTTCTGCTCTAATATCTGATGTTGCTGTAGATATGGGGGTCAAAGCTTAATAAATCTGTGTTGGTCAAGAATATTTCCCTGCAAGTAACAGAAACTCAATTTAAATGCGTTTCAGAGAAAATTTTAAAAACATGGGGTAAAGGAGGGATATGTAAATTTTTGTTTGTTTGTTTTGGCCTTGAATAGTTAAGGAGATGGATGGACTGGTGTCCATGTTATTTGCCCCCAAGGGTCTCAAATGCTACTATGTCTCTTTGTTTCTTGTTCTGCTTTCTCTCCTTGTGTTGGCTCTGTTCTCCCCTGGCAGGGCAGCAGGTCACCAGCATGTCCAGGTTCTATGACCAGAACCAGAGGCCACCAGAATCCAGGTGGCCTCTGGATTTGTACCTGTGCAAATGAAGCTCAATGGGGATTTGTTCAGCTGAGGTCACATGCTCATAACTGAACCAATCACTGTGACCAAAAGAAATGGACCTTGTTATTGGTCCATCTTGTGTGACCATAGTAACCCCAGAGGCCAGAGTATGGAACATGACTAGTATCCTCCATCAAGAGGTGGTCCCTTAAAAGATGGGAGGACCAGTTATCAGTTGAAAGAGGGAAGCTGTGGAGACCTCCAGACACTCGTTAGAGGCCAACTACAGAATCCAGTCTCCAGTGTCTAAGTGTTTCTCCTCTTAGGCATCCCTTCCAATTCGGAGAGCTCCTTCCTGTCACAGAGGTAATGGTTCAGAAAAGAAAAAGCCATTGGGAGGCTAGTTCTTTGTAGGAGGAGAAGTTGACATAATGCATAGTAATAGGGGCTCAGAGAATATGTGTTGGGGCCTGACTCAAGGATCTAAAGCTGGGTGGAGAATTCTGAAGGAAGGCAATAGCTGACTCAGCCTTGACGAAAAAAACACAAGGGAAATGCCAGAAAGGGAGACAATGAACCTGTTTAGTAAAAAGATGGGAAGACCTGGCAGATATGATTTTGGTTTTATTCGCAGACCTTATCAAGTTCAGTAAATAATCAACTTGTGAGCAGATTAAAAGGGCAGTACAGGTGGCCTCTGGATTTGCACCTGTGCAGATTTTCAAGGTATGTCGTTGTTTTCTTTGACTGCCTTCACCTCTGTCCAAATAAAAATGAAAGTCCCCTTTCAATTCCCTTTTGTGGTGAAGGTACAATTCCTTTCTCTATCCTTTGCTTTTCCTTCAGAGTGCTCAGACCAGTTAGGATGCTTCGTCAGGATATTCTTAGAACAGTTAGGTTGCAGTGAACAGAACACCTGACTAAGAGTGACTTAAATAATAGCAGTTATGAGTCTTAGGAAATAAGAGGTTTCCAAGCAGTACTGGCACAGTGGCTCAACTATGTGGTCAAATGAGGGAGGGGTGCCTTGTGCTCCTCCCTGAAGTTTCCTTCCATGTGAACGACAGTCACTGTAAGTCCTATTCTCTTTCTCCCCTTTTACCTTCTCTGTCCTTAGTGGGGAGGAGTGGCTAAAATCAAGCTCCCCTTGGTTTCTGCTGCTCTGAGTGTGATCTCTAACTAGTGCTAAGTCTGCCTAACTTGGGGAGTCAGGCCCAGTGGTTCTTCCATGAAGTTACATCCACATACTTAGCATTTATCAGCAACCCAGGTAATATTGTTCTCCTTCATTCCTGCCTCCATTATCCAATTTCTCAATTGGTTCATAGCTCAGAATGGGAAAAAGGGAGTTCTCCATTAGGCTGCTTTAGACTCCAGCAGATGCCATCAAGAGCCCAGGTGTGTGCACTCTGCCTACTCTGCTATCATCCGTCTATCAACAGTGTGTCCCCTTAGTGTCACAACACAGCTGCCACAGCTGCAAATATCACATCACATGAATGCATCCCAAGCAGGAAGGATGGGGAAAGGGGCAAAAGGGCTTTTCCCTTGAGGATATTTCCTAGACTCCCCCAGGTGACTCTCCCTTTCAGCCTATTCACCAGAACTGGGTCACGTGTCCATTCCAGACCAGTGACTGGCAGAGAGAAATGGAAGCATCATGACAGTTTAGTCCAATTCAACTAAGTTATGTTGAGCCACTCAGAACTGGGCGTATAGCCTCCCAAACAAAGTAGGCTTCTGTAGCAGAAGACAGAAGGAACAGCTCAATAGGCAGCTACTAGTGTTTGTTGCATTACTGTTCACAATTTGTGGCTGAGTATTTATTGGTATGGTGATTCATTAATGATCTGACTATTCTTTTTTTATCTTTTTTAATATAAATTTATTTATTTTAATTGGAGGCTAATTACTTTACAATATTGTACTGGTTTTGCCATAGATCAACATGTCTATTCTTTCTAGCTTAAGTCCCAGGAGGCAGGATGGGCGGCTGTGTTGTTAGTGCTGTGCCCTCAGAACCTGCTGGAGAACATTCCTCAAAGTTGGGGCTCAATAAATATTCATGGGAACATGTGAATAATTACATGCTCAGAATTGCTGGGCACTGTAGTGAATACCAAGAGAAATGTCAGACACATTCCTTGTTTTTAAAGACTTTATGGTGTGGATGAGGCAAGATTAACATTTAAATTCTTTTCTAGCTACTTGAGTCAAGTTGTCCCCCTCCCTTCTTCCAAATAATATTTATCAGGTGTCTACTATACGCAGACACAATGACAAGTGCTGCAGATGCAAGCAAGACCTGAACCCTGGTGATGGTAAAGGGTTAGTGAGGGAGATGAGTGTGGAAGCCACCATGATAAAAACAAATAGGATGGCTTGGGGAACACCAGAGGAGAAGTCCTGTGTTTCTTTTTTGCCCGCCAATCCACAGGACCCAGCCCAGGGTCTGGTACCTCATAAACACTCAAATAATAGTGGTTATTTGATTGTTGCAGGGGAGAAAACACACATACACACACAGAGACACACACACACACACACACACAAACTTATCAAACATTTAGGGCAGGCATTGTTGATCCATTTTGCAGACCAGGAAACAGACTCAGAGACACTAAATGACCTTCCACAAATAACAGTGGACAGCCCAGGAGGAGGTCCTGGCTCTGCTGATGGCTTGCTCCTTGTTTCTGTTCCTCCTCCCTGCCTTCCCAGCGAGGTGACCAGCTGACATCAGATTCTTAGTCTCGGGAATTGTTCTGTGTCTGGTGTCCTCATTTGACCTATGAACATCTAGACCCATCTTCTCACATGAAGTGTGAAAACCAACATTCATTTCCCTCCTATCACTCAGCTAGCAGCCCAGCACAAGTGAATGCAAGCAGCCAGTGCTGGGAGACCAAGGTCTACACATGTAAGATTTATTTTTCTCCTTTTCTTGTAATGATGGTATATCTTTTGTATTTAAGCACTAATTATAATTAGTCACTTCCTAGAAAGTGTGCAAACATCACAGCACAGCTGGGAGCCTGCATAATTTAGCCATGATTGCTCATTTAACTTCACAATCTAGGATTGTGTGGGCTTTACAAAAGATATCTCCAGCCCTGGAAGGTGGGGAGGAAAGGGCTTTATTTTTTTATTGGCATCTTTCCCTTAGTGCTCTGTGCAGGCCTTTGTATGGATTTGTAAGATTTCATGTGAAAATACTTACAATCAAAATATTTAAATACTATTATTACATTAATCTTTCAAAGAGCCTTAATTTGCCAATTCTCAGCTACACTTTTCATACTTTAATAGGTATGAATAAATGTTCTCTAACTCGGGTATACAGAAAATAGCATTTTCTTGATCTCCTTTAAATCACCTTAATTATCACACTAGACCCTTATTCCTCTGGATGTGGAAATTTTAATTTCAGACCTTACAAGAATGCCTTCATGTTTCAAGGAGTTAATAGAACCTGGGAGGCAGAAGTGGTCATGCATCCTTACTGTCCAAGCTCAGGGGGAACACTTGATGTCCAGAAGTCCTTGCTTCTGGGTCAGTCATGGAGTTTTGGGTTTTTTACTGAGGGGCCCATGGTCTCCCTACCTCGGGCACACCAAGCAACCAGCCTCCCTGAAGCTCTTCCATCTTCTAAACTAGGCCACAGAGCCAAGTGTGGGACTCTGTGCATGAAGAATTCACATCAGTGCTCCCCTCCCTGGCTGGGCAGGTCATTCTCTCTCCAGAGTCTTTCTGCCTTCCCTTCTCTTTAGGGGAGACTGGCATTTTCTCTTCAAATGGCTGAGGCTTCAACAAAAGATCGGAGGAGCTCTCAGCTCCAGAATGCTTCAGCTCTTCTACCCTGTAAGCAGGCATACAAGTCCTCCTGGCTCCCTGCTGTAACGGCAGGGAGGGAAAGATTTAGGAAGAACAAACACAAATTAATCTCTTAATATATTAGCCTTCCATGTTAGGTAATCCTTACCAACCAGTGGGGGTTTTTTCCAACCTAGAGAGATTAATTTACAAAGAATACCCTATACATTTATTCAGGCAATATTTATTTAGCATCCCATGTGCAGTGCAGTGAGCTGTCTACTGCAGGTACGGCCTTGTAATGTACTGCATTATTGCTCCAATTCTTTACCTTCCCCTGTACCTGTGCCCTGTGCTGTGCAACTTGGCAATTGCCACTACATGAGGCAGAGTGGATTTTCTCGTGTTATTGAGCTCATGCTTAGCCATATGGCTCACTTTAGCCCATGGAGCATGGAGAGAAGTGACTGTGTGCGTCAGTCCCAAGACTAGGCATTAAGACACTTTGTTTGCATTCACTACCTCTTGTGCTTCTATTGTTGCCATGAGAAAGACATGCCAGTGGTTCTAAAGAATAAGAAGTACTGTTAGCTTGGAATTAAGCTCAGTAGAGGCCAGCCTGGATGTATCAAACCCCAGTCAACCTGTGGATATATATGTGAGAATAAATAATTGCTGTAAGTTATTGAGCTAGGGCATTGTTTGTTATGCAGCATTAGCTGACTGATACAAGTGGGGACATGACATAGCAACTGAACAAAAAAACAAATGGGGAATGAAAAAGACATGATCTCTGCCTTTGTGGGGTGTACAGTCTAGAGGGAGAGGCAGACATTAAACCAATTATTACAATGGCAATTTTAAAAATTATAAATGTGATGAAAGTCATGAAGGAAGTATGCTACTATACATAGTGCTAGAAGAGTGTGCGACAGGAACATTTAGCCAAGTATTTTTCCCCCCTAGGGGTGAAGATAGTTCTAGAAAGAGTAACACTGACGTTTCCTATCTGTAGCTAACTAATCCTAGTCTCAAATTCCTTCAGATAGTTAACATTGTTGCATTTGTATGAACCCTGATAGCTCAGTTGGTAAAGAATCCACCTACAATTCAGGAGACCTTGCTTTAATCCTTGGGTCGGGAAGATCCCCTGGAGAATGGAAAGGCTACCCATTCCAGTATTCTGGCCTGTAGAGTTCCATGGACTACAGTCCATGGGGTTACAAAGAGTTGGACACGACTGAGTGACTTTCACTTTCACTTTGTAAGCTACCTTAACCCTAAGAAATGGAACAACCAAAATACAAAAATAGATACTGCTGATGCACACGTCTATGGCAGAGCTCTGGAGCTTTCAGGTGGCATGGTATTTGATGTGCTCTCTAGCTACGGGAGGTAGGAGAAGAAATATGCAAGTTCACCAACCATATGCAGTGGCACACCATCAGTCTTAGAATGTCCCAGATAAACCTCAGTGGATGGGTGAGCTGCACCTCACTTGTGTCCTGCATCTTTTCTTTCCTCTTTCTAACCTAGGAGAAAGCAGTATGTGTGTCCAAAGTTTTAAGAGTTGAGAGCCTCTTTAGGCAAAATTCCATGGGGATATGCCAATAAAATATTCACTAGATGCAGGTGGTCTTATGCGAGTTGGTATATCAAATTCATGAATGCCTGCAATACAAGATGAAATAGTAGATGCCAAAAAGTCAACTAGGGCAGTGAAGAAAAGCAGATGTCAGTGCCAGATCAGCCTAAGTTGGAGGCCCACGAAGATCACTTAGTGATCTTAGAAAAGTGATGAGCCTCATTTTTCCTCCCTCTGGAAATAGGAATGACTTCTATGGCAGAGGCTGCTAGAATTTATCAATATCTGCTTCTGCTCTTTCCTGAGCATACAACCTGGCTGTACTTGAAGTTAGGTCTGGCCACATGATTGAGTTCTAGTCCTTAGAATATAAGTGGAGATGATGTGAGCCCTTCCAGGACTGGTTGATAAAACTGTTCCATGTGCAATCCCTGTTCTCCTTCCCCATCTTCCAGCTGAATAGAGAGACTCCTGATACTCAAAGGAGGGTCCAGCCACAAGGTGGAAGGATCTTGGGTCCATAGATGACTGCACAGAGCAGAGCTCCCACTCTTAACCTGAATCACATAACCCTTTTCAGGTGAGCAAGACATAAACTTTCATCATGTTCAACCACTGGAATTTTAGGGGTTGTCTTGTTATAGCCATTAACTTCTCCTGGTTAATCCAATCATCTACTTTATAGGATTGCTGTGAGAAAGCTTGTGAAATGCCTAGCTTAGGTATTCAATACATAATTAAGTCCTGTAAGAATGGGGCCAAGATGTGCGGCTTTGGGAAAGCATGGTGGTTTCCTGTCTGGCCCTCAGTTCCTTGAGTGTGAGCTCTGCCAAGCTACTGAGATTATAACATCTTAGAAGCTAGGAGACCTGGCCTTGGACTTTTCTGCTCCTGCCCAGAAGCCAGCAGAGTGGTTGCTCAGTACAGGAGACAGAGGAAATGAGAACAACCTCAGAAATAGATGTAGTCAGAAAAAAAGTGCTGCCATTGTTTCCAGAATACAACAAGCAGAGGGTTCCCATTCCCAGAAAGCTCTTCTTGGTTTTCCCTAATGATGATTGATGTCAAAAATGAGGAGCCTAGACATGCCTAAGCCACAAAGTGCCTTCTGAATCAACCCTGGAGCCAGCCTTAAATGTGTTGTAGGATGCTCTAATTCTCAGAGAGCCTGCCATCTTTGACTGTAAGTCTGGTATTTGTAAGTTCATTAACTAGCATTTTTCACTTAAACAGAATATAGTGTTCTCCATCCCCACGCTTAGAAAGTTGGCAGTCCAACTTTTAAAAATTGACTAGTTGCCAACTCTTAAAAACTGGCTGATTTCACATAAATATTTATGTTTCTAGTGTCTCTCTAGTAATCAAATGAGCTGGTAATGCTGGGCCCAAATTTCAAGCTGGCAACAATTGGCTCCTACTGAATAGAAGCTACTCCCGTTCAATGGGGCAGACACCACAGCACTGGCCAGTGTACTTGCTGTGCTGTGCTTAGTCTCTCAGTCGTGTCTGACTCTTTGTGACTCCATGGACTGTAGCCCACCAGGCTCCTCTGTCCATGGAATTCTCCAGGCGAGAATACTAAAGTGGGTTGCCATGCCCTCCTCCAGGAGATCTTCCCACCCCAGGGATTGATCCCAGGTCTCCTGCATTGCAGGTGGATTCTTTACTGTCTGAGCTACCAGGGATGCCCAAGAATACTGGAGTGAGTAGCTTATCCCATCTCCAGGGGAATCTTCCAGACCCAGGAAATGAACCAGAGTCTCTTGCATTGCAGGCGGATTTTTTTAGCAGCTGAGCTACCAGGGAAGCCCACAAAACATAGCCAGTGTACTTCAGTTCAGTCACTCAGTCATGTCCGACTATTTGTGACCCTGTGAACCGCAGCATGCCAGGCCTCCCTGCCCATCACCAACTCCTGGAGTCCACCCAAACCCATGTTCATTGAGTCAGTGATGCCATCCAACCATCTTATCCTCTGTTGTTCCCTTCTCCTCCTGCCCTCAATCTTTCCCAGCATCAGGGTCTTTTCAAATGAGTCAGCTCTTCGCATCAGGTGGCCAAAGTATTGGAGTTTCAGCCTCAGCATCAGTCCTTCCAATGAACACCCAGGACTGATCTCCTCTAGGATGGACTGGTTAGATCTCCTTGCAGTCCAAGGGACTCTCAAGAGTCTTCTCCAACACCACAGTTCAAAAGCGTCAATTTTTCTGTGCTCAGCTTTCTTTAAAGTCCAGCTCTCACATCCATACATGACTACTGGAAAACCATAGCCTTGACTAGATGGACCTTTGTTGACAAAGTAGTGTCTCTGCTTTTTAATATGCTGTCTAGGTTGGTCATAACTTTTCTTCCAAGGAGCAAGCATCTTTTAATTTCATGGCTGCAATCACCATCTGCAGTGATTTTGGAGCCCCCCAAAAAATAAAGTCAGCCACTGTTTCCCTATCTGTTTGCCAGGAAGTGATGGGACTGGATACCATGATCTTAGTTTTTCGAATATTGAGCTTTAAGCCAACTTTTTCACTCTCCTCTTTCACTTTCATCAAGAGACTCTTTAGTTCTTCACTTTCTGCCATAAGGGTGGTATCATCTGCATATCTGAGGTTATTGATATTTCTTCCAGCAATCTTGATTCCAGCTTGTGCTTCATCCAGCCCAGCATTTTTCATGATGTACTCTGCATATAAGTTAAATAAGCATGGTGACAATATACAGCCTTGATGTACTCCTTTTCCTATTTGGAACCTCTGTTGTTCCATGTCCAATTCTAACTGTTGCTTCCTGTCCTGCATACAGGTTTCTCAAGAGGCAAGTGTACTTACGCAACCTTATTTTACCATTTTGTACTACTTGCCTGGGCTTGATAGTCTCCTGAGTTTGCAACCCCTAGGTTAATTCTTATGATAAACATGACTTTAGCATATGGTATAATTGTTGGCGATTATGACTTATGGCTATCATCTTTGTGCCAATAGTGTTTTTAATATTTAATAGTGTTTTATTTGTTCAAGAAATACTAATCAGACAGTTGTTATGTGCAATGCACTGTGCTGAGTACTGTGGTGATGCAAAGATGCATTGTGTTCTCAAGAAGTCCTAGTCCAATATGGGAGATATAATATGAACAAAAACTATACTAAAAGCTACAAAAGTATCCAGTTCTAGGGAAGGGGAAGGAAAAGATTGCTTTCTCCTGAGAAGATAAAATTAGGCTTCATGGAGAAGGAAGTATGTTGGGCTTTGTAGATCTGATATGATTTCAGTGTGGAGAAATTGCAGGGACGGGCTGCTAGGAAGGGGGAACCACACAAACAAAGGCGCAGAAGTGTTCAAGTACTCAGTCTGCACGAGGAATGAAGAATGATTAAGTCTGATAGGAGCAGAGGACTCATGAATGAACATGGTGGGAAATAAACTGGAAAGCTGGAGGAGACCAAAGCGTGAAGGTCTTTGAGATAATCTAGAGAGTTTAGACTATTTCTGTGGACATTGGGGAGCCACTGAGATATTTTCTGCAGGAGAAAGCCAGGCTCAGAACTGTGATTCAGAGAGGAGTCTGGAAATGATATGAAATGTAGATTATGAAATGTAGATTAGTAGAGACACCAAGCAGAGAAGGCAATGGCACCCCAGTCCAGTACTCTTGCCTGGAAAATCCCCTGGACAGAGGAGCCTGGTGGGTGCAGTCCATGGGGTTGCTACTTGTCAGACACAACTGAGAGACTTCACTTTCACTTTTCACTTGCATGCATTGGAGAAGGAAATGGCAACCCACTCCAGTGTTCTTGCCTGGAGAATCCCAGGGATGGGGAAGCCTGGTGGGCTGCCATCTATGGGGTCGCACAGAGTTGGACACGACTGAAGCAACTTAGCAGCAGTAGCAGCAGAGAAACCAAGAGATTACTGCAACTTTCTTTTTAAAAAAAGTATCAAAATCAAGGTCATAGACATCAAAATTAAGGTCATAGACATCAAAACAACAAGACAATGGAAGAGAGAGTTAATAAAGATGTAGTCACTGGGCTTTTTATAAACAGTTGGTTGTTGGGGTCTAAGAAATGACTAGCATCGAATGCTTCTGAGAGGTGGAGGCAAATGTGGAGTTAGGAAGAAGTGGGAAATGTGGGCAACTCTCTGAAGGAATATGACAGGAAAGGAAGGTGGGTGAGCATGGCCCGGTGGGGAGATGGTTTTGAACAGGGGCTTGAGCACATTTGGATGCAGGGAGAGGCAGGGCTTCAAGACACAAGAGGGAGGAATCAATGAGGCAGGGCCTTTGAAGAAGCAGGAGTGGGATCAGAGAGGAGGAGGAGGAACTACCCTCAACAGTTGCCTGACTGGTGAGAGTAACCTTCACCCAAATCAACCACTGTTGGCCTCAGGACCATGTCTAACAGGCAAGGACACTTTGATCATTTACATCTACTGTGTGGAGCACCTCCTTGTGCTGTGTGGATGATGCCAGCCTGGGAGGCCACATCTGGGGCTCTGACAACACCATCCTGACAGTTTCTTGGTTCTGGCTCTCCATTTCAATCCATCACCTGAAATGTGGTTTCCAACGAAAGCATATTATGCCCCATGGAATATGTTGTATTCTTCTGTTCTTCCCTAAAACAGATGCAGCTGACTAACCAGAGCAGACCATCAACACAAGGCTCCATTAAAGTTCTTGTATCTCTTCTCCAGGCCATGCTTTCCAAGCAGCTTCTTCCTTTTTCACTTTCATGAATACATTGGTGATTGCGACTAAAAGTTGGAGACAGAGTATTTAACATCTACAAAGTGTTTTTCTCATTTGATACTGTAACAGCCTATGGGGTGGGTATAATCATCAAATCCATCCTACAGATAGGGAAACCAAGCCTCAGAGAAGCGAAATATCTTGTGCATTCATTCAGTTCAGTTCAGTTCTGTCGCTCAGTCATGTCCGACTCTTTGTGACCCCATGGACTGCAGCACGCCAGGCCTCCCTGTCCATCACCAACTCCCGGAGTTTACTCAAACTCATGCCCATTGAGGCAGCAATGCCATCCAACCATCTTATCCTCTGTTGTCCTCTTCTCCCCCTGCCTTCAATCTTTCCCAACATCAGGGTCTTTTCAAATGAGTCCATTCTTCACATCAGGTGGCCAAAGTATTGGAGTTTCAGCTTCAGCATCAGTCTTTCCAATGAATATTCAGGACTGACTGATTTCCTTTAGAATGGACTGGTTGGATCTCCTTGCAGTCCAAAGGACTCTCAAGAGTCTTCCCCAACACCACAGTTAGAAAGCATCAATTATTTGGTGCTCAGCTTTCTTTATAGTCCAACTCTCACATCCATACATGATTACTGGAAAAACCATAGCCTTGACTAGATGGACCTTTGTTGACAAAGTAGTGTCTCTGCTTTTTAATATGCTATCTAGGTTGGTCATAACTTTTCTTCCAAGGAACAAGCGTCTTTTAATTTCATGGCTGCAATCACCATCTGCAGTGATTTTGGAGCCCCCCAAAAAATAAAGTCTGAAACTGTTTCCACTGTTTCTCCATCTGTTTGCCATGAAGTGATGGGACTGGATGCCATGATCTTAGTTTTCTGAATGTTGAGCTTTAAGCCAACTTTTTCACTCTCCTCTTTCACTTTCATCAAGAGACTCTTTAGTTCTTCACTTTCTGCCATAAGGTTGGTGACATCTGTATATCTGAGGTTATTGATATTTCTCCCAGCAATCTTGATTCCAGCTTGTGTTTCATCCAGCCCAGCGTTTTTCATGATGTACTCTGCATATAAGTTAAATAAGCAGGGTGACAATATACAGCCTTGACATATTCCTTTCCTGATTTGGAACCAGTCTGTTGTTCCATGTCCAGTTCTAACTGTTGCTTCCTGACCTGCATACAGATTTCTCAGGAGGCAGGTCAGGTGGTTTGGTATTCTCATCTCTTACAGAATTTTGCACAGTTGATTGTGATCCACACAGTCAAAGGCTTTGGCATAGTCAATAAAGCAGAAATAGATTTTTTTTCTGGAACTCTCTTGCTTTTTTGATGATCCAGTGGATGTTGGCAATTTGATCTCTGGTTCCTCTGCCTTTTCTAAAACCAGCTTGAACATCTGGAAGTTCACGGTTCACGTATTGTTGAAGCCTTGCTTGGAGAACTTTGAGCATTACTTTGACATTGCTTTTCTTTGGGATTGGGATGAAAACTGACCTTTTCCAGTCCTGTGGCCACTGCTGAGTTTTCCAAATTTGCTGGCATATTGAGTGTAGCACTTTCACAGCATCATCTTTTGGGATTAGAAATGGCTCAATTGGAATTCCATCCCCTCCACTAGCTTTGTTCATAGTGATGCTTCCTAAGGCCCGCTTGACTTCACATTCCAGGATGTCTGGCTCCAGGTGAGTGATCACACCATGGTGATTATCTGGGTCATGAAGATCTTTTTTATATAGTTCTGTGTATTCTTACCACCTCTATTTAATATCTTCTGCTTCCGTTAGGTCCATACCATTTCTGTCCTTTATTGAGCCCATCTTTGCATGAAATGTTCCCTTGGTATCTCTAGTTTTCTTGAAGAGATCTCTAGTCTTTCCTGTTCTATTGTTTTCCTCTATTTCTTTGCACTGATCACTGAAGAAGGCTTTGCTATGCTTCACTGGGCCAACTGTGTGGAGATACCCCACGTCCAAGGTCAGAGAAACCCTGGTAAGATGGTAGGTGCTGGAGTGGCTGTGAGGAGATACCCCACGTCCAAGGGCATAGGAGAAGCCCCAATAAGATGGTAGGAGGGGCAAGTTCGTGTTTAGAATCAAACTGAATTCACCTTTAGAATCAAATCAGTTCAATCATTGACAGGTAATAAATAGCAGAGCTGGAATATGAATGCAGGATGCAAAGACTCCCCAGTTCATGTTGTAAAGAGTAAACCATCCAGACACTCCGTCTGAACTATTGACTTTGAGGTTTCAGAAGTTGAGATTTAAGCAATTTGAGTTTGAGGTATATATCAGTTATCTATTGCCACTGTAATGCTATGTAACATACAACCACAAAACCTCAATGACACGTGACAGTAAACATTTATTAGCTCAAAGTCTGCACAGTCAAACTGGTCTGGGCTGGGCTTACCTTGGCTGGGCTCACTCACGTGCCTATGGTCAGTTGTGTTTTGCCTGGTCATCTGTCTTTCTGGTATGAGAACTGGCTGGCTGTTTAGCTCATCTAGGATGGCCTTGAATGAGATGCCTGGATTCCAAGTCTGGTCTGTGTCTTTTTCCTTCCAGCTAGACCGGATGTTTTATGGTGATAATCAAGGAAGGAGAAACATGCAAGAGCTTCTTCAAGTCTCTGTTTGTGTCACATTTGATAACAGTCCTTTCAAAATAAGTCATGCGTCCAGTCCAGATTCTAGGTGAACCTTTACCGAAAGTAAGTGAAGGTCACATGGTAAAGCATACGGATATAGAGAGGGGTGAGGAATTAGGGATATTAATGCAATCAGCCTACCATGAGATGAATGTTCAAACTCAGACTTTTACATTTGTCTAGATTTACTGTGCCCTCAAAATACAGCTAGAAAGCAATGCATTTCAAATTTGGTGGCTTCTCATGGCACTCAGATAAACCAGCTCCTTCCAGTGACTACAAGGCCCTCAATTAGTTGACTGACAACTTCTCCAAAGTCACCTCTGACCACTTTCTCCATCTCTCCCTATGCTCCAACCACACTTAGTTCTTCCAAAAGGCCCAATTTCCCTGTCTCGGGGCTCAGCATGCTGCTCCCTTAACCTTCCCTACCCCCATTCCTCATTTCTTGTTTGGCTGCTTCCTCATCATTCTTTAGGACTAGGCATAAATATCACCTCCTCAGAGGGGCCACCCTGCACCTCCTGATTCAAAGTTTTAGTCCCTATCTCAGCTTCTTATTTGAACTCCAACTTAACCCTCATCACTCTTTGCAGCAATCTTTTGTTATGTATGCCCATCTTTTTGTCTGTCTTCCCCACTGGAGGGCAAGGTCTAGGAGAACAGGAACCAGATCTATCATGATCACCACTGTATCCTTGTGCCCAGCACAGCTCTTGACATGTAGCAGACACTCATTACACATTGGAATGAATGAATGAGTGGGTGAAGATCTTGAAAACAATATTTTCTTGCTGATAAACTCCTGAATATAGAGACCAAGCTCTCTGGACTTGGAATTCAAGGTCCTGCATCCTCAGAGACACCCCCATGACCTTAGAATTTCTAGATGCTTGGCTTATGATAGACAGCAACTTTGCAGAATGTCCTTCCTCTTGTGTGGTAAGGGGTAGGTGGCAGGGACTGAGCAGGACCAGGGGAGCCATGATTAGGAGGGAGAGCCACAGAGTCTGTGATGGGGGAGGGGTCAGTGCCACCGAGCACTAGAGATGGATTTAGAGGACAGGGACTCTAGCCCTGCTCTGCCATTGTCCTGCCGTGTATCCTTGGCCAACTCCTTTGAAATGAATGTGCTTCAGTTTCCCCATCTGTGAAAGGGAATAAGAATCTCCAGCGTGCAGGATAGACTTGAGGGTGAAATGCATGTGGCATAGGCACCTCCCTCCAAGGATCAAGTTCAGGGCCAGTTCAAGGCCATTTCAGGAAGGATCAGGTCTCCACTATCTTTTTTTCCCAGAAAGGTTTCAAGTGTTTCCCTCCCTTCTTACACCTTCTCTGGAGTACTCATCACTCTGGACCTGTTCCTAGAGACACAGGGACAAACATTTTCACGTTAGATCAGGGAGCTGTACCTGCTGCAGACAGTTGAAATCATTTCTGAGCAAGTGTAGGATGTCACTCAGCATCGTCCCTAAGCCCATGGACAGACTAAGGCAATGGTGTGAACCTTAGCAGATACTGACAAACAGGTCTTCAGAGTTGCCTGGCTGGTCCTTCCGTGTTCAACAACCAAGTCTGAGGAAGATGATTAAATGTATTTAGTCCCTACCAGGGATGCAACCCTCTGTTACACATGTTCACACATACTTCCTAGTACAAGTCTCAGAATAATCATATTAGTATCATCCCCATTTTACAGATCAAGAAACTGAGGCTCAGGGACATTAGGTATCTTTAGTCACTGCCCAACTTTTATAAAAATGACCAGCTGAAAATGCATTAAGTGTCATAAGAGATGAAGGAAGGGCTTTCTAGTTGCAAAAACAGTGGAATTTCTAGTCACGCATCATCTTTGATGATATGGCTCCCATAGTTTGTACATGTTCTTTCATCTTGTTCTTTTCCTTCACCACTGGATGTGATTGGCCAGCTTATATTAGTATAAAGAAGTGGCTGAGAATCCACTGATTTAGCTGCTCTGTGTTCTTCCTCTTGGTTCTTACTATTGTGTTACATTCCTGAGAGCTACATTTCTTAGTACTAATATCAACATTATCCATTTTCTATTTTCCAGTCATTTTTGTAGAACAAAGAAGGCAAAATGAAATAAAACAGCTAACATTCATTCAGCGCCTTACTATTTTGTGTGCTACCCATAAAAATGGTGTAGTGCATTCACAGTCATGAATGCCGCATGATCAAGTGTTTTCCCGAAAAGAGAGAAATTCTGCTTTGATTAGGCATGGCTGAGAACCCAGCCCTCCACTTAGAAACTGACATGTCTGATGCCTAAAGGAATTTTCCGCTGATAATGCCTTCCTACATTTCAAGCCTGGTTTCTCCCCACCACCCACTTGTTTCCAGTGCCAGGTGCTATAGGGCACTTTCTTGGCACTGTGTCATCTTTAGCCCTACACCTTCAGGTTACGATGATGGATGAGTGCCACAGTGGATCATAACAGTGCTCTGGAAGCCATTCCCACACTAGGCAGCAGGCAATAGCCTAACCATACACATATATGACTGTGAACTGCAAAAACATCCCCCTAGAACCAAACTAAAGGGTTCCTCCTAGGCCAGAACCCCAAAATGCCCATGACCATTTCAAGGCCTCCTGTATGAGGAGAAAGTAGGAGAGAGAGTGCTTGTGCTCAATTGCTCAGACGTGTCTAACTTTTGGTGACCCCATGGACTGTAGCCCACCAGGGGATTCTCCAGGCAGGAACACTGGAGCGGGTTGCTATTTCCTCCTCCAGGAGGAGGAAGAGGAAGTATTGTTAAAATATCTTTCTTATGAAAATCAAATCTATCTATATTTATATCTGTATATGCTTAGTATGCAATCACACTGCTAGGGCCCCACCTAGGGCCTTAGAAGAAGCCTGCATAAGTGTTCCAGTGTTGCTGAAGTTTCAATAACTTCACAGTAATCCTCCTACACTGTCACAACTGAACTCTGTGTGTCACCAGAAATGGGCATGGTTGTAGCGGGTGGTGGAAGCCGCAGGAGAGCTAATAGGAGAAACAAGTGAAAGATTATGTAGTACAGAGGTCAGTAGACTAGATGGCCCACAAACCAGGTCAGACCTACTTCCTGTTTTTGCAAATAAAGTTTTATTGGAATACAGCCACATTGATTGCTGTGGAGGGCTTTGTGCTGCAGTGGTAGAGTGGAGTTGTTACAACAGATACTTGTCCACCAAACTGAAAATATTTACCACCTGGCCTTTGATATAAACAGTTTAGGAAAAATTGGGAAGGTCTTGAAGAAGAAGAAGATGAGGCAAGAAAAAGCTAGTGTTAGATTCAAACTGTTGATATTTGATTCTGGCTCCATCATTTCATAACTGTGTGACTTTGGGCAAGTTATTCAACTTCTATGAACCTCAATTTCCTAATCTGTAAAAAAGGATAATAATTCTTCTGTCACAAATTTTCTATGAGGAATAGGTGAAACCTTGTGTATAAAGTGCTGGCATAGTGCCTGACATAAAGCTGAAGTTCAGTGTATTATTAGCTGACAGTTGCCAAGATACCTGTATTTATTGTCAGCCCAGGCAGAGGATTTTATGGGTGCCATTAAGGCCTGCGGTTCAATGCCAGTGCTTTTTCCCTGACGAAGTTCTGATTGCTGCTTCTATGGTGATACTGGAGGGACAGCCTGAAGCAACTTTGTGATTTAAGTACCATCCTGTTGTCTCTCCACCGACTCACTACTCTGTGTCACAACCAAAGTCTAGATCATTTCCCAGAGGCAAGTAAATTCTCCAACTCAATCATTCACTCACCTCATCTTAGAAGAATGTCTGGCTGTCCAAGGAAACATCAACTGTAAAGACTCAATTGCTCTGCTCTGCAGTTGCCACCTTGCCTCTCCTTAATCTTCTTATCCCAGATAGATCTTTATCTAATGCATCACAGAGAATGGGGTTGACAGATGAAACCTTTTCAGAAATATGTCTGTATCATTTAAAACACTTTGGGCTCCAAAGTAAAGAAAGCTCAACTAAATGTGGCTTAAGGAATAAGGACATTTATTAGTTTGTTAGCTCTCAAAACCCTAAATCCAGAGAGAGGCAGTTTCGGAGTTGGGAACTCAAGCAGCTTAGAAACAGCAGCAGTGGTGTGTTCCTTCCTTTATGTTCATTCTCTTGAGTTGGCCCCCTCCGTGGCCCCAGAATGGCTGCCCCAGCTCCAGTCATCACATGTTGATGGCAACATCAAGAGCAGAGGCAGATTTCCATGAAGCTAATGAAACTTAAGCTTTGGGGTCCCTCACTTTCAAAGACCCCTTCAAGGCCTAGAAATGCACTCAAATGGCCATATACTTTTGTGCAATTTTCAGAAATAAGTATATGTGTTCTTTTACAAAGAGAAGCTGCTTCAAATTAGGTAAGCTTTATGCCCTATAAAATCTAGACTCATCCCTTGTCCTAAGGCAGAAAAACAAAATCATCCTTCCTGGGTTTCTTTTCTAAGAACAAAGACAAGCTTCCTGGAAGCTCTCCCACCAACTTTCCTTTGTATTACATTGACCAAAATTGTATCACAAGCCCACTCTTTAATTGTGTTGGTCCAGGTTCTCTGAGAAGTGGATGCTGAGATAGGATTAAACGTGCTAGAAATTTTTAGGGGAAATGTCTGTGAGAGAAAATAGGAAGGGAGCCGATAAGACTAAGAGAAACTTCAGAGAGTGATGCAGGTTTGGCCCAGAGAAAAGAGCAGAGAGAAGCACTTTACCCCACAGTGCAGCCTCAGGAAAGTTCAGCAAAGCCTTTGGGGAGCACACAGGTGGAGTGACCTGTTGAGGAATCCTGTGTCTCCCAGAAACAAGCCTGTCTTAGAATCCCTGCCACATACTATCATCAGCTGGGAGCAGCCCATGGGAATCACAAGTGACCAAACCAGTGACGGCTATGTGAGCACAGCAGATGGGCTGGTGTCCAGTTACACTTCCTGCATTAGAGGATCTAAGAGGTACATTCTCATGGCCACCACAGTTACCAAGGACAAGAACCCACAGCTGGCATAGACCAATAAAGAGCCATCCCCGGGGCAGGGGAGGGCCTGGTCTGCATAGGGACCTGGCCATTCAAAGCAGGGAGAGCAAAGGTGAGGGTTCCTCTTAGTGGAAGAAAGGGAGGAGTGGTGGTGAGGCCACAAGAGTGTTCACCCATAGAGACCAACTTGTTGCCAAGGGGAGAAGGGATGGGAGAGGGATGGACTAGGAATTTGGGGTTGGTAGATCCAAACTATTACATTCAGAATAGATAAACAACAAGGTCCTACTGTACAGCACAGGGAACTATATCCAGTCTCCTGGGGTAAACCATAATGGAAAAGAATGTTTAAAAAAGAATGTGTGTGTGTGTGTATATGTATATATATATATATATGAAATTAATACAAATATGTAAATCAAATATACTTCAATTAAAAAAAAAAAAAGAATGTTTGCCAATCTTCACCCCTCAACAAACCTCCGGTACCCTTAGATGGTCATTGAGCATGTTCCTCTCAGCCAGACCCAATCAGAAATGACTGCCCTTTATCAGGGGACTTTCCTGACCCCAGGGCCAGCTTATCATGTGCAGTAGAAGGGAGGGAAATAGCTTTCCATGTTAGCTATCCAAATATCAATATCTGTGATGAACTCTTTCGATTGGGAAGTCAAGAAAAAGCCTTGGTTCTGGGTCTTCTGCAAATCGCCTGAGTTTGCAGCTGGACTGTACTGCTTTTGTTTTTTATTTTTGTAGGGGTTGTGGGCCTTGATGGCCTGTGTCTATTCTAATTTGGCTCCTGTGTATTGCCTATTTAAAATCTCCCCCACTGTTTCAATTAGATAAAGACTTCCTGTTCTACTTGGCAAGTCAGGGCTCAAAGCACTTGGATTTCTCCCCTTTGTGGGGGAGGTGGGTATCATTAGTTAAGCATGAGGTAGGGTGGGTTGCATAAATCATTTGAGTAACGTTGTCGTACTCTTGATGATGATTTGGAAACCAAGGAAATATTTTATGTGGTTATTGCAGTTGTCGCCTAACTGGCCTCCTGGCTTTCACTCCTACCCCTACTCTCTAATTTCTATTCTCTACTCAATACCCAGAAAGTGATCCTGGTAAGATGCAATTCAGATCATGTCATTCCTGTGCTCAAATCTTTCCAATCACTAACAAATTACTTCTAGTAAAAGCCAAAGTCCTTATACTGATCTACATGGTCCTGCCTTAGATCTGCAAACTCTGGCCCTCCAGCCAGATCCAGCTGCCTGCTTTTAGAAATTAAGTTTGGAATCACAGCCACACCTATTTGTTTACATAGTGTCTCAGAGGCTTCTTGTAGAGTTGAGCTGTCGAAGCCAAGAACACGCAAGGCTAAAATCAAGGACCCTTTACTGGAAAGGCTTGGCAACCCCTGCCCTATATGCCTATCTTATCTGTACTCTCCAGTCAACTCCAAGACCCATGACCTCCCACCCTCCTTCTTGATCACTTTCTTCATCCATGCACTTGGCTCTGTTTATTCCCGTAACTCAGGACATACCCTTCCACCTCAGCTGTGAAAGTCTGGTCCTTCTGTGGGGATAGTCTTCCTTTCAGTATCCTCATGACTTGCTCCCTAACTGCCCACAGGTCTTGATTTGATATGTCTTCTCACCAGAGACTTTGCTGGTCACCTCATTTAAATTGTAATCTTCCCTCCCTTGAAGCCTCTATCCTTCCATGGTTTACTTTTCTCCTCAGAACTGTGCACTAACATAAAACATAGCTCACTGCTTGTCTTGTTTATACCCTTGACCCTAAAAGTAAGCTCCTTGAAGATAAGTATTTTTGTCTTTTTTGCTCTGCCCTACCCCCAGGGCTTAGAATAGTGCCTGGCACATAGTAGGTGCTTATTAAATATTTGTCAAGCAGATAAATGTACCATCAAAGACTCTGCTGCCTCACAGAAGACCCAAACAACAGTGGCTTATTCAGATCATAGGGTCGTCTCGCAATGCCATCAGGGTATTTGGCTCCTCTGGCTCCCCTCCCCACCATCTTTGGTGGGTGACTTTCTTTTCCCCATGGTGTCCTTTTAAAGACAGGTTGTTCACTCCACTCTGGCCTCCCCTTCATGTTTCCAAGCTGGTTAAAGTAGGAGATGACTGGGAGGAGGAGGTGACACCTATGCCAGGGAAGAAAGCTGTCCCAGAAATGCCTAGTATACTTCTGCTGACGTCTCTTAGGCCAGAGCTCCATGGCCACCCTAAGCTGTGGGAGAAGTTAGGAAATGTATCTTACAGCAGGACATGTGAATATCCTGAAGACCACATGGAAGTTTTAAGAGTATGCGAAAGGAGAAATAGGTTTTGGAGAAGTAACTTACAGCATCTGCCTCATCTGCCTTTTGTTTTTTTTTTATTTTTTAAGCTGGTAGAAGTATTAGAGGGTGGGACTTGAGAGGATTTCCAGAACTTTGGAAAGTACAAAGGGCAAAATTGCTGATATTTGTAAGTGTTCAGCCCAAACGTTCCCTGTCCTGAAGTCTCCTAGCTTGCTGAACGTCCCTTGTCATCTCACTTCACAGAAAGTTTGTGTGATGCTCACTATAGTGCCCGTCCTCAGCAATATGTGTCGCACATGGTAGGTGCTCAGGAACTACTTCTACCTGCATTAACAAATGAACTGAAGTAAATTCTGAGGGGTGTATACACACATAGGTACACATACATGGGTGTCTAAATGCCTATATTCTATTTATTGCATGCTTCCTGTATGCTGTCATATATATTCAATTCTGCCAGCAATTCTGGGAAACCAAGAGTGGCATCTCCATTTTGTGATGAAGGCTGTAGAAGTCTCTGTTTCAGACTCAGGAGCCGAAGAATTGGTGCTTTTGAATTGTGGTGCTGGAGAAAACTCTTGAGAGTTCCTTGGACAGCAAGGGGATCAAACCAGTCAATCCTAAAGGAAATCTGTTCTGAATATTCATTGGAAGGACTGATGCTGAAACTCCAGTACTTTGGCACCTGATGTGAAGGACTGACTCATTTCAAAAGACCCTGATACTGGGAAAGATTAAAATCAAAAGGAGAAGAGGGCAGAAGAGGATGAAATAGTTAGATGTATCGTCGACTCATTGGATATGAATATGAGCAAACTTGGGGAGATAGTGAAGGACAGAAAAGCCTGGCCTGTTGCAGCAAAGAGTCAGACACAACTTAGCAACTGAACAACAACAACAACAAGCCAAAAGGTACCTGCAGTGCAGCACACAGCTAGTAAGTGGTAGAGGCAAGACTCAAACCCTAGTCACTGATTCTAGAGCTTAGGTTCCCGTGATCACATTCATTCAGTGAATCATTCAACAGATAAATACTCACTGCTTCCTGTGCACCATGTATGGTTGTAATAATATTTCCTGCATCAAGAAAATATTACTCTAATTGAAAGATTAATTTTGCCAAGTAAAGCATAGTAGAATTTTTCCAAGTAAAGCAAAAAGATTAAAATACACATGTCCTCTTTTCATCTGTATGTTTCTTCTGAACATTTCTAGGTAAAGTTCCCACCCGTTTAACTTCAGGGTCACATGGCTTATTTCAGATTTCTTAACTAGTTTCCTTTAGTTCTCAACTTGTTGCATATTATATGTTTAATGAGATTGTAGATTACTTGAGATAAAGACAGTGAAATTGCTCAGTCGTGTCCAACTCTTTGTGACCCCATGGACTATAGCCCACCAGGCTCCTCCATCCATGGAATTTTCCAGGTAAGAATATTGTAGTGGGGTTTCCATGTCCTTCTCCAGGGGATCTTCCCGACTCAGGAATTGAACCTGGGTCTCCCACATTGCATGCAGACGCTTTACCATCTGAGCCACCAGGGAAGCCTTACTTGAGATAAGGTGTGTCTTATTCATTGTTGAGTTCCAGTCTTAAGCTTGCCTGAAGTTAGGACAGTGATGGACACTCTGGGTTTAGTAGATTCCTATTGGATAAAACAGAATTTACTAGGCATGGTTTGGGGCTGCAAGCAATGAAAAACTGCCCTGAGTGATTTATGCAGTAAAAGGATTTGTTAGAAGGATATAACTTACAGAACCAGCTTCATAATAAAGACAGGAAGGAAGTGAGGTTAGGTCGAAAAGATACAACCAAAATCATGGTGCTACCACCACTGGCAGCACCACTGCTGGACATTCAATCTTCCACTGCTGGACTCTGAATGCTGACATTTGCTGCCAGGACTACTATATCAGGGAGGTTATGCTACAGTAGTAAATAGTCCCAGCTTCTCAGTGGCTTAGGTGACAGTGGTTCATTTTTCACTCCCATTATATGTCTACAGTGGTGGGCCCAAGTCAGTAGAGGCCCAAGCCTCATGCTTCCGTGATCCCAGAATCTGGAAAGGGGAAAAGCTAGCCAATCTAATAGGTCTTACAGCTTCTTTTTTTAATGTAATATAGACTACTTTCTCTCACATCTAACTGACCAAAGCCTAATCTTTTACAGGATAGGAAAGTGCAATTCTACTAAGCACCCAGAATGAGAATTTTTATATTTGTGATCAGCTTTGATGACTCTGCCAGTTCCAATATAAGTTTTTCCATGAATGCTTGCCCACTAGCATTTGATGTGACTCATTTAAAATTAAAAATCCTGAGGGTAACATCCCACTGGCCAAGGGTAAGTTCATGCGTAGTGCTCCATTAAGGAGGTACATGAGGGAGGACACAGGATAGTCAATCAGAAAGTTACAACACGGCAGAATCCTAATCCATCTTTGTTGGTTGGAATCTATATTGCTGATCAACAAAGTCTGCTTCTTCTAGGATGATGCATTCTCAAAGGACACTTCAGATTTAGCTAAATTCTGAGTTCTTCAAGGAAGTAATATTGGCAGTCAACACACACACACATGTATTTTTAAAGAATAATCTTATGCCTTAGGACCACTCAGTTAGTTTTGCATGTTTCCTGACGTGTTCTCCTAAGTTAAAAACTATTACTTGAAAAAGGTTAGGAGGTCGAGTAAGTATGGAACACGCTGGCTTCTTTCAGTCATTCTTTGCGGTAGGCAGCCTCTAAGCTGGTCGATGACCACATCTCCCAACAGTCACACCCTTGTGTAAGCCTTTCCCCTTGAGTGTAGGTAGGATTTATGTACTCACACCTAACAAATGGAAGTGATGGATGAAGTGATGGATGTTAATTCTGATGTTAGGTTATAAAAAGACTGTGGCTTCTATCCTGGTATCTTCCCTTGATCTTTTGCTCCGAGAGAAGCCAGCTGTCATGTTGTGAGCAAAGAACAGAAGCCTCCAGCCAATAGCCAGTGAGGACCTGCAGGCTTCCAACAGCTATAACTAATCTTGAAATTGGGTCCTCCCCAAGTGAGACTCAAAGAAGGCAATGGCATCCCACTCCAGTACTCTTGCCTGGAAAATCCCATGGATGGAGAAGCCTGAGACTAAGCCTCTCGCCAAGAGTCGGGCATGACTGAGCGACTTCACTTTCACTTTTCACTTTCATGCATTGGAGAAGGCAATGGCAACCCACTCCAGTGTTCTTGCCTAGAGAATCCCAGGGACAGGGGAGCCTGGTGGGCTGCCGTCTATGGGGTTGCACAGGGTCGGACACGACTGAAGCGACTTAGCAGCAGCAGCAGCAAATGAGACATGAGGTGACTGCAGCCCACTCAACGCCTTGATTGCAGCCTGGAAGACCCTGAGCTGAGGACCCATTTCAACTGTGCCTGGGTTCCTGACCCACAACTGTGAGATGATAACTCTTGTTTTAAACCACTAAGTTTGGGGGGTAATTCTTTATCAGCAGGAGACCAAGAGTTCAATAAATATCTTAACAGCAGTATGTGACACTCTTGGGACACATAAATGGGCACAACAGACCTGACTTCTGCCCTTATGGAGTTTAAATTAATTTAGATGTGTTTCTATGCTGAGGGAATAGATAGAGCCTTTAATATGCAAATGTGCACCACCAATCTCTAAGAGGTAGAGCATGGGTCTCTAACTTTTAAACTCCTTTTTTTTTTTTTTTTTTTGCTCTGCATTTCATAGAGCTAATGTTTTATGGAACACACATTGGAAAATTTTCTTAATAGCTAAATGAGTAAATGAATTAAAGTTGCAATTTTAAAGGCTTAAGCTCCCCTGCAAAATTTTCAGAGTATGCCACCCTTTGTTCATTACAGACTTAATAGCTATTCTTTTCCTGGACCCCATGTGCACTTTCACTAATTTACTTAGCAAACATTGACTGATTATCCACTGTGTTGTAAGGCACTGCAAGCACCAAATTGTTACTCGGGCAATGGGGCTGCTGTATTTCTCCTGAAGTGTATTTGGAAATTTACTAATTGTTTCATTTTGTGAGTAATGGTTTCAGCCACAATATTTGGACAAAGAGCAAAGGCGAGAAAGAATGGGATTGGCTAACGTCAAAATCAAAGCTTTGCTGAAAACCGTAATGCGTATTGAAGCAAAGCATTGTCCTCAAGAGGAGAGGAGACATAATCGGTATTGAAACCGTTCCTGAAACACTTCATCGGACTGTATTTAAAATGTTTAAAGAACTCTTGGAACAAATAAAGCCCTGAAAAGGTCTTTCAAATTGAAATGAATTCTTGGCATGGTTTCCTCTCGACTGCCACCGCTCTGCACACAATAGCCTGCCTCAGAAAAGCCTGTGGAAGCAGGACTTTTGTCTTAATTGCCTAACGTGTCAAGTGTTTCATATTTTAGGTGAAACACAGGCCGGGCAGTGGTAGGGGAGGAAGGTACCTCATTTATGAAACATTGAAATGGCAATCCCATTTTGTCTTTGGTGCATTGCTTCTTGGGATCGCATGAGACATTTCCAGATTTAATGAAGTAGGAGATGTCCAGGGACCAACCTCTCAGCAAACCATGTCCCATTTCTATCCATGGTAGGCATTTGGGGTATGGTTTATAAATAAGGTGGTGCCAGTGTTGGCGAAGACATGGAGAAATGGGATGGATTGAAGATATGAAATTGAAATGTGAAGGTATAAGATAGGATAATACTTATCCTCTTGAGAGGATGGCAGAGTTACCAATATTAAAAGAGCTGACAATCTTAACTATGAGAAAATTAAAACCTTATGTTAAACTAATAAATAAATAACTACAAAGGGGCAAAAGAGCAAGCCATGGAAAATTACCTGCAGTGTATATGACAGAGAAAGATTTAGTATTTTTACTCTATAAGTAGTTTCTAAAAGTCATTAGGAAAAAGACAAACATCTTAGGATGCCCCATTCCCCCCTCCAAAAAAAGGAAATGACATAAACAGGGAATTCTTGTGAGCAAAAGTATAAAAGAAAAATAAGTGAAGAAAATCAAATTTTAGGGTGATTAAGTAAATGTTAGACTCTATATTGAAAGGTAGTAGCATAAAGTCAATAACGGCACAGTCTCTGGATTCAGGCTGGCTGGGTTGCTGCCTCATTTTTCTCCTCTATAAAATGAAGGTAATAGGGTTATTTAAGTGGGAGGCCTGGTGGCTCAGACGGTAAAGGGCCTGTCTACAATGTGAGACACCTGGGTTCGATCCCTGGATTAGGAAGATTCCCTGGAGAAGGAAGTGGCAACCCACTCCAGTACTCTTGCCTTGAAAATCCCATGGACGGAGGAGTTTGGTGCAGGCTACTATCCATGGGGTCGCAAAGAGTCGGGCACGACTGAGCGACTTAACTTCACTTAAGTGGGAGGCAAGTTCATATCATCCAGTTGGAATAGTGCCTGGTACATCAAGAGTGGTACATAAAGGTTGGTTGCTATTACTTCTCTTATAAAATTGATAAATATAAAAATGATAATAGCCAGTGGTATCAAAGGACTGGAGACAGGCACTCTTGTACACTGCTAGGGGGTATAAATTTGGCACAATCTTCTTAGAGGGCAATTTAGCCTCATGCATTAAGGAATTAGAATGCTACATTGCCTTGGGCCAAAGTCCATGGTAGGAATTTTCCCCAAGGAAATAAGTCAAATCTATAAATAAAACAACTGGAAAGACTTTTTTCAGAGCTCTGTATAATTGTGCAATACTGAAAAGAACCTAAACATCCAACAATACGTTCATTGAACACATTATCGGACATCCATTTAGTAGAATTCTATGTAGTCATCAAATGACATAAAGAACCACTAAAAGGGCATTTGGGAACAATTGAAACATGACTTAGATAATGTTATTGTGTCGGTGCTGTTTCTTGAGTGTGATAAAGTTCCCACAGTGCTTTGTGGGAAAATGTAGAATACATGCCAAAGTGAACTGATGTTTACAGCTTACTGTCAAATGGTTCCAGAAAAAAGAACATACCACCACACACACACACACACACACACACACACACAGAGATCATATATATTTATAAATATCTCACAGAGAGAGAAAGCAATGGTGAATCTGGGTGAAGGGTAGATAGAGTGGTTGTTTTTATCGATCAACCTTTCTGTCTGTATGAAATTTTTCAAAATGAAAAGCTGGAAAAATGTAAGAAAATATATAAGGACAGGAAAATGATATATTTTAAGGAAAAAAAGTAGTTTACAAATCAGTATATACAATATGATCTCAATTTTTTTTTGTTAAACGATTAGGATTAGTTGGTATTTATGAGTTTGGGTAAACTCTGGGAGTTGGTGATGGACAGGGAGGCCTGGCGAGCTGAGGCTTATGGGGTCACAAAGAGTCGGACACGACTGAACTGAACTGAACTGACTGACTGGAGCCTCCTCACATGTCAGGCTGTGTTAAGTGTGCATTGCCTCACGTTGCTAAAAATGCTATGAAATTCTGAGGTATTATGATTTTGCTTACATTAAAAAAAATAGAAATTCAGAGATGAAAAGGGGCTTCTAATGTGGCCTAATGGGTAAAGAATCTTCCTGCAAAGCAGGAGACTCAGGTTCCACCCCTGAGTCAGGAAGATCCCCTGGAGGAGTGGCTACCCACTCCAATATCCTTGCCTATAGAATGCCATGGACAGAGGGGCCTGGCAGGCTATATAGTCCACAGGGTCACAAAGAGTCGGACATGACTGAAGCCACTGAGGACACGCGCGGGTGCACGCACACGTGCACACACACACACACACACACACACACACAGATGAAAAACTTACTAAAAGCCGGTCACTTGTATTCAAACATGGGTCTTTATGACCACAAGTCCACACTTCTTTTTTACTGAATGAAAGATTCTTTACCATTTTCAAAAGATCCGTCCACATGATTTCATATAACCCCATAATAACCCTTTTATTTTCCCTACCCCTATCTTGGCCCTCCCCGGTTCCCTCTGCCCACTGGTAATCGCTAGTTCGTTCTCTGTATCTGTGCGTCTACTTCTTTTTTGTTTTATTCACTGGAGTATTTTTTAGATTCCACATACCCTGCAGTATATGTCTTTGTCTAGCTTCTTTCACTCAAATCTACACTCTCAACTACTGTTGCAGAGAGAAAAGAACAAGAGGCTGCTATAGCTGCTGACAGTGATGTTAAGATTAGCTAATAATTA
This sequence comes from Ovis aries, assembly GCF_016772045.2. Classification (NCBI taxonomy): domain Eukaryota; kingdom Metazoa; phylum Chordata; class Mammalia; order Artiodactyla; family Bovidae; genus Ovis; species Ovis aries. Next base: position 176,169,754 of record NC_056056.1, read on the forward strand.
TTGATAAGGGCTGTAATGGAGTTACATAGTCAATGCTTTAAAGAAGCAAAACCAAAGAAAGAGGCTTGTTTTATAGGGCAGGAAGATAGGAAGAATGTTCTTACTAAGGTGGTGCCATTTGAGAAGGCTTTGAAGGATCCATAGGAGTACAGTAGGGGCTGTTGGCACAGTCACTACAGAGGGAAGAACGTGAGTAAAGACAGTGTATTTAAGAAACCGTAACTCCCAAATCATCACACCCTCTTCCTCTCCCACAGAGTCCAAAAGACTGTTCTATACATCTGTGTCTCTTAAAAAAAAAAAAAAAGAAAAGAAACCATAACTCATTTTCTGGGAATGAGGGGGGAGGTAATCAAGCAAGATGGCAGCTAATATGACTGGACAGAGAACAGCACTCCTTTCTGATGCTGATGGGAGCTGCTTCTGAAAAATGACCCAGGCAACAGAGTTTTCTGCATGAGAAAATGAGACTGTCACTGGGCAGACCAAGTGAGGGACTTTGGGGAACAGTTTCAACAGGAGTTGATGAATAATTTTACCAGAGTAAGAATAGTGGGAAGGAAGAAGGGACAGAATCAAAGCTTCCTCCTCTGAAAGTCTGCAGTATTACTTAGGGACATGCCATAGTAAATATACATCTTGAAATATCACTGTACCTTCCTGAGCTGGTCCTTGGCTTGTTTGTGCTTATACCCATCTATTTTGTATCACGAGAACTACCTTTCCCAAATTCCCTTACCTTCCAGCTTCTTAATGGGTTTGGCCAATGGGAGGCACTGGCAGAAGATGGAGGCAGGAGGAGGGGCGAGTCCAGGGTTTTTCTGCCCCTCTCTGCCTGCTACAGGTGGTGTTCCTGGCAGCAGCTGTGTCTCATTCATGAGCCCAGATCCTGCTGGGCTGCCCCTCCCAACATGGAGCTACCTCTCCTGCTCAGCCTCCGCTGTGACTCTAGATCTTGTCACATGGCTTGGCTTCAGGGCTCTGACATCATCATCTTTTCTCTGTCCCTCCGTCCTGGACATAGCACAGGCTTCTTGCTGCTGCTACTTCCTCTCTCGTCTCCTTTCTGTCCCATTCAGTGCCTTAGCTCTCCCATTCCCTCTGGAACGTGCATTAGATTCCTTCGGATTGAAACCCCTACAGTATTTTTGTTTCCTGGCTAGACTCCCCACTTAGAGCAGAATTTCCTAATGGACAGGCACTGTATCTGTCCATTTTTAGGATTCCACAAGGAGGAAGATAGAATTACTCAAGAAATACTTGATTGATTCCGGGCCTTGGATCCCACTAGTAATCCTCATTGGCTCATTGATGTGGAATCTAAAAAGAGAAGACATAGAAGAAAGGGGAATGAATTTTAATTCCTTCTTCCACATGCTTAGCTTGAATTATAGTATAATTTCCACCCATTCGTTCATTCAATCAACAAGCATTGTATTGAGTGCCTAGCAAGTGCTGGGGATATTGCAGTGATCCTTTCCTTGGGGAGTTTACATTTTAGTAGAAGACTTTAATGATGCTGGAAAAGACCCTGATGCTGTGAAAGATTGAGGGCAGGAAGAGAATGGGGGTGATAGAAGGTGAGATGGCTGGATAGCATCACCAACTCAATGGTCATGAGTTTGAGCAAACTCCAGGAGATGGTGAAGGACAGGGGAGCCTGGTGTGCTGTAGTCCATGGGGTTGCAGAGAGTTGGATAAGACTTAAGAACTGAACAACAACAATTAATGCACCAAAAAGCCACTGAGGAGAAGGGCTTTTTCACTTCATTTTTTTCACAGAGTCACTGCCTAGTGATATTCTATCAGATAATCTGGTGAGGAGATGGAGACTTACAGGTGGAAAATAACAATAATGGTAGTATCATTTGAGGGGCAGATTCTGTGCTAAGACACCTATCCAACCAATCCAACAAGCATTTCTTGGGTACACTGTGTGCTAGGTGATATGGTTTACAGAGTCAGCAAGACAAATAGGTCCACACACTCTTGGATCATATTGTCTAGCTGGGATGAAAGACATTAAGCAAATGAAAATTAGGGTACACGCTCTGACAGAGATGTATATGTTGTATAAGAGCTGATAATGGGGGACCTTAACCTAGCCTAGGGGTACTGGTGGTCCCTTAAGTCTTCCCCAAGGAAGTTTTGGCTAAGCCTTGAGAGTCCAGGGGGTTGGGTGGTAGAAAGTGTTCTGGAGAAGTTTTCATCTGTCATCTCATTTAACCCTCACATCAGAGGGTCCAGAAACTCAAGCAACTGTTTTCTGTTCTCTTACTGCTCTCTCAGGGCTTGTCACCAACATCCTCAGATTTTAACTGACCAGTTCAGTTCAGTTCAGTCGCTAAGGTGTGTCTGACTCTTTGCAACCTCATGAATCGCAGCACGCCAGACCTCCCTGTCCATCACCAACTCTCGGAGTTCACTCAGACTCACATCCATCGAGTCAGTGATGCCATCCAGCCATCTCATCCTCGGTCGTCCCCTTCTTCTCCTGCCCCCAATCCCTCCTAGCATCAGAGTCTTTTCCAATGCGTCAACTCTTCGCATGAGGTGGCCAAAGTATTGGAGTTTCAGCTTTAGCCTCATTCTTTCCAAAGAAATCCCAGGGCTGATCTCTTTTAGAATGGACTGGTTGGATCTCCTTGCAGTCCAAGGGACTCTCAGGAGTCTTCTCCAACACCACAGTTCAAAAGCATCAATTCTTCGGTGCTCAGCCTTCTTCACAGTCCAACTCACATCCATACATGACCACTGGAAAAACCATAGCCTTGACTAGCTAACTGAACAGACTGCTTGCAAATAATGAACTTGGAGAGAACAGCTCCTCCAGAATCTATCAGTTAAATAAACTGTCCTCCTATGGAATAACACTCCTAGAGAAGCAGAAGCTACATTCATGGTAGCCATTATGATTGCTCACAAATATTCCAGTTCCCTTTCTGGGTTCATGTGAGATTATGCTTTGAAGTTCTTTTAAGTTAGATACAGTTGTATGGATGGCATTAGCCAGTGAAGTATGAGTGTGTAACTTCCAGGTGAAAACTTTAAAAGTCAGAGTGTTGTTCTTATGTTCTCAATCCTTTTCCTGCCTCATAAATTTTGAAAGCATGTGCAGTGATGGTGCTTCCCAGAGCCTGGGCCCCTAAGTGAACACTATAAGTAGTGTAGTTAACCTGTCAACCCACACTGCACATTGGACCTAAGCAAGAAAGAAAGCTTTGCTGCTTTAGGCTGTTGAAATTTGGTTATTGTTTGTTATTGAAGCATTACCTAGCATACCCTGACTGATACAGGATTGTTTATGTATTTTCTTTTCCTGTTCTCAGTGATGAGTGACCAGTTGCTCTAAACTAGATAAGCCAAGCACATTACATACCTGAAAATTTGACATAAGCATTATCTCCCAGTTTTGCAGCTGGAAGTCAAGAACAATCACAGATAGGGCTGCAACTGGGCTTTGTTCACAGGACAGACTAACTCTGATATGCAAACTTTACCCCGCTTACACAACAATGTCACCTGACTCCTAAGGAAGAACAGAGAGAGGTTTATGGGGCTGGGAAAAGGGAAGACCTTTGGCTTGGGAATGCCATTTACAGCTCTTTATAAAATCTCTGGGCTCTGATGAGGATAGGGCAAGTTGTTTCTGAATGATTGTGGCCCTTCTTTCCTTTTCATAGTTAATCTTATAGATCTACTAATATTTTTATTTCAGGGAGGCAAGGCATATTGGCCAACCATGGTCTTAAACTATTTCAGAATTAAGTCCAAACTCCTCAAAATGCCCTCTGGGCCTTTATACTGGTGGGTGCCTCCGTCTTCCACCTCATCTTACAAATTCTTTCCTCTACTTCTCAGCTAGGCAGCGATGACCTTCTGCCAGTTCCTCCAAACAACTCAGTTCTGCTTTGACCCCTTACCCTTGTATGTGCTGTTTCTGCTTTGAGGGGATATTTTCCCTACTTCGTAAGTTCCTACTCATCCTTGAAGTCTGACCATCCAAGTCTTTTCCAGAAAGCCATCTCTGACCACCCACCTTGGGTTAGGGCCCCCTTCCTCAGTTCTCCCCTGGCACACACAGTCCTGTGGTACTGATTCAGAAAGTGGACTTTGGAGTTGTAATGTCTGGGTTAAAATTCTGTATCCATATTTTACAGCCCTTCAACTTTGGGCAAATTGCTCAGCTTCTTTGCACCTCAGTTTTCTCATCAATAAAGTGGGGATGCTGATGGGGTAGGTACATGTAAAATGCTTAAAACGGTTGTCTGGCACAAAGTACATTCTCAGAAAGTGTTAGGGTTTGTAATGATTATCATATTCATGTACAATTCTGACAACTACAGGTGGAATCTTGAGATCAGTGATCCCCAGATATAGTATATCAATTGAATATATATAATGTGTATCCACATGCATGCAGCTCTACCCATTTGTCAAAGGCTGCATGACCCTAAGACATGAAGAATCACTGCTGATAGGGCCATGATTGCACTGAGATCTGCTCTCAGAGCTGCCACATATTAACAGGTGCATCTACAGCTCTTGCTGAAAAGTCACTTCTTTAAAGTTCCTTGTATTGTGTGACCTATTCCCACTCGACAAATGAGCAAGCCATTATGTTGACTGTGATTCTTTCTTTCAGGAGAAAATTCAGAAGAAGTAGGCATATATGTCCCTTTCTGATGTAGAGCTTCCCGTGTGGCTCAGCTGCAAGGAATCCACCTGCAATGTGGGAGACCTGGGTTTGATCCCTGGGTTGAGAAGATCCTCTGGAGAAGGGAAAGGCTACCCACTCCAGTGTTCTGGCCTGGAGAATTCCATGGACTTAGTCTATGCGGTCACAAAGAGTCAGACACAACTGAGTGACTTTCACTTCACACTGATGTGGAGCAGATTGAAACTGGAGTGGACTCATCAACATGGAGAATCCCAGGGATGGGGGAGCCTGGCGGGCTGCCGTCTCCGGGGTCGCACAGAGTCAGACACGACTGGAGCGACTTAGCAGCAGCAGCAGCAGCATCAATAGCCTTCTACCTAATGATAGAGTCTTCCACTCACAAAGACACACACAGCAAAGGGATCATTGCTGAGCTTTATACACATTGACTATGTACCCAGGAAATAGCTGATGTTTGCCAGGGACTCACTCAGAAATAGTGCAGTGAAACATACACAATCTGTTAGTTCATGTGTGTAATTCTTGAACTTCCCCTATCTGGAAATTCACTGCACTTGCAGCTCTTATTAGTGTCTCTGTTTCAACTAGAAGCTCAACAAGGGCAGTACCCAGAAGGAAAGCTGAGTCCCTATTGCCCCCAGTGACAAGCACTGTGCCTAACCGATTACAGTGTGGGCCAGACAGTGGTCTAATGAACTCATTTAGTCCTCACAGTCAACCTACCGAGGTATTGTTATTATCCCCAATTAAAGACAAAGAACAGAGACCTGGTGAGGCACAGAGAGGCTAAGGAACTTGTTCAAGATTACATGGGTAGAAAGCAATGAAGCCAGGCTTCCAAACCAAGTGGCCTTGTTTGTTCCTACCCAGGAGATGCGTAGAAAGCATGTGATAAAGCTCTCAACACGTGCGACCCCAGCTGAATGAGGCTGGTTCACATTATGGTTGTTGGGTTGGTTGCTATGCTTGCTGCTTGGTTTCCAGAATGCTGAAGAATGAAAGATTATACTAATACTTTGATTGACAGGTAGGCTTCAGAATAATGGGCAGAAAATTATTTAATTTTCTTTGGAAAATAGCTTTCTGGCTTTGGTAAAATGATACCTGTTTATTGTAGAAACTTCAGAAGTAAAAACAGAAACTTTTTAAAACATCACAAAACAAAAGAAGGAAACACCAGGAATGGAACTAGAATCAATAAAACTCCTTTAAAAAAAATCTTCAGAAATCCAATAAACTAGTTATAGCTATTATTTCCATCCTTTCAGGCAAGTTTACATATTTATATACATATTTAGCTCTTTATAAAATATTTTATATAAATGGGATCATATTAAATATGCAATTCTAAAACCTAGTTTCAAAAATTTCTTCATTCTCCAATATACTATGGAAATAAAGATCATCATTATTCTTTGAGACCTCTAAATATTTCTTTATCTGAATTAATATAACTATTTCATCAGGCCCTATTGAAAGACATTTAGGTTGTTTCCCAAAGTCCTCTGTTAAAACAGCATTACAAAGAACATCGTGTATATTTTTGAAAAATTCACAAGAATCACCTTAGATAATATCAGAAGATATGATTTCTGAGAAACCACAGGGAGTACACAGTGGCTTTTGATACATCTCGACAAACTGTCCTCCCAAAATATTGCCCCAGTTTAGGTCCCATCATGACACCCATTCATCATGACTGACTTTATAATTCTTTGCTAGATTGACAGGCAAAATAACCCCAGTAATTTAATTTCTGAGTTTTTGAAGATATTTATTTATTCGCCTGTGCTGGGAGGGTCTTAGTTGCAGCATGTGGGATCTTTTTTAGCTGCAGCGTATCAATCGTTAAGAGCGGTGTGAGGAATCTAGTTCCTTGAACCAGGGAATCAACATGCACCCCCTATATTGGCAGCATGGACTCTTAGCCACTGGACCACCAGGGAAGTCCCTAAAAAATCTTTAATGTATGTTTATTGTTGATCTGCATTTCTCCAAGGATAACATAGATATCAATAACACTTCTAGCTTTGATGAAGAGTTATTTATGTACAAAGAGGTTCATCCCTGCATTACTTACCCCAGTTAGAAAACAGAAAACCAAATGGGGGAATCAACCCACCAGCTAAGGTATAAACATAGGTTGGAATATTTTGTAGTCACACAAAAAAGAATCTTTTGGATGAATATTTACTAGCATGGGGAAATGATTATAATATCAAGCTGGTGGAAATTTCTTAAGGAAAAAATCAAAATGCAAAATTACTTATAGAACAATTCCAACTCTGTCAAAATATATCTGTTAAAAGCAAAAGATGAGGAAAAAATAGAAAGATATGAAGGAAACACAAGTCATTAGTGTTGATTTCTGTGAGATGGAATTTGGGAAGATTTGAACTTTCTTTAGACATTTTTTTTGCAGATGCTGAATTTTCTGATAGTATGGGACTAATACTGGACATTTGGTTGCTATGCTTATTTTTCTCAGTGCTTGGGGTGGTGTGCCCTCAGTACTTAACATTATCATTAATGATCTATTCCAGTAAACTAAATAGACGTATGCTTTGGTTTATACATAATAACAAGGAACATGCTCATTAGTACTGAATCATGTTGGGGGCAAATCCCAGCTTTCAAGGAGTGTCTTCTGGAAGGTGAGAGGAGGCATATGCGTATCTACAGTGTAACAGGCAGCAGTAGTTTCACTAAGATATGGCTAAGCCTCCTAGACAAGGTGACATTTCAGCCCAGCCTTGAAGCATCATTTGGATTTTATATGTAACATTTGTCATTTTTTTTTACTCTATAAGTAATGTGTTTATTGCAGAACAGTAGGGAAATGAAGAAGGTAATAACATTGAACATAGGGTAATTATCATGTGTGGAACACTGTGCTAAATGCTATGTATGGAGAAATCTCATTTAAGCCCCAGTAGCCCCAAAAGATGGGTGTGATTATTTGTGCATTCCACAGGCAAGGCAAGACAGAATAAAATAAATTGATGAGTGGATTCAGGGTACCTGATTGGAAAATTGGCACAGGCATTAATGGAACCCAAGTTGACCTGGTGCCATAGGGAAAAAAAAAAATGTGAAGCCTATTGTTTCCATCTCTTTTCTTCCCTGTACATGAGCTCTTCTTGGGTTCTTGCTGCCTACATTCTGAGTGGTCATCACTCAAGCAGTATCTGCTGCTGCTGCTGCTGCTAAGTCGCTTCAGTCATGTCTGACTCTGTGTGACCCCAGAGACAGCAGCCCACCAGGCTCCCCCGTCCCTGGGATTCTCCAGGCAAGAACACTGGAGTAGGTTGCCATTTCCTTCTCCAATGCAGGAAAGTGAAAAGTGAAAGTGAAGTCACTCAGTCGTGTCCAACCCTCAGTGACCCCATGGACTGCAGCCTTCCAGGCTCCTCTGTCCATGGGATCTCCCAGGCAAGAGTACTGGAGTGGGGTGCCATTGCCTTCTCCAAGCAGTATCTGCACATAGGTGGAAATTAAAGGCATACAAGTGATGAGACCACCAGGGAAACATGCAGAGGAGAAGAGAAAGGGCTCTGAGAATCAATCCCAAACATCAGTGATGGAGGCATCTTCCTAAGTCAGGGCTGGGTAGACAGGAGGCAGCATCAGGAAAAACTTTGCTGTGGTGGTACTCTTGGAGCTGAATTTTAGAGGATGAGGCTTGCCAGATGCAGAAGAGGAAGACAAGTGTCCTTGAGCAGAGTGAGCAAAGGAAAGAACCTCTGCAAAGACGTATCAGATGCAAGGGACAACATGTTAACTTGGAAAATCAGCAAGTGATTTCAGTATGGTTAGAATAAAGGTGTGTGTGTATGTGTATGTGTGTCTTTGTGTCTGTATGTTCATGTGTGTGCAGATATCTGTGTGGGTGTGTGAGTGCATCATGTGTCTATGTGACTGAATACGTTTTCAGAAGGCTAGGGTGATGACAGAGAGCCTAGAGGACAAAGCAATTTTCAGATCATTGAAGACTGTGTATCCTTGTAGTCAATGGTATGTGAAAAAATACATATAGGGAAAGCTCTATTATGAGGAATTGGTTCATGTAATTGTGCAGAATGAGAAGTCTCATGATTTAACGTTTGCAAGCTTGGAGGCCCAAGAAAGCTGCTGGTATAATTCAGTCCAAGTCCAAAGACCTGAGAACCAGGGGAGCAGGTGATGTAAATCCCAGCCTAAGGGCTGAAGGAGATGAGATGTCCCAGCTCAGTGAGGTGGAGGTTGGGGAGTAATGAATTCTTCCTTTTTCTACCTTTTGTTTTACTCAGTCCCTTTGCAGACTGGATGATCTTCAGCCACAATGGTTGAAGGGCAGGGAAGTCTAGCGTGCTGCAGTCCATGGGATCACAAAGAGATGGACACGACTGAGTGACTGAACAACCACCACCCCAGTGGGGAGAGCAGTTTCCTAAGTCCATCAGTTCAAATGCTAATCCCACCTGGAAACATTCTCAAAGAAACACCCAGAACAATGTTTAATCTAGGCACCTGTGGCTCACTCAAGCTGACACATAAAGTTACTGTCACAATCTCTTTTAAAAGGTTTGGAATATTATGGAAATAGTCTGGGAACAGAATGAGATCCCTGAAGGCCAGCTAACCAAGAAAAACTTTATTTATCTGCAAGGCAAATGAGAGCCTTTGAATTTACTACAAGATAGGAATGAGAAGATGAGAACTGGGATTTTGGAAGATTCTTGGACTTGATGGTTTGGTGAAGAAGAGGCAGGAGAGAGGAGACCAGTTGGTAGAATATCGTAATAGTCAACAGAAAGAGGTGATGGGCATAGACATTAGGATGGTAGCTACAAGGTATTAGGGTGAAGTGTCGTTTATTAGGGTGAAGGGATGAGTAATGGTGGATTTGGACTGACAGAGATGAGAGACATCAGACAATCAACTGGGTTATCTGGGGAAATCCATAATTGAACCAGCAGTTCAAAAGCATATCCTTTCTTCACCAGTGTACAACAAATATTTACTGATTGCCTCCTCTGTGTCAAGCCTGTGCATGGGGAATCTGTAGTTCAGTGTGGAATCTAACCAGTAACCAGACTGCGGCAACCTAGTATTACAAGGGCCCAGAAATCAACAGCCTCAGAAGTGGCAGAGGTGTTGAAACACCCAAGACAGTACTGAGTGTTAAAAAGACACCAGGCCCCAAATGGAATCCCAGATGGCACTAGTGGTAAAAACAAACAAACAAACAACAACAACAAAAAAACCCACCTTCCAATGCATGTAGACATAAGAGACACAGGTTCAGTTCCTGGGTTGGGAAGATCCCCTGGAGGAGGGCACAGCAACCCACTCCAGTATTCTTGCCTAGAGTATCCCATGGACAGAGGGCCTGGTGGGCTACCGTCCATAGGGTGGCGAAGAGTCAGACACAACTGAAGCGACTTAGCACATGCTAAGCTCCACCTGGCTCTTCCAGAAATGGAATCTTAAAGTAGTCAATCAGGAATCACTTGAGCAGCAATAGTTAGGTAATCTACCTTCTAGACCCCCTGCCATCCCCGAGAGGAAAGCAGTCTAGCAATAACCAACCATCTCTTTCGCCTGGTGTAACTTCCTCGTTCCCTCTCCATTCTGTCTATGTAAGTCTTTCATTTCATATAGCTCCTCCAAGCTCCTTTCCATCTGCTACATGCGAAACTGCCAGATTTGCAAACGGTTGAATAAAGCCAATAAGAGCTTTAAATTTTACTTAGTTGAATTTTGTTTTGTAACATGAAGGATCTGGGCTACCTTCCCTAGAAGGGCATTTTTAAGCTAGAAACTCAGAGGAAGCCAGAGCAGGAGAGTCCCCTACCCCCTGGCAGAGACAGTGGGACTGGTGATCCCCAGGTGAATAAGATTTGGTTTCTGCCCTGGTGGATGGGGACAATTAACAGGACAATGCTATTGGACATAAATGCAATTAAGACATGCATATAGATCATTCTTTAGTCAAAAAAGAAAAACTCTTGAGCTGTCTGGAACTATACCCACCAGAATGTCAAAGTGAGACTTCACAGGTGGCTCAGTGGTAAAGAATTTGCCTGCCAAGCAGGAGATGCAGGTTCTGTCCTTGGGTTAGGAAGATCCTCTGGAGAAGGGAATGGCAACCCACTCCAGTATTCTTGCCTGGAAAATCCGGTGAACAGAGGAGCCTGGCGGGCTACAGTCATGGGGTCGCAAAGAGTCCGACAGGGCTTAGCGAGTAAACCACAGCAAGCCCTCCCTCCAGTCCACCCCCCCAGGCACTTGAAGGATCGACTCAGGGTCCTCCTGGCTACTAAAGGAATGTAGTTCACGAGCCCTGGTGGCTGTCGGCTAGTGTCCAGAGACAGCTTTCCAGCCCTGTCCGTTCCTTATCCCTCTGCTTGTCTGGTTTCTTATCTCCACTCTGGCAAACTGGGTCTGAAAGAGGGCAGCATTAATTGTTTTGGGGACCCGAAGGTCGGGGGAGTCAGGAGAGGAAGAAAAAACATACTTTGTGTACTAGAGAAAGAAAAAGGAAAGTGAAATCTGAAACGCTAGGGCAGAAAGCGACCCCAAGCAGACACATTGTGAACCGCTGGGGGGAGCACAACTCGGTGGGTGGGTGGGTCACCTGTCCAACCTACCCAACCTACCCTTCTCCAGGTCTGGTATCAAAGCCGAAGCCTGAAGGGCAGGGACAGCAGGGATAATCATCCTGCTTTTCTAATAATCATCAGCGATTCTAAGCTCCCACTGCCCCCAACACACACCCACCTCTAGTTCTCAGGCCGCAGCTCACCACTTCCTGCAGCCTCGGTCCCAGGTCGGGGGCGTGTTTGAGGGGCGGGGCTGCGTGGAGCTGAGGAAAATATTTATTTATTTATTTAAAGATAATTAGCATCCTCCAATCCCATTGGCTCTCCGCCGGCCCTGCTTTACATACGCCCGCCCCGCTAGCTGCCCAGGGCTTGCGGGGTTCGGCAGGGTTTGCAGCCGCCGCGGTCGCTGCTGCTCTTCAGTGCCGGGCGGGCGAACACGGAGTGAACCCCGGCCCGGGAACCGGGAACCGGGGAGCCGAGAGCCAAGAGCCAGCTGCCGGCGGAGCTGCTGCCGCGGCGGCATCTGAGTAAATTTCCGTCCTACGAACACCGAGGCCGGCGTCCAGCGGCTTCTGCGCCCAGCCCGGCCCAGTAGGGAGTGGATCAGACACTTTTTATTTTGGAAGAAAGGGGCGAGTCCGGCGTGAGCTTCTCCCCCGGCCTGGCTCGCTCCTTAGCGCGCCCCAGATCCGGCCTGGGCTCTGGAAGATGACTCCCTGGTGTGCCCTGTGGATTCCAGCGGCGACGGCTCGGGGAGGCATCCGAAAGTAGTCACACTTGGTAGCGGCGGCTGGTGGAAAAGTGAGCCGAGGCGGCGCTGACTCGGCTCTTCCCGCGCCCCGGCGCCCGCTGCTCCTCGCTGCTCCTTCCCCTCGGCTCCCCGGCGGCATGAAGTGGCGCAGCGATGGCCAGGAGAGGTAAGAAGCCGGTGGTGCGGACGCTGGAGGATCTAACACTGGACTCGGGTTATGGTGGCGCGGCGGACTCAGTGCGCTCCTCCAACTTGTCCCTGTGCTGTTCCGACTCGCACCCGGCGTCCCCGTATGGCGGGAGCTGCTGGCCGCCTCTAACTGACTCCATGCACAGCCGGCACAACAGCTTTGACACTGTCAACACTGCCCTGGTGGAAGACTCCGAGGGGCTGGACTGTGCCGGCCAGCACTGCTCGCGGCTGCTGCCGGACCTCGACGAGGTCCCCTGGACCCTCCAGGAGCTGGAGGCGTTGCTCCTGCGCTCACGGGATCCCCGGGCAGGCCCGGTGGCCCCCGGCGGCCTGCCTAAAGACGCATTGGCCAAGCTGTCGACGCTGGTGAGCCGGGCGCTGGTACGCATCGCCAAGGAGGCACAGCGCCTGAGCCTGCGCTTCGCTAAGTGCACCAAGTATGAGATCCAGAGCGCCATGGAGATCGTGCTGTCCTGGGGCCTGGCGGCGCACTGCACGGCGGCCGCGCTGGCCGCACTGTCCCTCTACAACATGAGCAGTGCCGGTGGCGACCGCCTGGGCCGCGGCAAATCGGCGCGCTGCGGCCTCACCTTCTCTGTGGGCCGCGTGTACCGCTGGATGGTGGACAGCCGCGTGGCGCTACGCATCCACGAGCACGCAGCCATCTACCTGACGGCCTGCATGGAGAGCCTATTCCGGGACATCTACGCGCGGGTCGTGGCCTCCGGGCTGCCCAGGAGCTGCAGCGGCCCAGGCCCGGGCTCCAGCTCCGGCCCAGGCCAAGGCTCGGGCCCCGGAGCAGCCCCCGCGGGGGATAAGGAGCGGGAGGTCCCCGGAGGGGGAGCGGCGAGCGGCGGCGCCTGCAGCGCAGCCAGCAGCGCCAGCGGGGGCAGCAGCTGTTGCGCCCCGCCGACCGTCGCTGCTGCTGCCGCCGCCCCAGCCCCACAGGCAGCCGCCGCCAACCACCACCACCACCACCACCACGCGCTCCACGAGGCGCCCAAGTTCACCGTGGAGACGCTGGAGTACACAGTCAACAACGACTCCGAGATCTGGGGGCTGCTGCAGCCCTACCAGCACCTCATCTGCGGGAAGAACGCCAGTGGTAAGTGGCCGCGCGGGTGCCGCCCCCTCCCATCCAACGCGGCCAATTCTCCTCGTAAGTTGGCCCTTCGGTCCCCTCCCGCGTCCTTCCGGCCGCCCGCTGCTATCTTAAACCTCTGAGGGGACCGCCGATCTGAAGACAGCCAGAAACCCCACCTAGTGCCTCCTGCTTTCGGGATGCGCGGCGCGTACTCTACGCGGCTGGTATGGTCCCAAGCTAGAGAGCTTGCGGTTCCGCCCGCGATTCCGGGTGGAGCTGCGGCTGCCCCCTGCAGGCTATAGGAAGAATACAGCGCCACTCTGGGGGGGCGATCATTTGCGGCTAGTATATATTTCTGCCAGAGCCCTGTGGGGTTTTTGGTTTTTGTTTTTGACCTTAAAGATGACAAATACGCGGGCGAAGGAGTCTGGCTCCCTGGAACTCGGGAGGAGACGCTTTCCTCCCTCCGCAGCCCGATTCCGCTTGCTTCCCGGCGCCCTCGAGACGCCGTCGGTGAGCTGGTGAAGGAGAGGCCCCGTGGCTGTAAAGGCAGACTGAGAGCTCACTCGGCCTAGAAATAGTTGGGGAAAGGTGTACGTGGTGAGAGGGTGGAACGGGCAATTTTTCTGGGGCAGTTTTTGAGGCCAGAGCTCACAGCTGGTGGGCGCTGCGCAATGGACGACCCCCCTGATGGAGACCTCCCAGCTCTTGCCGCCTTTGGCTGTCTGGGAGCTGCGGCTGTCACACTTGGCTTAAGGGATCCCGTCAGGATGGGAGTGGGGCGGAGTTCCGGGGAGACTGCCAGTTTAAGAGGTGGTTTCCAGCAGGTTCTGTCATTCCTTTCCTCACCCCCTATTTTGAAGGCCGGAGCTGGGTGGGTTTGAACCTGCAGTTCTGGTGGCGGAGGGGGTGGGGCCGGGGCGTTTGTTTTCGAGAGCTCGAGCTGGCGGTCCTGCCTGTCTGCGAAAGCCGGAGCTAGACACTTCAAAGCTTCAATTTTCCACAGGAAATGGTAGAAGTGTAACTGGAGACTCCAAAAGCGAAATAAAACTTTGTTACATATTCGGCGGTTTGGCTGGAGGCTCCGTGGTTGGTGCTGAAATGCAGTCTTTCTGGGCAGATTTCATTCATGTTGCTGCCTGTCCTTTTCCCCGGGCCTAAGCAGAGATGCAGCGGGCGCGGCCCGGCCTCTGGGGGTGCCAAGTGTGTGCATGGGAGTGTGTGCGTATTTGTGAGAGTCTGTGTGCGCGCGTTCGCGCGTGTTTCTGTGGGTGTGCCCAGAAGCAAGCAGCTCCAGCAGAAGCCCTTTGGAAACAGAATCTCCAGTTGTCAGTCCCCTCATCTGGCTTTGGTCATCGTTGGGGGAGGGGAAGGAAGAAGCAAAAAGTGTGTGTGTGTGTGCGCGCGCCCGCGTGTGTGTGCCCCCGCGCGCTCATGAGTGGTGGGGCCAGGTTGGCAACTCCCCAATGCTCATCAAGACTCCTCCCGCATCTTCGCCAAAGCCCTCCCCCCTCTGCTGCCTGTCGGAGAGCGAAACCTCTAAAGGGAGGGTACCTGTAAGTCTTCCCATGCAGGTCCACCCATACCTGTGAAATCCTGATGAGATGGAAACACCTGGGAGAAGGCATTGGTCTTTGTGTGCGTTTCTTCTGGAGGAGAATAAGGATTCACCTGTAAAACCCAGGAGCTTTGGACTGGATAATTTCTGTTTGAAACCCTGCCCCCCACAAAAAGTTCCTGCCTGCTTGAGCCCCCCGCCCCCGTTCTTACCTCCCCGCCCCCCAACCCTTACCTGCTGTTC
Source organism: Ovis aries (assembly GCF_016772045.2). NCBI lineage: Eukaryota > Metazoa > Chordata > Mammalia > Artiodactyla > Bovidae > Ovis > Ovis aries. Next base: position 176,184,850 of record NC_056056.1, read on the forward strand.
CGACTGGAATCTCCTCCCGCTCCTGTTTCCTTTGGGAAGAAAAGCATTCCCCTTTGACTTCAGTTTGGCTTCCCTGGTGGTTCAGACATAAAGAATCTGCCTGCAGCGCAGGAGACCTGGGTTGGATCCCTAGGTAGGGAAGATCCCCTGGAGAAGGGAATGGCTGGCTACCCATTCCAGTATTCTTGCCTGGAGCATTCCATGGACAGAGGAGCCTGCCAGGCTTCAGTGGACTACAGCCCACGGATCACAAAGAGTGGGACAGAACTGAGCCGTCAGCACTTTCACTTCATTTGGGAATCTGGGTACCCTGCTTCGCCTCTGAGTTGGCCATTCTCTTGAAGCTGTGACTGTGGGTCATAACTCACCTTGCTTCTCTGGGCCTCAGTCTCCCCTTCTATATAATGAAGGCCTCCATCTGTAATACACTCCCAAGTCCTCTTGTAGCTCTGTCTGTTTGTGTTAGCAGCCTCTATATTTTTTCAAGTTGGTTTTACTTTTATGATCTTTAGTATCTTTTAAAGACAGTGTTTGTGTTTATCCTTTTTGGAGTAAGTATAATTTGAGGAAGGAGGAGACCACAGAGCTGGTTTGGGGCAGGGTGAGTGTGTGGTGGTTGAGGTTTGCTGCCATTGCAGCAATTCCACACCACAGAGCTTAACTCATAGGTCTCAGGGCCCCTTCACCATCTTATAATATGAGATACACTGTGATTTCATTGTGATCGCTTCACTTCTTTTCCTTGGGCTTGTTAAAAATGGAAGGAAGCAGTAAGAAATGAGCAATTAATTTTTTAGGTACCTGAAACATACATTAAACATCAAATCTGTTTCTTCAACTATTTTGCATGACATTTTTTCTGATCTGCAAGTCTTATTAAGGAGCCCATGCCGTACATAATCTTTCTCCCCCTTTAACTCAGTAGCATCACTTATTCATTCCTGAATTCATTTGTTCGTCAATATTTATTGAGCAGTTATTAAATCTAGGTGCTGAGCAAGTAGCGGTACAAGCTAATAACAGCTAACGTGCATTCAATAGCACTCTGTATATTGACCCATTTAACCCTCAGCATTCGTTTGGAAAGGTACTGCTATTATCCCCATTATACAGAGGAGGAAGTTGAGGCACAGGAAACATAAATGTCTTGCGCTTTAGTGACAGATGAGTTCCCTGCCTTCAGTCCATCCTTGCTGCCCTTAATTACGCAGTTGGACTGAGGCCCTTCTTAGCCTGACAATCTTTCTATCTTAATTTATACACCTTTTGTTCCTATCAAACTGTACAGGGCAGAACTAGATTTAAGCTCCTAGTACACAGCTTCTTAGATGCCTGTTGAGTTGAGCAAGCTATTGTATAATATTGTACAGTGATATCCAGAAACTAACTGTGGAATTCTGAATTCCTTGAATCACCTTTTCAAGGCTTTCTACCTTGGTTGCCCCTTCTTACTGCCATCTCTGTACCTGTCTCCTTTCTAATTTTTTTGCACCTATGACCTGAAGAATCAGGAAATGGATCACATGGGACTTGACTCAGAAAATAAAAGATAATTAGCTCTCAGTGAGGGCTTGCTGGCTCTCAAGAATTACACTCGTGAGCTTAGGGTGTGAACTCTGTGGTGACTGTTTTACTCTTCAAAGCTAGTTTTTTGTTTTTTTTTTTTGTTTTTTTTTTTTTTTTCATTGACTCTCAGCTGTTTAGAGTATCTGGGGAAACAGATAAGACAACTCAGTGAGGGTTGCATTTCAGTAGGGGGTTTAAAATTTGGCTTGATTGATTTTGCTAAAGCTCAATAAAGGACAGACAGAAATGCTTCACCACACCATTTTCTGTGCAGTCATTTACCTTAAACCCCATCGGAGCTGGCCAGTTCCCACTCATCCCTGAAGACTTGGTTCAAAAACTGTCTTTCTGGAATCTCTGTGAGGCCTTCCTTGATGCAACCCTTTTTTCTTCCCCAAACCTAGGCCTTCCACAGCCCTTTCCCCATCCTGTGAGAATCTTGACCCTGACTTTGCTCTAAGTGACTCCCCATCGCACTGTGGCACTAACAGTTGAGACTGTATCTTTGTCATCTTTGTATCTTTCTCCATATCACTCAGCACAGCACCTAACCCTCAGTAAATCCTGGGTACTATTTGTTGAATGATTATAACTAGCCCATTGCATCTTTGAGATATAAAATTTACCCATCAGTTCAGTTCAGTTCAGTTCAGTCGCTCAGTCGTGTCCGACTCTTTGCGACCCCATGAATTGCAGCACGCCAGGCCTCCCTGTCCATCACCAACTCCCGGAGTTCACTCGTAAAAGCCTGTGAAATCAGGTATCGTGGATTTGAATTTCAAGGCTTACATTTTTCTAGCTGTGTGTTTTTATGTATCATACCTAGTCACTCTGAGCCCAGTTTCCTCAGCTGTAAAGTAGAGGTAATAATTATGAGGATTAAATGAAATTATTTGTATGAATATTACTGTCTGGTGCATGACATATTTTAGGGGCCAAAATGGTGATGGTAGTCATATAATTCAGGCATAATGGTATCTGTTATCTTTGTCTTATCCATGTGTTCAATGTGGATGGAACCAACTGGGTGCAGAATTTTAACTGAATCTTCCTTCCTGATATTCAAAGCATCAAATAAGTCAGTGCACCCACCTCAGAGATTAACAGCATGCACATAGCCTCATTGCAAAGGTCACAAATAGACTGCCTGATCAAAGGAAAGTAGCTCATTTTACTGACTGTATTTCTTGAAAAAAAAAAAAAGCATCATTAGTGAAGGGGCACCAGGGAGCTTTCTGGGTGATAGAAATGTGCTTCTGTTGATAGGGGTGTGGGTTCAGAAGTATGTGCCTTTGTCAGAATGCATTGCATTGTAAACTTAAGATATGTATGTTTCACTGTATTGCAAATTACACTTCAGTAAAAAAGAAGACATAAAAAGAGCCATAGGCATCCTTGGATGGAATTTTGTTTTAAATGCAGAAAGAATTTGAAGAGAAGATTGCAAGAGGCAGTGTGGTGTGATGAAAGGGAGAAGGGCTTTACACTTAGAAAGATCTAGCCTCAGATTTCAGCTCTGCCACTCTTTAGCAGGTGACTTAATTTTGCTGAATTTGTTTTTCTCATCTGCAGAGTGAGGATTGCAAAACCGAAAAAGACATGAAAAAGGAAGAAAACCCAAACCTACCACATTAAAAGATTAAAATAAATAGATCAGATGTGTGAAAGCAACTGCTACATAGTAGGCACTCGATAATAGTGGCTTCCTTAAAAAACAGACTGTTCAGACTGGTGATAATAATAATCAGGGGATTTTGGATAGTCTCGTTCACTTCTGGGACCCCCAATCACTCTACAAACATTAATTGACATGAGCCCTGCCTCACCAGCCCTGGTCTGGTGGCTAAGTTGGTGTGCAGGTCTTTTGCTTTTCTGTGGCTCCATAGATCAAATGCCTACTCAGCTGTTTTCCTGGCCCACCCATCATCCCCCAGATCCACCCTCCCACCCATCTTCCCTCAGATCCCCCGAGCTGGTTGAGTTATTCCATAGCACAGGGTTGCTGTGCTGGACGAAACCATAAGAAACCCAGCTTTTTGCAAAGAACTGCAAAAGCCATTTCAGCAGCCAGCCGTGTCAGTGTCTATGCTCACAGAGCACGTTTTTAATTAACTAACTCAATGTAAATTAAAACTTGAAATTTGGGTCAGTGGAGGGTTGCTTGGTTTTCTATTCAGATTTACCAGTTCAGTGCTGGAGTATTTGTAAGTAGGGCGTTTCCAGAAACGCACCATAAAAATAACAACAAAATAGAACAATAGAGGACCAACCTGGAGATCTGGGTTAAGGGATGGAGTGGCTAATGGCCTTTGAATAGTTAAGAAAGGCCTCTAATTCTGGATCTGTTGTTATTTGTGACCTTGAGCCAGACACCAAACTTACCTGTAAAATGGATCTATCATTTACTGAGAAGTAAATATAAAATAGTAATTGACTTGGGAGTCAGACATACCAATGTTTCCCTATTTGTAAAACGGGTTTTGCAATAGTAACAGCTACACTTGTGCAGTGCTTATTATATGCCAAGCACTGTTTGAAGAGTGCTATATATTATAATTGTTATAGTTACATTAGCTGTTATAAAAGACAACCTCCAAATCTTAGGAGCTTAACACAATAGAAGGTCATTTCTTTCTTTCTTTAAAAAATTTATTTATTTTAATTGAAGGCCAATTACTTTACAGTATTGTAGTGGTTTTTGCCATACATTGACATGAATCAGCCATGGGTTTACATGTGTTCCCCATCCTGAACCCCCCTCCCACCTCTCTCCCCATCTCATCCCTCTGGGTCATCCCAGTACACCAGCCCTGAGCACCATCTCATGCATCAAACCTGGACTGGTGATCTGTTTCACATATGATAATATACATGTTTCAATACTATTCTCTCAGATCATCCCACTCTTGCCTTCCCCCACAGAGTCCAAAAGACTGTTCTATACATCTGTGTCTCTTTTGCTGTCTCGCATACAGGGTTATCATTACCATCTTTCTAAATTCCATATATATGTGTTAGTATACTGTATTGGTGTTTTTCTTTCTGACTTACTTCACTCTGTATAATAGGCTCCAGTTTCATCACCTCATTAGAACTGACTCAAATGTATTCTTTTTAATGGCTGACTAGTCATTTCTTACTCACTAAAGACTGATTGGGAGAGGAGTGTGGTGGGAGTGAACTGGAGTGTCATTTGAATACCAAGATTGATGGAGAGAGTGGTTTCTTTACCTTCAACCTGTGGCCTTTAGGGCTTTCCTTGGACATTTATCCAGCCCGTAGGTAGAGGAAGGAGAGCGTGGGGCATCTTAAGAATGGTGTTATGGGCTAAGCCTGAAAGGAGCCTTCATCATCATGCTTGCATATCACTGGCCAGGTATGTCACGGGCCCTCTGGCCACCAGATATCTGTGTTTCCTTCTTTTCAGACACAAAACATGGTTCCCTTTCTCTAAGGGAGGATCCTCATGTTCTATCCAGTCACTACTTTCAACTTGATGTTCTGGATCTTTGGGTGAATTCCTGTCCTATCCATGGAGATGAATGTGGCTTCTCATGGTTCAGGGACCCAGGATCCAAAAGAAACCCATTATCTTCCCCTCTGTGCCTGTATGCCATATCAGTCGATAACCCATTAGGAAAAGGCAGCAGTGGGAGATACACAGAAGTCACTGGCCCCTAGTAGTTATGAAATCTGCCAAGCAGACCATGGGTGAGGTTTCCTTGCTTAAGCCCCGCTTCTGCTCTCTGAGAGCAATTTCCCAGTTAATTGTTCTTCAGACTTGTGGCTCTGCCCTGTAGGAGGAATATCATTCCTGATGCTTCTTGGCCACCCTTGAAGTGGGTCTTAGGGAATATGACCTCTTTGAGGCTCTAAATCTAGTAATCTAGTTTTTGCCATGAACTTTAAGGGGCCCAAGGATTGTTTTGGGCTTCCCAGGTGGCATTAGTGGTAAAGAACCCATCTCTCATTGCAGGAGAATAAGAGTTGCAAATTTGATCCCTGGGTGGGGAAGATCCCCTGGAGGAGGGCCTGGCAACCTGCTCCAGTGTTCTTGCCTAGAGAATCCCATGGACAGAGGGGCCTGGTGGGCTATATAGAGTCCATGGGATTGCAAAGAGTCAGACATGACTGAAGCAACTTTGCATAACACAAGGATTGTTTTAATGCTTTAACAGTAAAAGATTTTTAAAATCCAGGCTCATAGATTTTGCCAATGCATTTCCCTCAACAGCACAGTAGGATTTTCATCTATGACATCTAGCTTACCAGCAGCCAGTTATTTCCTAGACCTAATTCTCCAGCTTGGATTATTTCTTCCTTCACCTCAAACCTCTATTTCTCCCTCAACTTAATGAGGCCATCAGGCTTAGGTGGGAACCTTATACACTCTATCTGACATTTTTTTCACTAGGTTCAGTTCAGTTCAGTCGCTCAGTCATGTCAGACTTTTTGTGACCCCATGGACTGCACCATGGCAGGCCTCCCAGTCTCCATCACCAACTACCAGAGTTTACTCAAACTCACGTCCGTTGAGTCGGTGATGCCATCCAACCATCTTATCCTCTGTCGTCCCCTTCTTTTCCTGCCTTCAACCTTTCCCAGAATCAGGGTCTTTTCAAATAAGTCTGTTCTTCACATCAGGTGGCCAAAGTATTGGAGTTTCAGCTTCAGCATCAGTCCTTCCAATGAATATTCAGGACTGATTTCCTTTAGGATGGACTGGTTGGATCTCCTTACAGTCCAAGAGACTCTCAAGCGTCTTCTCCAACACCACAGTTCAAAAGCATCAATTCTTCAGCACTCAGCTTTCTTTATAGTCCAACTCTCACATCCATACATGACTACTGGAAAAACCATAGCTTTGACTAGATGGACCTTTGTTGGCAAGGTAATGTCTCTGCTTTTTAATATGCTGTCTAGGTTGGTCATAACTTTTCTTCCAAGGAGCAAGCATCTTTTAATATCATGGCTATAGTCATCATCTGCAGTGATTTTGGAGCCCCCCAAAATAAAGTCTGCCACTGTTTCCACTGTTTCTCCATCTATTTGCCATGAAATGATGGGTCTGGATGTCATCATCTTAGTTTTCTGAGTGTTGAGCTTTAAACCAACTTTTTCACTCCCTTCTTTCACTCTCATCAAGAGGCTCTTCAGTTCTTCTTTACTTTCTGCCATAAGGGTGATGTCATTTGCATATCTGAGATTATTGATATTTCTCCCGGCAATCTTGAGTCCAGCTTGTGCTTCATCCAGCCCGGCATTTCTCATGATGTACTCTGCATATAAGTTAAATAAGCAGGGTGACAATATACAACCTTGACATACTCCTTTCCCGATTTGGAACCAGTCTGTTGTTCCATGTACAGTTCTAACTGATGCTTCACTTAGACGTCTGCTCAATCTTTGTTCTTATTGTTCAGTATCTAGGAATAGCTGTCTTCTGCATGTCTCCACTACTCCTTCCCAATTTTACGTGCAAACTGACTAGTTCGTGCCTGCGATCCTCTCTTCCCCTAATATCTTGCTAAACTTAGCCCAGAACAAGCAGCAAACTCTCTTAGCATTATTTTTCAATCTTTTTTCCCTAGAGCTTACAGGCTCAGTAGGCATAAGTTCTGCCTTCTAAATTATCATAGCAACAGTTTAACTAAACATTTCACTGCTGCAAAACATAAGGCTCCAGTTTTCCAGCCTTGAACATCTTAACCCACCATCTGACTTCTAAGCCAATGCCACGTACATAAGTACCCTACTGCCAGTGTCAATTTCAGTTTCTTTATTAGTTAGGGTAACGCAAGCTGTTGCATCAGATAAATTCTAACATTTCAGCAACTGAACACAATCAAACTTGTTTTCTCATTCATGTTGAGTTCAGTTGAAGCTAGTGGAAGGAGATGCTCTGTTTCATGGAATCTGATAGAGGGTCTGCCATCTAGAATATGTGACTCTCAGGAACTTCTGTGATTGGGGCAACGGTGAGGATGATGGGGAGGTTTTTATAGGATAGTCTTGGATGTGGGTATATTAATTCCTTCCACATTCCAAACACCAGAGTTTAGTCACATGGCCTCAACTAGATATCAGGGACTGGAAATTATGGTTTCCATCAGGGCAGCCACTCCTAGCCACAACTCTACACTATTAAAGGGGCATTAATTTTGGGTAGGCACTAAACATCTCTGCCATCATGTATTAACTGTTTTAATACTAGCCACAACTTTATGAAATATGTGCTATTATTATTATTCCCATTTTACAGATTAGGAAATTGAGGAACAGGAAATTTAAAGAATTTACCTAAGCTGACACAACTAGTAAGCATTTGTGTCAGATCTGAATGTGGGCAGTATGGCTCTGGACTACCTTATGAAATGTTTATGATGATCAAAGTAATATTAAAATAATGTGATGAGTGCAAAGTGTTTTCCCCAGCGTCTCATACTTGGTACATATTTAACAACTGTTACTCTTTATCGATTATTCTTGTTATTGGCATCATGTTCTGGAAGTGAGATGCTATGTGGATGAACAGTGAATTGATGTGAAGCTCTCAGGCATAGGTAATATATGAACCCCAATGAGTGGGTGCTCCAGGAAAATTGGACTATGGGCCTGTCTTCTCTGCTCTGCCACCCGCTTCCTTTCATCCACGGGGGGAGCTAACTGTTGCTGAGCTGAGTACTGTGCGAGGCCTTTCACACACATTAACTCATTTCATCTCCACACTGTTCTTGTGAAGTGGGTGTTTCTTATCCCCATTTTATTGGGGAGGAAACTGAGGCTTGGATGGGTTCAATGACTGGTCCGAGATGCCGTTGCTACTGAGGGGTAGAGTTAGAATTTGGGCCTCAGAGCCTGTTCTCTGAACAGCTGAGGCCCAGTGGTGAAGTCCAGTTCAAAGGAGCCTCTGAGAGGATCCCAGTGCAGCTGGAGGGGTGTGTGTGGCGAGGAGGCGGGGCTTGCGCTGGTGGTCATGGTTGATGATCATCCTTGCTATAATATGTGGTCACAGGTCTTTTTTTAGCCCCCACTGTCTTCCTTTTCCATGGCTTCCCTGTGAGTCACTGTTCATGACGATGCTATGCAGCCTCCTCAGCTGAGGCCCTGGAGTAGCGGGTGGCTTTGTGGCCTCCAGGGGACAGCCCTGTCCATACCCTGTTTAGCTGGGTAGGCTCAGTGCTAGAAGGAGCTTCAGTCTGCTTATTAGAACTGAGGGCAGAAACCTGAAACTTGGTGGGAAATCTGTCCTCCCTGAGAATCACAGGATGGGTTTTCCTAGAAAAGGATTGTTTCTGAGATCCTCTGAAATTAGGTGGACCCACTCTCTACTTCTGCCTGCAATGCAGGAGACCCAGGTTTAGTCCCAGGGCCAGGAAGATCCCTGGAGAAGGGAATGGCTACTCACTCCAGTATTCTCACATAGAGAATTCCATGGACAGAGAAGCTTAGTGGGCTATAGTACATGCGGTTGCAAAGAGTCGGACACGACTGAGCAACTAACACACACACACACACACACACACACACACACACACACACACACTCTACTACCTGTAAGCCAGGTAACTGTGGGCAAGCCAGGTAATCTTTCTAAGCATCAGTTTCCTCATCTGTTAAATGAGGATAATGGTAGTACTCCCCCTGTAGGGTCATTGGGAGGATGAATTAATTTATGTAAAATCCTCAGAATAATATTGAACACACAATAACTGAATACATCAGTTTGTTAGCAATTATGATGATGATGATGAAGGGCTTAAGAAGTGCCAGCCTCCTTGCTTGAAGATCTGTTCCCTGTACCCTGCTTCTTCTGTTGAGTGAAAGGTTTTAAATAATTTTCCAGTAAGCAGACTTGTATGATTTGACACCTGGCTAGCTGTGTGATGTTGGGCAAGTTACCTAACACCTCTGTAACTCAGTCTTCCCTTTTGTTAAATGAGAAAAACAATGAAATCTAATTCTTAGGGCTTTTAGGGGGTGGCTGGCATATAGAAATTGCTTAATAGATGTCAGCATTGTTGGATTTTATTATGTTCACTAAAATTTTTTTCTACAGGCACTGTGTTAGATGTTAAGCAACATGGTCTCTGGCCTCATGGAGACTGCAGAACTTAGCTGTCATCAAACAATCCTTTTCCTTAATTTTCCAGGGAAGAATACTGGAGTGGATTGCCATTTCCTTCTCCAGGGGATCTTCCCAACCAGAGATTGAACCTGCGTCTCCTGTGTTTCCTGCATTGGCATGTGGGTTCTTTAACAGCTGAGCCACCAGTGAAGCCCCCAAGCAATCATTCAGATGTAAATTTACAGCTGTGACAGTGGGTACAAAGGAGAGATGCAGGGGACTGCAAGTGTCATTACTGAGGCTCTAGTCAGGAGTGAGGAAGTGAGGCCTGAGTGAGGTTGAAGCATGGCACATTTGGTTGAAAAGGTAGCAGAGTATTCCATGTATGCAGACAGAGTGTGCAAAGGGCCTGTGGTAAAAGGGAGTATGGCGAGAGGAGAACAGCCAGTGTGACTGGAACGGGAGAAGCAAGTGAGGGGGCTGGTTAGAGGTTGAAGTAAGCATCTTCCAGAGTAAGGAGTCTGTCTCTTTCCAGGGACACTGGAGAGCCTTTAGAAGCTTTTAAGGAGGTAGAGAGGGTTTCCCAGGTGGCTCAGACTGTAAAGAATCTGCCTGCAATGCAGGAGATCTGGGTTCAATCCCTGGGTCAGGAAGATCCCCTGGAGATGGGAATGGCTATCCACTCCAGTATTATTGCCTGGAAAACTCCATGGACAGAGGAGCCTGGCAGGCTACAGTCCATAGGGTTACAAAGATTCAGACACGACTGAGTGGCTAACACTTTCACTTTTCAAGGAGGGAGACACCTGTGATCAGATATGTGCTTTAAAAAGCAGTTTGGAGAGCAGACGGGAAGGGAAGGGTAAACATAGTAATGCCAGTGAGGTGTTGTTATCACCTGCATCTTACACAGGAAGAATCTGAGGCTACCAAGCACTCAGTAACTTTCTCAGAGTTGCTAAGACAAGAAATGGCAGAACAGGGATTTGAACTTGAGCCTGAGGGACTTCACATTGCACCTGCCTCCTACCCATGCCATGCTTCATGCCAAGGGAGCTTCTGGTTCACCTCTCACATTTTACAGGTGGGAATACTGAGGCCCAGAGTGAGATGCTGATGTGCCTTCCCCATGGTCACAAGGTTCCGTGGCAGAGCTGGACCGGTAACCCAGCTTTCTGGATTCTTAGCTCATCTCTCCTCCACTGTGATGCATTGTCTCCTCCAAACCAGATCACTCCTGGGAGGCAGAGTGGGGTGAGAGGCTGCCTTGTCAACAGACAGCAGTTTTGGAGGTTAATTTACAGCCTGGGTGTAACATTGTGGGTTTTATTCTACGTGCATCTCACAGCAGAAGGAACGCTAGTCTAGAAGCTTGCAGAGGTCTTGGTTAGCTTGTGGCTGGGCCAAGGGAAGCAATGACTGTGCAGTTCAGGTGTGCAGAAGGCAAGATCAAGCAAGTGGTTCCCCAGTGCATGAACATCTGAGAGCAAATCAGAGACGCAGCTCTACAGGGTAAGTGGAACCTGAGGAGGCTAAGGTTGCTTGGGTTCAGTGGGGGTTTGGGGTAGTGTATATCACTGTTTCTTCCTAATCCAGCTCACAGTGCCAGCCAGGGGGTCAGGATGCATGTCAGAAGCACGCACACACAGATCACCTCCTCTCTCTCTGAATATCTCTAAAATGTCAAATACTGGGGAGCATACATTAATACATGGTTTTCCCCTCCCTCGGCTTCCTCCCTCAGGCCCTTCAGCCTTTTCTTGGCTGACTTTGAGGATCAGGGCCTGGGTTCATGCTTGTGAGCAAAACTTCACATGGTTCCTGCCTTCGTGCAGCTTGAAGGCCTGAGGCAAGTTTAGTTTATTCACAAAAAATCACCCAGAAGTAAAACTGCACCCATGGCAGGAACTGTTGGATTGGCCAAAAAGTTTGTTTGGGTTTTGCCATCTCAGCTTAGTAAAAACCCAAACAAACTTTTTGGCCAATGGAATACTTGAGAGGTTCACGTGACCCAAGGACAAAGCCTCCTCCTCAGATGTGAGATGAATGCAGCTGCCCCTCCCTCATGCTTCCAGGAGTGGTTGTGGCCAGCACAGGGCCACCAGACATTTGGAGCCTGGTGTGGGGTTGGGGTTAAGATGTGAAATTCTCTTCCGGTGCTGGAGTTTGCCATCAGGGAGGGTGGGGGTGAAGAGTCAGGCATCCCCTCCACATGTTGGCATCTCTGAATTCTGTATCTGGTTCCTCTGTCTTTTGAAGCCTTCTCACCAACCCCTGCCACCCTGGTCTCTCCATCCTGCAGCTGCCATTCTGGGGGCCAGTTGATGAGCCTGTCACTGCTTCACATTCAGATCACTGGGGCAGGTTGGTGCAGGCGAGGGAGCAAAGGCTCAGTTGCAGGGGCCAGTGTGAGCCCCCCACCTCTTTGTGCCCTGACTTCCTCCACACCCTCCCCACCTGCTTCCACTCCTGTTGCTGATTTGGTTGCTGCCCCAAGTTTGCCTTCCTCCCAGCACGGACTGTGGACTAAGGAACAGACCACGAGCAAGCTGGTGATCTCATGGCCTCTGATGGCTGTGTCATGTGGAACAGCTGGGGGCTGCTGGGAGCATGAGCGGGGGAGAGTGGGGTGAAGGAGGGGTGATGAGCCTTCCAGTGAGTGGGAAGACCTCAGTTCAGGCCTTGCAGGGTGTGCCCATGCTGTGTGACCTTTGACAGTCTGTGACCCCTCTGAGCCTCAGTTTCCTTGTGTAAGAATAGGAAATCATGATGCTACCAGGTTCTGGTATTCATAGAAGGTTGCAAGTGTCAAAAGAGGCAACACTTTGGAAAACCATTACTAGCACTGCTGCTGCTGCTGCTGCTAAGTCGCTTCAGTCGTGTCCGACTCTGTGTGACCCCATAGACAGCAGCCCACTAGGCTCCTCTGTCCCTGGGATTCTCCAGGCAAGAATACTGGAGTGGGTTGCCATTTCCTTCTCCAGTGCATGAAAGTAAAAAGTGAAAGGGAAGTCGCTCAGTTGTGCCCGACTCTTAGCAACCCCATGGACTGCAGCCCACCAGGCTCCTCCGTCCATGGGGCTAAGTAATGGTAAAAGTTAACATTGATTGTTTACCCCAGTATTAGAGCTGTTCAGAGAAACAGAACCAGAAGAGTATATACATACGTATGGGTTTCCCAGGTGGTGCAGTGGTAAAGAATCCATCTGCTAATGCGGGAGACGTAAGGCGAGGGCATGATCCCTGGGTAGGGAAGATCCCCTGGAGTAGGAAATTGCAACCCACTCCAATATCCTTGACTGGAAAATTACATGGACAAGGGAGCCTGGAGGGCTACAGTCCATGGGGTCACACAGAGTTGGAGACGACTGAGCATACACACACACACACACACACACACACACACACACACACACACACGTGCACATACACATATATGAGGAGATTTGTTATAGGATTTGGCTTACACTGGTTATGGAAGCCAAGAAATGCTACAGTTTACCATGTGTGAGTAGGAAAACCAGGGAACCAGGGGGCCACTCGTGTAAGTACTAGAATCCAGAGACCTGAGAACCACGGTTTGCTGCCTCGAGCTTCCCAGTAGTCTGTGCAAAAAAAAAAAAAAAAAAAAAAAAGAAGTCATCATGAACAGATATACAATTCAGAGTGTGATGGATGAGGCAGAAATAAACGAGCTGCTGTAGCTGTTCCTGTGGCTCAGGCCGAAAAGAAATTTCTCAGCAGGAGAGTAGAAGCGGTTTTTAAGTGGTACTTAGTGACCTTGCATTTCAGCCCCTGGTTGTTAAGAAAGGACTAGGAGGGCCTCTTCTTGGTTTGGGTGTTTCTCTCCCCTGCTTGCTGTCTGCACCTCCTCTCTCATTACTTACAGAATGTCCAGGTATGATGATACACGTGTCACAGAAGGTTGGGAGTGGCAAGTGTATCAGTGTCCCTCTTGTATTTGGAAGGAGGGTCTTGGGGTTAGAAGCTGGCCTTGGAAGCTGATGTCTATGTCAGATGGTCCCTAGAAATCAGATATGAGTTCATTTGAGGGAAAGTGTACAAAATGCTCCTCTGGAGGAAAAATAATCCCTAAACCTGTAAACGTGGTCCCTAGCATGGTGGGGTATGAGTCTGGGGAGACAGGAGAGAGCTGGGTGGGGCCTTGGCCTTGGAGGGACTGTTGCTGGTGTGCTTAAATCAGAGGCATCTGAGGGTTTAAGGACAGAAGAGAGTATGAGGTCCACTGTGAAACAAGCTGTGTGATCTCAGGCAAGTTATTTAACCTCTCTGAACTTGCTTTCTTATCTGAAAAATAACCCAGCAGAGTTTTGAGGCTCAAACGAATCATCGGATGTGAAAGTGATCTATAAGCTGCAAAGTAATCATTTGTTTTTCATTCATTTAATAAATGTTTATTGAGAGCCTATTATGGAGGAGGCATGGCTCTGGGCACATAATATACATCAGTGTTCAAACAGACAAAAATTCTCGCCTTCATAGAACTTGCATTCTAGTGGAAGGAGACCCTAAACAATAAACATAATAAACATAAGACCCTAAACAATAAACATACTTCTAGGACTGCAAGGAGATCCAACCAGTCCATTCTGAAGGAGATCAGCCCTGGGATTTCTTTGCAGGGAATGATGCTGAAGCTGAAACTCCAGGACTTTGGCCACCTCATGCGAAGAGTTGACTCATTGGAAAAGACTCTGATGCTGGGAGGGATTGAGGGCAGGAGGAGAAGGGGACGACAGAGGACGAGATAGCTGCATGGCATCACTGACTCGATGGACGTGAGTCTGAGTGAACTCCGGAAGTTGGTGATGGACAGGGAGGCCTGGTGTGCTGCGATTCACGGGGTGGCAAAGAGTTGGACACGACTGAATGACTGAACTGAACTGAACTGAACATAAACATGTTAGAAATTGATACCTGCCCACTCCAGTGTTCTTGCCTGGAGAATCCCAGGGACAGGGGAGCCTGGTGGGCTGTCGTCTATGGGGTCACACAGAGTTGGACACGCCTGAAGTGACTTAGCAGCAGCAGCAGCAGCATGGAAAAAATAAATTAGAGCAAGGGGGATCTGGAGGGCTGGAGATGGTGAGTCATAATTATAAATAGTGTGGTCAGGGTTGTCTCACTGACCATGTGATGCTGGTGCAGAGAAAGGTGAAGGAGGTGAGGAGAGTGTTCCAGGCAGAGGGAACAGCCAGTGCAAAGGCCCTGAGGAAGGAAGAGCAAAGAAGCCGTTGTAGTGGAGAGAAGTGAGTGAGCCAGGGATAGGACAGAGAAGCAGAGAGTCCTGAGGAGCCAGGCTAAGTAGGCCCTTATGGGCTACCATAGACTTTGGCTTTTGTTTTTAGTGAACTGGAAAGTTTTTGGTGAACTGGAAAGTTCACTGTAGGATGCTGAGTCAGGATTTGAAGATCTGACTGAAGATTTAAAAAGAAACATGTTGGCTGTTGGTTGAGAATGGATGCTAGAGGAGCGCGAGGAAAGGCCGGGAGACTAGTGTGTAGAGGCTCTTACAGTAATGCAGGCGGGAGGTGATGGTGGCCTGGGCCAGGGTGGCGGCAGTGGAGGTGCTTGGATTTGGGCCATAATGGAAAGGAGGAGTCAGCAAGATGTCATGGCCGCATTGGGTACAGGGTGTGGGAGAATGAAAGAACAAGGGTGCCGCCAGGGCGGGGGTGGCGAAAGGAGAACCTTCCTACACTGTTGGTGGGAATGTAAATTGGTGCAGCCACTGTGGAAAACAGTGTGGAAGTTCCTTTAGAAATAGTTACTGTATGATCCAGCAGTCCCACCCCTGGGTGTATATTCAGAAGAGATGAAAACGCGAATTCAAAAAGATACATGCACCCCAGTGTTCAGATGGCAGTATTTATAGTAGCCAAGACATGGAAGCATCCTAAGTCTCCATCAACAGATGAATGGGTAAAGATGTGGTGTACACATGCAGTGGGATGTTGCTGATTCAAAAGAATGAAATAATGCCATTTTCAGCAACATGGATGGGCCTAGAGACTCATACTAAGTGAAGCAAGTCAAATAGAGAAAGACAAGTATCATATGACATCACTTATATGTGAAATCTGAGGAACAGTACAAATGAACTACCTACAAACATAAACAGCCACGGAAAACAAAGGATGTGTGGGTGTGGTGGATAAATTGGGGAGTGGGGGTGGGAAGGGTGCCTCCAGGGTTTAGTCTGAATAACGGGAAGGATGGAGTTGCCATATTACTGGGAGGGGAAGATTTGGAAAGAGCAGGTTTGAGACAGTGGAAAGATCAGGAATCCAGATGGGGCTCTGCCAAGTTTGAGATGCCTTTCAGACATCCAGTTGGAGATGTCAGGTGTTCGTTGGACAGTCATGGCTAGTGTTCAGGAGAGAGGAAGGTTTGGAGATACAAACTTGGGAGTTGGGAGGATGTGAGTAGTTTTTAACGCCATGGGACAGGACCAGGTCACCTAAGGAGAGAATGTAGAAGAGACCGGAGCACCAAGGACTGAGCCTTTCCTTGGTCTGAGCAGAAGAGGAAAGACCAGCAGAGGAGATGGAGAAGGAGCAGCCAGTAAGAAGGAGAGCTAGAAATATGCTGAAAGTCAACAGAAGAAAATATCTAGGAGGAGAAAGTGATCAGCTGTGTCATGAGAGGTGGTTCCCACCATTGTATCCTGGGCTGTGGGGGTATTTCTACCTGGTACCCCTGGGCCCAGTGAACAAGCAGCATCAATGTGCTTAATGGGAACCACACTAACCATAGTGAACCAGAAGGATGTTTGGGATGTTTTCTCAAGAGGATGAAAGCAAAATGGCCTCAGTATGTCATCTATAAACAGAGGTTGTGTGTGCCTGTGTGTGTGTGCATGCTCAGTCGTGTCCAACTCTTTGTGATCCCCTAGATTGTAACACTCTTGCCTGGAAAATCCCATGGACGGAGGAGCCTGGTGGGCTGCAGTCCATGGGGTCGCTAAGAGTCAGACATGACTGAGCGACTTTACTTTCTCTTTTCACTTTCATGCATTGGAGAAGGAAATGGCAACCGACTCCAGTGTTCTTGCCTGAAGAATCCCAGGGACGGGGGAGCCTGGTGGGCTGCCATCTATGGGGTTGCACAGAGTTGGACACGACTGAAGCGACTTAGCAGCAGCAACAGATTGTAGCAGGAGAAGGAAATGGCAACCCATTCCAGTGTTCTTGCCTGGAAAATCCCAGGGTCGGGGGAGCCTGGTGGGCTGCCGTCTATGGGGTCGCACAGAGTTGGACATGACTGAAATGACTTAGCAGTAGCAGCAGCAGACTGTAGTACACCAGGCTCCTCTGTCCATGGAATTTTCTAGACAAAACTACTGGAGCAGGTTGCCGTTACTTACTCCAGAGGGTCTTCCTCACCCAGGGATCCAACCTGAGGGAATTAGGCCAAATCAGTGACTTTAGTCTAGGTTCTTATGAATCTTGACCTTTCTTTTTTTTTAGTCTTAGAGTCCTATAGAGGGCCTTATAGACCCTGTAGGGGTCACATGGGGAGGCTTCCCATCCCCTACCCCTACACTTCCTCAGAGTTGCTACGCATTCATCTGTTTTTATATTGGACTTTTGCATAAAATGCATTTGAAAAAGGGAGTGTGTTGCTAGAGCAAGTTTGAAAAGCACTGGCCTGAAGGATTAGCAAATCCCTCCTGCTCTGACATCCCAGGAGGCTCAAGCTACCCAGAGAGCAGGGATCACACAATGTGTTTTGACTTTGGGTGTGGAGACAAGTCAGCAGAGTGTGTCCTGCTGAGGCTCAGAGAAGCACTGAGCCAGGTGGAGTGGGGAGCAGGAAGAAAGTCAAGTGCTGCCCTTGGAACCCTGTAGAGCTCCAGGACCCAAGAGAATCAGGAAAGAGAAAAGGGGAACAAATACTGGAAAGACGCAGAGCTGGTAGAATGCAGGGTTCAATAGCCAGATACTTCAGTGTTAGACATGACTTTTCTTTCTATAGCCTCCTCTTTTGCAATTCTGCTCACTGCCTGATGCAAGGCTCTTTTTTTGTCCTCCTCCACTGCCTCATCCTCACCTCCCAGGTGGCATTTCTGATACAAGGGAGCAGAGGTAGAACTCTGCTAACAAAGCTACCTCTGAACCTAAAATAATCCTGTCCAGCCAGACACTTGCCAGCATTCCATGCCAAAGTGCTTGCTTTCATTTGTCGAAGTCGGCGCATTCACCCGTGGTCTTCAAAGGTCTGAGGTTCAAACTGGCTTGCCTCTGTATTAAAGAAATATGCATTTTTTCCCCTAAGGAGTTTTGTGGCTAAATCAATTTTACATAAACAGAAAGAATCAGTCTTGAATTCCTAAATCCCAATGTAGAAGACAGTGACTTTGGGATATTGTGACTTAGGGGTTGTTAAGTTATTTACTCACCAAAAATCTAATCTAGTTGATGCTATGGAGGGCAGTCAACATGGTATGGGCTTCCCGAGTGGTTCAGTGGCAAACAATCTGCCTACCAATGCAGTAGACGCCAGAGAAGTGGTTTTGATACCTGGGGTCATGAAGATCCCCTGGAGTAGGAAATGGAAACCCACTCCAGTATTCTTGCCTGGAAAATCTCAAGGACAGAGGAGCCTGGTGAGTTACAGTCCATGGGGTCACAAAGAGTCATACACAACTGAGTGGCTGAGCACGCATGCAACATGGTATGTCATGTCATGTAACCACGGAGACCAGAAGTCTAGGTCCATCCCAGTGCCATCCTCTCCTGGCTGTGCCAACTGAGCAAGGTCTTCTTGCTCAGTTTTTTCCCCTGTAAGAGTGCCCACCTCATAGGAGTATTTTGGGGGATAAAATAAAACGACATGACATTTATATGCGCTTAGTTTGGGACAGTGGGTGCTCGATGCATGTCAGCTGTTATTATTGGTATTATCATTCTCTAGTCATCTGAAACCTCTATTATTATAGCACTTATCAGGCTTTATATATATATATATATTTGTCTTGCTGCAGCAGGTCTTAGTTGCTGCATGTGGGATTTAGTTCCCTGACCAGGGATGGAATCAGGCCCTCTACATTGGGAGTACAGAGTCTTAGCCACTGGACCACCAGGAAAGTCCCAGGTTATACGGAATAATTTCCTCACCTATTAATCTTTATAGATCAGACTCTATCTTCTTCATCTTTGTGTCTCTGGTACTGCACCTGGCACATTGTAGGCTCTTAAGTATATTTGTCCAGTGGATGAAGGAGGTCATAGAATGTAAGCTCCATGCAAGCAAGTGCATTAGTGTGATAGCTCACCACCATCACCCAACACATAGTGGGCACCTAATCAATATTTGTGGTCTGTAAAATGAACCACAGATCCATGGAACTGCACTAACAGGCAAGCCAGGAGCCTGGTGCTAATCATTGGCTAACTGGCTGGGCGTCCTCCTCTGTTTCTGAATTCTCTGCTCGGAGAATCTCTCCTTTTCAAAGCTTGCTTCTCTTTGAAGAATGGAAAGGGAATAATTGTTCATTATTCCTTTATACCCAATATCTTCCTGTGAGATGGCACCTTGCTCTAATTCAGAGTTGAAAGCCGTGTCTGCAGAGACTCTTGGATCTTTGAGCTGGAAGGAGCCTGCCCAGCTCTCCTGGGGCAGCTCAGTCTGGGGATCAGGCAGGTTTTGCAAACCAGATACCTGAGAACCAGGTGGATGAATAGAGTGTGTGGAACCACAGAGCCGCCGGCAGATGAGCAAGCTTAGTGGGTGAGAAAAGGTCCCGAGCTTTAGAGGTAGAAAGTTCTGACTTCACGTGGTGGCAGGGGGTTGCCTCAGCTCCCTGAACCCCCAGATTGGTGTCTCTCCATGATGCTATGCTGGCCCAGAAAAAATAAGAAACTTGGCTTTGTTTTCTTTCCTTGGTTGTGACTAACCCCTGGGTCCCCTTTATGGAGGTGTTCAGGTGCCAGGATCTATGCCGAGCAATTTCCTGGTATTCTCTCATTAATCCCTCCAGCCCCACTGATGAGGTCAGTGTTGTTAGTTCCACTGCAAATCCAGGGACACCGACTCAGAAAAGTTCACAGACTCACTCCAGGCCACGCTGGGTGGGTGCAGCAGGTGGGATTCCCATGTGGTGCGTTATCCACAGGTTGCCCCGTAACCGAGTTGGCTGCCATGTGACCCACTGAAAACTCCTTAAATATTCTGATGACACCAAGACAGTGTCTAGACTGTGTCTGGTTAATTCTGAGGGTAGGGGATGTGGGGGAATCAGCCGTTAGGTGAACAATCAATTGATTTAATCAGATGGGCAGTGTGGCATTGTAAAGATGTTGCAACCTTTGTCTAATGCTCTCCCTTATGACTTGTTTTTTGTGGGTTGTTTTTTTCTTTTTCTCTTGGTAGGGGGATCTCTCTCCTTTTTCCCTTTAGTCTTTCTTTTGGGCAATAATTCAGTATCTACTAGGTGTCAGGCTCTGCTGTAAGAGGAAAAGCACACACCACTGCCAATGTCTGGTCCGGTTTTGTGATTAGAAAGCACAGCATGACACCTATCAATTCAAATACTTCCTCTGAGCAGATTTCACCTGAATGTTCCTGTTGAGTGGCCGAGGCCTGCCTCTTCTTCCCCTTTCCCAAGGGAACAAACTCGCCTGAGTGGAACTGAGGAGGGTCCCGTGTGCAACTGGAAGGCATGTTTTCCTCTTTCTCAGGCTGCACTGGCTGCACTTTTGAATCCTCCAGGGCCTTTTGAGTATCCCAGTTCTTTAGGCTTGCACAGTGTGCAAAGCCCCATCAACTATTTTTGTTAATATTCGTGACAGCCCTGGGTAGTAAGGTGGGTAGGTGTTCATACCCTACTGTTGCATATGGGGCAGCTGAGGATGGGAGACGTGAAGGATCTTGTCCAAGGTCACCAAGTGGCAGCACTGAGCGTCTGACTCCTAGTGCAGATCTGCTTCTGTGCCTCCCTGTACCATTCCATGAGCATTCTTGGTGCTCAAATATTTGGAGCACTTGGATTGACTATCCCACAGGAGTGTGTGAAGAGTATACAGGGGCCCCATCTGAGGACTCATCTGGATGTAGAGGTTACCCCAGTCTTTGGATCCCCCAACCTTTGGATGTATGGAATTTTTTTGTCCCCCCACTGCATCCTCTCACAACTCAGTGGAACCTTGAGTCCAACCCTGGTCCCCACCTTTCCATTTACAGCTGTAGGAGGGACCCCCAGACCATTTTGATTTGTACTTCAGATGCTGCTACTTGAAGGTCAGGAAGTCCATGGATCATCCACTCAGAAAGAAGAGAAGGACCATGGGAGGAGGTGCCTTGTAGATCATCAGAGCTTCTGTGGGCTCTGCAGGCAGCCCTTCGCCAGCTTCCCACTGGCCCCAGAGGAAGAAGCTTCCATCATGGGCTACTTGAGCCTCCCCCATAGTGGGTCTTTCTAGAGGAAGCTCAAGCTCAGCTTCAGCTCACTCTTTCTGAAGGAAAACACAAGCATAGAAACTCACAAGCCCAGAGTGCCTCAGCTCAGCTATAAAATCCATTCTGTCACCACACCAAAGGGGCTGCCCAGTATTGCAGGGGGTACCTGGAAAAATGGGCATGACCAGTGGGAGACATGAGCCCAGCCAGGTCTTCGGTTTGCCAAAAGCTTTCCATTGCAAGGACTATCACAGCCAGAAATCTTTATATATTCCATTCACAGTGTCTTTGTTATGAATCTTAATCACTCATCATGTTTGCCTTAGAGTAAAATGAGTTTTCTATAAAAAGAGTAGTAGGAGTTTATTGATTGTATATCATATATCAAGGAAAGTTTCAGTTTGTTTGCATTTGGATGAAGCAAGGGAAAGCATCAATAGTTGTTACTGCAACAGAGACCAGGGAAACAGGCAGCCACTCTGTGTGTGTGTGTGTGCACGCATGTACACGTACACGTGTGTATGTGCATGCTCAAGTACCTACATCAGTTCAGTTCAGTTCAGTTCAGTTCAGTCACTCAGTCGTCCGACTCTTTGCGACCCCATGAATCGCAGCACGCCAGGCCTCCCTGTCCATCACCAACTCCCGGAGTTCACTCAGACTCATGTCCATCGAGTTGGTGATGCCATCCAGCCACCTCATCGTCTGTCGTCCCCTTCTCCTCCTGCCCCCAATCCCTCCCAGCATCAGAGTCTTTTCCAATGAGTCAACTCTTCGCATGACGTAGCCAAAGTATTGGAGCTTCAGCTTCAGCATCATTCCTTCCAAAGAAATCCCAGGGATGATCTCCTTCAGAATGGACTGGTTGAATCTCCTTGCAGTCCAAGGGACTCTCAAGAGTCTTCTCCAACACCACAGTTCAAAAGCATCAATTCTTCAGCGCTCAGCCTTCTTCACAGTCCAACTCTCACACCCATACATGACCACAGGAAAAACCATAGCCTTGACTAGATGGACCTTAGTCGGCAAAGTAATGTCTCTGCTTTTGAACATATTATCTATGTTGGTCATAACTTTTCTCCTAAAGAGTAACTGTCTTTTAATTTCATGGCTGCAGTCATATCTGCAGTGATTTTGGAGCCCCCCCAAATAAAGTCTGCCACTGTTTCCACTGTTTCCCCATCTATTTCCCATGAAGTGATGGGACCGGATGCCATGATCTTCGTTGTAGTTTTAACATCTTCCAAAATTGTATAGCTAGCCACCCTATCTATGGAGGGACCATCCCATGTCATACCCAAACATACTCCATTAAATTTGTGTTATGGCTGGAAAAAAATTGTATTAATTTTGCTTTGGGAATTATTTTGCTGTATGTATATCTCACCTGTTTTATGGTGGGCTTAATTTCTCTATTGTTATCATGTGTCCTCAGGAATTCTTACAAAAGGAGAAAAATCTAAGCAGCCTCCCTATCCCTACCCTCAACTGTAATGAAACTCTTATGAAAATTGAAGCCAACAGTTCATGATGTTGACTTCACAGTATGGATTAATTACATAGTTATTATGGTTTTGCAGTTTTCTTTTCATGTTTTATAGCCGATAATTTTAACTTATAAGGCTTCAGATATTTTTGAGGAGTCCTAGAACTGAGTTGCCTTGTGGAAAAAAGGCCTGTGTGATGACATGAAGAAAATGGATTGAGACTGGCCTCAGAAAGGTCATTCTGAGAGTTTTCACTACTCAACTGAGTCATTTCACACATACTCACACACACACTTTTTATAGTTGTTGAAATCACTGGAATCTCATGCAAAATCAACAGTGAGCCCTCTCCTGCATCTCCAACTCGCTCTGGATAGTGCTGTGTGATGTCTGCAAATCTGGACAGGAAATCTGGTTGTACAGGCATTTGGGTGCAGAGATGTGGAATGAAACCACAGTTGGTACCTGTGATGTGATTCCTTGTTTATACACGTCAGCAGTCCCTTTCCTACAACTACATGGAGCATTGATACCATCCTCGGGGGTTGATTGAGGCCAACCTTTTCATTTTAGAGAGAAGAAAAGAAATGAGAACCAAGCAGGAAAAAAAAAAAATCACTCCTGGGAGATTCATCAGAGACTTCCCAGGCTGGAGAATTTTTCTAGCACAGTCACTTACCATCTGTGCGTTCCCAACTGTGTTTTCAAAGACTTGCCACATATTTTTAAAAGATCGGGAATTTGGTGAAGAGAAGCGGAAGGGCAGTGCTGAGTCCCTGTTCTTGGCCAGGCTGGGTGCTAGAGAGACAAGGACAGCTGTGATGCAGTGGGTGCCCTTGATGAGTATGAACCATTACTCAAACACAGGGTGCAGGCCGGAGCCAGCGGCCTGGGAAAAGCTGGGGCACAGACTCCATGCCCTGCCACAGGTAGTTGGGAACTCTGAGCAGAGGAGCCAACGATGCCCTGTCACCGCAGGCCCAAGCTCGGTGGCCTGCAATAACTGGGTGTGGCCAGGCTTGGGTAACCATGGCTCTGCCAGTGTCGTACTGAAAACCACCTCCATCCTCTTTCAGTCGTAGCTCTATTCAGTAGATGCTAATGGAGCACCTACCTTGTGGTAGGTTTTGTACCAGGATCTGGGGATCCTGCAGTGAATGGGAACAGTGTCGCCCTAGTCTTATGAGGCCATCCAGGAAATATAAACGTTAACTGAGCCATTATAAAATAGATGAAGGTTACCAAAAAGGGAGTGTGGAGTTTGGTGGGCTTCAGCAGATGAGGGAGTATGTTGGATTGTCAGTGATCTCAGACGTGGTAGGGACCCTTTGATCTGGAATACAACCTTTCTGGGAACCTCAATATGTGAGGCATGAAAAAGCAGAGTTGTTTTGGTCCCATCCACATCCGCTTTATGTACAGTTGGTGGCCCTGAGTTCCCTTTTGGTGCTAAGTTTATGATTTAGGGGAAGTTGGAAGGTCTGGGGGCTTCTCTGGTGGCTCAGATGGTCTGGATATGGGTGGAGCTGAAATGAGAGGACTTGAGAGGCATTCTGGTCCAGAGCATGGCCTTTGTGATGGTCCAATTGAAAGGTTGTTGCTGAACCACGGAAAGATGCTGGGATTCTTGGCCTCTGGAGAAGAAGAATTCAATCTGGGGCCAGAGACAAGGCTTGATCGCTCAGAGCTTTTGTGTAATAAAGTTTTATTAAAGTATAAAGGAGATAGAGAAAGCTTCTGACACAGGCTTCAGAAGGGGGCAGGAAGAGTACCCCCCCTCTAGTGTTAGCAATGGAGTTATATACTCTCCATTGAATCAAAAGAATGTCTGGAGGTTGTAAAGACCTCACCAGTGAAGTGAAGTCACTCAGTCGTGTCCGACTCTTTGTGACCCCATAGACTGCAGCCTGCCAGGCTCCTCTGTCCATGGGATTTTCTAGGCAATAGTACTGGAGTAGATTGCCATTTCCTTCTCCAGGGAATCTTCCCAACCCAGGGCTCAAACCCGGGTCTCCCACATTGTAGACAGAGGCTTTACCATCTGAGCCACCAGGGAAGTCCAAAGACCTCACCAGGCCTACTCCCATAATTTACATTTTAAGATAACAGGATTACCCAGAAGGTTTAATCCAGAGACTGTTCTCAGGCAGGATACATTATTGTTATATAATCCTAAGGAATGTAGAGAAAGAAAAAAAAAAAGTTTGTCCTTTCTTCCTCCTTGAGAATTCCAGACCCCTCTCTCCTTGGAGACCCCTAGACTTCTAATCAACCTGCCTAGGAAATGACTCTCACAATGAAGGCATCCTAGAGCCAGATCTCTCAGCTCCTGGAGACTCCCGTGACAGGAAGCCCTAAATTTTAACTGATAAAAAGAAAATGCAATTTTCCTGGAGGCAGAGACCCTGGCTTGCTAGACTCTGTCTCTGAATGTCCAGGAGTAAATCAGTCAGTTCAGTTCAGTCCCTCAGTCGTGTCCTACTCTTTGCGACCCCGTGAATTGCAGCACACCAGGCCTCCCTGTCCATCACCAACTCCCGAAGTTCACTCAATCTCACGTCCATCGAGTCAGTGATGCCATCCAGCCATCTCATCCTCTGTTGTCCCCTTCTCCTCCTGCCCCCAATCCCTCCCAGCATCAGAGTCTTTTCCAATGAGTCAACTCTTCGCATGAGGTGGCCAAAGTATTGGAGCTTCAGCTTCAGCATCATTCCTTCCAAAGAACACCTAGGGCTGATCTCCTTCAGAATGGACTGGTTGGATCTCCTTGCAGTCCAAGGGACTCTCAGGAGTAAATAGCCAAGGCCAGAACACCGCATGGGCTTCTCTGGCGGCTCAGCAGTAAAGAATCCACCTGCAGTGCAGGAGCCGCAGGAGACGCGGGTTCTATCCCTGGGTTGGGAAGATCCCCTGGAGGAGGGCGTGGCAACTCACTCCAGTATTCTTGCCTGGAGAATCCCCTTAGACAGAGGAAACTGGCAGGCTACAGTCCATGGAGCCACAAAGAATTGGACATTACTAAAGCGACTTAGCACCCATAGCACCACATCTCCATTCTGGTTCTGCAGAGAATGAAGACATTTGTCAGGGTTTCCTAGCACCAGACATAGAAATAGCGTATTTTTATGCGATGTTTTTATAGTAACTGTCATAACCAGCAATATTCCTAAAACTTACTAGGGGTAATCATGGTTTTATTTCATCCCTATAAAAGTCCTTTGTTTAGAGCAGCGAATAATATCCTGTAAATCTCCATGTAAACTCTGCCCATTCATTTTTCGCATGGACCAGGTCTTAGCTTCAGCTGATCATTGAGGACAGTTTGGCTTTATTTATTGAAGTAGTCCTCCTAACCTGGGGAATATTTAATTCAGTCTGAGCCAGCTCAATTTAGGCAAATTTTATTGAGCTGACTATAAGCCTCACACTATTCTCAGCTAGGAGATGTAATGTTACATATGATAGAATTTCTACCTTCAAGCATGTTTCAATTAACTGTTGCAGCATAATAAACCATTGCAAAATTTATGACTTAAAGCACTTATTTTATCTTGCTCTCAACTTTGTGTGTCAGGGAGCTGGCAAGGGCTCAGCTGGGCAGTTCATCTCTGTTGCACATCTCTGGGGTTGGTGGGGTTGGAGGACCCATGCCCAAGTTGGTTTCCTTAGTCCCATATTTGGTGCCTCTGCTTACCCATCTCTCTTTTCATAGCATCCCATCTTCCAGAGCCCCTCCACATGACTTGGAGGTCTTAGGGTCATTGCCCTTTTTCTATGATGCTTGACTTCCAAGAGGAGGAAAGTGAAAGCTTCCAGATCAATTCATGGCTCTGCCCAAAAGTGACACAGCAACACTTTGCCATTGGCTAAAGCAGTCTCAAAGCACAAAGCAGGACTCACTTTCAAAGGAGTAGGAAGAATTCCACCTTTTGATGGGGGAGTTATTGGCAAGGTCACACTGCAGAAGAACATGTGTGATGGGAGAAATTGTCCCAGCCATCTTTGGTCAAGTATGGTCTGCCACAAAGGACAACTAGATGTGCCATTTAGTGGACTACAATGTAGGTTAATAGCCACTACAAGGAGCACCAGCAAGTTGAAAGAGGAGCTCAGAGATAGAGTAGCAGGGTCTTTAATGGGCTGGGGGTAGGGAGTGGGTCTGTGAAGTCTTCCAGGAGAAAGAGGCAAGTGAATCAGGTTTTGAAAGATGACTTGGATTGTGCATTTCAGGGAGAGGGAATAGCCTGTGTGAAGGTGTGGTGGTGGGGTCCTCATGAAGAGTCTACCTGGAAACTCCCCCAACACTTCATTACTTGTATTTAATTTAATGTTTTGTGTGCATGTGTGTGTGTGTAGATATGGCTATATATACATATGTGTGTATATTTACATGCTGCTGCTAAGTCACTTCAGTCATGTCCGACTCTGTGCGACCCCGTAGACAGCAGCCCACCAGGCTCCTCCGTCCATGGGATTTTCCAGGCAAGAGTACTGAAATGGGGTGCCATTGCCTTCTCCGTATATTTACATATGTGTATATAAATATATGTGTACATATATGCATATCCATATGTGTGTATGTGTATACATGTATGTAATATGTATATATATTTAAAACCAAGACTGTTCAGTCTTTCACTTAGCAAACATGTCCTGAGTGTCTAATGTATGTCAAACAGTGTTCTATGTACTGTTCTAGAATGGTGGTGAGAAAAACGAAGGTAGTGAACAAGAGGCTGTTTTTGGAGCTTGTGTTTTATGCTGGAGACCAACAGTCAGCAAATGGACCTCTTAATATGTGATGTGATTTCGGGTAGTGCTGAGCGGTAAGGTGGAGACCTTACCTGTTTGAGACAGAGCAGCTGGAAAGCCTCTCTCGGGAGGTGACACTTAAGCAGACGTGGGGATGATCTTGGGCGGAGAATTCTACGCAGAGAGAACAGCAGGGCCTGTGTGACCAGTGGCATTCTGAGGTCACAGGCTAGAGCCAGGGCAATACCCCATCCAGGATGCTGGATCTGAGCCTGAGGAGGGCAGCTGCAGGTGGAGGATGGTCAGCTTCCAGGGCGATGGCTGCCCAGGGTGGTGAGCAGCCTGTTCTGTCCAGACATCCCCCTTTCCCCATCCCCGCCCCCTCCCCCCACCCCTGTTCTGGCACCAGGAGATTTGTTTTCATTTAGGGAAAACCTGGCCTCATCACCCACCGCATCGGTGTTGTTCTCAGGATGTTGGCCCTTTCCCAAGAGGAGGAAAGTGGGGCAGTATCCTCGCAGTGAGCAATCTCACTAATGAGGAAATGTGGCTGGGATTCCAGAGAGGCAATGATGATTCAGAGGTAGGCGCATAACAGGTTCCCTGGCTACTCATCTTCTGCAGGTGTGCATTCATTCATTCATTTTTTCATTCATTCATTCCCCAAACATGTACTGAGCACATAGGTGGAAAGGTAGAGGTTCAAATTCAGCTCTCCCACCTATGAGCCATGTAATCTCAGCCTCTCTAAGCCATTGTTCCCTTAACTATAAAATGGGTATAATACCTATTTTTCAGAGTTGTGAGGATTAGATGAGATGGCAAATAGAAAGGACAGGATGCCAATGAAATTTGAATGTCAGATAAAGAAGAGGTATTTCTTTTTAGTATTAAGTTATGTCCCGAATGTTGCATGCTTATCTGACATTTAGTTTTAACTGTGCATCCAGTATTTTACCAGCTATGCTATCTGGGAATAAAGATGAGGGGAAAAATGCCTGACTTTGAGGAGCATGTGATAGTGGTCAGACAGGCATAAAGAATGTAATTGCCATTCTCTGGGTGATGTAAGTCAGGTCAGAGGGATAGAGTGCTGTGGAAACAGACATCACCCTTCGGGCTCTTAAGAAATCCAGGCTCATTCTTGCTTGTTGAGCATCCCCAGTACTGTGGGATTGATGCCATGAGATCAAAGTACAAACACATTAAGTAAAACAGACAGTTGAAGTTTGCTTTTCTATTGAGCAATCAGGAAGGTGACCTCTGTTTTCTTCCCTCTCAAAGCAAAGGGTGATCTCTGTTGATCAGGAAACAGACAATCCATTACTTATACTTATTTTTTCTATAGGCTATTTAAAAATAAAATGAAGTTAATTCAGGGGAAAAAATTGTTCCCTGTCTTTATGGTATGTGCATCTCTCAGATAAAATGCTAATAATTCATTATTCTGCTTCCCTGGAGATCTAGAGGTAAATTTGCCATGTACCACCAGTGATGTAATAAGAGACACACAATGGGAGTCTTCAGCTCCAAACTACAGTCTATCCAAAGCCTCTCTTTGGGTGAAGCTGCAAGCGTCAAAATACTTGGAGGAGAGTCTGGCAATATTTTGTAGAAGGTGTCATCTGCCAGACGCATTCTTGTCTTCCCTAGGAGGTATATGGCCTGGTATGAAGCATGGTCTGATCAGCATTACTGAAGGCTCCCTCTTCTTTCCCAGATGTGGTAGGGGATGTTAGATTGACGGGTTTTTTGGAAAACCCTGGGAGCCTCAATGCTATCTTGGAGTCCCATTAGCTGCTCGCAGCCAATTCTAGAAACCCAGTCCCCTCTGAGGTTTGCTTTCCACTGCACTGTGGTGAAGGGTGTGTGTGTACTCATTCGTGTGCGACTCTTTGTGGCCTCATGGACTGTAGGCTTCCAGGCTCCTCTGTCCATGGAATTTTCCAAGCAAGAATACTTGAGCAGGCTGCCATTTCCCACTCCAGGGGATCTTCCTGACCCAGGGATCAAACCTGGGTCTCTTGAGTCTCCTGCATTGGCAGGCGGGCTTTTCACTACTAGCGCCACCTGGCAAGCCCACTGAAGCTTGGGAGGGAGTCATAGATAGGATTTGTGTTCATGGGATTGATTGGCAAAACAGGGCTGGGGTGGAGTCCAGTGTGTATCATGGGGTTATAAAAAGCATTAATCAATTACAGGATTCATAGGTAATTTTAATTGACTAATAAGTGCCCAGCAGTGTGCTCAGTGCTTGTCATACAACATTTCATTGATCCCACCCATACCTCATGCAGTAGGTGCCTGAATTCCATTCTACAGATTGGAGACTCACTGTCCGAATTAGTTGCCCAAGGAAACACAGCTAGTAAGTAGCCCTGGGCTCTCTAATTATGCCCTTGTGCTTAACCATTGTGTTCTACTGGGTTTTGCCATCAGATTTTCTCTATAGGAGTGTCCCACATGTTTAGGCACTTCTGCTCTCTCCATCTGCTATGGTGGGCGGAGGATTGGCCTGGCTTCTAATACCCTCTTCCAATGGACCACACGTGCGTGACCTGAGGAAGTTGTGGGACCTTCCTGAGGCATCAGCTTCCTTCTCCATAAAGTGATGGGTCAGACTGAGTTAGTAGGGATCTTCTCCTGATCCAAAACCCTGTGTGTCCTACCAATGACGAGTCATTTTGTTTCATTCACTTACCTCATCGTTAGCTGATTAATTCATTTATTCAATAAATATCTCCCTTGTGCCAAGTACGTGCCCCAGATACAATGGCAAATTGATGAATAAGCAGCTGGTTCCTGCCCTTGCAGAGGGAAGGTTCTGGGAAGAGACAGCAGAGTAAACAGATGATCATGGCACAGGGTGAAAAGAGCTGGAGGGGGGAGGTGCCAGGTAGCCTGGGGTCACCTGTCTAGGCTCTGGTGAAGGGAGGGACATCTAAGGTAACGGCTGAGGGTTGTGCAGGAGTTGGCTGGGCTTGGAGGGAACAGTTTGTTCAAAAGAGGGGGCACATGCAGAATTCTTGGGGCATTGAGAACTATGCTGACTGTCTGGATGGAGGGTGGTATGCAGTGGGGAGGGAACAGACTGGAGCAGGAAGAGCTTGGAGAAATAGAGGCCACATTGTTAACTCAGTAGTAAACAATCCTCCTGCCAATGCGCGAGACGTGGGTTCGACCCCTGGATTAAGAAGATCCCCTGCAGAAGGAAATGGCAACCCACTCCAGTATTCTTGCCTGGGCAGAGGAACCTGGTGGGTTACTGTCCACAGAGTCACAAAAGAGTCAGACAGCAACAACACACTGCACAGGACCTCAGGGCCTCCTCGGAGGAGTTTGGTGTTTGTTCTCAGAGCAACAGGCAGACACTGAAGGTCAGAGCTGTCCTGGGTGATTTCCCAGGTTGTGTCCTGCACAAGGGTGCCAGCTAAGGGGAGCCCCTCCACCTCCCAGGCCATGGGCCTCAGTGCAGGGCCACTTTGTCTCATTCTAAAATAATCAAGGAGCTTTAAGGGCCAGTGCCTTCCTCGATATCAGGAGAATGATGTGATCAGATTTGTGTTTTTGAGCCTTTTCTCTGGTTGTAGGATTTGCTGGATGAAGGATCAGCAGGAAAGTGAAGAACAGGGTGGGGAGGGGTCGGCATGAAAGAGAGAGTGGCAGCCTGGGGAGGCAGTTTGAATGGAGACCGGTGAACGGATATGAGTTTCAGAAGTAGTGGCCTGTACAAACCACCTGGTTCTCATTGCTTCCTATGACTTAATCAGCTGAAGACTTTCTTTCCGGGACAGAAATACTAAATCATGGAGGAACACAGCCTATGGGATTAGTGTTTTGCCCCCAGGCTCCTTAGAGAGCCAGAGTTCAGTGTGGCACCCTGCTCTCCAGCTCAGGCTCAAATATTTGATCCCGCTGTAGGAGGCCCATCAGATGGTGACTGTGTGGTCTAATGGACAGACTCAAGGCCGAGAGCCAAGAGACCCAGGTATGGAGTTCATTGTAGGCGGCTCTTCTACATTTCCGATGGCATTCTCCCTGCCTCTTTTTCTTTGCCCCCTGATCATACCCAAACATTTGTAGACTGCCTGCTAAGTGCCTGGCTCTGTGCTGAGCACAGTGGGAGATACAGAGCACAGTGGGAGATACAGAGCACAGTGGGGGATACAGAGCACAGTGGGGGATACAGAGCCTAGAGGCACCACCTTGGCCCTCAAGGAACTCACCAGTGGAGCAGTGATGAATGGACAGTCCCCCATCAAAGACTTCTGAGAAGTGCTCAAGGAATGTTCCAGATTATCAGAGTGGAGGGAGGCAGAGCACTGTGGGTATTGGCATGGGATCTGGAGTCAAAACTGAGATCAAAATCTGGCTTTCAAAAACACTTTCTAGTTGTGACCTTAGGCCCATCATATAGCCTCTCAGAGCCTCAGTTTGCCCATGTATAATATGGGTATAGTAGTACCTGAGTGGTTTAAGGATTAAATAGTTCAAGGCATATAAAGGATTTAGCAGAGTGTCTACTAGATTAAATTTTTTAATAATTTAAACCATTTTTAATATTATTAGGGCAGGCATCTTTTTTTTTGAATCTTTGGTGTACAGTTCTGAGTTTTGACAGAACCAGTTTTGAGCTGTAACCAGTACCACAAACAAGATACACACTATTCTACTACCTGGACTTCCCTGGTGGCTCAGACGGAAAAGCATCTGTCTACAGTGTGGGAGACCCGGGTTCGATCCCTGGGTCAGGAAGATCCCCTGGAGAAGGAAATGGCAACCCACTCCAGTACTCTTGCCTGGAAAATCCCATGGACAGAGGAGCCTGGTAGGCTGCAGTCCATGGAGTTGCTACGAGTCGGACACGACTGAGCGACTTCACTTTCACTCTCTACTACCTACCCCCAAATTCCCTGGTCTTATTTCTCTGTAGCAAACCCTCCCCATACTCTTTTTTTCTTTGTGATAATTTATTATCTCTTAGTTTTTGCAAAAGTTTTCTTGAGATGTAATTCACACTGTACAATTCACCTATTTAAAGTGTACGGGCCCATAGCTTTTAGTACCTTCACAGAGTTGTACAACCATCGCCACAATTTTAGGAAACTTTCATCACCCCAAAAAGAAACTCTGAACCCTATAGGGGTCACAGTTTATTCCTGTCAACTATCCCTTCTTCCCCTGCCGCAGCCCCTGAAAAACACTAATCTACTTTCTATGGATTTGCCTGTTCTGGATACTTCATGGAAATGGAATTATACACTATCTGGTCTTTCATGACTGGCTTCCTTCACTGAGCAGAATATTTTCAAGGTTCATCCATGTTGTAGCATGTGGCAGTACTCCATTCCTTTTTATTGCTGAATGATACTCCATTTTATATATATCGCATTTTGTTTATCCATGTTTCAGTTGGTGGACATTTGGGTTGTTTCTGCTTTTTGGCTATCATAAATAATGCTGCTGTGAACATTGGTGGACAGGTTTTTATGTGGTATATGTTTTCCCATGGAATTGCTGGGTCATAGGGTAAGTACGTGAAACGTTTTAGAGGAGCTGCCAGACTGTTTCCCATAGTAGTTGCACCATTTTGCTATCTCACAAGCAGTGTATGAGAGCTCCAGTCTCTCCACATCCTTGCCGATACTTATGATTATCTGTATTTTTGATTCCAGCCATCCCAGTGGGTATGAAGTGGTGTCTCAGTGTAGAGTCTCCTATACGTACCCTTCATTCCTGGCAACCGCTGATTCACTCTCTGGCCCCCTCACTCTGCCTTTCCCGGAAGGTGATAGCTGTAGCCATCATGCATGATGTAGCCTCTGACTCTCTTCTTCCCTCCAGCGTAAGGCACTGGAGATCCACCCGTGTGGCTGCACTCCATTTCATGGCTGAGTTGCATTCCCTCCCTTGGATGGATGTACCCTAGGTGCCCGTGCTTGTCTGCACAATAAAGTGGACACTTTGCCCAGGGAATCAAATACTAAGCCTTATCCCTTGTCAGGACTTTTTATAGTTTTGGCCTTTTCTGAGCCTCCCTGGGCTGCCAGTGTTGCAGGACACCCAGCATGTTCCTCTTTTAGGTTCCTCTGAGCTACAGAGCTGAGTCCTATGAGCTGCAGTGCCTAGGAACCCGCCCGGCATTAGGATTTCTGTGTTGTGGCTCTGACATACCATCCGTGGTGAGAGGGCTGAAGCCCAGTGAGACAGATGGGGCCTGGACCACGGGGCATCTGCTGACGGGGATCCAGCACCTCCGCTGCCCAGCTATCTCCCTTCTCATCAGGGAGTCCCAGAATCTGCTCCTTGGATTCATTCAGTTCAGTTCAGTTCAGTCACTCAGTCATGTCCAGCTCTTTGCTACCTCATGGACTGCAGCATGCCAGGCTTCCCTGTCCATCACTAACTCCCAGAGCTTACTCAAACTCATGTCTATCAGGTCGGTGATGACATCCAACCATCTCATCTTCTGTTGTCCCCTTCTCCTCCTGCCTTCAATCTTTCCCAGCATCAGGGTCTTTTCCAATGAGTTGGTTCTTCACACCAAAGTATTTGAGTTATAGCTTCAGCATCAGTCCTTCCAATGAATATTCAGGACTGACTACCTTTAGGAAGGACTGGTTGGATCTCCTTGCAGTCCAAGGGACTCTCAAGAGTCTTTTCCAACACCACAGTTCAAAAGCATCAATTCTTCGGCGCTCAGCTTTCTTTATAGTCCAACTCTCACATCCATACATGACTACTGGAACAACCATAGCTTTGACTAGACAGACATTTGTTGGTAAAGTAATGACTGTGCTTCTTAAGATGCTGTCTTGGGCTCATAAACAAAGCCATTTCTCATTCCCTTATCTGCTTTCATGGCTGGCTGGCAACTTTGAGCATTTGCCACCTCCCTACCCCTCTCCACCCTACCCCAGTGTAGCAGTTTTCCAGCTCTCTATTATATGTGCATGGAGAATAGGATGTAATAATAATAAACTAATAATGAATTTGTACCTACCAGGTTTATTATGTATAGCAGAATCCACGAGGTAGACATAATCACTTTATGCAGGAAGAAATCAAGATCCCAGGAGGGTAAATAACTCGCTCAAAGTTACCCGGCTTGGGATTTGCAGCAGGCTTGGGATTTGAACCTGCCATCTGCACTTTCATTCTCTTCCAGCGGGTCTTGGACCTCAGTCATCTGCACACCACCTTCGTAAGCCCTTCTGCCACCTGAACTTTAGTTGTTTAACTTTTTTTACTATCATCAACTTCACAAGAACAGTTTTTGTTAATCAAAAACAAGTCCAGAGCACAAGTGCACATGACACAGAGTATTTAATGTGCTAGTTGTAATTTTTGACTATATATGAAAATAAACACATAACTCAAAAATATTCATCTATATGTCACTTAAAACCAGCTGAGTATGTGGATCACACTTTGGGGAAGGAAACTCATGATATGCAGTGATTTGCCTGCAGGTCTATCTTTCCTCCTTGATGGGGGGTGACAGGTAGGCTGTGCCTGTGGTTTATTCATCTCAGCATCTTCAGCATCCAGCACCATAATGGACCCATTATAAGCACTTGCTATGTGATTAATGGATAAATGACAGAATGAATGGAGTGAGAAAGGGGAAGAGTGAGTGGTGTTTCCCCTTCCTTAATGAGAAGACTAGAAGGAAACCTCTGGCCACTGGGGCCTTAGCACCAGGGGGACAAGAGTGCTTAGAGGGTTTGATGGCTGTGGTCACCATGGAGATGTTGGGAGGTTCACTTTCTCCCTGTGAAGTCCTTCTAGCCCTCTCAAGCTTTTGGTTTGTGGGACTATAGACATTGTCAATTTCTCTAGTTCATCCAGCCTCTTTGATACCTGGATGTGGAAGGGTCAGCCCATCTCTGGTGGTTTCTCTTGCCAAAAGAGTTCCCACCGTGTGACCCAGTGGCCACTTTCATTTCTTCTCAAGCCTCTTCAAATGGTCCAACAGCATACCAGGCAGATTCTGCACCATCTCCTCTAGCAGAAAATGCAGCAGTAACAAGCCTGGGAGCTGTCGAGACCACAGTCCTAGTTAGTAGCTGGATGAGTCCGAAGATCTGTCAGTGAACTTAACAGCCAACATTTATTGAGGACCTACTGTGTGCCAAACACTGGGCTAAGGGAGCCTGAATTCTCTTCTACTTTAGAATCAGACTGTCTAGGCATAGACATTGAAGCCAGAACTTAATTTCTGAGTTTAAAAGGAAAAAATTCAGCTCAACAATTACTTATTGTAGGCCAACTATATGGGAGGCTTCCCAAGTGGTGCTAGTGGTTAAGAACCCACCTGCAATGTAGGGGACATAAGAGATGTGGGTTCGATCCCTGGGTCAGGAAGATCCCTTGGGGAAGGAAATGGCAATACACTCCAGTATTCTTGCCTGGGAAATCCCATGGACAGAGGAGCCTTGTGGGCTGCAGTCCCTGGGGTCACAAAGAGTCAGACATGACTGAACACATAGTGTATAACTGTATGGGGACAGAGGGGAGGCTGAACTCAGCCTTGAGAAAACAAAGCTTCCTGCCCTCAAGAAGCTCAGTGGACCCTGAGGATTCTTGTTGAATTACAGCTTGGGAAGTTGCATGTGTGTAGGACAGGGTCTTGAAATGTCACCATACTTGTACCCTTAGACAACCAGAATATTATGAGCACATTGGACAGGCATATGTCATTTATGAATTCAGCTGACATTTATGGGGCATCTTGGGCACGGGTGGCAAGTGTATGGCTCATGTGTGCTCCCATTCTCATCACCTGCCCCACGGTAGGGGCCCTGGAGATGGCCTCCTTCAGCATCCTTCGGTGCCCTAGGCATTCAGTGCTGGTATTTGAAGTGAAATTCACAGCCCTTTCTCTGTTACTTGAAAGGCACTGGTGCTAAAATGTTGTTTATTTCATGAGACATTGATGCTTAGAGTGCTGCAGGGTACGACATGTGCTGTGTATTGTCCAACTCCTGGGGCACCTTTCGCTTAGGTTACCATGTGTTCAGTGGCCTCTGGTCCACCCCGTGGGGCCCTGTAGGGATAGGAGATGGTAATTGATGTTTCTGGGCTTTTAAAGCACTTACTCTGCAAAATAAAGTTGGCACCCCTGTTGTTGATCTGAAACTATTACAAGAATATTACTTATCTGTGAGATTCCTTTCTTCCCTCTTTGCATCCTTTCCCTCTCCTTCCCTCTCTCCCTTCTCTCCTTCCCTTCCTTCACTCCCTTTGCCTTTCTCTCTTTTCCTTCCACAAATACTAGATAATCTACAATATACCAGCATATTCTGGGATTTAGCAGTAAACAGAACAGACAAACCCCTTTGCCTTCAAGGAGCCCACAATCTGGTGGGGAAGACAGAAATAAAAAAAATCAATGGAAAACATTTTAATTTAAAAAATGAAATATTTAAACCAAAAATAAATGAAACTAATGATATTAAATATAAATATATATAGTATATTATGTGGGGATAAGTGCTACAGAGAAAAAGTAGGGAATGGGGATGGGAGATAGTGATTTTAGATAGGGGGCAGGGGAAAGCATTTAGATAGGGGGCAGGAGACAGTGACATTTTAGTATAGACCTTCAAAGAGGTGAGGGCATGAGCTCTACAGATACCTGTGTGTGTGCAAGCCGTCACTTCAGTTGTGTCCAGTTCTTTGCAATGCCATGGACTGTAGCCCACCAGACTCCTCCATGGGATTCTCCAGGCAAGAATACTGGAGTAGGTTGCCATGCCCTTCTCCAGGGGATCTTCCCAAGGATCGAACGTGTATCTCCTACATCTCCTGCCTTGGCAAGTGGGTTCTTTGCCACTCTTGCCACCTGGGAAACCCTACAGTTAGATAACTGAGGAAGGGCCTTCTAGGCAGCGGGACACATGCCCAGAGGTAGGCATGTGCCCAAGATGTTTGAAGAAGAGTGAGGGAGCTGGCTGGAGTGGGTCGAACAAGGAGAAAGTGTAGAAGATGACTTCAGGCAGGTGACGAGGGGTGAGGGCCGGACCTCGAAAGAATGCTGTCCAAAATAAGTGGGCTTCCCTGGTGGCTCAGGTAGTAGAGAATCTGCCTGCAATGCAGGAGACCCAGGTTCAGTCTCTGGGTTGGGATCCAAAATGATGATTCTTGAAGTCTCTGAACCACCCCAGATCCACTGAATTGGAAACTCTGGGAGTAGGGTCCACAATATTTGTTTAAACAAACCCCGCAGAGGGATTCTGATGCCACTGAAATGTGAGAGCCACTGACAGCAAACACCTAGGCCACTCCTGACCATTTCTGCAGGGCCTGCTACTTCCTCCGGTGTGTGATATAAAACAGAGGGGTGATCATCATTGACCCGACATCCTCACCCCAAGAAGTGCCATCATCTTAGTGTCTGGACATTGACATTCAGACTAATTAAAAAGTTAGATGCTGTGTCCATGCTCAAACTGATGTCAAGTGGCTTTGAGGGACAGAAGGTAGGAGGCAGGGATGAGTGGGCCAGTGTCTCAGGGCTGGGATCATTGACGCTCAGTGTGGAGAGACCTTGAGGACATCAGTCTTGTCCCCAAATTGATCAGAAAAGACTGGGGCTTAGAGCGGGGAAAGAGCTGCTAATTGGATACACATGAGGCTCCTGTGGGTCCTCTGGACTTGAAGGCACCTTCTCTGTTTCATTGTTCTTGTAGGCTCTGAGCACAAAGACTGTAGGCTTGGTGGCACCCAGACAACATTGCTGCTGGATGTAGGAGATGTCAGCCGTGTGTGTAGGTGTAGGAGGCATTAGTGGTGTAGTAGGTGTGGGCGATGTCAGCCGTGTGTGTAGGCGTGGGAGGCATTAGTGGTATAGGTAGGTGTGGGGGATGTCGGCTGTGTGTAGGTGTGGGAGGCAGTGGTGTTGTAGGTGTGGGGGATGCAGGTGCTGCAGGATCAGAAAAAAGTGGAGGATAATGAGGAGAAGAAACATCCCATCAGGTGCTCTGAGGGACCAGGGTCTGGACCATTTGAGGAGTGGTGGGAGCTTTCTGAAAGGCTTCCCTGGTGGCTTAGAGGGTAAAGCGTCTGCCTGCAATGCAGGAGACCCGGGTTTGATCCCTGGGTCAGGAAGATCCCCTGGAGAAGGAAATGGCAACCCACTCCAGTATTCTTGCCTGGAGGATCCCATGGACAGAGAAGCCCTTCTGTGTCTGGATCTGAGCCAGCAGGCTAAGCATGAGGACCTGATTCAAAGGCTCTGAGTGCTGTGCTAAGTGGCTGGGGCTTAAACCTTTGGCAGTGCAAAGTCCCAGGTGCCCATTTCCTGATAACTGTTTCCAGACTTTTCTAAACTCCTTGCTTGGGTCACCGTCTGCCCTCCCTGGCCAGTACTGACTGTTCCACAGGGCTCCTACAGAACCCTGCCCTGACTTTTATCAGCAGAGAATCAGAGCAACCAGACCTCAACTGATAAGTCAGGGAAGACCCTGAAGGGTCTGAACACAGTCCCATTTACCTCGTGGCTCTGTTTCCAAAGGTTGGGGGGCAGGACCATCTGAGACTGAGAAGTACAGATTGAATGCTCTGCAGGAGTTCTCTCCATCAGCCACTGCACACTTGGCTTTTGAAAAATGAAAAATATTCAATACCTTCTTTTCTTATTTTTTAGGAAATTCATGTACATTGGGGAAAATGGAACATTTCCATAAGCAATAAAAAAAAATTTAGATGACCCTCCATTTCACCCTCTAGAGATAGTGTTAACAGCTTGTATATCTTATCCAAATGTGTTTCCTCATTTCATGTTTTCCTTACAAGATAGAATCATCTTGTAGATATTGTTCTGTATTTGGCTCTGTTCTCTTAGATTATGAACATCTTTACATGTTGTTTCACATTCTTGGCAGCATTGCTTTAAACGGCTGTATGATGTGCTATCTTACAGTGAGTTCCCTAATACTGG
Organism: Ovis aries; assembly: GCF_016772045.2. Taxonomy (NCBI): domain Eukaryota; kingdom Metazoa; phylum Chordata; class Mammalia; order Artiodactyla; family Bovidae; genus Ovis; species Ovis aries. The sequence continues at coordinate 176,224,088 of NC_056056.1, forward strand.
ACATTTAGGTTGTTTCCCATTTTTCACTTTTATAATCAGCTCTGTTGTGAATTGCCCTGTAATGTCACATATGATTGATTATATCCTAAGGTTAAATTCCTAAATGTAGGAATTTAAATTCCTACATGTAGGAACCAGCCAACTCATAAAAGGCCTTGAATGCCCACCAGAAATATTGCAGTGACCATCACTGAGGTTGGAGGTAATCCAGTAAACAGCACCTCTCTCTACACCAGTTCTGATATAGCTGAGGTAGACATAGGAGATAGGAAGATGGAGATGAAAATACTGCTTTTATTACTAATAAAGACTAGTTAGGAGCACATGGCTTAGATATGCATCTACAATTGGCTTCTTAATACTGGGCCCTGCCACTAATCAGGGGTAGGCACCTACTCCTGGACTGTACTGGAAAATTGGAGACCTCACCGTGATAAACTATGGCAGAGCAGTTCAGAGGACTGCTCCCTTCCTGTAGGCAGCTGACTTCCAGGAAGAAGGTGGGAAAAGGGGCTGGGCTGTGCCTGCCCAGCTCCTCCTCCTCAATTCACTAACCAGATGAGTCATTCCACCTCCCCAGAGAAGAGTAAGTAAGTGTGTGAAGAAAAGCCTAGAGTGTTATCCAAATGCATGTCTCTCCACAAGGCAGGTAAACAGCAAGGGAGGGCAATAAGCTTTCTCTAGTGATAATTATGAAAATGATAGCTAATTTGTATTGAGTACTGTGCTGGGCTTTGTGCATGCAACTTCTTTGATCCTTTGCACAATGAAATAGACATTCTGTTCTTGTCTGTCTTGCAAATGAGGAAACAGGCTTAGAGAATTAAGTAGTACGTCCCCAATCTCCTAGCTGGTATGCAGAAGAACTGGGATTCAAACCCAGGCAGCCTGACTCCAGAGACTGTTAGGAATCTGCTTCGCACCGTCAGCATCATCTGACTTTTGGAAAGCTAACAACCCCTAAACTTAGAGGAAGAGTCAGCTAAGAGCCATACCTGCCAGCTTGTGAGTGTCCCCAGGTTGAGATGGCATGCCCCTCACTGGCAGACCTTCTGACCAGCCCTATTCCCGTGAAATTTATTAATTGCTTTTGAGAGAACCACTTGACCAAGTGTCCTGAATTACGACGAGCAGCGATTATGCCAGACCGCATAGGATAGAGGGGACCTTGACAAGTGTCCTTACCTCACAGAGGACTCAGACACCCTCAAGTTCACAGCGTGAGGTTCTGATGATTCCATTTCATCTTAAGTATCTCAGCCATTCACTAAGAATTTTCTTGGATTTAGGGAGAAAATAATGAATCTCTTAAATATTTTGTTTCAATTAGAAAGGAAACATGTAATTGGGAGGATGGGGTGAGAACACTAATTATACTTTTAATTGTGTCTCTTGCCCTTTAGGGTAAACTCTAAGGAAGTAGGTAAAGAAAGAGAAACGGAGCTTTTCTTTAAGAGGTTTTCTGCTGTTCCAGGCAATTTCCCAAAGAACAGTCACCTCTGTTGTAACCCATTTTCAGTTTTAATTGCTTTACAAGCAGAAGCTAGACTTTTTTTTCCCCTTCCTTTTTAAAGCAAGCAATTTTGGTGTTCCTTTAATTATATGTTCTTATAATTCTTTTATTCTTTAAACATTGGCTAAGATTTACCAAGAAATTTATAGACCTTGATATTTATGCATTAGTATCTGACTAGTAAAAACATTAGTGAGGAAATGAAAGGTACTGATTAAAAACATAGATTCTGGAGTTTCCATTCCCGAGGTTCACAGTTGTGCTATCTTTTACTAGTTGCGTAATCTGGCAAGTTGCCCAACTTCTCTGTGCTTTAGTTTCTTGTCTATAAAATGGGCTTAACAGCAGCACCCCCATCATAATTGTTACAAGGATTCAAGATAGTCAAGATGGGCTACATTACACTGCAGTGAAGTGAAGTGAAGTCGCTCAGTCGTGTCCGACTCTTTGCGACCCCGTGGCCTGCAGCCCACCAGGCTCCTCAATCCACGGAATTCTCCAGGCAAGAAAACTGGAGTGGATTGCCATTAAATCCCAAATCGCAGAAGTTTGATGCAACCAAGGTTTATTTCTCACTCATGCAAAGCCCTCCAAAGATCTGCATGATTCCCAGTGCAGTTGCCCACCATGTGCTGGCTCCACATATTCCAGGCTGCTTCAGTTTTACAGCCCCTTCATATCAACATGCTTCCATGCTTGCTACAGCAGAGAAGATATGCTGGGGAATTACGTACTGGCTCCCAAAGGCTTCAACAGGCAATGACGCAGATCACTTCTGCTTGTGTTTCATTGGGGAAAGCAAATTGCGTAGGGATGCATAAATTCAAGGTGGCAGAAAAGACCAGAAGCAGAGGGAAACCGGGGACACAGGTGAGCAAGTGGTACGTCCACCACCGTGTGCATAGTGCTTGTTAAAAATAAGCGTGAAGTAGGAGTAGGCTCTCATTGCTGATGGTTCAGTTCAGTCCAGTTCAGTTCAGTTGCTCAGTCGCGTCCCGCTCTTGTCACCCCATGATCCAAGCACGCCAAAATACAATTTTAATTTTTATCGAGGCTACTTTTACTTTCTTTTTAGATTTGGTCTAAAGAATAACTTCCACATACTCAAAGGGGCCCAAATAGATGCCCCTGGGAGGTGGTGCATATAGCCACTGTCACAATGGTTGCTTTAGTGCCCTGTCACTCAGTAGGTAGCACGTATTTGAAAGGTAGCATCAGTTGTGTTTGAGAACATGGGCTTCGAGTCAGGTGGACTTGCGTTTGAATCTCAGAACTAACACCTACTGAATGTGATCTTGATGAGGTGATTTAACCTTTCCCAGACTCAGTGACTTCACAGTTATCATGGGATCATCTTTAATACCCCTCTTTTATTTTTCATTATTTTATCTTTTATGGCAAAATTGCCTTACAGCCAATTAGTTATGCAGTGAAAATGGTGGCCAAAATTGTTGGCAGCAAAGATGTTTACAGCAATGAAACTTACGGAGATGACACGGGACACAGGTGAACAATTTTCTGAACCCTCAGCTTGCTCATCTGCAAAGTGGGAGTAATATGCTAACATTTTAGAGCTTTTTATCTTTTTATTTGACTGGAGTATAATTACTTTACAATGTTGTGTTAGTCTCTGCTGTACAATGAAGTGAATCAGCTGTATGTAGACATGTTTCCCCTCCCTCCTGAGCCTTCCTTCACCCCCTACCTCTTGTACCCTATGCTCTCACACCCTGTATCCCACCTCTCTATGTCCTCACAGAGCACTGAGCTGAGCTCGCTGTGCTTTATAGCAGGTTCTCACTAGCTAGCTATTTTACACACGGTACTGTATATATGTCAGTCCCAATGTCCAGTTCCTCCCCACCTCTCCTCCCCCCTCCCACCCCGTGTCCACACATCTATTCTGCATACCTGCATCTCTATTTCTGCCCTGAAAATGGGTTCATCTGTACCATTTTTCTAGGTTCCACAAAGAGGTGTGGATGGACCTAGAATCTGTCATATAGAGTGAAATAAGTCAAAAAGAAAAAAAAATACCATATATTAACTCATATATGTGGAATCTAGGGCTTTGTAGGTCACATGCATAGATACTTAATACACAGAGTAAACACCAAAAACAATTTTTCCCTTTTGTCTCTACCTGCTTCATAATTATGTCAGACTGTGACCCTGATCTGGCTGTAGGGTAGCCGTTTGGGACATCTTCAACTCCTCCCTGCCTCCCAAGGTTGTTGCCAGATAGATGAGCTCGTATAAACATTTACCAGTGTGGGTGCATAGCAGCTGCTCAGTAAATGCTGATTTCCATCACGCTCCCCGACCCCACCATGTTCTCTTACTATGGTGCTCTTCCCACAATGGGATGGAATTACGGACATTGGGCAGAGAGATGATTCACGACCTTGGGTGGGTCCAGCTTGGCACTGCATTCATCTTAACAGACAACTGCCTGTTCCACCTGCTGCAGTGAACTGACCCACCACAACATAAAAGGTTAGACTTCACTCACAAATGGGAAGCATTCATGGAATTAGACAGCCTCTGGAGGAATACTGAACAGCCTCTGAAGCAACCACTTCACACTTGCTGTTGTTCAGTCGATCAGCCATGTCTGACTCTTTGTGACCCTATGGACTGCCGCATGCCAGGCTTCCCTGTCCATCACCAACTCCCAGAGCTTGCTCAAGAGTCGATGATGCCATCCAACCATCTCATCCTCTGTCATCCCCTTCTCCTCCTGCCTTCAATTTTTCCCAGCATCAGGGTCTTTTCCAGTGAGTCAGATCTTTGCATCAGGTGGCCAAAATATTGGAGCTTCAGCTTCAGCATCAGTTCTTCCAATGAGTATTCAGGGTTGATTTTGTTTAGGATAGACTGGTTTGATCTCATTGAAGTCCAAGGGACTCTCAAGAGTTTTCTCCAACACCACAGTTCAAAGGCATCAGTTGTTTGGCACTCAGACTTCTTATGGTCCAACTCTCACATCCATACATAACTACTGGAAAGACCATAACTTTGACTATATGGGCTTTTGTCAGCAAAGTAACAAGTCTGTTTTTTAATATGCTATCTAAGTTTGTCATAGCTTTTCTTCCAAGGAGCAAGTATCCTTTAATTTCATGGCTGCAGTCACCATTCACAGTGATTTTGGAGCCCAAGAAAGTAAAGTCTGTCACGATTTCCATTGTTTCCCCATCTATTTATCATGAAGTGATGGGACCAGATGCCATGATCTTTTTTTTTTTTTTTTGAATGTTGAGCTTTAAGCCAGATTTTTCACTCTCCTCTTTCACCTTCATCACGAGGCTCTTAAGTTCCTCTTTGCTTTCTGCCATAAAGGTGGTGTCATCTGCAGGTCTGAGGTTATTGATATTTCTCCTGGCAATCTTGATTCCAGCTTGTGCTTCATCCCACCTGGCATTTTGCATGATGTATTTTGCGTATAAGTTAAATAAGCAGGGTAACAATAAGCAGGGAGCCTTGGGATACACCATTCCCAATTTTGAACCAGTTCATTGTTCCATGTCCTATTCTAACTGTTGCTTCTTGACCTGCATACAGGTTTCTCGGGAGTCAGGTAAGGTGGTCTGGTATTCCTGTCTCTTTAACAGTTTTCCACAGTTTGTTGTGACCCACACAGTCAAAGGCTTTGAAATGAAGAAGTGAAGTTGCTCAGTCATGTCCTGACTCTTTGCGACCCCATGGACTGTAGCCTACCAGGATCCTCCATCCATGGGATTTTCCAGGCAAGAATACTGGAGTGGGTTGCCATTTCCTTCTCCAAGAGATCTTCCTGACCCAGGGATTGAACCCGGGTCTCCCGCATTGGAGGCAGACGCTTTACCGTCTGAGCCACCAGGAAGTCAATGAAGCAGAAGTAGATGTTTTTCTGGAATTCTCTTGCTTTCCCTGTGATCCAGCTGATGTTGGCAATTGGACCTCTGGTTCCTCTGCCTTTTCTAAATCTAGCTTATACTCTGGAAGATTGACCTCACACTAAGATTGACCAATAGTTGGCTCAGGTTCCTGTGGGTACCCATTGGAGCTGATGAAGCCAGAGTGAGAGTAAGGCATCAGGAGGACACATCACACATTCCTGATGAGATTGAAGCCACCAGCACCTTTCCACACTTGGTCTTCTGGAAGGCTTCTGAGAATGTGCTGCTTCTTCTCTGAAGCCCTTTCTTCCCCTTCCTTGCTGTGTGTCCTACTTGAACACATGATCAGTATCCATCAGTGAGCCTTCCAAAGGGGAATTAGATCTCATTCATCTTGGCACCCCAGACACTAGCACACAGTAGGCAATTAACAGATGATTATTGAATAGATAATTGCAGGAGGAAATCAGAGACCTTGAAAACACCTATTTTCCAGGGAAAACATGTTACATAAGCTCTTTGAATATATTGAGTCTCCTGGGCAGAGAAGAGTGGGTATTTTCCTTCTCATCGCATGTCTTTTTTTTTTTTTTTTAAGAAAGTAAAGATGATAAACCTTACCACCAGGAAACTCTGCAGGGTACCATTTGAGGCTATGGAAAAGGTTCAGTGATTGATTAGTCATGCCTGCTGGGGAGAGGGCAGAGAAGAGAGCAGCACTTATGCCTGACAGCTGCCATCTCTCTTAAACCTCTAACTAGCGACCAAATTAGTGAAAATGCAGCTTATTCAGTGAAGTATGGCCTTTTCTTCAATCTTTAATAGAGATATTTAGTAAATATGTTTTACTATTAAAATGAAAATGGGGTGGAAAATAGACTTCATCTTATCCATATTGACTATATATTTGTACCTTATCAACAGAAAAGATCCTTTTAGTGAATAAGAAGGAATGTAACCCCTGTATCTGAATGACTGATTATTCTTTCTGCCTATTACGGGATTCAATGATAGTCCCAAAGACAGAAAGGAGGGACATTCCTTGTATATCAGGGGCCACGTCTAGGGGTGATGTGTCAGTATCCTGGGTTATCCTTGGCCTTAAAATCGGAACACCTATGTTTTTCTCACAACTTTTTTATTTATTTTTTTTTTATTGAAGGATAATTGCTTTACAGAATTTTGTTGTTTTCTGTTAAACTTCAACATGAATCAGCCATAGGTATACATATATCCCCTCCCTTTCAAACCTCCCTCCCATCTTCCTCCCTATCCCATCCCTCTAGGTTGATACAGAGCCCTTGTTTGAGTTTCCTGAGTCATACAGCAAGTTCCCATTGGCTATCTATTTTACATATGGTAACAGAAGTTTCCATGTTACTCTTTCCATACATCTCACCCTCTCCTCCCCTCTCCCCCTGTCCATAAGTCTATTCTTAATGTCTGTTTCTCCATTGCTGCACTGTAAATAAACTCTTCAGAACCATTTGTCTAGATTATGTATATATGCATTAGAATACAGTATTTATCTTTCTCTTTCTGACTCACTTCACTCTGTATGATAGGTTCTAGGTTCATCCACCTCATGAGAACTGACTCAAATGTGTTCCTTTTCATAAAGTGAAGTGAAAGTCGCTCAGTCGTGTCTGACTCTTTGCGACCTCATGGAATTCTCCAGGCCAGAACACTGGAGTGGGTAGCCTTTCCCTTCTCCAGGGGATCTTCCCAACCCACAGATTGATTGAACCCAGGTCTCCCGCATTGTCGGCAGATTCTTTACCAACTGAGCTATGAGGGACATCCATTCCTTTTTATGGCTGAGTGAGAGTTGGACTGTGAAGAAAGCTGAGCACCAAAGAATTGATGCTTTTGAACTGTGGTGTTGGAGAAGACTCTTGAGAGTCCCTTGGACTGCAAGGAGATCCAACCAGTCCATTCTGAAGGAGATCAGCCCTGGGATTTCTTTGGAGGGAATGATGCTGAAGCTGAAACTCCAATACTTTGGCCACCTCATGCGAAGAGTTGACTCACTGAAAAAGACTGTGATGCTGGGAGGGGTTGGGGTTAGGAGGATAAGGGGACGACAGAGGATGAGATGGCTGGATGGCATCACTGACTCGATGGATATAAGTCTGAGTGAACTCCGGGAGTTGGTGATGGACAGGGAGGCCTGGCCTGCTGCAATTCATGGGATTGCAAAGAGTTGGACACAGCTGAGCAACTGAACTGAACTGAACTGAACTGAACTGAATATTCCATTGTGTATATGTACCACAACTTCTTTATACATTCATCTGTTGATGAGCATCTAGGTTGCTTCCATGTTCTAGCCATTGTAAACAGTGCTGCAGTGAACAATGGGATATATGTGTCTTTTTCAACCCTGGTTTCCTCAGGGTATATGCCTAGGAGTGGGATTGCTGTGTCATATGGTGGTTTTATTCCTAGTTTTTAAAAGGAATCTCCATACCATCTTCCATAGTGGCTGTATCGATTCCCACCAACAGTGCAAGAGTGTTCCCTTTTCTCCACACCCTCTCTAGAATTTATTGTTTGTAGACTCTTTGATGATGGCCATTCTGACCGATGTGAGGTGATATCGCATTGTAGTTTTGATTTGCATTTCTCTAATGAGTGATGTTGAGCATCTTTTCATGTGTTTGTTAACCATCTGTATGTCTTCTTTGGAGAAATGTCTGTTTAGGTCTTTTTCCCACTTTTTGATTGGGTTGTTTGTTTTCCTGGTATTGAGTTGTATGAGCTGCTTGTATATTTTGGAAATTAATACTTTGCCAGTTGTTTCATTTGCTATTATTTCCTCCCATTCTGAGGGCTGTCTTTTCACCTTGCTTATAGTTTCCTTTGTTGTAAAGCTTTTAAGTTTAATCAGGTCCCACTTGTTTACTTTTGTTTTTATTTCCATTTCTTTAGGAGGTGGGTCATAGAGGATCTTTCTTTGATTTATGTCATCGAGTGTTCTGCCTATGTTTTCCTCTAAGAGTTTTATATTTTCTGGTCTTACATTTAGGTCTTTAATCCATTTTGAGTTTATCTTTGTGTATGGTGTTAGGAAGTGTTCTAATTTTATTCTTTTACATGTAGCTGTCCAGTTTTCCCAGCACTATTTATTGAAGAGGCTGTCTTTGCCCCATTGTATATTGTTGCCTCCTTTGTCAAAAATAAGGTACCCATAGGTGCATGGGTTTATTTCTGGGCTTTCTATCTTGTTCCATTGGTCTATATTTATGTTTTTGTTTCAGTACCATACTGTCTTGATGATTGTAGCTTTGCAGTATAATCTGAAGCCAGAAGGGTTGATTCCTCCAGCTCCATTCTTTTTTCTCAAGACTGCTTTGGCTATTCAGGGTCTTTTGTGTTTCCGTATGAATTGTGAATTTTTTTCTTCTAGTTCTGTGAAAAATGCCATTGGTAATTTGATAGGGATTGCATTGAATCTGTAGATTGTGTTTGGTAGTATAGTCATTTTCACAATATTGATTCTTCCTACCTAGGAACATGGAATATGTCTCCATCTGTTTATGTCTTCTTTGATTTCTTTCATTAGCATCTTATAATTTTCTGTGTACAGTTCTTTCATCTTCTTAGGTAAGTTTATTCCTAGATATTTAATTTTTTGTTGTTGCAGTGGTGAATGGGATTGATTTCTTAATTTCTCCTTCTGATTTTTCATTGTTAGTATATAGAAATGCAAGTGATTTCTGTGTATTGATTTTATATCCTGCAACTTTGCTAAATTTACTGATTAGCTCTAGTAATTTTCTGATCCTATCTTTAGGGTTTTCTATGTACAGTATCATGTCATCTGCAAACAGTGAGAGCTTTACTTCTTCTTTTCCAATCTGGATTCCTTTTATTTCTTTTTCTTCTCTGATTGCTGTAGCTAGGACTTCCAGAACTATGTTGAATAATAGTGGCAAAAGTGGACACCCTTGTGTTGTTCCTGATCTTAGGGGAAATGCTTTCAGTTTCTCACCATTGAGAATAATGTTTGCTGTAGGCTTATCTTATATGGCCTTTACTATGTTGAGGTAGGTTCCTTCTATGCCCACCTTTTGAAGAGTTTCAATCATAAATGGGCACTGAATTTTGTCAAAGGCTTTTTCTATGTCTATTATCATATTGTTTTTATCTTTCAGTTTGTTAATATGATGTATCACATTGATTGATTTGCATATATTGAAGAATCCTTGCATTCCTGGAATAAACCCAACTTGATCATGGTGTATGAGCTTTTTGATGTGTTGTTGAATTCTATTTGCTAAAACTTTGTTGAGGATTTTTGCATCTCGGTTCACCAGTGATATTGGCCTGTAGTTTTCTTTTTTTGTGTTGTCTTTGTCTGGTTTTGATATCAGGGTGAAGGTGGCCTCGTAGTGTGAGTTTGGAAGTGTTCCTTCCTCTGCAACTTTTTGAAAGAGTTTCGGAAGGATAGGCATTAGTTCTTCTCTAAATATTTGATAGAATTCTCCTGTCAAGCCATTTGGTCTTGGACTTTTGTATTTTGGGAGATGTTTGATCACAGCTTCAATGTCAGTGCTTGTAATTGGGTTGTTCATAATTTCTATTTCTTCCTGGTTCAGTCTTGGAAGATTGAACTTTTCTAAGAATCTGATGCTGGGAGGGGTTAGGGGCAGGAGGAGAAGGAGATGACAGAGGATGAGATGGCTGGATGGCATCACTGACTCTATGGACGTGAGTCTGAGTGAACTCCGGGAGTTGGTGATGGACAGGGAGGCCTGGCATGCTGTGATTCATGGGGTCGCAAAGAGTCGGACACGACTGAGCGACTGAACTGAACTGAAGAATCTGTCAATTTCTTCCAGGTTATCCATTTTATTGCCATATAGTTGTTCATAATAGTCTCTTATAATCCTTTGCGTTTCTGCCTTGTCTGTTGTAACCTCTCCTTTTTTCATTTCTAATTTTGTTGATTTGATTCTTCTCTCTTTTTTTCTTGGTGAGTCTGGCTAAAGTTTGTCAATTTTGTTTATCTTCTCAAAGAACCAGCTTTTAGTTTTATTAAGCTTTACTATTGTTTCTTTCATCTCTTTTTTATTTATTATTGCCCAGATCTTTATGATTTCTTTCCTTCTACTAATTTTGGGAGCTTTTTGTTCTTTTTCTTTCCGGTTGTTTTAGGTATAAAGTTGGGCTGTCTAGTCAATGTTATTCTTGTTTCTTGAGGTAGGATTGTATTGCTATGAACTTTCCTCTTAGAACTGCATTTGCTGCAGCCCATAGGTTTTGAGTTGTTCTGTTTTCATTGTCATTTGTTTCTAGAAATCTTTTGATTTCCCTTTCGATTTCTTCAGTAACCTTTTGGTTATTTAGAAACATGTTGTTTAATCTCCATGTGTTTATGTTTCTTTTTCTTGTAATTGATATCTAGTCTCATAGTGTTGTGTCAGAGAAGATGCTTGATACAATTTCAATTTTTTTTTAATTTACTGAGGTTTGATTTGTGACCCAAGATGTGGTCTATCCTGGAGAATGTTCCATGTGCACTTAAGAAGAAGGTATATTCTTCTGCATTTGGATGGAATGTTCTGAAGATATCAATGAGATCCATCTCATCTAATGTAGAGATGTATCCCATGTCCACCTACTCCTCTGCCATCTTGTTCCTCCCCACACTGCACACTTTAAAGATACTATAATTTTATTTGTCATATATTCCTTTGCCACATGCCTTTCCCTAGACATGTGGCAAAACAGGCCATGTGTCTTGCAGATGTCCCCACATTCTGGATTTGTCTGATGGTTTCCTCCTGATTATGGTAAAATGAAACACATTTGGCAGGAATGCCCACAGGTATGATTTTGTATTTGTTATAGCATTCTCCCCTTTGGAGCACATAACATCAGGGTGTCCCACAGCTGGAGACACAAAGTTTGAAGCCCAAGGACCTGGGGTGGCCAGAGACGGTTCAGGAGAGTCCCTCCCAGCTCCAGGAGCCACTACTTTTTTCTAATTAAGATTGTTCAAACCTGTGGGAAACCTGAAGAACTAGTATGATGAATGCCTCTATACCCTTTATCTTTACCTTGTTTCTCCAACTGTTAGCATTTTGTCACATTTGTATGCTCCCTGTCCCTTTCTCTCTCTTTACACATACACACACACACATATTTCTTTCTTGCCAAACCATTTAAAAGTAAATTTCAGGTATCATGACACTTCATCCCTCATCTTTACCCCAAATGCTTCAGCTGCCTTTCCTAATGACATGGACATTCTCCTACATAATTATAAGACCATTATTGCAATCAAGAGCTGTAACATTAATACAGTAATATTATCACACCTCAGAATATTAATATTAATTCAGTAATATCATCTGCTAGTTGATTCTTATTTAATTTTCCTGAAATGAACCAAGAGTGACTTTGATAGCTTTTAACAGACCAGCAACCAATGCATTACCTCTGATTGCTAAATGTCTTTAGTCCCTTTTAAATCTAGAACAGCTCCCCTGCCTTTTTGTGCTTTCATGATAATGTTTTTGAAGAAAAACAGGCCACATGTCTTGCAGATGTCCCCACATTCTGGATTTGTCTGATGGTTTCCTCCCGGTTATGGTAAAATGAAACACATTTGGCAGGAATGCCCACAGGTATGATTTTGTATTTGTTATAGCATTCTCCCTTTTGGAGCATGTAACATCAGGCTATCCCACAGCTGGAGACACAAAGTTTGATTTCTTGGTTAAAGGAAGTGACAGCAAGAGCTCGCCATTGTAAAGACACAGATTTCCTTTTTAACTCACAGATTAAGTGAGTGATATTTTGACAGCACATGAATATCCTATTCTCCAACAGTCTTCCTCTCAGAAGTCTTAGCCTCCGTTGATGATCCTCACCTGAGTCACTTACTAAAGATTGCAAAATAGTGATTTTTCTAGTTCTATTGTTCCTTCCACAATGATTAGTTTGCATTCCAGAAAACTGTGGGTTGATTGCTTATCCTCTTTGAGCTTTATCCTACTTATCTATATAAAGAGCATAATAAAAGAGTATTGATATAAGGGTTAATCTTGACAGTGAATACAAAAGAACCTCGTATCACATATTTGACAGTTGAGAGGAATTGCTATTATTTACATTCTAGGAGTCGGAAGTGGGGTGCCTCAAATAAAATGAGTAAATTTAAGTTAGTGGTTTCTAAAAGAAAAATAAGAAGCATATAAACAGTTCAGTTCAATTCAACAAATATTTATAAGCTTCTGCTGTGTGCCTGAACAGTGCTCAGCATGGAGATAAATACCTTAATGCCCTAGATGCCTCGGGGGGAAGAAGATGTGTAAAATAAAGATCATTGGAAGAAAAGTTAATTTGTTAATCAGTAAATTAAGTCACTCATTCATTATTTTATTCATTCAATAAACATTTAAGGAGGTGCTGGGGACTTGTTGTTGTTCAGTTGCTAAGTCGTGTCCAACTCTTTGCAACTCCATGAACTGTAGCGTGCCAGACTTCCCTGTCCTTCACCATCTGCCAGAGCTTGCTCAAACTCGTGTCCATTGAGTCGGTGATGCCATCCAATCATCTCATGCTCTGTCACCCGCATCTCCTCCTGCCCTCAGTCTTTCCCAGATCAGGGTTTTTTCCAATGAGTCCACTCTTTGCATCAGATGGTCAAAGTATCGGAGCTTCAGCTTCAGCATCACTCCTTCCAACGAATATTCAGGGTTGATTATTCAGGGTTCAATATTCAAGGTTGATCCTTTAGGATTGACTGGCTTAATCTCCTTGCAGTCCAAGGAACTCTCAAGAGACTTGTCCAGCACCACAATTTGAAAGCATTTATTCTTCAGCACTCAGCCTTCTTAACGGGCCAACTCTCACATCCATACATGACTCCTGGAAAAACCATAGCTTTGACTATACAGGCCTTTGTAGGCAAAAGTGATGTCTCTGCTTTTTAATATGCTGCCTAGGTTTGGCATAGCTTTTCTTCCAAGGAACAAGTGTCTTTTAATCCCTGATCCCTGCCCCTGGAGAGCCAACAGTCTGATAGAGACAGTTTCTCCATGGGGCACCCCCTGAATTCAGACTCAGGTCTGCCTGACTCCAGGTCCAACCCCTTTATGGAACCCCAAGGAAAGGAACAACGGCAGGGACCTTCTCTGGTGAACTGTTTGGGCTGAGCTGTGTTTGTTGCATAGTCGTTGCTCTAAGGTGTCTATGTAGTGGGTTTCCAGGCCAGCCTACTCCTGAACCCCACGTCCTCCTGAGACACAGCAGATTCAGGCTACAAGCCTTGCATCATCTCCTGCAGGTGCAGGCCTGAGCATGCCTTGCTGGCTCACCCACTGGCTGGCCACTTGTTCTCACCTGAGATTCTCTCAGGAGCTGCGATCACCCCTACATGGAGGGATGCAGCCCATCAGTGCCATCGGTTGGTACTGTTTGGATCTTGCCTCTCCAGTCAGCTGGTTTGCTGCTCTGTTCCCTCGTGGGGGCACCTCTTCTTAGGTCACAGCGAAGTGCAGTATGGGCAGTAGCTGCTGTGGCTGTCATCTTTGTACTGAGGAAGTGCGGTGACCATGAAGGTTGCGAAGTGAATGTCGGTCTGGGCCAGTTAAAACCCGGTGGGGAAACTCTGTGCTTACAAGTCTGGTTGGTGTAAAGCCTGATTGGCATAAAATGCATTCTGAAATCAACTAGGGAAAGTTATTTCAACCTCTTTCCCTTGCCTTTTCTTTTTGGATCTCAGATATAAGAAGAGCTGAGTAATTCATACTCATAAGTTTATGGAAGTTTTGTCATGAGCAACGCCAGGTTTTCTCTCGTCTTCTTAATTTTTTTCTCATCATCTGTGATCTCCACTCCCCTGTCAGTACCCATGTAAGGTGTCTATTACATGCTCTGGAGCGGGCATATGTTTGTAAAAAAATAGTGTTGCTTTGAGTGTGTGTGTATTAATGATTTATAGGAAAGATACTGTGCTGACAAGCTTCCTCTGTTCTTGCCATTTTCACTCTTGTTCTCACTGTGGTTTTAAAGTCTATCCATGTGCTTGGCTGTACATCTAGCTTATTGCTTCTAACATCTGCATAGTTGTATCAATCAAGGTAAGCTAAGTCATGGTACAGTAACACCACCAGATTTTTAATGACTTGAAATGATAAAGGTTTACTGCTTGGCTGTACTACAGGTCCATCAGGTCAGTGGAAACTTTGCTTCACTTCTCACTCAGGTCATAGTCTGATGGCGCCTCCACCATTCACCATGGCAGGGAGAGGAGAAAGTGGCAGATCATACACTGGCTTATAAAGGCTCTTGTAAAGGCCCAAAAGGAGGCAGCGTGCATACTGATCCACAGGTGGCCAAAACAAGTCACATAGCTATTCCCAGTTTCGTAAGGGATAGAAAATGTAATCCTTCCATGAATTTTAGGAGGAAAGCTAGAAATGATTGTGAAATGTCCTAAAACTACCGCATAGTAGGTAGGTGCCCACCATTTTTGCATTTATCCATTCTTTAGCCATAGGCAACTAGTTGCTTCCAATTCCCCATCACCATGAGCAGTACAGTCACAAATATCCTTTGCTTATCCCCTTATAGACCTGTGCAGGTGTCTCTCTGAGCTCTGTACCCAAGCATGTGTTTGTTGGGTCATAAGGTTTACAGGCACTAGGTTTCTTTCAATAGTCACTACCAGATGAGTCTCTAGAATGGCTACACCAATCTAGACGCCCAAATTCATTTAGTGAGCCAGTTTTCTCAGCATTATTAAAGAGTCAGTCCTTTCTCCACTGACATAAGTGTGTGGGTTCTCACTTACCCATATCCTCTCCAACGGTCAATATTAAGCATTCAAATTTTGATAATTTATTGGGTATAATGAGGAATTTCTTCATTTCTTTCATTAACAATGACTTTGGGAATTTTCTATATATCTGTTGAGCATGCTAACATTCTAGTTTCCACTTTTTTGAACTGCCAATTCATATTTACAGACCATTTTTTCTGTTATTTCTTATTGATTTATTGGTATTCCTAGGGTGGGCTCAATATTAATCCTTCATTGTGCTTAGAAATTGCACAATCTATATCTTTTTCCACTATGCCACTTCTCTGTTAACTTTGTCCATAGTGCCTTTTGTTGAATGGAAGCCTTTTATTTTTATTTAATCAAGTACTTTTTAAAAATGGATTGTGCTTTGGGGAACTTATTTAAGAGGTTCTTTCATACCCTGAGTTCATGAAGATAATCTCTCCCACTTTATTCTGCTAGCTTATAGATTTCTTTTTCCAGATTTATGTTTTTTAATTCATTTGGAATCTACCTTTATATATGTGAAGTATGAGAGGGATCCAAATTCATTTAGTGAGCCAGTTTTCTCAGCATTATTAAAGAGTCAGTCCTTTCTCCACTGACATAAGAAAGAGGCAACCTTTATCATAAATCAGGTTCTTGTATGCATAGGTTTGTTTCTGAGCTTTTTTTTTCTCTTCTGAGTTCTCTGAACCTTACCATTTGAAAACAAGCAGAACGAGGTTTTTGTTTTGCACAGTTGGTATGTTGCGTTCTGAGCAAGTGAGCCTTGACAGTTTCCTGTAATGCTGGGAAGTGGTGAGGCATAATGAAATGAATGTTGTTCTTGAGGTCAGAAGAACCTGTGCTCAGTCCTGGCTCCACCACTTCCCAGTCACATGAACTTGAGCAGCTTCCTTAACCCCTCTGAGCCTCTGTTTCTTCATCTGTAAAACAGATGATAATATGAACCACCTAGAATTGTTGTAAGAGTTAAATACTACAATATATGGAAATGCATAATCCTCAGTGAATGTTATTTCCCCTCAGATGATCAGCAGCAGACAATGACTTTGAAATATTTTTTTAAAAATTGAAGTGTAATTGATTTACAATGTTGTGTCAGTTCCAAGTGTACAGCAAAGTGATTCAGTTGGATATGTATGTATGCATGTATACATATATATATTCTTTTTCAGATTCTTTTCTATTATAGGTTATTATAGTCCATGGGGTCGCTAAGAGTTGGACACAACTGAGGGACTTCACTTTCACTTTTCACTTTCATGCATTGGAGAAGGAAATGGCAACCCACTCCAGTGTTCTTGCCTGGAGAATCCCAGAGATGGGGGAGCCTGGTGGGCTGCCGTCTATGGGGTCGCACAAAGTCGGACATGACTGAAGTGACTTAGCAGCAGCAGCAGCAGCATAAGATATTGAATATAGGTCCTTATGCTATACAGTAGATTCTTATTGTTTATTTTATATATAGTAGTGTGTGTCTATAAATCCCAATCTGCCTCTCATCACCTTTGGTAACCATAAGTTTGTTTTCTATGTCTGTAAGCTTATTTCTGTTTATAAATAAGTTCATCTATATCATTTTTTAAAGATTCCACATATAAGTGATCTCATGCAAGATTTGTCTTTGATTGACTTCACTTAGTATGGTAATCTCTAGGTCCATCCATGTTGCTGCAAATAGCCTTATTTCATTCTTTTTTGTGGCTGAGTAGTATTCGATTGCATATATTTACCACATATTCTTTATCCATTCATCTCAGACAATGCCTTTAAGGGTGCTCTGAGCTATTTCCCCAGGCCTCATCAAAGTGTGGATTTAAGTGAGGGAACATGTTACCCCAGCCCCCTAAATGTCATTGTCTCTTGCCCCACCTCTTCCACAGCTTCCACTCAATTATTTCTGGTGTTCCCGTGGTGTCCCATGTGGACTCATGAAGCTTCCACTGGCCTTCTCACCAGCACATTTGTGATCACCACCAGGGTCCCCATGGAGCACCTGCTCTGTCCACCCCCTCGAGGCTCTGAGACAAGGGCCTGGCACGTGGCAGATGCTTAGCTGGGGATGCTGAAGGAGCCATCTGAATGCTCATCTTGCCTGCCTATTTCTGCACGTGGGCTTCTGGAACATGTAGTATTTCTTCTTGGCTCCCCTTCCCCTTTCAGCCCTTTGTCCGGAAATGAAAATAAAAATAGACAAAATAAAGCAAGGTCTTTGGGCTGCAGGTTTGAAGGCTTCACAAATGGGCTCTGGGCTGTTCAGCCTCTGCCTCTGAAGACAGTTTAATTTAAAGGTGGCATAAAGCTGGCTATATGAAGGCACTTTTTAAGGTTGCCTTTCAAAAAAGGACTTAAAAAAACAAACAAACACTTCTGTGACTTAAGCTTTTGATCTCTTGGTTGCAGCTCTGTTCTGTCTCCTTCTTTCCTGAGCCTTGGAGGGCTGTCCCTCTAAGTGAGAGGACACACTGGCCAGCAAGCTTGACCACCTCCTCCCAACACAGCAACCCTCTGAGGATGAAGGGTGCATCTCTGAGGGATTCCCCTTACCTCCCTCCTACCCCCTCCCTTCCCATTGTTTGTGTCTTGAAGTACTGCTGGCACAGCAGAGCCAAAACACTCTCCCCCGACATGCCTTCACTTTGTGATATTGATGAAGCAATTCCATCTCTCTCTGGATCCTGAAACCTGTGCACTGCCTTTACCTCAATCCCAGGTTGACTAGCAAGTGGGAAGATCATTCTGGAGCTTTGTTATGTCAGAGCTAAACTAAGTCCCATCTATAGGCTGCTTCCGCCAGGCAGACCGAGTTCTTCAACAGCTTGAACAAAACAGCAGTGGGCAGAATCCCAAAGAAAGGTGACTTGGGAACTTGGCCCTCAAACTGTCACTGCACAAGCTTGCAAAAGTCCAGGCAGTCACAGGATATCTTGTCCTGTCCGCCCAGGGCCTGGCAGAGAAGGATTTGACTGGCAAATCCAGTTCTCAGAAGAGATTACACTGCTTTCCTGCCAGACTCCTCAAATCTACCTCCTGGTGGAGGTGGAGTGGGGAGGGGCCTGCAGTCCAGAGCTCACCTCCTGATTTTAATCAGTTTAAAAAAAATTTTTAATATAAGTATAGATTTTTTTGTTTTTTGGCTGCACCACGCAGCATGAGGGATCTTAGGTCCCCAGTTCAGTTCAGTTCAATCGCTCAATCATGTCCGACTCTTTGACCCCATGGACCACAGCATGCCAGGCCTCCCTGTCCATCACCAACTCCCGGAGTTTACTCAAACTCATGTCCATTGAGTCAGTGATGCCATCTGACCATCTTATCCTCTGTCGTCCCCTTCTCCTCCCGCCCTCAGTCTTACCCAGCATCAGGGTCTTTTCAGATGAGTCAGCTCTTCGCATCAGGTGGCCAAAGTATTGGAGCTTCAGCTTCAACATCAGTCCTTCCAATGAATATTTAGGACGTCTTTCCTTTAGGATGGACTGGTTGGATCTCCTTGCAGTCCAAGGGACTTAGGTCCCCAACCAGGGCTCAAACCTGCACCCGTTGCAGTAGAAGCACAAATCTTAACCACTGAACTGCCACAAAAGTCCCTTGTGCCCTGCTTTTAAATGGTAAACTTTGGCTGAGTCTTGCTTGTAATTAGCCATTTAAAAGCAGAGGACTCCTTACTCTTTCTCTTATTTCTTAAATAGCCCTAGAGTTGAAGAGGTCGATAAACGTACACTTGATGTTATAAAATTGAGTTTCTTGCTGCTCCTCCATTTCCACTTCAATAGTGTTGCATATTAATTATATTTCTGTGTTAATCATTAAAAAGGAAGGACATAATTCACTCTTAAAGCTACGTTTCCACTTATTTGGTCTCCACTTAAGCAAAAATACTAGGAATGTCAGCCACCTGTCTTCCCTGTTGGTGGCAGACCCAGATAATTGATCACAGCATTTTTTCTCAGAGTTCACATGGGGTATCAGAATTCTTCTTAACATCATTCTAGGCACCACTTTGTACCTAATATTATTAATTATGTATACATTTTAACTTTTCTACCCCTCCCCTGTGTAAGTTGCTGGAGAGAAGAATCTGTGCTTGATTCATTTTTGCATCACCCCAGTTCTGCCCTGTGGTTATCCCCAGTAACTATGTGTTGGATCCATGAATGGATACCTCTTCTCATTTAGACTAAGAGGCCAGTGTAGACATTCTATTCACAACCAGCTCTAGGACTTGTGATTCCCTCCTCAATGATACTTATCATTATACTCTCTCTCCTGAAATGATCGAAAGCCAACTAACAATTTAAAAATGAAGGATGAAAGCACATTTAAACCCATTTCCTGCCCCAAACCAGAACAAAGTAGGGACAATGTGTCTTATGCAAATTTCATAATACAGGAAACTGCCTGCCCTGAGCCAAAATATAAGTCAGCTTGGCGTCTTTATCAGCTCCGTTCCATCAAGTGTGTGGCACTGAGAGGTTATGTACAAAGGCATGACCTGTGTCCTCAACAAGTGCACTGCCCCTGGGGGCCAGAAGATGTCCACAACTAACTAAACTGTGCCAGTCACTTTCTGACCCAATCTCCACCACAGGCTTCGACTCTCTGCAGTCCAACTGCACGGCCCTCCTTCACCTGAGGATGCTTGTGTGCCCTGCCCTGGGCCTTTGGTCCATCACACCCAGCAGCTACCGGTTCACCCCTAACTTCCTTCTGGCCTCTGCTCAGTGTCCTCTTCTGTCCCCTTCTGACTCGATCACTCTTCCTTCTTGTTCTACTGTATTTTTCTCCTCAGCAGACCCCTCCATGTTAGCTTGTTATTTGTCCATTTTCTGTCCATGCTTTTGGATGTACGCTCCAGGAACGCTGGTCTGTTTGGTGCACTAGAGCAGGGTTTCTCAGCCTCAGCACTGTTGAGTTTGGACAAGATAATCCCCCTTGGTGGGGCACTGCCCTGTGCTTTGTGAGACTTCAAGCAGCATCCCTGGCCTCTGCCCACTAGATGCTGGCATCACTGCCCATTTCCAAGTTGTGACAATTAAGAATGTCTCCAGGTGTTGCTGATTATTCCCCAGGGGAGAGGCAAAATCACCTCTGGTTGAGAAACACTGGCCGAGAAACATTTAGTGCTTAGTAGACACAACTGTTGGAAAAGGCAATGGCACCCCACTCCAGTACTCTTGACTGGAAAATCCCATGGACAGAGGAGCCTGGTAGGCTGCAGTCCATGGGGTTGCTAAGAGTCGGACACGACTGAGCAACTTCACTTTCACTTTTCACTTTCATGCATTGGAGAAGGAAATGGCAACCCACTCCAGTGTTCTTGCCTGGAGAATCCCAGGGATGGGGGAGCCTGGTGGGCTGCCGTCTATGGGGTTGTACAGAGTCAGACATGACTGACGCGACTTAGCAGCAGCAGCAGCAGCAGACACAACTGTGGGCTTCCCGGGGGCACTTGTAGTAAAGCACCTGCCTGCCAGTGCAGGAGACATAAGAGACCCAGGTTTGATCCCTGGTTTGGGAAGATCCCCTGGAGAAGGAAATGGTAACTCACTCCAGTCTTCTTGCCTAGAGAATCCCATGGACATAGAAGCCTGGAGGGCTATAGTCCATAGGTCGCACAGAGCTGGACATGACTGAAGCAACTTAGCACACATGCACTCAGACACAATTATGTGTCCAGAGAATGAATTAACTCAACATTTATTCCCACTCCTACCATATGCCAGGCCTTGTGCAAGGTCACTCCCATTTACCATTGCATCTGTGTACAGATAGAGCAATTCCCACGTTGTAGGGTGATGGTAAGATTTAGGAATGATATCCATAAAGCATGGGAAGCAGTTCTGGACACTTACTAGTGGGAGATTGATAAATGGCA
Source organism: Ovis aries (assembly GCF_016772045.2). Taxonomy (NCBI): domain Eukaryota; kingdom Metazoa; phylum Chordata; class Mammalia; order Artiodactyla; family Bovidae; genus Ovis; species Ovis aries. The sequence continues at coordinate 176,245,162 of NC_056056.1, forward strand.
ATTATGATGTTATGCAGAGGCCTTGATCTGACCCCTTTTTTGCCCTTTCAAGCTTTATCACTCCATAGCCCCATCTCTGTTCTCCCTATCCCCATAACACTCCATATCCCCATCTCTTTTTCTATACAGAAAAAGAACTGAAATTTAGACAGCTGGAGGAATTTGCCCAAGGTCACACTGCTAGGAAGTGATGGAGCTGAACTTGGATTCCAGGTGCCTGGGCTGTCTGTCCTTGAGAGAGGGATGATCTTGTAACTCAGTATCCTTCACAGCCCCCAGCCCAGTGCCTTATTCATGCTCAGTAAATATTTGTGGAAGAATTGAGCACACAACCCAGCAAATAAATGTCAGACAGGATAAATGCTGGAGCGGAGTTCATGAGGGGAGCTCAGGATGTGCGGGAGGGAGACATTTGTTCTGGCAGAGAGGACTCTTAGTGGAATTATTAGTGAGTGTCCTGGGCAGCGGCGCAGCCTCGGGTCTCCACGTGCCTCCACGGTAGGTAGGTGGATGTTCGGCTCCTGTACCACCTGGCCCAGGTGTCTGTGGGAGTGGGCGGGGGAGGGCCTGCTGGCCGCTCTGCCTCTGCTCAGCTGGCTTCCCTAACACCCCTCCCTCTGCTTCAGCAGAGCAATTCTTTCTTCTCCTCCCTCAGCTCCTTTTCCAAATGGAAGGCTTTGAGGTCCGCTTGGTCCTTTGCCTGTTCTACTTCCTGCCTCTGATGGCCCCTGCCTAACTTCCCGACAGACAAGCCCCAGCTTCAGAACTGCCCTACATGCCTAACCTACATTTCCTCCCCCTGCTGCTTGCACCTGTCAGGCCCCTCCTGGAGCTATGAGTGATTTCTGCCCTACCCTACAGTGGGGGGTAGATTCCGAGACCTCATTCACGTCCTCTCCCCACTCCTTACCCTCCGAGGCTGAGACCCTCCTCACACTGAGACCAAGATTGGGCTTTCAGATCTTTGCATGTTGGTGGGCCAGGTGGAGAGAGGCAGGTGGGGCTGGGGGGACTTTCCTCATGCCCTCCTTCCTCCTGGCTGTATCTAAACGGGCTGTGTTCCTGGTCCTGGACATCGTAGCTCCTCCTATGATGCCAGGATGGGGATTCTTGGCTGCCCTGCTTGCAAGTGATGCTTAATGTACAGAAAGTGATCCTCAGAAGCGTGTTTGCTTTCTGGGCCCTGGCAGAGGAAGATGGGCTCCAGCTAGAGGCTTCTTGGCTTGTGGTCCTGAATCTTCTCATACTTTTTCTGCAGGCACCATGCAGAGTCCCTCTGTGATGAATGATCTGATTCACACACTGGAGACTCTCTGGAGTTCATGCTTATCTGAGAGCTGGGGCTGTTTTCTCTCTTGGGTCCTGGGCTGGACTCAAGGATGGAGGAAGTAGGTGGCTCCAGGGAAAGGTTAAGTCTCTCTGGTCTCCTCCAGTGTTTGTAACAGAGAGAGTCTGGTCAGAGGATGTAGAGAAACCATTGAACTGGCACCTCAGCTACTGCAACTGAGGAACCTCTCTGAAGTGTTTCTTTTTACAACCCACATTAGTGCCAGGGATTGCCTTCGAACAGAACAGCAGCAGCAGAAACCAAAGCCTGTTCGCTCCCCAGCATGGGCTGGCGGAGCACTTCCAGAGAGAACAGAGCATCCTGGTCCCTGTTCCGTCTCTCACGGACCGCGGGTGACTGCGGGACCCTGAGCAGGTCTCCTGACGTCTCTGGGCTCAGATCCCTCATCCACAATGTGGCGATGTTCATCCTTAGTTTCCAGAGGGCAAGGAGCTGGGCCAGATACTCTCAGGAGACTCCTTACCACTCTGGGATCTCGGATCCTCTCCCTTCTTCCTCCACTGACATAGACCGCACTGGGCAATTTTTGTTTATGGACGTCTCCTCTTGTGTGTTGGATGTCTCCTCCTGTGTGTTAGAATCTCACGATTCCAGCAGTGTTCCTCACCTGCTCAAAAACTTGCCAAGGCCTTCCTTCCCATCACCCTTGGAGGAGAATCCAGAGTTTTCACCTGACCTAAGGCTCTGTATGGTCCAGCCTGGCTGCCTCTTCAGCCCCAGGGCCTTTCTGCTTGTACATGGCTTTCTAATCTCAGGCCCCTTTTTGTCATTCTCTGAATATGGCAGGCAGCTCCCAACCACCAGGATGGTATCCCCGAGGCACCCAGTGCTCCTTCCTCACTTCCATCTGGAGTTTGCTTATTGCTTCCAGAGATGATTCCTTGGGCATTCATTCTGTTCAAACAACCCTCCCCTTTCTCCACCATCCCAGCCCCTGCCAGCCCTCTCTGTCCTCTTGCTGGGCCTGTATGTTTCTTCTTAGAGCCAAGAAGACATTGGTTCTCTTGGTCCACTCAAATCCTCTAGGGCCAGGCTTTCGCCATGGATCACCACAGTCCTTCTGGGACCTGGGATTATTCCCTATATATATTTGTAGGCCCTGAATACATTTCTGATGGATTTACATGTGTGCTGCAGACTCTGTGAGGCTAAGAATGAGAAAATAAGATTGCTGTGGCCAGGAGTAAGCAGTGTATGCCTCTATTGTGGGTTTGTGATAACGACCAGAACTGCCTTATATGGAATGATTACTGTGTCAAGGCGTTTGTGTTGTCTTATCCAGCCCTACAGTAGCTGAATGTGGGGATACTTAGTGGCCCCAATTTACAGGTGAAGGGCTTAGAGGTGGAAGGGACAGGTCCTTCAGTGGAGCCCAGGCCTGTCTGACTCCAGAATCCAACATCTCAACCACTTCCCTGTTCTTCTGCTTTTCAATGGGAAAAAAAGTCAGTGGCTGTCACCAGAGCACCCTGACACAGAGGTGTGCCACTGAGTACCCTTTCAGGACTGAAGGCCCCTCCTCACTCTTTGAAGCATTGCTGGTACAGCCCTGGGCTTGCAGCTCTCTTTGGAAATTGCCTCTGTTCAAAGAGCATCCAGGCCTGTATGCTATCACTTATACGTAGAATTAAAAAATACAGCAAACTAGTGAATAAAATTTTTAAAAAGCAGACTCACAGGTATAGAGAACAAGCTAGTGGTTACTAGTGGAGAGAGGGAAGTGGGGAGGGGAATTCAGGGGTGGGAAGAAAAAGGGTTATTATGGGAATATATGAAATCATGTGTGTGAAACTTTTGAAAATTGTAAAGCACTAAAGAATTTAAAGACTCTTTCATTCAACTGAAAAAAAAAGTGTATCTGGGCTAAAGTCATATCCCTCTGTAGGCAGCCCTCTCTCAGTGACTGTGAGCCTGCTTCTATTTTGTTTTAGATTGGGGGTATAAAAGCTGGGCCCCCACTCAGAAGTTCAGGACAGCTCTGAAGGTCACCCCAGCTTCTCAGCACCTAGTGGGCTGGGCTGAGGCCTCTGCTGAGACTGACTTACAACCCATCTTCTCCTTCTGCCCAGTCTTGCTTCTCACCTTCCCTCGCACAGGGGCCAAGCCCTGGAGCGCCCCTTTGTCTCTATGTATAAGTCCTATAGGTAAACCTCCACCTGCTCTTCAGCTTTTCTGGGAACCTACCTTGCTGCATGGATCCCCTCTACATCCCCTTGGAGAGGTGTCTTGGGTCTTGGAGGGCCAGCTTGTGCTGCATGAAGGCTTGGGACTATTCATTGGTAGTGATGACCAGCGGGAGGGGACAGTTGAGTGTGAGGCTCAGCATGGTTTCTCCTTGTGGTTCTGAGTTTTGATGGCCCACTGATGAGATGAACAACTTTTTGCTGAGCTGCTGTGAGCCCATACTGTGATCTTCTTAGGAAATGACTGTTGAGAACTGGAAATAAGAGAGGCAGAAATGAGATTGTTCTTTTAAAATTTCACACACAGCCCAAACAGGAAAGGGAAAGACCTGGTTTGGGGTGGGCAGTGGGATGTGGCCAGGTGTAATATATAATTCACCTTCTGGTTGTTAGAGCTTACATCTGGTTGCTTCAATTACAGCCCTGTCCCAGACTCCTTTTAATACTCTTCTAGTTTCCAGCAGGACTATGACATACAACAGATGCTCAAAAAGTGAAGGAAGATCAATGAATCAGCAGTGAGGGAAGTAACGGGAGATCAAGCCAAGGAAAGTGGGAAACATAACCTCATCATTATCTTCGGGAGACCCGCCACTTGGATATTTCTCAAACCTCAGTGGAGTGCACACTCTGCAAAGCCGATGTCAGGGCTAGAAATATCAGATGATTCAGCCACAGTCCCTGCCCAGAAAATGCTGTGACTCAGCCTTGGGCATGTCCCTTGATGACGGTCTTTGTCTTGGCTGTATTCAGATACAGTCTCTTAACCTCATGTCACTTAAAGCTTGGGGGTGATGTGATTGCTCCCTCCTTACATCTTACCTGCCCAAGCTTTTTCCTCCCCTTCTGTTTCACATCAGTTATATGACTGGACCATTTCCACCACCACTGTTTCTTGTTGAGCACTTTCCATAAGCCAACCACTGTGCTTAAAGCAATTTACATACACTATTTAATCCTTATAAGAATTCTATAAGGTAGGTACCATTATTATCCCCTTTTTATATTAATGAAGGAGAGCCCGAAGCTCTGGGAGGTCCAGGGTCTCAGAGCAAGTAAGTGCAGTCCAGTTAGTGCAGCCCATTCTCTTGGTGCTTCTTCATCCCTTGAACCTCCTGGTTCCAGCTCCACACCAGCCCATTTTCTCTGTTTTTCGTTTCTCATCTGTGTCCTGACTCTTCATGTCCAGATCTACAACTGTGCTGACACCTTTCGCTTTGGGGAATGAGAGTGGATCTTCTGTCACTTGTGCAAATGTCCCCTGGCAGGGCTTTGGCTGCACATCCCGCCCTGTGGACCGACATCAGGGTTCCCCAGGAGGCTGTATCACCGGAGTCACTGGACGCTGCCTCCTCTTGATATGAGAGCTGCCCCTTCTCTTACAGTGCAGACTAGCAGAGGTGCCGGAAACAATAACTCAGTTTCTGCTCCCAGTGACAGGCAGGTGGTCAAGCATTGGACCCGTCAGAACTGATGTTCCGGGTTGACCACCTACTTGCTGAGTGACCTTGGGCAAGTTACTGAACTTCTCTGTGCCTCTGTTTCCCCTTCCCTTTCTAAACAATGGGGATTGCAACACAGTGACCTCCCCAGAGGTTATTGGAAAGAGTAACTGAGACATTGTATTTAAAGCACTGGTTGCGGCAGCTGATGTGAGCTAAGGCTCTGTGAATGGTTGTTTTTAGCACTGTTCTCAGTATCAGCAGACAAGCCATAAACTGAATCCCCCTCTCTCCTCTCCCTCCACCCCTTTCTCCATGTTAGTCACCCACTCCCACCCGCAAAGCCTTGTGCTAGGGAGTGGGAAACAGATAACAAAGACTGACTCAGGCTCGAGCTTATAGAAACTTCCAGGAGAATGAGTATTCATGGGTCAGGCTGTTGGGTAGCCTTGGCCTTGAGTTTTACCTTGAATCTTGCCTCCACTCCTCTCTGTGTAACTCTGGGACAAGTTGATTTCTCGGAGCCCCAGATTCCTGAACCTAACAATGGACTTTACTCACATCTACCCTAACCCCTCACAGGGCTGTCTGGCCACTGTCCGGAAAGCCAGCGAATCTCTACCATCTACATTCTCTGCAGCAACAGAAGTCTCATGCCCCTGGCATCCCTGGCTTTGACAATGCTGAGAACCACCTGTGACATTTAAAGGACTTGCCTTTAACCCCAGCAGGTGTGCAGAACAACAGAATGGGTTCTCAGCACTGGCAAATGTGTTCTGAGCCCCAGTAAATGGACCCAGGATTTATGAATGGGTGTCACTGGCCTGCTGTGTTCCGTTTTATCACCAAAGATTATAGAAGATTGGGAGCTCTTATTTCAGCAGATGCTTTATGGTTTTCATTACTCTCTTGAATCTCTGCATAATTTGCTGGGGTTAGAGATGGAGTGCCTTTGTTTCTTTGTTTGCATTTTTTTCCTTTCTGTGTGAACCAGTAAAAATCAATAAAAGGCCAGCAAATGAAAGCCCTGCCCACACCAGAGCTTGCTGTGTGTTGCTGCAGGACCAAGTGGGCTTCCTTCTAGGTTGGGGAACAGTGGTTGGTTCAGGCTGAGGGAACCCGAGCCTGGGTCTCTGGGCCCGTGTAGACTCACCAAGGCCCTTGGGGATTGAGACCACACCCTGTGTTTATAGACGGAGAAACTGAGTCCAAGAATTAGGACTTGACTGTCTGAGGCTGACTTACGTGGTGTCTAATGAACCCCATTCCCTGAGTCACCTGACAGATTATTTTGGGGCGTCTGCTGCATGTAATTTGCCAGGATCAGGAGTTTGTGTTTTTCCTTTTTAACACTAAGCCGAGCTGCCGTTCTGGCACAGGGGTCTTTGAGTCAGGGTACATGCAAACATGCTGGATGCTGCACCAAGAGGCAAGAGAAATGTTCCAGAACGTCTCTTCCTAAGTAATTTTTTCACTCATCTTTAAGGTATTTCTATATTTTATGTCTATTCTATAATGAAATGTGATAGAGTAGTACAGCAGTGATTAGGGGAGCCTGTAATTAAATATATGTTCATATCCTGGGGAGGTACCCTCAAGAATTATAGGGTATATGATCAAAACAATTTGGAGACCATTGGTTTAGTGAATGCACAGCCATCCCTGAGCCCTCTAATATAACCCTACCCTGTTACTCTCTTTCCCTCTCCTCTGCCTTTACCTGCATCATTTTCCCTGACTTTATATTTTTGTTTCTTTCTTGTGTATCCCTTCACTAGGATGTTAGGTCTGCATGGTTGGAGACTGTGGTTTGCGCAGGGCTGTCTCCCTAGCACCTGCAAGGCTGGGCATGCAGTAAATATCTGCTAAGACAAATGAACAAGAGGGGAGCCACTGCAGATGGGTGAACACACGTGTGCACCAGGGTGGACTACACACAGGGTTTGAGGAAGTACAGGGTCCTAGGAGGACGCTGAGGGGGCACCTGACCCAAGCCTTCAGGGAAGCTTGCTGAGCTGAAACTCTGAACTGGAACCTTCAGGGTAAGAAAGGAGTAGGTCAAGAAACATGAGTATCCGGTAGAAAACAGCAAAGGTAAATGGTGGAGACAACAAAGGGCAGGGTCTTCCAGAAGTTTCCATGGGACTGGAACTTAGTGTGTGCATCAGGGAATGGCCAGAATGAGGCTGGAAAGGAGATTAGATCTGATCTCATTGTGTCAGGGAGTTGAGGCTATAGCCTGAGGACAGACCAGAGCTACTGGACCTCCGTGTGGTGTGGAGCTAAGACTGGGCAGCCAGACTGCCTGGATTCTCATCCTGGCTGTCATTTAGGCAAGATAGTTAACCCCTTCTGCCTCTGTTCGCTCATCTGTAAAATGGGGATGATAATTAGGGCCAGCCGCATCAGGGTGATGTGAGGATTAAATGAGCTAATTCATGTTAATCACAGAACTCATTCCTGGCATGGAAAACTGCTCTGCAAGTCTTACTTTTTAACATTCATTTAACAAATAGTAACTGCAAAGCCTACTGTTCTCCAGGCTGGGGTTACATTGTGACCAAACCATCCTGGCATGGAGTTTGCATCCTAATTAGGGGAGGAAAATAATACATGAATAAATAAATTAACAAGAACAAATCAGTCAGTGATAAGACTAAGGGAACAATTAGAGCAGGGATATACAGAGGTGCCCAGGGCTCCCTTGGGTTGGGTGTCCAGGAAGGGCCTCCCTGAGGAGGTGACTTATCTGCAGTGTGTGCGAGGGCCCAGGAGAATCAGAATGTCTGGGATGAAGTGGGGGAGGAGGAGGCCAGGACCTGGTCTGCAAAGGTAAAGCGTTCTGGTGGAAAGGCACTGGAGGGTTTAGGAGGTGATGAAATTTAGCTCTTCTCAGTGGTAAAGAATCTGCCTGCCAATGCAGGAGATGCAGATTCAATCCCTGGGGCAGAAAGATCTCCTGGAGTAGGAAATAGCAACCCACTCCGGTATTCTTGCCTGGGAGATCACATGGACAGAGGAGCCTGGTAGGCTATAGTCCATGGAGTTGCAAAAGAGTCAGACACAACTGAGCGACTAACCAACAATAACAACAAAAGATCCTGCGGCTGGTGCCTGAACTCATCGCAGAGTGAGAAGCAAAAGTGAGAGAAAAAGATGTGTTCGTCTTTTTTTAATTAATTTTTTAAAATTAATTTTATTGGAGACAGAGGATGAGATGGTTGGATGGCATCACCGACTGGATGGACATGAGTTTAAGCAAGCTCCAGGACTTGGTGATGGACAGGGAAGCCTGTGCTGTTGCCGTCCATGGGGTCACAATTGCTTGGACACGACTGAGCAACTGAACTGATTGTTGCTTTACGCTGTTGTGGCAGTTTCTGTTGCACAGCAAGATGAATCAGCCCACGTAAACACATTGTGTGTGCATGTTAAGTCGCTTCAGTCGTGTCTGACTCTTTGCCATCCCATGGACTGTAGCCCACCAGGCTCCTCTGTCCAGGGGATGCTCCAGGCAAGGATACTGGAGTGGGTTGCCATGTCCTCCTCCAGGGAATCTTCCCCTCCCAGGGATTGAGCCCATGTGTCCTATCTCCTGCATTGGCAGGCAGGTTCTTTACCACGAGCACCACCTGCCAAGCCCACATAAACATATATGCCCTCCTTCTTGGACTTCCTTCTCGTTCAGGTCACCGCAGGGCAGTGAGTAGAGTGTGTCCCTCTTCTGATGACATTTTGCCCCTCACTCGGGTGACTACCGGTGCCAGTGTGTCGTCCCCCTTGCCCACCTGTCCTGCACTGAAGCTCATTCAGGCAAAGGTCCCAATGATAGCAATAGCTTACTTAGTGGCTCTTGGTTTGGCGACAAGTTTGGCCAGCAAGTAAATGCCACATTTGAGGCTCAGATCTACTTCTGAAGCCGGGTCTGTAGGTCTTCCCCTCCCCTGCATGTGTAGCTGGCCCGAGACCGTCACCATCTCTGGGGTGTCTTCTATCCACAGCTCTGACTTGCATTTATCCCTGGTGCCATGTTGCCTCCTGAGTTTTGGAGGCCACTGGCTGCAGGAAGTAAGTGAGTAGACCCCCCGGGTCAGACTGCTTAGGGTGGAACACTGTTTTCATTCCTGCTGACTGGGTGACCTTGGCAAATTCCTTAACCTCTCTGGATCCTAGTTGGGTCTGTAAAATGAGGACAATAGTAACCACCTCACAGAGTTATAAGTGAGTTAAAATTCATAAAGAACTTGAAATAGGGCCCAGCCCAGAATAAGCAGTTGGTAAGTATTTACTATTACTATTAGCTTTATTTTCCTGCCTGTTCAAGGAGAGAAGTGCCTGTTCTCTGCCTACCTTTCAGAGATGGCTGTAGAATTAATGAGATAATGATTGTCGACTGTTTGGAGCCTTCCAAAACAAAGACACTGCATAAATACACAGGATTACTATTGCCATCTTTATGCTTTGCAGGCAGGCCGATTGTGTGGTTTGGTTGATTTATGGAAACGGCATGTCCCTAGTTGATCTGAATTAGTGATAAGCAAATTTCAGACAGTTCAGATAATAACAGTATCTTCCATCTGCTCGGGGTCTTTCATTCTGAAAGCTTCTGGAAGGCTGGTAAGGAGGAACAGCAAAAGAACACCCTTGCCAGCCTCACTAGCATCCAGGCATCACTCCCAGCATCCAGCATCCAGGCATGCATGCATCCATTTACCATCGGCCTTGTGCTTAGTATCAGGCTAAACACAGACCTGGCTGTGCTGGTCTCACTGGGCTGCTGACCTACACACCTGCAGTCCTTCCAGGAGAGAGGAGACAAGCATATACTTTGAATAATCAAATCAGCCATGCTGCTGCTGTTCAGGCCCTCAGTTTTTTCCAACTCTTTGTGACCCCATGGACACACCAGGCTCCTCTGTCCGTGGGATTTCTCAGGCAAGAACACTGGAGTGGGTTGCCATTTCCTTCTCCAAAATTGGCCATAACTAAGAGCTATTGTGTCTGGGGCACTTGCAGAATGATGGGCACTATTCTGAAGATTTCCTATATATTGATATATATGATCTTCAGTGTCTTATGACAGATAATTCTGTTTTATAAACGAGAAAACAGAAAAGACTTGCTTAGGCTCATGTAGCCAGAAACTGTGAAGCTGATTTCGAACTCAGGCAGCCTGAGTTCAGAGGCAACTACGTCCTTAGCTAGCATGGGAGCATTTCTATCCAGAAACAAAAAGCCCCCAAGTCTCACTGACCGGGAGTCAGTGGCACTGACCCCAAATTGAGGTCTTGGTTGGGTTTCCTTGGTTTCCAGAGTGCATCTTGGGAGGTATCTTAGGTTGGTTTTCCTGGAGGAGATTCAGATTCACCTGCAGGAGGATGGGTGGCGAGTACTCCTGTGATCAACACAGGGGAGCAGAAATGGACAGATGGGGAGGTTGAACTGCAGCAGAGGTCTCTGCTAGTGCCCCAGGGAGCTCTGAAGCTGGAATGTCCCTTCAGAGCTGCCTCCAGTTTGGGGAAGGGTGCCAAGCCATTGTACCTCCACTTGTATCCATCATTAGACATCCTAAGATGCAACATGACCTTGGGCGAGGTCCGTCTTTATGCTCAGCAGTTCCTAGAAAGAATTTCAGCAGACGGGGGCAGAGTGCCTTGAACTTGAAAAGGGTGTGTTGGGAGGAAGCCCTGCAGACTCCATGTGCTACATGAGGCCTTACTGACTCTGACCAATTTTGTATCTGTTATTCGCTCTGGAGTCACTGTGGAGTCACTCTGGAATCAGGGGTCATAACCAGAAACCAAGAGAGCAGCTTGGACTTTGTGTCTTTCTCAGCCCTGTGTTGCATCACCACGCCATGCTGGTTCTCCTGGGTCACATCGCTTCTCACCTCCGCTGCTCCCCATCAGCATCCTCGCGCTGGGCTCAGTGCTTCTACCTGGACTGAATGTAGGCTGCTCACTGCCTGGGCAATGGGAACAAGCCCAGCCTTTCGGGGGGTGATGAGAGTTAGTGGGATAAACTATAAAGTTTCCAACCCAGTTTCTGGCAAATGGACAAACTCCACATGAGTTGTCTTCCTTCCTTGAAAGCAACCTTCTTTCCTTCCGTCCTTCCTTCCTTCCCTTCTCTCTCCCTCCCTCTCTTTCTCTTCCTCCTTCCTTTCTTTCTTGCTTTGCTTTCCTTCTTCCTTTCTTCCCCTCTCTCTACATCTCTTCTTTCCTTTCCTTTTTCCTTCTTTCTTCCTTTCTCTTCCTTCCTTCCTCTCTCTCTCCATCCCTTTCTATTCCTTTCTTTCTTTCTTTAAGTTTTCCTTCTTTCTTCCATCCTTCTTCTCCCTCTCTCTATCCCTTTCTTTCCTTTCCTTTTTTCTTCTTTCTTCCTTTTTCTCTCTCTCCCTCCCTCCCTCCCTCCCTCCCTCCCTTTCTCTTCTTTCCTTTCTATTGTTCGCCCATCCCACAGCTCTTTCGAGTCAGTGCCAGGTTCTAGGATACAGTGGTGAAAAGGCAGGCAAAATGGGCTGTCTTCATGTCATTCACCTTCTCCTGGGAAAACAGTCAACAGACAAGTGAACACATGGGATAATGCTGTGATGAAAATAAAGCAAGATGTTGGGATAGTGACTGGAGGGCCTCTTGGTGACACAGACAAGTTTGTGGCTTGCACATCTTTGCATTCCCTTCTGCCTACTGCAGTCTTCCCGTACATGACAAATATTAGTCATTTGAGTGTAACTGAATGCCAGGTTGGCTTAACTGTCATTGTCAAGGATGGGAAGCATGTATTTCCTTCCTGCCAGCTAGGGTGGGGTTCTGTGAAACTGCTCTGGGGGAGAGTGTGATGCCTGCTGACTCAGCTGTCCTCTGTCTGGCAGGACTGAGATGTTCCTTGGAAAGCCTCCCACCCCGATCCTTGCCTGTGTACCCCGGAAGTGGGGATCAGAGTGGCTCTGCCATGATGACAGTTCGTGGGGCTGCACACACCCTCCCTACTCCCCCCACCCCTTCTCCAAGCCCAGACACAAGTTGGGCAGTCTTGTGAGAATGGACGTTCTTTGCCATTTCCTGCTTCTGGCTGATCTGGAACAGAAATGCCTTGTGAGAACAGTCCTGCCCCCACCTTCCTGCTATCCCCACCAGCACACCCAGCCCAGCCTGAGCCAGGACCATGGAAGGCCCCAGAAAAGGCAATCTGGGGCCTTTGAAGATCCATGGGGTTTCACAAAACCAGGTTTTGAGTCAGAAGTCTGAGTTCTGATCCTGATTCTGCTGTGTGGTTCTTTGGGTTTTAATCCCTCATCTGTGAAATGGGGATAAGGTGACTAGAGCCTTGCCAGCCTCTCAAGGTTATTCTCTTCTGCCTCAGGACCTTTGCACAGGCTCTTCCCTCTGCTAGAATGCTGTTCCTTATCACTTTCCCTTTTATCTAATGAAGCCCATTCCCCCTTCAGGTCTCAGTCAATCATCACACCTGCCTAACCAGGTCAGCTCCCCATTATCCCTCTCATGGGCCTGCATAGAGCTGCCTTCCTTCCCTCAGTCAGTGTTGTCAGCTGGCATTTGTTTGTAGGATTGTTGGGCCAGTGACATCTTTATTGATCCCAGTGAAGGCAGCCACCTTCGGCATACCTTTGGCATATAGCAGAATGCTTAGCATACAGTAGGTGGTAGATACCCAATAAATGTCTGTTGCTGAGCACCTATTCTGATGAGATTATGTAAGTGATGACTTTGTCAGTGAAAAACACTGAGCAAAAGGGAAATATGTTATTATCAACAGGATTGTAACATCAACCTGGAAGAAGCATCTCAGTATCTTCAGGAATTCGGATAATTCTTCTAGAACCTCAAAGAACATTTGTCCAAGTCTGTCCTTTGTCAGCCTGTGCCCAGTGAGCTGACAATACTGACGCATCATTCCTTGGCCTTTGCTGCAGACCAGGCAAGGGGAGGAGTTCCTGGGGTCCTGGCAGGTAGGCTTGCTCAGCCTCGCCCGGCTCCACCCTTTGACTGCAGCTGCCGCACACAGCTTTCTAATTGTGTCATGTCACAGCGATATCCTTGGTGTGTCACAGCGGCCTGGGCCTCCTAGGGTAGGGAGAAGTCGAAGGAAATGGAAAGTGTGTTTGTGTGTGTGTGCACGTGTGTGTATGGCGTGAATAAGACAGGCAGCTAACATTCTAAACCCACATTAAACCTCACATCCTTGCAAAATTGCTCCCGCAGACAGGGCGCTCCCACCCCTCTTGATATCAGGCAGTCTCTGTCCCTAAGTCTGTGAGTGTCCATGAGTACCGTGTGTCAGGTGCCTGACTGGGTGCAGAGGACTCTGTGGTGACAATACAAGCAGGATCCCTGCCAACTTGCAGGGGGCTATTTAGCGGGAAGCTTCCCTTGTGGCTCAGACAGTAAAGAATCTGCCTGCAATGTGGGAAACCCAGGTTCGGTTCCTGAGTTGGGAAGATCCCCTGGAGAAGGGAATGGCTGTCCACTCCAGTATTCTTGCCTGGAGAATCCCATGGACAGAAGAGCCTGGGGGACTACAATCCAGGAGTCACAAAGAGTTGGACATGACTAAGCTACTAACACTTGCACTGTCATTCAGTGGGGACACAGCTGTTAAATGAATCACCAGATGTAATGGTGATTCAGTATCCAGTGTTCCAGGTGCTGTAAAGAAAGACGACAGGGTAGGTGCCTTGTTTTTGAGTCCATCCATTCTTTTGTTCAACAGTACCTTGAAGAACCCACTTGGTGCCAGTGGGTGCTAGATGTGCCCATCTCTGGCCTCTGTGGGGGTCTCTGCAGCCATTGAGGAAGCTGGTGATTGACATGTAGGTGACTCAGAAAACGCTTCCTTGAGGGGCTCTGGGGGCGATTGGGGAACCATGGGAGTCCCTGCTCTGCAAAACGCAGTCATCGCTCCTTGTCTTAAAAATAAATTCTCTATGGTTTTCTAATGAGGTCGCGGGAAGAGTGCGCTTTCTAGTAGGAAGGGTGAGCAGGGCAGGGAAGGAGATCTCTGAGCCTCATTTCACGTCTCAGGCAGAGGCGCACTGGGGGTCAGGCGGGCCAGGAAGGTGGGAATCCTGAGGCATCCAGAGCCTGCCCTCAGCTTTCATGCTACTTTGCAATGGGGGCAGGAGACAGAGTTCCAAGCGATAACTCAG